>NC_072376.2:187927500-190427500 GCF_028885625.2 Pongo pygmaeus
TAAAATCCTTTACAGACAAGCAAATGCTGAGAGATTTTTGTCACCACCAGGCCTGCTTTACAAGAGCTCCTGAAGGAAGCACTAAACATGGAAAGGAACAACTGGTACTAGCCACTCAACATACCAAATTGTAAAGAACATCAACTCTATGAAGAAACTGCATCAACTAACAGGCAAAACAACCAGCTAGCATCATAATGACAGGATCAGATTCACATATAACAATGTTAACCTTAAATGTAAACTGGCTAAATGCCCCAATTAAAAGACACAGACTGGCAAATTGGATAAAGAGTCAAGACCCATTGGTGTACTATATTCAGGAGACCCATCTCATGTGTGAAGACACACATAGGCTCAAAATAAACAGATGGAGGAATATTTACCAAGCAAATGGAAAGTAAAAAAAAGCGGGAGTTGCAATCCTAATCTCTGATGAAACAGACTTTAAACCAACAAAGATCAAAGGAGACAAAGAAGGGCACTACATAATGGTAAAGGGATCAATGCAGCAAGAAGAGCTAGCTATCCCAAATATATATGCACCCAATACAGGAGCACCCAGATTCATAAATTAAGTTCATAGAGACCTACAAAGAGACTTAGACTCCCATACAATAATAGTGGGCGACTTTAACATCCCACTGTCAATATTAGACAGATCAAGACAGAAAATTAACAAGGATATTCAGGACTTGAACTCAGCTCTGGACCAAGCAGACCTAATAGACATCTACAGAACGCTCCACCCCAAATCAACAGAATATACATTCTTCTCAGCACCACATCGCACTTATTCTAAAATTGACCACGTAATTGGAAGTGAAACACTCCTCAGCAAATGCAAAAGAACAGAAATCCTAACAGTCTCTCAGACCGTAGTGCAATCAAAGTAGAACTCAGGATTAAGAAACTCACTCAAAACTGCACAACTACATGGAAACTGAACAACCTGCTCCTGAGTGACTACTGGGTAAATAACAAAATGAAGGCAGAAATAAAGATGTTCTTTGAAACCAATGAGAACGAAGACACAATGTACCAGAATCTCTGGGACACATTTAAAACAGTGTGCAGAGGGAAATTTATAGCACTAAAAGCCCACAGGAGAAAGCAGGAAAGAACTAAAATGGACACCCTAACATCAAAATTAAAAGAACTACAGAAGCAACAGCAAACAAATTCAAAATCTAGCAGAAGACAAGAAATAAGGTCAGAGCAGAACTGAAGGAGATAGAGACATGAAAAACCCTTCAAAAAATCAATGAACCCAGTAGCTGGTTTTCTTAAAAGATCAACAAAATAGACTGCTAGCAAGACTAATAAGGAAGAAAAGAGAGAAGAATCAAATAGATGCAATAAAAAATGATATAGGTGACATCACCACTGATCCCACAGAAATACAAACTTCCATTAGAGAATACTATAAATACCTCTGTGCAAATAAACTAGAAAATCTAGAAGAAATGAATAAATTCCTGGACACTACACCCTCCCAAGACTAAGCCAGGGAGAAGTGGAATCCCTGAATAAACCAATAACAAGTTTTGAGATTTAGGCAGTAATTAATAGCCTACCAACCAAAAAAAGTCCAGGACCAGACGGATTCACAGCCAAATTCTACCAGAGGTGCAAAGATGAGCTGGTACCATTCCTTCTGAAACTATTCCAAAAAATAGAAAAAGAGGGAATCCTCCCTAACTAATTTATGAGGCCAGCATCATTCTGATACCAAAACCTGGCAGAGACACAGCAAAAAAAGAAAATTCAGGCCAATAACCCTGATGAACCTTGATGCAAAAATCCTCAATAAAATACTGGCAAACCGAATCCAGCAGCACATCAAAAAGCTTATCCACTGTGATAAAATAAATTAAATTTTTAAAATTTAGAGATGGGGCTTGCTTTGTCACCTAGGCTGGAGTACAGTGGCACTTGGAATAGTGCTAGGAGCACACAAGGTACTCAATGAATATTTGTTTAATCAATGATTAAATCATAATCTTCTATGTTGGACACCAGGCATGTGTATGCATTTTTACATGTGTAAGGAATAATAAAAGGAGTGGAGTTTATTGTTTGTTTATTTTGGTTGTTTTTTTTATCACGTATATATGTTAAAACTGAAATGGCCTATTGTTCATTGATGTGTTATGACTTCTATGAAAGAAAAGGTGCCCTACTTCAAAAAACAAGACAAAAAAAATTCCCAAAAGTAGCATAAGCTGTTATACTACCAAACATGCACATTTAATTTTAAGTATTGGAAACAAGCATATTTTGTAAGTTTTTTAAAGGTATACACCAGTTATTGTTTACATGAGACTTATTCAGATTGGTACAAAATGTTCCTAATTCAAATTTCAACCAGGATCACACTTAATTTTATAATCATGCGTCAGAATGCTTCAAGTAATGCGCCATGTCTTAATGACAACACAATGAGACTTAATGTTTCTTTTCATGAAACATCCGAGAGCAATAATTGTGGTGAAAGCTTTAAATTAATTTATGCCATTCATTATTTTTTTTTCTGAAATTTTAGTCCCTTTGTGCCAAGCATGTCATCTTTAGTTGACTGTAGCATGTTGTTTTCATGTAAGCTTTTATTTTCTCATTCAACGTCCTATGCACTTAGAATTTTCCATCATTTCCTTGTTCTGTCCCTTCTGATTCTGGACATTATTTCTAAGCAGATACATGAAACATATCACTCACAGAATTCTTGGTTTTAACCATATCATAGGTTACATAGCAAGAAAGGTCAAGGAGATTAGGAACAAATTAAAGTTTAGAAAACTTAGATTATAAACTTTATAAATACATGCAACCATAAATTAACCTGTAACTAAGTAATAAGGAGGCTTAATTAATAGGATTTTTATTAGATTTGCTTTCTTGGATTTCATATTGATAGGGAAAGTAAATTAAGCATTTATATTTACTACTTGTATACTCCTGTATATCCATAATCACACAGTAAAAATTGTGCCTATATTGTCTTTTGTCATTTAAATTCTCATTTTTCAAAACATAACAATTTTACCAAGTTCTTAAAAATGTCCAATAGTAGGAATTTATATTCCAATGGCTGAGATTATTTTCATAATTTTCTCTTATCTTTATAATAAACCTTTATCACCCAAATTAATCCAAGTGTGCCTTTGTTTCTTACAGTCCAAATCTAACTAATAAAAATGCAGTCTGGTTTTATTTCATTCTAACAGACACCATTTTTTTTTTTTTACAAAAATAGGTTCTTACATAATATTCAGTTTTTAAAAATCAAGTAAAAATACCCATTCTCCAAGCATATAGGTTGATAGAATTTCAACTATGTCATGTTTATAGAGTACTTGCTTAGTAAATTACATAATAATTTTAATCCATGACAATTATATGCTACTGCCTTAGAATGGCCATACCAAGTAACAGTGGATATATTTACATCATGGACAATGTCTAGTACTTTCCCTGGATCAAATAAATATGTTTTAAAATAGTTGAATATGCTATAATATTTTGACCAATTATACAGTTACGACTCAAAAAGCATCTGAGGAGTGTAATGACTGGGTTATTTTCATATTACAGAAGTAAAAACACATGAGATACACAGTATCTCAGATTGTCCTCTTATCGACTAAATGGCCCTGTATAATAAGAAAAACAGGAGAGAACATAATTCTCAAAAATATGAGGAGAGCTGGCTGCAGTTGCATGTGCCTGTGATCTCAGCTACTCTGAAAGCTGAGGTGGGAGAATCACTTCAGCCCGGGAGTTTGAGGCTGCAGTGCACTGTGACCCTGCCTGTGAGCCTGGGAATGGCCACTGTGCTCCAGCCTGGGCAACAGAGTGAGACCCTGTCTCCAAAAGAAAAAAAAAAAAAAAAGAAACTGAGATTCGAATATCATTGAGGATTGTTTCTTTTGAACACTTTATATCTATATTCAATTTTTTAAAAATTTATTTTCTGAGATGAATGTCGAGTTACATCAAGTTTGGAGTCGCCATTTTTAGAATCTTGTTAACAGAATTGATTGACCATTTTAGCCCAAACAGTTGAACCATGATTGCTTGTAGATGGTGTTTTTACCTATTTATTCTTGCCCAGAAGAGTGCTCTGCACCATGAGGTCCCAACAATTCTTCTAATCATTGTATTTCTAAATGCTGTGACAAGAATGAACAAGAGCTGTTATGTTCATGCAATAGAACATTATCCTACCATAAAAAAGAAATAAAATAGTGATATAAGCTGCAACAAGGATGAACTTTAAAAACATTATGCTAAGTGAAACAAGCCATACACAAAAGGCCATGTATTACACGAGTTCATTCAAATGAAATGTTCAGAAATAGATAGATCAGTGGTTACCAATGGGTAAGGGAAGGATGGGAGGGAATGGGGAATGACTGGAAATGCATATGAGGTTTCTTTTTAGGGTGATGAAATATTTTGGACTTAGATAGTCATGATGTTTATGTAACTCTGTGAATATACAAAGACCCAATGAATCGTACATTAAAAAAATGTGGCATCTGCATTGTACCTCAATAAAAGTGTTATAAAAGTTATTTAGAGCTATGTTTTCATTTCTTGACTATTAAGCATTGATTGATTCAATATGTGTCTCTTTTTTGCAATTTATTAAGTGTATTTTTTTGTGACAATCATAGTATTAAAGTGGTTTGAATTGGAAACCCTTTAATCAGGCTATAATTGAAATAGTACTCTAGGAATAATGCTGGTGACAGTTTTGAGTTAAGATAATCTGTTTCAATAGATGTTATTGAAGATGTGATGTATGGCAAATAATTTATTTATGTGAATGAGCAAAATAAAATAGAAGCGCTATATTTAAGTAAACATAGGAAGAGTTTTTTTTACTATTATTATACTTTAAGTTCTGGGATACATGTGCAGAACGTGCAGGTTTGTTACATAAGTATACAAGTGCCATGATGGTTTGCTGCACCCGTCAACCTGTCATCTACATTAGGTATTTCTCCTAATGCTATCCCTCCCCCAGCCACCCACCCCCTGACAGGCCCTGGTGTGTGATGTTCCCCTCCCTGTGTCCATGCGTTCTCATTGTTAAACTCCCACCTATGAGTGAGAACATGCGGTGTTTGGTTTTCTGTTCCTGTGTTAGTTTGCTGAGAATGATGGTTTCCAGCTTCATCCATGTCCCTGTAATGGACATTAACTCATCCTTTCTATGGCTGCATAGTATTCCATGGTGTATATGTGCCACATTTTCTTTGTCCAGTCTATCACTGATGGGCATTTAGGTTGGTTCCAAGTCTTTGCTATTGTGAACAGTGCTGCAATAAACATACATGTGCATGTGTCTTTATAGTAGAATGATTTATAATCCTTTGGGTATATAACCAGTAATGGGATGACTGTGTCAAATGGTATTTCTGGTTCTAGATCCTTGAGGAATTGCCACACTTTCTTCCACAATGGTTGAACTAATTTACACTCCCAGCAACAGTGTAAAAGCATTCCTATTTCTCCACATCCTCTCCAGCATCTGTTGTTTCCTAACTTTTTAATGACCACCATTCTAACTGGCATGAGATGGTATCTCATTGTGGTTTTGATTTGCATTTCTCCAATGACCAATGATGAGATTTTTTTCATATGTTTGTTGGCTGCATAAATGTCTTCCTTTGAGAAATGTCTGTTCATATCCATTGCCCACTTTTTGATGGGGTTGTTTATTTCTTGGAAATTTGTTTAAGTTCCTTGTAGATTCTGGATATTAGCCCTTTGTCAGATGGATAGCTTACCAAAACTTTCTCAACATGTAAAGAGTTTTAATAGGCCAATGTATGCCACAGCGGAACTTAATTTGTGTTTCCTGTCTTCGGGAATACCAACTTTACACTCTGCAACTGGGTCTATTGAAGAATACTCATAATTACAAGAACAGATTAGCACAGAGACACGGGCAACCCCTGACATTTGCTACTAGTTCCATAAGTTTTAAACCAATTCCATTTTATTTTGGTGACACAACTGATAAATAAAGTCCTCCTAAATGGACATTTCATCCCTCTTACAGCTACCCTCGTGGTTGAACTATTTATAAACTATTCCTTTACATGCAAGTGGTTGCATCTTACTATTAACAATTATGTTGTTTATTATTTAGTGTACTTTAGGGTTTTCCCCCTTTCCCAAAAGAAACCATTTTTTAATCAATTTTTCTTAGATAGGAGAAGTAAACTTCTTCCTATTTTATACAATTCCTTTCTAGGTAGCTTCCAAACGAATGCCATTCTTACAGTCTTCTTAAAGTTTTCTTACACACAGATTGCATGCTATCTTTATACTATTTCTGTATGAGATTTCTCTTATCTTGGCCACAGCTAATGAAACCAGGAGTGGTTATCTAAACGAAACTAAGTCAACTTATAAAGTGGCTAAAAGATTGAGAGGTAGCCTAGATGCAAAACCCTGCCCAATAGAGGGAGGCTATATTGGAATGTGGCCAAAGCAATTAAATTCTTGTTTTTGGAGGGTCTGACTAGGGGATCTACTGAGGAGATTAGCATTTGGTGGTGAGAGAAGAAGCTGAAAGTGACTGTAGAGAAACTACAAGTCAGGTGAAGATTTCTCCTACTCCTCTCAGTAGTTGCAGAGTAGTTGCAGTAGTTGCAGAGTAGGAAGTAGTGTATGCTTGCTCTCAGGGTCTAATCAGGTAGTTAATTATTGCTAGTGTTTTGGTGTATATTTTAAACGACTTTCCAGTATCTAGAAATACTGGCTTTCCCATGCTTCAATCACTATTATTTACACAAATACTTTCCAAGTGCCTACAGGCCGAGTGCATATTCCAAATCAGGATACATTAATGAACAGTAGTGCACTTACCTTCCTGGAGTTTATATCCCAATGGCCAAGATTATTTTCATCATTTTCTCTGTATCTTAGTAATTAACTTTTATTACCTGAATTAATCCAAGTGAGCATTTGTTCCTTGTAGTCTGAGTTTAACAAATAAAAATGTGATTTGTTTATTTCATTTTAACAGGCATTCTTGTATGTGTGTCTTTTACAAATATTGATTCATTGAATTTTCATGACAATTTTTAAAAGCATCTACATTTTAATAAGGGGAAATAAAGGCAAAAAGAGGTTTAAAAATTGCCTAAAGTAGATGCTGCTAGTAGTACTACCTATTATTAGTAGATGGTGCAACCAGCCTTTTTAATTTAGGTAGTTTGGCTCCAACAATCTCTTAATAACTTTTCTATGCTACCTTTTAAAACAATTTTGGTAGAATTCCCTTTGTGTTCTCAGTAATTACATTCATATGGATATGATTTTATAATCCAGTACTCATCTTTTGTCTCCTAATTTCATTTTTCTTGAGGATAGGTGTCCTATTCAGTCTTTAATATACATCATCACAACTATCTACAGCTAGAGGACTACAAATACTATAGGATGATGAGGTGATAATATTATTGGTTACCTTGTCACCAGTTACATCAACAGGTACTAACTGTTCTTTGAAATCTTTCTAAAACCATCAATCAGTGTAGAAGCACATATTATCATATACAGTGACATCATGGTGAATCACAGTGATTTCCAAAGGGATATGTGCATATTAACATATCTTTTATATGCCATAAGTTCTGAATCATAGGGGTGAATTGACATAACACAGTTAGCCTCCAGATACTACAGTAATTCTTCTGAAAGATGACTTACATTGTTATATAATATCATTGAGAAAGTTTTCAATGTCATTCTCACCTTTGCTATGTGTAAATCTCCATTGGTTTGGATACACTTTTTTTTTTTCATTTTCTTTATGTTGTTTTACTATGTAAAATTGTGTGAAAAGGTTGAAAACATGTGGATACTTGAAACCCGTATGCAACATTTGGTTGACCTCATTCTGCCTCCTCAATGTATAAAAGTGTGACAAACACCAAATACAACGTATTATATTCACACTCATTACTGACAAACATATTTTGAATATGATTTATCTTCCCATTTGTGTTTCAATGACCGAATCTTGATGTAATTTGCCAAGATCCCAGAATCTACCACAGATGTTTTTAATATTTACCCACTAGCCCCACTGGGACAATTACTGTTAAAATTCAAAGTTGCACATATTCTATTGTAATTCATTAGTGTTAAAGGATTAAAATGTTCAAAATGTTGCAGGTGGCTTTCAAAGTTATCCCCTGAAGTGTGAACTCGTTACCAAGGAAACATATTGCAAATGTTAGTAAATCTCTCACTGACTTGCTTTTTACACGTCCCCGTGGTTGGCGTGTATGCTGAGCCCATTTAGCACAGTGCTGCTGGCAGCTTCCATTCCTGTTATGTTTATAAATACATCCAAGCCTCACAAAAAAACTAGGCAGAATTGCTTGGAGAAAATTCTTCTGGTTTTCTTTTGAGTGAGAGAGCAAAAAATCAGAGGATCACATTGATTCGAAATGGTTTTGCCAGCTTAAAAAATCTGGCATGATAAAGTTGGAGGGAATTTGGGGGAACACCAAACAGTAAAACAAACTCAGCAATTGTCACGATAATAATATTTAGACTAAATCATAATAAATCATCTGGATTGATAATAATATTTAGACTAAATCATAATAAATCATCTGGATAATTGCAAATTTGAGTGGTGATAATTTTGGGAACATGTGATTAACATATTAGAGATCAGAGCTAAAATTTGCCTTGTAATAATAACACTTTCTGGGACAAATAAAAGATCATTTTGTATTTTTAAATAATGTTTTTAACCACATGAAATGTACTCTAAAAAAATTGTGGTTATATTGTCATTCAGATTCTTTTTTACTCTCAACTTCCCGACTTCAAGGCATGCGTAAGTCCATAAATTCTGAATGTGAGAGATGTGTGGTGCACTGTAATGCATTATTGTATCTGTTTTGAAAGGTAATGTAACTCCCTGTAATGTGGAAGGACACAGGCACAAGACAAAGTAATAAGCCATAAATAGAATTGATACTTATATCCAGTCAGAATATTTATATTTAATTTTCTTAAGAAAATGATTAAATAATCTAGGCTATAGTCACCCTGACAATCCATTGTGTGTCTCAATTTCCACTATAACCAACATTTGATAACTGGCTATATTTCATTGATTCATTTATTAGACGACTACATACTACTGATTACTTACTAGATAAGTGCTTGAGGTTTCAAAAATAAATGATAAATTGTCCTTACTCTAAGGATTGCAGTTTTAGTGGTGGCATGTATACAGGGCAATTACAGTCATGAGGTATTAGAGATATGAATTAGAATGTGTGTAAGTCTTCTATTGATCTTGATCCTCATCACTAAACTTTAACTCACCCCATTAATGGAAAGACTGTAAAAACTATCCATCTTGTTGTATGAGGAACAGCTTACTCATGGTTTCAAGCATGGAGTCACATTCACTATGACTGGGTAAAGGTCTCCGTGACTGAATCAGGCTAATACTAGGCAAGAGGCTATGATTTCCAGCATTTCTAAGAAAGGAAATTCCATACCATTTTGGCCTCAAGCACTCTTTTTTCACTTCTGTTTTTTGTTTTTGTTTATTCCTCACTAGAGATGACTATAGAAAACTAACATGACTTCTAGGTAACTGGACTACTATGAATCCACCCCCAAGGTTTAGAATGCTTTTCAATGCACTGATTGTGTAATTTAATGTGGTATTGTTCTTCCCCTCACAGGTGTCCCTCTGGTTCTACTGAACATACTGAGCAGGGACCTTGAACCTAATTAGTCTCCTAAATTTTAAAACCTGTGATGACCTAGGGCAAGCATAAATTTGGAAGAAGCAAAGACAATATATTTATCTTGAAATATTTCAATTAAACTTCTGACTTGTTGACTTTATTGTAAGAGTTTGTTTTTATTTATTTATTTTTTTGAGACAGAGTCTCACTTCATCTCCCAGGCTGGAGTGTGGTGGTGCAATCTTGGCTCACTGCAACTTTCACCTCCTGGGTTCAAGGGTTCAAGTGATTCTTGTGCCTCTGGCTCCCAAGTAGCTGGGACTACAGGACTGCGCCACTACACCCAGCTAATTTTTGTATTTTTTGTAGAGACAAGATTTCACCATGTTGGCCAGGCTGGTCTTGAGCTTCTGACCTCAAGTGGTCCACCCGCTTCTGCTTCTCAAAGTGCTGGGATTACAGATGTGAGTCACTGTGCCTGGTCTATTGTAATAGTTTCTAACTTGTCAGAAAGAGTCACACAAAAATTACTTTATTCATTGAAAACCCTTCTGATTGTTTCAACCATGACTATCATTTGATTTATGCGTTTGTTTTTCAGGTTTTGAAAATGACTGCTAAAGAGTTTATAGGCTGCAACATTTTAAGTAAATTTTATTATTAATGAATACACAGAAAGTAAACTCATGGTTTCAACTTTCATACCAAACCTCAAGTAAGCAATAAAAATATCATAAATTTATTAAACAATAAACATGTACTTAGGAAAAAACAAAGGGGAATAATTTAGAGCAAAGAGGCACCCAAATTAACTTTTTAAAAATTGTTATGTATTTATTTATGTATTATATTTATTTAATTAGAGACGGGGTTTGTCATGTTGCCCAAGGTGCTCTTGAACTCCAGGGCTCACTCCATCCGCCTGCCTCAGTCTTACTAATTGTTAAGATTGCAGGCGTGAACCACTGTGCTGGCCAAATTAACTTTTAAAGACTAGCCTAGTTCAAATAATTTCATGTTCCCTTTCTTTTTCCAAAATGTGCTTTTCCATATGACAATTCTAGAAGACTTAGCATGGTTTTTAGGGATGCCAATTCCTATGTTTTTAGATTATTCTGAAATTGGAGGGTCATATTATTTATATTTTGTCTTCCTAAATTATAATTTTACCGTGTGCGTAAGATGTTGATTTACAGTATATTTTATTTTTCTTCAGGAAGACATAAAGGAGAGATGAATCAAGGAATCTTATCCAAATGCTTTTCAAAATTAGTTTCATGCATGAGATAAAAGTTTTTAATGTCTAATTGAAATATTTATATTTTCACTATTAAGTAGAAATTGATATTAAGAATGAAATTTAGCCATATGTTGAAAGCCAGAAAGTAACAGTCAAAGAACACATCTAAATTAACAAATATTTGCTTTGTGGTTTAAACATTGCAATTAAGACACTACTGTTACTTTGAAGGTATAGATTTTAAGTCACACGTTGAAATAAGGCAAAGAACATGACATATAATTAACTAAAACGTGGCCATCTTGACAACAGATTTTGATATTCCATAGATTCTATCTCTTATATATGTGATACCATGGTGCTAAATCTTTATACTATTAATGGCTGGTTAACTCAATCAAATAAACCAGTTGTTTTAGTATTTTAAGGTAGAGGTTTCTTATATGCTATAATAATGGAGAACTAAGCAAGAATTCTCTTTGTCTCTTCATCTTCTTTTTGCATGTAAAGTTGTGTCTACATTTAGCATATCCAACATTTTGGCATTCAGTCAACTGTGTGGAAGAGTACATTGACTTCAAATGAAGCACAGAGAATTGGAACAGGAACTTCATGTTAGGGATCTAAATGCTGATGAGACCCTTGCACATGCTTTCTTGACTTTGAAATTAATATATATACTCATCAGTACCCTGTCTTTCTATTTCTTAACTTAGCTCAAGAGAGCAGCATGGTTCCCAGTGATGGTTAAACATTTCCACCAAGAATCCTTAGCGAAATTGGAAAGTAATTGGAAGATAAAACAGGTATCTATGGCATATTCTCCTCTGTAACACTGAAATTTTTTTCTGTTTCTGTTTCAGATTTTATATTCATTCTAATTTTACATTTTTAGTATGTATTTCTTTCAAACTTCATAGTAAAATTGTCTCCACAGGAAGATATTAGCATTTATCTCACAGTTTCTAAACCCTCTTACTACAATTTGAAGATCAAGAACAGAGACTGATGGAGAGTGTAGTTCTGGCTTCAACAGTGACTAGGATCAGCAGCGCTGAGCAAAATTGCCTTATATGCTTAGGCTCCATTTCATTGCAAATAAGGGTTTTGAGAAGGCTCTGCCACAAAACTGTTTAATGAAGCTGTTAAAGTATAAGGTTTATATTGACTTGTTGTATTAAAAAAGTTTAAAACACCCTTTTATGCCAAAATCTTGCCCCCAATCATTAATGAAATTAGCCTCATGGTTTTTTTTGAATGACATTTACAATTCCCAAACCAATGAGAGGGAGCCCTCTTGTGGTTTAGGCATAGAGTGGCTTATGTTCTATCTGCATTTACAAGATACAAGAATGTATAATCTTTGAAATATGTAACAACCTTAGGTAACTACTGAATATGATCTAAAATTTACAGGAAATTTAAAAATTACAATTTTGGATATGTATAATTGTTCTTTAAACAATTCAGGGGAGTTTTTGAAACTAAAAGTATGCAGCACATAGTATGTTGCTGTCTGTAATTATATTCTTACCTAGTAAAAACCTTTCAGAATATACTTGGTTAGTAGTTGTAATGATCAGTAAAGATATCAAAGTGGTTCAGGTCACCTCACTTAGGAAGTAGAGGACAAAATAATGACATTAAAATAGATAACTGCGTATTAAATACCTTTTACACTCTTTAATTGTATTTCTGAGTGATAAGCATCAAACATTTTGATCACTTAGGAATTTACCATGCTTATAACAGCAGGTGAACTTGCTATATTTTGTTGCTTAAGAATACAATATATAACACATATTAAAAGGTAAAAAATTAAGTAAAAAATTTATGAAGCTAAGGTTAATTTATTATTAAAGAAATTTCAAAAATTAAACTTAGTGTAGCCTAAGTGTACAGCCTTTAAAAACTCTACAGTAGTGTGGCTGGGCGTGGTGGCTCATGCCTGTAATCCTAGCACATTAGGAGGCCAAAGCAGATGGATCACCTGAGGTCAGGAGTTCAAGACCAGCCTGGCCAATGTGGTGAAATCACGTCTCTACTAAAAAATGCAAAAATTAGCTGGGTATGGTTGTGGGCGCCTGTAATCTCAGCTACTCAGAAGGTTGAGGCACGGAGAATTGCTTGAACCCGGGAGGCAGAGGTTGCAGTGATCTGAGATCACGCCACTGTACTCTAGCCTGGGCTACAAAGCAAAACTCCACTTCAAAAAAAGAAAAAAAGGTCAACAGTAGTGTAATAATATCCTAGGACTTCATACTCACTCACCACTCACTCAGGGCAACTTCCAGTGTGCAGGCTCCTTTCAAGTTAAATGCCCTATACAGGGGTACTGCATTTTACTTTTTATTCCATATTTTTATTGTACTTTTTTATGCTTATATATGTTTAGAAACACAAATACTTACCATCGTATTACAGTTGTCTGCAGTATTCAGTATAGTAACATGCTGTATAGGTTTGTAGCCTAGAAGCAACAGACTATCCCATATAGTCTAGCCTAGATGTAGTCGTCTATCCCATGTAGGTATATAGAAATACACCCTATGGTGTTTGCACAATGACAAATCATCTAATGATACATTTCTTAGAACATATTCCTGTCATTAAGCAACTCATGACTTATACTAGCACATTAATATTACTTTTTAAAGTTTCTTTTTAGAAATGAAATTATATTATCCATTAGGTGAATAAGTCATATGAACATAACTTCCCTAGTTGTATCTTTGATGACTTGAAATACCATCTTTTTAAATTTACCCCAGCATTTTCATTTATGTTCACAGATAATATAAAAAAGATATTTCAAATATAACCAATTCACAACAGTAAATGGATTCTAATATATTTGATTTAAAGTAAATTGCAAATAACATACCATGTCCATTAGTTTCTCGTATTCTTTTTCATTCGAGAAGGAAAAAACACATATTAATCACCTAAGTTGGAAAGATACTTCAATCTACTATACGCAATGCATCAATATAAGTTCCATCACTTTAGAAAAGACTGAGTCTTGCTTAGAGATTATTGATTACCCAGGAGAAGTACTAACCTAAAGTGAAAATAAAAGAAAACTCTTGTCTATGACACACGGTTCCTGCAGATTATTTCCTGTTTTGCTTTGCTCCTGAAAGTGGAGGAAGCTTTTCTGTTTGTTACTCATTGAAGTTTTCATGGCCTAATAATGTGGAGACCCAAAAAATTTGCTGAGATAAACAGGAGAACAAAGGAAGCACCCAGCTTCAATTCTGGTATTTATCAAGTACAATGTGATACAGTAAAGCAGTGTTTCTTATAAAGGATCTAATAATTTATTATCAATCTTCTTTAACTTTCTGGCAATTAAAAATAAATTTGTGCTTTTGGATTTCCTATTATCTGTCAAATAGCTTGGCAATTTGAATAAATTTATTGTTTTCAATTTATATTTCGTTCCCATTTTCTTTGATTAGCCACTTAGGAAATTCAATGTTATACCTGTAAGCTTGATCTTACACAGAATAAGTATTTCAAACAAGGTTAATCTGTAGGAATTTGCTTTTTGGGGAGGGAGAAGTTATTTAAATAAGACTCTATAAACATAATTATTTCTGTAACAGATCATTTAGAAGAGTTATTTTTTTCCCCCGGAAAGAAAAGGAACCTGACATCAAAATAGTGATTTTATAACGGCCTAAGAACAGAGACCAGTTTGGAAGATCAAGAGCCATTAGGCTACAGAACTGCGAGTGAATGTCACGTGAGTTTTAACTAGTATTCGTTCACTGTTTGAAGAACAAGTGTTCAGACAATTCATTCCTCATGTCACAGAATCGACTATAGATGATGATACGATCCTCTCCTGGACCATGCTCTGGTCATACTCCTCTGAGATCCCTTTTTGATTAGTCCCCAACTTGGGATCTGTTCTTGGCCTAGTTAGTTCAATTAGGCAAGAATTCTGCTGGTTCAGTTTAACGAAAATCCTTTATCTTTGATATCTAATCAAATTTCTTATCCCCCCACGTTCAGTATCTCATCACTCTGCCTGCATTCAGCAAGAATTTTGCTAAGTCAGTTTAGCCAGAATCCCTTCGAGGTTTCCTCTCTAGTAGTTTTCCACTCACTGACCATCACTTATCCAAAATCCCCACTTACTCAGGTATTCAGAATGCAGCCCAGTTCTATACTGAGGTCTCTCTGTCCCCAGTGCAATAGTTCCTGAATAAAATTTGCCTTCACTGCTTTAACTTATGTCCAGCTCTGATTTTCTTTCACAGTGCCAGCTTCTGTTCACAACCCAGCTTCCAGTTAACAGTTTGCCCAAGTGAATTTTTAAATACTGTCAGAGCAGTACAATGTTGGATAAAGAGCATCAACAGAGATAACCTGATAAGACAACACATGGGGTCAAATATACAAATATAAAGAAACATAAAAACAAACTAAATATTTATAGTATAGTTCAGTAAATATGGTCTCATTCAATTTAGGATTCAAATGAATGTGTAATTAAAAATGCAAATTACAGAAAATTACAAAGAAGGAATATATTTAGAAAATCAGTTTATCAAGGCAGAAAGCAACTGTCAGCAAGAGTATATTGAAATAAACTATGTAGAGAAAAATAACCAATGTAGTGATATGGAAAATGATGAATATCATGAGAGTAATGAAAATATTTTAAACGATAGTAGTACAAATTGACTTAATAAATCATAGTTTACAATAAGCTTCTTTCCATTCTTAGTGTGGTCACATTACATTTATTCCTATACATTTTGTTTAGGGATCTATTACCTATAGATATCACTAGCACTTGTACTTACAGATGACCTGACCTGATTGTATGGCAGTATTTCAGTACAGAGTTTTTGCTGATGTCATGATATGAACCATCTAAGCAATTAGTGAAGGTCAGCTTATGGAAGAAAATCATTATGCTGATTTAGCAAGGAATTTTCAATCTAAGTTGTTTTCCTGTACTTTGTGCCAGTCAATATATAAAAGTGTCAGACTGTTACATATAAATTATAGATACTTTAAAAATGATAGACTAATTATCACATACCAAATTGTAATATTTTCTTAAATTTCTTGGCCGGGCATGGTGGCTCATGCGTCTAATCCCAGTATTTTGGGAGGCCGAGGCGGGCGGATCATGAGGTCAGGAGATCGAGACCATCCTGGCTAACACGGTGAAACCCCATTTCTACCAAAAATACAAAAAATTAGCCGGGAGTGGTGGCAGGCGCCTGTAGTCCCAGCTACTCAGGAGGCTGAGGCAGGAGAATCACTTGAACCCGGGAGGCGGAAGTTGCAGTAAGCTGAGATCGCACCACTACACTCCAGCCTGGGCGACAGGCGAGACTCCGTCTCAAAAAAAAAAAATTTCTTATTTGTTTACTGATAGTCTATCACTAAACTCCAGTCTAACTCTGTGGAGGAAAAAAGAAAGATGAAATTATAGATTTAAAAAAACATCAGTATTCCATTTTGAAATAGTCTGTATGGGTAAGTGAAGTGAAAGTGGTTTATTCAATAAACAGATTTTAAGAAGTCTTTCAAACAAACAAACAAAAACTACAAATACACTAATGCCAAGTCATTTTTCTAGTTAGTAACACTTCTCTCATTCTATCCTTAGAAAAGTTCCATTCACCATCCTTCTCATTGTGCTTTTCCTATAATGAAATGCATATATTAAGACTTCTCTGAATGATATATCACTGACTTTGTAATCCTAGATGTAATAGTTTCCATGAGAACAGGAATGTAGCATGACTTTCGTCAGGAAGACAACATGATTCTTTGGTAAAATCTGGTCTTTAAAAAAAAATTAGACAAAAGAGGTATCCATATTCTTGAAAAGTGTTCATTTTTATTGTTTTGGATCAAATTATCTATAGTTACATGATAAATACTTTATGCTGTTCACAGCTTAATGACTCTGATAGAGAGTCTGTTAGTTGCAAAATTGAACTAAATATAATATAATGAAAAACAAGTTGATGAAATCGTGCATAAATTTTTAAATATATTTTCAGTATAATTTCCTGGAAAAATATGACAGCATCTGGACAAGGAAGACAGACTTAGACATAAGATTCAAGAAGACAGAAAAATAATTTACACCATAAAAACCATAAAATAGCAATAGTTCTTTTGGTAGTCCTTTAAACAACTTGACTCACTAATAATGAAGTCACTGTATATCATATAAAGATGGTACATGGAAAATATATGGCACATTTTTTGTTTTGTTTTTCATAGCATATCATATTATATCTGTAGAATGTCAGGGTACTTCACTCTATTTCCCCCCCATATTATCATTTATCATACATTAAAATACAAATTTAAGTAATGACCATTGAATAATTCATAGAGAAAAAAGTGAAGAAGTGCAAAATTATTCAAGCGTATTCAAGTACAATTTTACATCTGAATCCTTTCCTGGCATTTAAGTCACAGCTCCCTAGTATTAACCAGCCAGGCTAGATACTGTGTATGTGAGCGGGGTTGCCCAAAGTCACCATTGCTAAAACCACCCCAGAGAAAAAGCAGCTATTAAAATAAAACAACTTAATCCATTGTACTTTTGTTAGAGCTTTACTCTAAAAATACATTATATGATTAATATGGTTTGCTGCTAGTTTTTTTAAATTCATATTACTTTGTAGAGTTTTATATAATATCTTCATATCTGAAATAAATTTAAAAATATTTAATTTAAATTTATTGCTAAGTTATAGGAAGACATTAACAGTTACTGAAAATAATATACCTAGAAATTTTCATCAATTTCTATTTATCTATGTAGATAATTAATTTTATATTTCATTATTTTATAAGCCTGAAAATATCTCATCATTGTTTAACACTTACAATGCTCTCATGAATGGTTTAAATAAGAATAAAGCTAGTGATAGGGGTTGATTGAACTTAAACACAGACAGCAGAAATGCGAAAATATATGCTGGTTGTCTTATGGGAGGGGAATAAACTTACTTGGTATTTTAGGAAGTAAAAGTCATTTCTTGATGAAGATTAACATTTTTATCATCTAGAGTTATGTCACAATGGAACAGAAGACTGCCCTCAGAGTAATGAGCTACCTGTTGCTATCTGGGTGCTCGAAGAATGTGGATAATGTAATGGTGAAGATTCTGACATTGGGAGGAAAGCTGAATTGAAACACATCAAAGGTTTATTTTAAATTCTTTTTTTGTCTGTCTGTTTGTTTGTGAGACAGAGTCTCACTCTGTCACTCAGTCTGGAGTGCAGTGGTGCGATCTTGGCTCACTGCAACCTCCGTCTCCTGGGCTCAAGCCGTTCTTCCACCTCAGCCTCCCTTGAGTAGCTGGGATTACAGGCACCCGCCATCATGCCTGGCTAATTTTTGTATTTTTAGTAGAGACGGGGTTTTATCATGTGGGCCAGGCTGGTGTCTTAACTCCTGACCTCAAGTGATTTGACCGCCTCGGCCTCCCAAAGTGCTGGGATTACAGGCGTGAGCCGCCGGGCCGGGCCTATTTTGAATTCTAAGAATATAAATGAAAGACAACTAAAATTAGTTACTTGAAGAAAGAAAAAAATGGTAAAACTTAAAAAGTGTTAAATTGATCCTTATTAAGAGAATAAGCTTGTGTAAGTTCACACAAATTCTCTCACTTCTGGAATTTTTTCAATCATCCAGAATTTCAGATCTTATTCCAAAGATACTAAATTTAGCACTTGGGACAGTGCCAGGCACACATAAGGTACTCGATGAATATTTGTTTAATCAATGATTAAATCATAATCTTCTATGTTGGACACCAAGCATATGTATGTATTTTTAAAATGTGTAAGGAATTCCAATACATAGCCAGGGTTCAAAATCTCTTTTTAAAAATAATACTCCATCACCTTAAATGTCTCCTCTTTGTTCATGTGTTACAAACAAAAAGTACTGAGAAAACCACCTGTTAAGACACTACAAAGTCATCCAATATTACTAGCTGTCTTTTGAAAAAGCTTTTTGACAATTATTTAGCTGTTCTTCAAAAATGGTTCAAATAGTGTTTTAGAATTCAATTGTTAAGGGTTAAAGACTTGATCCAGTTAGCTTTGTTTATGTGTTTTTGAGGCAAAAGATTGTTGCATAATTAAGAGCGGGCCAAATCGAATGACTGCATGGTTCATATTTTCCACCAGCAATCAGTTAATATTGCAAAACATATCACAGGATTATGAACCTTTGTCTAGGAAAATTGACTGTTTGTATTTTTAATCTGAAGGAATTCATCTCATTACCAATATGTGTGTGTGTGTGTGTGTGTGTGTGTGTGTGTGAGAGAGAGAGAGAGAGAGAGAGGGAAAGGGAAAGGGAAGAGATGAAGGCATTATTAAGATGTAAAATGTAGACCAAAAAAACAGGTAAGTGGGTCCTAGCTACTAACTTGGGATTATATCTCTTGGCCTCATATCTGGAAGAAGCTTCCCCAGGATATTTTTCCCTGCCCTAGTTCCGTTTAAATTGTAGAGAGTTATATTTTACACATGGCCTATAAGTATCTTTGTTATGGAAGAATATGCATCACTTTACTTTTTAAGTAATTGGAGTACCAGGTGTCTCCCTATGGAAGTTCACTTTTTAATATCAGTATGTTTGTAAAGAGGAGTAGGGGCTGAGATAAAAGTTTAATTTTAAAGTTAATTAAATTAATGCTATTTACAGTGTACACTGCTTATTTATTCATGTAAGGTTTATATAACAATGAAAAAAATGCAGTGGCTATATTTACCACTGTAGCACACAAATAAGAAAATAAAAACCAATGTATCTGCTGAGGAAGATGTCTCTTATACAGGTACAAGATGCAGTGGGTATTATGGGTATTTTATTTGCAAGAGGGAATCTGTGTGAACATATACACTATGTCGTCTAATATAGTGTATTAACACCCGATTGTCTTATATTTGGAATGGCTTGCTTTTCTTTGCTAGTTCAATATTAACTAGATGAAAAATACAGGTCGTATATGCTGATAAATTTGGGGAGTTTATGCTATTATGTATGTTGCAAAGAGTGTGGAATCACTTTTGGAGTAGAAGATATCATGACCTCAAGGATTGTTAATGATATCTGTCTAAGGATCATTAGATACATTTTTGTTCTCAGAGTTTTGTTCTTAGAGTGTTCTAAATTTTTAGGGGACACCTGTGAATCACGGCGCTGTCAGTTTCCTTCTTTTCCATTTACAAAATACTGCAAGTATTTTCGATTTCAATTTTGGCAAGTCTCTTGTATTCTCTCATGTCCATTTCCTGGAATGTGTACTTTATAGATGAAAGAAAAATTTAGCTGCCAGTATAATATTCAGTCCTCCCAAGTAACCAGCAGGTTGAAGTATGTTGTGTTGAGAAAAACAGAAAAGCATATTTTAAAAAGTGGAATAAAAAATGTTCAGAAAAAGGGATGTATAGTATGGAAGATACATCTAAATCTTTTTTCAAATATTATAACTACTTAAGTTGCACTGAGTGCTAAAGTAGTGAACAGCTTGCTCTCTTCTGTTAGTTAAACATTTAGATTATTCATTTTTTTTCTAAAATTTCCCTTACCTTCCATGAGATCCTGGGTATTCATAAACTAATACATGAATTCATGTCTTAGGGATATATAAATATATAAGCACTTATAATTCCAAATTAAGATAAAAGTTATTAGAATATATCAACAGAATAAGAATTCATTCTAGAATAAGATGAGCAGCCTGGATGATTCCCTAATATAGCCACTGAGAGTTGGATGGGCTCTCCAGTGCCATGGAGAAACTTTTGGAAGGGTTAGAGAAGTTTTAAACACCCTCAGCTTTCTTGCAAATACAGTCACTCTTGAATCTATTTAAAGTTGTAAAGTAAGTTCTAGAGCCTCATTATGGTTAAGTCCAATTCTAATGGTTGGGAAAGAAAGAAAAGGTTGGGCACATATATGCTAATGTATAAGATAGCCTATAAATTCATATGCTATGGAATCAAATATTTCAATGATTGAGATACAAATAATTCTTTTTAAGAAAATGATATAAACTGCATACACAAAAATCCCATATTTTCTAATGTGGCTATTTTAAAATACTTCAGAATATGCACATTGGAATTCCAATTTGTGTGTATAGTAGTTAACGTATATGCACACATTTTTAATTTCTTGCCATTAATAATTTTGTGGTTCGTTTAATTTAAAATATTCTGGTTGGACACAGGGCTTATTGAGGCAAATATTATCTCAGTATGCTAATTGCAATGTAATTTTTCAGTTTTAAAAGGTCTATAAGAGTTCGTAGGAGGAGACACATTCCTTTAAACATATTGGATTCAGCCACATGTGCCTTGTCACTGTCGCCTTGTGAGTGAAAGCTGTTAAAGTATTTTCTTAGTGCAGTAAGACAGTGACAAATATAACAGGAAAGGAAAACTATGCCTAAGGAAAGTGTAATACTTTTGAGATAGATTTCTAATGTACCAACGTCCTTGTTGACAATATTGTCTCATGTTTGGTATTTTCACTTTCTAAGTTTCAGATTTAACAAAGACACATTGTTAATATTCTCAAATATGGAAACAAGTGATTTCTGTGAATTTCTTTTGGAAGTAAGCATGTTTGCATTCATTATATTTCTGTTTGCTCCTGGCAGAATTCACTTAAGCAATGTTGGGAAACTTTTGAAATAAGATGTGGAAAGTATAGAAAAACGTATTCAGGTATTTCAGAGACACATCGAGATGATGTAGTTTATAATTACCTCAAACTCTCCTGCTAATTCTCAAGGAATACAAATGACATATCTTGCTCTAATCTTTAGCACAAGAATATGTTTCCATGGTTTTGTTAAATACACACCAAATGAAGAAGCATACGTTTGATTTTCAGGTGCACAGTCCTCAACGTGGGTACATACAGGGTAACAAATTCTTTTGGTTGTGTCATTTGCACGTAATGCCAAACATGATATTATTTCCTTATAGTGTTGTTTTAAGTTACTTATAAAGGAGGGGAACTTGGTCTTTTACTAGCAAAAACTGCTTAACATTTACTATTTTTTAAAATGTTATTTTAAAAAATTACAATTGTATAAGCTGATGTACCATAACATTGCAAAGGTTTTAGTTTTAAATGGTAGTTTTTGCTTTTAATTTGAGAGTGGTTGAAGGGTAGAAAATAGCATCTTGTTAAAGAACTGGCTTTTCTATTGTGCATCTGAGTTCATTGTTTTCTTAATCTTTAAAGTTTTCTCTGTGAATAATTTGGTGGACTGAGTTTGTGCATCTGACCAATAATTAAAATACCTAAAAAGCATTCCAAAGCTTTTCCAAGTACATTTATGGTAAAAATAGTTAAAAAAATAGCAAAACTGAAAAAGAGTCAGAGTCTGGTTCTGTTTACCAAGAACTCTATCATACATTTGCACCCAATTACACTGTAAAAAACAAATTACTAATGCTCTGTTGTTGTTGAAGTAATCCCATGGGGTCATTGAAAAATTTTATGTAAAAATTTCATTTAAAATTATTCGCATCTTGCGAATGGCTTAGATTTTGAAATCATTAATTCAGAAATAGAAAAAGAGTCCTCACTTTATAGAAATGACTTACTTATATCATTTAAAATTAAAACTTTCCCTCCTTATATTTGGAGATAGGAGTTGAGACCCATATAACTTTGATGGGAAAATGATTTTTATTAAAAAAATCTTTCATGAATCCATTTTGTTTTCATTGTATTCATTTTTATCAAAATGTAAATACTTTAATCCCATTGAATTTTAAAGTCACATTCTAAACTAAAATATAAAAGTCTTACTGAATTTTGTTCAGTTATATCAAATTATTAAACACAATCACATACAGTTAAGCAGCTATTAAAAGTCTAACAAAAACAAGGGTGCTGGCTTGAATTGTTCAATGTTTGGCAATAACTAAAAATACATAGCTATAACACTTATTTAAAAACAAAGTTGTTTTCCATATTTCCACCTTCTTTCCTAGAGATATAAAGTTTAAGAAAAGTAGATTGTGACCGTAACACGATCTCTTATGTTATTTGTTTTAAATTTGCACAGAGGAAAACTTAATATTCTAAACGATTAAATTTAGTATTCCAAACCATTAAAGTCTTTTAATGCTCTTATTTAAAAATTTTCAAAATTACATATGTTGGTTAAATAGTATTTATATGTACAATCCTCCATAAATATGAGTGAATGTCCCACTGTAACTAATTATTTTCCCATTTTGTAACTATACTATAAGGAAATAGTTTCAAATCTCAAACTATTGGTTTTTATTATCTTTATAATTTCCTCCTTTTCCTTTCATAAAATTTACTGTGCAAAATTTGCTTTTGTATGATTTAATAGCATTGAATTACAAATCAAGGAATTTCAAAGTAGTTTTCATGTCTACTATTATGAGATATTATATAACATATAAACACATTGGCAGTAAAGCTTCCTCTTACATAGTTTACTGTGAAAAAACAAATCACCTGGAATTAATATGAAATAGAATCCCCTAATAAATATTTCATATTCATTAAAAGAATCTCATCTTTCTCATGACTTTGCATAGCTAACCAAAATACAAACCTTTTCCATATGCCATTTTAATACAATGGTCATCATTTGTATACCACACGCACACATGTACACATACACACCTATGGCAGAGACACTTTGTTCTGAATTGACCATTTGCATTTGCATGCCCCCAGAGACTTAATCTTGCTGCTGATGAATATCCTCATGCCTAAGAATTTTATAGATAACCCAGTAGAAAATATTAAAAATCAAAAAAGCTAACGGGAAGCAGGCTCGGGAGATGGTGTCAATCTTCTTGGCCCGGTCGATAAAGACTTTCCTCATTTCATCAGGGCTTTTTGGCATTACCTGGACAGGGTGGTTGGGGCCCTTTGGAGTCATGCCGTCCTTTGCTTGTAGACATGGTCCCATTCCATAGGCTGTGAAGCTGAATCGGCTTTCCCTTACCTCATCATCCTGTCAAAGAAAAATGTGACAAGGCCCTTTAATAACAGAATAGAGCATGTATAACAGGCATCTCAGAATCATTACCAATTTTATCATGGTTAACAGTTACATTAATATAAGGAAACGATAACCGAAGCATATAAAGATGAATTGGTTTTTATTCCCTATTGAAGTTTTATTTATCCTGCTGCATTGTATAGATGTGCCTATTAATAAATGTGAAATCCCAAAGGATATGTTTTAATGGGAAAACTAAATTCTGATATTTTCTACATATTGCTTGAATATCTACATTAAAAAAAAAGATAAAATCTATTGTGTTATATATGTTCATAAACTAGATTTTTTTTTGCATTATTTGTTTAAATGGATAAATGTATGATGTCGAAGGGGAATATACCAAGATCATTGACTGAATTTTTCTTTCTCATGGAGACAAACCTTTTAAAGCTTTTTCTTTCAATTCGAAGTCAATTCCTCAGAAAATACAGTCTAGTTCAATAATACTGCTTGGTTTATGTTATTCTCCCTTTATGCCACTTTTCTGTTTTACACTAACCTTTTTGGAATACTTAGAAGATGGTCATGTATTCCAGTTTATATACGACTACCTTTCAGGCACATTGGTTTGGTTGAAATTGTGAATTATATCTGGCAGAAGTTTATTTCATGTTAAGAACATAAACTTTTCATAAATTTATTACTATGTTCTTCTAAAAAGTATCATTTCTTTTAAATGTGGCAAACTGAAGAGAATTTTCCATGTTTGTAAATGAAGGGACTTAAAGAAAAATTTAAATAAAAAATTATTTAATAATATATGATAAATGAAATATACTTGAGAGAAATATAATATTTAATAATGCAAATTATTAATAATTTACTTTAATACATTTATTTACAGTGTAATGGTAGCTGGCTACCAATGAGTAAGGGTTTATTTGACTACTAAATTGAAGGTCTAAAAGATGAGAAGACATTTAATAAAGTTGTTATATCTCTCTTATGATAATGCTTTTTCATAATAATATAAAAGATCAAATAATTGGCTTGAACTCTTGAAAATTATCGGCTGGGCACAGTGGCTCATGCCTGTAACCCCAGCACTTTGGGAAGCTGAGGCAGGTGGATCACAAGGTCAGGAGATCGAGACCATCTTGGACAGTATGCTGAAACACCATCTCTACTAAAAATACAAAAATTAGCTGGGTGTGGTGGTGCATGCCTGTAGTCCCAGCTACTCGGGAGGCTGAGGCAGGAGAATCGCTTGATCCCTGGAGGTAGAGATTGTAGTGAGCCGAGATTGCACCACTGCACTCCAGCCTGAGCGATAGAGTGAGACTCCGTCTCCAAAAAAAAAAAAAAAAAAAAAGAAAAGAAAATTATGTTGGTTCTGTGAAAGTAGCTCCTCAATGAATAATATATTATAAAATACGAAAGTGAAAAAATAGAAGTTATTATGGATTCTAAAAATGAGAAGATGACCAAAGTTGATGCAGTAAGGTATAAAATAGTTATTTTGGGAATTATGAAAGTAACGTGATTCCACCTGCAAAACAAAAGTATATGATTATTGGAAAACATTTCAGCTGTAAGATGTATAAGCCATTGAATTTTGAGGACACAAGTTTGAAAGAAAAACTGACAGTCCAAACTACCTGAGAATACTGTTGTAAGCTTGCAAAAATTGAAAATCGATTTTCCACTATTCTTTAATAAGCATGTTCATTTAGACTACCATTTCTTTGGCGTCCATGAAAATTTTAATGCAAATTTATTATTTGCCTTAAAGTTTTCCATATCCTACAAATTAGAATTAAATTGTTCTTATGTAAGTGCTAAAATAGCATCCTTATAACTTAGAAAATCATGCTGTTGTTTGCATTTCTAAAGGCAAATGTAGGTTACCCAGGTAATTTGCACTATTTTGTGTAAAAATCACCTGAATGTTGAAGTATAAAATAGGCTTTTAAACTATAGCAGCCTGTGTGTTAAAAAACATCTATCTCAAAGTAAGACAAAATATAACTTCTCACTGAGAATTTCCAATGAGGTGTTGACATGTTAATTGAAGCCGTTGAGAAATTCATTAACAAAATGCTCAGATATCAGGATTCTAGCTGATGTGCTTAGTAAAGCAGAATTCATTGACTACCTTTCTAATGATCTGTTCTGAATAACTTATTTTAAAATCTTTAGAGACCTTAGCTGCTCATCTCAAAACAAACATAATCTATTTAAAATTAACATATTAGTGAGCAACCGAATGTTTCTCAATTGTATCTTTCCATATAGCTGGGTGTGAGTAACGAGTTAAAGAGTTAACACCTAGCCTGGGCTGTTACAATAGTGCTGAGAGTGACCACTGATTCCTAAAGCATCATTTCCTTGAAAACAATAGAGGTAAGCTACAGGGGGAATTGGAGTCAGCCTTATTTACTGTGAGGGGCTGCACCTGCACTGGGGGAGCTGTGTATTGGCTTGAAGACCTTTGGCCCATGTGACTAGATGGTATGCAAGTGTGGTTTGGAGCAAAGGCTGTGATTCTCTGTGTGAAGGTGATCATATACACCCTGACTTTTGTCCACGGCAGCTGTACCTATGTGTCCTGTGTGATGAGGGGCAAAAGAAGCTCTTGAGAACCTGCTGAGTCTCCTGTGCGAGGCAGATGCTGGTGGCCTGATGGGTTTCCTGCCTCACATCCTCCTAGGAGGCTGAGTGAACATAACAGTTAGATTAAAGCCTATGGGTGTTCTGAGAGTCTGTATGACAATTGGAACCCCAAATCTCAGCAGTGGTGGACAGAAGCTGACCAGGCTTTCAGATCCTTTGAGACTCAATATGGCCAAAGGAGTTCTGAGGAGAATCTGATGCTGATCCAACCTGGTTTTGAGGTAGCCAAAGTGCTACAGAAAATAACATGCTGAATCTTACTATTGGAACATGGATCACACAGGTTTATCCCCTGTTGAATTGGCAGATGGATGATCGGTGAGATAAAACTGAGGGGAAAGTGGCTCAAGAGACAGTTAATTCCTTGTTTCCTATTAATTAATAATTTTGGGGGCTGGGGGCAGAGGCTTACGTCCATAGTCGCAGAACTTTGGGAGGCTAAGGCAGGTGGATTGCTTGAGCGCAGGAGTTGGGGACCAGCCTGGCCAACATGCTGAAACCCCATCTCTACCAAAATTATGAAAAATTAGCCAGGTGTGGTGGTGGGCGCCTGTGGGCCCAGCTACTCTGGAGGCTGAGGTGGGAGGATTGCTTGAACTGGGAAGCAGAGGCTGCAGTAAGCTAAGATTGCACCACTGCACTCCAACCTGGGTGACAGAGTGAGAGATCCTGTCTTAAGAAAAAAAAAAAAAAACTCGTGGGACAAACTACTCAAGGGAAAGAGACACAGCCAGTAAAGCAGGCCGCTTCATGACCTGAGCTCAAGATGAAAACAAAAGCCCAGTTGGTACTTGGAAGGACACTGCACTTAATTTTAATTTTCCCTTCTGCAACTCCAGGCAAGTGACACTGCAACCCAGTGACTACAGTGCAGCCCTTTTCCATAAAAACATAATGTGAGCCACAAATAAAAGTCATGTGTGTGGTTTTAATTTTTACATTAACTACATTTAACAAGTTAAAGGAAACAGGTCAAAATAACTTCAGTTTGAAAAAAAATTAACTCAGTATGTTCACAATACCTTTCAACACTTATTGAAGTAAAAATTGAGATAGTTTTCATTCTTTATTTCATATGAAGTCCTTGAAACCTGGCGTGTGTTTTGCATTCACAGCACGTCTCAATTCAGACTCTAAATTTCTAGTGCTAAATAACCACATGAGGCTGGTAGCTACCAAATTGGACAAAGCATAAAGAAGCTGGGTCACTTTGCTAAGAAGTGGTAGCAGTTCTCTAGGAAATCCATGCTTTCCTACATCTTTAGTTTAATTGACTAAGGAGCTAATAACAGATTTTTGGATGCAGTAGTGTGAAAAGTAATGTTTGGTGTGAATGCTAACCCCCAATCTGCTGCAGTGTTATCATTCAGGAATTACTGGCAGGTGTAATGTCAATGACTCTTTTGGAGTAGGTGAAGCCTGGGATGGTATAAATCTATGTTGAGGGCTGAGTGTGGCAGCTCACGCCTGTAATCTCAGCACTTTGGGAGGCCAAGGCAGACAGATCACCTGAGGTCAGGAATTCGAGACCAGCCTGGCCAAGATGGCAAAACCCTATCTCTACTAAAAATACAAAAAAAAATTAGCCAGGTTTGGTGATGCATGCCTATAATCCCAGCTACCAGAGAGGCTGAGACAGGAGAATCACTTGAACCCAGGATGTAGAGGTTGCAGTGAGCCAAGATCACACCATTGCACTCCAGCCTGGGTGACAAGAGCAAAAACTCCATCTCAAAATCAATCAGTCAATCAATCAATCAATCTCTGCTGAGAAAGACTGACTGATACTCTCACTGCTGTGAAATGTAACATCTCTACAGAAGAGTAGATATGTTAAGTATAGCAGCAAATCTGGGATGGCCATATGATGATCAGAAAGGAGCCTACCCAAACCATATCCCCCTACGAAAACTTGGGTAAGCACTGGATTAGGAGAGTCCTTAGGCATGTGGCCCTTATTCTGGGAAGGCAGGAGGGTATTTAGATTCATGGGTACATCAACTCTTGCAGCTGCTATACTGGGTTTTACCGATGAGAAGAAAATCTAGGCTGTTTAGAAGAAAGATCATGGCCAGAGGTACATCTATAAGCTCTCTTTAGGTGGCTGTTAAGACACAAAAAGAATACAGCAAAAATTGACAGGATTTCTGTGAACTATTTCCTGGCACATTATCGCCTGCTGGGAGCACGGAAATCTGTTCCATTTTTGGCAGCGGACTCCCCTAAGGAACCCTGTTCGATCT
The DNA here is from genome assembly GCF_028885625.2 of Pongo pygmaeus. Lineage (NCBI taxonomy): Eukaryota > Metazoa > Chordata > Mammalia > Primates > Hominidae > Pongo > Pongo pygmaeus. Next base: position 187,956,425 of record NC_072376.2, read on the forward strand.
GTTCCTTTCAGCTCAGAAGTTAAATCCCATGGTGCCAATGGGGAATGGAAACAAAAGGCACTGACATAGGTTGCTAAATTTACTCCATCAGTTAAGGCAGCTGAAAGAAACAGACTGACTCGAAGGCCAGGATTCCTTGCCCAATTCTTAATGGGGCTCTATGGCTGTGCTATGGGTAAAGATGAATTGTCATGGGGTAGTGAACACAGCTTCTTGCAATTACCTGATGCCAAAGCAAAATATGTGGTAATATGCTGGGGAACAGGAAAGGAATATAAAGAGTCAAAGAGAAGCTGCTTGAGCAGGGAAGGAGGCAAAGGATCAGCTATAGTAGCAGTTATCACGGTCACACTAAAAACTGTAGGTAGGAAAAAAGAGAGTAAGATATACTCAGTAGGTGGCACTGCCTTTAACCAAATGTATGATTGGAAAGGATGTGATACATAAATGAAGGATCTTGGCATCTCTGGCTTGAGCCTAGTCCTGGGCAAGTCATTCCTTAGCCCAGTTTTAATTGGATGTAATAAAATGGGAGCCCTTAGAATTGCCTAAGTCTTCCTTTGTAGGAAGATTACAGGAACTCTTAGCTCTGATTAAGGGAATGGCACAGGGGTGGTAGTTTTGATTAATTCTCTCTAGAATAGCCTGTCTGGCCTATGATAAAGCTAGATGGATCCTACAGGCTGACTGCTGACTATTTAGGTTCAGTAAAGAAGTTTCCCATCAGCCTCCACCATGCTGGCTGGATGTGGTGAAAACTATTTAAGAGTTTTGGACGCAAAACTCTATCCGAGAGTTCAGGACAGAGATGGCTGGTTGGATTTGATAGACTTGACTAATGCTTTGTTTTTAGTCTCACTGGTAAAAAAAAAAAAGTCAAACACAGCATGTCTTCATGTGAGGTGGACACAATTATAATCTTAGTGTCCATCCCTAAGGGAGCCTAAATTCTCCAGTATGTTGTCACAACTGGATAAGAAACAATTGGTCCAGATCATTGTCAAAAGTAAGTTGTTTAATAAATGATAGTTTCCCTGATCAAGCAGAAAGTCAGGGAGAGTTTGGAAACTAGTGGCACCTGTGACTAGGTACGGGTGGCTAATTAATCCAGATAAGGTGCAAGGTCCAGCCCCATGACTCCACTTACAAGGCATAACCTTGTCTGAGGACATTAGCTACAAGTCACAAACATTAAGGACAAACTGCTATTTCTTCTGCATTCTACTATTAAAAAAAAAGAAAGAAAAAGCTTGTGGCACTGTTAAAATTTGGCAGGTACATTTTGGATTTCTGTTGGCCCCACTGTATGAAGTAACCAGACTGAATTTCAAAGGGAAACTAAAGCAGACTGTGAGAGATCTAAAGCACACAGTAGCCAAGCTGGTCCCTCTGAGGTCTTAAAATTCACTGATTGTGCAAGTATCTGCTGCTAAAACACACATAGACTGGAGTTTCTGGAAAAAGCTCAACAGTGGCACTCTAAGGTGGCTGCTAGGATTCTAGACTAGAAAATCCTCTGACACTGTCAGCAGGTATAATCTACATGGATGACAGCTACTGGCATTCTCTTGAGTTCTGGTTAGAAAAAGCCCCCAAGACCAAAGGAATCTGAAGGGCATCAGTCTATATTTAGGCCTGAGATACCTGCCCTGTCATGGGTGATGTCAAAAAGGCATTCCAGTCTAAGTGCCCTGACAAAATTAAAATAGTGTATTCAAGACCAACTCAAGGGGAGTGACTCTGCTGAAGTGTATCATGTCCATGTAAAAAAACCCTATGTGACAATGGGCCAACGATGGACCCTGCAGCTGAGTACCCAGAATGGTCTGAACCTCATGACTCTCTTCCAATGGAGACAAAACAGACCATCTAGTTTACCAATGGAAAGTCCCATATGTGGTGAGAGCTTGTCCTGAGTATCAACAAGAGAAAACTTGTATGAAAATTGCTTTTGGCTTGAATCTTCCATGGACAAGCACTAACACATAGCTGTAGATGAAATACCTAGGGTTCTTGCCCTTGGCTTCTGGAGGATTCAGTGGCTTTTGCCTGAAATTGACAGATATTCCATCTTGGGTTTTGTTTACATTGTAACAAAAGCCATAGCTGAATATACTACTAAGGGCTTGGAACAAGGCATTTTTATATCAGCTTGGGCTTCTCAAATAGATCTCACTGAAAAAAGGAATACATTTTAGCCCAAAATGCACAACATGGCCCAAGGGCACAGCATAGGAAGAGTATATCATATCCCATCTGCCCAGAGAGCAAAGGCTTAAACAGATATTGGAATGGCCAGTTAAAACATTTAATTATTAGAGATGAGATGACAAGGACATGGAAAGTCTGCATAGCCTTAATTTAGCTGCTTAACTCTATGATTCTTGGTTTCTTATTCCAGGAAAATATTTATTATACTACCTATCAGTTCTTTTAGGGTGAGAGAAAATATATAAACCACCAGACAAAGCACTCAAATTGCTGCTATTATATTATTCATATTTTGAGTGTAATATTACATTATTCTAGAAATTGCACAAAGCACAATAGGAAAGAATACTAATAACAACTTGAATCATTTTACTATTAGATGTTTTAAACTCAGAGTAACCAAACTAGCACTAAAATACTATGTAAAATAGGCCTACCCAGTCACCTGTTCTCCAGGTGGCCTTGCATTGTGCACTATTGCACTAAAAGGTTAACCAACAGCATAAAAGTAAAAAGATCATTCACCCCTCAAGTCCTCACTGTCTTATTGTTACAATACATGGGTTTTGCCATGTGACTGCTAGAATTCTTTGCAAATCTAATTTATGGAACCAAAGAGTCTTTGTGTTTTAAATGTGTTCCATGAAAGAGTGCCGATCATTTTGAATGTGCCCATGAGATGAGGCATGTGGAGTCATATCAGAGCCCTTTCAGAAACAGGATCTCAACTCTGTGGGAAGGAAAGGAACAGACTCCTGTACAGGGTCCTGTCTGCTCTCGCAGTAAGACAGGGGATGAGAGAGACCATGAGCCCCTGGACCTTAAAAATATCAAGGGATTTTTTTTAATGACCTAAACAATAATTTTAAGCATGGATGAAGCTTTTCTATCAGCTTATTATTATTATTAGATTACTAAATTAGAAGAAGCACTGAAATATTTTATTACTAATTTCTCTGCTTTGCATTACCCAGTCATAATTATCCTGTGTTTATGTATGCTTACATGTACAGCGATATTCCTTATTATAACCAGCACTCAAATTTTTTGTGAGATAATTTTCTGGAAATAGCTTCAGCTTACATTCTCATGGATTACATGTCAAAAAAGCAAGGAATAAAAAATAAGTCTAGAACTTTTGACTCAGAGACATTATGTGTTAGCCAATATTTAGTGGTTATAAAACTAAGGCCCTTGACAACATAAAATATAGGAAGTGGGCAAAATCGCTGATTAAAAAGTTAAAGAAGTAGTTTAGTTTACCCACAAGTAAACCTTCTTACTATGTTTCAAGGAAGTTAAGTAGTTTAGTTTACCCACAAGTAAACCTTCTTACTATGTTTCAAGGAAGTTAGAATGGCAGGCAATGAAGAATGGAGACAACCATTTAGCTACTGCACAATTCTTTTTACAGGAATATCATTGTTCTATAAATTTAAAACTGACATAAAAAAATTTCAGTCATTATGCTTCTATATCATACTGTGAGACTTTGTATGTCTCTTTTCATTTTATTTCAATTATTATACCAAGCACTGATTCATATAAAATGCAAGTTATAACTAGAAATATTAGAGACAGACAGAAAATAGAAGGGTGCATACAGTCATTGAATAAAATTGCTTCATCTCTGTCACCAAACATGATACTGTATATTAACACGTGTGAGGCAAGGACTAATTTTGTGTCTTCTTCTCGGTCCTCAAAATTGACCAGAAAAAAGAAAACTTATGTGGATGTGAGAGTGATGAAGGCATGAATATTGCCATTGAGTGTCAACAAAACATTAAGCATCTAGAACAGCATGAAGTATTGATTATGTGAATTGCTGTAAGATATAACAGCATTACACACATAATTTGCATCTTAATGTTTCTCCCTTAGTAGGTACCTTTGGGGCAATCTTTATACAATTAAAATATTAAATAGATTATTCCAAATGTCTTTTTGCTAAATACTTTTTTGTAACTTTATTACCAAATGGGAATGTGAAAAAGGAAGGAAAATTAAATTGTTATTAATGTCTATGTATATGGTTTCAAAATGTGTAGATTATTTTAAATTGCTAATAAACAGCAATAACTTATTTTGTTGGGAAAAATCATTGTCCTTCGAGAATATTAAGAACAGATGAAAAATGTGAATGAATTAAAATTGTTTTTCTAAAATGTCTGTCTGAAATAAAATATTCAGTTTCATATAGCTACATTATATTTATAAATGGAAGGTCTAAAATAATGCAATTATAGATGAGGTTTAAAAAATACTTTGTTGTTGTAAGTCAATTGTTAATATAAAATTATTTGAAATTTCACTCCAAGAGAACGCTGCATTTATTATAGATGACATCTGAATTAGCTATTAATTAGCCAAGTATACACTTGGCATATTAAACTTAGATTCAGAAATAGTTTGGAGATTGATAAATGGTAAAATGTAAATTTAAAAAGGTGAATGTTTTAGATGAAATATTATAGAGGACAGATAAGAAATCAACGGAATGATTTATTTAAATATCTATATATCTATATCTAGCATAATATGTTAGATTCACTTACTGCCAACTTATAATTATGGAGTGACATAGGGTATTACAATAGACATCATAAGTTAAAAAGCAGCATTTCTATTTTAATTAACATTGAGATGGAAGTCACCAAAATGCATGTAAATTTGAACAGATTATATTATTTTATTAAATATTATTTTCCTGAACAGATTTTCAGAGAATATAGCTATAAGAAATAGCTGCATTTAACATAAACTAAATATCTAAATATTTGTTTACAGGGAATAATTAAAGTCTTACAATTTTTGTCTTATTTGAGAGGATGCGATTTCAACTCCTGATAGTAGAGTCATTCAAACAGAATTTTGTTTGAATCTAAGTTATTGGGAAATAACTTTTCTTCGGGTATGCATGAAAGACATTTGTAGGAAACACTTTATCTATTTAAAGAACACCTTAGCTCTAGAATAGCATAAGCTGACCTGGAATGGAAAGATTATTGAATAATTAGTGTATATGGATGCCATATGGCTTTCAACCGTGAATCCTTCTCACTTTCATCAGAATAGTATATATGTACGTTTGTGTTTATCCTTAGACTATAGACTTGACAAATGCACAGGGCAGAAAAATCAATTATTTATTATCCTTAGAAGCCATCTTGAATTATTTTTAAAGTAGGACAGCATATAAAAACATAAGCAAATAAAATAAAGTTTGTGTACAGATGGTGAAAATGCAGTCAATGATATCTTTTTCAAAAGATAACGTAGCAAAACATAAACTTGGTCAGGATTTCTTAAATCTAGAACTAATGATACATTCCTATTTCATTTGCATATATAAATAATAATTAATAAATAATCATCAGTAGGGAAACAGGCACTAGAATACTGTGTGCATATGTTTTCTTGCAGCAAACCATTGCACTATTCCATTGCATTGTGGAGGAAGCTACATGAAATGCATTAAAGCAATCCCATTTCATCCATATCTCCCAACAAATAACATGTTCGGAAATACCTTGGCATATCTTTTCAAGCCTCCAGGACTAAAGTAATGATATCATACATGGGAATAGCGACTCTAACCAAAATACTTCCATATCATGCATACAGACACACACACGCACACACACACAGCACTGGAGATAGCATCCATGACATGGTGCAGTGCGTAATCAGCACACAGCAGGCTGGGACAGTGTGGGGTGGGGAAATTTGGATACAAGAGCAAACTTGTGTTCTTTCACAATAGACGCAGGATTCTCTGGTACCTTCACAGAGGAAAAAGTAATTTTAAAAAAGCGGTATACAATGCCTAAGCCAATGCTGAGCCTAGTTAAAACTTTCCTAGGAATAATAATTGCATTAATGTAAGGTCCCCTGTTGTGACAAACTTTCTACAGTGAGACTATTTTATTTACTTTGCCTGTTCTGCCAAATTAGAGTACTGAAGAAAATTCATGTAAACCAGTACTCATGACAATAAAGGGCATAGTACCAACATTGAGACTCATTTTGATTCTGTTTATTTCAAAATTTAGATTACTCAGACTGTTTCTAAGCAAAATACATAGTTTTAAATGACAAATTTGATCAGCCCAGAGCATTGTTAGTTTAGGGAAATAGTTTTCAAAAAGTCAAAGAATCAACCACCCCCAAATTTGCCCACCCAATGTTTGAAATATTTTAAAAACAAATGGGATGTATAAACTTTCTGATGAATATATCTGTGTTATATTATGTTTCTTCTATAAAAATAAGAATTTGACTTTCCATAAGATAAGCCTGTTTTTGCATTATAAACAGTAATATTTAATTAAATAGATACCTTAAAGTAATATTTAATTAAATAGATACCTTTCACTCTATAGTTTCTATAAACATTAACTGTTTAGCTACTGGAGATATAATTATGTTGGTCTCCCAAAGAAAGATTAGAGAGTCTGCTGTATAGTATAATACCTACTTGTATCTATAAATATATATTGCAAACACTATATCTAATTATGTAATTTCCATGCAATGAAAAATTTACAGTTAAGATAATCAGGTAAAAGCAAGTGGATCATGTGAAATTATCTTTCAGGGATGAAAAACAAAGGGAGAAGTGGGATGCTGGGAAATAAGATGTAAATTTTCGTAGCAAATGACAATTGCTGAGAGATTACATATTATAAGAGAACTTAGCAAGTACTTTAAAATAATACCAGGTCTAGAAAATCTGTTATGAAGTTGAGATTACTGCAAGAATTATTTAACATTATGTCTCTTGCAGAGATGCTTACCTGCAGTGTACAATAGAATCATCTGGGGAGCTACTTTTAAATATAGTTTACCCCAGAAGTTAAGTTTAGTAGACAGAACTGTTTGTGTGTGACTTCTCAGGCTAAATTCTTGGCTTCAATAGATTTCTATTTAATTATTGCATACTATATTATGAACCCCCAAGTTAAACCACGTACGGACCCAAACTATCTATTTTAGATTGCTTTCCTAATATTTAGTCATTATACTTGGACATGTGTCTTTGTGACCTCTTTTTATTTGATAATTTCAAAGGATGCTGCTATCAAAACTAAACTGTTCACTTGCTATAAGTAATCTCAACATATTTTAACATTTAGAATGGATTCTAAAGATACACAGAAGGCACAAAGCATTTTGTTGCCTTATTTTGAGGTCTCTTGTGCAGCTGCTTTTAGAATTTGTTTGTATAAATAAATTTTCCATTTATTTTCAACTAATTTTGTACAAGTATCTGAGTGTTTCTTCTATGGTGATTATTACAAGATATATGTGATATTTCTCTTTAACATATATTTTAAAATCATTTTGACCAATCAAATAGCTCTGTTAATAAAATGAAGGGTAATATTTAAATATCCTTTTATTGATGAGATAAGACAAGAATAAAGTTTTTAGAAAAACAAAATACCCTTCTTAGCTGAAGGGGGATGATGTTTGCTCAACTTTCAATACAAAAGGGGCTGTGTTTCCCCACCAAACACTGCCTTGGTAGTGCAGAATATGCTGTCTGCTTTTTACTGATGACCACATTCCTCTATTTAGAGTTAAGAAAGTCAATTACCATATCTGAGAAACGGTAAAACTTCTCCAATGCAAAAGCTTCTGTCTGTGGGAAGGTAAAGTGGACCAACAGGAATTGAGAAACCAGAGAATCAATTCATATATGATTAAATATAATTACACAATTGGTTGTAATTATATATACCATTTGAACAGACATACGTAGCAATTAATAGATTTTCACATATGCAAAGTATCTACCCCAACATATAAACTGAACTTAAAAAAAACTTTTTTCTTCATTAAATCATAATTATGTTTAGTTACATTTGCTCCCTGAATATATCAAGCAGTTATCAGAAAATAATAAGGTATGATTGTTTTTGCATTTCTGCATTTTCCCAGAGTACCAATCACTGGAGAAAATGAATGTTTCCCTCTTTCTATGAGCTAAAGAGGAAGGAGCATCAAATATTTTAATTTCACTTTTACATGTGGTAAAACTGAGTAAAGAGGCACTCTGGTAAAAATAATTTTTTAAAAGAAGGACCCAGAATTGAGCATCTAAATTTGTCGTCTAATACTTTTTCTACTGGATATTGTGATTATTGGATGTGTGGTGAATGTAGGATATGTCTGAGCTTTCACAGTTTACCCATTTGGACACCGGATGCACAATACTTATCTTTTCTAGAATTTACAGGACATGCTTGATACATTCTAAATTGTATAAGGAGAAGGAAAAATGTAAAGAAATGGAAAATCAAAATGACAAAAAGCAAATCAAAATGATAGGGAACATGCATATTGCTTTACTTCTAATTAATGATACTAGAAGGGAAAGTGGTCTTTATCAGTTACTAATAACAAAGAAAGACCAGAGCGTCATCCCTGTGATACAGCATTTGTACTGTCATTGTTGTTCAACCGGTGCCAGTTATCATGAAAGAAAAGATGAGAAAGTAGGAGGTGGAGAGGGAGAGAGAAGAGGAGGAAAAAGAGATAAAGGCAGAATGAGGAGAAATGAGAAATGTAACAGATCAGTAGACCACGGTGAGGTGAGGGAAGATAAAGTTAATCTACCCATCACGATATGTTTCAGTGTACAAAACATATGCTTCTGTTTTCATAAAAATTTAATTAAATGCAAGTCTTAGCATGTTTTTTGTTCATGTATTACTAAATCTCCCGATGCTGAATGCTGATGTTCTTTCCACGCTGCTGTTAATTGTGTGTTTATTGGAGCAGTGATGCTTTTGGGAAGGCCAATTAGAAATGATAAGTGAAGTTACTGCTTTAGAATATGTTTAATACTAAGTAGACTCAAGCGCTGAGAGGTCAAAGCTTAGTGCTTTTTAAAGAAGTCCAATAAATACATAAATTGTAGTATGATTTATAAACTATAAAGAAACCTTAAAAAATTGAAACCTTTAAATACTTAAAAATGCACACTATGTGAACTAGACTATTATCATTAAGGTTTATCTTTTGACTTAAATATGCCAGGATATTGGATCCTTGCCACAATTACACAAAACTTTGACATTATTGTCCATTGCTTTAAAAGACCATTTGCTTTTAAAATATCTGTTGGCACCTTCACATTAGAAGTAAATGCATGGATCTGCGGTTGATAGAGGCTCTCTCTTATAGAAAAAGAAAGGGGATTGGTCAAAACCACGTGCATGTCAAGGAAGATGCCATTACAGTTCTGCATAGAGGAAAAACTTCATTTAGGGCGTCCAAATCCAATTAGGGGTTTACTTCTGCAACTTTCTATGGTCTCTTCATGATGTTCTAAGTTTCCTCCTGGTTTCGTCATTTATCAGATAGTAGCCAGGCAACAATAGCACTTTATTGTGTTTCCCACAGGGTTTCAAAAGAAATGTCTTTAGCTCATGAAAATACGCATCAAGAAGAGACCACAGAGATCTGCATGTATTTATCATCATGGTATTAGTAAATAAGTAATATTTGATGGAAATAATGAAATGAATTAGCTCTGACAAAGGAACTTTAATAATTACATTTGGTGACTTACATCAAGTGAAACCATTAGAAATGCTCTAACATTGCAAGTAAGAAATGACATAATTCATTAATTAAAATTTAAAGAGTGTCGTTCCAGGAAGCACATTAAAAATAACTTGATATAGGTCCCATGTCATCAGATATGGTCTTTAAAGTAGAGCTAGGTGTCATCATTTTCTCCCTAAAGCTATTTTTGACACTTTTAGTTTGGATTGGAAAAAAACGAAAGGAATATTATATCATTTCATCCCCAGTCCCAATTGCCTCTCTTTTCATCTCTATTAAATACAACAAATTCACTTTCCAGTGAAAACTGGATTCTGCCAAACCCAATACATGTAATCACTTACCTTATTCTTTCTCTTTCGTCGAAATCTCAGAAGTTCTTTGTGTTGTCTTGATACAAAATTTACAGCTGCATACTCCAGAAGTGCTGAAAACACAAAAAGGAGGCATACTGCCATCCAAATATCAATAGCTTTGACATATGAAACCTAGCCAAGAGAGAAAGAGAGAGCAAGGAAATTCACTTATATTGTTACTTCCTTTGAGAACAAAACTGAGTTTTTTTAATTCTGAATTATGTAATTTATATATAAGTTTTTAAAAATAAAGAAAAAGACAATTTTTTCTTGAAGTTTTCATAGTTATTTTTGTAAATTTTATGTGTTAGTTATGAGTATTTTGTTAATTTTTTTCAAATTTTGGCAATAGCCCAAACACGATGAAAGAAAACATAAGATGAAATATAATTTTACCTTCCGAACAGTATGGTGCTTGAAAAGTATGAACATTGAAATATAGATAATGCTGTTGGCTTTTTAGTTCCATATTTTCATAAATTTTTTTAAAAATTTAAAATTGTATTTATTAATTCTGTTAAAGATATTTTTCTTTCATTGCATTTATAAATAATATATGGTTATTTGCTATCTATTTTGAAATATTTTTGACTTTTATAAAGACATGTTATAAGAATAGTGCAAAGAGGTCAGGCTCAGGGGCTCACGCCTGTAATCCTAGAACTTTGGTATGCCAAGGCGGGCGGATCACCTGAGGTCAAGAGTTTGAGACCAGCCTAGCCAACACTGTGAAACTCCATCTGTTTTAAAAATACAAAAATTAGCTGGGTGTGGGGGCGGGCGCCTATAATCCCAGCTACTTGGGAGGCTGAGGCAGGAGAATCGCTTGAACCCAGGGGGCAGACGTTGCGGTGAGCCAAGATCACGCCACTTCACTCCAGCCAGAGCGAGAGTAGAATTCCATCTCAAAAAAAAAAAAAAATAGTAATAACGACTATCAGCTTCTCCAGTTGTTAATATTTAACTACATTTATTGTTGTGTGTGTGTGTGTATATATATATTATTGTATATTATTGTGTGTATATATATACACACATATATATATACACATATATATATTCCCTCAAATTATCTGAGTGTAATTTCTAGACATAACACCATACACTCAACAAAATCAAAAATTTAACATTTATAACATTGATAAAATCCTACCACCTAATCCTTAAATCCCTCCCATTTCACCAATTGTCTCAAGAATGCCCTTTTTAATTTAAAAAACAAACTTTTTTTGTTATTTGTTTTCCAGCCCAGGATTTAATCCAGGATCATGTGCTGCATTTTGTTGTCATATCTCTTTAGTTTTCAGTGTGGGACTTTATCTCTCTCCTTGCTTTTTTGTGGCATTGTTACTTTTGATGAGTACAGGCCAGTTATTTTCTAAAGGTTGCCTGATGTTTCCTCATTTACATTCAGATGATGGATTTTTAGTAGGAATTCCTAACCAGTGATTCCCTGTTCTCCACAGTGCATCATATCAGGAGGGACACGATGTTGATCAATTGATGAAGGTAATGTTTGCTAGGTTGCTCTATTATAAAATTGCTAATCTTCCCATGCATGGAATATTTTGAAGCTATACAAGTATTCTGTTACTCTTGAAATCTTCACACACTAAATTTAACATTCGTTGATGATTTTTGCCTGAAGCAATTATTACAATGATGGTTACTCAGTGGTGATTTTCTAATTTCCTTATTCATCTACATTTATCAATTAGCATTCTACTGAAAGAAAAATTCCTGTCTTCTACATTTATCTGTTTATTCATTTGTTTATTTATATGTTTATAAACTTATGGATAACTATTTCCTTCCAAGTGATGTAATACATTAACATCATTATTTATTTTGATGCTCACATTATTCCGGATTGGGCCATTAGAAGCCCCTAGATGTTAGCACATATATCCGTTTGACAAGTCGCCCTCATTATTTGAGCATTTCCTCACTTTCTGGCAGAAGATACTCCAGATTCATCTTGTACTTTTCCTGTTCTTGTCTTTGAGTCAGCCCTTTCTCTCAGGAACTCTTCTGTAGTGAAGAGTGGTTTTTAGAAACCAAGATCTGGGCACTGGGCATACTCACATCTCCCTAAGTGGTATCGTTTCTAGGCTCTCATAGTGGACAGAGCTAGCAATCACACACACACACACATATTCACACACACACATAAAATGTAGCACCTGTGTAAATTTCTGTATCATCTCTATCTATCCATCTATCCATCAAACATGAGCTTACATTATATCTCTAAATCTAACTCAACACCACAGGGTTCCCTTTAGCCTATATCCTTTCTATATATGCAAAATTTTTCTCTAAAAGTGGAAAACTTGACTCCCATTATCCTCAACATGTACTTGATCATTCACTGTGTATGTGACTAATATCTCAATTCTGCCAACCATATTTTCAGCCTCAGCACCTTAATATAATGGTAGAACCAGATACTGTGATCATTCACCTCATTTTTGTTTCTTATGAAGGTTCTTTTTGTGTGCAGATAGTGGTTGCATTTGGCCTTCCTGTTGGGAGGATTATGGCTGGAGGCTTCTATTTGGCCACTATTGGCCCCATTTGGCTCCTTGCTCCTAGTCCCATCTCCCAATGGCCCCATTGGCCTTGGTCCTAACTAACTATTTATCCTGCTCCATAGGATCTGGCAATCTGGCAGCATCCTTGACTCTGGTTCCACCAGACCCAGCCAGCCTCCTTGATTCTGACACCTGCTCAAACATGGCCCTACAGGTCTCGCTGTGTCTTGTCACCTCAAAGGTAGAGAAGGGAAGAGAAGGATAAGAAAAAGAGTGGAAAAAACAGACAACTTTTAAAAATGAGCACAAAGGGAAGAGACAGGAAGAGAAGAGTAAAAAGAAAAGCTAGGTCCGTATTTTCTAGAAATAGATTTATACAGACCTAAGTCCCTTAGAAAAAGTAATTCAGTAACCTTTAAGCAACTGTTTTCATACTCCTCTCAGTTTAATGGGCCGTGATTTGAGGTTGTAGCTGAACTCATATCTTTGTATATGCCCATTGCTCAAGGTGGAAAATTTGCTTGAGTATTAGTTTCTGCTCTTATTGTATACATGTGCATATATTCCAGAGTTAAGGAAGCATATCTTGCAAGCATTGTCAGCAAAAACATACCTTTTGTGGAGTGAGCATGAGATAATTCATTTTGTTTCATACTTTATATAGCCAATTAGATGTGTAAAATGTCATTTGCCAAGTATTAGAAATAAAAATGAGAGATACTTATATTTATGAAAGGTAAGATGTTTTTCCATCTTTCATTGGAAATGGACAATTAGGTACAAGTCTGTTTCCTTGCTATAAAAATAAATATCCTTACTTCCAAGAAGATATGGATCTGGGAGAACAGAATGCCAGGCTGGGTTCAAGCTAATTTGCCCTACTTCTTTGGACCCATTGCATAATTATCTTAAGGATCAACACCCTACATTTTGAGAACTTGCCTGTCTTTGTGCTGTTTATATCTTCTGTATTCTTTCCTCTTTCATCTTCAATATTTAGTGCAGCTATTTTTATGAAACGTTAGCCTGTGGGAATTTTGAACAGATTTAGATAGTAGTTTTAAAGGATAAGTGGCTCAACATTTGGGGGAAAGTTAGGGTGGCAGGAGGGGTAAATAAAGTAAGGAAAAAACTCTTTCCCATCTTTCCCAGCAGGTTCTTCAGGTCGCAGGCTAAACTTTGCCCAAATCTGGTTCAGAATCTGTGCTGACTTGCTGTGTTACCCTAACACATTGCATTGGAATTGTTATTCCTTGTTTTTTTTTCTTTTTTTTTTTCCTGTTTGTAATGTGAACTCTTTGAGGGCAGATGACATCTCTGTTTTGGTCACCATCACATCAGTGTTTGTCACGTGTACATATTTGCTGAGTGAATGGACAGATAAATGAAGGCATTAAATGGTAAAATACAGGCGTCGGGGGAGAAACTGAATCATAGATGACATATGGAGATTCACTTTCTGGAGCAACACTTTCTTAATACCTTCAATTGGGTTGATTTTCTTTTTGAAAGTTTATTTTTTGACACTCGGAAGGGTGTCAACTTACATATGAAGCATTTCAACAGGGAAGCACACTGCATCTCCTCCTGCATTTTAAGTGTGACTTCTACTGATCAGAATCATCTCCACTGGGCAAAGAGCAGTGCATCTCACTTTATTCCAGTGCTGTGTCAAATGTCCATCTGTTTGCAAGTATAGATTTAAATCTCATAAATTCTGTAATTTGGCCAGAAATTTCTGGCTGCTTCCAAATATATACAGTCCTGGAACAAGTAATATGGCTTTCAAAGATGCTGTCTCAAGTTACATTATTCCTGAACGAATATGACTCATAAAGTATGTGTGCATTCTTGAGCATCCTGAATCCATAATGACATGAACTACAGAAATTACATCAGAAATATAATTTCCAAACTAATTCAATGAGTGTTTTCAGTGACAACAAATATATAGAAACATCATTTGTGCCTGCCAGGGTTCTGCTAATTGTTAACAGCTTAAGAGCATTGAGCCTAAAGGCCTACTTTCCTCATCATCTCTTTGACCCCCTTCACCAATTTCAAGTCTGTTTCTCCTCCTCCATTCTAGCTTCCCCGCCAAGCACAGCAAACACAGGACGTGGGAAGTTTGGAACTTTGGGGCTAGTAACTTTAAAATAAAGACAGCAGTTCTTACTTCAGTGCATTCACAACACACTCATGACACACAGCGCACTCCCCATGGATTCAGAGTCATTACCTTCTTTCCTCCCCCTCCTGCATGCTGCATTTTTGGGCAGTATCATTCCAATCTTGACCACCTTCCCAAAAGACCCATTGTCCACTGGAATCCTAGTTCTATATTCTGGAAGAATCTCTCCTTGGTATAACTTTCTGAGTACAAGTGTCTATGGAAATAAAACCTAAAGGTTTACTAATGAGGTGCACTGGTCAGGGGACCTTTGTTCCGGAAACCACTCCCGAGCCATCCTGTAGAAGAATGCTTCCTTCTCAGGGAGTGCCCTTTCCATGTCTTCTGTGACCTGCGTTCTCAGGGTTTCCATCCCTCCACTCCACCCCGTCGGCTTTGTGGATTCTCTTTCTTTTCCTGAGCTGCTTGGGGAGATGGCCTGGGCCCTCTTCTATTCTCATTGGAACACGACTCACTAATCCATCGTATCTATCCCTATGGATTCAGTTCCTCTTCTGGGCTCATGATCCCCAAATCTCTATTTCCTGACTAGAGCCCCCTTTATCCAGGTTCTTCCTTCACGGCACTCTGACTGTCTCCCACACCTCAAACTTAATTTGAATAAAAAGGAGTCAAGAATCTCTACCAGACTACCCCCTCCCCCACCAAAAAAAACCAACAATAACAGCAAATATGCACAGTTCCCCTCTCTTCTCATTAAGAGACTCCACTCTGCAGTTGCTCACCCCCAAATCTAGGAGGCTTCTCACTCTCTCTTTTCAAAGATTCAGCCCTGTTAATTATGTTTTCTTTCCATTTCTCAAGTTTATCAATTTCTGTCCTTCCCGATACTGCCATCACACTGATTCCCGATACTGCCATCACACATCCACAGTGTGTCCTAGTCCCTCAGCTCTACCCTTGACACAACAGTTAATGATTTTTAAACGCAAATCTGATTGCATTGCTTTAGGCTTACAATTCTTCATTTGCTTTCTGTTAATTTAATGTTCAAAATCTGTTTTATGGGGTGTAAAGCCCTTCATAATTAGCCCTTCATAATAATTCATATTAGCCCTTCACATAAAGCCTAGCTTTCATTTTTGTTTTTTATTCAACAATTACTGAATGCCAATGTTGAACCCACGTTCTGTTGTTAGATGTTATAGGTATAGAGATGAGAAAGACAGACAAGCTCTATTATTAATGGAGCTTATACTCAAGTTAGAAAAACATACAATAAAAGCAAACACATACATAAGATAAGTTAAAAGAAGTGTTGTAAAGAAAATATGGGAGGGTAACGATATGAAGGACTGGGAGAAAGGGGCTATGTGATAGCAGTGGCCAGAGAAGACCTCCCTGTGGAAGGAATAATTACCACCTTATGCCAGTTTCTTACTTGCTTATTAGGTACTAGCTGTATTTCCCTTCTTTTAGTTTTTGAAACCTGAAAGCAATTGACAAGCTCCACTCTGCCTCAGCTGCTTTGTATTTACTTTTTTTTTTTCTATTACTTTTGACTGGAACCCTCCTTCTTTGGGTAACTACTAGTCATCCTGTAGGTCTCAGCTTGTAAGCTACTTCTTCAGGGAAACTATCCTCAAATGCCCAGGCCAGAATAATGCATCTCAGCATCCCACTTCCACTTTTTTCATAGGTCACTCATTACAACTATAATTATATTTATTTTTGTGGTAGATCCTGTGAGATGTCTGCTGGCTAGCACCACTTGAATGCCCCACCGTTAACAGGATAGAGTTAATTACTCTATCCCGCAATTTTTAAGTGCTTTCCACTTTCCAAAAACTGGTTAGAAGGATGCAACAATTAGTATGTCCATGAAGATTTGAAGATGAGATGTCTATACTAATATGTTAACAAAATATGTATTGATACCAAATACCAAATAACTCTATTGTATCATTGATTTTGTCTCACTGTACTGACATTATCCACTTATGTATCTTCTGCTTTTAGGCTATTACATTCCATGAGCTAAGACAAAGGCCAGACCTTATGCACTTTTGTATCTCTAGGATGCAGCACGGGGTTCTTTATGGTAAAGGCTCTCAGTTAGGTTGACTCCTGAGTATTGACTTGTAATCACTGGCCATTCATTATTAGAGAAATAATTATATTAACTAATATGCCAGGAAATGTTCTTAATACAGTAGTGTCCATATGGTAACACTTAATCCCCACAACAATAGAGGGAATCATCCTTATTTTAAAGATGAGGAAACAGTTGCAGTGAAATAACTTGCTTAAGGCCACATGGCTACCAAGTTGCAAAACTAGGATTTGAATATAACTCATATGGTTCCAGAGCTCATGAACTTAACTACTATTCTATATCACCTAGTTATTAGGTTGCTTCCATTTAAGATACCACTGCAAATCAACAACTGTAAACAATGTAAATTGGAATTCCTCTCTGTATCTTAAAATTCCAGGCTCTATAAATTTCATCTGATATTTAAGAGTAATGTCAGCGCACAAAATACATACTGTAAGATCCTCCATATTTGCTAGCTTTGATCCTAAAATCTGACAGTCAACTTCCTAGTAGACAACGTATGAAAAGAAATGGTCATTATATTTACTAGATGAAAACAAACTAGTTGCTCAGGTGAAGCAAAACTATTAAGATAAGAGAAATATTTTATCCTTTGAAATACCATGTATGTCCCCCAGCAGTATTAAATATACTAAAGTTGTTTATGAGCCAAGAGACAGGAGACTGTTGTTTACTTGCCATGTAACAATCCAGGAAGAGATCAGCTTGATAAATGATCAATTGAGTACACAAGCTAGGTTATTGCAAGGCCTAGTCTTTTTCATTCTAAAAAAAGTTTTATAATTTAGGAAAAGGAATACAAGCACCATATGTTCTGTAGATTTCTTATACTTTTTTTCCCCAAGAAATTATGCAGTTTTTTCTTTTTTGTAAAATTATCATTAGAAATAGAGAAAGCCTGCCTCTTGCATCTCAAATAAGAATATATATATATAATTGGATTTTATTGCTGTCAGTCATCTTGGTTATTAAACACAGAATCAAGTCACTTTGACCCTGAGAAGCAGTCATGTTCAGGGAGTTGCCTAACCATGAGATTTCTCTGTATCTACCCCTCCAATGACTTGAGGGGTTTGGCATAGGGAGGATTCAAGCTAGAATACAATGCAAGTAGCAAACAACCACAAAATTTCACTGGCTTGAAGAAACAAAGGTTTATTTTGCTCTCATACTGCATGTCTACTTTGAGTCGAATGCTGACCCTGGAATGGTGTCGTCATTGCTATCCTCACTTGTAACACAGCAGCGGAGGAAAATCAAGTCGCTGGTGGTTCTCACATTTGGTCATAAATGTTCCAGACTGGTAGTGGCACAGGTTGCTTCTGCTCAAAGTTCATTAGCCAGAACTACTCACAGTCAACCCTGATCACAAGAGCACTGGGAGATGTAATCCTACCACATTGCCTAGAGGGGAAAGTGGCCTTCGTGGCACAGAGCATTATGATAACTCCAGAGAAAGTCAGGTGGGGGCGATTTCTATTTGTCCTTCTGAAGCAAGAATCCTCATAAGCACAGAATTGAGGAACATGTGGATTATGATCTGATCACTGCGATATCTTGAATAGCACATAAAGGCAGCTTTGTTAAAGAGAAAAACTCACTGCTTTATAGAAAGAAGCTGTCAATTAATTAGGGTATGACAAAGAATAAGAAATGTCCCCTGATTTTCAGCCAAAAATTTCCTAAAACAATAGTGTCAGGTCCAAATTCAGTAATATGAACTGTAAGGAGACACAAAAAAGTAGATGCCTGGTAGTGCTTTGAAGCACTAACTTAACCTAAGACAGATAATCAATTCTCTAGATGCAGAGAGTAAAGACAGGCAGTCTGCAAGCCACATTTATGTATGAGAATAAGTTTGTTTGGACTGCACAATATCTTAAAAAAGAAAAAGAATATGCTTCTAAGCATGGAATGCTCATCATCAGTTAACCATACTGCTCATCCCTCTTCCCTTCATTAATTACACCAGACCACTTTGTTCATTTATTTGTGCATCTGACCCCTGAAGTCATTTGACTTTGTGCTCTTTGATCCTGATATGGTTTGGATCTGTGCCCCCACCCAAAACTCATGTTGAATTGTAATACCTAGTGTTGGAGGTGGGGCCTGGTGGGAGGTAATTCCATCATGGGGGTGATTTCTAATGGTTTAGCACCATCCCTCTAGTGCTGTCTTGTGACAGAGTTCTCATGAGACCTGGTTGTTTAAAAGTGTGTGGCACCTTCCCTTTCAATCTTCTTACCCCTGCTCCAGCCATGTAAGAAATGCTTACTTCCCCTTCACCTTCCACTATGATTGTAAGTTTCCTGAGGCCCCCCAGAAGCAGAAGCCTGGATAGCCCATAGAATCATGAGCCAATTAATCCTCTTTTCTTTATAAATTACCCAGTCTCAGGTAGTTCTTTATAGCAATGTGAAAAATGGCCTAAAACAAGTCCAGAGAAATAGATGGCTTGCATATATATCTCAGGTAATCCTTCATAAATAAGTTTACTTTTGCACGAACTTTTGATAGGATTATTGAATAGCAATAATTTTGGATCTTATTCCTTAACAAGTACATTGAGTGAGCTGTATTATAACTACGGCAGTATATGCTGTGGTTGAGAGGCCTGCCAAGATGTGTGCCTTTACTTCAGTCCACATGGAGGCAGTCGAAAGGATTTTTCTGTGACCAATAAATTCCTGTTACAGTTTATAGACAACAATATATTAATGGGCAAAGATATATTTGATGTGGCTAGCTAAATTATAACCCAGATGACTATTGATCAATGGATTCTAGAAATAGAAATTTAAATGTATTTATAAACAGCCTAGTTTAAACTTAAGAAAAAGAAATTGATTAAATCAGAACCTGGAGTTTGAATCACAAAATCTCATCTACACCTCCATGTAGGAACCCTATAAGGTAAATTTCCAGGGATCCCTTAAGAGAGGTAGTTTGTCAATTCTTTTCTCAATCCAAACTTGCTTTTTATTTGAGAAAAAGGTATAACAAAACATCACAGTGTATGTTTTTGATGAGCTAAAATAGCCCTTTGAATAGGGTAATTGGTTCTTCCTTTAATAACATTCAATCCTGGTGGATTGCCCTAGTTCCTCAGAAATGTCAAGTGAACTGTGATGAGTAATTTTGGCTGTGCAATGGGCAAGTGATTGAAGCCTACAGATAACTGCTTTTTCTCTGAGATATGCTGAAAATGTCTCTGCTTGTGTTATGCCTTGTTTTCTGAGGTTTTAATTTCAGATCTCATTGACTTTTCATTTAATCATTCATTTTTAAAATACAAATTTGTAGTACCCTTAATCCTACATTTCTCCTTAGTGCAAGAACCTGTATAAGAATTTTACATTTTGTAACAGGAAAAAATAATATTAATCTCAAAAGCATTTCAAACTTCATTAAGACCTAAAGCCAGAGAGCAAGGAATCTGAACAAAAGAAAATAGCAAATAGTGTTTTAAAAACAGGTGTTGAAGTGGAATGAAACTGACACTGAAAAGGCAAAAGGAGGTAACTCAAGGACTACTTTCTCGGAGCATGAATAACTAGGCAATGAAACATACAGCCCAGGATATTGTGAGTTTAGACATTCTGACATTTATTATCCTGGAGGGTGACTCACAACAGTCTTGCTGGTGGAACGTTCATGCTGATTATCATAGTCATAACCCTTAGTAAATGAATGATGCGTCTAACACAATATTTATTTTTCACATAAGGGATTTTTGCTTTGTTTTGTTTTTGTGAAAGGGTTTTGCTCTGTCACCCAGGCTGAAGTGCAGTGGTGCAATCATAACTCACTGCAGCCTCGAGTTCCTGGGCTCAAGCAATTCTCCTGCCTCAGCCTCCCAAGCAGCTAGGACTATAGGTGTGTGTTACCACACTTTGCTAATTAAAAAAAAAAATGTGGAGACAAGAGTCTCATTATGTTGCTCAGGCTAGCCTTGAACTCCTGGCCTCAAGCGATCCTCCCACCTCAGCCTCCCAAAGTGCTGGGATTACAGGTGTGAGCCACTCACATAATGGTTTTTACTTCATGAGATAAAATACAACAGAGAATCACATAATAACAAAATTTCATTGTTTCCAAAGAGGTGAACTTAACCAATACTTTAGTCACCAGACAAGGAAAGTACAACGAAAAAGACTAAAGAATTTTGAAAAGTCACAGCTATCTCTTGACTCCCACTTCAGTAACTGGAGTTTTACTATCATTTTTTCTGTAGGATGTAGCTCTTTTTCTTATGTTTAACACTGATGTGAAATTGTCAAATCTAGATGTTACTGAAAATGCTTCTTAGGTGCATGCTGTTAGACTTCCTGGCATTTCTTAATATATTACCTTTTTTTGATCTACTCAGGTTAAATTATATTTGTGGCCTCTCTTTTCTGCATTTTTGTAGTGAAGGTTTTGTGCTTCTATAGCATCATTTTTATTGTAATCACATAAATTCCTATTCCCTTTTCCTCTGGAGTTCAAGAGCTTCATTTAAAACTTCAAATAGGAATCATGAAGACAGATAGAGCCTGTAAAGGTGTTTGTTTTACGCTGATTTTAGGGCAAAGTGCTTTCTTTCACTGGCGAGGTGGTGGTTTTACATCCACTTTTATCTTTTGGGGACTCATGGTACGATTCTAGGATATATATGAAAGTGGTGGATGACATTGTTTACATAAAGTAGTCTCCAAATTGCATACACATTTTTGTTTTTAAATTTAGTTTGATGTCAAAGCTGTGGTATTATGCCATTTTAAAACAGTTTTAAAGTTTATGATTCGGCCATGTACTTTTCCCTAGTTGTTCTATCAGATTTAAGAATTTATGTAGCAGCCCTGTCTCTATCTCAAGTACAGAGAAAATGCTTGATAATCATTAATTTTTCAGCTTGATGGAATCTAATATTTCTAGTAAAGTAGCTCCTAAGTAGGTCCTTGATGAAATCTAATAAGTCTAGTAAAGGAGGTCCTAAGATGAAATGCAGAACTAGAGATATCCATCAATTTTTATCCTTCTTATCATAGAATCCACCCATTTTTAGGACTTTTTAATTTACAAAACAGATAATTTTTTTATCAGTAATAAAATTGGATGGTATTCATATACATTATATCTTGTGATAAGGGTATGAATAAATAATTATTTCATTTTCTGGGCCTTTTTTCTTTTTGCCCCTTTTCCTAAATTAGTGTATATGGAATCATATTAGTATGATCCATGAACATTTAAAAAATTTAGTTGAGGCCGGGCGCGGTGGCTTACGCCTGTAATCCCAGCACTTTGGGAGACCGAGGCGGGCGGATCATGAGGTCAGGAGATCGAGACCATCCTGGCTAACACGGTGAAACCCCGTCTCTACTAAAAATACAAAAAATTAGCCGGGCGAGGTGGCGGGCGCCTGTAGTCCCAGCTACTCGGGAGGCTGAGGCAGGAGAATGGCGTGAACCCCGGGGGGCGGAGCCTGCAGTGAGCCGAGATCACGCCACCGCACTCCAGCCTGGGCGACAGCGAGACTCCGTCTCAACAAAAAAAAAAAAAAAAAAAAAAAAAAAAATTTAGTTGAATATATTGCTTATATGAAACATTGTATCATAAAGTTAAATTTATTACACATTCTGTCACAGTAATAAATTTAAAATGAACTCACTTGGATCATGTTTGTACTGAACTTGATTGAAGTAACATTAGTTAACTACATTTTCAGTAAATATTAAAATGTTATGTTTAAATGGTTTGGACCAAAACATTACTGACAATAATAACTATTAATTGCTGTATTAATAGGAAAACCTGATTACTATGTAGCTCTCCTGACTCCATTACATTATCACTAACACAATGTACTCTCCTTTAAAATTTAAGGGTATTTTTTTAGAACAATAAGAATGTGTATTTGCTAATTAGCTATGAACACAACAGTGAATATAAATCGTTCATTTTTCTTCCCATTTCCTATCTTTTTATTGTAATCAACCACACATAGATATCTGTGTGCCAACACAATTGTGGTGTTCAAAAAATGTACCAGTTCAATTTATATTTTCTAATAGTTATAATCATTTTTAAAATTGGTGTTATGAAGAATGAGAGCTTAATATAATATAAAAGCGATCATCGTTATTTTTCTTATTTTTTATTATTTTTTTGAGACGGAGTCTCATTCTGTCACCCAGGCTGGAGTGCAGTGGTGCAATCTCGGCTCACTACAACCTCTGCCTCCCGGGTTTAAGTGATTCTGGTGCCTCAGCCTCCAGAGTAGCTGAGATTACAGATGCCCGCCACCACGCCCAGCTAATTTTTGTATTTTTTAGTAGAGACGGGGTTTCGCCATGTTGGCCAGGCTGTTCTCAAACTCCTAGCCTCAAGTGATCCACCCGCTTCTGCCTCCCAAAGTGCTGGGATTACAGACGTGAGCCACCGTGCCCAGATGCTATCTCTGAAAATGAGGACAATTTCACAGAGAAATTGAAAGGGGAAAAATGAGTGGAATTGAGAGAGGTAAAAGGTTCTAAGTAATCATTGACCATAAACAGCTTTTGGTGCAGAATTTGCAATCTCCACAGGCTACCAGCTTCTGAGCTTCTGTAAAATATTTAATCAAAAAGCCATATTTGAAATTTCAAGTGCTCTTTTTTTTTATTATACTTTAAGTTTTAGGGTACATGTGCACAATGTGCAGGTTTGTTACATATGTATACATGTGCCATGTTGGTGTGCTGCACCCATTAACTTGTCATTTAGCATCAGGTATATCTCCTGTCTCCTAATGCTATCCCTCCCCCCTCCCCACACCCCACAACAGTCCCCAGAGTGTGATGTTCCCCTTCCTGTGTCCATGTGTTCTCATTGTTCAATTCTCACCTATGAGTGAGAACATGCGGTGTTTGGTTATTTTTTAATGTTTAGTAGCTGTTTTCAATGAGATGGCCATAGTGATGGGAGCAGAGAAATCCACACAGACTCTCCCTGGGATACTTCCCTATTTCTTTCCTATCCCTTCCTCCCCTCTTGTTTTTCTGAACGTTTACTGACAAGCCAGAGTGTGGTCTAAGAAAGGAAACCGAAAAACTTAAACAAACAATTTTCCCAAGGTAGATAAGATTATTTACAATTCCCTTTTTCTTTCTTCCTCTCCAAGGCTTCCTTGTGGGTGGAGCGCACTCTTCCACCCTATTGACTTTCGGTTTGGCCATGAGGCTTGTATAATTTGTGGAATAAGAACAGAAGCGACTGTGTGCCAATTCTGAGCACAAGCCTTGCATGTTTCTGCTTGCCTTCTTGCTCTCCAGCACTCCTCCATGGAAAGACCATGTTACAGGTCCCCGCAGCCCCAGAATGAGGAGACAGAGGGAGCAGATCTGAAACCCACTCCACAGCCTAGATCCAAGCCCACTCCAACAGCCAATCTCAGGGCAAGCCCAGAAGAGATACAGGCACCTCGCAGTCCTGTGAGCAAGAAGAAATGTTGTAAACCATTGAGATTCAGGAGTTGTTATGCAGAATAATTGCGATGTGACTGGATTATCAGCCCCAAGTGCCAAGAATCTTATAATATTAATATATTGTGTTAAGAGCTAGGGTTTGGATAAACTTGAATCTAGAGATTCCCCCACCCTGCCAAGTTTCTATCTGCATATGTGAATGTGTGCATTGTGTATAGTGTGTGTGCATGTGTGTGTGTGCATCTGTTTGACATACTATGTTCAAAAGTCTCTGATATGATAATAAGTTTAAAAGACTAAAATAAGGTATGCATAGTGACACTTGTGTACTTCTGCAGATGATATGAAACATAAAACACACGCCACACCTGGTCCTTAGCTAGTCTCTATGAAACGGGATGAAAAAAAAATGATGACAGTAGGTCTCTAATAGGAATTAATTGATAGTTGAAATCATAAAAGAAAGGGTAAGGTGTATATAATATTGCGGCATGGCCAAGATTTCTCCAGAGTTCCCTAACGTGGATTCCTTCTAGTACTAAGAGTTTACAAATTAAAATTATATTTTGTCTCTTCTACTGATTTTCTCTATTCTTACCCATCCCCATACTTAATTCCTTCAGTGCCAAGGTCTTAACTGAATATTGAAATTAAATTTATACTAAAAACAACTGAATTATTATTACTCTCCCCTCTTTCACCCCTGATGAAATGAATCCTGCTAAGGACTAGTTTTCCATATCTAAAAAAAAGATTTCAGAATGCTGAGATCTCAAAGAGTTTGGGAGTAAAGTTTTGGGGTGAGTAGGTCTTGCCTTTAACCAAACTGTCTAACATATTCTGTTTATGAGTAGGGATGGCCCTGGAAGGGGAACAGAGAGAGAAGATTTTCAGCTGGAGGAAGAGGGCCAGGCATAAATACATCTTCTTTCCCTGTCTTTCCAGGCTTTCTTCCACTAGAAAAATCACCTCTAGTCCACTTCCCAATTCATTTGTAGTTTACTCCCTAAAGTCTGAGGGCTGGGTGTCTTTGGTCAGAACTTTGGAAGTTCTTAGTTTTTGACAATTCCATGTGATTGTCTTGTAAATGTCTCCAAGTTAACATGTTTTAGAAAAGAACCCACAATTAACCTTTCCCCCAACCTTCCCTATTAGTAACTATCATCTCTACTTGCCTAGTTACTTACTTGAATGCTACCCTTGACTCCTGCATTTCCCTGAATCTTCCATGTTCAATTCATAAGCAAATCCTGTCTGTTTTACCTCCAAATATATTTTTTCAGAAACATTTACTTCTTTCTAAAGCCATCTGCTACTCTCTAGCTCTGTTGCTACCAATCTTGCCAGATCATCATCTGCTGTGGACTACAATAGCTTGCTTGGTAGACTCCTTGCTCCCACTCTGCCTCTTCTATCCGGTCTTCAAACAGAAGTCAGTGTAATTGCTCCCCTTGTTAAAATTCATCAGTGGCCCATTGCTGCACCCAAATTAAACCTAATCATTACCAAGGCCTATGAAGTCTTCCTTGATAGGCCCCATGATCATTACCATCTTTTGTCACTCTGCCCCAAGCACATGGTGTAAGAAAGTGCTCCTAAAGTTACACAACCTTGAAAATTTGCTGGGAATAGAATGCATATATCACCTTCTTACAGCCACCTGATACAGACACTGCAAAAATGTAAAAGAGTTCAAATTTCAAGGAATCAATCACAGGAGTGTTCTTGCTTTGAGAGACTACATGCTTGAATTATCATGACATTGTAGAGGCTGATGCAATAGAAAATATCAGAGAGCAATATCAACTCTGTAGTTCTCTAGAAACCGGCTAAAGTACATTCTTTGAGATTTCATTCTCTGAGTCTTACTTAAGCAATTTCTGAGCTCGTTCTTATCTTACAGGAGATGTATTGACACAGAGCCTAGACCAAACACTAGGCAAAGATCACAAAATTATGATTTATTGTTTCACTCTCCTATGTTTGATAGTCAATTTTCCTGAATGTAACTTTGTTTTCCTACTTCCTAGAAATTGTCAGTAGGTAAATTCTGGGGGTTTTAGTGGCAAGACTCTCAGACTTCTGAGGGTTCTTTTGTGAGATTGAGAACAGAAGAGCTTAAGGTGCACGGTCTCACACATCTGTTTCTAAATGCAAGTTATAAAGCCCTCACCTCCTGTGTCCTTGGGGTCTGCCCTACTAAAATTGAATGTAAGTAATCAATTATACTAAACCTCCTATTCCTGACTTATCTTGAATTCTAAGATGATACAGTCAACTTCTTTTAAGGTATCACTTTCTCAATTAATTCCTTTTGTGGGTCAGAGTCACACCTGTCATCGCATTTTTAGATGTCATTGTCTCTATGATCAGAGAGATAGACTTTGTACACATGTATGTGTATAGTTGAACTCATGGCTGAAAATTTATTTCTTCTGTAAGGTCTTGTGGAAATTAAAGCTTTTAAAAAATGTCTCCTATTTCTTGAGAAAAAAATATGAAGCAGTCCTAGACATTCTTCTTTTTTTGTAAGTTGTGCCTCCATTCTGTGTTTTTAATTTATTGTTTGCTTTATTTCTGCATCCTCTACTCACATTTCCATGCTCCCCCAATTCTACGTTACTCTCTGTATCTAAACATCTTTCTGTTGTGCCTTGTAGAAGCCATAGATTCTCCTTTTTCTGACTGACAGCATACAGACAAATGAGCTTTCATTTCTGTTTAGCTCTTGAGGATCAGTGAGTAAACTGACGATTTCCTTTACAAATTAACTATGAAATTTCCACTATTACCCAGAGCTCTTGCAACATTTATCCTTACGTAAATAAGCATTGAGTCTTATTAGTTTACCTTTATAAACAGATTTATAATTTTCACATGAACAATATTTTAGAAAACACTAGTTGATGCGAACAATTTTGAAAATATAATTAAGTGTTAATAAAAGTAGACAGTATTAGGAGAGACAACCATTAAATTTTAGTGAGGCAGAGCATGTTAATATCATATTTTAATGATAAAATTCCTATTTTCAATTTTTATTTATATAGGCATTTCAATCTAATAAATTGAATCATAGAATGAATTAATAGAAAGGACTAAGGGAGCCATGACAATAGATTTATAATTTACTTGGTGTGGCAAGAAGATAGCATCAAATGCACACAAAAAAAGTTAATATGATTTTATTGCATTGAAGTACTTCATTTCAATGAAAGTATAGTAAAGCTTCTTGGAAGCTATGCAGAATTACTTAATTTAGATGATAGAAACTTCTTCTTAGACGTCATTTTAGGGGAAGAAAATAATTTTCTATTTCTATGCAGCTAAATAAATGAAAAGAGTTTTATTTCAGTATATCTTATGCAAAGCAATATTGGGTCTTTTACTAACCTCACAGAGGGAACAATTTTATTTTAATTCTGGCAGCTCAGCATGGATGAAAATCGTGGAATTAGATAAGATCTCCTGTCTATTGACTTATGGTTACTTAAAAGCAAAAGGGAGAAAAAAACACAAAAATAATATATATCATACTTGGCTCAGGGTGCAGCACTGTGGGCACTCTGATGCAATACTTGTAATATAATTGGTATATTTCTTCTGGAAATAAATTTGGCAATATATATCAATGCATACAGCTATCAGTGCAGCAATTCTGTTTATAAGAATATATGCTAAGAACATAATACAAAATATGTGTGAAGCTATGTGTGTGTGTATGTGTTTGTGTCTATATATAGATATATATGTGTGTTTACATAAAATATGTGTTTATATAAATATAGATGATATGTGTGATATGTATAGACACAGGCACACACACATATATTCATATATACATATATACTCATATATATAACGTTTATTATGTAAATATTTATTATAGTATCAGTCCTAAGAGTGACTACTAAGTAGATTATGGCATATCCATACAATGGAGTACTATGCCACCATTTAAAATTACAATGTAGATTCAACTGAAATGTTTAATATATTTCTAAATATTTTAAAACCTATTGATACAAATAATTCCATAGTGTATAAGAGTATTATTGATATTTAAATAATTGGGAATAATAACACAAAATGTGAATAGCGGATATCACTGGTTTGCAGAATTTTTTTCATTTATTTCTGTTTTACATGTTTGCTGCTTTGGTTATATATTACTTTAAAAACCAACAATGCCATTGAAATGCCATTGAAAAATATCTGACCAAAGCTGACAACGATATCTTTGCAAGATTTATAAGTATGTGTGCAAAGATGTGCATGCTCATTCGTGCACTTACCTTTGGCAAGGAAGCTCGTGATCCTGAACTCTGTGTAGTCATCGTCAGCACGGTGGTTATCCCCAGAGCTACCCTGGCTGGTGCTGCATCCATGTTGATCCAGAATGAAACCCAGGATAGAATAACAATCAGGAGACTGGGAATGTACATCTGGATCAGATAGTATCCCATTTGTCGCTCCAGATGGAATCGCACTTCTATACATGTAAACTTTCCTAATTGGTGGTAAGGTAAATACAGCAATTAGTACAAATAGGTTTTTGTTACGGCATTAAATATCACAATTTCTTTTCTTTTTTTTTTTTTTTTTTTCAGACAGGGTCTCACTCTGTCCCCCAGGCTAGAGTGAAGTGGCATGATCTCAGCTCACTGTAGCCTGCGCCTCCTGGGTTCAAGAGTTTCTCCTGCCTCAGCCTCCCCAGTAGCTGGGATTACAGGCATGCACCACCAAGCCTGGCTAATTTTTTTTTTTTTTTTTTGGTAGAGATGCGGTTTCACCATGTTGGCCAGGCTGGTGTCGAATTCCTGACCTCAGGTAATCTGCCCACCTCAGCCTCCCAAAGTGTTGGGATTACAGGTGTGAGCCACTGCTCCCGGCCTCACAATTTCATTTTGATAAGGATTCTGTCATAAAACTTTCCATGACAATGAAACGAGTCTCGTATTGATTCTTGAAAAAATATTTTTCACTGTTAGCATCAAGAAGCAGTGTAGTAAAGAGAGTGTACTCTTTTAGGAAATAGCAAGAAACTTTATTACTTCTGACCCGAAAAGTGCTTTACACTTGTCAAAATACCCAAAGATTTATTATTTCACTTGATTATGACAATTGCTTCTGAGGCAGACAGGAGAAATATATACTTATTATATAAAGATCTTCTTTACTCATTGACTGTTTCTGGTGCTTTGAGTGCTTCTTTAGAGCCAGGTGCTATTTGTTGCAGAAGCCTTTCCATTTTCTTTAAAGTAAGTGCTAGAGGATAAATACAATTGAACACGAATGATTCCTTGAATAATAAAGCAAACAAATAAGAAAATATGTGTTATTTCCCATTAATAAATTTGAAAATAAAAACACACTAAAAACAATGGGATCCATTTGTACTATACACTTATGCTGTTGTGTCTCTATTATTTACCTCTATTTTGGTAAGCAATACATAGAGGAGTAAATGATGGTTTAATAAACATTAAGTTGATATTTTTTGCTTGTGTCCTGGTTCTACTCCCTACTCTATTGATATTGATTTATACTATTCTATGTTATCTCTCCTTTATAAAAATTGTTCTTCTAAATCACCTGGTTCTTGGTTTAATTGTTTTTATTTGAATTATTTTAAGAAGGATGAGGTCAGAAAGTTAACATTCTGCTCTTCAAGTAACATTCTGTTACTTACCATGAAAGAAAGATGTTAAAGAGCAATTGCTGTCCTATTGCTAGGTAGGGCTCCGTGCAAAGCTTCTATTCATGTGACTTGGGCCATGCGTGATTGCACAGGTGATGCAAGGGCACTATACCTGGATGAACCCATGCATGTGTTTCCAGAGCTTAAGTCTCAACAAAAGTTCATAAAGTCCAGGAAACGTGGATTCCACTCTTAAGTGAATAGTAATCAGAAACATATGTGCAAACCATACATGATCCTTTTATCAATTTATCAAATATATACAAAAATGCCTAAAGATTTCTGAAATATATGAAAATACTTTAGATTTTAAAGTGCTATTAAATATAAAGATTTAAATTTTTCTATGAAAAATAATGAAATGGAATAAAACAAGAATAACTGAAACATATTTATAATATCAGTTAACTCACTAAGTAATCTCATACCATAATTAGTAACAAATACTAACCATTCAGATACTTTGTATAAATTCTCTAAATTTCGGGTGTGATTCTCAAGGAAAAGAATAAGCTTCATTGTGTTTTTATTTAAAAAGAGTGTTTTTCAAAGTTCAAAATCACTAATCATCAGAAAAATGCAAATCAAAACCACAATAAGTGCAATCCCAGCACTTTGGGAGGCCGAGGTGGGAGAATCATGAGGTCAGGAGGTGGAGACCAACTTGGCTAACCCGGTGCAACCCCGTCTCTACTAAAAACACAAAAAATTAGCCAGTCATGGTGGTGGGTGCCTGTAGTCCCAGCTACTTGTGGGGCTGAGGCAGGAGAATGGTGTGAACCCGCTTGCAGTGAGCAGAGATCTTGCCACTACATTCCAGCCTGGGCGACAGAGAGAGAATCCAACTCAAAAAAACAAAACGAAACAAAACAAAATAAGATATTATCTCACCCCAATAAAATATTATCAAAAAGGCAGAAAATAACAAATGCTGATGAGGAATCGGAGAAAGGGGAACACTTGTACACCATTGGTGGGAATATAGATTAGTCCAGCTACCGGAGAAGAGTATAGGATTTCCTTTAAAAAGTAAAAATAAAGGTACCATGCAGACTACTGGGTATATATCCAAAAGAAAGAAAATCAGTGTATTGAAGAGATACATGTTTGTTGAAGCCCTATTCACAATAGCTAAGATAAGGAACCAACCCAAGTGTCCCTCAGTGGAAGAATGGATAAAGAAAGTGTAGTGTATATACACAATGGAATATTATTCAAACAAAAAAGAATGAAATTCTATCATTTGTGCAACATGGATAGAACTAGATGAAATAAGCCAGGCATAGAAAGACAATATCACATATTCTTATTCATATGTGGGAGCTAAAATAATTGACTTCATGGTTGTAATAAAGAGAATAGTGGTTTCAAGAGGCTGAGAAGAAGGCAGGTGAAGAGGTTGGTGAGTGGGTTTAAAAATACACTTAAAATGAATAAGTTCTAGTGTTCAATAGCATAATGGGGACAACTACAATTAACAATAATTTATTGTACATTTCAAAATAGAAAGAAGAAAAGATTTGGAATGTTCCCAACACAAAGAATTGATAAATACATGAGGTGATAGATATCCCAATTACCCAGATGTGATCATTACAGATTTTATGTTTGTATCAAAATATCACATGTACCTCCAAAAACATGTACAGCTATTATGTATCTATAAAAATTTAAAAAATGTTTTTATAATATTGCTGGGAAAGAAAATAAAGGGATACACACATGAACACAAATATACACCATTGCTTGTACATAAATAAATATACTCAGTATATGTGGATCTGATGAGATAAAAGAACAAGTTGGACAAAAAAATCCATCACTTATGCATGGCAGCAGACCCCAGAAATACAGTGATCAACAGAATAAATATAATACAAACTTAGGGCAATGAAAGAAACATGCAATAAATAAGGAAACATAAAATTGAATGATATAATTTCAGATGGTGAAAGCAGAATTTGGGCATTTAACACATATTATTACATATGGATGTTTCAAGAGTTGGCATTTGAATAACCCTGAAGAAAGTGGGAGTATTAGCTTGGAACAATTTTGGGAAGAACTTTACATGCAGAAGGAAGAGCAAGAGCAAAGGCCCTGAGACAGACAGAGATGAGTTTGGTGCATATAAGCAAGCAAATCATTGTGGCAGGGTATTACAGAGCAAGGGGAAGAGAGGTAAAAGATTTTGGAGAAATTATTAGAAGGAGACAGATCATAGGATGCTGTAGCACATAACTAATAAATACTTTGGGATAGTGAAAATAAAACTGAATAAATCCTCTACTTTTGTGCAATTAATTTTATGAAAACATTTTTAACTTAAGTATATTTCATTTTCCGAGGGGAAAGAGTATTTTATAAATGTGGTTCTTAGGTAACCTACTATTGTTTGTTTGTTGCATTTTCACAAGTAACATAAAAGACATATGTGGTATCTAGGCCTATTATTGGAAAACAAAAGAAGATTCTTGTGCATTGTAAAAGCAAATATGAAATGGAGTCTGGGATCTGGAGCAAATTAACCACATACTTCAATGAGGACTCTATGAGATGCTTTTCTTCTCTACACAATTTGGGCATGTTATTCTGCTCCTGGACAGTACAGTGCTTCTAGAATGTAAAGTTGTAAGATCTCTATGATATCACCCAAAATGTCCCACTCCTTGCTTATAGTAGGCATTCATAAATGTAAGTTCTTTTCCTTTAAGCTGTAATAGCTCATTTGATAACTCAAGGAAGTATGCAAACTTACTTCACACTAAGGAAGTGTCTTGAGACCCTCTACCATAAAAATTCATCCCTAATTGATGTTTATAACTTCACCTCTTGTTCTGGATTAAATGATATCTCCCTAAGATTCATGTCCACCCAGAACGTGTGAATGTGAACTGACTTGAAAATAAAGTATTTGCAGATAAAATAAAATTAAAATGAAATTGTCCTGGATAAGAGGGAGTCCCAAATCCAACATTACTGATGTCCTTATAGAAAGAGGGAAATTTGGACACAGAAACACAGACACACAGGGGAATCCCATGTGACTCTGGAGGCAGAGAGTGAAATGATGCATCTGCAAGCTGAGAAACAAGGTTTTCCAGAAATAGGTAGTCAGGAAGAGACAGGGAAAAACTCTTCCCTAAAGCTTTGAGGGAAAGCATGGCCCTGCTGACACCTTGAATTTTGGACTCCTACCCTCCAGAACTGTGAGAGAAGACATTTCTGTTGTTTTAAGTCACTGTTTTTGATAGGTTATTTTGGCAGCCCTAGGAAACTAATATACCTCCCTAAGTCAACTCTAGGGGATTTTTAGCATCTGTCTAAGGGAACTGAGCAAGGGCAGTGCTATTGACTTGCCTGCTCTTTATCTTTGTGTTGAGATGTTCAACTTGAACTCCCTAATAAGTTAGACATCAGCTTCATCTCTGAGTTAAAAGGAAAATGGTAGTGACTTTTTGATCAGATATTGTGAATTTGCTAAGGAGATAAGAGAGGCTAGGGGCTTTGTATAGTGAAAGGTCACAGCACAGTTCTGGAAAATGCTGAGTCCACGATGAATCATAGTTACTGTAATGAAATGATAAGAACAGCAGCTGATGCTAGTGGAAGGCCATGTACTCACCACAATGATGCCTCAATCATGGGCCGTTTAATGGCATTCAGAGAATTCCATTACTTTCTCAATGTATACATTCTAACTGTATAGTTAGCATATGTCTTATGGAAATAGCCCATGTTAGTTAAAGCAACTGAACAGAATTTGCCAATGTACAAATATCACATTGAGTCTCTCAATTCTTAGTGTTGATAACTATATCTGATATTTATCTCAAGTGTCTTAGTGTGAATAGTAGGTGCTTAGGTAAAAATATACTGAAACGCATGAAAATATGACAAAGGGAAAAAATAGGCAACAAAGCTTTCTTCTTTTTTAAAAAAACCAATTTTAAAAAAAATTTTCTTAACAGATACAGTGTTTACTGCCCAAGAAAGGTTAAAAACACATTTTATTGCTCACAGAAATTAAAGGAATAGTTTTGGAAACATTATTACTCTGTAATTATGAGCTTTTCATTAAAAATTATTTAAAGATAATTGAATACCAAGCATTACTTTGGTCTCATACAGAACAATTATTTAACAATATGCAATGAATCAAAGTATTCATAGGTTTCAAATGCATCCATTTGCTGCTATATATGAAAAACATTGACCTATGAAGAGTTAAATAACAGCATTATAATGAAGAAACAGCTGGATATCATAAAACCACAAGTAGTAAGTGTAAAGAACACTACTCAACCCCTACCTGTATTGTAATGTTTAGTGCAGTATCGTAAATCTTTTTCTTCTTTCAACAGAAACTGGGGCAAAGTGAGTCCTTCTGCCACTTGTACAGGTGCCTCATCTTGCCATTCAAAAATGAGATCATTCATTGTGTACCCAACTAGGCAAAACATAATAAAAATATAAATAGTCTAAAAAGGGCATTCAAAGAAAAGAAATACAAATTACTTTATAGTCACATAGGATGAGAAGACCAAATAGTGTCATCTTATAGTAACTTTATGGATGAAGCTATTCATTGCCCAATTCCATTTCATAAATGTCTATTGAAGTCTATTCATGTGGAACTGCCACCAAATAATATGAGAAAACAAAGTGGACTCATTACAAGTATACCATGGCATGTCAAAACTTGAAGGGACATACATATACATTCTTTCCTTGGGATGGGTAGCTACTAGATTAATTTTGTAATTTTCATTTTGATTTCATTCCATCTGGTTTCTCCTTACTTTCTTTCAAATTATTCAGGACTTTCTCAACAAAAACTGAAATTGCCACTCGTTAGAAAATGACTTTTTTTTTTTTGAGACGGAGTCTCACTCTGTCACCCAGGCTGGAGTGCAGTGGTGTGATCTCAGCTCACCGCAACCTCTGCCTCCTGGGTTCAAGTGATTCTTGTGCCTCAGCCTCCCGAGTAGCTAGGACTACAGGCACATGCCACCATGCCCTGCTAAATTTTGTATTTTTAGTAGAGATGGGGTTTTACCATATTGGCCAGGCTGGTCTCAAACTCCTGACCTCATGATCTGCCTGCCTTGGCCTCCCAAAGTGCTGGGATTACAGGCGTCAGCCACCGTGCCCAGACAGAAAAATGACTTAAACTTAGTGTAAGAATAAATGTCAGAAATCTCTTAATTATATACAGATTGCTCAAGGATTTAGGCATGTTAATTTTACTTCTGCTGTGTTTTGAATCTCTCCAGAGTTGCATGTAGATAGCATTTATTTCTGTGCACTTAAACCCATTTAGAAAATATCTACAAAGTAAAAATGGAGAGGAAATAGAAATTTATTTTTTCGTGAAGATTTTGATGCACATTTCATCATTTAATGATTCACCCATTTCTTAGATTAATTTGAATTAAGCACTTAATTCAAAGAGAGGGTAGCATTCATTATTGATATATATGGGCTTTTAAAAATTCCATCCTTTATAAATAGTCGAGGTTTGGGCCAGACACATTATATTTTTATCATGGAAAAATTTCAACTCCTTAAGCCATAATGTTGAATAGAATTGGAGTATTTTCTTTAGAATTTCTTGAACAGGCAAATGAAAGCTTATTATAGAACTCATGTATTTTCTTTTCTCTTTGGAACATCTACACCAGTATATTGTTGGCAGCTATTGTATTAAAAAAAAGTATATTTTCACTACCATAAAGGATTCTCTTTTTCCCCTTCATGAAAATAAATAACAACTTGGGGTTAAAAAAAAAAAAAGAAAATGAAAATGACTTAAACTATAACATCTGTGGGGTAAAAGTACTACCATGTAATGCCTCCTTGATTTAATCATTAAACATGGGACAGTTTGTGGAGGTGGAAACCCTTGCACATAATATCAGCAAATTCAGGACAGAATTGATTAATGGATTTTATAATAGGTCAGCAGCCTTTAGTAACCTAAAATTTCATATTTCTATATGGGAGGTATCTAAGAACTGCAGAATTTTATCTTCTCCTTCCCTCTGAGTGAGAAGCTATTGAAATGTATGTTTAAAGACTACTGCAGAAAATGAGTCATAAGTGAATGGGACCTGTGAGGCAGAATTGTTGTTACTTTGATCAATGAGTTTCTTGATGCACAACTACCATGGAGGTAGGAAGAGAGAGGAGGCATGGTGTGGCCTCTGAACCAAGTCAAATGGTCGGTATGTTAAAAGCTCTTGGGCGCAGTGTCTCACATCTGTAATACCAGCACTTTGGAAGGACGAGGTGGGCCGATCAGCTGAAGTCAGGAGTCTGAGACCAGCCTGGCCAACATGGTGAAAGCCCATCTCTACTAAAAAAACACAAAAATTAGCCGGGCGTGGTGGTGGGCACCTCTAATCCCAGCTACTTGGGAGGCTGAGGCAGGAGAATCATTTGAACCTGGGAGGCAGAGGTTGTAGTGAGCTGAGATCAACCATTGCACTCCAGCCAGGGCAACAGAGTAAGACCCCGTCTCAAAAAACAAAACAAAACAAAACAAAACAAAAACAGAAGCTCCAGGTCTGTGAAGCAGCACAGAAGGGAAATGGTCCCAAACAAATTCTCCTGGAAACAAGCTTGTATTGTAGGGAAGAGGCTATGTGAGTGATTGGAAACAACTGGCATGGAGCAGGTTAAGCTGAATAGAACATTGAGTAGGGAAAGGAACTGATCACCTTCCTACTCCCCAATACCTGGGAAAAAACTCTCCCAGACACAGTGAAATCTGCTCCAGCTGTGGTGGTAGTGACTGGAGCCAGATGCCCTACCACACTTGACCCTTAGGTATACCTCACAGCATCCACTCTACAGGCAGTGGAGATGGTAGTAGCAAGAGCATCAGTAACCAGATCTCTTTAGACTGCATGGGATTCTGCTTCTGAAGTTTTCAGCAGAAGTATCATCAGTGTGACAGCTCATTATGGAGCAAGCGCTATTTGGTAGAGTTTGTGAAAGTCATTGAGATTGAAGGAAGCGCGCATCTACATCTGAATTTTGACTCCAGAACAGATGTGGGAACCTGAAGGACTGTCCCTTAGGCTGATGGATTTAACACAGCAGGGACTTAATACCTGCTTACACTAGAATACATTTCATTGACCCCTGCAATTAATAATGATTTGATTGGTAATAATAGAAAGTTTTCACTTTCATTCATAAGTCCTTTAATATGTCCATTATAAATACCATTTTGCCAAGAAAGTAGATGCACATTTCTCAATGATTTAAGGATAGTAAAATAGGCACCAATTCTACCTTCTGCCAGATAAGACATGTTTCTCATTTTTTCTCATTCTTCCACACCTATAATCACTGAAGACAAAATATATGAGATTGTGTCCCAATTTAGACAGATGAATGGAAAAATGACCTGAAACTTCATTTCGTTTTTATATTCTAAATTTTTCTCAAGACATTCTGTGAAATGAAACTAGCTTTATGAAATTCCTTCAAAGACAAGCTTTATATAGTGGCTAATACAATTTATGGACAGTATATGTAGCTCGCTTTTGTTTCAAACAGTCATCCACATTAGTTTAGGTATGTGTATTTCATAATCATACTATACTACTTCATTATGGTTCAAAAAATACTTAAGTTTGAAACCAGAAGGAAAATAGTAAGAGGCCATGGTTAGGGGACAATTCCTTCATTTGAGTAACTTGCTGGTTGTTAATTATAACAACTAAGTGGTAATATCGTCTCAATAAACTCTCAAACATAATTTTAAAAAATCAATACTTTTTTACACAATTCAAAATGTTTTAAGATCCTTATGCTTTTGGTTGGTAGATATTTATACAAGTTGGAGAATGTTAAAGAGAACAGACTGGTTAATGAGATCAAGATTGTGAGCTGAATTACCTGATACCACAATAAGCTTCCCAATGAAAACTAATTTATTCAGGGAGCAGACATTAACCCTAACTTCAGTCAACAATCTCATATGGTAGCTACAATAAAACATGTAAACCAATGGCTCAGTGCAACCAAACGCTTGTTTTATCAAATAGTTATTTATTGAGTACCAACTGTACGGAAGGTGTGCTGCTAGGCTTCAGGCAATGTGAGATATTATTGCCGAGTAAAGAGTAAGTGGCATGAGAGAGGCAGAAACTGCTGTGTGCATTTAGCGCGGGGTTCTGTGATATCTACCTAGGCCTCATTTGAGCTGGATCTTGAAAACAAGGCAGGGGCTGCATATAAAGTATGCAAAAGAAGGTGAGGCACTTCAGGCTCAAGAAGCAGCAAAATCATTTGAAAGAAACTGCGAACTCCCAAGGTTTATAACAGCAATGGGAACAGCTTCATTTGTCTAGAGCCAGTTTGCATGAAGAAGCATATAAAGTGACAAATAATGTAAGATGATGTAAAATTTAAATTTCCAGTTTAAAATTTTGATCATTGGAATCTTTTGAGCAAGGGGTGAACCACAAGAATTGTGCTTGAGTAGCATTACTCTAGCAGGATCCTTTCATGGAATTCACAAGATCAAAACTGCTTTCATAACCATAATAAGACATTTGTCTTTTTCATTGTGTCAACATTTGCCCTGATGTTGAAAAAATAATGGTGGGTAAAACTTTTAGTGCTTTAACACAAATAAAGGGGCTGGCACCAAACTGTGCTGGGAGTTACTGTATTTTTACTGCCATATCTTGCAGCAAAAACAATCCCATTTTTATTTATGAATGTCTTTGATCCTTCATAAACAGTAAATATCTTACAGTAAAAACAATGCCACTTTTATTTCGGAATGTTCTTGATCTTTGATGAAGCACTAACAATTATTAATTTTATTAAATTTGGACCCTATGTAAGTACCTTTTAATATTCTGTGTGTCAAAATGGGAAGTCTGCACAAAATATTCAGCTGCAGGCTGTAATATGATTCTTTCAAGGGAAATCACTGGTGTCTTTGAGTTGCAAGCTGAACTAGCTTGGGGTTTTTGTGAAATACAATTTTTTATGTGAAAAAAATGGGTGGAAACTGTGGTTACTGTGCCTAGGTATTTGGCAGACCATTTTCTCAAAGATGAAGGAAGTGAACTTATCTGAACTTGTCCTGTTAAGGGAAACAACAGACAGTATTTGCTGTCAATGATACATTTTGAACTTGGAAGTCAAAATTGGAATTTTTGAGAAATTGTTGTTACACCATGAGCTTGATAGCTTCCCAATGCTTAAAGATTTTTTGATGGGCTTGATGGTGACATCCACAAATGTGATATTTTGATATGTATGACGAAGTGTGTCAGCTGTTTGGAAGATCTAATTAACTCATCAATCTGATATTTTCAAAATGACCAAAACTTGTTTAAAAAGCATACATGAAAGACCCATTCAAAGTGCAAGATAGACAAGTTAGTTTTAATTTAAAAGAGTAGGAAGAGTTCATTAATATGGTTTCCAATTCCACATTGCAATTAATCTTTAAGAGACTAAAAGTTTTTTGCCTTCAGAAGAAGGCAAAACAAAACAAAACAAAACG
Source organism: Pongo pygmaeus (assembly GCF_028885625.2). Lineage (NCBI taxonomy): Eukaryota > Metazoa > Chordata > Mammalia > Primates > Hominidae > Pongo > Pongo pygmaeus. Next base: position 187,996,041 of record NC_072376.2, read on the forward strand.
AAAACCCTCTCGTTCTTCTGCAATGGTCCACAAGGATTATAAGTCAGAGGTAACACTTCAGTAGATAATTTAACCAAAATTGGCACATAATTAACTATGTGTTTACAGAAAAAAAAGGAAAATTTCAAAGGTTTCAGTCTAAGTCACTGACAAGTAGCTATGCAACAATATTTGCCTGTATTTCATACCTCATGACATTAGAGTAGCTTTCTTTGACCATCTAATAAAACACCTTTCCTCCAGTTACTCTACCTTACCTATTTTCTGTTTATTTTTTCCATGGTACTTATCCTTACCTGACATTTTATATATATATATATTCATCAGGTTTTTTATTTTGTTTTCCTACTCTGTCCCCTAGAATTTATTCTTTATAAAAGCAGAGACTTATTCTGTTTTAGTCAGTGGCATATTTTCTATTACCTAAAATAGTATGTGGCCAGCATATAGCAGGTGCTTGAATATTTGAATTAGAAATAGAGAAGGGATAAAGGGGAAGGAAGAAGTGTGTGTGTGTGTGTGTGTGTGTGTGTGTGTGTGTGTGACTTTATTTTGGGTTGCCTTGAATTTGAGATGGTAGCAGAAGATGCAGGTGTTGAGCCTAAGAAGTCTCAACATTGACTTATATGTTGAAGGTAGTTGAAATCGTGGAACTAGATATTGGAAATGAGTTTAGGATTGGACATTTAAGTTAAGAATCACTACCTACATATACTAATTAAAATTATTGATTATTTGAAAACATTGGAGAGAGAATATGTAAATGAAGAGGAAGAGCTATAAAGAATCTTAGAGAATGCTTAGGAAGAGAAAAGTGATGACAGGAAAGTAATAATCAAAATAGAAAATCCAAAGAGGTACATTTCAGCTAAATAGAAATGAGAGTATCTAATGGAATTGTCTGATCATAGGATTTTAAGGTGATAAGTTTATAAGTTTCCCACAAGCAGAGGCTGGGAAATCATTTTTCAGGAATGTTATAAGAGACATTCAATGTTTTAGTTAAAACTAACTGGTTTATTTAAAGTAGATGAACTCTAAGGCTTTTCCAACTCTTTGGTTTTATAATACAATTAAATATAGCTTTACAAATCTGTCTAATTAAAATGCAGTATAAAATAAAACAATAAGAAACATTTAGTCCTGTTATTGAAATAGGAGGACTGATTAAAGGAATCAAAGATAAAATGTAGAAAGAAATCTAAGTATGTATACACATTTAATAATTGTACTATTTGCAAGTATTGCAGTAAGAATAGTGGAATATCAAATGGACCATAGCAATATGAATATCTGTGTAGCAGCAAAGTAAGATGTAGATATAATCTTGAGAGACGCAGAAAAAGCCTCTGAAGCCTGACTTCTTTATATTTTGCATAAATTTATGGAGTACAAGTATAATTTCATTACATGCATAGATTGCATAGCATTGAAGTCAGGGCTTTTAGAGTATCCATTACCAAAATAATGTACATTATATCCATTAAGTTACTTCTCAGCCTCCCCCTCTTCCCACCCTGTCGGCCTTCTGAGTTTCCTCTATCATTCTACACTCTGTTCATATGTTCTGCAGCACTATCCACAGTAGCAAAGATATGGATTATTTATGAATCTACAGAATGCTCTAGGCTAACCTTGAATGTAAACAGGCTAAATGCCCCACTTAAAAGGTACAGAGTGGTAAGTTGCATTAAAAAAAAAAAAAGCAAGACCTAATGGTATGCTGTCTTCAAGAGACCTATCTCACAAGTAATAATATTCATAGGCTCAAAGTAAAGGGATGGAGAAAAATTTACCAAGCAAATGAAAAACAGAAAAATCAGGAGTTGCAATCTTAGTTTCAGACAAAACAGATTTCAAACCATTGATATCCATCAATGGATGACTAGATAAAGAAAATGTGGAATATATACACAATGGAATACTATTCAGCCATAAAAAGAATGAAATTATGTCTTTTGCATCAACATAGATGTAACTGGCTGCCATTATCTTAAATAAAACAAGTTAGATGCAGAAGACAAATACTGCATGTTCTCACTTATAAGTGGGAAAAAAATAATGTGTACACATGGACTTAGAAGTTATTTAAACACTGTAACTTTATTTGTATATTTTGTTTTCTGTTAGAAGGGCCTACTTCTTTATCATTTTCAAAACTACCTTTACCATGCATAGACTTTTATATTTCAGATTACTATCCAATTGAAAATCATGTTAGGATTTTCATTTACATTGCATTGAAATTATGGCTCAATTCTGAGAGAATAACATTTTCACAATAATGTATTTAAATAACCTTGGGAATGGACAATTTAGATAAATCGTTCAAAACAGAGTCCAAAATCAGACCTATGTGTGGAAATTTAAGGTAAAAATGACACTTTTTGTTGTGTAGTTTTTGTTTGTTATTATTGTATTTATTTATTCGTTTTAAATTTTAGGTTTGAGGGTACATTTGAAAGTTTGTTACATATGTAAACACATGTCACAGGGCTTTGCTGTACATATTATTTCATCACCTAGGTATTAAGTTTAGTATCCAATAGTTGTCTTTTCTGGTCCTCTCCCTTCTCCTCCTCTCCCACCTCAAGTAGATGCCAGTGTCTGTTGTTCCCTTCTTTGTGTTCATAAGTTCTTATCATTTGGTTCCCACTTATAAGTGAGAACATGAGGTATTTGTTTTTTGCTTCCTGCATTAGTTTGCTAAGGATAATAGCCTCCAGCTCCATCAATGTTCCCACAAAATACATGATCTTGTTCTTTTCTATGGCTGCATAGTATTCCCTGTTGTATATGTACCACATTTTCTTTATCCCTTTATCCAGCCTGTCATGGATGGGTATTTAGGTTGATTTCAAGTCTTTGCTATTGTGAATAGTGCTGCTGTGAACATTCGTGTCCATGTGTCTTTATGGTACAATGATTTATATTCTTCTGGGGTATATATCTAGTAATAAGATTGCCAGGTTGAATGGTAGTTCTGCTTTTAGCTCCTTCAGGAATGGCCATACTGCTTTCCACAATTGTTGAACATATTTACACTCTCACTAACAGTGAATAAGTGTTTCCTTATCTCTGCAACCTCACCAGCATCTGTCATTTTTTAACTTTTTAGTAATAGCCATTTTGACTTTTTAGTAATAGCCATTTTGACTAGTGTAAGATGGTATCTCATTGTGGTTTTGACTTGCATTTCTCTAATGGTCAGTGATGTTGAACTTTTTTTCATAAGAAAAAATGTGCTGGCCACTTGTCTTCTTTTGAAAAGTGTCTGTTTATGTCCTTTTGCCCACTTCTTAATGGGGTTGTGTGTTCTCTTCTTGTAAATTTGTTCAAATTCCTTATAGATGTTGGGTTTTAGCCTTTGTCAGATGCATAGTTTGCAAATATTTTCTCCCGTTCTGTGGGTTGTCTGTTTACACTGTTGATAGTCTCTTTGTGCAGAAACTCTTAAATATAATTAGATCCCACTTGTTGATTTTTGTTTTTGTTGCAATTGCTTTTGGTGTCTTTATCATGAAATCTTTGTCCATTGCTATGTCCAGGATGGTATTTCTTAAGTTATCTTCTAGAGTTTTTACAGTATTGGGTTTTACCTTTAAATATTTAATCCATCTTGAGTTGATTTTTGTATATGGTGTAAGGAAGGGGTCCAGCTTCAATCTTTTGCATATGACTAGCCAGTTATCCCAGCACCATTTATTGAATAGGGAATCTCTTCCCCATTGATTGTTTTTGTCAGCTTTTTCAAAGATCAGATGGTCGTAGATGTTTTGTCTTCTTTCTGGGCTCTCTATTCTGTTCAGTTGGTCTATATGTCTGTTTTTGTACCAGTACCCTGCTCTTTTGGTTAATCTAGCCTTTTAGTATAGTTTAAAGTTGGGTAGCATGATGCCTCTATATTTTGCTTAGGATTGCCTTGGCTATTCAGGCTCTTCCTTGGTTCCACATGAATTTTAAAATAGTTTTTTTCTAGGTCTGTGAAGAATGTCATTGTTAATTTTATAGAAATAGCATTGAATCTGTAAATTGCTCTGGGCTAACCTCAAATGTAAATGGGCTAAATGCCCCACTTAAAAGGTGCAGAGTGGCAAGCTGGATTAAAAAAAAAGACCTAATAGTATGCTGTCTTCAAGAGATCAGTCTTACAAGTAATGACACCCATTGCTCAAAGTAAAGATATGGAGGAAAATCTACCAAGCAAATGGAAAACAGAAAAAGCAAGGGTTGCAATCCTAGTTTTAGACCAAACAGATTTAAAACCAAAAAAGATAAAACATGACAAAGAAGGGCATTACATAATGGTAACGGGTTCAATTCAACAAGAAGACCTAACTGTCCTAAATATATACGCACCTACCACAGGGGCATTGAGATTCATAAAGCAAGTTCTTAGAGACCTACAAAGAGAAATAGACTCCACCCCACAATAATAGTGCGAGACTTAAACACTCCATTGACAGTATTAGTCAGATCATCGAGTCAGAAAAGTAAAAAACATATTCAGGATGTAAACTCGACATTGGACCAAAAGGATCTGATAGACCTTTACAGCACTTTCCACCCAAAACCAACAGAATACACTTTCTTCTCTTCACTACATGGCACATACCCTAAAATTGACCATGTAAGTGGACATAAAACAATCGTCAACAAATTTAAAACTAATGAAATCATACCAAACACACTCGAACCACAGTGCAATCAAAACAGAAGTCTGCACTATGAAAATTGCTCAAAAGCATGCAAATACATGAAAATTAAACAACATGCTCCTGAACGACTTTGGGGTAAATAATAAAATTAAGGCGGACATCAAGTTATTTGAAAATAACGAGAACAAAGATACAACATACCAGAATCTCTGGGACACAGCTAAGGCAGTGTTAAGAAGGACATTGATAGCACTAAATGTCCACATCAAAAAGTTGGAAAGATCTCAAATTAACAACTTAACTTCACAACTGAAAGAATTGGAAAAGCAAAAACAAATCAACCCCAAAGCTAGCAGAAGACAAGAAATAACAAAAATCAGAGTGGCACAGAAGGAAATCAAGCCTCAAAAAAGCCATTCGAAAGCCAGGAGTTGTTTTTTTGAAAACATTAATAAAACATAGGCCACTAGCTAGACTAATAAAGCAGAAAAGAGAGAACGTCCAGATAAATATAATTAGAAATGATGAAGAGAATGTTACTACTGACTCCACAGAAATAAAAACAACCATCAGAAACTACCATGAACACCTCTATGCACACAAACTAGAAAACCTAGAAGGGGTGCTTAAATTCCTGGACACATACAGTTTCCCAAGAATAAGCCAAGTAGAAATTGATTCCCTAAACAGATCAATAACAACCTCCAAAATTGAATCAGTAATAAATAGCCTACCAACCAAAAAAAATGCCCGGGAGATGAAAGATTCACAGAATGGTAGTTCTGAATTTTACCAGATGTACAAAGAAGAGCTGGTACCATTTTTACAGACACTATTCCGAAAAATTGAGGAGGAGGGACTCCTCCTCAACTTATTATATGAGGCCAGAATCATCTTGATACTAAAACCTGGCAAAGACGCAACAAAAAAAGAAAACTTCAGGCCAATATCCTTGAAGAACATCGGTGCAAAAATTCTCAACAAAATAATTTCAAACTGAAACTAGCAGCACATCAAAAAGCTAATCCACCATGATCAAGTAGGCTTCATTCCCAGGATGCAAGATTGGTTCAACATATGCAAATCAATAAATGTGATTCATCATGTAAACAGAACAAAAGACAAAAACTACATGATTATCTCAATAGACTCAGAGAAAGCTTCTGATAAAATTTAACACCGTTTCATGTTAAAAACTCTTAATAAACTAGGTATTGAAGGAAAATGCCTCAAAGTAATAGGAGCCATCTCTGACAAACCTGCAGCCAACCTTATACTGAATGGTCAAAAGCTGGAAGCATTCCCCTTGAAAACTGGCACGAGACGAGAATGTCCTCTCTCAGCACTTTTATTCAACATAGTACTGAAAGTACTAGCCAGAGCTATCAGGCAAGAGAAAGAAATAAAGGATATCCAAATAGGAAGAGGGGATGTCAAACTACCTCTGTTTGTAGATGACATTATTTTATATCTAGAAAACCCCATAGTCTTGGCTCAAAAGTTCCTCCAGCTGATAAACAACTTCAGCAAAGTTTCAGGATACAAGATCAATGTACAAAGATCACTATCATTCCTATACACCAGCAACAGCCACACTGAGAGCCAAATCAGAAAGGCAATTCAATTTACAATTGGCACAAAATAATAAAATAATAAAATACCTAGAAATAACCAGGGAGATGAAAGAAAGATCTCTACAATGACAATTACAAAACACTCCTTAAAAAAATCAGAGAAGACACAAACAAATGGAAAAATATCCCATGCTAATGGATACGAATAATCAATATCATTAAAAAAAATGATGCTTTAAATTAACATGGCAAAATTTTAATAAATGATGATGAGAAAAATTCTATCCACTTAGAAAAAGGAGTGATGCAAAAATAAAATCTAATTGTATTTAAAATATAAACATAATTTGTGCTATACAAGTTCTGGATTAAAGTAAATGATAATATTTTTTAATATTGGCATGTATAAAGCATAATTTTTTAAGAAAAACAAATTTTATTGTATGTATATTTTAAACTTTACTATGAAAGATTGTAAAGTTGAAATGTGAATAACATATGGAAAATAACATATGTAACAAATATAATACAATATAATATAATTTAATATAATATAATAATATTATAAAAATGAAAAGATAATTCTATATTAAAGGTTTAAACAGGCAACTTAAAGAAGAAACAGCAGTGGTTACTAAATATGCAGGAAGAAAAGCTCAAACTAAAGGAAATGAAAATACAACAAAATACAAATTTATATCCATGAGATTAGATAAAAAACCTTAAATCTGACATAAAGTGGCAATGTTAATATGAGCTTGGTACAAAAATGTTTTAAATTTACTGTATTTTTGTTTGAAATATCTTTTGGATTTATAATCATTCATATATTATACGTACATACACATACATATTCATAGAGACAAACACAAATGCATATGTATGACAGAGAGAGAGAGGGAGAGAAAGTAAGGAAGAGAAGGTAAAAGGGAACTGGTAATGAGGCAAACAAAGTAGCTAAGGCTAGAAAGGAGGATTGTGAGTAAAGGCTACTAATGCATTCATTTTTGTTCGTTTCTCAGTTTCTATTCAAATTTCCCAGCACGAACATACCAATTTTGAAGAATACATTCAAATGTATTACATTATCACTTTTTAAAAATCATAAAATCTTTGGTGGTTTAAAAATAGCTTAAAAGACTACACATGAGATAGAGGTTATATAAAACTTTACGCAATGGGTAAATATATAAAAGAAGCACTTATTCAAAGGGAGAATGTGGGCTGTGAATACACTTAAGTTGAAAATGAGTTTAAAGATTTACTAATAAATTATAGATTCACATTTTGTTTTAAAAGTAAACCAGAATCATATTTGGTCCAGCTATCTCAAAAGTTAGGCAGGGTTAGGGTGGGGACAGAGAGAGATTTCTAGTTTGACCCAGTTTGCAAATGCTTATGTTCTTAATTAGCAGCTGGAATTCAAAAAGCAGAAGGAAGAAAATATTCCCTCTTGGCACATGCTGACTATTGCTAGGAGAAATATTGCTCAAGTAAATTTTATTGACCTGACAAGGAACAACTGCTATGTCAAAACGTATTTAACTAAAACATTTTTATTTATAATTTGTGCACTTCATTTGAATACTCTTACCATAAATCAGGCCATTACATGTGGTTTCATTTAAATTATTGGTCTGGTAAATTAAGTATCTTCTTAGTAATTACATTTTCTCTAAAACTTCTGGTATAGCTGACCTATCACCATTATCTTATGAGACATTTTAACGTATATCACAGACTTAAAGTTTCCCCCTTTCTCTTGGGAAAAGTGTGGATATATAATTTGTGACCCCTAACTGCTCTTCTTAAATGACAAACACAACAATAACTTTGTTCATATTTCTGAAAACTTCACAAAATTGCCACACTTTGAACATACAAAGTTTAAAGTTTTTGTGAGAAATTTCAATTAAAATCAGAAAATGACCTGACCCTGAGCCCATTTTAATGAGGAAAGGCATCGTGGTTGGTTGGATTTCACTGTAGGAGAGGTTATAAGAGGGTCTTGCCTGACTACCTTTTTGGAATAAACTTCAGGTTGTGAGAAAACATTCTGTGTCTGCCTCCCAGGATGTTGGAGGTTCAGATGTGCTCAAATTTGTGAAATAATCAATTCACTAAATAGGCCCCGAATCATAACTGACACTGTGGGCCAAACCACTTTAGCAATATCTGAAAGTTGTGTAATGTTTTGAATAGAGAATAATAAGGCAATAATGCTTTGACTGGTCTTGGGTTTTTTTTATTTTTGATATATTTATATATTTTTTAGAGATAGGATCTCACTCTGTTGCCCAGGCTGGAGTGCAGTGAAGCAATTATAGCTCACTGCAGCATCGAACTCCTGGACAAAAGTGATCCTCCCAAGTAGCTGGGACTACAGGCAGGTGTCACCATGCCCAGCTACTTTTTTGGGTTTTTAATTTTTTTGTAGAGATGGGGGTCTTGTTATGTTCACAATCCTCCCACTTCAGCCTCCCAAATTGTTGAGATTACAAGTGTGAGCCACCATGCCATGCCTGGTCTTGGGATTTTTGAAGTCTGATTTTTTAGTACCACTATTTATTTGTAAGAACCAAAACCTATATTAATCCAAGAGAAGAAATTTCTACATAATATTAGCAAGAAGATCCACTTCAAATTCATATTGCTGGAAGCATTTGAAGAGTATTATCATGAAAAAGTCTTTGTAATACTATAAAATTAAAATTTTAACATGATTGGACAGCTTAAACATCAGACAATAAAATTATATATTTTGTGTGCAACTTCTCCTTAAGGTGAAATATAAAATGTCTATTATTGCAATATATTTATTGAAGTGCTTGAGAGAGGTAATTAGCATGGTATGGACAGATTTCAAACACTAAAATTCACATTCAATATGTAGTATAATAAAAACTGATGCAAGCTATTCTTGACAGAGACCCAGACATTAATGTAGATCTTTTATTATTATATAATTTGCCATATATATAAAGCCACATTGTTCCTCTCAGGTCTCAGAGCACTTATAATTACCTTTTTTTTTTTTTTTTTTTTTTTTGGAGACGGAGTCTTGCTCTGTCGCCCAGGCTGGAGTGCAGTGGTGCGATCTCAGCTCGCTGCAACCTCCACCTCCCAGGTTCAAGTGATTCTTCTGTCACGGCCACCCTAGTAACTGGGACTACAGGCGTACATCACCACGCCTGGCTAATTTTTTTTGTATTTTTTTTAGCAGAGACGGGGTTTCACCACATTGGTCAGGCTGGTATCAAACTCCTGACCTTAGGTCATCCACCCGTCTCAGCCTCCCAAAGTGCTGGGATTACAAGCATGAGCCACTGCGCCTGGCCATAATTACTTTTTAAACTTATTTTTAAAAATTTAAACAGAAAATAATACTGCCAGACAAGGTAAAAGATAGCTGATATTTTACATGCAATCAAAGCCTACAATATCAAGTATACCTACAATGAAAATGACATTGGCACAGAAAGATGTTCAAGTAACTGAAAGTGAGCAACTCCACAGTATTCTGTTTCACCTTAAAAATATGATTATATAGCAAAATTATAGCTATGTAATAGAATTATACAGAAAAGCACTGATTCCTAATATATTGTTATGAGAACTCTGTAATAATAAAATTCTATCTAAGTTAGTACGTTTTCAAATGTGGTATATCTTTTGGATGGAAGGATCACTTAAGAAGTATTTAAAGCATATTAGTTGAAGTTCTGCAGGTCTTAAGTTGCTCATCACAAAGGAACCAGAGCTTCAAAATTGTACCATTTAAATTATCCTTAAATTATTTTAGAGAATTAATATTTGTTAAATATTTAACAAAATTATTTGTTAATTATTTAATTAATAATTTGTTAATTAATTAATAATTAATAATTTGTTAACTAATTAAATTAAATTATTTGTTAAGTAGTTAACAAAATTATTTGTTAAATCATTCAATTGTGTTGTAATCCACATTCCCAGGATATGTTTTTTGTGTCCTAATTTATAAATTGTTACGTATATGCTGATTTGTATCAGGTAAAAATGAAAAACTAACTCAAGGTACAGAGTTTGAACAGCCCAAGGATATATTATGGCTATTTTCTAATGGAGATGACAGAAACTGTGATTGTAATTAGGTAGAAGATGAAGTTTTAATCACAAATGAGCAAGTTAACTATATCCAGAGAAATTTTCACCATTTTCTGTGTCTTTACTGCAGGCATAGTTTGTTTTATTGAGCTTTTCTTTATTGTGCTTTGTAGATATTGAACGTTTTTCAAATTGAAGATATGTGGCAACCCTACATCAAGCAAGACTATCGGCTCCATTTTTCCAGCAACCTGTGATCACCTCATGTCTCTGTGTCATATTTCAGTAATTGTCATAATATTTCAAACTTTGTCATTATTATGATATCTGTAATAATGATCTTTGGTCAGTGATATTTGATGTTACCATTATAATTGTTTTTGGGTGCTACAAACTATGACCCTATATGATGGCAAATTATTAGCCAATTAATAACTACGATGACCTTTAAATATTTGCTGAAAGGAAAAGTAACACATCTCTCACTTTAAATCAAAAGCTAGAAATGGTTAAGCTTAGTGAGGAAGGCATGTTGGAAGCTTAGATAGGATGAAAGCTAGGCCTCTGGCACCTAACAGTTGACCAAGTTGTGATGGAAAAGGAAAAGTTATTGAAGGAAATTAATAGTGCTATAACACTGAACACATGAACAATAAGAAAGCAAAACAGACTTATTGCAGATATGGAGAAAGTTTGAGTGATCTGCATAGATCAAACCAGCAACAACATTTCCTTAAGCCAAAACCAAATCTATAGCAAGATCCTAACTCATCAATTCTATGAAAGCTGAGAGAGGTGAAGAAGCTGCAGAATTAAAATTGGAAGCTAGCAGGGGTTAGTTTATGAGGATTAAGCAAAGAAGCCCTCTCCACATAAAAGTACAAGGTGAAGCAGAAAGTGCTGATGTAGAAGCTGCAGCAAGCTATCCAGAAGACCTAGCTAAGATAATTGATGAAGGTGGATACATTAAACAACAGATTTTCAATGTAGATGAAACAATCTTCTATTGGAAAAAGATGCCATCTGGGACTTTCATAGCTAGAGAGGAGAAGTCAATGTCTGGCTTCAAAGCTTCAAAGAACAGGCTGACTCTCTTCCTAGCGGCTAATGAAGCTGATGACTTTAAGTTGAAGCCAGTACTCATTCACCCCTCAAATATCCTAGGGCCCTTAACAATTATTATGCTAAATTTACTCTGCCTGTTCTCTATAAATGGAACAAGCCTGGATGACAGCCCACCTGTTTACAGCATAGTTAACTGAATACTTCAAGCCCACAGTTGAGACCTATTGCTCAGAATAAAAGATTCCTTTCAAAATATCACTGCTGATGCCAATTAACCCAGTCAACCAAGAGTTCTGATGGAGATGTTCAAGGAGATTGTTGTTTTCAAGCCTTCTAACATAGCATCCATTCTGCAGTCCCTAGATCAAGGAGTAATTTTGATTTTCAGTCTTATAATTTAAGAAAAACATTTTGTGCATTCTGTAAGGCTATAGCTGCCATAGATAGTGATTCCTCTTATCGATTTGGGCAAAGAAAACTGAAAACCTAAATGTAACAATTCACTATTCTATAATGACACCACTAAAAACATTCATGATTCAGGGGAGGAAGTTGTAATATCAACATTAACAGGAATTTGGAAGAAGTTGATTTCAACCCTCATGGATGACTCTGAGGGGTTTAAGACTTCAGTGGAGGAAGTAATTGCAGATGTGGCAGAAACAGCAAGAGAACTAAAATTAGAAGAGGAGCCTCAAGATGTCACCAAATTGCTACAATCTCATGATCAAACTTGAACAGATAAGGAGTTGCTTCTTAAGCATGAGCAAAGAAAGTGGTTTCTTGAGATGAAATCTACTGGTGAAGACACCGTGAACATTGTTGAAATGACAACAAAGGATTTAGAATATTACATGCACTTAGTTGATAAATCGGTGGCAGAGTTTCAGAGGATTGATTCCAATTAGGAAAGTTCTACTGTTGGTAAAATGCTATCAAACAGAATCACATACTACAGACAAATGTTTAATGAAAGGAAGAGTCACTCAATGAAGCACACTATATTCTTGTCTAATTTTAAGTAATTTCCACAGCCATGCCAACCTTCGGCAACCAGCATCCCATCAATCAGCAACCATCAACACTGAGGCAAGACCCTCCACCAGGAAAATGATTATAACTCACTGAAGGCTCAGATTGTCAGCATTTTTAGCAATAAAGTATTTAAAAATTAAGATACGTACATTATTTTTAGACATAAAATGCTATTGCACACTTATAGACTACAGTACAGTATAAATATAACTTTTATATACACTGGGAAACCAAAAAATTAATGTAACTACTTTACTGTCATAGTCTGGAACTGAACCAGCAATAGCTCTAAGGTATCCCTATATTCAAATATATTCCCTCAGTTTTAAAACAGCTGTGTTGGGAAAATTTGTGATACTATTGGTGAGTTAGAAAAAAAAATCACCATTCCTAGAAATATTTTTAATTTTATTTTTTGAGACAGAGTCTTGCTTTGTTGCCCAGGCTGAGGTGCAGTGCCATGATCATAGCTCACTGCAACCTTGAAGTCCTGGGCTCAAGTGGTCCTTTCACCTCAGCCTCCTGAATAGCTAGGACTGCAGGCATGCATCATCACACCTGGATAATTTTTTAATTTTTTGTAGAGACATGGTCTCACTATGTTTCCCAGACTAGTCACAAACTCCTGGCCTCAAGTAAGACTCATGCTTCTTCCCTAGAAAATATTTTAAATTGTATTGATGGTATATTTGAATCATATTCATATATAAAGGACATACTATAGTGAACCCTCACATTTAATGAGTTACACATTATAATTACAATTTCTAATCAACAGTTCTTTAGCAGGCCTGGTGACTGGAAATGGTATGAATCTCCCTTACTCACGCCAAATGCTAACACTTGGGCAAGGTTTTGCTTTTTGCAAATCTGCATGTAGATTTTCCTGATAGGAGAACTCAGAGAAATCAACAAATTGCCAGAAGCTGCGGACTGTATGTGGGCTATGTTGTGAAGAAACAGGCTACTTGGAACTTCTGAGAGCTCAGAAATTTGACTTGGCATTCTTTAAATGCCTTAGAGACTTCAAATCCTCTGGATTGAGAGTGGAATATTTGTCATACAAACAATGAAGAATCCACTGGTGAGGATCTATGAACATGGCTGCCCTAGAGGTAAAGGTATAAAGGAAGCAGTGGAGCCATTGCCTTCATGATTCACAGCTCCTGGGTTTTGATCTTAGTGTGGTATCAAAACACTCCTAAAGTCCACCTCACTCATTTATTAATGTGAATGCTTGAATCACACTCTGTGTACCTTTTCAAAAAATAGATTATTTTCTCTAAATTTTTATTGACAAACTATTTATTATTTTCATTTTCCTGTTTTCTAGTTTGGCTGGCTTCCCTCTTGATCCTTATTACATATAATTCACATTGTTTTGTTTACTTATTTGGTTTTGTTTTCCTCTTGATCCTTTTTACAGATATTCCATGGTTTTCTGATGCTATGTTCCTAATTCACAGATTCGTGGTCTTCTATGTTTAAAGAATTTATGGAATCCTAGAGTTGAGATGACTTTTGCTGTCATCTAATGCCGCTCACTTATCTTAGAAAACTGAGCCTCTGAAAATGAGTGGATTTATATAACTTATATAGTTTCTCAGTGAAAGACTGAAGGGTATGTTTTCTGAATTCCTCCTTTTATGCAGGTAGCAGCTAATGCACTGCATAATTTAAGGGACTGTTGAGATCGAACACCAGGGTCCTGTTTGGGGATATGCTACCAAAGTTTTGAAAGAGCATTATCTGGAAAGGCCATTTGGTTTAGGGGAATTGAAGGGATATGAGGGTTGAAGGAACAGATTATTTTGACAATTAATTAAGGATGAAAGAGGCTGGGCACGGTGGCTCAGGCATGTAATCCCATTTTTTGGGATGGCTGAGGTGGTTGGATCACTTGAGACCAAGTGTTCGAGACCAACCTGGGCAACATGGCAAAACCCCATCTCTATCAAAAATACAAAAATTAGCCAGATGTAATGGTATATGTCTGTAGTCCCAGCTACTTGGGAAGCTGAGGAGGGAGGATCGCTTGAGCCTGGAGGTGGAGGTTGCACCACTGCACTCCAGCACGGGCAACAGAGTGAGACCCTATATACAAAAAATGGTGACAGCTCTGAGTAGTAAAGAATAGCAGCAAATGGCAGGATCACAGAAATAAAATGCTTTAAATTACAGGTGATCTAGGGTGTTCTAAAAAGTCTACTGATTCTCACACAAAGAAGATGGCTACTATCTGAATCGCACATCCTAACAAGTGTTGGCAAGGATGTAAAGAAATTGGAACTCTAGTGTACTGTTGGTGGAGTACAAGATGGTGCAGCTGCTATAAAAAATATGGCTGCTTCTTAAATAATTAAAAATGAATGACCATATCATCCAGCAATTTTACCTCTGGATATATGTCCAAAAGAATTCAAAGCAGGGTCTCAAAAAGGTATTTGACATTTGCGTTCATAGCAGCATTACTCACTATAGCCAAAATATGAAAGTAACCCATTTCCATCAATGGATGAATGGAGAAACAAAATATTATATACATACAATGGAATATTATTCAAACTTAAAAAGGAAGAAAATACTGACATATACTGTAACATAGATAAACTTTGAGAACTTTGTTAAGTGAAATAAGCCAGTCACACAAAGACAAATACTGTATGAATCTACTTATATATGAATTTAGAGTAGCTAAACTCATATAAGCAAAATGTAGAATGGTGGTTCTCAGTGGCAAGAGGAAGGGGGAAATGGAGAGTTGTTTAACGAATGTAGAGTTCAGTTTTGCAAGATGAAATAGTTTGGGAGATTGCTTGTACAACATTGTGAAGATACCAAATACTACTGAACTGAATGCTTGAAAATGGTTAAGATGGTACATTTTATGTTTGTATATTGTTGTACTTTGAATGTTTGTCCCTTCATAACTCATGTTTAAATTCGGTTGCAATTGTAGCAGAGTTAAGAGGCGAGACCTTTAAGAGGAGATTGGGTCATGAGGTCTCTGCCCTCATAGGTGGAATTATTGCCATTATAAAAGGGTGGTTTCAGCCCCTTTTTGTCTCTGGGCCCTTCTGTCTTCTGTGGGGTGATGCAGCAAAAAGGCCCTAGCAGATGCTGGCAGCTTTATTTTGGATTTTCCAGCCTCCAGAACTGTAAGCCAATACATTTCTATCCGTTAAAAATTACCTGATCTGTGGTATCTTGTCATAGCAGCACAATACAGACTAAGACACGGATTTTACCACAATTAAAAAATAAAAGAAGAAAAGACTGATGAAATTTTGGGGGAGGAAATAAATGAGGGATGCACAGTGTGCAGAAGACCTTGTGGTATCATGACATGAGTTGAAAGTAGAACCTGGGTGATTACAATGAATTAGCCTCCAATAGTCTTTTCAGTTAAGTAAGAGAAGAGGGGAGTCATTCCGGACAACCAACTTGATGTTTTCTTTAATGGATCTTTGAGTGAAATATGGCTATAAGTGGGCTATATTAGCTGCACTGTAAAAAATATGACCGTATTATTTACTGTCGTTAAGAGAAACAAAGAGATCACTGTCTTAATTTTTGCTAGAATTTCTAGTGATAACAAGTGAGAAATGAGAGACATTTTCCCTGTCTACATGGAACTTGCATGTAGTGGGTGGGGATGGGGTGGGCAATAAAAATGTTATCAGAAATAAAATAATCATTTCACATGGTGATATGTATTTTGAAATAAATTTATAATTTAATGGGATAGGAAGCAACTGGGGAGAAGAGAACTAACTTAAGAAAAGATTATCACACTTTGGGAGGCTGAGGTGGGAGGATCACGAGGTCAGGAGATCGAGACCATCCTGGTTAACACGGTGAAACCCCGTCTCTACTAAAAAATACAAAAAATTAGCTGGGCGTGGTGACGGGCACCTGTAGTTCCAGCTACGAGGGAGGCTGAGACAGGAGAATGGTGTGAACCCGGGAGGCGGAGCTTGCAGTGAGCCCAGTTCGCACCACTGCACTCCAGCCTGGGTGACAGGGTGAGACTCCGTCTCAGGGAAAAAAAAAAAAAAAGATGTTCAGAAATGGCCTGGTGGAATGATCCAAAGGGTCAAGCTATGGATAAATCTTCAGGAAACACCTTTTAGGCAGAGAGAAGAGCACAGTTTTATCTGACATAAGGATTATGGTAACCCCATCATTAATAACCACAAAAGCACAATGTTGAAATAAGTAGATAAGCATTTCATTTGATACCAAACATCTTTGTTAACAACTTGTCTGAAAAAGTATACAAAAGTGAAGTAAAGGAGGTAAATGATAAGCCAAACACAACACTGAAACCAAATATAACAATAAATATTTTCTTGATGTATTAAGGCTATACATTTAATTTCATCCATATTGAAGCTGAAAATGCAAACAAGAAAGGGATCCCTGGGTTCTATGAGAATAGGAAGGAATAGGAACGCTGCCTGAGGAGGACAAGAGAAAAATAAACTTTTTATCTATATCTTCTCTCTGAAGGAAAATAAAATTCCAGAGCATGAAGATGTTTGCAGATGAGATTGCTGTTGCTATATGGAATCTCAGAGGGTGATGAAGAATTTTGCAAAGCTGCTAAGAGATTAATGTTGAGAATATTTTCAAGTTTATTAACAGGTAGATTCTGTGAATTAAAGGAACTTAACACCAAATCCATGCAATTCTAGAGTAGTTAAGACTACATCTGTGAGCAGGTAGAGCAGGAAGCTGTGGTCAGTAGGAGCCAGAATTAGGGTCATAAAGGAAAAGCCATGCTACACTGATATCATATTATAATCTTATTACCAACTATGCTAGAATATTAAGGGATACTATAGTGTTCTCAGCAAGATATCTGATGAATTCTAACTCTTATAAACAAGGATTTCAAAATTTTGAAATTGATATCCATTTAAGTAATTTATAGCTGATTGAAAAAGCAATTGTTGATTTTTTTCAGTAGTAATAAATCAAGACAAATACCTCTAGTGATCTGTTGCAAGGTTTTCAGTCCTGTCCTTCTGGGAGTGTGTAATGATATATTGTTCAATTCTCTGGATGATTAACCAGGAGAGACATGGATCATCAAAGTAGGATTATGGACTAAACCTAGTAAGATGATCTTTAACTAGAAAAAATAAATACTTTGTATTTATTCCAGTGAACCAATTTAGTAAACATGGAATGGGGGGACATAGAACTTAGTTGTAGTACTCAGCTGACTGTAGATGTGTTCTGAGTTAAGACTGGGTTTTGCAGCTATCTCTAATGTATGTGTGATCTGAAACTGCAATAGTAACAGAATGATTGGCACTGTCACCGGGGGGAAGCCCTACTCTGAAGTCTCGGCTTAGGCTAATTTTAATACATGGAAAGACGTCTAGGGGAAAGGAAATAGGCAAAGGAGGGAACTCTAAGTCTTTTCATATGAGAAAACAAACAAAATTACTGGGTATGTTTAACTTGCAGAGATAATTTAAGGATACCACAGTTACAATTTATAAATATTTGGAAATCATCAGATAGATTTTAAAATGACCAATGGTTGTATGAAAAGTTTGTGAGCTATTAAATCATATCGTTTTCCCTGTCCACTTCACAGTTGTGTGACCTTGGGAAAGTCGCTTAACTTCTCGAAGCATAATTTGAGCATATGAGGGACTGTGGTCAATATGCTTAGATACCTGATGATCAGTAAAAATTCAACCTAGAAAGATGTGGACAGATTAGAAGAGAATGGCCATTGGTATTACATAGAATGGAATATTTAATGTTTAAGTGGGGATTTATTTTATAAGTAACGAGTTCATTAGTGTATAGTTTTGTCTTGGAAGGACTTCTGTTTTCTAGCTAACACTGTAACTGCAGAGGTTTAAGCAACAAATACTCAGAAAACAAGAACCATCTGTATTTCTCACTAGGCAAACAAAAAACATAATATGATTTTGAACAGTATCCAAACTTTTAAATTATGAAAGAACTTGGATAAGAGTAGACTATTATAAAATAATTGTGAAAAATCATCACCAAATCTTATCTTTTGCCTTAGCTAATTTAGCATAAATTCCAGAGTAAGTGGTCTGAGTAATGTCAAACCTGGTTTTTAAATGAATCTGAGAAATTAAATCATAAAATCCTCTCATCTCTCTTTAGAAATTTCTATCCCAAAACCCCATTAAAGTGTATTCTATCTTTATATATTTCTATCCAACAATACTATTAAAGTATATATCAAGTTTCTTAAAGCTTTTGTTAATGTTTTTTTTTTCAAGTTGGCCCTTAAAAATTACCCTGTAATTTTAGAGATTTAGGCTGTTCTTTCTGGCAGACAATACTTCTTCACTGAGTTATTTTCTTATATTTTCTTTTCAAATCTAAATAATATTTTCTTAACTTTTATTCTTTTTTTTTTTTTTTTTTTTTGAGATGGAGTTTAGCTCTTATTGCCCGGGCTGCAGTGCAATACATTCCTCTTTAGATATGAACTACAGAATTAAACCCTTTATGGAAGTAGTAATAGTTTAGGCATCATGTGTCATCAATGGCTGTTAACTATTATTCTGATTCTAAGAAATTATTATCCAGTATTTTTCCATGATTAAAAAAATCCGTCATAGCTTTTCTTTTCAACTAGCAAATTAAAAAAAAAACAGTTAGGAATTTTCCTTTTAATGTAAATAAAAAACTGAAAATTAAGTTTTGAGTTTTTTTCCTGTCTCTAGCCCTGTACATCAACTTCCATCAAGCATTCCTTAGGGGCATAGTCTAGGTCTTAATATAGTTAGTTGTGCCTCCTTCTCTTCTATATCATTCTGTATGAGTTATTTGTTTTGTGTCAAATAAAATAATTATAATTGCATTTATGTAAAAATGTATTTATAAATTGTGATATAAATGGAAACGTATCTGTTGAAAATTACCTCATGTTGCTAGCACTTCACACAGCTTTAAAAAATTCAGGTAATGGCATCTGATAAGTAATCAGTAAACTAATGCAATCTAATCCTGAGAAGGAAGGTTAGTGATCACTTTAGTAGTTTATCTTCACTAGGAACTTTCCTCAGTTTCATTTATTACAATCAAGAACTGCACATAAAAATTGGGGCTCAAATTTAAAACAGTTAGTGAAAAACAAGTCTTCATTGCAGAATTCTCTGTGTGGTATGTATGGTTTGATATTTTTATTGTTATTTTCTTAGGTTTCTCCTAATAAAATAAGAATTTTGAGAATAAAATGTGAAGTTTGGATATGCATATTGTCATGGGAACTGGCCTGTGTCTTCTTACTGACTTTGAGAGTGAAAAATGAGTATTAAAAAGAGAGAGAAATAAATGAAAGTAACACATTTTCTTCATACCTAAAAGCAAACATTTATAGTATTTATCCCAGAATGAAGTTGAATTAAGTATGTTCTAGATCAGAGGAATAAACAGTATGTTGAACTTCTGGCTTTTATACAAGCAGTTACATGAAACTCTGTTGAGATTTGAGGAATAAGCACATTCCCAGAGAGGCCTTTATAATTTGATAAGGGAAACATCCAAACTTGGAACATATAAACGGGGCCACATTCTTTCCTTTGACTTCAGTGGAATTCTCAGTGATGAGTTAGCATTCTAAATTACTGTAACGGTAAAGATTCAACTTTAGTGCAGTTATTTTATTTTGATTTTAAATGGCAGCAGAGTGAAACACTATGATAAATACCACTTGTGTTGCAGCTAATACATTTTTATAACTAAATATTGAAAAAAAATGTTGATTTTCTATTTTGTTTTTACCTTTAATGACTCTACCCTCCATGAATAAACTAAATTAATCATATTTTCCAAATAGCCTCTAGGAAGCATATTGTTAAAATATCACAAAGAGTTCATTATTGTCTTTCTCTGTTTCACTTCCTCCTCTATACCCAATTTTTCTAAAACTTGATGATGCTGTCTTTCTCTGGCTCCCTTTTGGTTGTCGTTTTCTATGCTATCTCCAGAAATTCCATTGATTTTCATGTCTCCATGCTTATCCATGTCTCAATAAGCAGTATTTCTAAGGTTATGTCTCTATATTTGTAAAAACATTCCTAATTCAAGCTCTATCCTAAAATTTCCCATAACCCAAAGTAAATTTTTAGTTGAACGAAAATTTTCACAAAAAACACAGCACAGTTAAGCAGACATCAGCTC
The DNA here is from genome assembly GCF_028885625.2 of Pongo pygmaeus. Lineage (NCBI taxonomy): Eukaryota > Metazoa > Chordata > Mammalia > Primates > Hominidae > Pongo > Pongo pygmaeus. Next base: position 188,016,649 of record NC_072376.2, read on the forward strand.
TGATCTACTTTTTCCATGAATCAATCACCTTCTTTTTTCAGATTAATGTAAACAAGGCAATATTCAATTCTCCCAATTGAGAGGAAACTTGAGGAAATCATCTTTATGCATAATTCTTCTTTTTATATAGCAAATATTTGAACAGGTTTTCAAAATGTTTGCTGTTGTTCCCATCATTATTGTCTCCGCTCTTGGAAATTCTCATTAATTTATAACAAAGTTAGCTATTTACGTGGACACTTTTCCCCCAGGCTTCCTTCTTGTTTTCAAATAAAGGTTTTGGCTGAGTTTCCTTTCCATAACTATGACTGAAAAAGATAGAATTGCTCAGGATTTTCTTTCATTGCTTTTAAGCTGGCATACTACGATTATTTCTATTTCTTCATTCTGTATTTTTGATATTCAATCAACCTAATTTTTTTTCTTTAAGTAATTTCTCCAGGGATGTGTCTAGGTTCTGAGATTTTTCAAAGCACCAGTTTTAGGGGTTTTTGTGATTCTTTGGATACTCTATTTTGTCTTTTTGGCCTTTTTGAATAGAATGCTTAGTGAAATCATTTTTATTAAAAAAATCTGGCTTATTTGTATCTAGAAATTTTGATATATTGTGCTTTCATTGTAACTTAACATCAAGTTTTTCTTAATTTTCACCTTTAAACAAATAGTCTTTTAGTATATGTTTTTCATGCCAGTTATACAGGTGTATATTAATATATAATAATATATGGGAATTTGTAGCAACTTACAGTAATTCTATATTGTTATTGGTTTCTAATTTTATTGCATTTTAGTTAGAAATCACATTTTATAACATGTTGATTCATAGGAGGTTACTGAAACCTCCTTGGTGGTGTATAACATAATCAATTTTTGTAAATGTTTCCATATGCTAAAAACAAAATTAAACAAAGAATAAGAATTCTCTCTCTCTATGATTTGCTTTGTTCAAATATACTGTGCTTGTACAATCCAGTAAATTGTTGATTTATCTGTTTTTTATGCAGTTCATCCTGCTTTTGCTTATTATATTTAGAAGTTATATGGTTACGTACTTAGATTTTCCTAATTATACATGGATTTTTTTTTTTTTTTTTAGAGAGAGTCTCACTCTGTTGCCCAGGCTGAGTGCAGTGGCACCATCTTGGCTCACTGCAACCCCTGCCTCCGGGTTCAAGCGATTCTCCAGCCTCAGCCACCCGAGTAGCTGGGACTACAGGAAAGTGCCACCATGCCTGGCTAATATTTGTATTTTTAGTAGAGATGGGGTTTCACCATATTGGCTAGGCTGGTCTCAAACACCTGACCTCAAGTGATCCACCTGCCTCGGCCTCCCAAAATGCTGGGATTAAAGGCATGAGCCACTGCATATTGATTTTTTACCAGCATGCTACTCAAGTATTCGTGCCTCATAATTTTTTTCTGCCATTAATTTTTTTCTGGTTAAAATTATTCTGGACTTTTTCAAGGTACATTTCTCAGATATACATTTTTTCACTTTTCTTTACCAAATTTTTTTGTGTGGTATTCTTAGAAAGTGTCTAGTTGTCAACATACTGTTGGGTCTTAATATTTGTTAACATCTAGTTTGAGAATCTCTTTTTTTCTACGTGAATTTAACGCTTTTATTCTATTTTTATTCTTTGATATTATCCTTAACTCATACTTTTTTTTCTCATCAATTTCTAATGCAAGTCTTCTCTTACCCTGGATTTTCCTTGCATAAGCCTCTTCCCCAATAATTTCTTTTCCTCTAACTAGGAATTTTGTATCATCTATGGTTTCAATTATAAGTCATAAATGTATACTTTTGAGGGCATGGGATCATTGATAGTTTAGACAAAGTAGTCTTTTCTAAGTTAGTTATTCATTGTTAATTTTGTTCTTCTCTTATTCACTTTCTCCTTTGTTTTAACAGTATACCATTAAGATTTGCTTATCATCTTTAATTGAATAATTATATTGGCATAAATATAATTTATATCATTATATTTCAGGTAGCCTCTGAAATTCTTGAAACAGAGACTTTTTTGCTTTATTTATTGTTATACCACCCAACATAATATGTGGAGTATATTAGGTATTTGATAAATATTTTTCAATTGATGCCTAAATGAAAGAATATTTCCCAGGCCACTTGGAACAGTTTTGACCACTGACATATATTTATTGAACTTTTACTGAATTTAAGGAAGTTGTACCATTACAAGCCATTAAAGTGTTTGCTTTTAAATTATGTTTCCTTTTTGCCTGCTTCCCATGTCTTAATATTATTGAACATTTTCTTTTCTTCCTTTTTGCAGTCAGATTTCATTCAAAAGTGGACCCTGGGATTCTTACAGCTCTTGATTTCCAGTAGGTTTAACTCTTTTTGCCTACTTTCCAGTGGGTTTCACTGATTTACAATCTTTTATCTTGTCATTTTAAACCACTATTTAAGGAGAAAATAAAAAAATAGATATAAATTTTTCTTAAAACATATATATACACACATATATTAGTAGATTTATATGTATGCGTATATATGTACACACATATATATGTAGATTTGTATGTATGCGTATATATATACACACACACATATATATATACACAGAAATGTAGGCATTTCTTAATATATGTATATATTATATATTATATTATGTGTGTGTGTGTATATATATATATGTAATTGTCCTAAAAAAGTTTTAAGAAAAAAACGCCTTGAAGAACTTGACTTCAGAAGGTTCTACTTTGACTGACATTAGCATCTGCTACAGAAGTTTAATAAACAAAGTCTCTATGGTGAGCTAAATTAAAATTAATTCCTAATAAGAGAGCAGGAAGTGCTTAATGACTGAAATATTAAAGAACCCCTTGAACAACCCACTCGTATTTCTTATAGAGGAATTAAGAAACAAAGGGGAAAGAAAAGAGGCTCTCTTTTCTCATGTTGAGAAATGTTCTGAGAAAGGCAGACACATGAGAGGTCTTACTATGTCAGCTTTTGTGTCCTGCAAAATAGCCCCAGTAAGCTTTCCTTATTCAAAACAGAAGCCCAGTGATCTAACCAACCCTCAGGCACTGTATTTTTTCTCATCTTTCTTTAATAACTAACATTCGTGGAATAAAAGATTTCACCCACTTCCTCATCACTCACCTAAAAAAAAAAAAAAAAAAACCTTTTTAGATTACAGCTTTGACCATCATTATTCTAATCACATTTGTCTCCGTTAACAATAACAATTGCTTTTTTCAAGTACGTTACAAAACTTTCTTTGCAGCATTTGATTTTGTTACACAGAACTCCTTCACAGTCCTTTCTCTTTTGAGGTTGAATCGTGTTGATTTTAATTTGCCAGCTTTGCCTTCGTAATTTTTTCCAACAACTTCTAAATGTAGGCATTTCTTAAGTGTCTGTTCTTGTTTGTGTTTTATTTCCTGTCTACATTCGTCTCTTCAGCTATTTCATCTGACTCTTGAACCACTCTGTATATGGCTTTTAATAGTTGATCTTCACTTTTCACTCCCTCTTTGGCTTTAGACCTAAATTTCCCAGACCTCAAACATATTAAGATGGATTTTATCAATTGTCCCATCAACATTTGTTTCTCATCCCCTGTTCCCTTTCTTCATCAGTGCTTCTAATCTGATCCCATTAATCTAAGCTTTTTCGCTCTGACACACAGGCATTCAGTGACTTCACAACCACTGTGAATCAGCCTCTCCTGTTTCTACCTTCCACATAATTGCTCTTTGTCCTACTTTCTGACTTTTTCTGGAAAATTATGAAAACTTCTTAAACAATCTTTGTTCATTTAACTAAAATAATCTTTAAGAGGTACAGCAAGGACCAAACAATTTTCTTGCCCCTTATATGTTGAACCATTTCTCACACCTACTGAATAACATCCACGCCCCGCCCCCAGGCTTAGTAATTAGGGTGCCACTTAGAGGGTGCCGCACATAAATTCTTTGCCCTAAATGTACTTAATTTTTCAACCAAGATATACAATCAGCCTGTCCTCAAATTGCCCCTCTTCAATTTCAAAATCAGCTCTGCTGCTTCTCCCTGCGTAGATTGATTGCTAAGTAGCTCCCCAAATTTTAATTTAATTTCCTCTCATTTACGTTAATACTTTATGCATATGTATGCTAATTATTTAAGACCTACTTATAAAAATAATCAGTTTAAATTTTCCAAGGAGGAGTTATCAGAGAAATTGATGTTTCCACTTCCTAAGAAAAACCAAACGGGAGAGGGAGGGGGATAGTCACGTTGCCCCACAAAGTTGGTCCACCACCTAGTGACAACTCTATCACACTACAAGCCTTGTCTTTGACACCTGGAGTCCGAGGATCGGCCTCCAAATTTTCCTCAAGGAATGTGTCAAACAGTCCTTTTATTCCCCCTCGGATAACATACTGTCATAAGATAAAATATTGCATATTGCTTAATTTTTATATGAGATTAAACACTACAAACAATTAATTTAGGGCTAATTATATAGATCAGAGAAAGAGTAGGATGTGAAATGTTCATCTGTGTTAACATTAATCAGTGAGGCATATGGGTCTACTTTGAAAGAAGAAATGTAGAGAAATACCTGAAAGCTTAAATAAATCTGTGAGAAAGTGTGAGAATTTTTTTCTTCTGAGCTAACATACATAACATACCCAGCAGAGTGATATTAAAATAATAAACTTTGGTTATCGGAAGCAGCGTAAGTTTGGAGGCAGTTTGTCATTGTCACCTTTGTGAATTGGAGCCTCAATCATTCAACATGACCATTTTCGTATTTGAAAACATAGGGATAACAATATCTTTGTTGTCAGTATAAGAAAAAACATATATAGACACTTGGTTGATAAGAGGCTCCCAATAAATAAGTGATAGTTTGTTTTTAATGACTACCATCCTTTTCACTTCTGATGATGTGTATAGCAAGATATATCTAAATATCAAGCTTTGAAAATCTGTTATTTCTAGATCCCCAATTTGTTTCTTTCTCATAGTGTAGAGTGCATGTGTTGATAGGTATCATTATTTTCAGTACCTGGTGAAAGATTACATTCCTATTCAGTAAATATGTGACCAAAATGATTACAAAACAAATTATACATATTAGGCATTAAAAGCTTGTATCTACTATACTGTAAAAGTATTTTAAAAAGTAAGTGGTTCATACTTACAGCTTTCCAGTTGCATTATACATGTTTGTACATCCATGGGAAAATTCTTGAGATCCATTGGACAGGAAAGTGTTAATGTTAATCTGAAAGTCAAAGTAATTATTTTTAAAGGAAATTTATGACATTATATTAATATTCTATTGTACAGGAGAAACAATGTTGCTTTGGTGGTGACTAACTCAGATTTAAGTAAAAATTTCTCCAGCTTATGTATCCTACTTACTATAAAATAGCTATGCCCTTATACACAAATCTGGCTTTGGTGGGCTGGGGGTTGGATAATTGCATATCTTAGGCTGGTGCAAAAGTAATCTTGTGTTTTGCCATTAAAAGTGCTGGCAAAACAGCAATTACTTTTGCACCAATCTAAATATAAGCATTCCATCATATTTATATATCTATGTGTTTATTTATTCAATTAGAAAGGGCTGTGGATGTCTAGAAAATGTCTGTATTCTAAGACAACATCCTCAAAAGAGAAATTCAAGAGTGGATCCTATAAAATTAATGCCAAACATCAAAAGGTTTCTTTCCTTGCAAATCACATACTATATTCGAGAGGCATTAGAGTTCTAAACGTGGAAAAGCAGGGTGGAGAGGAGCAATCATATGTAACGTTCAGTCATCATTCTAACAGCCCTGATGTTGTCAGTGAACGTTCAGCAGTGTATTTAGTAAAGTGAATCTGGAGGGCTTGAAAAGTTCGGCCTCATGTTCCCTGGTGTGGGATAAGGGAATCATCAGGGTCAGGAAATAGCACTCTAGAATATTCATGATCTGATTCTATGCTCATCAAACTTCAGATTTGGCTTCACACAAAGGATAACCTAGATGCTGTACACCAGTATTCTGCTCATTGGAAAGGCTCTCCTCCAACTTCCAGAGAGAATTAGTATGTTGACATTCCAGAAAATTCATCACCTTTGAATACTTTTTGCTGGAAAAGCATTCTACCCAGATCTTTTCAGGGTAGTTTTTGTAGTTCCTAGACCTGAGGAAGAGGTGGTGAGATCCACTCAAGTTTATTCAAATGAAGTTCCTTTCTGAGAACTCTTTAGCGAGCCTCTTGTACTGAGAATATTCCCATTGAAATTCAGTGTATTCACGAGCACCCTAGGTGGATTAGTTTACTTAAACTTCGTGACCCTAGGCAGATTACTTCAAATCCCCTATACTGCAGTTTTCTCATCTTTAAAATGAAGATAACAATAGTACGTACTCCAGAGAGTTGCTATGAGCAGTACGAGTTAACACACATAAGTGCTTAGGCAAGTGCTTAAGCCATAGCAAACACTCAACAAACAGTAGTTATTAGCGATTATTAGTATATTCAGCCACTCCTAGACTCCTTCATTTACTCATCCGCCAAATTCTATAGTGTGGGCACAAAGATGACTAAATTAAATTACATATGAAGAACTATTTAGCCAGGTGTGGTGTCTTATGCCTGTAATTCCAGCGCTTTGGGAGGCTAAGAAGAGAGGTTTGCTTGAGCCCAGTAGTTTGTGATCATCCTGGACAACATAAAAATACTCTATCTCTACAAAAATATATATATATATTTTAAATTAGCCAGGTATGGCATGTGCACCTGTAATCCTGGCTACTCAGGAAGCTGAGGTGAGAGTATGGCTTGAGCCCAGGAGGTCGAGGCTGCAGTGAGCTAGGATCACACTGCTGGACTATAGCCTGGGTGACAGAGCAAGATCTTGTCTCTTAAAAAAAAAAAAAAAAAAAGGAAGGCAGGCAGGAAGGAAGGGAGGGAGAGAGAGAGAGAGAGAAAGAAAAAGAAGGAAAGAAAGAAGAAAGAAAGAAACAGAAACAAAGGAGGGAGGAAAGAAGGAAAGGAAGGAAGGAAGGAAAAAGAAAGAAGAAAGGAATAAAAAAGAACTATTTAAGCTTTAACAGAAGATAGTCTGCAGCTCTACTAAATATAACCACATTTGTCAAGCTGACATTTTTATGTAGACCATAGATATAAAGTTAGAATGATATATAGTCTACAGAGAGTATGCTTGGTGAGTTAGGTCCAATTAACATAATTTGGGACACATAAATGGACAGACAGTGAAGCTGCTGAATTTTTAAGAGTCTTAGGAGGATAATCTGGTAATTCATTCAAGTCAGAGTCCATAACACACTAGAATAATTCATAGAGTTCAATATTCAAAAGGAATTTTTCTCGTGGCTCAGCTAGGTTAAGTATGGTTGTGTAAATTTACAAAGTTCTCTCTTAAAAAGGCAATTTTAAAATTAGGTAGACACAATGTTTTTTGCCTTGGGAAAGGGATTATTAGAAGTGTATGCACACATACATTTTGAATGTACACACATTAATTTTCCAAATATCCAAGGCTCTCAGACAGCCAGTTTCAAATGTTGACTTGCAGAATTAATTCTGTGACCTTTTGTTTGGAAGTAAACAGCATCCTCAGAATCTTTTCCATGCTCTCACCACACATGTGATGTCAAATTCATATCCTGGCTATTTTTCTGGCACAAAAAAAGAGACATTACATAATTCTAAAAAAATAGCACTTGAAAGGAATTATTTGGCAAAGAAAAACACAGTTTGTAGGACTTCTGTCATAAATCATATCCTGAAAAAATCTATTCGTCGACTTTTCTTTCTTTTTGTTTAAGGTACAATACAATTGCTCCTTTCACAGCATACTGAAAAATATGTGTCAACTTGGTGAGTTTGATACTGAATTTCTTTATCAAAGCACTACATATAAATTAAAGATATGTCTTGACCACATCAAAAGAAAACGAAATCAAGAGGCAGTTAATCCCATTCTACTGTTTTGGAAATAAATGTTTACTTGTGTAAGAGGGACACTAAGTTCTCTTTCTGAGACAAGATACATAAACAGGATATGGCGTTTCTTCTTTTCCTTTAAGAAGTCTTGGGAAAGACTTTTAACATTAGTACTTAGCGAAACAGTAATGTTTAAAAAGCTGATAATAATTTGTGACAAACAATTGACCTCATTAAAATTCAATTATTGCCCATTTTTGAACAAGCATTGTTTAATGTGTCTATCTCAACCACTAGTTGAATTAAAAAATGTTTGCTGACTCTATTATAGACTTTGTATATAAATGAGTATTTTTATTAGATCCTAATATTTCTCTATTTAGTGTCATAAAAACAATGGCTTCAATTAGCAATTTAATCAGTTTTAATCTATATTATCTGTAATATCATATTAGATAACACATCTATTAGACAATGTTTACTGTGCAGTAGGCAGTATTTTAAACACTTTATGTATGTTAACTCATTTACTCCGTACTACAAATTTACAAGAATAGGTAAATGATATTACCCTATTTTAGAGATGAGGAAACTTACAGGTTAAGTAACTCACCTGACATTACACAGCAAAAATTGCTACAGCTGAATTTGCAGCCCTGGGGTTCTAGTTCTAGATTTCGTGCTTTTAAACTTTAAGTATACTGCCTCTCAAAAGCATTGAAGCATTTTTCATGAAAATGGGTTCTGTAATTAATATGACATTTTAAATTATGTATTTCTTATAATACAAGAAATGATATATTGCATGCACATATCAGTTATTTATAGTGAAATTATAGTTATAGTGAAATTTAAAGTGAAACATGCATAAATAATTTTTATAAAAACCTACATAAATAATTCTTCCAAAAGAAATCAGAGAACTGTAGTTAAACTATAGAAAATATAAGGAATTTCCCCAGAGATTTGATATATTTGAATGATTTGGTATATCATTATGAATGATTTTCTAAGGGGTAAATCACTCTTAGGAGAGATTAGATTGCTGGAGCACCAGAAGGGAGATTAGAATGAGTTTCTGTAACCTACGTCTAGAGTTTAATTGTCATCTGATCGTAGAGACAATCAGCAACCCATTACCAAAGCAATCTCATTACTGTTGATGGTTTCTTTATGAAGCTATGGACCGCTTCAGAAAAACATACACAATTACATGTATGCCAAATTCTTCTTACGACATGCATTTTATAGCATTGTAAATTGATTACCCTTGAATAAACAGCACTTAAAAAAGCAACTGTCAAAATAAGTTTGCTTTCTTATTTAAAAATTAATGGCTATCAATGTTAAAAATACATATTCTCATACAAGTAAACTTTAGTTAGTTTCACAAATTTCACAGTGATTATATTTAGCTTAAATAAAAATTAAATTTATATCATTGTCAAGTTGCTGTGCATAGCATCTTTAACATAAAATTTCTTCCCATGATTTGATTTTTAATGCAAGAATGCCTCTGTACTACGAGTAGAAAAGTTGGGTTTGTTAGTAATATTAGTAAAGTAAGAAAGTATATCATATTTAACTGCCTATGATGGGATTCCATTATTCTGTGGTAAAGATATTACCATCCCCTTTTTACAAGTGACAAAACTGAGGCTGAGACATGTTAACAACTCAAGAGTCCATGCGGTACAGGTTTATGGATTCTGGAAAAAAACTGAACGTATACTTTTCTTTAAAGGTGAAAATAACAACTTTAGGGCCTATTGTATGTCTGGCACTATGCTGGGTGCTTTATTTAATGCATTTTAATACATTATTTCAGGCTCAAGGTAATTAGTATTGTCACTGCCATGTATCTAAGACAAAATGAGCCTTTTAGAAGTAAAGAGACTTAACCCAAATCACAGCTAGTCAATAGCAGAGCCTCGATCTGGGCCGGGAGATATATTTCTCCTTGATCCTCTTGTGCTCCTATAGCTCCTCTAGCTTGTATACCAAGACTGCAAAGCTCTAATCATTCTTTTATCTGAGCCATTTTCCAGGGTTGTTTATGCAGCTGATAATTTTGAGAGATGAGGACATCTTTCAAAGAGAAGGCTTGCTTACAGCTTACAGTGGATTCCCAAAGTCAGTGGTAGAGAGTTAAATGTACATGGAGTATCATATCAGGGAAACAAACTCTTGTTTTTCCTTTATAAGAATTAATAGACAATTTCAAATATTTTAAAAATCAAGCATGATATTACAGCAACTTAAGTATATGAATGTGAGTGGTAGACAAATAGCTAAACAAAGGCTGTCTCTCTGACAAGCCAGAACTGGGGGTAAGGATGGGCTGGGCAAAAGTACAACTGTTTTTTATACGTTTTATAGAACTGTGTGAACTTTTTTTTTTTTTTTTTTGAGATGGAGTCTTGCTCTGTCATCAGGGCTGGAGTGCAGTGGTGTGACCTTGGCACACTGCAACCTCCACCTCCCTCGTTCAAGCGATTCCCCTGCCTCAGCCTCCCGAGTAGCTGGGATTACAGGCATGCGCCACCACACCTAGCTAATTTTTGTATTTTTAGTAGAGACGGGGTTTCACCATGTTGTCCAGGAAGATCTCCATCTCCTGACCTCGTGATCTTCCCGCCTCAGCTTCCCGAAGTGAGAACTGTGTGAACTTTTAAGTGACATTCATGAATTATATAAACATTTGTGGTTAAATTAATATTCAGTGTTTACATGTTATAAATATGTAATTCTTGTTCCTGATTAAGCTTGGTAGTTTGTTACAGCTCTTGTGTAACTTATTGTTATATATAGCACATATATACACACACATATATAAACACATAAAAATATAAGTAATAATTATGTTATAAATTTCATAAAATTTTAAATATACTTAAGAATGAGGCACTAAAAACTATCTGGAGCTCAGTTAGTAGCAGATGGCTCACTGACCAATGGGCTTGACCATAGGATAGTAATATGGCTGCTCAGAGGTTCTCCAAATGCCAGAATGTGTAGATCTTTTCTCTTAGGCAAGTTAGTTTTCCAGATACATATATATCTATATATCTAAGACAGATATAAATGCCATATAACTAAGAGAAAAAAATATGTGTGTATATATGTGTGTGTGTGTATATATATACATATAGATGTATATGAAAAATACGTGTGTGTGTATATATGTGTTGTGTATGTGTCTATGTGTATATACATATACATGTATACATATACATATACACATATACACATATGTGTGTATATACACATATACACATATATACATATGTGTGTATATACATGTGTATATATACATATATACATATGTGTGTATATACATGTGTATATATACATATATACACATATGTTCATATATGTATTTATACATATATACGTGTATATATACATATATACACATATACACATATACATGCATATATACACATATACACATATACATGCATATATACACATATACACATATACATGCATATATACACATATACACATGTACATGTATATATACACATATGCATGTATATATACACATATATACATATGCATGTATATATACACATATATACATATGCATGTATATATACACATATATACATATGCATGTATATATACACATGTATACATATGCATGTATATATACACATATATACACATATATACATATATACATATATACACATATATACATATATACATATATACACATATATACATATACATGTATATATACACATATATACATATACATGTATATATACACATATATACATATACATGTATATATACACATATATACATATACATGTATATATACACATATATACATATATACACACATATATACGTGTGTATATATGTATACATATACATATACATGTGTGTATATATGTATATGTATACATATACATGTGTGTATATACGTATATGTATACATATATATGTATATATATATAAAAATAGGGAAACTAATTTGCCTAAGAGAAAAGATCTACAGATTCTGGCATTTGGAGAACCTCTGGAGAGCCATATTACCTATACCTGTATCTATAGGTATAATCTATCTGTATATCTATATCTATATTTATCTCTATCTCTATATCTATCATCTGTGTATTCTTGTCTACTGCTCAGTGGAAGAAGTTTAAGTCTGCCTTTCAGCATTTTAGGGCCAGCAAGGGGTCCTGTCATTCTTATTTTCTTGGTATGATGCCTCATGACAGGTACCAGTTGTGCCGGAAACCCCTATGCCTAAAGCTCTTGAAAGAGCCTCTCCAGCATTTTCTGTCCTCTTGCTTCCTGCTTAGTTCAAAAGGTAAAAAGGGCAGTCCCTAACCTGAGTGCTTGGGAAGGAAATCAGGAATAGAGGGTCCACTTTTCCTACAAAGCTTAAATAAATTATACTCCTTTTAGATCTCTTCTGGCCTCTACTTTCTGAAGTCCCAGGTGCCTTACATTTCTAAAAATTTGAAAATATTAATTATTCTCTTCCTTTTGAATTCCCCTACATTGACGTAGATTTCCACTATCTCTAAGTCAGTTTTCACAAGTGCATTCATTTTCAAGTTTCCTAAATATGTTATCACTCATCTCTTGCTGTTTTTTCCCCATTACTTTCATCCTCCTGTGTGTTAACGACATTTTTATTCTTTATTCCGTTTATTTCCTTTTTTTAATGGGGTTTCAGAGGAAATACAGATAAATATGTAAGTTCAATTAGTCGTCTTTGCAAGGACCTGCTTCTTCTTTCTTTAAAAGAGCAGGAAAGCCAGATCTCTCATGAAACATAACAGATGCTCCATTTGTAAATTCAACAAGATTTTTTCTTTTTCTAGCACAATTTTTGTTAACAAAGAAACTGAATATAAGAAGCATTTGAAGATTTCAAAGTCCTGTGAGATTTTCAAAAACAACTCAGAAAAAATGAATTTTTTGATTGTGCAAGCCAGGATACAGCAAACAAAAACTAGGAGCCCAGAGACCATCTGTTTCATTTGAACTCATACTGAAAGACAGAAGATGCATTTCTAAATTATTTCATACCTTTCTTCAAAATATTAGAAGAAATGTGAGCAATTCATAATGGATGATGTCATTTACAAGAGACATAATTCCAGTTTTATTCCAATACTTTAAGACAGAAAATACTTGAGCATTTCCAGGGGACATAGTAGCAAGTTTTCATCAATTGTATTTAAATTATTTAACTTTTCAATATAATAAATTTAGTATTCTTTAATATAATGCTTTTGAATGGGCACAGTTAAGGGTTTTAATACAACTATCATCTTGAAATCTTCTTAATAACAAGATCTATCCTATTTGACAAATTTTTAGGATGGATGGAATTAAGCGCTTTTGTCTTTGATGACATATTGTTAGCAAGAAGCTCCTCAAACAAAAGTAGTCTAGCTTTTATATTCTATTTTGTTCAATGATCAGGGAAATACTAAAAGCTCAGTAGTGTGTTCTTTATGTTGACATTGCCCAACTCCAATAAGACTTAAAATAAACAAATAAATGTTGATAATCGTGTAAGAAATGTTACATACAAACACACACAACTACAATAAACAATCTAGATATTCTATCTTTGCAAAATGACTATTTCATGCTATCTGGTGATATATTTTTGCAACCTATGCAACCCCAAATCTTTCTGAAGTGAATCAGTACTTCAAAATATAATTAAAAATAAAATGACACCTTTTACAAAAATAATTTTTAACTTAGCAGGAAGGAATGAAATTTATTTTATTTATACCCTGTCATGAGTCCCCTGATAATATTCTTGAACCCACAGCACAGAAGAGTGAAGAATCATGACCTCATGTTAAGAGACTTTATAACTTAAAATATATGTATTTAATTCATAAGTGATACATAACTTGTTATGAAAAATTCAAACAATATAAAATTACATATAGCAAAATGTACAGTTCCCCTTTATTCCTGCCCAAATTCCACTATTCCTATTCATTTCTAAATTGTTTGGGGTTCGTCTAAACTTCTTCTATAGACTTATATATATGTATATTTTTACATACATAGCTATGCATATATATATTTGTGTGTGTGTGTATATATATATATATGCCTTAAATAAAAATATACAAAACATTTTTCTTGAACTGAAATATATCATGTAGGCTTACACTCAGCTCTATCTCATGCAAGTTATTTCATAATATGGGGTTATTATTGTGTTCAGTCATGTTCTTATTAGTGAACATATATAGGCCCTTTTTTGTTGCTGTTTCAGTGTTTCAGTGGGTCTCTTTGTAAAAGATATTTTATGTACACATACGTATGTAATTTAGATTCCTAGAAATAGAAGTGCTGAATTGAAGGATAAATGAGTTTCATATTTTTATATATCTTGACAAATCATCTTCCCAGTTAACATCAAGTCATGTGACCACAGAAGGGATATTAGACAGCTTGAGATCTTACCGGTCTTGTTAACTTCTGTCAATGCATTTATAAAAAAAGTTTTCTCATTTGTTTCTTTCATTTTCCCCTTACATCTGTCTTATAATTTTTGCTTGAACTGTCAAATATAATTTAGGAAACTCAAAATGAGAAGGAAAGTCTATTGTATTCACTCATATTTTTGCTTCCTGTGTCCTTTTTTCCTTCTTGATATTCGTGTGCTTCTTCTTTTATCATTTTCTTTTTTTTTAGAAAGCTTCTTTGACCATACTTTCCAGGCAGATTTACTTGTGATTAATTCTCTATTTTCCTTTATCCAAGAATGTTTTCATTTCCCCTTTATTCCCGAAGGATATATTCCCTGGGTACAAGATTCTCAGATGAGAGTTGCTTCCTTTCAACACCTAACAAAATATTTGTAGCTTCTTTCTGGCTTCAGTGATGTCTAGAAAAATCTACTCTCATTCTAATTGTTTTTCCTGCATAAGACATCATTATTTTCTGGATGCTTTCAGGATTGGTATTTAGTTTTCAGAAGTTTATGCATTATGTGTTTTCATATGGACATCTTTGGATCTATCATGTTTGGGAACTCAACTTCTTGAATCTGTAGGCTCACGCCATTTGCAAAATTTATTAACATTTCAGCCATTGCTTTCTGTAGTTTTTTTTAGCTTCATACCCTTTCCCCTCTCTGTCTGACACTCTGATGACATCAATGTTAGATCATTTGTTGTAATCTCACAGATCCCTGAGGCTGTTTCTCAGGCCCCATGGCCAGTCTATTCATCTCTGTTGCTCAGATTGAGTAATTTTGGTTGTTCTGTTTTATGGTTCACTGATTCTCTTTTCTATCTTCTCCATTTTTTTTGGTCCACCTATACACTGAGTTTTCATTTCAATTATTGTATTTTTAGGTCTAAAATTTTGATTTGGTTTCACTTTGTAGCTTCTATTTCTTTGCTGAGGCTATTTTTTCTCATTTGTTTCAAGCATATTTGTAATTGCTCACTGAAGCAAATTTATCATGGCTACTTTAAAGTCTTTGCCAGATATCTAACATTTTTGTCTTTTCTTTTGAGATAGGGACTTGCTTTGTTACCCAGGCTGGAGTGCAGTGGTGCGATCTTGGCTCACTGCAACTGCTGCCTCTTAGGCTCAAGAGATCCTCCCACCTTAGTCTTCCTGGTCACTGGGAACACAGGTGAACACCACCTTGCCCAGCTACTTTTTGTATTTTTTTGTAGAGACAGGATTTTATCATGTTGCCTGGGCTGGTCTCAAACTCCTGGGCTCAAGCGATCTGCCTGCCTCAGCCTCCCAAAATGCTGAGATTACAGGGTGTGAGCCACCACTCCTGGCCTCATCTTTGTCATTTGGATGTTGCCATCAGTTGACTGTCTTTTTCCAGAATTATTGAACATTTATGGTTCTTTGTATGATTTCTGGTTCTTTGTATGATGAATGTTTCTTGGTTGAAGCCTAGACATATAAATGCTATTTTATTAGACTCTGGCTCTTATTTAAACTTTTTTGGTTCTCTCTGACATTGCTCTGCTTAGGCAAGGGAAGGTGTTATCTTGTGTCTGTTTCCTAACCACTCTCCATACAAGCCTGTGAGGGGAGAGGCTCTGCATTATTGCTGGATGTCCCGGGTGTAAGCACGATGTCCACTGACACTATGGTGGGAGTGGCCTCATAACTGCTAGGTGATGTTGAAAATATTGACTGTCCACTAAGTCTTCTCTAAAACCACCTCAGCAGAGAGGGAGGGTATGCCTTGTTTCTGCAGGGAAAGGGTGGAATTCCTGGCTTTCTATGTGGTCTTCCTGGCACTGTGAGGTATGAAGCTCACTATAGGATGGTGGCGCATGAAAATCCAGTTCATTATTTCTCCTTTCCTGACACCATCTTGAGTTAGGTGTGATGGTACCTCAATACCACCTCGTAAGACTGGAAGTCTGGGCTCTCCATTTGGGCTTTGCTGTCTTAAGTGGAGTTGCATTTCTTCCTGTGGTGTTGGGCTGGAGTACAGCAGTTGTCTAAAGCTTTTCTGTCTTGCTAGGCTTCCCCTTTCCTAACCTCTAGAGAATGTTAGATTTGCTAGAGAAATTAGGCTTTTGTTGGGACTTTGATTTTTGTCTGTACCCGCTGATGTTGCCATGTTGCCAGTTTCTTCATCTTCAAGTCTAGGATGTACGAAGCAAAAGGAAAATTCTGGGAATTCACCTCCACGTTGTTCCTCAGGTTCCAAGGTACGTAGCCAGCCTGTGCTTATATCCACCACTGGGCATCTCCTTAAGTTTGTTATACGTACTGTGTCCAGGTTTTTTAGTTGTACTTAGCAGGTAGAATAGAAAAAGTATGTCTGTTTCATCTTCCCAGAAGTGAGATTCTTACTATCTTTTGATATTTAGTGGTGGGGTGGGGTTGGGGGCGGTGGATTTTTGGTAATTTTTTTTAAAAGGTGCAAAATTTTCTTGCATAGACCTGGAATTCACCATTAATTTACTCGTCCATATGGGAATATAGGGCTTATTAGTGGTGGAATCTGAAATCTTCCTTTGTGTCATATGTAGCAGTTAATCACTCAAGATTATATTAGTACATATTAGTTGTTTCTCAGAATTCTGATGAAAGGGTCAATTCACAACAGAGTGATGTCACCCTGTCACTTTTAGAAATCAATAAATGTATGGAAAAGAAATCTGTTCACATGAAATAGGTAAATGTGAAAAGCAGACATAATATATTGGGATGCAGAGATGAAGAGCAGACATGGGATAAAGCATTATTTATAAAACCACTTTGCAGAAAAAAAATTTTCAAAATCACTAAGCTGTTAACATTACATTTTAGAGTCCTACTATTTTATCCCTGATATTGGGCGTATGAACTCTAAATCAAATACCCCCATTCCTGATGAGAAGGAAAGTTTACAAAAGAGAAGATAAGAGAGAGATAAAACAGAATGAATTAATTTTAAGCCTAAGACCTCAATATTAAGCCTACCTTGATACATTTTAAAACATGATACTGGTGAAAAAAGTATTTAAATATTTGGCTCTTGCTAGAAGTATAACATATTCTCCCTCTTCTAAGAAACATGACATGAATTCTGTTTTTATGTCCTGTTCTTCACAATTAAACTAAATTAGAAAAACAATTATGGAAGATTTTTAAATAATCACTTCATTTTAGAAGATTTTTTCAGATGTGACAAAGATCATCAAGTATATCCTGTAAGTAGCTATTTACTGACTCTACATTTGTTTCATATTTAATGAACTGCCAAAGTTAAGTGAATCCTAGAGATCAACTCTCAAAAATTTTTTATTAGTGTTTATTGTTTGGTATTAATTATTATTCAATATTGGTATTTTTTTTAATGCTATACACTCTTCTGATAAGGCAACAATGCGGAACATAAATGTAAATAAGATCTTTTCCAGGGATTGTGATTAAGGTTTTGTCATCCATTTTCACATAATACAGTGATTTTTTTTCTTCCCTGCCTTGTTCGAAGTTTATCAACAAATCATCACTTTGCAGCATGTTAAAAAGGATGAAACTTGAACAGTTAGGGCAAAACTGCAAAAGAATGACCAGAGAAGCTCAAGCATATTTTAAAAAACAACACATATACCCAAAAAATAATCTATGTAAAATGTATCTCAGATGAGAAACCTAAACATTTCTTTGCCTATAAATATTTAAAGAAGACACATATACATAAAAGTATTATCACACTGTATGATTCAGCTGCCTTTCACTTTGCCTTTAAGATTCCTGACAACCTGGCTGATATTAAGAATCACTAGGGCCATTTGTTTAAAAAGTGGATTTCCAAGAATTACTTATATAGTTCCTGAATCTGGAACTTGGGTCTGTTATTATTGATCAGACATATCTGGGAAACAGTCTATTAGAGGAACTGAAGTGCAACAATGATAGCACTTGTTCAAAAATGTCAAAACTCTCACCAAACAAACAAACCGACAATACACCATGATATTCTATTTCACTGAAATTGGCAATTTAAGTCCGTGACTCACCTTATTGAATAAAGAACATTTCCATTTTTGAAAATTCTTAGCAATTTGTTGTCTGTAGTGACTTCATGAAAGTTGGCACCCTTTTCATTGGCAAAGAACAAATCAGGTTTCCAAATGGAGTCCAACATGGAGGGGTCGAGGTCTAAAGAGTCGTCAGGATATTCACTGTACGCGAGGCGGGGATCATTCCATTTCTGACGAAGAAAGATATTCACTCTGTAATCCTATGATAAAAGAACGAAAGAAAGAAAAAAAAAACCCTGCTTTAAAAAATTTAGAATCCATGGTGTCAGTGTGGCGCCAAGGCAGGCTCATCAAATGTAGAAAATGTCCCCCTCTTGGGGACGGGGTGTATAGTTAATGCAGGAGGCTATGCAAGTGTTGGGACAGAGGGAGGATGGAAATCTCTGTACCTTCTCAATTTTGCTGTAAACCTAAAACTCCTCTAAAAAATAAAGTCTTACAAAAAAGAGTTTTGGATCTTATATACTGTTCTTTGGGTTTTTCTGAATTATAACAGGAACCAATGCCATCCTCGGGTACACCCATTCCCCAGGATCCTCACTGATTACCACCTAAAAGAGTCATCCTAGTTCTGAGGTTTTGGCCATGTCTTCAGTGACCTATATGCCTCCAAAGAAAAGACCACAATTTATAATGTTTAAAACTTGCTGTTCCATTCAAATTTTACTTTCCTGCTTTGTCAGAATAAAATGCTGGAATGCTGTTAGACACTTAGAGAAAGATATTTTCATCTTTGCATTTATTTTTAGAATAATTTATTTTAGTAGATACCCAATAACATCCAGAATATATTTAGTGAACTTTTCTTAAAAGCTCTCTGTGTTATAAAAATGACCATATACACTTTTTCACAATGAAAGCCTATTTTCTCATGTTTAATATAGCATGGGTTCTATGAAATAAGTAATTTGAGAAAAATAAAAGCTGATTTTATAATAATGAAAGAATAATAAAGGATGATTATTGTCCATAATACCTGAAAAAGATTTGCCTAAAGAGATTTCCCAATTAGATCTTTCATAGTTAATTTTAAAAGGAGTCAATGATTTCAACTAAATTCTTGCTCACAATTTTGGACTAACGTGTAGAATGACAAATGCTGACAGCTGAGTACATGTGTAGTGTTTGTATATACACAGTATATGAAAATAAGTACCACATATATCTTTATAAATAATTTTTTTCTAGATTTTTGAAATGAGCCAATAAATTAAATATAGACCTCATTGTAAGCGTGATTAAAGCAAACATTATAAGACCACTTCATTTGCATGCAAAATAGCCAAGGCTGAAGATACTCACAAGAACTGAAAACAATTTTTCATCTATTTTTCTATTTCTTGAATACTAAATTATGAGACATCAGAATATAGTAACCAGCCAATCACAACGGATGCTCTAATAATATCAGAGCAGGTAGATTGCTTATGTTATTGGTAGGTCAAAGTCAGAGTTTGTACTGAATGCTACAAATCTGTACATCCTCTTGATCAATATTTGTGCCCTGAGACTATCTTCTAACTGCAACTAAGGTTACATACCAGAAAATATTTTTTCTGCTTGCTAGCTGCCCCATGTATCTTCCAAAGTGACAATGGAGCGGAGTTCACTTCAGCTTTTTGCCAGAAAGCTCACGATATTGTGGAAATCTCACTCGCCACAAGGATCTACAGAACCTGTAAATGGGGATATGTGAACAAGCTTCTACCAGCCTAGAACAGGTCATCTTCTCTTAGCCTGTAGTCCAGGGCACCAGGAAGCACAGCTCCATGGTTGGTGGCCAGTTCTTGTTTCCTTCACCGTTCTACAGTGTGTGCCCTCAATACCACTAAAGGAATCAGTGACTGACCAAATCAGTCTCTCTCTGCTTTATAGCCAGGAGAAGACTGAACAAGGTCAAGTTATAATCATACCTGCCAAGAAAGATAACTGACTAGTAAAGAATGTACATTTGTACTGATTTATAAGATACATAATCAAGTTGTTTGAAGCATTTTTTGCTGTAACATTTCTTGATTTAGAACTCTCTGCAGCTGTTCACCACACTTAGGCTAAAATAAAAGTACTCTTTAAGTTGCAGTATATGTAATAAAATTTGGTAGAATCTCTTTATCCTTGTGTTATTAGTACTAGTGATAAACTTTACAGATACATTTTCATTTCTTCCGGGAACAATTTTTGCTCCAAGTGTGCACTAGAAAAGATGTTGAGTATCTTTCAGTTTCTAAGTAATACAAGGAAAAAGCAACAGTCACCTGTCACCAAGGTCAAATGTTATCATATACCCATTGTAATGCTCTTTCTGAAATATCTGTCTCTTAATACATTTAGTTTAGGGAAGGAAGAACCACATGAGGCCCCTGGATGACAATAATCCTGTCATTCATGACAGCATGGAAAATATGATTTTGTGATCTATTGTACTGCATGGTAAGTACAGTTAATAATAATGTATTGTATATTTCAAAATCGCTAAAAGAATAAATTTTTGACATTCTCACTCCTAAACTATATTAAGTTAGTGAGATGATGAATATGTTAATTAGCTTGATTAAATCTTTCTATGCTTTGGTTCAGGGCCAGGGTTCAAAGCAAAACAAAAATAACAATGTCCCGAAAACCTTAGAAACTAAGATTTTACTACTCCTTACAGTTTTGGTTTTGCTTTGCCTGCAAATGAACATTGAGATGGAAAGCTATTAAATAACCAAATTCAGCATTTCAAAAATGGTTTTTTAAGGCTGATTCTTCACAGCCACAGTATCCCGTTATACCCAGCAACCAATTACATTAATTATTTTTGAATTTTGGCCATTTGTGAAAATGTGTAAAGAAAGGGGTAAGTAAACTGACAGTCAAAATAGTACCACCCTAAGAGAAGTCCTAATAACTAGACTTGAAATAACTTGCCTGTAATAAAATTCCCTGCAGTGAAGAAGAAAAGGGCCTTGTACAACACATTTTGTATATGGCAAAAGGTTAAATTACATCTCAACATGATGCTACTCAAGAAGGCAACTTGGAGTGAATTAAAAGTTCAAATATGATGGGTAAAATTTTTTAAAATAAAATTTAGCAGAGTATGTGGCCTCGAGGTACGGCGAATTATTGAAAAAGCACAATAATATTGATCATAAAATAAAGGTTAATAAATTCTACGATGTCAGAATTAAGAAATTCTGTTCATCCAAAGGTCACTTAAGGATAATGAAAACATAAATTATGCTGCAACAAGGTATTTGCCACATATACAACTGACAGTTGATTATTAACCTGCTTTAAAATGTTTCATACCAATAATTGAGAAAAAGAGAAACAACTGAGTAGCAAAATGGCCAAAATCACAACATTTTACTAGGCAGGTATTGCAAATACCCAATAAGTATCTGAAAAAATGTTCAACCACATTAGTAAACTAAGAAGTGCAAATTAAGATACTAATGAGATACCATTTTATATTTACTGGGCTGTTAAAAATAAGACTTTTGATGATATCAGAATTTGTCAACAATACAGGGCAAAATAATCCTTTATACATTGCTGCAAAAAGTATAAAAAGATGGAAAAAATTGGCCAGCTGCAGTGGCGCACGCCTTTAATCCCAGCACTTCAGGAGGCCAAGGTGGGCAGATCACGAGGTCAAGAGATAGAGACCATCCTGGCCAACATGGTGAAACCCCATCTCTACTAAAAACACAAAAATTAGCTGGGCGTGGTGGCGTGCGCCTGTAGTCCCAGCTACTTGGGAGGCTGAAGCAGGAGAGTCACTTGAATCCAGGAGGCGGAGGTTGCAGTGAGCCGAGATCATGCCACTGCACTCCAGCCTGGCGACAGAGCGAGACTCCGACTCAAAAATAAAATTAAAAAAATGGAAAAATTAACATTGTAACATAAATTTGATATATGCATACTCAGGATACAAACATTTTAGTTCAAAACACAAAACTTAAAGAAATCCTTATGCTTGTGCAACAGAAGACATATACAAAAGTATTTATAGCAACACTGTTAGCTCTAATGAAAAACCAAGCCAAACCAAACCAAAACCTGGAACCAACTCAAACATCCATTGGCAGAAAAATGCATAACAAACTGTGCCATGTCAATAAAATCAAATATCTAGTAGTGAAAATAAATTACCACTATTTCCAATGATGAGGATGAATCTTATAAATGTAAAACAGTAAAAAGAAAAAAAACAAATGCTGGGGATATAATGTATGGCACCATTTTTGTAAAATTCAAAACCAAGTAATTTCTCTCTCTCTCTCTCTCCATATATATATATATATATACATCTTTATGTGTATGTATGTGTGTATGTATGTGTATGTGTGTGTATATACATACATATTCATCAATATAGAATTATAACTACCAACTTTATGATAGTGATTACCTAGGGAAATGCTGGGGAATGAGATAGTGAATTATACAGGTATCTTTAATATTGGTAATGTTTTAGCTCTAAGTCTAGGTAAAGGATTCAATAGTGTTTATGTTATTAAATTATACTTCATCACATATATATTATGTATGTAATGATATACCAAAAGAAATCTTATTATCATAAGAATCCTTATAGCTGAAAGAGGAGGGAGAGAGTCAGTGCCAAAATGAGGTGATATGAAACTGACTGGGTCTCTGGTGGAAGAAAAGGACCAAGAAAGAGCCAAAGAATGCGGGCTGCCTCTAGAAGCTGTAAAAGCAAAGGAATGGATTTTCTCCTAGAGCCTCCAGAAGGAACACAGCCCTGTAGACACCTTGAATTTAGTCTGGCAAAACACACTGGACCTCTGACCTCGAGAAGTGTAAGGTAATACATTTGTGTTGTTTAAGCCTCTTGCAGTATAAATATTTTTAAAGTTTTCTGTATGTTGTGTTTTTTTGACATCTTAAAAAACCCTTCTGGCTGTGGAGAGACTACGTCTCCCAGTGCCAGTCAAATTTCAGAGACAGCAAAGGGCCCAGCCTGGAGCATGTCTTGAGTAAACAAACTAATAACCTCAGAACCTTCCTTCCTCTATCAGCCAGTGCACCCGGAAGACAGTGTTCCTGTGCCTTAGTCATCTCAGGGCTAGGTACCAGGCAACTAGAAACCATCTCTATAGCCCAAAGTCTGGCAAAATTATTCAAACTAGGCAACCCTAAATAAACGGTTCACCTTGCCCTGCCTGCCTTTGCAGAAGAAACCCCAATAAAGGCTGTGGCTTAAACTTTCATGCTCCTACCTTCTGCTTCCTGACCACCATGTCTTTCCCACGTGGCCCTGCATGGGATGTTGTGCCTCTTGTCTCTAGGACCTGTGAGTATAATCAACTGTGTTTTTTCCTGAGTCTCCCTGTTTCTTCTGTGGCCACACCAGACTGACCATCTCATAAAAGAATAGAAACACCACTCAATTTGTGGCAATGTGTTACAGTAGCAATAGGAAACTATCATATGTTTTTGAACTGATTTGCATACAATATTATTACCAGTTTTTGAAGACATCTCTAAAACAATAGACTTTTTTTTTTTTTTGGCCAGTAATTGGAGAGAGTAGAACACTTAAGGCAAATATCACTGGATTCATAGCCAAATGGAAAAAAAATCCAGAATTCTTTCTGTTTTAAAAAATCCTAATCAGTGATCTTGGCAAATTTCAAAATGATCAGAAAATAACTCACCTTTGTCAAATAAACAAGAATGAAGTTCAAACTCCCTACCAATGTCTCACTGGTTTAGCTGTATAAACTTTTATAGTTCTGAAGTACAGTACAATATAGGTTCCCATGCGTCAGGAAGCACAGAATACCGACACCCAATAGTGCCATAATTGCTTCTAACATCATCTCTGTAATATCCCCCATGTTGCCTATACCATCTGCTCTATGAACCCCGCCACTGGGAGGGTGGTCGTCTGGGGCCACTGATTCTGCAGTAATGGCCCATTGGGAAAGTGCCTTTCAATTCTCAGTTACTAAAGCAACAGGGAAGAAAGTCATTTTATAAGAACTATTTAGAGGCTTAAAAGGTTATCTTGAATCTCCCTCTGACTTCTCCATTATCCATATGTATAATTATTCTCTTAGAAAAAAGAAGATTTTAAAATTCCAAAATTAAAAAAAAAAGCAATCTAATTGTGTACCAATTCTGGAACCATGCAATTAAGAGGGATTGATTAGAACATAAAATGTGCTGGATCAAATTTTACCAAAATAAACAAATAATGTGAACCAAGTTTGTTTACCTCAAGTGTTTCCAGTTTAAAGGTATCTAGATTTTTAGTTATACACACACATATTTAAAAATTTCATCTATTTAAAAGTTCACACTTCCCTTCACAGTTTTAATAAAGTATTAACATGTAGTAGCTTGGCATTTGATAAAAGATATGCTTTAGTAAATAAGAACAAAGGAATAGATACTATTGGCAAAAAACTTTGTTGTATTTGACATTTATCCTCAGTAAGAAAACTGAACATGTAAATATAATTATTCCAATAATTATTTTCAAATTTTTCTGAATGCTAAGGCTTTTTTTTTTTTTTTTGAGACAGAGTCTCTCTCTGTCACCCAGGCTGGAGTGCAGTGGCACAATCTTAGCTCATTGTGACCTCCGCCTCCTCTCAGCTCTAAGTAGCCAGGATGATAGTCGCCCACCACCACGTCTGGCGAATTTTTGTATTTTTAGTAGAGATGGGGTTTCTCCATGTTGGCCAGGCTGGTCTCGAACTCCTGACCTCATCAGATCCACACGCCTCGACCTCCCAAAGTGCTGGGATTACAGGCATGAGCCACTGTGCCCAGCTAACGCTCACGCTTGTTATCACAGTTTTATATTTTAAGTGATATTTAAATTTTCAGAAATTTAAACTACTTATTTTTTTTTGGAAATTTTTTTAATTCATGAGGGCTTTTTATGGCATATAACTAACTATGAAATGTGAGAGGTTAAAAATTAAAGGAAAAATGTTCCACTTTGGAAGAATTTTAGTTAATGAAATATTATATGTCAAAGAAAAAAATTAAATTGCATTTGCTTTCTTTCTGAGCAATCAAGGTAATTCTTAACTAGTTGTTTATTGATTTGGAGATTGGCCAAATAAATAAACAACTAGCTCTGTGAGCAATAAACACTTAGCTCTGTGGAGGCTAAGTGTACTGTAAAGCTGGAGAGGAATTAACTTCTTTTAGAAACTATCATTGAATATTGCTGCCTCATTTAGGACAGCTCTTGACCGTAACAGATGAAATGTTTGCTTCTTCTGCAACAAATAAAATTTTAAAGTCCACAATTCACTCAACTGAATAGGACATATATAATCTATTAAAATCAGAATTAAAAGAAAAATGTAATCAATCATTAGATATTTTCCACTTGGGTAGAGCACACCACTCATTTTAATATTTCTACATTTACAGGTATTTGGGTTTATGCATACATATAAAAAGTATTTGAATGTAGGGTATCATAGGCAAAAGATAGTCGCAAAATTTTGGTGTGTTCTTGCGTTGCATACAAATATTTGGCAACCTGTGAGTATTACCTTCTATTTGAGCATGTAAACTTGAGGAAATTCATATTTTGTTGAATGTAAATCCTAGTGTAGGTTTAGCATAATGTTGCAGCTGAAATTTTTAGAAATACTTAAGTATGATTATTTCATTTCCACATTATAGTTTTGATCTGTTCTGAATCGATTGATATTTCTTTTCTCTGTAAAATTAGCTTGCTATTTATACTAGAATACTTTCATGAGAGAAAAATTATTTGAAGTGATGAGAACACATGGACTAAATTAAGCATCTTTATCAATGGTGTATTGTAGGACAAGAACAACAACTGAGATCTCACTGCTTTTCATTTAGGCCTTTTGCTATCAAAATAACTCAGCATGACACATAATATACTGTTTACTACAAGTGACACCATCTCTTAAGCAAGGTTTTTTTTATGGTGGCAGATTATTTTCTCTCAGGGAATATGCCCATATACCAGCTGAATTCCACTGAGCAACTTCTGTTCAAACCATGTAGAAAAGGCTCAGTAAAGCCCTGCTCAGATCTCTGGCTTACAAAATCATGGCATATAATAAAATGTTTGTTTCGTATAAACCACAAAGTTTTGGGATAGTTTGCTATGCAGCAACAACTGGAATAGAACTAGGAAACTAGAACTGGGTGCTGCTCTAAGAAGAAAACTTAAAACATGTTCCCTTGACTCTGAGAGCAGGTAGCAAGAAGTAGTTTGCAAGAGATTGTTGTGATGGCTAAACAAATGGGAAGGAAATTCTTAGAGGAGAGAAAAGAAAATCCACCCCTACATTGTGGGGCAGAAAGCTTGACAACTCATTTCAGTAATGTAGAAAACAGAATATGCAACTAATGAACTGTTGCATTTGGCTAATAATATTTTCTGGTAAATTCCTGCAAAATTCCACTTCACTTTTTTGTGGGCTCCGGGTAAAGATCTTCTCAAGGATGTGACTACGACTGCTTGCCTACACTTCAGAAATATTAAGAATGTGCCTCATAAATGTTCTCAATTAGATTAAAAAGTTTCTAAGAATCATAAGAGCATTATCTCAAAGAATCTTGATTCCCAGCCCAAGGTAGAGTATCATAGGAAGCCCACAAAAATGTTAAGAGAATTAGACTAGTAGAAGCACCATTGGCTTCATTTGAAATGGGCAGGGACAGTTCAAAATGCAAAGAGCCGAGTTAATGGGTGCAGCACACCAACATGGCACATGTATACATATGTAACAAACCTGCATGTTGTGCACATGTACCCTAAAACTTAAAGTATAATAATAATAAAATTTTAAAAAAATGCAAAGAGCTTGCAAGGTTCCCACATTTCTATGAGCAGGAAGCGGTATGAAAAGGCTACTTTGTAGCAAACATGGCTCATTTTTACAGAAAAGGAAAGATAACTCAGAAGGCAGAAATAAGAGCCAACACGGTAAAGTCAAGATCCACATTTTCTGAGAGCAGGACTGGGCCTTAATCATGTAACTGGAAGGATATGCTTTCCCAGGCTTCAGAATTGCTATGAACCAGTGACTATAATGTACTTCCCATCACCCCTTCCCTATTGAATGGGAACATGTTATCCCTATTGCAGTTTTCCTATTCTGTCTCACCTCTGTAGGCTGACTTTGTGTGGGATAGAAAACCTGTTCCTAAATTCACAGGTCTTTTGATCAAGAGGAATCATAAGATCCACCTTTTGGGAACCTCATTTGCACTTGCATCTAATTTAGTTGACACAATTCCAGACTTCCAAACAATGCTATAGTGGGACAAAAAAGCTGGGGTATTTAGGAAGGGGTGTTTATGTTTTGCATATTGGAAGAATGTAAATAATGTCACTAGAAGGCCAACTGTGTCAGATTAAAGATGTCCTATGGGTTGTAAGAATCCTCAAAGCTTTTACCCTGTCTCTTGAAGCGCTCTGAGACACAGCTGGCTGCCATGTCAGAAGTTAGAAACCCCTGAGAAACTACACTGGAGGAGCCACATGTAAGAACTCTGGTCAACAGTCCCAGCTGGGTCCAGATTTCCAGGCTTCGTCACCAAGGCACTAGGCATATGAATGAAACCGTTTTGAATGCTTAAGGCAAGCTGCTCCTCCAGCTGAAACCAGAGAGTTTATATCAATGACAAGAGGATAAGAATAGTTACCCAGCAAATCCCTGCCCACATTCCTGATCCACATACATGTGAGACCTAATAAAATTGGTGTTGTTTTAAGCCATTTTACTGTTAATGTTCCTGCTTTAATTTGTTTTAAAATTCAGATAGAGCTTACATACAGAGCTGTACCACATGCGTAGAGATGTGTAACCACCATCACGGGCAGGTTACAGAATAGAGCTCTCACCCACAAATATTCCCCGTGTTGCCCTTTTGTCTTGAAACCATCCCTACACCTATTCCCTCAAAGCCAGTGATGCCTTCTTCATCCTCATTGTTTTGCCTTTTGTAGAATGTTGTATAAATGGAATCACACAATATTTAACTTTTTGAGTCTGGCTCCTTCTTGACTTAAGTTATTGTGTGTATCAGTTTATTCCTCTGAATTGCTGAGTTGCATTCAATTGTACGGGCGTGCCACAGGGCTTATGCACCCATTGATGGACTTCTGGTGTTTTTCCAGTATTTTGTGATTATGGATAATGCTGATGTATACACTTGTGTACGGGATTTTATGTAAGCATACGTGTTTGTTTCTTGTAAGTAAATATCTACGAGTGAGATTACTGGGTCATATTAAGTACATGTTTACATTTAGAAAAAAAGTGCTAAACTGTTTTCTAGAATGGCTGTACTATTTGCACTTCCATCAATTATATATGAGAGTTACAGTTTTTTTGCACTCTTATCAGTAATCAGTAAATTCAGATTTGTTTAAAAAATTAATTTCACCTTTTCTAATATGTGTGTAGTTGTACTTGTGGTTTAAATTTGCATTTTGCTAATGGTTAATGATGTCAAGTAGCATTTTCTGCCTATTTGCAATGCGTATATCTTTTTTAGTGAAGCGTAACAAACATTTAAATTGCTCATTAAAAGTATTGTTTTTATTTTACTATTAAGGTTTTAGAGTTCTTTATAAATATTCTGGATACATATCCTTTGCCAGACATGAGATTGGCAAACTTGTTTTTTCACAGCATGTAGCTTTTTTTTCCTTCTATTAACAGCATTTTTCACAGAAATAAAGGCGTTTAATTATGATAAAGATCCCTTTATCCATTATTTATATTTTTTAAATTTTGATTTTGGTGTTATATCTAAGAGCTCTTTACCTAACACAAGGTCACAAAGATTTTCTATGTTTTTGTTTTCTTCTAATGATTTTATAATTTCAAATTTCATATTTAGGTTTGTAGTCAACTATGAGTTAATTTTTGTATGAGGTATGAGTACGTATTGCAGTTTTTTTCTTCCGCATAGTTGACAAATTATTCCAACACTATTTGTTGAAAAGGTTAGAATGCTATTTTCTTATGGTGCAGAACCTAGGAAGAACAGATTTAAAACTGTGTGAGGCAAGAGGTTATTTGTTCACACCTGAGTTTTGCTCATCTTTGAATTCAAATATATAAAATGTTTTTTCTTTTGCTCAGACACACAGAATAATTGGCATTAGCTAGAAATTCCCTAGCATGGTTTTTGTGAGAGTAATGATTAAAAAACAACAAAAAAGTCAGGTATGACAAAACACAATGTATCACAACAATTTTGTTGTTAAAAGAAAGTAATTTTAAAAATAATAGTTAAAATTTTAAGAAATGTTATTTGTTGTTAGAAAACTGACAAGCTAAAATTGAATCTGTAGTTCAATATTTAATATCAGTAGAAGCTGTGTGAATGGATATTGACCAAGGACTCACCTAATTAAGTTGAGGGTAAGAAAAGGTATTATTCGATGTTTTTAATAAGCTGTCTTAAGAAACATAATTTGAAGCGTAGGAACACTAAAGCTTGCTTTGAGTATTGTTCAGAATGAAACAGTTGTATAACATATTCTGCAATAACTCTGGTACTAAAATTGTCAAGAGCAAGCAATTTAGTCCTAATATAAGTAATAAGAAAGAGAAGCTCCAGAAAGGAAAGAAAATTGCAAAAATATATTGCATTCTGAATCAAATAGCCACCGGGCTTTTACAGGGCAAGACACTGCTAAACTCATGGGCAAATTTAAGGAGGAAAAATCTCTCTCTCCTTTGTTTCTGATGTTTGCTTTTTCTTCAGTGTTTTGAGAGTAAAAAGAAGATAGATGGAAATTCAGACTTGCAATATTTGCCATGAGAAAGTTACAAAGCTCTTATGATCTCAGCAGAAAAATGACAGCTTTTAAAGCCTGTTCCCTGATGCTTCATCACCTTTCCCAGAAGGATATAAATTACTGGAAGATAACTGCTGTGAATACATCATTCTTTTTCTTGAGATTCCCTGGTCCTTGTGAAACTCAATCTATGTCCCTAGGAGCAGAGTTGGTGGAGAAGGATGATACCATAGAAGAGAGATGCAAAATTATTGAAGATCCATTCTGTTGGCTTGTTTTGTTTTACTTTACCCCCCCCCCCCCCCATTTAAAAGGATCAAGAAAGGACAACCTATTTGATTATATAAAACTCTGTATCTGCTGTGGAATATCCATAGCTGTTGTGGAATAAAAATTATTTCATAAGGAAATTCAGAATTAAGCTATTTCCTCTCTTTTAAATTTAGTCTTACAGAAAAGTTGTAGAAAATAAGAGTTTCTGTAAACCTTTTATACAGCTTCTGCTAATGTTAATATTTTACATATTCATAGTATTTTTTGAAACCTGAAAATTAACATTGATACAATACTATTAACTTACCTGCAGACCTATTTTGAATTTCACGAGATTATGAAAAAAGAATTCAAGATTATAAAATTAAAAAATATAATATCCTCTAACATCCCTTTTTTTCTGGTTTAGGATCTAATCTAGGATCCCACATTGCATTTAGCTTTTAACTTAGTCTCTTCTAATCTGTGACAGCCCCGTAGTCTTTTTTTCTCTTTTTCATTTTTTTCTGTCTTTCATATCCTTAACACTTTTTGAGACTACCAGCCAGTTATTTTGTTGAATGTCCCTCAGTTTGGGGTTGTCTGATGTTTTCTCATAATTAGATTGGTATTATTCCCTTTTAACAAAAATGCTGCAGAAAGGATACTGTGCCCTTCTCATTGCATCATTTCAATAGCACATGATGTTGACCTGTTTCATGGGTGATGTTTAGCTTGGTCACTTGATTAAAGAAGTACCTGCCAGGATGATTCATGGTGAAGCTATAGTGAAGCTTATTTGGTACTATTTGCATGATATTTTAGGTTTTCTTATAACCCTTGCATCTTGGTGGATTTCAACAATTCTTATAGACATTTAGTGCATTTTTGAAACAGTTTGTAATTTTTAAAATTGAGATATTACATACAATAGGTGTTTAAGTTGGAAAAAAAACACAATGTATGTTAGAAGTGACAGCTCTGTGCCTGGGTTTATGAGTACAGAACAGGACCCCCTCTCTTGATCCATATACCACTGCAGCTGCAGCTGTTGCTGCTGCCACTGTAGGCTGGGGCAGGCAAGCCAGAGGGCTGCTGGTCTGTGGCTGTGAGTGGTGACTATGTCCCCACTAGTAGCATGGCCTTTGTGCTTGGGCTCACAAGGGAAGGAGAGGGTTCTTCCCCTACTCTGTATGGTGCTGTGGTGCTGCTGCCATCAAAAGTAGGTAGGCCTGAGAGCTATGTGTCTGGGGCTATGATTGGCAACCCAGCATTGCAGCCACTGGCAACACCAGCGTGCAGTGCTTGGGACCCAGAGGGTTGTAGCGCCACTGCCACTGCCATTGCCCACACCACACTGGCTGCTCAGGGACCTGAGAACCCACTCACCTACGTGGCCTGTGACTGCCATTACTGGCATCAGAGCAAGCCACTTGGTGGACCAAGAAGAGGCCTGCCTGGTCCTACTGACACAGGTGCTGGTGTATGCTGCCCTGGGAGCCGAAGAACAGGCACATTGAGCACCCTGCTACCACCACTGGGACCAGGACCTAAAGACTGGCCCACCTGGCATCCCTGTCCCCAGCAAAATTTAACCATACCCTCCACTAGTACCTGCACCCTAAACCACTGAGGAAATCACAAATACCACCAATGCTGTTTATAGTCAAGTAAATCATACAAAGATTGCATGACTGCATGCACCCAGAATCAAAGCCAAAGTTTCTCACCAGTTGAAACCATTGATACATATTCAGGAAAAAGTCATTCCTTGTGAATTCAAAGAATTGTAAGAAATGACTATTACACTAGATATATATACATCAACATAAGGACACCAGAAACATGATAAAGCAAAGAAATATGACACCTTCAAGGGAACACAATAATTCCTTAGCAACAGATCCCAACTGCAAAGAAATTAACAAAATAATGAAAAAGGAATTCAAAATTATGATATTAAAAAAGCTTGGTGAGATAAAGAGACTTTGAAAATACAATACACAGAAATAAGAAAAACAATTCAGGATATGAATGAGAAATTTACAAAAGGGATAGCTATCTTAATAAAGAACCAAATATAAATTCTGTAACTGAAGAACTCCCTGAATAAAATGCAAAATACACTCAAAAGCTTCAACAATAGACTGAATCTAGCAGAAGAAAGAACCACAGAACTTGAAGACAGGTCTTTTGAAATAACCCAGTCAGACAAAAATAAAGAAAAAAGAATGAACAAAATCTTTATGATATGTGGGATAACATAAAGCAACCAAACATACAAATTATTGGTATTCCTAAAGGTGAAGAAAGTTAAAAGGGTTTGAAAGCCTATTTAATAAAATAATAGATGAATACTTCCCAAGTCTAGCAGGATATTTAGACATCCATATACAGGAGGCCCAGTGTCCCCCAAAGAGATAAAATGCAAAATGGTCTCCATGACACTTTATAGGCACATTGTCTGAAGTCAATGGCAAAGGAGAATTCTAAAAACAGCAAGAGAAAAGCATCTAGTCACTCCTAAAGTAGATACCATCAGACTAACAGTAAGCACTTACTATGTATTTTCATAGTTTTAGGTCGTACATTTAACTATACTTACTATGTATTTTCATAGTTTTGGGTCTAACATTTAAGACCCATTTAAGTGCTGACTTTTCCCTATAAAAAGGACATTGGTCTTGGCAAAGATTTTATGGCTAAAACCTCAAAAGCATAGGCACAAAAACAAAAATAGACAAATGAGACCATATTAAACTAAAAAGCCTCTACAAAGCAAAATAAACAGTCAACAAAATGAGGAGATAAACTGCAGAATGGGAGAAAATATTTGCAAGTTACTCATCTGACAGGTGACTAATATTCGGACCATATAAGGAACTTGAACAACTCAGTAGTAAAAAAAAAAAAAAGTTCCAAATAATCCCATTAAAAGATGGGCAAAAAACATGAGTATATATTTCTCAAAAGAAGACACAGAAGTGGCCAACACATATCTTACAAAGTGCTCAACATCACTAATCATTAAGGAAATTCAAATAAAAACCACAATGAGATATTATCTTATGCCAGTTAGAATGGCTATTAGTAATAGGAAAAAAATAACAGATGCTGGTGAGGACGCAGAGAAAAGAGAACTCATACACTCTTGGCAGGAATGTAAATTAGTACAACCACTATGGGAAACAGAATGGAGATTTCTCAAAAAACTAAAAGTAGAACTACCATACAATCCAGCAATCTTACTACTGGGTATCTATCCAAAGGAAAAGAATTCAGTATATCAAGGGGATACCTGCACTTGTACGTTTATCACAGCACTATTCGCAACAGCAAAGATATGGAATCAACCTAAGTGTCTATTGACAGGTGAATGAGTAAAGAAAATGTGTCATATATACACCATGGGATACTGTTCAGCCTAAAAAAAGTTTGAAATAATTTCATTCTCAGCAACATGGAAAGAACTGCAGGTCGTTCTGTTAAGTGAAATAAGTCAGGTATGGAAAGACAAATATTGCACCTTCACACTCATATGTGGGAGCTAAAAAAAACTCATGACTTCATGGACATAGAGAATAGAATGATAGATACCAGGGACTGGGGAGACCGGGTAGTGGGAAGAGAGGGATTAAGAGAGGTTGGTTATGGTTATAAATATATAATTAGATAGAAGAAATAAATTCTAGTGTTTGATAGAGGACGAGAATGGCTATACTTAGCAACAATATCATGTATATTTCACAGTAACCAGAAGAGTTACCAATACAGTTACCAGTTACCAATACAATTCCTGAGTTACCAATACCAATATCTGATACCAATATTTCTGATATGAATACATAAAAATGGTAAACCCATGTAAAAATGATGTATGCCCCAGGTACACTGACTTGAACACTACACATTCTATGCATGAAACAAATACTCACATGTACCTAGTAAATATGTAAATCATTATATTAGGTTGGTGCAAAAGTAATTGTCATTACTTTTAATGGTGAAAACCGCAATTATTTTTGTGCCAACCTAATATATCAACAAAAGAGGGAAAAACAGTGACAGAATCTTAGATTGACATGTACTCACAGGAAGAATGAAGTCTTACAATTAAAGAATATGGGCTTGTCTGTGTTACACTCAGAATTTGTTTTTTTACATAATTATAATGAAACTACATATATTTATGGATCCTTCTATTATTGGTCACCAATTATTCTGGCTTTTGCCTTTGTGGTTCTTTCCTTGAAGAAGAATTATATATCCCTGCTTTGCTGTACTCAGGAGTGGCCATGTGACCTAAGAGGTGAATATCAAAGAATTAGACAATGAGGACGTAAGGGTGGTGGTAGAAAGAGTAGTCGATGAAAGAACAGCAAATGCAAGGAACAGATGTGAGATAAAATATTGCATACTCTAAAAAGTAAGAGTTCAAAGGGCATGTCTGAAATGCATAGTGGATTAGGAGATGGGGTGGGGAGAGAATTCTGTCTGATGACTTAAGGTGAGACAGATTATATAGGGCTAGTATAAGCCATGGAAATTTGAATTTTTCTCCAACAAGAATTATTTGAGAGCCAATGAAAGAGGAGAAAAATGACAAGATCTTATTTGAGTTTTAGAAAGATCCAGGGTAGTGATTGGGTGGGCAGTAAGGGAGGAGCAGAGTTAGATTCTGTGACGGTTCCTGTCATAACAGTGAGAGGTGATCCCCAAAGTGGTGAAAAAGTGACGTATCTGGGAAATATTTGTGGGGTAGAATTGCTGTGCCTTTGTGATTCATTAGATACTGGGCTTAAGACAGGAAGAAATAGGTCCTCAATTTTCTGGCTGACTCAATGAGATAGCAAACAGGTGAAGCAGATTTGGATATGATGAGCTCCAGGAATTTGTACAATTGAGGGAGATAATCAGTTCAGATATTTGAGAAACCAACTTACTGATTAGACTACTGTGTCAGTGTACAGTTAATCTTGCCTTTAACATTATAGCATATATATATATGCTGTTCCAAATACTATGTTTTAATGTTATTTTGGTGTGTTTTGTACTTCCCCATGCCTTTCACATGGAGACACTTGGGCTATAGCTATTGACTGGACAATTACCACTATACATGTGGATGGCTATAAAGCCAAGGACAAGGATAAATGTATATAGAGAGCATATGTGTAGCAAAGGCAACACCTCTGATTGAACCTTAATAACGGCTGGCATTCAAGAAATAGAAAGAAGTTAATAGTGTAAATAGATTTGGGAAGGAGTGGCCAGAGAGTTAGAAAACCAGAGATGGTTGAATCAGAAAAGCCAAAGTAAGACAGTTTTCAAGAGCATAATCAACAGTGGCAGATTCTGCAAAGATGTCCAGAAAGTTAAAGCTTAAGTGGTTCATTGTTGTTATTGAATACTTTGGAAATAGCAATTTTAGAGAAGCGATTGGTGAAAAACCAGGCCTAAATAAGAGTATTCAGTAAGGAATTGAGGAATAGCATCAGGTACCACCATTTAATTTGGCTATGAATAGAAAGAGAAATATGGGAATAACTAGAAATAAACAAATCCAGGGAAAGCTTTCATTTTAGGAGGGCAGTTAGCAAATCAAAACATTAAAGGGAGAAGACATATAAAGAAGAGTTGAAATACATTGAGTGTGGTCCTGGAGTAAAAAGGACTTCAGGGTTTGATCTAGAAAAAATTGGGAACTAATCTTATGTAAAAGGAGGGAAATATGCCTCAATGTATCAGCAGGAACATTATACCCCAGGTTAAATTTTAGGTTTGGTGGCAGGTAGCTGAAAGGTTTCTTGTGTTCTGGTCTCTGCATTTTCTGTGAAGACAAAGGTAAGGTCATCTGTTGAGGTTCAGAAGACAGGTTTGGAGGTTAAGGGTAGGTTTGTGTGGAAGACTAGCACTCACCCTCCATTTGACCTGTCTTGTAACCTGTCAGCCAGTATTGCAGAAATTAGAAAGATAGACATTAAAGCTAGGGACCTTGATGTAATTTCTGTTTAGTCAATTACATGCACTTGTGGGAGATTGAGACAAAGCCATGATCTGCTCATTCTGAGTTTCTACTTCCAAGTGGAATTATGGGATTACAGTATCATTGAGTTTTTCCACAGTAGTGTCAATGGAGATTCCCTGTCATGTCACTAGTTTCATGATTGTTGAAAGAACAAAAGTAAATTATCTAGTAATAATTATAATTGCAGCTCAGTGACTGGTATTGTTTCTCGATTCGTAGATTTCAGCAGAGTGTTCCTGGAGCCAACTGTTCCAGTAGCAGCCTTCCCACTTCCTGATTCAGGCAAGGGTAGCAGCTTTGCTTACAAGCCAAATCTGTGGTATAATCCTCCTCCCCCAGCTTTCCAGTACTTTTATAAACATCTGATTCCCAGAAATAAATTCCTTTCTGTGAGGTGGCTGGCATGGTTTCTGTTACAACCACTGAATGCAACTGGAGCAATCTTTGCCACCAGAGGAGTTGTGGGAATAGGCACTTTATACTGTTTAGTTGGCCTATTTGTGTTTGAAGGCCAGGCATATCTGAATCCATTAAATGACAGGATACTAGAAATACACAGAAACCAGTGGCAAAATCAGTTAAATTTTTTACCTATGGCCACCTGAATTGAAGTACATGATTTTGCAAACCAAGTATTGAAAGCCATAGCAAAGAATAATGTCACAGGCTGAGGGAGTCAGGGACTGAGAAAGGGGTTGCCTGCTTCTGATTGCATTGGGGAGCTCAAAGAAAAAATAAAATCTGGTGCAGAAAATTAAATTCTTATATTAAGGCATGATCAGAGAACCAGGGATTTTTCATGACTCTCCTGAATGTGTATCTTATCTCTTGTACCTTCATGGATGAGGATGGTAGGGCTGAAAACTAAACACAAATGATTAATCTGTGGACTACTAAACTAAAAGGTACATTATATTCACTCTCTTGCAGAGTGACATATATGAGTGTTAGCTCCTTGGTTAGGAAAGAGTAAAAGTTCAAGTATTAGAATAATAAAATTGGGAAGATTTAGAAAATTCTAACAAAATCTGAGGCTCTTGTGTTAGCAGAAGCAGCTCCTCCTCCCATGTATGATGAAGGGGGGGTATTCCTATTTTTCTTATATCCCACCTCAACCTTCCATCACCGCCCTCATGGAGTAGATCTCTGAAAGCAGCAAGAAAGCCAATTATACTCAATCCAAGGAAGGGAAGTCTTGTATCCTAAGGAAGTGCTAGATTTTACCATTTTTTGTGCATAAATTGTTATATGTGGAATAGATTCTGAGAGTGCTAGACCACGGATTATGAAACAAAATTTTAGAATTGGCTAAACTGATTGCTATAGGTGTGTTTACAGAGATTCTAGATGCTGCGTATTAGCTCAGATAGCCAGGAATGGCTCCTATGGGTTATTTGGCTGACTGAAAGCTGGGCCTAGCAGGGGACTATGCTGAATGATGTTTATATATTACAAATTTCTTAGTCTGTCATATATGAGATATCCAAAGACATAGAAAATAAGAGACATAGAAATGAATTTAATATGTATCCTTATTTAATTCTCTTTTCCCAGCTATGTACCCTAAGAAGGCCCATTTACCAAGGGATTAAAATTACATTAGTAAATGAAAGGCCAGCATCTTTAAAAAAAAATGCATTGTGATGGCTGTCCCCTGTAAGCTGAACATATTGCTCCTGAAATGAGCTCCCAGATTTCAATAGTGATAATTGCCAGGGTAACAGATAAAAACTTAGCAGTACTTAATCCAAGTAGCAAAATGGATCCTGTTATCATAAATGGAGCAGCTTTGGAGTGGTATTCATAACATGTAAATCTTAGTGATCTTTGACTGTAGATGGTTGCTCATGAGGTTAATAGACTTGAAATAAATGGGTAGCTCATTAAGGAAGATCCCACTTGTTTTGAATAATCAAAATAACACTGGAAAATAAAGGGCCCAGGACATCTCTAGGCTGGAAGCTTTACTGATAGATGAATTAATGATCTTCAAGTTCTTAGGGGAAGTTTTCAGGCAAAACTTAAGAGTGTCTCATGAAGAACTTTTACATAGGGATCCATCTAGGACATAGTTTCAAAACAAAGTTTACCCTTATAGCAGCTAACCCAGAAAAAAGAGAAGCCTGTCTGTCTGTCTTTCTATCCATCTATCTATCCATCTATCTATCTATCAATCATCTGTCTATCTACCTACCTACCTTCCTGCTACCTACCTATCTATCTACATTTTTTATTAAGTCACACCTTTATAGAACCTTTTTCTGGTTAAAGCATGATAGAAACATCATAAGTACGGTGTAAATTTCACAAAGAATTTGTTGCCATTGAAGAAGACATAAAGAATGAACTCCATGTAAATATTTTGAGAACAATTTTATCAAATAATGAAAGACAGGATGCAACAATCATTTTATGAGTGAAATAAATAGATAAATATAATCACAGCAGAAAAAGAAAGTAATATGGCCCTTGTGTCAGATGTGGAAGATAAATGTGAAACAAGTCTGAATGTATTTATAATTAGCATACATGTTTGTGTGCAGGCACACATACAAAGTTTAAAAAATAACATCAAAGAATAAATTCATACAAAAATAAAAGAGAATATAGTTTGATCTCCAGTTTATAAGTATTACTAATTTTGCAAATAGGTAGGGCCATAATCATGAATCCCTTCCTCATCAGAATACCCAGTGCTCTTCCCATTATATGACAGCATTGCTGTTACATAGCCCACTGAGCAATGAGTACAGAAATATTACTCTTGGGCAAGTTTACTCATTAGTATCCTTATAAATATACACTTTAGAGCACACATTATTTTCAAAGAGGACAGTATGGTTCCTGAGGGAGCAAAAATTGGTTCTTGGTGTGTGAAAGAATGCTTACCCTTTTTATGTATAATTCAGAGATATGTACAGAGCATATAAATAAATTTACAGTTCATCTAAAGTACTAAAATTTCATGGGGAGGGCAATTAGGGAAAAGATATCTAAAAAGTGTCTAGGGAGGCATAATGAAAAAAAGTGATTGAGAAACACTGCTTTGGGAGAAACTAAACAGAAAAGGGATGCAAAGCATAGTCATTTCTTTTTATGTCTGCTGTCAAATTTTGATTAATCATCTTAATCTTATAGTGCATGGATGAGGAATAGCAATTATCTTTATAGCTAGTTATAATATGAAAAGAAGTAAAGTATATTTAGAATCAGAATTTTTAGCCTTTTTAGTAGCTGCTTCTTGGGATGCATATATAACAAGCATACGATGTAGGGTATATTAGCACAGTGAGTGATCATTGAAAGATGGAGTGAGCAGAAAAACACAAGAGAAGCTGATGCAATGTATGAAATGATGCTCATAGGGAGAAACAGTGAAATAACAACCTAAAGCAAACAAAGTGACTTCCATCAGGGAAAGAGGTGAAATTCCATCTCATAAGCTCAAAGAGGCACCTGGCTATTCTCTTATTACCTCTGGTAGAAAGTCTTGTGCCAGTTCCGAGGCTTCCTGAGAGACTGGAAGTGAAACAATGTCACAGCCTAGCATCATTAAGGGGTGGAGGCAACTCCATTGGAGAGAGAGAGAATGAGAGAAAGCGGTGGGTATGAGTCCTTATAGGACAAGGTAGAGAGTAATTCTTCACTATTCCAAAAGTTTGACGATAGAAAAGAGTTCCAGAAGTGCTGGAAGACTTAATGGAGAAGGAAGCACTCCCAAATGTCTTCCTTACCTTAGGAGGAAATTAATACTTCATTAATGTCCATAGTAAAGTGAATGGGTTTCGCAGGTGAAGGTTGCCCAGGATTTATCAGTGACTATTTTCAGGTATATCTTCTTAATGTTAATATATGTGATAAGCTCATTTTTGTTAATTATACCTCTTAATATTATCTTGTGACAAGATTATTTGTCTTATGCTTTATCTAGCCTCTGGAGTGTTGGCAATATTCCAAGAAACTACTAAAATTTTTGAAAAGATGCTGCAGATTATAGTACTACCTTTGTGCCAGTAAATCCATGTTTCTTCATGTTCTCCATAGAACAAATAGCTTATGTTATCAAGCCTCCTTGATGAGATTGAGAATAACTTCTCTTTTATTTTAAAACCAAATTTTTAAGAACTAAATTCATTTTGATATACATATGTCATTGTTGAGAAGGAATCTTTCAGTTTCTCATTGACTTCCTAAGTAACAAGGAAGGCTTAACTCTTGTGTGCCTCTGTTCTACTTGACAGGACACTTGTGGCACAGCCCCAGGTTCTTGTCAGTCTGGCATGTTTGAATCCTTCTGAAGCAGTTAGTTGGCTTGTTGTTTTGTGGGTAACCTGGAAGTCTCATTGCAGCAACAGAAATATGCCGTTTGACTGGTCCAGAGAGCTACAGTGTTAATATTAACTCACACATCTGTCAGAGATTCAGCCTAAGAGCTGAAGAGCTATCTGCAATTTAAATTGATTGCCAAGAACTTAACACTAATTGACATGCTAGATTCATAACTAAGTAACACATTATGACTAGTGCCAGTCATCTTAGGGAACACAATTCCCAATCTTGCTGCCCATTTTATCTTTAGAGGCTGAAATGACATTTTGGAGAGGATTCTTTCAGAAAATCAAATTCTCTTAGACAAATGTGATGATGATGAATATCATGAAGATGAATAGCATTGCTGTGATCTGTTCATGATAATCTGATCATTTCTATCTTATGAGAGGTGGCCAAGAGAAGTGTTTAATTGATCTCTATGATACCTTCCTCTAGAGAGATCCTTAACCAAGTAATGGTCATTTTCCACTGCAAATTAAGAGGAGGCAGAAAAGAGAAGAGTAGAATATGACACATATCTTTGCCATTACATTTAACTCTATAATGTTTATTTCTCTTTCCCAGCCCAGATATTTCATATGCCTTAACAATGCAATTAACTTTTTAATTTACTTATCAAAAGGAAACTCTACAACGATATACAGCCTAATAAAGGAGATAGCTTATAGAGGTGTGTGCCTGATGACTCTCTCTCAGGATACAGATTTTTTTTTCTGTTGTCATTAGCACCAGTTTCTCCTTGACATTTCCCTCCATAGAATTGGAAATGTGCTTTTCAACATTGTTTTAACAACATTATAGCACTAATAAACAATTGTATTCTCTATGATATTCTGTATGAGATTTTTACCTTTGTGAACAGGATCTGTAGACAGTTCCTTTTTGAGCATGATGATTATAAGGATGATCTGGTGGATGAATTCATTAAGCAGAGATTTATTCATATGTCTGATGGAGTCACCAAAGTGTATAACATTCATGCATACTTATCTTTTGCAAGCATCCCCATAAATAAGCCCATTTCTGATTGATGCTTATACGTGATAGATCAGAGCACAATCATTCTGCCGATCACTGGTTACTCATGCATGGAATTAAAAATCTTCCAGATCCATGCCATTTCTATATTTGGTTTGGCTTTACCTATTACTCAAAGTAAGAAAAAAAAGAGAAGGAGGATAAGATGTAAAGAGATATAATTTTAACGTTAAAAGGATAGCAGGATACTTACAGGCTGTTCCAAAAGAACTAAAATAGCATCAATCTAATAATATCCTACACGAACATTGTTGAATTTATAAATATGAATGACACAGGAATAGTCACTGAATGCTATTATGGTACTTACAAATAGTGAATAAATGTACCTTTATAAGAATTTAACTCATTGGCATTAAATAAAAAGGACCAATGGCACATTTTAGGGAAAGTTTACAAAAGAACAGAAAAAAATGGACTTTCCTTCAAATTACACATATTTTATTTCAATTGTGATAAAAATTACTGTAAAACCTAGCCTATTTATGAAATAGTTGCACCCTAATATTTTTAATTTTTGAAAATTATTCTTGGATCACTATATAAATAGGAACTCTAATTTCTTATCATGGAGAACTCTCCATAAAAATTTCAGCATTTTTCACAAAATTATCTTTCTATAAACATGCATGAAAGAGCAAATGCTTTTAGAGGAAAGATTATAGGATTACATTGAAAGATTTGAATAAAAAAGCCAAGTTCATTAAGGCTATATTATCCAACATTAACTTGATTGTACAATTAGCTGCTTAATTCATAGAGACTGTAGCATTGATTTATGACAATGATCAGGACTCAGAATTCAGAAACAGATCATATTGCAAAGCAGTAAAAATAGCAGTTTATCCGCTTGTGTCAAGGACACAATAATGAAGTTCTCTTTTTGGAAAAAAATAGTCTTTTTTGGCCAGAATAAATACATGCTCACATATATTCGACAATATAAACTTAAGAGCTACTTTATGCTGAGCATGTTGCTAGCTGTTAATGATACAATGATGAGCATATCAGAGAGAACTGCTGCCCTATGGACACTGTATTACAAAATTTTAAATAAATATTCATGGCTTTAAACAAAATATTAAAAAAGGAAAAAGGATACTTAAAAGTAAATTGGATGAAATAATAGCATGTCATTGAAGTATGATAAATTAGCACAAGGAGAAAAGGCAATTCCAACAAAGTCAAATAAAGTAGCACAGGAAAATATCATCATAGACTGTGAATAAATTGCCTTTATGTAAGTCATTAAATTATTTTCAGTGAAGGAATCTAAAATGGATTGATATGAATTATAAGTTATTTGGGATGTTTATGAATTTCCAATAAGTTAT
Source organism: Pongo pygmaeus (assembly GCF_028885625.2). Taxonomy (NCBI): domain Eukaryota; kingdom Metazoa; phylum Chordata; class Mammalia; order Primates; family Hominidae; genus Pongo; species Pongo pygmaeus. The sequence goes on from NC_072376.2 coordinate 188,059,871, forward strand.
CTACCAATGGCAATTCTTAAATGTAGAAATATAAGAGATAGAAACACAGAAATATAAAGAGATATAGAAACTCTGACAGAGAGATTAAGATATAGAGAGAGCAATCAGAATATACAGTATAGTAGTTTCTGCAGAAAAAACAAATGAAGAGACAAAAATGAACTATTATGATTCATAGAAGATAAACATTAATTATAAATTCAGGAAGCACCAAAAATATCTAGCAGAACAAATAAAAATACACCCATATATAAACTAATTAAAAAAATGAGCGAAAACCAAATTACCAGTAAGAATAATAAAAATGGAAACATTACAAAGACTTCTCATCTTGCAAGATAAGATGTGGTAAGTGTATGTAAATAATTTGACAAGGAATGGAAAAATTCATTGAAAAACAAAACTATTACAAAACTGATGCTATGAAAAACCGAATAGTCTTATATCTAAGGAATGGAACTTGGAACTTAAAACTTTTACACAAATAAAATGACTGGCTTGGATGGCATTACTGGTGAATTTTAATAAATACTCATGGAAGAAATAACAGTTCATCAATTTTACGTGAACTATTTTAAAGAGTAGAGGAAAAAGGAACACTTTCAACATAGTTTTAGGAAACCAGCATAATACTGATACCACAACGCCACTCTTGATATTGTAAGAAAATAATAGTTCAACATCCAAAGTTAACACAGTAGCAAATATCCTAAACCAAATATTAGAAATTTAAATCTAGCAATATATAAAAAGAATAATAAATTATGGTCAAATGAGATTTATACAAGGAATGCAAGAAGGATTTACTATTTGGAAATAAATCAGTATAATCAATAATATTAACAGAGTGAAGGAGAAAAACATAATCATTTAAATGAATGTTGAGACAGCACTGAATAAAATTGAATTTCTTTTCATAATAAAACATCTCAGCAAACAATAGTGGAAGTAAACTCAATCTAATAAGGAGGATTTATGGGAAACCTACAGTTAATGCCATTCTTTTTTTTTTTTTGAGACAGAGTCTCGCTCTTTTGCCCAGGCTGGAGTGCAGTGGCGCGATCTCCGCTCACTGCAAGCTCCGCCTCCCGGATTCACGCCATTCTCTTGCCTCAGCCTCCCGAGTAGCTGGGACTACAGGAGCCCGCCACCTCGCCCGGCTAATATTTTGCATTTTTTTAGTAGAGACGGGGTTTCCCCATGTTAGCCAGGATGGTCTCGATCTCCTGACCTCGTGATCCACCCGTCATGGCCTCCCAAAGTGCTGGGATTACAGGCGTTAGCCCCCGCGCCCGGCCAAATGCCATTCTTAATTGTGAAATGCTGCGCGCTTTTCAACTGATGTCAAAAAACAAAAAGACAAAGGTAGCCATTCTCCATTGTTATTTAGCATTGTACAGGAGCTCTGAACCAGTGCAATAAGGTAAGAGGGATTGGAAAGGAAAAAGTACAACTGTCTTAACAGTTTGCATTAACATATTCATAGAAAATACAAAAAATTGGAAAAGTACTAGAACTATTGAATTATCAAGTTGAGAATATGTCAATATTGCAAAATTTATTGTTTGCTCATACATTAATTAGAAACAATTGGTAAATAAAATTTAAAATACAACATTTACACACACACACACACACACACACACAAACTTCCAAGCTCTGTCTGCTGGGAAGCCTAGACGCAATGAAACCTCTGTAGCAATGAACACATCTGATGATCAGATCTGGGTTTCTAGTACCATTCTCCAATTAAAAGAAGAAGAATTCTTGGAGAAATGACTGATCTATGGCTGGGGTGGGAAAAATACAAGATGAGTCTGGAACATCTTATATTTACAGAACACAAGTGCTCAAAAACCAAAGTGGTAGGAATGTGTCAGAGACACAGAAACTAAGGGAATAAACTCCCAGTGGCCAAACTGAACAATTTGAGCAGCAAATTAAATAACATAGCTTAGAATTTTAACTCAAAGCATAAAATAAATGTGCAAGAGTCTATATTGATATGAATAAATTATTGTATAAATAAATAAATGGGAAGGAATAAATCTCTATCAAAGAATCTCAAATAATATGCAAAAATGGTTCCCTCAGGTAGGTGGAACATAATCTCTTTATCCCTTTAAGTTGGGCTACATACAGTGACTTACTTTCAAAGAATGCTGATACAGTTTGGATATTTGCCCCTTCCAAATCTCGTGTTGAAATTTGATCCCCAGTGTTGCAGGTGGGGCCTGATGGGAGATGTTTGGGTCACGGGGGGTGGATCCCTCATGAATGGCTTTGTGCTGTCCCCATGGTAACCAATGAGTTGTCACTATATAAGTTTCCACAAGAACTGCTTGTTAAAAAGAGCCTGGAACCTTTCCCTCTCTCTCTTTCCTGCACTCTCGTCCTATAATCTCCTCATGCTGGCTCCCGTTCCCCTCCTACTTCTGCCATGAGTGGGAGTAGATGCTGGTGCCATGCCTCTTGAACAGTCTACGGAACTATGGGCCAAAAAACTGTTTTCTTTATAAATTACCCAGCCTGAGGTATTCCTTTATAGCAATACAAAACAGACTATGACAAGAATAGCACAGTGAAGGTTAAAAAAAGGAGTTACTTTACAGTGGAAAAATCAGACAGATACCACCTCAGGCCTGTAATCAAGCTTAACATATTCAATAATAAGTCATATTGATAGTATATACTCTTGATAAAAAGTAATGAGAGTGGTAATTTACTTCTGTGGGCTTCCTTCCAAGTCTCATAATCTAATCTACTCATAAGAAAAATATCTATGAACCCAACTGAGAGACATTCTACAAAATACCTGACCAACACTCAGGTTGAGGTTATAAATAAATAATGTAAAAAATTCTCACAATCTAGAGGATCCTACAGAAACATGGCAACTAAATATAGTGTAGTATCCTGGATAGGATAACGGGACAGAAAAATAACATTAGTAAAAACTAAAGAAATCCAAAAAGCACAGACCTTAGTTAATAATAATGCATCAATATTTGTTCACAAATGTTAACAAATATATCATACTAACTAATGTAACATGGTTTAATAATAGAAGAAACTGGGCATGGGATCTAGGAAAATTCTCTGTACTGCCTTTGCAAATTTCTTGTAGACCTAAACTATTCTAAAATAAAAAGGTTATTTTTAAAATATAACATTTACAAGCATGCATCAATACTTAGGAATAAACTAAGAGATATGACAACCCCTGAAAAACATAGTTCTGAGTAACTGGAGAAGGCAAATAAATTGATATACTATGTTTATGGATTAGAGCACTTAATACCTATTTTATGTTTGTTTTGTATTTAATGCTTTTCATATTCTTCAGAAAGTATGGTAGAGAGAACTTTGAATTTTGATAAAGGATATTTATAGCAAACTCAAGCAAACACCATATTTATTTTGGAAACATTAGAAATATTCTCTTTAAAGTCAGGAACAAAATCAATTTCATTTAACATTGCTTCTGTTGAAACATCAAGACAAGAAAAAGTTGCAGAGTGTGTAAGTACTGACAGGAAGAAATTAACATGTTACTATTCCTAGGTGGTATAATTATATGAAGAAATTATAAAGCATGAGGACTAAAATGAGAGTATTTTGGGCAATGTAAAAAATAATCATGTTCTTATGTATTGACAATGAAGTGTTAAAAAATAACTAAAAGGTTATAATTTTAAAAGCGAATTTTAATAATGAAGTACAAATAATTAAATCTAAAAGACATGCAAGAATTTATGAGACATATGCCTTTGTTAAATGATATTAATAATATTTAAATAAAGAGAATGATGCATCGTATTCATGGACAGAAAGACTCAGTAGTTTGAGATGACAATTTCCCCAGTGCTCATCTTTATATTCAACTCAAGTTTATTTTGTGGAATTTGACAAGATAATTCTAAACTTTATGAAAAGCCAGTCTCCTAAGAATGCTAATTAATACTTTAAACAGAATTTTTAAATTGTGTGTTTGGTAAGTTGTCCTATTAAATATCAAGTCTAATATAAACTGTACTAAACAAGACAACATGATATCAGTGCGGGCATAGACAAATAGATCATTAGCATAGAACTTGAAACTGACCCATTAAATTTAATTACAAATTATTGGAAGTAATTATTCAATTGTGAAATAAAAATAAATGCCTACCTTACAAATTACATATACGTATACATATACAACTGTACAAAACTCCAAGGGGACTAAAACCTAAACAAGAAAGCAAAATTCTTTTATCAGATAGTATAAGAAAATATCTTTATGCACTTGGGTGAGAGAAGAATTTCTTATGGCAAAAAAGCATAGACTATTAAGTCAAACAAGGTTAAATTTTGTGAATTAAAATTATTTATACATCAAAAAGAATGCCTTGAAGAGTAGAATAAATGTTTAAAATGCATATAGCTGACAAAGTATTCATCTTCAGAATATCGTGTGTGTGTGTGTGTGTTAATTGTGTGTGTATAATAAAAACAAGCAACCTTAAATGGAGAAAATATATTAAGAAGCATTTTGCATAAAGAACATCTGAATCATTTATTAAAATGCTTAACCTCACTGTTTATCAAGGAAGTACATGATAAGCAGGAATTAAATCCAACTTTACAACCATTATGTAAGTTAAAAAATTAGAAGTGGGTAAATACTAAGTGTTGGAGAACATGTAAAATAATAGGAAATCTCATAAAATTGCTAATAGGTGCTTCAAACAGAATGGCCACATTGGAGAGCAATTTAGTAATTTGAATGGGGAGCAATTTAGTAATTTCCAAGTAATTACCAAGTAATCTCACTCCTAGGAATATACCCTGTAGACTAGCTTGCATATATATATATATATATATATATATATATATATATATATAATATTAGAAGGTAATACACAATGATTTTTTTTTTGAGAGGGAGTCTGGCTCTGTAGCCCAGGCTGGAGTGCAGTAGCACCATCTCAGCTCGCTGCAAACTCCGCCTCCTGGGTTCAAGCGATTCTCCTGCCTCAGCCTCCCGAGTAGCTGGAATTACCGGCTCCTGCTACTCTGCCGGCTAATTCTTGTTTTTTTAGTAGAGATGGGGTTTCACCATGTTGGCCAGGCTGGTCTCAAACTCCTGACCTCAGGTGATCCACCTTATGCAATGATTTTCAATGCAGAGATGAACTGTAGTATTGAAAACATTAGAAACATCCTACATGTCTAGCAAAAGTAGAATAGATAAATATATTATGAAACACTGAAATGAAAATGAAAAAAACATTGTCTACATATACAAGCATGGAGTATCTCAAAAAAACATAAATTTATACCTGAAAAATGAAGCCAAACTAAGTTACATGTGGATACTTCAATATGGTCATTTTGGTTATATTTTCATACGTATAGAATGAACATTTATATCTTAATATCAAACTCAGGAATAAAGCTTACCTTAAGAAAGGAAGTTTCATGTATTTGTACTGTTTAATTTCTTAAGATGGTGATAGTTTTTTTAGTATTACTTATAATCCGTGCATCTTGGTATGCCTGTAACTTTTTTAATAAAAAATACTTCAAAAAGAATGTCTAGTAGTTTAAAGATTCCATTAACATATATATAGATATATAGAGAGATAGATAGATAATATCATTTTTTATGCTGTATTGGCTTAGGTATCTCTCGAGAATCTAACAACTCAATAATTTAAAGTAGCATTTATATATGTGTGCTTATTGTTGCAAGTAAAATGTGAGCCTATCATTTGTATGAAAATTGAAAAACTGTAAGTTTGGGCCCTTCTGTGAGATCACGCTGGACCCTCAGATCCTCCCTTCCAATGTGCCATGCATTCTATGTACACCGACACCTGAAAAACTATTAACCCAAAATGTCTCATCTTTTTTGTTCTCATTTTATAAAAATGGTTTATTTTATGGGCACTGGTGAAAAGTAATGGTTCAATGTATAAATATTGATTTAAATCACATAGAAGCGCAATTCTCTTTCTAACATATGTGTAACAAGATGGAGAGTCACCTGTTTTTTGAAGATAGATAAAACCAATATGTTCATTTAAAAATACTGTACTACTATATATACATGCCCAAACTACTATGGAGACTGTGAGGGGTAGGATTTAAAAGGGATATAAGCAGGCTCTGGGATGCTACTTTTGACTTGAGTGTGGTTACATGAATGTGTGCACTTTGTATTAGTTCACTGTACTTCCCTCCTATAATTTGTGCACTTTTTTGCATATGTATTGAATAAAAAGTTAGGAAAAGGAGGCTCATTATTTTATCTTTATAATGGAAAAAAGTTTATGATTCAGTAATAAGTAAAAAAGTGATTTGTCAGAATAAAATGATCACATCATCCTTTGTGCATAGCAAAATGTTTGGTTCATTATATGCGCCCACAAAAAGATTCACTGAATGAATGAATGCATAAACCATGTAAAAAATATGTGCAGTCAAAACATTTAGAAGTAAATATAAATGCAGCTAACTGCTAATAGTGCTGGGTTTGTGTGGGGGCGTTAAGGGGGATTGTTTTCTCTCTTTTTCAAATTTTAAAATAAATAATGGACTTTTAATGTCATCATGGGTGTAGCCAGTCCCATAAGGTGCTTCTATGATGGAAATTTCTTACTTGCTTCTGTCATAGTTATGCTTCATAGTGTGTGTATATATATACATGTTTCTATTTTGGAGTTTTTCTTAAAAGTTTGACAGTTAGCTGAGAACATTTAGACTACCTATAGCCAGCCCCCATCCCCAGACCAGATCAAATGGAATTACCTTTTACCTATATCATGGAAGCTGCTTATCATCTCAGTGATTTTTTTCTTCAAGATTACTCATTTTTGGTTCTTATAACTAGGTATTTTAAGTACTGGAAGGCATAGGGTTAGAGAAATCACATATTAATGCTGTAGACATTCATAGTCCTGGAGACTGTTTCTGATGAAGAATAAAAGCTTTCATTTAAAGCTTTTTGTCTAACTTCTAACGTTCTCACCTGTGATCACTGAATAGATATGCTCTGCATGACACACTTGGCGTGTTAAATTTTAAATTTGTGAAGGTTTTTGTTTACTTTTAAATAATCTTTTGAATTAAGATATAACAGCCATTTATAACATACACAAGTCTGCAGTGTCCATTAAAAGATTCTGACATATATATATACCTGTGTTACTACTACCCAGATCAAAATATAGAACAATTTTTGTACCCAGAAGGCTCCGTGGTACCTCCTCACAATCAGTTACCAACCACCTCCCACCCCCCACCAAAGATAATCTTTCAGAATTCAGAAGTCTTTTATCATCAGAATTGATTTTTTCATGTTATTGAACTTCATACAAACAGAAGTAATTGGTACATATTCTATTGTGTCTGCTTTCTTTAGCTCATAATTATGTTTATGAGAAATATCCATGTTGTTGCTATGTAATATTCCATTGTCTCAATTGTGAAAATTAATGATGTGACTTGGGGTTATTACAGTCATACCCAACTGGATGGGAGTTAAGGACCATGGGGAAAAAGCACTCAGGTCACAAAGCTCCTGCTCCAGGAACTGTCTGGCAAGCCCAGCTGCAGAAATAACTTGCTATATCTTAAAACCCATTTTACCTAGTAACTGCTGAAATTGCCTTCCATGCCTCTAAGATTAGTTTACCTTCCACCAAGATTAGTTTTACCTACCACCATTACTCAACAATTACAGCTTGCCAAAGCTGGAAAAAATTCTCTAGGCCAATGAACTTTCTTTCAAAACATTTTACAAAACTTTTCTCTTAACCAATAAAACCCCAATCTTTTCTTTTGTTCTGTGGACACCCTGAAGACCAGCCAGGTCTGTGTGTATGCACCAAATTACAGTTTGGTTTTTGTGTATATTTCCAAAGAAAACCCTGTTCCCAAACAGTAATGATGGTAAACTAGTTTTATTTTTAATTTAATATTTTTGAGAACTGGAGTTTCCAGTAGTTGTTAAATCTTTATCTGTTTAAGAAGAATGTGAACTTGAAATAATTGAGGCTGAACAAGTCCTTAAAGAATCTCGTTATGACTCAAATATGAGGGAAATAGGAAAGTTAAAATGCTCATAATATTTGTAGAAAAAAGTTTGGTGACTATGTGTAAAATAATGAAACTGTACTCAAGTGAGAATGGTTGGTACTACATGAAATTAATCAGATTAACAATATTGGGGAAGGAGTTTAACAGCTAAAAAGAGATTTGAGTTTATATTGTTAAACTGCACACGCATTTTTTAAAAATTTGTGCAAGAAAAATATGAAAAATACATTGTTTGAATTAACTTAATTAATGAAAAGTGGCCTAAAAAGTAGACTATCTACTAGAGAAATTTTCCCAAGGATTAAATAATAACCTCAAATGGGAGAGCTGTATTTAAAAGTGAGACATACCAGTTATAGACTAGACCAGCAGAGGGAGCTCAATATATTTAGCCAGTAAAGACATTGAAGACAGTTAAGATTCTTGTTAAGCAGACACATATGGAAGAGTATAATTACGTAGTTTTATTTTAAATATGAATTCTCAGACATAAATATATTCATTAATGATTACAGATAATTTGAGATTCCATCCTCTCAATTTTAATTGACTGCCTTAGTTGAATTCAATTATTTGTATTATAAGAACAGAAGTCAGCCTGTGCGACAGAGTGACTCCGTCTCAAAAAAAAAAAAGAACAGAAGTAAACTATATTCAGTGTAAGAAGTGTGAATAAGTTTAAAAATACATTAACACATATATTAGCATTTTTACTGAATTAAAAAAATACAGCAATAGAATAATGAGATAAAGTTTTGTTGTAGAGTCGTGATAGTGGACCCTGTGAATAAAATACAACAACTTAACCAAGTGGGAGCAAAATATTTTATGATTCTTATGATAGAAATATACTAACAAGTTCTAATTTTCTTTTTGCCTATATAGATGAACACCAAAATCACAGCTATTTTAGCTGATACCATTAAAAATTAATAAATATTGAATCTGATCATTTTAATGGAAATAATATATGTTTAGAAATTTGGAAGAATAAAAAGAAAAATACCAAGGTGGACATGATTAGGTTTGTAATACTTAACTTCTGGGATATTTGAACAATGTTCATTGACACTGCTTGAGACTGTGAAGAAGTGAGTGATAGATGCTTAAAGTGATTTCAAAAGGAATACATAATGATGGAGTACATAGGTAAGGAAAGGCTTGCATGCTGAAGGAGAGAAATAAAACTTATGGTGAGAGTATGTTTGCAATATTCTGCAAGCTTTTGCAGAATGCTATTCTATAAAGTCCGGCTAAAATTGTTAAGGTAAGAAATTTAACTGGTGTAGCCATCTTATAGATTGTGTTATAACCGTTTTAGTGGTCGACTGATGAATTGTGTCATAAAAAAGGCACTTTCAGAATACTGGCAATCTTTAAGTTTTCATGGGAAGGAAATCTGCCTATACCCTCTCTTTTTTCCAAGTCCCCTCCCTCCCTACCCCATAAAGAGGGGTAAGACTTTAAATCCTTCCAACTATTGCTGTGGGAAGTATTTCATGGAAGCAATCATGTGAAAGAAAAATATAGAGAAGTATATTTCCAGGTTTTTAGGATTATACATGTATAGAAACAAAATGAGAAAATTGCCAGGGCTAGAAATACAGTTTGAGAAGCCTAAATAGAACAAAGCCAATAGTGATTCCTTCAACTGTGGATTTTATGGACTGAATATGTACAAATGTTGGGTATAAATCAGGGCCAAATTTTCCACAAGAATCTAGAATATATCAAAGTCTAAAACAGGATTATAGCCACTTTAGAGAAGAAATTGCACCAGAACCACACTGTTTCTAACCAAATGACATGCGTCTTTTCTGCGTTTACATTCATATACACACATTCATGTTAACTTAGATTGTATCATATTGAAGATAATTCTATATAATGCCTCCAAATTTAAATTCGGTTCTTTTCCACAAATGCTTATTGTAGTTAAGCTATACTAACTTTGAATAGAACCACGGAGATGCTGTTAAATGACTTATATTGCATACATGAGGGAAACAGCTTTTTTTTAAAAAAATTATGCCTGTATATAGCCTCTTCCTGTTGAAATGGATTCCAACACACACTCACACACACCTCTACACACACTTACACCCTCATATATGTAAAAATTTGCATATGAGATTGTTTTTCCTTAGAAAATTTACTATCTATTTGCTATTTTAAGTAAATAGAACATAATTCTCTAATATTGGTTTTTTAAACTAATAAATCCTTAAGTATTTTATATCATCTTTTAGTTAATATTGATGTTGAGAAGTATCGCAAACTATACTTACTAAATTTAAAAAGATAATTCTAGCTAATTTAAGAATCATCATCTATACAGTTTCAAAAAAAAGAAAATTGGCTGCTAGACAAATTTATAGATGTTCAGTGGTTCATGTGTCTATTTCTGCATTTTATTACAGTTAAATTGCCCAATAAAAGCTAAAGGGCGAAGTAGAGACACCATGTGCTCTTTAGAAAAAGCTATAACATTTAAGACAGAAGAAATTTGGTCTATAATGACAATTTTTATGTTTTTATGGCTTTAATAACTTGATTATATAAAATGTTTTCAAATACAGTTGATAAAATCTCTAAGTATAATGTTTTGGCAAATACTATACTCATTTGAAAAAGTAATCAAGTTGAATATTTAAAATAACATTATAAACAAATTTGTAAGTGGGGTACAGAGTAAACATGTAAGTATTTACTACTCTGCTTAAGTCTGGATATTAAAGATTATTGGAAAAACATAATTGCTATGGTGACATTTTAGCTTTAATTTGAAGTTTAATATTAGATTGTTGAATGGAGAAAATCAATGTTGTTTTCACTTATATCTGTATACTCTAATATACCATCTCTAACTGAAATGTTATTACCCGCAGGTGACTGTAATTTAATTATACTATTAATTTTATGTCTTAAAATCTTGTTATATTAATTTGGGTTTTAAATTACATAAAATGTTACCATTAATGTAATTATAGATTACTCTAGCGTGAAACTTGTTCCAAAGTAAAATGCCTACCATGGTCGTCTCTGCGATAGAGCCAAAGCTGTTGATGAATATGTTGCATGTGACATTAACTGGCGGGCCTGAAAAAGAGATTAAAACATAAGGGCTGTTTAGAGACTTATCTAAGACATTTTCAAATAATTCCTTGCATTCCATTATTATTATTCCATTTTATACACACACACACACACACACACACACACACAGATGCTTAAAATTGAAGCCATAATTCCACACAACAATATGTACTGAGAATCACAAGGTTCACAAGGAACACTGATGCTGATCGTGTTTTTACCTCTCTTGGTCTTAGTTTTTAAAATCTAGATGTCTCTAATGGCTCTGTAATGCCTGATGATGTAAGTCCAGTTTCTAAGCTCCTTCAGGGATAGTTTCTATTCATCTTTTCCCTGCTGCATGGGCTGTACTTTCCTATTTCTTTGCATGTCTCATATTTTTTTGGTTGAAAAATTGAATACTTTAGAAAACATAATGTGGCAACTTTGGAAACCAGGCCTTCCCACCTCCAATTCACAGTTTGTTGTTGCTGGTTTTTCTTGCAGTTGTGGTTTGTTCTTTGGTGACTTACCTGGACCAATATGGTAAAGTTTTCATTTCCCTAGAGTGCACAGCCAGTGAAATCTCCGTTTAGTGAGCTTAGTGGTAAACTAATATTTGATTAGAAATTTCTTTAAAGCCTTGAGCCAATAAATCTTCCACTCTTGCCAAGGGTCTTCCATGGGTTTGGGGATATGTCTTCAGTGCTCAGGCAGTTTACAACTCTACCTTACCCTTCACTTCCTGCTTGCACAGGGCCTGAGGTCCACCAGAGGTGAGATACTGGGACTCTCCGAGGACTTCCCTGGACATGCACACAGCCCTATATGCATATGTAAACTCCAGATTGCAAGGATATGTTAGAGCTTTTCAGAGCTGCCTAAGAACATCAAATTTTCCAGGTCCTTTATAATTTTTGTTCAGGCTCTTACTTGTCCCAACTAGTGTCACAGCCTTAGGCAGTACAATGTTAAACAATCTTCTGATTATTTTCCACAAATGCCTCAGAGATAGAAATTTTTCCCACCAAGTGAGTTCTTAGTCAAGTCAAATAATGGAAAGCCCTTTGAGTGAGGCTCTTCTAGGGAGCTACCAGACAGGCAGAATACTGACAAAGCTCTGGGGATGGACCTTCTGAGGAATTCCAAACTTGGTCAGCCAGCTCTGGTGGTTTTACAACTTCTATTGTTTAGGGGTGGCTGGATTGCAAGGCTGCTGTGGAACTGGGAAGGTCTGCGAAATTAATATCCCTTCTGTTCTTACAGAAATTCATCAGTTTTTCTTGAATAAACACTCTTCAGGTTGTTGTAAGCTTTTTATCAATTTTAAAAGTTCTAACGGTTAATCTTGACAATTTGCCAGTGTTTTTGTTGCTTTTTGGGAGAAGTGAACTTAATTGAGTTTCTCACTCCTCCATTCTGGAAATTTCTTACTAATGCCCGACTTAGTATTCATCATAAATCCAAGTATTTTTATTTTTATAAGGCCCATTTATTCATTCCTTTACTTAATATCCAAAACCTTTGCACACAAAACTGAAGAAGACACAAAAAGATTATCATCTAGCAGAGGAGGAGCAGAAATCGGTAAATTGTTGTATGTTTCTTGCTGCCAGGCACTACATTAGCTGATTCATAGATATTTAATCCATAGTAACTCTGAGAGAGGGTAATATTCCATCATTTACATTTTAGGGAATTAAAGCACAGTGAGCCTACATAAGATGCCAGTAGGTAGCACATTTAGAACGTGAACCATTGCTCTGATTCTAAAAATCATTCTTTTCCCACCATCTTGTTTACATGACATTCAAAGCATTTCATTATCTGGCCACAAGCTTTGTTATTAGGCAGATACCTATATAAATAGAAACATAAAAATATTTTGTGCTAGGGGCTAAAATAGCTCTATCTGAGTTACACTTCATGTAAGTTAGTCGGAGAACACCACATACAGAAACTAATATCTAAGACTAATTTCTTTGTTTTTTTTTAACCTGAGCATAATTTTTGAGTAAATTGATTTTACAAGGTTTGCTACAAAAATGCCTAGTAGCCCCTTGACTTATTTCTGTTTCCCTCTTTTTCAGAGATAATTACTTCAATTCATTTAATCAATTCTTCGGATATTTACCTCAATTTCTCTACATAATGTGTTTTTTCTTTTAGTCACATCTTCTGTTGCCCACAAAGAAGATAAAGATTTAGCCTTTTTTCATATATCATCCCTATCTCTACTAATATAAGCCTTTTTTCTGTCTTCCTGTTATCCAATATTTCTGTATGAAAAAAGGCTTGGTCTTTTTTGTCAGATCAATATTCACTTTTTACATTAATATGACAAGGTAGATATTTACCCCAGCCAAATAACGGAATATATTATGCTTACTTTTTCCTTTCCTGCAGAACATTTTCCTGAGATTGGCAATTGCTTCATATATATTATTTCACATAGCTTTCTCCACACGAATCGTTAACTTATCGACAAGCCCTGAAATGTCTAAGTTTTGATTCAATATGTACAGATCCATCAGGTTCTCTATGAACTTTACCTTCCTCTGGATTTACAGAGGAATGTAATGAGAATGTTTTGCTCTGGTTCAAAGCAATCATTCTCTGACCTCCCAATCATGCTAGGAATTACTTTCATAGCTTTCTGTTGTGGGACCCTCTTTCACGGTCCCATACTTCTTTCTTGGTTTATTTCTTCATTTTAGTGGAACATATGCTCCAGTAATGTTTTGACAAATTCTGCATAAGGCTATGAAGTTTTTGAGAGATTCCTTGTTCATAAATGTCTGTTTTTTTGCATTCACACTTAATGTATATCTAGAGTTGGTAGAAACTTTTAGGCTGGAAATGTTTTTTTCTTATGAATTTTGAAGACACTTTTTCATTATTTTCTATTTTTCAGCATTGCCATTGAAAAGCCCAAAGCCGTTTTGTAGATGACCTGTTTTTCTTTCTGAAAATAGGATGTTTCATTTGTTCCAATATTTTTTAAAAACTATTTCATTAGTTAGAGTGGTCTAAAATATCATTTGAGGTTGCAATTTACATTTATTTGATTACTGGTTCATGATTTTCATCTTAATTTGCTTTTCAACCTGTTCTTTAGATGGCTATTTATCTTGCTGAATTAAGGTAGAGGAAAAATCAACAAAATTATTTAAAAATAAAGTTTAGGTTTCAAAGGCCTTTAAATCCTATGCTGCACATTGAAATCACCTGGCAATCTTTACAAAATATAGATGCCTGATTCTCACCTACGTTACTTGGTATGGCATGCAACCAAGGCATCGGTATTTTTTAAAGCTTCCTAGGTCATTATAATGTGCAAGAATGTTTGGAAACCACTATCCTAAGGAATTACAGACTAGAAAATATCTGGGGCCATTATACTACAGGGCTATCAGACATTTTCTTAGAAATAGAAAAATACAGAGAGAGGAGTCAGGGCTTGGGAGCATTGAAAATTCCAGGCTATTAATTTCAGTAAAAGAGTTGCCTATTACAAATTTGGTGAACACTGTTAATAAAACAGAGTAGATGCTATGTACTTTGAAAGGGCCTAAAGTTTACTAAACATAGGAATGTCTAGAACACATAATTCAAACATATATAGAAGTTAAATTGTTTTAAATATGAAGGATGAACATGTAATAATAAGAACCTTATAAAAGACCTGAATCCTAGAGGTGCTGTATTTAGTTACTAATGAACATTTTAAAATATCTTCATTGCTTATTTCTAAACATTTACAAATTTCTAAAATTTGTAAGATGAGAGCAGTGTCTTATGTGCCACTATGTTAGAGAGGAGTAAACGTAGTTTACTCCATGATTAAAACAAAATTCCGTCCTAAAAAAGTATGAGGTTACAACTGTCAGAAGATAATTTTTTCTTAATGTGAGTCTAATATGAACTCTGAAAAGTATCTGTAGGCTGACTGGCATCCTTGAAAAGCTAAAACCAATCTTTCATATTTTCTAGGCTATTCTCTTGTTCCCCCAGATAATACTAGACTCCTACTACTTTCTTTTTTTTTTTCTTGGAATAGCAATACGAATCTGAGGAACATTATTTGGCTTGAGATAAATTCTGTCATGCTCTACTGACTCATATCCTCTGGAAAGAGGAAAACATAAGAACATCAGTATTGGGTTAATTTACCTGTAAATAAAATGCTGATGGGGTACACCCATGTTGGGGGAACATGGCCCAGGAGGAAGCTACTACTAGAACACTACAAGCTCCATCTGATTGGGATCTTTTTGGCTGAAATGGAAACAAATAAAAGAGTGGGGAGATAATTTTTCTTATTTTAGTTTAGAAAGGGAAAGGGTCTTTATTTCTTGGATTTTAGTTTGCCACAGGCATTGAATAAAGGATGAGGCATTCTCTATAATATATTTTGTCTCGTCTTTTAAATTTAATTAGTTTCTTTATGTTTATGCATAATAGTGGTGAAAGAGCAAATGGAGGCAAAAATTCAGCATAGGCTTCAAGGTTGTGAAGTTAGTGAAATCTGTTCTGACACATTTCAGTGTCCCTTGGGAGCAAGTGTTATGTGGCACATCCTAATGACTCCATTAAAGTTCTGAAAGGAGTAGTGTTAGGTACCGTCTTTGGAGGAGCAAACCTCTGATATATTTGTTTCTTTCTAAAATATGGTGCTGACGTCCCTAGTTGACCAGAGGCTCAAATAGTAAGGCCGATGGATGAAATACAGAAAATAACATGTTTCCACAGAAGAATAATGGTCAAAGAATTGACTAATTTAGGCTTTCACTAATAGTTGGGATCATAATGCCTCATTGTATTTGAAACAGACTCCTGCCTCAGCCTCCATAACATTCCTCCAAAAAGAAGCAGAAAGCTCTTGCTAAAGGTGAGAAGTCATTTGGCTTCAAAACCTAAATTTCATGTGCAAGTAAAGTAACTCACAATGGTCTCAGGCCTAAACTTTATTCTCCATCTGGTTATAACATGTTCCTTGCTTGGATATTAGAACATAAAAAGGTGTGATTTGATTCCCATTTGACTATCTACTTGTGTATATATATTTTCTTCTTCATCAGAAAGAAGGGTGAATGAATTTGGGCATCAAATCCTAACTCCAAATTTTGAAACTATAGTAGACACTTACCTGAAAGGCAGATAGATAGATACACATGCATAAATAAGAATAACTTGAAATTTTAAAATATTCAAATAAAAAACAGTTTGGAAATAAAAATCATTTCAGATCATGGAGTCTCTTCAATGTAATAACAAGGTATTTGGGATTTACTTTAGGAAAGCTTTGGAGCCATAACAGATTCTTAACCTTGGAAGTGTAGGAACGAACATGACTCGTGAATGTTTGCATGAATAGGCAAAAGCATAGAGACAGAAAAAACAGAAATTTATGATAATAGTCTGGGATGGGCACAGAATGGACCTGACCCCCACGGACAATGACAGCCCTTGGAGATAGATTACAAAGAATGAAATGGATACGGCATCATAATGTTTTAAAGGCACCACGTTCTACCCCTTGGGTTTCTGGTGCACGTGAGGTTAGTGCAGCAATCTTGGAGTAGTCTTCCTATCCTAGCTTTGAAATAGACATTCAGAAATTGTGTAGAGAATGAAGCTCAGAGATTATGAATCTTCTATTGCCATTACAGAGAGCACCTGTTTAGTAGCTCTTGGCCAATCTGCTACTTCTCTGTGCCAATGCAAAAGCTGTTATATCTCTCCAATACACTCCTATGTTAAGCAACAGAGCAAATAACTGCTATAGCATCCATATGGCAAATTGTGCTTTTAAATTGTTCACGACTTTAGGCATAGTCCTTAAAAGCAAATGACAGTAGTTGCAGATGTTTTCAGCAGTAAGTTTTCTTTTAGATTTTTTTTTTAAAGAAATAGAAGATGGCCCTTAAGTTTAAGAAATGAAGTGATGGCAGAATAGCAAAGTACAACGCAAAATCTTGGCAACGATATGATTGTTATTCATATTGGGGAAAAATCATTCACTAGGCAGACCTAGAGCAAGTAAGAAAACAAACAAACAACTCATATGTTCGTAAAAATGACTAAGGAAGTTTTCAGGTAATGTTGTATTAAAGTTTTATCCTTTTTAAAGACACAGAATGCAACTGAAAGATTAAATTTCAAAATAATTCCAACTAGAGATTTGTTTTATTTTAGATAAATGCACACACATGTCACAAGGAGAGATGTTATTTTATTTTTTATTCACAAAGCATATTTGATGACTTAAAATCCAGATTTTAAATTATTTGTTAGGTGCTTTAAAAAGGTTTGTAAATTTTGGCATAGAAGCAGAATCCTGTTTGTTCTTCCCCTTTCTCTTTCCCTTCCCTTCTCTTTCCTTCCCCCAAATGCTGCACTAAAGTCATTTGTTTGGGCAGTGCAAAATAGGCTTAAGTGCTGGGATGGCTGAGGGGGTTGTAGTAACCTAAGGCAGGAGAGAAGGACATTGTGGAGAAACTCCACATGCAGGAAATGTTGGAGGCCCAGTGAGAGAGGAAGATGTGCCCATGATAGGGAAGCCTGGTGTTGGTGTTAGAACCATAGATGGGCAAGCTGTGTGTCTCCATGGGGCCATCCTGGCTTTCTGAGTTGGAGTCTGAACAGGCATCTACACAAGGAGATGAACCTGAGGAAGGCTTCAGAGTCCCACCAGGCCGAGGAAGGTACTTGTGTAAAAGAAGAAGTAGCAGCAAACAAGGGAGATTCATTACATATTGATTAAATAAGTAATTATATTGAGGATAATGGGAGTGTGGTTTCTTGCTGTTGGAAGAGGAAGTTAAAATATGGAAACTTAGAAACTAGACTAAACATATGGTATTGAGATAATCAGTGTGAATTCATGGTTTTCAATAGATACAGAAGTATAGATGAAAATTGATGTGTAAATGTATGTGTGTGTGTATGTGTGTGTGTGTGCATGCACATGTGTGTGTTTATTTATGCTTATATGTGTGGGTATATATAGATATATCCTGGCAGGCACCAACTTAATCAGGTAATCAAAGTAAACATAACCAGTAATGGCAAAATCTGACATGGTCCACCATCAAATAGAATGCAGTCAAAACACACCACCATTCCTGTAATATCTCTGCTAAATGCACTACCTAATTTGAATCATGAGGAAGAATTAGACAAACGCAAAGTGAAGTATATTCTTCTAAATAACTGAATAAGAATATTTTTTAAATGTCAACATCATGACAGTCACAGAAAGAATAAAGTGCTGGTTCAGACCGAAAAAGACAATGAGAAATGACAAATAAAATATGATGTGATTCTACACTGAATCCTTTTATAATAAATTATCAGATAGTGGATGAAATTTGAATGAAGATCAGCAAATTAGATGGTAGCAATATATTCAACCACTTTTCTTGTTGTAATGGTTAGATTGTGATTATCGAGGAGAATGTTTTTATTTGTAGTAAATACTCAAGTATTGGGGCATCAGGTCAACAACTTACATTGAAGTGGTTCAGAAAAAAAGCTTTTGTACTTGTAACTAACACTTCTGTTAGCTTGAGATTATTGTAAAATACAAAAGAGAGAAATAATTACTACAGAAATAATTAATTAAAAACAAAAAGCAAATACAAACAAAAAATACAGGGTTTAGAATCTAACTCCGTCAACATTTCAAATGAACATGTATAGTTTTAGAAGAGCTTATTATTCAAGAGATACTTCTTGTTAAAATGACTTTGTGCTAAGTAAAAATGCAAATAGAAATGTAACTTTTTCAAAAATAATTGTAAATGTTATTCAAGAACAATAGTGTCTTGGTGTATAGGAACAGTAAAAATGGGTAAAGGAGACCTTTAAAATGCTAACATTTACCCTGATAAAAATGCATGTAGAAAATGAGTTTGGGTACACATGCCACCCTTGGCATGGATGTTGTTGTAGAACAGAGTACTAGAAAGAGTGAATTTGTGATGAAGGGAGAAAAGGATTAGTGAAATATTTAAGGGTAAAAGACAGAATCCACAAATATATTGTGAGGGCAAATAAAAGTTATATCTACATAAAAAGAGAGTGGCCATTGGAGATAAGATAAGAAAACTTAACAAAAATGCAATAAATACTTAGGAGGAAGACAGAATTGGGTAATTACTGAGAGAATACTTTCTGAAGTTGCACTTACAAGTCATAAGAGACCAATAGAGGGACTCCAAGATTAGGATCAAAAGAAAGAAGTAAAATCCACCAGTGGTTGGTAAAATATCCTAGTGAAATAATGTTTTGTTGTCTTATAAATGTACTTGTACTTGCAATTCAATTGTTTTATGTTAAACATGCTTCTAGTTTCAGATGACACCTAGAATCTTCTATTTCAAGACAGAGAATTGAAGATATTTTCTTTCTCTCTGAAGACATAAAATGATATTACCTAATAAATTTTAATGAGAATAAATGTATCATACCAAAAATAATGGGAGAAAAATTATAATTAATTTAATGACATAAAATATAGAAGCAGATAAAAATGGTTGACAAATGAAACAGAGGTAAGCCTAAAATAAAAGCAAGCAGGGACTGCATGGAGAGGGGAAGGAGGTGGAGAGTGAGAAGGGGACCCCAGGGATAGGGCCTGGCACCTGTCTTGAGATCTTCCTGCTTCCCCTCAATATTTCTGTTGAGCAACGGTGGCCTGGTATTTAGCCCTGTGGAATTTTTGAAGAAATGTAAATAACTTTGTTGATGATTAGGGCAAACATAGTACCTGACAATACCTCAAACCTAAAGCCTGTTCTATTTCACCATCTGCAGGACCCAAGAATAAAGCCTAGTCGAAGCTCAACACTCACCTAAAGCAAAGCTCTGGCCAGGGCAATGCAGCCTGTGTCAGAGTTCCCTTTTGAGGTAGAGAAATAGCAGAAAAATGGCCCTCCTATACCACCCAACCTAATCACCCCTCAGTTCTTCCTGAATCACAGACATTCTATCACACATAAGGAAACTAGTGGTTTAAAGAGAATGAACAATATAAATAAACATAATTTATCCTGCAGGAAGAAACAGCAAATCATTGGGCAGAGAAGAAAAACAAAAGGGGCAGAATGCAATAAAAGAGGCATTAAATTAGCAGTCTAGTTAATGCAAAGGAATCTCGTAATGCCTGTGTTGTGAAAGGCCTAGAAAGCAATCAAACAAATTAGAACAGATAATCAACAGAAATAACCAATTTTTTTTGGAGTGTTTGCCTCAAAGAAGTAGAACTGTGCATCGTTAGTGTTGAGGGTGAACCGCTGCTTTTCATCACTGACACTTGTAGACATTTTTTAGCAGCTTCAGGGACATGATTGTTACTATTGTCATAAATAAAACTGACAAGAAAATAAACATACAAAATAGCACCCGCATAGCAGCTTGTAACACAACGTCCACAACTTCGCATTCAAGGAAAATGGTTTAGGATAAAGAGGATTGTGAAGAGACCAAAACACAATTATAGAGTTAAAATCTCCCTAAACATTCAAAAATTGGATAAATGGCACCATGTAATATCAAATCAGTGATTCTGAGGACAAATCTGAACAATTCTTTTTATAATGTAGAGGGAAAGGAGGAAGGAGAGAAGGGGATGAGGGAAATGTGTTAGACACAGATGACAGGGGAAGATAGCAGATTTTTTTTAAAAATAAAGAATATTGTTTTACAGAAATAACACAAAACAGTGCCAGCATAAGCAAAAATCCTCCTACTGAAAAATGTCCAGAGATAGGCAGAAAAAAATAGCCTATATGTAAAGGAGCAGAAATCAAAATGAGATCTGACTTCTTTATGATATTAAATGTCAGTAGGCAATGAATCAACATCTGCAAACTTCTGAGCTAGAATTTTGGAGCTCGATAATTGTACAAAGTTTCTTTAATGTCAAATGCATACAAAAGAGATTATCCTGGAATATTATTCAGTGATAAAAAGAAATGAGCTATCAAGCCATGAAAAGACACAGAGGAACCTGAAAAGCATATTGCTACCTGAAAGAAGCCAATTTGAAAAAGTTTACATACTCTGTGATTCTAATTATATGACATCCTGGAGAAGGCAAAACTCTAGAGATCGTGAAAAGATCATTGATTGCCAGAGACTGGGGGTAGATGAGGGGAAGTGGGAGAGAGATATATTCACAGTGCAAGCACAGGAGATTTTAGGGCAGTGAAATTATTCTGTATGATACAGTAATGAGAAACACATGTTGCTACGAATTTGTCGAAACCCATAAAAAATGTACAGCACAAAAATTGAACTCTAATGTAAATTATGGACTTCAATGAATAATGTATTAATCTTGGTTCATCAATAATAATAGATACCACATGAATATGAAGATGCCAATAACAGGGTACACCGTTGGGGAGGAGGGGGCAAATATGCACTTTCCAATCAATTATTCTGTAAACCTAAAACTGCTCTTTAAAACAAGTCTATTAATTTTAAAAAGTCAGAAAAACCAGAACTCAGAAAATACATAAGCATTACTCCTGTCTTGAAAATGAAAACCTATTTTATTTTATTTTATTTTGTTTTTCGGTGACTGGAGACAAAGCTAGAATATCCTACTCTTTAGTTTTCAAGTTTTAATTTATATGTGTGTGTGTGTGTATGTATGTATGTATATATAAAGAAACTACCAGTTTCAAGGATTATTAAGTCTTCTCTTAATTCTTTTTTTTTACTTCTATTTTTTATTTTATTTTATTTTATTTTTTTCATTTACCCCATTTTCTTTTTTTTTGTTATTATTATACTTTAAGTTTTAGGGTACATGTGCACAATGTGCAGGTTAGTTACATATGTATATATGTGCCATGCTGGTGTGCTGCACCCATTAACTCGTCATTTAGCATTAGGTATATCTCCTAATGCTATCCCTCCCCCCTCCCCCCACCCCACAACAGTCCCCAGAGTGTGATGTTGCCCTTCCTGTGTCCATGTGTCTCTTAATTCTTAACCTGGCCCTCCAACCCTGTAACATCGTTAGGCAGTGCTGCCCAGTGAGCGCCACGGCCTGTGGTCTGTGTCTTGGGAACGTGGTGCTTTCTCTCACTGGGCCAGTTCTGTTTCTGCACTTTTCCCTAACCAAAAAGGCTTCTAAAGAGAAAAGATTTCAAATTCTGAGAAGGAAACGGTGGAATCTACCTATTATTTTCATTTTCAAAATAAAAATAACTATTTCTTTTCTTTTCTTTTTTTTCTTTTTTTGCTTTTACCATGTCTCATATATTTTTCTCAGCCGCATCATGGGATGAAACAATAACAAGCTAACCAGATCTGATGTGAGGTTGGTAAAAGAAAAAAAACACAAAGAACCCCTGATAGCATCAAAACTTAGATGCAAATTCACTGTTCTTACCAATGACCTTTGCCTAAGTGAACATAAAATAACCATTTCTATACATAACATTTCTCCTCCTTAAGACAAAATTTTTGAAATAATGACTTGGACAAAATTCTAATTTCTATTGCATGATCAACAGGTTGAGTGATATTTGCATCTTTATTTTCTAATTCCTTTTAGCAGCTCTCAGAACATTTCTAAACCCATATATCATTATTAAATGCCTTTTAAATAATAGTTTTTAAAATCATTATATTTAATAGGACTAAGATATAATAGAAATTTGAAGTAGTTTTTATACTTATGTCAAATTATCCTAAAGGCACAGGATCATTATTGGAGAAATCTGATTCTCAAAAATGTTTCAGATAAATTAATACTATTCTGGAGGGGAAGAGAATAGATTAATCAGTGAAAAGGAAAGATAATGTTAATGAGTTAAGCACCTAATTATTTTAACTTATTTCAGTATTGATTTAAATAATGTTCAGTGGAAGAGGCTGTCTTATCCATGTTCAATACCAATTTAAAGTGCTTTAAGAGAATTATTTATTTATACTTTTCTGTGGTACATTTTAATAACATTAAACTACTTAGTCTTCCAGAGGTGAGATTTTTTTAAAGTGTACTTTTTAAAGAGAAATGACAAAACAATAAAAACAAACACCATAATTTTGGTTAAATAAAAAATATCTACTTCTAGATTTTTGTAAATGTTAGAAGTAGAAAGGAGCAAAATCAAAGTTGCATTTTTACAAAATCATTTGTATTTTTCAATAGTTGTTTTCCCACTATGGCTTTCAAAATAAATTTTCTTTCGATATAAAGATACTTGTGAAAAAATCACAAATTTGATACTATTACTCTAGAAATAAATTCATAATAATGTATATAATGCTGAAACATTTCTTATTTTTAAATATTTGAAAGGTAAAAATTTTATATTATTGTTATACACTTTGCTTTTGGCTAATGAGATTAAACATTTCCATTTCTTTTCTGTTAATAGTCTGATAATGTCCATAGTGAAATTTTATGTTTGCCTCTTACAAAACTTATGAATTCCAGAGAGGGCAAACATATAGGTATTTTCCAATGCTTTCATATTTTATAGGCACCTTTCTATCGACTGATTACTTATCTAGGTAACTTATGTTTCTGTGTGTTTAGGAAGAAGTGAGGATCAAATAATTTAGGTTATTATAATATATTTTTACATATATCACAATTCCCATTCTTCTTCTTTTTTAAGAGATAGAGTCTTGCTCTGTAGCCCAGGCTGAAGTGCAGTGGCACAACCATAGCTCACTGTAACCTCAAACAACTGGGCTCAAGTAATCCTCCTGCCTCAGCCTCCCAAGAAGCCAGGACTAAAGGTGTGTGCCACCATGCCTGGCTAGTTTTTTTTTTTTTTTTTCGGATAGATGGGTGTCTCAGAGCTGGTCTCAAACTCCTAGCCTCAATCAGTCCTCCTGCCTCAGCCTCCTAAATTGCTGGGATTAGAGGCATGAGACCCATTCTTCTTTTAAAATTATTTTAGCTAATTATTAATATTCATGTCTCTAAACTCACTTACTATTAATTCGTTGTCTTTGACAATTGGATGGGAAAGCATACATAACACCAATTTTAAATTAGTTCATTTGATGAGCTAACTAGATTCCTTCCAAAAACATTGATGTGGGGAAAGGCACAAAATCAACAAGGCAAGGGATTGTATTTTTAGTCATGTGAACTACCACAGAGAAAAAATGAGTGAAATATTATCAGGAAAACAGGTTCTTCATTTTCTACTTCTATGTTTGATGAGCTTATTTTTGCCTGAGGTGAGGTGGACCCCTAGGTACCTGACAACACAAGGGCTGATCATTCTCACCTGCTTTTGTGTAAATATCTTCTGTTAGGTATTGGATTCAGTTTGTTAGCACCTAAATATCCTCCTGATAGCCGTAAGGAAGAAATAGCATGTAAAGACTATTTTATTTATATTTCAATATTGGGCAATGAAATGATGGTCAAAAGATTATGATGTTATTTTATCCAATGAAATGACACAGTGTTGAATATGCTTAATTAGGGAGTAGAGTTATAAGTATGTTTGCTGAAGTCAATAATGTTTGACCCTTGCAAAAGATGACAAAGCAAAAGTGTTAGCTAAAAACTAATCCATCAAATTATTATTTTTTATAATTGATATTATTTTTGGCTATCAAATGCAGCCTGCATTTTTTTTCTAGTGTTCAGAGCACAAGATATTTTGAAAAACAATGAGAGAAAATCTCCCTTTTTCTTTTTCTTCCTTTAGTGACACTGGGGTGTAAGAACGAATTTTAGTCTCCCACAAAATCTAATCACCTCTGAACTGGCTTGGTGATCAGCTTGTTTTTAGGAATACATTTTGACTTAGAAAAGAATCAGTATTTGTTTTAAGTAACACCAAATCCTTGGGTTCCTTTCCTGTCTTACATGTAAATAGTAATAATCACATTTTTAAATAGTTTAATGTTTCTGTTGTCTTTTAAACTATTAAAATAGTGAACTATCACTAAACTTTCCAAGAGAATGGCAAAAGCACTGAGGCCACTCTTCTGTGGTTGGTAACTTATCTGCAGTTTTATTAAAATATCTGCTGAGACTGTTTATATGCTTTTTAAATATTCACAGACTTTTAAAAATAGAATGCATTTTCTTCTTTAATTTTCAGTGAAAAGAAAGCAATACTTCTGAATCACTGAATATGGACTTACCATAATGAATCTGCTAATTCCCAATTATGTTTCTTGTGGTTTAGTTAAATGACAACTGCATATTTTTCAAGATCAATTACTAATTAGTTCTCAGTGGATTCACAGGAATACTGCTTTCCTTCAATTTGGAAAAGATCATCACAATACTGAAATTTCTCATTTTCATTTGTATATTGTACCCCGTAAGCTGTACTATTTTTGTTTCTGATTTTCATTTATATATTGTACCCCATAAGCTGTACTATTTTTGCACAGCTTGTACTCAGTGTTTTCCTCCTGAAGTTAAAAATATTTATGGTTGAAAGCTTAAAAACCAATCAAGAAGTGTGATCCACAATTTAAATATTGAACTCATTTTAAAATTGAAGCCATTCATAATTTTCTACTCAGACATTATCAGTGAGTTTTACTTCTTTTGTTCCTGCTATCCAATCTTGATATTTTTTACTCCATTCTAGTTAACTATTTCACCACTGCTAAGGATTTCTTTTTTTCTTCCATAAGGACAAATTCAAGGAAAAATGGTAATTATAGACAACACTTTTTTAAACTTTAGCAATGAAACAGCTTAACTGAATCCCATGAAAAAAGTGTATGTTCTTTAACTTTGTTTATTTTCTTTATTGGGTAAAGTAATATTCAAGAACATGTTAAATAAGTTGAGATCTGGAAGCAGCTTTCTAATATTTTACGATTAAAGTGAAATTATAGGATATATTGTGGTTCTGGATAAGTTACATATCCTTATATAAACATGTTACTTACAACTCTATTAAACAGAAGAATAAAAAGTGGTACCTTAAATAATTGACAATTACATTCTTTCCTAGAAATTTGGGTAAAACATTTGGTAGGTGGAATAATGTCTTATACATTTCAAAGGCTGTCAGTTAGCAATCCAGCCTATTTCCCAATAGGTAAATTCAACAACGGTTAGATTCCCCACAATATAGAGAGTAGTAAAGTGGCTGATTAAAAAGATGGGAAAGTTTATCACTAGCAATTAAAGAAGCTTCCATTCCAGTTAGATAACTGATAGAATAATTAAATAAAAGATACGTACATATATGTATATTCCTAAAATCAATGGTCAAGACAAGTCGTATTATAACAGAGAAGTGAAAAAAAAAAGACATAGCTGGGCCAAAGAAAGCAAATTATGATAATTGAGAACATGGGAATGGATTTCTTTTTTAAGACATCTCGGTGACTAAGGCAATATTTGGAAGATTGTTGAAAATAAGCATTAGAATTTCTGGCGGAATTAATTTAAAATTGTACCTAGTTGAAGTATATTTAAAACACACATATAAAGTAGCAAACAGAACAATTACCTTTAAAATTGGGTCTGATTCTTGCATCATATCCTGATGTCCTGCCCATTAATTTATCCAGAAAATCAGAAGGTGACATTGGAGCACTTCGAGATCTTGCACTATCTGTTTCCTTTGTGGCAACCAAACTACAAATAAGAACAAAAATATAGACTTTACAAAAAGAAGTATTTCTAATAATTGTTACCTACAAATATAAAATAGAAATGCTGAGCTAAATATCTTTGGCAACAAAACAAAAACCTTTAGATATCATACAGTGAAGATTATAATAAGATAGACATTTATAGATTTATAGTCAATACTTGTAAGGTTTCATATCTATTCAGTCCAATTGTCAGAGATGGCATTCTTTTGTATTAAACCTGAAAACAAAGGCCACTTCCAAAATATTAAGCTTTCAAATCTGTGTTTACAAAAGCCTTATTTCTGATAGCAATTTTTAACCAAATGTATCCTTATTGCTTTAGGTGTAAGAAAACATTAACATTCGGGGGAGGAGCCAAGATGGCCGAATAGGAACAGCTCCGGTCTACAGCTCCCAGCGCGAGCGATGCAGAAGACGGGTGATTTCTGCATTTCCATCTGAGGTACCGTGTTCATCTCACTAGGGAGTGCCAGACAGTGGGCTCAGGTCAGTGGGTGAGCGCACCGTGCGCCAGCCGAAGCAGGGGCGAGGCATTGCCTCACTCGGGAAGCGCAAGGGGTCAGTGAGTTCCCTTTCCAGGGGTGACAGACGGCACCTGGAAAATCGGGCCACTCCCACCCGAATACTGTGCTTTTCCGACGGGCTTAGGAAACGGTGCCCCAGGAGAGTATAGCCCGCACCTGGCTCAGAGGGTCCTACGCCCACGGAGTCTCGCTGATTGCTAGCACAGCAGTCTGAGATCAAACAGCAAGTGGGCAGCGAGGCTGGGGGAGGGGCGCCCGCCATTGCCCAGGCTCGCTTAGGTAAACAAAGCAGCCTGGAAGCTTGAACTGGGTGGAGCCCACCACAGCTCAAGGAGGCCTGCCTGCCTCTGTAGGCTCCACCTCTGGGGGCAGGACACAGACAAACAAAAAGACAGCAGTAACCTCTGCAGACTTAAATGTCCCTGTCTGACAGCTGTGAGGAGAGCAGTGGTTCTCCCAGCACGCAGCTGGAGATCTGAGAACGGGCAGACTGCCTCCTCAAGTGGGTCCCTGACCCCTGACCCCCGAGCAGCCTAACTGGGAGGCACCCCACAGCAGGGGCAGACTGACACCTCACACGGCCGGCCAGGTACTCCAACAGACCTGCAGCTGAGGGTTCTGTCTGTTAGAAGGAAAACTAACAGAAAGGACATCCACACCAAAAACCCATCTGTACATCACCATCATCAAAGACCAAAAGTAGATAAAACCACAAAGATGGGGAAAAAACAGAGCAGAAAAACTGGAAACTCTAAAAACCAGAGTACCTCTCCTCCTCCAAGGGAACGCAGTTCCTCACCAGCAACGGAACAAAGCTGGACGGAGAATGACTTTGACGAGCTGAGAGAAGAAGGCTTCAGACGATCAAATTACTCCGAGCTACGGGAGGATATTCAAACCAAAGGCAAAGAAGTTGAAAACTTTGAAAAAAATTTAGAAGAATGTATAACTAGAATAACCAATACAGAGAAGTCCTTAAAGGAGCTGATGGAGCTGAAAACCAAGGCTCGAGAACTACGTGAAGAATGCAGAAGCCTCAGGAGCCGATGCGATCAAATGGAAGAAAGGGTATCAGCCCTGGAAGATGAAATGAATGAAATGAAGCGAGAAGGGAAGTTTAGAGAAAAAAGAATAAAAAGAAACGAGCAAAGCCTCCAAGAAATGTGGGACTATGTGAAAAGACCAAATCTACGTCTGATTGGTGTACCTGAAAGTGACGGGGAGAATGGAAACAAGTTGGAAAACACTCTGCAGGATATTATCCAGGAGAACTTCCCCAATCTAGCAAGGCAGGCCAACATTCAGATTCAGGAAATACAGAGAATGCCACAAAGATACTCCTCGAGAAGAGCAACTCCAAGACACATAATTGTCAGATTCACCAAAGTTGAAATGAAGGAAAAAATGTTAAGGGCAGCCAGAGAGAAAGGTCGGGTTACCATCAAAGGGAAGCCCATCAGACTAACAGCGGATCTCTCGGCAGAAACCCTACAAGCCAGAAGAGAGTGGGGGCCAATATTCAACATTCTTAAAGAAAAGAATTTTCAACCCAGAATTTCATATCCTGCCAAACTAAGCTTCATAAGTGAAGGAGAAATAAAATACTTTACAGACAAGCAAATGCTGAGAGATTTTGTCACCACCAGGCCTGCCCTAAAAGAGCTCCTGCAGGAAGCGCTAAACATGGAAAGGCACAACCGGTACCAGCCACTGCAAAATCATACCGAAATGTAAAGACCATCGAGACTAGGAAGAGACTGCATCAACTAACGAGCAAAATATCCAGCTAACATCATAATGACAGGATCAAATTCACACATAACAATATTAACTTTAAATGTAAATGGACTAAATGCTCCAATTAAAAGACACAGACTGGCAAATTGGATAAAGACTCAAGACCCATCAGTGTGCTGTATTCAGGAAACCCATCTCACGTGCAGAGACACACATAGGCTTAAAATAAAAGGATGGAGGAAGATCTACCAAGCAAATGGAAAACAAAAAAAGGCAGGGGTTGCAATCCTAGTCTCTGATAAAACAGACTTTAAACCAACAAAGATCAAAAGAGACAAAGAAGGCCATTACATAATGGTAAAAGGATTAATTCAACAAAAAGAGCTAACTATCCTAAATATATATGCACCCAATACAGGAGCACCCAGATTCATAAAGCAAGTCCTGAGTGACCTACAAAGAGACTTAGACTCCCACACATTAATAATGGGAGACTTTAACACCCCACTGTCAACATTAGACAGATCAATGAGATAGAAAGTCAACAAGGATACTCAGGAATTGAACTCAGCTCTGCACCAAGCGGACCTAATAGACATCTACAGAACTCTCCACCCCAAATCAACAGAATATACATTTTTTTCAGCACCACACCACACCTATTCCAAAATTGACCATATACTTGGAAGTAAAGCTCTCCTCAATAAATGTAAAAGAACAGAAATTGTAACAAACTGTCTCTCAGATCACAGTGCAATCAAGCTAGAACTCAGGATTAAGAATCTCACTCAAAACCGCTCAACTACGTGGAAACTGAACAACCTGCTCCTGAATGACTACTGGGTACATAATGAAATGAAGGCAGAAATAAAGATGTTCTTTGAAACCAACGAGAACCAAGACACAACATACCAGAATCTCTGGGATGCATTCAAAGCAGTGTGTAGAGGGAAATTTATAGCACTAAATGCCCACAAGAGAAAGCAGGAAAGATCCAAAATTGACACCCTAACATCACAATTAAAAGAACTGGAAAAGCAAGAGCAAACACATTCAAAAGCTAGCAGAAGGCAAGAAATAACTAAAATCAGAGCAGAACTGAAGGAAACAGAGACACAAAAAACCCTTCAAAAAATAAATGAATCCAGGAGCTGGTTTTTTGAAAGGATCAACAAAATTGATAGACCGCTAGCAAGATTAATAAAGAAAAAAAGAGAGAAGAATCAAATAGATGCAATAAAAAATGATAAAGGGGATACCACCACCGATCCCACAGAAATACAAACTACCATCAGAGAATATTACAAACACCTCTATGCAAATAAACTAGAAAATCTAGAAGAAATGGATAAATTCCTCAACACATACACCCTCCCAAGACTAAACCAGGAAGAAGTTGAATCTCTGAATAGACCAATAACAGGAGCTGAAATTGTGGCAATAATCAATAGCTTACCAACCAAAAAAAGTCCAGGACCAGATGGGTTCACAGCCGAATTCTACCAGAGGTACAAGGAGGAGCTGGTACCATTCCTTCTGAAACTATTCCAATCAATAGAAAAAGAGGGAATCCTCCCTAACTCATTTTATGAGGCCAGCATCATCCTGATACCAAAGCCTGGCAGAGACACAACAAAAAAAGAGAATTTTAGACCAATATCCTTGATGAATATTGATGCAAAAATCCTCAATAAAATACTGGCAAACAGAATCCAGCAGCACATCAAAAAGCTTATCCACCATGATCAAGTGGGCTTCATCCCTGGGATGCAAGGCTGGTTCAATATACGCAAATCAATAAATGTAATCCAGCATATAAACAGAACCAAAGACAAAAACCACATGATTATCTCAATAGATGCAGAAAAGGCCTTTGACAAAATTCAACAACCCTTCATGCTAAAAACTCTCAATAAATTAGGAATTGATGGGACGTATCTCAAAATAATAAGAGCTATTTATGACAAACCCACAGCCAATATCATACTGAATGGGCAAAAACTGGAAGCATTCCCTTTGAAAACTGGCACAAGATAGGGATGCCCTCTCTCACCACTTCTATTCAACATAGTGTTGGAAGTTCTGGCCAGGGCAATTAGGCAGGAGAAGGAAATAAAGGGTATTCAATTAGGAAAAGAGGAAGTCAAATTGTCCCTGTTTGCAGATGACATGATAGTATATCTAGAAAACCCCATTGTCTCAGCCCAAAATCTCCTTAAGCTGATAAGCAACTTCAGCAAAGTCTCAGGATACAAAATCAATGTGCAAAAATCACAAGCATTCTTATACATCAATAAAAGACAAACAGAGAGCCAAATCATGAGTGAACTCCCATTCACAATTGCTTCAAAGAGAATAAAATACCTAGGAATCCAACTTACAAGGGATGTGAAAGACCTCTTCAAGGAGAACTACAAACCACTGCTCAAGGAAATAAAAGAGGATACAAACAAAGGGAAGAACATTCCATGCTCATGGGTAGGAAGAATCAATATCATGAAAATGGCCATCCTTCCCAAGGTAATTTACAGATTCAATGCCATCCCCATCAAGCTACCAATGACTTTCTTCACAGAATTGGAAAAAACTACTTTAAAGTTCATATGGAACGAAAAAAGAGCCCGCATCGCCAAGTCAATCCTAAGCCAAAAGAACAAAGCTGGAGGCATCACACTACGTGACTTCAAACTATACTACAAGGCTACAGTAACCAAAACAGCATGGTACTGGTACCAAAACAGAGATATAGATCAATGGAACAGAACAGAGCCGTCAGAAATAATGCCACATATCTACAAGTATCTGATCTTTGACAAACCTGACAAAAACAAGAAATGGGGAAAGGATTCCCTATTTAATAAATGGTGCTGGGAAAACTGGCTAGCCATATGTAGAAAGCTGAAACTGGATCCCTTCCTTACACCTTATACAAAAATTAATTCAAGATGGATTAAAGACTTAAATGTTAGACCTAAAACCATAAAAACCCTAGAAGAAAACCTAGGCATTACCATTCAGGACATAGGCATGGGCAAGGACTTCATGTCTAAAACACCAAAAGCAATGGCAACAAAAGCCAAAATTGACAAATGGGATCTAATTAAACTCAAGAGCTTCTGCACAGCAAAGGAAACTACCATCAGAGTGAACAGGCAACCTACAAAATGGGAGAAAATTTTCGCAACCTACTCATCTGACAAAGGGCTAATATCCAGAATCTACAATGAACTCCAACAAATTTACAAGAAAAAAACAAACAACCCCATCAAAAAGTGGGTGAAGGACATGAACAGACACTTCTCAAAAGAAGACATTTATGCAGCCAAAAAACGCATGAAAAAATGCTCACCATCACTGGCCATCAGAGAAATGCAAATCAAAACCACAATGAGATACCATCTCACACCAGTTAGAATGGCAGTCATTAAAAAGTCAGGAAACAACAGGTGCTGGAGAGGATGTGGAGAAATAGGAACACTTTTACACTGTTGGTGGGACTGTAAACTAGTTCAACCCTTGTGGAAGTCAGTGTGGCGATTCCTCAGGGATCTAGAACTAGAAATTCCATTCGACCCAGCCATCCCATTACTGGGTATATACCCAAAGGACCATAAATCATGCTGCTATAAAGACACATGCACACGTATGTTTATTGCAGCATTATTCACAATAGCAAAGACTTGGAACCAACCCAAATGTCCAACAATGATAGATTGGATTAAGAAAATGTGGCACATATACACCATGGAATACTATGCAGCCATAAAAAATGATGAGTTCATGTCCTTTGTAGGGACATGGATGAAATTGGAAATCATCATTCTCAGTAAACTATCGCAAGAACAAAAAACCAAACACCGCATATTCTCACTCATAGGTGGGAATTGAACAATGAGAACACATGGACACAGGAAGGGGAACATCACACTTCGGGGACTGTTGTGGGGTGGGGGGAGGGGGGAGGGATAGCATTGGGAGATATACCCAATGCTAGATGACGAGTTGGTGGGTGCAGCGCACCAGCATGGCACATGTATACATATGTAACTTACCTGCACATTGCGCACATGTACCATAAAACCTAAAGTATAATAATAATAATAATAATAATAATAATAATAATAATAAAAGGAAAAAAAAAAAAGAAAATATTACCAACAGAAAAAAAAAAAAAGAATATTGATTGTTTCTATGCTGAGGTCTGGTGATAAGTCAATATAAAAGTTAAAAATATAGTTAAATAATTAGGTATACAATTTCTTTAAATATACCTTTCAAACCATAATTTGCATATATGTATGCAAATATATATGATCAAATAATCTACAAGTATAATAATAAACATTCACAATTCTATAAAAAAAAGAAAACATTAACATTCAACTGTGAACTGCAATCTTCTTGCTTTTATTGAGGGAAAACATCACTTTTCAGGTTTTGTGAATTTTTCTTAGCAGTAAAAAACTTCTGTCTAATAAGTTAAACAATATTTTTTTCTTCAATTAGAGTGCTTATGAATTAGGAACACACAAAGTCAAATTCATTCTGCTTTTACCTACATGTCATTAGTCTACAATACCTTTTGCTCAGATCTAAAATTTATGTGTCAAGATTGAGAAATTGCCATAAATGTACCATGTGCACCTGGATATTATATTAGTAGAACCTGTGTCCAGGAAAGGTAGTGTGCTCCTATATTCTTTTCATCCAATTTTTTTCCTTTGTGTCCAGCCACTTATCCTAGAAACCCATAGTGTAGGCTGCTTCTCCTGTCCAGCTCTTCAATTACAGAGCCTTCTCCAACAGAAGCTGGGGCCTGCTTGTTAAGATCAAATGATTCTTTTTATCCACAGAGTTTTTCTCAGGAAAGTGAAACTGACTTTCTGGAACTGATGTGTTCAAGCTGATGTCACTTCCTGAAGATCATCAATCATCACATACTCCCAGCTCTGTCATTCAACTCAGGACATTGCCAAATCAAACCATTTGGGTCACCATATGATCATAACAAGATCAATTATTAAATTCCTTAGATTTCTCCTGCCAGAATTTTAGTGAGAAGTAAAATTGGGGCTTAGAGCCATCATCATTAAGTTGTTTACCACAGGGATATATGCAGTGATTCATGGGCATAGTTTTAAAATCTCATCAATCTTGGTGATAATATGAGAATGAGATTTCTATAAGCACAGAATCACAAATAACAGTATCTATTAGCTGTTGCCCTGTTCTAGAGGTTCTGTCTGGTTCTGGGCACTCTGAGTCACTTGTTTCCCCAGTGACTCTCATTCTGTCATTCTTGCTTTCTTCCAGAATGGAAGCGTTTTTTCTGCCTATTCTGTTGGCTCCATATGACTTAGTGATCCTTTATCTCTGATTATTATTGCTCAACCAAACTGTCATTGTGATCACTGGGAAGTTTATTCTAATACAAAAATAATTATAATAATAAAGATTTTTTTTTTTTTTTTTAAAAACCTATCTTCTCAATGACTCTAGAGCTTTCGCTTTCTTCTACCATCTGGTTTTAAGTAACTTTTTCCTGTCCTATCAAGAAGCATTTGTTTATATTCCATGGTTCAAGAATAGTGTGGAAAAGCATCGTTGGAGCTTTTGTAGCTACGTGCTGCTGCTTCTAAACCATTCTCTTTATTTCCCTTGCAAAATCTCTCCTTTCAATTATCAGAAAATAAACTTCTACCTCCTCCTACCAACAAAGATACCAATGTATCTTGATCTGAACCAATAATACTCTGCCTCCTTCTCTTAAAAATACTATATGACGCCCGGGTGCGGTGGCTCACGCCTGTAATCCCAGCACTTTCGGAGGCCGAGGCAGGTGGATCACGAGGTAAGGAGATCGAGACCATTCTGGCTAACACGGTGAAACCCGGTCTCTACTAAAAAATACAAAAAAAAAAAAAAATTAGCCGGGCGTGGTGGCGGGCTCCTGTAGTCCCAGCTACTGGGCAGGCTGAGGCAGGAGGATGGCGTGAACCTGGGAGGCGGGGCTTGCAGTGAGCCGAGATCATGCCACTGCACTCCAGCCTGGGCGACAGAGCGAGACTCCGTCTCAAAAAAAAAAAAAAAAAAAAAAAAAAATACTAGATGACTATGTATACTGAACCACAATCCTTCACATCGTGCACTGAATGTGGGAAAATTATCCTAGATTATCAAGGGCAGTTCTATACGCAACAACATATAAGGATATATGTATGTATAAAGACACATGCAACAGCATCCTTATAAGGATATGTATCCTTATAAAAAGGAGGCAGAATTATATTTGATGAGACCCAGAAGAGGGAAGGCAATGTGACCATGGAGACAGGAAGCGGGGTGACGCGGCCACAGCAAAGGAATGCTGGCAGCCACCAGAAGCTGGAAGAGAAAAGGAACGGATTCTTCCCCAGAGTTTCTGGAGGTAGCACGGACCTACTCACATCCTGATTTTGACCCAGTGAACTGATTCCAGACTTCTGGCCTGCAGAACTGTTAGAGAATAGATTTCTGTTCTTTGTGGTAATTTGCTACAGTTCCCATAGGAAACTAATACCAACCTTCTATTGAATTTTTCATTTCTGTCATGCCGCTTTTCAACCCCAAAATTACTCTTTGCTTCTTTTTTTTATAATCTCTATCTCCTTATTATTTCCTTTTTGGTGGGACACTGTCATACTTTCTTTTTAGCTCTTTGTACGTGGTTTCCTTTAATTCTTTAAATGTGCTTAAAATAGTTGATTTGAAGTCTTTGTCTAGTAATTGCAATGTCTTTGCTTCCCTAAGCATGCTTCTATTGATTGCATTTTTCCTGTGTTTGGTCCATATATTTTTGTTTCTTTGAGAAACTTATAACTTTATTGAAAACTGGACATTTTAAGTAATATACTGTGGCAACTATGGAAGTCATATTGTCTTTTCTCCCCAGTTTGGTGTTGTTGTTCTTTTTTAAATGGACTTTTCTGAACTAATTCTGTAAAGTCTACTTTCTTTATAATATGTGACCATTAGAATATCTACTTGGTTAGCTTAGAGATCAGCTACTAATTGAACATGGATTTTATTAATTTCTAGAACCAATAAGTCACTCAGTATTTGCTGGGGTTCTGTGTCATGGGGTCATACCTTCAACACCATGTCAGGCAGTTGATTACTCTAGACTTTACTTTCACTTGTGTGAGTCCTAAAAGTCAGCCAAAGTTGAGCGCTAAGGGTCTCTTCAGGTCTTTCCTGAGCATGCACACAACCCTGGGTGTATTACTTTGCTAAGGCTGCCATGACATAGTATCATGAACAGGTGGCTAATGCAACAGAAATTAACTTTCCCACAATTCTGAAAGTCCAAGACCAAGTTGTCAGCAGGGTTGGTTTCCTCTGAGGCCCTCCCTTGTCGGCTTGTAGATGTCCATTTTCTGTTTTTTTATGTGATCTTTTCTTTATGTGTGTCCGTTCTAACTTCTTATAAGCACACGAGGCATATTGGATTAGGGCATATTGTTTTACCTTAATTACCTCTTGGTAAGGTAACAAACCTTACCTCCAAATAAAGTCATGTCTGGAGGTACTGGCAGGTAGGACTTCAACATAGGAGTGTTGGGAGAAAAAACTTCAGCCCATATGTGTGGCCTTCCAGATAACCAGGAATATATGCAGTTTTTCCAAACCTATATATGGACATATCATTCCAGTGCTTTTCCATTTAACATTCTTGTTAAGTATGTTGTGTGCCCACACTGTTACTGATTGCCTTAGGCACCTGTGAAGTTTAAAAAATGACTCTAAATGTTTTAAACAAACTTCTCCAGGAAAAAGACTTCTGGTGGTGGGTGAACTCCAAGTTAGGTCACAGAAAAACAGATTTGCAAATGGGGTCTTCCAGAAAACCTGCAGACAAGTTAAATAATGATCATTCTTAAAGAATAAGGCCTTAAAGGAGTTCAGACTCCATGTTGTCCCCTCTGGTGGCTGCCAGGTTGTGGACTTTTCCTGTAATTTGGGGCTATTATTTTACATTGTCACCACGGAACTGAAGAGTGGGGGTGTGAAATTGAGCAAATTATAATGCCACAAATCCCACTGTTTTTACTAAGAGAAAAATGTTTTTCTTCAATATACAACTTCAGGAATCACTACAAGCCTCTGATTGTCAGACTTTTGAAAAAGTTGATTCTCACAATTTTTTTGCCAGTTTTCTTGTTGCTGTCATAAAGAAGATAATTTATGGAGGTCCTTACTCTACTATGTGTTTCTTACTCTACTATTTTTGCTGATGTCATTCTCTAATAATGCCTTCCTAGACTTCTTTTTATATTTGTTTTACTATATCTTTGCTTTAAATAGCCATGTCCCTCATAGCTCCATTCTGGAGCTCTTCCATTGATCTCCTTGTGAATAATTTTATTTACTCCCATGGTATCAACTGTACACTGTGATACTATTTTGTAGGTCTTTCAAAAAAATATCTTTTTTCATAAGTAATGTCAAAATTTACATTTATTTATTTATTTATTTATTTATTTATTTATATTTAGAGACAAGGTCTTGCTCTGTTGCCTAGGCTGGGGTGCAGCAGCACGATCATAGCTCCCTGCAAAGTTGAACTTCTGGGCTTAAGCGATCCTCCTGTGTCAGCCTCCTAATGGGGTCTCACTACGTTGTCCAGGCTGGTCTCCAGCTCCTGGACTCAAACAATCCTCTTACCTTGGCCTGCCAAAGCACTGGAATTACAGGCATAAGCCACTGCACCTGGCCAAGATTTGCTTTTAAAAGAAAGGATGCAAAGTCTGTCTTTAGGATTTTCCTATGATATATGTCCAAAAACTGTAGAGTAAATATTCTAAGTGACGGTTATTCTTGTGGCAGTAATAAAGAAATAATTCTAGCTATCTATCATCTATCTAGCTATCAACTATCTTTTCATATATATTTTCAGATATAGCAAGTATTAGTCAGCACAATAAAGAAAAAAATGAAAGACTAAGATTTAATTAAGATTAAATCTTAACTAATTTTAGATTTAAGATTTTCACTATCTACCAACAACTTTGACAAAAAAATAATTTTATTTATCTAGGCAGACCAATGCTAAATTTTAATGATAATAATCTCTTTCATTCATGCAAATCATATCTTGCAAAAGTCTGTTTTTTTCTAGTTTTCATTAACTCATTTCTAAAATATTTTTCCAAATGTTACAATTGAACATTAATCTTAAAATAGAATAAGAAAATCAAAAAATCACATTTTTCTCATCTCATACTAAGCAATCACTTATCCATTGAAACCACCTATTATAATAGTTTGTTATTTGAACCAATATGAGAAATAAGGTATTAAAAATTCTCCAGTAATGGATGTAGAGATGTCATCTCTGTATACTTTTTAAAAAAATATTACTCCAAATACAAGTAGTGGTAGGGACTGGCATGTTAAGTGCCATGTGATGCTTGCATTTGCTTAAGAACTCCTAGAATTATGGACATTTATAGGAAGGCAACAGCGTTAAGCAATCAAAATACAACACAATTTTATGCACACACGCACACACACACATACACACCACACACTATGCTCACTATAATTGTATTGTCCCAAATTCCTGGTTGAATATTTCAAACCCTATTAACAAGCACTCTCAGCACCCAATTATCCCTTTCGAATAACTAAATTTAAAAAGCAAGATAGTTATTGTTTAAATATGACAAACTCATTCTTAATCTATTTGAAGGTTAAAAATTGTTATTAATATTTTAAATCTTATCTCATTTCTTTTGATGTATTCAAAAAACAATAATTGAGCTACTGCAATAACTGCTTTCCTGAAATTTGATCTGATATTGGTTCTGTAAAAATTCTATTTGAAATATACTTTCATTGCCAAAAGTATTTGCTTCCAAATATATTATGTAAAAATCATGACTAATTCACCAGGGGTGGGAATATATAAAAATCCATTTAATAGAGGACAAGAGTTTTATGAGTAGTAGCTCATTCATTTATTTATTTAACAGCCATTACTGACATGTTCCAAAGAGCCTGGCATCATGCCTAGAATAGTCTCAAAGAGAAAAAAATTATAAATAAATAAATAATTATATATATTTATATTGTATATATATATAACCTCAGTGTTTAACCTTTTTAAAGATCAACATGTTGTTAAATAGTTTCTGCTAATATATAAATTTTCCTTGTTTATGCAATTAATAATTAAATTAAGCTGGAGGAAGCAAAACATACTACCTTTTATCAATAACATAGACCAAGATGGAAGATATATCTTTGGTAAATACCTTTAGAAGGATGTGAAGTATTTCATCTGGTCGCAGAAAATCTACTAAAATTATCTGCTTTCTCTAAAAACAGTTATATATTTTATAGTCAAATGTCCCATTATTTTTTTCTGTTCTTTAATACTAGAAATTAAAAATATATTTTACCATAAATGTGAATTAAACATGAAATTATGGTTCTTTTGACATGGCACTTAAAATTAATAAAAGCACAAATATAATTTGATAAATGTATTGAGAACTATACATGAAATATACATTGGGCTGGGATGGAGGAGGAATATGTAAGAGATGATAAACTGTTTTTAAAGTACAATACACAAACTTTTATAAGCCTTTTATAAATGGAGAAAAGCTTACTACTAATAAAATTATAGTGCATTTATTTATTATGTAAAAGTATCCTTTCTTATACCATAATGTAATCAAATATATGGTATA
This sequence comes from Pongo pygmaeus, assembly GCF_028885625.2. Lineage (NCBI taxonomy): Eukaryota > Metazoa > Chordata > Mammalia > Primates > Hominidae > Pongo > Pongo pygmaeus. The sequence goes on from NC_072376.2 coordinate 188,099,652, forward strand.
TATTGCAAAAATGATTTTTGAGTTCTTATGTAATTTGTTAGATGCAAAGCACTGTGCTACAAACAGTAAAGTATATAAAACACAAATCTGAATCTTTAAAGTGTTCACAGTTCAGTCGATTACTCTGTGTGGTCTCCTTATGAAGTGAGCAGGAGCTGAAAAATGAGAAGATAATGAAGTGAATGATCCGTTGGTTCCCTTGTTAATACGGTGTGAGCAAAATCCTTATGTTTTGTAACAGGAATCAAAACCAAACTCTACAGATTCATGCCTATAAAATGAGAAAATTCTGAAAAGATTAATATTTAAATTTTCTTTATGAGTTGCTATGGTTTCAATGCCATATGGTCTCAACGCCATGAATTTTGGACTCCTCAAAAGTCATATGTTAAAATTCTAAACCCTAAGTTGGTAATAGGAGTGGGGACCTTTGGGAGGAGATTAGGTCATAAGGGCTCCAAATGAGATTAGTGCTTTTATGAAAGAGGCCCCAGAGATTTTCCTTGCCCCTTCCACCATGTGAGGTTACAGTGAAAAGAGAGTGGTCAATGTACCAGGAAGCAGGCCCAAAACCAGACAATTTGCTGGTGCTCTGATCTTAGACTTCCCAGCCTCAAGAACCAGGAGAAATAAATTGTGTTGTGTATAAGCCATCCAGTTTATAGTATTTTGTTTCTGCAGCCTGAAAGGACTCAAGTACTACTGATGTTTCCTTCAATGATACAGACTCATTCAATTGCTTATGGGCAATTGATTTTACTTTTAAAGATTCACATTTTTTACACAAAAGAATTTATTGTTGGCAAATTTACATTGAGTTATTGGCTAAAAAGCATTTTTACATAGTCTATCCCTTTCTTTTCTTTTTTTTTTTTTCCTTAGACTGAGTCTTGCTCTGTCACCGGGCTGGAGTGCAGAGGCACGATCTTGGCTGACTGCAACCTCCGCCTCCTGGGTTCAAGCGATTCTCTTGCCTCAGCCCCCTGAGTAGCTGGGACTACAGGCAAATGCCACCACGCCCAGCTAATTTTTGTACTTTCAGTAGTGACGGAGTTTCTCCATGTTGGCCAGGATGGTCTTGATCTCTTGATTTCGTGATCCACCCTTCTCAGCCTCCCAAATTGCTGGGATTACAAGCATAAGCCACCGTGCCCAGCCCCTTCCTTTTCTGAAAGGGGAGGAGGCTTTGCTTACAGAAAGACTTCCTATCAGCTAAACTCTTACTCTAATGTATTTCTCCTAAAACTTTCTTCTTATTACAGTAATATCTGAGCCTTGTACCATGTGAACATTAGCAGACAGCCTTTAGAAAACTAGTCATTTAAGGGAACTCACAGTAATAAATACTGCAGTAATATTAATTTAGAATGAATTTTGGATAAGAAACTTTACCATCAAAGCCATTTCTATTTTGTCTAAACCTCCTAGTTTCAACAGAGCTGATGTATTTATAGCAAGTTACTAAGATTGTTAGCAAATTAGCTATGATCAGTACTTTGGAAGGAAGCAGCTTTGACTTTTTCGAATAGTCTTTTATTTATGAATCTCCTCAAAATCTGTGGTAATTAGCTTGCCTCCCACACTTCACTCTTCTTTTCTGTGCTGCACCAAGTATTTCATTTACTATTAACTTTTCTTGGAACCTCTGTGTGGGCTCATACACATTTCCATCAATGAATTTTTTTAACTTAGGTATTTTATATATTCTTATTTATATAAAGATGTGCTACTTGAAAGTTCAGAAACTTTAATTTCATAAATGCTGGCAGAAACCAATTCATTCAAGTATTGAAACAGAACATCAAAATTTAACAATAATATCCAATAAGATAAGAGAGTACTAGCTGGGCGCATTGGCTGACACCTGTAATCCCAGCACCAGGAGGCTGAGGTGGGAAGATGACCTGAGTCCAGGAGTTTGAGACCAGCCTAAGCAACATAGCGAGACCTCGTCTCTACAAAAAAATCAAAAATTAGCTGAAGAGATAGCAAACACCTCTAGTCCCAGCTACTCTGAGACAGGAGAATCGCCTGATCCCTGGTGGTCAAAGCTGCAGTGAGCCATGACTGTGTCACTGTGCTCCATCTTAGGCAACAGAGTCAGACTCTATCTCAAAAAAAAAAAAAAAAAAAGATAGGGGAGTAAAATATATTCACTCACTTTTGGAGGATGAAAATAGCCAATAAATACAGATGCTTTTATGATGACTTTTAATATAATTGCCAATAAGTATCTCTGGTAAATACACCTTAAAATTTTGAGAGAAAATACAAAAGTTGAAGGTGAGAAACATAACGTGGGTTTGAGACAGACCTTGAGACATGGGGCCACAATGTTCCATGATCTATTTTCAAAAGTTATTTGCACAGAGAGAAGAATGACTCTCGGGGAACAAATCAGTGCCTAGGCTCCTGAAGCAGGGAAGGTTTGGGGTATGATGGAGAAAGAGAGTTTACTATGTATTCACTACCTCCATGAGCCAGTCCTGTAGAGTTATGGGCCCTTGCGAAAACAAATTTAGGCTTTTCTAATTTGTAAGTAACATAAGCAATTGATATTCCTAGCCACAGTTTGAAAAATAAGATACAGAATGAAAGATATGAGCGTTTTACCCATCTCCCTATGCTTCAGTATAGGGAGAACTGAAGAGAAACTTGGTCATCTGGGAATATGTGATGTTTCTAGTATTTCAAACTAAATCATAGTGGCTAAGAAAAAGAATCATTGCAGTGAAGACACTACCAGTGAAGTAGGCCTTAAGTTAATTTTTGGACATTAATAATTAAAAAAAGAAGGCCAATATGGAAGAATATTTAAAAGACTTTAAAGGCTGGGCACGGTGGCTCATGCCTGTAATCCCAGCACTTTGGGAGGCCAAGGCGGGCGGATCACAAGGTCAGTAGATGGAGACCCTCCTGGCTAACATGGTGAAACCCCGTCTCCACTAAAAATACAAAAAATTAGCCGAGTGTGGTGGCGGGCGCCTGTAATCCCAGCTACTCAGGAGGCTGAGGCAGAATGGCGTGAACCCGGGAGGCGGAGCTTGCGGTGAGCCGAGATAGCACCACTGCACTCCAGCCTGGGCGACAGAGCAAGACTCTGTCTGAAAAAAGGAAAAAAAAAAAAAAAAAGACTTTTAAAACACCTCTGGAGACAGAGAAATAGCTAAAACTTGATGGGCCACTAGGATCTTGATTCTTGTCACTGTCAGCAAAGTGCCAGTGAAATATGATTATTATTTTGAAGTGATCTCATTTCTACCTGCAGTTGAATAAGGACTTAGGAATTTTAATTTTTCGAAGATAAATGATAGCTGCTTCCTGATATCTTAGGCACAGGATTAATATGCATATCATTTAATTATCATAATAATGTTATTAGTCATAATTACCTATGGATTACAGATGAAGAAACAAAGGTATATAGAAAAGTTAGTAATTTTTCTAGGCCACTCAAATATTGAAAGTAAAAGCCTACATTTTAAAATAAACCAAAGCTTCCGCTTAAAGCAACTAGAAAAGGTTTTTTAAAAAGTGCCATGGCAGTGCTAAAAACACCAGTGAAAAACGACATGATTAAGACCTAGGTAAAAAGAAATTCGAAGGCAATCCCTATATTTGGAGATGCATGTCCCTTTGGGGTGGTAATAAATTCCGTAAGTCATAACTGAGAGGCTAACAACCTGAACACCAGTTTTGAAAACTTTATGGATTTAGTAAGACAAAAATTGCATTCTAGGATTCACCAAAATGGCGAACTCACATGAGTTAGAGATCTCAAAGAATTACAACTTTTAAGAATTCAACTTTAGTAAGAATGACCCAGAAATACAGAACCTTAGAAGGAAGCTAAGTATTACTTGAAATCCTCTCAATTTCCAAAGTGGAATGCAATAATAACCCCAGGTTGCTAGCAACTTACCTCTCTAAATAAATGCAAACATATTAAATACCTCATTTTGGGAGGAAGAATATATCGCTCTAAACCTCAAATTTTATCTGATTCATATGTACAACATCTGGGATGTGATATAAATAAGCAGGAAAAAAAAAGTAAAAGAGAATTAACTTTAAGATCTTAAACTCAAGACAAATGTGAAATAGAAATAGATAAACAAAAGATTCAGATGATGAATTTGTCACAGTGATTAAGCTTTATATGTTTAAGTAGATAAAAAATAAAAAAACTGAGAATTTCAGCATGGAGATCTATTATAATTAATAACTAAATGGCAATTCCATAATTTAAAAATTAAATAAAATTAAGAACTCAATTATCTTAACAGCAGATTAGGCATAGCTAAAAAGAGAATTACTTATTTGGAAAGCAAACCAGAAGAAAATGTATAGAAGGCAGTATGGAAAGATGATAAAATGAAAAATAGAGAATAGTCTTGATACCTCATAGTAAACATGCAAAAATAAATGCAAAAAGAAAAATTATAGGTGCAGTTGATAGTAAAGTAATTTAAAATTTTTCACAGATTTTATATGGACTTAAAGAAGATTAATTTTAACTACTTTTTGATAATTAATTTTTGTAATTAATAGACATAACTCAATGTGGTGCACTGGCTAATTAATTCAGGAAAGTGAGGTTTTGCTGATTTCTACACCAGACATTCTGTCTCCTTTTCAGTTTGTGTAGCATACTCTCAAATGGATTTTAACACTTCCTTTCAGTCACACTGCATCTCCCGATTTCATTTATTTTCCAATAAACAACACCCTCTCTACAGGGTCATTCCTATAAGCATTCAAACCATGCTTTTATTTGTATTATTAAAACCAAACCCCCCCAAAAAAACTTTCTTTACTCTATCACTTGTCTCAGCCACCTGCCCCTTTCTCTTAAAAGCAAAACTTTAATTACACATACTCACAATGTCTAATTCCTCTCTGTATATAGACAGCGCCTGGCTTATGATGATTTGACTTACTATTTTTTAACTTTCTGTTGTGGAATCTGATGCTTATGCCTGCCTTATGATGATTCGACTTACTATTTTTTGACTTTCTGATGGTTTGGGCTGCCATTTGTTTGTTGTTGTTGTTGTTGTTAAAAAACTGACGACAATGGCTGGCTTAAAATAAGACAGATTACACCTGTTTTTTACTCTCAGTACAGTTTTCAGTACATTACATGAGATATTCAACACTTCATTATAAAATAGACTTTGTATTAGATGATTTTGTCCAACTGTAGGCTAATAATGTAAGTGTACTGAGCATGTTTAAGGTAGAGTTGGCTAAACTATGATGTGCAGTAGCTTAGGTATACTAAATATATTTTCAACTCAGGATATTTTCAACTCATGATGAGTTTATCAAGATGTAACCCCATCATAAGTTGAGCAACATCTGTATTTACTCTTGAATCCACACCAGCCTCTTTCACCACCCATCAATAAAATGCCCTTGTCAAGGTCCTAATATCCTCCACAGAGCTAAATCCAGTGAATCCGTATTGAGACTTTTTTCTCTAATGACACGTCCCTTGGTGATATTATCCAGTCTAATAGTTTCAGACATAGTATAGAGTACATTGAGCAATTTCAGTTTATATCTCGAGCTATGAATTCCCCTGCACTACAAACTATTGGGTCCAACTGCCTACTTGTCATCTCCACTTGGATATCTGACATTATATCCAAATCAAACTCTTGTCATTTCCACACAAGTTTGCTCTTTCTGCATTCCTTTCAAACTTGGTTAATAGCAACTCTATTCTTCCAATTCTCAAGATGAAAATCTTTGCTAATTACTGACTTCACTTTTAACTTTTACATATCATATCCATCCTGTTGGCCTTACCATCTAATTTTATCCATAATTCAACCACCTTACCATGTTCTCTTTGACTGGTCTATTCCAACTTACTACTAGTGATTACCTTTGCCTAAAGTGCTCATTGGTCCTCTGTTCATCTCATTAACTCTTACTTATCATTATGATCCAGATTTAAGCATAAATTTCCCCAGGAAGCCTTAAGTATTCTATCTGACTTTAGAAAATACTGCTAAAATGTGTCTCAAATCTGTCTTTCCTTGGTAGCACTTGTTGCAATTGTAACTGTCAATTTTTACAGGATTGATATATGTCTATCTGCATCCTTTGTAGGATCTACTATTTAAGCAAAAGTTGTCACTGTTTCATTTGTTTAAATAGCCCTAAAAGTAATCCAAAGTATCTAGAGTAACTCAATAAATATTTTTGGAATGAATTAACTGAATATAATGAGGGAGAAGTCAAGCCTCAGAATTTGATCCTCCAAACCAACCAGTAGTCATGCTTTGTGTACATGTTTGACACCAGAGAAGGTCTAACCTTTCTCATTTCTCATCCTTGTGCCCAAGTTAGGAGTGATGCTGATGAATAATAAAAAAAATATTTAAATTGGCCCAATTTTCCCATACAGCTAATGTTTACATTTTTTTGAATAAGCATAGAAATTGCTCCTCCTGGTCTTAAAACTTGAAACTTACATTTGTCTCATCTACGTTCCTTTCTCAGAAAACCTGCCATCAGTTCTCCCAGATAGTATCTAGGAACTGAAATGTACCAGATCACTACATCCAGATAATGAGACAACAAAATCCTCATCTATCATGATTGTCCAACTGACTACCTGCTTTCTGTTGATCAACTCCTCTTCTTTACCCCTCCCTAATTCTTGTTTTTTTGTGCATAGTTACATTCCTTCCCTATTATATAGACCTCCAATTTTAGTCAACTGCGGAGGAGTTGAAACTAATCTCCTGTCTCCTGGCTAACATCACCCAAATAAAGACTTTCTTTCCTAGCAATACTCATTGTCTCAGTGATTGGCTTTCTATGAGGTGAGCAATGGGACCTAAACTGAACCCCTGGTGTTTGGTAACGGTATTATAGAACAAAGATTTAGAAGTAGATAAAAATCAAGATGTAGAAATCTAAAAGAGAAACTTGAGTCATCAAAATCATAGTCTGAAAATTGTCATTTAAAGATGAAGCCAGAGTTGTGAATTGAAATGCTGTCGGTATCTTTTTAACCAGGCTTGATATTGCAGTAGTGTTACATTCAGGACTTACATAAATTAGTGCTTATTAGGGGTATCTATATTCAGTGCTCGCCAGTTGCCAGTGATAAATTACATATCGTCTGTACATGAACATAGCATATTTGGGTGTGAAGAGTTAATATTGGGTTATGGTGGGGATGGGGTGGGGAAGGAGGACTCCATTCAATAGTGAAATATATGACAAGAATTAGTGTAATTATTTGAGATTTCTTAAATCTAATCTTTATACAGTTTATTGGTTTTATCTATAAGATTTATTTTCATCATGCACTCATTCATTTTGACTAAGCTTTGAAAATGCTAAACTTGAAATTCATGGTAATTGTTATAACTTCCTAAAAACTGTCTCTTCTCATGGGTAATAGTTTATTTCTTTATAGATTTGGCATCAGCTTATTTCAACTGAAAGAGCTAAAAGACCATAATGCAGCTAATTAACTCACTGATTTGTAGTTTCTTAATGACTTATTTATTTTAAAGGAAATTAATTAAGTGTTTCAGAATACATTGAAAATTACTTAGGAAAGACTTAATAGCTCCTATTGTGTCATGCTCAAGATAATAAAATGGAAGGTATCATGACACAATGGATGAGGCTCCAGATGGGTAGCCAGGAAGCTTGTATTTTGTTCTTTTCTGTCATTAACTAGTTGTCTGGCCTTGGGGAAGCCAGATATTTTACCAGTACACATTTTTCACAGATAAGTTTAGTAAAACAAATGATGTGATATACACATATATTTAGAAAACTGCCAAGATCTGATGCTGAAATTTGGCTTTTTCATTGGATACCATGACTCTTTTGGTCAGGGATATTTTTAATTGAAATAAAGAGAAATCCACTCAACCTAGTTTATGTAAAAGAGCCCTGAATGGTGATAGTAGTATCTTATGAGACTCAAATTGTAGAAAAAACAGACAAACTTCAGCAAAGACTGAGCACCATAAAATTAAGAATCTGATTGATTCATCCCAGTTCATGAGTTCAACTCCTGGTTGAAATTGCTTTAGCAAGAGAGGTTCAAAATCACTTTGCAAACTTGTAGTTGTAGGGGCCTTGACTGACAGACTTGTCTACTAGTTTTCCTTAAATAATTTCTCATTCGTGACATTTGGTTTTTTATAGCCCAACTACTGAATGGATATTTAAAGTAGTCTGGGGTTTATATTGTTTTGTATTTAACAGTTTGTTTTTGGTTTTGGTATTCTAAGCAAGATTTTGAATAATTCAAAAGAAATATATCAGTTTATATAAAACTCAGTGAAAATTTATAGGATGAAGGACTTCTGAAATAGTGCTCCAGAGTTTCAGGCAGGAAAATGTTGAACAGACAGGTAAAAAGATAAAGTTTCCTAGAACCTGTGATGGGAAAGAGTATGGAAAATACAAGAGAGTAGAAGAATGTCAGCATGGCTGGAAGAGAGAAAGAAAGCATCAACCTAATAACAAATGAGGCTGGAGAGCACTACAAGTACCTGATCATGTAGTGCCTTACAGATCATATTATGGACATGTATCTTCATAGCCTCATTAAGAGACAATTCTAGTGGTCAGGAAGAGAGTTGAGGGTAGTCTTGGTAATTTTAATAGCAGTAGGGGTGGAGAAGAGTGGAACAACCTAAGATATATATAATTAATAAAATCCACAGAATTTGGTGGTGGTTTGGTACTGGATGTGAAGGAGAAGAATGTCCGCAGGATTGAAGTAGTGTCATTCATCTGGGATAACACCCACGGTTTGTTGTCCCATGGCCACAGAAAACTAGGACATGGATACACCAGAATGAGGTTAAGAGTGGAAATTTAATAGGCAAAAGAAAGAGAATAGCTCTCTGCACAGAACACGCGGTCCTGGAGAAAATGTGTTACTGTTTCTACAGTGAAATTCAGAAGGTTTTATAAATGAGCTTGATGGGGTGGTGTCTGCTTTACATAGGGCATGCAAGATTGGTCAGACGAGGTGTGCCATTTGCATAGGGTGCGAAGAAGCTGGCCACCCCATCCCAATCTTTATTATGCAGATGGCTTCTCTCCTTGGCTGGTGCCATGTCGCCTGGTTCTTTACTGTACACGTAGTGACAAAGAAAAGTGAAGATGGAGCCTTCGTGTTGAACATACCTGGCTTCCAGATAGCCTTTTCTGTTGGCACAGCTGTCGGCATTCCCCTGTGCAAGCTTCCAGCTTGCTTATCTATGTTTGCAGTTTGATTTTTCAGGCTGCTCTTTGTTAAAAAAGAAATGATTCGGGAGCTGCTTTTTGCTAAAAGGGAAGCCGTGCTGAGGACTCCTTTACCCTCTCTATTTGCCTAAATAATTTCTTTCTAGCTCCTGTATTAGGATGAGTGTGGTGGCTTTAAAACTGTTTCTCAAATTTTTTTGCACTCCTCTCTTCAAAGAGTGCTGTTCAATTTCCCTCCTCTTGAAATTTGGCTGGGTAAAGTGACTTGATTGTGCATGAATTTTGTGGTTAGGTCATAAAATGCATTGTAACTTCCATCTTGCACTCTTTTGGATCACTGACTCTGGGAAGCTAATCATCATGTTGTGAGAACACTCAAGAAGCTACAAGGGAGAAACCAAGGGCTTCTACCAGTAGGCTTCATCAACTTCCTGCCCATTTCACTGAGCCATCTTGGAATCAGCTTCTCTATCCCAGTCAAGACTTCCTCTGACTTGACTGAGATCTCGACATAAACCTCACGAAAGATTCGGAGCTAAGACACCTACTTAAGCAGCTCCTGAATTCCTGACTCACAGAAACTTTGAGGCTTATAGGTATTTATTGTTGTTTTAAGCCACTTAAATATCAGGGTAATAAAAAGTATTTTTTACCAAGAAGTTTCTGCATAATAATAAAACAGGTTGATATGGAACTCAGTAAATTTTCAATAAACCACAACATTTATTATTTTTATGGATATTATAGAAGTCGGGTCTTCAAGAGGATAGTTTAAATGAAGAAATGTTTCAATGATGCTATCTGACAAAGGCAGTGATTCTTCAACTCTTCAAACTTTTGTGTAATTCCAGAGAGCAATAAAGGCACCCTTGATTTGATTTAGAGTATCACTGTCTCTTTGGGAAGTGATCATGTGGAGCCTTTGTCCGGATATTACTTCAATTTCCTCTCAGAGAAAAGAGGTCTTCCTTGAAAAGATCAAGAGAAAGGTATAGCAAAGACTTTTCCTGAAGCTTATAACTCCTGTTCTTGTTCCATGTAAACATTTTTGATAAATCACTTTTTAAAATCTGGGATGTTCAATATTGTTAATTAGCATTTAAAATAATTAAGCTTAAAATTATAAACTTCAATCTGCAGCTTTACACACACATCTCATTATACTAATCGCTGCATGCATAAGACTTTCAAAAAAGCAAGGTGTAATTCCCCAAAACAACCAAAAAGCAGGTTTTGAAAATCTAAGAGGAAACCAAACAACAAAATTTCAACATTCTTATAGAAGCAGAAAACGTGCAGATTGTTAAGATAAGACAAAGCGGAATATTTGTTCCCCCATATTGTATTTCATATACATAAAAGTTAGCCCTCTGTATCTGTGTCAAGTCCTGCATCTGTGGATTCAAAAAACCAGACATTGAAAATATTCAGAAAAAGAGGATGGTTGTGTCTGTACTGAATATGTAAAGGCTTTATTTCCTTGTCGTTATTTCCTAAACAATAGAGCATAACAACTACTTAAATGGCAGTTACCTTGTTAGGTATTATCAGTAATCTAGAGATGATTTAAGGTATGTGAGAAGATATGGGTAGGTTATATGGAAATACGACTTTATTTTATATAAGGGATTTGAACATCAGTGAATTTTGGTATCCTCGGGAGTCCTGGAATCAATCCCTTGTGGATACAAAGGGACGACTGTATATGTATCTGTATATATTTCTATAGATACCCATATACATACAAAACACATATTCTTATATTCATTTAGTTGTATATATGTGGTAAAATAAAGTTATGGAAGACTCTACATGCAATAGATGAAATACCAGTAAAGTCTCTGTAACCAAGGAATATACTTTATGTTGGAAGAAACAGAAAATAAACAAAATAAACATATACATAATCAAGACAGTTAGAGACTGCTCTATGTTCTCAGAAGAAAATAGACAGTATGATGAAATAGAAAAGACAATCTATCTTGAACAGGATGCTTGAATAGACTTAGAAAGTCTTTACTGAGCTGAGTGTGAAGCAGACAAAAGAAGATACAGAGAACAACTACTTCAAACTCAACGGTGTTGTAGCAATAATCAATCTACTGGAAAATAATAACATAAACTTGGTCTCTTATACCATGAAAATAAGTTACAGATAAATTAAATCTCTAAGTATATGTAAATTTTTAAATAAAATATTCAAAAATAGTTCAAGAGTAAGCATATTTCTATTTTCTTTCCCTTGCAGTGTTCATTAAGAGACTAATAAATGACTAAACACAGATTCACTTTCAAAGACAACAGGAAGGAGATAACAGCAAACGAGAAATTCCTACAAGTTTTACAAGTTTCTGGGAGATGAAAAAGAAAGAAATAATCTATAAAGAGATTTATATGTATCTATCCAGAAAATTTTCGGAAATGATAAAAACAGGTATTGTCAAAGTCAAATGAGCCTATTTGAGATCAAAGGAGGTTGAGCTGAAATAGAGAATTGTCTAGACCTATTTTTGTAAAACTGCCAAACATTATGAAGAGAAGATTCTGAAAGATTTCCTGAATGAATATTTTGAAAGAAAAAGTAAAACACAAAACAACGAGATCGCTTTTAAATTTTCATTTATGGAGGCTACGAGATAAAAAGATAAAGCCTTTGAAAATTCTGGGTGAGCATTATTTTCATTCAGTATTTTCAATCCAGTTTTCCAGCCAATCTAGGAATCAGAAGTAACTAAGCAGCCATAATACATGGAATCAAATACTCTACCTGTATAAATGCTCTCCGGGGAAAATCTTTGAGAAAATACTATATAGCAAAATGAGGAAATAGACAAGAAATAGACCAAGAATCCTAGGAGCTGATCCAACTTAGAAAAGTAGTGATGTGATTTCCTCAAATGAAATCTATGCAGAAGGTCTTAGAAAACACAGATATAGTTTTGGTCAGAAGAAGAGAGAACTCTAGGATGGCCCCTGTGCTGTGGAGTGCAGTGAAGTATGGAATGTATTGCAAAAAGGACATCATAGGATTGAGAGTGGGAGGAAGAAAATAAATATTTGAAAAAACACTTAAAGCCAGAAGAAAACAAGTATGGAATTAAGGAAAAACAAAAGGTGAACCAAAAATAATATAAGGGTATTTTTCAGATGTATGGATATACACTCATGCACCATGTAACGACATTTTGGCCAGTATCAGACTGCATGCAGAATTGTGATCACAGAGGATTATAATGAAGCTGAAAAATTCCTATTGCCTAGTGATGTCATACCCATGGTAACATCATAGGGCAATAGATTACTCATGTGCTTGTTGTGATGCTGGTATAAACAAACCTACAGCATCGTCAGTCATATAAAAGTATACCATATACAATTATGTACAGTACATAATACTTGGATAATGATAATAAATGTTACTGGTTTATATATTTACCCTACTATACTTTTAATCTTTATTTTAGACTGCATGCCTTCTAGTTAGATTTTTCAAAGTTAGCTGTAAAACATCCTCAGGCAGGTCCTTCAGGAGGTATTCCAGAAGAAGGCATTGTTATTGCAGGAGATAACATCTCCACACATGTTATTGCCCTGAAGACTTTCCATGGGACAAGATGTAGAGGTGGAAGATGGTGATAGTGATAATCCTGATTCTGTGTAGGCACAGGCTAATGTGTGTGCTTGTGTCTTGGTTTTTAACAAAAAAAAATTTTAAATATGAAAAAAATTTAAACATAGACAAAAGCTTATAGAATAAAGATATAAAGAAAATATTTTATAAGCTGTAAAATGTCCTTTAAGCTAAGCATTGTTATAAAAGAGTCAAAAAGTTAAAAAAATTAAAAGTTTATAAAGTAAGAGTTACCGTAAGCTAAGGATGATTCATTATTGAAGAAAGAAAATATTTTTTTAATTTAGTGTAGCCTAAGGGTACAGTGTTTAAAAATTCTACACTAGTGTACAGTAATGTCCTAGGCCCTCACATTCACTCACCACTCACTCACTGACTCACTTAATATTGCAAGCGCCATTCATAGTAAGTGCTCTATACAGGCAAATCATTTGTTTTTACCTTTAGCAAACGTAGTTTTACTGTATCATTTCTATGTTTAGATATGTTTAGACATATGTATACAATTGTGTTACAATTGCCTACAGTATTTAATACTGTACATACTGTACAGGTTTGCAGCCTAGGAGCCATAGGCTATACCATGTAGCCTCGGTGTGCAGTAGGCTATTCCATCTAGGTTTGTGTAAGTACACTCTATGATGTTCATACAATAACTGTGTCACCTAACGATGTATTTCTCAAAACTTTTCCCTGCTGTTAAGCAACAAATGGCTGTAGTCATAATAGTAAGAAAAACATGAACATTTAAAAATGATTGCTCAGCTGGGTGCTGTGACTCACACCTGTAATCTCAGCACTTTGGGAAGCCAAGGCAGGTGGATCACTGAAGGTCAGGAGTTTGAGACCAGCCTGGATAACATGGCGAAACCCCACCTCTACTAAAAATACAAAAATGAGCCAGGTGTGGTGGCGCATGCCTCTAATCCCAGCTACTTGGGAGACTGAGGTAAGAGAATCGTTTGAACCCAGGAGGCAGAGGTTGCAATGAGCCAAGATTGTGCCGCTGCACTCCAGCCTGGGTGACAGAGTGACACTCTGTCTCAAAATTAATTAATTAAAAAATAAAATAAAAATGATTGCTTTTAGGAAGCATAACTCAGTATAAGGGAGGTAGGACTAAAGAATGCTATGAACAGCATTAGAGCGCTATCCTCACCATTTGATTTTTTAATCCATATGCAAATTTTACTTTAAAAAATAATTCAAAGTAAAGGATTAGAGATATAGAAGAAATTAAGACTTTTATAGAAGAGAATTTTATAAATAAGACAAAATAAAAGGCCTTAAAGAAAAGGCTGATTTATTTAGTACCCACACTTACTCATTTTCATCTTCAAATAGGTTTTGAAAATATACAATGTGTCGAGCACTGTCTGAGGACTCTGGATTCTGCAATAAATAAAATGGAACAGAATCTTTGGTCTCATGGAGTTTACATTCTAGCAGAATGGAACATTATAAACCAGAAATACGAGAAATTAGTAAATTACATGCTATTTTGGAAGAAAGGAGCAGTTAGAGAAGAACGGAGCAAAGGACAATAAGAAGTGAGAGGAAAGGAAACAAAAGAGGCTGGTCTAGAAACCCCCCATATAGAATATTCACTTCTCTATTCTGTGACAGAATGGATTAGCGGTGGGGAGAGGCAAGAACAAATTCTCAAGGCAACTCTCTCCCCTTGAAAGTAAAGGAAACACATGGAATGGATACGTAGTATTAATCCCCTAATTAGAACATTTTTCTTAAATATATATATATATAATATACATATGTATTTATTTGTGGTCACATATACTTGTAGAAATATATAAAATATAATCTGGAAAGAAACATATTAAATGATTTCAGTCATTATCTCCAAGAAGGGAATTAAGACAGTGTTGGCAACCAAGGGAAACTTTTCATTTATCCAAAATATTTGGATTTTTATTTTGAAGACATAATTATGTATTACCTAAGTAATTGTAAGTGAAATTAAATCTACATAAAGACTTTGAAATCCATTTTAATTAAATGGCTATAATGATTAGAGTCAAAATTATAAATGCAAGTTTGTGGTTATATATCAATTACCACAGTAGCAGCTTCATACACAAGCTTTAAAAAAAATGCCAGTTACATTCTAAATCCCTATAGCAGCATTTCAGGGAAATAGTTTGTCAATATTACCTTTCCTTTGTCAAATCCATGAAATAGCAGTTGATTTCTTAAAATAAATCTCAAGCTATAAAATGTTCCTCATAGGTATTGTTGCTCCTAGCTTCCTTCTGGGAAGGGATAGTCTTTCTTTTCTCTCTCATTCTTTACATATCCAAAAAGACTTCCTCCCTAAGCCTGATTCTAGACAATTCGTCTTCACAGTTTGTTTTTTGAAACCGTTTTAGTCTAGTTGTGTTCATTCACCACACACATAACACACACACACACACAAACATGCACGCACTCACACAGACACAGACACACACAACAGACAGCATGCACAAGGTACTTCCCCACCTCTGTTTTTTTTTTTTTTCAAATGAAAAATAAACAGGGAATTTGCTCTGACTCTAGCCTAGAGTGTGCTGTTAGATAACAAACTTAATAAAAACATTCGGTTACCAATAAAATCAAAATTTGGAAGGTAAAATTTTCTTGGAATAGCAGATGTTACCTTTTCTTTAGTCAGAAAAAGGTCAGGGCACCCCCAGAGTCACAAGAGTAATTATTCAAAATCCAGGATGTGGCCTGATCTCTGTGAATTTGAGTGTGCATTTTTGCCAAAGAGAATTTTATCAATTCTTTTGCTTAAATGTCATGCCCTCCACATTGCCTTTCTTGGCTTAGCTGAGCCAGAAATGATCCCTCCTCCACTGAATTCTTACAGGCCATAGGTTATGTCACAAATATGGTTCTCATTCACTGGTTTTCAATGTTGATATGTAATACTTACAAGTCATAATTCTCTTTACTAGCCTGGAAGCTTCAGGGCTAAGGGCAGCAATCATGTCATATGACACATTTTATGGTGAATTAGAAAAACAAATAACACAACTATGTTGCTTTGCTATAATTTCTATAGTCCTTCTAGAACTCAGTTTGATAAAGGGTGGATCATTTGAAATTCAATTCAAGAACATTTTCTTCCTTATATTCTAAATATACCTCGAGCAGTTTAACTTACCAAAAGGTCACTGAGCATGATTTCAGGTACATTTTTCTAGTCATAATTTCAAAATGATTACATAAAATCAATGTGGAAAAAGTTGATCAAGAATTGAGATTATCTTCTAAATCTTATTCGGTAAAATACTTCCTAGAACTTTAAAATAAGCACAAAGCATGTTTAAAATAAAAACACTATATACATTTTATTTTAATCTATGTGTATTATCAGAAAAATACTGCAAAAATACTGGGAAAAAGTTATTTCACCAATCAGAAATAAGCAATACTGACCGAAATTACCATTTTACTTGGGATATTTTAAGTTATAGATTTACAAAGGAAAAGATACAGCAATAGTACTAATGAAATGCATTTTTATAAATCTTCAAATCAATAAGATTCAGGACATAAAAGCATGATATTTTGAAGCACCAATCTCTAGAGTCTCCAGATTTAAAAACAGATGTACACAGATATTGCAGTGAAGTCATTCTAAATTTATTTTTATAAATAGTATTGAACCAGCAGAGTAGGGACTCATTCAGATTATGGTAGATATTCATGCTTGTATAACTACAGATGTTTATGTTAATATCCCCTTTAAATGGAAGGCGTTCTATCTTAAGTATATTCAAGACAGATTGGGCCTTTTTATTCCTGTGGTGCAAGAAGCCCTACCTCTGCCTGACATTCCATTATGGAGAGAGAAAATGGCATAGAACAAAGGAGAAAATTAAACAATAAAGCAGAAAAAAAGAGTCTATAATTAAAAGTTGTAAGTACAGGTAAATATAGCACTAGGAATAGTGTCATTCAATTTCACTCTACTGAATATTACGCTATACCTCAAGGTTTTTATAGAATTATATTCTTTTTAAAAAGTAAGACAGAGCAAAGGTTAGCAAGATGCCATCACTGATGTTAACATTATTCTTAAGACTAATACTCAGTTTATCCTTAAAGCTAATATTCTAGGTTACCCACTCTCTCACCCTTCTCTCCTTTTCTCACCCTTCCTCCATCCTTTTTTCCTACCTTTCTACTATCTATATGCCTAAACTATTATAGGCAAAACATTAACAGTTTCCCAGGAAACAAAAGGGTTCAGACAGCCTCTAAATTATAGAAGTTATTTCCTGTGGCAATAAGAGCACACACTTTCCTTTAATCAAGCATAACAAAACCCCTAGAGACTGTGCTTTGTACAAAAAGGCTAGCTATTTTCAACATGTAAAGAAAATTGTTCAGATATGTAACTGAAAAATATAAGCCAACATTGCCAACCTTCGTGCTCATATATAGAAGAATTTTTAAAAAGAGTCAAATGTCTGAATTTGTTTCAGTCTCATATTTTCCAATGAAAAGATTAAAGATTGTCCTATAATTCTAATTAAATGAGTCATATTTTACCTTTTACAGAGTGATGAGATGATTATTTTTTCTCTAGAAAAGTCTAATACAGTGCTCCTTTGGAAAAATAACAGAGAATTTTAATTAGGTGATGTGGGTCTTATCTCTGACTTTGCCACAAAAATTAGTGCAGCCTTAATAAATAAAGATCATTCCTTGGCTTCATTCACTTCCTCTTAAGAGCAATAGAAATGTCTGCTGCAATGAGGCTGGACTGAATCCTCTATGAAAACTACAGCGTGGCCACACCACAGTGCCAGAAATAACACAGACTTGGCTCTATTCTGTGTTGCCTCGTAACCAGTTGCATCAGCCTACACTGGTCTGTTTCATTGTTCATCTTTATCATACTTGAGACTTCCCACTTCAAAGATATAATTGTGCATTCAACTGATGAATTATGCTGAACTATGAAATTACAACCTCCAAATCTATATCCTAATATATTCTGCCTCTATTCTAACCTCTTTCTATTTAGTTCCAAAGACTTAGCCCTTTTCTGATTTAAAATCTATCCTTCAACTATTGCTATTAAAACTCTTCTTTGTCATGTTTATTTAGTGACTTTGCCCTATCTCTTCTGTATCCCTCTTGTCTCTTTCTAAGTATTTCCAAATCCATTGATGTCTTTTCTCCAGACTATAAACAAGCTCACATCTTCTGAAACACATGCCTTGGCAGGACTCACAAAGGGGTTAGCTCGTTTACTCAGCCCACAGCTCTCAAACCCTCACGGGAGGGAGAGCACGCAGGTGAGAGTCTGCAGGAATCAGGACAAAGGCTTCTGGGCGCTGGCAGGAGTAGAACTCTGTGTGGCTATGCAGCAGCATCGAGGGGGGTATCCGTGACCCCCAGAGCTCCAGGGAGCATGTATTACAGTATGCTCTTTTAGCTTTGCTGTCCATGGATGGGTTAAGTGTTTAACAGCTCAATAGGGGGTCTGGTGACAGCCTTTTGCACTTGCCCTCTTAGAACCTGAGTTCTTGATGGCATCCAGGAAGAATCAGGTTGCATGAATGAATTGAAGGGTGGTGAATGTGGAGGATTATATTGATTAGTGGAAGTGGCTCTCAGCAGGATGCGGAGCTGGAAAGGGGATGAAGTGGGAAGGCAGTCTTCCCCTGGAGTTTGGCCATCCCTGAGCAAAATTTTCTCCAAAGTTCCACTGTCCAAGCAGTCCCTCTGGAGTCAAGCTGCTTCTCTCTGATGTCCAGCTGCTTCTTCTCCTCTCTCTTTTTCTGCCACTCTGCCAGTGGAGCTTGGAAAGCTTAATGTATTAGTTCATTTTCATGCTGATCATAAAGACATAACTGAGACTGGGCAATTTACAAAAGAAAGAGTTTTAATAGACTTACAGTTGCATGTGGCTGAGGAGGCCTCACAATCATGGCAAAGGAGCAAGTAATGTCTTACATAGATTGCAGCAGGCAAAGAGAGAGAGCTTGTGCAGGGAAATTCCCCTTTTAAAACCATGAGATCTCATGAGATTTATTCACTGTCACAAGAACAGCATGGGAAAGACCTGCCCCCATGAATCAATTACCTCCCACCATGTCCCTCCCACAACATGTGGGAATTCAAGATGTGATTTGGGTGGGGACACAGACAAACCATATGATTCCATCCCCATCCTCATCCAAATCTCATGTCCTCAGATTTCAAAACCAATCATGCCTTCCCAAGAATCCCCCCAAAGTCTTAACTCATTTCAGCGTTAGCTCAGAAGTCCACAGTCTAAAGTCTCATAAGTGACAAGGCATGTCCCTTCTGCCCAGGAGCCTGTAAAATCAAAAGCAAGCTAGTTACTTCCTAGATACAATGGGGGTATAGGCACTGGGTAAATACAGCCATTCCAAATGGAAGAAATTGAACAAAACAAAAAGGCTAGAGGCCCCATACAAGTCCAAATGCAGCAGGGCAATCAAATCTCAAAGCTCCAAAATGATCTCCTTTGACTCCATGTCTCACATCCAGGTCATGCTTATGCAAAAGGTGGGATCCCATGGCCTTGAGCAGCTCCACATTGTGGCTTTGTGGGTATAGCCCCACTCCTGGCTGCTTTCATGGGCTGGCATTGAGTGTCTCTGGCTTTTCCAGGTGCTCAGTGCAAGCTGTCAGTGGATCTACTATTCTGAGGTCTGGAAGATGGTGGCCCTCTTCTCATAGCTCCACTAGGTGATGCCTTATTAGGGACTCTGCGTGGGGGCTCCCACTTCACATTTCCCTTCTGCACTGCCGTAGCAGAGGTTCCTCATGAGGGCTCCACACCTGCAGCAAACTTCTGCCTCAGCATGCAGGCATTTCCATACATCCTCTGAAATCTGGGCGGAGGTTCCCAAACATCAATTCTTGACTTGCGTGCACCCACATGCTCAACACCACATGGAAGTTGCCAAGGCTTGTGGCTTCCACCCTCTGAAACAAAAGCCCAAGCTGTACCTTGACCCATTTTAGTTATGGCTGGAGTGGTTGGGATGCAGGGCACCAAGTCCCTAGGCTGCACACAGCAAAAGGATCCTGGGCTGGACCACAAAACCATTTTTTCCTCCTAAACCTCCAGACCTGTGATGGGAGGGTCTGCCACAAGGTCTCTGACTTGCCCTGGAGACATTTTCCCCATTATCTTGGTGACTAACACTTGGCTTCCCATTACTTATGGGAATTTCTCCTCAGAAAATGGGAGTTTCTTTTCTGTGGCATCATCAGGCTGCAAATTTTCTGAACTTTTACGTTGTCTCCCTTTTAAAACTGAATGCACATGGGAATTCAAGAAGAGATTTGGGTAGAAACATAGCCAAACCATATCACTTGATAAAGTGCACATTCTGATTCAGTGAGTATGTGGTGGAAGACAGTGTTTGTAGTTCTAATAAGCTTCCAGGTTGATGATTTACCTGCTAAAGGTCCACACATTGAATAGCTAGTCCTTCCATGATGGGGAAGGACTTCTCCTCATCTGCATGCCTCAGTGGGTTATAGGTTTGCTGTGTTTTCCATAGCTCAGTCTTCAGTGTGTGAGCTGGGGACTGGCACAGCTGGAGCCCAAAGGTCAGGGATCCCTGTGAGTCACCAGGTTTATTTACCCTAACTGGATGAAACATCCAAGTGTGCTTCTCAACAATAAAAAATATTGGAAAGCCCTTCCCCAGAATTCCAGCCATCAAATCTCACCTATTTCCAGTTCTTATACTCCCACCTGTATATTTATTAAATTGATATCTCATAGGCATCACGTTCACTATATATATCTAGAACTTAACTCACGATACTTGTCCACAGGACTGTTCCTTTTCTTGTATATTCTATTTTTGTCGTGGCACTATAATTCTCCAAGTTACTAAAGGAATAAATATGATTATCTTACATTATTCTCCCTTTTTTTCACATCCAATCAATGGACAAGTGGTTTTTTTTTTTTTTTTTGGTCATTTCTAATTGTGTTTCCTTCTCTCTGTTTTTGAAACGTGCTATAGCATTGATCACATACTATGCTCTCTGAAGCCAGTTTTGCCTCTCCTCACCGATCAACACATTTTCTTCACAGTTATCCATATTATTTCTCTCTTTTTTTTATTTGTGTTCCCAAATTCTTGGCATGCTTTTTTTTTAATTTTTAATTTTAATTCTTGTGGGTACATAACAGGTATATATATTTATGGTGTACATGAGATTTTTTGATACAGGCATGTGATGTGTAATAATATCATGTAAAATGGGGTATCCACCCTTCAACTATTTCCATATTACTTCTTTAGTGATATTTCTGAGACATTCTGACCATGCTCCTTTCCTACGTGTCACAGTCCTTTTTGCTTCAGTGAAGGTCTGAGTTCCACAAGGCAGAATGCATCTGGAGCCTCTGGACATCCTTTAGAGATGCTTCCAAGAAGTTCAGCATGCCACTTCTATTTACAACTTCTTGACCAGAACTTGGCCACAGAGGCACACAAGCCTGCCAGGAAAACTGCAAAATCTTTAACATCTTGGAAGTGTCTTTAAAGAGAAGCCTCTTCTTTCTGATAGCTAAAAAGAAGCCAGAATGAATGAAAGCAGAGCATCTATGTTCGATCTCAAAGAAGCAATCCCACGTTAAGGGTGGCAAAACAAGAGAGAAGGATTGGCAACCCCCATTCCGGCCTTGAGCTGTTCACTTGCATGGTTTTTCTTTTCCTTTCTTTCTTTTACTGTTGAGAGGGAGAAAAATCTTTCTTAAACCAATGTTATTGTGCACTTCTTGTCACTCACAAATGAAACTAATCTGTACTAAAACAACAATAAGAGGCTGGTCTGTTCATCCCTTATTTACTTTCTTGCCATTCAACAGCCTTCATTTCTACTATACAATGAATTTTAGAAACAAAGATCGATAATCTGGCATTAAGGTTACTAATATATATACTTTTTTGAGATGGAGTCTCGCTCTGTTGCCCAGGCTGGAGTGCAGTGTCACGATCTCGGCTCACTGCAACATCCACCTCCTGGTTCAAACAATTCTCCTGCCTCAGCCTCCCTAGTAGCTGGGATTACAGGTGTGCACCACAACACCCGGCTAATTTTTGTATTTTTAGTAGAGATGGGGTTTCATCATGTTGGCCAGGCTGGTCTTGAACCCCTGACCTCTAATGATCCACCCACCTCAGCCTCCCAAAGTGCTGGGATTACAGGTGTGAGCCAGTGAACCTGACCAAGGTTACCAATATTTAATTAAATATGAAATTATAGCTATAATGCTAAGTATATATTTTCTGCTAAAGAGAAATGATCAGATTTTGACCATGTTAGTTTTTAAAAATTGTAGTTGGCTAGAACAGCTCTACACTTTACATTTTAAAAGTAGCATATTAAATATAATCACTCAGTCTGTAGAAAGGTCACTCAGTTCTTCAAAGAAAGAAACAAGATCTAATCCTGAGTCTTATTTCTCCAAATTTATTCTTATTTTCACATGGCACACAAGTGAATGAGGAGAAGCAATAGAATTCAAGGACAGTTAATTTAGAAAACATTTAAAATAAACGAGCTATTTCTTATAGAGGCATATATCTCGTCTTTTTACTACTATGTTTTTGAAATTTAATTCTGATTTTTCTCTAGGAATTTGAATTTTTTTCATATCAAGATTTTCCAGTGTAATATTTGATGTGGGATTATATTTATGATAACTATACATATACCCACAGGGAATGATATGTACTTTGCCCTTTTGAAATAGAGCAAAATTTTAGATTCACAGTTATAACTTAGGGGGAAATATTTAGGCTACACATAAAACCTAATTCTCCACTATAGTCTCAGGAGGCACCAGCAAAGGTCTGCAGCAGAGTCAATGACTTTGATGATTCTCACCCTATTTAAGATTTGCAGGAAGAGATACCCTAAATTTCAGAGATTTAAAGGGAAGAATATTTTAGAATCTTTTCAGGTGTTTTAAGGTCTTTACAAAGAAACAACATAAAGCAGAAGGAAGATTTCTAATAGTTCTACCTTTATAATCCTCTGCTGCTTCTATTCTTACCAATAAATAAAACAGGAGGCAAGTTAAGGACACACAGGTCCATTTATTTGTGCTAGACAGTAGGATATAGAAAAAAGAAAAGTCTCTTGGTATTTTAATAGACTAAATGTAAGTTACTTCTTATAAAGGAATGATTTATATGGAAAATATTTAATGCATATTAGATTGTTTTGTTATTAATAAGAAAGTAATTTATAAAGGCAGATTGTCTCTAAGTTCTTTGGGTTAGGATTTCATTACACACTTCCATCTTTATCACTTATCAAAAATGTAATCATTTGTTTATAAAATCAAGAAAACTTATATGTCCCTTTTTTATTGGATGTTTGTCTTGTTTAACCTACTAATAATTAAATTTCCATCTTTAAACTTCTGATAAGTAGAACAAACTGATTTTAAATGATGGAAATTAACAAAAACATGTGTATGTTGACACCAATTGGACAAGTGAATATAGAGTGGCTTATTAGAATATGTTCTTCCCTTACAATCAAGTGCTGACAATGAAAAATTTTGTAACAGAGAAAATTATTTGAATAAACATTTGCTGATATTTTATAACTCCCTTGAAGAGTCATACAGATTTTCCCCAGCAGCTAGTCCTAACACAACAATACAGCGTGGATTTATTTGAAAAGAAAACTTGAGGGCCCATGTGGAAATATCTCCATGAAGTTTGCCATATTCTCTGTTCCACATGGAAACTGTGGCCTGTGCCAACAGTGCTTTTCCTGCCCATTCAAATTCCATCCTCTTTTCTGCCCAAATTCCATCACCTGCTTAAGATTCATTTAATATTTCCTCCTTCTTTATAAAGAATTTATACTCCTTTCCATTCCAGAAAAAATATTTTTTCTCAATATTTATCATTATTACTATTTTGGGTAGTTATTCACAATTATATTTTCAGTTACTGTCAGCAAAGAATCATCACTCATCTACCTTTTATAGAGACTCACAGGATTAATACATAAATGTATGTAAACAAAGAGACAAATGTTCTGTGATACCAATGGTTCTACATCTATCTAGAGAATTGGAAACTTATTAGAGATTCTGATCCCAGAACTCTGATAGGTGCAATAGCAGAAATTCAAGTATGATACCTTGAAAATATGCATCATTTATTTGATTAATATTTAGCATTGTCATTTAGTTATGCTTTCTCTTTTCAGTGCAAATATCTTTTTTAAACTAGGTGATTACATCATACATTGATTTAAAGATACACCTTATATATGAAATAGCAATTTTCTACAACTATTATGTATGAAGCATTATTTTAGTCGAAAATATTTAAAAGAGAAACCATCACACATGAAAGCTGACTACTGCTGAAAAGAGTAGAGTTGGGAATTGTTTCCAAATAAGAACAAGTAAGGCATAAGTGAGTAAGAAAATGAACATTTTTAGAATATTTTTTCTAGACATTTTTCCGTGAAAAGGAGAGATAAGAGGCAAGTGGAAAATATATTACCACAGACACACAAAATTAGGAATAAAGAAAAATAAGCTGCACCAAATTCCTCATCAAATGTTCCCCTGAATGTTAGAAGCACAGAATGATAACATAGTAATTTTGGTTATGCCTGGAGTTATTTATCTGAAATTGTTAATGTGCTTTAGAAAAGAAGAAATAGTGCTTCATGCCAGAAATTAGTGAGCCCTTTCAGCATGCTAGACACTCTTTTAAGCCCAGCAGATAAAACTGGGAATGTATTTTGGTCCCTGCCCTCAAAAACTTCACAGTTTGAGCTAGATAGAGAACTCAGACAGTGGCAATAGCCCTGGGATATGTGACATTGGCACACAGAGGAAGCATCCTCACCTAGACCTTAGGGAGACCAGAGGCTTCTTAGAGAATGTGAAATGAGTTAAACAGGAATTAGCCAGGCAAAGAGATGGGATTCACATTTTTCTCCCAGTCATTTGATGCAGGACATTTGGGTAGTCATTTCACTGAGTCTCAAATCACTTATCTTCTTAAGGCTTCCACCTAAAGTATTAGATGACCAATCCAACACACTTCCCCCACCACCCACAGAAAAGGCAAACATTACTTGCTGGTGATTTCCTCACACCCTACTGCTATGGTAATTACATCTATTTTATTTTCATTAGTAGTATTTTACTTGTTGCCACAATTAGCTGCCAATCATTTTTTTTTAAATTTCATAGTAACATTACTGCCAGATTTTTGTACATATTTCCTAACTCCTGAACTGGAGAACATCCAGAGCTAATATCAGGACCAACTGTTGAAATCTTGCTTTATAACTAAAAGTTAACTTTAAGAAGGAATGTAAACTTTTTACATGTATTTGACATTAAAAACAAAGTCAACAGAGTCTAAACCTAGTCAACAGTGTATAGAAAAACAAATGACATAGAAATGAAAATATTTCCAATATTATTTTTAAAGTTATTTGAATAAAATTATGATATGACATTAGTAAGAGCGGCAATGTCTATGGAGAAAGTCCAGTGGCTTCTTGGAACTATATGCATTTATGGAAAAATATACTGCTAAAGTTCTCTAAAGCTTTTAAGACTAACTTATTTTACAGAGTGTTTTACTTGTTTATTATAAGAAGCTGCAAAGCCCTAGTAAAATTCAAAATAAATAAATACTTTTTTATGGTTTTATTTCTATGTCATGACCCAAAATTGTAAATTATATGACCCTAGTCAAAGTAGCATCATGAAAGCATAGCAACCAGTATAACAAGGGGTGGTATCATCCCAAGGTGGGTGGGCAGAAGTTTTTTCTTGGGGGGATAAAAAGCCTTACTATTTTTATTTTTAAAATAAATATATAGAGAGAGTACATAAGAAAATACATGATGTATCTGTGGTATTACAATTTCATGGAAGTCAGTTACAAAAAAATGTCTACAAGAGGTGCTTTAAGAGGCAATAATGAAAAAAGTTGAGAAATATACATTACATTACACAATACAAATGCATTACAAAATACAAATTCAGTTTTTCATGGGGCAAAGAACCAAACCCTTTTCTTTTCCACTAGATGCTGCCAATTTGTATCTGTTTTACAACCTCTTCTTGAAGTACGTAATATTTTCTAAGGAGACTGTTTGATCCTATAAACTTTATGAGATCTTGAACACAATACTTCGTTTTTCTCCACACGATAACACAACTAAATGAATTCAAATCTAAAATCTTAGAAAGATGTGACAGACAGGCAGATGTCATCTCAGTGCTTATATATTATTTGTTGAGCATGCATGACATTGAAATAAACATTATGGAGGTAAAACAAAGACCAGAAATGATTCTATCGCCATGGGAGTTAAAATTTAGATACACAGAGAAAACTTGCATGAAAATCTAAAACACAAATTGGAAACGGATATCACAGGTTCTTCTCTCCACAGTGGTACAGTGTTAAAAGTTGGGGTTTTGTTTCCCCAGTACTTAACACACTGCTTTGGATATAGCCATTGCTCCATACATTATTATAGAAGTTACAGAGATATTCAGGTAGAATGCCACGGGCTCTCTGAAACTAGAGAATCCAAACTTCATGCATGGAGCACCTCCATGGAAAACATTATCATTTAAAATCATGGCTCAAATATAGGCACAATTTTTATGAACAGGATGGTCATCATAAATGGAGAAAATCCCCAAAGAACACAGAAACAAACATTTATGGAAGCACATATAGGAAAAAATAGTTCATTTTGTCTAGGAGAAAACAGAGGACATTTTATTTTTTACTAATTAAAAACAATAAATATTTTCCTTCTGAGTAAACAAGTCCTTATCACTGGGAATTTTAAAGATTAAGGGATGACCACCCGTTGAAGATGTTGTTCAGATATTCCAAAATTTGGGTAGGATATTGGATGGACCAGTTACCTCCATTGTAAGCCCAATCATTCTATGTTGGCTATGGTTGTATAATATTATCAGAAATATATCAGGGTTTGGCCATAATTCCTGATTGGTTATGGCAAATGTTTGTATGTACTCATGGAGAATTCTTCATCGCTTACATTGGAAATGCTGCCATTCAGTAAGCTTTTTCCAGAGATCTTTAAATTGTGTGCTATTCCTAATTGTACCACTGAGGTGATTGCTTCTGTGTATCACCTTGCCTACGAGGTACTAGTAATACTTCCTCCTAAAAGCATCTCTAGTAAGGAGATTCTGAAAAAATTTCAGAAATACATTATGATGGAGCTGCATTGTTTTACCACTGTTTCCTCTTCTGATAACATCTCAGGATTTAAAACTCCATTTATTGAAAATGTGTGTTGTTGCCATGCAGTTGTTAGAATAGCTTCATTTATTGTCACTGAACAGCTCATTCCATGTATACACTGTTTGTTTCTAAACAGTTGGCTCTGTCTTTGAATTTCTGCCTTCACTCCAGAACCAGTTCTCTGGAGTTACTTGTCTTTTTTGGCCATTTCCCCAAGCAAAATAAAGCCACAGGCTGTACCATCCACCTAATAAAAAAACAAAAATCTAAAACTCAAAAAATAAAAACATTATATTTCCACATATACATGTACATACATATGAATTTGAGGCAAGTGGATCCCGAGGTCAGGAGATAGAGACCATCCTGGCTAACATAATGAAAACCTCTCTCCACCAAAAATACAAAAAATTTAGCTGGGCGTGGTGGCACGTTCCTGTAGTCCCAGCTACTCAGGAGGCTGAGGCAGGAGAATTGCTTGAACCTGGAAGGCAGAAGTTGCAGTGAGCCGAGATTGCACGACTGCACTCCAGCCTGGGCAACAGAGCGAGACTCTGTCTCAAAAAAAGAAAAAAAAAAAAGAATTTATTTTTTATAAGTACTATTAATGCAAATATATAAATAATCCTATGGAAAAGGGTAGGAGACAAGTTTGGTGGGCAAATTAAGGAGGCTTTACTAGATATGTTTCATGATATAAGGAAAAGTAGATGATCTACCTTCTCCAAAATAATTCCCTGAAAATGTCCTGAGAAAACTTGAGTAAAGTGTGTCATCTGTAAATATGGACTAGTTTATTAGATTAGCTGCAATTAGAGAAATGCTAATGTTAAGGTCCTCTTGATAAGTG
This sequence comes from Pongo pygmaeus, assembly GCF_028885625.2. NCBI lineage: Eukaryota > Metazoa > Chordata > Mammalia > Primates > Hominidae > Pongo > Pongo pygmaeus. Next base: position 188,127,679 of record NC_072376.2, read on the forward strand.
ATAGAAAGATATTAATATATGTTATTAATAATAACTGGTCCTTGAGATAAATAGCATCAAACTACGATAAATCTGCAACTTCATCACTTGGTTCTAATAAGCCTCATCTCTACAGCTGAGCTCAGAGATCTCTGAGTACTTTTCCATGTTCTGTTCCAAGTGTTCTATCCTCATCATTGACAAATGTATTTTCCATTCTTTCTTTGCATCACAGTATACTCACCTTTATAACCTTTTGTAAATCTATCGTCTGGCAATTAAATCTATGCAAATATCTGAATTCCTAGCTGATGCCAGGAAATCTAGCTCTTCTGCAAGCATCTTAACCTCAAAATACCCTAAACCAAATTCAATGTCCTCTTTTCCTCCAACTATCCAAATCCTCTACTATATTTAACTATTTCTTTTAAGAAACTACATTTTAAAGAAAAATTCTCACATGGTTTCCAACTTCTAAAACAACCAGATGAAACTTTTATTCTAGTAGTGTGTCATTGTTTCTTTACATAGCTCTTAAATAATTGCTATCACCAATCCTATGACTAATTATAATTTTGAGGTAAACACTGCCTCTGAAGAAGAACTGATAGGGATATTTTGAGTCAAGTTATAAAACTATTCCTGTAATGATGACTACTCAGTTATAATTAAATTACTTCTTTCTAAATTTTAGACTTATTCCATTGTGAAGCAATGCTGTGACTCCTCCATATTCTTGTAGTTTTATTAATGTAACTAGCTCAATAGTTGTTGCTAGTAGAATATAGTTTTAAATCATGAACTGTAATTTCTTCAACTGAATTTGACAGTCACCTTTTCCCAATCACGTACTATATATCTGTATCATTCCTTTTGCATAGAATATTCTCTTTATATATCATTTTGCCCCTTGAACAAATATCTTACAAGGCCCACCACAAGTACCAAGGCTTCTTGATAGTTTCGCTTCCTTATATTCCCTAAAATATTGCTATCTGTACTTTTTTCTTTTGTTGTTTGACCCTTTTCAGTTTATTCTAGACTCTAAGTTGCTAAATGGAAAAGGTGACATTTGTTCAATCATCCAAAGCTAAATTGTGCGTAGCACAATTTGTGCACAGAATTTCGTGAACAAATCTTGTTAAATTGCTTAATCTTACATAGTAAACACATAATTGCTGATTGACTTGCCTCAGTACACAGTTGTGTGTTTAAGGGTAGAAAAACTATATAGAAGAGGAAATATTTTTCAAGATGTTCTTTCAATTGGCAGGGCAAATTGCTTGAGGCATTGACTGGACTATGATTCTTCTATACATGGGACAATTTATTGCTATTTTCAGGGAAAAAGGGAAGAATCATGTTATATGTAGCAAAGATTTTTTTAAAACTACATAAAATCGTGCTACACCTGCATGTAGTAAATCATAATAATAGTAAAATTGTATTCCTAGAAATATAGTTTTCTTCAATATCTTACATGGAAAAATAGAGACAACATTAAAAAGGATTCCTCTCATCCTCCAAAACATACCAAAAGCAAAACCAGTAAGCTCTATGCTAAGATATTTCACTAAGGCTTTGACGTAAACCAAGAAAATATTACATTTTTTATTATTATGACATCTGAAATTCACATATTCAAGTTTTGACACAATGTGCCCTAATTTATTCAAGTAGCAATCCTGTGTTGACATGAACTTGTAAAGATGAAAAATTAAATGATATGGCAAGGAAGTAATCAACTTAAATGAAATATTTTCTGCTGCTTCCCTGCTTTTGGAAGTTGTTCTGCAAGCTCTTCATAATCATCACTTATCTGCATTTCAAAGAAAGCTGAACACTAATGTTTTGTTCTTTATTTTATTAATATGATAACTAAAATCCAAAAGCCATAAATTATTACATAAAATAGCAATATCCAAAACAAGTATGAAAGTTTTAAAAACTTTTTTGTAAATATTTTGTAAATTTTTTTCTGCTGCTTTTGCCTTAATAATGCTTATTTACTAAAGTATAGATGATACTTTAGTGCTTTCATGTTTTTGAAAGCACTAAAGTTTCATCTGTAGGTTTGTAAAAATATGCTAGAAATACTAAAAATTTGTATAGTACGATAACATTGCACTGATCAAATTGTGTACTAGTAAGCAACAGAAACTCTTATACATTACTGATATAAGTGTAAAAACATAAAACTACGTAGGAATACTTGCAGTATCTACCAAAGTTAAACACACCTATGCCTGTGCTATGCTTAGCAATTCCCCTTCTAGAGAAAGTCTTGGACCTCAGCTTCATGATCCCAAAATGAATACATGTATTCACCACAAAAGATGTTCAAAGATATTCATAACAGTACTAACAAACCCTAAGAAATACCCAAATATCCATCAACAGGACAATAGATAAGTTAATTTTGATGTATTCATATAATGGCATACGATACAACAATGAGAATGAATAAGCTATTGCTACATGCAACAATATGGATAAATCATATAAACATAATGCTTATAAAAAAAAGCAGACTCAGAGTAATTATATAAAGTTCTAAAGTGGAAAAGATATACTTATTATATAAGTCAGGAGAGTGATTACCTTTGGCCAAGGTAGTGCCTTGGAAAGGCTTATGGTGGAGGAAGAGGGTGGGGGTGAGTGCTTCTGTGACAGTCACCCCCACTTCTACTTGTTGAACTGTAGTCTCTTCACTTGGGTATGTTCCTTTTGTAAAACTTTATCTAGAGGGAAATGTATTATTTGTGCACTTTTCTTTGTGTATGTTGTATCTCAATAAAATTTTTTAAAAAAATCTTCAAAGCCTATGACATAAAAAGTCTGTACTAGTGAATTATTTACTTATAAATATCTGTGGTTTCTGGTTGTTGTTGTTGCCTCCAAATTGCCCTGGTAAGCTGTTCTGAAATTTAAAAATATGTTAGGAATTAATGCCAATACTTTCTTTTGTCTTCATCTTTTTTCTTGTTTCCTTTGTGCTCGATACATCAGGGCTAGAATTAGAGAATAAAGAATCATTTCCAGGAAGACATTTATTTTACAAAATATTTCCAGTAGAGGGAGCTTCCTTTTTTTTTTTTCTGTAGGAAATCCTCTTTTGGGGGTCATCACTAAAAGCGAAAATGCTTAATTTTTTACATGTAATTAAAGTTCTTCATAGAGTGATAAACTACTCTCATCTAAGACTAGTCATGGATAGAGAAAAATTTATTTGATTTATGAATGGAGAAAGAAAAACTTGATGAAGAATATAAGTTATGAAGTAAACTTTTGTATGTTGTATGTCTTTTCAAAAAATTACATTTTTGGGCTACTCATAAAATTTATTTCTAATTAAAATTATTTAACATTAAAAAGATAAATTCTTATAATCACAGTCATCCATTTGAAATACTTTTTCATAACTTTTAACAAAATTGGACAAAAGTCAGAGAATCTAATATGAAGATTATTTATCTCAGATCATGTTTTAACAAATATAGTGAATTGCCATTAAACAAATTTAACCTCATTGACCAAAACATTTTAGTTTCTGACTTTAGCTTCCTAAATCTAAGTATCTATCAACCAAGCTAATCTGATTTCTTTGAAAAAAATGCATTTTACCATCTAAGCCATTAAGAAATATAGAGAAATAATCAATTTATATTTTAACATGAAGTTTGTACTCCTTTACATAATAATTTCAGAAATATAAAAGCTCCATATACTTGGCTTTAATTATTACAAATAAAATTTCTGACAATAATAAGGTCACAAAAATTACTAGATCATATCAAAATGATTTTCACTGAAAATGGTTAAAAATAGTTCAACTTCTTATTTTGGGAAAAATCAATAATTTCAGAAATAATAACCATCACAATCAGTTTCTGTTATATATAGGCAAATCAAAATAATATAACTTTCCATAAGGTAGTTTGAGATACACTATTGGTTTTTATAAGGTAGCCCAAAGATGAAAAATCGACATAGCAATAAAGAATATTTAAATACTTCAAGTAGAAATCAGTATGCATATACCTTAGTTACTCTAGTTATTTGACTTCAATCCTCCTTTGAAAACGTTGCAAGCCATAAAAATGGAAATCCTATGGTAATTAATTGTAACAGTAAAATAAAATTTATATTGGTGGGTCAAAATTCTATATGAGCAGTACCTTATTTTTACACATTCTTTAAGAACGGGGTAAAATTATCTGATCCTTTGTCTAGTTCTCTTATACTCTTTAAATTATTTTTTTAAGCCTGCCAAATGTGACAGGATCATGATTAAGAAAATGACATGTCATAGAACAATTTCATAGTTTAATGGCTTTGTTATAATATTACTTTCCTCAAGAAGATTATTCCTGACATAGAACATATCTAAAAATCTATTTATGATTTTGCCTTCATGTATTACCTGAGCTAGGTCATTAGAAAATAGTACTTGCAAGGCCCTTATTTTGATTCATTTAACTTAACCTCTGAATATAGCAACAATATTTGGAGTTTCTCTCATCAGTAAATGACTATGGTCTGTATTTCTGCATTAAAAAAAGTAATGTCTCGTTTCTAAATACTAAATGTTTTGTAACTTTCAAAAAAAGAGTAACACCCAAATTATATAATTCACTTAGAAAAGGGGAACTTTAAAAGCAATTTGAGAAGGAAAACGTAGGCTTTTGAAATAATTTTTTTCCTCAGCTGCAAATAACGCAAGATGCCAGTTACTAAAATGTACTAATCAATGAAAAAGCAAATGAGTAGGTCTCAGTAGATAGACTGCTAAATAATTTGGACAGAAAACAATACGATTAAATTGATTGTTTCAACAAGTCAATATAGAATTGCAAATTTCCCGGTCTCATCAATAACAAGTGGTTGCAACGTAATGCACAGGCTTAATGAGTTCTCCAACTGTTAAATCCAAGCGAACTCACCTGAGTAACAGTGCTGCTTCCCAGAAGTAAAATCCCGAAACTAATGTCCGAAAGTGTCTCACGTGGGCCATGATACGGAGAGATATTCACGATCCTGAAAATAGTCTTATCCGAGGCATGGGGAACCAGAAAGACAGAATGAAAATGTACAATCTAACCCCGCATGGTGTTGGTGTAGACTGATGCTTGGGAAGCTTCAGCACCTTAGACAGCTCCCCGCAGTATGCGGACCCCTTCTCAGCATTGAGCAGAAGGGGAGAGTCACAGGGTTATAAATGTGCAGGTGACTTTTACAGTGAAATTACAAAAATGAGTGAGATGAAATGTCTGAAGTGCCTAGCTGCTGGGCAACAGTTCTCTAAAGCTCCAGCAGCAAAGGAAGAATGTTCGTCCTTCCCTGACTGAGACCCAGGATTGGAGGAAGAAGAGCAGCAACAGCCGGAAAGAGGATGCCTCTCCACCTGCTCCAAGCGCCGCCCGCCGGAATCCAGCTCTCCACCTTGGGCTAAAACCCGAGACCCGGAGCGCGGCAAAGGGAAGCGGCGGTGGGGCCGGACAACCCGGTCCTGTCGACCAATCACGACCGCACAGCGGGGCGGAGTGACAGGCCACTTACGGCGGTAGGCGGGGCTAAGCGCTTCACCCTTTAACAAAACCCAAACAAACCAAACGGCGTCTGGAGCGAGGTGGGCGGAAAAAGCCACCTGGGAAAGTCAGCGGTTTTGTGGATTAGGTAGTGTAACCCCGCGGGAGGGACCCTTTAGTATTCCCTTCCGGGAAAAGACACACTTTAGGTCTTCTCGGATGTGACACTGTCTGTTACACTCTACACCGAAATGCAAGAGTCAACAGTAAACCCAGACCCTGGTGGAGGGCTGGGGAAGAGAAGACAATGTGGTGCGTGAACGCCCGTGGAACGGAAGAACGAGCTGCTTCTAGAATCCTCTCAAGCCTGGCCAGCTTCTGGCCAGGAAACGTTGTTGACTGGATTTAAGTTGGGTTTCCTTAAGTAATAGTAAGGGTTCTAAAAAGATGAAGGTGTGAAGTCTAAAGAGATGGCTGCTAGAGACGCAAGCCTTCCCACCATTTTTTTTTTTTTTTTTTGTCTTTCCCGTTTTACATCTTCACAGTAAGTTTAAGTGAGAACAGCTAGATCACATGGTACCATAAGGTCCATCTTTTCTCCGTCATGTCGGCCTTTCTGTCCTTCTCTTTCTCTATTCTTTTCCCCCTCTCCTTCTCTGTCCCTGTTTTCCTCCCCTCCCACATTTATTTACTTTGGGTTTTGGATGGAAGACTGGAAAAGAAAAGTGTGTGTGTGTGTGTGTGTGTGTGTGTGTGTGTGTGGTGTTGTTTATGTATTTCAAAGTAATAGAATTTTTTTAAAAATTAAAACTTCTTTGATCTTTATAGTGGCTCTTATTTACTGTCAGCCATGATCAAATGTTCACTCCTTGAATCTTAGATTTTCCCCAAAACTTCCTCAGATATTTATTCTGAAATCCCTACTTTCATCTCTTAACTTAGTCTAATGACATGTCAAAAATGATTCCTCATCTTGACACATTGGTTATTCCTGAAATTCTCTGTTTAACTGGAAAGCATAAGTCACCACCTTCCAACCCTCTCATATGAAAAATCTCTCTCTCTACACTTTAGTAAAAAAGTTTTATTTACATTCAGTGACAATAAAGAGTTTCCTGGATTTATTTCTAGATGTTTCTATTATAGTTGTCTCTTTTCACATAGTGGTTTTCTGATTTAAATCATAAACTGCCAGAAGTTTCATAAGGAACACCACTGATTCTGCCCAGGAATATTTGTACCTGGAGAAGATTCATAACATTTTTATCAACTTAATTATTCACGATGAATCTTTTGAAGTCTCAGTAAGCACAAAACTTTTTAGTTGATCATTCTTTGAATAGCAGTAATAATTGTTTAAAAATGTACGCGTTAAAAACCTTCAAAACTTTATTTCAAGAATACGTGGATTCCTTGCTCTGCTTAATCACTGATGGGTACTTTTAGAAAAGCTATGCTCTTTAAAAAATATCTTTATATATATATTTTAAAAGTATATTTACTGAGAAAATTAGATTAAATGATCTTGCAGATTTATTCTCTGGCTTGAAGGAGACAATGTATGTTTAAGTCAGTAAATTAATAGATAATATTAAAACTCTCTTTAGAGTAATCTGGAAAATTAAATTACACAATAGCTTAAAAGGCAGGATAATTTTAACTATTTCATCTTGTAGTTAACATAAAACATAGAAATATACTTTATAAAATTAGTACAGATATGAAATTAATATGGATCTAATCCTTTTTTAATATAAAGTTCATATGAAAGAATGGCTGGAATCCTCATAATACTCATTTTTCATAACACCATAATTATTGTCTTCAAATTACTTATCACTCTTTGTTATCATCCTCCTCATTTATTTGTTTGACTTTTTCACTAGAGTGAGGACAACGGCCACTATTTAGCACAACGCTTAGCATATAACAGATACTCAATATTTGTTGGATGCATTAATTATCACATTGGAAACACAATGTGTATTTTCTCTATTAGTAAATGAATGAAGTTGTTACAGTGCATTGGAAACTAGACTAATTAGGTATATTAAAAATTGAGTGATTGTGGTGCTCTGTTTCTTTCAGTTAACATTTGATGTTTAATTTTCTAGTGTATTTTTGTTGAGGGATATTTGTATTGTTTGTTTTAATTTCTATAAGGTCAAACAGAATATTATGCATCTACGTATTTTTGGTAGCTATCTTGTAAATTGTACTCTTTTCAGAATAATAGTCCTGATTGAATGGGTAGGCGAGTGAATGTGTTTTTGGGGTGGGGGGAAACTTCTGTGGCTGAAGATTAGATGATCAGCCCATTCATTTACAACTATGCTGGATTCTGACATGGCCAAATCTCAGCTTTACCTTTTGTGGCATTTATTATTGCTTTCTTGCACTAATGAATTCTACTTCACATTATATAGGACATGGGACTTCGGAGCTTAATGGGATATCAATCTTCATCATGCTTAATACTTACTTTTCAAGAGAAAGCAATTGTAGACCAGTGTGTTAGTTAAGTGATGGTTACAAGCCCTCATATCCAGTAAGCTGAAGATATCAAACTTGAATTTGGGGCTTTTGGTACATTATCTAGTTTTTCTTTTGTTCACTACCATGGAGCTATTTTTAAGGCACATTTATTCCATTTTTTCAAAATATATGTACATTGCCTAAGCAACAGAAAGATCAATTTCAGTATAATGATAAAGGTGCCTCTTTTATTTAGTTAGCTTTTTTACATTTCCTCAGTTGTTACTACCAATGATCTAAAACCTGGAATATTTTACACATATTGTTGAGATGCTTTGCTATTTAATAAAAGCCTCATATACTCTTTAAGTCAATGTAGTATAGAATTAATGCTAGTTTACTGAGAGTTGATTGGATTCAGTAGCATTGAATCATTCTAACCATCTCATCAAAAGTTGATATACAGATCAAAATTTCAGTTTAAACATTTAACAAAAGTAATGTTACTTTTGAAATAATTAGAATATTGACATCTTTGAATTAACACTCCCTAAGGTTGAAAGAAAGTTTTAATTTAGGAATCAATCAGAAAGCTGCTTATTTAATATAAATCTAGTAGAGAATAATTAGCCCTATGGCAGGCTTACATATTGTCACTGAAAATATGAGCCTAGTGAACTTACCTTTTGCATAAGGATTGACCTACTGAGAACACTAGAATAATCATGAAATATTATTAGTTGATTAGGTGACCCTCTGTTTTGAATAGCGGGAGAATATCCAATAATTTATTTACATTTGCTTGTCTAGGCTACACAATTTTGTAGATGAATCTCAGCAACAGCTTCCTACTTGTTTCTCCTGCTAATCTAATTAAAGCTCCATTGTAAATATTAAGCTTTTTAAGTAAATCAAATGATGCTACTTCTATCCCCAAAGCCCTTTATTTCCAATGCAACAAATTAAGTTCATACTCCCTTTTATAACTCACGAGACTCTGAATACTATCCCATTGGTAATCTCCTGAGCCTCATTTTTTTAAATGTGAAATTGTATTTATTTTTTGTACATTTTGTAGACAGTTTAAACTTTTCAGAATATTTAAATGAGTAATTTATTGTAAAATACACAGAAAATTTATTTTGTTTATTTATTTTAAAAAATATTTATTAAGAGATGATCGATGTTCAGAAAGCTGTAGATATTTAACGTATACATCTTAATGTGTTCGGAGATAAGAATACACCTTTGAAACCATCAACACAATCAATGCTATAATCCTATCCATGACCTCCCAAAGTTTTCTCCCACTCTTTCGACTGTTTTGTTTTTTCTTTCTGTGGTAAGAGCATTTAACATAAGATTTATCTCCTTAACAAATTTTAAAGTATGCAATACAGTACTGTTAATCATAGGCCCTTTGCTGTGCAGGAGATATTCAAAAATTTTTTGTCTTGTATAATTGAAACTTTAGACCTTTTGTCCAATCCTTCCCCAGTTTACTCCTCCCCTATCCTCTGATAACAACCCTTTACTCTGTTTCTGTGAGTTTGATTGTTTTAGACTCCACATATACGTGAGATCATATAGTATTTATCCTTCTGTTGACTGGCTTATTTCTCTTAACATAATGTCCTTCAGGTCCATTCATGATGTCACAAATGTTCAGGTTTTCTTCTTTTTTTGAGGCTAAATAACTTTCCTGTGTGTGTATATATTACCATGAGTCATGGTGTCACAATTGATTTCTTTATCCATTCATCCATCAATGGACACACAAGTTGTTTCCATATCTTGACTACTGTGAATAATGTTGCAGTGAACATGGAAGTGCAGATATCTCTTCAACAAACTAATTTCAATTCCTGTAGATATGCATCCAGAAGTAGGATTTCTGGATCAAATGGTAATTTTAGTTTTAATGTTTGAGTAACCTTCATCTTGTTTTCCCTAGTGACTCTACCAATTTACATTCCCATCAACAGTGTAAAGTGTTCTCTTTTCTCTACATCCTAGCCAACACATGCCCTGTGTTTTTTGATAATAGCCAACTTAACAAATATGAGCTGATATCTCATTGTGGTTTTAATTTGTATTTTCCTGATGACTGGTAAAAGCCATTTTTCATGTACCTATTGGCTATTTTATGTCTTTTGAGAAATGTCTATTCAGTTCCCTTGTCCATTTTTTGTTTGGGTTGTTTTATTGCTATTGAGTTGTTTGAGTTTATCATACATTTTAGATATTAACCACTTTTCAGATACGTGGTTTGCAAATATTTACTCTCATTCTATAATTTACCTTTTCATTTTGCTAACTGTTTCCTTTGCTGTGCAGAAGCTTTTTCATTAGATGTAATCCCACTTGTTTATCCTTGCTTTTTTTTTCCTGTGCTTTAGTGTCATACCCAAGAAATCGTTGCCCAGTCTAATTTGTAGAAGCTTTTTTCCAATGTTTTCTTCCAGGAGTTGTACTGTTTTACATTTTACAGTTAAGCCTTTAATCCATATTGAGTTGATTTTTGCATATAGTGGGAGATCAAGTCCAATTTCATTTTTTTGCATTGAATTTTGATTTTTCCAAAACCATTCATCGAAGAGACTATCTTTCCCTCACTGTGTATTCTTGGCACCCTTGTGGAAGATCAGTTGACCCTATAAGCATCAGTTTATTTATGGGCTCTCTGTTCTACTCATTTGGTCTGTATGTGTGTTTTTATGCCAGTGCCTTGTTTCAATAACTGTAGTTTTGTAATACATGTTCAAATCAGGGAGTGTGATACCGTCAACTTTGTTCTTCTTGCTCAAAATTGCTTAGACGTTTTTTTCTTTACTGATTTCCCTTTTCCCCACTATGTATCAGTCACATGAGCTGTTTCTTTTCTCAGAATTTGTCTACTTTAAACACCTGTACTCTTGGGCTTTCTATCTTTGGTCACCTTTCAGCCTTTAACTCACAGTACGGCTATCAGTTTCTTTCTTGAGCACAATATATAATAAAATTTCCCCTTTACTTTTAATTCAGGGTGTTTTTGTCTTCACAGATGAAATATAATTTGATGTTTGCCCGTGTTTGAATACTCCATGAAGATAAGGAAAATACATGTTTGTGTCTAACAGTGTCTGGCATGTGGTAAGTTGTCGGTAAATATACGTTAAATCAATGATTGAGTGCATAAATATTCTTTGTTCTTTGGTAACCCTTTTTTAAATTCCATGCTTACTAAGCTTTTTAACCCATTCTCTCTTCATAAAATTATTTCAGATCTCTAGGTTGTAGTGTGTTTTCTTTGGCCACCGAAAAGTAACTTTGGAGTTTTTATGTGTGCCCTCAGTTCACTCTGAGAGTACTTTATTTATTTGTTTATTTTTGAGACAGAGTCTTACTGTGTTGCCCAGGCTGGAGTGCAGTGGTGCGATCTCAGCTCACTGTGACATGTGTCTCCCAGGTTCAGGTGATTCTCCCGCCTCAGGAGAGTGCCTTGTTTATGAAAAATAAGTTAATATTATCCATTATACTAGAATTTTTACAATTGTAACACTTGTTAAAAAATATTCAAGACACTCTTTAGAGACAATATGGAAGAGCTTATTCAAGGGAGAATATTGCGATAGGTATAGGGATTGCTGCAATGGGTCTTATAGTGTGGTAGAGACATTGGTCTTGACTCTGATTACAAGAGGAACAAATGTGAATCTATGGTCAAGGAGTAGGGGCCGGCGAATGAAAAGTTACTAAGAGAAAACATCAGGGATAAGGGGATTCTTCTTATACTGACTTGACAGGATTTTTATTGAAGGTAAACCAGCATGACAAGATATTGAGGGTAAGGAATAAGGAATTTGATCAGATATCAAGGGTGTTTATGTAAGGGCAGGGGATTTTCACTAGACTAGCCCAGCAAGATTCTTGCTAAAAGTGCGCTAAACAGGCAGAGCCACTGGAACTAAGGACAAAGCCCAAGGTCAGGGCCTAGTCAGAAAGAAGACTCAGAGGAGCCTGACTCAGGCTTGGGCAATAGCTTAGACTTTTTTGAAGTCTAAATATGGCAATTCTATTACATTGTAGGGTAACGTTAATGATGCATCTATTCATGTCCACAGCTTTGGTCAGAAACACACTAAAAAGAAACGTTAAGAACTTACCTATTATAGCATTTTAACTGGATAACAAGTAGGCTGCATATGGAATCATCACAATATCTAATGATATGCTACAGAATTAATAATTTACCTCTATAGAAAAAAATTATAATCGGTTAATTTGTACAGCTAATACATTTTCTGAGTTTTGACTATTAATTTCTAACATAACAACTATCACATATGTGTTTTATAAGACCATTATCACTTCCAGCTTCTTCCAAAATCTCATTTTCTTAACTAATGTTTATAGTATTTTTGCCAGAGTAGATATCCTAAAAGAGGTGCCCATAATCAAAATATCTAAAGTACTGGAAATATATTATTTAAAAAAAAACAACTAAATACCTAGCTGAGATTTCACAGATAAATAATAAAAAATACCCACAGGACCAAACTATTGAAAAGGAATGAAGCAAAAAAAGCAAGTGAGGACTGAAGCGGAAGGGTGCCCAAGGGGAAACAACTGATCTCTCTTCGGCTAGAGCTTCCGTTTTAACTCGAGGCCCACAGAACTGGAGCAATGACTACAGCCCAAACAAAGCCCTAAACACTATGTCTTTTAAAGCCAGCAATCCCTGGGGTGAATAACCACAGGACACAATCTAGAAAAACTATTTATATCCTAAAGGAAAGAAGGAAACTTTTCTGTCTCAACTTTAGCTCTGAATGAGGCCAGCAAAATCTCGCTAAAAAGTCATTCACCAAAAACATATACAGTTTTTGAGCCAGAATTAACACCACCTATGGCCACAGAAACACCAGGTTACAAATATGTATTTAACTGGTGCTGTGATTTTAATGTCCCAGAAATCTGGTAGAAACAACCATAATTCTCCCTGGAGGACTGTATCTTAAGTTCAAATCTGAAGGGAAGAATTCCCACAGATAAAATTCCAAAGAACATATGCTCAGTATCAAAAACAGAACACATGAAGAAACAAGCTACTATGAATTCGAGTCAACAAAACAGGTAAAACAGAATTTGAAGTATAAAGATTGTAGATATTGGAATAAGTGGCTAGAGAATATAAAGTAAGTGTGTTTGTTAGAAGAATAAAAATATGGCAGGCACTATAAAATTGGTCAGTTAGATTTTTTAAATAACCAGGAGACTGTAGAAGTGAAAATTATTGCAGCTAGAATTTAAAAATTACGGATATTTTTAACAGCAGATTAAGCATGCTGGAAGATAATAAGTGGGTTAAAAGATACATCTGGGGCTGGGCACGGTGGCTCACGCCTGTAATCCCAGCACTTTGGGAGGCGAAGGTGGGTGGATCACAAGGTCAGGAGTTCAAGACCAGCCTGGCCAATATGGTGAAACCCCGTCTCTACTAAAAATACAAAAAAAAAATTAGCCAGGCATGGTGGCAGACACCTTTAGTCCCAGCTACTCAGGAGGCTGAGGCAGGAGAATTGCTTGAACCAGGGAGGCGGAGGTTGCAGTGAGCCGAGATAATGCCACTGCACTCCAGCTTGGGTGACAGAGCGAGACTCCATCTCAAAAAAAAAAAAAAAAAAAGAAAAAAGAAAAAGATACATCTGAAAATTATATAATATTAACCATACAGAGTCAAAGATATTTACAAAAACAGGCTTAAAGACATGGAGAAGACGTTTAAAGACGTGGAGAAGAGATTCATGATTTCTAGCAAAAATTAGATGCATATTAAGAAAAAATATAAATTAAATGGTGATAAGTAAAATATGAAGAGACAATAACTGAAAATTTTATCAAAATGATTAGATATGAATTTTCATATTATGCAAGTGAAAATTATTCCAGCAGGAGAATGGAGAAAAACTACAGCTAGACTGCATAATATAAACTGCGTATGCAGTCTAGCCTAGACTGATAGTATTTCTTGTAAAATACTTATATATGTGACAGTTTTTAACGTTAGAAATTAACAGTCAAAACTTACAGACTGACGAGGCTAGACTGCATAATGCTAATGACAAAGACATCTCAAAAGCTGCTACAGAGCAGAGCAGCTTTTATTATTTTAAAAGAATTAAAAATAATGAATAACAGCTATATACAGTTTATAAGAGTCAAGTATAAACCAAAGGATATTTAGAAGCATAAAAGTAAAAAGAGAGGAAAACACATCAGGTAAATGCTGACCCCTGCAAAAGTAAAATCAATGCAGGGCATTTTAATATGCTATTCCATAGCTTTTATGATATGAATTAGGATATTAGTTTTGAAAAATATATAATATGATTAACAAATTTGATCTAATGAGAATAGTTAAACAACAATACAACCACAATTTTGTAATAAGCATTTTTTTTTTTTGAGACAAGGGTCTCTATGTCACCCAGGCTTGAGTGCAGTGGCATGACAATAGTTCGCAGCAGCCTTGAACTACTGGGCTCAAGAGATCCTCCCACCTCAGAATACTGAGTAGCTAGGACTACAGACATGTGCCACCATGCCAGATTAATGTTTTTTGTTTTATTTTTTGTAGAGATGGGGGTCTTGCTATGTTGCACAGGCTGATCTTGAACTCCTGGCCTCAAGCTATCCCCCTTGGCCTCCCAAAGTATTGGGATTACAGGCCTGAGCCACTGCACTCAGACCATAATAAGCATTCTTTTTAAGCATACATTTAGCATATAGATGCTCAAATTATAGAATTTGAACATACAGACTATAAACAAATTTCAACTAATTTTAAAATGTGCTATCATCCCAGAGAATGAATTTAAAATTGAAATTGAATGAAGTTAAAATGAATAATTATATAATGCAAATTAGGAAATATTTATAACTTAAGGTAATAAGAATACTATATACTAAAAGCCTCTAAAACTGTGATTAAAAAGGAATGGGTATCCCTAAATTGTCATAAAGACTGAAAATTAATGATGCACACAGAGAAATTAAGATGTTGTCATGAACAGCACAATAAATCTCATAAATATACAAGCAAGTAAATATGCATAAGAGAATAAGCAACTAATAAAGTAGAAAACAAAGATAAAATAGATCATTATAAAAGCTAAATGTTTTTAAATAGGGTTTAAATTAGCAAAATTTCTCACAATAATAAAAAAGCAGAAAAAGAGAGAAGCAGCAAATAAATAGTATTGAACACTCAAGTTTGGAAAACAATATGATAGTCAATTATTGATAGCCAGGGTATTTCCTAAAAAATAAAAAAAGAAGAGTGACAATCTAATAAAAGACAAATTTGGAAATATTGCATTAACAGGAATTTAAAAATACAAAATAGGTGTTTGTATAATTAAAGATGTTAAAATTTGGCTGGGCATGGTGGCTCACACCTGTAATCCCAGCACTTTGGGAGGCTGAGGCAGGCAGATCACTTGAGGTCAGGAGTTTGATACCAGCCTGGCCAACATGGTGAAACCCTGTCTCTACTAAAAATACAAAAATAAAAATTAGCTGGGTGTGGTAGTGTGCACCTGTAATTCCAGCTACTCCAAAGGCTGAGGCACAAGAATTGCTTGAACCCAGGAGGCAGAGGTTGAATTGAGCTCAGATTGCACCACTGCACTCCAGCCTGGGTGACAGAGTGAGACTTTGTCTCAGAAAAATAAAAAAAATAAAGATGTTAAACTTTATTTGTAATTAAGGAATACAAATCAAATTATGGGCACAATTTAGAGCCAACATATTGACAAATGTGTAATCATAATACCAATTGTTGCATGAGTGTGGATCAACAGAAACTTATATAGAGCCAATGAAAATGTACACCCATTTTAAAAAACAAGTTTTCTCTACATTAACTATAATCAAGAATGCTAATCTTAATTATATATCCTAGAAAATAATCTGGCATTGGTACAACAGGAAGAATGTTCAAGAATATTCATAGTTTTTAATGGGAAGTTGGCTTGAAATAAATGAAATGTCTATCAATAAACAAAGAAACAATAAGTAAGTAAACGAGTGAAGTATGTTCATGTAGAGTAATATTATACAACAATGAAAATGGATGTAATTCAGCTACTTATTTCAACATGAGTGAATCATAACAACACAATGAAATACACTATAGAAAATAGAGATTTCCACATATAGAAAGTGTTATTGTTTGTGTCAGTTGATTGATAAGTAGCTGTATTAAATACTTTACTGTATAATAATCCCTATATTATCTGTTGACTCATGATTCCAAACTTTAAAAATATTATTTCTAGAGTTTAAAATATTATTGGAGAAATCATACTTATATACCCAAATAGCAAAGACCAAAACAAAACAAACAAAAACATTCGAGGCAATATCTAACCAACAGCTAATATGCTTGGTTCAGATAATATGGATTTTAGGAATTTAGAAAAATGTGAAGCCAGAATAATAGAGTGCAATCTATGAGGAGGTAAGTGATAATACAGTGTAAAAGTTAAGTTAGTTGTTGGAAGGCATATCAAAGACACTAGACCCAGTTTATGTGCCGTACAATTTGAGATTCTGCCCCAGTACTTCAGCTAGTAAATTGCTCCTCTGGTGGAGTGATGTAAACTTTTAATCCTGAAGGATGTGAAACCTTGGTTACTTTGTCCTTGTTCAGTCACGTTTGGTGGATTCGCCAACTTATCTCTAATCTCCAGGCATGAAACAACCAAGAGACAATGCATTGGATCTCCTGGATTCCCAAATACATACTGTAAATTGTATTGTATAGCAGAAATCTTAGCTTCTCATTTTAATCAAGGCTGATTACCATGGCTACATGGCTACTGAAGTGAAGTGACTCTCTCTTTTTTTTTTTTTTTTTGTCTGCAGATCCACTGGCATGATAAAGGCATGGTAGTTGGCCAGATGGTACATGCAGTTTCTAGTTCAATGGAGCCCTTCCTGTATCTCTAACAGATGAGTTTTCCCTTGACACCAGGAACGATTGCCTATTAGAGACAAAGGTTGTGAAGCTAGGAAGCACAAACTCTCTAAATAAGTGGAGGTTGAAATGAGAAAGTTTGATCCTACTTGTACTCCTAGGTTCCTGAACTCATATGTTCTCAGCATTGGTGTCTGTATTCATTTGCTACGACTGCCAAAACAAAATACCACAGACTGGGTGGCTTCAACAACTGAAATTTATTTTTCCTAAGTTCTGGAGGTTAGAAGTCCAAGATCAAGGTGCCAGCAGGTTTGGTTTCTTCTGAGGCCTTTCTCCTTGGCTTGCAGATGGCCACCTTCTCACCTCGCCTCACGGCGGTCTTCCCTCTGTGCATCCACATCTCTGCTTTCTCCCGGTGGGTCCTAATCTCCTCTTCGTATAAGGACGCCAATCAGATTGGATGAAGGCCCATCCTAAGGGCTTCATTTTAACTTTATTACCTCTTTAAAAACCCTATCTCCAAATGCAGTAGCATTCTGAGGTCCTGAAGGTTAAGGCTTCAGCATATGAATGTTTGGGGAAACACAATTCAGCCCCATACATTGGCAGTTGATTTGGGGAATGTACTGCATCTTGGAGAACAGTACTGCACAGCCACAGGGTGTTGTCCTAAAGCCAGGATATTTGCTGAACCTTCAATGGGGTACTCAGCCATTCTATTAGGCCAAATATGTATAATATGTATTATATAAGACCAATTAATCTAATGGCGGTGAGACCATTATTCTGTATTTTGCTGGCAATAGAAAATGTTGACAAAAAGAGTCAAACTCTGTGAAATATTCTAAGAGATTTATTCTGAGCCAAATATGAGTGACCACGGCCTGTGACACAGCCCTCGGGAGGTCCTGAGAACATGTGCGCAAGGTGGTTGGGGTACAGCTTGGCTTTATATATTTTAAGAAGGCATGGGACATCAATCAAACACATTTAGGAAATACATCGGTTTGGTTCAGAAAGGTGGGACAAATCAAAGCGGGGGCTTCCAGGCTATAGGTAAATTTAAACGTTTTCTGGTTGACAATTGGTTGAGTTTGTCTAAAGACCTGGGATCGATAGAAAGGAATGTTCAGGTTAAAGATAAAGGATTGTGGAGACCAAGTTTTATTGTGCAGAGGAAGCTCCCAGATAGTGGACTTCAGAGAGAGCAGGTTGTAAATTGTTTCTTAATGGGACTTAAAAGGGTGCCTGGCTCTTAGTTGATTATCTCCTGGATCTGGAAAGAAAGGAAGGAAAACGAAGGGGGAAGGGGATTCTCTATAGAATGCGGATTTTCCTGCAAGAGACCTTGAAGGGCAATGAAGGTAGGGTAAGGAAATATATTTTGGGGTTATTTTTTCTTTGTCTCATAACGTTATGCCAGAGTCAGATTGAGAAGTAAGTCACAATATATAGGGTCAAATAAAACCTATCTGATGAAAATGGTTTGTAGGGCATGACTCCTTAAACCCCTTAGGTAGGAATTTGCGTAAAATAAAAAAATCCGAGCTTAGTCATCAAAAATTATCTATTTTCTTTTAAATTGAAAACATTTGAAAATCCTTTTGAGGGGTATATTTCAGAATATTTCTTTTTAAAAGTCCGTTTAACTGTCTCATACGCACATATTCACAAACACTGAGAAATTATTTCTGTTCATGAAATGAAAAATGGCATTGTTTAAAATGATTTACTAAATCATATAAGTCTTCAAACTAAAACATATTATTCTTCTCTCTGTAGTTCCTTTTTTCTATCGCTAAATGTATTTGGAATGCTACGTGTTGTTTTCCTGGAGAGCGTCCCACGTGATTCTTAAGTGATTAGACAATGACTAGCCATTAAGCCACTTTTTTTGCTTTATTTTTATTTTAAATTTTAAAATGGGAATATTATGTGATTATTTTTCACTGAAGTGAAAATGCAAATAAATTACCCAAGAAGTATTTTATAGAGGAGATACTTTTGTCGTAGGTATAATACCTTTTAGTGTTTTATGAAAATCCTCATTTGTTTCTCAGCTGGTAATGTGTCAATACGATGTATATGTGAAATTCTAGAGTTGCTTGTGATAATGTTCTCTTTGTTCCCATGACCCCAGCAGTTCCTCCTGCCTAGCCCTTCAGGCTAGAGTCCCTTTATTATTCTATCTACCTCCAGAATGTCATTCTGCAATTTACCCACTTTTATAGCATATAGGCAATCTAGAGCTTATTTAATACATTCAATAGAGTATTCAGGGTAGACAGTTTACCTAAATATGGCCATTATAGGTTGAATTTTGTCCTCCCAAAAGAGATGTGCTGGAGCCCTAACCAGGGGTATCTCATGTGACGTTATTTGGAGATAGGTTCTCTATAGATGTAATTAAGTTAAAACGAGGTCATTATGGTGGGCCCTAATCCATTATGACTGATGTCCTTATATAAAGAGGAAATTTGGACACAGAGATAGACAAGCATAAAAGGAAGGTGATAAAAAGAGAGAGTAGATGATGACTGCCTGCAAGCCAAGGCAAGAGGACTGGAGCAGACACTCCCTTCACAGCCCTCAGAGGTAACCAACTCTGCCACTGCCTTGACTTCGGACTTTTAACCTCCGGAAATGTGAGGCAGTAAATTTCTGTTGTTTAAGCCACCCAGTCTGTCATACTTTGTCACAGCAGCTCTAGAAAACTAATAAATTCAGCTCTCTACACCTTCTATTCAAATTCATGACAATCTGTCTGTCTTTTCTAAATCAAATTGCCACTGGAATCAATGAGAGAACAGGCTTGAAGATCTTTATGGAAAGAACAGATAAGGACTCTTTCCTCCTTGGGCTGAAGGAGAGTTTCCAGAGTCTTGGAAGAACCTATCACACAGAGACTCTTAGGTTCTTAGAAGGAAATTTGACATTGGTAAAAATTTCTCCAGTCAGTATGACCTTAGGGACTAGGGAGGAGCTGGACTAGGTCCTCTGCCCCTGAGGTTGAGTATATGCCTGGAGCTCTGGGAACAGGAAGGCTTCATCCTGCTCCTCTGCAGTGGGTGCTGGCAGCCCTTCTGCTCCTGCACCACTAGCTCAGTGTTGTAGAGAGTAGTCTGCCTGCTTGCACTTGTTTACCCCCACCACCAGATCTAAGGGCTAATAAAGAAAATAACAAATAGGGGTTCTAACAGCCAGAGAGAGGATCAGTCAGCACAAACCGATCTCATGACAGCAAAATAGAGTTGCTGCAGGAGACAGAACATACTTGAACAAACAAATAATAAGAACTCTTAAGAAAATTCAAGTGCACCCCAATCACACCTACTTTCTGGAACTAAAATCACATGATTTTCCAACTAAATATTTCAGTAGGTAAACTGAAGGATGCTTTAACATGAACCCATTCAGAGATATAGAAGATCTTACAGAATAAGTGTTTCAAAGCACAGAGGTACAAGTTATAATAAACAAACAAACAACTAGCCATTTGGAAAGTAGATGAAATAAAAATAACCGGCAAAACTTGGACTTACATAAGAAAAAACATGACAGAAGCTTAAGTAAACAAATACAAGAAGAGATATCTTGAAGTGAGACAAAATTATCAGAAGAATGAGTCTTACTAAATTTTAGGCAATTTTAAAGTGAAATAAGCAAAGCTAGCCATACTCTGCTATAATTAAGCTTTTTAAAAAGAAAAAAAGATTATAATATTTCACACAGAGATTCTAACAGAAAAATCTAAACAAACAATTAGAAAAAAAGAACCTAGCCAATTTATCAAAGAAAAAATGTACTCTACAACCAAGGAGGGTTGATAGCAAGAAGACTAGACTCTTTCAACATAAAAAAAACTGCCAACATGATTATCAACAAATTTAAGAAATAAAGCATATGATCATTTATGAATTTTGACAAGCACTGGGTAAAATGTTTAAATTTCCAAATAAAACAGGTATGTTTGTAAAATATTTGAATTTAGTAAATACTGTCAAAAATGCTGCATAGGCTGGACATGGTGGCTCATGCCTATAATCCCAGTGCTTTGAGAGTCCCAGGTGGGAGGATCACTTTAGGTCAGGAGTTGGAGGCCAGCCTGGGCAACAGAGTGGAGACCCTGTCTCTACAAAAAGAAAAAAAAAAAAAGAAAACAATAAAACAACCAAGCATGGTGGTGCATGCCTTTAGTTCCAGCTATTTGCAGGCTGAGGAGGGATAATTACTTGTGCCTAGGACTTTGATGCTGCAGTGAGCCTATGATAGCACAACCACACCCCAGTCTGGGCCACAAAGTGAGACCCTATCTTTCCCCCCACCCCCCAAAAAGGTGTGCAGACTATAATGTTAAAAGTTAAGGCACTAAACCATTTCAATCAAACCAATTATTATTCTACGATGCCTTGGAGATTCAGTGAGTGTAGTGAAGTAATGACATATAAAACAAAACTCACATAGCCAATGGATATAAGATAAAATATTTAGGTGTAGATAGAGGGAATGGAAAACCATGTACAAATGGACAAAAATGCATAGAATCCCTCAATGTTATGTCTATTATACTTTTGCATTCTTAGAAAATGATATATGGTGTGTATACATACAAAGAAAAGAAATTGGCAAATTTTTCAATAACTACTAAGGTTAGCAAACCTTGTTACCCACTGTTCAGGAGCTATAACTGAAGAAACATTTTTAGACAAATGTTCTTATTTGGTATTAACAGATTGTTTTACTTACATTCTTCAAATTATGTAAGAAATGTGGAAGCCAGCCATTCAAATTCGATTTGTCACATGCAGTTTTGCCAGAGCTTTTTCTCTAATGATTATTGGTGTTCAAAAGTTTAATATTTACTGTATTATTTACCATAGATAATATTCATGATAGGAATCCTATGGCTAATAAGCGCAACTTGACTTTGTATTTATTTTATGCATTACTAAAAAAAATTCCATTCACAAATATTGACTCAGCCTCATTCTATGTAGTGTTAAAGAAAATAAATGAGTTTAATTTTTTTTTAAAAAAATATTATTTCCTGGCTTGTATCCTTTACATTTTTGAAGTTAAAAAATATGTTACACAGCTCATTCCTTTTTTTCAAAACATTTGAATTGTACTCAGAATATTATGCTTTTTGCCTTTATAACATGAATTTAAAACATACAGATAATTTTATTTGAATAGGTTACAAAATGCCTACCTTAAAATTATATATATTTTGTATTTCTTTTTTTAATTGATTTTTTCTGTCACTGTATTATTTATGACTTATTTTGACATTGTATTTTTTAAAATTAAATTAAATTTTTTTTTAAACTTCCAGGTTACATGTGGAGGATGTGCAGGTTTGTTGCACAGGTAAACATGTGCCATGGTGGTGTGCTGCACCTGTCAACCGTCACCTAGATATTAAGCCCAGTATGCATTAGCTCTTTTACCCAATGCTCTCCCCTATTGCCCTTCCCTGACAGGCCCCAGTGTGTTTTGTTCCCCTCCCTGTGTCCATGTATTCTCATTGTTCAGTGCCCACTTATAAATGAGAACATGCGGTGTTTGGTGTTCTGTTCCTGCATCAGTTTGCCGGGGATAATGACTTCCAGCTAATCCATGTCTCCGCAAAGGACATGATGTCATTCCTTTTCATGGCTGCATAGTATTCCATGGTGTATATATACCACATTTTCTTTATCCAGTCTATCATTGATGAGCATTTGGGTTGATTCCATGTCTTTGCTATTGTGAATAATGCTGCAGTCGTTGCATATTTTTAATGTTTTTCCTTTTAGGTAAACATTTGATACATTTTCATTGCAAAAATTTT
Organism: Pongo pygmaeus; assembly: GCF_028885625.2. Classification (NCBI taxonomy): domain Eukaryota; kingdom Metazoa; phylum Chordata; class Mammalia; order Primates; family Hominidae; genus Pongo; species Pongo pygmaeus. Next base: position 188,150,459 of record NC_072376.2, read on the forward strand.
CTCCCCTCAGATTATTACAATGATTTTCCTGCTAATTATTTATCCTTTCTTTCTTTATTATAACATAATTTTCCTATATACTACTTTAAGAACATTTACAAGTGTATTAGTTGAAAAGTACTGTAATATCAGAAGAATTGTGATAATTTATATTACAGATCTTCAAATGATACCCAAACTCTGAAGTGTTTTGTTTTATAGATGATACATTACCTGTTGGGGGGATAATGTTTCATTAAACTTATGCCTAATTTTGTGTTTATACTTGTCTGAAACTATACACTGAATTCTTTTTTGTAAGTACAATAGTTTGGTTGTAGCTGGGAGTTGCTTTTTACTTGAAGTCTGGAATTGTTATACTCTCAATAACTGTCACAAATTTTTCACTTTGTAAAAGAAAGTTTTAACTTCTCAACTGAGAAACTTTATTTTAACACCTCCATTTATTAACACCCTTAACAAATTTAGGCAGCCCTTTTCTATACTGTGTGATTATTTCAATTACAGAGTTTGTCTAAGTATTGAAATTTTTATTTACATTCTTGTTTCTTCATTAGACTGAGAACACATTTTTTTAAGGGCAATGTCTTGTTTTAGTTTACATCACAATCTTAAAACTTACTGAAGTGCCTGACACAGATATAGGATAAAATTAATATTTAGAGTCAATGAATAAATAAAATGTATATTTCCATTAACAATTGATGGGGCGTCTTTTTTGGTAAGTTGGAATTTCTCTCCAATGTGATCGATTAGCCTTCATGTAATAGTTAACAGAACTGATAAATGGCCAACATAACAATTCAGCCTGTTTTCCTAGTGAAGAATATTTTTCATATTAAACAGATACCATTGAAACAGATGTTCCTGCATTAGGTTCTCAAAACAAATGAAGCATGGCTTTGATTCCACACATACAAAAACAAGTGATTCACAATGGCAGTTTCAAATTTGTGGTCGCAATGATTAGTGTTCTATTTGTTACAAAGGATTTGATTAGTCATTTTCTAGACATTTTGAAATTTTAATTATCTGGAATATTTAATATGCATTTTCTTTTTTTATGCCCTGTAAATGTTTTAAGACGATGAATTTTTAAAACCTTGTAGAACTTTTGTGTTTTAGAAATATGGTTTAGTGTGAGAAAGATCTCTATTTACTGAGATAGCAAAATGTTTAAGAAAACCTCAAGGCCAATAAAAATATTTTTAACATTGGCTTAACTGGCCTGAATTCAACTCCCAGCATTGGCACCTCCTCTCTCATTACCTTGCCCAAAGTCATTCTAGCTAAGCTTTAGTTTGTTATCTATAAAATAAAAGTTGCAATCTGTTTCATATTCATATTTCATTTCATACGCTTTTCTTTGCTCTCAATTCCTTCCAAAACGTTTGATTTTTTTTAGAATTCCTTTTGAAAGTTCCAATGTTATTTATGGGAACATTTCTTAACTGTAATACCATTTTATTTTTTCCACAGAAAACCCCAACAATTTAAAGGTTAAAGGTAATATTTTAATTTTATTATTAATATAACTTTGAAATAACAGCTTTATTGAGATATAACTTACATTCATACCATAAAATTCACTCTTTGAAAGTATGCAATTCAGTAGTTTTTAAGTATATTCATATAATTATGCAACCATTACCACTCTCTAATTTTAGAACATATAACCACTCCAAAAATAGACCCCACACCATTAACAGTCACTACTCATTTCCCTCTGCCTTTAGTTCTTGGCAACCCCACTAATCTACTTTATCTCCATGGACTGACCTATTCTGAACATTTCATATAAATCAAATCACATATATGTTGGCTTTTGTGACAAGTTTCTTTCACATAGCTTAATGTTTCTCAGATTTGTGGTAATACCCTTATGTTTAGAATTAGTTTTATGTCTAGCAAATATATGCGTTTATGGTTCTATTTTTAATTTAGTAGACTTTATTTTTCTAGAGCGGTTTTAAGTTCACAGCAAAATTGAGTGGAATGTACAGAGGTTTCCCAACTGTATGAAATTATAGAACCCTACTTCCACAAAAGTATAGCCTGTGTCATAATCAACATCCCCTACCACATAAATACCTCAACTCGCACAAATCTATAGCCTATGTCATAATCAGCATCCCTTACCACAGTGGTACTTTTTTAATTTTTACAAATGATGAACCTACGTTGTTAGATCACTGTCACCCAAAGTCCACAGTTTACATTAAGGTTCATTCTTAGGGTTGTACATCCTATAGGTTTAGACAAATGTACAGTGGAATTTATCAACCATTGTAGTACCATACAGAGTAGTTTCACTGCCCTAAAAATCCCTTGTGTTCTGCCTATTCAGCCTTCCCTCCCTCCAACCCTGTTATCCACTGATCTTGTTATATTCTCCACAGGTTTGCCTTTTCCAGATGTCATATAGTTGGAACCATAAAGCATGTAGCCTTTTCAGATAGGCTTCTTTTACCTAGTAATAAGCATTTAAGTTTCCTCCATTCTTTTTATAACTTCATAGTTCATTTCTTTTTTTTTTCTTTTTAATTATTATTATTATTATACTTTAGGTTTTATGGTACATGTGCGCAATGTGCAGGTTAGTTACATATGTATACATGTGCCATGCTGGTGCGCTGCACCCACTAACTCGTCATCTAGCATTAGGTATATCTCCCAATGCTATCCCTCCCCACTCCCCCCACCCCACAACGGTCCCCGAAGTGTGATGTTCCCCTTCCTGTGTCCATGTGTTCTCATTGTTCAATTCCCACCTATGAGTGAGAATATGCGGTGTTTGGTTTTTTGTTCTTGCGATAGTTTACTGAGAATGATGATTTCCAATTTCATCCATGTCCCTACAAAGGACATGAACTCATCATTTTTTATGGCTGCATAGTATTCCATGGTGTATATGTGCCACATTTTCTTAATCCAGTCTATCATTGTTGGACATTTGGGTTGGTTCCAAGTCTTTGCTATTGTGAATAATGCCGCAATAAACATACGTGTGCATGTGTCTTTAAAGCAGCATGATTTATAGTCCTTTGGGTATATACCCAGTAATGGGATGGCTGGGTCGAATGGAATTTCTAGTTCTAGATCCCTGAGGAATCGCCACACTGACTTCCACAAGGGTTGAACTAGTTTACAGTCCCACCAACAGTGTAAAAGTGTTCCTATTTCTCCACATCCTCTCCAGCACCTGTTGTTTCCTGACTTTTTAATGATTGCCATTCTAACTGGTGTGAGATGGTATCTCATTGTGGTTTTGATTTGCATTTCTCTGATGGCCAGTGATGGTGAGCATTTTTTCATGTGTTTTTTGGCTGCATAAATGTCTTCTTTTGAGAAGTGTCTGTTCATGTCCTTTGCCCACTTTTTGATGGGGTTGTTTGTTTTTTTCTTGTAAATTTGTTGGAGTTCATTGTAGATTCTGGATATTAGCCCTTTGTCAGATGAGTAGGTTGCGAAAATTTTCTCCCATTTTGTAGGTTGCCTGTTCACTCTGATGGTAGTTTCCTTTGCTGTGCAGAAGCTCTTGAGTTTAATTAGATCCCATTTGTCAATTTTGGCTTTTGTTGCCATTGCTTTTGGTGTTTTAGACATGAAGTCCTTGCCCATGCCTATGTCCTGAATGGTAATGCCTAGGTTTTCTTCTAGGGTTTTTATGGTTTTAGGTCTAACATTTAAGTCTTTAATCCATCTTGAATTGATTTTTGTATAAGGTGTAAGGAAGGGATCCAGTTTCAGCTTTCTACATATGGCTAGCCAGTTTTCCCAGCACCATTTATTAAATAGGGAATCCTTTCCCCATTTCTTGTTTTTGTCAGGTTGGTCAAAGATCGGATAGTTGTAGATATGTGGCATTATTTCTGATGGCTCTGTTCTGTTCCATTGATCTATATCTCTGTTTTGGTACCAGTACCATGCTGTTTTGGTTACTGTAGCCTTGTAGTATAGTTTGAAGTCAAGTAGTGTGATGCCTCCAGCTTTGTTCTTTTGGCTTAGGATTGACTTGGTGATGCGGGCTCTTTTTTGGTTCCATATGAACTTTAAAGTAGTTTTTTCCAATTCTGTGAAGAAAGTCATTGGTAACTTGATGGGGATGGCATTGAATCTGTAAATTACCTTGGGAAGGATGGCCATTTTCACGATACTGATTCTTCCTACCCATGAGCATGGAATGTTCTTCCATTTGTTTGTATCCTCTTTTATTTCCTTGAGCACTGGTTTGTAGTTCTCCTTGAAGAGGTCCTTCACATCCCTTGTAAGTTGGATTCCTAGGTATTTTATTCTCTTTGAAGCAATTGTGAATGGGAGTTTACTCATGATTTGGCTCTCTGTCTGTTATTGATGTATAAGATTGCTTGTGATTTTTGTACATTGATTTTGTATCCTGAGACTTTGCTGAAGTTGCTTATCAGCTTAAGGAGATTTTGGGCTGAGACAATGGGGTTTTCTAGATATACTATCATGTCATCTGCAAACAGGGACAATTTGACTTCCTCTTTTCCTAATTGAATACCCTTTATTTCCTTCTCCTGCCTAATTGCCCTGGCCAGAACTTCCAACACTATGTTGAATAGAAGTGGTGAGAGAGGGCATCCCTGTCTTGTGCCACTTTTCAAAGGGAATGCTTCCAGTTTTTGCCCATTCAGTATGATATTGGCTGTGGGTTTGTCATAGATAGCTCTTATTATTTTGAGATACGTCCCATCAATACCTAATTTATTGAGAGTTTTTAGCATGAAGGATTGTTGAATTTTGTCAAAGGCCTTTTCTGCATCTATTGAGATAATCATGTGGTTTTTGTCTTTGGTTCTGTTTATATGCTGGATTACATTTATTGATTTGCGTATATTGAACCAGCCTTGCATCCCAGGGATGAAGCCCACTTGATCATGATGTATAAGCTTTTTGATGTGCTGCTGGATTCTGTTTGCCAGTATTTTATTGAGGATTTTTGCATCAATGTTCATCAAGGATATTGGTCTAAAATTCTCTTTTTTTTGTTGTGTCTCTGCCAGGCTTTGGTATGAGGATGATGCTGGCCCCATAAAATGAGTTAGGGAAGATTCCCTCTTTTTCTATTGATTGGAATAGTTTCAGAAGGAATGGTACCAGCTCCTCCTTGTACCTCTGGTAGAATTTGGCTGTGAACCCATCTGGTCCTGGACTTTTTTTCGTTGGTAAACTATTGATTATTGCCACAATTTCAGCTCCTGTTATTGGTCTATTCAGAGATTCAACTTCTTCCTGGTTTAGTCTTGGGAGGGTGTATGTGTTGAGGAATTTATCCATTTCTTCTAGATTTTCTAGTTTATTTGCGTAGAGGTGTTTGTAATATTCTCTGATGGTAGTTTGTATTTCTGTGGGATCGATGGTGATATCCCCTTTATCATTTTTTATTGAATCTATTTGATTCTTCTCTCTTTTTTTCTTTATTAATCTTGCTAGCGGTCTATCAATTTTGTTGATCCTTTCAAAAAACCAGCTCCTGGATTCATTAATTTTTTGAAGGGTTTTTTGTGTCTCTATTTCCTTCAGTTCTGCTCTGATTTTAGTTATTTCTTGCCTTCTGCTAGCTTTTGAATGTGTTTGCTCTTGCTTTTCTAGTTCTTTTAATTGTGATGTTAGGGTGTCAATTTTGGATCTTTCCTGCTTTCTCTTGTGGGCATTTAGTGCTATAAATTTCCCTCTACACACTGCTTTGAATGCATCCCAGAGATTCTGGTATGTTGTGTCTTGGTTCTCGTTGGTTTCAAAGAACATCTTTATTTCTGCCTTCATTTCGTTATGTACCCAGTAGTCATTCAGGAGCAGGTTGTTCAGTTTCCACGTAGTTGAGCGGTTTTGAGTGAGATTCTTAATCCTGAGTTCTAGCTTGATTGCACTGTGATCTGAGAGATAGTTTGTTATAATTTCTGTTCTTTTACATTTATTGAGGAGAGCTTTACTTCGAAGTATGTGGTCAATTTTGGAATAGGTGTGGTGTGGTGCTGAAAAAAATGTATATTCTGTTGATTTGGGGTGGAGAGTTCTGTAGATGTCTATTAGGTCCACTTGGTGCAGAGCTGAGTTCAATTCCTGGGTATCCTTGTTGACTTTCTGTCTCATTGATCTGTCTAATGTTGACAGTGGGGTGTTAAAGTCTCCCATTATTAATGTGTGGGAGTCTAAGTCTCTTTGTAGGTCACTCAGGACTTGCTTTATGAATCTGGGTGCTCCTGTATTGGGTGCATATATATTTAGGATAGTTAGCTCTTCTTGTTGAATTAATCCCTTTACCATTATGTAATGGCCTTCTTTGTCTCTTTTGATCTTTGTTGGTTTAAAGTCTGTTTTATCAGAGACTAGGATTGCAACCCCTGCCTTTTTTTGTTTTCCATTTGCTTGGTAGATCTTCCTCCATCCTTTTATTTTGAGCCTATGTGTGTCTCTGCACGTGAGATGGGTTTCCTGAATACAGCACACTGATGAGTCTTGAGTCTTTATCCAATTTGCCAGTCTGTGTCTTTTAATTGGAGCATTTAGTCCATTTACATTTAAAGTTAATATTGTTATGTGTGAATTTGATCCTGTCATTATGATGTTAGCTGGTTATTTTGCTCGTTAGTTGATGCAGTCTCTTCCTAGTCTCAATGGTCTTTACATTTTGGTATGATTTTGCAGTGGCTGGTACCGGTTGTGCCTTTCCATGTTTAGCGCTTCCTTCAGGAGCTCTTTTAGGGCAGGCCTGGTGGTGACAAAATCTCTCAGCATTTGCTTGTCTGTAAAGTATTTTATTTCTCCTTCACTTATGAAGCTTAGTTTGGCTGGATATGAATTTCTGGGTTGAAAATTCTTTTCTTTAAGAATGTTGAATATTGGCCCCCACTCTCTTCTGGCTTGTAGGGTTTCTGCCGAGAGATCCGCTGTTAGTCTGATGGGCTTCCCTTTGATGGTAACCCGACCTTTCTCTCTGGCTGCCCTTAACATTTTTTCCTTCATTTCAACTTTGGTGAATCTGACAATTATGTGTCTTGGAGTTGCTGTTCTCAAGGAGTATCTTTCTGGCGTTCTCTGCATTTCCTGAATCTGAATGTTGGCCTGCCTTGCTAGATTGGGGAAGTTCTCCTGGATAATATCCTGCAGAGTATTTTCCAACTTGTTTCCATTCTCCCCGTCACTTTCAGGTACACCAATCAGACGTAGATTTGGTCTTTTCACATAGTCCCACATTTCTTGGAGGCTTTGCTCATTTCTTTTTATTCTTTTTTCTCTAAACTTCCCTTCTCGCTTCACTTCATTCATTTCATCTTCCAGGGCTGACACCCTTTCTTCCATTTGATCGCATCGGCTCCTGAGGCTTCTGCATTCTTCACGTAGTTCTCGAGCCTTGGTTTTCAGCTCCATCAGCTCCTTTAAGCACTTCTCTGTATTGGTTATTCTAGTTATACATTCTTCTAAATTTTTTTCAAAGTTTTCAACTTCTTTGCCTTTGGTTTGAATATCCTCCCGTAGCTTGGAGTAATTTGATCACCTGAAGCCTTCTTCTCTCAGCTCGCCAAAGTCATTCTCCGTCCAGCTTTGTTCCGTTGCTGGTGAGGAACTGCGTTCCTTTGGAGGAGGAGAGGTACTCGCTTTTTAGAGTTTCCAGTTTTTCTGCTCTGTTTTTTCCCCATCTTTGTGGTTTTATCTACTTTTGGTCTTTGATGACGGTGATGTACAGATGGGTTTTCGGTGTGGATGTCCTTTCTGTTAGTTTTCCGTCTAACAGACAGGACCCTCAGCTGCAGGTCTGTTGGAGTACCTGGCCGGCCGTGTGAGGTGTCAGTCTGCCCCTGCTGGGTGGTGCCTCCCAGTTAGGCTGCTCGGGGGTCAAGGGTCAGGGACCCACTTGAGGAGGCAGTCTGCCCGTTCTCAGATCGCCAGCTGCGTGCTGGGAGAACCACTGCTCTCCTCAAAGCTGTCAGACAGGGACATTTAAGTCTGCAGAGGTTACTGCTGTCTTTTTGTTTGTCTGTGCCCTGCCCCCAGAGGTGGAGCCTACAGAGGCAGGCAGGCCTCCTTGAGCTGTGGTGGGCTCCACCCAGTTCAAGCTTCCAGGCTGCTTTGTTTACCTAAGCGAGCCTGGGCAATGGCGGGCGCCCCTCCCCCAGCCTCGCTGCCAACTTGCTGTTTGATCTCAGACTGCTGTGCTAGCAATCAGCGAGACTCCGTGGGCGTAGGACCCTCTGAGCCAGGTGCGGGCTATACTCTCCTGGGGCACCGTTTCCTAAGCCCGTCGGAAAAGCACATTATTCGGGTGGGAGTGGCCCGATTTTCCAGGTGCCGTCTGTCACCCCTGGAAAGGGAACTCCCTGACCCCTTGTGCTTCCGGAGTGAGGCAATGCCTCGCCCCTGCTTCGGCTGGCGCACGGTGCACTCACTCACTGACCTGCGCCCACTGTCTGGCACTCCCTAGTGAGATGAACACGGTACCTCAGATGGAAATGCAGAAATCACCCGTCTTCTGCGTCACTCACGCTGGGATCTGTAGACTGGAGCTGTTCCTATTCGGCCATCTTGGCTCCTCCCCGCTACAAAAGTCCCGCTTGGTTTATTGATGGCAGTTACACCAGGCCTAATCGCCACACACCAGCAAAGGCAGGCTATGCTATAGTACAAGCCACTAGCCCACCTCTTAGAACCTCTCATTTCCTTTCCATCGTGGAAATCTATCCTCAAGGAAATAACTTCTCAGTGTTCCATCTCCTATTCTACTACTCCTCAGGGATTACTCAGGCTCATAGTTCATTTCTTATTAGTGCTGAGCAATGTTCTAGTGTTCTGCGTAGAGCACACTCTATCCATTTGCCTACTTTTGCAAATCTTATTTCTAAATATTGGAAATTATGAATAATGCTTCCATAAATGTATTTGTGTAGGTCATTTTGTGGACATACATTTTCCTTTAAGTAAATATGAATGAGCATGGTTGCTAAATCATATGGTAAGAATATATTTCGTTTTTAAAGAAACTGCCTTCTAAAGTGTCTTCCCCATTTCACATTCCCACCAGCAATGAATGAGAGTTTCTGTTGCTCTACATCCTCCCAACTTTGGTGTTGTCAGTGTTCTGGATTTTGGCTTTTCTCATGGGTGTGTAGTGTTACCCCATTGTCATTTTAATTCCCATTTCCCTTAAGACATGTGATGTGGAGCATCTTTTCATATGTTCACTTGCTATCTGTATATCTTTGGTGAGGTGTCCATGAAGACCTTTGGCTCATTTTAAAATTAAATTGTTTTCTTACTGTTGAGTTTTAAGAGTTCTTTGTATATTTTGGATACCAGTACTTTATCAGATAGGTGTTTTGCAAACAATTTCTCCCAGTTTCTGGCTTGTCTTTTTATTCTCTTTACAATGTCTTTTGCATAGCAGGCTTCTAAAGGTTTTAATAAAGTCCAGCTTATTAATTCTTTCTTTCATATATTGTTCCTTTGGTGTTGTAACTAAAAAGTTACCACCAAACCTGAGATCATTTATATTTTCTTCTAGGCTATCCTGTAGGAATTTTATAGTTTTATATTTTACATTTAGGTCTATGATTTATTTTGAGTCAACTTTTGTGAAGGATGTAAGGTCTGTGTCTAGTTTCAACATTTTTTTTTGTATATGGATATCCAGTTGTTCCAGCAACATTTGTTGATAGGACTGTATTTTCTACATTTTTATTGCTTTTGCTCCATTGTCATAAGTTTACCATATTTGTGGGTTGTGGGCTCTGAATGCTGTTCCATTGATCTATTTATCTGTTTTTTTAATAGCTCTCTCTTGATTACTGTAGTTTTATGGTAGTTTTGAATTTGGGTAGTATTAGACATTTTACTTTTATTTCTTCAGTATTGTATTGGCTATTCTGGGTCTTTTGATACTACATATAAACTTTAGAATCATTTTATCAATATACACAAAATAACTTACTGGGATTTTCATTGAGATTATGTTGAATCTATACAGCTGACATCTTGACAATATTGAACTTCCTATTCATGAACATGGAATATCTCTCTATTTATTTAGTTCTTTAATTTCTTTCATCAGCATTTTGTGATTTTCTTCATATAAATCTTATATAAGTATTATTAGATTTCTACTTAAGTATTTCATTTTTGGGTGACGCTAATATAAATTGTATTGTGTTTTTAATTTCAAACTCCAATTGTTCATTATTGGTACATAGGAAAGTGATGAATTTTTGTATATCAACCTTGCATACTACAATCTTGCTATAACCCTACTAGCTCCAGGACCTTTTTCATTGATTATTTTGGATTTTCTACATGGACAATCATGTCATCTACAAACAAAGATAGTTTTTTTATTTTTTATCTTCCTAATCTATATACCTATTATTTCCTTTTTCTGTCTTATTCAATTAGCTATGACATCCAGTATGAGGTTGAAAAACAGGGGTTAAGAGAACATCTTTGACTTGTGTTTTAATGGGAAAGCTTAAAGTTTCCCATTGTTGAGTATCATGTTAGCTGTAGGCTATTTATAGATATTCCTTATTAAGTTGAGGAAGTTTTCCTCTAGTTCTAGTTTACTGACAGTTTGTATGATAAGTGGGGATTAGATTTTGTCAAATGCTCTTTCTGCAATGATTAATATGATCTTGGAAAATTTCTTTTTTAGTCTGTTGACGTGAAGGATTTATATTAATTGATTTTTAAATGTTGAACCACCCTTACATAACTGGGATGAATCCATTTGGGTCATGGTATACAATTCTTTTATACATTGTTTGATTTGATTTGCTAATATTTTTAAAGATTTTATAATCTATGTTCATGAGTGATATTGGTCAGTAGTTTTCTTTTCTTATAATGCCTGTGGCTTGATATCAGTATAATGCTGGCCTCTTATGAGTGAGGAAGTATTCTATTTGATTATATCTTCTGACAGAGTTTCTAGATAATTGATATTATTTCTTCCTTAAATGTTTGGTAGAATATACCAGTGAACCCATCTGGGCCTGATACTTTCAGTTATCCAGTTATCAATATTGATTCAGTTTTTAATAGTTATGGGCCTATTCAGATTGTCTATTTCTTCTTGTATGAGTTTTGGAAGATGTGTCTTTAAATAATTGATATATCTCATCTAGGTCATCAAATATGTGTGCATAGAGTTGTTTATAATATTTTATTTTATCCTTTTAGTGACTATGGATCTGTAGTAATACCTCTTCTTTCATTTTTGATATTAATATTTTGTGTTCTCTCTCTTTTTTTCTTAGCTGATCTAGAAAATTATAGATTTTATTGATCTTTTTAAAGAACCAGCCTTTGGTTTCATTGATTTTCTTTAGAGAGTTTCTATGTTCAATTTCATTGATTTCTGCTCTAATTTTTATTTCTTTTCTCCTGCTTACTTTGGATTTATTTGCTTTTCTTTTCCTAGTTTCAGGAGGTAAAATTTTAGATTGTTGATTTTAGATGTTCCTTCTGTTCTAATATAAGCATTCAATGCCATAAATTTCCCTTTGAGAACTGCTTTTTCTGCATCCACGAATTTTGATAAGTTGTTTTTTCATTTTTATTTACTTTGAAATACTTTTAAATTTCTCCTAAGATTTCTTTTTTGGCCCATGTGTTATTTACAAGTGTGTTTTTTAATCTCCAAGTAATTTGGGGTTTTAAAACTACCTTTTTAAAATTGATTTCTAGTTAAACTCCATTCCGGTCTAATACCAGCCACTGTATAATTTCTATTCTTTTAAATTTGGTAGGTGTGTTTTATGGCTCAGAATGTGATCTATCTTTGTGAAGCTTCCATACAATCTTGAGAAGAATGCTATTGTTGAAAGAATTAGTCTATAGATGTTCATTATATCCAGTTGATGATGCCACAGGTGTGTTCAGTTATGCCTTAATGAATTCTAGCTGCTGGAACTTTCCATTTGTGAGAGAGGGGAGCTGAAGTCTTTAACTGTAATAGTGGATTCATCTATTTTTTCTTGTAGTTATACCAGTTTTAGCCTCATATATTTTCATGCCCTATTGTTAGGCTCATATATATTAATGATTGTTATGTCTTCTTGGAGAATTGACCTCATTATCATTGTGCAGTGCCCCTTGTTATCGTTGATAATTTCCTTGCTCTGAAATCTGCTCTGTCTGAAATTAATCTCACTACTCCCACTTTCTTTTGATTAGTGTTAACATGGTACAGTAATCCCCCCTTATCCACAAGGGATATGTTCCAAGACTCCCAGTGGACACCTGAAACAGTGGATAGCATCAAACCTTACATATGTTATGTTTCTTCCTATGCATACATATCTATGATAAAGTGTAGTTTATAAATTGGACACAGTAAGAGATTACCAACAATACCTAATAATAAAATATAACAATTATGACAATATACTGTAATAAAAGTTATATGAATGTGATTTCTCTGCCTCTCTAAAAATATTTTATTGTACAGTATTCACCCTTCTTGTGATGACGTGAAATGATACAATGCCTACGTGATAAGACAAAGTGACATGAATCACATAAGCCTTGTGATGTAGCAGTAGGCTAATGACGACCTTCTGTATTCTTAAATCTGTGTAACCATCTTTTAACTTTCCATTAATGACTTGGTGTCACTCATATCAGAAGATTTCTTGATAGAGTCTTTGCATAGGTTCAACACTTTTTGGCACAACACATTGCTATAATTGAACATGTTTTCAGTTCATGTCTTCCATCCATGAATTATGTGCTTTTTCTACTTAACTAAGTACTTATCATACAATGTGGCTAGAGCTTTTGCAGTTTAAGGTGTGACAGAAAACTACCATAAATTTATTTTGCTTCTTCATAAGTTTATGGATAGAATATTCATTCTTACTGTAGATCTTAACAACATCAATATATGCTTTTTTTCCCCTTCTTTATTAAGTTGAGGACTTTTACCTCTTCACCTAAAAGAATCACTTTATGTCCTTTCTTTGGCATGTTTGAATTTTCAGCATCACTATTATTGCATTTTGGAAGCACTATTATGTAAAGTACAAATTAACCTGAACACAAGCACTGAGATATCATGACAGTCAATCTGATAACTGAGACGGTTACTAAGCAACTAATGGGCAAATAGCATATACAGTGTGGGTATGCTGGACAAAAGGATTATTTCACATCCCACACAAGATAATGCAGGATTGATGGTGTGAGAGTTTATCATGCTACCAAGAATGATGCACAATTTAAAATTTATGAATTGTTTACTTCTGGAACTTTCTATTTAATATTTTCAGACTGTTTGTGGCTGCTGTTAATGAAAACCACAGGAACTAAAAACAAAAACAAAAGCAAAAACAAAGGTAAGGGGGGCCGACTGTATATCTTTCCTCATCCATTTACCTGTAATCTATATGTGTCCTTATATTTAACTTGGGATTTTTGTAGACAACATATAATGGGGTATTTTAAAAAATCTGTTGCTTAATTGGTGCATTTAAATCATTGATTCAAAGTGATTAGTGATATAGTTGGGTTAATACCTAACGTATTTGTTAGTTTCTGTTTGTTCACCTTGTTCTTTATTCCTATTTTTGTCTTACACTATTTTTCTGTCTTTTGCAGTTTTAATTGAGCATTTTATATAATTTCATTTGCTCTCCACTCTTAGAGACTTTTTAATGTTTGCACAGAGTTTACAATATAAATTTACAACGAATCCAAGTCCACTTTCAAATAACACTATGCCACTTCATGTGTGAGTATCTTATAATAACAAAATAATTCATATTTGTCTCTCCCATCCTTATTGTCATTCATTTCATTCATGCATAAGCATAGATAAGTCTATGTATGTATGTAAGCATACGTAATTGAATATATTATTGCTATTGTTAACAAATATCTATCAGATCAATTAATAAGGAAAATACAAGTTTTTATTTTACTTTCACTTATTTCTTAAGTAATGCTTTCCTTTCTTTATGTACATGTGAGTTTCTGCACTATATCATTTTGTTTTTCTTTAAAGAACTTCTTTTAAAATTTCTTGCAAGTCAGGTCTACTGGCAACAAATTTATTAAATTTTTATTTACCTAAAAAAAAATATTTTCCTTTACATTTGAAGAGTAATTTCTCAGGGTACAGAACTCTAGGTTTTTTTGTTTTTGTTTTTTTTCTCTCTCAACACTTTAAATATTTCACTCCACTCTCTTCTTGCTTGCATGGTTTCTGAAGGGAAGTCAGATGTGACTCTTATCTCTGTTCCTCTACAAGTGTGGTAGGAGTTATTAAGAAATTATTTTAGGCAGATAGGGAGGAAAAGAGGTCCTTGGAAGGTTTTTTGCAGCTCCAAAAAAACGTTTCTTGTATAGCATGAAAGCCCCGGCTCTTAAACCTGGGCTGGCAACCTTTAATATGCAAGTGCCAGCCTTTAGAAACTAGTTCCACCCAACATGGCAATTCCCACTGTTGTCCTCTTGCCCTTGCCCCGACAGGTGCCTGACAGCATGGCCACCCCCATATGTCCCCATGTGTGTAGAACATCATGGCACCCTGCATTTGCGTATTAAAGAGCTGGGATGGGAGGGCCAGTTTTCTCACTGGCTAAGTGAATAACATGCCTGGTCAAACCAATTCCCTGAGCCGTGTGCAAATCAAACACCGCCTCCTCCAGCCATAGCATAAAACTGGCTGGTATCCTCCAAACGTGGGGTCTCCTCTTTCACCTTTGGAGCCCCCCTCCCTCTGTCTCTGTACGTGTAAGGACTAAACTCTGTGTAAGGACTGTGTAAGAACTAAACTCTGACCTTTTTCCCGCTTTCTGCCCACATTCTTATCTAAGGGGCCTGGCAAGTCATGCCTTATACACCATAAAATCTCTTTAGATGGGTTTTTATTAACCCTATATAAGTTGCTTACTTTCCAACCTGACTATGGTATAGCACCACATGACATATAGCAGACTGAAGGAAATAAAAATATTTTACCCCTAAATATGCTTCTTTGACATATTTTGAAATGGCTGTCACAAGCCAGCAGACTGAAGTAGGAGAAATTTGTATCTGTAGAGAATGGAGATTAATGCAGCCACATCTCCCTTTTCTATCCCTGTCCTGGATCTAGGAGAAATTGAGAGTCTGACACCTTTGAAAGTGAGAAGACACACATTTACCATCTATTCCCTCTGACAGTTTCCACCTTTGAGGGTCTATCTACACAATAAGAAGCCTGGTCTCCACAATCCCATTAATCTTAACTCAGTTATTCTTTTGTACTGGCTTTAAGTCTTTAGATAGTTTCTTAATTCTCTCAACCAATTGTCAACTAAAGAATCCCTAAAACTCACCTATGACTTGTAAGCCCTCATTTTGGGATGTCCCACATTTTCAGGACAAACCCATGTATACCTTCTGCATATTGATTTATGATTTTACCTGCAATGTCTGTCTCCCTGAAATGTATAAAACCAATGTGTAACCCGATCACCTTGGGTACACATTCTCTCAGGACTTGTTGAGATTGTGTAACCTGGGCTGCCGTTACTCATATTAGCTCAGATTAACATCTATTCATATATTTTGGCGGTTTTTTTTCTCCATCATCATGTGGTTTTGTGTCTGACTTGATTTGGGGAAAATCTTGGTTATTATTATTTCAAATGTTCTTCTGTTCCTTTATCTCTTCTCCTTCTGATAGTGCCCTTACACATACATTACAGCTTTTGTAGTTTCTCACAGTTCTTAAATATTGTGTTTTGACTTTTTAGTTTTCATTGTCTTTTCTCTTTGCTTTTAAATTTCAGTGATTTCTATTGAGATGGACTCAATCTCAGACATTCTTTTCTCAGCTGTGTCCAGTCTACCGAGAGGCCCATCAAAGGTACTCTTCACTTTTTTTATAGTTTTTTGATCTCTAGCATTTGGAGGGAAGTCTTTCTTATAATTTCCACCTCTTTGTTCACATTGACAACCTGTTCTTACATGTTGTCTACTTTATCCACTAGAGCCCTTAATATATTAATCAGTTATTTTAAATTCCCCATCTGTTACTTCCAACACCCTGCCATCGCTGAGTCTGATTTTAATGCATTTTCTGTCTCTTCACACTGTGTTTTACCTATTTGTGTGTCTTGTCATTTTCTTTTTGACAGGTGGACGTTATGTACTGGATAAAATGAACTAATGTAAATAGGCTTTTGGTAATGAGCTGGTACAGTGTTGGGGGAGGGGAAATGTTCTATAGTCCTATGATTAGGTCTCAGTCTTTTAGTGAGCTTGTGTTCTGGACTGTGAACTTCTCAAGTGCTTCTCAGTTTTCTCCACTTAGATGTGACAGGATGACTAGAGGGATCTGAAATTGGGTATTTCTTCTCCTCCACAGGGGATGCTAGAGCCAGCTGTGGTTGGATATTTCACTTCCCCCAGGTCTGTTAGGCTCTGATAAAACCAACAGGTTAGGCTTTGATTAAATAATCTCCCCTGAGGGCAGACCTTGTTAAGAATAAATGAACTCTCTGGCACATTCAAATGTGTTATTTTCCTCTGACCCTGACAAAACATGATGGGATTTTTGACCTGTTACTTATTGTGAGGGGCTGGAGAGCTCCAGGAGGTAACATGCATGCAAGTGTGTTGAGGGGGGTGGGGGTTGCACCATAACTGGGTTCCCCTGTTTTTAACTCTCAAGAATTGTCCTCACTGAGCTTCCACTGACTCACGGTTACACTTTTGGTTTTCCTATCCTCGCACTGGTTCCAATGGTGGTTTAAACTCACAACTCTCTGTTCCAATATGCCCTGACTGCCTGTATTCAACTGTTTGTCTCTCCAATTTGGGGGGCATTGGTTTGTCTGTTATGGTACTAAGAAGAATTTTCAGTTTGTTCAGGATTTTTCTTATTGTTAGGCTGAAGTCATGATTTACAAGCTTGTTACATGCTGGACCAGAAACTGGGAGTTTCTTATGGTTCTCTTTTAAACTATTTTAAAAACTTTAACTGATATTAGATTTTGGGGGGTTTTTTTGTCATTGTTTGTTTGTTCGTTTTGTAGCTTTGGTGAATATTTGGCCTTTTAAACTTCTGCATATTTTGTCTTGTAAAGGGAACTTTGCTAGAGCGTGAAGCACATTCATTTTAAAAATTAGGCATGTTTAAAGCATTCCTAGAAGACAATGTGGTAGATGTAGATGATGTACAAATGAATACTAGGGAAAAAATCTTATTCTAAAATACAGTCAAGTCACACAGGTTAAATGATAAATAAGCTTTATTTCAGTTCCTCAAAATACTTCCCTGTCTCTTCTCTAAAGCATTTATATTTACTCTTGCCTCTAACTGGGATGTTCAACTCTCTGCATGGTTAACTTCTCTAGTCCTCCATGTCTCAGCTTGAATACTTCCCAGAGAAAGCTTCTCCCATCTTGTGTAAAGCAGCACCATACCTGTTACTCTGTCACATCATCTACTTTGTTTAATTACCAGGTCATGATAATCTATTTTATGGATTTACTTA
This sequence comes from Pongo pygmaeus, assembly GCF_028885625.2. Classification (NCBI taxonomy): domain Eukaryota; kingdom Metazoa; phylum Chordata; class Mammalia; order Primates; family Hominidae; genus Pongo; species Pongo pygmaeus. Next base: position 188,167,957 of record NC_072376.2, read on the forward strand.
TTTATTTTGACTCTTGTCTTGTAAGGTATGCTTCATGAGGTAAGTACCCCCTTTGCCTTTTTTTCTTTATATTTTCATTACTTAGAATGATCACTGGCACAGGATAGATCCTTAAATAATATTTGAATTCAAATAATGAAAGGACTACAAATGAGCTTCAGAGAGGAGAATTTTCAGGACGCAAAATGGCATTTATAATTGAGATCAGTCTTCTCTTCCCCTTACCCACTTTCATTCTTTTATCTTAGGATAAAAGAAAAAATGTGAGAGTGAAAAATACAAGGTGGTGGGAGAGAGAGAAAACATGTTTTTTATACAATGTGGAATATTGAAAATTTGAGAATACAGACCAGGAAGAACATTTGCACTGATTGATGGAGTCAGGCTGGAAAATTTGGCACCATTCCTGGCTTAGTCTGTGGGGTCCTTAACATTGACAGTCAACAATAATTGGTGTAGACTTAGCACCAAGGTCAGCCTCAGGGGCAGACATTTGAATCTGTGGCAGCTGCAGATGCAGTTGTGTCTCTAGTGAATGTTAGTAGCATGGTTGACATTTGGAGGAAGGATATTTACTAAGAAAAAGAAGAAAGAGAAAGTGCTAAAACATAATGCAGTAGCCATGGAGACCAGCAGCTTCATGGAGCACCGGGCATGACACTTCTAGGAACCTCTCAAGATTATCTAGGAAGAGATGAAGGGAGGTTGGCTTTGTTGAAAAATTAATAGGAACATGCAGTGCCAGAGAAGTTTTACATTGTGAACTTGTTTTTAATATTTTCTTATTGCCAGATTGCTGAGGACTAAGAAGCAAAGGTTTGCTTCTAAAAATAATTATCTTCTTTATTCGCCCCTTTGATAGAGAAGTCACAAGACAAAACAAACAAACAAACAAAAAAAAACAAGCCAAAAATCCCCCAAGTACATCCAAACATTTTCTGTACCCAAAATGTTACAAACATCTAAAACAAGTAAATGTTTCTTTCTTCTAGCCGTATAATTAAGAAGAAGAATATAGACATTAAGGATAATTAAATTCTTTTCCCAAGTTCCTTGTGTTCAAAGCAAAGTTCTCTGGGTTTTAAGGTAGAAAAAATCGTGAAAATTATTATTCCCACACACTTCCATATATTCTCATATCTTAATTATGATATATGAGTTTTTTACCAATATAAACCACACTTGACTTGAGTGTTTTAATTATTTTTTGCTGAATAAAGGGAAATTTATGACAATCCAGACTCACTCTTGGCTGAATGAATGTTGGTAGTGTCCTTGCAGTTGCTTCTTTTAGACAAAGGACTGGTGGTGGTCACTTATGTTCTCTACACCACTTTCCCATACTTGTGAGAGAAAGGTCCCAGCCTGGTCAAAGTCTTACAAAAATAAATGCTGAGAATGTCTGTCTTGGCCATTGATCTGTTTGCTGTTCCATACTTTTGTAAACCCCTGTGGTGATGTATTAGTCCATTTTCACACTGCTATAAAGAACTGTCCAAGACTTGGTAATTTATAAAGGAAAGAGGTTTAATTGACTCACAGTTCAGCATCACTGGGGAGGCCTCAGGAAACTTACAATCATGGCAGAAGGCAAAGGGGAAGCAAGGACCTTCTTCACAGGGTGGCAGAAGAGAATGGAGCCAGCAGACGAAATGCCAGGCACTTACAAAAACATCAGATCTCGTGAGAACTCATGATCACAAGAATAGCACAGCGGAAACCATCCCCATGATTCAATTATCTCCACCTGGTGTGTCCTTTGAAAGGTGGGGATTAAGGGAATTATGGGTATTACAATTCAAGATTTTGGGTGGGGATACAGCCAAACCATATCAGGTGACTAATAATATGAGGAATTTTCCTATGTCTTTCTCTAACTTGTAGCCTATAGAAGATATTCCACCTCACAATGACTTCAATGGTAGTATGCTCTACTACTTTTTTCTACAGATAATTACTTCAACAGTACTAGAAATTTATGTACTACCTTTAACGCTTAGGGTCCCATGACACAGAGCATAAATTTTTCATCCAAGTCTTTTACTTGTACCTAAGTTGTATTAAAATGGGATTTTTCCTTAGAGCATTCAGAGACTGACAAAACCTTGAAATAATTTCAAGTAAAATTATATTTATGTTTATAGATGTACATTAAAAATCAGATTCATTGTTGAATCTTGACATTTATTCAAGAGGACATTCACTTTAGAAATAGCTCAAGGGCATTTCTGAAATTAGATATCAAGTTTGAAGGTCAATAAAAAGATGTTGCTTTACTTTTTAGCCATTTTCTTTGCCTCGGTGTTGCTCTAGGCATGTGTGTGTGTGTGTGTATGTGTGTGTGAGCATATTTGAGTTGTTATTAGATTCTCTCCAATTTATGATATATTTTATATTCTTGTAAAACTGCCTACAGGAATAGGTTCTACTATATCTAAGAAATAAGAATGACTTTTTTAAACTTAGAAAGAATGATACATGAACTGATATTTCTTATTCAAAAATATCTCATAGATTATACAAATAGCAGATATTTAAGCACTTATTATCTTTCCTTTCAGCTATACTCATATTATGGGATCTTTAAGTTGCTTTAACTTTTTCTCATACTATTTAGTATAAAATTTTCCTATATAAATGTTTTCAGCTTTTAGATCAAATATAGTAGCATAATATTACAATATGAGGACATCACATAAAAGTCACAGAAATAAGTGAATTAGTATTTATATGCATAGCAATTTTTTTAGTATAATACACATAGTCACAATTGAAGTATAAATAAATGATCATATGCTGTTTAAGTCATAGGTTGTTTTAGCTTGAGGACTGCCATATATTGCCATCTACAGTAACAGCTACTTCTTTAACAAACTGAAAGACTGCTATATGTTTCCCCCTCAATTAACTGAGTGATGAGTCTGAACAGATAAAGGAAACAAACTGGCAAACGTGATCTGTATTGCCTGCCCCTGGCGTTAGAAGTTTGGACAGATTATATTTCCATAATAAGAGTACTGTCTGCTTGAGAGTACCCAGATGAAGTGGAGTTTTTAACATACCAAACCCTCAAACCAATTAGAACACTGCATGGCGGCAACCAGAGTCTCCTTCCCTTTAATGAGCCCTTGGTAATAAAAGTCTACCACTGCTATGATCTGTGTTGGAGATAAATTTAGTACCAAAATATTTTCATGTAAGCAATGGGCTTTAGTTGTTGTACCTAAACTACATAATAGGTGCCTTTCCTACTTAATAGACTTCCTTCCTGAACCTCTTGATCTTGACTCCCAGTGCTGTCTCTGAAGCAGAAGGCATGGATGATTATTGCCTTATACCAAAGACTCTTGTTCTGTAAGCTTAAAGATCCTCTAATGTAATGCAGTTCACTGTGTGTTCAGGTATCATCTGGCCTCCTTCACATTGCACTGTAAGAAATGTGACTTGGAAAACTGGCACAAACAAAAAAGCTGATACTCCAGCTATTCGAATTGCTGTAGTAATTCATTATTTTTTTGTCTTTGACCTAGGAGTCTGGTGCCTTCTGCAAGCACTCATGAGGTTCTGGTATGTTAGTTGGTAAGTGGTATGAATCTTTAATCCTTCAGAATTCTTGGTGGTTTGGGCTCTGAAATTGGGATGCTGAAAGAGACACAAAATTTTGGAAAGAAAGACAAAGGCCTAGTGTTCTTGGATCAGTGATATGAGAAGACTTCCTGGAATCTGACGGTGAATTCTGTCACCTAAGTGTTAGATAGCAAGGAGGAAGTAAGGAACAGCACAATCCTGCCTGTAAATGAAAGTCTGGAGGGTGAGTGGTGAGAAGTAAGATTGAAATAAACTACACAAATGGTGTCTTGGTCATTCTCACTCTTGTTAGGGCAAGCAAAGGAAGCAGCAGTATCAGAAAGAGGGGGCAGCAAACTTTAAGGTCCAATCTGAAAGGCCATGTAGTTGTGGCTACTGAGTCAGAGTTCTGAAGATGAAGCAGTGTTGGCAATGAATACTTGCTATCAGTATAAAGCTTGGTGGTGCTGAAAGCATTAGAAGTTCATTTGGTTGTGCCATGAGTGACTGACAACTGAAACTGAATGTGCCTTGCTTATGAACATGGAACCACTCTCTTCCTCTTTACCTACAGTTCCCTTATTTATCCTCTATTCTAATTTGATATGCTTTAAGGATAAACAAGATTAATAGTAAAGCCCAGATTTCTTTAGTTCCAAGGAGGACCAAAGGTCATATACATACTGAACTTTGGAATAAAGAGGTATTCTAACTTTTTGACTGTTGGATCAGGCACACAAGTCACCAATGTACCCACTCCTACGAGGAGAGCAGATGCTTATAAACAGTTAATGTAGTTTGGCTAGGGTTTATAAGGTTCACAGTAGGAGAACAAGGCTAAAGTAACCTTGTATGTGATCCTGTTAGACCAACTCAATGTACTTTTTTGGTTGCTTTTACAATTAAATGTAGCATAAAAATTAATGTGTTATATACTTGCAATTCCCATCCCAATAATGTCAGAGTGCATGCTTTCAGGAGTTGGTGTAGAGAAGTCCTTCTACCGTTGGGGGTACTGAAACCCTAATGGCATTGTTAAATCTCAGTGACTGATAATTTTGCTGATTGGAGACCTGTCATGAGTTGAAATGTTTCCCCCCAAAAAAATGTATGTTGAAGCCTAACTGCCACCCCACTTCTAAATGTGACATTATTTGGAAATAGGATCTTTGCAGGTGTGTTCAAGTTAAGATGAAATCATAGAATTAGAGTGGACCTTAATCCAATATCTGGTGTCCTCATAGGAAGAAAGAAATTTGGACACACATAGAGAGATCCCCATGTGAAGACACAGAGACACACAGGGAGAAAGGACTTGTGATAATTGAGGCTGAGATTGGAGTAATATAGTTGCAAGCAAAGGAAAGCCAAGTATTTTTTGGCAATTACTAGAAGGTAGGAAGAGGCAAGGAAGAATCCCTCCCTAAGTCTTCAGAGGGAACATGGCCCTGATAACACTTTGATTTCAGACTTTGACCATCCAGAGCTGTGAGGACACAAATTGCTGTTGTTGCAAGCCTCTCAGTTTCTGGTACTTTGTTATGGAAATCCTAGAGAACTAATACAGAATTCTTGGTGGTTTTGGCTATGAAATTGGGACAGAGCCTCTGATTTTCACATAGAGTTGCCACTTGGAGTTTTGTATTCATGACTTCTCCGACATGACTCTCAGGAAAAGCAGCTATTAGCTTGCAACTGGGCTCTTGTCGAAACTAGACATCTCATTTATGGAGTCATTGTGACTACAACCTGATATTTCCATTTTAGGGTAGTTCAACTCGGACTCAATGACTAACAGTGTGAGAATGACCTAAAAAGTCTCACTTGTTAAATATAAATGGTATATTCAAGAATGCAGCCAGCCTTGTCCCATTGGAATCTTTGTTTAGATGAAAAAATGGCAGCTGTTCTTTTGGGGGAAGCATTCCACTGCTTAAAGCAAAACTGCTGGCTCAGTGGGGCCTACAATGCACAGAGGGTTTTTTCAATGCCTGGTCCTGGATCACTAAGGGTATTCATTGGGATTCTGTGGCTGTTCAATCTCTGCACTGACTATACAGAACCAAAAGCACAGGTGGTCATGCCGCCCAGTAGGTAGAACTAAAGCCTCTTCTCATCTCTCTTTCTGGTCAATACCCTCACTTAGTAGAACATTTTATTTTATGGATTCATGAAAGTTGCAAATAACATAGCTATTTGGAATGCATTTTAAACATTACAGACTGTCAGATTAAAGACATCCTTCTTTGGAACTGTGGCCTATGGAAACAAATTGCAGCTGCTGTTCAAACTGCCTGGTTCATTCATGTAGATATTCATGGTAAGGGCCTGTTTTCTGATGATACCAACTGGAATCAACACTTCAATCATAGACAAAGGTATTTGATAGACTTTTCTCACTCCCTACTATTCACAACCATCTAACATTGCTGGACATTGGAATGACCTCTTCAAAAATTGACTTAAAAATATTTCTAACCCTACATCCTTTGTGTCACCCTGATCAATGTACCTTAGAAAGAAGGGCATTCTAGTCAATTAATGTGGCTATCTCCAGAAAGGGGTTTCCTTTCATGTGCTTCCTGGGTAGTGATTGGGAGAAAAGCAATGGGAGCTATGTAGACAGATTTTGAAAATTTGGGATACTGTTGTAATCATTCCCAAGTATGATGTTTCTTTCTTTCCTCTAGCAACAACTCCAGTCTGTTCTTGATGGTATACCCTATTAGTGGCAGTCCACTGAAAGCAGGACCTAGCTGATTCAAAATTAATTCTGATTTAGACACTTGAATTCTCTTATTAGATATGCATGGTCATATATTGAAATGACCACTTGGTTGAGTTCACTGCTTGTTAAGTCCCATGGTAGTGGCCCACGTGAGCCAAATTGGGTCCTGTAGAAGGTTTATTGTAAGTTTTATAAAAATTCCTTTGTTTCTCTTAGACTTGAGCTTTCCAGATCAAAGATCTGAATGTAAGTAGGGAATGATTTGAAAAAAACAAATGCAGTGATAGCTACTGGAAGAGACTTTAAGGTTGTAGCAGACAGACCATAGAGTGGTCCCTGGGGACCCCCACTTGTTTATTATATAGTGCTAGAAAGTCTGGAAAAATTGTCTCCTAATGTTTGTGGGAGGCAGAACTTCTAATGATAGACTTATTTATTTGGCTAAAGAGATTTCCAAACAAAGTGTTGAAGGTACCATCTGGTTTCTTCCTCCTGCTTATAGTAAAATGTGTGTGTGTGTGAGAGAGAGAGAGACACTTGAGGAGAAAACTATGAAGCAAAAAGGAACGAGGAACCAGGACTTGATGAATTTGAAAATTCTTATCATATTAAAATGGCAAAAGATGCTAAAATTCTGACATCACTTCTGAAATCTTGATATAGAGAAAAAGCCAAAGATGTGGCTGTGTTAATTCTTGCTAAAACTTAAGAAAAAAACAAAAAGTTAAAGTTTTCAGTTACACAAAGATCCTTTGAAGAGTTTAAAGGTGTGTATCGTAGCTCCTCTTAATCAAACCATAAGGCCTACAGGAGGCTTAAGGGTGCTGACCCTTACCCATCTCAGCAGGAGGTTAAAAGAGAGAATGGATTAACTTGAAAAGATCTGTGGAGGTAGATTTTGTCAAATCGAGTAAAGTCTACTTAAAATCCATGGGAGACCTACAAAGTTTTTGCAAAATTTATTTCATTAAAAACACTGCTCCATAGACTGAAAGGGACAGAGAGAGTGTAAAATGAAAGAAAGTTGTTAGATCTCTAAAATTGTACTTACAGGAAGCGGGCTGATAAAACCATTTAGCAGCAAAAGCTCTACTTTCCATGAAAAAGGAAGAATCCATAGGGTAGATCTTAATGCCATGGAGGGCAATTCCAGGTCTTAAAAAGCAATTAAGAAATGACAAACATTTACCTATTTGTATTTAAGTTCTACTGAACCACTATTTCTGCCTTCCATTTTACCTTCTTTTTGACTGGGACTGTCTACAGCTGTTATTCTATTTTAGTCTTACCACTTTATATTAGTGTTCTAGGGGTTGACAACTTGTCTCTTTAGTTTTTCAGATCCACAGTTAGAGAGGAATTGTCCCCTGGGAACTGTACTTAAAAGATTACAGCCAGAAGCCTCATCTGCACCTGGACCTGGTTTAGATGATGAAATTTTGAACTTTGAGCTTGATGCTATAATGAATGACACTCTTGAGAACTTTGGAAGGTAGTGAATGTGTGTTGCAGGTAAAAGGGACAGGAGTCACTGGGGGCCAGAGGGCAGACTATGGACTGTGGTAGGTAGATCATGGGATGGCTCTCCCTGATTCCTCTCTCCTGGTGTATACTCCCTCATATAATCTCTTTCCATTGATCACGGGCTGGACATTTGACTTATAACCAATATAATTCAGTGAAGGTGATGGGATGTGACTCCTGAGATTACATTATGGTGTGTAACATTCCAGCAAACTTAGTTTAGGGAACTTCTCTGTGTTGCTGGCCTTAAAGCAAGATGCTATGTGGTGAGATACAGTAGTTGCAATAACTATGGATCGAGCGTCTAATTCCTGACATAGTCTCTCATAAGAAACTGAAGCCTCAGTCTTTCAGCCATAAAGAAATAAATTCTGCCAATAACTTGAGGGACCCTTGGGAGCATGTTTTCCCCCAGTCAAACCTCTGATGAGACCACAACCCTGGCAACACCTGGATTGTAGCCTGGTGAAACCCTTAGCAGAGGACCCAGTTAAACCATGCACAGATTCCTGACCTATAGTAACAATGAAATAATAAATGATAGTTGTTTTAGGATGCTAAGTTTTTAATAATTTGTTACACAACATAGAAACCTAATGCAGGAATGATGAAGGGAGAACAGCCTCATCACCTGAGAAAGGACTACCTCAAAACCCAGGATGTAGGGAGAAGGAAGGATAGTGATTTTTTTTTTTTGTCTTTCAGATTACCCAAGGAGCCTTCTCATGTAGAAAAATGCCCTCATAGGCTCTCACAAACTGTTGCAAGCATCTCAAATTTTATTGACTGCTGGGTCTACAATTCCTCACCAGATGGCTTTGAACACAGTTTGATCATCAATCTCATTGATGCTACTGATAATTCTATTGGAACAGCAGGAGATGGCTCTAGTTCCTAAACCTGCCACTCGAAGCACCCGTCATCACCTCCAAAGATTTTCCAATCCCCAATGGCACAGTTGTAACTCAATCACTTCGCAAGACAGATAATTGCGTGTGGCCAAAGATGTACCTGGTCAACAGGACAGGTTAGACTACCTGCTCTCAGGTAGTCCCTCCAAATCAATGGCTAGACTCAGTTGTTCAAAATGAATAGGGAATCCTAAGGCTTATCAGCAAATTGGAAAGTCATGTTGGAGGTCCTATCAAGTTAGGTTCCTAAAAGATATAGTCCCCACCTGGAGGAGGGGATCGAAGAATTTTAAACAGCTCTTTCATTTTAGGGCCACTATTTGTGCCCTAAGACTATACTTCTTGTAGAGAAGCTAGCTATTAATTTGCCTCCCACTCAAACATGTTTGCTTAAAAACTTTAATTGTGATTATTAGGGAAGTTCAGAGTGATTTGGGTCACATTACCAGAGATCATGTATCCAAAACACAACTGTAGAGATCTCTCCCAAATATGTCTACCTTTGTTTACTCATGGGAACTTCCTGGGAATGTAACTGACTCATTACATCGTCACAACTGTGGGCAGTTTCCCTAAAATGGGAATCATCCAGTTAGAAAGCGTAGTAAAAAATATGTGTCCAACTTTATCTAAAGTCATCAGTGATGCCATCTGACCCTTGAAAGGTATTCAGGTCGGCCAGGTGTGGTGGCTTACACCTGTAATCCCAGCAGTTTGGGAGGCCAAGGTGGGTGGACCACCTGAGGTCAGGAGTTCGAGACCAGCCTGACTGATATGATGAATTTTTAGTCTCTACTAAAAATACAAAAGTTAGCCAGGCATGGTGGCATGTGCCTGTAATCCCAGCTACTCAGGAGCTGAGACAGGAGAATCACTTGAACACGGGAGGCGGAGGTTGCAGTGAGCCGAGATTGCACCATTGTTCTCCAGCCTGGGCAACAAGAGCAAAACTCTGTCTAAAAAAAAAAAAAAAAAAGAAAGAAAGGAAAAAGAAAGGTATTCAGATCAGCCTCAACTCACTGGTAGGGATTGCCTTAGATTTTTATCCTTGAGGGCCAAGGATTAGTCTGTGTAATTGAAAATATATCCTGCTGGATTAATGCCATAGACCATTTCAGTGCAGAAACTTGTGAAAGACACTTCTTGGTTTTCTAAAGTAGACCTTATTGATGTATAGGAATTACTCTATAACTACCTTGAAGGACATGGTTGAGCATAATACTGCAGATTGACCAGATCTACTTGTTTAGAGTACTAGAGATAGTAGCCTTATGGTCAGATTATTCAGGGTAGCTGTTGACATGGCATAATCTAATGGGAAAATTTGCCAGAAACCAAGGTGATATTGATTAGAGGGACTGCTGTTTTGGGGAAACAATTCTCTATGGATCTCTGATGTTCCATGTCTTACAAGCAGAAGCACTGACTGCTGTTTGTCCTGGACTATCTTTTAAGGCATATTTGCATAGAGATAGTGTCTTCACGGGAGCAAAGAGCACGCATGCTTACTGCCCAGATAATGTTTCTCTGAGAGCAAAAAGCAGGCATGCTTCCTGCTCATCACTAAAGATTCATGTTTCTTAAGCTCAGTGTCTCTTTCCTGTGGACTACAACCCACTAAATGTGCATGTATCATCTGTCCCTCCTAGTGTCTCCTTATAGAAATAGGGACCTGTGAACAGGTGCAAAATATATGCTGATACTCTGGCTACTGGAATTAGCTTAAGTAATAAACTCTCCTTTGTCTGCGACTCAGGAGTCTCGTGTCTTCTGCCACCAACCTTGAAGTTGGATCAGTCTAACTTGTTAAGTTACAAATAGGGTAGAACCTCAGACCTTTTGCAATTCTTAATAAGGTGATGTATGCCACATTTGGGCCAAGGCAGAGAAAAAATGTGTATGGTTCCCCTCACCTCCCTTCCCCCTTTTAAACTGCTATTGGATGGAAGCCCACAATGAAAAGAGTTGTTTCTCTGACAGCCCCCTGCATAACAGGAAAAACGGGTTGTTCTATTAGGTAAGACAGCAATCATTTTTTAGAAAGCTACCTTACTGAAGTGGGGTTTATTTGCTACCATGGTGGGAGGTTTGTGCATTAATTTGACCAAGAATGACAGACTAACAAATGTGAGTAGCCAGAAATCACACACATTACACCTTCTGAAAATGTCTGTGGAACCAACTGTAGATGAACACTTAAGGCAGTACGTCTTAGTGGGCAGCACAGGTGGTGATTCCATTACTCATCTGCTATGGTATATAAACTTCAACTTCAAGGCCTAAAAGCCTCACAACCCCATAACTGGAGGTGTTCTGAGTTTGTCTTGCTCTGCTAGGTCTCTGAGCATTACTCTGGTATATGATGACCAATGGAAGACTTGTCTAGCTACCATTGGTTTTGAGTCTTTTCTAGTACATGTTGTTCCTATGGCATTCACCTTTGTTCACTTATTATTTCACACATTTCTAGAATTACTCTATCAACATAGAAATAGTATCGGATGATGGATGCCACTCCAACTACTTATGAACAAATGTGGCACTTTATCAGTAGTTGAGCAACAGGCTAAGAAACAGTAAACACTTCAGGACGGAAGGTTGGATAACTTATTATGTGGCAAATATTTCATAAAATTGCTGTGTGCCATAATGTGAAAAGCAGACCAAGATTTTACTGTACCTGTATTTCTTGGGAAATTTTGTTCTAAAAATTAAAAACATTTGTGTATGTTGGCTTTACTCCCTTTCCCTGTAAAGTGGGACTTTAAGAAATTACAGTTCATGCAATAATTATCTGCTCTGATAGCTGAAATGGGAAAGAATAGAGAAATTTACGGCTTAGCAAGATTGAGAAAATCTACAGACAAGAAGGGTAAAACAGGACAGAGAACAAGTTAAGGGCAACAAATGCCCAGTAAAGTTTCCCAGTTAATCTAAGTGACTCAGTCCAGAAGCGAAGATCAGATAAGGGTTTTACTTTGCCTTTCAAGTGAAGTGTTTTAGATGGTCTCAAAATAGCCACCATTAGGTTGAGAGTGAAAGGTGTGGAAGAGAGAAAACGAGGTAAGACAGGCTTGAGAATTATTTCTAACAAAGGACTTTCATCTAGTTCCTGGTACTTGGCATTGATTAGAAGCAAAAGCCTCCCCAAGTTACAGGAATTTTTTCTGGGGAAACTTGATGGCTAGTTTTATGTATCAACTTGACTGGATATTACTTTCTCCTACTTGATTATTCAGGCACTCGGACTGTTTCCAAATTTTTGTGCAAATAGTTCCCAAGGATTCAGGGACTTCTGTTCCCCGCTCAAAATCTGGGATCTCACTCCCCGATCCTGTATTCTAGCAACTCCAACACAGATCCTACACTGTCATGATCCTGCGTTTCAGTAACTAGCAGACAACTATATGCCCTTATCCCCTCCCCCATCCATTATATAGTTACAGCGCAGGGACTCAGTCTATCAAGTCAGGTTTTAATTTTCTCCTTAAATACTCTCGTAGACATCCCCCTCACCTATGACACTAATGGGAACACGAACTAGGAAATCTATGCAGAGTGCAATGAAGGCTCACAGAGAACAATGATCCTTTCAGAGAGCAGAATTGCTGTCTATACAGGAACTTCCACCACTGCCAGAGCAGGGCTTCATGATGCCCTCCTACAGGATTGCCCCTTTGCCTTGAACTGGAGTTGGTGTGTTTTCTTATTCTTCCCTTCTCTGAATATTCAGGTGGCATATTTGTTTTGCTTTTTGTCATGGATGTCTTGTCCCTGTGCTGTAACTATATAATGGATGGGGGAGGGGATAAGGGCATATAGTTGTCTGCTAGTTACTGAAACACAGGATCATGACAGTGTAGGATCTGTGTTGGAGTTGCTAGAATACAGGATCGGGGAGTGAGATCCCAGATTTTGAGCTGGGAACAGAAGTCCCTGAATCCTTGGGAACTATTTGCACAAAAATTTGGAAACAGTCCGAGTGCCTGAATCATCAAGTAGGAGAAAGTAATATCCACAAGTTATGATAGTGTAAAATTCTATTGTGTTAAGCCACTGAAATTTGCAGGTTTGTTTCTTAAAGGACTAGTGTTATCCTTAGTTGGCGATTCTCAAATTAGTATTCATTTTCAGCCCCTAAAGAGCCTTTTCAGACTTTTTATTTATAATGACCTCTTATTAAATTTTACTGTCTGTTTATGTTTTGTATGTGTATCTTTGCATTATACATAAAAAGAGAAATATTCTCCCTCCACACCAGAATCATTTTTTTTTTTTTTTGCCCCTTGAGGGCGCAATTGCCTGACTTGAGAACAGGTGCCCAGAATGATGCTAAGATGTGTTCCCTCTCCTGCCCACCTCTCTTTCCTCTCTTAAGGTTCCCATCTATCACTGCACACTAATCACTTTCACCCTCTTTCAATTTCTTGAACATGAAAAGCTCTTTCTAACCTGAAGGTCTTTTTTATTTGTTTACTTTTTTCCTTGAAAACTTTTAATTTCAGTCTTTGTATTGCTGACTTCCTCTAATTTTTTGTGATATTTCTTAACGTTTTCTTAAATGTTACCTTTTCAGAGAAACCTGTTTCTAAGGTGATCTACTCTTGTTATTCTTAGTATTCTGTTTTCTTTCATAGCACTTATGATAATTTTTATAATATATTTGACTGTTTTGATATGTACTTATTCTTATGCCCGTCACTCACTGCAAGACACTCCATATATACTTGGAATTAATATACTTGCTGATTAATATTGAAGAGCAGACATAAAAAGGATAAGTTAATGAATAAAGCAAGAAAGAAATAAAGAAAGGAATCAATAGCAGGTCAATTCCACTATTTTTAAATTAACCTTCTTTTCACTCCATTTCCTCTTTTGCTGTCTAGAGTTCAAAGTTCATATTTGGTTTTGCTAAACTTTAGAGACATTTCTCATTAATCTGTGAAAGAAATGTTAAGTATAAAATTTCACTAAAGCTGAACAAGTTCATGCTCACTACTTCAGGTCCATCTGGTAGCTTCTTGCCCAGATTTCCTTCTCCTGAACTTCTCATCCAGAACTTTCAAGATGTTTTCCAGAGGTCCACGATAATACTTACTAATAAATATGTTACAAAAGTTAGTGACCACATGTACTACCTGAAGGTATTTCCAAGGGGAAGATTTCGTCTCTCCACTGTCTTTCAAGGCCACCCCTCAGTGAAGTTGTAGTGTTCAGTCAACCCTTCTGTGAACCAGGCTTTAGTTTCCTTCTTCCTTTTTCATTCTTCTATTAGCTGGTCACTGCGGCTTCACACAAGGGCACAGGTGTAGGTGGAGATAGATATGTTGATGTAGAGTAGGTGGTGGACGGGGTGGTTCCTACTTGTTTATGTAATTTACTTGTGCCATCCAGATCTGCTTGGGCTTAATCCCACATATACCACTTTCAATTTGTACTGATTTGTTGCTAGGTGGCCTACATTTATGACATGATGGGTCTGACAATGATTAGTGTATGATGGGCAGCTTTAGTCATATGGTCGTTTGATGCCTTACAATCAGACATTCAGTTTCCAGTAAGGCCCCCAATCCAGAAATTGTACTGCAAGTGGCTTACAATTCCCTGCTGAAGAGGAAGGTCTTATTCCAAACCCTAGTGGCCTGTGCTGTAACTTTCTTATTAGAGTACTCTGAGGACTCCACACAATGTTCTTTTCTACAGCAGAGCTCAGAATATTATAGCCTATGGGACAAATCTGACTCAGGGCCTGGTTTTGTAATTAAGGTTTTATTGGAACACAGACACACTTATTTGTTTACATATTGTATGTGGTTCCATTTGCACTACGAAGGCAGAGTTGAATAATTCTGGGATAATGGTAGCGTTGAATAGTTGTACTACATCAGCAGAGTGTAGTAATTGCAGCAAAGACCCTAAGGCCTTCAAAGCCTAAAATATTTACTACCTGGCCATTTACAGAAACATTCTGCTGACTCCTGCTCTATAACTTTTGGATCTGCCAGATCATATCACCCAAGTGGCAAGGCTGTTTCTACAACAGCGTACAACTGCTGTTAAGCTGACTTCTGCTCTAGACCCCACTCAAAATTGGCAGTATTCTAAGTCACCTGATAAATGAATCAAAGCAGTACGCCCTAGTATGGTATGTGTTATTTCAAAAATCTGCAAATGTCTGCCAAGCATTGCAACCTTTTAGTAGCAGGAAGTTCTGATGTCCTGGCATGCAGCATATCATTGGATCCTTAAAAGTTTCATTAATATGGCAGGTCCCTTGCTCTAGCAAGCAGTCAACTTAAAAAGGCATACATGGCCTGGCACAGTTGCTCACACCTGTAATCCCAGCACTTTGGAAGGCCGAGGTGGGTTGGATCACCTGAGGTCAGGGGTTCAAGACCAGCCTGGCCAACATGGTGAAAACTCATCTCTACTAAAAATACAAAAATTAGCTGGGAATGGTGGCAGATGCCTGTAATCCCAGTTACTCAGGAGGCTGAGGCAGGAGAATCACTTGAACTCGGGGGGCGAGGTTGCAGTGAGCCAAGATCGCGCCACTGCACTCCAGCCTGGGTGACAGAGAGAGATGCTGTTTCAACAACAACAACAACAACAACAACAAAAACAAAGGCATACAGAGTATGTTACTTCCTGCTTCCCAAAGTCTTGAAAAAGAATCAGAGAGATTGTCCATAGAATGTCCAGATAATCAAGATCTTTTCAGACTACAGTGTGATGATGTAGCAGTTAATATCATCCTGAGGCGAGATCATGTACTATTTGCTTTCCATCCCAATGAATGCTTCTGATTCTTTTTCTGACAGGGAATAAAATTAAATTCATTCACTAAATTAATAGCTACTATATGAATTTTCTGCAGCTGCTGTGACTATGGCAACAGTAGCTTAAAACAACAAAAATTTCTAATCTCATGATTCTATAGATCAGAAGTCTGATATAGATCTCTCTGAGCTAAGATCAAAGAGTTGGCAGGTGCATTCTTTTCTGGAGTCTCTAGGGAAGACTCCTTTCCTATGCCTTTTCCACCCACTTTCCTTGGCACATGGCCTCTTTATCCATCATTAGAGCCAGCAATGTTTGGCCCCTTCTCACAATGCCATCTCTTTGGTTCTCTCTCCCTATTCACTCTTCTGCATTTCAGGACGCTTGAGATTATATTAGGCACACACAGATAATCCAAGATAATCTTCCTATTTTAAGGTCTGATGTTTAGTAACTTTAGTTCCATCTACATCGTTAATTTTCCTTTGCCACGTAACCTAACATAGCCACAGGTTTCAGAGAGCAGGATGTAGACATCTTTGTAGTGCTATTATTGTGTCTGCCACAACTACATATCAAGTATAGAGTCTGTGTCGCCCTCTTGTAGGAAATATGCTACAGCAGCTGTGAAAATGAGTGCGCCACTTAGTTAAAGATATGAAACTTCACTTTCAATTGCCATGATTTATCTAACTTTTTATAGGGCAGTATTGTTGAATTAAATAAGAATAAGAATTCAGATCACAAAACTTATTTTTTAAAAGTCTTTGAGCTTGGCATCAATTTCTACCATTTGGCTTGTAATGTAGTAGTGTTTCTGATTTTCTATCCTAGATAGGATGAAGAGGCAGTATCAGAGACCTCTGCTTATTTTTTTCTGTAATAATGTTTCTTATACCATAGAGCAGGGAACCAATGTGAGGGTTCTGCTAAGTATATCCATGTTAGCACAGGCAGGGATTATGAAAACAATAGAGGGAACTGCTCCTATGTATACTTGCGGTGGCATCAGGATCCTTCAATATAACGATCTGATTTAGCTTCCAATCTTTGTTAATAAAATTTCTGAAAAGGAGATATACCTGCTTTGTCATGAAAGATATTTCTCTATGGAGATATGAGTAATATCAAACACACTGTTAACTATGTACATTGTGGGAGGCAGGATTCTAAGATGGCCCCCAAGATTCCTGCCCCCTGGTGTATATACCCTTGCGTGTTTCCCTCCTCCTTAATGTGGGCAGAACCTGTAAATATGATAGGATTTCACGCTTGTGAATAGGTCACTAATCAGTCAACTTTGAATTAATCAAAATGGAGATTATCTGAGTGGGTTTAAACTAGCGGTGATCCCTTAAAAGGGATTGGAACCTTCCTGCAGTCTAAGAGATTGGAAATGTGGGAGGCCCTATGGAGGGGGCCAGGTTAGCTAGGTCCTGAGGGCAGCCTTGTGAACTAGGAGCAACCCCTGACTGAGCAGTCAAGAAAATAGGATGTCGGTCCTACAATCACAGGGAACTAAATTCTGCCAACACCTTGCATGAGTTTGGATGAGGACCTCTAGATCCTACTGAGTCCTAGTTAACACCTTGAGTTTGGCCTGGTGAGGCCCTGAGCAGTGGGCCCAGGGAATCCATACCTGGACTCCTAACAGATAGAAACTGGGAGATTAAAAATTTGTGTTAAGATATTAAGTTTGTAGTAGTTTGTTATGCAGAAATAGAAAGCTAATACACATTTATACATTTAGCAAGTATTTATAATATTCCTGCCAATGAACTAAAAAAGGATTATAAAAAGTTCAGCTAAAATTAACCAAAATAGATCAGACATTTTGTGTATGACTCTATGTGGACAAAATCAATTAGAAGATTTGCTTGTCTGTTTGGGGTTAAGAATGTGTGTATAGCATTTTAATTTATTTTCTATTTATGAGAAATCTAATTACGATTATCATGATTGAATCATGGCACTTCTTTATGGTGGTCTTTACGAGCATGTGAAATAGTTGCTTTCTATTTTCATATACTTCATTCTGATGCATATTTACTAGAGTAATAATGTCTGAAGATCTATTTTGTATTTTAATTACCAGCATTTTCTTGCATATGAGTGTAATCTTTTATACTTATGCTCAATTACGATTTTGAGATAAAAATGTCTATTTACTTCTTGCTTCAAGGAAAGTATTTTTCCTTCTCAATTGTTACAGGCATAGTTCAAAGAAAACCTGGTATCATTTTATTGGTTCTAAGTTCATAAATAAATATATGATATTCTACTTATATTGATTTATAGATATAGTTTTCATTCTATACTTAGATGTATTTGTTGTTTTATTTTGCTTGCTTTTACATAAGACTTTACTTTTAAACTGTTTTTCTTACTTATTTAAAAATTTTTAGCCAACAACTGATATGAAATTTACAGGCTTCCACTGCAATTGTTGGCTTCACCCCCTAATCTCCTGCCTGGTGATGATAGGAGTAATAACTAATGCAGGTAACCTACCAAGGTAGCACAATAAGTGGGAGAACCAGGTTGTCTGAAACATAGCTCACTAATTTTATACCACATTGGCAGCTATTTTTTCAGATATTTATAAAAATGTGTAGATATTTATAGAAAGCAAATGAATGCCAGAGAAAATTCACTTATCTGTTCTTGAAAGCTAACATGCTACATAAAAGAAAATGTCCTTTGGAAATTGCAATGCTGATGTAAAACACAGCAAAACAAAATAAGGCAAAAACAAAATTTAGAGTTTCCAAGTAAAGTCTATCAATCAGACCACATCATGTGAAATATCTGAGGTGTTCTGGAAACTCAGAAATATTAAATATTGATTATATGGCATATCCTTCATAGCCTCTAATTCATCTTCCAGCTCATTCATTGTATATAGACATTTCTTACTTCATCTGAATTGGTGTCCTTTCTTCTTCAGAATGTACTTAGATGGAAATACAGATATAAGCAAATGTGTGTGTGTGTGTGTGGTGTGTGTGTGTGTGTGTGTGTGTGTATGTTGATGTGTCTCAGGAAAGAATTCATGTGACTGAGCTTTTTTATATATATCATGTTGGTAAGTAATAGAATTGAGCTGGAAGTGATTGAAAGAGAAGACATTCAAAGTGGAAAAGATGCCATTTATGAAGGCACAGATGGGTTAATAACTAAAAGTTCAGAGAAAATAAACAGCTTATTAACTTCTGTGAAAAAAGAGGACAAATTGGGGACAAACAAGAGATAAAATCATTTAAGAGTATGTATTGGAATATATATTTAGTGAGGGACTTGAATCATTTGGCATTTAAAGTAATCCCCAAATGAATAAGATGGAGATTAACACACTAATTCTCAAACATGTAGCTGCAAACGGGAATGTAGGAGGGAATTTTTTTAAGTTACTAAGCAATCTTTCCAAAAAAATCACACATTTCCCTTCATCGTTTATTCCAAGTCCTCGTCTCAGCTTTGGATTTTTCCGGATGGCTCAGACCTAACGAAGGTAAATGTGTCCTGGATGATGGGAGTGGGTTTTGTGGGCTGCTCTGGCTCCCATGTGGTGCTCTGAGGGCGGCACAGCATTCTGTTACAGAGCATGGCCCGAGAGCCAGTCTCACACTTCTGATCTCTGTTTAAGCACCTATTAATGTCTGATCCTGGGAAAATTATTTAACCTATCATTCTTCATCTATAAAATGTGGATTATAGGATCCCTCACAGGGCTATTATAGGGATCAAATGAGATAATACTTTCAAAGCAGTTAAAACAGTGCCTAGTACACATTAAGATTCACATAAGCATGGATTAACTTAAAAGAAGTAGATTTGCTCCTTTTATGTTTAACATGTTCCATAGTATAGCAATCAACATATCAGTTTCCCAGAAAGGAAAAGACATGAGAATTTTAGGAATGTAATATAATTTGAAATAGAACAGCATATAATTATCCAAAGAATTATTTAAGGTATGTCATAGTTACTATATAGACAATAGTAAGTTTTCATTCAGATACTTTAAAGCAAGGAAACTGACAATTACCACCTAATCTGGTCCTGCTAATAAGGTTTTTCATTATTTTATCTTCTCTTAAAAGTGACACCTATATGCATAGACAGAGACAGTGACCTCAGTCACATTATCAGAATAATTTATAAACACTGTACTAAGTTACCTGTTTTTTAAGAACCTGAAAAACACAAATAAGGGTGCTATGTGCTTCGTTCTTCTACCAAATCTGCAAATACTATTAATATCTTTGCATGTGTATATATTTAAAATTTATCTCACATTTTTGACAAAGTATACAGACAAACATTGAAAGCTTTGCAAGTTTACAGCATTTGGGAGTTAAGGTAGATTCTGAAAGTCTTCCTATTATGTAACAATTGTTTAGCATCAACACTAACTATATTCAGTACAAACCAAAGATTTAATCATAGTCCAAGACTATTACGTTCATTAAAATTCCACTAATGAGGAACTGTTAAGGCAATATTTCATTTTGAAAAAAGGGAAAGTTCCAATTTCAATTTTAAATGAATTTAAATTAGCATTTAAATATGTTCTATAAACGTGTCAGACTGAGTTATGATCAGTATGATCATTACTGTAGTGATTATTATGTGCCCTTAGTGAGCACTCACTGTGTATTGAAAGCCTTGCAAAATAAGGTATGTTTAATTCTGCAGATTTCTGACTTTTTTCTCACAAGAACACAGAATACATTATAATATCTTTCCTCAGCCCTAACACATAGTAATACAAAATTAAAGGAATTTTATTTTTGTTCCTAACAGTTTTGTCTATTCATTGAAATTTAAGAAACCAGGTAAATTTAATTTTCTAAAATTACATCTAATGGTTGGTTGGTTTCCTGTTTGTCTTGTGAATTTTATGGGTTTCATTTTGACACTATATCTTTAAAAACCTGAAAACATCTAAAATATTGATTTTTAATCTGGCTATTTGATTAGTGTTCTTTCTAAACTGTCACTTTTTTCTGCTATATATTATTTATATTTCATAGTTTTACTTCAAACATATTTCTATTAATTTTGAAAAGACACAAACCAAGTGCTGTAATTATATAATGTAATTCTGCAAAAACAATATTAAATATCATAATTGAAATATTATTTTGTGTACTCAAAATTGTTTTTTACTTTGGTAAGACTGACAAATATTTTTGTTGGTAATCTTTCAGTGCTTTCCCTTAGTTACACGCCTTGGATATCAATGCATTTTTTTCCACAAAACCTTATTGAAGAGCTGAAACAACCCCATTCAAGAACCACTTCCCTTGTTCCTGTGAAAGGCTATAAAAAACAAACTGAGAAATAAACAGATACGTCACAGAATTAATATTATTAAACACCAAACTCTGTTCAGTATTAAATACTGTAGTTGGAAGTTTGTTAATTTGGATGTTTCTTCAAAGTGAGGAACTTTTGCTAACGTCAGATCACTTGATCACAATCGCTGTCTTTCAAAGGGCTTTGTTTAAAAAAGAAATCTTTCTAAATCTTGCTATTGTAAATCATTTTAATGAAATAGTGATCACGAGTTTTATGAATAAAATACTTTGTGGTACAAGATATTAGGCTTAAACTCCACAAATTCAACATATAACAATTCAATAAAATATTGAATTGTGTTAATGTTGTTATTTTGTGCCTATAATCGCTAATTACTGCATTGTAGTGCATCCTTTTTAATATATGAATGAAAATAAGTCACATAAAAGTACAGGCAATGGACATTATATGAAGTGTCTGAAGAAAGTTTATGGAAAATATATATATGAGGAGAAAACTATGCATAGATTTCAAAAATGTTTTGTACCCAAATAAACTTGTACTAACTTGTTATAACATGTCTGAGTAGAATCTAATTTGAGACACTAAGAAGGATAAGGCATCAGTGTGAAAAGAGCCCCTAGAGCTCCTATCTTAGCAACACGAATTCTGCTAGCATTGAAGCAAGAACAAACATCCAATTTATGATGAGGCTTGAGTAGAAGAAGGGCAAAATTACTGATGCTTTATGAAAAGTTTAGGGGGACAATGCCTCAAAGATATCAGCAGCTTATAAATAGAGAACTCATTTTAAGAAGGGACGAGATGATGTTGAAGATGATGCCTGCAGCAGCAGACCATCCATATCAATTTCTGAGGAAACAAGTTCGTCTTGTGTGTGCCCTACTTGAAAAGAATTGACGATTAATAACAGAAACAATAGGTGACACCATAGACATCTCAAATGGTTCAGCTTACAAAATACTTTTTTTTTTTTTTTTTTTTTTTTGAGACAGAGTTTCACTCTCATCACCCAGGCTGGAGTGCAATGGCACGATCTCGGTTCACTGCAACCTCCATCTCCTGGATTTGAGTGATTCTCCTGCCTCAGCCTCCCAACTAGTTGGGATTACAGGTGCCCGCCACCACACCCCGGCTTACATAATTCTTATACAGTTATGTAGTGAAATTTGTGTTTGCCAAAAGTTAAGCTTTAAACCTTAGTAACTTAAAAAATGTGAATGCTACAATTCAAACTTTTTAAAAAATATATTTTATAAACACAATTAATTTTGTAAATTTTAAATAATAATGTTTATTTTCAAACAACTGTCATCTTTGATTTAAAGGGCTGAAAAAATAAGGGTAAAATTTAATTTACAAAATCAAATAAGTGAAAAATAAATATATATAATTAAGTTTTAAGTGACTTTTGTGTAAATTTGTAACATTGATACTTTGGGAGATGCTACAGCTGAAAATAGCATAAGATTTTGGAGATAGCCTCTACATTTCTAAAACATATTTTTCCTTTAAGTAGAAATTTTACCTCAAACTAGATAGATGTCTACCAAATTGCTCATATTATCAGATATGTCTTAAATCTTATTTGGATAACTTCAATAGATATTTGTAGTTTAACTTTTTATCGAGATAACGGTAGATTCACATGCAATGGTAGAAAAATAATAGAGAATAAAATAATAATAATAATGTCTCAGTCTTCCCCCATCCCCAATGCAAATATTTTGCAAGACTGCACTATAATATCACAACCTGAAAATTGTCATTGATTTAATCCACCTGTCTTACTCAGATTTCTCAAGTTTTACTGTGTCATCTGTGGGTGTATATATTTAAGTCAATATAATTTTCTCATGAGTCATTTCATATATGATTACTGTAGTCAAGATACTTAACAGTTCTAGCATTACAAGGATGCTATGCGTTGCCCTTTTATAACCACACCACGTCCCTTCTGCCTCCACCCACTGCTGCCCAATTCATTTCAAAAACGTTATATAAATGGAGTCATCCATATGTAAATGTTGTGGATCGGCTCTTTTTCGTTGTTCTTAATTGATTATTCTATTGGTAATACTTCTGGTCAACAGAAGGCAATTATTAATAGTTAAGTTTTGGGGGAGCCAAAAGTTACATGTGGATTTTTGACTGTGTGGAGGGTTGGTGCCCATAACCCCCATGTTTTTTTTTTTTTCTTTTTCAACTTCTATTTTAGAATCAGGGGGCACATGTGCAAGTTTGTTACTTGGGTTTGTTGCATGATGCTGTGGTTTGGAGCACAAATGATCCCATTAACCAACTACGGAGTATAGTACCCAACAGTTTTTCAACTCTTGTGCCCCTCCACACCTCCCCTCTCAAGCAGTCCTGTGTCTATTGTTAGCATTGTGGATTGGCTTTTTCAATCAGCATAATTCCCTGGAGAGTCATGCAAGTTGTGTGTATATTTTTGTGACTGAGTAGTATTCCCTAGAATGTATGTACTGGAGTTTAACTTTTCTCTTGTTGAAGGGCATCTGAGTTGATTTCAGTGTTTGGCTATTACAGATAAAGCAGTCATTAAATGTATGGACAGGTTTTTATGTAAATAGACACTTTTCATTTCTGGAGAAAAAGCCCAAGAGAACAATTGCTGGATCATATGGTAATTGCTTGTTTAGTTTTATTTTATAGCCCTGCCCAACTGTCTTCCAGAGTGGTTATATCATTTTACATTTCTCCCAGCAGTGTGTGAGTAATACAGTTTCTCAGCCTTACCAGCTTGTGTTATCACTATTTTTTTATTCATTCAGTGATAAATAGATAATCGGATAGGTGTGTTGCAATATCTCATTGTGGTTTTCATTTGCATTTCTCTAATGGCAAACAACGTCAAAACAATGATCATCTTTTCATGTGCTTATTTTCCCCCTGTATGTCCTCTTCAGTGAAATATCTGCTCATATTTGAAGCCCATTGTCTTTTTAAGGTAGATTGTTCATGTTTTCACCATTGGGTTTTGAGAGGTCTTTCCATATTCTAAATAATAGGTTTTTTGTCAGATATGTGATTTGTAAATATTATCTCCTGGACTGTAGTTGTTTTCTTTTCATCTTCAGATGGGCTTTCAAGAACAAAAGTCTTTAAGTTTGATGAAGTCCAATTTATTTGCTTTTATTTTACGAATCGTACTTTTGGTGTCAAGTGTAACAATTCTTTGCCTAGCTCTATATCTCAATTACTTTCTTTAATTTTTTTCAAAAAAAGCTTATCGTTTTATGTTTTACATTTAAGATTGTAATTCATTTTGTTATTTTTGAATAATAGATGAGATTTAAGGCAAATTTTCTTTTTAAAAAAATTTTTCCCTATGTATGTCAAATTTCTCCAGCACTATTTATTAAAAGAGCTATTCTTTCTTCACTGAATTGCTGTTGCTCCTTTGTGACAAATCACTTAGGCATTTTTGTATGAGTCTATTTTTTTCATTCTCTTTTCTCTTCTGTTGTTCAATAGGTCTCTTTCTTCCCATTCCACACTATCTTGCTTACTGTGGCTATATAGGAAGCTTTAATATTGGGGAGAGTTATTCTTCCCATTTCATTCTTCTTTGTCAAAATTGCATTTGAGGGCCTATGACTTTCCAAATAAATTTTAGAATAAGCTTTTCTATGTCTTAAAAAAGAAAACCTTGCTGGGACTTTGTTAAGAATTGCATTATACCTATAAATCAATTTGAGAAGAATTGACATCCTTATGTTGAGTCTTTCAATCCATAAACATGGTATGTCTCTCCCTTTGTTTAAATTTTTTTATTAATTTATCAATGTATTATAATTTTTGGCATACAGATCTTCTACATGTTGTATTAATTATATATCTATCAAGTTCATTTTTAGAGCAGTAAATAGTATTGTGGTTTTCATTTTTGCCTCTCTATATTCATTGTTAATATATAGAGATATGATTGATCTTTGTGTGTTGATCTTATATTTTGTGACCTTGCTAGACTCACGTATTAGTTATAGAAGGTTGTTTTTTTTTTTTAATTTGGAAGATACTTTGGGATAGTCTATGTAGATAATCTTGTTATCTGCAAATAGAAAGTTTTATTTTTTCTCTTTTCAATAAGTATGCCTTTTATTTCTACATCCTGCCTATTCCAGTGGCTACAACATCTATGCCAAATAAGAGCAGTGAGAGATAATATCCCTTCTTGGTTTCTATCTTAGGGAAAAAGCATGCAGTTCTAATTATTATATTCACTATAGATATTTGTATACATTCTCTTTATTAAGTTGAGATATGTTACCTAACTTGTTGAGAGTTTTTATTACGAATGAGTATTGGATTTTGTCAAATACTTTTTCTACATCAATTGAGATGAGCATAGGATTTTTTTCCTTTAGCTTTTTGGATTATAATTGATTTTTAAATGCTGAACCAGCCTTGCATACCTGGTAAATCCCACTTAGTCATGGTGTATAATTCATTTTTACATTGTTGCATTTTTGTTGCTAATATTTTGTGGAGAATGTTTCCATCTAACCTCATGAAACTTATTGGCATGTAGTTTTCTTTTTCTGTACTGCCTTTTTCTGGCTTTAGTATCAGAATAATAACTGGCTCATCAAATTAGTTTGAAAATGTTCCTTCCTCTTTCATTTTTTCTGAAAGATATGTATAAAATTGCTGTTAATTCTTTAAAGAGTTGATAAAATTATTCAGTTAAACTATTTAAACCTGGAAATTTATTTTTCTGGCTCTTTCAAATTACAAATTAAATTTCATGAATGGTAATAGAAATTATTCACATGATTTCATTGTGGTTGATTTTTGGTTTGTGGTTTATGAGGAATTGATCCATTTTTCTAAGTTGTCAAATTCATGAGCATAAGCTCGTTTGCAGTATTTGATAATTATCTTTTTAAAGGCCATAGGATCTGTAATAATCCCTTATTTCATTCCTGATATTGCTTATTTCTATCTCTTCTTTTTTTATGTCAGTCTTGCTAGAGGTTTATTACTTTTTTTCAAAGAACAAGGTTTTTATTTTACTCATTTTCTCTACTGTTTTTCTACGTCTTTTCTGAGTGACCTGTTGTCAAAGACTCGGTTCTGCTTGCTTCATATTAGGGTGCTGCACACTGTGAGTGATTACACATTAAGGAATAAGAAATAAAATGAGGACCTAAAAGAGCTATGAAGGAAGTTTTAGAAAGGGAGAGCAGTTTCTTTTGCAATTCCCTTGGGTCGAGCTTCTGAAGGAAAGTCAATTTTAAAGCTATTGGGCACTGTATTAGTCTCTTTGTGTGGGTGTGTATGTGTGAGTGTATACAGAAAAAAATTATATACATAAACAGATACATCATATATTATATATAGATGCTACTGAAACATTAAAGAATTCAATAGAAACTTAATTTGGGAATTTGGATAAACTTCCTATGTTAAATAATTTTTTTGTGATGAGTTTTGAAAGACTGGAAGGGTTTTAAGAGATATGGAAATGAATTCTAAAGAAGAAAACATTGTGAGAGAAAAGTTAAGGATTTGGGGAAACATAGAAACAGATTGAAGTGCTGTTGAAAGGTAATTTAGTATTTTTGAAGATACTATTTGAGTGATAAGAATACAAACAGGGGCCGGGCATGGTGGCTCACACCTGTAATCCCAGCACTTTGGGAGGCCGAGGCGGGCAGATCACTTGAGGTCAGGCATTCGAGACCAGCCTGGCCAACATGGTGAAAACCCATCTCTACTAAAAATACAAAAAACTAGCCAGGCATGGTGGCGGACACCTGTAGTCCCAGCCACTTGGGAGGCTGAGGCAGGAGAATCGCTTGATCCCAGGAGGTGGAGGTTGCAGTGAGCCAAGATCACACTACTGCACTCCAGCCTGGGTGCCAGCCTGAGTGACAGAGCAAGACTCTGTCTCCAAAAAAGAAAAAAAAAAAAGAAAACACAAAAAGGGAGATAATCAGGGAGATAATGGAGAGTTGGAGAGTGTCCTTAAATGTCAATTAACAATTTAGGTTTTATTTTGTTGGCCATAAGCCAAATAGGTATAAGTTACATAATGTTCAAAGAATATATGAGAGTCTGAGGATTTCTATTCTTGAAGACAAAATGCATAAGTGACAGATCTGTTCCCAAAAGTGAAAAGGTACAAGACTTAATGAAGTGTAACTAATAACTAATAAATACGAGTACTCTTTGGTTTCACAGCCATTGGATATTCTCTTTTGAGAAGTGACCGTGCAAGTACTTAGCCCAATTTTCTGTTGTCTTTTTCACTGATTTGAAGAACTGTCTGTTCTGGATATGAGTTCTTTTCTTTTTTTTTTTTTTTCAGTCTGTTACATTTATGGGTCTGTGAGTGTTCTGGAAAACTGCAGTATGTGTGAAGACCAATTTCCTTGCTGGCATTGCATGCATCCAAATATTAATGCACAGAGGCACAGAATTAGAGCAACAAGAAAGCATATTCCAACACTAGCATGCCCCATACCCCCTTTTATTGCTTGTTTGCTTAGTACTTCATATATGTGTTTTGTAAGTATTTTGTCCACATTTGTGGCTTTTATTATTTTAAGATTTTGCTTTGATGAAGAGAATCTTTCAATTTAAATGTAGTCCAGTTTATTAAGTTTTTCTTTCAAATTTAGCTGTTTTTCATTTTTTTAACAAAATTATTTGCATACTCTAAGGTCCTAACATTGTTTCCCATGTTTTCCTCCAAGTGTTTTATTGATTTATCTTTGCTATTTAGATCTGAAATCAATCAGGGTCAGAGCAGAAGAAACAGGAATGAGAACAAATAATAAAATGAAAGACTTAATCCCTAGTTATTAATAACTACTTGATAAATACTTATTTAACTGATTAATATATTAACTTGAACTTAAATATAGCAAAAGCAGAAATTGGCAGAACAGATAAAAATTTTTTTGACCCAACTACATACTTTATTTAAAAAACTCACTTACAAACATACTGACAAGCGTAGGCAGAAAATAAGAGATGAAAAATAATTCATCATGCAAATGCAAATATTAACTAAAAAGGAATGAATAAATATATTAACATCAGATAAATCAGACTTCAGACATAAGAAAATTACTAGGAAAAAGAGACATCACAAGATGATAAAATGATCAATTCACCAAATACATATAGAAATCTTAAGTGTATCAATACTGCTATTGACCAAATTGTGTTGCCTGAAACGGTGGTGTTAAAGACCCATCCTCAATGTGGTGGTATTTGCAATAAGTAAGTAAACAAAGTTAAATGAAATCATAAGTGTAGGGCTCTGATTTGATAGGATGAGTGTCCTCACAAGAGGAGAAACCAGATAGCTCTCTCTCTCTCTCTCCCACATGAAGAAATAGTGAGAAGGTTGCTATCTACAAGCCAGTAAGAGAGCCCTCATCACAAACCAAATTGGCTAGCACCTTGATCTTGGACTTACCAGCCTCTAGAATTGTGAGAAAATACATACGTATTTTAGTCCCACAGTCTATGACATTTTGTTATAGCAGTTCAAACAGACTAAGAAAAATAGAAAAAGACAAGGCTTAAAAATACAAGAAGCAAAAACTAATAGAGGTTAAAGGAGGACTAGACAAACCTACTTATAGTTAAGAACTGCATTCAGGTGTGGTGGCACATGCCTGTAATCCCAACACTTTGGGAGGCCGAGGTGGGTGGATAACCTGAGGTCAGGAGTTCAAGATCAGCCTGGCCAACATGGTGAAACCCCGTCTCAACTAAAAATATAAAAACTAGCTGGGTGTGGTGCTGGGTGCCTGTAATCCCAGCTACTCAGGAGGCTGAGGCAGGAGAATTGCTTGAACCCAGATAGAGGTTGCTGTGAGCTGACACGGTGCCACTGTACTCTAGCCTCAGTGACAGTGTGACTCCATCTCAAAAAAAAAAAAAAAAAAGAACACTACCACTACCAACTAACACTACCAATGAATTAACATTTATAGAACACTCCACATAGCAACAGCTGAATGTTCATTCTTCTCCAGTGCCCACAGCACATTACCCAAAGTAAGCATACCTTGGTTCATAAAACCTCAATTAATTTAAAAGAATTAAAATATTTGAGATAGGTTCTCTTACAATAATGGAATCAATTAAAAACCAATATTAGAGAGACGTCAGAAAAATCTTTATAAACGTGGAAATTAAACAACATAATATTTAATATCTCATGGATAAAGAAGTCTTTATACATATTAAAATAAAATTAAGTACAAAATATCAAAATTTGTAGGATACAGTTAGAGCAGTGCTAAGAAACAAATTTGAAACACTAAATTTTTACTGTGATGGTTTATTTTTTGTGTCAACTTGACTAGGAAAAGGGATGCCAGATAGCTCGTAAAATATTACTTCTGGGCATGTTTGTGAGGGTCTTTCCAGAAGAGATTACCAATTGTATCAGCAAATTGAGAGAGAATGCCATCTTTACTAATGTGGATGGTCATCACGCAGTCCATTGAGGGCCTGAAGAATACAACAAGGCGGAGAAAGAGTGAATTCACTCTCTTCACTTGAGCTGAAACATCTATCTTCTCTTGATCAGTTGAACAATTTATCTCTCAGATGCATTCAATTGAATAATTTATCCCTGGATATTTGTACTAAAACATGTTAAAACCAAGAGTCTATACATCATATTAGTTAACAGGAAATTGTTCTGATATATACAGTAAAAGGAAATGGAAAGCATTATTTTCAAATCAATCACACAACATAAATTCGATCAAATATGACTCTATCATATTATGATGAACTCTGATGGTCATGCAATTGCTTTTATATTTGTTCCAATAGGACTTGATATTTGGGGTATGCACACCAAGAGGTGAAATGAAATGGAAGCTGGGATCATTATGTATAGACTGATCATGTTAGAAACAAATGAGAGACTGAATGTTACTATGGGAAACCCATAAATCAGATTAAATGGGACAGCCAGTTGAACTATGCATCGCAAAATAAGCAGCAAAGTTCGGCAGAATAGTCAAATAACCAACAGCTAGTGGATGGGTAGTATTTATGATACCA
This sequence comes from Pongo pygmaeus, assembly GCF_028885625.2. Lineage (NCBI taxonomy): Eukaryota > Metazoa > Chordata > Mammalia > Primates > Hominidae > Pongo > Pongo pygmaeus. Next base: position 188,197,861 of record NC_072376.2, read on the forward strand.
AAACCCCGTATTTCCCTCTCCAGAACATGACCATGATAATAGTTGAGTTTGTGGCTAAAACAATACTTGTCAATTTGTAAGTAAGGACCTGGACCACCAATCTGTATCAGATGTAGTTCAAAATAATACTTGCATACTTTGCTATAGAAATTGTAGATGTCAACTATAGTATGGGCTGAAATTCCAGTAATAGCAATAGCCATTTTGTGTGTGACTTTCATTCACCATAAGAATAGATGATGAAGCCACATTTTCAGGGAGACATTGAATTTTGTGATAAAGATTCCTTTCAAAGAGAGACCCAGGACAATTGTCAATTTCAGAGAGTACATTTCCTAAATAGCCATCTTTGCACTGATATCATACCATCCACCATAAAGGTTAGTGACAAAAAGAACATTCAGGAGCCACATATAACAAATTAAAAACACTAAAAAGTTTTGAATTTGACCCACAAGGGTTGATCACAATTGAGTAATTTGATGCACCACAATTGAGGAATTTGATCCACAGGGACAAATTGTTCAAATCATCTTCTTCTCCTGCCTTCGGACTCCTGGTGCTCTTGGTTCTCAAGACTTTGCACTTGGACAGAAACCTACACCATCAGCCTTTGTGGTTTTTAAGCTCTTTCAACTCCAATTGGATCTGATACCATTGGCTCCTCCTGGTTCTCAGGCCTATGGGTTTGGGTTGCAATGACAACACTGGCTTTCCTGGGCCTCCACCTTGCAGAGAGAAGATGGTGGGGCTTCTCAGCCTCCATAATTGTGTGAGCCAATACCTCATAGTAGATCTCTTTTTGTATTGATTCTGTTTCTTTGGAAATCCCTAAGTAATACACTTACATTAGAACAGAGATCTCATAACTATAATCTGTTTTTGCCTCAGGAAACGAGTTAAAAAGAGCAAAATAAACCCAAGCAGACAAAAGTAAGGAAATAATAAAGATAAAAGCAGAAATAAATGACATTGAAATAGAAAAACAATAAAGAAGATGATACAAAAAGCTCATTCTTCAAATAAAATCAATCAGTACAACTGACAAATCTTCAGCAAGACTGAAAAAAATAAAAAGAGAGAAAACACATTATTAGTATCAGGCACTAAGCAGGGATATTATAAAGTATCTGGCAACTATTAAAGAGATAAGGGAGGCCGGGTGTGGTGGCTCACGCCTGTAATCCCAGCACTTTGGGAGGCCGAGGTGGACGGATCACGAGGTCAGGAGATCGAGACCATCCTGGCTATCACAGTGAAACCCCGTCTCTACTAAAAATACAAAAAAATCAGCTGCGCGTGGTTGCAGGCGCCTATAGTCCCAGCTACTCGGGAGGCTGAGGGAGGAGAATGGCCTGAACCCTGGAGGCGGAGCTTGCAGTGAGCCGAGATCCCGCCATTGCACTCCAGCCTGGGCGACAGAGCGAGACTCTGTCTCAAAAAAAAAAAAAAAGAGATAAAAGAATACCATGAACAACTTTACACTCATCAACTTAACTCTTTAGAAGAAATGAACAAATTATTCAAAAACTAAACACTAGCAGAAATCAGCCGGGTGAAAGAGATAAAAGAAAGAGTCCTATAACCAGTAAATAAATCGAATTCATAATTAGAATATCTCCATCCCCCAACATTCAGGCCCAGATGTTCTGGAGAATTTTATCAAACATTTAAGGATTTACCCCAATTTTACATAATCTCTTAAAGACAAAAATGTTAGGAGGTAATACTTCCCGAGTTATTTTATGGGGTCAATACTATCCTGATACTAAAAGCAAGTAAAGATAGCACAAAAGTATAAAACCACAGGCCAGTATCTCTCAGGATCATAGACACAACAATCCTCAACAAAATATTAGAAATCATATCCAAGAATGGATGCTTAAAAGTATATATTATGATCAAATGAGATTATTGCAGTTATTCAAGCCTGAATCAACATTTGAAAATGGATCACTGTAATTTACCATATCAATATGCTAAAGAAGAATAATCATAGGATCATAAATTGACACAGAAAAACCATTTTTAACAAATTCAACAACCATTCATGCAAAAACAAACAAGGAACAGATGAATTTCTTAAACCTCATAATTTCAAAAACCCTACAGCTAACATCATAGCTAATGATGAAAAACTGCACATTTTCCTGTAGGATTGTGAATAAGGCAAAAATACGTACTCTCAGCATGCCTATTGAACATAGTACTGAAAGTTCTAGCCTCTGAAATAGGCAGGAAAATAATTTAAAAACATGCAGATTGAAAAGGCAGAAATAAAATTGTCTTTATTTGCAAATATCAAAATTATCAACATTAAAAACCCTAAGAAATCTACCAAAAATCTCATAAATATTGAGTTCAGCGAATCACAGGACACATACAAATCAACAACTGAAATGAATCACATTTCTTTAATTTCTAAAATTAAAAACACAATACAGTAGTATTTATAATTACTCCAAAGATAATGAAATATATAGGTATGCACTTGGCAAAACATGTCCCAGGACTGTGTGCTAAAAATTCCAGAATGATGCTGGAAGAAATGAAAAAGACCTAAATAAATAGAAATACACAACATTTATGAAAAAGAAAACTCAACATATTAATCATGCCAGTTGTCTACATATTGATCTATGTATTTAATGCTATTCCTATCAAAATCTCAGCAAGAATAGTAGAGATGTAGAAAAGCTTATTCTAAAATATATATGGAAAGGAAAGATCTATAAATAGCCAAAACAATTTGAAAAAGAACAAAATGAATGATTAACTCTTCCCAGTGTTAAAGGGAAATTATACCAATTTTACATAACATTCCATTTAACATTGGGAAGAGTTAATCATTTGTTTTTTTCTTTTTCAAATTGTTTTGGCTATTTATATCTCTTCCTAATGAGGAGAGTATATTACTGGAATAGATATAAACATTGATAAATTGGAGCAAATTACAGAATCTAAAAATATACTCACATCAAGATGCCCAGTTAAATTTCGACTAAGGAGCAAAAGTTATTTAATGAAGGAAGAATAGCATTTTTAATAAGTGGTACTGAAACAATTGAACACTGATAGGAAAATAAAATGAACTTCGGTTTAAACCTTCTATCTTAAAATTATCTCAAAGTGGACCAAACACTTAAATGTTAAATTTAAAAGTATAAAAAATTTAGGATAAAATGGGAAAATCTTTTGGATCTAGGATTGGGCAGAGTTTTTAGACTTAACATTAAAAGTGTAATCAATTCAAAGAAACTTTCATAAATGGCACCTCAAAATAGAAAAAGAAAAGAATACTTTATTTTGCAAAATATCCAGTTAAAAGTTTAGGGCATTGCCCTACTGGCTTTTACCTGTGTTATTCATAATTAGAGATACAATTTGTTTAGGTAACAAAACCCTTTTTTGGTAGAATTTCCCCAGCATATATTTCTAATGTTTGAACCAATAAATGCTATCACTTGGGTATTTTCAGTGCATAAATTTTACACAAGGTTATTTAGAGCAGCATGAAATACCATAAGACAGTTTGAGATAGCCAATATGTTTTAGTTTCATCAGGAGAGTTTGTTGTTTTAAATAAATGATTTCTACTCAGAATCAATGTGAACAAATTTTAATAATATTAATTGTGTTACAACAACTGATAACTTCTTTTTGTTTAATAGTCAGGTAGAATATAGAATTTATTATAGACTTGTACCAAAATAACTGAATTTCTTGGATATTACTTTATACCCTGTAAATAGATATTCATTTATTTTTGTTCTAAATTATTGCAGTGTACATGGAATACTGTGCAGCCATAAAGAAGAATAGGACCGTGTATTTTGCAGGGACATGAATGGAGCTGGAGGCCATTATCCTTAGCAAACTAACACAGGAACAGAAAACAAAATACCATATGTTCTCACTTAAAAGTGGGAACTAAATGGGAACACGGGGACACATAGAGGGTAACAACACACACTGGGGCCTACTGGAGGGTAGAAGGTAGAGGGGGATCGGGATAAATAACTAAGGAGTAGTAGGTTTAATACCTGGGTAATGAAATATAATTTGTACAACAAACCAATATTTATTGGCACATAAGAATTGGCATATGCAAATAATTATATGGCCATATTTTAAAAATTTCTTAGCAACTTTAGTAAATACTCCATTTAATGTTCAGAAACATGCTACAAATTTGTGACACTGTCTTTTTGGTTTTCATCCAAAACCTAACGCATTCACACATTCTTATCAGTGTGTGATGGACTGAATGTTCCTGTACCACAAAACTCATATGCTGAAACCCTAATCTTCAATGTGATGTTATTTGGAGATGGAGCTTTGGGGAAGTAATGATGTCATTAGGGTGGAGTTCTCATGATGGGATTAGTGACCTGATAGGAAGAGAGGGGAAGAGAACTTGCTTCCTCTTTCTACTCTTGGCCAGGTGAGGATATATGGAGAAGAGGACTGCCTGCAAACTAGGAAGAGGGGCCTCCCCAAGTATGGAATCTGTGGGCTGCTTGGTCTTAGACTTCCCAACTTTCAGAACTGTGAGAAACAAATGTTTGTTATTTAAGCCAGTCTGTGGTAATTTGTTACAGCAGCCCAAGCAGACTATAACATAGTGTGATATTTTAAAAACATGTTTTATGGAACATATAAGTAAATCTTCAGTAATAACTATGTAATGATTTTTAAATGTCTGTCCTATATTAAAATTTTTCAACTTTCATGTATATCAAATTCTGAAGATTTAAATAAATAGAAATGAGCATTAAATATAAAAGTGTATGTAATTCTCTCTGACTATTTGGAATCACAGACACACAGACATTTAAAATGTTACTTCTAATAGCATTAGCTTCCTGATCTATATGAATTAGGACTATTTTTAGACTTACAGTAAACTTGAAATTATCCTACATGAAAGTGAGTGGCATAGGATAAATACTTAAACATGTTAGTTGCCTTCCCCTTAGAAAATATAGAGAGATATATATTCACCCTGACACAGACAAACACACATCAGCAAAGAAAACCAATGTCTCCATATAGACGTTTTTGCTACCCAGACCCAAAACATCTGGAGGTGAAATGACTGATATTGAAATGTAACAATTCCTTTAGGGGAGAAAAAGCTTTGGGAATGGTGTTTTTTCACACTAAAAGAGATATTATATACATTTACTGTAATCAGGGTTGCAAAATGAAGAATATGATTATATTAGTTTCCTATTTCTGCTGTAACAAGTTAGCACGCAGCAGTTTAAAACAACACAACTGTTTACTTTCCTACAGTTCTGGAGTTAAGTCTGAAGTAAGTGTTACGAGGCTAAAATCAAGATCTCAGCAGGAGTGATTGCTTCTGGAGGCTCCAGAGGATGGCACCTGTCCTCACCTTGTCCAGCTTCTAGAGGCAGCTTGTGGCCCCTTCCTATGTCTTCAAGCCAGCTAGGTAGCATTTTTTTTTCCTCTTTAACCAACTGCTTTGTTTTATAAATACCTTGTGATTATATTGGAGCCATCCAGGAAGCCAAGATGATCTCCCAATTCCAAGATCTTTAAGATAATCACATCAGCAAATCCCTTTTGCCATATAGAGTAACATATTCACCGGTTTTATTTGGGGACCCATTATTTAGTCTTTCACAGTTATAGCAGAGCTTTTTTTTTAATTCTTTTTTTTTTTTTTTTTTTTTGATGAAGTCTTGCTCTGTCGCCCAGGCTGGAGTGCAGTGGCATGATCTCGGCTTACGGCAACCTCTGCCTCCCGGGTTCAAACAATTCTCCTGCCTCAGCCTCCTGAGTAGCTGGGATTACAGGCACGTGCCACCATGCCCGGCTAATTTTTCTTTTTTTAGTAGAGACAGGGTTTCACTGTGTTGGTCAGGCTGGTCTTGAACTCCCAACCTCGTGATCTGCCCCCTCCAGGCCTCCCAAAGTGACGGGATTACAGGCATGAGCCACCGTGCCCAGCCAATAACAGAGCTTTTTTTTTTAATTCACTATATAATTTGAAGCAAAATGCCCCAGTAATACATGAAGAAGCTGCAGGCATTCTGTGTTCTTTCAGTGTCCTTTAAGAAAGATGAATAGTCTTTTCCCTACATATACTGACTTCACAACAAAATTATTCATTTTTTGAGATGCAAATTACTTCAATGTTTCATATTGATCTAAATTAGCTCCCTCCTTGTTTCTAATTTTTGATTAGCAGCTGGTAGCAATGAAAGCAGAGTAGAGCAGGGGTGTGTAAGGGTACGTGTGTGTGTGTGTGTAAAAGCAAACGCTTTCACTTACAGCAATGATAGAAGATACCCTTGTGGAATTCAAGAATCTGTGCAGAAATGATGAGTTCATGTCCTTTGTAGGGACATGGATGAAATTGGAAATCATCATTCTCAGTAAACTATCGCAAGAACAAAAAACCAAACACCGCATATTCTCACTCATAGGTGGGAATTGAACAATGAGAACACATGGACACAGGAAGGGGAACATCACACTTCAGGGACTGTTGTGGGGTGGGGGGAGGGGGGAGGGATAGCATTGGGAGATATACCTAATGCTAGATGACGAGTTGGTGGGTGCAGTGCACCAGCATGGCACATGTATACATATGTAACTTACTGCACATTGGGCACATGTACCATAAAACCTAAAGTATTATAATAATAATAATAATAATAATTACAATAAAAGAAAAAAATATATATAAAAAAAAAAAAAAAAAAGAATCTGTGCATCTTCATTAATGCTTTCTGTGTCAGCCTAAACGTATTCGCCACCAACTTTAAAGCAGCCTATTTTAGGATGTCATCTGTTGGCTTCATAGTGAGGTTTTAGCCAAATTCCCCACTTCAATGATTTTTCGCTTCCCAGGTCATCTTACTAATATTGTGACACATCACAAAAATTATAGCATTTCTGGATATAATTCAATACAATAGGATCACTAGAATGCTACAAAGCCCAGGCATTTTCATTTCTCATGCTTTCCCCTTGGAATCATGTTAAGAGGCTAGATTATAGGCTTTTGAAATTGCAATTTTGCCATTTGGGAGGTAAAAATAATTGGATGAACTATAGCAAGAGATAACATATTAAAAATTCATTACCATACTGTTTCAATGAATCTGTCTTCTGAATAAAGGAGCATACGTCTCTTTCTGATTCTTTTTAGGTCCCTAAATGTGGAGGTCAAATATCAAGTTTAAAGAAAGTGAAAAACAGCATTATATATTTTTCCTAGTCTATATAAAATAACAGACCAATTTTTTTCCTCACTGCCATCAAATATATTTTATAGACAATCTTTTAATAAACCTCAAAATATCAAATAAAATGTTTTCACATTATAGTTTGAATAATAAAATTGTATTAATAGATGTGTTTATAAGTGCTTCTGATTTCTGATTATTATTCTTCATCAGGCATTTAGGCATTCAATTTATGAGGTTTCCTTTAATCTCAGATGAAACTAACTCTGTTTTTCTTGTCTCTGTCTTTATTGTTGATTTGTCACATTTGAGGCCATCACTGAAGCTCTTTGTTTTCTGTATCCTCTCTGAGGGCTCACTGTTGCTTTTTTCCCCTCCTACAATTTCCCCTACAGAATACCTGCTGATATTCATTCATTTTTTTTTCAGTTTTTGTAACCACTTATTTAGCAATTGAAATTGCTTGTTTACTGTTCTTTCAATATCAATCTCATTTATCTGATCATTCCTCTGAAACTTGAAGAGGTTGTGAGGGTCTGGTGTGACATGTTACAGGGAACTTGATCTGGGTGTATGTAGCTCTTCATGCTGTTCCTCAGAATAACTAGCATAGAGGCCCAAACTAGCTTCAATTCCCAATGAGGAATTATGAGTCAGTCATGGACTGGAGTCCTGGGTCAGGCTAACCAGTCCAAGTAAAAAGGGCCAAGAAGCAAATTTAAAAAGATTCTGAATTGTGAAAGCCAGTGTGCAGGAAAGTGCAGCACAAATATTCAGAATGCTCAAAAATTCCTTAGATTAAAAGTGTAAAGCTGCAGACATATCTTTTTGGGAACCACCATTAAGCCCTCTATGATGTGGGAAATTCATTAATAAAAATAATTTATTAATACAAAAGAAGGGAAGAAATGAGAGGATGTGGAACATAAACCAGTTTAGACAAATAGAAAATTAGAGTAAAATGACAGATACAAAGAGATCAGTAATCCATCAAATGTTAGTGGAACTAATAGTAGAACTAACACATTAAAGGTAAATGTGGTGATGCTGGTTTAAAAATAGTTCTAGTTATGAAACCACTTTAATTAAAATGAAAGCTAAAATGTTAGGAAGGTTATATAAATTTCACCATTATATAAACGGTTTCACCATTTAACATGCCTCTGCAGCTTTACACTTTTAATGGGTATTAAGTGAGTATCAGGGTAGGTTCAGGAAGGAAGGAGGTCCATAGGAGTGCAGTCTCCTGAGTGTATGCTACACAGTACAACCCTAGACCCAGGGCCATTTTTTTTCAAAGCACTACTTCATCATTTAATGCTATTGCATTGTTCAGAAATCTTACTTGGAGAATTAAATTTAATGCTAGTCTTGCACTTGAAAATCTTTACAACATAGCTACAAACCATTTCCCAAAATGATGTCACTATGCTCACCAGTGTAAACCTTTGTGACAGCAAACTCTTCAATCACCTTTTTTTCAAAGCAGTCCTTACACTTTCTTACTTGTTTTAAACTAATCTTCTACCACATTTTCTTCTCTCAGTCCTCTTCTGCCAATTTATCTCTGATTCATTCATCCTGATGGTTCAAATCTCACCTTTATAAAGCATTTCTGGATATAATTCAATATAATAGGATCACTGTATATCGAATATATCCATTCCTTGGTAATGTCTGTTTCTTAGGAAACAGGCATTCCTTAATAATTCATTTTTTCAATAGAAAATATTTATTGAATGCCCACAGTGTCCCAGGTAACTCCATCAACTACTGGGGGTCCACTGGTGCTTTGATAGAAAATAAAGTCATCTATCCTAATAGATTAAAGGAGGATATCTTTCTTAAGTCGTGGAATTCATATAATTTTCTAACATTTTAGCTTCTGTTTTAATTAAAGTGGTTTCACAACTAGAAATATTTTTAAACCAGCGTCATCACATTTACGTTTAATTTTACAATTAGCTCCTCTAACATTTGATGAATTACTGATCTATTTGCATCTGTCATCTTACTATGTATTTTCTATTTGTCTGAAATGTTTTATGCTCCACATCCTCTCATTTCTTCTCTTCTTTTGTATTAATGAATTATTTTTATTAATGTATTTCCCCCATTGCAGACGGCTTACTGTGGGTTCCCAAAAAGATGTGTCTACCTGGTAATCCCTGAAAACTGTGAATAGTTCCTTATCTAGAAAAGGTTTTTTGCAGATCTAATTAAGCTATGGAACTTGAGATGAGGAGATTATCCTAATAATCAGGTAGGTCCTGAATGTCATCTCAAGTGTCCTTATAAAAGAGAGACACATGGAGATTAGACATGCATGTACAAAGGAGAAAGTAACGTGAAGACAGAGCAGGAGAGATGTGGCCACAAGACAAGGAGTGTTGACAGCCGCCAGCAGATGAACAAGACAAGGACCAGGTTCTTCCTCAGAGTTTCCAGAGAGGATATGGCCCTTTCAACTCCTGGATTTCAGACTTCTGGCCTTTAGGACAGTGAAAGAATAAATTTTTGCTGTTATAAGACATCAAATTTGCCATAATTTGTTATAGCAGCCGTAAAAACTTATATACCCATAAATTGACTTTTAATTGTATATTCTTTAATTTCATAGTTATTCTAGAAATTGCAACACCCATTTTAAACTCTTTAACTTATTAAAGTCTAATATTTCTGTAGCTTTGTGATTTTCTTGGAAATGCTCTGACCTAGAAATATTTTTCTCCTGTGTTCTATTTTTATGTTATTTTGTCAGGCTTTTTGAATTCTACATGTTTTTGACTCCACAAACTACTATTAATATTATTTTTGTTTTGGTGAAAAAGCTCTTCAAAAAAGGCAGATCATTTGTTTGATGTTACCTTCTTTCTGGAATCTTGGTACCTAATTAAGAAGTATTTTATAAGTATGGTCGATATTTTTATCTCCTATAAATGAATTTATTTTACAGTGTCTTATTAACCCATAAAGAATCTGAAGTCAAGGAAAAATAGGTTAGTACAGCTTGGTTATATTGTAGTCTACTAAGATTCAGTTATATTCATAACTGAAAAATAGGTTGAAATTATGTAATTTCCTGATTTTAATTTTTAAGAAGCAAAACAAAACAATTCAACAGCTACATAAATCAATATAATTTTTAGGAGTCTACTGTGTTCCACAACCTATGCTTGGTACTGGGTGGCAAACATTATAGGAATAACTAGCTAAGTGAGCAACAATTCTTCCTTAAGGTAGATATTAATAAAAGTGGTCCAATTCTAACTCACCAAGACAGACTCATACCCGTGATTCATTATATTTGTAATAAGAATTCATTCGATGTTAGAATCAAAAGCCTTAGTAGCTTTTTGTATTATCAGAATGTTTTTATTCCTTTATCTTTTAGTGGTCTACATAGTTTTAGTTATAGTTTAGCAGCTATGGGATTTCTTAAAACCCTAACTAAGGATCAAAGGCTAGCTCTAGCAACCCATTATTAAGTTATCTACAATCATCATACATGTATAAACTAATTTACTTATGTTTTTATGTTCTCATTTGAAAATATGGCCAACTCTCATTGTTTAAAGGTATATTGTTTTATGTGGTTGAATTTCTTCTATATACAATTAACACATTATATGATGGTAATTATGTAGAATAGAGTGAAAAACTGGACATAGAAGGAATTCTTTATTCAATCACATTTTAATTCAAAACTCAGCTCTGCCTCTGCCCCTCAGTTTGATTTTGACTTACATATTAGAATGCTCTAAGCCTCAGTTTCTTCACAGGTAAAAATGAAGACAGCAGATAACATAAGATTGTTGCAGGGATGGAGGATGATGGATATATAAAGTGAATCATATAGGACGTGGTTGCAGTAAAGCATTTAAAGATAATATTTGTGTTTCAATAATTTAAGGAAGCTGATATCACACACACACACACACACACACACACACACACACACAAACACTCCGTCTGTTTTTCTTAGGCTTATTTTGGCTACAAGTTCCAAATATTACATATGAATTTTCTTATTGTTATATAATAATTGTACATATTTATGGGACACTCGTGATATTTTGATACACATACATTGTGTAATAATGAAACCAGAGTAATTCAGATATCCGTCATCTCAAACTTTTATCCTTTACTTGTGTTGAAAATATGCCAAATCTTCTCTTCTAGCTGTTTAAAAATATACAATAAATTATTAAGAACTATATTCATACTACTGTGCTATTGAACACTAGAAATTATTCCTTCTATCTAAGTGTATTTTTGTGTCCATTAACCAATCTCTGTCTATCCCTTCCCCGATAGTTTCAAGCCTGTGGTAACCATCATTCTATTCTCTATCTGCATGAGTCAATATTTTTCTAAGCCTTCACATATGTGTGAATGATATATGTGTTTATGTTCCTAGCTTATTTTACTTAACATATTGTCATCCAGGCACATATATGTTGCCAAAATGAAAAGATTTCGTTATTTTTTATGGCTGAATAATGTTTTATTGTGTGTATATATACCATACTTTCTTTATCTCTTCATTGACTGAGGGACACTTAGGTTGATTCCATATCTTGAGTACTGTGAATAGCACTGTAATAAATATGGGAGTGTAGATAGCTCTTTGATATACTGATTTCTGTTCTTTTTGGTATATATCCAGCAGTGGGATTACTGAATCATATGGCAGTTCTTTTTTAGGTTTTTACATACTCTTTACATTCCCACAAATAGTGTGTGAAAATTCCCCTTCTTCCACATCCTTACTAGCTTCTGTCACTTTTTGTCTGTTTGATAATGGCCATTGTTACTGGGGTGACATGATGTCTCATTGCAGTTTCGATTTGCATTTCTATGATTATTGGTAATGTTGATCTTTTTTTATATACTTGCTTCTCATCTGTATGTCTTCTTTTGAGAAATGTCTATGGGGATCATTTACCCATTTTAAAGTTGTATTAATTGTTTTTGTTTTTGTTTGTTTTTTGCTTCTGAATTGGTTGAGCTCCTTATATATCTTGGTTAAGCCCTTGTTGAATTGATAGTTTGTGGATTTTTTTCCCATTCTGTAGGTTGTCTTCTCCTCTGTTGATTGTTTTCTTTGCTGTGCAGAAACTTTTTAGCTTGATGTAATACCATCTATCTATTTCTGCTTTTGTGGCCTGTGCCTTTTAGGTCTTACCCCAAAAATTCTTTGCCCACACCAATGTCCTGAAGCATTCCCCCTGTTTTCTTCTAGTAGTTTCATAGTTTTGTGTCTTACATTTAAGTATTTAATCCATTTTGAGTTGACTTTTGTATATGGTGAGAGACAGAGGTCTAGTTTCATTCTTCTGCATGTGCATGTCCAGTTTCCCAGTCCCATTTATTAAAGAGACTGTCTTTTCCCCAGTGTATGTTCTTGGCAACTTTGTCTGAAATGAGTCGGCTCTAATACAAAAATTTATTTCCGTGTTATCTTTTCTGTTCCATTGATCTCTATTCTGTTCCATTGGTCTATGTGTCTATTTTTATGCCATGCTGTTTTGGTTACTGTAGTTTTATAGTATATTTTGAAGTCAAGTAGTGTGATGCCTCCAACTTTGTTCTTTATGCTCAGGATTGCTTTGGCTATTTGGAGGCTTTTGTGGTTCCATACAAACTTTAGGAGAGTTTTTCCTATTCCTGGAAGAATGTCATTGATATTTTGGTAATGATTGCATTAAATCTGTAGATCATGTTGAGAAATATTGACATTTTAACAATATTAATTCTGCTAGACCTTGAACATAAATTATCCCCCCTGTTTTTGTGTCCTTGTCAATTTCTTTCATCAGGGGTTTATAGGTTTTTTTTGTTTTTTGTTTTTTGTTTTTTGTTTGAGACAGAGACTCGCTTTTTCACCCAGGCTGGAGTGCAGTGGCGCGATCTCAGCTCACTGCAAGCTCTGCCTCCTGGGTTCACACCATTCTCCTGCCTCAGCCTCCCAGGTAGCTGGGACTACAGGCACCTACCACCACACCCGACTAATTTTTTTTGTATTTTTAGTAGAGACAGGGTTTCACTGTGTTAGCCAGGATGGTCTCGATCTCCTGACTTTCTGATCCACCCGCCTTGGCCTCCTAAAGTGCTAGGATTACAGGCATGAGCCATCGTGCCCGGCCCATCAGGGGTTTATAGTTTTTATTGTAGAGAAATTTCATTTCTTTGGTTACTTTTATTTCTAGATATTTGGTAACTATTGTAAAATGAACTGCTTGATTTTTTTCAGGTAAATCAAAACTGACTTATAGAAATGCTACTGATTTTTGTACATTGATTTTGTATCCTGTAACTAAACTGAATTTGGTTATCTATTCTAACAGTTGTTTTTTTTTTTTTTTAGTAAAGTCTATGTTTTTCTAAGTGTAAGATCATTTCTTCTCCAAACAAGGACAACTTAACTTCTTCCTTTCCAATCTGGAAAGGAAAATGCCCTTTATTTATTCCTTTTTCCTGATTGCTCTAGCTGACTCCCAGTGTATGTAAAACAAAAGTGATGAAAGTGGGCATCCCTGTCTTCTCCTAGATCTTAGAGGAAAGGCTTCCAATTCTTCCCCATGTAGTATGATGTTCACTGGGGGTTTGTCATGCGTGGTTGATATGGTTAGGCTTTGTGTCCCCACCCAAATCTCATCTAGAATTGTAATTCCCAGGTGTTGAGGGAAGAACCTGGTGGGAGATGATTGGATCACGGGGGTGGTTCTCCCATGCTTTTCTCATGAAAGTGAATTCTCATGAGATCTGATGCTTTTGTAAGTGTTTGGCAAGTTCCTCCTTTGCTCACTCTTCTCTTGCCTGCTGCCATGTAAGATATGCCTGCTTCCCCTTCCCACCTAAAGTGCTAAGACCTTCCCAGCCATGCCAAACTGTGAGTTAATTAAATCTCTTTCCTTTATAAATTACCCAGTCTTGGCTATTTTTTATAGCAGTGTGAGAATGGACTAATACAATGCTCTCTATTGTTTTGTGTCAAGTTCCTTCTATACAGAGTTTGTTGAGAGATTTTAATTATGAAGCAATGGGGATTTTTACCAAATGCCTTTTCTGCATCTATTAAGATGAGTATAAGGTTTTTTTCCTTTATTCTGTTGATGCAGTGTATGACCTTTACTGTTTTGCACATGTTGAACCAACCTTGCATCCCTGAGATAAATCCCACTTGATCATGGTGTATTATCTTTTTGATCTGTTGTTAGATTTGGTTTGCTAGTATATTTTAAAGGATGTTTGCACTTATGGCCATCAGGGATGTTGGCCTATAGTGTTTTCAATTTTTGTTGTATCTTTGTCTGATTTTGGCTTGTGGGTAATACTTGCATGATAGAATGAGTCAGGAAGAATTCCTTCCTCTTGAAAATTTTTAAATAGTTTGAGAAGAATTGATATTAGTTCTTCTTTAAAGGTTTAGTGGAATTCAGCAGCAAAGCCATTCGGTGCTGGGCTTTTCTTTGTTGAGAGGCTTTTTATTACAGATTCAATCCTACTAGTTACTATTGGTCTGTTCAAGTTTTCTATTTCTTCGTGGTTCAATATTAGTGGGTTACATTCCAGGAATTTGCCCATTTCCTGTAGGTTTTCCAATTCATTTGTGTATAGATATTCATAAGAGTCTCTAGTGATCATTTGTATCTCTGTAATATTAGATGTAATGTCTCTTTTTTGTTTCTGATTTTAGTTGTTTGGGGATTATCTGTTTTTTTCTCAAACTAGCTAATACTTTGTCAATTTCATTTTCTTTTCAGAAACCCAGTTTTTCATTTTGTGGATCTTTTTTTTATTTTGGAGACTCTATTTCATTTAGTTCTTCTCCATCTTTATTATTTATTTTCTTCTGCTAATTTTAGGTTTGGTTTCTTCTTGCTTTTCTAGTTCCTTGATGTGCACAGTTAAGTTGTTTATTTGGAGTCTTGTTCCAAACTTACCCGTTAGTACTGCTTTTGCTGCGTCCCATAAATTTTAATATGTTTTGTTTCCATTTTTCATTTGTTTCATGAAATTTTTAAATTTTCTTTTTAATTTTTTCATTGACCCAGTGGTCATTCAGGAGCATGTTATTTAGTTTCCATGTATTAGTACAGTTTCCAATGTTCCTCTTATTACCAATTTCTAGTTATTCCACTGTGGTCAGAAAAAGTACTTGACACAATTTCTACTTTTTTTATTTGTTGAGACTAGTTTTATGGCTCAACATGTGGTCTATGCTGGAGAATGTTTCATTTCATATGCTGATGAGAGTGCGTATTCTGCAGCTTTTGGATAAAATGTTCTGCAAATGTCTGTTAGTTCTATTTGGCCTACAGTGTAGCTTAAGTTTTTTTTTTTTTTAATTAATTTGTCTACGTAATATGTCCAATGCTGAAAGTGGGGTGTTAAAGTTGCCACTTTTTTGTGGTCTATCTCTCCCTTTATCTCTAATGATATTTGCTTTAGATACCTGGGTACTTTACTGTTTGGTGCATACATATTTCTAATTGTTAAAAATTGCTGAATATATTCCTTTATCATTATATAATGAGCTTATTTGCATCTTTTTAAAATGATTTTTAACTTAAAGTCTACTTTGTATGATATAAGCATAAGTACTTCTGTATGCTTTTGGTTTCCATTTGCATGGATTATCTTTTCCCACCCTTCACTTTCAGGCTATGCATGCCTTTAGAGTGAAGTGAGTTTCTGTGGGCAGCATACAGTTGAGTCTTGTCTTTTTAAAATTTATTTAATTAGTCTAAATCTTTCAATTGAGAAATTTAAACTGTTTACATTCTAGGTTGTTATTGATAGATACGAAGATACTCCTGTCATTTTGTAAATTGTTTTCTGATTATTTTGCATATCTTTTCTTCCTTTCTTCTTCTCTTATTGCTTATCTTTGTGACTTGGTGGCATTCTGTAGTGATAACATTTGATTCCTTTCTCTTTCTCATTTGTGCATCTGCTCTTTTTTGAGTTACACACTTCAGTGTATTTTCCTGATGGTTAATATTATCCTGCTGCATCCATGTATAGGACTCCCTTAAGCATTTATTTTAAGGCCAGTCCATTTTTTGACAAATCTGCATTTTGTTTGTTTGGTAAAGACTTATTATTTTTTTTAATTTCTGAAGTATAGCTTTGCTGGAAATAGTATTCTTGACTGATAGTTTTGTTGTTTCAGAGTTTGCACATATCATTCCATTCTCTCCCGACCTGTGAGTTTTTGGCTGAGAAATCTGCTGTTAGTCTTATGGGAATTCCATGTGACTTCACACTTTTTCTATTTTTAGAAGTCTTTCTTTGTCTTTGACTTTGGACAGTTTGACTAAAATTTGCCTTGGGGAGGATACTTTTTGTTGTAGGATCTATAATATTTGGGGATCTTTGAGCTTTCTTTATCTGGATGTCAATATTTTTTGTAGAACTTGGGAAGTTTTTAGTTATTATTTAATTGAATAGATTTTCTATGCCTCTTTTTCATCTTTTCTCCTTCTGGAGCTCCCAAAAATCATATATTTGTTTGTTTGATGTTATTCCATATGCCATGTAGGCTTTCTTCCTTCTTTTTTATTCTTTTTTCTTATTTTTTGTCTGACTGTGTTATTTCAAAAGAATATATATATTCAAGTTCAGGAATTTTTTCTTCCACTTGGTTTCGTATATTATTAAAGGTCTTGATTTTTCTAAAATAATTCATTGAATTCTCTAGTTCCAGAATGTCTGTTTGGTTCTTTTAAATGATATCTATATTTCTGTTGAATTATTCTTCAGATTATGGATTTTTTTTCTTATTTCTTTGTATTATTTATCTGTGATTTTCTGTATCTCACTAGTTTCCTTAAGGTTATTATTTTGAATCCCTTTTCAGGTATCCTACATATTTTCTTTTCTTGGGGCCTGTTACTAAAGAGCTATTGTGCTCCTTTGGAGTTGTTTTGTTTCCTTGCTTTTTCATGTTTCTTGTATTCTAATGTTGATGTCTGTACATCTGATGTAGCTGTCCCTTCTTCTAGTTTTATGGAGTAGTTTCCATATGAAAAGTGTTGTTCCTGTAGATGTATCCATTCTGTTAGTTGGGTAGGGTGCTTTGGTTTTGATTCTAGATGAACATTTTAGTGTAGTCTCTATATGATTACTTCTGCTATAATCAGTGTCATTGGTGTCTGCAAGTTACTAAGTGGCTTAGGCTGTGACTGTTTTTGGAGGCTGTAATGAGGGTTTTCTGGGAATTGGGGAATGTAGCAGGACAGTTCTCAGGCACCAAGGTGATGTGAAAGGGGCATCAGCACTGGTGACTTCTTGCCCTGGATGGGCCAGTCTTTAGGTCCTGGTGGGGTCCATGGGTACCAGTGGTGGCAATGGCAGATCAGTCTTCAGCCACCTGAGAAGGTCACATGAGTGCCAATTGTGTCCACAGTAGGGGAGGCATCCTAGTCCCTAGGCCTCTGAGTGGGGCACATGGCATTAGCAGTGTTCACAGTGGGGTGAATGGGCCAGTTCCTAGAACTCTAAATGGGGTGCATGGATTCTAGAGGTGTTCACAATGAGGCAGATGTGCCATTTCATTGGCACATGACATGGATATGCTGGTACCAGTGGTGTCTGCAGTGGTATGTGTGAGTGGGTCTCCAGGCCACTGGATGGGGCAGATGAGTCCTGATGGTGTCCGTGGTGTCTCTTAGACTTTTAAGATAAGCTTGTGGGCTAGTCAACTTGGAAAATGGAAATGACAAAGTTTAGTAGTTTTAGGACTATTTCTTGCACTTTGAATTATGTAAGAAAAGGGAAATATAAGTGTATTTAGATTACTATGTGTTCACATTGAGTATAACCCATATAATGACCCAGATAAACATAAACTGATATTTATATCTATCTATCTATCTATCTATCTATCTATCTATCTATCTATCTATCTGTCTATCTACCTATTGTGTATATATGTAAAGTTAATTCACTGGTGGAATCAGTGGGAATATCTCTCAGTGTCTTGCTGATGATTTTAACCTACAATGACATTTCCCCCTCTGGTATGAACATATATTATTCAGGTTGGGTTATGTTGGTAATCTCTGTGAATATTATAGTGTTATTAATTTTACATCTTTATTTATTATATGGCCTAATATCGTGATACAGAGAACCACTGTTGACAAATAACCCAATACCAAATATGAAAAATAAAATTGATATGCAAAATTACCATTGCTGGTTCCATGTAAACAAATTTATTGCTTTTGAAATTATTGTTATGAGTTATACAATTAATAAAAAGATGAGTTACTATTTTGATTTATAAGCATTCTGTTCTTAAAACCGATTACAATAATCATGCAGAAATGGAAACATGCTTATAATTTAGCATTATTTCCTAATTTACTCTATGATTTATTATAATCTCCTAACTATTCCACACAGCTAGTGAATAGGATGACTTTCCAGAGAAAATGGCTTTATTTAAGACCTAGTATTGGAAAATACTTTATATTTATTTCAACCACAATGGTTAGACATTTACATAAAAGGCAGCTTCTGGGTTCTTATGTTATTTAAGAGATAAAGAGAACTGGATAGTATTTCTTCCTCCTTCATAATAAGAAAAAGCAGTTTTTAAAAAAACCTTAAAAATTGATTACTTTTACCATAAGACAATCAATGTTGCAGGACAAAGAAAGTAAATCCAGAGTGACAAATGTGCTCTAAGGAAGGAACAAGATCCAGGAATTTGTTTACCTGAGACATAAGATTCTGAATGTCATTTGAGTTGGTATGCAGAGTCAATTAGAAGTTTTTCCACTGATTACTAATGTCTGAGTGTAGTTAAGCATGAAAATTGGAAGCCACAACAAGACACTGGCAAATGTTAGGTGTGCACCCTCTTACAAGATTTTCCTCTAGCAACCACACCAGGTACTCACAGGGAATACTGTCGAGAATACTGAGAAAGCCTCCCTCATGGTGCTGGCTGGGCAGTGAGTGACACTGCCCAGCCCAGTGTCAGTCTCATCTTCGGCCCAGTCTCATCTTCTCCACTTCTGCTAATGAAAACGAGCCCTCATAGGCAAAGCAGAAGTCATCAAAACCTGTGGCCTGAGGGCACATATGGAAATCCCCAGCAACTCTGGGAAGAGAACAAGAAGAAAATATTACTTCTTAGGGAAGCGGAGAATATTTAGCCAATCATTTTGTCTGGAGGTGGGACAGGGATATCTGTGAAGGCTTTAACCTGGTATGCATTTTTGTAGTACCTGCCTAGTACAACAACTCAAAGAAAACTTCAGAGAATGACTCCCTCTCATTTCCTCCCAAACAAAATACTCTCAAGATAGCAGTGAAAATAACAATGGGATATAGCTGGAAGAGCAGCAAGAGAGAAATCCTTTCTTGTGAGCAGCACAAAGTGGAGATCTAAAGTCAGTGGGAGAACAAAGTCCGTCAGGAAACATTTATACAGAAAAAAGCCTTTGGTAAATTAGTCAATGCTATGAACATAGGTTATCACTAGAGGAAGTTGAAGGTTTTGGTGTGCTGAGGTAACAACACCAACAACAAGTGTCGACTCATTTCAACTCTCAACTAGATTAAACATAACAAAATAAGGCCTAGCAACAGGTAAGGTATATTCATTTTCAAGCATAAAAAAGCATAAAACCGTAGTATCTACTGTCCTATACAACAGGACGACCTTTTAAAAACAAGCCTGCAGAGAAAACATAATCATCAAAACCAGTCTCAAATATTATACATATGTTAAGACTACAATAATTAAAAATAATTATAATTAATATTTTAAAGGCTAATGGAAAATGTAGAAAATATGGAAGATTAGATAGAAATTTAGCAGAGAGATTGAAACTATAAGAAAAAAATTGAAATACTAGAAATTGGAAATACCATAACAGATATAAAGAAGCCCATCTTTGACAGGCTCAGTAGTATCGGCAAACTTTGGAGATATCGTAGGTTCAGTTCCAGACCACTGCAATAAAGTGAATATTGCAATAAAGTTAGTAACTTTTTTTTGTTTCCCAGTGCATATAAATGTTATATTTGCACTATACTGTAGTGTATTAATTGTGCAATAGCATATGTCTAAAAGGAACACTGTACATACTTTAATTTGAAAATACTTTATTGCTAAAAATATACTACTGATCTTTTGAGTCTTAAGCAAGTCATAATCTTTTGGCTAATGAAGGGTCTTGCCTCAATGTTGATGGCTGCTGACAGAATAGGGTGGTAGTTACTGAAGGTTGGGGTGGCGGTAGCAATTTGTTAAAAAACCAGACAACAATAAACTTTGCCACATTGATTTACTCTTGATTTCATGAAAGAGTTCTCTGTAGTGCATGATGCTGTTTGATAACATTTTACCCACAATAGAACTTCTTTCCAAACTGGAGTCAATCATCTCAAATCCTGCTGCTGCTTTATCAATTAAGTTTATGCAATATTCTAAATCATTGCTTGTCATTTCAATAATGTTCACAGCATCTTCACAGGGAGAAGATTTCATCTCAAGAAATCACTTTCTTTGTTCATCCAGAAGAAGAAATTCCTTATCTATTCCAAGTTTATTATGAGATTTCAGCAATTCGGTCACATCTTCAGGCTCCACTTCTAATTCTTGTTATCTTGCTATTTCCACCACATCTGTAGTTACTTCTTCCACTGAAGTCTTAAACTCTTCAACATTACCTGTGAAGATTGGAATCAACTTCTAAACTCTGGTTAGCATTGATATTTTGACAAATCTTTTTAATGACATCTAAAATGCTGAATCTTTTCCAGAAGATTTTCAATTGACTTTGAAAGAAATACATTTCATTAGGCTACAGCCATCCATCGTGATCAGAGGAATCACAATGGATGGCTATAGCCTTATGAAATGTATTTCTTACGTAACAGGAATAGAACGTCAAAATTCCTCATTGATCCATGGGCTGCAGAGTGGATATTGTGTTAACAGGCTAAAATACAAAGGGGAGGGATAGCATTAGGAGATATACCTAATGCTAAATGACGAGTTAATGGGTGCAGCACACCAACATGGCACATGTATATATATGTAACAAACCTGCACTTTGTGCACATGTACCCTAAAACTTAAACTATAATAATAATAATAAAAAAACTTAAAAAAATAAAAATAAATTTAAAAAAACAAAAAACAAAACAAAAAAATTAATCTTGTACATCTCCATCACAGCTCTTGGGGGACTAAGTGCATTGTCAATGAACACTAATATTTTGATGGAATTTTTTTCTGAGCAGTAGGTTTCAACAGTGGGCTTGAAATATTAAGTAAAACATGCTATAAATAAAAGTACTGTCATCCATGCTGTTTTGTTCCTTTGATAGAGCATGGACAGAGTAGATTTAGTATCTATGAGTCCTAGGATTTTCAGAATAGTAAATGAGCACTGGATTCAACTTAAGATAACCAGGTATGTTAGCTCCTATCAAGTAACTCATCCTATCCTTGCAAGGTTTAAGCCAGGCATTGCCATCTCTTCTCTTGTTTTGAAGTTTTAGATGGCATCGTTTTCTAATACAAGGCATTTTGCCTACATTACGAATCTGTTGTTTACTGTAGCCACCTTCATCAGTGACCTTAGCTAAATATTCTGGGTAACTTGCTGTAGATTCGACATCAATCAGTACTTGATGCTTCATCTCGTCTTTTCATGTTATGGAAATGGCTTCTTTCCTTGAATTTCACGAATAAACCTTTGCTAGCTTCAAACTGTTCTTCTCCATCTTCCTCACCTTTCTCAGCCTTCATAGAATTGAAAAGAGTTAGAGTCTTCTTCTGGATTTGGCTTTGGCTTAAGGGAATATTGTGGCTGTTTTGATCTATCCAGATGATAAAAATATTCTCCATGTCAGCAATAACGAGAGGTGACAATGTGCTAGCAGCCCTTGCTCGCTCTCAGCACCTCCTAGGCCTCAGTATCCACTCTGGCCACACTTGAGGAGCCCTTCAGCCTGCCACTGCACTGTGGGAGCCCCTCTCTGGGCTGGCCAAGGCCAGAATGGCTCCCTCTACTTGCGGGGAGGTGTGGAGGGAGAGGTGCAGGTGGGAACCGGGGCTGTGTGCGGCACTCATGGGCCAGCGCGAGTTCCAGGTAGGCCCTGGCTTGGCAGGCCCCATACTCAGAGTGGCTGGCTGGCGCCACCGGGCTCAGGCAGTGAGGGGCTTAGCACCTGGGCCAGCAGCTGCGGAGAGTGCACCAGGTCCCCCAGCACTGCCGGCCTGGCCTGCCCGCACCATGCTTGTATTCTCATCAGGCCTCAGCTGCCTCCCCACGGGGCTGGGCTTGGGACCTGCAGCCTGCCATGCCCGAGCACCCCCACCAGTGGGCTCCTGCGTGGCCCAAGCCTCCTTGATGGGCACTGCCCCCTGCTCCGTGGTGCCTGGTCCCATCAACCGCCCAAGGGCTGAGGAGTGTGGGCGCTGCGGGACTGGCAGGCAGCTCCGCCTACGGCCCCAGGGCAGGATCCACTAGGCGAAGCCAGCTGGGCTCCTGAGTTGGGGGTAGGGGACTTGGACAACTTTTACCTCTAGCTAAAGGTTTGTAAATGCACAAATCAGCACTTTGTGTCTAGCTCAAGCTTTGTAAACCCACCAACCAGTGCTCTGTGTCTAGCTAATCTAGTGGGGATTTGAAGAACTTTTGTATCTAGCTAAAGGATTGTAAATGCACCAATCAGCACCCTGTGTCTAGCTCAAGGTTTGTAAATGCCCCAATCAGTGCTCTGTGTCTAGCTAATCTAGCGAGGACTTGGAGAACTTTGGTGTCTAGCTAAAGGATTGTAAATGCACCAATCAGCACTCTGTGTCTAGCTCAAGGTTTGTAAACGCACCAATTAGCACCCTAACAATATGGACCAATCAGCTCTCTGTAAAATTGGCTAATCAACTCTCTATAAAATGGGCCAATCAGCAGGATGTGGGTGGGGTTGGATAAGGGAATAAAAGTAGGCTGCCCTAGCCAGCAATGGCAAACCCTTCAGGTCCCCTTCCAGACTGTGGAAGCTTTGTTCTTTCACTCTTCACAATAAATCTTGCTGCTGCTCACTCTTTGGGTCTGTGCCACCTTTATGAGCTGTAACACTCACTGTGAAGGTCTGCAGCTTCACTCCTGAAGTCACTGCGACCATGAACCCACCAGAAGGAACAAACTCCGGACATACTATATTTAAGAACTGTAACACTCACTGCAAGGGTCCGTGGCTTCATTCTTGAAGTCAGCGAGACCAAGAACACACAAATTCCGGACACAATAATTCTGCTGGGTTTCTTATTATTTATGTGTTCTTTGGAGCAGCACTTTAATTTCTTCAAAACTTTTCATTTGAATTCACAGTTTGGCTATGTGTTTGGTGCAAAAGGCCTAGCTTTTGGTTGCTGTTGGCTTTCATCATGCCTTTCTTATTTAGCTTAATCATTTCTAGCTTTTGATTTAAAGTGAGAGACATGTGAATCTTCCTTTTACCTTCACACTCAGAGACCATTATAGGGTTAGTAATTGGCCTCATTTCAATATTGTGTCTCAGGGAATAGGGAAGCCTGAAGAGAGGAAGAGAGACAGGGGAATGGCTGGTTGGTGGAGTAGTTAGAACATACATTTACCAATTAAGTTTACCATCTAATATGGGCTCAGTTTGTAGTGCCCCAAAACAATTACAACAGTAACATGAAAGATCACTGATCACAGGTTGCCATAACAGATATAATAATAATGTAAAGATTTTAAATATTGCAAGAATTACAAAAATGTGACACAGAGATGTGAACTGAGCACACACTCTTGGAAAAATGATGCTGATAGACTTGCTCAATAGATGGTTATCACAAATCTTCTATTTGTAAAAAATGAAATATTGGCAAAGTTTAAGAAAGCAAAGCCTAATAAAATGAGGCATTCCTGTAAAATCAACCCAGCCTAAGGAAAATAATCAGTGGATTTCTAGATTGGTCAATAGAGATTGCCACAAATAAAATGTAAAGAGATAAAAGAGTGGGAAAAAAGAGAGCAGAGTAACAAAAAGCTACGAGGCAATATCATCTGGTCTAACACTTGTATAATTAGAATATCAAAGGGAGAAGAAATAATGAGCAGAAGAAATATTTTTTAAAATGTGCCTAAGAATTTTCTGAAATTAGTGAAAGACATCAATCCACAGATCCAAAGAGCTGAGAGAACAAGCAGGACAAATTCCAAAAAGACACATCTACATATATCATATTCAAACTGTTGAAAGCCAAGCAAGTGAGCAACCAAAGAAACACACACACACACACGCACACACACACACACACGAGAGAGAGAGAGAGAGAATCTTAAGGTAGCTGGTATGGGGGTTATATAATTTATAATAGCACTTAAAATGAAATGCTTTGGTGTAATTAAATATAACAGAATGTGTGGAGAATCTGTATGCTGAAAAGGAAATAAACCTGATGGAAAAAAATCAAAGACAATCTAAATAAATGGAAAGCTACACAGGGTTCATTAAGTATTTGAAACACTTAATATTTGAGATGTCAATTCTTACCAAACTGATTTTTATCCCAACAAAAATCCCAACTAACTTCTGTAAATATTGACAAGCAGATTCAAAATGTATACGGAAAGGCAAAGGAACCAGATCAACCAAACAATTTTTATAAAGAAAAAAATGTGGGAGGGGAATCTGACACTACTACATTATAGTACTATTATAAAGCTACAGCATTCAAGACTATAATATTAATGAAAGGATCAAGTCATAAATCAATGGAGCAGAATAAATATCTTAGAAATAGACCCACAAAATGTAGCCAACTGATTTTTCACAAAAATAGAAATAGAAAAGGCATAGTCTTTTTAGCAAATGGTACTGAAGCAATTGAACATCCATATGCAAAATAAATAAATGACACCTTGGCAGACACTTCATGCCTAATATAAAAATTAACTCAAAATGGATTATAGACCCAAATAGAAACATAAACTATAAAAGTTCTAGGAGAAGGAGGATTGCATGACCTTAGCAATGAATTCTTAGATATAGTGCAAAAGCATGAGCCATATGTTTTATAAATACAGTTTTTCTTTTTATGTTTGATAGAGTTTATCAAAATTAAAATATTTTGCTCTTCAAAATATATTCTAATGAAAATGAAAACACAAACAACAGACTGGTAGAAAATATTTGCAAATTGCATTAGAGATAAAGAACTTGTATCCAGAAATGTAGAGAACATTTAACAATCACAAGAAAACAAACTACCTAATTAAGATGGGAAAGGTCTCAAACATTTTGAGAAAGAAAATAAACAGATGACAATCAAAACCATATTGAGTTACCTCTACACACATATCAGAATGGCAAAAACAAAACAAAACAAACATACAAAAATTGATAATAGCAAATGCTGGTGAGGATGCAGGAAACAGAAACTCTCCTTCATTGCTGTTGGGACTGCAAAATGGTATGTACAGCCACTTTGGAAACTGACAGTTTCTTACGAAGTTAAATATATATTCACTGTGTGAACCAACAATACCATGTTTGGTTTGTTTGTTTTTTTTTTTTTTGAGCCAGTCTCACACTGTTGCCCAGGCTGGAGTGCAGTGGCGCGATCTTGGCTCACTGCAAGCTCTGCCTCCCGGGTTCACGCCATTCTCCTGCCTCAGCCTCCAGAGTAGCTGGGACTACAGGCACCCGCCACCACGCCCAGCTAATTTTTTGTATTTTTAGTAGAGACGGGGTTTCACCATGTTAGCCAGGATGGTCTCCATCTCCTGACCTCGTGATCTGCCTGCCTCAGCCTCCCAAAGTGCTGGGATTACAGGTGTGAGCCAACGCGCCCGGCCCCATGTTTAGTTTTTAACCTAGGTAAATTAGTAAAAGTCTGTGTGCGCAAAACCTGAAACCTGTATGCAAATTTTTCTAAAAGCTTTATAATCACCACAGGGCAAAAATAACCAGGATTCCCTTTAACATATGAGTAGATTAACATGCTGCAATGTACCTATACAAAGAAACATTACTCAGCACTAAAAAGAAACTGTTGATTCATACAACAATATGAAGAAATCTTGATTTCATTTTGCCACATGAAAGCAGCAAGACCCAAAGGGCTGTATACTATATAATTTCATTTATATGACATTTTGCTAAATGAGAAAAAAAAATCAGTTGTTGATCAGGACATTTAGTTTTGATCACTGGAGCGCACGCAATGGAAATTTAGAGTGATGCAACTGTTTATATGGTTCTGCAGTGATGTACAAATGACACTATGCATTTTTCAAAATTTCAGAAATCATACAAAATAGTGAATTAAATGTACTCATATTAAAATAAAAACTAAGCTTTTGGAAATCCAAGGATGAAATGAAGACTGTGCCAAATAAATCTAAGTACAGGATTTAATCTTACTGAAGTGTGTGAGAGAAACAAGAAAGAGCTCACAATAACATTGGGAACAATGTTTTGACTAGACCATAAAATTAAAGGCAGAAAGAACTTTACGTAAGCACTTTATTTTAGCTGGTAATTTTGATCTCACAGGGTAAATTTAGCCATTCTGGAACTACAACTCCTAAAGTTGTACAAGTAAGTAAACAAAATGTGATAGTTCACTACATGGAATGGAATGGGAACCAAATTCTTTATATTGAAAAAGGAAATTACAAATGAGCAAGTGGGAGAGGCTAAAATGACCCCTGTGGTGATGAGTTAGAATTGGAAATAAAAGATTGAGTTCTTGCTTATTTTAATATGCATAAATATAAGTAAATACAGAAATACATATAAACATTTGTGCATACGTACATGTAACTTTCTCTCTCTTTCCAGAAAAAGTAAACAAGCAATGACAGTTCTATAGCAATGAGCACCACTGTTGCTTATATCATGGATTCTAAATATGATTCTGCAATCATATTTAGAGAAATGACTGATTTCTTTGGTCATATTTGGAGAAATGACTGATCCTAGGGCCAGGGCAGGAAAAATACAAATGATTCTGGAACATCTTGTGGTGCTAGAAAGCAAGCAAGGGCTGATAAATAAATAAACATATAGATAAATACCTAGGGCATATCAAAATGATCCAAGAGTTAGCCTGAAACCTCAAAAATCTCCTAAAGGCAACCCTGGAACAACTTGTGTAACAAAATAAACAATGTTATTACTGAATTACACCCATTAGATAAAATAAACACATGCCCATACTGATATAAGTAATCAAATAAATTAATCGATGAAGAAAGGAAAAAGCTTCTTTACAAATGGTGAATGTAGAAGAATGGCAGAAATAACAAGTCAACAGGTCTGAAAATACCTCCCCTAAATATTTATTAAGTATTATGGTAGTTTAAACATATGCCTGTAAATTCTTTGATACTCCTCTCTCCATGGTGGAGCCTGAGGGTAGGCTAGACTTATTAAGAAGCTTCTAATGAATAGAGCAGGAAAAGAGACAAAATGCAGCTTTCCAGTGGAGAAATCTGGCAGTCGCTAACTTAACCATGGTGTCAAAGTAAGCCATCTCCAATAATAAATCATGTTGATATCAAGTTTCTTTGACATATTAGAAAAAGGCTTTAAGTGGTATTCTTCACAAAATCTATACCTCAGTTGCGTTATGAGAACCACAGAAACCCACATCAAGGGCCATTCCACAAAATACCTTCTTCCAAAGTATATCGGTAATGAACAACAAGGGAAAACTGACAAACTGTCACAAACTGGAGGAAACTAAGGAGATAAGATGACTTAGTAATGTGATAACCTGGACTGGATCCTAGAAATGAAAAAAAAATTAGTGGAAAATACAGGGAAATCCTAATGAAGTCTGTAACTTATTCCATAGTATTAAACAGATGGTAATTTTTTACTTTTAATAAATGTATCATGGTTATTCAAGATGTTAACATTAGGGGAAGCTAGATGAAGCATATATGAAAACTACAATCTTTGCAACTCTTCTTTAAAGATTTAATTATTAAAAAATTAAAAATAAAAAAACAGCTGCAACAATGGTCTATATGTTGATAATTTCTAAAGATGCTGTTTACTTTGGAATTCAAGTAAAAACATTATAGTTGTTAAACCCTAGATTACTCTTGAAAAAGACAGTTTTATACACTTTAAACTGAAAGAGTATACGAAAAATAATTTCACTCTTACAGCTAGGAAACAAAAGGGAACAAATACAAATAGGAGTAATTAATGAAATTTCTGCAAGGGGAATAAAGCACTCAATGTCCCTTCATTGCATAAAGGCAACATTCTCTAAATGTTAAAAAAAAAACTCAACATATTGATTGATAGGCCCTGTGACATCTGTCATACATCTTGACATTGTTACCCAACTTCTCCCTGGGACTGAATAACTATCAGGTGCCGGGTACCTCTAATAACCCTCAAACACTTTGCATGCCCCGGTGCATAACTGTCACCCTCAGACTCTTAATTGAGAAACATTCTTTCCTCCTTTGTGACATCACATCCACTAACCAAATGGGGTGGTGTGAGTATCTCTTGTAAAATAAAATTTCTCCTGATGGCCTCTTCCTGCACATTTCCTGAGGACGCCCTCGATCACAAGCAGGTTATAGCTATCTAAACCTTGCCTTACCTGTACTCTTTACACAAATTGAAGGTCAAAGAAGTAGTCATACTTCTTGGCATAGATTAAACTGATTTTGTAATACTATTTAAGCTGAACCTATCAGTTTCAGACTAAACCCTCCAAATATCTGCCCAAACTTGCCCCATACCCTCTAAAACCAAGGCCTAACAAAGCACTAAAATCAATAGATGAAAACCTAATTGAGAAATGAATAATGAAACTTTGTACTATTCCTTGTAGTACTTCTCTAAATTTAAAAAAAAAGAAAAAGAAAAAAAAACACAGGGCAGTGATATAAATTTGTTCAGAATCTCAGGAGTATAAATTGGATAATGATCTCCCACTTCTCCGTAGCAACAAATTCAAATATTATTTTATCTTTGGTGCATAATGAAATTGCATATTTTACAGCTGTAAATCTGTTTTCTGTTCCT
The DNA here is from genome assembly GCF_028885625.2 of Pongo pygmaeus. Lineage (NCBI taxonomy): Eukaryota > Metazoa > Chordata > Mammalia > Primates > Hominidae > Pongo > Pongo pygmaeus. The sequence continues at coordinate 188,227,152 of NC_072376.2, forward strand.
TTAGCATCTGTTTAATTTAGAGTCATCTGTTTGCTTTCTTCTGAGAAATTCGATAACGTACACTGGTAATTATGACTTAGGGCTTATTGAGACATTGTCTTAATTTTTAAAAGTCTTTAACCAGGGCCTCAAGGAACTTACATTTCCCTATATTCTACCATACTTTGTGGTATTCTAAAGTTTAGCTGAGCTCTAGGACTGACTCCATCCATCTAATTACTTGTTTTATCTCTAATAGTCTATAAACTTTCTGATGGGAACTAAAATTTTTTCTCAAAGTAAAGTGTATCATCTGAAGCATAATATATCCCAAGGAGGTAAATTTCTCTTTTCTGAAAGATCATAACCATTCAGAATTTTTCTAGTTAGTAACCAGGAGATTTTAGAGACGATTCTTTGGGTCTCACTCACTATAGTCAACAATGGGTTTCCAAATGTATTCATTTTCTATGGCTAGATATTAAATTAGCACGGAGTTAGGTGCATAAACAACACACATTTATCACATCACAGTTTCTGTGGATGAGGAGTTTGGGTAAGGCTTAACTAGGTCCTTTGTTCAGGGTCTCACAAGCCGAAATCAAGGTATTAGCCATGTTGCAGTTCTCTTCTGGAGCTCAAAGTTCTCTTCCAAGCTCATTAATGTTGTTGGTAGAATTTAGTTACTTGTGGTTGTAGCATTGAGGTCCTCTCCTTTTAGAGTCTCTCCCTCTTTACTGGCAGCTTTCAATACAGCTGTTTCTCTTTAAGGCTAGTTAGAGATTCTTTTGCTTTTATGGCTTTCACCTGATTAAGTCAGTGCCCATCCAGAATAATGTCCCTTTTGAATCAAAGTCAACTAATTAGAGATCTCAGTTACAGCGGCAAAACCCTTTCACCTTTGCTGTGTTACATAATCCAATCACTCAAGTGACATTTATCATATTCAAAGATCCTACTTATATTCAAGGGAGAGGACTATACAAGAACATGCACATTTGGGCATTTTAGGAGTCATTTTCTTATTCTGTCTGCCACGTTGACTTTCAGAAATTGACACAATACTGTATCATTTGACCAAATCTTTGTTAACCAAATCTCTTTATCTGAGAATTTATGCATATATAGGCATTTCATGCTTTAAAAATTAGCCCTTCAACAACCTCTCATTATGAGCCTGCATCATCATGAATCATGTTACCTATTCATACATAAAAGATCCGAACAAGTCAAATATCTCTTCCATCTCAACAAACCAGTATCACGCAACTATTTTTCTACTAACCCAATGTCAAAATCCTACCTTCCTGAGCTGAAAGCGGAAGTTGAAACTTGATGGAAGCTTCTACTAACAGTTTTACTTTCTACCTTAAACTTAATGGTTCCCTATTTTGCCAGTCTTTGCTGCCCTTTAAAAATATGCAATATTTCCTAACAAAGTAGGCTTACTTTCTAAAATTGAATTACTTTCTTCTTTCCATGTTTCTGTTCATCACTGTAATACTTTAAATACTATTAATCTTCTTCCATTAGAAGAGGGAAGCTCATGGCCCCCTAACCACTGCTTGCTAAATACCTAGTAGATTTATTAAAACACCCTAATAAATTGATTAAAGCATGCCCAGAAATCCAGATTTAATCTTGATTTGTTTGTAGGTCATATCCTAAGAATGAAACCAGAAAATATCAGGCAGAATACACTGGAACAAATTTTAACTCACCATTTTGACCCCTTTCCAGAGATGAAAACATTCTTAGATAACAGAATTGTTTCCATTCCCATAGCTTGCTGGATGAATAAAGGGAAGAAGGTTTATATATGCTAATAGTAGAAATGTTTTGGGATAGTTCATGATTTCAAAAAGCTTCAGAGAAAATAAAGATGCTTAATGTAAGTATCTTTGCAGTAAGATAATGTAATTATCTTACATCATCCGTAATTTAGAATGGTTAGCAGATTAAAGGTATTTTAATAACTCTAATGGTTCCTAAGAAGTTGACTATTATCAAGGTGGATATCAGTTCAAAAAGGGACATCATCAAAGCAAAAGAAAATGTCGATTGATCATTACACCAACGGGTAGTTCTCACCAAGATCTCTAACCCACAACACTCAGAGACCACATCTTTGAAGAATTTCAAAGAGAATATTATACTATGCCAGTCTTTGGTTCCACAGTAAGAAAAATAGCATAATAAGCACAATGGAATTGTCACCAGAAAGTATAAACAAGATGAGTATAAACAAAATTTATTAACAACATGTAAACAAACACGTTTTTAAAAACCGGTATTTATGAAAACAGCCAATCAACGCAAATGTTACATACAATTTTTCAACAAGAGAAATAAAAGCTATAATATGAAAATCACCTCTGGCCCACTTAGAGTGGCTTCTGGTGGCCCCAAGTGAAATCTTTTTAAAAAGGTATGTGACATTACGCACACATGTAGGACAAACTGGCCTCTGTACTCAACGAACATTAGCGAGAAAATGAATTTCATTTCCTGTTGCTGGACTACTCTTGATGCATGGTGCCAAAGAATTATAATATTATCTGACAAACCCATAAGGGCATTTTGGCCAAAACCAGATCATTGAATGGTCCCCAACAACCAATTTCCAGATGGACGCACAAAAGCCTGCTGCCTATTATCCAAAAAGTGAACAGGGATATGTTACCATGTTAAACTGATACCCACCTTAAGGATAGTGGCTAACAATGTCAACTCGCATATATTTTGATCCGTCAGTTTCCCGTCTCAGTAAAAGATTAATATGCTTTCTTTGTATGTTTTACATAAATTGAATCATTTTTAAAAGCTTTACTAAATATGTAATATATGGAAGGTGTATTATTAACTGCTACAGGAAATACCTGTGGGAATAAGTTGCGTGTGTGTGCACATGTGTACACACATACATATGTGGTTAAATTTTAAAATTTCTTCCAAGCTATAGGTACATTTTCAAATGATTTTTATGTTTGTATGTAGTTCAAAATGTGGAATGATAAGATAAAGAAATGATACTTTAGGAAGCCAGACTTATCAGGTAATATAACAATTTAATGTTCAAACTCAATTGAAATCACTCTATTGAGTCTCCAACTACTAAATTAGTTAATGATTCTTTTTAACCTTTGGGATCTTGGTTTGATGGAAGTGAACATAAGTATTAAAATTCCTTAAATATTTCCAATATGAAGACATATTTAAATCATATATAAAATTCAAATAAAGGTCTGTCACCAGGAACATTAATAAGCATAATGTAACTGTCACCATAAAGTCTTAATAAACAAGTTGTAAACAAAATACAATTTTTAAAAACTGTTTTGATGACAATAGCTTATCAACTTGAATGTTACATACACTCTTTCAACAAGAGAAAAAAAAGCTGAACAAACTGAAATCAATGAATTTTCTTGGACCCATTAGAGAACTGAAGTCATAGAGCAAATCATCATCCTGAAATCTGGAGACAGGCAAATACAGAGGGTCATAACTGGAGTCTGCATATTTGGAGCAGAAGTTTCTGAAGCCATAAACCGGTGGTAACATTTATAAGGTAATTCTTCTGAACTGCTGAAGCTTTTTGATGAGGCTGAGTTTCAATCAGCACAAGGATAAGAAACTGAGAGGTGCCATTTATGGCGGCTTCCATACTTTTGTGGGTTTTTACTTCTAGGAACCCCACCAACTTATCATTGTGAAGAGGTAAGAGAGAAACCCTCATGGCTGTGACAGTGGGTAGAGAAAGTTACCATTTGAAATATTTGAAACCATTTTTATTTTATTTTTATAAAATAAATATTTTTATCTTAAAAAATATTGATTCTGTTAGTTATTTTATCCCCCCACTATCACATTCTTGTGATAATCACATCTTTTAAATCTGTAAGCAATGTTATCTTTTAATATAATCTTTGAAATATAATCTTTGAAATCTCACAAAAACTTATATTTTATAATTCACCCTGAATAGCAAAGCCAAAAGAATAACCCACTATTTCCTATACTCAAATATGTTACAGATCAACCCAAAAGAAAAAAGAAACAAAACCAAAACCAAAAAAAACACATATGCTTAGTGAGGAGCTAAAGTTACTCAAGCTCTCCAAATAAAACATACAAATTATTAGCATTAATTAATTATTATTATTTTTTTTGAGATGGAGTCTTGCTCTGTTGCCTAGGCTGGAGTGCAGTGGTGCGATCTTGGCTCACTGCAACCTCCGCCTCCCGAGTTCAAGTGATTCTCCTGGCTCAGCCTTCCCTTGTAACTGGGATTACAGGTCTGTGCCACCACACCTGGCTAACTTTTGTATTTTTAGTACAGACGGGATTTCACCATGTTGGCCAGGCTGATCGCCAACTCCTGACATCCTGATCCACCCACCTCGGACTCCCAAAGTGCTGGGATTACAGTCATGAGCCACTGTGCTCGGACTAATTTAATATAATTATAACTTAAATGGCCACTTTGTCATTGACGATGATTGCTTGAGCACAGGGTGAGTGCCCCATAAGCTGTTGGGAGCTGTTTCTTCAGATCAATGTCTCCTCTCTGCATTGCCAGCTCCTACCTGTGCATCACCCCCTATACACTGTGCATGATATATGTATATATCTTTAAAAAATATTTTCCACCACACATACTTCCTTTCATTAATCAGATAACAGGGAAGAACAACAACAAAATCTGGACAAGCCAATCACTCTCTCTTTGGGATATGATTTTTTTCCTTGTGCACGAAGTATTCAGCAACAACATAAGAAAGGGAAAAGAAGGACCATTTCTTGTGTATACTCCCTAAACACACAAGCCTAGTCCACTGGGTCGGACATAACTGTATTTATATGCCTACCTCCAGGCATGGTCTCTTGATGTTTCACTACTACTGGTTTCTGTGTCTAAGTTCTCACACTCTGCTTGACAAGTTCTTCTTCAAGGGGATAACAGGCTAGAACTGCAGCTCTGCAAGAAGTCATTCTTCCCAAGGCCACTTCTTCTCATCTTCTCTGTCTTCATGAGTTCTTTGAGCTCAATCTTCTGTGAGAAGAAGGCAATTTTCTTCATTTTCAGGATAGAAGATACTGTTAAGAGAATGAACAGAGTAGTCACAGACTGAGGGAAATATGCAAAATACAAAATAAATGACTTTGTTGTAAATCATACTTAACACTCAACAATAATAGTACAGACAACTCAATTAAAAAATGAGCGAAAGATCTGACAGACATGTCATCAAAGAACGTATACAGATGACAAATAAGCATAGGAAAATTTTATCAAGATATTTGTCATTAGGAAATTGCAAATTAAGACAAGATGCTACACACTTGTTAAAGAGGTTAAAATTTAAAAAATTGGAGAATACCAGTTATCTGGTAAGGATGCAGTGCAACAGGAACTCTCGTTCATTGCTAGTTTTGGAAGACTGCTTGGGAGTTTCTTACAAAGTTAGACATAGTCTTACCTCAACATCCAGAAATTATACTCTTGGATATTAATGCAACTGATTTGAAAACTTATGTCTACACAAAAACCTGCATGTCGATGTATATAGCAGCTTTATTCATAATTATCAGAAAGTGTAAGTCACAAGATGGCCTTCAGTATGCTAATGAATAAACAAACTACGACATATCAATACAATGGATACTGTTTAGTGATAAAGAGAAATGAACCATTAAGCAATGAAAAGACATGGATGAACCTTAAGTGCATAATTGTAGGTGAAAAAAGCCAGTCTGAAAAGCCTACATGGTATATCATTTCAGTTATATGAGATTTTAGAAAGGCAGTAAAAAGACCATTAAAAGCCTATTGTATGTTAGGAGTCTGGAGAAGCATAATTCTCCACTTCTTCCATGTGGGCTATGCAAGGTGACACCCTTTCAAAGGCTACAGTGTGGAAAACGGGAAGAGTAACTTTACATTAGAGAAATGGACAAATACTACCTAAGCCTGATGATGAAGGCCAGCATTAACTGTCACAAGGAATGTCGATAGCAGTTGCCTTGATATAATAAGAGGCACTTTAGCTTTGTGGCCTTCCAAATATGTATAAATTAGTCTAACCTTTAAAAAAACCCCAAAAATCATCAAACGCTAATTGAGGGACATCCTACAAAATACCTTCCCAGTACTCCTCAAGATTGTCAAAGTCATTAAAAACAAGGAAAGGGCAAAACTGCCATAACCAAAGAAGCTGAAAAAGACATGACTAATTGTAATGTGGTGTCCTGGATGGGACCTTGGAACCACAAACAGACATTAGGAAAAAATTAAGGAAATCTGACAAAAGGCATGGATTTAATAACGAGGTGTTAATATTGGTTCTTTCATTGTGAAACATGTATTATATAATGTAAGATGTTTCTAATAGGAGAAACTGGGTATGGAGATATATGGAAACTGTGCTATCTTTGCATTTTTTTCAGTAAATTAAAACGGTTTTAAAAAACAAAGTTTATATTAAAAATATTTAAAATGTCATGACCATCTGCCTCTTCTGTCATATAGCCACACCTCCATGGCTAAGACATATAGGAGTAATTAAATGGTTCTTTTATTAAAGAAAGGAAGAAAGGAAATATCTCACAGTGTGATAGAGGAAGTCACTTTAAACTATGCACTTTTCCCTTTCAGAACCGTCCAATTCAAATGTTCTCTGACAGAATTTGTTTACATTATTAATTCTGAGAGTCTTGATAACTCTTATACTCGAGCCAAAATTAAAATGCCAGGAGAAGTATCCATTTCAAAGGAAAAAGGAAGTGGCTACCCACGTCGTTACGTAAAGACTTGTGCTCCTGAGAAACAAAGAAGTGAACCAGACAGAAGATAAAATGCTAGATGAAAATTGATGATAATAATTGCTTGAGAAGGCTTAGAAAATAACTAGAAAATCACAGTGGGTACTTTCTGTTTTCCTTGCTTGCTGAAAGACAAATAGAAACAAAGTATCAGGTACAGATGCTTCTGATATGGGATCACACAATAACAACACTGCTTCAGACACACTCTAATGAAAGTCAGCTTTCTTTCAAATCATTTTTTTTAAAAATTATATCCTTTATTTCCTATTTGGTGTAAAAAAAGGAGTATGGATCTTTATACAGATAGAGTGAAGTGGAGATTTGCAAAACCATTGAAGTATTTTAAAGACTGTAAAATAATCATAATAACAATTATGTATTGAATAAGAATGGTAGTCACTGCCCTAAATATTTAACCTGGTTTATCGTATTTAACTTCCCAAACCACTGTATGAGGTAGACATTACTATTATCATTCCCGTTTTACAAAAGAAAAAGCCATATCGATGATGCTTCAGATTGATGCTCAGATCACTTCTCTGCCTTCCGATCATAAGTACACAAGTTTACTTAGCCTAAAGAAACTTCTCCTAGTTGTCAATATGATTAAATTATATGAATATTATTTAATTTTCTCAAATTCTGAAAATAAGATATATTTAACTATGAAGATTTAATAAGGCAAAAGTATAAGGACAGATGAGTTACGTTTTCCATTAAAATACCAGTTTTTAAACTCAGAGTGTTGACACTCTAAAACAGTATTAAAAACAACATTTGGGAGGCTGACCGGGGAGGATTGCTTGAAGCTAGGAGTTCGAGACCAGCTTGGGTAGCATAGTAAGACTCCATCTTAACAAATACATTAAAAACCATTAGCGAGTGTCATGGTGCAAGCCTATAATCCCTGCTACTCAGGAGGCTGAGCTATGATCACACCACTTCTCTCTGGCCTAGGTGACAGAGCAAGACCATGTCCAAAAAAAAAAAAAAAAAGGAAACATAACAACAAAAGATAATACTGTTTCCCCAGTTTCAATTTCTATTATGTAAAAATCCTCATTTGCAGTTTTACAGTGCTATCTATATGGCTATCACCTTTTGATTAAATAGTTCTATTGTCTTTATGAACCCTCTCTGACTTGTATTTGGCATATATTGAGAACTCTTAAAATTCAGTAAAATATACAAAAAAAATACAAAATATAATATACAAAAACAGTACAAACTAGGCAAAATATTTCAGCAGACATTCCACCGAAGAATGTACATAAATGTCAAATATGCTTATCGAAGATACTCAGTATCATTAGTCATTAGTGAAATGCAAATTAAACTCAACTGGATACCACAACAAATCTCTTAGAGTGGCTAAAAATACTCAAAATACCAAGGCTAGCAAGAACGCAGACAAACTGGAACATTCAAACACAGGTGTTAGGAAATAGTACAGCCCATTTGAACTATTTGACAGTTCCTTATACACTCACTATCAACCCAGCCACTCTACTTTTAGGTGTTTGCCCAACTAAAAACTTATGTTTATGCAAAAACCTGCATATCAATATTTATAGTAGCTTACACCTGTTGGCGCAAAAGTAATTGTGTTTTTTTTAAATGGCATTAATTTTAATGGTAAAAACTGCAATTACTTTTGCACCAAACTAATATAAAGCAATTTGGGGAGAATTGGCACCTTTACTATGTTGAATGTTCTATCAGTATTTGATTTAAAAAAATTTCCCTTATTAACATTTTGTAGTTTTCACCATGTCAATTCTGTACATGTTTTGTTATATTACTATCTAAGTAGTAAATTTTCTTTGGAATGATTGCAAATGGTAGTTGAGTTTTAATTTCAATTTCTAAATATTCCTTGTTTGCATACAAATTGTGATTAAGTTTTGTTTGTTGATCTTGTAACCTGCAGCCTTGGTGAACTCACTTACTGGTTCTAGGAGTATTTTATAATATATTTCTTGGGCTAGTCTACACACCCCTTGTTATGGTGAAGTCCCCCTTGCTGGTTGGTGCACAGGTACCTGGGTATTCCTGGATGTGGGAGTGGGGTTTCAGGATGAGCCTGGTGAGAGATTGCTTCTACTGGCCCCTCTATGTTTACTGGGTCTTGATTGATTCCTCTTGCTGGTGGAATCCTGCTTGGTATTATTGGAGGGACATGCACTTGATCCAAGGGAGGCTTAATCCTTTCTGAGCCACCTTCTTTTGCTAGATTATGGGCTGGGAAACACTAGGCCTGTGTGGTCTTCTGTTCGGTGGGGGAATATAAGACAAGCTGCCATTATAATTTGGCTTTCCTCCAGTCCTAGGATTCCAAATCAGTTTGTCTTCCTCTTCCCTGCTTAAAACGTTTCCCCTAAGGGTATACAAAAACCTTCATTTTCTGGATATTACCTGTAAGGGATAATTGGAAGGACAGCCGAGTTCAGGCAGGCTGATTTATTGTCAGTCCTGCTGGGCTACCTCCTGATAAAAGCAGAGGAGGCAGCCCTGCTTACAGACTATTGCAGGGCTTTATAGGGCGAGGAACAGGGTCAGGGTGGGGGAGCTGAGATAGGTGTGCAGGTGTCTTGACCGCATCCTGGAGATGTTTTCTGCGAGCTTTGTTATGCGAGGTGAACAGACATGTTAACCGCATCATGTAACTGGACAAACAGTTACTGGAGAAGTCAGTGAAGGGGGGTTTGTCTTTAGCCCTAGGGGAGCTGTGTGGATGTCACCAAGGACTGCATGGTAAGACCCATAGGAAGGGAGGGGGAACAGTCTGGTTGGGGTGACCCTAACATTACCTATCTCTACAAATTCCCTGTCATGTGCTCTAAAAAAAAAAAAAAAAAAAAAAGACAACAGCCAGAGTTGACAGGCAAAGACAATTGCAGAGGGAGGCAAGACTATTGCAATAGGGGAGAGACACAAAATTTAACTCCCCTGAAACAAAAGAGGGGACAGTTTTTAATGACAAAGTACTAGAGAACTTTGCAGGGAGGTTGGTAAACATGATTCGGCCATCTGTGTTTGCTAATACGTGCTTATCTAAGTTAAGCTCCTGCATTTCTATAGAGACTGGATAAAGGCACTCCATCTTTCTTGGTGAATACTTTTCAAAAGGATGACTCTCAGGACCTGGAGAAAGACATTCCTAGTCTGTAAAACTTGCAAGAGAAGATTTACATCTCTAAGCTGCAGAGAAAGAATTTACAATTTTAACTTTTCTAAAGTAACTGCTCTAAGAAAAGAGAGATCAAGGGCCTAGAGTCAGGAAGAAACTTGTCTAAACTTTAGTCAAGTTTAGGGGGATTTCTAAGGCTGCCTTGGTCAGTGCCAGATTACTTTAAATTTCCGGAATGCCATCTGCTAATTTGCACTTTCTTGTTTTTGCACATGTTGGTTTCTCGGTAAAATATCCTCTCCTCTTTGTTTTCCTGACAGTTTCCTTATTTTGTTTCAATAATCTGCTCAATCTTTACCTCTTCTGTGAAGTACACTCCTGGTTACTCCATATCAGTTGATAAGGCACATTTTGTACCACCTTTTTGAAGCATAAAGTTGACTTTCTTTAGAAAGCATATTCTGATGCTTTCAAAAAGACCCAGCCACCTCTTTCTGATCACTTTGTAAAACATAAAATGTCTTTTTGTTGCAGGACTTTTCATTAGTTCAGCTCAAGATGAGGTCCTTATCACACAGCTACGAATATTTAGGCTAGCGGACGATTTGAGGAGTGAGAAAAATGGAAAAAGGGGGAAACATAGACTCTCCACAAAGCCAGAGTCCCTGCTGGTGCGCTTCTCGCCTCGCAGTTTGAATCCCAGGTTCCACACAGGAAGAGGAGGGGCTAAGCTCCTCCCTGCTGCAAAACCCACAGGAACTTCCTGAGTTTCCACCCCAGTGCCCGGGAAAGCTGGAGTATTTCTGGGGAGTCCTTCCCACCTGTCTGCCTCATTTTTGTATAGGATTTACATAATTTCATTGTTTATACATCTTTCCTTCACTCTGTCTCTCACATCTCTCTCTCTCTCTTTTTTTTTTTTTTTGGTTGAGACAGACTCTCACCCTGTTGCCCAGGCTGGAGTGCAGTGGCTCGATCTCAGCTCACTGCAATCTCTGTCTCCTGGGTTCAAGCAATTCTTCTGTCTCACCCTCCCAAGGAACTGAAATTACAGGCACATGCTACCACATCTGGCTATTTTTTGTTTGTTTGTTTGTTTTTTTTTGAGACGGAGTCTCGCTCTGTCACCCAGGCTGGAGTGCAGTGGCCCGATCTCTGCTCACTGCAACCTCCGCCTCCAGGGTTCACGCCATTCTCCTGCCTCAGCCTCCCAAGTAGCTGGGACTACAGGTGCCTGCCACCATGCCTGGCTCATTTTTTTGTATTTTTAGTAGAGACGGGGTTTCACCGCGTTAGCCAGGACGGTCTCGATCTCCTGACCTCAAGTAATCTGCCCACTTCGGCCTCCCAAAGTGCTGGGATTATAGGCGTGAGCCACCGCTCCCAGCCTCTCTCATATATATCTATATATGAAACTCTGTCCCTACTCATGATATAAAGCTTGAAGCTAAATAAGCACTCAAAAATACTTTAAATTGAACAATTAAAGCAATTTTCACATTGTGTTAAAATTTTAATAATGTCTCTTCATTCTTGTCTCTGAATAACTTGAGTTCATTCATCTAATGGAAAAGGCCCTAGCACCTTGTCTGGCAGCTGCTTACTGATTATTTAATGAACAAATAGATGAGTAATAATAATTTATAAAGCAAAATTATTTTTCCAAAAAGGTAGCAATTTTGTATCAAAACTTGGAATGTCATATTAAAGTCTTTAAAAATTAAATTTACATAAGAGTTAAAAGCCTCAGTTTTTATGTTTAAAAGGTAACTATGTCTTTTTTCCTTCAATTATTAATTTTGTTTTTCACAAATGGCCAACTCTTTTTTTGAAATGACTCCTTTTCTCCTAGAATCAGAAATTGTACTTTGAAAATGTACTCTAGATTTAACAATTCAAATAGCTCACTAACACTGACAACTTTGATGTAAAAGAATGATTTTCTACTGGGAAATTTTATATTTATGCATTTAAATTTCTCTTGACTATTTTTCCATGTACTTCAGAAAGCAATGAATTTTTTTTCAGCCTTCCACTTTTGTGTGTAGTTATCAAGTTTTAGCTAATCAAACTGCTGACTTTAAGCTTTATCTGTCTAATTTCCTCTTCCAATCTTCTTCAGCAGTTCACAGTCTTCATTTCTCATTTCAGGTAGAGTACAAAACATGTTCTCCCTGCAGTCTCACGAATTGTGAACAAAAACTGAAGTGAAAACTCCCAGTGCATAACTCGTCAATACTCCTGTGATCGTATAACCATCAGCAAGGAAACAAATTTGATTGAGCCCCCATCCAGTCCTCTTTGCGTGGAATCAGACCTCTTTCGCAGTGGAAAGGAGCAGGTAAAACAAATAAGCAGAGGCACAAAATCATCACCAAACCAGACTCACTGAAATGCCAACACTGGCATGTGCGCAGACATTTTCTACCCTAGACTTACTTCTAAACAGCAATGCCGACAAGCGTGAAAGGTGAAAAAATGTGGATAAATACATGTTTGGTTTATTGAACTAGGTCTTATCACATCCAAATTAAAAACAAAAGGCACATCTCAATTTCAAAATAACGTTCTGAATTTTAATTCTCAGATTCATTGAATTTCTTTTTGATTAAAAATTCAAACTCTCCTATCGAATATATCCTTGAGATAAATGTCTCCCAAACTGAGCACCAGATTCTTCCTTTTTCTTGTAGCCACATGAATCTATATATTTTCCCTACCAGAGTCTCCAAATATATTGTTGATAGAAACATAACTTTCTATTAACAAAAATTGTTTATGCATATCTACTAATTTCTTACATTGTATTTCCACCAACCAAATATAACCAAGATCACACACATATTCAATGTTACACCGAGAATACCTTAAAAGCTAATATTTTAAACTTTGTAATTAATTCTGTTTGTCTATATTTTCATTTAAAAAAAATCTCTCTGGTTAGTACCTACCATAATTTATACCCAGTCTCTCTCTGTCTCTGTCACACACACACACACACGCACACATACACACAGTGAGAGGGAGAGTGGGAGAGACTGTTTTGAATGTTTTGGTTAATTAACTATAATGTATTTTTCTCATTTGTATTTTATTTAAATTTTCATATTTACTTTCATTGAAATGAAATATTTTTCCACATTTATTTTTATTGAAATGACAATATATGAGGCCAGGCATGGTGGCTAACACCTGTAATACCAGCACTTTGGGAGGGCAAGGCAGGTAGATCACTTGAGGTCAGGAGTTCGAGACCAGCCTGATTAACATGGTGAAAACCATCTCTACTAAATATACAAAATTAGCTAGGTATGATGGCACATACCTCTAATCCCAGCTACTCAAGAGGCTGAGGCAGGAGAATCATTTGAACCTGGGAGGCGGAGGTTGCAGTGAGCCAAGATCATGCCATTGTACTCCAGCCTGGGTGACAAGAGTGAAACTCTGTCTCAAAAAAGAAGAAGAAGAAAAAAAAAGGAATGACAATATATGAAGTTTTCCTGAATGGGGAGAAAGTATAATCAGAGAGTAAACATGTAACAATTCTTGGTTTATAACTTCCAATATTAGGATCTAGCGGTAAGCTACTTCAGTCTATTTGGGCTGCTGTAACCAAGTCTGTATCCTCACATGGTAGAAAGGAAGGCCTCACAAGCTCCCTCAGGCCTCTTTTACAAAGACATTAATCCCATTCATGGGGCCACAGCCCATAGGACCCAATCACTCCCAAAGGTCACACCTCTTAATATTATCACATTGGGGTTTAAGTTTCAACATATGAATTTTGGGGGACACATACATTCAGACCATAGCATAAGCCAAGTAAGGATTTTGAATGATCTTTTAGGAAGCAGGACTATTTTTTCCCATCCTTCTTTTCCCCTTTGTCCAAACTAAATGAAAATTTTGCAGTGAAAAAAGGGGAAAGTCTGAGGAGGAAACCAAAGGGCTAGACACTAATGAGATCTGGGAAAGCAGTTCTTTCATCTCAAAATTAGCCACAGTATGGAACGATGAAAAGAAAGGATGTCAGGAATCAACGAATAGATAAGATTTATTGTGTGTTCATACCTGATCATCTAGGAAACCTAAAAATCTCCCCAAATCTCCTAGGGCCAAGAATGGATTTGGAACATCCTCACAGATAGGTCCCATGTGATTTGGTCAGATAAGAGGAGCAATCTCACATTTCCTTAACTGGCAGAGAGTGGAAGTTAAGGAACAGAAAGCAAATGGCTCTGAGGATGTTTTGTAATTGTGATTAGAAGAATCTAGAGAATAAATTAGATTGGACCATGAAGCTAGTGAGCAGAAGGGGGTCTGGGATAACAAGAAACTCTCTGCCTGAAAGGGTGGAGAATAGGATCCCAGCAGAGGACAGAGCACATCCACAGGCTGGGACTTTGCTCCTTCCTCACTATATATAGTGGTCATACAAACTTTTAGAAAAGAAAATTCTAGAGAGAAGTGAAAGAGAAGCTTCTTGAGCTCCCTAAATGTAAATTTGAGGTGACAAAAGAATACTGAAATAATTGAGTTTAACTTGAATTGCTTATGACTATCTAACATGAGGTGGAAAAGGAGCTTTTGTGATATGTTAAATCATAGAAAAGTCAAGAAGTTACATGCCTACCAAACTCTATTTAAAAAAAAAAAAAAACTTTTAGGTGCAGGGGTACACGAGCAGGTTTGCTGTGCAGGTAAACACATGTCACAGGAGTTTGTTGTACAGAATATTTCATCGCCCAGGTATTAAGCCTAGTACCCAGTAGATATTTCTCCTAATCCTCTCCCTCCTCCTTTCCTCCATCCTTAAGGAGGCCCCAATGTCTATTGTTCCCTCTTTGTGTCCATATGTTCTCATCCTTAAGCTCCAACTTATAATTGAGAACATGCGGTATTTGGTTTTCTGTTTTTATGTTAGTTTGCTAAGGATGATGGCCTCCAGCTCCACCCATGCTCCTGCAAAAGACATTATCTCTTTCTTTTTTATGCCTGCACAGTATTCCATGGTGCACATGTACCACATTTTCTTTATCCAGTTTACCATTGATGGCATTTAGGTTAATTCTGTGTCTCTACTATTGTGAATAGCGCTGCAATGAACATAGGTGTGCTGTGTCTTTATAGGAGAATGATTTATATTCCTCTGGGGTATACCCAGTAATGTGATTGCTAGGTTGAACGGTGCTTCTGTTTTTAGCTCTTTGAGGAGTTGCCACATTGCTTTCCACAATAGTTGAACTAATTTACATTCCCACCAACAGTGTTCCCTTTTCTCTGCAACATCACCAGCGTCTGTTTTTTTTTGACTTTTTAATAATAGCCATTCTGACTGATGTGAGACGGTATCTCATTGTGTTTTTGATTTGCATTTCTCTAATGATCAGTCATATTGAGCTTTTTTTCATATGCCAAGTCTATTTTTAAATATCATTAGTGAATTAATTATGAAGTTTATTACCTTATATTTCTCTTTGATATACCAGCATTATTATGATATAATGCATATATCATAAAGTTTGTAGTTTCTCATTTTCTGATAATTTCAGTATCAGAAATCTCAAACAAAGCATTTTAATTTTAATCTCTATTTCTGCCATATTTACCATTTTATTTCTTTGTATTTTTATTTCTATTTTTTAATGCATAATCTTATAGTTCAAAACACTTGGGTTTTTCTAGTGTCGATTGCAATCATAATCTTAACTGATACAAATTTTAACGCTGATATTGCAGTTTAATTTTCTATAACCGAAACTCTTCTTTTTCAATTCATCTTATTATTTTTTCACTATGAGCCACATATCTGTTGTGATATTTATAAGTAATATATCAGAGCTTCATCCGCAGAGATTCTGACTCAGGTCTGGGGTTTCCCATCTTCTGCAGGAGATGCTGATGCACAGATGGAATTGAAAACCGCTGTTGTAGTTAACTTTTCAGGGTCTGTCAGTCTTTTGTCTAGTGAGTCTGTTCATCTGAAATGGGTACTTCAATTTGGCCCACAGCTAACTTTTCTGATATTATAATTAGATGCAAAAAGATGGGTTAAAAGAGATAGAAACAATTCTCTAGTCCCTTAGAAAGCTGTGAACTAAAGCAAAATTAATACTTTTAGTTCATATTACATTACTTGAATGGATAGAGAGAAAGAAAAATGGATACACAGATGATAGATAGATACATAATCAATAGAGATAAAGACATAGTACATATTGTTGTAACTGTGTTCATATATTAGAGGCATCAAAGCTATGAGGAGCGTGAGCTGCCAGTGCTATAAATTTTTTACCAAAATACCCTAGTTTTACAATTGAGGAGCCCTTGTTTGGAAAACCAGTCAACCTCCTTAGATAAGATCTCTCTGTTGTCAGTTCTCAAATAAAATAAAGTTATATAACAATAGAAGGGTCTACATATAATACACGAAATGCATTGAATGCTTATCAAATTTCAAGGTACCTTCCCATGTGAAATTCAGAATTTATTGTTAGATTAAAATATGTAAATAAGAAAAACAACATAAACTCAATAAGCTCATGTATACACAGGACACTTTTGGGACACTATGAGGTTTGGGACCACAGGGAACCATTCTTGGAGATCTTCATCAAGTTAAAATGTTCTATCTTAAAGTAAACCTACTACCCCATTCATAGTGAATGTCTAGTAAGACTTTTTTGTTTGTTTATTTTGTTGTTTTTTGTTTTGCCTTTTGCTGCTTTCTGATACAGTTGAGGCTTAGGTATTTAGGAAGCAATATAAAAATTATCCATATTTACGAAATAGGCAAGTTAATCTGGTTGACTTAATCTATTTAGAAGTTTTGATTCAACAGATTCCCAGTGCTGCAGTCCTACCATTTACTCTTTCCTTCAAATACTTAACACAGTATTTCACTTCATTATTCATTTAGCAATTATTGGAAAGGCTGTGTGCCTCTGTAAATAGAAAGATGTAGACTTCTGAGTCAGCAATTTGGGATTTGCTCCTGGATTACATGAATTGCTTATTTATGTGAAGGCTTAGTTTATTCATTTGAAAAATGGGCACTTCTCTGACAAGTTTGCTTATGAGAATTATGTTTGCACTGGTAGAAACATAAAAAGTATGCCTCAAATATTAACTAAATAGAGTGACCATATAATTTACTGTCCAATCTGGATACTTTTGAGAACAAAAGGAAGTCAATTTTAATAAGTACACTGGGACAACGGTTACAAATCACAACAGCCCAGGGCAAAATTGGGATTCAGGTCAATCTAATAAATAATGGCATTGTAGACCCTCAATAACAGCAATTCAGTCTCTTTCACTGTATCCCTCTGAGAGTAGATAGTTGAAATCCAGCAATCAACTTTCATTGTGGAAATTCTGTCTCTATAATATTAATGTAATTTCGACTTGAATTCCCAAATAAAAGCAAAAAGTGAAAGAAGTTTTTGAGCAGTTTTCTTTAACATGTAGAACAAAGAAAAGTGACTAAATAAGATTTTGAAATGTCAAAAAATATTATTTTTAATTTATCTTAATTTTTACTTAACGAAGATAAATTTGTTACTTATTTGACATTTTTTTGAAACAACATTTTATGAAGTTTACTACTTTAGCAGAATATACCATTTCCTAAATTTACTTCGTTTATGTTCTATTACCACTGTAAACTTCCCCCCTCACTCCTCCCCTGCCCTGGCAACTCATTATAACTTTAAAACGTTATTTTATTTTATTGACAAAATATTGCAGTAAAAAACTACCTATGTATTTGTTCTAAGTTGCTCCCACTTGTATTTGAATGGCAAGGATAAGATAAAGCCTCCTAAACGGTACTATTTTTTTTCATTGTTATTCCACATTACAACTAAAATTTACCTTCTATTGAAGCATAAAGTTCATGTCATGTCACCAAAAAGACATGGGCATGATATCCTTATATTTTTTTTTCAACTACGCTCATATCACTAAGTGCTATCCTAGGAGGAAAAAATGATTTGGAGAGTGATCTTGTTCAGTTTAAAAGAGCATTTTTATGCCAATATAGAACAATGAGAATTTATCATCTATGATAATATTTTAAATACAATGAGTTCCTCTTATTCCAGAAGAATGTGACTTTCCTGAACAACAGGAGCAAGAATCAATGCCAGATTCTCTCCTCTAAAAATAATCAATTTGTTACTACAGGTAAATTAATTTCACTGTTTTTCACTTCTTAGTACAAGGGGGTTTTAATTTCTATTATTAAAAAACACATTTTAAATAGATGTCATGCCGTACACATTGATACTTACTTGTTGCATTATGTACAGAACCAGTAAAATCTTTTTTTTCTGAGAACCAGTAAAATCTTTACTCACAATTTGCAAATAATTTCCATAGAGCCTTCTTCCTCAATGAAAGAGGTCACTAATTCCTTCACTTTACATCCTAAAGCTAGAATGAACTGTGTCAAGCCGTTAGCCATCTAGGCCACCAAAGAGAGTTATGGAAATGATGATGTATTCATTTATAAACACTCCTAGCTATTTTTGCAGCTATCATCAATTTTCCATTCTATTTTTAAAAATCATATTACTTTGATATATTTCTAAAGATTCTTACTGTTGAATCCTAAGTTATTTTACTCTTTTTCAGTTGTCAAAGTTCAAAAACATCTGACTTTTATATTGTGAAAAATAACCTTTTATAAACCTAAACATCTGTAGTCAAACCAGGCCATCTCTCCCATTTTATCAGGTGATTTCTCAACCAGAATTTCTATACCAAAAACTACAGTATTCTTTAAGGTTTTCAAACAGATCATATTTCCTTTCCTCTGAATGTCTTCGTACATGCTGCTACCTCATTTCTTTACGTACCCTATTCACCTGGCTAGTTCCTAAGCATTTCAAATTTCAGAATATTTTTTTTTTTTCTCAGAAAGCATTTTCTGAGCCTCGGATTGAAGCAGTTCCTATTCCTTATTCAAATCACATTTTATACTTTTTCATATAAGAAGGATCTCAGAATAGCAACTAATTAGTGCCTGCCACACCACTTGAATAAGGTATTAAAACATTATGACAAATTGCAATGTTAAAAGCCAGGAGTAAAAGAAGCAAGTGATACAGGTTAGGGCAAGTTTTTCAGAAATTAATGATATTTCATTGTTCGTAGTCCAACAAAAGTGTGGTGGCAGCTGCATGGTCTTGTGCAATAATAGATATTAGAGATGATGAAAGATTTTCATGACTGCAGCTGAAGAATATGAGGAAATATTCTGACTAGCTATATCTGAAAAGACACTGGGGACAATGATTATTTGAAGGATCTCTAAATATAAATGAACATTTCAGCATGTGGATATGGCCACAAGGAAAATTCAAAGTGGAGATAACAAATAAGAAGGAAGATTTAAATATTAAAAAACCAAGAAATTTTGGGGCGGGGCAAGAAGTCTACTAGGTAGAATGAATTATGTGGAAGATATGAAACTAAAGAATTTGGGGAAGTTAACTAAGGATGGAACAGAGAGAAATGGAATGGGAATGTGAAAATACTGTTCCTAAGTCCAGTAATGCCACCCTAAACCAAAATATTAGAGAAGTAGGTGAGCAATTAAGAAGACTTGAGAGTGAAGGGATGCATGGTGGATTTCTTAAGGTTTTATTTGTAATATCATTTTTATGAAGGAGGAGGAAAAACTTCTGTATAGACAGAAGTGCTCTACGTTTCTCTCCTTTTTTAAATATTCAGACTTTGCTTAGGTTTCATAAAATAATGTTTTCATAAAATGTACAGCAAAACAAAGATAAACGTATACTACTCAGATGACCTTGTTTTAAGACATGCTTGTACCAAATATGAATTACAAGATGATCATGAGATCATCTGAATACCTTGACTGGGGCTCAGGATAAGAAAACAGGGGATTGTTGGTATAATGTTTTATTAGGGCTGCCATTACAATCACCAGAAACTGGTGGCTTAAAACAACAGAATTTCATTCTCCCAAAATGTTGGAGTTGAAGAGTCCAAAATCCAGGTGTCGGCAGGGAAAAGCTCCCTCTGAAGAGACTCTGGGGCAGAATTCTTCCTTGAATCTTTGAGTTTTTGGTGGCTCAAGGAATTCCTTGGCTTGTGGCAGCATTACTGCAGTCTTTGTCTCCATCATTATGTGGGTCTCCACATGGCCTTCTCTGTGACTGTGTCTTCTCGCCTTCTCCTTTCTGATAAAGGCACTTGTCATTAGATTTAGGGCACACCATAATCCAGGAAGATCTCATATCAAGGTCCTCAACTTATTTATCGGCAAAGAGTCTTTCTTCCAAATAAGAGTACATTCACAGGTTCCTGGGGTTAGGACATGGGACATATCTTTTTGGGAGCCACCATCCAATCCACCACAGATAGTAGCACTTCTTTTTTTGATCATAGTACTTATAAATATATACTTTCTTTTCTACTTCCTTTTCTAACAGCCCACCTCAAAACACTGTCTAATTCATGAAGTACTGATGTTGGCTAAGAAGAGACTTTAATTACCTCCTTCAGAAATCATCTAGAATAAGGAATAGACAAAGTTTTATTATTATGGTTTGAATATTCTGAAAACAGGACAGAAAAATGAATCATCAAACAACTGGATATTTTCCCCTTTAATATTTCAAGTATAGATTTCCCTCCAAGCCAGCATTTGCAAATAAATGCCATTTTTATTTTTAAACAAGTCAGAAAATATTTTATCACATACCTTTGAATGAAAATAATAAAATAAATGGGTTTTGGCAATTGTTCATTAGAATTGAGAGATGTAAAATAATTTATAATATTTCATTTTGAGTTACGTTCATCAATTGTTCACATTTCCTAAAATCAGGACATCATGGAAAAAATAAAGTTTACCTACAAAAGCTTGAAAGGCAGATCAGATTTCACGAGGATGGATTATCCAAATAAAAGACACAATACATATTTAGATGGAAAGAAACAAACAAGCCTGAGGCTACCAAGTTTATAGTTAACTGGTGGAAAAATAGCCATTTTCTCACATGATTATCAGAAACACAAGACTGATCACAAGTCAGTGTTGCAAATTTTATGAATACAATCTTTCCTTTTTCTCCCTCTCTTCCTTCTATCCTCCCTCCTTTCCTCTCTCCTTCCTTCCTTTCCTCCCTACTTCCCTACCTTTCTCCCTCTTTTCTTTCTTCCTTCCCCCCTTCTTTCCCTTTTATTGAGGGGTCAGAAACATATATAAAGGGTAGATTTTACATAGTTACGGGTATATTTCAAGGTACACTGTTTTTGCTATTGTTTTTAATATCTCAGGGTAAAGTGGTTAGTTTTCTTCCAGGGCTGTAGGAAGTGAAGTAAGTGCATGATCACACCTCATGGTGGCAGAACAAGATATTAGTTTTGCTTTCTCAGTACCTCCTCTGGTCAAAGACTTGTTCACATCAGCTTATTTAGCTACTTTTAGATTTGGTATCATTAACATGAAGGTTTGCTTATTTAGAGTTATTTACGCAGATATAATGAGATATTAATAGACAAAACCACAATGTTACCATGATGACAGCCATATGATATTAAAACTTGAGGGTTAACATATGCCTGTAGGGTCCATAAAGTCCTTAATGTTATAATTAAAACTACTAGTGTGAGTCAGAATTATTTTTACAGCCTTTATCTGCTTTTTTATAAAGATCAGAAAAAAGAGCCATACAAAGTATTTTTCTCAGATTTCTTTGAAGCCTCTCTGACTTTTTTCATACTAGGATCTTCTATTTTGCCAACATTCCTTGCCTGTTTAAAAGTGATATTAATTATTTAGTGACATTAATTACATATTCTAGAAGCACTTAATAGACATCACTTCACATGTGAAGTGGGATCTTTTTGCCTAAAACAGGGCTTATAAGACCTATTTAAGTAATATTTGACTTTAAATGTGACATTTTCAGCATGGTCATGATTATACATTCCATTTATCCAAGCAAAGCCAAATAAACAAAGACAAATCTATTGACCTATGAAAATGATTATGCATTCATAACTAGTAAAGGGAATCAGTCAAGCCTTTTAGCATGATGTATAACCATTGTTTTAAGTGGTATCATACTCAAGAATGATAAATATATACCATTAGTTAGAAAATCATCATTAAGTTTTTATGAATAAATTTCTATGTTTTAATCTGCAGTACAAACTTTTATATGGTTATTATTATTTTTATATGGTTATTATTATTATTTTATATGGTTATTATTATAAATTCAGGGGGTCAATTGAGATAAGATTCTATTTACCATGAATTTAATTTCCATTTGTACAAATACAGCCTGTTAAATTAAGGATTATAGATGGTATAAGAAAAAAGAAATTTCAAATTATTTAATTTCATTCTGGTCTACCTAATAATTCTTGTTATCTTGGTCTTGGGGTAAAGGTAGCAGTGTTTTTAAAAACTGACCTGCTTCTGGATTAAAAGAATCATGGAAATCCTGATGCAATCACCTGATGTGTCTGATAAATGTCAGGTTATTGTGGTGATGTTGCCTAATACAGTGAAGCCTGTCCCCATGGGTTGGTTCCCTATATCAAATTTAAAAATACTGTATTAATCTGTTTTTACACTGCTATACAGAAGTATGTGAGACTGGCTAATTTATAAAGAAACAGGTTTAATTGACTCACAGCTTCACATAGCTGGGGAGGCCTCAGGAAACTTACAATGATGATGGAAGGGGAAGCAAGGCACGTCTCACATAGCAGCAGGGAGCAGGGAGAGTGCCACACTTTTAACCATCAGACCTCCTGAGAACTCACTCGCTGTCATGGGAACAGCATGGGAGAAGTTCACCCTCATGATCAAATCACCACCAGGTCCCTCTCCTGACAAATAAGGATTGCAATTTGAGATGAGACTGGGGGGAGACAGAGCCAAACCATATCACTCTACCCCTGGCCCCTCACAAATCTCATGTCCTTCTTACATTTCAAAACCAATTATACCTTCCCAACAGTCCCTGAAAGTCTGCACTCATTCCAGCGTAACTCAAAAGTCCAAGTTCAAATACTCACCTGTGACCAAAAAAAAGTCCCTTTTGCATATGAGCCTGCAAAGTAAAAAAGTTAGTTACTTTCAAGATACAAAGGGGGTAAAGGAATTGGGTATATTTCTCCATTCCGAAAGGGAGAAATTGGCCAAAACAAAGAGGCTACAGGCCCCATGCAATTCCAAAACCCATAAGGGCAGTCATTAAATCTTAAACCTTTGAAATGATCTCCTTTGACTTCATGTCTCACATCAAGGGCATGCTGATGCAAGGGGTGGGATCCCATGGCCTTAGGAAGATCCACCCCTGTGGCTCTGTAGGGTAGAGTCCCCATGACTGCTTTCATGAGCTGGCATTGAGTGCCTGCAGCTTTTCCAAGCACATGGTGAAAGCTGTTGGGAGATCTACCATTCTGGGGTCTGGAGGATGGTGGCCCTCTTCTTACTGCTTCGCTAGGCATTGCTCCAGTGGGGACTCTTTGTGGGGGCTCCAACCCCACATGTCCCCTGTGCACTGCCTTAATAGAGATTCTCCATGCAGGCTTCACTCCTGCAGCAGACTTCTGCCTGGACATCGGGGTATTTCCATACATCATTTGAAATCTACGCAGAGGCTCCTAAAGTTCAACTCTTGTCTTCTGCACACCCACAGGCCCAATACCACATAGAAGCTGCCAAGGCTTAGGGCTCGTCCCCTCTGAAGCAATGGTCAGAGCTGTATCTTGACCCCTTTTAGCCACAGCTGGAGCTGGAGTGGCTGGGATGCAGGGTACCATCTCCTGAGGTTTCACAGAGCAGTTGGGCCCTGAGTCTGGCCCACACAACCATTTTTCCCTCCTAGGCTTCCAGGACTGTGATGGGAGGGGCTGCTGTGAGGATCTCTGAAATGCCCTGGAGACATTTCCCCCATTGCCTTGGCTATTAACATTCAGCTTCTCTTTGCTTATGCAAATTTCTGCAGTGAGCGGCTTGAATTTCTCCCCAGAAAATGGGTTTTTCTTTCTACCAAATGGTCCGGCTGCAAATTTTCCAAACTTTTACACTCTGCTTCCCTTTTAAAAATATGTTCCAATTTCAGACCATCTCTTTATGAGTGCATGACTTTGCACTTTCAGAAAAAGCCAGGTCACATCTTGAGTACTTTGCTGCTTAGAAATTTCTTCTGTCAGATACTTTAAATCATCTCTCTCAAGTTCCAAGTTCCACAGATCTCTAGGCCGGAGGAAAAATGTTGCCAGTCGCTTTGCTAAAGTATAGCAAGAGTGACCTTTGCTCCAGCTCCCAATCAATTCCTCACCTCCATCTGAAACCACCTCAGCTGGGACTTCATTGTCCATACCACTATTAGCATGTTGATCAAACGCATTCAGCAAGTATTTTGGAAGTTCCAAACTTTCCCACATCTTCCTGTCTTTTTCTAAGACCTCCAAACTCTTCTAACCTCTCCCCATTACCCAGTTCCAAAGTCACTTTCACATTTTCAAGTATCTTTATATCAGCACCTCACTTCTAGTACCAATTCTCTGTATTGGTCCATTTTCACACTGCTACAAAGAACTACCTGAGACTGAGTAATTTATTTTTAAAAGAGGCTTAACCGATTTATAGTTCCACATAGCTTTGGAGGCTTCAGGAAAATGACAACTGTGGTGGAAGGCAAAGGGGAAGCAAGTAACATCTTACATAGCAGCAGGAAAGAGAGTGAGCAAGGGAGGATCATCACTCAACCATCAGGTCTCGTGAGAACCCACTATCATGAGAACAGTATGGGGGAAATCCACCCCCATGATCCAACCACCTTCCACCAGGTCCCTCCCCTGACACATGGGGATTACAATTCAAGATGTGGTTTGGGTGGGGACACAAGAGTCAAACCATATTAAGGACCTTCTATGGTCCTGAATTGGTATGTTATTCTTTTGATATTTTACCAGAAGAGTCAACTTCTGATCTTTGACTTGTAGCATGAGCCTTACCACAAATGTACAGAAAAAAAAAAAGAAGTCATTCAGTGGTTATAAAACCGAATAGTTTTATTATAATAATCCACACTCATTTTATGAGAAACTATTCAATGATTACATTAAAAGTAAGCATGTCAATTTATTGTCCGTAATTGCCCCCATCTTTGTACAAGAACACGAAGGTGCTTTTACTTATACTGAAAGGTATACCACTGAAACACACTTACCTAGTAATGTTTTATTGTCTATAAATAATTATAAATACAATTATAAATTATATATTGTTAAATATAAAATTATAATTAACTTAGTTATAAATAATGTGGAATCAAAAAGTAATAGCAAAACTTTGAAAGATTTTGAAATATAAAATACCACATAGAAATCATGAGATACAGCTAAAGTTGAACTTAGAATGAAATGTGTATAATGGCATACATTAGAAAAAAAAGAAATCACCCATCTCAAGAAGTAAACACATTCATTTCAAGAAATAAAAACTAAGAACAAAAATCTGCATTGGAAGAAAGGAAAGATAGTTTAAAAAAATTAAATTGTTTTTGTAAACTAATAAAATCAGCACTCTGCCATCTCGCTCCCCAAGCTGTTGATGTCCTTTCATTTCTTTCCATGCATGGGTGGAATATTATTTTTTTCTTTTTGTTTTATTTTCATTTCATATTCAAAACATGGTTAGGAAATGTCAGCATTCTAATCTCCTTATTTCTATTTTTTTTAATTAAACTTTTCTTTAGCTTCAGGGATCCACATGTAAGTTTGTTGCATAGGCAAACTGTGTGTTATGGGGGTTTGATGTACCGATTATTTTGTCACCCAGGTAGTAAGCATAGTACCTTATAGGTAGTTTTTCAATCCTTATCCTTCTCCCACCTTCCACCCTCAAGTAGGCCCTCATGTCTGTTGTTCTATCCTTTGTCTCCATGTGTACTCAATGTTTAGCTCCCACTTATAAGTGAGAACATGCAGTATTTGGTTTTCTGTTTCTGTGTTAATTTGCTAAGGATAATAGCTTCCAGCTCTGCCTATGTGATCTCAAAGGACATAATCTCATTCTTTTTAATGGCTGCATAGTATTTCATGGTGTATATGTACCACATTTTCTTTATCCAGTCTGTCATTGATGGGTACTTGAGTTGATTCTTTCCTATTGTGAGCAGTGCTGTGATGAACATACATGTACATGTGTTTTTATGGTGGAACAATTTATATTCCTATGAGTATATACCCAATAGGATTGCTGGATTAAGTGGTAGTTTTGCAAAACTGCTTTCCGCAATGCCAGAATTAATTTACAATCCTATGAAATGTGTATAAGCATCCCCTTTTCTTTACAACCTTACCAGCATCTGTTATTATTATTATTTTACTTTTTAATAATAGCCATTCTGAACATAGTATCTCATTGTGGTTTTGATTTGCATTTTTCTAATTAGTATTGTTGAACTGTGTTTCATATGCTTGTTTATCCACATGTACGTTTTCTTTTGAAAGGTGTCTGCTCATGTCATTTGAACACTTTTAAATGGGTTGTTTGTTTTTACTTGCTAATTTGCTTAATTTTCATATAGATTCTGGATATTAGAGCTTTGTCAGATGCATAGTTTGCAAATATTTTCTCCCCTTCTGTAGGTTGTCTTAAAAATTTACTTTGTTGATAGTTTCTTTTGCTGTGCAGAAGTCTTTTGTTTACATAGGTCCCAGCTGTCAATTTTTGTTGCAATTGCTTTTGGCATCTTCATCATGAAATCTTTGTCCATTCTTATGTCTAGAATTGTGTTTTCTAGGTTATCTTCCAGGGTTTTTATAGTTTTAGGTTTTACATTTAAGTATTTAGTCTATCTTGAGTTGATTTTTGTATATGGTGTAAGGAAGGGGACCAGTTTCAATATTATGCATATGACTAGCCAGAATTCCAGCACCATTTATTGAATAGGGAGTTATTTACCTAATGCTTGTTTTTGCCAGCTTTGTTGAAGATCAGTTGGTTCTACATGTTTGGCTTTATTTCTGAGCGCTCTGTTCCATTTCTTTAATCTATGTGTCTGTTTTTGCACCAGTACCATGCCATTTTGGTTACTGTAGTCTTGTAGTATATTTGGAAGTCAGATAATATGATGCCTCAGCTTTGTTCTTTTTGCTTAGAATTGCCTTGACTATTTGAGCCTTTTTCGATTCCATATGAATTTTTCAAAACTTTTTTTCTAATTATGTAAAGAATGTCATTGGTAATTTGATTGGAATAGCACTGAATCTGAACATTGCTTTGGGTAGTATGACCATTTTAAGAATATTGATTCTTTCTCTCCATGAGCACAGAAAGTTTTTCCATCTGTTCGTGTCATTTTTTACTTCTTTCAGCAGTGTTATGTAATTCTTATGGAAGAAATCTTTTACCTCCCTCATTAGCTGTATTACTAGGTATTTTATACTTTATACTTTTTGTGGCTATTATGAATGGGATTATGTTCTTGATTTGGCTCTCAGCTAGGACACTGTTGTTGTATAGAAATGCTGTAGATTTTTGTACTCTGTTTTGTATCCTGAAACTTTGCTGAAGTACTGTATTAGATCTAGGAGCTTTGGGGCAGAGACTATGAGGCTTTCTAGTTATAGAATTATATTTTCTGTAAAGTGAGATAATTTCACTTCCTTTTTTCCTATTTAGATGCCCTTTATTTCTTTCACTTGCCTGATTGCTCTAGCTAGGACTTCCAGTACCTTGTTGAATGAAATTGGTGAGAGAGGGTATCCTTGTCTTTTTCTCATTTTCAAGGGGAATGCTTCCAGGTTTTTACCATTCACTGTGATACTGGCTATGGGTTTCTAAAGATGGCTCTTAGTATTTTGTTGAGGATTTTTGCATCTATGTTTATCAAGGATATTGGCCTGAAGTTTTCTTTTTTTGTGGTATATCTTCCAGGTTTTGGTATCAGGAAGATGCTGGCCTCATAGAATGAGTTAGGGTGGAGTCCCTCCTTAATTTTTTGGAATAGTTTCATTAGAAATGGTACCAGCTCTTCATTATACATCTGGTAGAATTTGTCTATAATTCTTTCTGGTCCTGAGCTTTTTCTGGTTGGTAGGCTTTTTATTACTGATTCAATTTTGGAACTCATTATTGGTCTGTTCAGGGATTCCATTTCTTCTTGGTTCAGTCTTGGGATGTTGAACGTTTTCAGCAGTTTATCCATTTCTTCTAGGTTTTCTAGCTTGTGTTCATAGAGATGTTTTTAACAGTCTCTGAGGGTTTTTTGTATTTCTATGGGGTCAATGGTAATCTCCTTTTTGTCATTTCTCATTGGGCTTATTTGGATCTTTCTCTCTCTCTCTCTCTCTTTTATTTATCTAGCAGTCTATTAATCTTATTTATTTTTTCAAAAAGCCAACTCCTGCTGGATTTGTATCTTTTTATGGTTTTATGAATGTGTCAGTTTCACTCAGTTCAGCTCTGATTATTATTTCTTGTCTTCTGCTAGCTTTGGGGTTGGTTTGCTATTATTTTCCTAGTTCCTCTAGATAACATGTTCGTTGTTAATTTGAGATCTTTCTAACTTTTAGGTGTGCATGTAGCACTAAAAACTTTTCCCTTAACACTGCTTTAGCTGTGTCCAGAGATTCTGGTATGTTGTATCATAGTTTTCATTAGTTTCAAGTAATTTCTTAATTCCTGCCTTAATTTCATTGTTTACCCAAAAGCCATTCAGAAACAGGTTGTTTAAATCCCTCGTAATTGTATGGTTTTGAGCAATCTTCTTACTATTGATTTCTATTTTTATTGTGTTGTGATACGAGAGTATAGTTGGTATGATTTAGTTGTTTAATTTTCTGAGAATCATTTTATGGCTGATTGTATGGTCGATATTAGAGTGTGTGCCATGTGCAGATGAGAATAATGTACACCGTGTTGTACTTGGGTAGAGATTCCTCTAGATGTCTGTTCGGTCCATTTGGTCACGTGCCAAGATCATGTCCTGAATAACTTTGTTAGTTTTCTGCTGCTATGGTCTGTTTAATACTGTCAATTGGAGGTGAAGTTTCCCACTGTTATTGTGTAGTTGTCTAAGCCTCTTCATAGTTTTGTCTGACAGAGCTAATTTGGAGAACTAGTCTTTGAACTCTGGGATTCTTTTCTCAGTTTATCTATCTTGCTATTAATACATATGACTATATTATGACATTCTTGAAGTGAGTTTTCCAGCTGTATCAGATCAGTTTAGTTATCTCTTAAGATGGACGTTTCATCTTTTACCTCCTGTATAGTTTGTTTGTTTTCCTTAGATTCCTTGTCTTGGGCTTGCACTTTCTCCTAAATCTTGATGATCCATCTACCTTCTGAATTCTCTGTCATTTCAGCCATTTCAGCTTGGTTAAGAACCGTTGCTGGGAAACTACTGCAATCATCTGAAGGTAAGAAGACAATCTGGCTTTTTGAGTTGACAGAGTTCTCATGCTGGTTCTTTCTTATCTGTCTGGGCTGATGATCCTTCCATCTTTGAAGTTGCTGGCCTTTGGATGGGGTATTTTGCTTTTATCTTCTTTGTTGCTCTTGGGAGTCTGATTGTGGCAGAAGGTGAGTTCAGTCCACTGACTTCACTTCCAGAGGATTTTAGGAGTCCAAAGCTCAGCTCGGCACTCCTGGGATGGGTGCTCTAACTCTGGTCAGCTGGTACTGAGCCCCCCAGCTCGTTTTTTGGTCCCTTGAGGTTATGAACCTGGTGCGCTGGAAGGGCTGAGGTTTTCCTGGTACACTAGCCACAACACTCCAATTTCCAGGGGCTGCCAACCAAAGTGCTTTTTTGGGACAGAGGCAGTGGGATCTGTGCTTGCTTACATGTGCCAGCAGCTGCAGCAGCATGGTGGGGTGCATGCATGTTGGCTGGGCAAGGGCATCTAGAGGGGGTAGGGTTGTCAGCCTCTCTGCTAGCACTTGTGCTGATGGTGGCAGTGGTGATGGGGGCACTGGCAGAGCTGAGGTTGTTGGCACCTGTGCACAAGTTTGTACCAGCGGTGGTAATGGCACTGTGGGGGTGAGTTTCCTGGCATCTGTGCATGAGTTCACATCGGCGGTGGCAAAGCAGCATCACAAGGAGGGGGTGGCTGAGTGAGCTTGTGCTGGCAAAGTGGTAAGGGGGCCATGAGTGAGTGCATGCTGGAAAAGCTGCATGGGGAGTCTTCAGCGAGGGGAAACTGGGTGGGCTGGTGTGCATTGGTAAGAGTTAGTCTGCTGGAGCTTTCCAACAGTCAGGCATGGTCTTCTGGAAAAGGAGCTATAATGTGAGCCCCCAGGAACTGCCCTGGTTGGGCAACCGAGGCTGCACTGCAAGTGGATGTGGTCAGGCTGGGGCCCCAGGAGATGCCAGTAGATGGAGGGGCCCTCATCCCATGGGCATGACTGCTCTGCTCTGTCCAGGTCCTACAGTCACCCTGAGGCTAAAGTCTCCTAGAGTTCCTAGAGGAGCATGGCAAGCTTTGGGGGATGAGCATCACTGGCCATGCTCCACTGAAGCCATTCCCATGCCAAATCCTCTGAACTACACAGGCTAGAGCCCTGCCATGTCATTTCTCTAAGCAGCTCTTTCTGCCAGCTCAAGTGTCTGTGGGGGTCAGGAGGTTGTCTTCTGCTAGGATTCCAGAGGTCCATTGTAAGTGTAGGTCACTCCTCACCTGTGTGAATTACCCCTTCGCCAGGAGTCACTGGGGGCCAGGAATGAGTCTTGGTGCTTATCCACCCTGTGCAGGGTTCTCAGCTTTCTCCCCATTCAGCCCAGTATTTGTGTCCTCCCCCTGTCCACTCTCAATTCCTTCCCTCTGAAGATCTACTTGTAGGATGCCAGTCTGCCCCATATCACTGTCCCTTGGTGGGAGATGTTCCTCCTGGCTGCAGCTAGTCAGCCATCTTGAATCCCTTCCTATTTCTGTTTCTGAACCACCATTATCCTTGCACCTCACGTAAAAATCCATCCATCCCCATTTAAAATAATTGAATTAAAGCTATTAATCCTTTTCCCCTCACTTTCCTGTCCTTTTCCCTCAATTTCTCATCTTTATTATAGTCCTTTATATCACTCCCCATATTTGTTAAAATCCTCGTCTATGGATTATTAACACTTCCTATATATAAACCCCAAATTTTTCTTGAGAGTTTAAAAAAACACAGAATAACTGTGGATGACTTAACCAATAACCTATCTTGGATCTATTCAACTTCAGAACTTAAAAACTTCAGTATCTAATTCTGTAGCCTTTAATAAGTAACAAATAAGCAAACAAATAAAATAAGTAAAAGTATTGATTTTATCAGGATTCTCTTTTCAAACCTCTTCCTTTCTTTACATATCCCTCCATTGATTTCCCCACTCCATGCCCGTGATTTAAATATCACTTATATGTTCATGTCTCTCAAGCCCATTCTTTATAGGTAAGAACCAGAATAGAATGTTTCACAACTTAGTGGAAGTCTCCAGTATGATAAACTCATAGGACTTCCAACTAAAGCATTCAACACTAATCTTTTCATCTCCCTGGCAAGGTTCCCTTCAGACCTGGAATCCTATATATTGTTAGTGGCATAACTAACAACCTGGTCTCCCAGTATAAGCCTAGGAACTTTTGCATTCTCTGACTTCTCTATTGGACATAAGTAAATTCATTTTTACCCTATATTGACTATCCTTTCTCTTTTCCATTCTCCTAACTATTGCTATATTTAACTTCTAATGTGAATTTCTGAAAAAACTTCCGTACACATTGCTTACAAGCAATGATTTAAAGTGTATAACTTAAAAGACTATAAACATAGATTTCATAAGCTATAAAAAGTCCTTCTAGAATTATAAATCATACACACACGCATGTGTATATATACATACTTGATGTGGTTTATCTCTGTTCCCACCCAAATCTGATGCTGAATTGCGATCTTCAGTGTTGAAGGAGGGGCCTGGTAGGAAGTGAGTAGATACATCGTGGGGGCAGACGTCCCTCTTCTGTTCATGTGATAGAGTTCTCATGAGATCTGATTGTTGGAAAGTGTGTAGCACTTCCCCCTTCTCTCTCTCTTTGTCTCTCTCTCCTGCCCCCCCATGGTAAGACATGCTTGCTTCCCCTTTGCCTTCCACCATGATTGTAAGTAAGTTTCCTGAGGCCTCCCAGCCATGCTTCCTCTATAGCCTGAAGAACTGTGAGTTGATTAAACTTCTTTTCTTCATAATTTACCCAGTCTCAGGTAGTTCTTTATAGTAGTGTGAAAATGGAGTAATACAATACTCCACACAAAAAGATATGTACCTGTGGTGGTAAATACTTTATAGATTTCTTTAGAGTTTTGAAAAATACCTGATACCCAAAATGTTTCTATCCACTGGCCAATGTCTCCACTCAAGTCATTTTGTATGAACACGTGGGCTGTCTTGACTCTCATCTATTTCATAGACAGTATCTCCTACCATTCCTTGCTTCAAAACATATGCCAGTTCTAAATAATGATTTTAGAACTGGCATATGATTATTTTTCTTTAAAGATAATTATTATTATTTCACACTTCTTTCCATTTGAGCATTTTGTTATCTCTCCCTTAGAAATAAACTTCTCTGGTTATTTAACTAGGAAATTCCTATGTATATTTCAAAACAAAGAATAAATATGTTCTTTCCTAGGAAGCCTTTTGTATAATGGTTTATTTGTTTGAAATGATGTTTTACAACTTGAGGTGAGTTGTACATTATTCCTATTTAGGTATGAAATTGTATTTGCAGTTACGTTTCAAATCTATCTTCAATAGTATGTGTTAATGTCATTTACTTTATATATCAAGAATGCAGGATAATGCCTGGCACACAGTAAGCTTTGAATGAGCAGAGAAAATGGATGATTAGCTGAGGGGTTCCGAAACAGGCAGTATCATATTGTTGAGTGGCCCTGTGCTCTCAACCATCAGCAGTAATTTCAGTGGTGTTCATGCCTTTTGAGTAGCCTTTTCCCTGCTTATAGAATCCCAGAAGTCTGACAGTCTTTCTTCATTTCATCCCACATTTGTCCCCTTTATTTCAAGGGGATTGGGGAGATGTTGGTTAAAGGATGCAAAATTTCAGATAGATAAGAGCAATTAGTTCAAGAAATCTATTGTGCATCACGGTGACTATAATTAACAACAATATATTGTATACTTGAAAATTTCCAAGAGAGTAGATTTTAAGTGTTTTTACCACACAAATATGATAAGTATGTGAGGTAATGCATATGCTAATTAGCTTGATTTAGCCATTCCATGATATATACATGTATCAAAACATCATATTGTATAACCAAAATATATGCATTTTAATTTATTAATTAAAAAGAAAACAACCTTGTTGACTTTTTTTGGAATGTCAAGGGAATCAACATTTGACATGAGGGCTCTCCGCAGATTCTTCCTGGATAACTTTATCTCTACTCCTAGCTTCTGCGATGATGGCTGTTGTGATCCACAAGTCACACATGTCTCTCCCCTCATGAAGGTCAAAATTTAGTATTATAGTGCAACAACCACATGCACACACACACACACACACTCACCTTAATTACAGCAGTTTAAAATGGATGACTGAGATCTTCCCAAAAGTAAAGAGAATATCAGTACATACTAACACATGAGAATATGTTTGAAACAGCACTATTGGTCAGGACCAAAAGATTTCAGATATCCAGTTAATATATTTTTTAAAGAACACCTTTAGAATTATATTACAACCAGATCTTCCACAGGAATAGTCTAAATGGGCAATGGAAACTATACTTCACTCAGAGATTCAGAAAATTTTAGAGAGAAAAAAAGTGGGAGGTGAGATGAAAATGATGAGAATATGTAAACTGAGTATCTGTACATGGGTTTCTGGTATTCTGTCATTCACCTCTAGTGTGAATGGGAAATAAAAGCTTCAGATTAGAACTAAGGAGCAGTGTGCAAAGACTGTCTGCAGATGGAGTCAGGACAACTACCCTGGGCATAGTACCCGGGGGCAAAATATTAATATAATCTTAATATAATCTGAGTGACAAGCAGAACATTTTCTGGTTCTGTTAAACATATGATTCAAAAACTTCACTTGAATGCTATTTTAAGGAGGGAAAACTAGTTTCAGTGCTAAATTTGTAACAGTAATTGAAAATAACTGAACAATTTTATCGTTAAGAATGCTAGGCCGGGTGCAGTGGCTCACGCCTGTAATCCCAGCACTTTGGGAGGCCAAGGCAGGTGGATCACAAGGTCAGGAGATTGAGACCATCCTGGCTAACACGGTGAAACCCCGTCTCTATTAAAAATACAAAAAATTAGCCGGACGTGGTGGCTGGTGCCTGTAGTCCCAGCTACTGGGGAGGCCGAGGCAGGAGAATGGCATGAACCCAGGCGGTGGAGCTTGCAGTGAGCTGAGATTGAGCCACTGCACTCCAGCCTGGGCAACAGAGTGAGACTCTATCTAAAAAAAAAAAAAAAGAATGCTAATTATGTTAATTGATATCTTAGTGAATAGATGTTTACTCTTACTTATTTTTCAATAAATTATTCTTTACTAAAGTATACTGTTTTCTTTAATACTCACTGGGTTCATTGAACAAAAGGGCCTGGAATAAAATAAGCAAAAATAGCGGATATTTGTTCAATTTTCACATCCTACAGATTTAAAAAGATTTTCTAACAGCACACAGCATGAAACTCACATAATAAAAAGACACAAAACTGGCCCAGATATACAGCATTCAAAGGACAAAACTTTAGACCTATCCCCTACTACATTATTGTTTTGGAAGATTACTTCTAATATATTTTAAAACCCACAATACAAATATTTATTTTAATAAAGTTTATATGCAGGAAAAATTGGTACATTATGACCCATGCTTTTTTTTATTATTATTTTTTTCTGAGATGAGGTCTTGCTCTGTTGCCCAGGCTGGAGTGCCATGGTGCGGTCTCGGCTGACTGCAACCTCCACTCCCAGGTTCAAGCTATTCTCCTCCCTCAGCCTCCTGAGTAGCTGGGTCTATAGGCATGCACCACCATGCCCAGCTAATTTTATTGTATTTTTAGTAGAGATGGGGTTTCACCATGGTTTTCAGGCCAGACTTGAACTTCTGACCTCCAGTGATCCTCCTGTCTCGGCCTCCCAAAGTGTTGGGATTACAGGTGTGAGCCACCATGCCTGGCCCCCATCTTTATTATATCATGTCATTTCAGCTGTCATTTCCGTTCTGCCATTATATAACTTTCCCTCATTTTCAAAATCCACCTTAAAATATAAAATTCTCGCCATGGATTTCAAAATATGCCCCCAATTTACCCTTAAATGCATTATTTGAAATACCTCTGTATTTATCCTGAGATGATCATTGTTTCTTCATTTCATATTAGATCTTGCCATTCCCTAAATTCTTATCATCAGTCCCTTTCCCTCTCATTTCCTGTATTGTCTCAAATCCCATATCTTTGTCATTTATATTTTGAAGATGTCAAATGATTTTTATCTTCAAACCGGACACATGTTCGAATCCAATAATTTTATTTTTGACACTGTGGTCTCTCTCCACTGAAGTTTTCCAGGTATACTTTGTTCTCATTAAGGCTAAAATTAGTTATTATTTTTTTCTCAATATTTCTCCAATCTTTCAATATTCTATTCCAGCAAATGACCACCGAATCTGTTTAATTACCCATAAGCCAGAAACATGGGCTTATACATATTTACAATTCCTTTTGCCTTCATGTTGAAACAGTTATTGAAATTGTAAGGATTCATGTTCCCTTTATTTTATCAAGCTTGTTCTGCCTTTCATTTAACACCTGAGTCACTGCATTAGCCTTTTACACACATCTCTGTTCCAGGCTTAGTATCCCCCAATCTATTCTTTACTACGGCTAGAATCATACATTGTAAAAGTATAAATCTGCTCATGTAACCTTTCTCCCCTTAAAATCCCTCAACTTTTCCTCATAGGCTTTAAAATAAAATGTAAACCTTCTAACAAACACAAGCCACATTCTGGCTTTATATTTTCCCACTTCTTTACAAACACAAACATAGAGTCAGTGCAGAATGTGGAAGCATGAATGTGGCACATTTTCGTATCTCTCTTTGATTTTCTACACCACGCTTTCTCTGCATGGCTCAACCTTCCTTCTATTTCTCCCTCACCCATCAAACCAATCAGCATATAATGGTGGCCCTCCAAGTGCCAAGCCCATTGAGGCGCACCATGGTTCTTGTGATTCACTTCTACACATACTTTAAGACACAAGTCACCTTTACATCTTCTGAAGTTCTCTATAACTCTCTCTGATAAAGTTTATTTTCATGATGGTATGTTTCCTATTTTGATGCTGAATTGTGGCTTGTTGATGGTCGGGCAGTCTGTGAATCTTAGTAAATTCTCTCGGCATCCAAAAATATTCCAAAGTCAATACAATCTACATAAAACGAGCAAAATGACTAGGGAAATGCAGCTTAAAACGAGTCTCCTAGCCCCCCACCACCACCTCTTTCCAACCTAGGTTTCTCCTATATAGAAAATCTGGGCCAGGCCCAGCACCTTGGTGAGAGGATTGTTTAAGGTCAAGAGGTCAAGACCAGCATGGGCAACATAGTGAAACCCCATCTTTACAAAAAAAAAAAAAAAATTAGCTGGGACATGCAAGTGTAGTTCAAGCTACTCAGGAGGCTGAGGCAGGAGGATCCCTTGAGCTCAGGAGACTGAGGCTGCAGTGAGCTATGACCATGCCACTGTATTCCAGCCTGAGTGACAGAGAGAGACCCTGAATTTAAACAAATAGTAACAAAGTAAAATAAAATACATAATTTAGGGAAAAAATCGGGAGGCACCACATCACTAATAACATTGCATTTCGATTGTTAGTTTACTTTTTAGACCCATAATCACTTGTGTTCTTAAAAGACACGGATCGTGGAGCTCTTTTCTATCTCTAGAATATAGTTCACTATCTGACCTATAGTTAATACTATATTTTGCATTTACTAAGTTCTTCAGGCATCTGTAAGCTTCTTGACTACAGTGACCATATATGTCTATATATGACAATAAATATAAAGTTGTGTGAAAATTGAAGAACATCTAGTCCAATACCCTAATTATATGAGAGAGAAGTTCTGTAATTTGCACAAAACAACAACAACAAAAACACCCAAAAGCCCCCACAAAAATCTCTGTGGATTTGGATTATAAAATTTAAAAATACTTCTTGGGCCAGGCGCGGTGGCTCACGCCTGTAATCCCAACACTTTGGGAGGTCGAGGTGGGCAGATCACGAGGTCAGGAGATCAAGACCATCCTGGCTAACACGGTGAAACCCCGTCTCTACTAAAAATACAAAAAATTAGCCAGGCGTGGTGGCAGGCGCCTGTAATCCCAGCTACTCGGGAGGCTGAGGCAGGAGAATGGTGTGAACCTTGGAGGCAGAGCTTGCAGTGAGCCGAGATCGCGCCACCGCACTCCAGCCTGGGCAACAGAACGAGACTCCGTCCAAAAAAAAAAATTCTTATACACACTTTTTACATGTAGAAGAGTGTTTTAATTTGGAGAACAGGCACAAAACTGCTGTGAATTCATTTTTATCTGAGTAACCACATGTAGAATAGACACCGGATTTTAAAAAATCTGTATATTAAAAAGTTTTAAAATATAATACCTAATTTAAAAAAAATTTCCAAAAAATGCATTTTCTGAACATCATACACTAACTTATCATGAGTAAAATTAGAAATACACTAGACATTTTCTTATTGGTAAACCTTATCTATGTCTGAATTTCATCTAATCAAATCAAAAGTTATTAGTACATAACATGTTTAAAGCACAGTCTACTTATTCAGTTTCTTTAACATACATATGTCCTTCTAGAATACACATAGTTAATTAGACTTTTTCTTTTCTGCACTCCCTGTTATACTTCTAAATTCACACGCTTGGCATTACTGGAGTGATTACTAAGTGCCAGGCACTGTGCTTCACATTTTGCATATACTATTGGTCTTATTTCAATTTTTACTGGCCGGCGAAAGCACTGGGAGTGCTATGGACTGAATTATTGTGTCCCCCTAAATTCATATGTTTTAGCCCTAATTCTCCATATGACGGTATTTAGAGGTGGGATCTTTAGAAGGCAAATAGAATTAAATAAAGTCACAGATGTGATACCCCCACCATGGAATTCATGCCCTTATAATGAAAT
Organism: Pongo pygmaeus; assembly: GCF_028885625.2. Classification (NCBI taxonomy): domain Eukaryota; kingdom Metazoa; phylum Chordata; class Mammalia; order Primates; family Hominidae; genus Pongo; species Pongo pygmaeus. The sequence goes on from NC_072376.2 coordinate 188,265,339, forward strand.
GAAGAAACCAGGGGTCACTTTATCTGCCATGTGACCAGACAATGAATGGGAAACTGTCTGCAAACTAAGAAGAGGGTCCCCACCAGGATCCATATCTATTTGTGCTTTTGCTTTCTCTCTGTGCCATGTGAGGACACAGCAAGAAAGGGGCCATCTATAAACCAGCAAGAGAGAACTCACCAGAACCCAACCATGCTGATATCCTGATCTTGGACTTTCTATTTACACAGCTAGGAGAAGTATGTTTTTGTTGTTAACCAATCCATTCAATGGTATTTTGTTATGGCAGCCCAAGATGACTAATATAGCTGTTTAAAATTACTTTGGTTGAAGATTAAAATTAATTTGGGAAAATAACACTCCAGTATCAAGAGAAACAAATTTCCCCATTAAAAATAATTTGGGAAAATAACACTCCAGTATCAAGAGAAACAAATTTCCCCATTAAAAATAATTTGGGAAAATAACACTCCAGTATCAAGAGAAACAAATTTCCCCATTTACAAATAAAATTGTAAAAACTCTTACTGGAGTATAACACACATACAGATATGTTCATATATGTGTTCATCTGAATACATTTTCACAAACTGAATACATTTTCACCAACTGAATACATTTTCACAAACGGAATATATCATGGTAGCCAGTACTCCCATCAAGGAACTGAACTTTACCAGAATCCTAGAAGTCTCTGTCCCTCATTCTAGTTACTACTCAACTATGAGTAACCACTTTCCTGACATTTAACAGCATAGATAGTTGTGTCTAGTTTGTATTTTATGTAAATATAATCTTACAGTATGCACTCTTTTGTGTCTGGCTTCTTTCGATATTTAATGTATTATTCTACATAGTAGCAAATGATTTTCATTTTTGTATAGTATTATTTACATTTTGTGACTATACCACAGTTTATTGTTATTAATTCTACCATTGATGGACGTTTAAGCAATTTTCTTTTGTGGCGTTATTAAGAATAGTGCAGCTCTGAGCATATTAGTACACTGGTGAACATATATGCTTATTTCTGTTGGATATATATCTAGGAATGCAACTGATTATTCATGCTTTTACTTAGCTTTATTAGATATTGCCAGTTTTCCAAAGTGAATGTAGCAATTAAAGAAGAATCAAGCTTTTATGAAAATTTTAAAATTATAAATTTAAAAACGTGTACTTTATAGCTCACCGGTATCTACAAGAAAATGGAGCTCATTTGAAGAATATAATGGTGAAATTTCAGATATTCTGTAACAATTAAATACATAATCATAGGCATATTTCTCATTTGTGTAGGGTTAAATTAGTAAAGTTCTGCATGTCAGAATGTCAGAACTTCTGTTTTTTTTTTTTTTTTTTTTCAGACGGAGTCTCACTCTGTTGCCCAGATTGGAGTGCAGTGGTGTGATCTCGGCTCACCGCAACCTCTGCCTCCTGGGTTCAAGCGATTGATTCTCTTGCCTCACCCTCCCAAGTAGCTGGGATTACAGGCATGCACCACCACACTCAGCTAATTTTTGTATTTTTAATACACAGGGTTTCACCATGTTCACCAGGGTGGTCTCAATCTCCTGACCTCATGATCCACTGCTTTGGCCTCCCAAAGTGCTGGGATTACAGGTGTGAGCCACCGTGCCTGGCCAGGATTTCTTTTAGAAACAGGTGTTTATCCTTGACAATTCAATCCAAATGTCAAACGTAAATTATCCAGTAAACCTGACACTGTTTTGTACTGGCGGCTTAGATTGCTATGTTTGTTCATTGTTTGGAAAAGCACACTGTACATTTGGATAACTATTTTCTTTCACTAGGATGTTAGAAAGTGGTCCTTAGTTCAGAGAATAACTGTCAAGGCAAGTTGTAGAGTCTGTCATTGAAAACATTTACTTAGGACATGCTGAAAACACATAATATTAAAACAAATACCCATTTATTGTATATCATTATGGATATGTTACATACTTAATGTGTCCACACAAAATATTAAATAACTGGGTGGGGGGAAGATGCTATTAGTAGGCCCAATTTAAATTTTAAAAAATTCCTTCAGAGAAGAAAGTTTATTGAAAAAGATCAATGGTTAAAAAAGAAAAGTTAAAGAACCAGTGCTCATAGTAGGTAGAAGAAAGTATTGCAATATAAGAGCAGTTATCCCTAAGAATAACACATACATACATACATACATGTTTGTCCAATTGACTCTGAACTCAGAGTATACTAATTTGTAGAACAAGTTGAAATCTCAGGCAGTCAGAAGGGTAAGTAATTAAGATTGGATCTGTAGTGGCTGTAAAAACTGAGATGATCATCCATCTCAGGTAGGTTACGTATTTATATTTATGAATGAATGAATGGGCTTGGATTGAATGTAATCATTTTGCTCCTATGTCTGTTTATTTTTAAATGCTCTATTTCTAGTATATTCTGAAATTTTCCTCTTATTTGAAAACTTAAAGTAAAAATAAGTCATTTTTATAATCACTTAATATATGACAGTAGCATTTTCTGTTTCATTCGTGTATGTTTTAGATTTCTATCATAAAGAAGATTTTAAACGAAAAAATAAAAGGCAGCAAATAAAACTAATAAAATGTTAGTATTAGTATTAAATGCATTTTTTTTCAAAATGTAATATCAGGGATATCTTAAATAACATAGCTATGTTGTCTTGCTTATCTGGCAAACAACTGCTGTTGTAAACATGAATCCAAGAACAAGGTATGAAATCGTATGACATATTTTTGAGCTGAATGTGTCAAATATCTGGCTCATTGAATCATGAATTGTCTGATCAGGAAAGGAGAAGAAAAGAACCCCTACTCCTGACCTAGAATAATTCATATCCTGTGGTATTAGGAAGATTTAAAAAAGAAGAAGAAGACATGGATAAAAAAAAAACAAAAACCACTAGACTCTTTTAATATTTGAATATAAGAGGATACTCTGACACACAGTTATTATATAGCTGGAAAGAGGATTTTGGGAGGTCAATATTGTAGCTTTCATCAGCTTATTATTGCTATCAACAAACAACTGTTCTGCTTTATCGTGATGTTTAAGCATTCTTAAATTATTAGGGGCAATAAAGACAAGCAAACATAAAGCTAAACAGAAAAATAAATACTCAAAATTTCAGCTGTATAAGATCTCAACATTTGTTATGCATTGTAAATTGTCCTATTGGTAATTACACTTATTTTAAGATCCCAGATCAATTTTATTCTGCATGTACTTTATGAAAAGAGAAAAGATCAAATATGTATATTAAGTATAAAGTTGCAAAAGCTAAAGGTTAAACTGAGTTCATTATAAGCCTTTACTAACCCTTTATTTTCTACCCTTCCATATACAATTTCCTTGGAAATTACCAAAAGGAGGAAGCTTTGACTTCAGGAATTCTTTATTCTACCATAATCTTTATTGGTTTCCTTGCTTCAATTTTCAAATCTGCAATTGAAATTAGATATAATTGCCTAGCTGAACTTCAGTAAGATGCATTTTGATTATGATACCCTCTGCTTAGAAACATTATGTTCTTTCCTATTGTGCTCAGGACAGACTATATGTTTTAGACTAGGTGTTAAGACACATAATAATCTAGCCTCATGCTATATGGCCAGTTACCTCTAAAATAGCCTTAGCATTCTCTTCATTATCCCTTTGGTACTTGAAGTCATATCTCTTAATGAGACACTTTCTTCCATCTCCTCCTCATTGATATTTGGTATCTCATTCCTTAAAATGTGTTCCATCTGTCAACTTAAGCACATACCTTTCCCATTCCATGAAATTCTTTGCAGCTACATCGATTGATTGTTCCTTCCTCAACATCTATACAAATTCCATTCAATAATCAATTTAATTTCATTAATGTATATATACTTGTGTTTCAGTGTAATTTTTTAGTAAATATTCATTCAAAATTTCTAGAGATAATTTTATTCATTGTGGCTGTGGTATATAAGCCCTGACTATGAAAAATGTTCATATCTATATCTTCAAATACCTGTTTTAAAAAAAGTGTGTGTGTGTGTGTGTGTGTATGTGTGAGAGAGAGAGAGAGAAAAAATAGAGAGAATAATGAATAAGAGCTATAGAATCACTCCCCTTATACTATGGCTTTGTGCTCAGTATAGTCAGTGCTTTGCATATAATCATTGCGGTGGTAATATTAGTAGTTTTGTCAACAGAAAACACTTATTTTTTCTGGCCATTGTACTGAGTATGCTTCATGTGTTAACTCTGAATTCTCCTACTGTCCCTGTAAACACAGATGGAAACTCTGCTGCATACAGGTCCTATGTAATTAGCCTAGGATATCAGGCCGTAGATGACATACTTATCACAGTATGCACTCTCCATAAATAGTTGATTTTATTAATTACTTAGTTAAGCTTATATAAGCAAGTTTTTCAGGAAATAAACTGTATGATTCCTAAAAGTCATTGTTCCATACATGTAACATAATACTTTGTAAATCAGCATAGTCAAATATGAAAGACTGATCCACTTTTCAGTGTTGGCTGAAGTTATTTTTGCCTTTCTTTGTGTGCATCCAAACATGCAAGCCATTTTCTTTTATAAATCAATAACAATGAAACATACAGGTAACAATTGCTTCATATATGACAGTTAAATTAGCACCTGATTAGTTGCATTTATGCGATAGGAAAGGCAAGGACCCTCTCAACATCTGGACAAACAGTTTGATGAAAGAACTTTCCTCAGTTCAGTTCTGTGTATTCTTTTGTGTTATGAATATCTTCAAAATATAGGTTAATCAACATTTATTGAGTACTCACTCTGTAATGAGATTAATACTAAGGATTATATTATTGCCAATGATATTGTTTTATTTCACTGCCTCCTGTTACTCTTATCTGGGTACCTTAGCTTTTATCTCTTCATCCACTGACCTGTACCCAGTTGGATAAAATATCACACAATTTTTAATGGCCAAATTGATTCCTCCTTCTGCTTTAAGATGTGGTTTTCATCTGCCCTAAAACTTACCATTTCAGGGACAAACTGTTAATAACTTAGTTGTTGCACCAGTTTCTGTGTATCTAGGAATAAGAAATAAAGCAACCCTAATAAGTTCCTACTCTGGGTCTGCTCTCTGCTTTATCTAAACTGAAACTCAGAGAAAAGAATACCTACACTGAAGATTCAGGCAGCTAATTAATATTTTTAATAGATAGAGGGCTGTTTGGGTACCCACAACACTTACTTTCTTACACTCCTTTTGAGTTATTTTTGGAATTTTTCAGTCTATGTATTATAATTCATATAAATCTATCTTTCTAAAAATATAAGTATAATTAGATCAGAATGAATTTAAATTGACAAGATTTAAAATGTGAGATATTTGTTTCTGTATAATATTTTGAAAAGACATTTGGTGATGATGCCTGGATCTGATTTTATGAGCTTTTGATCTTACAAGATTCACTGCTCATGGATCACAGCTTTGCCAGTATTCTGAGTATTTGGAGATTTTATAGTTATCTTTCTGTTTTAGTTTAATTGTATTGTAGTATGAGAAAATATTTTGTATGATTTATATTCTTTTAAATTTGTTAAGCTAGATCCAGGATGTGATCTACCTTAGTAAATATTCCATGTAAGCTTAAATATGTGTTTTGCTGTTTTTAAATAGAGTGCTCTATAAATGTCAATTTGATAAAATTGATCAATACTGCTCTTCATTTCAACCATATCCTTGTTGATTTTTTGCCTGCTCCATGTCAATTACTGATGAGGGGGGTGGGGAATTATCCAACTATAATAGCAAATTTGTTTCTTTCTCTTTTCAGTTCTATCAGGTTTTCCCTCAAATATTTTGATATTGTGTTGTTAGGTACATACCAGTTAGGGTTGTGTTCTTCTTGGAGAATTGACCTTTTTTATCATTATGTAGTTACCTTTTTTATCCCTGACAATTTCCCCTTTCCTGACATCTTCTTGTCTGAAATATACTTTGGCTTTCTTTCGATTAATGATAGTATACTATCTTCCTTCATCCTTTTAATTTGTCATAATCTTTACATTTAAAATGAATTTCTTGCAGACAGCATATAGCTGGGGCTTGCTTGTAATTTATCTAGGCTAATAATTATTGCTATTTTACCAATGTCATTAGACATATTTAAAGTGATTACTCATATATTTATGTTAAAATGAAATATATTTGTAACTGTTTTCTTTCATTACGTTTGTTCTTTGTTACTAGTCTCTACCTCTTGTTCTACCTTTTTTGTTTTAATTATTTTATATTATTCCATTTTATTTGGCACAGTAGTTACACTTCGTTTTTACATATCTGTAGGTGAACTAGGTTTTATAATATGCATTGTTAAATAAAGTTAGTTCAGCTCCAAATAACACTATATTTTATTTGTAGCATCGGTACCTTGTAACACAGTGTTCCACATTCTCCCTACTGTTGCTTCTGATGTTGCTGTCATCATTATTTTACTTACTTATATTCTTGAATTACCTAAATGTATTGTTATTACTATTGCTTTAAATAATTAACCGTTAGATCAATTAAAAATAAGACAAATAAAATATTTCACTTTATTCTTTTTTTGATGCCCCTTTAAAAATGTAGATTCAAGATTCTGACTTATATCATTCTTCTTCTTCCAGAAAAACTTTTTTTTTAACGTTTCCTGTATGACAGTTCTGCTGTCAGTGTCATTAGTTTTGGTTTGAGAATATTACTTCTCCTTTATTTTTGAAGAATTATTTTTCTGGATATAGAATTCTAGGTTGGCAGGGATTTTTTTTTTCTCCCTCAGTACATTAGAGATTTGATAATCTTGTTTTCATTATTTTAGGGGAGAAGTCAGCTGTAATTCTAAACCTAATTCTTCTGTAAGTAAGGTGCCCCTTACCAGCTTCTTTCAAGACCTTTTTTTTTTTTTTTGCTTTACTGCAATTGAAATAAAATATTCCTACTGTGGTTTGTGTGTATGAGAAAGACTGTGTGTGTGTGTGTGTGTGTGTGTGTTTGTGTGTGTCTGAATGTAATATTTACCCTGCTTGGTGTTTTCTGAGCTTCTTGGTTTGTGGATTAGTAGCTGTTATTAATTTTGTAAAGTTCATGGCCATTTTAGTTCTCGTTTATTTTTTTCTCTAATGTTTTCTTATAAATTTTTAATATTTCTCCACAGTTCCTGAATATTTTGTTTTTAAAATCTTTTTTCTTCTCTTTGTACTTCAATCGGTAAATTTCTATCTTCAAGATTGCCCCTAGCTTCGTTTATTATTTCCTGAATAGTGTTGAGTCTACTGATAAGTTCATTAAACACATTCATTTCTGTTACTTTAAGAAAGTTTTCTGCATTTTATTTTTTACTTTTTCTTAATGTATCCATGTCAATGTGTCCTGAAGTAGTTGGTGTAAGATTCAGTTTATACATTTCTTATGAGATTTTACAGAATTCAGTGTGAAAACTACCTGGGGCTGAGTTTTCTTTGTAACAATGATTTTTACAATGAATCCAATAAAAGACTACTCACATTTTGTTTTTTCTTTTGTGAGTTTGATGATGTGTTTTTAAAAATAAACTTATCATTTCACCTAAGTATTCATAAAGGTATTATGAAGTTGTTTATAATATTTTCTTATTAACATTCAAGTGTCTATATGATTTATAGTGATAATCCTTCTATCCTTGATATTGATAATTTTTTGTTCACTTAGTGTTTTCTTGAATAATATACCTAGGCTACTATCAATTTTCCTGGTGTTGGAAATAATAAACTTTGGTCTGTTAATTTTTTTCATCACTTTTTAGTATGAAATATTTACTAATTTTCTTTGTGATTCTTCCTATCATTATGGATTATTTAGAAGTTGTTTAATCTCCAAATTTTAAGTATCATATCTTATTACTTATGACAAATTTAATTTAATTATTATCAAAATATATTCACTGTATAATTTCATTTTTTTAAAAAGTATTTAGATTTGTTTGATTTTTTATGAGGACTTTGTGTATGTATCATCTGCATTGAGTTTTCTGTATTTTTTAGGTATATTGTTCTACAATTCTCAATTAAATCATTCTGGTTGAGAAGGGACCTAAGAATATCTACATCTTTAGTAGTTTTTTCTCTAATTGCTCTGTCAAATGCTTTGTGAGAAGTGCTAAAATTTCCACGCTTGCTGTTTTGGGCTGCCTCTTTGATTCTATCAATATCTTTCTCGTGCATTTTGAAGCTCTGTTATTAAGTGTAAACATATTTGTTAAACAAGGTTTACAGGAGGGCATTGTTTTGCACTAACTTCCTGAACTAGGTCCCATCAAACCAGACCAAACCAAAATACTATAACTTATACTATGTGCAAGGAAGTAGGTAGATCCCCAAATAGACCAGCTTTCCCTGAAGACAGGAGATTCATAGCAACCAGTCAAAAAGAGCCTAGTCTACCTGAGTCAGTGTGATAAGAAATGTCTCCTTTGCTTCAACCTTACAAGAAAAGTGACCTGTAGTAACTTTATGTTAACCAATCTGCTTTTTAAAATTGTTCTGCCTTCTAGCTCCTCCCTTACAAAAACCAACCATTCTGGCATGGCCTGCGGAATATTCATTCTATTTTATAAAATGAGGTGTTTCCTGATTCCAGAATTAAAAATAAAAAATGTATATCTTTATGTTAAATTTGTTGTAATTTTGTCTTTTGACACATTTATGATGGTTATTTTTTATAAACTTCTCATTATATTGCTAGAAAATATCCCTTTTTACATATAGTAATACATTTTACTCTGAAGCTCATCTTATTTGATATTATGATATATTTATCTATAATAAATATTATACATTACATAGTTGATATATTATTGATAATACTAAATATGAGAGTTCTCTCATATTTCACCTTTAGACAGTGAAACTTTATGCTGCAGGTTTAGTTAATGACTCGTTATAAGGAAGTAAGAAGTAAGTCTAAAATTATAACGACCCACATTAGTTACAATGACTATCTTGTGATTCTAATGCTTTTAGTAATCATTTCGTGCTCATTAGTACAAATGAGAAAGATTCCATACCAAGCTAAAAATTTAAAAACTAAGTTTTAGTTTAAAAGAAATATTTAAAAATCATTTTTCATTATTACCACATTAGATACATTCCAAATTTAAAACAAACATACCTAAGAAGAAAAGATCTAAACCATTTCATAATAAGAAATAAAACAAAAATTAGAAAAACATTTTTTATCACTGGCTTTCAAATAAGTTATATGCTAACAGCAATTCTCTCTTGTTTTAATTATCATGATGAATTTGGGGTTACTGTATTACCATACAGCCTATCCAGTCAGAGCACACACTTTGCTTAAACCTTATCAACTCTATAAAGATTTCACTGGCTTCTTCATCTTTCCTTCGGACACTTTCTGTCTTTAAAAATTATGGTAACCTTCTCCAATTAAGAATTATATAGTGTTCTGTATTTTTTCTTTCTATTAACTATTATATTTTAGGTGGTGCCATTTTTATAGAAACATTCATAGCAAGTAGTATGTATGTTGTAATAGAAAGACAAGGAAATAAAATAAAAATAATTAATAATTTGATACGTAAACTTTTAAAGTAAATACTGATTAACTTCATGTGTAAAATTTGCATAAACTTTTAAAGTAAATACTGATTATTAACTTCATATGTAAAGTTTGCATCTGAAATTATCAACTCATGTTTTCTATAGCTATCATGTTAAAAAGATTTACAGTTAGAGGGGCCTGGCGCAGTGTCTCACGCCTGTAATCCCAGCACTTTGGGATGCCGGGGTGGGCAGATCATGAGGTCAGGAGATCGAGACCATCCTGGCTAACACGGTGAAACCCCGTCTCTACTAAAAATACAAAAAAATTAGCCGGGCGTGGTGGAGGGCGCCTGTAGTCCCGGCTACTCGGGAGGCTGAGGCAGGAGAATGGCGTGAACCCGGGAGGCAGAGCTTGCAGTGAGCCGAGATCTCGCCACTGCACTCCAGCCTGGGCGACAGAGCAAGACTCCGTCACACACAAAAAAAGAAGATTTACAGTTAGAAAGTAGGAGTACTTTCAAGATATTGTGCATCAGAGTGACTATAATTAATGACAATATATTGTATTCTTGGAAAATGCTAGAGTGGATTTTAAGTGTTTTTACCACAAAAATGATAACTATGTTAGGTTATAGATTTGTTAAATAGCTAGATTTAACCATCCCACAATGTATATATACTTCAAAACATCATGCTGTACACAGTAAATACATACAATTGTATATGTCAATGAAAAAAATAAATTTGAAAGAAAAGGAAAAACTTTGAATTACTTGATTCAACATGTTTGTATTAATCATGATTTCCTAGTATAGTGAAGAGCAATTTAGTGTTGATAATTGAGTCAAGCATGAATTATCAATGACATAATATGAAAAATTATTAGAATGCTCTACAAATGAAAAAATGAAGCTGTTACCACCTGAATCCACTGAAAAGCTTTACCATCTCAAAAAGTAAGACAATTAGTGTTTTGTGCCTCCTCATGAAATTCAGTATGAAGTACATGGGACAATCTATGAGATAGTCTCATTAAAATACTTGGCCTGAATCTAATCAAAATTCTAGAATTAACATTTACGTGGGAATTTACATGGGAAATAATTTCCATTTACATGGGAAAACACATAATAAAGGAAAAAATATAAATGCAACTAAAAAATAGACAGACATATTAGGATATGGTACATTCAAATGGACCGCTAACAGGGTGAGGGGGACAAATCTAGACTGTAAGAAACTTAAGAGACACATCGAATACAAATGCAATAGGTGGTCTTTATGGATCCTGATTCACGTAAACAAATGGTGTAATTTTTACGATATCAGACAAATTTGATTCTTGATTAGGTGCAAATTTATATAAAGGAAACACTTGATAATTTTGCTTGAAAAATACTGGCTTTACCTTTAAGTAAGACTGTGTCCTCTGTTCAGAGATTCAGTGGTAAAATGACATGTGGAATTTTCTTTAAAGGCCTTAGCAAAAAAAAGATGAAGGGATGCATATAAACCACATGTAGCAAAATCCTGATAAGTTGGGAAATGAAGAGATTCACTGTACTTTCCTCACTACTTTAAATATATATTTTAAGTTTTGTTAACATTTTGTAAAGTATAATATTTTCACTGACAGAAACAGAATGAAAAACTTGAAGGACAAATAGTAAAGGTTTTTTATTTTTATTTTTTTTCTGAGATGGAATCTTGCTCCATCACCCAGGCTGGAGTGCAGTGGCACGATCTCGGCTCACTGCAACCTCTGCCTCCCAGGTTCAAGTGATTCTTCTGCCTCAGCCTTTGAGTAGCTGGGATTACAGGTGCCCACCATGGTGCCCAGCTAAGTTTTGCATTTTTAGTAGAGACAGGGTTTCCTGGCTGGTCTCGAATTCCTGACCTCGTGATCTGCCTGCCTCAGCCTCCCAAAGTGCTGGGATTACAGGCGTGAGTCACTGTGCCTGGCCTAGTAAATGTTAATTTAAACATAGTTTGATCTTATTTATACTTCCTCTTAAGCTATCTTTTGTGACTCAATTAATGGGTCATTTGTTGATTAAATACAGTATCATCTAGCATAATAAAATGTTTTTTTCTATAAATTATGTATGTTTTGAAGGCCCAGCCCCCAGTACTTGAGAATGTGACTGCATTCGGAGATAGGTTCTATAAACAGGTGATTAAGATTAAATGAAGTAATTAGGGTGGGCTCGAATCCAATTTGAGCAGCGTCCTTATAAGAAGAGAAAATTAGTACACACAAGAGGCATCAAAGATTATATGTACAGAGAAAAAATCATGTAAGGCCCCAGTCAGAAGACAGCCATCTACAAGCCAAGTGGGAAGGTTCCAAGATAAACCAAACCTGACAACATTTTGATCTCAGACTTCTGGATACCATAACTGAGAAAATAAATTGTTTAAGCCACTCAGTCTGTGATACTATACTTTTGTTTTGGCAGCCCTACTAAACTAATACAGCGTTGCAGAGAATACAGAAGTGTAAAGATAAGAAACCCCAAAATAATTAAGAAAATATGAAACATGAAGGAAATTAGTGCAGATTCTTAGGAGACAATAATCTATCTATTTTGCTAAAAATGTTTTACTAGGTAACTAATATTTTTGGACTAGATCTTACATTCTCAAGGACAAATTTTAAATGCATTAATACAGTATTGAGTTTACGGAATGCAGTGGGCCAGATAAATTAAGAAATTTAATTAAAAATTAAATATAAACATGTAAGAGTAAAACTCTTAACATAGAAAGTTGAATTTAACCACAAGATTATGGGTACCTTATTTTTTAAAAGATGATTTATGAAATCTTTCTTGTATTTGCAAAATGATTTATGTATATGTTCATAAGTGTTTGGCCAGGTGAGTAGGCAAAAAAAAAAAAATAAATAAAAAGCACAGAAAATCAATGAAGAGGAGATGGTGGTTTATGGAAGTCAAAGAGAACTGGATTCTAGAGACAACTCCAACAATGATTAGCTACTGACTCACACTACCAAAATCTTTAGTTATCATTTCACAGAGAAAAAGAGGACTATATATATATATTAGTCTTTTTAGTGTTGCTATAACAGAATACTTGAGGCTGAATAATTTGTAAAGAAAAGAGGTTTATTTGGCTCATGATTCTAGGTCTTGTGAGGGACTCCCTCATGCTGCTTCCTCTCGTGGCAGAAAGCAGAAGAGTGCAAAAAGATCAGAGGGTAAGGGAGGAAGCAAGAGAGAGAGAAACCAAGGAAGCCAGACTCTTTTTGAACAACCAGTTCTCATGAGAAACAACCGATTCTCTCAACAGTGAGAACTCACTCCCCCAAATAAGTGCATTAATGTATTCATAAAAGGTCTACCCCCATGACCTAAACATCACATACCAGGCCTCACTTCCCAATACTACTACATCGGGGATCAAATTTTAGCATGAGTTTTCATGGGGAGAAACCACATCAAGCTCTATCTATCTACCTATCATCTATCTATCTGTCTGTCTGTCTGTCTATCTATCTATCTATTTACCTACCTACATACCTATATATGATTATAAGAAACATGAGGTTAATTATAAGAAACTGGCTCATGTGATTATGGAGCCTTGAAATACGAAGATAGAGGCAGCAGCAGATTTGATGTCTGATGAGAGCCCTCTTTTGCTCTTAAAAAAATGGTTTGCCTACCACTGCCTTCTTTCTGTGTCTGTATTTCAGAGGAAGAGAGTTGTGGTGTCCTCATCCTCTTATAAAGGCATGAATCTCATCATGGGGTCCTTGCTCTCATGACCTCATTTAAACCTAATTAGCATCCACAGGCTCCACTTCCAAATAACATTACACTGAAGATTAGGGCTTCAACATATAAATTAGTGGGTACACAATTCGGTCCATAGCATTGGGCACTGGTACAACAAATTCATGTCTTTCTCAAAAGCAAAATACAGTCATCCCTTGATATCCAAGGAGGATTGGTCCCAGGACCTCTCACAGATACCAAAACCCAGATGTTCAAGTTTCTAAAATGGTGTAATATTTGCATATAACTTGTGCATGTCCTTTCATATACTTTAAATCATCTCTAGATTACTTATAATACCTAACACAATGTAAGTGCTGTGTAAATATTTGCTATACTCTATTGTTTAAGGAGTAAATGACAAGAAAATTGAATCTGCACATGTTCAGTACAGATGCAATTTTTTTTTCAAATGTTTTTGATTCACAGTTGGTTGAATCTATGGATGTGGAACCCACAGATACAGAAGGCTGACTATATATTCATTCCATTTTAACAGCCCCAAGAGCCTTAATTCATTTCAGCATCAACTCTGAAGTCTAAAATTCAAAGCCTCTTCTAAGCATTTTTAAAATCAGATATGGATGAGACTCCAAGTAAAAATCCATCCTGAAACTAAATATCCCTCCAGCTATGAAACTGTGAAACTAGATAAGGTATGCAATTTCAAAATACAGATATGGGACAGGAGTAGGATAGACATCCTATTCCAAGGTAAAAATCTGAAGAAAGAAATGGATAATTTATCTCAAGATAGTCCAAAACCTAGCAAGGCAAATATCATTAAATATTAACACGTTAATCCTGTCTGGTTTGATGCTCTGCCTTTCAGAACCACTGGGGCAGCACTGCTGCCTCCATGGCTCTGCTGGTCATGGGCCATACCCCCAAGGATTTATGGGGACTGGTACCTGGCCTGGCTTAGTCAAGGTCATGTCCCTTACTCTTTGAGACCAAAGAGGCATCCCCAGTGATCTCTGAATTGCCTTTGGGAGAATTCTTCCATTCTCTTGAAGAATAGCATATATTTGTAGCAGAATAGCAAAATAATTCAGTCCTAAAAAATAGAAATCCAAGAGCCTTCCTTCATTTCATCCCATCACTTTCCCTTTCAGTTCAAACCGGCAGTGTGCCTGCTCATATAATCCTGTGTGTATGTTTTCCTGTATATATCACCCATCTAAACACTTTGTGTACATACTTGTATAGAAAATTTAATTGTGCTAGTTTTCATTTGTATCAGTTTGCTAGAGCCTCCCTTATTAAAACTTATTGCAGCTTCACCTCTTTCTAAGATAATTCAATAAAGCCATGGAACTTCTAAGATTTTTGAGTTTGTTTTAAATCAGAAGCACACCTCTGAAATTTTGAAATAGTGAATCAAAGGGTCTTCAGACTGATAATTTATTTTTCTTATTTTATTCTCTCAACATTCTAATTAAATGTATATGTAAACTTGTTCATCTCAATCATTGTGGTAACAAGATTTTTCTTCTATTATCTCTTCTTTTCATTTTATTATTATTATTACTTTAAAAGTAGTAGTAGGGGTTACCTGAATTAGCTTTGGTACTTGGAGTTTCTAAGAAACATATCTGAATACTTCATTTATATCCTGTATACCCTCTTTTGCTATTTTCCAAAATTTGTTAAGTTGCTCACAAAGTGGCTCTCATATATTACTTCATTTAATTCAGATCCTTTAAAAATCTGTAATATTTCAAAATGTGCTAATTTCCTTCAAAAGCTTTTGACCAACCTTAATGGATTTGATGATGAAAGGGGAAACACTGCCTACAGCAAGAAATGGTATGAAAGGAAAAGCACTGGATATTTCCTGAGTTTGGTAACGACTAGTGCAATTTATTTGCAATCCCTATGTATAAAAACAGTTTGGCTCATCCAAGAAGGTACTGCAGTTCTCTAGAATTAAGTCCTGTCATGAAATCGCTTGGACTCATTTAATGCTTATTGATTTTCATAAACAAACACTGAATTGTTGGGTGGTTAAGATGAAACAATCGCATAAACTGATATGCTTTCTCCAGTACAGATATGGTTTCTCCAATACAGACACCCATTACTTGGAATGTCTTCCTTTCATGGCCTTTTCTTCTGATTTAATACTCACAAGTTATTTCTTCCCGGAATAATTTTGCCATCAAATACCTAAAATCTGAACAGAAACTGAATTATTTTGTTCATTATACTCTCTTTATTATTTATTTGTCAATTCCTCTATAAAACCGTGATTTTTCCTTCATGTTTCTAAGTACATTGCAGATGTCAGTACACTTGCCTTTAAATACTTCGTCATGAACGCCATGAGCTAGATCTGAATTTTGTTTAGCTTTTCTTTTGAGTTAAAATATACATACAATGAATTACACTAGACAAAGTGCGCGTTCACTGTCATTTGACAATTGCACACACCTTTATAATCCAAAGACCTATCAAGCAGGAGGGCTTAAGCAAGTGCATCAGTGGCCCTCTGGAACAGCTCTAGCTTACTGTGTTTCAGACTACATCAGGGAAGGATTAAGGCTCTTGCAATGCAGCAGGAAGTTAAATGTCTGCAGTCACACTGCCCATGCCAACTGTGGATCAGATCCTCTGGCCGTGGGGACCAATGCATTGCAAAGGACTGGATCTTGTGTACAGTGTCTCTCTCCACTTTCTGTACTTAACCACTTTAGACTTGACCTTAGTGTGCATGTTGTTTGTTTTCAGCAATCTTGAATCATGTGCTGGTTTCTTCTGTGGGTGACAATTATCTGCTTTTAACTTTGGCCACATTCATGTCATGTTCTATTCCGCAGCACATTCTGACTATCCAGTGAATAGGGAAATAGGTAGTATAAATAATCAACTTTGTACTTCTTTATAAAGATTATTGTGGATATTCCTAGGTACTTTGAACATTCATATAAACTTTAAAATCAGTTTGCCACTTTCCACCAACACACACACACATACACACACACACAGCTTAATGTAATTTGGATTGTGTTTGTCTTAAATCTGTAAGTCAATTAGGAAAACAAAATTGCCACTCTCAATTGTCTTCAAGTATTAGTACCTTGAATTTTATGAAATTCATTTCCTACAATTAAACTCACATAAATCCTCTCTACATCATTGTTGCTATTTGTATTTTTGCAGAAGGGGATTAGTTCTAGAAAAAAAAAGAAAGAGAGATGAGAGCAACTTCACCCTAGAAAATCAACGTTCACAAAGACTTTCCATCATGTAGTCAGATCTGTCATTAGAAAACTTAGTCTCTTATTTTCCAGTACTGGAAAAATTAACATCATCATCTTCTTCATTTTTCTTTTCTTTATTTATTTAAAAAATTTTTTATTATTATTATACTTTAAGTTCTAGGGTACATGTGCACATTGTTGAAGACAGTGTGGCAATTCATCTTCTTCATTTTTCTTCATCATCATCATTATCATTGTCTTCTTTATACCATCATATATTTTAAATAAAATTACAGAACCAAAAACAAAGTAAAAGTTAAAAAAAATTTCTACATAGGATGTCAGAATCCTACTAAAATGAATTAGAATTGAACCTATTTTCAATGTCTTCACTTTAAAAATATCTTTTTTTTCTGATTATAAATTGAATTTATATGTATTTGAAAAAAATGTTTAGAGAAAGGCCTTAGAAAGAAAACACAAGTAACAATTAAACTCACAATTCCAGGGAAAACCAATGTTAGTATTTGTGTGTACTTCACAGTAAACTACATAAAATAAATGAATAAAAATATAGGAATATTTATAGTAATGTACATACATAAAAGAATGCTATACAAACATCATTTTTTAAAGTTAAAATTAGGTTAGTTATTTTTATCATGCTTTCACATATCAAAATAAACACGAAGTATTTTGATGTGTCAGTTAATATCCTTTGAAAATATAATTTATACTAATTACTATATAAAAGTGAAATATCATTAATTTATTTACCCAAAGTTGAGAATTCTTTACATATTTTTACTATTATAAGTAATGCTATGATATTTTTTCCCATAAATATTTGATTAAATTACTTAATATTACTCTGGAATAATTTCTTAAAAGGAAACTCTGGATCTTGGCCATATTGCCACATTTTCTCTGCAGTGTGGGGCTTTATCATTCTATATTCTGTACTAGAAGGCACCTGTCTCCTCACATCCTCACTGACTGTAAGTGATACCATGTTTATATTACAACACCTTGATAGGTACAAGAGAAAAATATATGGACCCTACATTCCTGGAAGAAAAATTCACAAAAAGAGAATATACAGAGATTAAAAGACAGTAGGATTAGTTATTAGGAAGATGAATACAATAAAGAGGATGAAGTGGGTGGAATAATTGTGTCCCAGAAATATCCCTGTCCTAATCCCTGAAACCGACAAAGATTCCAATTTACATGGTAAAGGGAATTAAGGTTGCAGATGGAATCAAGGTTGCTAATCCGATGACCTTAAAATAGGGAGATTTCCCTGCATTATACCGTGAGTCCAATGCAATTCCAAAGGTCCTTATAAGTGAAGGAGGGAAGCAGAAGAGGCAGAGTCAAAATGAAGTGATATGAGAATGATTTGACCTGCTGCTTCACCACCCTTGAAAATTGAAGGAATAAGGCTATGAGCCATTAATGTGGGTGACTTTTAGAAGCTGGAAAGGAGTGAGAAACAGATTTTTCCCTTTTAACCTCCAAAAAGAAACTCAGTCCTGCTGACACTTTCGTTTTGGCCAATGAAACTCATTTTAGCCTTCAGAACTACAGAACTATAAGGTAATACATTTGTGTTGCTTTAAGACACTGAGAGTGTGGTAATTTGTTACAGCAGCCATAGGAAACTAATAGAAAACCTAAAAGAAAAATAAACATGCTGTGGTAGTATTAAAATCTATATTGTTGCCAAAACATTCCATGAAAATCCCTTTCATAGTGTTATCTTATGATCCATTTTATTTCTGTGGCATCTGTAGTAATGTTGCCTCTTTCATTTCTGATGTTGAGTCTTCTTTTTTTCTTTGTCTAGCTAACATTTATGAATTTTGTTTGTCTTTATTTTAAAAACTGCTTAATAGTCTATTTTAAGCTGATAAGTTCAATAGCACACAGAAACTCTACGATAATCTCTGCAGTCACACACAGGAGCTCTAACACCCTACCCCACACTTCATTTTATTGTTGCTGCAATTTACATCTATTCATATTGTGTATCTTTTAACATATTTTATTTAGTTTTTTTAATACTTTTGTCTTTTGACTTTCATACTAGAATTAAGTCATTATTACTGTAGTAATCATTTCACTATGTATATCTATATGAAAACATCACGTTGTATACCTTAAATATATGCAATAACATATTTGTAATGAATAAAAAATAATAGTTATTTATACACCACTATTGCAGTTACAATATCTGTATCTGTCCCTATACTTACCTTTATTATCAAGTTTCATACTTTCTTATGCCATGGTGTTGCTGTTTAGTATCCCATCATTTCAACTTGAAGAACTCCTTTTAGCATTTTTTCTAAGATAGGTAATATACTATTGGTGATGATCTCTCTCAGCTTTTGTTTATTTTAAGTAGTCGTTATCTCTTCTCCACTATTAAAGGCTGGGTGTAGTGTTCTTGGTTGGCAGTTTCTTTTCTTTTAGAACTTTGAATGTATCATCCCACTCCCTCTGGCCTGCAAGGTTTCTGCTGAAAAATTCACAGATAGTTTCATGGACATTTTCTTTTATGTGACAAGTTACTTTTCTCTTTATCTCAAAATACACTTTGTTTTTGACTTTTTACAATGTGTCTCAATGTTGATTTATTTGAGTTCATCTTATTTGGGAACTTTTGGGCTTCATGGATCTCAATGTCTATTGCCTTCCTCAGATTTGGGAAGTGTTCAGCCATTATTTCTTTAAGTAGGCTTTTTGGCCCCTTCTCTCCTCTCCTCTGACACTTCCTTAATGCTTATACTGGTGTCCTTGAAGAGGTCCTATCAGTTTCTTAAGTTTTCTCCATTCATTTTTGTTCTTTTTACTCTACTGACTGAATCATTTCCAATGATATGTTTTCAAGTTCACTGATTGTTTCTTCTGCTTCGCCTAGTCCGTTGTTGAAGCTGTCTATTAAACAATTTAATTCAGTTATTGTGTTCCTCAGCTTCAAGATTTCTGTTTTGGTACTTTAAAAATATTTTCTATGGCTTTGTTGAAATTCTAACTTTTTTCCTGCATTGTTCTCTTGACCTCCATAAACATCTTTGTATCATATTTTGCATTCTAAATGAAGTAAATCATATAATGATGTTTCATTAGGGTTGGTTTCTGAAGATTTATCTCTTATTTCTTTGTTTGGAACATCTTTGCCTGTTTCTACATTTTCCTTAGTTATCTGTGTTGATATTTGCACATTAGACACAGAAGGTCATCTCTCAGTCTTTACAGACTAGCCTTGTATAGGAGGAAACCTCCACCAACGAGCAAAGCCAGAGATTCTAGTCCTTCTAATAACTCTGTCTCTCTCCATGAACAGAAACAGGTGTGATTTTTGTCTACTCCTCTGTGCTGACCTGGGGTGGGAAACTATTGTATCAACCAGTCCAAACTACCATTTCTATTAATCTTTTATCTCAGGTGTCTAGACTGTACCAGACCCATCAGAGATCCAAGAGTGGCAAGTCTCATACCAGTTCCTTGTGTAGTCCTGGAGAGGTTGGGAGCTGGGCACAAGATCAATTCTTTTCTTCTCTAGAAGAAAGCTGACACTTGGGATATTTTCCCTGCTTGCTCTGTGCTGAGTAGGAGGGAGGATCTATGGTGTCCACCAGCACTAGCCTCCATCTATTTTCCTCCCTGGTGGCTAGACTGTGATAGGCCTCTCAGAGCTCTAAGACTGGTTAGTAAGATGCCAGTTCTTTGGAGAGCCCTGGAGAAATTTGGGTGTTGGATACACCAATCAAGTCTTCCACACCCTTCCCAATCCCAGGAGAAAGCTGAGAGCTGGAATTTTTTGCCTGCTCTCTATGTACTGAGAAGTAGGGAGGATCTACGCTGTCTACTGGCTCAAGCCCCATCTCCATTCTCCCACAGGTGTCTAGACTGCACCAGACCCATTCGAGCTCTAAAACTAGTTAGATAGATGCTAGATCTTCAGGCAGCCATTGAAAAGTTGGAGTGTCAGATACACAAATCAGCACTCTTCCTCCATAGCAGGAAGCTGAAAGCTGAGATTTCTTATCTGCTTACTCTATGTCAAGAAGTTGGGTTGTGAGGGGGCGGGGTCTGTGGCATCCACCAGAAGAAGCCACCATCTCCGTCCTCTGCAGAAAGCTAGATTGTGGTAGACCAGTCAGAGCTCCAACTGACAGAAGTAATTCATGTATAAAGCCCCTTTAAAAATTTTGGAGTACTGGATACAAATCAATCTCTTCCAATGACTGGGTGAAGCTGGGAACTAGGGGTTCTCTTTCTGATTGTATGGCAGTACACTGGGGACAGGGACTCCACTGAGAGGATGTTCTGAATCTCCCTACCAACTTTGGTAACTCTGATTTTTCATTTTCCCGGGACGTGGTAGTCATTCAATTAGCTTCAGAATTTCTTACAAAGATAATTTGTTCAAATTGTTGTTGAAATATGTTCTGGGGAGTAGGATGGTGCAGAACTTCCCACTCTGCCATTTTGCTGATGTCACTCTGTAGGAGACTCTTGATCCTATTTAAATTTTCTATTTTAGAAGATAGTTGCCTTTCTATGTTTAGAGTATGTATATATTCTGGTGTGCTTTTGTGGGCTGAGTTCCAAAAACGTTTAATTTTGATAGCTCTTTCAATATTATTATACTTCACTTTGCTTTTTTAATTCTGAAGTGGTTTCAGCTCAATCATTGTTGGTGCCATCTGGGGCAGAAGGCCCTCTCTAGGCCATTCATGTCATTGGGCCACTTTCACGCCTGAAGATGGAAGAAACAAAAACAACCAGGCTTTGGTCTTCCTATGTCATTTGATAGAGGGCTAGGAAATATCAGGTTTTATGGATAATACTTTTGTGGCTCATTCAGGCTCCATTTCACTGGCCTTATTCTACAGCAGGGTTGTATCAGCTAGGTAGGGCTTCACTGATGCCTCTGAAGGCAGATCAGTTAGCTGGTTACCTGGTTATCGAATGAGGGTTAGGTTAGTCATCCAGTGCTGTGATGTTGCCAATATGGGTGGAATGGACAGCCCACCAGTGCACTGAATGTGGAGTGTGTTTTTTGGTGGGCCTGCCAAGTCTGAAATGGCCACTGTGGGTGAATCAACACACACATGTGTCCTGACTCCCTGACTCTAAAGAAGGGGCTGGAGCACCTCCCCATGTCTTTGCTGAGCTATTCCATTCTTAGTCGTTTGGCCAGAAAGTGAAAGCTTTTATTTATTTATTTATTTATTTATTTGTGTATGCCTAGTGGAGGTTTGGGGTTAACGATGTGTCCAGCACCCAGTTTGGGATATACATGAAAGATAAGAAGAAACTCAGATAACTGACCTTCCTCAAGTCCAAAGGTCACTAGTCAGAATTTTTATTTTTATTAACCATCCTTCTATTCTGTATGTCCATGGGTTTTCAGTCTTTTTGTTGTTGTCCATTGACTTGTTTCAGAGTATTAAATTGTATTTAGGAGGAAGGATAAGGAAAAACTGAAACTACAAAACTTTGTTCCAGAGCATGCATTTATCATAGATGTTGAATAATGTTCTTCTTTAAAAACATAATAAAGTGTAAACATATTTTGAGTAATATTTATTTCACTCCAAGAACAATCAGCTTCAAGTGAAACATTATTTATTACATAAAGAATTAAACCAGGCATTATACGAGATACTAATATTTGTGAAAGATGCGAATGATGCTCTTGAGGATCTTCCTGCTGACACGGTTAGTGAGAAGAGGAAGTTAGGGAAGAAACAGAAAATTAAATAAATATTGTGCCACAGAAAGGTATATGGTAAGTACCAAAAATTTAAAATAACATAAGAATGGTTTTTAAAAATGTCTCTTAGATAATGTTTTCAACTAATTTATCATCTGAAATGGAATAGAAAACCTATTAATGCTTAGGACAATTTAACATGTGTAAATTGAAACTGTCTCAGAAATTTAAGATATAAGTTCAGCTTATCCTTAAAAAATTTTGTTTTAATTATTGTGAAAATATTTGCAAATAATTACGTATTTAAAGAACTGTATAGTGAATCAATTTCCCATCGTTTATATTCAATAACTATCTGTGTATGGTCAAGTTTTATTTTCTGTACACTCCGTATTCCCTTTTCCCTATCAATATTTCAGAGCAAATTCTAGGCAATTTCTTGAGTCATTCCTTGATGAGAGCACTAATCACTTTTATCTCAAGTTTTATTCTCTTTCTCCTCTTCCCCACTGGATTCTCTTATAAGAAGAATTTCTGTACACTCATCCACATGCTGCTTTTTGTTTTACATATAGTGCTGCAGCTCTGATGATTCAACTCTGCCAGAAGATGGATCTTTAATGATTAGCACTACACACTGACCAACTCAGAAGAAGGAGCCACACCACCTGTGACTCCAGCCCTGACTTCTGCTCTGGACTAGTGTTTCCGTAACAGTGACTTCAAAATCACTGTGATTTGAAGCCTTGTTGAACATGAAGATGTTACTCCTGCTGCATTGGCTTGGGGTGTTTCTGTCCTGTTCTGGACACATCCAGGATGAGCACCCCCAATATCACAGCCCTCCAGATGTGGTGATTCCTGTGAGGATAACTGGCACCACCAGAGGCGTGAAACCTCCAGGCTGGCTCTCCTATATCCTGCCCTTTGGAGGCCAGAAACACATTATCCACATAAAGGTCAAGAAGTTTTTGTTTTCCAAACACCTCCCTGTGTTCACCTACACAGACCAGGGTGCTATCCTTGAGGACCAGCCTTTTGTCCAGAATAACTGCTACTATCATGGTTATGTGGAAGGGGACCCAGAATCCCTGGTTTCCCTCAGTACCTGTTTTGGGGGTTTTCAAGGAATATTACAGATAAATGACTTTGCTTATGAAATCAAGCCCCTAGCATTTTCTACCACGTTTGAACATCTGGTATATAAGATGGACAGTGAGGAGAAACAATTTTCAACCATGAGATCCGGATTTATGCAAAATGAAATAACATGCCAAATGGAATTTGAAGAAATTGATAATTCGACTCAGAAGCAAAGTTCTTATGTGGGCTGGTGGATCCATTTTAGGATTGTTGAAATTGTAGTCGTCATTGATAATTATCTATACATTCGTTATGAAAGGAATGACTCAAAGTTGCTGGAGGATCTATACGTTATTGTTAATATAGTGGATTCCATTTTGGATGTCATTGGTGTTAAGGTGTTATTATTCGGTTTGGAGATCTGGACCAATAAAAACCTCATTGTAGTAGATGATGTAAGGAAATCTGTGCACCTGTATTGCAAGTGGAAGTCGGAGAACATTACTCCCCGGATGCAACATGACACCTCACATCTTTTCACAACTCTAGGATTAAGAGGGTTAAGTGGCATAGGAGCTTTTAGAGGAATGTGTACACCACACCGTAGTTGTGCAATTGTTACTTTCATGAACAAAACTTTGGGCACTTTTTCAATTGCAGTGGCTCATCATCTAGGTCATAATTTGGGCATGAATCATGATGAGGATACATGTCGTTGTTCACAACCTAGATGCATAATGCATGAAGGCAACCCACCAATAACTAAATTTAGCAATTGTAGTTATGGTGATTTTTGGGAATATACTGTAGAGAGGACAAAGTGTTTGCTTGAAACTCTACACACAAAGGACATCTTTAATGTGAAGCGCTGTGGGAATGGTGTTGTTGAAGAAGGAGAAGAGTGTGACTGTGGACCTTTAAAGCATTGTGCAAAAGATCCCTGCTGTCTGTCAAACTGCACTCTGACTGATGGTTCTACTTGTGCTTTTGGGCTTTGTTGCAAAGACTGCAAGTTCCTACCATCAGGGAAAGTGTGTAGAAAGGAGGTCAATGAATGTGATCTTCCAGAGTGGTGCAATGGTACTTCCCATCAGTGCCCAGATGACTTTTATGTGGAAGATGGAATTCCCTGTAAGGAGAGGGGCTACTGCTATGAAAAGAAGTGTCATGACCGCAATGAACAGTGTAGGAGGATTTTTGGTGCAGGGGCAAATACTGCAAGTGAGACTTGCTACAAACAACTGAACACCTTAGGTGACCGTGTTGGTCACTGTGGTATCAAAAATGCTACATATATAAAATGTAATATCTCAGATGTCCAGTGTGGAAGAATTCAGTGTGATAATGTGACAGAAATTCCCAGTTTGAGTGATCATACTACTGTGCATTGGGCTCGCTTCAATGACATAATGTGCTGGAGTACTGATTACCATTTGGGGATGAAGGGACCTGATATTGGTGAAGTGAAAGATGGAACAGAGTGTGGGATAGATCATATATGCATCCACAGGCACTGTGTCCATATAACCATCTTGAATAGTAATTGCTCTCCTGCATTTTGTAACAAGAGGGGCATCTGCAATAATAAACATCACTGCCATTGCAATTATCTGTGGGACCCTCCCAACTGCCTGATAGAAGGCTATGGAGGTAGTGTTGACAGTGGCCCACCCCCTAAGAGAAAGAAGAAAAAGAAGTTTTGTTATCTGTGTGTATTGTTGCTTATTGTTTTGTTTATTTTATTATGTTGTCTTTATCGACTTTGTAAAAAATGTAAGCCAATAAAAAAGCAGCAAGATGTTCAAACTCCATCTGCAAAAGAAGAGGAAAAAATTCAGCATCAACCTCATGAGTTACCTCCCCAGAGTCAACCTTGGGTGATGCCTTCCCAGAGTCAACCTCCTGTGACGCCTTCCCAGAGTCAACCTCAGGTGATGCCTTCCCAGAGTCAACCTCCTGTGACACCCTCCCAGAGTCAACCTCGGGTGATGCCTTCTCAGAGTCAACCTCCTGTGATGCCCTCCCAGAGGCAACCTCAGTTGATGCCTTCCCAGAGTCAACCTCCTGTGATGCCCTCCCAGAGCAAACCTCAGGTGACGCCCTCCCAGAGCCAACCTCGGGTGACGCCCTCCCAGAGTCAACCTCATGTGACACCTTACCGGAGTCAAAGTGGGAAACAAAAGCAATCAGTACCAATTCCAAAAACTGTATCCAGAAAAGGTACATTAAAAAAATAATTCCTAGTATGTTTCTACTTACTCTTCACTGTTTTAAATAATTGGAAAGTTTATTTTTCTGAAAAACTTGCCACTTTATATTTCCCAAAAAAGCCATGGCATATGTGTGGTGTACCAATTTTTAACTTGTTGTCTTTCAGCTTCCAAATCCTTTCTTCTTTTTCACTCTACTTTATAGGAATCATATTTCTGCTAAACCAGCCCTCATCCTATAGGGTTTTGCAACAGGGAGAAAGAATAGGAAATTAGAAATCTGGGAGATCTGTTTTCTTCCTGTTTATCAGTATTTCCTGAATAATAGGTTTTACACTGCTAACAATACTTGATTTTAATCTCCCCCTACTTTTTAAAACTCACTCCAGAAAAACTTCATTGTCTGCTGTCTGGTGTGTTACACTCAGGGTTCTGGATTCCAGTTCTTTGAGCTCCATGCAAATGTCTCAAACTTCTAGCACTAGCTGAGCAATACCTATTGTTAGAAATCTGAGTGTGAGATCCGGGGGGCCAGTCCTACCATCTTCTAGGTTCAGCTAACTCCAATCATTTCCATTTGCTACTTAGCTTCATGAATGGAATCATTTTTTTGCAATTAGTAGTTCATATTTAGTAACCAATTAGTAGTGTGGTGTCTACCTTAACTTGTTCTGTCCTTCAACTGCTGTTTACCCAATTACTAATATTTAATTTTATCCCTCCAAAATCACTCATGTGGTTTCCCTTTTTCTGACTAAGCTCTGTTATAGTACTAATCTTGATATAATGGATGAAGCAGGAGTGAGAAGGCATCATATGCTTTATTTTTTAAAATTTACTTTTAATTTTCAGGGTTTTTTTTTATCATTGCCCTTCACTGTCTCTGGAAAATTACTTAAACTTATAGACAGTTTACTTCAAAATAAGGTGGGATAATAATAACAGTTCTCTTTCAACTTCTGGGTTCCTCTGGTTATAAAATGAGATGAAGCACAGCACTATTCACAGCAGCAAAGACATGGAATCAACCTAGGTGCCCATCAATGGTGAAATGGTGTATTAGGGTTCTCTAGAGGGACAGAACTAATGGAATACACACACACACATACAGAGAGAGAGAGAGAGAGAGAGAAAGGGGAGTTTATTAAGTATTAACTCACACAATAACAAGGTTCCGCAATAGGCCATCTACAGGTTGTGGAGCAAAGAAAGCCCGTCTGAGTTCCAAAACTGAAGGAGTTGGAGTCTGATATTTGAAGGCAGGAAGCACCCAGCATAGGAGAAAGATGTAGGCTGGGAGGCTAGGCCAGTCTCTCTTTTCACATTTTTCTGCCTGCATATATTCTAGCTGTGCTGGCAGCTGATTAGATTGTGGCAACCCAGATTAAGGGTGGGTCTGCCTTTCCCAGCCCACTGACTCAAATGTTAATCTCTTTTGGCAACACCCACACAGACACACCCAGGATCAATACTTTGTATCCTTCAATCCAATCAAATTGACACTCAGTACTAACCATCGCAAGTCCACCCCTTGTCAACTTGAACCCATACACATCTCTTGAGATCATGCATAATCTTCAAATAAAGACAATAATATGGTCATAATTATGCCTAAAATAATACAACTATCCTTCATACAACTGGAAATGCACCAATCTCCAATCCAAATACTATTACATAAAATTAACAATACTTAAATGCTGATATGAAGTCAATAAATCTTGTCTCATGATAAATGAGAAAGGAAATAAAATGAAGATATTTTCTTAGTACAAGTGTATACATGCACAGAAATGTTTTCAACAAAAGAAGGAGGAAAATACTCATGACAATTTCAGTCCTCGTTTGGGCAGCTGGTCACGTGGTCATGGCTGGTATTGATGACTACCTTCTACTACCCATTCTGTATTCCCTTTGCCTTCGGCAAGCACCTCAGCAGGTCCTTTTTTTTTTTTTTTAAATTTCCCTGGTGGAGTGACCCAAACCTTCATTCCTGTGGGATCTGGTCATTTGTAGTCTTGCCTGGATTAGGCTGTTGTAGTTTCCCATTTACCTTAATCACAGAGCATGGTAATACTAAAAGACGCCCTAATGGATCTCTCGTATTCCATGCATACTCTTCCTTACCTCCATTGTGGAGTAATAGACTGATTTCCTCTTAATAGTCTGGGTAAATCACCCCAGTCAACACTGTAACTCCCTTCTTAGCTTGTTGACTTAAAGTAGGAGGAGCCCAAAGTGTCCAGGTGGCAATCTTAACTTCCAGTTTAATGGAATCATTGTTGTGTATCCTGGTGGCAGCATTCCTCCCTCTGGAACTAAGACCTCTAGGCCAGCAGAACGTAATGTCATGGAAACAGGAAGCAAAAATTTTGCTAGTGGATCACTGTGGGTAATGGTGAGTGGTGTCACTTCCACCCCTTGATTCCTGGAGCCATGAATCCTGGCTATGGGAGAAACAGTACCATATATCGGATGCTGATTCAGAGCATATACAGCCTTGTGGAGAACTTTGCCCCAGTCACGAAAAGTATAGTCGCCTAGTTGGCATTGTAATTGTGACTTCAAAAGGCCATTCTACCATTCTATCAATCCAGCTGCCTCAGGATGATGGGGAACATGGTAAGACCAGTGAATTCCATGAGCATGAGCCCACTGCTACACTTCTTTAGTTGTAAAGTAAGTGCCTTGGTCTGAGGCAATGCTGTGTGGAATACTATGATGGTGGAGAAGGCATTCTGTGAGTCCACAGATGGTAGTCTGGCAGAAGCGTTGCATGCAGGATAGGCAAACCCATATCTGGAGTAAGTGTCTATTCCAATGAGGGCAGACCTCTACCCTTCCCATGATGGAAGAGGTCCAATATAATCAACATGCCACCAGGGAGCTGGCTGATTACCCTGAAGAATGGTGCCAAATAGAGGGCTCAGTTTTGGTCTCTGCTGCTGGCAAATTGGGCACCCAGCAGTGGCCTTAGCCAAACCAGCCTTGGTGAGTGGAAGTCCATGTTGCTGAGCCCAGGCATAACCTCTGTCCCTACCACCATGGCCATTTTGTTCGTGGGCTCATTGGGTGATGACGGGGTGGCTGGGGAAAGAGGCTGAGTGGTGTCCACAGAAAGGGTCATCTTATCCACTTGATTATTAAAATCCTCGTCTGCTGAGGTCACCTGTTGGTGAACACTCACATGGAATACAAATATCTTCACAGTTTTTGACCACTCAGTGAGTTCCATCCACATACCTCTTCCCAAATTTCTTTGTCACCGACTTTTCAATCGTGCTTCTCCCAAGTCCCAGACCATCCAGCCAAACCATTGGCTACAGCGCGTGGATTAGTATATAATTTCACATCTGGCCATTCCTCCTTCTATGCAGAGTCCACAACCAGGTGCGTTGCTTGAATTTCTGTGCACTGGGAATATTTCCCTTCATGTCTATCCTTCAGAGGTGTCCTAGAATGGGTCTGTAGTGCTAGAGCTGTCCACTTTCGGGTGATGCCTGCATATCATGAAGAACCATCTGTGAATCAGGCCCTAGTCTTCTCTTCCTCTGTCAACTGATCATAGATAACTCCCCATGAGGCCATTGGTGCAGGCCGGGGAATAGAAGACAGAGTGGCAGGAGTGGAGACCATGGGCATTTGAGCCACTTCCTTTTGTAACTTACTTGCGCCTTCAGGACCTGCTCGAGCCTGATCACGTACATACCACTTCCATTGATAATGGAATGCTGCTGTGCATGACCTAATTTATGGCTAAATGGGTCAGAAAGCACCCAGTTCATGAAAGGCAGTTCAGGTCACATGGTGACTTGATGACCCATAGTCAAACATTCAATTTCCACCAAAGCCCAGTAACAGGCCAAGAGCTGTCTCTCAAAAGAAGAGTAGTTATCTGCAGAAGATGGCAGGGCCTTGTTCCAAAATCCTAGGGGCCTCTGCTCTGATTCACCTATGGGGGCCTGCCAAAGGCTGCGAACAGCATTCCTATCAGCCACTGACACCTCAAGCACCACTGGATCTGTGTGGTCATATGGCCCAAGTGGCAGAGCAGCTTGCACAGCAGCTTGGATCTCTTGCAGAACCTTCTTGTGTTCTGGATCCCGCTCAAAACTTACAGCTTTTTGGGTCACTTGATAAATGGGCTGGAGTAACACACCCAACTGAGGAATGTGATGCCTCCAAAATCCAAATAGGCCCACAAGGTGTGGTGCCTCTCTTTTGATTGTAGGAGGGGCCAAATGCAGCAACCTAGCCTTCACCCTGGAAGGATTATCTCGACAGTCCCAACACCATTGGACCCCTAGAAATTTTACTGAGGTAGAAGGTCCCTGAATTTTAGTCAGATTAATTTCCCATCCTCTGTCATGCAAATATCTCACCAATAAGTCCAGTGTGTTTGCTACTTCTTGTTCACTGGCTCCGATCAGCATAATGTCACCAATGTGATGGATCACTGCAATATCTTGTGGAAGTAAAAAGTGATCAAGGTATCTCTAAACAAGATTATGACACAAAGCTGTAGAGTTGACATACCCCTTAGGTAGAAGAGTAAAGATATATTGTGAGCCTCGCCAACTGAAGGCAAATTACTTCTGGTGGGGCTTTGGACAGGAATAGAGAAAACAAATTTGCCAATTCAATGGCTGTATATCAGGTACCAGGAGATACCAAGACCAGCTTGGCTGTGGAGACCCCAACCCAGCAGCACTAGAGGAATTGAAGACAAAGACACAGAAATAGAGTGCAAAGTGAGAATCGGGGCTAACAGCCTTCAAAGCTGAGAGCCATGAACAGAGTTTGACCCACATATTTATTGACAGCAAGGCAGTGATAGGCATTGCTTCTATAGATTATAGATTAACTGAAAGCATTCCTTACGGGAAACAAAGCTTTCTTAGTGAGGAGCAGAGAATAAGCTCTGGCTGATTATCTGTAGCAAAAATATATTGTTAAGGTACAGGCCACTCCTGCTATTGTTTGTGGTTGAGCAGTTTTCCACTCCAGGCAGGCCAGGTGTTCCTTGCCCTCCTCCAGTAAACCAACAACTTCTAGCAGTGTGTGTGATAGCCATCAAGAGCATGTGACATTGCTACAGAAATCCTGTTTAGGACCAGTTTCTTTAAGGCCTGTTTATGACAGGCTTAGGGATTGTTCCCTGCATGTCTCCTTTTCTGTTTTTGCAAAGCAATAAAGGCAAAGGCAGCTTTTTCACAGTGGGCTACTTCTCACAGAATTTAGGATCCACATCTGCAGACTACACAAAGACGACAGCAATTAAAAGCACAATCATCATTGAAATCACAGAGCCTCCAAGTGTCTTGATCCATTTTAACCAGTTAATAGCTGCTAATCCATCTGCAGCTCCTTCAAACACTTCAGTTCCTGGCATTAGTGTCAGATGTGCCTGAGAGGCTTGAAATACTTGTTCCTTCAGTTTTGCAATATCCAAAGATAAATTTCCAGTATGACCCTTTAAATGTCTCTTAATTATTTCCCACTCATGCTCTGTTTCACTACACAAATGAGGAGTAATGCAAAAATCAGAAGTATTCCAGTCATATTGTAACTGTATTCTATATTCTAAACTAGTTACTTGATCTCCTAGCCACATTACAATTTATCAGAGATCATTGATTTGATTAGCTAGTTTCCGGTCTATATTAGTTTGGGAATTCCACAGCAGAGTAGAATTTTTCTGCCAATTACTTACATAGTCTGCTGTTTGTACTGTGGAATGCAAAGAAACTCCAGCTACAATGGCAGTAGCTGTGACAGCAATCAATCACATAATGATTAAAATTAAAGTAGCAATGAAACACCGAGAGTGCCTCAAAATCTTTTGAAGAATTTCAGTAATAATATGCATAGAAGGAAAGGCTTCCCAAGGATGGGAAATCTTTACAGGTATCCATACTCCTTCTCAGGCTCTTACCACTAAAATAGAATGATCAGTATTATATAAGGAAGAATTCACACAAGAAGACAATATACATTATTGACAAGTCACATGATGATTAGTGAGATCAAGTTTTAAATCACCCACTACAAGCAGGAAAGAGGCCTCATTATCAGTCTTGACATGGTCGCAACTGGGGAGTCTTCAGGTGCCTCCCAAATCTCTTCCTCAGCATCTGGCTCATGATAAGGTTTCAGGTGTCTTGATGGTATCCAAATTGGCTGCTAGTTTTGGCCTGGAGAAACACAAGCATAACCTCTACCCCATGTTATTATTTTACCTATTTCCCAACTTTTTATTATTGGTTCTCTCCACCAAACCAGTTGTTTTGCTTCTGTCTTTGCCGCTGGTTTCTGTAGATGCTGTTCAGCTGCTGATAGCATCTGGCCTTTAGGCAGGCTCAAAAAATTTAAAGTCAATAATGCTAGATTCAATTGTATATACGGAGTCCCATATTCACTGTTTCCCCCTTTTTGTTTTTGTAACTGCTGTTTTAGAGAGAGATTCATTCTTTCCCAATGGCTTGTCCTTGTGAATTATATGGGATGCCAGTAATGTGTTTAATATTCCTTACAGAGAAAAATGTAGCTAGAGCATGGCTAGCTAGTATAGCCTGGGGCATTGTCTGTTTTAACTGAATCTGGAATGCCCATGACTGTGAAGCATTGCAGAAGATGCCATTTAACATAGGCAGAAGATTCCCATTTGACAGGAGCCCAAACAAAGTGAGAAAATGTATCTACACATATATGCACATAAGCCAATTTACCAAAGGAAGGAACATAAGTGACATCCATTTGCCAAAGAGAATTAAGTTCCAATCCTCGAGGATTAATTCTT
Organism: Pongo pygmaeus; assembly: GCF_028885625.2. Taxonomy (NCBI): domain Eukaryota; kingdom Metazoa; phylum Chordata; class Mammalia; order Primates; family Hominidae; genus Pongo; species Pongo pygmaeus. The sequence continues at coordinate 188,297,735 of NC_072376.2, forward strand.
CTTATAAAAGATGAGGAATGCACCATTTGGCAAGTTGGGCATCACTGGATAATAGCTTTAGCTCATTTCCAGGTTATGCTGTATCTGTGTTTGAGACCAGAGGTGTTAACGTGACTTAAATTGTGAAAGTGTTTAGCATTAGATAATGCAGTAGCAACTAGATGATCAGCCACTTGAGTACCTGTAGTCAAAAGTCCTGGAAGAGATGTATGAGCCCTAATGTGAGTAATGTAAATAGGGTGCATTGTTCTCCTAACTGCTGTTTGCAATTGGGTAAATAAAGTCATCAGTTGCTCATCTGTGTAGAATCATAGCTGAGGATTTTCAACTAACTGTGTAGAATGAACCACATATGAAGAATCAGAAATTACATTGACAGACATCTCAAAAGCAGTCAGCACCTCAATTACAGCTACAAGCTCCGCTTTTTGAGTTGAAGTATAGGGCATCTGGAAAACTTTGCTTTTTGATCCAGAATAAGAAGCTTTACCATTATTAGATTCATCTGTAAAAACATTTTCAGCACCTTCAATTGGTTTAAATTTAGTTATTCTAGGGAGAATCGAATTAGTTAATTTCAAAAATTGAACTAATTTTGTTTTCAGAAAGTGATTATCAAGAACACCTATGAAATCAGCTAAATGGGCTTGCCAAGTAAGATTATTTATAAAGGCCTGTTGTATTTGTGCCTTCGTAAGAGGGACAATAATTTTTCCATGGTCATATTCATGTAATTTAACAATTCGAGTTCTCCCATTTCCTATCAGAGCAGCAATTTGATCCAAATAAGAAGTTAGAATCTGTGAATTAGTATGTGGATGAAAGTGCCATTCTACCAAGTCCTGCTCTTGAACAATAACACCAGTAGGTGAATGCTGAGTTGGAAAAATCAATAAGTCTAAAGTCTTTTCTGAATCTATTCTAATTATTTGAGCTTTATGCACTTGCTTCTCAATCTGTAACTCTGCCTGAGCCTCTTTTAATTGCTGAGGGCTAGTGAGACTAGGATCTCCTATAAGGATAGAAAATAGATTACTCATGGCATAGGTAGGAATGCCTAGAGCAGGTTGTATCCAATTAATGTCCCCTAGTAATTTTTGAAAGTCACTTAATGTTTTCAGTTGATCCCTATGTATGGTTACTTTCTGTGGCACAATGGTAGTGCCATTTACTAAGGTCCCCAAGTAGGAGTAAGGGGTAGTAGTCTGAATTTTGTCAAGAGCTATAATTAAACTGGCATGAGAAATCAAGTTTTGCAAGTGATCATAATATTAGAGTAATATTTCCCGAGTGGGGGCAGCACAAAGATTATTATCTATATAATGAATAACGTAACAATGTAAAAATTTTTTATGAGTAGGTTCAATTGCTTGTCCTACATAAGTCTGACAAATTATTGGACTGTTTAACATGCCTTGTGGCAACATTTTCCAATGAAAATGCTTATCAGATTGCAGGTTGTTTACTGCAAGAATTGTAAATGCAAACCATTCATAGTCTTGCTCAGCTAAGGGATAGTAAAGAAACAGTCTTTTAAATGTATGACTATTAAAGGCCAATTTTTTGGAATCATAGCAGGAGAAGGCAATTCTGGCTGCAAAGCACCCATAGATTGTATAACTGAATTAATGGCTCTAAGATCTGTCAACAGTCTCCATTTACCTGATTTTTTTTTTTTTAAATAACAAAGACTGGAGAATTCCAGGGGGAAAATGTTGGAGCTATGTGTCCTTTTTCTAATTGTTCAGTAACTAAGTCCTCTAAAGCCTCTAGTTTCTCTTTACTCAGCGGCCATTGTTCTGTCCAAATTTGCTTATCTGTTAACCATTTTAAAGGTATAGGTTCTGGGGGCTTAACAATGGCTGCCATCAAAAATGATATCCTACACCTTGATGAGAATTCTGTCCTTCTGCTTGAAGTGGTTTCTTTAAACCTTGTAAATTTTTTCCTAATCCCATACCAGGGACATACCCCATTTCATGCATCATATGTTGACTTTGAGGGCTATACAGTTGTTCTGGAATTAACACTCGTGCTCCCCATTGCTGTAATAAATCTCTTCCCCATAAATTTATAGGTACAGAAGTTATAATTGGTTGAATAGTCCCAGGTCGTCCATCGGGCCCTTCACAATGCAAAATATAACTGCTTTGATATACTTCAGGGGGTTTACCAACTCCAACTATGTTAAATCGAGCTGGTTGAATTGGCCACGTGGACGGCCAGTGCTGTAGAGAAATGATTGAAATGTCCGCTCCTGTATCTACCAATGCTTTAATTTTTTTTTCCCTGAATAGTTATTTCACAGGTAGGACATTTATCAGTAATTTGATTCACCCAATAAGCTGCTTTTCCCTGTTTATTAGTGCTTCCAAATCCTCCTGTTCGTTTAGTTTCACTTTTCCCCATTTCCACATACGGCACAATAAGGAGCTGTGCTATATGCTCTCCTGGCTCTGCTTTCCAGGGAACAGAAGTAGATAAAACAATTTGAATTTCTCCATTGTAATCTGAATCAATGAATCCTGTTTGCACTTGTACCCCTTTTAAATTTAAACTAGACATACTTAGAAGTAATCCTACTGTCCCTGCTGGCAAGGGTCCACAGACTCCTGTTGGCACTTTTTGAGGAGGTTCCCCAGGCAGAAGGCTCACAGCTTTTGTGCAGCATAAATCTACTGCAGCACTACCAGTGGTGGTGGGGGACAGGCATTGTACAGGGATGAGGGAATGGCCTGAGCTGGGAATGCCCCAGTTTGAACCGGGGCCCAGGACAGGCCCCTCATGGCATTTCCTGAAATTGGGTTCCCATCTTTATCAAACTTAGAGTGACACTGATTAGCCTAGTGTTTTCCTTTTCTACATTTTAGACATATTTCAGACTCAGCAGTTTTCTTTTTTCCCCCAACTGGCGGCCTGACTTGCTGATTTTTTCTGCATTCTTTTTTAGTATGACCATGCTTCCCACAGTTAAAACAAGCTCGAGGAAATGGGGTATTTCCTTTACTCACTCTCAGTCCTGCCATTGCCTGGGCTAGCAGAGTAGCCTTAATGCAGATTACCTCCAATACCATCACAAGCTTTAATATAGTCAACTAAATGTGCTTTTCCTCTAATAGGTCACAGAGTGGCTTGGCACTCAGGATTGGCATTGTCGAAAGCTAATAACCGCAACACTATATCCTGAGCAGCTGAATCTGCAATCACCTTTTTAAGAGACTCCTGTAACCTGGTTATAAAATCTGCATATGTTTCTTTTGGTCCCTGTTTGACAGCACTAAAGGAAGGGTATAGTTCTCCTCCTGAAGTGATTTTTTTCCCAAGCTCTAATGCACACTGCTCTAAGCTGCTCTATGACATCATCCTGCATGACCACTTGTGAATCTAAACCAGCCCAGCTGCTGACCCCCAAAAGTTGGTCTGCAGTTATATTAATTTGAGGTTGGGCCTGGACATTGTGAGAAGCCTGAGTGGAAGCTTCATCTGACCACCAAGTTTTAAATTGTAAGAACTGAGCAGGAGTTAGACAAGCTCAAGTAAGAGCACCCCGGTCAGTAGGAATCATCTGACTGAAGACAGCAACATTCTTTAACAGTCTCATTACAAAAGGAGAACCTGGTCCATATTGATTAATAGCTTGTTTAAATTACTTAAGTATTTTAAAAGGAAAAGGTTCAAATGTAGCTATAATATTCCCCTGTTGATCAGGTCTATGTATTCTAACAGGGAACTGTCAAGCATCTATATCACCCTCTCATCTAGCTTGTTGGATTCCTGCCTGAATAGAACTGAGAGCAGTCGCTTGAGGCACTGCTTGAACAGTCACTAGGGCAACTACTTGTTGCCCAGTGTCCTCTGGAAAAGAAAGATCTGGAGGGTCAAGCCACTCCTTTTCTTCAAGATAATGGGGGTGTGCAGAGGAGTAGGGACAAACCTCTCCCTCCTTTACCACTTTAGCTGGCAAGAAAACCTGCTCTGGTACTTCATTATACACTCCTTCTTCCTCTGATTCCTTCTCCTCATCATCTGTGTGGAAAGGCTCCAAGGTGGAACGAACCAGAAAACCAGACAGTTATAGGAATATAACTGACCAGACAGTTATAGGAATATCCTCAGCACACTGACCAGACAGTTATAGGAATATCCTCAGCACCATCCTTATATGCCTTTTTCAGTGTGCTGCCTACATTTTCCCAGACCTCTACATTCATAGTTCCTCAGTCCAGAAACCAGGGGCAATATTTCTCTATCGCACTAAAAAGCTGTATAAGTCAGCTAGTGCTAACCTTCACTCCCCCTTTTCTGAGAAGCTGCCAAAGCAGACTCAAATAAGCCTTGTGCCTGCTCAACCCTTGTCCCATTGTTACCTTGATGCTTCTGAGTTCCTCTTCTTACATACCACGGAGATCGCTTAAGAGTAGTCGGGTGTCCTCCAGCATAGTTCCACGTTCTCCAACCATTACTCTGGTGATGCTTTGACCCGGGTTCAAGCCCCTATGTTGGACGCCACTTACCGAGACAAGCTCGGTTGTGGACACCCCAACCCAGCAGCACTAGAGGAATTGAAGACAAAGACACAGAAATAGAGTGCAAAGTGAGAATCAGGGCTAATAGCCTTCAGAGCTGAGAGCCATGAACAGAGTTTGACCCACATATTTACTGACAGCAAGGCAGTGATAAGCATTGCTTCTATTGATTATAGATTAACTAAAAGTATTCCTTATGGGAAACAAAACATTCTTAGTGAGGAGTAGAGAAACAGGCTCTGGCTGATTATCTGTAGCAAAAATATATTGTTAAGGTACAGGCTGCTCCTGCCACTGTTTGTAGTTTGAGCAGTTTTCCGCTCCAGGTGGGCCAGGTGTTCCTTTCCTTGCTGCAGTAAACCAACAACTTCTAGCAGTATGCGTGATAGCCACCACGAGCTTGTCATATTGCTGCAGAAATCCTGTTTATGGCCAGTTTCTTTAAGGCCTGCTTATGACAGGCTTAGGGCTTGTTCCCAGCAAGGAGATGTTTTAATTTTCTCAAGCAATGAAACCACATTTGGTATAGCAGCTGCAGTTGGAATCACCACTTGGTTAAGCTTACCATAATCCACTCTCATTCTCCAAGATCCATCTGTCTTCTGTACAGGCCAAATAGGAGAGTTGAATGGGGATGTGTTGGGAATCACCACCCCTGCGACTTTCAAGTCCTTGATGGTGGCACTAATCTCCACAATCCCTACAGGGATGCATTACTGTTTTTGATTTACTATTTTTCTAGGTAGAACCTCTAAAGGCTTCCATTTGGCCTTTCCAAATATAATAGAACTTACCCTACCAGTCAGGGAGTCAATGTGGGGGTTCTGCCAGCTGCTAAGTATGTCTATGTTAATTGTGCATTCTGGCACTGGGGAAATGACCACAGGATGAGTATGGGGACCCACTGGACCCACTGTAAGTTGGACCTGAGCTAAAACTCCATTAACTACCTGACTTCCATGAGCTCTTACTTTAACTGGAGGACCACAGTGAAGTTTGTGGACCCCTTAGAATCAACATCAACTCACAGCCAGTGTCCAGTAGTCCTCAAAATGTCTGAACACTTCCCATTCTACAATGCACAGTTACCCTGGTAAAGGGCTGAAGGTCTCCTTGGGAAATGATTGGAGAAAGATTCACTGCAATAATTGTCAGTAATGTAGTGGGATCTTTCCTCAAGGGGACCCAGACTCCCCTTCATTCAAGGAGTTCTGGGTCTGTAAACAGGAACCCCAAGTCTGGAAATTGATTGAGGCCATGATTCTCTGTTTTTATAATTCAAATTACTCTTTCATCCCTTCCACCTAGAAGTTTTCTGCTTATATAAATTAAGTAGGAATGCAGTAAGCTTCCTATCAATTTCACTTCTAGGAACACCGTTGTTAATTAGCCAATGCTAGAGCTCTACACAAGTCAGGCTATTCTGATTGCCATTTTGTCTCTGCTTCCCATTATGGTAACTATGCCCACATTGCCTGTGATGGTTGAGTGCCACCTTTTCATCCCTGGCACCTCGGGATCCATTTATTCCCATTGTATTTAAATTTTGTAGTTGAGTGACTGCAGTTCCCACTGTTAGATCTGACATACAGAAAAGAGCAATTACAGGGCACTTCAAAGATGCAGGTGCTGTCCTCACAAATCTATTTCACAAGGCATCGGTCAAGGGTATATCTCCTGGATCCTCCCAGCTGGGATGAGTAGATCTAAAGTGACTAATCCACTCCACCATCTCAATCTCCCTAAGCTTTTTGATCCCTTCCTCCACATTAAACCAAGGCAGATCAGGCATTTCCAGCTTGCTCACAGTGGGTGATCTTTTAATCCATATTTCAGCTAACCAAGCAAATAAACTATTAGAATTTTTTTAACTCCCCAAGCTGCAACATTAAATGCAGAGTCCCAACTTAGTGGGCCCAAATTAATAAATTTAGCCTGATCCAACTCTATGTTCCTTCCAACATTATTTCACACCCTTAATATCCATTCCCATGCCTATTCTCCAGGTTTCTGTTTATATAAATTAGAGAACTCAAGTGGCTCTTTTCAAGTATAGCACACCTCCTCATGGGTCACACTCTAATCTCACCTCTAGGTGTCCTTCAGGACTTTAGTCTAGTTATAGGTCTACAAGCAAACAGGAGTGTTGGGAGTGGCTCCTGAGGAGAATCAACATTATCTTGCCTGGCAACTGCCCCAGAGGAGGCCACCACTGTTGCCTCAGACAGCACAGGGTTTATCTCCTCATACAAAGGTGAAAAAGCTGATGCCAGCACAGGTTGGAGAGGGAATGTTGCCACTACTGAGGATGGGGAAGCTGTTTCTTATGACAAAAAGGGTTCATCAGAGTTTACACTTTGTGTCCCCAGCTTCAACAGGGTCCTCCTACACATTCTTATTCCAAGTTGCGAGGTCCCATTCTTTTCTAATCAATGCCCTCACTTTAACAGTAGACACCTGGTGAGGCTGTGCATGCACCTTTCATTGCAGCTCAGCCACTTGCATGATAAGAACTTGTGTCTGTTGTTCCATAATTGCAGCTCTTTCCCTACTGAAGCTGGGAGATAGAATCTCTGAGTTCATCATTTTCTTTCATCACTTTGTCCACTGAACTTAGGAGCAACCAACGTCATTATGTTCCTTGGTTCTCCACATATGGTCAAAGTTATTGTGTCACTAAATTCCTTGCCTCTCATGAGTGATGAATCAGGAGGGCCACATGCATTTATTTTGCGTAACTCTCTAAACAGTTCATGCCAAGGACTATCAGTGTTCTCCCTACTATTAGAAGTAGAGTCCTTAGCATTTTTGGGTCTAATTGTATTAAGCAGCCAAGTCCAGAAACCTCCAAACCAATGAAAGAACTTCATCCTTAATATTATGTTCCTCTAGAACCACTTCTGGTACCAAAATCTATATTAGTCAGGGTTCTCTAGAGGAACAGAACTAATGGAATATATATTCCACTTTATATATATATATGTACATTCCTATATATATCTCATATATATGTATCCCATATATATGGGAGTTTATTAAGTATTAAAGCGTACATTCACAAGGTCCCACAATAGGCAGTCTGGAAGTTGAGGAACAAGGAGAGCCAGTCTGAATTCCAAAACTGAAGAACCTGGGAGTCCAGTGTTCAAGGGCAGAAAGCATTCAGCATGGGAGAAAGATGTAGGCTAGGAGGCTAAACCAGTCTCTCTTTTCACATTTTTCTGCTTGCTTATATTCCAGCCATGCTGCCAACTGATTAGATTGTGCCCACCCAGATTAAGGGTGCTTCTGCCTTTCCCAACCCGATTCAAATGTTAATCTCCTTTGGCAACACTCTTACAGACACACCCAGGATCAATACTTTGTATCCTTCAATCTAATCAAGTTGACACTCGGTATTAACCATCACAAACGGATAAAGAAAATGTTTTGAATATGCCCCATGGAATAACATGCAGCCATATAAAATAACGAGGTCATGTCATTTGCAGCCACACGGAAGCAGTTGAAGGCCATTATTCTATGTGAATTTATACAAAAAAAGAAAACCAAATACTGCATGTTATCACTTATAAGTGGGAGCTAAACGCTGGGTACACACAGACACAAAGTGGAGAACAAGACATGGGACTAGAAGGGGAAGGAGGGAGGAAGAAAGGCAGGAGTTGAAAAACTACCTATTGGGTATTATACTCACTACCTGTGTGACAGGATCAACCATATCCCAAATTTCAGCATCATGCAATGTACCCATGTCATAAACCTGCACATGTACCCCTTGAATCTAAAATGAAAGATATACATAAATAAATAAATAAGGTACTTATATTTTAGGTAGACTGTAGTAACTTTAGAAAAGCAAATGATTCTTCTAGGGGAAAAACTATACCATGCCAAATAAATTAAAAAATTATTGTAAATGGATGAGGGAGCATTTAAATGAAAAGTAGAAGGCGTCATAATTGCAGAGAAGGGAAAACAATTCTGAACTGTCAGCACTTTCTTTCCTTGGAACACCTGATGTTTCTGAATACAAGTTAAATATCAGTCTTGGCCAACCCAGTTAGAGTTCCTCTATTGAGAAAAGAGAAACCTGAAGACCCCTTAGTGCCTAGAAAAGATTAGATTGATAAATTTTAAATTAAGGGATATCAAACTCAGTATCAGTTTTTCTTATGCCACATTTGTTGAGTTTACATCCTTTGAGGGAGGCTGAGGAGGCAGGGTGAAGCTCTTAAGGCAGAAATTTCTGTAATCCTGTTGTACTTGGGAAACAAAGATCGAATGGAAAGAAGGCTTGTCTCAAGCACATGTGCTGCCTCCCCTTTAAAACATTTACCTGGTTTTGAAGAAGCTTGGGACATAGGCTAGAGGACTGAGATTTGAAGCTCTGAGTATCAGAAATCAATCATTTACTGTATTTCAAAGCTGAGAAAATAGAGGTATTCTGGCTCTTGAGAGAAATTCTGTAGAGTATCTGAGTCTTACTAAAACTACACTTTTTGGCCTAATTTAATTTAAAATGTACTGAAGTTGTCAGTTACTCAGCCCATTTTCAAAACAGAAGATGGAACCTTCCTAAGTCGAAAGCAATACCACCTAAAGCTTCTACTGCTTTATTAAATAGAACATAAAGCATACAATAAAAACTGCACATAGCAAAAGCAAAAAGTTATGGACAATAACACAAAGAAAAAACAACAAAGACAGGAAAAAGAAGCCAGAAGCTAAGAGATGATCTATAGAGTCAAAAAGGTGATAACACACACACAAAAATCCCACTGTTAGAGAAAATGAAAGAAAAATGAACAAACTACATGAGGGAAGATAGATTCATTTCTCCAGAAAATTTGATTCTATAGATTTCACTTGCTATGTATATATTTGATAACAAAATATGTAAAGAAATCAGTAAATTGTTTGAATTACAGGCCTCATAGTTAAAAATACCGGATTAGTTAACTAGAAGAAGAGATAATGATAAACATCTCAACTGACATAGAGAACAAAACATTTAAAAAATAGTATAAGTAATAATTACACCATATTAAAAAGCCTAAAACCCATAAAATAGGGACCTATTTGTGGAAAAGAAAGAGAATTGAATAAAAGTTATGTAAAAACATACAATGCCTGAGAATTTTCTAAAAGTATGGAATGATATCATCCCATTCAGCAGCTCACTGAATTCCAACAGGATAAACACAAAGAAAACACACCTGGTCATAGTAAGACTGTTGAAAACCAGAGACACTGAGAAATCTTAAAAACAGCCGTAGAAAGAAGGCCCATATTTTAAAAGAAAGCACAATAAGATTGAGGGTGGCCTCAAAAAACGAAGTGCAGAAGACAACGGAATAAAAATTGTATGCCATAAATATAAACTATTGACCTAGTTACTTGTTCTTCAGGTAGAGTAAGTAACTAGGTCAGCAGTTATATTTAAGAGCTAGACATCATCAAGAAATGTCAATGTGAAGGTGGCAAAGAAGTACACAAGGTAGAGTAAATGTGTGGGTATATATAATAAAAATTAACTGCAAAAATCAATATTAATAATATCTTATAGATTCTAAAACATATGCAAAACGAAAATGCAAAATATCACAAAAGTTGGGAGGCATGTAAGTAGACAAAAAGTTCTAAGTTTCCAGTAGTAATAAGAAATGGTGAATTAATGATATATATTATATTGTATTATATTAATGTGAGGATGCATGATTCGATTTCTAGTGTGACCATTAAAATAATAAAAAATATAAATATAAGACACAGAAAAATCATAATAAATATTTGATGACTATAAATACAGGCAAGAAAGAAGGGAAGCAAACAATACATTTGTAAAAATAAGCAAACATAACTGGTAGATATAAGACCTATGTAAAACAGACTAAATAAAGCAAACAATTATGAGATATTTCACAATGAAATAAGTGTGCTAGCATTTTGCTGCTTATAAGAGATGTAATTTAAAAATAACGACACAGAGCATGTAGAGTATGGAAATTTTTATGCCTTGCAAATTTTAACCATAAGAAGATGGAGTTCTACTAATATTAGATAATGAAGGATTTATGGAAAGAAGCAAGAATAGAAATAAGAAAATCTGTTGCAACATGTCATCCCCGCTCATCCACAGTTTCACTTTCTGTGGTTTTGCTTTCTGTGATTTCAGTTACCCACCGTTAACCAGGTGAAGAAAGATGAGTACATTGTAAGGAGATATTTTGAGAGAGAGAGGGAAAGAGACCACAGTCACATAATTTTTATTACAGCATATTGTTAAAATGTTCTATTTTATTATTAGTTGTTATTGTTAATCTGTTAGTATGATAACTTATAAATTAAAACTATCATACATACAGGGAAAAAACAGTATATACAGGGGTCCATACTTTCCCCAATTCAGGCACCCACTGGGGCTTTTGGAACATATCCCATGTGGACAAACTGGGTCTACTGTATTTATCTACAAACATAACTTTAATATATATAGGGAAAATTTGAAAATAGACAAATTCACAATCATAGAGAGGAAGACTTTTAACCCACTTCCTCAACAGTGGTTGAAGAAGCAGAGAAAAATCTCTTAAGAAGAGAAGATCTTCAATATGTAATTGTAAACTTGATCATCTTAGATATAGTACAAAAAGACTTCAAAATGTTCATGAAAAATGGAATAAAAAGATAAAAAGTATAAACTTCATTTCTCAACAAAACCTCTATCAAGGTCAAGACAGTTTTGTAAGTAATGATAGCAGCCATGTAGTCCATCCCTAAAGAATAGAAGGTCCTGAGATTTTAACCATGTCAATGCAATCTTTTTTACATTATTAACTGAAGGAAAAATGGGTGTCCTTTAAATATTTTGTTAAGATTAGGAAACAAAAACAAGTCAGAAGAAGTCATATCAGGACTATAAGGTAGATGCCTAACTTTACTATTGAAACTGTCAGAAAATTGCTCTTGTTTGATGAGAATGAGTAAAAGCACTGTCATGGTAGAGAAGGACTCTCTGGTGAAGTTCTTCTGGATGTTTTCTGCTAAAGTCTTGGCTAACTTTATTAAAACACTCTCATAATAAGCAGATGCAATTGTTCTTTGGCCCTACAGAAGGTCAACAAGGAAAATGACTTGAGCAACCCAAAAAAACTGTTGCCATGGCCTTTGCTCTTGACTAATCTGCTTTTGCTTTGACAGGATCACTTCCACTTCTTGGTAGCCAGTGATTTGTGCTTTGTCTTCAGGATCACACTGGTAAAACTGTTCAACTTCTGTTACAATTCTTCAAAAAAAAAAAAAAATGCTTCAGGTTCTTCATTCCTTTTGCTTAAAATTTCCATTTGAAGTTCTGCTATTGTCTGCAGCTCATCTGGGTGCAATGGTTTTGGCAGCCATTGACGAGTGTAAAATTTCCTCAGTTTTAATGTTTGAGTAAGATTTCCATAAGCTGCACTAAATGAGACATCTATAGTGCTCGCCATTTTTTCTGCTGTTAAACATTGGTACTTTTCAATTAGGGCATGGACAAGATGAGTTGTTTTTTTTTTTTTTTCCGTGCAAACTGATGTGGATGGTCTGCTGCTGAGGGCTTCATCTTCAATATCATCTTTACCCTTCATAAAATACATTTGTCCACTTGTAAACTGCTGATTTATTTGAGACATCATCCCCATAAACTTTTCACAAAGCATCAATTATTTCACCGTTTTTACACTCAAGCTTCACAATAAATTGGAAGTTTGTTCTTGCTTTAATTTTATCAGAATTCATGTTGCTCTGATAGAGGCTCTTTTCATACTGATGTCTTAGTGCTTGAAACTAGATCCTGTTAAGGCATGTTCTAACAAGTTAATATGAGTGTATTTTGGTGCAAAAAATCTTGAAATCCATGCGTAGTTTTTTCAAAATACACATTTTAACGAACTTTTTGAAGAACCTTCATGTGTGTGTGTGTTCACAGTTGTGAACTTGATTATATATAGCATATCAGTGTGCCCCAAACTGACAAAACTCACTTTAGTTCAACTTCATATGGTCTGTTTAATGCAATAAACAATGTATTGAGCCAAAATATATCTCAATAAATTTTGTAAGCTTGAAATGATGAATAATGTTTTTTCTATCTACAATAAGATTAAGTAGTAAGTCAACAGCATTAAAGATAATGCTTCCAATTCCTTGGAAATGACAGATTCCATTTCTAATTAATATATAGGTAAAGAAGAAATCAAAATGGAAACCATAATTTTTTAACTAAGGTATAAGTATGCACAACATATGTAAACACCATAGGATTAAACTAAAGCAGTGGTTTAAGGAAAATGTATAGCCATACAAATACTTTAAAAAAATACTGAAAAAAAAAGATTTAACTTTTCTTGTCAAGAAATCAGGAAAATAACATATTAAGTCTGAGAAAATTAGAAATATAGCCGTAATAAAACTAGTAGAAGAAACAATAAAATATGAAACAAATGCAAAATATTGAAAATCAATGAAAGCAAAATTTAATTAATCAAATACACTTTGAAACATAAAAGTTTAAAAACTTATGAAACCATGAGCTAAAACAATAGCAGAAATGAAAAGAGAACACTATAACACAGCCTATACAATTTTTGGAAGGAACAACATTTAGAAAATACATTTGACAATTTTGATAAAGAAGTTCATTGAACAAACCAAGATACTAGCTGAGACTAACAATAAATGTTAAAGACACTAAAGAATCAGCATCACAAAGAATTAGCCAGCCTCAGGTAAGTTTACCAGTGAATTTTTCCAAAAATAAAGAAATGTACATCATTTTTAAAAACTTTTATTTTAATGTCAAGGGCAAAAATGCAGATTTGTTACACAGGTAAACTTGTGTCATGGGGGTTTGTTGTACAGATTATTTCATCACCCAGGTATTAAGCCTAGTACCCATTAGTTATTTTTCCTGATCTTCTCTCTCTTCCCTCCCTTCATCCTCAAGTCGTCCCCAGTGTCTGTTGTTCCCCTCGTTGTGTCCATGTGTCTTCATTATTTTGCTCCCACTTATAAATGAGAACATGCAGTATTTGATTTTCTGTTCCTGTGTTAGTTGCAAAGGATAATGGCCTCCAGCTCCATCCATGGCCCTGCAAAGGACATGATCTCATTTTTTTTAAATGGCTTCATAGTATTCCATAATGTATATGCACCGCATTTTCTTTATCCAATCTATCATTGATGGGCATTTGGGTTGATTCCATGTCTTGCTATTGTGAATATTGCTGCAATGAGGATACATGTGCATGTATCTTTGTAATAGGATAATTATATTCCTTTGGGAATATACCCAGTAAAGGGACTGCTGGGTCAAATGGTATTTCTGTCTTTAGGTCTTTCAAGAATCGCCACACTGCCTTCCACAATAGCTGAACTAACTTACACTCCCACCAACAGTGTATAAGCATTCCTTTTCCTCCATAACCTTGTCAGTATCTGTCATTTTCTGACCTTTCAAATAATAGCCATTCTGACTGGCATGAGATGGTGACTCATTGTAGTTTTAACTTGTATTTCTGTAATGATCAGTGACGTTGAGCTTTTTTTCATATGCTTGTTGGCCACATGTATGTCATCTTTTGAAGTGTTGGTTCATGTCCTTTGCCCACTTTTTGTGTTTATTTTTTCTTGTAAATTTATTTAAGTTCCTTATAGGTGCTGTATAGCAGACCTTCATCAGGTGCATAGTTTGCAAAACATTTCTCACATTCTGTAGGCTGCCTGTTTGTTCTGTTGATTCTTTTTGTTTGTTGTTTCTTTTTGATTCTTTTGTTTTTTGTTTTGTTGTTTCTGTTGATTCTTTTTTGTTTTGTTTGTTGTTTCTTTTTGCTGTGCAGAAGCTCTTTAGTTTAATTAGATTCCATTTGTCAATTTTTACTTTTGTTGCAATTGCTTTTGGCATCTTCATCATGAAATCTTTGCCTGTGTCTATGTGCTGAATGGTATTGATTAAGCTGTCTTCCGAGGTTTTTATAGTTTTGGGTCTTACATTTAAGTACTTAATCCATCTTGAGTTAATTTTTGTATACGGTGTAAGGAAGGGATACAGTTTCAATCTTCTGCATATGGCTAGCCAGTTTCTCCCAGCACCATTTATTGAATTGGGAATCCTGTCAAAGATCAAATAGTTGTAGGTGCATGGTCTTATTACTGAGTTCTCTATTCTGTTCCATTGGTCTATGTGTCTGTTTTTATACTAGTTCCATGCTGTTTTGGTTACTGTAGTACAGTTTGTGGTCAGGTAGTGTGATGCCTCCAGGTTTGTTCTTTTTGCTTAGGATTGCCTTGACTATTTGGGCTCTTTTTTTTTGGTTCTATATGAATTTTAAAATAGTTTTCTCTAGTTTTGTGACAAATGTCAATAGTAGTTTAATAGGAATAATACTATTTTTAAAAGCACCCCAAACCCAAAGTACTTAGGTAGAAATCTAAAAAATATAAATATATTCAGAAACTATATGCAGAAATAAACCAAATGCTGATTACTGAAATCAAATATCTAAGCACATAGAGATATAGTTCATATTCATGGATCATAAGGTTCAGTATTGTTAAAATGTCAGTTCTTCCCAACATGATCTACAGATTCATTGTTTTCTCAGCCAAAAATCACATCTAGGTTTCTAGAGATACAAACTGATCCTAAGGAGTAATCAGAAAATAAAAAACCTAAACAACCACCCAATATACTTGTATTACTGAAGTCAGAATTACTTATTTTAATATTATATATCATTAATAAATTTTGTGTTATAGTTATTAATATTTTGTCTAACTTTTATATTAGAGTTAACATTAATTTATGCACCAACATTAGTGTCACTACTGTGTGTCTATATATTATATTTACTGGTAAAATACCCTTTTATATGTAAAATCATTAGCATAATTTTGTTCCCATTTTAAAAACTCTCAAGTTTTTCTCATAAGGAAGGTCTGGTAATGATTCTGTCAGTGTTTGTTTGACAGAAGATTTTACCTCTCCTTCATTTTAAAAGATAGTTTTGCTGGGTATAGTGTTAATGACTGGCAATTTGTTTCTTTTCATTAAGTACTTTGTATAGATTATCCCACTCTCTCTTGAACTGCAAGATTTCTCCTGAGAAATCAGCTGATAATCTTATAGAGGTTTGCATATTACAAATTGCTTTTCTCTTGCTACTTTCAAAATTCTGTCTGCTTTTGACTTTTGCCAACTTAATTGTAATGTGTCTTGGTGTAAACATTTTTATGTTCAACATATGTGGAATCATTTGCGCTTCTTGGATCTTTGATCTTCTTAGATGTCCATTTTCTTCTCCAGATTAGGTAAGTTTTCAGTCATTATTTATTTTAATAAACTTCCTGCCCCTTTGTATTCTCTGGGTGAACTTCTATTATGCATATATTACTTCACTTAATAATGTCAAATAATTCCACTTCCTGCTCCTTTCTATTCTCTGGGGAAACTTCTATTATGCATATATTGCTTCACTTGATAATGGCACATAACTCCCATAGGCTTTCTTCACTATTTTTCATTCTTTTCTTCTCTTTTCTTTTCTGACTATATAATGTCAAATGATGTTGCTTTTAGTTCACTATTTTTTTCTTCTGCTTGACTGAGTCTACTGTTGAAACTCTTCATTGCACTTTCTATTACAGTACGTGTGTGTGTGTGTGTGTGTGTGTGTGTGTGTTGAGAAAGGGTCTTTCTCTGTTACCCAGGCTGGAATGCAGTGGTATAATCATGGCTCATTGCAACCATGACCTCCTGGATTCAAGCGATCCTCCAACCTCAGCCTCCTGAGTAGCTGGAAACACAGGTATGCACCGCCATACCCACCTAATTTTTTAAAAAAATTTGGTAGAGACAGGATCTCACTATGTTTCCCAGGCTATTAACTGTATTAACTCCAAAAACTGGCTCTTTTATGATTTTTAACTCTTTTTTAAACCTTTAATTTTGTTTATGTGTTGTTGTGTTGAAATTGTTGATTTGTCTTTTTGTGTTATAGCTTGCTGAGCTTCTTTAAATCAACAATTTTGAATTATTTTTGGCAACTCAGATCTCCATTTCTTTATGGTTTATTAGCAGAAATTTGTGTTCCTTTGGTATTGTATGAATACTTTTTCATGTTCCTTGTAGCCTTGTCTTAGTGTTTGATCATCTGGAGAAGGTGGCTCCTCTTCCAGACTTTACAGACTAGCTTTAGTAGAAAAAAGCCTTAACCTGTAAAAAGGCTTGAGGGCAACAACTTTATGGGTTTTGTGATGGTTCCAGGTGCAGAGGTGCATGACAATGCTGGTCCTGTGGGAGAACATGGGAGCTATTTCCAGAGGTTGTACAGAGATGTCAGTTGGCAGGGTTGGGTTAAGGCCCAGGGCTATGAAAACAGGGAGGTATTATGGCATAGGCTCCACATGGCTCCAGCAGAATCTAGTTGGAGACAGTCTCAGATGGAGATGAAGAACTTGTTGGGAACTGGAGCAAAGGTGACCCTTTTTATGTTTTAGCAAAGAGACTGGTGGCATTTTATTCCTACCCTTCAGAATTGTGGAACTTTGAACTTGGGAAAGATCATTTAGGGTGTCCAGCAGAAGAAATTTCTTAGCAGCAAAGTGTTCAAGAGCTGACTTGGGTGCTGTTAAAGGCATTCAGTTTTAAAAGGGAGGCAGAGCATAAAAGTTTGGAGAGTTTGCACCCTGACAATGTGATAAAAAAGGAAATCCCATTTTCTGAGGAAAACTTCAAACTGACTGCAGAAATTTGCATAACAAGGAGCTGAATCTTAATAACCAAAACAACAAGAAAAATGTCTCCAGGGCATGTTAGAGACCTATGCAGCAGCCCCTCCCATCACAGGCCTAGAGGACTAAGAGAAAAAAATGGCGTCATTGGTTGGGCCTAGAGTCCCTCTGCTGTTTGCAGTATAAGCATTTGGTGCTCTGCTTCCCATCTGCTCCAGCCATGGCTAAAAGGGGCGAACGTAGAGCTCAGGCCATGGCTTACAGGCAACAAAATGAAGAAAAGATAGCCTTTCCAACAAATGGTGCTGAAAAAAAAATATACATGCCAAAAATCAATCTAGATGTAGACCATACACTTTTCACAGAAATAAACTCAAAATTGATCATATATCTAAATGTAAAATAAAAAATTATACAACCAATACATAAGGTAGGAGAAAATCTAGATAAATTTGAGCTTGATTATAACTTTTTAGATATGACACCAAGGACACAATTCTTGAAAGAAAGAATTGATAGCTGGACTTCATTAAAAGTAAAAATTTCTTCTTTTATAAATGCACTGTCAAGAGAATGAAAAGAGAAGACAGAATGGGAGAAAATATTTTCAAAAGATGTTTCTGACAAAGTATTGTTATTAAAAAATAGAGAAATAACTCTTAAAACTCAAAAATAAGAAAACAATTGATTAAAAATATGCCAAAGACTTTCGCAGACAACTGATGAAGAAGATATACAGATGGCAAATAAACATGTATGAAAAGATGTTCCACATACTATATCATCAGTGAAATGTAAATTAATACAACAGTAACATACCATATTACATATTACAATGGCCAAAATCTGAAATGCTGATGACGTCAAATGTTAGTGATGGTGTAGAGCATGATAGACTCTCATTGATTTTTGGTCAAATTAATAATATTAAAAAATTGTTGCAATACATTTGTCAGTCTCTTAAAAATGTAAGCTTATTCTTCCATATGATCAGCAAGTGCACTCCTTAGCATTTATTCAAAGGAGGTGAAAGTTTATGTCCAAACAAACATCTGCATGTGGATATTATATCAGTTTTATTCATAATTGCCAAAACTTAGAAGATGTCCCTAAGTAGGTGAACAGCTAAATAAGGTGTAGCATATTCAGTCAATGTAGTATTATTCAGCTATTAAAAGGATGAAATATCAAGCTACACAAAAAGACATGAAGGAAACTTAAATGCCTAAGTTTTTTATGAAACTTAAATGCATAATCCTTTGCTAAGTAAAGGAACCAATTTTGAAAAGATCACATACTGTTTTAATGCAAATACAACAGCTAAAATTGAAAAAAAACTATGGAGACATTGAAAAGGTCAGTGGTTTTCAGGTGTTAGTGGGGAGGAGGAATAAACAGAACAGCGCAGAGGATTTTTAGAGCTGCAAAAGGACTTTCTGTAATACTACAATGTTGGATATATGTCATTATGTATTTGTCCAAACCCATAGAATGTACATCAAGAGTGAACCCTAATATAAACGATGATTTTGGGGTGATAATATGTCAATATAGATTCATCAATTGTAACAAATATACCACTTTGGAGAGAAATGTTGATAAGATGTGTGCATGTATGCGAGAAGGAGCTATTTGGGTTATCTCTCTACTTCCCCTCAGTTGTGATGAGAACCTAAAACTGCTCCAAATATTATAGTCTATTAAAAAAATTCAACACCAAATTTGAATTGTTGAAGCCAGAGTATGGACTTAAGTAGTTTGTGTTTATGACATATGTCATCTATATATTCCTTATACAAACATACATGCCACTTTCTCATGTGAAACAGTATATCTTCCTCCTCTTCATCACCTTCTCAACCACACTTGGATCTGACCTGGCTTTCCTCATTGCTTGAGTAATGTAACTTGGCAAATTTGACATTCTGGTACTTCTGAAGCTAAATCATAAGAAGACTTTCAAGTGTCTGGCTAGACCAACCAGAATGTTTGCTCCTCGAACACTGTAATGTAAGGAGAAACTGTGCTACAGAGGTATTATGTAGCCTTTCTAACACACAGACCCAACCAAACCCAGACTTCTGGCCATCTTGCTCAAGTCATAGACTGAATAAAAGTACCTCAGACCCTCAACATCAGCCAAACTACCAGCTGAATACCACCAGATGAACATTGGTTGACATCACATATGAAAAACTTGCCCAGCCAAACTCTGCCTGAATTCCTGGCCTATAAATTTGTGAGAAATCGTAATATAAATTTTGTTGTAAGTCACTAACTTAGACTAATTTTTTATAGGAAAATAAGTAACCTGTAACATATTGTGTTCAGTAATCTTTCCTTTGGGCAAACTTCTCTTTGTTTACCCCCATCCAGAGACAGAGGAGTCTCCAGTTCTACTTTAATATATAAACATTTCAAGAAAAGGAGCCTCTGTGGCATATCTTGGAGGTAATCAATATGAATTTTATCTGAGTATTAACAAAAATTGAAAGCTTTGTTGAAAATGCTTCTGCTTGGTAGTGATGTCTTAGGGATTGGAACCTTCCTGTTGCAAAAATAAACAAACAAAAAAACCCCAACACTGTAAGCTATTTTGTGTCTAAGCATGGAGGTATAATCCCTTGATTGTTGGCCAAAATATCCCTAAGATTCACTCCACCAAAGTTTACTCTCAGTTTCTGACTAGACAATTATATATGTCTTTGAGTTATTTTTGATATGTATCAGGAGGTTTCACTGAGACACTGAAAATAAAAGGTGCTGTTGAAACATATACTTGACACTCCTAGAACATTTAAGCATTTAGCTCATTATCCGTAATTCCTTCTAAAAGTGCTAAGTGTTTCTTATAAAATAATATTTTTGGTCTGATTTTGATTTACACACTGACAATTATGTCCTCCTTAATCAGCATGTGTTCTGGTTTTTAATTTCATGGTATATTCATTTAAAGATTTCTGTTAGGTGACAGTCTATTTTCTTTCAAGTGGCAGATGACTACAAATTTGGATTTTTCTTATTTACTTTATTAGTTGGATTCCAACGTTTAATGATATCCAAAGTTTTAGAATTGATTAGTTTATTCACTTTCCAATTATAGAGCCATCTGTCTTTGGTGTTACATGAAACTATGATTTTTTTGATTCCCAAAATGGGTGTTTTCTTCATACCTCTCAAATCCATTCATTTTGTCTTTAATAATTATGGCGCCAGATAGTTAACAACATCCACAAAATTGGAATTCCTATACCAAAGATGATGTTTGTATAAAAATGGCCCCATATGTGAAATTTTGAATCTCTTATAATGATATTCTTTTGAATTGTGTATCAGAAGAAACAAAATTCCAGCAGAAGGTGTTCAGCTTTTTTTTAAATTAACATGCAAAGCAACTATTGAGTAGCACTATTATCTCTTCAAAGCTCTTTAAATAATACTATACAAAGCAGAGAAAAGGAACCTATTTTCTAAAATGGACAATAGTTATTGATGTATAAAAAAATTATCCCAAAGCTAGTGACTTAAAATAACACACATTTATCTCAGAATTTCAGTGAATCAGGCATCTGACCACAGCTTAGTTAGATCTTTTACTCAGGGATCTCACAAGTCTGTAATGAAGAGGTTGGCCAGACTGTGTTCTCATCTGGAGGCTCAACTGAGTTTGAATCCACTTCCAGGCTCATTCAGTCTTAGAACAATTCATTTTCTTGCAACTTTATGTCTGACAGTCCTGGCTTATTACCGTCTGTTGGCTGGGAGCCTCTCACTGTTCTCTGCCAACTGGAAAAATAACTATCCTTGCTGGATTCATAAGGACTTTTATGGAACTTTCATATTTTACCAGTAACACTCCTCTGAAGGATCCAGTAGTGTTAATTATATTGTTATTTTGTTCTTTAGTCAATATTCTAAATAAAAAACAGTATTTTTTGTTCCACTTTTAAGGCTTGCTACTTTATAACAACTTGCTCAAGGTTAATTAAAAATTTTGTTTGGGGAGTACAAGCTAATTTTTTTGAAAAATGTATTTGCATAACTTTTCTATTTCTGGAGTAAATTAATACATTTAACTATGTGATTTCCTGTAATTTCAGGAAGATAACTGTTTTGCCTGGCTTGTAGAAACTATAAGCCCTACATTTATAGATTTAAATAAAGGAAACTCAAGGATTTCTAGGAAAAATCTTCCAGTTATATTTTATGCTACTCCTATTACTCCAGCAGAGAAAGCTGCTTAAGCTTTCATAATGCTACTGGCCCTTGTTACTGAATTATAAAATAAGAAGCAAATAAACTAATGGGAAGTTTACTTATTCTAAGTAACATAAAATAAAATATTTCAGAGGTAATTTTACTTTATGAGTTAATGCAACCTTCCTAATCAAGATAATAAATGGAAAAATTGTACCTGTTAAATAGCTGGATTATAAAACTATATTCACTCTCTCTCTCATAGTATCTACATGTAGAAATAAAATTAACATGATATTCTAGCTGATTCAAATTTTGTTT
This sequence comes from Pongo pygmaeus, assembly GCF_028885625.2. Lineage (NCBI taxonomy): Eukaryota > Metazoa > Chordata > Mammalia > Primates > Hominidae > Pongo > Pongo pygmaeus. The sequence continues at coordinate 188,319,547 of NC_072376.2, forward strand.
TTCTCTTCACTTTAACATCTAATAAATTTAGTTATCTTATTCACATAAGGATTTTTTTTCATTTTTTCCTTATTGTGATAATACTTAATCTGAGATCAACCTATGCTCTTCACGAGTTAAGGGCACAATACAGTATTTACCATAGGCATAATGTTGTATACCTAATCTCTGGAATTTATGCACCTTGCATAACTGAAACAATGAACAGCGAGTCTCCATTTCCTTCTCCCCCTACTTCCTAACAACTACCAATCTACCCTGTGTGTCTGAGTTTGACTAATTTAAATAACTCAAATATCATGCAATATTTGTCATTCTGAGACTGGCTAATTTTGCCTAGCATGATGTTCACACGTTTTGTCCATGTTGTTACATATTATGGAATGTCCAATTTAAGGCTGAATAATATTCCATTGTAGGTACATGACACATTTTACTTATTCATTCATCTATTAATGGATATTTAGGTTGTTGATTCCCCTTATTGGTTATTGTGAATAGTGCTGCAGTGACAGAGTGCTAACATCTCTTTGAGACCCTGATTTCAATTATTTTGAACAACCAGAAGTGAGATTGCTGGATCATATGATAGTTGCATGTTTAATGTTTTGAATAACCTCCATACTATTTTCCATAGTTGCTGCACCATTTTACATTTGCAACAACACTATACAAGCATTCCAGTTTCTCCACACCCTTGGCAACATTTATATCATTATAGTTTTATTTTATAATAGCCATCCTAACACATGTGAAGTAATACTTCATTATGGTTTTGATTTGCTTTTCCCTGATGACTTGTGATGTTTAAAATATTTTCATGTGTCTGTTGACCTTCTGTATGTCTTTTTTGAAGAAATGTCTATGGAATTCCTTTGTGCATTTTTTAATTGGGTTGCTTTTCTATTGAGTTTTGTGATTTCTTTGTACAGTTTAAATATTAACCCTTTATCAGGTCTGTGGCTTGCAAATATTCATTCCCATTCCTTAGGTTGCCTTTAAACTCTGTTGTTTCCTTTGCTGTGCAGAAGCTTTTTAGGTTGATGTAGTCTCTCTTCCTATTTTTGCTTGTGTTTCCTGTGCTTTTTGTGTCATATCCAAGAAATCATTGTAACAAGCACTTTCAAGAAGCTTTCCCTCTGTTTTGTTCTAAAAGTTTTACAGTTTCTGGTCTTACCCATTTGTCTTTCATCTGTGCTGAGTTGATTTTGTGTATAGTGTAAGAAAAGGATCCAAATTCATCTTTTTGCATATAAATATAGTTTTTGTAACACCATTTGTTGAAAAACCCCAACACTTTCCTCATTGTGTAGTATTGGTGCCCTTGTCAAAGATCAGTTGACTGTACATGTGTGGGCTTATTTCTGGACTCTCCACTCTATTTCATTGGTGAATATGTCTATCTTATGCCACTACCAAATTGACTTAATTGCTGTAATTTGTGTTATATTTTGAAATCAGAAAATGTAATGCCTCTGGCTTTGTTGTTCTTGCTCAAGATTACTTTGGCTATTTGGAATCTTTTGTAGGTCCCTATGATTTCTTGGATTTTTTCTCTATTTCTGTAAAAATGCCACTGGGATTTTGATGAGGATCACATGAAATCACTAGATTGCTTTGGGTATTATGGCCATTTTAACAACACTAAATCTTCTAATACATGAACACAAGATGTCTTTCCATTTATGTGTCTTCTTTAATATCTTTTATCAATGTTTTCTATTAGCAGTACAGAAGACTCATCTCCTTCATTAAATGTATTCCTAAGTACTTTACTCATTTTCATACCATCATAAATGGGATGTTTCTTAATTATTTTCAGATAGTTATTTGTTAATACAGGCAAATATCAGTGATATGTGAATGTTAATTTTCCATCTTGTAACATTACTGAATTTATGTATTAGTTTTAAAAATGTTTGGTTGTTTTGAGTCTTCAGATTTTCTGCATATATGATCATGCCATCTGCAAAAAGAGATATTTATTCCTGTCTGATATGGATACCTTTTATTTCTTTTGTTTATCTGCTCTGACTAGAACTTATACTACTCTGTGGAATGAAATTGACAAGAGTGAACATCCTTTTCTAGTACCTGTTCTTAAAGGAAAAGGTTCAGTTTTTCATCATTGAGTATATTAGCTTTAGACTTTTCATAGATGGTTCTTATTATGTTGAGGTAAATTCCTTCCACATATACTTTCTTGAGAGATTTTGTCATGAAAGTGTGTTGAATTCTGTCAAATGTTTTTTCCATATAGGTTGAGATGATCATGCGTTTTTTATCCTTCAGTCTGTGAATGTGATGTACCACATTGATTGATTTGCATATACTGAACCATTCTTACATTCCAGAGGTAATTCCTGCTGGTTCATGATGTATGATCCTTTTAATGTGCTATTGAGCTTGGTTTGATAGTATTTTGTCTTTTTTTCCCTTTCATGAAGATTGGGGTCTCACTATGTTGCCCAGGCAGGACTTGAACTCCTGAGCTCATGCTGTCCTCCTTCCTCTGCCTCCCAAAATGCTGGGATTACAGGCATGAGCCACTGCACCCAGGAGTTTACTAATATTTTGTTGAGGATTTTTGTATCTAGGTTCATCACGGATATTGACCTATAGTTATTTTTTTTTGTAGTGTCTTCATTTAGCTTTGGTATAAGGTTAATGTTGGCCTTATTAAATGAGTTAGAAAGTATTTTCTTCAATGTTTTGGAAGAGCTGGAGAATGACTGGTGTTCATTCTTTAAATGTTTGATAGAATTCACTAGAAAAGCCATCTGGTCCTGGGTATTTCTTTGTTGTGAAGATTTTGATTACTTATTAAATCTCCTTATCTGTTTTAGTATGTTCAAAAACCTATTTTCTGCTTTATGATTCAGCTATAGTAGATAGGTGATATGTGTCTAAGAATTTATGTATTCCTTCTAGTTTTTCCACTTTGTTGGCATCTAATTGTTCATATTAGTCCCTTTTTATTTTTATGATGTCAGTTATAATGTTTTTTCTTTCACTTCTGGTTTTATTTGAGTTTTCCCTTTATTTGTTAGTTTAATTAAGGGATTACCATTTTTGTTATTTTTAAAAAATATCAAACTCAAGTAATTATTTTCCTGTTGATTTTTTCTTCTACTTATTACTGCTCTAATTTTTGTCATTTTCTTTTTCTGCTCAGTTATGACAGAGTTGTTTTTTCTTTTTCTAGTTCCTTTGGGTATACTAAGTTAAGTCGTTTTGGGGGGATTCTTCTTCTGTTTTATAGTAGGTATTTGTCACTATAAACTTTCCTCTTGGTAATGCTTTTGATGCAAACTCATAAGCTGTGAGATGTTCTGTTTTCCCTTTTGTCTCAAAATATTTTTAAATTTTCCTTTTAATTTCTTTTTTGAGTCATTAGTTGTGCACTATATTGTTTAATTTGCACATATTTATACATTGTTCTAGTTATCTTTTGTTATTGATTTCTAGTTTCCTTCCTTTAACATTGAAAAAGACATTAGGCATGATTTCAATCTTTTCAAATTTAAAATTTCTTTTTTGATGTAACATATGATCTATACTCAAAGATGTTCTGTGTGTGCTTGAGAAGAAGATGTATTCTGTTGCTGCTGGGTGGCTTGTTCTTTGTATGTCTGTTAAATCCACTTGTTCTACAGTGTTACTCAAAGCTGTTTACTTACTGATTTTCTATCTGGATTTCTATCCATCATTGAAAGTGAGGTATTGAAGCCTCCTACTAGTAAAGTACTGCTGCGTATTGTTCCCTTAAGTTATGTCAATGTTTGTTTCACATATTTAGGTGCTCTGATGATGGGTGCATATATATTTATCATTGTTATACATCTTCCTGATGAACTGACCCTGTCTATCATTACACAATGACCTTCTTTGTCTCCTGTAACAGTATTTGGCTTAATTTTATTTTATTTTATTTTTTTTTGACAGAGTCTCTCTCAGTCGCCCAGGCTGGAGTGCAGTGGCTCAATCTCCACTCACTGCAAGCTCCGCCTCCCGGGTTCACGCCATTCTCCTGCCTCAGCCTCCGGAGTAGCTGGGACTACAGGCGCCCGCTACCACGCCCAGCTAATTTTTTTTTGTATTTTTTTAGTAAAGACGGGGTTTCACCGTGTTAGCCAGGCTGGTCGCGATCTCCTGACCTCGTGATCCGTCCGCCTGGGCCTCCCAAAGTGCTGGGATTACAGGCATGAGCCACCGCTCCCGGCCGGCTTAATGTTTTTATTGTCTAATGTAAGTATGCGTCCCTGTAGAAGAGGAAAATTATAGACACAAGGAAATCAGCAGATGAATTTGAAGTTATGCTGCCAGAAACCAAGAAACTAACAGAAGGTACGAGAAAAGCCTGAAAGAGATCTTTTCCTAGCACCTTCTGAGGCAGTATGACCCTGACAATGCCGTGATATTGTGATTCTAGTCTTCAGAATTGTCAGACAATTGATAATTATTGTTTAAGCCATGCATTTTATGTTACATTGTTATGGAAGCCTTAGCAAACTAACACAGACATTAAAATCATCATGTGTAACTGTGGTCCTTTAAAAAATAACTGCAATAAAATATAGAGTAAAAGTAAAAAGTTCAGTGAAGGAAAATGTGTAGAGCTTAACCTACTAAGATGAAGGGGCAATGGAAATGCACTAGCAGATATCACACTTGTAGATATTACCAACCTCTCTGCCCCACAAGTAAACTCTCAAAGATAATAGAGACTGAACTTGTTTCCGTGATTTCCCTAAGCCAACATGCGGAATGCAGTCTTCTCAGACTGGTACTTAAAATCCACCAGCTAACCAACTTACCAAATCAAATATATTCCCACATTATTACTTTATTCATCTCTCTCTTCTTCAAATTTTGTTTTGTCTTTTCTTACTGACAACAGCCCTCCATAAGAAATGAAGCATATGTATGTACAGATGTGAAATGTCTCTGAGTTATTCAATGACCTTAGACAAAAAGATAAAGATGATTACTGATAGTTGAATTCCTTAAAAATTGTTTTAAATGAGGTTGAATTTTTTTCTAGAATTTAAAATACCTGAAGTATTCCATTATATGGTTCAATTTTGAGGAAATAATCTGTGACCGGGTAATAGTATAAGCTAAAATACAGAAGGTAAAAAGATTATATATCAGGTATATAAACGGAGGAAGGAAATCAGATTTCTTAATACTGAAGAGTTACTGGAGCACACAGAATGAGGACAAAGAAACTATATTTATTAATGTTAAAGAGTAATTATAAAATTTGGTAGAGATAATGCAGCTAGAGTAGGGATAAATCTTACCCAACTGGTATATTCTATAGAACTGAGAGACTCTTGTTGCTAGGCAATTAATCTAAAACTTAAATGAGAGACAATTGGAGATAATTTATGATTTTCTTCATCATGTGAGGCCTCAAATAAAAATATTCACAAAGATGAGTGTATAAACAATCCCAATCCACGAATAGGGCTACAACTAGATAAGATCTGACGATCGGAGCTGACAATTCATCTGTTGGTAAGTCATTCAAAAGTTTAGCTCTAGAAGAGAGAAGCACCAGTACTTACGCATGCATGAATACACACAGATACACATACACGCACAATGTAATTCTTTACCAAGTGTTCAGATATTCAGGAGGATTTACACTCAATTATTTGGTAGTCTACTTACTTGCTTCAGAATCTTTAACATGTTTTTAAGGATTTTTTTAAATTTTACTCATAGTTTATAAAAAGTGAATTAGGCTATAAATGAGAGCGAGAGGGATATGGTAATTAGGGTACAGAGAATGATGAATTCAATGAGTGTGGAGAGAAAAAACCCAAAATTTGTAAAGGGTAATGTATGACCAACTACTTTGAAGTCTCTACTATTATAGCACTATACCACATTATTAATGAAAATGTTATATTTTCTCAGGAGGTGTAGTCTCTGGAGTCATTGTATAAGATAATGTAATAAGTGCAAAGGCAGTCTGGCTTAAATATTTTTTTCAATTTGTTTCCAACTGCTTGCAAGGTAAGTTCTTATAAACAAATTCTGAAAGATGTATACTGGTTAAGTTCACTTTCAATGGGGCTACATTAATGAAAAATAATCCTTTTCCATCACAAGAAAAATCCACACTCCATAATAATTAACAAATATGTATCAAGAGAGATATGGAGAGAAAATCAGTGTAACAAAATTTTACTCACAATGTATAGATGTTGTCCTCAAAGATTTCTTCTACTGATCTGGCTTTCTTCTTGTGGCCTCTCGGCATTTTGTGAAGTAAACCTCCCTTTTATATCACTTGATTACTTTACCCAAGCAATCAAGCCACTCTTTTCACTTTAGTGAGAAGGATAACATATTCAGCCTGCAAAAAATCCACTGCTACATACGTACAATGACAAACCAAATACTAAATATCTAATCCTATATTAAACAAACATGAAACGAAAATTTTTTGGTTTTATAACTTAAAATCACTGATACGCAATAACAATAGTAACTCATAAAAACGAAGACAAGGTTGATTTTCACTTAGGGTCCTATGCATTAATGAGGAAACTTAGAAAAACAGCTAGTTAAGAAAAAATGTGAACAAAATAAAAATTATTAAGAGCATAGGAGTGTTTAAAATATCTGTCCATGATTTCATCATTTAAGGGTGAAATGTCAGGCTATTTGATTTTAATTTTATGTTTCCCCTTTTTAAGCACCCCTAAATATATTCTGTGATTTATTATCCCAGAAGTGTTGGCAGTGAGCTGTAGGAGTGGCCAAAGCAGACAAAGGATTAATCTAGATTCACTTGAGGATTGTGGTCAACAGTGGTTGAACTGAAGAAGTCCAGAGCTAGGCTATGGGGATGGAAGGCACAGGAGGGGAATTTGGAAAGGGGGAAAAAAGAAGAAAGTTATTTTAATCCTCTATGAATTTGATGTGTAAGTTTCAATTAAGAATAAAAGTTGTGGTTAATATATCCAAATTAGGATGGTCAAGGATGGTAACACCATAGAGATGATGGTCATAGGTCAACAGCGAAAGCTTATTGAAGATGAGATGTAAAGGTAAAAACAAACAAACAAGAAACTGGGTGCTGTACGGGTTTTCTATGCTTGGCAAACACAGTAAATATTATTGGCATAATTGGATAAGATGATTGGCAGAGAAGAAAGTAATATCTGACACCCATTTATTTGTGGTTCGTGCAGGACAAATTTGGGAAGTTGGTGTAATAGTAAGGAAGAAAAGTAGACAATAATATAATGAGATGGCTGCCAGTTAAGTGGTTTGTAAGGGCCTCTGGCAATCAAAGCAAATTATGGCCAAACATCTGGTTTATAGGGAATATGAGAATGCTGAGAATAGAAAACTCCCTCTCTGCTGGGCTTCACATCGTTGAGATATAAGTTTTGTAAACTTCAGTAGCAATAAGGAGCTCTCCATAAAGAGATATGAGTAGAGAAGAGATTATTGTGGCTTTTCATGAAAGAAAGGTTCTGTAAGTGACAGGAAAATGATTCCAGAGAAAAGAGGTCAAACATCAAGATGAAACATAATTAAGGAGAAAAGAATCCAGGTATAGAAGATGACAGGTGCTGAAACTAGCATTTTTGATTTTTGTATTACCTACCATTGAAAGTGGTATTTAATCAGTGTGTTTTAGATTCCTCATAGCAGATTTCACTTTCTCCTGTGATTTTTTTCAATTAAGCCAGTAGTTCTTAATCTCATTACTTTGATAATCTCATCATTAATAGCCTGATAATCACTGTGAATACTCTCACTAGCTAAATAAAACTAGGCATTTTCTATGTAAAATATGGAATGGAATTTCACAAATTTCTAAAGTGTATCTTCGCCCCAAACACTCTGCCTGAATTTATGCTATGTATCATTAACTTATTTTGGCCTGTGTCATTCATTTTTGCTTCTAAGTATGCAGCTTAGTGTCTACATATTATATGGTTTAATTAATATGTTATTCAAGAGCAAAGCAACAAACCAGTATTGCCAGCCAGACATACTAGATTTCTCATTTGCACAAATATGTAGTAATAAATTTGTACTATTGGGTAAAACTTTTTATTGTATTTTTATATAAGCTATGTAAATGTGTTTTCATATATGACATAAATACTTTTGGAGGTCAATCTCAGGAGCTGGTGACTTTATCGTCTTAAAACTGCAAGGGACATTGATGACTTTGTCCCAGCATAATATTGCCTTCCCCAAAGCTTTCCTCCACCTTTTTGGGGTTCATTGATTTCCTTTTCATTTCTGAAGGCAGTTTGTTTTGTCTTCAGCATTTTCACATCTCTGACTGTTACTTTCCTGGCTTGTTTTATTTCCTTTTCATTTTTCATAGCCAAAGGCTTTGAAAACAGTTATTTTTATTAAGGGTATAACTAAATATATACATCTTTGAGTAATAGCTATCTATGGACACATGGTACCACCTCATTTAATTCCACTATTTTTTATTGTGTTATTCCACAAAAGTATCCACTACAGTAAATATTACTATTTTTGAAGAGCAACTGATGCTTTGTAATTTGACAGGAAGAGGTGAAGATAGGACAAGTAATGATTTGTTGCAAGGAAGTATATATTAAGAAAGATGAAAAAAGATATGAAAGTATTTCTTATATACATACATCTCCAGAGTAATGTAACTAAATAATGTATCACTTGAAACTGAAAGGAAGAATATTGATATTTATTCCAATTCAATATGTATAAATCAAGATTCCCTTATCAAAACAAAATATACGTTCAGCTTTTAAGAGCCTTTCCTTTTAAATATTTGTGAAAATGTGCACACATATACATATATTTTGATAACAGCATAATGAATCCATGTGTTCTTTATCTGGGTTCGGGATTTATCAACTGGCAGGCAATTGTCATTTTTTAGTATACAGTCTGAGTTTGCGTCACCAATGTTTAAGAGCCAGTTCAATGTAGTATTATGAGTCATATGTTAAGCCAAACACTAATCCATTTTCACCCATACATTCCTGTTTCTTCTTCACCCTGGCCTATTCATAACACCACCTGTGTGTCTGCCCTTCTTTTTATTTTATCTTTTAATTTGGCTGCTCTGATAGATTGACTGCCAGAAAACAGACCACTAAGGGTCAGCATTGCATAAAATCAGCCCAAGGGAGAAAGACAGACGAATCTTGCCTCCTGCCTTCCCCTCTTTTGTTCTCACTCATAGCTCCATCATGGTGGCTCCATAATGGCTGCAGGTGAGGCCCTGCTGCATATGAGGATCACACTCCTGCTGCTCTCACTGAGGATATTTCTGTTCCTTTTTTGATGAGCCCATATTGGGCACAAGACCACAGCCCCCCAGAAGTGGTGATAACCCTGAGGGTAACTTGCACTGGTAGTGGTATGAATCTTCTAAGCTGGCTCTCCTGTAGCTTGTGATTTGGAAAAGAGAGACATATTGTCCACATCGGAAGTTTTGATTTCCAAACACCTCCCAGTGTTCACCTACACAGACCAAAGTGCTCTCCTGGAAGATCACCCTATTGTCTGGAATGACTGCTGCTATCATGGTTTTGTGGAAAGGGATCCAGAATCCCTGGTTGCTATTAGCAACTGTTTTTGGGGTTTTCAAGGAATGCTACAGATAAATTACATTGCTTATGAAATGACACCCAAAAGGCCTTCTGCCACATTTGAGCATCTGGTATAAAAAGCTGGGTAGTGAGGAGACAAAATTCCCAACCATGAAATGTGGATTAACAGAAGATATTGTAAGAGAATTAAAGTTTCAAGAATGTGGTAATTCTACTCTGATGCAAAGTGGTTATGAGGGCTGGAGGGAGAACCCACACATTTTTTCTTGAACTGGCAATAACGGTAGACTATACTCTATTCGTTATTTGGAAAGTAATACCTCCCTTGGGCAGGAGGAAATAATAGTTGTTGCCAACAAATTAAATGTTGTTTAATAGTGCCATAGGAGTTAATGTGATTTTAACTGTACTTGAGATCTGGAATGAAGAAAACCAAGTTACAGCAGGTGACCTATGTATTCTTATATAACTTTTGCAAATGGAAATAAATAGCTATAATTTCTACATATCTGATGATGGTGTAGAACTTGCAGTAAAGGATAAATATGGTAGATTATTATCCTATACCATTATTGGTTCAACCTGTAATATTGGTTTTAATTATAGAGTTATACAGTTCCAGGGTTCTGAATTTATATCATTTGCGTTGCTGTTGGTACACAAGTTAGGTCATAGGTTTGGTGTGCAGAATGATGGTAAAGATTGTTTTTGTGGTCATGAAACATGCACGATGTCTTCAAGAATATAAAGGGCAACAAGGTGAAACATCATCTCCACAAAAAATACAAAAATTATCCAGATGTGGTGGTCCCAGCAACTCAGGAGGCTGAGATGGGCAGATCCATTGAGCCACTGAGCCAGGAAAATTGAGGCTGGCAATGAGCCGTCATTGTGCCACTGTATTCCAGCCTGAGACAGAGTGAGACCCCGTCTTAAAAAATATATATATATCAAAGACAAGTCATGTATTCAGACACAGAAATTATTCTATATTGGTCAGCCTTTTATCTAAGCACTATTTGTGTACTGAAATCCAGAGAACATCATTGCAGAGAAGTGCTGTGGCAATGGTGTGGTTGAAGAAGGAGAGAAGCATGACTGTGGATCCTTACAATTATGTGCAAAATATCCATGTTGTTTGGCAAGCTACACTCTGAAATCTGGGGCTGCCTGTGCTTTTGGGCTTTGATGCAAAGCCTGCTAATTCATGCTGTCAGGCAATATGTGCAGAGAAGAGAACAACGAATGCGTTATCTCATAGTGTTTCAATAGAAATTCACATAATTGTCCAGAAGATATGAATGTGCACAACAGGATCCATTGCATGGGCAGTGTCTACTGCTATGAAAAGGGATGTATTAACTACGAACAGTGTAGACAAATTTTTGGCAAAGAAGCAAACAGTGCAAACCAGAGTTGCTACAGAGAAATTAATACCTGTGATTACCATTTTGGTCACTGTGGTATCTGAGGCTGGACATGTAAGATATAATATCTCAGATATCTTGTGTGGGAGAGTTCAATGTGAGAATGTGAAAGAAATTACCCATTTGAGAGATCACACTACTGTGCCCTGAACTCACATCAGTGGTGTTACTTGCTACAGTACTGACTTTCATCTGGGGATGACAATAACTGATATTGGTGAAGTGAAAAATAGCACAGAGTATGGTCCAAAACAAGCGTACATTGACAGGAAGTGTGTTCATTATCATTTTGGAAAAGTACTTCTTCTTCTAAGACCCGCAATATGAGAGGACTCTGCAACCATAAATATTAGTGCCACTGCAACCAAAGGTGGAAAATACTCATTGCCTGATACAGGGCACTGGAGATAGTGTTGATAGTGGCCTATACCCTTCCCACCCCAAAAAGATGAAAGAGTTGTTCAAAAGGATTTTCTTGATAGTAATTTTTTGATTCCTTTTTCTCTTTTGTTTTACTGTTTGTTAATTTTGCTTTCAGTGATACACACAAGAAAGAAAGAAAGAAAGAAAGAAAGAAAGAAAGAAAGAAAGAAAGAAAGAAAGAAAGAAAGAAAGAAAGGAAAGAAAGAAAAGGAAAGAAAAGAACGAAAGAAAGAAAGAGAAAAACATCATCTAAGAAAGAAGTGCAAATTGTTCAAACTTCACCTGAGATAGAAAAGCAAACTGTTCAAACTTCACCTAATAAAGAAATGCAAAATGTTCAACTTTCAATTATGAACAAAGAGCAAAATGTTTAAACTTTATTTCAGAAAAAAATAGTAAAAATTTACTATTTCAGAAAATAAACCCAATTCTTAATGAAATTTTTCATCTGTTAATTTTTAATGACCTGGCAGTAGAAATGTTGTTGTGTATGTCAGAGATCATTGAAAGAAAATCCCAGAGATCTATTATATTTAAGAATCACAAATATTAGCCATTAAATGAAAAAGTTAGTACTAGAATATTAATACTTTTCATTATTTTAAGTAATTTCAGTGGTTTATTTTTCATGAAATTAGTCACATGTTTCCTGAGCAAAGGCAGGGCTCATGGATGATGTATGTGCATTTTAATGTGTTGTCTCTCAATTTCAAAACTCCTTCCCTTTTCCAATCTGCTTTGTCACAAGAAGGATGGGTGCCTACACAATATAGCTTTTCTTCGCCAGTCCTCTCTCTATTAGTGTCTTCCAATGGGGCAGCTAGAGGCAGACTAGAAACCTGAGATAACCGTTTAACAGCTGTTCATGTCAGCATTGGCTCAGTAAAAGCTTTTACCTTGGCAGCAGCAGTAGCTCTCAGTCTGTACATGATTTTTATTGTTAAATCAAAAACTTCAGACAAATAAAATTTGGCAGAGTTTACTTGAGGAAAGAATCATTCATGAATTAGTAGCACTCAGAACCAGGAGAGATTCAGAGAACTCCACTAGGCAACATGGCCATTCAGTATTTGTAGACAAAAATAGTAACTGATGTATAGAAGTACATTGATTGGTTACAGCTGGGCATTGGCCTTATTTGGGCATGATGTCATAAGGCATATGCCTTATGTGGACATGGTCTGATCAGCTGGCACCCTGTGGTTAACTGAAGCTCAGCTGCTGTGATTGGCTAGGACTCAGCCATTTGTTGCAGGAATATACTTTTAAGTTAGGTAGCAGTTTTTTTTTTTTTTAAATACAACATTAGGTTGAACTCTGTTATGAAGGAATTCAAAGTATGGAGGGAGTTTTAGGCCATATTTATTTTAATTTAAAATGTCCCCATTTGGTCAGCTTCTCAATTTGGAAAGATCGACCAAAACTTTGGGCACTGACATCATTCTGTCACCATCATAATGATCTTGTTTGGTCTCAGTATGGAATTTATAATTCACAATTGGGATAGTTGAATGTTTCTTCTGTTCTTTTTAGGTTTTCACTATTCAAACTGTAGTAAGATCACTTGGCATATGACAGATGGCTGCATAAGAACATTTAAGACTCTTGAGAGAATCTGGTGCACCAGAGAAACCATTATGATGGCTATCAGGAGGATAATACTAAGAAAATAAAATGTACTCTAACAGGAGCCCCAAATAAGCAAACTGATCAAAATCAAATATATAAAGTATGAACCAGAAGAGAAATCTATTTGTTTTAGCCATTTAGCTTGTTTGTTGATTTCTTGCAGCTGAATTTCTTCCATACCAGATGTATTTATCCAAGGGCATCAGAAGTGTTAGCTATCACACACGCTCTCCCTTGTTAGGCCATCAATAGATAGTCCAAAGCAATCATGTTATCTAAGGACAACATTAGTAAGAAAGTTTCAAGAAATTTCCTTGGGCAACTATAACCTTTGCAGTAGAGTCAGCTATGTATGCTACCTAATGTTTGAGATAGATTTCTATAATCATAACTTCAATGACATTAATGTCAAGCCAGGGAAAATCACCCTTCAAAAAGATGCCTATTTGGAAGGATTTATGTCTGCTAGCAAATTCCTCTTTATTCTGTAGTGCAAATTAAGAAGTGTGGCCCAATTATCACTTTTCAATTGGTTATAGAGTGACAGTGGTAACATTAAAATTACTCATCTACATTGGTCCTTCATTAGCCATTACTGAAACATAGGGTTGCCATGCTTATGGTTAAATGATATTTTTAACCATGTTAAAAATATTGTGAAATCCTTCACAGATAAATATACATCCTGGAAAGACACAGCTCTCTGTGGGATGCCTTGTGTGTGAGCAGTCACCAGTAGGGAAACTCTAGTAGCATTTACGCAAGGCTCCATTACTGAATCACTGAATGCTTTGATGCTTCCAAAAATTAAAGGAATAGGTTACACATTTGTGTACAAATTGTTGAATTATTTTTCCTTTTGTCTTCTTATTCAACTTATGGCAGAGTTTAACTGCAAAACCATCACTTTAGTTTTGTCTACTGTTACATTTAAACAAGAAAACTGAATACATAAATCTAGAAAGTATCAGAAATCATATTTGAAATACCAGTTACAGAGTGAACCAGAAGCTAAGATCATATAAGGACTTACGTTTCACATGACATATCCAAAATTCAGTTAAGTTCCCTGAGTATCAGGGGAAATTCAGCCAGATATCGGGCAAAATTCACCTCTGATATTTCACGTAGTTTCTTTTCTATTTTCCCTAAGTGTCGGCCTGTCTGAGATATAAAGGGACAGAGTACAAAAGAGAGAAATTTTAAAGCTGGGTGTCTGGGGGAGACATCACATGTCAGCAGGTTCTGTGATGCCCCCTGAGCTGCAAAACCAGCAAGTTTTTATTAGTGATTTTCAAAAGGGGAGGGAGTGTACGAATAGGGTGTGGGTCACAGAGATCACGTGTTTCACAAGGTAATAGAACATCACAAGGCACATGGAGGCAGGGCAAGATCACAGGACCACAGGACTGGGGTGAAATTAAAATTGCTAATGAAGTTTCGGGCATGCATTTTCATTGATAACATCTTATCAGGAGACAGGGTTTGAGAGCAGACAACTGGTCTGACCAAAATTTATTAGGCGGGAATTTCCTTGTCCTAATAAGCCTGGGAGTGCTATGGGAGACTGGGGCTTATTTCATCCCTACAGCTTTAACCATAAAAGACGGCCGGCCCCTGAAGTGGCCATTTTAGAGGCCTACCCTCAGGGACACATTCTCTGCTCAGGGATGTTCCTTGCTGAGAAAAAGAATTCAGTGAATTTCTCCCATTTGCTTTTGAAAGAAGAGAAATATGGCTCTGTTCTGCCCGGCTCACCAGCAGTCAGAGTTTAAGGTTATCTCTCTTGTTCCCTGAACATTGCTCTTATCCTGTTCTTTTTTCAAGGTGCCCAGATTTCATATTGTTCAAACACACATGCTCTACAAACAATTTGTGCAGTTAATGCAATCATCACAGGGTCCTGAGGCGACATACATCCTCCTCAGCTTTTGAAGATGACAGGATTAAGAGATTAAAGTAAAGACAGGCATAGGAAATCACAAGGGTATTGATTGGGGAAGTGATAAGTGTCCATGAAATCTTCACAATTTATGTTCAGAGATTACAGTAAAGACAGGCATAAGAAATTATAAAAGTATTAATTTGGGGGAACTAATAAATGTTCATGAAATCTTCACAATTTATATTCTTCTGCCATGGCTTCAGCTGATCCCTCCGTTCAGGGTCCCTGAATTCCCACAACACCTGAGGATGCTATCAAATATGACATCTTAATTATCGCATTATCTTGTCATGTATAGAAAGAAAAGAAACACAGAGAAAAAAGTCAGGAGGACAAAAGTTTCATGCAGGTAACTCTTCATCTGTGATCTTGGGAAGGTTGTCTACATCTAGGATGTCATCTGCTTCTCTGAAGAAACCTCCCTGACCAGTTTGACCATGAGGTCTCCAATGGCTGTACAGTCCCAGGAGTCTGGAACAGCCCTCTTGAGTTGAGACATGAATTCAAGAATCAAGGCACCAAAGTTGTACTTCAAAGGGGTTTCAAGGGCAGTCTTTTTCTGTTGTTCATTCCAAAAGACTCAATATCCAGACTCTAGATCATTAATGGTCTAGCAGATATCTGCTGGTGGTTCACAAAGGGCTTCTTTTACATGGAAAAAATATACTTTGGCATAATCCATTAAGGTCTTGCAATATTGAGTCATTTCAGAGTTCATGAGTGTGAGATACATGATGTCCAATTATTAGGGGCATGGTCCTTCTAGTAATTATTTCATAAGGGGTCAGTCTGTATTTTCTAGTGGATCATCAATCAGTAGTAACTTTGATCAAAGCAACCCATTCGATTCAGTTAGCTTTGCTTAATACCTTTGTGTTTGTAATTCCTTATTTGACACTTTTATAATTTTTCTAGTGAAATGAATACCTTCATTGCTGGAGATTTCTCCAGGAATGCCCCACAAACAAAACACATTTTCTAATAATTTTTTTTTTTTGCTTATGTTATAGATTCAGCCTTTTTGCATGGGAAAGCTTTTATACAAACAGAAAAAAGGCATCAAAGTTGGCAATTGAGTAAAATCCCTCTGTAAATGTTCAAGTGATCCAGTAAGTGGTGAAAATGTATCAACTGAGGTTATTTTCTTACTAGAATTATGGGTTTGACAACCCAAACAATGGTTATAAACCACTTCAGCAATTTTAGAATAGTCACCCCACCATTTCTTTTCATGATTTGTATCATCTTATCTATTCCATAATGAGTCAGAGTGTAGAGTCTTTAATAATGAAAACTTTAAAAGGTCAGGAAAGATCAGGCAGCTATCAAAGCCTCCATAAGTCTCCACTTAACATTGGATTTACATATTTTTAAATACTAGATTTTCTTTCCTCTAAATAAGGCATGTAGCACTGTTTATTAAATAGTTGTTATAGGTAATTTGACTTGGATTTATCTTATAAAATTCATTCAAATTGCATATAATAACAATTTCAGTACTGACTGACTTAGCATAAAAATCTGACTATGCATTTCCTTGGTATTTAATTAACTCTTATTCTACTTGATTTTTGGTTAGCAGTTTTATGAATCAATCAGACTTTTCATTAGAGTTTTTGGGAATACTTACCTGGTACAATAGTATGATCAGATTTCTAAGACAGGCATATAATTTCTGGAATACATAATAACACATCTACACAAATATAATTCAAAGAAGGTTTGGACTTACTTATTTGGCAATGCTTTAACATTATTTAATATATCAAATAAGCCAAATTAACTTAATATCTCTCTTTTCACAAAGATAGATATCTGTTTGATTTTTCCAATAGCACCCCTGAAAAATCCCAAGGTTAATTTGAGATTAAAAAAAAGACTTAATTTAAATTTGGTTTCGGAAAGTATGTCAAAAATATGAAGGATGTGAAACACTGGATCAAAATAGGATCACAGACTACTGTGTATGATCATCATTAATTTAATCAAAGTAATAATTTAAAGACTTCCAAGGCAAATACAGAAAGTTCATTGTAGAAAAATTTTAGTTCTTTCAATAAAGAAGGCAGTTTTCTTAAGGCAACAAAAACCTAGTAAAGACTGAAGTGCAAGAAGTTATCTTAGTAAAACGCAGAATCATTGTTTTCTGTTGCCTAGGCCATTTAACCAAAAGATAAAGAAGGCTGGGCGTGGTTGTTCACGCCTGTAATGCCAGTACTTTGGGAGGCCCAGGCGGGCGGATCACATGGTCAAGAGATTGAGATCATCCTGGCCAACATGGTGAAACCCCGTCTCTGCTGAAAATACAAAAATTAGCTGGGTGTGGTGGTGCGTGCCTGTAGTCTCAGCTACTTGGGAGGGTGAGGTAGGAGAATTGTTTGAACCTGGGAGGCAGAGGTTGCAGTGAGCGATTGAACCCTGCACTCCAGCCTGGCGACAAAGCAAGATTCCATCAAAAAAAAAAAAAAAAAGAAAAAAAGAGAGATAAAGAAAACTCTTTCACAATTTCATTTTAAGAACAGACCAAAATTCCAAGAAAACTGTTAACACAAGGGACAAAATTCTAGTTTCATATCAGTGTACTTTTGGTGTTAATACTCCATTTTTAGAAAAACATATAAATGATTCCTTTCTAAGCTTATCTAGCTTAATCACACATACAATTCCTTTCACAAAATTCATCTTCCACAAACCTTCTGACTTCCTTATCCATTCAGTTTTTATCGTATACTTTCCTTCTCCTCATTTTAGAACTAGTCATTCTTTAGAAGAAAAATTACTTTCTTCTTCCCTTAACAAAACATCCTCATACCTTATAGTTTTTGCATATAAAAACACATCTTAACTTCCTTGTATACTTGCATAGAGTTATTTCCCTTATTATTTCTAACAGTTTTATTTACATATAGTAATTAGAATTCTTAACCCTTAGTGACCTTAGTTTCCAGTAAACACTAGGAAGCAAAGAATTTCAAACTGTCTTTCTTGCTAGCAATTTGCAGATCAGCAAATCTAAGAATCATAATTTCAAGAAATATGTGCTTGCCCAAACTACAATTTGTCATTGTGGCACAAAACATGAGTATCTTTCATAAGAAACTGTAGATGAGGCAAAATGTACCTGTCAGGTTTTTTTGGCTAGGCATGAGAATCAATTGTTTGTATAGCTATCCCTCAGCCTCAACTTTCTATTCTTGGTGGTAAGAATGTTAAAACCTTCTGTTACAGGGAGGACATATTTCATATGGGAATTTTATTTGGTTTACATCTATTTAACTCAACTTATTAAAACAATTATGCTTAAATTATTCATAAAGATGAGACATTAAATAGCTTGCCATCATCTTAATTTTCTTGTGACAAATTTTGTAATATGGTGATAAGATAAGCTTTTTATCAGGAAACCTGGGTAAAAGAAATTGTACATCTGTATTATATTTAAAGCTGAGGACAGTGAGGATATGCTTGTCTTAATCAAACCAAGAAAATTTTTATTTACCACAGATTACTCAAGACACATAAACTTGAAAATTTGGGGGATAGTTTTCATTTTCCTGAGAGAATATTTAGTTTATAAATGTGTTTGTTTTTCTTTACACTAGTTAAATAAATCTCTTCTACAATTTAATTCTGCCAATATCATAAGAAGATAGAAAATATTGATGCAGGTTTTTAGTTTTTTTTTTGGCTGAGCTTTGCCAGCCAGAGACCTCTGTGCCAGGCATTGCCCCTGTCCAGGCCTCAGTCAGTCCCAGGCTCACTACAGGAGGTGCCTTGCCCACTCACCCTGCTGGGCAGTGCCTCACTTGCACTCCAGTCCAGATTCCATGTTTGCTGTGGGATCCATATTCAGATCCCAGAAGGAGTGGATGTGTAAGCAAGCGAGTGGGGTCCAGCTGGCCACTCCAAGTGTCAGCACAGGAGTGGGCTTTGTATGAGGCTTGGGCTGGACCAAGCATGCTGCAAGTGACTCCCTCAGTGGACTCCAGCATCCAGATGAGGGGAATGTAGTGATACCCAAATAGGAATTGCCGTGACCCTGAAGCTCCAGAGGGCATGTTACAGTGTGCTAACAGCTCTTCTAGTCCCACCATTGGCAACCCAAATGAGTTTGTTAACAGCTCTGTCAGTCCCATTGCTCCACTCTGGCCTGTAACTCTTGGGCTGGCCTGGCCCCACTGCTACTTCCCACTTCTACTTCCCATGATGTAGGGCAGCAGGCTACAGTGCTACTGCCTGCTTCCTACCTGTGTTTAGCAGGGTCCAAATCTTGTCCCACATCAAAGAAGAATGAAATCATGCTGACAACTGGAGGATGAAGAGGGCGGAAAAGAGTTTTTTGAGCAATGAAACAGCTCTCAGTGGAGAGGGGAAAAGAGGGTGGTCCCCACCAGAAGTCAGGTAGTTTCTCTCCCACTGTGGCTGGGTCCAGGGCTTTTATGGGCTCAGAATGAAGGAATGTCTGTTGATTGGCTTGTGAGTATGCAAAAAAGCCTAAAACAAAGACACCACTCAAAGGTGGACAATACAGTGTTAAAAAACAATTAGGGAAGGGTAGCTATGTGTAAAATAGGTGAAGAGTGGAGATCAATTGGCGGATAACATGCCAAAAAGGAAGAGACGTTCTCAATAGGGTCCATGGATTTATCCAAGACTTGTAGTTTGGCTTTCAGGTTTTAAACTGTCTTTGGTTTGAAGATCATGTTTCACCAGGGAACTGCCCCTCTCTGCTTAGAATTTTTCTGCCTCCTGCTGCTATCAATATCACATATAGGTATCATTCATAAACATACGAACAGGTACAAGAATACAAAGCTCACTAGTTTATTAAAGAATACCTGTATCCAGATTGTTTTTCCTTTCTGGCTGATGAATTAAGACCCCTTGCCCAGATGGTCAAAATGCTTCACTTACATTTGTGAAAGAAAGAAAAAGGAAAAGGTAAAAAAAAGACTTAGAATTTTTCATTCATCAGTTTCCAAATAGTGCTTTTTTATTTTGTTCTCTCTTCTTCTATGTCATCACCTCAAAATTTGCATTTCCAAAGGAATAGCCCTTAGGTAAGATCATGTAGAAAATGTACATCTCAAAGGCACAGAGCTGTAACTTCAAGGCTAAATATCATAATTTGCCTACTGCAAAAAAGAGGAGTATAGGAAAAAGCCCAGTTAAGACAAGATTGCCAAGAAAAGCACCTTAAACAAAGGTAAGACTTGTTATGTAGATTTAAGCCAATGTGCTCTCCATTGAGAGCATTGCTAATATTTAGTACTCATCATATTCTGCTTGTAGAGATAAAGACACTCTTACATATAGAGATTTCCTTCATAGATGTAAGTTTTCTTGCAGAAAGCAGTCGAAGTGACCAGCTGAAAATAATCTTATGCCAGAAAGTCTTATTTTGGAGACTAATTGTCTAGATGAGCAGTTCTCCAACCTAGCGTGAATCCTTTAGCTAAAAATAATGAGTGAATGAAGTATACTGAAGAAAAAACAACCATTTTTATGGCTGATTACAGCATAGATACTTCTAATCTTGCCTTATAGTGAGACGTTGTCCCATCTTTTGTTTCCTTTCAAGATTGAGTGAAAGACCAATCAGCTGCATTTTTTTCCCCAAGAAATGGTTTTGGGGCACAGAAAAATCATGAAAACGGCTGGGCAAAGTGGCTCACGCTTGTAATCCCAGCACTTTGGAAGGCCAAGGCAGGTGGTTCACGAGGTTAGGAAATCAAGACCAGCCTGGCCAAGATGGTGAAACCCCATTTCTACAAAAATAAAAAAGTTAGCCGGGCACAGTGGCAGGCACCAATAATCCCAGCTACTTAGGAGGCTGAGGCAGGAGAATTGCTTGAACCTGGGAGGCAGAGGTTGCAGTGAGCCGAGATCCCACCACTGCATTCCAGCCTGGGAGATAGAGTGAAATATCAACTCAAAAAAAAAAAAAAAAAAGAAAAGAAAGAAAGAAAAATCATGAAAACAAGAAAGAGCTGGACGGAGTTGACAGAGTATTTAGTCAGCAGAGGTTTGAGAAAAGAGATTTCAGTAGACTGAGAGTTTCCTATGGGAAAGACCAGGAATTAATGCTTAAAATGGTTATTTTACTGACCATGGATTCTTGGGCTCTCAATGCAGCAGAAATTGACATGAGGCCAAAAGAGTTTTCCCACACAGGGCTTCATTGGAGCTTACACCCAGGCATAAACAAGGCTGTACAAGAAAGAGAATTCCCCAACTCTCCACAGAGAGTTGGTAGGGCTTTTTTTAATTAGTCAAAGCAAGGTAACTGACATCAGAGGTCAAGTATGTATATAAGCTGGGGTGGGCAAAGCAAGTGATGGGTAGGGTATGCAGGTCAGCATTATCAGGCTGCCATAGTTATCTTGACTGGCCATAACTGGTGACCTGATGGTCTGGCCAGTGGCAACAAAGCTGTAAATGAACTGTTCAGCATTCCTTCCTGAGGTGGGACATTCTCCAACCTGTGTTATCTCTAAGGCCAGTTCCTGGAATTTTTTAATTAAAAGGACTATTAGCAGTGTGGTATGGTGTGGGTTTTGTCATCACTGGAAATGCATGAAAGAATGCTCCAGTGGGGTGACATGAAGCAGAGCCCCATCTTTACTGTCTCAGTTGTTGCAAGGGGATAGCGTGTCAGTTCTAGACTGGCTGTAAGGAATAAGTCCCATAGAGCTGAGTGAACTGACCTGCCAGAAGAGCTACTACCTCTGACACAATCAGTAGATTACACGTATTCACATAATACATATTATTAAATTAGATTGACTTGAATATATTATTTTATGCAAAGATGAGAAAAAAGACGTGATCTGAAGATCTTTAGTATTCTACCTATTAAAAATGAAGATTCTAATTGTTTCTAAATTCCTTTACAAATTATAAGTCTAAGATACATATCTATTTACTTCAAATCATCACACTTTGTTATAGAATGGACTAAGCTACGCACATTTATATGCAAGCACACAAAATGTGTAGATTCCTCTGAAAACAGTCATAGTGTTTTATGTTTCCTTCTTAGTCAAAGGCAAAACACGAGAAAGAGGTATATAATACCATCAGGGAAGGACTTGCCCTAGCTTCTTACTTCTTGCACTGTGGTCAGCAGATAGCTTTATGTACTGTGGTGTGGGCAGCAGAGAGTTTTATCTATTAGTCATTGAGCCTCTGCTGTTGCTTGATTTGCTTCTAAGGCATGATTCCTTTCTTCTCTTCTTCAGGTGTTGAGCCCAAGAGCAATTCTGTTCTTTTTAAGAGATGGGGTCTCACACTCACTATGGGTGGAGTGCAGTGGCAAAATCAGTTCACTGCAGTCTTGAACTCCTGAACGCAAGTGACCTCAGCCTCCCCAGAGCTGGGGTTTCAGCTGCACAACACCATGCCCAGCAATAGAACAATTTTTAATCAACATCCTGCACACTAAATTCCAACTACGATCTCAGAGTCTGCTTCCCCGGAAACCCAACCTGTAACAGTGTGTCATTTGAATGGAAAATAACTACGAATTTAAAATCTCAGGCTTACATCTACTTTGGCCAGTACTGTCTTCTTTAGGTTGTAACCAAGCTCAACTGTAGCACAATTGAATTGTTTAAGAGATATCCTCTGGTAGTAATTAGTATCATTAATCAATATATCTAGGACTTGTATCTCTGGGTTCTTCTTTCAAATCAGACTGGCCAATGAGACTTTCATTTTTTTTATTTCTTATTTTTTATTTTGAGATGGTGTCTCACTCTGTCACCCAGGCTGGAGTACAGTGGCACGATCTTGGCTCACTGCAAACTCTACCTCCCTGGTCCAAGCGATTCTCATACCTCAGCCTCCCAAGCAGCTGGGATTGCAGGCACATGCCACCAAGTCTGGCTAATTTTTTGTGTGTGTATTTTTTAGTAGAGATGGGTTTCTCCATGTTGGCCAGGCTGGTCTTGAACTCCCAGCCTTAAGTGATCTGCCTGCCTTGGCCTCCCAAAGTTCTGGGATTATATGTTTGAGCCACCACACCCTGCCCAATGAGACTTTTAAATGACAGTTGAAAGGTTTAGCTAATAAAATGTAAACAAAAGCTTTAATGTGGTAGTGCATTGTCTAGCATGTTCCCTTCTCTTTGACACAGCAAGCAATCATATCGAGATGGAAACCAGCATAAATTAGAGGAGTTTTTAAAATTATTCTAGAAGAATTTTTCCTATTCAGGTTTTTTTTTTCCTACAAAATCAACTTATGTCCAATCACTGCTATATGTACAGGTGAATAAGGGGAAAAGAAGTTAAAGAAAGAAAAGTCAAGTGAACTTTGGTTATTTTAATTACCATTGTTAGGGATTCTGAGAAGCACCTCTTGAAGGATTTGAAATTCCAGTGAACATACCAGTACACAAACAAATAAAGCCACATTAAATTGAAACCACTCACTTCAAATTCAGAAAGGATATTTTGAAAGAAAATATTAATTTTTTAAAAATAGGCATGTGTAGCTCTTCAGTAATATAAAGACCTCCTTAGGGTCTTGTACAGTCTGTAAGAATAACTAAATGTTTGTTAAATGAAAAAATAAAAGAAATGTTTTTAAACCTTTCTAGTTTGGAGCACTTCTCCCCTACAATGCATTTAACCAATCCCTCAAATTAAATACATTTTTGTATTTCAATATTCCAGTGATTTTTAAAGACACTGATTATATGTGAATCTTAATTTGTCCAAATGTTTAGTGTAACTGTTACCTCATTAACAAAGAATTAACTATAATAGCAATGACAGAGAGAGAAAAGAGAAACTACCTCCTATTTCACTGGAATATTTTATTTTACAATTATGGTGGTGGTATTAACACATCCCATTGAGAGAGGAGGTGGTTAGGGGCTGGATAAGTAGACAAAGAGGGAGGATCTCAGGAGAAGGACAGAGAAAGGCAATGTTCACAGGAAAAAACTTCAAGACAGCATCTACACTCCCTCTGCAGCTAATGGGAAGAAATGTGGTTAAGAATTTCCCCTTGTGCCAGGATGTTGCTCAAAAGGGACTGTTCCAACTTATGCACAGGCACAATAAATCAACCTAAATGTACTTAACCCAGTTCATTATGATGTCATTAACATGGCATTAGTATTGTTGTGTTAGCCCTCCCTCGGTTTTGCTTAGGTATTTGTGGGTAATAACAAACATGAAGTCACAAACCCACAGAAAACATCCTGACTTCTGCCACATAAAAAACACAGAACTCAGCCGCATTTCTGGCAACCTGCTTTCAGGCCCACTCTTTTTGTTAAGAGCTTTCAATTTGCTTAATAAATCCTATTCTACTCATTCTCTGGTGTCCATGTTCCTTATTCTTCTTGGTTGTGGAACAAGAACTTGGACCTAGCTAAGCTAGGGACTAAGCAAACTTCAACCCCATCCAATATTATCATCTTTTATGTAACACTGTCATTCTTTCTTTGAAGGATCTTGGGTCTATGAGGGTCTGTGACTAAAACAGAATTGATGCTATGTGACTTTCTATGCTGTCATAAAAGCTTCCTCCTGGGATACTCATATTTTGATCTCTATTAAAAAATTTAATAGAGAGCCTTCAGATGACCTCAGTCTGGTCTTCAGGCTGCCCAAGCTGGTACTGAGTGAGCTGTCTCTACTCAGGCCTGCCCAAATGGGAGGTTTGACAGCATCACAGGCAATGCAGGAAAGGGCACCTGAGAAAGAGAAAGGAGAAATGTGAGAGGAGCCCTGTAATTGCCCTCACACACTGCCTGAGGGAATAGCTCACCAACAGCCCATATAAAAAGAGTCCAGCTGGAGCTTGACAATCTCCTTGACTTGGGGGAGATGAAGTTGTGAATTTGCAGAGGCCAAGGGAACTAGAGATTGCAGGAAACAGTATTGATCATTTAAAATCACTCTAGTAATTACCAATGTAATTTCATTGCTGTCCAGGGGCCCTTGCATTTGACATTCCTTCTGCCCTGTACTCTCTTCCAGATAACCATCTGGCTGCCTTACAAGGCATTACATTATCTGTTTCTAACCACTTTATTAAGATATCACTTGCTGTCAATCTCAATCCACTTGTGTTTTTTGCCCTTAGAATTTATCACAAATACCATAGACATCAAATGTCCTTGGAAATTATGTAAGCAGATTCAGAAAAGTCCAGTGGAGAAAAATAGAATCTAATTATTTGTCATTTAAATATCTTAAGAAATGCAAAAACAAAAATAAAACAAAGCATTAAAGTATTATCCACAAATTTAATGTTGTTTGCAGATGTGGTAGAGGATACATTTCTAAAGGTGTTACTTCCTTATAGCTTTAAATTAGGATTATGGTTCCAATTCCTTCAAGTTATAAAGTTCTTATTATCAGAGCTATATATAAAACTAAATGGTTTTCATAAGTTTTGTGGACAGAAACTTGATCTTGATTCTAGACCTGTCTGTGCTCCGATTGCTAGATTTTTCAGCCATCTGATTAAGAAAACAAAACCAAAGAAATCATTTGGGCAGGGAAACATCCACATTTTTAGATAGTATGATGTATTTCTTAGGGGTAAATATGTTTATTGCCAAGAAAATCTAGATTGAAATATTATAACAAATCAATCCCATAATTTATGTTAAGAAATAATTTAGCACTTTTGACATTTTGAGTACATTGTAACATTTGAAGTAATTGGCATTTTAAATTATTTTCTGATTACATTTGAGGTTATAATCACAAGTGTGTTGTTATTTAGTTGAGATAGAACTGCACTATTTACTATTAAAGCTTTTAAAATCATTTTACAAATTATATTATCTGATTTTACCAATTACTTAAGTACTTAGGAAAGTTTTTTCATAAAAGAGTTAAATTTTTTAATAGAAAACTGAATATTTTATATTTTTCAGCATAAGAATTTTTAATATATTTTGGTTATTTCATAAAATCCTCCATGAAAATTATTGGTAAAAGTTTTTCGTATTTATAAATAGAGTAAGATTATAGTTTAACTCAAGAGCTTAAGGAAAAATAAGGCTTTGCATTTTTTCACTATCATTAGTTGAATATTTATGATATGAAAGTTAAAAAAATTCCCTTGAGGAAAACACTGAAAACACTATAACCACATATGTTTAATTGTTCATTTATTTATTCTTCCCTCAAAAAATTAATCTCCATATAAACCATTGTGAAAGAAAATTTCAGCATCAGATGGTGGGCTTCTTCAGCTTGCCCATTTAAGAGATTCTATTTTTTTAAATTTGTAAAGCATGTAAACCTGAGTATATGTCCTAAAGATTAAGAACATTATTTTTAGTTAAGATGACTCAAGATAGTCTTAAGATGTATGCATACTAGGAAGTGAAAATAAGATAAACAAATTTAGTTTGGAGAACTATTTAACAGCAGATATGTTCAAATGATTTTAGACAAGCGAACCAAGATTATTCAAGTGGGAAAAGGTGGTCTTCTCAATAAATGGTGCTGGGAAAATGGCATAGTCACATGCAAAGAATCAAATTGTACCTTTCCCTAACAATACACAACATGGATCAAAAACCTAAATGCAAGAGCTAGCACTATACAACACTCAGAAGAAAACACAGGAGAAAAGCTTCATAACGTTAGAATTTGCATTGATTTTTTGAATATGACAATTAAGGTACAGGCAACAAAAGAATAAGCAAATAGGAATTCATTAAAATAAAAAACTTTTGTTCATCGAAGGATATTATCAATACAGTTAAAAAAAAACCCAGAGAGAAAATATTTGCAAATCACATATTCTGATAATGGATTAATATCCAGAATATATAATGTACAAAACTCAACAACAGCAACAACAACAACAATAAACAAACAACCCGATTCAAAAATGGGGAAAGGACTAAATAAAACAGACATTTTTTCAAGGAAAATATACCCATGGTTATCTGTACCTTGAAAAACCCATTAAAAGATGCTGAATATCACTAATCATTTGGAAAATATAAATCAAAACCACAGTGAGATACAACTTTACCCTCATTAGGATGCCTAGTATCCCAAGAATCAAATATTAATTTTTGAGGGGGATATGGAGAAACTGGAAACTTCGTGAACTGCTGATGGGATTGTAAAATGGTGCAGCTGTTATGGAAAATATTATTTTGTTCCTCCAAAAGTTAAAAATAGAATCACCATATTATCCAACAGTTCACTTCTGAGTTTACAGGCAAAATAATTAAGAATGGAGACGTGGACATATATTTGTACACTCACATTCATAGCAGCATTATCCAGAATTGCCAAAATTGGAAGCAACCCAAATGTCCATTCGTGAGTGAGTAGACAAAATGTGGTACATACATACAGTTGCATATAATTTAGCCTTAAAAAAGGAAGGAAATTCTGACATATGCTACAACATGCATGAACCTTAAAGATATTATGCTAAGTGATAAGCCAGTCATAAAAGGACAAATACTGTATAATAGCACTCATTTAAGTTACTAGGGTAGTCCAATTCATACAGACAGAAAGTAAAATGGTAGTTGCCTGGACTTGGGGGAAGAGGAAATAGAGAGTTATTGTTTATTAGGTACAGAGGTTTAGTTTGTGATGATGAGAAGAGTTCTGAGGACAAATAGTGGCAATGGTTGTACAATGTAAATATACTTAATGTCACTGAACTTCACACTTAAAAATGGTTAAAATGGCACATTTTATGTTATATATATTTTAACATGACTTTATATATATTTAACATGACTTTTAGAACAAATACAAAATCTCCATGATAGTCTAGTTGGCCTTGGGCCAAAGAAAGGAAGAAGTTCATGAAGCACTCGTCAAAGAATCAAAAATAACTCATTTGTTTCTCAGCTGTACTGGCTTTAACTCTTATAAAAGGCAAGGCAGAGAAAAGAAAAAAAAATGAGAGCAGAAATCCATGGCAACAAGCAATTTTTTTATTGATAGCATCTTAGGGTAATTAAGTATCTGGCTGCTATAGAGACCAAGTTTGTGTGAAATCTTATGAGTCCATTTACTCTATTCTGATTGACCAAACAGAAAATTAATACCTGTTCTATATTCATAAGAAATATATTTTTGTATTTTTGTCTGACAACACATTCCAATATCACAATTGTTTCAGGAGTTATTAATTAAGAGTACAGCATTAAAAAGGGGACAACAAATAAGCATTGAGGCAGGAAGCAAACAATAAAATAATCATAGGTAGTAATGTAGCCAGCCTAAAAGTATTGGGTATTATTGGCCTGATGAGTGTAGTACATGACAAGTTACATAATCTTTAGCTTTGGTAAAAGAAAAATTAAGGTAAACAATTGACTTTAGATGAGTTTCTAAATTTGAAAGAGTACTACTGATATATAATCTTGTTTTATAAACACTAAGATAAGAAAAGGTTTAACAGGGTTTAGCAAAGTTCAAATATCTCAATTCAGTTCTTACTACAATATGTGTTTAAGAATGGAAACACCCCATTCACTAACTGGACTTCAAAAGACATTTATTTTAGTTAGCTTGTAGAGTGGCTGAACTACATAAAATTTAGAGAATACAAAACACTTCTAAATATTTTAGTAACCCTCACATTATAAAGTCAGTGATATGGTTTGGATTTGTGTCTCTGCCCAAATATCATCTCAAATTGTAATCCATAATGTTGGAGGTGGGGCCTGATGGGAGGTAATTGGATCATGGGGCTGGATTTCCTTCTTGGTGCTGTTCTCATGTTAATGAGTGAGGAATCCAGATTTGGTTGTTTAAAAGTGTGTGCTACCTGAACCCACCTCCTCCCCGCAGTGCCTGCTCTGGCCATGTGAAGATGTGCCTTCTTCCCCTTTGTCTTCTGCCATGATTGTAAGTTTCCTTAGGCCTGCCCAGCCTTTGTTTCCTGTACAGCCTGCAGAATTATGAGCCAATGAAACATCTTTTCATTATAAATTACCCAGTCTGTTATTTCTTTATAGCAATGTGAGAAAAAACTACTATAGAAACCTGGTACTAGGAGTGGGGTATCGCTATGAAGATATCTGAAAATGTGGAAGTGACTTTGAAACTGGGTAATGTGCAGAGGTTGGAAGAGTTTGGAGGACTCAGAAGAAGACAGGAAGATGACAGAAAGTTTAGAACTTCCTAGAGATTTGTTGAATGATTGCGACCAAAACGCTGGTAGTGATATAGACAGCAAAGGCCACGTTGATGAGGTCTTAGATGGAGATGAAGAACTTACTGGGAACTGGAGTGAAGGTCACTTTTGTTATACACTAGCAAATTGAGGGGGCATTGTGCTCCTGTCCTAGGGATCTGTGGAACTTTGAACTTGAGAATGGTGATTTAGGGTATCTGGTGGAAGAAATTTCTAAGTATCAAAGTGTTCAAGATATAGCCTGGATGCTTCTAGCCTTCTATGTTCATATTCATGTGCAAAGAAATGATGTAAAACTGAAACTTAAATTTACAAAAGAAGGAGAGCGTAGACGTTAGGAAAATTTGCAGCCTGGCCATATGGTAGAAAAGAAAAAACAATTTTCAGGGGAGGAATTCAAGCCAGCTACAGAATTTTTCAACATTAAAAGGAAGGCAAGTAGTAATAGCCAAGACAATGGGGAAAAGGTCCTGAAGATATATCAGAGAACTTTGTGGTGGCCCCTCCCATCCTAGGCCTGGAGACATAGGAGGGAAAAATGGTTTCATGGGCCAGACCCAGGGTCCCCCCTGCCCTGTGCAGCCTCAGGACACTGCTTCTTGGATCTTGGCTGTTCCAGCTCCAGCTGTCCCTTAAAGGGGTCCAGGTACTCAAACTCCTGCTTCAGAAGGTGCAAGCCATAAGCCTTGGTAGCTTCCATGTGGTGTTAAGCCTGTGGCTATGCAGAGTGCAATTGTTGAGGCTTGGGACCCTCTGCCTAGATTTCAGAAGATGTATGGAAAATCCTGGATGTCCAGGTAGAAGTCTCCTGCAGAGGCAGAGCCCTCATGGAGAACCTCTACTAGGGCACTGCAGAGACAATATGTGGGGTAAGAGCCCCCACATAGAGTCCTCACTGGTGCATTGTCTAGTGGAGCTGTGAGAAGAGGGCCACCACCCTCCAGACCCCAGAATGATACACCAATAGTTTGCACTGTGCACCTAGAAAAGTGGCAAGAATTCAATGTTAGCCCATGAGAGCAACTGTGGGGACTAGCTCTATAGAGCCACAGGGGTAGGTCTGGCCAAGGCTTTGGGAGACAACCCTTTGCATCAGTGTGGCCTGGATGTGAGACATGGAGTCAAAAAATATTATTTTGGAGTTTGAGATTTAATAACTGCTCTGCTGGGTTTTGGATTTGCATGGGGCTTCTAGCCCCTTTAGTTTGGCTGATTTCTCCCTTTTAGCGGGGGAGTATCTACCCAATTCCTGTACTCCCATTGTATCTTGGGAGTACTTGTTTTTGATTTTACAGTCTCATAGGCAGAAGGGACTAGCATTGTCTCAGATAAGACTTTAAACTTTGGCCTTTTAAGTTAATGCTGGAATTAGTTAAGACTTTTGGGGACCATGAGGAAGGCATGATTGTATTTTGAAATGTGAGAACATGAGATTTGGGAGGAACACAGGGAAGAATGATATGGTTTGGATTTGTGTCCATGCCCAAATCTCATGCTACTCTCATGATAGTCAGTGAGTGCTCACAAAATTTGTTTGTTTAAAAGTGTGTGGCATCAACCTCTCTCTATCTTACTCCTGCTCTGGCCATGTGAAGATGTTTCTGCTTCCCCTGCACCTTACACCATGATTGTAAGTTTCCTGAGGCCTCCCCAGACATGCTTCCTTTACAGCTTGTGGAACGGTGAGCCAATACAAATTCTTTTCTTTATAAACTTCTCAGTCTCAGTTATCTCTTTATAGGAGTTCGAGAACCAACTATTACAATCAGTGAACCAACTTCTTTGGTTGTCAGTATCTATCTGGGAAACCCCGAAGATGGTTAACCTGCAGAAGACATTGCAACAGCTTTTTTCTTTTTTTTTTTTAATAATTCCAAATTTGGAGGCTGAATTGAAAAAGGCAAAAGATTTGAGAACATTGATTAAGATACTGGATATTGTAATTGATTAAAATCAAGGAAATTGCTACTTTTTATTTTAGAGAGAGATTACTTAAAGCTAACACAGTAGAAAGCAACAAAAGTAAGTCCCTTTAGAAATAAGTAACTTCTATTAAAATGATTTAAAATACTGCAATGGCAGCAAAAACATTAAAAGGTGCATAGTTTCTCAAAAAGCAGATGAATATACTATGACCCAGTTTACATATTTTCATGTCTAACAATAGTACAAGTATAGCATCAACAATGTATAACCAGATATTTGAACTGCAACCAGTAAGCAAAGTATCCAACTTCTGTTTCCTTAAAAATTGACACACAGAAAACTAAAAAACAAGTAACCCCAAACTACATGCTATGGTATTCCATGAGTATACATTGGATATCCACTTTATAATTTTATAGGAGCAAAAATAAACTTGAATGTTGACATTATCCAAAATCATTTATACATCCTCTAATCCATTAATTAATGACCATAATGTAATGTCTATACATGAAAAACAAGGTCAAAATAATATGATTTGGATCTTTTTGCCTTACCTAGAAAGTGTTGTTATGCAAATATCACTAAAAAATGATCTAAATTAAATCTTTACCTAAAGTAGATGTCAGCAAATGAATGCCAATAGAATACATCCAGCCTATCTTAATTTTTTTGTACAGACTGTTCTTCTAACTGCCTACAAGTTAGGAATTGTTCTTACATGCCCATTGACAATGAGTTCTCATTTGATTTATTAGTTCTCTCTTGGAGTATTAGATAAAGCATTACAATTTGAAGAAAATTTTCAGTATTTTTAAAACAGAAAATGATGTCCATTTTTGTCCGCATTAGAGGAGCTATTTTTGATACACCAAAAAAAAAAAAAAAATACAAAGCAGAAACAGAGACCCTGTTATCAACTTAAAATGTTGATCCACTAAAACAAAAACAGGATTAATTAACATTGGGTCTCCCAGGGAAATATCATTTTCAAGGATCTGAGTAATTTTATGATTCTAACATATATTTGACAGATACCAAAGGAAATAATTCTGGTGGTTTATACATTCTCCAAAAATCTTTAAGAGATTAGCTGTAAAGCATATGTGATAAGCAATCTCCATGGAATGTATGCCAGGAAGGTCCTGCATTAAATTTATGCTAATTAGTACAGATCTCCACATTACTGTAGTAACATCTCATCATATGTAAATTCTAAATTCAATTGCTTTAGGCTAAAATATAAAAGCAAATATTTTAAAGCTGTAGAAATAATAAAATAATATCTTTATAACAGGTAAAAATATTATAAGGTAAAAGGTTAATTTATTAGAAATATATTGGAGTATTTCACAAAATAGCCTCAAGAAAATCTGTAAACAGAAAATAAATATTAAGTTGATCTTTCTCCTTTTATTGCTTCTATTATTTTTTTTCTTCCCTCCACCTGCTGCCAAGTTGCCCTCACTTTTCATTATTGTGGCAAATCATTTTTATGAACTTCTCCACATGGTACAAAACATACCCTTTAAGAACTCATGTGATTGGCCCTAGTGTTTTCTCAGACCCCCACGTTCAAAGCTTGACATAGGTTACTCTATTTTCAGATAAATCTGCCACAACCAAAGGGGAAGATTATATAAATACAAGACAAATTTTAAGTAAAACTTTAAAAATGAAGTTGAAAGAGTGCATGTTTCCAGAGCAGTGGATGTTTTGGGAATGTCCATAACTTTGGCTACACATTGCTATGTTAAGACATAAACACACAAAACTAAACAAATAATATTGTCTGGAGTTAAATATATTATTTTTGTATTATCAGATAATAGATTTATGAGCAGAATTAGTAAAACAGAAATAGTTTTGAACATGTCACAAGACTTTTCCCTCTCAGTGTCTAAGTTTTTTCACTGCTGCAAGTGAGATGTTGAATCAAAACATCTTTCTACAAACAATAAATGATCCAATGTAAAAGAGAGTAGGAAGTAACCATTGCCACAAAAACATCCAATAATCAAAATGTTTATTTTTTCAAGGAAATAATTTCCCATATGCCCAATATTTAGAATATATAATATATATCTTTATGGCTTCTTTCATATTGTTGGCTTAAATGTACTGTATGTTGCATTAAGACTAAAAGACAGGGTATCTGAGCCTGACAATCAGTCAAGTATGGAAGGGAAATCTCTAAGTTCTATGCTTGGAAAATGATGAACATTCATTGTATTTTAATACTCAATCATGCCCACATTTGAACATTTTCTCTCTCTCTCCTTTTTTCTTTTTCTATTTCATTTGCTTCCTCCCCGTAGAAGCATTCTATTTTATACAAAGATTTGTTCGGCAGGTAGCATGGTATAATGATAAGAGTCAGGCCTGAATTATGACACTGAAGTTCCCCTATAAATTTTAGTGTTTTATATATCATGCTATAAAAATATCATATTCTTAATAGTGATGCTATCTGCATGTTTTCATCACCCTAAGCCTCAGTGTCTTCAGCTATAAAACTAAAATATTCTTTTAATTATTAAATAAGATTGTTACTGAAACATCACAGGTCTACGTCCTGTTGCTCATTGCACAGAAAGCCAATCACTGAGTTAACAAGGATTGCCAGGTGATATGATTTGGTTGTGTTCGCACCCAAATATCATCTTGAATTGTAGCTCCCATAATTGCCATGTATTGTGGGAGGAACCCGGTGGGAGATAACTGAGTCATGGTGGCAGTTTCCCCTAAATGTTCTAGTGGTACCGAAGAAGTCTCACAAGACTTGATGGTTTTACAAGGGGAAACCCTTTTGGCTTGGTTCTCATTCTCTCTTGTCTGCTGCCGTGTAAGACGTGCCTTTCACCTTCCGCCATGATTCTGAGGCCTCCCCAGCCATGTGGAACTGTGAGTCCATTAAACCTCTTTTTCTTTGGAAATTAGTCTCAGGTATGTCTTTATCAGCAGTGTGAGAGCAGACTAATACATGAGGGAAGCAGGCTTTACTTCGGGTGCTGCACCCAAGAATAACAGGTAATACAGTCTCTAAATCTGTTTCTCTAACATAGCAAAAATGGGGTGTTTATATAGCAGGGAAGGCAGGAAAACAGGAATCAGGGAGGGGTAAGGAAGTAATCATGAGGAAAGAAGTTTATTGCATCTTTTTGTCTGATCTGGATGTGGTAATCTAGTGAGTTTCAGTCCCTCACCTGAGGGTTGGTTTCCTGAAGAGGGAACTCAGATGAGACAAATATAAGTTGCAAGTTTTAAGACAAAGGAGGGTCAATTTCTATGTCTATTTTTAAAAACCTATAGATATTTTTTGTATGGGACAATTTGGCTGGTATCAGTATCCCCTTTCTATTTATCAATTCCTCCATCATGGGGAATCTGGTTGTTAATCTTTCTGGCTGCTTCATGCTGAAGAGAGCTATTATGGGATAATGCTAAGGAATGTAAACCTTACTCCTGTAATTGAAAGCACTCATGAGCACCTGGCCAGCATCTGGCTTGTTGGAGCACTATGACCTAGATAGTTTTATCTTGGTTTAGAACAACTTAGTAAGCCACATTGCCTAGGATGATTAGTAACACAGATAAACCAAATTTTAAAATAAAACCAAATTTTAAAATACCAGAGAATATGGAGCTGATCCCCTGGGGAATCCCAGAGTATAAGTAATCCTACCAAAAACTTTTCCTGATTCATTACATCCTGCGTGCATAAAGCTATGGTTTCAGGAAGAGCAACAACCTAAAAAGCACATGGTCCCTTCATGATTTCTTATCTAGGCTCTTTGGCTGAGCTTTGAATACTAACTTTGGCCCTCTGAGGGTTCATAAGCCCATGACCTGTTTCCCCTGGAGGGATCAAAAAGGACTTGGTTTTAACTGAGTATGGAGAATCCATGGCTTAACACCATCCAACTTGAAATGGAGCCTGTTGTTCATTCAAATTGGCTCCAGTTCAAGTTAGGTGGTGTTAAGCCATGGATTCTTCATACTCAGTAGTAGTATGAGTAGTAAATATATTTCATCTTAAAGCCAGTTTCCCATGACTTGGATATGAAGCATATCAACTGCTTCATTTGGGGTGTTTCACTTGGCATTGATATGTGAAGTTTGGCAATTCTCCTTCTCGGGGTAAACAGATCTTACAGTGGCATTTATCCAACCCACCAGGCTGGCTGTTCTCTCAGAAATAACCTCCTGTGTGTCTGAATTACATATACCCATCTGTGATTGTTCAACAGTGAGCTGTAGGTCCTGCATCAACCAAAACATGCATTTCCATTCTACACCATTTAAAACCAAAGTCAGTCCTCCCAGATTCGTTAGTCTCATAATCCGTTTTAGAAAAGCTGATGATACCAATCTACAAAATGAAACAATTTCTTTACATTGTACCCTCTGGTTTTGACAGTTACTTAGTTCTGCCCTTCCCCCACTTTGACTACCTTCTGGAAAAGGCAGGTCTCAGAGGTACTTTCTGGTGCTCCAGCATAATTTTTCCTTTTGTGGGTAGCCTTGAGGCTACTTATTTGAGCTCAGAAAGTTCCATATGAGTTGGTCCAGACCCAGCACCCAACTCAGCATTCTCTTACTTTCATTTTAGCTATTATAGATAACAATAACCAAGGGATTGCATGTTTTGCTTTTTCGTTATTAGTTTGCATTTCCTTATGCATCCTGTGAACCAATTCCCTGGGAGTTGAATCTATCTCTAAATTCCATTGGTAGCTTTTCTCTTTAATAACTGAATGCAGCACAACTGCAACTCTACACAATAGGTGACCAGATTTCCACCAAGGAATCAAAAGCTAATCTAATAGAAGGCATACTATAGTTTTCTTCTGAAACATAAGTTTTTCTCTCTTTAGTCAACCATTTCTACCAGAGACAAATTGTGGTAGAACCAATTTATTTGCAATATAAGTTTTCATCTATCATCCTTGGCCTGGTTATTTGCATAATGTGCCTCAAGAATTATTGTCCATATAGGATCTTTTATATTGGGGCTTTGCTGGACTTTTTCATAAGGAATCTCAGATTTGATTATTAAAGGCCTCTCAAGCCCAGGCAAGGATTTATCTGTGCCAGCAGGTGTCTGTATGAACTGGGTAAATTCCTCTCTTCTCAAGGTCACAAAATAACTTAAGGTTCCTGGGCCTGTCAGAAAGTGACATTCTTTACTCATCACAGATCCGGAAACTTATAAAGGAACCAGTTAGACAAAATGCCAGACCAGTCTTTCCAAGGAACTTTTATCGGCTCTATAAATCAACCTCAATCTCTGAAGGCATTCTGCTCATATCTGAGAATATATCATTCCTGTCAAAGCTTTGGGAAAATAACCAGTGTTTCCAACTGTGTCCTATCACAAAAGAAAACAAATTCTTATTGAACATATGCAAATAAACATATTGCCATGAATTAAGAATATTCATAGATGATTTCCAAAATCTAGAGAAATCAGGTAGAGAAATAAAAATATGCATTAAATTGGTTTACAAGAGTATATTCAATTGTTAAAGGCTATAAATATCTAAAAATAAAGAAAAAATCTTTTATCAACCCCGAAAAATAAAACAAAACGCCAATGTTTCATTAAAAAAAGCCATACAAAATTAGTTTGGTCCTTTATTAGTTCAGTCTATGCAATTAACTCTTGTCCTGCTTCACATTGGGTTAACAATCTTTCTGAACAC
Organism: Pongo pygmaeus; assembly: GCF_028885625.2. Lineage (NCBI taxonomy): Eukaryota > Metazoa > Chordata > Mammalia > Primates > Hominidae > Pongo > Pongo pygmaeus. The sequence goes on from NC_072376.2 coordinate 188,356,349, forward strand.
ATCAGTCTTTTAGAGTCCTGAAAGTTCTCTTTCTAGTTCAATGGCACATTTCTAGAAAGAGAAAGTTATCTCTCTAGTCTCTTTGTGCCATTGCAAAGTTATCAAACACTTGCATTCAACAGTTTTTTTCATGAATTTTCCTAAAGAAATAAGTTTGGAACTGTAGCTAATTGTAAGCCACTTTTTTGACAAGAATCAAAGTAAAACAATAATTTTGAATGATAAAGGTCTTAGGACAGTCCTGGTTAAAGACAAGCCTTAGGTTAGCCATAATTAAAGACACAATTGATAAGGAAATTCACTTATTTTTTTGGCATACAACAATAATAATCATAAGTATTGCTGATAACATATACTTAAGACATATCAGAATTTTAGGAATCTCATACAAATTTGGAACATATGTTCATAACATACTTACATAAATATAACCCCAAAGAAAGTTAAACACCATTTCATGTTTGAAAATGCTTCCTTTATAATTTTAACATACCATATAAGCTTACTATGCCTCTCTTGGACTTCAGGGGATGTAATATCTAAAAAGTTATTTTAACATCCAAAAGACTTAATTTAGAACTTGAAACTTTGGTATTGGAAAGTTTGTTAAATATCAAAGGATTAAAACACTTACTATCACAAAATAGGATTATAGGTCATTATAAAATAGTAATTCATTTAGCCAAAATGATAATTCAAAGATTTTTTTAAAAGCGAAAACCTTTATTCTTAGATAGAGGAGACTCAGTTTCCCAAACAATAAGACCTTATAAAGACAGCATATGCCTAACTAAATCTGTCTCTCTCTCTCCCCTCCTTTATGCCCCTGAAGTTTACTCAAAAGGTAAACAATAATCTTTATATCTCTTATTAATGTTACATGAAAATTTTGTTCAAAAGGTAAAACCAGAATTTACCTTTGCATAGTATATCGTTAATGTTAAAGCCTATAAAACCTTATAAGCAAATCTAATTTTAATGTTTGACCATAATGTAAGATTTCCTTTTATAACGTTTTACTATTTTCTATTAAAGAAAAGATCAGTGCACCAAGAAAACCCTTTTATTCTGATACAGGGGCCGAGACACTGGTCTTGCATAACTGTGCCTTTGATATTAATGTTTAATTTATAGAAAAACTCTGAACCATTCTTATCCCTCAAAGTAGGCCTTTACAGTCTCAGGCACCACCTCTTCTGCAATAGTCCTTGGGCCTAGAGGGATTGAGAAGTTTTAATTTCTGACCCTGTGTTTTAGCAAAGCAGTTAATTTCGATTGCTGCTATCTCCAAGGTCTGAAAAAGAGGTGTTGACTAATGTCAACATTCAAGACTTGGCAGGAGTCAATGCTTTCTTCAGATCCAGGAGTCAAAGCCCTGTGATGTAACAGCACAAGGACTTTAAAAGCAATACAGAAAGTCACATGGATGTAAAAACCTTTGAAGTCTCAGTTTTCCTAAGCAATCAGAAACCTAATAAGGATGACCTAATAACGATGACACAAGAATTATTACGATAAAATGTAAAATATCTTCCTTAGGCTAGTTACCAAAAGGCAAAGAAACGCCCTCTGTTGTGTGATTGTTTCTCCTTAAGGGAAGACCATTTAGATAATCTGAAAGTCAATCCCGATGAATAACTTAGACATATCAAGAAAAGTCAAGAGTACAGAATCAAGTTACAACTGAGGGAAAGCACTGCTTTCCTAGACCATATATGAGGGTTGAATTTGGCCCATGGGTTTCCATTTTGAAGCTCTGGCTTGCAAATTAGGTACTAACAATTAGAATAAGACTGTTTAGACAGGAAAGCTACCTGGAAAAGACATTTTGGCAACACTCAATATCAGTCCCACATAAATTGATGGATGAGAGGGAAGATTATCCTGCTTTGAGAGATGATAATGTAAAGGCACAAAAATGAATGAAATTCATTATCTGAAAGAGTCTCTAAGAAGAATTACCTTCCTTCAGGGGAGAATACTGTGAAATAATGCTGGTGAAAGAAGCTTGCTATGTGGAAAGAAAAATGAATGGTAATCAAGGAATGATGAGACATTCTTGGTATCTGGGATGGCAATTTAACTATATGAATAAAAGTACATAAATGTTCTACTTCTAGAGAAACTTACTAGAAAATGGAGATGAAATGAAATAATGTCTAAAATTTGTTTAAAATAACCATGAGTGAGAGGCAAGAGTAAGACAATATTACTTATGTATTGATAATTACTAAAGGTAAGTGAAGGGTACACAGAAATTCATTGCACTATATAATTTTATATGTTGTATATGTTTGAACATTTATATAATAAAAGTTTATATATCATGTTTTTATATAGTAAAAAGTTTAGAATTAAAATAGACTAACACGTAGAATATTGGTGAAAATGAAAAGTAAAAATCAAATCTAAGGAATACTATCAAATATATAGCAATATCTGGAAAGTTATATTAAATAATACAAGAAATAAAGAGAAACAACTGAACTTGAGCCTCAGTTTAGAAAGCAAGGCCACATATTTTACAATGGTTCCATGTCTATTTAAGACAAGGAGAAGCCAATGAACTAAAATTATTTTCAGTCTACCACTGTGACTTTAAGTAACATTACAAAACATTTCAAGTGGAAATAGACTCCCATACTAAATTTGGTGTATCTCCGGGCAGGCATCATTGTCCATATGGATAAAAGGCAATGAAACCACCCCCACTGTTTCATAGAACTGATGTTTACAGTTTTTAACTTATATTTGTCTTATCTGAGCTCCTTTCTTAGGAAATTGACCCTCAGGCAAGAAACCAAAACTCACCAACTACTGCACCCCAACAATGGGATACCACACCCCTCATCCAACATAATTGCTTCCTTACTCCTCCCAAATTCCAGTTTCCTTACATGTAGCTACATTCCTTCCCCACTATGTAAACCCCAAATTTTAGTTGGTTGAGAGAGACAACAGTAAGCAGCAGGATGTAGTCTGAGTCCCAGGCATTTTGGTAATAAGAATACAAAATAAACCAAAAATGCATCCCTAGCACCAGCTCAGTTTCTTCTACACAGTAGATATGATGCTTCAACCTTTGACAAGCTCTCTACATATGGGCTTTTTTTTTTGTTTTAGCTTCTATAATTGCCTTTGCTATGACAAAAGGAATTTGCAAACACAATATGACAACATTTTATATCTGGCATTGAATAAAATATTTATTTGAATTTAGAAAATGATTCAATTACTCTAGGCTGTTGAACTAATCTCATACAATGTAATTTGGTTTTAAGGAAAAAACTTATTCTACTGGAGGTCTAATAAACTCTAAAAACCATATAGTCCACAATATATTTGTTACTCAGCTTATTCTTTGGTTTTCTCTTTAATAAAATTAAATTATGTAAGACCCTAAAGAATAACTCTAAGCAAAAGAATTATCTTTAAGATTTGTCAAATATATTCCTTGGAAATTGTTTCTTAAAAAACAGAATAAACTCTTAAGGCAACACATTGATATTGGTATTTGAATATAATTACTTTAATCATGAAATTTTAGGGGAATTTGTTAGGAATTGTTGAAAAGAGAGCTCAAGAACGTCTTTTTATTTTGTAGACATAAGTATTTTATGGCCTTATTTGTGAGGAATTTGTACAGAGGTCTCTTTCTATAAGCTATACAAACAAATATTGTAAACCAGCAAGTAAATGCTGTCGCTCTTGCATTTGTAATTTAAATCTTAAGAATTTTTGTAAAGTTGCTTTTAGAAAGTTGGCCAGGGCAGGTGGCTCATGCCTGTAATCCCAGCACTTTGGAAGGCTGAGGCAGGTGGATCACCTGAGGTCAGGAGTTTAAGAGCAGCCTGGCCATTATAGTAAAACCACATCTCCACTAAAAAAAATACAAAAATTAGCTAGCTGTGGTGGCACGCATCTGTAATCCCAGCTACTCAGAAGGCTGAGGCAGGAGAATCACTTGAACCCAGGAGGCGAAGTTTGCAGCAGTGAGCCAAGATCGCGCCACTGCACACCAGTCTGGGAGACAGAGCGAAGAAAATAGTTATGCCAGGACTGGGGGGAAAATGGTGGGTAGGAGGAAAAATAACTTGCAGCTCTCACTCAGACAGACAGAGCAGCATGTGGAGACCCACATTATGAACTTTTGCTCCAAGAACTACCACAGGAACATACCAGAAAAAGTAAGAGTCCACAGATCCTTTTGAAGGAGGTGGATTGCTGCTACTGGTTCTGTGGGACAGCAGAGCAGCAGAGGAACTCCTGAGACAAAGGACATAATCCCTTGGGAGCTCTATGTCCCTGCCCACCACCTGAGAAACCTTAATACTTATCCAAAGGTGACCCTAGGGCAAATGTGCATCCTCCCTAAACAACTGCAGCTGAGGTGCTCTTGAAAGCGCCACCTCCTGGCTAGAGGCCAGTCAACACAAAACCAGTGCACTTAAACATTCAACCAAGGACCCACACAGAGTCAACCCCCTGCTACCTCCACCAGAGCAGGTGCTGGTATCCATGGGCTGAGAGACCTAAAGGTGGATCACATCACATACTCTTTGCATGTACTCCCCAGTACCAGCCTGGAGCCCAGTAGTTCTGCTGGGTGGCTAGTTCCAGAAGAGAAATAACGATCACTGCAGCTTGGCTCTCAGGAAGCCCCATTCCTAGTGGAAAGGGGAGAACACCATATCAAGGGATCACTCTGTTGGACAAAAGAATCTAAATAGCAGCGCTTGAGTCCCAAATTGTCCTTCTGACATAATCTACCCAAATGAGAAGGGCTCAGAAAAACAATTCTGGTAATATGGCAAAACACGGTTCTTTAACACCCCCAAAAGATCATACTATTTTACCAAAAATGGATCCAAACCAAGGCAAAAATCTCGAATTGCCAGGAAAAGAATTCAGGACAGCTATAAAGCTAATCAAGGAGACACCAGAGAAAGGTGAAGTCCAACTTAAATAAATAAATAAATAAAAGATACAGGATATGAATAGAAAAATACCCAGTGAAATAGATTGCATAAATTAAAAAAACCCACAACTTCTGGAAATGAAGGACACACTTAGAGAATTGCAAAATGCACTGGAAATTCTCAGCAGTAGAATCAAACAACAGAAGAAAAAATGTCAGAGTTTAAAGACAAGGGTGTTGAATTAATTCAATCTGAAAAAGATAAAGAAAAGAGAATTTAAAAAAATGAACAAAGAATTAAAACAAAGAGAATTAAATTAGACAACAAAGATAATTAAATTTTTCAAAAATGAACAAAAGAGAATTTAAAAAAATGTATAAAGGCTCCAAAAAATTTGCAATTATGTTAAATGACCAAACCTAAGAATAGTTAGTGTGCCCAAGAAAGAAGAGAAATATAAAAGTTTGGAAAACATATTTGAGGAAATAATGAAGGAAAACTTCCCTGGCCTTGGTAGAGATCTAGACATCCAAATACAAGAAACTCAAAGAACACCTGGGAAATTCAATATGAAGGAAGAAATCTTAAGGGCTGAAGGCAAAGGCATCAGATAACCTATAAAGGAAAAGCTATCAGTTTAATAGCATATTTCTCAGTAGAAACCCTAAAAGTGAGAAGGGATTGGGGGCCTATCTTTAGCCTCCTTAAACCAAACAATTATTAGCCAAGAATTTCATATCCAGTGAAACTACAATTCATAAATGAAAGAAAAATACAGTCTTTCTCAGACACACACACACAAAATGCTGAGAGTATTCACCAGTACCAAGCCAGGACTACAATAACTAAAAGGATGTCTAAATCTTGAAACAAATCTTCAAAATACACCAAAATACTAACAGAATATCTTTAAAGCATACATTTCACAGTACCTATAAAACAACAACACAATGAAAAAAACCCAAGGTATTCAGGCAACAAATAACATGATGAAAAGAATAGTACTTCACGTCTCAATACTAACATTGAATGTAAATGGCCTACATGTAAATGGCAGAATGGGTAAGAATTCACCAACCAAGTATCTGCTGTCCTCAAGAGACTCACTTGATGCATAAGGACTCACATAAACTTTAGGCAAAGGAGTGGAAAAAGATATCCCACGCAAATGGACAGCAAAAGCGAGCAGGAGTAGCTATTCTTATTTCAGACCAAACAAACTTTAAAGTAAAGCAGCTAAAAAAGACAAAGAGGGACTTTATATAATGATATAATGATATTTACCCAACAGGAAAATATCAGAATCCTAAATATATACGTACCTAACACTAGAGTTCCCAAATTTATAAAACAATGACTAATAGACCTAAGAAATGAGATAGACAGAAATATAGTAATAGTGGGGGACTTCAATACTCCACTGACAGCACCAGACAGGTCATCAAGACAGAAAGTCAACAAAGGAACAATGGACCTGAACTATACCCTAGAACAAATGGACTTAACAGATATTTACAGAACATTATACTCAACAACTACAGAGTATACATTCTATTCATCAGCACATGGAACATTCTCCAAGATAGAACATATGATAGGCCACAAAAGAAGTCTCAACAAATTTGAGAAAATCAAAATTATAGCAAGTACTCTCTCAGACCACAGTGGAATAAAATTGGAAATCAATTCCAAAAGGAAATCTCAAAACCATAGAAATACATGGAAATTAAATAACTTGCTCCTAAATGATTGTTAGGTCAACAATAAAATCAAGATGGGAGATTAAAAAATTCTTTGAACTGAACAATAAGAGTGACACACCTATCAAAACCTCTGGGATACAGCAAAAGTGGTGCTAAGAGGAAAGTTCATAGCATTAAATGCCTACATCAAAAAGTCTAAAAAGAGCACAAACAGACAATCTAAGGTCACACTTCAAGGAGCTAGAGAAACAAGAACAAGCCAAACCCAAACTCAGCAGAAGAAAAGAACCAACATCAGAGCAGAAGTAAATGAAATTGAAACAGAAAAAAATACAAAAAATAAATGATCAAAAAGGTGGGTCTTTTAAAAGATGAATAAAATTGATAGACCATTGGCAAGATTAACCAAGAACAGAAGAGAGAAGATCCAAATAAGCTCAATTAGAAATGAAACAGGAGATACTACAATCAATACCACAGAAATACAAAAGATTCAAGGATACTATGGACACCTTTATGTGTATAAACTAGAAAACCCAGGGGAGATGAATAAATTCCAGAAAATATACAACCCTCCCAGATTAAACCAGGAAGAAATAGAAACTCTGAGTAGACCAATAATAAGCAGCGAGATTGAAATGGTAACTAAATAGTTACCAACAACAAAAAATTCCAAGACCAGATGGATTCACATTTGAATTCCATCAGATATTCAAAGAAGAATTGAACCAATCCTACTGGCACTGTTGCAAAAGATAGAGAAAGAGGGAATCTTCCCTAAATCATTCTATGAAGCCAGTGTCACACTAATCCCAAAATCGGGAAAGGACATAAGAAAAATAAAACTACAGATCAATATCCCTGATGAGCACAGATGCAAAAATCTTCAATAAAATACTAGCTAACCAAATCCAACAGCATATCAAAAAGATAATCCACCATGATCAAGTGGGTTTCATACCAGGGATGCAGGGATGGTTTAACATATGCATGTCAATAAATATGATACACCACATAAACAGACTTAAAAACAAAAATTACACGATCATCTCAATAGATGGAGAAAAAGCATTTGACAAAAGCCAGTGTCGCTTTATGATTAAAACCTTCAGCAAAATCAGCATAGAAGGGACATACTTTGTGGTAATAAAAACCATCTATGACAAATCCACAGCCAACATTATACTGAATGGGAAAAAGTTGAAAGCATTCCCCCTGAGAACTGGAGCAAGTAAGAGATGCCCACGTTCATGACTTCTATTCAACATAGTATTGGAAGTCCTAGCCGGAGCAATCAGGCAACAGAAAGAAACAAAAGGCATCCCAATTGGTAAAGAGGAAGTCAAACTATCACTGTTTGCTGATGATATGATCATATACCTAGAAAACCCTTAAAGACTCATTAAAAAAAGCTCCTAGAACTAGTAAATGAATTCAGCAAAGTTTCAGGATGCAAAATGAATGCACAAAAATCAGTAGCCCTGCTATATACTAACAGCAACAAAGATGAGAATAAAATCAAGAACTCAACCCCTTTTACAAATGCTGCAAGAATAAATAAAATAAAATAAAATAAAATAAAATAAAATATTTAGGAATATATTTAACCAAGGAGGTGAAAGACCTCTACAAGGAAAACTACAAAACACTGCTGAAAAAAATCATAGATGACACAATACTGCCAAAAGCAATCTACAAATTCAACGCAATTTCCATCAAAATGCCACCATCATTCTTCACAGAACTAGAAAAAGCAAACCTAAAATTCATATGGAACCAAAAAAAAGCCTGCATACCCAAAGCAAGCTAAGCAAAAAGAACAAACTGGAGGCATTACATTACCCGACTTCAAACTATACTATAAGGCCACAGTCACCAAAACAGAATGATACTGGTATAAAAATAGGCATACAGAACAATGGAACATAATAGGGAACCCAGAAATAAAGCCAAATACTAACAGTCAACTGATCTTTAACATAGCAAACAAAAACATAAAGTGGGGAAAGGACACCTTATTCAACAAATGGTGCTGGGATAATTGGTAAGCCACATGTAGAAGAATGAAACTGGATCCTCATCTCTCACCTTATACAAAAATCAACCCAAGATGGATCAAAGACTTAAATCTAAAGCCAGAAACCATAAAAATTCTAGAAGATAACATTGGAAAAACCTTGTAGACATTGGCTTAGGCAATGACTTCATTACCAAGAACCCCAAAGCAAACACAACAGCAACAAAGATAAATAGATAGAACTTATGACTTCATTACCAAGAACCCCAAAGCAAACACAACAGCAACAAAGATAAATAGATAGAACTGAATTAAACTAAAAAGCTTCTACACAGCAAAATAAATAATCAGTGGAGTAAACAGGAAACAGAGTGTTTGAAAATCCTCACAATCTACACATCTGACAAAGGGCTAATATCCACAATCTACAAGGAACTCAAACAAACCAGGAAGAAAAAAAAATCCATCAAAAAGTGGACAAAGGATGTGAATAGAAAATTCTCAAAAGAAGATATACAAATAGCCAACAAACATATGCAAAAATGATCCACATCACTGATGATCAGGGAAATGCAAATCAAAACCACAATGAGATACCATCTTACTTCTACAAGAATGGCCATAATCAAAAAAATAAAAAAAATAGATGTTGTGGTGAATATGGTGAAAAGGGAACACTTTTACACTGTTGGTAGGAATGTAAACTAGTACAACCACTTTGGAAAATACTGTGGAGAGTCCTTAAAAAACCAACAGTAGATCTACCATTTGACCCAGCAATCCCAGAGGAAAATAAGTCATATGAAGAAGATACTTGTACATGCATGTTTGTAGCCTCACAATTCACAATTGCAGAAATATTGAACCAGTCCAAATACCCATCAATCAACAAGTGGATAAAGAAAATCTGGAATACTACTCAGCCATAAAAAGAAACAAAATAATGGCATTCACAGCAACCTGGATAGAGCTGGAGACCATTATTCTAAATGAAGTAACTCAGGAATGGAAAACCAAACATCACATGTTCTCGATCATAAGTGAGAGCTAAGCTATGAGGACAAAAAGGCATAAGGATTGATTATACAGTGGACTTTGGGGACTTGGGGAAATGGGTGGGAGGGGGATGAGGCATAAAATGCTACACATTGGGTACAGTGTATACTGCTCGGGTGATGGGGCACCAAAATATCAGAAATCACACTAAAGAACTTATTCATGTAACCAAACACCACCTGTTCCTCAAAAACTTATTGAAGTAAAAAAACATTGAGAAACTTAAAAAAAACAACTAAAAAGTTATGCCAGATGTTTGTAATATGGTAAAAATGAAACTTTAAGTTCATTAAATAAAAAATATAAAAATATTATTTCAAATAGCCTTGGCTGGCACTAAAGTCAATCTGTATTTTACCATCTTTTTATCTTTTCATTTCAGAAGCCCAGAAATTCATTATTCAATGTTCTCTTCCTCCCTCTGTACCACATATTTCCCATTCCCTCCATCCAAAAAGAAATAGACAAAAATTTTGCTTGCTTGCTGATGCCTGGTAAGTTTTAAAAAGAATAAAAATTGGATTTCAATACTTACACAATCAAATAAAAAACTTAAAATACAAATAATATTTAAAATTCATACTTTCATTTTATTGAGGAAAATATCCCAGAAGCAAATTTCCACCCTCAAAAGCATTAATGGTCTCTTTAATATTTTCAAGGTGCAAATGACTAATACAAAATTCCTAAGAGAGCTGAAAAATAGAAATTCAAGTAATATATGAATACATTTTGGGGGAGACATGAGAGTTGCAATTAAATAGCCTGATGACCAAAAAGAAGGGTATTCCATCATCAAGATTTTTCCTAGAGTTGCAAGATTTTCTGATACAGAAATATCATTGGGTTATTCACTCATATAGGCAAATTTTAGACATTGAATGATCCTCTGATTTAAGAAATGTCTATGTGGCAGATTAGGCCCTGAAGTAAATTAAAAGAAAACTCATTTGGAGAAGTTTAACTTAATTCATTATTTCTGGAGAAATATAATTTAACCTGGAGTTTCTTCTTTCACATCTATTGCTTCCTTAGTGCTTCAAATATTGAGTGAGGAAAGCAATACAAGTTGAATATCTACATTAAAAAATTTAATTTTCCTTATTATTTCTTATGTTCTACGTGAAATGGCCTAAAATATAAGCCACAGAGATGACACAATTGTAGTGGTAAAATCTGGCTTTTATAATTTCATTAAAACTTGAGAAAAGGTTGACAATCAAGTGATATATTTGGAAGTAAAATTTCTAGATAAACACTTTGCTTCTAAATATGTTGGTAATGTTATATGGAAAATAAAGGAATTCATAAATAAAATAAAAGGAGCTTGTCACTGTTCACATTGGTTTTACTTTAATGTTTGTCCTCTTTCAAAGTTAAATAGTTTCATAGCCCTGGGAAATCATGCTATCAACTAAAGGCAAACTTCATACCAGAAGATTGCTTAAGTCTTACTGAGATAAAGGAATGGTCCAATGCTTATGTCTGAAATGTCCATTATTAATTATACTTCTAACTTACAATTGCTACCAGCTTTATCACTTACATAATTTATTTCTGTGTTATGCTATTTTTTACATTTAAAAGATAAAAAAATTTGGTAATAAAGTTTAGTTACTAAAATTGGTGACTAAAAAATAAAGTTTAGAAAAGTTTTCTGTTTTGTCATCTGATAAGAGAGCAGAGGAAATATATCATATTAATATTAGACTGTGAGAGTAAAAAATATACAATTACTTTATGTAAGGATAAAAATTCCTCATAAGAATTGGTATCTCTGCCAGATATGATGAGAGACTTGTACCAAATACGATGTATATTCTAATAGAAAGCCAAGTTCGTGAACTATCTATCACACATAATTACATGAGATTTCTTTAAAGGATTTCTCTAGGCTTTCACAGATATAGTAGATAAAATATTTAACTGTATAATTTTCTGCCTTCAGAGTGATGAAAGTCATTTAACTCCCCAAAAAGTTATGCATTGGGAGCAATATTCTGCAGGACTAATGAATCTTACACTCATCACCCCTGTGTTCCTTTGCTCTTCTCTAGTTTCCGTCTTGAGCTTTCATAAAAGGAAAGATTGACAAAAAATTATTTGATCGCTTCTAGCTTTAATATCTTATAATTTTGCATTCTAACTGTCCAGAGATATTGAATCCTCTATAATATACAATAATATAAACTTACATATATTTTTGATGTTACTCTGCTTAAATTATCAAAGTTAAGCTCACATCTGAGTAATGTATATCAAATTCATGACTAAACAGGCAACTTAGAGTTATCAGAACCAATTTTATCAGAGCCCAAACCATTTGAGTATTTTGCAGAAAATTAGCTTTAATTTTAATTGTTTCTAATAGATATGAATATTAGAATAAAAATATTTTAGAGGAACTATCAAGAAATAAATGTCTTATCCTATACATAAGAAAGCAATTATTCCCAAAATATAATTAAGCCTGAATTATTGAAATGGATATTGTGTAGGCATATTTCCATATTTGGCAGTGATTAGATTAAAAATTATGGTATAGTTATCTAAGTATTAATTTATATGGCATTTAGATTCTCATTCTTTTGAAGCATTCCACTATAGTAACTTAACAGAGTCAAACGTAGAATTTTATAGGAAACAAGGCAATGAGCAGTATCTATCAATTAAGTTTACTTCTGGGATATTTTCCTCAAAAAAAAATGAAAGTATGCATTTTAAATATTATTTGTATAAAATACTATTAATATTATAGTCATTAAACTATGAGTAAATATACATGGTTTCTGTGAAAAAATATAAAACCTTTGAACGGTTAACTATAAAATACTAAAATTTTAAAATAAGAATTATGCAGGCCGGGCACGGTGGCTCAGGCCTGTAATCCCAGCACTTTGGGAGGCCGAGGTGGGCAGATCACGAGGTCAGGAGATTGAGACCATCCTAACAAACATGGTGAAACCTCATCTCTATTAAAAATACAAAAAATTAGCCAGGTGTGGAGGCGGGGGCCTGTAGTCCCAGCTACTCAGGAGGCTGAGGCAGGAGAATGGTGTGAACCCAGGAGGTGGAGCTTGCAGTGAGCCTCCCATGGACATTTAACCCGGCAGGAGGATCTTCCTGGAGATTTAATGGAGACTGTGCTGCAGCAGGCACGAAACTGGGGCCTTTGTGTGCAGGACAGCTCTGGTGGAGTCTGGCTGCTTGTAAGTGCCAGTCGCCCAGGGCTCCCTGTATCCCTCTGAGAGGTTATAGCCCCGGCTAACTGCCAGGGCAGGAGACACTAGGGCTGGCTTCCACATGGGACTGGGGCACAGCCCATCCTGCAGACCTGCCTGTCCAAGGCTCCTGCTTGGCTGCACCCACAGGAATGTGTGCATAGTGCAGCCTCCCCTGCCAAGCCTGGGTGCTTTGCTCCACCTGAGTGCACCCCTGCAGCCTGGGGGCCCTTGTGACCCCAGTGCAACTGGAAACCAAACATTATGGTCTGGAAAAGGGTGCTGTGAGCAGATCCTCATGCCCTGAGGCCACAGCCTGTGGCTCAGGAGTCCTGAGCTGGGATCTGTGCCCATCATTCAAGTGGGGAAGGAGTCCACACTCTCAGAAAACTGAGAGGGGAGAGTCTTAGTTCTGCCAGTTACTATAGGACCTAGGTGTGCCTCTTCCACAGGGTTGTCCCTGCCGGACCTTCTACCTGTGGGAGCCCCATGCCCTGAAACACCTAACAAAAACAATAACAAAATCATGGGCACAGTGCCAGTGATCAGAAATGGCTCCCCCAAGGCCCAGGAGCAGACCAAGTGAGGGGGTCCTTCTCTCCCCTTTGCACCTCAGAGCACAGCTGCAAATTCGAGGATATGCAAAGGAGCCACATGGCTGAGTAGGAGCCAATCTACCACCAATTGCCCTCAAGCACCATTGACTTGTTTGCATCCCAAACTGCAGCACCAAAAACCACTGCTAATTCTTCCCATTGTGAAACCAGGAGTGAGAATTCAAAAACAAAGACCCTGTACAGAGACTTAGTTCTCTGAAAACTTCCAGAAATTAAGCCAATGGACTACGCTCAATTTATACCACAGTGAAAAGGACACCAACACACCCAGATGAGAAAGAATCAGGGCAAGAACTCTGGCAATAAAAGAAGCCAGAGTGTCCTGTGACTTCCAAAGGAGTCCACAGATACCCAGCAATAGTTCTTAACCAGTCTGTAATGTCTGAAATGACAGATATGGAATTAAGAATGTGGATGCCAAGGAAGATCACTGAGACCAGGCAGAAAGTTGAAACTCAATCCAAGGAAGCCAAGCAATCCAGTAAAATGATTCAAGAGCTGAAAGAAGAAATAGCCATTTTTAAAAAGACCCAAACTGAACTTCTTAAGCTGTAAAATTCTCTAGAAGAATGTCACAGTAAAATTGGAATTATCAACAGCAGAGCAGACCAAGCTGAGGAAAGAATCACAGAGCTCAAAGACTAGTTCTTTCAATCAACACAGTCAGACAGAAATTCTTAAAAAGTAATGATTAGAAAAATGAACAAAGCCTGCAAGAAATATGGGATTATGTAAAGAGGCCAAATCTATGACACCTTGGCATTCCTGAGAGCAAAAGAGAGACAATAAGCAAACTGGTAAATATATTTGAGGATATCGTCCACAAAAATTTCCCTGGAAAATCTGATGATTACGTAAGTGTCTTGGGGATGATCTTGAGTAGAATGTTGTGGGAGTTGTCTGTATTTCCTGAATTTGATTGTTACCCTCTCTAGCAAGGCTGGGGAAGTTTTAGTGAATTATATCTTGAAATATGTCTTCCAAGTTGTTTACTTTCTCCTTGTCCCTTGCAGGGATGCCAGTGACTTGTTGATTTGATCTCTTTACACAATTGCATACTTCTCAAAGGTTTTGTTCATTCCTTTTCATTCTTTTTTCTTTATTTTTGTCTGTCTTATTTCAGAAAACCAGTCTTCAAGTTCTAAGATTCTTTTCTCGGGTTTGGTTTATTCTGCTGTTAATACTTGTGATTGCATTGTGAAAATCTTGTATTATTCAGCTCTGGCAGACCCATTAGGGTCTTTCTTTATACCAGCTATTTCATCCTTCAGCTCCTATATCACTTTATCGGGATTCTTCCTTTGCTTGGATTGGGTTTTGCCATCCTGCTGAATCTCGATGATCTTCATTCCTATCCACATACTGAATGCTATTTCTGTCATTTATGCCAGTTCAGTCTGGTTAGGAACCCTTGTTGGAGAGAACTGGTGTGGTAATTTGGAGGACATACAAACTCTGGCCATTTCAGTTACTGGAGTTCTTGCATTGTTTCTTTCTCATCTCTGTTGTGGGTGTTCCTTTAACTGAACTGTAGATTTAGTACCGTCAACAGACTATTTTTCTGAGTGTTTTCACCAGGCTATATTTAAGTCAGATATCATCTTTACAAGGTACCTTGGAGGATGCTGCTAACCTACTCAGTAGGAGCAGTGGGGTAGAGTAAATTCTTACGGAATCATGTAGACTCTCACTGTTTCTTTGACTTTCTCTCTTATGTTCCTCCACTCCATGCCATTGTCATTGGCTTCCTACTTGTCTGTCAAACACCTCAATCACGTGCTAGTATTCTGTTTCACAGTTACTCTGCCTGTAACATTTTTCCCTGTGATGCCCATCCACCTGGTTACCTTTATCATCTCCCCCAAGTCTTTATGTATCATCTTCTCAATGAGGCAATCTCTGACTACTCTATTTAAAATTGCAATGTGATCCCTATCTCTTCCAGTTACCCCTAGAATCTTAATCCTCTTTATACTGCTCTACTTTTTAAATCAATGCACTAGTTACCTGATAGCATACTGTAGAACTGCTTGATTTATTATGTTTGTTGTGTATTTCCTCTCTCCCTTCATTGAATGATGTAAGATCATTAAGGGCAAGCATATTTTTTAATGTTTCATTCATTGATGTAGCGTCAGTGTCAAGAAAAGTGCTTGGAATAGAGGAAGCATTCAGTTAATATTTGTGAAATACATGAATGAATGATTAGGGAATGAATGCACAGCTTCTCTCTATTTTATATTCACCATGGAAGATACATTTTTAAAAATCCATTGTATTAGAATACTACATGAATGAAATGCATATAGGCTTAATGAGTTACATTTACATTTGGTAAGAGGTTTTATAAAGAGGATTTACTTGATTTTGTGGGTATAAATACTTTCAGGATTTAAAAATTGCAATGTGTACGTTTTCATCAATAAAATAAGGAAAAAAAGTCTGAATATCTGTCAAAACTAAGGAAAACAAGCCTACATGTCTGCCTCTATGACTGTGTAAAATCAAAGAACACTTTGGGAGCCTGGAGCAAGAAGAAAAAGCTGAACTGTGCATATTTGACTTCAGAAACACATGGCTGTGCAATCACTTTCAATATTCAAAATTAAAATTAGAAAAGCAATATTGGAGGAATAGCTGGGGAGTAGCTTAGGAGGAATCTGATAGGATATACATTAAGGAAGACCTTGAGTTTGCAATAAGAGACTGTTTACTGAGCCTGGATGTTTGGGTTCTTCAGAACTATTAAACCTCCTTCAGACTTGACCAGTCAATACAAATAAATTAAATGTTTATTCTGCTCATCTCCTTCACTTGAAATAACTGGAATTCTTTGCTGAATGGAAAAAAATAGCACTGGGAAAAAATAGAGTTCTTTTCTTGGTATGGTGGCTTTGAGACAATGGGTTAGTCTACTTGTAACTATTGCATTCTGCTGCTTTGATTACATTCTCTAAGAGCTAACATCAAAAATGTAAAGGTAGACAGGGGAGGCAATAACTGGTATCCAAGTTTTTCCTAATGATAAAACAGCTTGTCTTAACCATCCTTGACATATAATAAATTCTTAAATTTCTAATTAAGTTCCTTATTCTCCAATACAGCAGTCCCCAATAGACAATAGCATCAATAAACCAGTAATTTATGCATTTGTTAAATATTTATTTAGATCACCTGCTATATGCTTGTAAACATTTTAGGCATTTCAATTCACAAAGATAAATTCTAAAATATGCATGCCATCTTAAATCACAGTCAAACTTGTGTGAGAGGTCGGGGCACAGATGAGAAGGACTTGGCAGTGTGGAAAGGATATGCTAGAAAGATATACCTGGTGGAAATAAAAGGGCTTGATTACTAAGGCTACTAAGGCTTTTTTTTCCTTCTGATTTATTTTCTTCAGTGATCTTTGCCTCTTCCATGATTTTAATAATCATTTATAAGTGCAGAATCATAAATGTTTATCTCAACACTGGCATTTTTTGAGGTCCATACTTCAATATTCAATTGCTTACTCTATATCATAATAGGATATCCTAAAGCACCCTAACAGAATGTGTGAGAAACTGATTATACAACTCACATCTGCATGTTTTCTTAAAAATAAACTCACATGCACAAAAATGCTTGTTATTCCTCCAGTGTTCATATGGTGACTCCTTTTTGCCTTATTCTCCCTATCCAATCTATTTTTTGCTTCTCTAATTCATCATTTTTTTTCTTACATACAACTTTTGCCTTTATCCAAAGTTTATAAAATGTGTAATCTCTTTTATTATATAATTAACCTTCCGTGCTTGCCCATAGGCTAATTCTAAGATTGGGAGATTAAACTGTTTCTGTTTTTATAAACCTTATTTTCTGACATGCTCTATGACTTTTATTTACCCATTTATATAGAGTTGTAAGGATCTATTTTACACCTTTTTCTACTCTGCTTTCTACCTTGAGAGTCTGACCTCTCTTGACAGCAGCATGAAGCCCCCTCTCTCTTTAGATTTCAGAGTATTTGGCCAACTGAGACTCTAAACAGGAAATTTGAGAGAAAAAGGGAAGGGAGTCCAGCTTAGTTATTATTCCCCACTCTCGGCTCCCTGCATGAAGTACTGGCTCTTACTGGCTTTGTCCCTTCACCAAAGCTCATAATGTCCTTCTGGGCAGCCCTCTCTATATTACTGTCTCCTTCTAAGTTTCTGAAAATTCTCTTCCTATTTTCTTAGGGCTTGGTAAATACCTCTTCTCTGTTCCTACTAGCTAAGAGTACTGCAGTAAACCTTGTGGTTTTCTTAAATGATGACACACATTTGGAAACAGCCCTTTAATTAACCCTCCTTGAATTTTCTTAAATTGAGTAAGCCATCTGTTTCCTGCTGTGACCCTGACCTGCAAAATCATCTTTTTTTTTCAAATTTGCTTATTGTGAAAAAAATATAATTCTTTCAATCAATCTCTCTGCTAAAATTAAATTGTTCTAAAACTCAAGGTCAAGTTGACTCTCATTTTTTTTACTTTCTTAAATGCTGTAAGTACTGACAGGTCAAATTTGAGTCATATCTTTCCTGTACACTTATTTTCTCTAGTTTCTAAGTGTACTTATTTCATGTGTTGACAAAAACAGCATATGGATTTAAACTAAGCTCATCTACTTCCATTACTATATTTTTGTTAGCATTAATGCATTTATCTGAAATATATTATTCTCAGATATCTATGATTTATAAGTCTAATTTGGACTATGTATGTTCCAAGTCTATTAGGCAGTTTGTTATACTTGGATGACAAACTTTGGAGCTGGAGTTGATGTTTGCTAAAATAAGAAATATGCATACAAAACAGCTTACACAACAGCTATTTAATCTTATAATTTAGAGTTGAACTTTAAAAATACTCTTAATCACATCAAAATGTCAAAAAGAGGTTGGAAAACACACAAAGGTTTAATTTATCTGCAATTGTAGGAGGTGTTTCATCAGATACTCTCATTAGCAAATTTAATTACAGGAAGCAAGACAATATTACTTTACAGCTTTAAAGATCTAATTAGTGTTCAGAAGTTAGTCTAAATTAACTTACACATCAAGCAGCTCAAACATTTTCCATTCTATGGGGAATTTCACTGGGTAAAAAATCTTTTATCTTGTGGGCTTTAAAATTCACACAGCTGTACAAACAAATAATGGCTGCAAAGTGATTCTAGAGTTTTTTTTTCAAGAGGCTTTTGGGCTTTGGTTTCAAATAAATACAACTATGAAATTTTTTATCAATGCATTGGTATTATATATTTATAATTAATATATATTAGTCATCACTCCCATATATACATATATGTGTGTATATATAGTATATATATATATAGTATATATATTAAATATTGTATAGTATATACGTAGTATTGATATGATGGTAAAGACTAGGTTTATTTTCAAATAAAAGTTAAAATAATTAGAAAAGCATTAAGGAAAAAATACTTTCAATTTTTTTTGATCCAGTTACCATTTTGTTTGCTTAAGGGGAAGCCAAAAAGACTTCCTTCCAAAATTAAAATTATCATGCATATAGAGCAGTACTCTTTCCCAGAACTCATGCTATCTGTAAGAAATTTTCCAATTTCTGATCTCATCCTCACCTTAACTGTGTAAGGCATTTTGTATTTCCTTCTGTGGCAAGACACTCAAATGACCCTAACTGTTGAACATGGATTGATGTATCTGGTGGCGATCTGCATGAACATATTTTCGTATTTTATTTTTAACTTGAGGAAATTCCTGAGTGCAGGAGAATTATTCATGGGCACTTGGAATCATGGATAGGTGGGTGTGGAATAGGACAAGAAACCATGTTATCCATTTCCTTACCTGGTTTTCTAATCCTGCTTTATAAACCCTATGGAAGAAGTGTAGACTGGCACCAAAGATCTGCCTTCATTAGTTCTGTAAAATGCAAGAGCAAATTCTGGTTATTGTTTTTTTTCAGGCAAAAAGCAAAATGTCATTTTAGAATAGGATTTTCTCATTATCTTCCTTTTTCTTTCCAGTCTTCTGTCCTTCCTTTCATTCTTTTTATCCACTTTCTCCTTCGTTCATCAAGGGAATTATCCAGGGAATATTGCTATATACAGAGAAAATAAACGATAGAAATGTTGCTTAACCATTCCCTTCCTAAGAAGTTAAAATATTCTTCCAAAAATATCAGACTGTCAGTTTTATGTGTAAGTTTGAGAAGACTTCAAAGAACATTGACTTCAGCTTTAAACAATTTCTTTCAGGCAATAAGAAAAAAGGAATGACTACTTGGATTATTTCAAAGCACAATCTTTATAAATTTTCTTTTTTTTTTTTTTTTTTTGCTTATGTATTTATTTATAAGTTTTATGCAAGTACATTTGTACTAATATATGTTATAAAGCTTATACAGAAAGTAGAAGATGTATAGGCTGAAACAGTTCTAAGGCATTAGGAGTTCTCACGTTCTTTTCTTGTGTCCCATATATCTTGTGGCACCCCCTCTGTGGTAATCACTGCTCTGCATAGCTAAATGAGAAAATGTCCTTTGGAAACACCTTTTAATTTTTTTTTTGAGCTGCATGCTAGCTATTGTTGATTTGGGGAATAATGGAAAGGTTTTTGTTGGCTAAAGTATCGCCTCTTTTCCAATAAACAGCAAGATCTGAAATTTCTCTATTAGAGAAGTGGTAACTTTGGGTTAAGCACTGCCTTCTTTCTGAGGTCTCTTAAATCACAAATCCTTTATTTATTTATTTATTTATTTATTTATTTATTTTTTTGTTTAATTTATTAAGTATTTATTGATCATTCTTGGGTGTTTCTCGGAGAGGGGGATGTGGCAGGGTCATAGGATAATAGTGGAGAGAAGGTCAGGAGATAAACACATGAACAAAGGTCTCTGGTTTTCCTAGGCAGAGGTCCCTGCGGCCTTCTGCAGTGTTTGTGCCCCTGGGTACTTGAGATTAGGGAGTGGTGATGACTCTTAAAGAGCATGCTGCCTTCAAGCATCTGTTTAACAAAGCACATCTTGCACCGCCCTTAATCCATTTAACCCTGAGTTGACACAGCATATGTTTCAGAGAGCATGGGGCTGGGGGAAAGGCCATAGATCAACAGCATCCCAAGGCAGAAGAATTTCTCCTAGTCAGAACAAAATGGAGTCTCCTATGCCCACCCCTTTCTACACAGACACAGCAACAATCTGATCTCTCCTTCCTTTCCCCACACTTCCCCCCCTTCTTTTCAACAAAATCGCCATCGTCCTCATGGCCCGCTCCCGATGGTCGCTGTCTCTTCGGAGCTGTTGGGTACACCTCCCAGACAGGGCAGCCGGGCAGAGGCGCTCCTCACCTCCCAGACAGGGCGGCCGGGCAGAGGCGCTCCTCGCTTCCCAGACGGGGCCGCCCGGGCAGAGGCGCTCCTCTCCTCCCAGATGGGGCGGCCGGGCAGAGGCGCTCCTCACTTCCCCAACGGGGCCGCCCGGGCAGAGGCGCTCCTCGCTTCCCAGACGGGGCCGCCCGGGCAGAGGCGCTCCTCGCTTCCCAGACGGGGCCGCCCGGGCAGAGGCGCTCCTCGCTTCCCAGACGGGGCCGCCCGGGCAGAGGCGCTCCTCACTTCCTCCCAGACCGGGTGGCAGCCGGGCAGAGGCGCTCCTCACCTCCCAGACGGGGCGGCCGGGCAGAGGCGCTCCTCACTTCCCCGACGGGGCCGCCCGGGCAGAGGCGCTCCTCACTTCCCCAGCGGGGCCGCCCGGGCAGAGGCGCTCCTCGCTTCCCAGACAGGGCCGCCCGGGCAGAGGCGCTCCTCGCTTCCCAGACGGGGCTGCCCGGGCAGAGGCGCTCCTCGCTTCCCAGACGGGGCCGCCCGGGCAGAGGCGCTCCTCACTTCCTCCCAGACCGGGTGGCAGCCGGGCAGAGGCGCTCCTCACCTCCCAGACGGGGCGGCCGGGCAGAGGCGCTCCTCACTTCCCAGACGGGGCGGCCCAGCAGAGGCGCTCCTCACTTCCCAGACCGGGCGGCCGGGCAGAGGCGCTCCTCACTTCCCAGACGGGGCGGCCGGGCAGAGACGCTCCTCACTTCCTCCCAGACGGGATGGCGGCCAGGCAGAGGCGCTCCTCACCTCCCAGACAGGGCGGCCGGGCAGAGGCGCTCCTCACTTCCCAGACGGGGCGACCGGGCAGAGGCGCTCCTCACTTCCCAGACTGGGCGGCCGGGCAGAGGCGCTCCTCACTTCTTCCTCCCAGACGGGGTGGCGGCCAGGCAGAGGCGCTCCTCACTTCCCAGAGGGGGCGGCCGGGCAGAGGTGCTCCTCACTTCCTCCCAGACGGGGTGGCAGCCGGGCAGAGGCACTCCTCACCTCCCAGACGGGGCGGCCGGGCAGAGGTGCTCCTCACCTCCCAGACGGAGTGGCCAGGCAGAGGCGCTCCTCACTTCCCATATGGGGTGGCGGCCGGGCAGAGGCGCTCCTCACTTCCCAGATGGGGCAGCCAGGCAGAGGCACTCCTCACTTCCTCCCAGACGGGGTGGCGGCCAGGCAGAGGCACTCCTCACCTCCCAGACGGGGCGGCCGGGCAGAGGTGCTCCTCATCTCCCAGACGGGGCGGCCGGGCAGAGGTGCTCCTCATCTCCCAGACGGGGCAGCCGGGCAGAGGTGCTCCTCACTTCCTCCCAGACGGGGTGATGGCCGGGCAGAGGCACTCCTCACCTCCCAGACGGGGCGGCCGGGCAGAGGCGCTCCTCACCTCCCAGACGGAGTGGTCAGGCTGAGGCGCTCCTCACTTCCCATATGGGGTGGCGGCCGGGCAGAGGCGCTCCTCACTTCCCAGATGGGGCAGCCGGGCAGAGGCGCTCCTCACTTCCTCCCAGACGGGGTGGCGGCCAGGCAGAGGCGCTCCTCACTTCCCAGACGGGGCGGCCGGGCAGAGGTGCTCCTCACTTCCTCCCAGACGGGGTGGCGGCCGGGCAGAGGCGCTCCTCACCTCCCAGACGGGGCGGCCGGGCAGAGGCGCTCCTCCCTTCCCAGACGGAGTGGCCAGGCAGAGGCGCTCCCCACCTCCCAGAGTGGGCGGCCGGGCAGAGGCGCTCCTCACTTCCCAGAGTGGGCAGCCGGGCAGAGGCGCTCCTCACTTCCCATAGGGGGTGGCAGCCGGGCAGAGGCGCTCCTCACTTCCCAGATGGGGCAGCTGGACAGAGGTCCTCCTCACTTCCTCCCAGACGGGGTGGCGGCCAGGCAGAGGCGCTCCTCACCTCCCAGACGGGGCGGCCGGGCAGAGGCACTCCTCACCTCCCAGAGTGGGCGGCCGGGCAGAGGCGCTCCTCACTTCCCAGAGTGGGCGGCCGGGCAGAGGCGCTCCTCACTTCCCAGAGTGGGCGGCTGGGCAGAGGCGCTCCTCACTTCCCATAGGGGGTGGCAGCCGGGCAGAGGCGCTCCTCACTTCCCAGATGGGGCAGCTGGGCAGAGGTGCTCCTCACTTCCTCCCAGACGGGGTGGCGGCCAGGCAGAGGCACTCCTCACCTCCCAGACGGGGCGGCCGGGCAGAGGCACTCCTCACCTCCCAGACGGGGCGGCTGGGCAGAGGCGCTCCTCACCTCCCAGAAGGGGCGGCTGGGCAGAGGCGCTCCTCACTTCCCATATGGGGTGGCAGCCAGGCAGAGGCGCTCCTCACTTCCCAGATGGGGTGGCGGCCAGGCAGAGGCGCTCCTCACTTCCCAGATGGGGCAACCGGGCAGAGGCGCTCCTCACTTCCTCCCAGACGGGGTGGCGGCCAGGCAGAGGCGCTCCTCACCTCCCAGACGGGGCGGCCGGGCAGAGGTGCTCCTCATCTCCCAGACGGGGCAGCCGGGCAGAGGCGCTCCTCACTTCCTCCCAGACGGGGTGGCAGCCGGGCAGAGGCGCTCCTCACATCCCAGACGATGGGCGGCCGGGCAGAGGCGCTCCTCACTTCCCAGATAGGGCGGCCGGGCAGAGGGGCTCCTCACATCCCAGACGACGGGCAGCCAGGCAGAGATGCTCCTCACTTCCTAGACGGGGTGGCGGCGGGGCAGAGGCTGTAATCTTAGCACTTTAAGAGGCCAAGGCAGGAGGCTGGTAGGTGGAGGTTGCAGCGAGCCGAGATCACACCACTGCACTCCAGCCTGAGCACCATTGAGCATTGAGTTAGCGAGACTCCGTCTGCAATCCCAGCATCTCGGGAGGCCGAGGCAGGCAGATCACTCGAGGCCAGGAGCTGGAGACCAGCCCGGTCAACACGGCGAAACCCCGTCTCCACCAAAAATACAACAACCATTCAGGCGTGGCGGCGCGCGCCTGCAATCCCAGGCACTCGGCAGGCCGAGGCAGGAGAGTCACAGGAGCCCGAGGCAGGGAGGTTGCAGCGAGCCGAGATCATGGCAGTACAGTCCAGCTTCGATAACAGTGGGAGACCGAAAAAAGAAGGAGAGGCAGACCGAAGAAAGGGGAGAGGGAGAGGGAGAGGGAGAGGGAGAGGGAGAGGGAGAGGGAGAGGGAGAGGATCACAAATCCTTTTTATATAAATTTTCATACTAAAACCAAGAAAGAAAGATAATCAATGGCCACTTTTTATTAATGTTGGTTATAAAAATAATAATTTTAAATGATAATTTCAAAATATATTTATAACATTTCCAGAATCAAAATTGAGTCACCATTAATAAATTCATTAATCCATTTCTCCACATAAGTGTTTAAAGAAAAAATTCTCAATGCTACTACTATGGTTCGGATGTGGTTTGCCCCACCCCCTACCAAAACTCATGTTGAAATTTAATTGTCAGTGAAACCATGTTACCACCCCCTACCAAAACTCATGTTGAAATTTAATTGTCAGTGAAACCATGTTACCACCCCCTACCAAAACTCATGTTGAAATTTGATTGTCAGTGAAACCATGTTACCACCCCCTACCAAAACTCATGTTGCAATTTGATTGTCAGTGAAACCATGTTACCACCCCCTACCAAAACTCATGTTGCAATTTGATTGTCAGTGAAACCATGTTACCACCCCCTACCAAAACTCATGTTGAAATTTGATTGTCAGTGAAACCATGTTACCACCCCCTACCAAAACTCATGTTGAAATTTAATTGTCAATGAAACCGTGTTGGTTTCATTAAGGGAGGGGGCCTACTGGGAAGAGTTCAGGTCATATCAACTTTTCCCTTATGGGTCTCTTGGTGCCCTTCTCTCAGTAGTTAGTGAGTCCTTGCTCTCAAGGAAATGGATCAGTTCCCAGGAAAGCAGATTGTTACAAAGTGAGGTCCCTCCTCATGTTTGGTTCCTTTTCACATGCCGCTTTCCCTTGATCTTCTTCACTGTGTTTCGACCTAGCATGTGTCCCTTACCAGAAGCCAAGCAGATGCCAACACTGTGCCCTTTACATTTCCCGGACTGCAGAACTGTGAGCTAAATAAGCCCTTTGTCTTTATAAATTGCCCAGCCTCGGGTATTCTATTATAGCAACACAAGATGGACGAACACAACTCTTTTCTATTTGTTTTCTCTAGGTAGGCTCAGAGCCTTCTAGAGTGTAATAATGGCTCCCCAAAGATGTTTTCATCCTAATCCCCAAAACCTGTGAATACTGTGAATGTATTCCCTTTTATGGCAAAAGGGAACTTGCAATTATGATTAAGACTCCTGATATGAGAAGGCGATCCTGAATTATCCACATGGGCTCAATGTAGTCACAAAGGTTCTTGTAAGACTTAGGCAAAAGTATCAGAGTCAGAGAAAGAGATGTGAGAATGCAAGCAGAGATGGGGCAAAGAAGAGGGGCAAAATTGTTTGACTATATTACATTGTTGACGTTGGAGATGGAGGAAGAGACCCTGAATCAAGGAATGCAGTAGTCCTCTGGAAGCTAAAAATTCAAAGGAAAATGAAGTTCTCCTAAAGTGTCTTCAGGGAACACAGCCCTGCTTAAACCTCCATTCTAGCCATGCAACCAATTTCTGACTTCTAAACTCCAGAACTCTAAGGAAATTTGTGTTGTTCAACCCAATAATAATAATATATAGCAATAAGAATTAATATATTCTCCATTAAAAAATGCCTTTTATCATGAGGTCAGGCTGTAAAGTCAACCTGACTGCGCTCAGTTCTTAGATGTGACACTAGCTGCATATATGGAAAAAGTTGCTTATTTTCTGTATATTCTCATTACAGAAACTTATAGACATATATTAAGCACTTACTACTAGAAACTGAGTAAACACTCACAAATTTCAGGTATTGTGACTCATGATCTCTTATTTTATTTTTTCCTGGATTGATTTCAACTTCCTCAGCCTGGAAATCAAAGACCTATATAACCTGGCTCCAAATGTGCTTTACAAACAGTTCCAACAAGTCACCTCAGGCGTCATTCTTCTCCTCTAAAGAAAAAAAAAAAAAGAAAAAAAAATTCATTCTTGCTCTTTCCTGTTCCTGAATGATTTTCTCCTCTCTTGATTATTTGAATTTCATACTGACTTGAATATCCAAGTACAATCTTACTTAATCTGTGTGGCCTTTCCAGCTTACTTCATTATTGAGTTCTGGTTCTTTCAATTTAACATTTGTTTATTCAATTCAAAAAGTGTCTGAAGTGACTTGTCTGCA
The DNA here is from genome assembly GCF_028885625.2 of Pongo pygmaeus. Classification (NCBI taxonomy): domain Eukaryota; kingdom Metazoa; phylum Chordata; class Mammalia; order Primates; family Hominidae; genus Pongo; species Pongo pygmaeus. The sequence continues at coordinate 188,382,507 of NC_072376.2, forward strand.
ACACTAATTTAGCAATTAAGCTTGTGTAAGGGAGACAAAACTTTACCTCTACTCTTTTAGGGTCCTGCATGGGCCTGAGAATTACATAGACATAAAACAGATTAACAGAAGAAAAGCATACAAATTTAATGTAAATTTTACATGACACAGGAGCACGCATAAGAAAATGAAGACTCAAAGAAGTGGCAAGACTCATCTTTTTTTGTATTAGGTTGAACGAAGAGAGGCAATTGTGGAAAAGTAAATAAATTATATGGGGAGGCTGAAGGAAAATAACAGTTATTTTACCAATGTCTGTTTTTACATATTCTCTCAGTTATGACTCTCCATTGAAGAATGTTTCTTTTCAGCTGGTACAGCTCAGACATTCTTTCATGGAGGCCTTTTTATCTCTTGTTTTCAGGGAGAAAAGAAGATTAGAATGCCTTTCTTGCATTTGCTGTTTTTCAAGTTCCTTTAGCCCAAAATAATACTTAGGACTCAGTAGCCTATTACGGGGTGGCATATTCTGCCACTCTCCACTTTCTTTTGTGATGTCATTTGTTAATATCTAACACAGATAATTCTTTTAGTGTTTAACATTTTGTGGGAAAATGTGGCTAGGCTTTTACAGAATTGTATACAACCATATTCTAGATTTTTTAATTAAATTATAAGATCATAAGTATAAAGATAAGTAATCTCTGCTGCACATATAACAGCATCAAGATAATAAATATTCACTGTGTAATGATGACATAAATCTCTGGACAGAGATATAATAATTATTTGATCTATAGGAACATTTACATCAGAATATAAACAAATAATACATTTTATTTCACATTTTTAATAATAGAATTTGCTAATATATAAGATATATCTAAAAGAAGTCAATGATCATTTAAAGAAAACTCAATTTGAGCATTTTCTGTGTCCAAAGAATGTACAAAAAAGGTATGAAATCGTATATTAATGTGCTGCGAATGCCAAGAAAACCCCATGCTTGATACTATCTTAACGTTGAATACCAATTTTAAAATGCACTGTTACTCTAAGGTTGAATGTCATCAAGAAAGGTGTTATTGTAAAAATGGTTTTGTGGCCTATTTGATTACATATCTGAGAGAAAAAGAGGGATATTAACATCCTAATACATTCTAAAATGTGACAGTTTCTTTAGAACTAAAGACAAGAAGTCATGATTTTTGCTAAGATTTCTGAAAATAAGTATTTCCTTGTAATCAAATCTAAAATAATAACGGTAATATTGAAATAGTTCCTTCTATATTTTGTAACAGAGAACAAAGAGCCTATAATACATAGCTTCAAGTGTCTCCAGATATCTCAAGAAAGATGGGGAAAGGCAGTATCAGTATCACCTTGTAAGTTTATAAAAAAAAAATGTATATATATATATATATATACCCCCAACCTTGCCCCAGCCCCTTGTTTAATAAAACTTGAGCCACCTGCCCAGATAATGATTTCAGTTTAGTTTCTGTTAACTCATACAGGTTTAGTTCACCTTATCTCAAATAGCTGAAACCAAATTTCCTGGATTTTGGAGGTTTTCAGATTTTAGAATATCTGCATATATCTATCCCATCATGGGGATGGGACTCAAGTCAACACAAATTTCACTTATGTTTCATATACAGCTCATACACATAACCTCAAGGTAATTTTATACAACTACTTTTGCATAAAGTTGCCACTGGTGCATCCAGCCTGCCCTTGTGCCATTTTATTAACCTTGTGGGCATGATTGGGTAGGGGAATCTAAGCATGCTCAGAAAAGATATGTGGCAGCTGAAGGAGGCAGGAAGGGTCTTTTTTCCCTTGCAGACACTAAATAAACAGTTGTGCACCTTCATTTATTTCTGGTGTCATGTCAGTGCTCAAAACGTTTAGGAATTTGGAGTATTTTGAATTTTAGATTTCAGATTAGAGATGCTTAACGTATTTCACAGTGTGTGAGAGGGGTGTGGGTGTTGGTATAGGTGTGTAGGTGTGGGTGCATGCTACAAATATAATACCAGGGAGCCATGATTCCCCTTTTTTATGTCTTAATTTGTCTGCAAATCATAGTTTTACTAGAAATAAACAATACAGGGATAACGCAAAGAAATTTTGAGCTTGGCTCCAGATCACCTCGATAAAGTGGATACCTCGATAAAGCAAGTCACACAAATTTCTGAATTCCCAGTGCATATAAAAATTATGTTTATATTATACTATAGTTTGTTAAGTGTTCAATAGTACACACCTTAATTTAAAAATTTTTAAATTGCCTTATTGCTAAAAAATGCTAACAGTTAACTAAGCCTTTAGTGATTTGTAATCTTTGTGCTGGTGGAGGGTCCTGCCTTGTGGATGACTGCTGAGATCAGGATGGTAGTGTCGCTAAAGGTTGAGATGGCTGTGGCAACTTCTTAAAGTAAGACAACAATGAAATTTATCTTATCAATTGACTCTCCCTTTTATAAAAGTTTTCTCTGTAGCATGTGATGCTGTTTGATAGCATTTTAATCATATTAGAACTTTTTTAAAAACCGGAGTTTATCCTCTCAGACTCTGCCACTGCTTTATCAACTATGTTTCTATACTATTTTAAACCTTTTTCTAATTTCAACAATCCTTGCAGCATCTTTACCAGGAGTAGGTCCCATCTGCAGAAACCAATTTTTTTACTCATCAGTAAGCGACTCCTCATACATTCAAGTTTTATCATGAGATTGCAACAAAGCATCTTCAGACTCTACTTCTAATTCTCATTCTTTTATTATTTCCACCACAACTGCAGTAACTTCCTCCACTGAAGTCTTGGGCCCCTCAAAGTCATTTATGAGGGTTGAAATCAACTTCCTTTATACTCCTGTTATTAAACTGCTGTTAATGTTGATATTTTGTGCTCCTCCAAAAAAAAAAAGCAAAAAACAGGGGTTCTTAATGATATCTAGAATGGTGAAGCCTTTCCAGAAGACTTTTAATTTACTTTGCTCAGATCCATTGGAGAAATCATTACCTATGACTGCTATAGCCTTACAAAATGTATTTCCTGAACAGTAAGAAATGAAAATCAAAATTGATCCATGGGCTACAGAATGAATAAATGCATGAAAACAACATAAATTCCTTGTATATCTCTATCAGAGTTGTTGGGTGACCAAGTGCATTGTCAATGGGCAGTAATATTTTGAAAGGAATATCTGTCTGAGCAGTAGGTCTCAACATGGGGCTTAAAATATCCAGTAAACCATTCTGTAAATATAATAAATGTGCTGTCATCCAAGGTTTTTTGTTGCATTTATAGAAAACAGGCAAAGTTGATTTAGCATAATTCTTAAGGGCCGTAAGATCTTTAGAATGATAAATGAGCATTGGCTTCAACTTAAAATCACCACCTGCATTAGCCTCTAACATGAAAGTCCATCTGTCCTTTGAAGAAGTTTTGAGGCTGGGTATTGACTTCTCTCTGGCCATTAAAGTCCTAGATGATATTTTTTCCAATAGAAGGTTGTTTTGTCCACACTGAAAATCTTTTGTTTAGTGTAACCACTCTCATCAATTATTTTAGTCAGATCTTTTGGATTACTTGTTGCAGCTTCTGCATCAGCATTTGCTGCATCACCTTGACCTTTTATGTTAAAAAGACAACTTTTTTCTTTAAACCTCATGACTGAATCTCTGTTTGCATCAAGCATTTCTTCTGCAGCTTTCTCTCCTCTCTCAGCCTTCACAGAATTGAAGAGAGAAAGGACCTTGCTCTGGATTAGGCCTTGGTCCAAGGGAATGTTATAGCTGGCTTTATCTTCTATCTAGACCACTAAAACTTCCTCCATGTTGGCAGTAAGGCATTTTAGCCTTCTTATCATTCATATGTTCACTGGAGTAACAATTTTGATCTCCTTCAGGAATTTTCCTTTGCATTCACAACTTGACTAACTGGTGCAAGAGGCTTAGGTTCTGGCCTATCTCAGCTTTTGACATGATTTTTCTCACTAAGCTATTAAGCTTAGTGATTACATTTAAGATTAATGATTACATTTCTAGATTTTGAATTAAAATAAGAGATGTGCTAATTTTCCTTTCACTGAACACATAGAGGCTATTGTAGGGTAAGTAACTGGCCTAATTTCAATATTGTTGTGTCTCAGGGAATAGAGAGGTCTAGGAAAGGATGAAGTACAGGAGAACTGCCTGTCGGTGGAGCAGTTAGAACACAGGCAATATTTCTTGCTTAAGTCTGCCATTTCTATGGGCACCAGTGCCTAGCACCCTAAAAGAATTACACTAGTAACATCAAAGATCACTGATCACAGGCCTCCAAATCAGACACATTAATAATGAACAGAAAATTAAAATATTGTTGAGAATAACCAAAATGTGACACAGAGACACAAAATGAGCACATGCTACGGGAAAAATGGTGCCAATAGACTGGATAGATGCAGAGTGCTATAAACCTTCAATTTTTAACAAATACTAGATCTATAAAGCAGAATAAAGCAAAGCACAATAAAGCAAGGTAAGTGTATATGTAAATTTGTATCAGAAATCCAATAACGTTTTTGATAATCTCTTTGACTCCTTGTAAATATATTAGTTTGAAATACTGTTCAAAACTTTGTTGAAATTTAGTTCAATATGCTCCAATTTAAAGGGCATAAGTTCTTCAGAAAATTGTCTTAAAGAATACACTAAATGGGACAGTCTTCCAATGCTTCATGTTACCAAGCGTTGATAAAAAGTAGAGCTGAGAGTATGATATTTAAATAGTTCCTTTCTCTACCAAGTTTCACTAGAAAATTAAGCCATAATGTCCTAAAGTATCCATTATATTCGAATTAACTTTTATTCTGTTCCCCTTGATTGGACTATTTATGTACCATTCTTGGATAAATTGAAGAAATCTGACATCATTTTCTGTCTCTGTTGTTCAGATGACCAACCTGGTCATCTACTGATACATACTTATATGTGGATAAAATAAATATTTCCTACTAGGGGTAAATAAGTATTTCTTACTAGGAGTAAAATAAGTATTTCTTACTAGGAGTTATAATCCATACTTTAGCTTTCAATGTACTGGTTTGTATCTACTGGTCTGTATCTAATGATCTTGAAAGCTTAAGTATGGATTATAACTCCTAGTAACAAAATACTTATTTTATCCAAATTAATTCAGCAGCCTCTTAAAGGGGTAGGAAGCTACTACACTGCATTATAATGATTTAAACTCTCAAGTGAATTTCTATTTATCATCTTGCCAAATTACAAGGCTTTCTTTTTTTCATTTGCTCTGTTAGACATACAAATATCTGCTCATGATCTGAACTCTAGATGAAGTATCTTACTCCTTAATACTTTTGCACATTCTGCTCCATGAAGCCTGACTACTCAGAGTCCATCATGATTGTCCTCAGATGTTTCTAGGCTAGTTGTATTTTATTGTAATTACATATTTAATTTAATGCCACTTAAATCCATGGAATATAAGTACAATAAGATGGGGAAATTTGTTTTTATTAAACTGAAATAGAGTGCATTGGAAGATTACATTGTGGCAAATAACTGCTGTTGAACAAGTGTGGGTGAAATACCTATAAAACTTTGGGAAAATAATCATAAGCTGCAATAAAGAATTTTTACAATAAGATTGTTTTGCAAGTGCCTATAAGTTTTGTTTCTGTTTTCACAAAGCAAAGTAGGAATTCAGAGATATTATCTTCTGAGGTATGGAAGATCTCTGCCACTCAGGGAAAAGCTGCAAGGCAATCTATGCCTTTTTCTGCCTACACATAAATTAACATACGGAGTCCTGTTGTTTTTCTAGTGCTTTACATGTGAAATGAGGCTTGATTCTCCCTAAGCTTCTGCATATTTAAAACTTGTCATATACTTATCTTTTTTATGAGAGCATTTAAAATGTACTCTACATTGTCACCTATCAAGGTCCCTATCAAGGGGTTCAGTCAATAAATAAGGAAATAGGCTCCTTCTTCCTGGATCACCGGTTTCATTATCACTTACATTTTCTGCCTTATAATTTTTATTCTATAATTTTTATAAAATGCCTAATCTATTTAGTTTAGACTTTGCTATTTATAAATATATTACAACTACAAATTTTCTTTTGAGGATCACCTTAGATGCAACCAAGATATTATACTGTGCAAAATTTTATTTTTTTAAATTAGTTTTAGTTTATATTTGTTCTTGGGCCAGGAAGAAGGAGGCTATTTCCTTATTTATTGACTGAACCCTTTGATAGGGACCTTGATAGGTGACAATGTAGAGTACATTTTAAATGCTCTCATAAAAAAGATAAGTATATGACAAGTTTTAAATATGCAGAAGCTTAGGGAGAATCAAGCCTCATTTCACATGTTCTTGGGCACAAGCATTTTCTAAGTGACAGCTTAAATACTGCAATGGAAAGAATTTTAATAATAATAATTGTGAGTCCTAGAGTTGTGGCACTGTAATCAGAACATGGTTTATTGCATATTGTTGCTTTATATAACCCATTTAAGTTTTCATTGTTACTTATAGGGTCAATTACCATGCCTATGGACTGTTGAAAAGAAGCTACATATTCTAAGGTTGTAATATTTATTAAGATAGACCTTACTAATTAGGCTATTTGTTGTTCATTTAAGTCTATCATAAATGAAAAGGTAAATAAAAGACACTTCATTTTTTCATCTATTATCTTTTTTCTTTTGGTAATTACTGCTTAACAAATTTGGTAATACGTTATTGCAATCATGGACTTTTAAATTTTTTTATTTTCAATTTTTGTGGGTACACAGTACTATATATTTATGGGGTACACAAGGAGTTTTGGTAGAGGCATGCAATGCATAATAATCACATCAGGAATAATGGGGTATCCATTGCCCTCAAGCATGTATCCTTTGCGTTACAAAAAAACACGATTATACTGTTTCAGCTATTTTATTTTATTTTATTTTATTTTTTATTTTTATTTTTTTATGAATAGAGTACATTTTAATGTTGTTTCTCTTTTTATGTTTTTTTCTTTATTATTATTATTATTATTATTATTATTATTATTATACTTTAGGCTCTACGGTACATGTGCGCAACGTGCAGGTAAGTTACGTATGTATACATGTGCCATGCTGGTGCGCTGCACCCACCAACTCGTCATCTAGCATTAGGAATATCTCCCAATGCTATCCCTCCCCCCTCCCCCCACCCCACAACAGTCCCCGAAGTGTGATGTTCCCCTTCCTGTGTCCATGTGTTCTCATTGTTCAATTCCCACCTATGAGTGAGAATATGCGGTGTTTGGTTTTTTGTTCTTGCGATAGTTTACTGAGAATGATGATTTCCAATTTCATCCATGTCCCTACAAAGGACATGGACTCATCATTTTTTATGGCTGCATAGTATTCCATGGTGTATATGTGCCACATTTTCTTAATCCAGTCTATCATTGTTGGACATTTGGGTTGGTTCCAAGTCTTTGCTGTTGTGAATAATGCTGCAATAAACATACGTGTGCATGTGTCTTTATAGCAGCATGATTTATAGTCCTTTGGGTATATACCCAGTAATGGGATGGCTGGGTCAAATGGAATTTCTAGTTCTAGATCCCTGAGGAATCGCCACACTGACTTCCACAAGGGTTGAACTAGTTTACAGTCCCACCAACAGTGTAAAAGTGTTCCTATTTCTCCACATCCTCTCCAGCACCTGTTGTTTCCTGACTTTTGAATGATTGCCATTCTAACTGGTGTGAGATGGTATCTCATTGTGGTTTTGATTTGCATTTCTCTGATGGCCAGTGATGGTGAGCATTTTTTCATGTGTTTTTTGGCTGCATAAATGTCTTCTTTTGAGAAGTGTCTGTTCATGTCCTTTGTCCACTTTTTGATGGGGTTGTTTGTTTTTTCTTGTAAATTTGTTGGAGTTCATTGTAGATTCTGGATATTAGCCCTTTGTCAGATGAGTAGGTTGCGAAAATTTTCTCCCATTTTGTAGGTTGCCTGTTCACTCTGATGGTAGTTTCCTTTGCTGTGCAGAAGCTCTTTAGTTTAATTAGATCCCATTTGTCAATTTTGGCTTTTGTTGCCATTGCTTTTGGTGTTTTAGACATGAAGTCCTTGCCCATGCCTATGTCCTGAATGGTAATGCCTAGGTTTTCTTCTAGGGTTTTTATGGTTTTAGGTCTAACATTTAAGTCTTTAATCCATCTTGAATTGATTTTTGTATAAGGTGTAAGGAAGGGATCCAGTTTCAGCTTTCTCCAGATGGCTAGCCAGTTTTCCCAGCACCATTTATTAAATAGGGAATCCTTTCCCCATTTCTTGTTTTTCTCAGGTTTGTCAAAGATCAGATACTTGTAGATATGTGGCATTATTTCTGACGGCTCTGTTCTGTTCCATTGATCTATATCTCTGTTTTGGTACCAGTACCATGCTGTTTTGGTTACTGTAGCCTTGTAGTATAGTTTGAAGTCAGGTAGTGTGATGCCTCCAGCTTTGTTCTTTTGGCTTAGGATTGACTTGGCGATGCGGGCTCTTTTTTGGTTCCATATGAACTTTAAAGTAGTTTTTTCCAATTCTGTGAAGAAAGTCATTGGTAACTTGATGGGGATGGCATTGAATCTGTAAATTACCTTGGGAAGGATGGCCATTTTCATGATATTGATTCTTCCTACCCATGAGCATGGAATGTTCTTCCATTTGTTTGTATCCTCTTTTATTTCATTGAGCAGTGGTTTGTAGTTCTCCTTGAAGAGGTCCTTCACATCCCTTGTAAGTTGGATTCCTAGGTATTTTATTCTCTTTGAAGCAATTGTGAATGGGAGTTCACTCATGATTTGGCTCTCTGTCTGTCTGTTATTGATGTATAAGAATGCTTGTGATTTTTGTACATTGATTTTGTATCCTGAGACTTTGCTGAAGTTGCTTATCAGCTTAAGGAGATTTTGGGCTGAGACAATGGGGTTTTCTAGATATACTATCATGTCATCTGCAAACAGGGACAATTTGACTTCCTCTTTTCCTAATTGAATACCCTTGATTTCCTTCTCTTGCCTAATTGCCCTGGCCAGAACTTCCAATACTATGTTGAATAGAAGTGGTGAGAGAGGGCATCCCTGTCTTGTGCCAGTTTTCAAAGGGAATGCTTGCAGTTTTTGCCCATTCAGTATGATATTGGCTGTGGGTTTGTCATAAATAGCTCTTATTATTTTGAGATACGACACATCAATACCTAATTTATTGAGAGTTTTTAGCATGAAGGGTTGTTGAATTTTGTCAAAGGCCTTTTTCTGCATCTATTGAGATAATCATGTGGTTTTTGTCTTTGCTTCTGTTTATATGCTGGATTATATTTATTGATTTGCATATATTGAACCAGCCTTGCATCCCAGGGATGATGCCCACTTGATCATGGTGGATAAGCTTTTTGATGTGCTGCTGGATTCTGTTTGCCAGTATTTTATTGAGGATTTTTGCATCAATGTTCATCAAGGATATTGGTCTAAAATTCTCTTTTTTTGTTGTGTCTCTGCCAGGCTTTGGTATCAGGATGATGCTGGCCTCATAAAATGAGTTAGGGAGGATTCCCTCTTTTTCTATTGATTGGAATAGTTTCAGAAGGAATGGTACCAGCTCCTCCTTGTACCTCTGGTAGAATTCGGCTGTGAACCCATCTGGTCCTGGACTTTTTTTGGTTGGTAAGCTATTGATTATTGCCACAATTTCAGCTCCTGTTATTGGTCTATTCAGAGATTCAACTTCTTCCTGGTTTAGTCTTGGGAGGGTGTATGTGTTGAGGAATTTATCCATTTCTTCTAGATTTTCTAGTTTATTTGCGTAGAGGTGTTTGTAATATTCTCTGATGGTAGTTTGTATTTCTGTAGGATCGGTGGTGATATCCCCTTTATCATTTTTTATTGTATGTATTTGATTCTTCTCTCTTTTTTTCTTCATTAATCTTGCTAGTGGTCTATCAATTTTGTTGATCCTTTCAAAAAACCACCTCCTGGATTCATTTGTTTTTTTGAAGGGTTTTTTGTGTCTCTATTTCCTTCAGTTCTGCTCTGATTTTAGTTATTTCTTGTCTTCTTCTAGCTTTTGAATGTGTTTGCTCTTGCTTTTCTAGTTTTTTTAATTGTGATGTTAGGGTGTCAATTTTGGATCTTTCCTGCTTTCTCTTGTGGGCATTTAGTGCTATAAATTTCCCTCTACACACTGCTTTGAATGCATCCCAGAGATTCTGGTATGTTGTGTCTTGGTTCTTGGTTTCAAAGAACATCTTTATTTCTGCCTTCATTTCATTATGTACCCAGTAGTCATTCAGGAGCAGGTTGTTCAGTTTCCATGTAGTTGAGTGGTTTTGAGTGAGATTCTTAATCCTGAGTTCTAGCTTGATTGCACTATGATCTGAGAGATAGTTTGTTATAATTTCTGTTCTTTTACATTTATTGAGGAGAGCTTTACTTCCAAGTATATGGTCAATTTTGGAATAGGTGTGGTGTGGTGCTGAAAAAAATGTATATTCTGTTGATTTGGGGTGGAGAGTTCTGTAGATGTCTATTAGGTCTGCTTGGTGCAGAGCTGAGTTCAATCCCTGGGTATCCTTGTTGACTTTCTGTCTCATTGATCTGTCTAATTTGACAGTGGGGTGTTAAAGTCTCCCATTATTAATGTGTGGGAGTCTAAGTCTCTTTGTAGTCACTCAGGACTTGCTTTATGAATCTGGGTGCTCCTGTATTGGGTGCATATATATTTAGGATAGTTAGCTCTTCTTTTTGAATTAATCCCTTTACCATTATGTAATGGCCTTCTTTGTCTCTTTTGATCTTTGTTGGTTTAAAGTCTGTTTTATCAGAGACTAGGATTGCAACCCCTGCCTTTTTTTGTTTTCCATTTGCTTGGTAGATCTTCCTCCATCCTTTTATTCTGAGCCTATGTGTGTCTCTGCACGTGAGATGGGTTTCCTGAATACAGCAAACTGATGGGTCTTGAGTCTTTATCCAATTTGCCAGTCTGTGTCTTTTAATTGGAGCATTTAGTCCATTTACATTTAAAGTTAATATTGTTATGTGTGAATTTGATCCTGTCATTATGATGTTAGCTGGTTATTTTGCTCATTAGTTGATGCAGTCTCTTCCTAGTCTTGATGGCCTTTACATTTCGGTATGATTTTGCAGTGGCTGGTACCGGTTGTGCCTTTCCATGTTTAGCGCTTCCTTCAGGAGCTCTTTTAGGGCAGGCCTGGTGGTGACAAAATCTCTCAGCATTTGCTTGTCTGTAAAGTATTTTATTTCTCCCTCACTTATGAAGCTTAGTTTGGCAGGATATGAAATTCTGGGTTGAAAATTCTTTTCTTTAAGAATGTTGAATATTGACCTCCACTCTCTTCTGGCTTGTAGGGTTTCTGCCGAGAGATCCGCTGTTAGTCTGATGGGCTTCCCTTTGATGGTAACCCCACCTTTCTCTCTGGCTGCCCTTAACATTTTTTCCTTCATTTCAACTTTGGTGAATCTGACAATTATGTGTCTTGGAGTTGCTTTTCTCGAGGAGTATCTTTGTGGCATTCTCTGTATTTCCTGAATCTGAATGTTGGCCTGCCTTGCTAGATTGGGGAAGTTCTCCTGGATAATATCCTGCAGAGTGTTTTCCAACTTGTTTCCATTCTCCCCGTCACTTTCAGGTACACCAATCAGATGTAGATTTGGTTTTTTCACATAGTCCCACATTTCTTGGAGGCTTTGCTTGTTTCTTTTTATTCTTTTTTCTCTAAACTTCCCTTCTCGCTTCATTTCATTCATTTCATCTTCCAGGGCTGATACCCTTTCTTCCATTTGATCGCATCGGCTCCTAAGGCTTCTGCATTCTTCACGTAATTCTCAAGCCTTGGTTTTCAGCTCCATCAGCTCCTTTAAGCCCTTCTCTGTGTTGGTTATTCTAGTTATACATTCTTCTAAATTTTTTTCAAAGTTTTCAACTTCTTTGCCTTTGGTTTGAATATCCTCCCGTAGCTCGGAGTAATTTGATCGTCTGAAGCCTTCTTCTCTCATCTCGTCAAAGTCATTCTCCGTCCAGCTTTGTTCCGTTGCTGGTGAGGAACTGCGTTCCTTTCGAGGAGGAGAGGTACTCTGCTTTTTAGAGTTTCCAGTTTTTCTGCTCTGTTTTTTCCCCATCTTTGTGATTTTATCTACTTTTGGTCTTTGATGATGGTGATGTACAGATGGGTTTTTGGTGTGCATGTCCTTTCTATTAGTTTTCCTTCTAACAGACAGGACCCTCAGCTGCAGGTCTGTTGGAGTACCCAGCCGGCCGTGTGAGGTGTCAGTCTGCCCCTGCTTGGGGGTGCCTCCCAGTTAGGCTGCTTGGGGGTAAGGGGTCAGGGACCCACTTGAGGAGGCAGTCAGCCTGTTCTCAGATCTCCAGCTGCGTGCTGGGAGAACCACTGCTCTCCTCAAAGCTGTCAGACAGGGACATTTAAGTCTGCAGAGGTTACTGCTGTCTTCTTGTTTGTCTGTGCCCTGCCCCCAGAGGTGGAGCCTACAGAGGCAGGCAGGCCTCCTTGAGCTGTGGTGGGCTCCACCCAGTTCAAGCTTCCAGGCTGCTTTGTTTACCTAAGCGAGCCTGGGCAATGGCGGGCGCCCCTCCCCCAGCCTCGCTGCCGACTTGCTGTTTGATCTCAGACTGCTGTGCTAGCAATCAGCGAGACTCCGTGGGCGTAGGACCCTCTGAGCCAGGTGCGGGCTATACTCTCCTGGGGCACCGTTTCCTAAGCCCGTCGGAAAAGCACAGTATTCGGGTGGGAGTGGCCCGATTTTCCAGGTGCCGTCTGTCACCCCTGGAAAGGGAACTCCCTGACCCCTTGCGCTTCCCGAGTGAGGCAATGCCTCGCCCCTGCTTCAGCTGGCGCACGGTGCACTCACCCACTGACCTGCGCCCACTGTCTGGCACTCCCTAGTGAGATGAACATGATACCTCAGATGGAAATGCAGAAATCACCCGTCTTCTGCGTCGCTCGCGCTGGGAGCTGTAGACCGGAGCTGTTCCTATTCGGCCATCTTGGCTCCTCCCTGTTTCTGCTATTTTAAATGTGCAATTAAATTACTATTGACTATAGTCTCCTTGTTGTGCTATCAAGTAGTAGGTCTTATTCATTCTAAATATTTTTTGGTACCCATTAATCATCCCTCCACCCCCAACTATCCTTCCCGGCCTCTGGTAACCATCCTTCTACTATCACCATGAGTTCAATTCTTTTCATTTTTAGTTCTTACAAACAAGTGAGAACAAGTGATCTTTGTCTTTCTTGCCTGGCTTATTTCACTTAACATAATGACCTGCAGTTCCATCCATGTTGTTGCAATTGACAAGATCTCATTCTTTTTTATGGCTGAATAATACTCTATTGTGTATACATAACACATTTTCTTTATCCATTCATCTGTTGATGAACACATAGGTTGTTTCCAAATCTTAGCTATTATGAACAGTGCTGCAACTAACACAGGAGTCCAGATATCTCTTCAATATACTGATTTCCTTTCTTTTGTGTATATGCCCAGCAGTGGGATTGCCGGATCATACAGTTGCTCTATTTTTAGTTTTTTGAGGAATCTCCAAACTGTTCTCCATAGTGGTTGTACTAATTTACATCCCCACCAACAATTTGTAGAGGTAAACCTTTCCTCCACATCTTCTCCAGAATTTGAATGTTATTGCCTGTCCTTTGGATATAAGCCATTTTAACTAAAGTGACTTGATATCCCATTATAGTTTTGATTTGCATTTCTCTCATAATCAATGATGTTGAGAACATCTTTTCATATTCCTGTTTGCTTTTTGTATGTCTTCTTTTCAGAAATGCCTATTCAAATGTTTCCCCATTTTAAAATAGGATTATTAGATTATTTCCTATAGAGGTGTCTGAGCTCCTTAAATATTCTTGTTATTAATCCCTTGTCAGATGGGCAGGTGCAAATATTTTCTTCAATTCTGTGGGTTGTCTCCTCACTTTGTTGATTGTTTCCTTTGCTGTGCAGAAGTTTTTAACTAAATGTGATCCCATTTGTCTATTTTTACATTGGTTGCCTGTTCTTGCAAGGTATTATTCAAGAAATCTTTGCCCAGACCAAAGTCCTGGAGATTTTCCTAAATGTTTTCTTGTAGCAGTTTGATAGTTTGAGGCCTTAAATTTATGTCTTTAGTCCATTTTTATTTGATTTTTATGTATGGTGAGAGATTCTGCATATGGATATCCAGTTTTCTCAGCACTACTTATTAAAGAGACTGTCTTCCCCAGTGTATCTTCTTGGTACTTTTGTCAAAAATGAGCTCACTCAAGGTGTGTGGGTTTATTACTGGGTTCTCTACTGTGTTCCATTGGTCTACATGTCTGTTTTTATGCCAGGATCATGCTGTTTTGGTTACTATAACTCTGTAGTATAATTTGAAGTCAGATAATGTGATCCCTCCAGTTTTGTTATTTTTACTTCAGATAGCTTTGATTTTTCTGGATCTTTTGTGGTTCCATATAAATTTTAGGATTGTTTTCTCAAATTCTGTGAAGGACGTTATTGGGATATTGATAGGAATTGCATTGTATCTGTAGTTTATTTTGGATAATATAAGCATTTTAACAATATTAACTCTTCCAATCAATAAACATGAAATATCTTTCTATTTTTTGGTGTCTTCAATTTCTTTCATCATTATTTTATAGTTTTTATTATAGAGATCCTTCATTTCTTCCATTAATTCCTGAGTATTTAATTTTATGTGTGGCTATGTAAATGAGATTACCTTTTAAATTTCTTTTTCAGATTGTTAACTGTTGGCATATAGAAATGCTACTTATTTGTGTATGTTGATTTTGTATGTTGCAACTTTACTGAATTTGTTTAGCAGTTGTAATTGTTGTTTTTGTGGAGTCTTTAGGTTTTTCCAAATATAAAATCTTATCATCTGCAAACACAGATAATTTGATTTTTTCCTTTCCAATTTTGATGTCCTTTATTTCTCTTGTCTGATTGCTCTAGCTAGGATTTCTAGTACTATGTTAAATAACAGTGGTAAAAGTGGGCATCCTTGTGGTGTTCCAGATTTTAGAGGAAAGACTTTCAGTTTTTCCCCAGTCAATATGATACTAGCTGTGGGTCTCTCGTGTATGGCTTTCATGATGTTGAGGTACGTTTCTTCTATACCCAATTTTTTGAGGGTTTTTTTCTATCATGAGTGGATGCTGAACTTTATCGAATGCTTTTTCAGCAGCAATTGAAATAACAATTTTTGTCCTTCATTCTGTTGATGTGATGCATTACATTGATTGATTTGCATATGGTAAACCATCCTTGCATCCCAGGGATAAATCCTGTTTGTCATGAAGTATAATATTTTCATGTCTTGTTGAATTCAATTTGTTAGTATTTGTTGAGGATTTTTGCATCAATATTCATCAGAGATACTGCCCTGTCGTTTTCTTTTTTTTGATGTGTCTTTATCTGGTTTTGGTATCAGGTAATACTGGGCTTGTACATTGAGTTTGGAAATAGTCTCTTCTCCTTTATTTTTCAGAGTATTTGGAGTAGAATTGGTATTAATTTTTTTAAAAATATTTGGTAGGATTCAGCACTAAAACAATCAGTTTACAGGCTTTTCTAACTGAGAGACTTGACTTTTTATTACAACTTTGATCTCACTGCTTGTTACTGGTCTGTTCAGGCCTTAGATTTTTTTCCTGGTTCAATCTTGGTAGGTTGTATGTATCTAGGAATGTGTCCATTTCTTGTATATTTTCCAATTTGTTGGCAAACAGTTGCTCATGGTAGTCACTAATGATCATTTGAATTTCTTCAGTATCACTTGTAATGTCTCCTTTTTCATCTCTGATTTTATTTATTTGCATCTACTTTCTTTTTTCCTTAGTCTGTCTAAAGATTTGTCTATTTTGTTTAACTTTACAAAAAAAATCAACATTTTATTTTATGGAACTTTTCATTGTTTTCTTCATTTCAATTTCATTTATTTCTGCCTTGATCCATTATTTATTTTCTTCTATTAATTTTGGATTTGGTTTGCTCTTGATTTTCTAATTCTTTAAGATGTATTATTAGGTTTTTATTTGAAGTTTGTCTGCTTTTTTGATGTAGGTTTTTATAGCTATAAACTTTCCTCTTCATACTGCTTTTGCTATATCTCGTAGGTTTTGGTATTTTTGAGTTTTCATTATCATTTGCTTCAGGACATTTTTCAATTTCCTGCTTAATTTCTTCTTTGACCTACTGGTCAATGGAGAGCATGTTGCTTAATTACCACGTGTTTTTAGAGTTTCCCAAATTCCTTTTGTTACTCGATTCTAATTTTATTCCATTGTGGTCGGAGAAGATGCTTGATATTTTTTCAACCTTTTTGACTGTTTTAAGCCTTGTTTTGTAACAGAACATACGATTTATCCTTGAGAATGATTCATGTGCTGAGGAAAATAATGTGTATTCTACAACTGTTGGATGAAATCTTCTCTAAATATCTATCAGATCCATTTGGTCTGTAGTGCAGATTAAGTCCAATATTTCTTTGTTGATTTTCTGTCTCAAAGATTTGTTGAATGCTGAAAGTGGGGTGTTAAAGTGTCCAGCTATTATTGTACTGAAGGGTATCTCTCTCTTTAGCTCTAATAATATTTGCTTTATGTATTTGGGTGCTCCAGCATGGGTGCATATATATTTACAATTGTTATAGAAGAGATCATCTTGTAGAATTAACCCTTTTAACATTACAGTGATCTTTGTTTCTTCTTGTAGTTTTGGTTTTGAAATATATTTTGTCTAAATATAGCTACTCCTGCGTGTTTTTGGTTTCCATTGGCATGGACTATCTTTTTACATCCCTGTATTTTGGTGTATTCTGTCTAAGTGTGTCTTTATAAGTGAAGTGTGTTGAGCTGTTACCTAAGGGCAAGTCTATGTCCACTTTACTTTTCCTTCTGCTTTTCTCAAGTGTAAGTAGACTTGCCTCATAAACACCACAGCTGGGAATGTGCTGAGCCTCACCTGAAGCTATCACGTCTTAAAGGTTCACCCAAAGCCTTTGACATAATACCTGTGTACCACTGCTCGTTATTCAAGGCCTGAGGGCTGTTCAGTTAGCAGGTGATAAATGCTGCCAGGGCTGGGTCCTTTCTTTCAAGGCAGTGGGTTCCCTTCTGGTGTAAGGTGTGTCTAGTAGTGTTTTTCTGGGAGCAAGGGTCTGAAAAGGAGGCCTCAGGACACTGACTAGTTCCCCATCTTGCTGTGGCTGAGCTGGTATCCAAGATGCAAGACAAAGTCCTCCCCACTCTTCCCTCTTCTCTCCTCAAGCAGAAGGAAGGGGTCTCTTTTGGAGCTGTGAATTGTGTAGCCTGGGGTCAGGGGAGGGGTGATGTCAGCACTCCCTTACCCACCCCAGCTGGTGTCTCAGTAGGTTGCATGACCCCTGTCCACTAGCTCTAGGCCCAGGTCAGCATTAGGCATTTCCTTGGAGTTGCAGTCCTTGTGTCCTAGACTGTCTTTCAAATTTATTTAGAGCCCCAGAGCACTTAGCCCGTGGTGGTGAGGCTTGCAGGAACTCAAGTTTGAATCATCTGGATAGACAATTCCCCTCTGGCTAGGGCCAGTTTAAATGCTCCCTCCATGGGAGGCGCCAGGTGAGTTTGATCCAGTTTTCCTTTCTGCTATAACAGGACAGCACTGAGTTCAATGCCTCACAATTGCTGCATTCTCCATCCTCCCGCATGCTGAAATGCTCTGCGCACCATGCCAGTACCACTGGGGAGTGCGGAATGCGTGGTGTCAGGGATTCAAGACTATTTTTTCTACCTCTTCAGTGCTTCTTTTAGGGAAATGAAGTTGAAACCAGGTACTGTGAGTGCTCACCTGATTTTTAGTTCTTATGATGGTGCTTTTGTGTGTGGAGATAGTTGTTACATTGGTGTCTCTGTGTGGGGGACAAACAGTAGAGCCTTCTATCCCATCATCTTGTTCTAACTTTTTATACTGTAATATTTTTGTTGAGAATTGTGCTATTTAGCATTGGAAAGTTTCCTTCTTCCTAGATTTGATCTTTTTTTTCTGGAATCCAATTGATCTGAGTTTAAGATTACAAGCTCTACTTTCTCTTTGCTTGTATGGTTTCACTGGCATAATTTGTTCACCTCTTTCTATTCAAGTTTTTCTGAATAACTTTCTTGATTTTATTGTTTCATATACAGTATGGAATTGGTCTTGAGAAAAGATTCAAATTCTTTTTCTCAGAAATTAATACACTTGAAGTATTTGTGTAACAAATATATCAGTATGTTTTCCATGTTATTATTTATTGCATGCTTTCTGTTTTTAAATGTTTTAAAAATCTCCAGTCAGTGACCTGTTAATTTTTTGTGTGTGTTTTATGTGTGTTCTAGAGTGGGTTGGCGTAGAGGTTATAGTCTTAAATAGAAATTTTAAATTATTCTTCAGTGCAGTGCACTTTCTCAGTAGATTATTGCATTTTATTAACTTTTTCTGCCTATTTTCCTAAAATTCTAACTGAATTTCACTCATGTACAATTTCATCCTCATATATTATGTTTCAGTTTTATATGTTATTTTTATTTTATTTACATATCCAAAGATGGCTTTGTTTCTAATTTTTATTCTTCGGGTTTGCATTGATTTCCCTTGACAGAAAAAAATACCCATGAGACTTGAATGACTCAATTCTCAGTTTGCCACCCATTCTTGTTACAGCATCAGCTTTAACATGTCTCTTACATCCTTGCTGCAATACAAATTTCCTTTTACACCTTCATGAATTTCCAACTACTGGAACTCAGTCTTAATAATACTAATCATATAGATGTATGCATCTTTCACATATGTTCTTTATCATCTGAAGTTTCCATGTAACCTTTTAAAAATAAAAATGATCAGAATGTACTTTGATAGTTGTATAATATTTTATAACCCTTCTGTCTTTCTTCCTCATTGTGATAAACATCTCTTTTGTATAAGCAAATCCATCTTAATAGTTTTTTATCAAACTATTGATGCTTGCATTGATGCATGCATTAATGCTTTTTCAGCCACTTTTTATCTTTTATATGCTGCTATTTTTGAGTAACAGCAATTCACACTTATTAAGTTCTGGTATATATAACAGAAAATTAAAAAATTACTGCGGTTTAAAAAAAAACAGATGTTGATTTTCTCTCATTTAAAAATATTTCAGTGATATGATCCAGGGATGGCAGCATCATGGTGTCATCAAATGCTGTAGGTCCTCCTAACTTCCTGTCCCGTCATCCTCAGTGTTTAGCGTTCAGTGTTTAGTCCCAGCTGTAGGCTATAGTAAGGAAGGGAAGACTGATGAAGAGGAGCTCCTACTTGTTTATTTTAGCTCCTTTTGAGCCCTCTTAATCAGACTATATCTAGTCGTTACATTTATCTATTGATTGCCAAAAATAGTAACATTGCCACATCCATATCTAGGGTTCATGAAGAAACTGGAAAATATAGGTTTTTAACATTATTACTTTTTAAAAAATTTCCAAGGAGCCTGGCTGAAAACTAGGTATTTATTAATGGGATTATTAGTATATAACTTGTATTCTCACTATATTAGTGATACATGCATGAAGTATTTTCATTATTAATTATTGTAATTTGGCAAATACATTGTAAAAGAGAAAGATAAAAGGGATGAGATAGAAAAATTAAGATATTCCAAAAAGTATAAACAAAGGAGACAGTCTAATGCACATGTAGAATTTACAAGTGTACTGATTTTCCATTTTGGATAATAGTGAGAGGCATGCCTAGAAAGATGTTTTGGATTTCAATTAAAGAAGACTACTAATGTAAAAATACCAACACAATAACTTGATAGCATACTAAATAGCCCTCAGCTTATCTTCAAAATATTATGCTTATTTATGCAGTAGGCATGCCTAAGATTGTTCTTTCGTTTTCCCATTTTCCTAATAGTATCATTGTTTTTAATTTAGTTGAATTGTGTTGTATGAAATACATGATTTAATGTTACAAAGAAATACTATTTATTATCTATTCAGAATAGATAACATTTTATCTTTTCCAGCCAATGAGATCAAATGGGACCTAAGGATTTTGCAAAAGCTAAAAAAGAACAACAGCGAAATTGCCTGCTGGCTCAAAACACTATTTTCTATTGCATTATTAACCTTGTTGACCTAAAAAATGTGTTGCATAAGTTTTGGCTAAGAATTTGAAGTTATATTTTTCACACACAAACAGAAATTTTGAGCCCATTTAATAAAACAGTAAGTTACTAAATCCTAACACGGCAATTTTATTCTTTAAATTTACATAGAAAAACATTTGCACCTTTTTCTCTATGTTATCATGTTATATTGAAACCCAATTTTTGACATATTTCCAAATTAAACACAAATGACTACTATAGAGTAGTATTTACATGTACTGATATCAGCCAGTTTTATGTATTAATAATTCAGAATAATTGATTTTTATTTAATGCCATATAGCCTTTTTAAACCCACATCTGAAATGACTATATAACTTATTTGTATTCCCATTCAAAGATAACTAAAACAGCATTAAAATGAGAGTCTGGAAAGAATAAGAGTTCACAGTGCATAATTTCATAATAGAAGGAATTAATTTAGTTTTAAATACACTGATTTTATATTTTATATTTTAATCCATGTAATTGATTGATTTTATATTTTAATCCGTGTAAATTTTATTGAACTACATATCTTCTCATTAAATTGTATTTTTTTCTCAATAGGAAAACTAAAATATGATAATGAAAAGAAAAATGGTAATAGTTCATTTCAAATGTCTATGATAGGCTGGGCATGGTGGCTCCCACCTGTAATTTCAGTATTTGGGAGGCTGAGACATTGAATCATTTGAGGTCAGGAGTTCAAGACCAGCCTGGACAACATGGTGAAACTCCGTCTGTACTAAAAGTACAAAAAAATTAGCCCGCGGTAGTGGCGCATGCCTGTAATCCCAGCTACTTGGGAGGATGAGGCAGGAGAATCGCTTGAGCCTGGGAGGTGGAGGTTGCAGTTAGCTGAGATTGCACCACTGCACTCCAGTCTGGGCCACAGAGTGAGACCCTGTTTCAAAAAAATAATAATAATAATAATAATTAAGAGTGACCAAAGAAAAAGAAAAGAAATAGAAAATAAACTTGCTTATGGTGATGGTTCTAATCATTCTATCAGAAAATCTCCCCTTGGGATATTAGAAATAAATATTAGTTTTACTGAAATAAAATGTAGAATAGTATTCCTGTTGAGAAATATATTACTACAATGTTTATCTGCTTTTTTATAGACCATTTTATACTTTTACAAATTATATTTACATATGTATTTATAATTGAATGTGCATATTTGTACATGATGTTTCATCTGTAATATTAAAATACCATTACATGATTCAATTATACTTAAAAATAAATCAGAATTAGAGGCACTTCCAGAACAGTAGTATGAGGAGCCTTGTACACTCTGTCTGCACTGAAATAACAACTGGTGAAAATGACAAGAAAACTAACTCTTCCTGGAAGTAGGTCAGTGGACATACAGCAAATTGGGAAATATTTATTCAAAAAAATCTGCTCTGTCCTAGTAAGAATAGTGAGGTCTATGGCATTTGAGTTGCAGCTTGGTTCCTTCCCTTCCTCTCATCTCAGGGTGTTGGAAGCTATAACACTCTAAGCAGGTGTGGCCGGACTACAAGTCTCTCTCACCCATCAGCTCCCAGTTTAAGGCAATGATTTTTTTCTCCAGAAGGGGCCATCTTTCAGCATTTCTCATCCTTCCCACCTGTCTTGCATCAGCTCCACGCAAGTATGGCTAAAAGGTCTGGCCTCTCTTTCTCCACCCAGGCCCCCATTCCCAAGGCAGAAACTCTACCCCTGGGCAAGCTGAGAATATTGGGCCGTGATTGCTTCCACTCCAACTTGCTCACAGGTCAGTAGTTCCATGTTTAGTGAGGCAAACCTAGAAGACTAGAGGCTATCACTCCCACACAGCTCCCTACTTATATAGCTGGAGTCTCATTTCAAAATAAGTGGTCAGCTGTCCTTGCCTCAGGTACCTAGAAATAACTTCTCTAGGGATCATTCCAGCAGGTGAAACAGACCATAAGACCAGAGAGCTCCACGGATCTCTCTAAGGTGACTGGTTTCATTTAGAACAGAGATTGCGGAAGTTCAAATCTAAGGAAAATGTCTAAAACAATGGATATTTTTGTGGTGAGCAATTAAGAAGGGGCTAATGGCTTCAATGTAGGAAAAAGCAAAAGTGTAGAGCAGCTAAAAGTTAACAAAGAGAAACAGGGAAACAGAGATAAAAATATTCCTGGGATTGGAGAAACTCTGAAATATTTATTTCAAAGACAACCCTCTCAAAGGAGTCTAACTTTAATTACATCATACTGTGGAGCAATTTATGCCCAAGGGAAATGTCAAAACAATGGAGTAATCAGCCAGCAGTTAGTGGAGGTTAGCAGCTGGGTGTAATTCTGATGGAGGTAGACCAGCTAGAAACAAAAAGGTGTACAGAGAATGAAAGAGTCAAAGTGACCTTAATTAAACCTATCATCCATCCCTTGGTGAGGAGGATCAAGGTTACTGTGCATATGCTCAGAGCTGTGCACTCTTAGGGGTGACATTAGAGGGTGCACAATGTAGGGAAAATAAATTTCACAGAACTAGCCCAGCTGAGTCACTAAGCAAATAAATAAGCAAGCACACAGCAGCAACTCTAAGTTGGGGTGGGAGATTTATAACAAGTTGCTACAATATATTACTTAAAATATCAAATTTTAACACAATTTAGGAGATATGCAAATTTTGGAAAGGATGACATCTCCTCCACAGAAGCATACACACCCACCCACAACAAAACAAAATGAACAAATAAATGACTCTGTCCTTGAAAGGGCTCAAAGGTTGGATTTAACAGACACATTTCTCAAAGCAGCTATTATAAGTATGTTCAAAGAACTAAAAGAAATAATTAAGAATTAAAGATAGGTATGATGATGAGCTCAAAAGTAAAAATAATATTAATAAACAGAATTTATACAAAATCAATAAAAATTTTGGACATGAAACATATAATTAGTAAAATTTTTTAAAAATCATGAGAGGGCCTCAGTAAAACATTTGAGCAAAAAAATAAGATCAGGAAATTTGAAGATAAGAAGACAGATTATGTAATATGAAGTAGGGAGAGAAAACAGAATGAAGAAAAATGAACACAGGCACAAAGAAACGTGGGATACCTTTAAGCACACCAACACACATACATGGGAGTACCAAAAGACAGGAGAAAAAATAACAGATAAAAATATTTTTAAAGTGGGTTAAATACTTCTCAAATTTGATGAAAAATATTAATTTAACACATCTAAGAAACTCAATCAAACACAAGTATAATAAATAGAAAAAGAAAAAATTAAAGCCCAGACAAATCAGGAAAAGTATATTGAAAAATAAAGAGAAAATCATGAAAGCAACAAGAGAAAAATGATCCATAAAGTACAAGGAAGTTCAATAAGACAAATAGCTGACTCCTCATGAGAAATAATAGAGGTCAGAAAGCAGTGAGATGACATATTTAAAGTTCTGAGAGAAAAAAAAGTAGTCAAAGAAGAAACTTAGATTCAGCAAAAGTCTTTCAAAAATGAAGTAAAAAATAGAGACATCACCCAAAAAGCACAAATTAAAAAAAACATATTGCTATCACACCACCTTACATAAAATAAGAAAGAAAGTCTTCTTGATGATATCAGGGGTTACCAGAGGATGATTCAAATACACACACAAAAAAGAGTACTAGAAAAGTACTTATTTAAGACACTGCAATAGACAGCATAATTAGATATTTCTCCCTTTTTCTATTATGTAATTTAAAAAGCATTCGAATAAACCTATGTATATAATTGCATTGTTAGGCCTATAACATGTAGCAGTGTAACATATTTGACAGTAATAGCATAAAGAAAGCAAGAATGAAAGGGAGGATGCTACTATCAACCTTGCTGGAAAAAAAAAGAATTACAAAAAATATGAAAAGATGTATGACAGCATTATTAATCTAGACAAAATGAATAAATTCTTAGATATAAACTACTGAAAATGATGCAAAAAGAAATAGAAAATCAGAATAGACTTATAACAAGTAGCTAAGTAAATGAAGCCACAAGAATCCAAATGTAATGTATAAAATTGGCAAATTTATAGAGACAAAAAGTAGATTAGTCATTACCTAACATGATGGGGATGAGGAGGTTGTCAATGGAGAATGACAATTTAATGTGTGAAAGGCTTCTTTTTAGGATGAAGAAATATTCTAAAAATTAGACTGTGGTAACAGTTGCACAGCTCTATGTATATACCCCAAATAATTGTTTTTACACTTCAAGTAGATAAATTGTGTGATATATGAATTATTTCTCAATAAATGTATTTAAAATATTAGCACATTGATTTTTAGTATCTTTTAATTTTTAGTAACTTTTAATAATAAGTTTATACTCTTTGTATGTTTCAGACAAATAATATAATTTCCATTCTTCTCAATAGGAGAGAAAAGATTAAAAAAAGGATCTCACAGAAAAGTGAAAAATTCATACAAATGCAGAAACTATTACTTTTCTAAATAATTTCTTAAAGTAGCTAAGTTTTCTAGTACTTTTGGTACCACAGTATCACATGTTTTAACTAAATTCAAGGTTGAATTTTCTTTTCAAAAATCTAAGGAATAAAAGCAAAAGACTTTCACTTAGTCTTTCAGAAATATTTTTATTTCTACTTTGTTCTTTGCTTCGCATTCTCTGAATATTGATATTGCATTTGTTTTGATTAAAAACAAACCAGATTTTTTGTGTGTATGAGAAAAATACATCTCAATTTGTTTATGCAGTATTAGGTAGGAATTTTGTGTTTTGCTTTAAAAAATCAATTCAAACTTCTACAATATAATAGACATGAAAGAGAATTTTCTTGAATCTGCATCTATATATGATCTGGCTAATATCTCATTTCCCATTAAGCTTATTTTAACCAACTGGAATTATTTCATTAGATAGTATCAATATTACAAAAATCTAAAGTTTGAACACATGCAAGTAAAGAAAATTCAGATATGTTAAAGTATTGCTAACATCTAACAAAATAATTTCAATTTGTTGAAATAGGCTGAATCCTTGGGATTCCGTTTTTTAAACTAAAAACTTTAGACAAATTAAATTTAACAGAGTTTATTTGAACAAAAAAAAAATTTATGAATTGGGTAGCACTCAGTGCCAGGAAAGGTTGAGAGCTCCAACCAGCAATGTAAACAGGAGGTATTTACATACAGAAAAAAATAGCTGACATAAGTAAACAGCTTGATTGATTACAGCCAGGTGTTAGCCATATTTGGGCATGGTGTGATGAGGCATTTGCCTTATATGAATATGGAATGATCACTTGGCAGCCTTTGATTGGTGGAAATTTGGCTGCTGGGATTGTTTGTAACTCTACTTATTTACAAGAAGATTCTCTTAAGTTACGTTGCTGTTTCCTCTATAAAGATTCAAAATACAGAGTCAGCTTCAGACCAAATTTAAATTCATTTAATTAGTTTATGCTATAAATAAGAATAAATGTCTCAGAGAATTCAGATACTTACATTAATAACATAACATATACAAATAAATTGATGTTTGTTCTAACATAAATTCTTTGAAAGTATATAATGTATGCATTTAAACTTACCTTTATATCTAAAAAATTTTATCCCATTGCTTTTCTCAACTACTTGTAATATGTCTTTGGTTGAAAAAGAATAATAGTAAATACATTTGCATAATGATATATAAATTTGTCTTTGAATGTTCATTTGCTAGTCACATTATTCATATTTTAGTTTTAATACTATAGGAGCATACAAAAGCAAATCCTCTTTCTATGTTGTCATTCTCTTAGTTGATATGCTAAAATACAAAGAGAAACATAGAACATTAGAAACTAATCCTACTCCACTGAAGCTTTAAGATTAGAAATAATAAGCACAAAAGGTAAGGCTATCCCATAGCATACTAATTAACATAGTTAATAAACAGTTTCTGTACACTAGGCCAATTGGGTCTTGGCCAAAAGCCTGCCATATCTCTTATTATTAACACTCATATCTTTAAAATGAATATAGCTACATGACTAAAAATTCCTTTTTTCCAGCTTCCCATGCATCATACTGTAGCCATAAAAATAAATTCTGACAATTAGGATGTAAAAGGAACTGATGAGATTTAAAATGTAATATGACAATTTTATCACATCATTTATAAAGAAGAGTCTTGGCTTTCTTTGAAATTTTGTCCCTCATGCAGCCTGAAATGCAAATGTATCTGAAACTCAAGGAGCCATCTTGGATCAGGGGGACTAAGACTACACAGTAAAGAAATGACCTAGAAAGAAGTGAAATCCATAATGAATTCATAAAGCTGCCTATCAGCCCTGGCAAGGCTCCTTGAACTTCTACTGGGAAAGAAATCGACTTTTTAAAACCAATTCTTTGGAGGATTAATAGCCTGGATTTCTAACTGATAAATGCTGAAGCATAAACAATCAGAGGGCTCAGCTCACTTGTTTCCTGCCTCTTGGAGCACATTATCCTTTGTAGCCTTACATACAGTGTCTTTTAAACCATTGTTTCATACATTTTGCTAAGTTCTGCTTAATTCAGGTGGGAGGGTAAATCCTGTTCCTTTTATTTTATCTTTGCCAGAAGTAGAAATGTCCAAGCATGTTGATTAACCACAACTTCACTTAAAAAAAAAAAAAAAGTCTGACTTACTAATAACACTTTCTATCAGCAAGTGAATGGTTTGGTTAGACA
This sequence comes from Pongo pygmaeus, assembly GCF_028885625.2. Classification (NCBI taxonomy): domain Eukaryota; kingdom Metazoa; phylum Chordata; class Mammalia; order Primates; family Hominidae; genus Pongo; species Pongo pygmaeus. Next base: position 188,409,417 of record NC_072376.2, read on the forward strand.
GGTTTTACATATTTATGAAGTAAATTATTAATAAGCAAAAACTAAAACAGAAGCGGCACATAACAACATGGATGAATCATGAAATAATTATGCTGAGTACGGAAAAACAGATTCTGCAGATTTTATTCTGAATTATTCCACCTGTAAGAAAACTAAAAAATGACAATCTGAGAGGTGACAGGGTGCTGGCAGCCCTTGCTAGCTCTCGGGGCCTCCTCGGCCTCCGCGCCCACTCTGGCCGCACTTGAGGAGCCCTTCAGCCTGCCGCTGCACTGCGGGAGCACCTTTCTGGGCTGGCTGAGGCTGGAGCCGCTCCCTCAGCTTGCGGGGAGGTGTGGAGAGAGAGGCACGGGCGGAACCGGGGCTGTGTGAGGCACTTGTGGGCCGGCATGAGTTCTGGGTGGGAGTGGGCTCAGCGGGCGCCCACACTTGGAGCAGCCGGCTGGCGCCAGCGGTCCCAGGCAGTGAGGGGCTTAGCACCAGAGGCAGCAGCTGCGGAGGTTGCGCTGGGTCCTCCAGCAGTGCTGGCCTGCTGACGCTGCACTGGAATTCTCGCCTGGGCCTCAGCTGCCTCCCCATGGGGCAGGGCTCAGGACCTGCAGCCTGCCATGCCTGAGCCTCCCCCCGACCACCGTGGGCTCCTGCATGGCCAGAGCCTCCCTAAGGAGCACCGCCCCCTGCTCCACGGTGCCCTGTCCCATTGACCGCCCAAGGGCTGAGGAGTGCGGGCCTATGGTGTGGGACTGGCAGGCAGCTCTGCTTGCCCTCCAGGTGCGGGATCCATTAGGTGAAGCCAGCTGGGCTCCTGAGTCTAGTGGGGACTTGGAGAATCTTTATGTCTAGCTAAGGGATTGTGGATGCACCAATCAGCACTCTGTATCTAGCTCAAGGTTGGTAAACACACCAATCGGCACCCTGTGTCTAGCTCAAGGTTTGTAAATGCACCAATCAGTGCTCTGTGTGTAGCTGATCTGGTGGGCACTTGGAAAACCTTTATGTCTAGCTAAGGGATTGTGAATGCACCAATCAGCACTCTGTGTCTAGCTCAGGGTTTGTAAATGCACCAATCAGCACCCTGTGTCTAGCTCAGGGTTTGTGAATACACCAATCAGTGCTTTGTGTCTAGCTAATCTAGTGGGGAGGTGGAGAACTTTTGTGTCTAGCTCAGGGATTGTAAACGCACCAATCAGCACCCTGTCAAAATGGACCAATCAGCTCTCTGTAAAATGGACCAATCAGCAGGATGTGGGTGGGGCAGATGAATAAAAGCAGGCTGCGCCAGCAGCAGTGGCAACCCACTTGGGTCCCCTTCAACAGTGTGGAAGGTTTGTTCTTTCGCTCTTTGCAATAAATCTTGCTGCTGCTCACTCTTTGGGTCCACACTGCCTTTATGAACTGTAACACTCACCGCAAAGGTCTGTAGCTTCTGTCCTGAGGCCAGCGAGACCACGAACCCACAGGAGGAATGAACAACTCCAGACGTGCCACCTTAAGAACTGTAACACTCACCGCAAAGGTCTGCAGCTTCACTCCTGAAGCCAGCAAGACCACGAACCCACCAGAAGGAAGAAACTCTGAACACATCCGAACATCAGAAGGAAAAAACTCTGGACACGCCACCTTTAAGAACTGTAACACTAACCGTGAGGGTCTGTGACTTCATTCTTGAAGTCAGTGAGACCAAGAACCCACCAATTCCAGACACATAATGATAAAGAAGCAAACCAGAGATTTACTGGAACCAAAGAAGGGAAAGTTGAGTACAGAGAAAATTTTGGAGACAACAGAAATGCGCAACATCTGAATAGGGATGGTTGTTACATGATTGCACACATTTGTCAAAACTCATCAAATTGTACACTTGAATTTGTTTTTATGTGCTACTTTGCTTTGTCTTTTAAAGTAATTAAAAACATTTTTAAAAGACTTTAATATTTACTGTCATGTTTACTTTTCTAGGGCTCTTCATTCCATTGGCTGGATCCAAATTTCATCTGATATCATTTCGCTATGTCTAGGGCATTTTCATTTCTATTTCTACACACATCTACTCTGCCTATTACCCTTCCTATCTCCAAAAGAAATGCTGGAGGATAGCAAGGGAGAAGCAGAGACCTTCTGGAGCACACTCAAGATGGCTGCACAGAGATGGCAGGTAAACACCTTGCCTTTTCCACTATATCCCCCAACTGGGGTCATCTCTGAACCAGGAGGGACTACTCCCTGTAGGGGAAGGTAAGCAGGAGTCACTCAGGTGGCTGAGGCAGAAGAATCACTTGAACCTGGGAGGTGGAGGTTGCAGTGAGCTGAGATCACACCATTGCACTCCAGCCTGGGTGACAGAGCGAAACTCCGTCCAAAAAAAAAAAAAAGCAGGAGTCTCCCATGGGCTCCCATTACCTCTATGATGTGGGGCCCACATTGTTCCCCACTTCTTATACCCCAACCTGCTACTGCACAAGTTATTTTGAAATCAGAGCCACGGCTACAATGTATCCTGCTTTGGGAGCCAGTAACCACTGCATCCCTTCATCCCTGAGGTTCTGCTATCATTGCACCTTGCTCACACACAGGAGTGTGCTATTCCCCAGCAGAATAGCTACAGCTTCCTATGTCCTGGTGCTAATCTGCCTTACATGCACTTCATCTCCACTAATGAAGTTGTGGCAGTCCCCTAACCCCAGCTGCTTAAAGCCTAGTATCAGTGGAACAGGGACTCTGCTTCCCCATTTCTGCCTGAACCAGCTCAGTGCCTAGCCCCCTCAAAATCAGAGCCCCAGCCCAGCAGAGCAACTGCCTATTTGGGACCCAAGCCCATGTAGTGCCCTGCCCCCTGCAGACCAGGGCATAGCAGCCCAGCAGTGTAGCTGTACCCTTTGGATCCTGAGAAGATCTGCACATTGCCTCCTGGAAGACTAGGAGTGCCATCCCAGAAAAGCAGCTGTGCCATCCAACTTTGAACTTACATGTTCACCATCATTAAGGGTCCAAGAGTCCTGAAACAAATAGTAGCCATAGCCCCTGAAGCTTGAGCTAACTGGTTTCCCATCCCCCTGGGGAAAAGGGGATCCAGTCCAACAGAACACTTTTGCCCTCAGTTGCCCAAGCTGATGCAGTCTGGCCCCACAGATACAGACAGCCTTAGATAAGCTCTGCCACCCTATCCTCTAGGCTGAACAATCCCAGTGTGCTCTGCTTTCATGGATCTAGACTAATCCTCCAGGGTTTCAGCTATTAAGGTGTTCCATCTCCCTGAAGAGTGGAATCATCATTGTGCTGCAGCATGGCCCCTGGAGGCAAAACAACAGCTGTGCCCCATAATACTAGGGTCCTAGCTGCCACTGTACCCAACCACACAGAGGCTGGACCACTGCTGTGTCCCACTACCTCAGGGTCCAGAATATCCACTACATGGAACCTCCTCTCCTGGTGCCCACATTGTCCCTGTGCCCTGTTGGCCTCAGGACCTGAATTGCATCTGAGACTCTGAAACACCACTTCTTCCTTGCACTGGTGCCCATGCTGTGCCCTCAAAATCAGAGTCATGCTACATTTCTCCTCTCAGGCTTGAGCTAATGGCATGTGCCTCAGAGTCAGAATCCTAAGCTTTGTAGAAGAGCTGTATCCACTCATTTCTGAGAGTGAAACTGAACCCATATCACAGTAGTCACAGCAGTTTATCAGAAAAGGGAGCCCAGGACCCAGCTCCAGAGCAATTTTGAACACCTGTGCCCTAGAACACAGTGCTTCTGTGGCTGCCTGTGGGCTGTGAAGGGGTGGCCTGCCCCTCCACACCTGTGGGTATTTCTAGTCGGGTGGGACGAGAGACTGAGAAAAGAAATAAGACACAGAGACAAAGTATAGAGAAACAACAGTGGGCCCAGGGGATTGGCGCTCAGCATACCAAGGACCTGCAACGGCACCGGCCTCTGAGTTCCCTCAGTTTTATTGATTATTATTTTCATTATTTTAGCAAAAAGGAATGTAGTAGGAGAGCAGGGTGATAATAAGGAGAAGGTCAGCAAAAAACATGTGAGCAGAAGAATCTATGTCACAATTAAGTTCAAGGGAAGGTACTATGCCTGAATGTGCACGTAAGCAAGATTTATGTCTCTCTCCACCCAAACATCTCAGTGGAGTAAAGAATAACAAAGCAGCATTACTGCAAACATGTCTCGCCTCCCACCATATGGCGGTTTTTCTCCTATCTCAGAATTGAACAAATGTACAGTCGGGTTTTATACCGAGACATTCAGTTCCCAGGGGCAAGCAGGAGACAGGGGCCTTCCTGTATCTCAACTGCAAGAGGCTTTCCTCTTTTACTAATCCACCTCAGCACAGATCCTTTATGGGTGTCAGGCTGGGGGACAGTTAGGTCTTTCTCATCCCATGAGGCCATATTTCAGACTATCACATGGGCAAAAACCTTGGACAATACCCCGCTTTCAAGGGCAGAGGTCCCTGAGGCTTTCTGCAGTGCATTGTGCCCCTGGTTTATTGAGACTAGAGAATGGCGATGACCTTTACCAAGTATACTGCCTGTAAACTTTTTGTTAACAAGACACGTCCTGCACAGCCCTAGATCCCTTAAACCTTGATTTTATACAACACATGTTTTTGTGAGCTCCAGGTTGGGTCAAAGTGGCTTGGGCAAAGTGGCTGGGGCAAAGCTACAAATTAACAACATCTCAGCAAAACTTGCTTAAAGTACAGGTCTTTTTCAGAATGCAGTCTCTTATGTCTTCCCTTTCTACATAGACACAGTAACAGTCTGATCTCTCTTTCTTTTTCCTACAGGCTGTGTCAGACCCAATACCAAGAGGGAATCTCCCCAAGACCCTGCTGTGAGGGAAATGAGAACAGGACCCCTAAAGCCCTTTCCACCAAGACTCATAACAACTTATGCTGCCACCACCATTGCCACAACCTTTTATGGCCTAGGCCTCTGAGGTTCCTGCAGTTATCACTAGATTTGACCACAGCTGAAGAAGCTACATGGAAACTATACTACTGTACCCACTCAGAACCAGAGCCAACACTCCACCAACACTCCAAGACCCACCTGCATGTGGAAGTCTTTTCCTCCAAAAGACACTTTATAAATTTAGGAAAAAGTAACAGTTCCACCAGATGCACAGGCTTCAGTGAAAGGATACAAGAAATATGAAAAAGCAAGAAAACTTGATACTACCAAAACAAAAAAAAAGCAAACAAACAAATGACAGAAATTCTCCAGTAACTAATCCCAAAGCAAGAGAAATTTATGAACTGTCTGAAAATGAATCCAAAATAATGTTATTCAGAAAACTCAGTGATATACAGGAGAATACAGACTGATAATTCAACAAAATCAAGAAACAATTCATGATGTTAGTGAGAAAATCAAGAAAGAAATAGATATCACAAAAAAGAACAAAACGGAAATCACGGGAGCTGAATAATTCAATGAATAATATAAAAAAAGACAATAGAGACCTTTAACAGCACACTGGATCCAGCAGAAGACATAATCTGTAAAATTGGAAACGTATCTTTTGAAATAGCCTAGTCAGAGGAAAAAAGAAAATAATGAAAAGAGTGAAGAAAGCATACAGAACTTAAGGAATACTGTTAAAAGTGAACATATATTCACATTGTGGAAATTAAAGAAGATATCAAAAGACAGTCAGGCTGACACCTGTAATCCCAGCACTTTGGGAGGCTGAGGGAGTCGGATCATCTGAGGTCAGGAGTTCCAGACCAGCCTGACCAACATTATGAACCACCCCCATCTCTACTAAAAAAATAGAAAAATTAGCTGAGTTTGGTGATGCTTGCCTGTAGTCCCAGCTACTCAGGAGGCTGAGGCAAGAGAATCAGTTGAACCCAGGAGGTGGAGGTTGCAGCAAGCCAAGATTGTGCCACTGCAATCCAGCCTGGGTGACAGAGTGAGATTCCATCAAAAAAAAAAAAAAAAAGGAATTTTTTAAAAAGCAAGAAAAATGGATCAAATAATATACAAGAGAAGACCCATTAAATTGTCAGCACTAACCTCAGAAGAAATCTTATAGGTCAGGAGAAAAATGGGATAACATACTCAAAATCCTAAAAGAAAAAAAAAACTGCCAGCCATTTTATCCCATACAAGCAGATGCTGAGGGAATTCATCATCCCTAGACCTGCCTTAAAAGAAATGCTTATAGGAGCGCAACCAGAAACAGAAAGATGATAATCAGTATCATGAAAACACATGAAAGTATAAAACACACTGGCAGAGGTAAATACATAGTCAAATTAAGAATATGATATTACTGCAATGACAGTGTGTAAACCTTTAAAATCTCTGGTATGACCATTAAAAGTTAAAATGGTCAAAAATATAGTTATAAGTTGTTAAGAAGCATACTATATAAAAAGACAGAAACAATGATAAAAATATAAATTGTGGGGAGAGGATAAAAGTCTGAAGTATATTTATGTGACTGATATTAAATTTTTGTCAGCTTAACATAGTCAATCATAAAAGTCTGAAGTATATTTATGTGACTGATATTAAATTTTTGTCAGCTTAACATAGTCAATTATAACTATAAAATGTTTTATGTAAGCCTCATGGAAACCACAAAGCAAAAAGTTACAGAGGATACACAAACAAGAAAGAAAAAGGAATCAAAGCTTAGCAGTACAGAAAAACACCAAACCACAAAGGTAGGCAACAAGAGAGGAAGGAACAAAGGATCTATTAAACAGCCAGAAAACAATTAAGAAAATGTCAGGAGTAAGTCCTTACCTATAAATAATAATCTTGCATATAATTGATTAAATTTTCCAAAAGATGTAAAGTGGCTTAATGGATAAAATAAATGGAACCCAACAATATGTTGCCTACAAGACACCCTATTTAAGCTTTAAGGACCCATATGGGCTGAAAGTGAAGAAATGGAAAAAACGCTATTCTGAGCAAATAGCAACCAAAAAAGAGCATGGCGGCTATGCTTACAGAAGATAAAATAGAATTCAAGTCAAAAACTCTCACAAGAGACAAAAAAGGTCATTACTTAATGAGAAACGGGTCAATTCATCAAAAGGACACAGCAATTGCAAATATATATGGACTGAACATCAGAGCACCTAAATATAAAAACCAAATATTAATGGCCATTAAAGGAGAAAGAGATAGCAATATAATAATATTAGGGGATGTTAGTACCCCGTTTGAAAGAATGAATATATTGCACAAAAATTTAATAAGGAAATATTAGGCTTGATCTGCACTTTAGAACAAATGGACCTAACAAACATATATAGAATTTTCCATCCAACAGCAGCAGAATTTACACTCTTCTCTAGTGTACATATTAGGCTGTTGCAAAAGTAATTGTGGTTCTTGCCATTTAAAGTAATGGCAAATGTAACAATTACTTTTGCACCAACCTAATAGAACACTCTCCAAGATCGACCATATGTTAGGCCACAAAGCTAGTCTTAACAAATTCAAGAAGACTGAAATAATATCTAGTACTGACTGACCACAATAGTATAAAACAAGAAATGAGTACCAGGAGGAATCTTGGAATATTCACAAATATGTGGATATTAAACAACATGTTCCTGAATGACCAAGGGTCAAAGCAGAAATCAAAGGGAAATTTCCAAATATCTTGAAAAAAAAGTCAACGTAAACACAACATATCAAAACCTATGGAATGCAGAACAACTTCCAAGAGGGAAGTTTAAATGCCTACATTAAAAAAGAAGAAAAATTCCTAATGAACAGCTTAACCTTATGCTTCAATGAGCTAAAGAACAAATTAAACCCAATGTTATGAAAAAAGAAGGAAATGATAAAGATCAGAACTGAAATAAATCAAATGGTGACCAAATCAGCCATTGAAAAACAGAACAAAACCAAAATTGGTTCTTTGAAAAAAATAAGCAAAACTGACAAATCCCTAGTTAGAAAAAAAGAGAGAAGACTCAGTAAATAAAATCAGAAATTAAAGTGGAGACATTACAACAGATGTCTTCCAAATTAAAGGATTATAAGGGAATGTTATGAGCAATTTTATTCCAACAAATTGAATAACCTAGAGGAAATGGATAAATCATAGAGAAAAATAACCTACCATGATAGGATCAAGAAGAAAAAGAAAGTTTAAACATTCCAATAACAAAGAGATTGAAGCAGTAATTAAAAACCTGCCAACAAAGAAAAGCCCAGGATTAGACAGCTTCATGGCTGAATTCTACCAAATATTCAAAGAGAAATTATTACTAATACTTCACAATCTCTTCCGAAAAGTAGAGTGGGAAGAAATATTTCCAAACACTTTTTACAAGGCCAGCATCACCTTGATATTTATGTCTGACGATGATGCTGGAAAAAAAAGAAAACTATAGGACAAATATCTCTAATAAACATCAATTTTAAAATCCTGAGTAAAATATTGGCAAATTAAATTCAACAAAACATTAAAAATATTGTACATCATGACCAGATGGGATTTATCCCTGGCATGCAAGGCTGTTTTGACAGACAAATTAATCAGTGTGATACATCACATTAACACAATGAAATATAAAATCCACATGATCATCTCAATTGACACATAAAAAGCATTTGACAAAGTTGCATTTCCTTTCTTAACAAAAAGTAACAGTTTTAAGTATAGAAGGAATATTATTCAGCCTAATTAAAGAATGAGATCCTGCCATTTGCCACTACACGGATGGAACTGGAGGATATTACACAAAGTGAAATAAGCCAGACACAGAGAGAAAAATATTGAATGATCTCATTTGCATATAGAATCTAAAGAAAATAAAAAGTTCACACACATACAGATAGAGAATAAAACAGTGGTTACCAGGGCAAGGGAGTTACAGGAAAGGAAATGGTGAGATGTAGGTCAAATTATACAAAATAGCAGATATTATACATCTACAATCTACCCACACAATTTTTCTTAAAAAAACCAAGTAGTACATATGTAAGATGAACAAGTCTAGAACTCTCATGCACACTTGAAGACTAGAGTTAATAAAATCAGATTGTATTAGGATTATTGTTAAATAAGATTTTAGCTGCTTCTTTCATAAAGGTAACTATGTGAGATGAGATATATTATAATTTACCTCACTACATTAATCATTTTACTACTATATGTATCTCATAACATCATGTTGTAAACCTCAACTATGCAAAATAGAATTTATTTTGTAAAAAAGAAATTATATCAGCAAATTAAATGTTATAACCATCAGGGACAGTAAGCTGGTTCTACAGAGACTAGATTACTGGGGAGTTTCATGTAAAGGAAAAATCTGACATCTGTAGGAAACTGACTCAGAATCTATTTGAACTATTGTCCTTAAGAGTAGGAAACAAGAACTATTGACTTGATCATCTGAATTTGACTAGATTAATCCAGATTTGTCATAAACATAAATTTTATGAAACTCGATTTAGAATTTTTCACTCTGTTCTATTATTCCAAGGAAGTAATTTACATTAAAATCTCTCATATACTCAAGAAAAATGAATTACTTTTATGTCATAATTTCACCTATGCATTCTAAAAATAAATCAGATACAATATTCCATACACTAATTTCACTTCATTTTTAAATTTCTGTGACAATTTTGACTGATCATAAATGTGAGCCTTTGTTTTCGCCCAGCTTGTCTAATATAGGATTTTTAAAGCACACAGAAATGCATGCCTACAAAATGAGAATAAGTAACATTATACATCTTGAATGCATATGTATATGTATTAGTAGTTCTTACACGGCTATAAAGAACTACCTGAGACTGGGTAATTTATGAAGAAAAGAAGTTTGACAAAGAGTTCCACAGGCTTAATAGGAAGCATGACAGTGAGGCCTCAGGAAACTTAAAATCATGGTGGAAGGTGAAGGGGAAGCAAGCATGTCTTACCATGGTGGAGCCAGTGGATGGGGAGGTTGAGGGGGTGCTACACACTTTTAAATGATCAGATCTCATTAGAACTCACTCACTATCACGAGAACAGAGAAGGGGCAATCCATCCATGACCAAATCACCTCCCACCAGGCCCCTCTTCCAATTAGACATGAGATTTGGTTGGGGATACAAATCCAAACCATTTCAAGATATAATACTCATATTTGTATTTATGAAATGACCACTTTATTGACATAGTAATCAAATGTGTGTGTTTCTGATGCATACACTGTATACATTTTGTAATAAACAGATGAATCCTTGTATGTGCATTAATATAAAAAAATTACTCCATAATAATCAGACCCTTATAATATTGTCAACACCAGTAAGTTCTCTACCTACATTTCATAATTGATTGCATTGATGTGACACAAACTAAGCAGAATTTATTGATTATTGTGTATATATTTGTCAAGGGAATATTAATCTATTCATTAATCAGTGGGATGTTATGACCTTAAGCACCACTGGGTACTTTCTTCTTTCTCTGTTAGAATATCATTCTGATTCTACATTTATTGCAGGAATTTATCTGCTGTATTCAGTTTATTTTTTAACTCATAATCATGTTACATGAAATACTATGTCACTGGCTCATGAATTATCTTTATTTATATCACTTAATTTATTAAAGTTATGATTAATCTAATCCCCAATTTAAGAACTATTACTTCATAAACGACTGGCATCTTTCATTGTGTCTCTTTCATATTACAACTCCAATTCTCTCACAGGAATTGTCCTGTAAAGAACTTGTGTTTAATATTTCTCTTCCCATTTTCAAAGTTTAGTAACATATGCATTCGTCTCTAAACAATAAATTGGTTTAGTATTTTATTATTGAACTTTTAAAAAACATATATGGGATTATTGATTATTTTCATTAAGATAAGCAACATTAAAACTTGTATGTGGCCATGCGTGGTGGCTCACGCCTGTAATCCCAGCACTTTGAGAGGCTGAGGCAGGTGGATCAAGAGGTCAGGAGATCGAAACCACCCTGGCCAACATGGTGAAACCCCATCTCTATTAAAAATAAAAAAATTAGCTGGATGTGGTGGGACACAATGTAGTCCCAGCTACTCAGGAGGCTGAGGCAGCAGAATCGCTTGAACGTGGGAGGCGGAGGTTGCAATGAGCCGAGATTGTGCCACTACACTCCAGTCTATTGACAGAGTGAGACTCCATCTCAAAAAAACAACAACAACAACGACAACAACAACAACTTTTATATAACATTCCGGGCCTCTTTTTAATTCAGTATTATCAACTTTTATTGTATCCCTTCTCCTGCCCATGAATTTTCCATTTTTTTTCTCCAGATGTTGCTATTATGACCTATGGTACTATAAAGGTATTATCTCCTTGTATGCATGTGCTAAGTTCCTCTTAGGTATCTATGATATCAGCCCACTGCTGTGTCATGAATGAATGTCAAAACTCAGTGGCACAGGAAACTAGGCCTTCATTATCAGGATTACAGTTCTTTCTCTATGGTCCCCTTAGGGTAGTGTCATACCTCTTGTGTCTAATTTTCCTAGGAAAGAAAGTTATGCAGATTGTATTTTTATGATGACAGTGGAAGCTCCATTGTGCAAGTACATTTCCATCCTTCAATCATGTTATATCCATTAACATAGGTTTACCCAAACCTAACGTCAACATCATTAGAATGAGGAAGGATATCCTGCCTATAATTGGAGAGACTGGAAAGTGAAAATTTTGAAAACTAATCCAAACTATCACCAAGTCCTAGCAGTAGTATGATTATATCAAACTGTATGTGAATATTGTGTCTTACACTTCAACGTCTAATTGTCTTCCAAAGTGGTTACATCAAATTATATTCCCATCCATTGATTCTGTATGATATCACATTGATTCTCATTCTATTCTACACTTGCTCTATTAAAACATCTTAATTTTTAACCCTGAAATGGGAATTAAATGTCATTATGTTATTTATTTTCATTTCATTGATCTTTAATATTAAATTACTTGGATGTATATGTGTTGTCTGCCATAAAATATTAACTTATTTGTTTTACCTAGTTTCTATGTATTGCTTGTTTTAATCTTATATGTCTACATAGGTCTATGATCCATTTCAAGTTGACTTTTATGTAAGATGAGAAGTTTGAGTCTAAATTCATCTTTTTGCATGTGGAATCAAATAGTCTCTAAACAATTTGTTGATAGGACTCTTCTTTTGCAAATAAATTGCCTTGGTGTTATTGTTGAAAATCAAACTGCCATAAATGAAAGGATTCATTTCTTTATTTTTATTTTCAATTCTATTTCATTGGTCTATATGTCTATAACTTGTACCAGTACCACAGTGTCTTGATTACTGGGTGGCAACAGTGGTGAAGAAAACCTGCTGAAATTTTGATAGGGTTTCCATTGAATCTGTAAATCGGATTTGTAGTAACATTTAAATTCTTTTTTTTTTTTTTTTTTTCTTTTATTATTATTATTATTATACTTTAGGTTTTATGGTACATGTGCACAATGTGCAGGTAAGTTACATATGTATACATGTGCCATGCTGGTGCGCTGCACCCACCAACTCGTCATCTAGCATTAGGTATATCTCCCAGTGCTATCCCTCCCCCCTCCCCCCACCCCACAACAGTCCCCAGAGTGTGATGTTCCCCTTCCTGTGTCCATGTGTTCTCATTGTTTAATTCCCACCTATGAGTGAGAATATGCGGTGTTTGGTTTTTTGTTCTTGCGATAGTTTACTGAGAATGATGATTTCCAATTTCATCCATGTCCCTACAAAGGACGTGAACTCATCATTTTTTATGGCTGCATAGTATTCCATGGTGTATATGTGCCACATTTTCTTAATCCAGTCTATCATTGTTGGACATTTGGGTTGGTTCCAAGTCTTTGCTATTGTGAATAATGCCGCAATAAACATACGTGTGCATGTGTCTTTATAGCAGCATGATTTATAGTCCTTTGGGTATATACCCAGTAATGGGATGGCTGGGTCGAATGGAATTTCTAGTTCTAGATGCCTGAGGAATCGCCACACTGACTTCCACAAGGGTTGAACTAGTTTACAGTCCCACCAACAGTGTAAAAGTGTTCCTATTTCTCCACATCCTCTCCAGCACCTGTTGTTTCCTGACTTTTTAATGATTGCCATTCTAACTGCCCTTCATGCTAAAAACTCTCAATAAATTAGGAATTGATGGGACGTATCTCAAAATAATAAGAGCTATTTATGACAAACCCACAGCCAATATCATACTGAATGGGCAAAAACTGGAAGCATTCCCTTTGAAAACTGGCACAAGACAGGGATGCCCTCTCTCACCACTTCTATTCAACATAGTGTTGGAAGTTCTGGCCAGGGCAATTAGGCAGGAGAAGGAAATCAAGGGTATTCAATTAGGAAAAGAGGAAGTCAAATTGTCCCTGTTTGCAGATGACATGATAGTATATCTAGAAAACCCCATTGTCTCAGCCCAAAATCTCCTTAAGCTGATAAGCAACTTCAGCAAAGTCTCAGGATACAAAATCAATGTGCAAAAATCACAAGCATTCTTATACATCAATAACAGACAAACAGAGAGCCAAATCATGAGTGATCTCCCATTCACAATTGCTTCAAAGAGAATCAAATACCTAGGAATCCAACTTACAAGGGATGTGAAAGACCTCTTCAAGGAGAACTACAAACCACTGCTCAGGGAAATAAAAGAGGATACAAACAAATGGAAGAACATTCCATGCTCATGGGTAGGAAGAATCAATATCATGAAAATGGCCATCCTTCCCAAGGTAATTTACAGATTCAATGCCATCCCCATCAAGCTACCAATGACTTTCTTCACAGAATTGGAAAAAACTACTTTAAAGTTCATATGGAACCAAAAAAGAGCCCGCATCGCCAAGTCAATCCTAAGCCAAAAGAACAAAGCTGGAGGCATCACACTACCTGACTTCAAACTATACTACAAGGCTACAGTAACCAAAACAGCATGGTACTGGTACCAAAACAGAGATATAGATCAATGGAACAGAACAGAGCCGTCAGAAATAATGCCACATATCTACAAGTATCTGATCTTTGACAAACCTGACAAAAACAAGAAATGGGGAAAGGATTCCCTATTTAATAAATGGTGCTGGGAAAACTGGCTAGCCATATGTAGAAAGCTGAAACTGGATCCCTTCCTTACACCTTATACAAAAATCAATTCAAGATGGATTAAAGACTTAAATGTTAGACCTAAAACCATAAAAACCCTAGAAGAAAACATTTAAATTCTTAAAGTTTAGTTCTTCCACTTTTTTTAAAGGTTAAGATTGTTTGGCTATTAGCAGTATTTCACATTTTCATAGAAATTTTAAAAATAGTTGGTCAATTTATGCAAGAGGGTGAAGAAAGAGAAAGAAGGAGAAGGAGAAGGGAAAGGGAAAGAAGAAATAGAAGAAGAAAAGAGGAAGAAGAAGAAGGAGGAGGAAGAGGAGGAGGAGAAGGAGGAGGAAGAGGAGGAGGGGAAGGAGGAGAAGAGGAGGAGAAGGGAGAAGGGAGAGGGGAAGGAGGAGGAGGGAAAAGGGAGAGGGGAGGGAGGAGGGAGAAGGGAGAGGGGAGGGAGGAGGAGGGAGAAGCGAGTAGGGAGAAGGGAGGAGTGGGAGGGGGAGGGGGAAGGGGAGAAGGAGAAGGAGAAAGAAGAAAGAAGAAAAGGAGGAGGATGAGGAGGGAGAGGAGGTGGCAACACTGGTGAAGAAAAACCTGCTGCAATTTTGATAGGGTTTTCATTGAATCTATAAATCAGTTTGGGGATGATAACCTTCATAATAATGTGGAGTTTTCCAATCTGTAAAAATATATTATCTCTTTTATTTCAACCCTCTTTAATTGGTTTCAGCTTTTTTAAGTTTTCAATGTGCAAACTTTATGAGACTTTTGTAAAATCATCCTTAAATATTTCATTATTTTTGATGCTACTGTGAATGAAACTGTCTTAGTTTCATTTTTGGATTGTTTTTACTATACAGAGATACAACTAATTTTTGTACATTGGTTAACATTGCAGAATATAAGACCAACATACAAAAGTTAGTTGTATCTCTATATAGTATAAACAATCCAAAAATGAAATCACAAGTTATATGAAGTTTGACTTTATTAGTTCTAGTAGTTGTTGCTTTTGTGTGTGACTCTCTTCAGATTTTCTGCATTCAGTATTATTTAATGAGTCAATAGAGTTTTACTTATTCCTTTCGAATCTGAATAACTGCATTTCACTTTCTTACCTGATTACACTACAAAACTTTTAATACAAAGTTGAATGTATGTGATGAAAATGGATATCTCTGCACTGTTTCTGATCTTAAGAAGTATTCACTCTTTTAAGTTATTCATAGGATTTTGTTATTTAAATACCTTTTATCGCACTGAAGAAATGCCCTTCTATTCCAAAAATGTTGAGCATATTTTTTCTAATCATTAATGGGTGTTGGATTTTGTCAAATGATTTTTCTGCATCTATCTGTCGAGATGATAATGTATTGCTCTGTCATTTAATTTATATTATGATGTATTTCATTAATTCATTTGTGGATATTAAGTCTTCCTGGCATATATCACATAAATCCACTTATTTGAAAAAGATATTCCCCCCCTCACCATTTCTAGAAATACTTGTGAAAATTTTGTCTTATTATTTTTCTAAATGTTTCACAGAATTATGGTACTAGGATTTTCTTTGTGGAAACATTTTAAAAAACTAATTCTATTTCTTGTTAGATTTTCCATTTTTCCTTAAGTCAATTTTAGCAACACATATCCTTTTAGAATTTTTCTATTTCATATAGCTTATATAATTTGTTTATGCACACTTTTTGTAAACTTTTAAAAGAAGCTTTTTTTGTTTGAGTTTTTCTATAGTTTTTCTGTTTTATCGATTTCACCTCTAGTAATTATTTTTATTTATTTCTGTTTGCTTTGGGTTTAGTTTGTTATTCTTTTCTTGTTTCTTAATGTCGACACTTAGGTTATTGATATGAGATCTTTCTTCTTTTCTAATATAGGCAGTTAATTATAAATATCTCCAGTATTATGCAGACATGCAGTTACATGGGGTCAAAAACAGCATACAAAATAGTTGTTTGCTTAAGGTTAGAGTTATAGTCTAATTTTCACAGAATTCAAAGGGAATTAATTGTTCCTTAGTGCCTTCCATCCCTTATTCATGTTACCTCTTTTCAATTTGCAATTTACAATCTCCTCCCTACCAAAATAAATTCAAGGCAGCTTCACCTGGCTATGATAATTTAAAAAAAAATCCCTGTTCTTTGGGGGTTATTGTCTCTTAATTCAGACTATTTTTCTTCTCATGAAGCTACATATATATTTCAATTATTCATTTCCATATTGTTGTAGTTGAGATGGACAGAGGGGGGAGTGAGGTAATCATTTTGGAACTTATGTGTGGAACATTTGCAAAAAAAAGAGACTATTTACACTGAAAATTAGCATGCTTTTAGCCAGTTTTTTTACTTTTTATGAGAAAAATGTCTCTCTCATCAATTAATTATGAGTACATTTCCCAGGGTCTCCTTTAGTAATCCAGGCTGTTACTTCAAAGGGAAGAAAAAGCAATAGAATTTTGAAGCCTTTGGATGAGAAATAGTAATATGAGTACCAAAAAAGCTATTTTTATATTTAATAATATTATTTGTTATTTGAAACTCTATATGAAACATGTATCTTATGACTCCTACATATAATGATATATAATGATATTTTATAAAAAGTTACTACAACAAAATGCCCAATAAGTTCTTCAATTAAATATTGCTCTATGCATACTTAGTTCTATGGACTGCACCTGATATGGAAACACCAAGGTATAATTCTAATTAAGAAAGTAAAGAACAACAAATATGTTGGATATTATAACTCTAGCTCAGTAATTTTTAAATCACACTTGTTTTTTCTTTCTATGTGCATTCAAAAATTCCTCTAGTATTTATATGTCAAAGGGGGTTGAAATTAAGTACAAATATCTTAAATTGTTAAACTTTTCCTAATATTAAGAGATTTTATGTTTGAACATCAGAGGTTGATGGATATACTTGGCTATGACAAGATTATGTAAGATTTTTATATGCAAAATACCAAATGCCAGATGTTCTTTATCTCTGTTAGATGAAAAACAAATATAAATGAGGTCAAGTACTCAATGTGCATAGTGTGACATTTAAAAATATTTCTATCACACATGTTGTTTTCAGTAACATTTTAAACCTGTCAGTGGATAAAATTAAACGGCACTCCAAACATGTCATTAAATTAAAACCTGAAAAGAGACTACTCATTTAATTATCTGATCTTAAATTTCTGATAGTGAAAAGAGGATTACATCAATGTTTAAAATTCAAGGTGAAAGAAAGGAAATTATATTGGCAGGGCTCTGAAACATGACTTTAATTTCATGAGTTTAGATGTTTGTAATAACTATTCATCTATGATATAAATGAGATAAGCTTATACTGACTTGTGCATTCTCAGGAGAAAAATTAAAAATGTATATATTTAAGCAAGTAAAGAACAAAGCCTGTTTTACATAATGATGTACTGGCAACAGCTGCATGACAGTCTAGAAGAAATAAGGCTACGGTAGGCAATGATTCATCATAAAAATAACTGTTATAAAATGATTTGCAAACAAAATCATTATAAAACTAACCACATCTTTCATTATCTGCCAAGTTTTTGAAATTGTTAAATTATACTCATCCGGTGGATGACAGACTCATCAATAATGGAGAAACTTCATAAATTAAACAAGAAAAAAAACTCTGTAGAAATTACAGTAAAAGTAAAATTATTACTGGCTGCCAAGAATTTAAGATCTATTCTTACACAGTATGATAGGTACCATATGCTGATTATTTATAATTATTTGAACATTACTGAGAATGCTTGCCTTCTTTTACTGGTGAAAACACTTGTTTGTTTTCAGGATTTCAAAAGTGAACAGTGGAGTGATCTCCAATTAAATAGTAGTTGGAAAAACAGAGATTTGACCCAAAGTTTCTAGATTTAAAACTATACAAATAAATTTTCAAGTGAGACATATTATCACTATCTAATCATTTCATTATGGACCTCAAAAATTTTGTTTACTCAACAACTACTTTCAGCTTTTTTATGCTAGACACTGATCAAAGCTTAGACAAAGTAGTGAATAAACAGACAAAATTACTTGCCTTAAAGAAGCTTATATTCTGGTAGGAAAAGAGAGAACAAAAAACAACACAAGAATAAAATAAAATATATAAAAGTTGGATTGTTACAAATCCTAATGAAAAAATATATACGCCAGAGAAAGTTTTGAGTTGGGATGTGGGCTGCAATTTTCATTAGAGTAACCAGAGAAAGATTCCCTAAGAAAGAGGTTTTGAGCAAAATCTGAAAGAGGTAAGATAATTTCCAGTAATTTCACCCAGAAAAAGAACTCTAGAATGAGGAAAGAGCAAGTACAATACTTTGAGGTGAGAGTAGGCTTCTATTTCTGAAAAACAGAAAAGAGATAACTGGTTACAGAAAAATGAAGAACAGGTAAATATGTAAGAGAAAGGAGGCAGATATAGGAGGGGGACACAAATGATATAAGGTTCTTAGTTCTAATTATGAATAAGATAGGAATTCAATGGAGGTTTTATAGCAAAATAGCGACATAGTTTGACACGTCTCACAAGAATCACTTGAATTTATCAGTTGAGTGCAAACTATGGAGAAAAAGGACAAAAACAGAAATAACAAATAATAGAAAATAAGCCACTCGAGATAAAAGGGGTTTGGACCAGGCTAGTAGAAGTGTAAGTGGTAAAAAGTGCTTGAATTATTATTATTATTATTTTTTGTTTTTTGAGATGGAGTCTCGCTCTGTTGCCCAGGCTGGAGTGCAGTGGCATGATCTCGGCTCACTTCAGCCTCCACCTTTTGGGTTCAAGTGATTCTCCTGCTTCAGCCTTCTGAGTAACTGGGATTACAGGCACCCGCCACCAAGTCCAGCTAATTTTTGTATTTTTAGTAGAGACAGGGGTTTCACCATGTTGGCCAGGCTGGTCTTGAACTCCTGACCTCAGGTGATCCGTCTACTTCGGCCTCCCAAATTGCTGGGATTACAGGCATGAGCCACTGTGCCCCGCCTGAATTCTAAATATAATTTGAAGGTACTACCGACAGAATTTACTGAGTGATTGGCTCAGAAGAGTGAAAGAAACAAGAATCAATAACAAATTCAAAGTATTTGGCCTATGAAACTAGAATGCAGTTGCCATTTTTTGAGTAAAAAAACAAAGAAATATAGTGGATTTGAGGGAAATAGGAATTTGTTTATGGATATCCTTAAGTAGTAATGGTTATTAAAATTGGGCATATTGAATCAGGATACATAAAAATATGAAGTTCAGATAAAAGGCCCAGGTTGTCAGTATACATTTGAGCATCCGTTTGAATCGGCTTTATTATTACTTAGGTATGATAAGGCTAGCAGACCAGGAAATTACTGCCCTTAAAAAGATAGTTTATGATACTCCAAGTCCCCGAGAGAGAATATACGTCACACCATGAGGCACTACACGGGAAAGCACTGGTATCAGTCATGAGGCAGAGAGGGAAGAAAGAACTGTGGACAAGAGCCTTTATTTTGGTTTCCATTGAAAGAAACAGGTGAAGCAGGGTAAACAGTCTTATAATTGGGTGTTTTGAAAAACTTCAACAGGCTCTGGAGCATAGGGGCTGTGCCTGGTTGTCTGGCACTTGGGCCTGGGGTGATTAGGGCAGGTTTGTAGTGATCTGAAGCATGAAACCTCAATAAGTGAAGTAGGTGGGAGTGTAGACTTGGATTGCTTGGTCTGTTTTTGAAAAGTTCACCGTCAGGAGAAGGACTATTCTCAAGTAGGAGGAATGAAGAAGGAGGCAGGAAGCTAAAATGAATCTGGTACTATCAGGTTGTCCAGAGCAAGATATATCTAGCATATGTATGCAGGGGAGACATTAAAAATCAAATATACAGAAACTTGAAGAAATACGATGAATATAAAGTTGTCACTGATAGGTGGTATTTGAATCTATGATTATTAATGAGATCTTTAAGGCAGGTATAAAAAGCAAAGTATTTAGAATGAACTGGTCAACAGGTAGAATAAAATGCATTAGGAGTACCCTAGGACTCAAGTAAAAAAAATTTTTTTTCAAGGAAAAGGTAATGATCCATTTGTCAAATGTTGTCTGAGAAGAAAAAAGGAGGTAAGGACTGAGACTAGATCATTTTATTTAAAATGTTGTTAATAAATTACATAACCAAGAACAGCTTCAGAGATAAGCAGCAGAGTAGATATCAAAATTTTTCAGGATTTCACAAGTGAACAGTGGCGTGATATCCACAAATATGGCAGGGTAAGGAAACTGAAAATTCTCTGCTTCTCAAAAATGATACATACTGTCAAAATAAATGTTTCAGAAATGTAGATATTAACTGAAGGCTTGCAGCAATCTGGAACGGTTGTTCCCATAATGCTGGCTGAATCCAGGCCAGAATAGCAAGTTTTGCAGTATTTTAACTTGCTCAATTCCCATCTCCTGCTCTCTAACTCTGCAGCAGTCTTGGAAAAAAAAAAAAAAAAAGAAAAAAAGAAAGAAAGAATAAAAGGTAAAACCAGCAGCCTGATAGCCATTAGAGGGGACATAATGTGGTTGGAACAGTGCTCTTACACCTTATTCTTAAATAACTGACATTATTTGAACCACCTGGTGGATCCTGGAAGATCCCTCTTATGAGGCTGTCTTTATTTTGACCTGACTTGGGTCTCCTAAGCTGAAAAAGTCTCTTCCCTGGAAAT
Source organism: Pongo pygmaeus (assembly GCF_028885625.2). Classification (NCBI taxonomy): domain Eukaryota; kingdom Metazoa; phylum Chordata; class Mammalia; order Primates; family Hominidae; genus Pongo; species Pongo pygmaeus. The sequence goes on from NC_072376.2 coordinate 188,430,262, forward strand.
GTTGGTTGAAAACACTTGAAGGAAATTTCTTGACTTCATAGCTACCTAAGAAAATGGATAACAGCTGAAGAAAACAAGAGCAGAAGCAAAATGTTTAAAGAAAAATATAGGAACATGTCCATTAGAACTTAGAAAAGCTAAAAAACTTCTGGGAATGTAAAAGACCACACACGTGTGGAGCTGAGGGCATGGTCAAGAAAAACCTGAGAAGGACATAATTTCTCACCTCCAGTTGATCTTGAGGTTCCTCAATAGTAGAAAGTGCCAGCAATGCCCAGCCACGCTTGCCACCCAAGGGCCTTGGGACTGTGCCAACCAGGCCACCACCGCTATCACTGGTACCCACGAACACCCACTGCCACCACCGAAGCCAAGGATGCCACCTAGTGGCCCGAGGACCAGCCTGCCTGGGTCCACCATGTTGGACTCATGTATGTCACCCAGAGGCCCCAAAACAGGCACACTTGGCCCATTTTGGCCACCACTGGTGCCTGGGGACCAAACTACCTGGCATCCCCATCCCCAGAAAACCCTCACCAGAGCCTCTACTAACAACCACAGCTCAAGTAACTGAACATAGACACCACTGATACTGATTATACCTAAAGAAATAAGAAAGAGAATATACTACTTTGCCCACCTGGAATCAAAGCAAAAGCATGCTACCAAATCTTCATCATAGTTACATTTATAGGGAAAGTCTTTCTCTACGAAAGCAAATCTATAAAATTCAAAGAAGACACTGTTAAATAAGATGCACAGATTATCAAGGTAAGGACACAAGAAACATGAAAAAACAAGAAAACATGACACCGCCAAACAAAAACAATAATTCTCCAGTAACAGATTTTAAAGAAAAAGAAATCTATAAAAATGACTGGAAATCATTCAAAATAATCTTATAAAGGAAGTTCAGTGAGAGACAAGAGAACACACAAAAACAATCATGAAAATCAGAAAAGCAATGCACAATATGAATGAGAAATTCAACGAAGAGACCAATATCATATAAAAAGGCAAACAGAAGTCCTGAAGCTAAAAATTTCAATGAATGAAATAAAAAAGTATAATTGAGAGCTTTAACAATAGACTAGATAAAGCAGAAGAAAGAATTTATAAAGGTGAAGACAGACCTTTTAAAATAACCCAGTCAGGCAAAAACAAAGAATAAGAGGCAATAAAGAAAGCCTACATGACAAATAGGATACCATAAGATGACAAAATATTCAAAATATTCAAATTTGGGGATTTATAGATATATGAAGAGACAGAGGAAGGCACAAAAAACATATGTCATGAAATAATAGCTGAAAACTTCCCAAGTCTTGTAAGAGATATAGACTTACAGATACAAGATAATTAAATACAGTCAACCCAAAAATATTCAAACAAAAAGGGTTTACTCTAAGGCATATATTATAGCCAAAGACAACGAGAGCTTTAAACACCTCAAGTGAAAAATGTTAAGTCACATATAAGGGAATCCCCATTAGACTAACAGTGCATTTCTACAGAAACCTTATAGGCCATGAAACAATGTGTTGAAGTCTTCAAAGTACTGAGAGAAAAAAAACTGCCATTCAAAACTACTTCACTCAGAAAAACTAACTTCACTAATGAAGGAGAAATAAAGTATTTCTCATACAAGCAAAAACTGAGAGAATTCATCACCAGTAGATCAGCCATCCAAGAAATGCAAAGAGATTCAAATATCTGGAAGTAAAAGGATGATATCTACCATCGGGAAAACACGTGAAAGTATAAAACTCACTAGTAGAGTAGGTACACAAATGAGAAGAGATGTCAAAAGATATCACTATTTAAAAAACCATCAAATTATAAAGGTAAACAATAGAAAAGAAGAAAGGAACAAAGGATATACAAACAATCAGAAAATAAGTCACAAAATGACGAGAGTAAGAGGTCATTTATCAATAACAACCTTGAGTGTAAGTGGTTTAAATTCTTCTATTAAGATCTAGAGAACATAATCCTAAGTGAACTAACAGAGAAATATAAAATAAAACATGGCATGTTATCATCTGTAAGTGAGAACTAAACACTGAGTACGCATGGACAAAAAGAAGGGAACAAAAGACAGCAGGGCCTACTTGAAGGTAGAGGCTGAGAGGAGGATGAGAATTGAAAAACTACCTATTAGGTAATATGCTTATTATCTTGGTGATAAAACAGTCTGTACGCCAAGCCCCAATGACATGCAATTTACCTACACATGTACCCCTGAACCTAAAATAAAAGTTAAAAAAATAATAATTTAAAGTTTTTAAACAACAAATACATTTTCCAATTAAAAGGCATAGATGAGATGAATGAATTTTTAAAAGACCCAATTATATGCTTCCTATAAGAAATTTGTTTCACTTATAAAGGCACACATAGGCTGAAAATAAAGATATGATTAAAAAGTGTGCAGGAATATCTATACTTGTACAAGAAAAAATAGACTTTAAGTCAAAAAATAAAAAGAGACAAAATCATTACATAAAGGTAAAGGGATCAGTTCAGCAAGAGAATAAAACAAAGGTAAATATATCTGTACCCAACACCGGAACACCCAGATACATAAATAAAATACTATTAGATCTAAAAAGAAATAATAGACCCCAATACAATAATAGTTGAAGGCCTCAACAGCCCACTTTCAGCATTAAACAGATTAGGCTGAAAATCAACAAAACAACAACAAACACAGCCTGAGCTACAGAAAAAATGGACCTAGCAGACATTTGCAGAACATTTAATCTAAAAGCTGCAGAGTACTTGTCATCAGCACATGGAAATAAACTATACATTAGGCCATAAAAAAAGTCTCAACACATTTTAAAAATTCTAAATTATATCAAGTCTCTTCTCAGCCCACAGTGGAATAAATCTAAAAATAAATAACAAGAGGACTTTGGAAACTGTACAAGTAACCTGAAATTTAAACAACATGCTCCTAAATGACTATGAGTCAATGAAGAAATTAAGAAGGAAATTAAAAAATTTCTTGAGACATGAGAACCAAAACCAATGAGATAGAAGAAAATTAGTGCAGAGAGGGCTGTTTATAGCAATAAACACCAACATCAAAAAAGTAGAAATACTTCAAATAAAACCTAAATATGCAACTCAAGGAACTATAAAAGCAAGAACAAACCAAAGCCAAAATTAGTAGAAAGAAAAAAATAATAAATATCAGAGAAGTAAATGAAATAGAGACTAAAAAAATACAAATGATCAATAAAACAAAAAGCTGACTTTTATGAATAGATAACAAAATTGATAAAACTGCTAAACTAGACTAACCAAGAAAAACAAGAGAGGGCCCAAATAAGTAAAATCAGAAATGGAAAAGGAGATGCTACAGCTGGTGAAGCCAAGATGCAAAGTATCATCAGAAACTATTATTAACAACTATGTACTTAAAAGTTGGAAAACCTAGGGGAAATAGATAAATTCCTGGACACATGAAATCTTCCAAGACTGACTGAGGAAAAAATAGAAATCTTGAACAAACCAATAAGGAGTAACAAGATTGAATTAGTAATAAAAGTCTTCCAATAAAGAAAAGCTGAGGACCAGATGATTTTACTGCTTAATTCTAACAAGCTTATAAAAAAGAACTATCACCAATTTTTCTCAAATGACTCAAAAAGATTAATGAGGATGAAATTCTTTCTAATTCATTTTATACGGCCATCATTACTCTGACACCAAAACTAGACAGGGACACAACAACAATAAAACTACAGGCCAATATCCGTGATGGACATAGATGTAGAAATATTCAACAAAATACTAGCAAATCAAATTCAACAACACATCTAAAAGACAATGCACCAAAATCAAGTTAGATTTTTCCCAGTGATGCAAAGATGCTTCAACATACACAAATCAATAAATGCAAAACATCAGATTAACTGAATCAAGAAAAAAAAAGATCATGTCAGGAAACACAGAAAAAGCATTTTATAAAATTCCACATCTCTTCAAGATAAAAAAAAAAACCTCTCAACAAATTATGCATAGAAGGAACATAACTCAACATAGTAAAGGCCACATTTGACAAACTCATACTTAACAACATGCTGAACAGGAGAAAAATTGAATACCTTTCCTCCAGTAACCGAAACAAGACAAAGATGTCCACTTTCACCAATCTTATTCAGCATAGTACTAGAAGTCCCAGCCAGAACAACCAGACAAGACAAAGAAATGACAGGCATCCTAATTAGAAAAGAGTAAGTCAAACTGTCCCTCTCTGAAAATGATATAATCTTATATATAGAAAAACCTGAAGACTCCAATCAAAAACTCTTGAAATTGATAAACAAATTCAATAAAGTCTAGATAAAAAAACATAAAAAACCAGTAGCATTTCTATATACCAGTAACAAAGAAGTACATAGACCATTGACACTATAAGGCAACCACACAAACATGTCAACATGTCTGCATAATAATGAGCTAACAACACAATGACAGGATCAAATCCACACATGGAAATACTAACCTGAAGTGTAAATGGACTAAACGCCCCAATCAAAAGGCACAGAGTGGCAAGTTGAATAAAGAAGCAAGATTTAATAGTATGCTGTTTTTCAAGAGACCCATCTCACATGCAATGACACCCATATGCTCACAGTAAAGGGATGGAGAAAAATCTACCAAGCAAATAGAAAACAGAAAAAAGAAGGTGTTTCAATTCTAATTTCAGACAAAACAGACTTTAAACCAACAAAAATTAAAAAACACACACACGGCTGTGTGCAGTGGCTCATTCCTGTAATCCCAGCACTTTGGGAGGCCGAGGCAGGCAGATCATGAGGTCAGGAGGTCGAGACCATCCTGGCTAACACGGTGAAACCGCATCTCTACTAAAAATACAAAAAAAAAAAAAAAAAAATTAGCCTGGCATGGTGGCGGGTGCCTGTAGTCCTAGCTACTCAGGATGCTGAGGCAGGAGAATGGCATGAACCCGGGAGGCAGAGCTTGCAGTGAGCTGAGATCATGCCACTGCACTCCAGCCTGGGTGACAGAGTGAGACAAAAACAAACAAACAAAAAAAACAGGAACAAAGGAAGGCATTAAATAATGGTAAAGTGCTCAATTCAACAAGAAGAGGTAACTATCCTAAATATATATGCACCCAACATAGGAGCACTGAGTTTAATAAAGTAAGTTCTTAGAGACCTATGAAGAGCCATAGATAACCACATAATAGTAGGAGACTTCAACATTCCATAGACAGTATTAATATTAGACAAATCATTGAGGCAGAAAACTAACAAAGATATTCAGGAACCTGAACTCAACTTTTGACCAAATGGATCTGTACTACATCTACAGAACAGTACACCCCAAAATAACAGAATATACGTTCTTCTCATCTGCACATGCCACATGCGCTAAAATGAACCACACAATCAGACGTAGAGCAATCCTCAAAATATTCAAAAAACCCAAAATCATACCAACCACACTCTTGGGAAACAGCACAATAAAAATAGAAATCACTACTAAAAAATGGCACAAAACTACAGAGTTACACAGAAATTTTAAGACTTGCTCCTGATGGACTTTTGGTTAAATAATGAAATTACAGCAGAAAGCAAGAAACTTTTTGAAACTATTGAGAACAAAGATACAACATACCAGAATCTGTGGGACATAGCTAAAGCAATGTCAAGAGGGAAGTCATAGCACTAAACACCACATCAAAAAGTTAGAAAGTTCTCAAATTAATGACCTAACATCAGAATTAGAGGAGTTAGAGAAACAAGAGCAAACTAACCCGAAAGCAAGCAGAAGATAAGAACCAAAATCAGAACTAAACTGAAGGAAATTGACACACAAAAAAGCATACAAAAATCAATGAATCTAGGAACTGATTCACCAAAATAATTAATAACATAGATAGACCACTGGCTAGACTAATAAAGAAAAAAGGAGAGAAGATTTCAATAAACACAATAAAGAAATGACAGTGTTTACTTAGAACACAATAACTCCTGAGCATAGATGCAAAAATCCTCAACAAAATATCAGTAAACCAAGTTTAGCAGGACATCAAAAAGCTAATCTACCATGATCAAGTAGGCTTTATCCCTGGCATGTAAAGTTGGCTCAACATACACTAATCCATAAGTATGTTTCATCACATAAACAGAACTAAAAACAAAAACCACGTAATCATCTCAATAGACATGTAAAAGGCTATCAATAAGATTCATCATCCTCTCATGTTAAAAAACCTCAACAGACTAGGCATCAAATGAATATACCTCAAAATAATGAGAGCCATTTATGACAAAATCAAAGCCAACATCAGCTGCATGGGAAGAATCTGGAGGCATTCCTCTTGAGAACTGGAACAAGACAAGGATGCCCATTCTCACCACTCCTATTCATCAGTACTGGAAGTCCTAGCCAGAGCAATCAGGCAAGTGAAAGAAACAAAACACATCCAAATAGAAAGAGAGGACGTCAAACTATCCCTGCTTGCAAATGATGATTCTATACCTAGAAAATATCATCGTCTCTGCCCAAAAGCTCATTGATCTGATCAACAACTTCAGCAACGTTTCAGGATATGAAATCATTGTGCAAAAATTAGTAGCATTCGTATACATCAATAACCTCCAAGGCAAGAGCCAAATCAAGAATCCAGTCCCATTCACAATAGCCACATGAAGAATAAAATACCTAGGGATACAGCTAACCATCCAGGAGAAAGATCTCTACAAGATTAACAAAACACTGCTCAAAGAAATCAGCGATGGCATAATCAAATAAAAAAAGTTCCATGCTCATGGATAGGGAAAATTAAGATGGTTAAAATGACCACACTGCCCAAAGCATTTTACAGATTCAATGCTATGCCTGTCAATGTACCAATTACGTTGTTTACAGCATTAGAAAAAAAAAGTTTCTAAAATTCATTTAGAACCAAACAAGAGCCTGAATAGCCAATGCAATCCTAAGCAAAAAGAACAAAGCTGGAGGCATCACACTACCTAACTTTAAACTATACTATAAGGCTCCAGTAAATAAAACAGCATGGTATTGGTACAAGAACTGACACAGAGACCAATGAAGCAGGTCAGAAGATAAAAAGATAAGGCCACACTACAACCATCTGATTTTTTTAAAAGCTGGCACTGAAAAGTAATGAGAAAAGGGCTCTCTATTCAAAAAATGGTGCTAACTTCCTAGCCATATACAGAAGACTAAAGCTGGATTCCCTCCTTTCACCATACATAAAAATCAACTCAAGATGGGTTAAAAACATACATGCAAAACATAAAACTATGAAAACCTTAGAGGAAAACCTAGGATATACCATTTTGACATAATCCACAGCAAAGACTTCATGACAAAGACTCCAAAAGCAATTGTAACAAAAACAAATAGACAAATGGGACCTAAGTAAACTAAGGAACTTCTGCACAGGAAAAGGAACTATTGACAGAGTAAATGGAGAACCTATAGACTGGGAGAAAATATTTGTATTTTCAGATAAAGGTCTAATATCCAGAATCAATAAGGAACTGAAATGAACCAACAAGCAACGAAACAAGCAACCCATCCAAAATGGGTAAATGACATGAACATTAAGCTTATAAAAAATACTCAATATCATTAATTGTTAGAGAATAAAAATTTAATCATGATTGAGATATCTCATGCCAGTAAGAATGGCTATTATTAAAAAGTAAAAAAAAAAACTGAAGTTTGCAAGGTTGTTGATTAAAGGGAAAGCTATATGCTGCTAGTGGAAATGTAAATGAGTTCAGCCACTGTGGAAAGCAGGCTGGAGATTTCTTAACTTAAAATAAGGCTACCATTTGACCCAGCAATCCCATTACTGGGCATATATCCAAAGGAATATAAATTGTTCTACCATAAAGACTATACATACATATGTTCATTGCAGCAGTATTCACACTAGAAAATACATGGAATCAACCTAGATGTCTGTTAACAGAGGACTTGATAAAGAAAATGTGGTACATATACACCATGGAATACTAGGCAGCTATAAAAAATAATAAAATCATGTAATTTGCAGCAACACAAATAGAGGTGAAGGCCATCACCCTAAGCCAATTACCACAGGAACAGAAAACAAAATGCCATATGTTCACTTATGAAGGGGAACAAAATATTGAGTACACATGGTCACAATGAAGAGAACAATAGACACCGGGGCATACTTGAGGGTGGAGGGTGAGAGAAGGGCAAGCATTGAAAAACTACTTATCAAGTCTTATGCAAATTACATAGGTGACAAAATTATCTGTACATCAAACCCCCATGACATGCAATTTACCCAAGTAACAAATCTGCACATGTATCCCTTTAATCTAAAAGCTCGAAAGAAAAAAAAAAAACTGCTTTTGTGAGACATAGGGCAAGAAAATGAAACTATTAAATTATCCTATGCCCAGAGATTATTGCAGAAGAGATGGGCATGTGAGACTACAATCAGAATCAGAATTGATTCTGGGGGCCAAAATTAATTCTGTTTTTCTATAAATCAAACAATATCAAAAGCATAGTGATGTAAGGCTAGAATCTGGGCCCATGTGTTGGAATAACAGGACTTTTTTTGAACATTGAATTGTTCTTTACTATAAACTCATAAAAGGCTAAAAAAGGTTTATGGAAATGTTACCCTATGATCAATATGATTTAAATTAGATTTATTTATAAGTTTTCATAAAATTACCTTTAACATTAACAATACAAAATTCAAAGGTAAAATTTGGTTTCTATTTTGAGAAAAATTTTGTGTAATATTAATAAGAGAAAATAAAAGATTTTTGTTTACCCTTTGAGTAAACTGCAAGGGAAAAAAGGAGGGGAGAGACAGATTTAGTTGATGTCATGTTTTCTTATTTCTGGGAAACTGAGTTTCCTGTATCAAAGAGTAAAGGTTTTTGCTTTTTTTGAAGTCTCTCAATTATTGTTTTGACTAAATGAATCACTACTTTACAATGACCTGTGATCCTATTTTGTGATCTCAACTGTCTTAAAACTTTGATATTTGACAAACTTTCCAAAAGCAAATTTCAAGTACTAAATTTGGTCTCTTTGACCTCAAACTAACCTTTTTTTAACTTGGTTAGTCTCTGAAGTCCAAAAGAGGCATATTAGGCTTATTTGCTATGTTGAAATTATGCAAGAAAAATTGTCAAATGTAAGATGGTGTTTAACTTTCTGTAGATTATATTTATATAAATGTGTTATTATTATGTATTCTAAGATTGTATGAGATTCTTGAAATTCTCGTTTGTCTTAAAATATGTTGTCAGTAATTGTTGTCAGTATTATGTTAAATTGTTCTATGCCAGAGAAATAACCAAATTTCTTTTTCAACTGTGTCTTTAACTATGGGTATCCTAAGACTTTTATCATCCACAATGGTCGTTTTCTTAGATTCTTCTAAAAAAGATAGCCTATAATCTGCTATAGTTTAGGGACTGCTTCCTTGAGGAAGTTCATGAAAAGAACTCTTGAATGCAGTTTTCTTATAATTTGAAAATTGTGTCTTGACCGAGAGAGAAAACTTCCAGAAATCTGATTAAATTGGGTTAATTGGGTTAGCAATATTTGTGAATGAATACCACTGAAGCAGAGCAGGAGTTGACTACATTGACTGAACTAATACGAAGACAGAAATAATTGTTATGGTATTTTCTGTTTGAAACATTACGGATTCTTTTTACTTTGTTTCTTAGGGTATACAGAACTTTTTCTTTTGAGCTATGTATAGCCTTTAACAAGTGAGTAGAGCATACTCTTGAAAACAGAATATGAGACACGCCTCTGTGTGTCTCTGTGTGTGTGTGTATCTGCCTGATTTCCACTTAATTCAGAAACTCTTTGTGAGTATTCTTAATTCATGGCAATGTGATTGTTTACATAAGTTCAATAAGAATCAGTTTTCTTTTATAATGGGATACAGTTAGAGTAGCTGGTTATTTTCTCAGAGGTTTGACTAAAATGGCATGTTTTCACATATGAGCAGACTGCTTTGAGAATTTGAGATTGACTTTATAGAGCCCAGCAGAACTCTTGATAAAAACTGGTCTTGTGCCTTGTCTATGAAGTTCCTGTAGTTCCTCTTCAGGATGCCTGGCCTGCGGTATAGAGTGTCGCTTTCTTACAGGCCCAGGAACCTCAACTTGATGAGGTCCTCAAGAAGAGAAGGGTTTACCCATTTCATGCAGGTATCTGCAGTCGTAGGTGATTCCTTAGCTGGGCATGAGAGGCCTTTGAAAGTAAAGACAGATTCCTTGTGAGAGGTTCCAGCAAAGCCAATAGAGGAGGGCCTATATGAACAATGATTCTTGCTAAACTTTGTGTGGGTAATCAGGCCAAATATAGTGGGAATGAGCTTATTTTGCAGATAGATTTGTCTTGCTATGACTTACTTTTGGTAAAAGTTGGGAACTGGAGAGAGAAATGTTGTATTTCAGAAGAAAACTATGATATTAGATTAGCCTTTGATTCCCGGATGGCCACAGAGTTACCCATGATATACAGCTGCCAACAACACACCTCCTCAACATGAAGCAGTCAGAAAGATGATCAGATTCTCTATGATTGAGGAGTTAATAAACAGAAAGAGGGTCACTAATTGTGGCCAAATTGTCCTATAGAACTGATTTTTCTACTTTCTTTTGAATAAAAATAGAAATGGACTCTCCCAGTCTTAAAATTTAAGAAAATCCCATTTGTCTTACCTGAGTTTCTTTCTCAGGAAACCAACCATCAGGCCTCTCAGACAGAATCAAAGAAATGAAACTTTCCATATCACTGCATCTGGACAATGAGATGCCAGATCTCTCACCTGTCAAGACTGCCTAACCACCGATATGCTTACTGTTGACCAAATCCTCTTCCTTACCCCTCTCTAATTCTTGTTTTCCCCCCAACACAGTTACATTTCTTCCCTACTGTGTAAAACCCTAATTTTACTTATTTGGGGAGATAGATTTGAGATTGATCACCCTTAGCTGCATCGCCTGATTAAAGTCTTCGTCTTTGGCAATACTTATCTCAGTAATTGGTTTTGTGTGTGATGAGCAGCAGGACCTAGACCTAACCCCTGGCATTTCAGTTTCCAGAGGTATTAACAGAAGAACAGACCAAGCTGAGGAAAGACTCTCAAAGTCTGAAGACCAGATTTTGAATCAACTCAGTAATACAAAAAGAGAAAAATAATGAAAAAAATCTCCAAGAAATATGGGATTTTTTAAGCATCAAACTTATGACTTATTGGCATCCCTGAGAAAGACAGTGTAAGCAATGTGGTAAACACATTTAAGGATATAGCCCATAAAAATTTCCCCAATTTTGCTAGAGAGGTTGACATGAAAATTCAAGAAATACTAGAAACCCCAGTGAGCTACTATATAAAACAAACATCTCCAAGGCACATAGTCATCAGATTCACCAAAGTCCAACTGAAACCAAAAGTCATAAAAGGCAGCTAGACAGGAGGGCATGTCATAAACATGGGAACCATATCAGGCCAGTAGCAGACCTCTCAGCAGAAGTTTGACAAGCCTAGAAAAATTGGGTCCTACTTTCAGCACCCTTAAAATAATGAATCCTCAACAAATTACTTCATATCCCACCAAACTAAACTTAATAAATGAAGGAGAAATAAAATCCTTCTCAGACAAACAAACACTGAGGGAATGCATTACAACTCGACCAGCCTTACAAGAGGTCCTTAAGGGAATGTTAACCAAGAAAACCAAAGAACATCACCTACTAACCACAAAACCCCACTTTAAAATATCCCGCAGACACTACAAAGCAACTACACAATGATGTCCACAAAACAACCAGGCAAAACAAGACAATAGGATCAAAACCATACATATCAATAAGAACCCTAAACATAAATGACCTAAACACATAACTTAAAAGGCATAGAGTGGCAAGCTGAATAACAACACAAGACACAATTGTCGACTGTTTTCAGGAGACCATTAGACATGTACAAGCACCCACAGGTTCAAAGTAAATGAATGAATAAAGATCTATTAGGCAAATGGCAAACAAAAAAAGAGCAGAAGGCTCTATTTTTCTATTAGATAAAACAGACTTTTAAAAATGTAAAAGGACAAATAAGGTTGTTACATTGATAAACTCTTCAATTCAACACAAAGGCTCAGCTAAATATATGCACATCTGACATTGGAGCACCCACATTCACTGAACAAATCCACCTTGACCTACAAAAGAATTAGATGGCCACACAATAATGTGGGAAACTTGAGTATCCCATTAACAGCATTAGACAGATCATTGAGGGAGAAAACTAACAAAGAAACTCTGCACTTAAACTCCACACTTGACTAACTCAACCTAATAGGCACCTACAGAATACCCCACCAAACAGAATACACATTCTTCTCATTTGCCAATAGATTCTATGATGCATAGAATATGCATCATATTCATGCATATTCATTCATTGCATATTCATAGAATATGCAGACATATTCTATGATGGACCACATGCTCAGTAATGAAGCAAGTATCAATCAAATAAAAAAAAATCAAAATCATACCAAGCAGGATCTCGGACCATACTGTGTAAAAATAGAAACTGATATCCAGAAAATCTCTCAAAATTACACAAAACATGAAAATTAAACAACTTGTTCCTGAGTAACACCTGTGTGAACAGGGACCTATTAAGCCAGATTCTTTGAAGTGAATGAAAGGACACAATTTAACAAAAATCATTGAGATGCAGCTAAAGCAGCATTAAGAAGAATATTTATAGCCCTACACACTTTCATCAAGAAGTTTTTATTATTATTATTATTATTATACTTTAAGTTTTAGGGTACATGTGCACAATGTGCAGGTTAGTTACATATGTATACATGTGCCATGCTGGTGTGCTGCACCCATTAACTCGTCATTTAGCATTAGGTATATCTCCTAATGCTATCCCTCCCCCCTCCCCCCACCCCACAACAGTTCCCAGAGTGTGATGTTCCCCTTCCTGTGTCCATGTGTTCTCATTGTTCAGTTCCCATCTATGAGTGAGAATATGCGGTGTTTGGTTTTTTGTCCTTGCGATAGTTTACTGAGAATGATGATTTCCAATTTCATCCATGTCCCCACCAAAGACATGAACTCATCATTTTTTATGGCTACATAGTATTCCATGGTGTATATGTGCCACATTTTCTTAATCCAGTCTATCATTGTTGGACATTTGGGTTGGTTCCAAGTCTTTGCTACTGTGAATAATGCTGCAATAAACATACGTGTGCATGTGTCTTTATAGCAACATGATTTACAGTCCTTTGGGTATATATCCAGTAATGGTATGGCTGGGTCAAATGGTATTTCTAGTTCTAGATCCCTGAGGAATCGCCACACTGACTTCCACAAGGGTTGAACTAGTTTACAGTCCCACCAACAGTGTAAAAGTGTTCCTATTTCTCCACATCCTCTCCAGCACCTGTTGTTTCCTGACTTTTCAATGATTGCCATTCTAACTGGTGTGAGATGGTATCTCATTGTGGTTTTGATTTGCATTTCTCTGATGGCCAGTGATGATGAGCATTTTTTCATGTGTCTTTTGGCTGGAGCTTCATCAAGAAGTTACATCACAAATTAGCAGTCGAATATTGCACCTAGAGGAACAAAGAAAAAAGGAACAAATCAACCCAAACCCAAGAAAAGAAATAACTAAAATTTGAAAACTGAATGTTATTGAGACATGAAGATCCCTACCAACAATGAATGAAACCAAGAACTGCTTATTTGAAAGAATAAACAAGATAAACGGAACACTGGCTAGATTAACAAAGGAATAAAAAGAAGATACAAAGAACGACATTCAGAAATGACGAAGATGACATTACAACTAATCTCACAAAAATATAAAAGGTCCTTAGAGACTATTATGAACACTATGCACACAAATTAGAAAGTCTATAGGAAATGGATAAATTCCTGACAACCCACAACCTCCCAGACTGAACCAGGCAGAAAGTGAAAACCTGAACAGATAGATGAATAACAAGTTCTGAAAACGAATTAGTAATAAAAACCTAATAACCAAAAAAAGTCTCGAGCAAATCGATTCACAGCTGAACTCTACCAGAATTATAAAGAAGTGGTACCAATCTTACCAAAACTATTGAGAAAAATTGAGGAAGAGGTGCTTCTTCTTAACTCATTCTGCCAAGCCAGCATCAGCCTGATACCAAAATCTGGCAGAGACACAATGAGAAAAGACAGCTTAAGGCCAATATCTCTGACAAACATAGATGCAAAAATCCTCAGCCAACTGAATTTGTCATCATATCAAAAAGTTAATACATCATGATCAAGTAGGCTTTATTCCTGGGATGCAAGACTGGTTCAATATGCACAAATCAGTAAGTTGTGATTCATCACATAAACAGAATTAAAAGCAAAAACCAGATGATCATCTCAATAGATGAAGACAAAGCCTTCATTAAAATCCATCATCCTTTCAAGATAAAAACCCTCAGTAGACTAGGCATTGAAGGAACATACATTAAAATAGTAAAAGCCATTATGATAAACCCACAGCCAATATCATACTGAAAGGGCAAAAGTTCGAACCATTCCCCTTAAGAACCAGTTCAAAACAAAGTTTGCCACTCTGACCAGTCCTATTCAACATAGTTCTGGAAGTCCTAGTCAGAGCAATCAGCTAAGAAAAATAAATAAAACAGGAAAAGGGAAGTCAAACTATCTCTCTTCACTGGCAATATGATTCTGTACATAGAAAACCCCAAAGACTCTTCTAAAAGGCTTTTAGAATTGACAAATGACTTCAGTAAAGTATCAGGATACAAAATAAATATACACAATCCAGTTGCACTTCTATACACCAATAATGTTCAAGCTAAGAGTTAAATGAATAACACAATCTCATTTATAATAGCCTTGTAAAATAAAATATCTAGGAATAACAGCAAATCATGGATGTGAAAAATATTGACAAAGGAAACTACAAAGCACTGCTGAAAGAAATCGGAGATGGCATAAATAAAATGAAAAACTGCAAGCTCATGGATTGAAAGAATCAATATTGTTAAAATGGCCATACTACCCAAAGCAATTTGCATATTCAACACTATTCCTATCAAAATACTTATATCATTCTAAACAGAATGAGAAAAAAAACTTTCCTAAAATTCATATGGAACCAAAAAAGAGCCCAAATAACCAAAGCAATCCTAAGCAAAAAGAACAACAGTGGAGGCATCACACTACCTGTCTTTAAAGTATACTACAAGGCTACAGTAACCAAAACAGCATGGTACTGGTACAAAAACAAAAACATAGACCAATAGAATGCAGAAATAAAGCTGCACACCTACAGCTATCTGACCTTTGACAAAGCAGATGAAAATAAGCAATGAGAAAAGGACTCCCTATTCAATAAATGGTGCTAGGATAACTGGCTGGTCATGTGCAGAAGACTGAAGCTCAACCCCTGTCTTTCACCATATAGAAATGTTAACTCAAGATGGATTAAGATTTAAAAGTAAGACATCAAACTATAAAAATCCTAGAAAGAAACATAGTATATAACCTTCTCAACATCAGCCTTTGCAAGGAATTTTTGGCTAAGTCCCAAAAAAGCAAATGTAACAAAAATAAAAAATTGACAATTGAGATCTCATTAAACTAAGGAGCTTTGGCACAGCTAAAGGAACCATCAACAGGGTAAACAGACAACTTACAGAATGGGAGAAATAATCACAAATGATGCATCCAATAAAGGTCTGATAAACAATCTACAGGGAATTTAAACAAATCAATAAGCAAAAACAAATAACCCCATTAAAAATGGGCAAAGGACATGAACAGACACTTATCAAAAGAAGGCATACAAACAGCCAGCAAACATGAAAAAAATGTTCATCATACTAATCATCACGGAAATGAAAATTAAAGCCACAATGAGATGCTAATTTCACACCAGTCAGAATGGCTATTATTAAAAAGTCAAGGCTGCAGAGAAAAGGGAAAGCCTACAAACCAGTGGTGGGAATATAAATTAGTTCAGCCACTGTGAAAAACAGTTTGGAGATTTCTAAAAGAACTTAATAAAAAACTATCATTCGACCCAGCAATCCCATTACTGTTATATACCCAAAGCAAAATAAATCATTCTGCCAAAAAGGCACATGCACTCATACGTTCACTTCAGCACTATTCACAATAGTAGTGACATGGAATCAACCTAGGTGCCCACTGATAGCAGACTGGATAAAAGAAATGTGGTACATACACACCACAGAATACTACACAGCCATAAATGTGAATGAAATCATGTCCTTTGCAACAACATGGATGCAGCCTGAAGCCATTATCCTAAGTAAATTAACACATGAACAGAAAATCAACTACCATTTTAAGCTAAGCAAAGTGATATTATAAAAATTATAAGAAAGTGAAAATACACTTACAGTACTCTACTATATTTATCAATACCATATGTTTACATTGTCTGTTTCAAGATGAATCATCTGTCTGAAATGGCAGGCAACTACAGCTGTAGACACATCAATCTATGATACATATCAAGCAATTCAATTTTTTCTTGTAATGTCATGATTTTTCTCTGTTTCTTGGGAGCACTTCCAGCATCACCTAGTGGCATTTCATATAGGTCCCACCGTGTTCGGCAAGCTTTACAGTATTGCACCAAACACGATAAAAATACTTGAGAATCTCAAGAGATCACTTTTTACTATGATGAGCAATTTACTGGAAAGATGAACTGCTCACAGGGAGATAATTAGAGTCACATGGTGTTTTAAGCAGATATTCCCAACAGGAGCTCATCACAATAGCTACAGGATGTGGCTACAAAATGATTATAGTACAGTATATACTATAGTAGATACATTCAGTCATGATTTAATACTGTATCTTTACATTTGTTTACATTTATCTCAATTGTGAATGACACCATGTAGGGCATTTGGGTCCAAAAGTTTTGATAAATTGTAACTTTTTATAATAAGATGTGTAAATTTTATGATAGTAAATGATAAAATATTACCTACATGTATTTTATATATTTATGACATAACTTTTTCTTAATTGTTTCAATATGTCTATGCTACATGGTTTATCTGCAAGATTCTTCCAGCTACCTCACATTTCCAAAATTTTTCCAACATATTTACTGCAAAAATCCATATTTAAGTGAAGCACAGTTCAAATCTGTGTTGTTCAAAGGTCAACCATATATCCAGTAAAGCAATTGCGACTGATATCACCACCTGATAATTTTATGGTAGTCCGTCATTTCCTACCATGATTCACATTTTTTTTTTTTTTTTTTTTTTTGCAGAAGCTGGGGAGCTGAACTGAATAGAAATGTGATAGCACTATTATCCCTTAATTTCCAAACACTTTGACTGAGGGTGTTAATCCCAGAAATTTTTTTCAGGATGTTGGCATTTTTCCTTATTTACTCGCTTGATTATATAGGGGCAGAGGCACAGTTTAAGGAGCCTGCACTTGAATCCTCTTACTATAATGGCTCTATTCAGGTCAAGAATAAATGTGGTTTTATATCAACTGCTAATGATATTTATCCTAATTGTAAATTTGGAAACAGAAGAAAAAAAAACATAGGGCAAGTCGTCAGATGCACCGGATGCACTATAAAATGAACTCAAATAAAAACTACATTTACCACCTGGCTTCTGTAAATTCTGAATAAGACAGAGAACTACAGTAGCATTTTGTGTTCTGGAAAATGTGCCAGTTCTATGTAATTCTCCTTGTAAGTCCATATTTATCCATCTGAAGGACTATGTGTCTCCTTGGGAAAAGTTTAAAATACTTACTGCATATATGTGTGGTGACATTTCAAGATCTTTCCTTAAGGTGTCCCAGCTTCCTCCTCAGTGTACTCTGGATTAGCAAACTAGCTTAGATTTGCAAACTTAGATGAGGGGCAATGATTCTTCACAATGGAAGCTGCTATCAGGCCTTTTCTCACTGATGTTGATATTTTCTTATTTTAGAAAGTTAAGAAATACCCTAGGTGACTGGTTACTTGCTTTACCCTAAAAACACCATGATTAGCCAACACCAAAAATTCCTGCAAATAATGGAATCTTGAAAGCCAATCCGGCTTTTCTGCCTATTGTAATTTATGTCCAGTATGCTTCTGAAAATAAAATTCTGCCACATTTCTCGTACTATTCTGTGATCAAATAATCCATATTATTCACATTGATATTTGGCATCCATTTCTTTGGAAGCATCCTGTAAAATCAATCCAAATCTCAATGCAGGATTTCTTATTGCCCTAAAATAGAAAGTGTACTCCGGGCTCACCTCTAAGAAAAATAGCCAGGTAGTAAAAATCCACCCCAGTGTTTCCATCAACCTTTAAAAGACTATGCCAAGGAAGTTCCAGGATACTTGCTTCATTTATGTACATCATCTCTGAATCTAGATTTCGAGGAACTATTGTGGTATTAAAAAATAAACTTAGTCATGTTAACATTTTTTAAGTTTATTTTAGCAGACAGTGATTCATGAATTAGGCAATACCAGTTCAGTGCTCCATTTGGGTGAAGGGTTCATGCGAGACAGAAACTTTTATAAGGTGTTTGTGGAACCAAGAAAAAGAAAATATATTCACTTGGTTACAGGAGAAAGGCCCTAGTTAAAGCAGTGTTTTTGGTTTCTAATTGGTAAAATCTCTAGGTTCATCTTACTCTTTACATTTTGCTTCAGTTTGCTTATGTAGAAATGTAACACTCTGGAGCCATCTCACCTTAATGGCCTTGCAATGAATTTTTTTTTCTAACACTGAAAGATTATTAAGGCCAACTTTAATAGTACTTGCCAAAACATTGAATCTTGTCATAAAGAACATAACTTCATGTCTATCGATTTTCCTCTTCCAGACTTACATCACTTTAGCCTAATTCATTGAAATATATAAATCTGTATATTTCCTAATTTTACCAGTACATATTAGCCAAGTCCTACAATTTCTCTGACATGTAGACTATTGTTTTCCAGATCAGCACTAGTACTTCCACATTGTACTTGCCTATTCTGTTATCAAGCTGGTGTTACATGGGTGATTTTTGAGGAAGACAAGCATCACCTTGTGAGGTACTTCCCCATATGAGGTTATTACATGGTATCCACAGATTGGGAGGGGGGTTCTTTTAGCAAATAAGAGGTTACTTGCTTTACCCTAAAAACACCATGATTAGCCAACACCACAAATTGAATCCTCTTATTATAATGTTTCTACCAGATAGTAGGATGTAGGCATATTAGAGTGTTCGAGACTTTCAGGCTCTAGCCAATGCTCCCCTCCTGTGGGTCCAAGGTCCACTTAACCCTAACTTTTACATAGGCGACACGGTCCTTGAATTTTACATGAGAGAGTTGACAAAGTTGGTAAGTTAGTGTTCTTTATATCTCTGCCACCTTGAAATTAGATCATAGGCACAGCTTCATAGCGAGGAAAATAAAGTTCTTCCCTAAATGTACAATAAAGGTATTCTGGTTTTGAGAGTCAGCCAAAAGCTCTATTCTTTTCTTTTACAGCTTCCTTAAAGTTACACTGCTTTCATAATACTTCATTGCTGAAGTTATTTAATCTCCTGATACCCTTTCTTCCATATATACCTCATCCAAATTAGCCACAAGGGAAAGCTTAAATAATTTGTAATGCTATAGCATACTAATGATGGGGCATCGATTATATTCAGACAGCTGGAAAGTAAAAGGAAAAAATTCTATGCTGGATGTTATCTTTTGAGGACCACCTGTACTACAAATGTTCATAGCCTGAGTCACCAAAAATAAAAAGCCTGAGATGAGAATTGTTGATTGTCATTATAAGAAGTACAACCTAAGAGCAGTGAGAGTGAGTGAATAAGCGCGTAAGACAGGAAATGATACCTCACAAAATACCTGGGTAGATTACCGTGTTTCACAATGAGCCACAAGAAAACACAGGAAGTTGCTTGACTGGTTTAACAACTCAGCCATAAAGGAAATTTTGGAATAGATTGCATGGAGAATCTATTCTAGGGTCCATGATTTCTCCATCTAAATCCTATGTACGTAGATTTTTTTTTTTTTTTTTTTTTTTTTTTTTTTTTTTTGAGATGGAGTCTCACTCTGTCGCCCAGGCTGGAGTGCAGTGGCACGATCTCGGCTCCCTGCAAGCTCCGCCTCCCGGGTTCACGCCATTCTCCTGCCTCAGCCTCCCAAGTAGCTGGGACTACAGGCGCCTGCCACCACGACTGGATAATTTTTTTTTTGTATTTTTAGTAGAGACGGGGTTTCACTATGTTAGTCAGGATGGTCTCAATCTCCTGACTTGGTGATCCACCCACCTTGGCCTCCCAAAATGCTGGGATTACACACGTGAGCCACCGCGCCCAGCCCATAGACATATTTTATTTTCCTCAAATATATTACTACATATTAAAGTATACTCATTAGATAAATCTCTTATCTTTTTGCCTGCATATTCCCATCCACCTTTCACTCATTTATTTATTCGATATTTGTTTATTAAACAATATTTGAAGTTCTGGATATATAATAATGGGTGACAAACACAACCGTAAGCCAGTCTGGTCAGATTGAGATAAAAGAGAAGGATAAATAGGGAAGAAGAAGGGATAAGCACAGAGGAAGGAGAGAAAATTAATCTTCCTAGTTTCCTCCTGTCTTCTATTTCCCACTGGTCAAAGTTCATGCCCAAAGAAATTACATCTTACACATTTCTCTATTGTGTCATCTGTCCCATTTGGTGGCTGCTTAGGGATCCTGGTGTCATAATCTGTGTGCTGAGGGAATACATCCTCTAGGCTTATTTATGAGTGTTGAATAATTGTTTTGGTATCATGTGAATATGAGATGTGCAGAGAAAAAATCCCTTCATAAAAGTGTCTGGCCATATGACATATAGAGCAGTAGAACATTTCTTGCTAATGTCCTTAAAGACTGCCTTTCAGTAAGGATAGCAAAACTCATCAAAGCCTGCCTCTAAGACATAAATCAGTTTTATATTCAGGGAAAAGGCTGCAACCTGAAATTATATACACATTTCCCGTATCAAAACTCGGCAGACAGCAGCTTACATATCTAAGCATTTATAACCAGACAGTAAGTTCATCAAAGTACCATGAAATAAATCTGACATTAAGTATCAAGGTGACACAATCTCTGAAGAAAATAACTTCATACTGTAAAAAGGATAGTGGGGACAAATGATTTCCACATATTTACAAAAGCATTGTAGATTGCATCTTTATGTAAAAACGTGCCTGAAAATGATCTCTGTGCTCAAGTAGAAATAATTTTTTCAGTTCAATAGGAGCTTGATTTCATAAATGGGGTTCCTTTTTACTAACTTTGACCCTTTCTATAGCCCTTCTTTCAGTCAAGTCACCAGCGGAACCCCCATTCTTTCTTTGAGTCCCAACTGAAGTTGCTCTTTCGATTCATGAAATATTCTTCCAATTCCTTCACATATATATAACTTCCCTTGAATTCTTTAATTCCTCTATCAAAGCACTTATGTTTTCTCTAATTATGAGTTTGCATGTCATAATTTTACACCTGAGAACACAATGCTTTCAAAGCCCCTAATTCAATGTCTAACAAATACAGCATTATGTACCAAATAAGAATTTGTTGAATAAATGATTATGGGCCTTAGATGACACAGCCCCAGATACCTGCTTTCCTATTAGACACTCTTCCCACTCATTCACTCTAGCTATGCTAGCACTCTTGGCATCTCCAATTGATGTTACTGCCTCAAATCCTTGGCATTTGTTTACTGCCTTCCTTCTCTCCCCCAACTATCCCCTTCACAGCTGGGTTGTTTTGTCCTTATTTTTCTAATCACAAGCTGACCTGCCAAAGGCTTACATTTGTATTTATCATTCGTTATTCTATGCCCAGAGCTTCACGTAGTGTTAAAAAAATTGTTGAATAAATAAATGAAGGAGTGAAAGGTAAATGGGAATATGAAGGCAAAAAGACAGACAACGTCTCTTAGGATTATAGTTTAATATTCAATAATAAATTTAAAGGAAAGAAAATAAAATTTTTTGTGCCTATGTACCAAATTCTTTTTTTTTGGTGCTTAAAATATATTATTTAAGTTAATCTTCTGAAGTCACTTTGAGATAGATATTACTTAAATTTTAAATAGAAAACTACATCTGAGGAACCCAGGTGAATATGTGAAAAGTACACATAATTATGTGGAAGAGCCAAGGTTCAGTCTAATGCTCGACTTCATTACTGACTGTTTTCTTTACAATATATATCCTAGTATTTACAGACTACAAAATAAGATAATGGAAAATATTGAGGAAGAAATTTAGATGTAGCTTAATTGTCTGTGAATGCATATAACTCAATTGTGGAATAGTATTAAAAAAATCAAACTACTGAACTTAAGTACCAATTAATATGTTTGTCAAAATTATTTCTCCAAAATATAACTGGATAACATTGAATATTAGTGAAGCATATATTAGCTTTAATAGATTTTTAAAAAGTATAATATCTGACTTTCTGAATATAAGCTCTACATTGGTAAAATTATTTTCAAATTTGGTGTATAGTAATTGCTCAGGTATAAAAAGGCAGGTATTTCAGGCAGAATATTCTTGCCCCCTTTTTTGTTAGCATTTTGTATGTTAAAACAGTGAAAATTATTAGATGCTGTTCTCTAAGTATCTATCAATAGTGGATCTACAAAGTTATCTGAGTTTGATATACCAATATTGTAGCATATACTTGGAAAAGCAAAGATGACAATTTAGTGTAATATTAAATTACGATATAACTGATTTTATAAATTTCCAAGGAAAAATACATCAAATTGCTAGAGTTTTTTTCAGCAATGCTAAGTAAAGCAGTGAGGTCTTCAAGTAAGGAAGATACTAACATTGAATTTAACTGATTTAATAATTTGCTGAGGAATGCAACAACAAGTATATTTTGATTTCTCATTAAAATCCTGTCTGTTAAATTTTCAACTTCCACTCAGAAAACTTATTTCTTAAAACACAAGAGAAAAGAATCAAATAGATAAAAGTTCAAAGAGGTATTATGTACGATTAAAATTTTCAAATGTTTTCTATGTTTTTCTCATTAAGTTTCCATGTTTTATCAAAGTTGCTTTATTATATTATGAATATTTTCCTTGCCCAGTGCCACCCATACTCCACTTTTCTTGAAGAGTATCCCTTTCACCCCATTTGATATTCCCTACTTAAACCATTACTGGGGACAGATACCAAAGATGACCACCTCTCAGGAATGATACCAGATCCCTCTCCATCTCTGAGATAATTGTTGTCAGGGCACATGACTCTTATTATACCAGCCGCAATCACTCCAAGACTGTGAAAACTATCCTGAGATGCTTCAAATTGTGTCCTTTGCTTTCCAGAATCACAGCCCACAGTCTATGCTGGATTACTCGTAACTATAAATAGAGAGGGAGCAAAAGATCATTCCTTACAAAAATTTTATCTTCTAGAAACAGGTAGTAACAAATGATAGGGCATTTTTTTTAACACTAATACAGTTTGACATCTAATGCAAAAAATCAATTATCTCCAGATTTAAATAAGAAGATCTTCTCTAAATAATAAAATCCTCAATTATTCTGGAGTATGAAGCAGAAAAATCCCATAATTTTCAATAGCCAATATCTCAAAATGTACCATCAGTATGTTGTACAGAATTAAATCCACATCCTTTTATTTTCTCCATATTTATGCAGAACACATTACCTTAGGTCATTATTAGTATAAGGAAGGAAATGAGAAACAAGGTATTTTACAGGTGCATTAAAGTGTTGATTTCTACATCTGTAAACAACCTTTAAATAGCCAAAGGTAGTAAGAGAAAAATATATTTTGCTCATGAAACATATAGCTTCCTTTTTTTTTTTTTTTTTTTTTTTTTTTTAATTTTTGAGATGGAGTCTTGCTGCGACACCCAGGCTGGAGTGCAATGACTCAATCTTGGCTCACTGCAACCTTTGCTTCCTGGGTTCAAGTGATTCTCCTGCCTCAGCCTCCCAAGTAGCTGGGACTACAGGTCTGCGCCACCACGCCCAGCTAATTTTTGTATTTTTAGTAGCGATGCGGTTTCACCATCTTGGCCAGGCTGGTCTTGAATCCCTGACCTCAAGTGTTCCACCCACCTCAGCCTCCCAAAGTGCTGGGATTACAGGTGTGAACCACCACACCTGGCTGAAACATATAACTTCTTATATTTAATGTTTAATATTTTTTACATTTAACCTTGACTATGGCCATCTGTATTTTAAAAGCCCTGATAATCGCAAAAGAAAAAACACTTCTTAAGTATGATTATAGAGTTGCTGGAAATTATCTGAACATAAACCTCTCCCCACTCCCTTATTTTTCCCAAGTGATGTTATCTGAAACTGATGAAACTTTTTTTAAATATTATTATTGTTATACTTTAAGTTTTAGGGTACATGTGCACAACGTGCAGGTTTGTTACATATGTATACATGTGCCATGGTGGTGTGCTGCACCCAGTAACTCGTCATTTAGCATTAGGTATATCTCCTAATGCTATCCCTCCCCACTCCCCCTACCCCACAACAGTTCCCGGTGTGTAATGTTCCCCTTCCTGTGTCCATGTGTTCTCATTGTTCAATTCCCACCTATGAGTAAGAACATGCGGTGTTTGTTTTTTTGTTCTTGAGATAGTTTGCTGAGAATGATGGTTTCTAGCTTCATCCATGTCCCTGCAAAGGACATGAACTCATCATTTTTTATGGCTGCATAGTATTCCATGGTGTATATGTGCCACATTTTCTTAATCCAGTCTATCATTGTTTGACATTTCGGTTGGTTCCAAGTCTTTGCTATTGTGAATATTGCCGCAATAAACATACATGTGCATGTGTCTTTATAGCAGCATGATTAATAATCCTTTGGGTATACACCCAATAATGGGATGGCTGGGTCCAATGGTATTTCTAGTTCTAGATCCCTGAGGAATCGCCACACTGACTTCCACAAGGGTTGAACTAGTTTACAGTCCCACCAACAGTGTAAAAGTGTTCCTATTTCTCCACATCCTCTCCAGCACCTGTCATTTCCTGACTTTTTAACGATCACCATTCTAACTGGTGTGAAATGGTATCTCATTGTGGTTTTGATTTGCATTTCTCTGATGGCCAGTGATAATGAGCATTTTTCCATGTGTTTTTTGGCTGCATAAATGTCTTCTTTTGAGAAGTGTCTGTTCATGTCCTTCGCCCACTTTTTGATGGGGTTGTTTGTTTTTTTCTTGTAAATTTGTTGGAGTTCCTTGTAGATTCTGGATATTAGCCCTTTGTCAGATGAGTAGGTTGCAAAAATTTTCTCCCATTCTGTAGGTTGCCTGTTCACTCTGATGCTAGTTTCTTTTGCTGTGCAGAAGCTCTTTAGTTTAATTAGATCCCATTTGTCAGTTTTGCCTTTTATTGTCACTGCTTTTGGTGTTTTAGACATGAAGTCCTTGCCCATGCCTATGTCCTGAGTGGTAAAGCCTAGGTTTTCTTCTAGGGTTTTTATGGTTTTAGGTCTAAGATGTAAGTCTTTAATCCATCTTGAATTAATTTTTGTATAAGGTGTAAGGAAGGGATCCAGTTTCAGCTTTCTACATATGGCTAGCCAGTTTTCCCAGCAGCATTTATTAAACAGGGAATCCTTTCCCCATTGCTTGTTTCTGTCAGGTTTGTCAAAGATCAGATAGTTATAGATATGCGGCATTATTTCTGAGGGCTCTGTTCTGTTCCATTGGTCTATATCTCTGTTTTGGTACCAGTACCATGCTGTTTTGGTTACTGTAGCCTTGTAGTGTAGTTTGAAGTGAGGTAGCATGATGCCTCCAGCTTTGTTCTTTTGGCTTAGGATTGACTTGGCGATGCAGGCTCTTTTTCGGTTCCATATGAACTTTAAAGTAGTTTTTTCCAATTCTATGAAGAAAGTCATTGGTAGCTTGATGGGGATGGCATTGAATCTATAAATTACCTCGCGCAGTATGGCCATTTTCACGATATTGATTCTTCCTACCCATGAGCATTGAATGTTCTTCCATTTGTTTGTATCCTCTTTTATTTCATTGAGCAGTGGTTTGTAGTTCTCCTTGAAGAGGTCCTTCACATCCCTTGTAATTTGGATTCCTAGGTATTTTATTGTTTTT
Organism: Pongo pygmaeus; assembly: GCF_028885625.2. Taxonomy (NCBI): domain Eukaryota; kingdom Metazoa; phylum Chordata; class Mammalia; order Primates; family Hominidae; genus Pongo; species Pongo pygmaeus. The sequence continues at coordinate 188,456,554 of NC_072376.2, forward strand.
GAAGCAATTGTGAATGGGAGTTCACTCATGATTTGGCTCTCTGTTATCGGTGTGTAATAATGCTTGTGATTTTTGCACATGGATTTTGTATCCTGAGACTTTACTGAAGTTGCTTATCAGCTTAAGGAGATTTTGAGCTGAGACAATGGGGTTTTCTAGATATACAATCATGTCATCTGCAAACAGGGACAATTTGACTTCCTCTTTTCCTAATTGAATACCCTTTATTTCCTTCTCCTGCCTGATTGCCCTGGCCAGAACTTTCAACACTATGTTGAATAGGAGTGGTTAGAGAGGGCATCCCTGTCTTGTGCCCGTTTTCAAAGGGAATGCTTCCAGTTTTTGCCCATTCAGTATGATATTGGCTGTGGGTTTGTCATAGATAGCTCTTATTATTTTGAGATACATCCTATCAATACCTAATTTATTGAGAGTTTTTAGCATGAAGGGCTGTTGAATTTTGGCAAAGGCCTTTTCTGCATCTATTGAGATAACCATGTGGTTTTTGTCTTTGGTTCTGTTTATATGCTGGATTATGTTTATTGATTTGTGTATGTTGAACCAGCCTTGCATCCCAAGGATGAAGCCCACTTGATCATGGTGGATAAGCTTTTTGATGTGCTGCTGGATTCGGATTGCCAGTATTTTATTCAGGATTTTTGCATTAATGTTCATCAAGGATATTGGTCTAAAATTCTCTTTTTTTGTTGTGTCTCTGCCAGACTTTGGTATCCGGATGATGCTGGCCTCATAAAATGAGTTAGGGAGGATTCCCTCTTTTTCTATTAATTGGAATAGTTTCAGAAGGAATGGTACTAGCTCCTACTTGTACCTCTGGTAGAATTCGGCTGTGAATCCGTCTGGTCCAGGACTTTTTTTGGTTGGTAAGCTATTAATTATTGCCTCAAATTCAGAGCCTGTTATTGGTCTATTCAGAGATTCAACTTCTTCATGGTTTAGTCTTGCGAGGGTGTATGTGTCTAGGAATTTATCCATTTCTTCTAGATTTTCTAGTTTATTTGTGTAGAGGTGTTTATAGTATTCTCTGATGGTAGTTTGTATTTCTGTGGGATCGGTGGTGATATCCCCTTTGTAATTTTTTATTGCGTCTATTTGATTCTTCTCTCTTTTCTTCTTTATTGGTCTTGCTAGCGGTCTATCAATTTTGTTGATCTTTGCAAAAAACCAGCTCTTGGATTCATTGATTTTTTGAAGAGATTTTGTGTCTCTATTTCCTTCAGTTCTGCTCTGATCTTAGTTATTTCTTGCCTTCTGCTAGCTTTTGAATGTTTTTGCTCTTGCTTCTCTAGTTCTTTTAATTGTGATGTTAGGGTGTCAATTTTAGATCTTTCCTGCTTTCTCTTGTGGGCATTTAGTGCTATAAATTTCCCTCTACACACTGCTTTGAATGTGTCCCAGAAATTCTGGTATGTTGTGTCTTTGTTCTCATTGGTTTCAAAGAACATCTTTATTTCTGCCTGCATTTCGTTATGTACCCAGTAGTCATTCAGGAGCAGGTTGTTCAGTTTCCATGTAGTTGAGCAGTTTTGAGTGAGTTTCTTAATCCTGAGTTCTAGTTTGATTGCACTATGGTCTGAGAGACAGTTTGTTATCATTTCTGTTCTTTTACATTTGCTGAGGAGAGCTTTACTTCCAACTATGTGGTCAGTTTTGGAATAGGTGTGGTGTGGTACTGAAAAGAATGTATATTCTGTTGATTTGGGGTGGAGAGTTCTGTAGATGTCTATTAGGTCCGCTTGGTGCAGAGCTGAGTTCAATTCCTGGGTATCCTTGTTGACTTTCTGTCTCGTTGATCTGTCTAATGTTGACAGTGGGGTGTTAAAGTCTCCCATTATTATTGTGTGGGAGTCTAAGTCTCTTTGTAGGCCCCTAAGGACTTGCTTTATGAATCTGGGTGCTCCTGTATTGGGTGCATATATATTTAGGATAGTTAGCTCTTCTTTTTGAATTGATCCCTTTACCATTATGTAATGGCCTTCTTTGTCTCTTTTGATCTTTGTTGGTTTAAAGTCTGTTTTATCAGAGACTAGCATTGCAACCCCTGCCTTTTTTTGTTTTCCATTTGCTTGGTAGATCTTCCTCTATCTCTTTATTTTGAGCCTATGTGCATCTCTGCACGTGAGATGGGTTTCCTGAATACAGCACACTGATGGGTCTTGAGTCTTTATCCAATTTGCCAGTCTGTGTCTTTTAATTGGAGCATTTAGCCCATTTACATTTAAGGTTAATATTGTTATGTGTGAATTTGATCCTGTCATCATGGTGTTAGCTGGTTATTTTGCTCGTTAGTTGATGCAGTTTCTTCCTAGCCTTGAGGGTCTTTACAATTTGGCATGTTTTTGCAGTGGCTGGTAGTGGTTGTTCCTTTCCATGTTTAGTGTTTCCTTCAGGAGCTCTTTAGGGCAGGCCTGGTGGTGACAAAATCTCTCAGCATTTGCTTGTCTGAAAAGGATTTTATTTCTCCTTCACTTATGAAGCTTAGTTTGGCTGGATATGAAATTCTGGGTTGAAAATTCTTTTCTTTAAGAATGTTGAATATTGGCCCCCACTCTCTTCTGGCTTGTAGAGTTTCTGCCGAGAGATCAGCTGTTAGTCTGATGGGCTTCCCTTTGTGGGTAACCTGACCTTTCTCTCTGGCTGCCCTTAACATTTTTTCCTTCATTTCCAGTTTGGTGAATCTGACAATTATGTGTCTTGGAGTTGCTCTTCTTGAAGAGTATCTTTGTGGTGTTCTCTGTATTTCCTGAATCTGAATGTTGGCTTGCCTTGCTAGATTGGGGAAGTTCTCCTGGATAATATCCTGCAGAGTGTTTTCCAACTTGGTTTCACTCTCCCTGTCACTTTCAGGTACACCAATCAGATGTAGATTTGGTCTTTTCACATAGTCCCATATTTCTTGGAGCCTTTGTTTGCTTGTTTTTATTCTTTTTTCTCTAAACTTCTCTTCTCACTTCATTTCATTCATTTCGTCTTCCATTGCTGATATCCTTTCTTCCAGTTGATTGTGTCGGCTACTGAGGCTTGTAGATTTGTAACGTAGTTCTCGTGCCATGGTTTTCAGCTCTGTCAGGTCCTTTAAGGACTTCTCTGCATTAGTTATTCTAGTTAGCCATTCGTCTAATTTTTTTCCAAGGTTTTTAACTTCTTTGCCATTGGTTCGAACTTCCTCCTTTAGCTCAGAGTAGTTTGATCTTCTGAAGCCTTCTTCTCTCAACTCGTCAAAGTCATTCTCCATCCAGCTTTGTTCCATTGCTGGTGAGGAGCTGTGTTCCTTTGGAGGAGGAGAGGCACTCTGATTTTATTTGAAATCTTGTTCTTTCTAGAACTACTGATGTACTACATGGATACCCCAGATGTATCACAAAGCCAGAGAAGAAAATAAAGCTCCTCTGCAGATTTAATGCATAGGTTGGGGTTTTAGTTTTAGTAACAACAGCAGGATTAGTCTACTTAAACACTGAAACTACAGAGTGGGGGCAGTAGCTCACCCCTTAATCCGAGAGCTTTGGAAGGCCGAGGCAGGAGGATTACTTGAGGCCAGAAGTTCGAGACTAGCCTCAGCAACATAGTGAGACACTGTATTTACAAGCTTTTTTTAATTAGCCAGGCATGGTGACACACCTGTAGTGCTAGCTACCAAGGAGGCTGAGGCCAGAGGATTGCTTGAGCCCAGGAGGACAAGGTTGGAGTCAGGTATGGCAGTACAACTTTGCTCCAGCCTGGGTAACACAGCGAGATGATCTCAAAAAGCAAAAAGCAAAAACAAACAAACAAACAAGAAAACCAAACAAACTAGAATTTATTTATAACCATCTAATGCACTCCTTTCCTTACCACACAAGATTTCAAGTCATTATGGTTTTATTCTTAATTTCTTAATTCCTATCTTTGCAGCTAATCAATACTTCACAAAATGGACATGTGTCCAGCAGAACAGTTAGGATTCTTCAGTAGGTCAAAGACTAGTCCAAGAAGTATTCTGGCCAAGACATGATAGAACTCATGGAAACATTATTTTTTCCCCTTCTTTTTAGTCTATGGAAACACGACTGAAAGTAGAAGTAGAAATATGTCTACCTAAAAATGTTTACGGTAACCAAGGTTATTAATCCAATGTCATTCAATGCCACAACAGCCTGGCTGGCACATAAAAACCTTGCAGTGCCATATTTAATCACATTAGCAAGTCCAATAAGAAGTATCATAAGGAGGAATACATAGTAATACTATATCATACCAACTACAACCAAAATATTCCTGATCGGATGAAAGCTTTCTCTAAATAAAAAATCAATTTTGTGACATGGTAAGGAGAGAGAAGTGTATAAAATCTGTATGAAATCTCTCACCTTTTCTTCAGGGTTCTCTGCTCGATGGATAGGCTTCTCAAACCCTTTTAAAATGTCAAACTGTCCTCTACTAAGCATCTTGGTATTGTTCTTCCTACCTTGACCCTAATGACTACATTCTTCACACTTTGCCATTGTTTCCCAAGCTTCCACTTCAAAAAGGATACTGTCCTCTTCTCTTCTATTACTGAACATACGCCTGACAAACTGCAATGACAATATTCAATTCACAGAACTGCAGGTTTGACAAGCTCCAACCACAGTACCTACATGTAAATTTAGAGGACCTTACCTTAGATTACATTATACTATACTTTAGTTTGTATTTTTATTTTCCAATGAATGTTAGCATTTTTATTGTTGATTGATCTCTGCACTTATTAAAGTATTTACCTTTGAACTGCTTATTTCAGCTTAGAAATGTAGATTTCTGGCTGACATTATCTCCCAGCCAGCAAAAAAAATTGGTGAGTATATTCCAAGGTAACAAATTTTCTTGACTCCATAAAAGAACTGAGGTCATAAGGCAAGCAACCAACCTGAAAACATGAAACAGAGAGTCCCATACCTGCAGATTAAACCAGATTCCAAGCATTTATTTTCCTGGGGAAGATGCCACCAGACCTTACAGAAGCCAACAGATAAATGAAACTGGAAACTTTAATGCATTGTTGAAAGATGAATGTAGACTAGCATGAAAGTAGGATGTCTACAGAACATTGATATTTGGGTTTCTACTCATTTTCAGGCTTTTCCTCTGGGAAATCCATCAGGTTTTCCTGGAGAGGATCAGAGACTTGTGCCGGCTTCAGGAAAACATCAACCACTACTGAAATCTGCTTACATCCTCTATCTCCCTTGTTGAATAAAGAGTGTAATCTCTAGGGAGAAGAACACTGAGGCCTACATGGCACAGGCAAGTCCAAGAATCTCAGAGAATATCAAACAAGAAAAATAACAAATCCCAGTCTCTAAAAACAGCATGTGCAAAACCAAAAACAAAGAAAAAATCTTGAAGCCAGCTAGGGGATGGTGGTGGTGGTGTGCAGACAGAGGCAAAATAATAAGAATTACAGCAGACTTTTCATCAGAAACAACATAAGCCATAAAATAAAGAAGATAATGAAAAAAACCTGTTAACTCAGAATGTTAGACACAGCAAAAAATCCTTCAAAAGAGAAAAAAAGCCAGGCGCGATGGCTCACGCCTGTAATCCCAGAACTTTGGGAGGCTGAGGTGGGTGGATCACCTGAGGTCAGGAGTTGGAGACCAGCCTGGCCAATATGGCAAAACCCCATTTCTAATAAAAATAAAAAAATAAACAAAATTAGCCAGGCATGGTAGCAGGTGCCTGTAGTCCCAGCTACTCAGGAGGCTGAGGCAGGAGAATCGCTTGAACTGAGGAGGTGGAGGTTGTAGTGAGCCGAGACTATGCCATTGCATTCCAGCATGCGAAACTCTGTCTCAAACAAACAAACAAATAAACAAACAAAATAGACTTCCTCAGGCAAACAATAACTGAGAAGGAATTTATTGCCAAACCCAGTTACCATATAAGAAATGTTAAAGGAAGCTCTTTGGTCAGTACAAAGATAGTATACATCAGAGCCCTGGACCTGCACAAAGCAATAATGAGTCAAAAATATAATAAATGAAAGCAAAGCCTTCTCTTTTATTTCTTACTGAATAAACGTGGCTATACAAATTACTAAGTAAATGTTTCCCTTTCTGGAACACATTTAGAAAACTCTACCTTCTACAATATCAGCTCCATAAGATAAAATTTTTAGGATTCAGAACCTGAAGTCTATTTATACTAATAAAAAGTATTCGACAAAGCCTGAGATTCTTGGTGAATAGATGTCCAGTGGTTAGAAAAAATAGCAAATCATACATGGGGATTATATAATTCCAAAATACTATTAAAGCTATTCCTTAAGACTGATTTTTTTTTCTGAAAAATTACAGGATAAACTTCACTAAAATTACAAAATTTACAACTTTTTATGAAGAGTACAAAAAGGGAAAGGTTTAGAACCACAACCAAACTTTAGAACCTCAAATATGTCATTCAGAACTAAATATGGATTCGGATTTGTGCCGTTTTTCACCATAGAGGGGAAAAGGCACATTTTTTTTTCTTTTTCGGAGAAAATCTGAAGATCAAAACAGTTTCAGAAGGAAAATGACTTGTCACTGTAATCTTTTTGATACTATAGGGCTATATTTTTATAAGTACAATGTGCATATGCAAATAAAGTGGTCATGGTATTTCAGTCCATTTGAATGAAACTAAACACAGGCTAAAATATTAAAAGAAAATAAATTTCATATTTTTTAACATATTGTGAATTATTACACTAGGATTTTAAAAAACTTAAAAAAGTCTTAATTTTAGCTTTTTCCCCCTATTTGTACATCTAATGGAATCTATTTTATATAATGTAGCTTCTTTCCTAAGCAGACTTTTGTAGAAGATGCAATAATTTTATGGCTTGATTAGTACAAAAAGATTTAGAAATCTGCACAACAAACTATAATTATCTCATTTTCCTCTATTGTTTGCAACTACTGTATGTATACTCATTGCTCTCTTCCATATGTATAATTAACAAATATAGCCAAAATTTTCCAAATCACAGAACTATAAATTAGTAGGAAGATTCTTTTTTTTTTTCCTTATACTTTAAGTTTTAGGGTACATGTGCACAACGTGCAGGTTAGTTACATAAAAATGATGAGTTCATGTCCTTTGTAGGGACATGGATGAAGCTGGAAACCATCATTCTCAGCAAACTATCACAAGGACAAAAAACCAAACACCGCATGTTCTCACTCATAGTAGGAAGATTCAAGTGTGTGAATTTCTTAAAAAGAAAAGGTTTTCTATCAGGAAAAGATCTCAACTCTTCTTAGGGCCTCCAACTTTGCATTAAAAACTGTTGCTAAAATAAACAGCTAAAGATCACATTCAAATCCACAAGGTTTTTGCTAGTTAGATTAGCAATTCCAAATAAAAAGTTGTAAGAAATTGAATTTTGTCAAAGGCCTTTTCTGCATCTATTGAGATAATCATGTGGTTTTTGTCTTTGGTTCTGTTTACATGCTGGATTACATTTATTGATTTGCGTATATTGAACCAGCCTTGCATCCCAGGGATGAAGCCCACTTGATCACGGTGGATAAGCTTTTTGATGTGCTGCTGGATTCGGTTTGCCAGTATTTTATTGAGGATTTTTGCATCAATGTTCATCAAGGATATTGGTCTAAAATTCTCTTTTTTGGTTGTGTCTCTGCTCGGCTTTGGTATCAGGATGATGCTGGCCTCATAAAATGAGTTAGGGAGGATTCCCTCTTTTTCTATTAATTGGAATAATTTCAGAAGGAATGGTACCAGTTCCTCCTTGTACCTCTGGTAGAATTCGGCTGTGAATCCATCTGGTCCTGGACTCTTAAACTCTCAATAAACTAGGCATTGATGGGACATATCTCAAAATAATAAGAGCTATCTATGACAAAACCACAGCCAATATCATACTGAATGGGCAAAACCTGGAAGCATTCCCTTTGAAAACTGGCACAAGACAGGGATGCTCTCTCTCACCACTCCTATTCAACACAGTGTTGGAAGTTCTGGCCAGGGCAATCAGGCAGGAGAAGGAAATAAAGGGTATTCAATTAGGAAAAGAGGAAGTCAAATTGTCCCTGTTTGCAGATGACATGATTGTATATCTAGAAAACCCCATTGTCTCAGCCCAAAATCTCCTTAAGCTGATAAGCAACTTCAGCAGAGTCTCAGGATACAAAATCCATGTACAAAAATCACAAGCATTCTTATACACCAATAACAGACAAACAGAGAGCCAAATCATGAGTGAACTCCCATTACAATTGCTTCAAAAGCAATAAAATACCTAGGAATCCAACTTACAAGGGATGTGAAGGACCTCTTCAAGGAGAACTACAAACCACTGCTCAATGAAATAAAAGAGGATACAGACAAATGGAAGAACATTCCATGCTCATGGGCAGGAAGAATCAATATTGTGAATATGTCCATATTGCCCAAGGTAATTTATAGATTCAATGCCATCCCCATCAAGCTACCAATGACTTTCTTCACAGAATTGGAAAAAACTACCTTAAAGTTCACATGGAACCAAAAAAGAGCCTGCATCGCCAAGTCAATCATAAGCCAAAAGAACAAAGCTGGAGGCATCATGCTACCTCACTTCAAACTATACTACAAGGCTACGGTAACCAAAACAGCATGGTACTGGTATCAAAACAGAGATATAGATCAATGGAACAGAACAGAGCCCTCAGAAATAATGCCACATATCTACAACTATCTGGTCTTTGACAAACCTGACAGAAACAAGCAATGGGGAAAGGATTCCCTATTTAATAAATGGTGCTGGGAAAATTGGCTAGCCCTATGTAGAAAGCTGAAACTGGATCCCTTCCTTACACTTTATACAAAAATTAATTCAAGATGGATTAAAGACTTACATCTTAGACCTAAAACCATAAAAACCCTAGAAGAAAACCTAGGCACTACCATTCAGGACATAGGCATGGGCAAGGACTTCATGTCTAAAACACCAAAAGCAATGGCAACAAAAGCCAAAATTGACAAATGGGATCTAATTAAACTAAAGAGCTTCTGCACAGCAAAAGAAACTACCATCAGAGTGAACAGGCAACCTACAAAATGGGAGAAAATTTCCACAACCTACTCATCTGACAAAGGGCTAATATCCAGAATCTACAATGAACTCCAACAAATTTACAAGAAAAAAACAAACAACCCCATCAAAAAGTGGGCGAAGGATATGAACAGACACTTCTCAAAAGAAGACATTTATGCAGCCAAAAGACACATGAAAAAATGCTCATTATCACTGGCCATCAGAGAAATGCAAATCAAAACCACAATGAGATACCATCTCACACCAGTTAGAATGGCGATCATTAAAAAGTCAGGAAACAACAGGTGCTGGAGAGGATGTGGAGAAACAGGAACGCTTTCACACTGTTGGTGGGACTGTAAACTAGTTCAACCATTGTGGAAGTCAGTGTGGCGATTCCTCAGGGATCTAGAACTAGAAATACCATTTGACCCAGCCATCCCATTACTGGGTATATACCCAAAGGACTATAAATCATGCTGCTATAAAGACACATACACACGTATGTTTAATGCGGCGCTATTCACAATAGCAAAGACTTGGAACCAACTCAAATGTCCAACAACGATAGACTGGATTAAGAAAATGTGGCACATATACACCATGGAATACTATGCAGCCATAAAAAATGATGAGTTCATGTCCTTTGTAGGGACATGGATGAAATTGGAAATCATCATTCTCAGTAAACTACCGCAAGGACAAAAAAACAAACACCGCATGTTCTCACTCATAGATGCGAATTGAACAATGAGAACACATGGACACAGGAAGGGGAACATCACACTCTGGGGACTGTTGTGGGGTGGGGGGAGGGGGGAGGGATAGCATTAGGACATATACCTAATGCTAAATGACGAGTTAATGGGTGCAGCCCACCAGCATGGCACATGTATACATATGTAACTAACCTGCACGTTGTGCACATGCACCCTAAAACTTAAAGTATAATAATAATAAAAAAAAGTTGTAACAAATTAAGATGGCTCATAAATTTATTTAAAATATACTTGACTACTAGGTGCTACAAATTACATAATATACAAATCTGAAGCCAGTATGAACTCTGCTTTAAAGTGTTGAAAGTAAGATAGAAATAATGCTCTATCAAATAGGTATATTATGAGAATTTAAAGTTTTAGAGCTCTAATTTTGTTATCACAAATAAAGCTTTCTTGCCTGGCAGCTTTGAGTTAAAACTTTAATGAATTTGATTTGACTAGACTTCGAAATTTATAATTAAATCTAATGGCAGGTTGGGTTATGACCTCTGGTTTGTAATTTCCACTTTTTGCTTGGATGCCTGAAGCATTCCATGATTTTGGAATTCAGTAATGTATCCAACTTAAATAAGTCATTCAATATAGTTTTCCTCAGTACAGAATGTCAGGCTAATCTGCATCTTAAAGTTTTCCTTAATTCAGAGAAACATTTTTCTGTTAAATATTTTGAAATATTTTTTCAGTTCTATTAATTGGATATTCAATTTCATTAAAATAATTTCAAACACCTTCCAAAACTAGAAATAAGGTAGGAAAAAACCTAATTTGAAAAAGATAAATATATCCCTAAAGTATCAAAAAGATTACAGTGACAAGCCATTTTCCTTCTGAAACTGTTTTGACCTTCAGATTTTCTCCGAAAAAGAAAGAAAAATGACAGCAATTTCTTTGGTATATTTCCAAATATTTTCTATTTTTGTACTTATGAAACAACAACAGACACATATACATACCTATTTTTACATATATGGCAATATATGCTTTCACTTAATATTTATCTAATTATTCCATGTCAGTATGTAAAAGTATGCCTACATACCTTTTTAAAATTACTATGTAGTATTTTATAGTACTGTATAGGTATTCTACGTTTTGTTTAGCCAGTTCTTTATGTCGCAATAAATATATTTGTATAAATATATTTTTGCATAGGTTGGCTAAAGTCTTAGTAGTGTAAATGTCTTTATCAAAGAATATAATAATTCTTATCTGATAAGTATTACCAAATTACCCTCCAAAGAAAGTGTACCAAAATATGGTCCACCAATAATATATGAGAATATGAGGGTGCCAATTTTCTCACAAGTCATTATATATTGACTTCTGAAATCTGTAATTACATCTTTTATCTTATGTCTATTTTTCTCTGAATGGATTGCAATTCACCTCAACACCTATTTTGCTGTAAATAATTCAATTTTTAACTGTTTATAATTAATTCTGTAACTTACATTATTTACTAGTTCCAATATTGGTTCCTTAACATAACAACATTGCAATATTACAATGCATATCAATTTTTATTGAATTCCTCAGTTATAACCTCTTCTATTTAAACCATTATTTTATTGAACTTTTGTTTTTTATTACCTTTTCTATATTGTGAGGCAATGAATTTATCTTCCATAGATTTTATTTTGTTTCTAGGCTGTTATTTTGCAGCTTATATGCTTCGTTTCATTTTTCTCTTATGCTAGACTATGTGTGATTCATTGTCGTTTGTGGTTTTGCTAATTCTTAATATGAATAATTTTGCATATGTCTTCTATTTGCTTTAATAGCGTAGATCAGTGGTTCCCAAACTTATTGGCATCAGGGACCATTTTCGTGGAAGACAATTTTTCCATAGACTGGGGTGGGAAGGCGAATGGTCTACACTTACTGTGCACATTATTTCTATTATTATTACATTGTAATATATAGTGAAATAATTTTACAACTCATCATAACGTAGAATCAGTGGGATCCCTGAGTTTATTTTCCCTCAAGTAGATGGTCCTATCTGGGGGTGATGGAAGATGGTAACAGATCATCAGGCATTAAATTCTCATACGGAGCTCAATCGAGATCATTGCATGTGCGGTTTGCGCTCCTATGAGAATCTGATCTCACAAGGGGCAGCAATGCAAGTGATGGGAGTGGCTGTAAAGGCAGAGGAAGCTTTGCTCGCTTGCCCACCACGGGTCCTGCTGTGAGGCCTGTTTCCTAAAGGGCCAGAGACCAGTACAGTCTATGGCCCCGGGGATGTAGAGGATTTCTCTTTGCTACCATTCACAAGCATTATTTGGTACTTGTTTTCCTCTCTTACTTACATCTTGAAAACCTACCTATAGGAGAGGATACTTTTGTCATTAGCTAGTAATTCATTCTCTCTCCTCCCCTCGGAAAGAATTGGCCATTTGGTGTTTATTATCTCAGAAGAGAGATACGAATTTGAAAATCAGAGGTAAAAAAAACTTACCAGCTTTGATTTGTGCATATTCTCTGTCAAAGTTAACAATACATTAGAGTAAGGAATCACAGCTAGAATTCAATTAGATCACAAATAAGATTTACATAGCCTACTAATGTTGGAAATAGTTTGGCTATCTGGATTGCAGATATTCACAAACGATATATACTTATTCCAATACCTCTGTGAAATGGGGCCTTTTTCTGCGATCAAGTGATCGTAGAAACAGCAAGTGGTGTTCCTAAATAATGATTATATGACAACCATTGTGATGCCATTATTTATTTCCATGTTTTATTTATTTCAGTAATGGTGTAATTTTTGTTTGAGGTTGTGATCAATTTCTTTATTACAAATTCTTCAGTTTTTTTTATTTTTAAATAAAGTTTGATAAGTTTATTTTTCAGGAAATTTAAAATTAATTCAAAATATCAAAATTTAAATGACAGTGTTATTCAAATTACCATGTTATGACAAATACACACATAAATACAAAATTAACAATTTTGGATTTTTAGATTTATTTGTCATAACGTGGTTCATAATAGCCTTTCACAAATTTTTTTACTTCTGTGGGTCTCCAATATGATGTCCTCTTTTTCAGTCTTGGTATTGACTGTAGGTATGGACACTGCATTCTCTCTCTCATTTTGTAATTTTTCAATTTTATTAGACTTTTGATTCTTTTGAATCAACTCATAACTTTGCTGATCTTGTTTATTCTATTTTTGTCCTCTACATTAATTCCTTATTTTCTTAATTCTTTCCTATACTTTCATTGAGTTTAATTTGAAGGTTTTTTTGTTTGATTGGTTTTTGTTTTTTTGAGACAGTCTCCCTCTGTAGCCCAGGCTGGAATGCACTGGCATTAAGAAGGATTGCCCAGGAAGCAAAAGGAAGCTACCTCGACCCTGTCCAGCCTATGTTGGAGACAACTGGGATGCGGACTGTCCCTGGAGGCATAGGTCACCAGGTCCACAGCCAGCCTCACAAATGGTCCAGCAGGACTGATGTGTCACGGGGCTCCTCTTCCTGGCTCCAGGTGATTCTGGAGGTTGAAGGGAGGAAGGTGGGAAAGTCTGAAGTGAAAAATCAATTTTGTTTGGCAAATATGTCATTTGACTTCCAAATTATTGCATTTTAGATAAGTATTTCTTAAAAAGTTACAGATAGACCCTTTGGAAAATATTTCCTGGATAAAGTTATTTTAACTAATTTTTTTATATCTGTAGAGATTATAGAGACACAGTAGTTTATAATAAATTGTAAACTAAGAAATTAATACAATTAAAATTAACAACACTTTTTTAATGTTACCATTGATGTTGTTTTCCTAATGAGCACATTAAATATGAATTTGATATGAATGAATATGGTACCAATAGTTTTGAATTTAAAATATGTAACTTATGAGATCCTTATGGTAGCTAAATACTTTACATCATTTTTCTCTACTACAATTAATGTGAAAATTCCTTTTGCAGCATAAGCACTTGTACCTTTAGTTTTCACTTTGAAGAAATGTTGAATTTATATAATTTAATTCTGCTCTGCCCTTTTCTTCCTAGGCTTACACAATAAACATGATACAATCTGCAATTATTAATAGAGGTAACAATACACGCATTGAAATTATGGAGTCATAATCAATTTTAAGTAAGTCATACAATTATAATACACTATATATTTTGATTAATTAGAAAAACAGAATTTGAAAAATATATAATTGGGTGAACACATATCAAGTATTTGGTGATTTGTGAACCCACGGTTTTTGTAATATTGTCTGGAATCATTGAGCAGCTCTTACACGTTTAATCTTTCAAAGACCAAGTTATTCAATATTCATCTAAATTCAAGTATTTGGCAGACAGTGTTTTGGGTATTGGGATTATATTTGTGAACAAGAAACAAATGTGCTTTTCTCTCATAATGCTGGTAGTACAGTACAGTACAGATATTAGATGATTAAACAACTACATACTTTTACTGTTAAATAGTTGCAAATGGAAAAACATAACACTAAGTGTGTGGGTTTTAGAGACAACAGCATTGATTCAAGGCCCCTCTTAACAACTTTTAATAACAATAGAATTTGCTATCTTTAAAAAATTTCATATTTGCAAATGTACAAAATAAAAGTTCCTACTTACTGCAACTATTTTCAAGATTGATTAAGGTAATTTATATTAGCTCCTTAGCATATAATACATGTTAAAAGTACTAGCTCTTTTTGAGGGGGACAAAATTCTGATTTTAAAGAAAGAAAATTCTGCAAACAATTTCTTGAATTTTTTCCTGAAAATTTACTTTAAAAAATAAATTTTATTGTATAGATTTGAAGTTTACCACATGATGTTATGGGATCCATACAGATATTAAAATGTTTACTATAGTGAAGCAGATCATCTCCCTCACATAGTTCCTTTTTGTGACAAGAGTAAATCCCTAATACAGACCAATGTTATTAACTATAGTCCTCATGTTGTACATTAGATATACAGACTTGTTCATCCTATGTTTGCCACTTTTATTCTTTGTCTTGCGTCTTCCCATTTTCTTCTCCACCTCTAGCCTATAGTAAGCATGGTTTTATTTTCCATCTTTGTTTAATTGATTTTGTTTTGGATTCCACAAATATGTGAGAAAATGCAATGTTTTTCTTTCTGTGGTTTACTTCACTTAGTGTAATGTCCTACAGGTTCATCCATGTTGTGGCAAACGGCAGGATTTTATTCTTTTTAATGACTGAATAATATTCCGTCATCTATGTCTATATCTCACAGTTTATTTATTCATTTGTCTGTGTAGACATTTAGGTTGTTTCCACGTTTGGCTACTATGAATAATGCTGCAATGAACATATTTTTAGGAGGTGGTGATTGCACCTCCTTTGGGTATATACCCAGAAGAGGAATTGCTGAGTTGTGTGGTAATTCTATATTTAATTTGTTAAGGAACTGCCATACTGTTTTACATTACGGATGTACCAATCTGCATTCCCACCAACAGTGTGCTAAGGTTCTCTTTTATTCAAAACCTCACCAATATTTATCTCTTGTCTACTAGATAAAAGTCATCATAATAAGTGTGAAATAATGTCTCATAATAGTTTTAATTTTCATTTTCCTGCTGATTAGTGATGTTGAGCACCTTTTCATATATTTGCTGGCCATTGTTATATTTTTCATTGAAGAAATGTCTATCCAGGGCCTTTGCTCATTTTTAAACCAGGCTCTTTTTCTGCTATTAAGTGGTATGAGTTCTTTATAAGTTTTAGATATTAACCCTATATCAGATATGTAGTTTACAATTTTTTCCAGTCCATAGTTTACCCTTTTATTTGCTGATCATTTCCTTTGCTGTCCAGAGTTTTTTCAGTCTCATGTGGAATCATTTATTTAATTTTGCTTTTGTAGCCTAGGCTTTTGCTGTGAAATTAAAAAAAAAATCATTGCCAAGGCCAATGTGAGGGAGCTGTCCCCCTGTGTTTTCCCCCGGGAGTTTTATGGTTACACATCTCATATCTTTTACCTATTTTGAGCTTTTTTTTTGTATTGTATAAGATAAGGGTCCAGTTTAATTCTTTTGCATGTGGAAATCCAGTTTTCCTGGCACCATTTATTGAAGAGACATTCCTTTCCTCATGTGTCTTCTTGATGACCTTGTGGAAGATTAGCTGATGATGTACTCTTGGATTTATTTCTGGGCTATTTTGTTTCATTGGTTTGTGTTTTTGTTTTTAGGCCAGTATGATAGTATTTTGATTAATGAAACATAGCATATAATTTTAAATCAGGAATTGTGATGCCTCCAACTTTCTTTTTCTTTCTCAGTATTGCTATTGCTATTCAGGGTTTTTAGTGGTTCCATATAAATTTCTGCACTGTTTTTCCTGCTTCTGTGAGGAATACCATTGGAAGTTTGGTAGGAACTGCATTAAAACTGCATATTACTTTCCTTAGTATGGACATTTTAACAATATTTATCCTACTGGTCTATGAACAAGGAATATCATTCCATTTTTGTGTCTTCTTCAATTCCTTTCATCACTGCCTTATAGTTTTCAGTGTATAAATATTTCACCTCTTTGGTTAAATTTATTCCTATGTTACTTTTTGATACTATCACAAATGGGACCACTCCCTTAACTGCTTTTTCAGATCCATTGTTATTTTTGTATAAAAATGCTACAGATTTGTGTATGTTGATTTTGTATTCTGCAACTTTACTGGTCATTTATTCTAAAGAATTTTTAATAGAATCTTTGAGGTTTTCTACATATAAGATCGTGCTATCTGTAATAGAGATAATTTTACTTCTTCCTTCCCAATTTGGATGCTTTTTATTTTATTTTATTTATTTGTTTTATGATTGCTCTTGCTAGTACCTTCAGTACTATGTCGAATATAAGTAGTGAGAGTGGGCATCCTTGCCTTGTACCAGACCTTAGTAGAAAAGTTTTTAGTTGTTTCCCATCGATCATAATGTTAGCTGTGTCATTTTTGTAAATGGCTCTTATTATGCTGGGAAACTTTCCTTCTACACTTAAACCATTAAAAGCATTTTTTATCAAGAAAGTATGCTGAACCTTGTCAAATGTTTCTTCTGCATCAACTGAGATAATCATATGGTTTTCATCTTTCATTCTGTTAATGTTATATATCACTTTAATTGATTTGCATATGTGAAAGCAGACGTGCATGTCAGGGATCAATCCCACTTGGTCATGATGTATAATCTTCTTCATATGTTGTTGAATTCAGTTTGCAAATATTTTATTGAAGATTTTTGCATTAATGTTTATCAGAGATATTGACCCATAGTTTTCTTTCCTTGTGTTTTATCAAAATACTTTTTTTTTTTGATACAGAGTCTCACTCTGTCGCCCAGGCTGGAATGCAGTGGCATGATCTCGGCTCACTGCAACCTCCACCTCCCAGGTTCAACCTGCTTCAGCCTCCCGAGTAACTGGGACTACAGGCGCCCACCACCATGCCTGGCTAGTTTTTTATATTTTTAGTAGAGATGGGGTTTCACCGCGTTAGCCAAGATGGTCTTGATCTCCTGACCTCGTGATCCACCTGACTCGGCCTCCCAAAGTGCTGGGATTACAGGCGTGAGCCACCACACCTGGCCCTAATTTGAATATTAAAAAAAAAATCTGTTGAAATGTTTCCTTGTTTTCAAATACGTGCATTTAAGGGTACACGTTACCATTGAAGCATGGCTCTAGTTGCCTTCTATATTTTATTGCATATTCACATTGATAAAATATTTTCTAACATCCATTGTGATCTTGCTTTTATCCAATGGATTATTTTAAATAGTTTTCATAATTTCCAAACATTACATTTTCTAGATTTATTTTTGTAACTGATCTCTTAACTTAGGAAATGTAGTCAGAGAATACATTCAATACGATTTTAATTCCTTGAAATTTTATGGGATCAGTTTGGGGTAAAAAAATAGGGTCATTTCAAAGAATTTCACTAGCACCTTAAAAGACCATGTATTATGTAGTTATTGGATGCTTTACTCTACATACTTCAAATAGGTTAATTTTGCAAATCTTATTGTTTAATTTTACATATCTCTACTATATTTTTGTTTGTTTTCTAAGTTAAAAAGATTTGTGCTTTTAAAAATTTCCCATCAGGACTATGGATTATGTTTCTTTTTAATTCTTTCAGTTTTTGCTTCATGTATCTTGAGTCTACACTTTTCCATGCATACTTACAATGGTCATACCTTCCTGTTCTTTTTCAACTTTTATTATTGCGTCTTTACTTCCAGTAATGCTTTTTACTTCATAGCATACTTGTCTGATATTAATAAAAGAACAACAGCTTTAAGATATGCATTGTATAGCCATCTTCAAATTTTACTTGCTTTTTTTTGTATTACTAGATTTCGAATGACTATTGTAAGTAGCACAAATTTGGTTTTACTTATAGTAAATCTGATATGTTCATATTTCATTGAACCCTATAGATCCTTTTCACTTGTCACCACTGTATATGTGATTAAATCTAACAAATTAATAGTTTTCTACTTATTTCAACCCCTGCTCCTCACTAATCTTCTCCCTTATCCTGTTTTGAAGTTAGGATTTTTTTAAGTATTGAGTATTTCTTTCTGTTGGAAGTTACAGACCTTTTACAGCTTCTTCCAAATGTGACTATCCTAGAGATGACAACACGAATCTTTACATTATCAAGTCTAATATGTTATCTATGAAGAAAATGATTTCCACTTGAATCCTTAATGTCTCAACACACAATTACTTTCCTTTCTCACAGAAAACGAATTGGCCTTCAAACACTACCTCCATTTTTGCTTATTATGATTAACTCGTTACTTTGGTTATCTACTTATATTCAACATATTTTATTAATGTTTCATGCAACACACTACCTCTCATTTTTTAATAGAATAATATTTAGATTTTGCCCATTTATGTATTCTTATTATTGTTCATCCTTTCTGCGCCTCTATGCTTCCATGTAAGATTATTTTCATGATCTGAAGAACAAACACTCTTCTAATTACCTTTATGGAATTTTCGTAGTTTCCAACTTTTTTACTCTTTGAAAAAAAAAAAAACAAACCTGTCTTTGTTTTACCACTATTCTTGACCTCATTCACATATTTAGAACTTTGTGTTGGCTGTCACCTGGGCCTCACTTTCCACTTGGTCTGTCATCATTCAATATTCTTCCTGCACTCTTGGTGGAAGACTATTGCATGGTGGCATGACTATTGCAAGAAGATGAGAATGGAAGCTAAAATTCGTCTTGAGGTTTAGACCCTAGAATATAACCAAGACCATTTCTGTCAGGCTCATTTCAGGTTCAGATGGGGAGGAATTCAATCTCTTGATTGAAGGATTAAAAAAAGAATACTATTGCATTTCTTCAGTCTATCATAGGTGGTGAAGTCCAAAGATCACCCAAATTTGTTTAAATATAAGCTGGCGATGCAATATAACTTTTTGTTATTCATTAGCATCTTCAGTATTATGCACCCTATTACTGGATTACTTTTGTGATGGCTGCTATACAACATCAAATTGATTTTCCCTGTTCAGTCAATTTTTAACTTCTTGGAGACCAATACAGAGTTCCCCAAAATACTTACATACACAGGGAGGCTCCAGGTCCCCGCACTGTACCCTGGGTCCCTTCTCGTCCTGCCTTGAGCCTCCTGAAATATTCCAAGTCCCGCCTGCCTCCTCCAGTGACAGGAAAGGCTAGCCGGGGACAACGCCATTGGCTGCCTGAGCCTTGAGAAAGATGCACAAGTTCCCTTGGAGGCCCAGCAAACTCATGCTGGCCCGTAAGGCTCACGAGAGCGTCCTCGGCCCTCCATCGGTACCTAAAATTACTCTAAGTCCACTCAACGAACCAGAGTCCTAGAACCGCTCTTGCTGTCCTGGAAAGATTGGAGAAAGCATTACCGCCTGTCCAAGTGTCTTCAGAATTTTCTACCTCAGCTCAAAGCCTAGAACTACTACTGCGAAAACTGAAGCGCAGGTCAGCCTGACTGAGCCTTTGGAAGGCGTGAACAAGTTCCCTTGATGACCCAGAAGGTTAGGGGGCTTGCCTGAAGACCCACGAAGGGTGTCCTTGGCCCACCAGGGCCACCACAACATTGTCTAAGCCTACTGGGGGCCCAAGAACAACTCTTGCCATTCGAGAAAGGCTGGAGGAAGCATTAACACAAACTTAGGAGTCCTCAGAATTTTCTACCTCAGCTCAGAGCCGGAACCGCCATTACTGAAAACAGGCGCACCACGGACACCCTAGGCCCTGCACAGAGAGGGCGACCAGAACATAACTTTTGAGGAGGATAGGATTTGCATCATAGAGTGGGATTCATATCCCAGCTGAGACCTTTGTAGTTGTATGATATTGGCAACTTTACTTTGCGTCTTTATTTTAAAATGCAAAGAAGATAATATTAATGACTACCTCAAAGTTTGCCCCAAGGATTAAATGTAATGTTGATCCGAGGCAGAGTGGTGTCTGATATTAAAGACTTCATTAAAAATAGGTTTATTATGTGTTGCATGTGAAGTAAAGGACTCATTTCCAATACAAATACAAATAAACTAGTCCTTTATTTCACATTAATTTTGCTTGTTATACTTTGACTAAACTTTGGAATGCTTTTTCTCCTTTCTCTCATGTGCACAGTATTTTTGCGTACTAATTGCCATTCCAACCATTAAAATGAGATTATTCACAGCCATCATTATTATTGCTGTGTTTTTTCCACACAATGTGTATGTGGACTTACCAAATTTGTCAATGATTTCCTCAAAATTATCTTTACCTATTCACATTAATAAGCAGTAACACATTAAATAAGCAGTAACTCACGTTTTTCTATTTATCTCTATTCATAATTGATCAGATAAAACATTTTTATTCATTTTAATTTCAAAATCTCCATCTCACAAAAAGCAACAGATGTATGAATAGTTAGGAAATGTCTTAAACATAAGGATAATTTTCACTGACATTCATAAAAATTCAATTTTACCAATAGTAACTGCATATATAATGACTGGTAGGACATTTAACTTTTTCACTATTCATAACTGAATAGGTAAAGTTCAATACTTTTCCACCTAACCCCACAAAATATTCATGACCAAAGAGAAGAGGCTTAATACTGTTCCAGATGCTTTCAAGGAGTTTATTTCTGTTTTAAATATTAGGCTTCCATGTTTATTTTACATTAAATAAAGTGTTTGATAACTAAAGAAATAAAAATAATTAGTTTAGAACTTCCCACTCTCATCAGAAAGAATGGTTATAATAAATATAATTTTATATAAGATGAAAGATTAATTATGTTAAAATAGCCCAGAGGCAATTATTTGTATTCTCTGTGCAGCCAGTTGAACTCTCTCTCTAGCTAACATTACTGCTAATATAATTTTCAAAATGGCTGTCTCTTGTGATGCCAGACTTTTTACTTAGCTGAGTTCTATGCTGCCTGTAATATGGATATACACTCAAACAAATGAAAGGTTTGAGAAATAACTTATTAAGACATAATTTATACATCATATAATTCACCTATTTAGTACAATTCAAGGATGTTTTAAAATAAACTTTACTAATTGTGAAGCTACTGTAAATCAGTTTTAGAATATTTTCATTACCCATTATGACCTTCATGTCCATTTACTGTGAATCCTGGTTCTACCTCTACCCCTCACCTCAGGTAATCACTAATTCATTTTCTGTCTTTATAGATTTGCCTTTTCTGGATATTTCAAATACATAAAATCATATAACAGTACTCTTATGTCTGGCTTCTTTCATGTAGCACGTTTTTGAGTTTCATTCCTGTTCTAGCATGTGTCAGTAGTCCATTCCTTTTTCTTGCTGGATAATATTCTATTGTATGGATATATCATATTTTGTCTGCTATTAACTAGTTATGCACATCTGGATTGTTTCTAATTTTTGGCTATTATGAATACTGCTCATAAGAATATTCATATGCAAGTCTGTATGGATATAGGTTTTCATTTATTTTATGTAGACACATAAGAGTGGGATTGCTGGGAGTCACGGTATCGCTCTGTGTCCCCACCCAAATCTCATCTTGTAGCTCCCATAATTCCCATGTGTTGTGGGAGAGACCCTGTGAGAGATGATTGAATCACAGGAGTGGTTCTTTCCTGTGCCAGCCCGTGCTGTTCTCCTGATAGTGAATGAGTCTCACAAGATCTGATGGTTTTAAAAATGGGAGTTTCTCTTCACAAGCTCTCTCTTTGCCTGCTGCTGTCCACATAAGATGTGACTTGATCTTTTTCCCATCCGCCATATTTGTGAGGCTTCCCTAATCATGTGGAACTGTAAGTCCAATAAACCTCTTTCTTTTATGAATTGCCCAGTCTTGGGTATGTCTTTATTAACAGCGTGAAAAACGGTCTAATACCACTAGGTCATATTGTGAATTTATGTTTAACTATTGAAGAAACTGCCAAACTATTTTCCAAAGAGGCTGTACCATTTTACGTCTCCATAGCAATGTATAAGGATTCCCATTTCTTCACTTCCTCACTGACCTTAGTTATTGAGTTCCTTTCATTGTTATTGATATTCTAGTATGTGTAAAAAAAGTATCTAATTAATTTGATTT
Organism: Pongo pygmaeus; assembly: GCF_028885625.2. Classification (NCBI taxonomy): domain Eukaryota; kingdom Metazoa; phylum Chordata; class Mammalia; order Primates; family Hominidae; genus Pongo; species Pongo pygmaeus. Next base: position 188,479,013 of record NC_072376.2, read on the forward strand.
GTATTTCCTTAATGATTAGTAATGTCAGACATTGTTCATATTCTTACTAGCCATTTAAATATCTTCCTTGGTGAAATGTTGCAATAAAGAGTGTAAACCAGAAAAAAAATTCTAAGCAACCCACCCACTCTCCATTCCTAGCCAGCCATCTGAATGGGCTTCCTCCTTATCCAGGACACTCTTAAATTTTAACATGAAAGACTGATTCAGGCCATGACGGAAAGTCGGAGTTGGACATGCCCCATTATACCTTTTGGGCATTAACATCAACACAAACTTTAAGTCTGATAAGTAACATTTTACAACCTATTCTCTCTAAAGCCTACTACCTGAAGGCTTACTCTGCAAATAAGAACTTTGGTCTTCACAGTCCTTTATCATAATCCAGACATTCCTTTCTATTGATGCTAGTCTTCAGATAAATTCAACCAATTGTCAACCAGAACATTTAAAAATCTATCTGTAAGCTGGAAGCCCCTGCTTTGAGTTGTCTCAACTTTCTGGACCAAACCAATGTATTTCCTTAACGTATGTGATTAAAGTCTCACGCCTGCCTAAAATGTATAAAACCAAGCTGCACCCTGAGCACCTTGGGCACATGTGCTCAGTATCTCCTGAGGGCTGCGTTACGGGCCATGGCCACTCATATTTGGTTCAGAATAAATCTTTTCAAATATTTTACAGAATTTGATCCTTTTCATCTACAAGAGTCTGGATCCTTGTGTGATGTTTGCCTGCTAACAGCTTTCAAGCCCTAGCACTACCCCTTCCCTTTCTGTCTCACATCTGAGAAAGATGATAAGAAAGCCCTTCTTTGGTACCAATCGGAAGTTCAAACCATACAATTCTTTGCCTGTGTATGGGAACCCTTGCCATGCTCTCCACCCCAACCACTATAAAAACCAAGCCATTCTCCTTTCCTGTTATCTCAAGCCACTTTCAGATCAGCTTGGGAGGTCACATTGTTCTCCCTGAGAAAGTCTCATTATGTGAGTAACATATTTTTGATAGCCTTTTGATGCATGTGCCATTTATCAGTCTCAACATCCAAACAATATCTGGGGTTTATCCACTCTAGAGTAACTCCAACAATGGCACAGCCAGCAGGATGACAAAGACTACCACCATCAGGGATTTGTTTCTTACTTTAGTTAAAACCTTACTTGAGATTGGGTCCTTAAGCCCCATGAAACACCACTGTCATTTAGAAAGCCCCTAAGTCTGATGATACTGATTTAAGAATTTCTGGAGGAAGAAATTTATGAGCCGGAGAAGAACACCTCTCTGAAGTATAGCAAGTAACTACTAAAATTTAAAAATAAAAACAAAACAAAACCTACATATAAGGAGGGAAACAAACAAAAACAGAAAACAAAAGCAGAGGTCCACAATTAGAAAAAAAATTCCAAAATTTACTTTAAAATCTATACAACAAAAGTAAATTGATTGGATTTGTGCCTCTGTGGCACAGGTTCTGAATTAACTTTAACACATTTTGAAATACACTAACTGGCAAATTTTCATTACCTTAATTGAAGGGATCAAATTATATTTTACAGGGGGTTGCAAATAAACTTAAACAAGGTATTCTATATATATATATAACTTATACTGGGTATAAAATAGAAAACAAACAACTAAGCTTCAAGTTAACCATCAAATCCATCACCTAAATTCTCCACAGTCATATCACCCATTGTCCTAAAATATCTTACAGTGAACATGGACATTCTTACTCAATTAGTAATAAATTAAATCTTTGGCACATATAATTGGGTTGCAGAATGGGAACCCATGGCATACTTGTTTGGTTAAAATAGTTCTTCACAATGTGAATTAAAACAGTGCCTTAAAGGACTGAAACCTATTATAAAAGACTAAATCACCAGAGAACAATAAATCACCTATAACTCACTAGAGAACTGGTAATTATCCCATACTGCTCAATTTAACATACTAATTTGGCCTGTTTTTGTTGTTTTTATTTGTTTTAGAGATGAAGTGTTGCTATGTTGCCCAGGCTGGACTCAAACTCCTGGACTCAAGGGCTTCCCATGTGTCTGCCTCCTGAGTAGCTGGGACTTCTGGCTAACCTGTTCCTAATTTGGAAAGAATGAGTGGTGCCTTGTGGTCGATTTTACCACGTTGATGCTGCGGTTTCATTTGTTAAGGCCCCCATGTACAATATAACTAAAATTACTAATTCCATCAAATCAACAGCTGGTAAATTATTTGCAGTCATAGATTGGTTAATATGTTCTGTTCAGTGCCTATTTCAACAGCCCTTTATCTGTTTACCCACTGGGTACCTCAACAGCCTTACTTTGCTAATGATTTTGGCAGACTAGATCTTAACCACATCCAAATTTCTCCAGTAATACAAGTATGACATTACATTGTTGATATTCTCCTCTGAGAAGATTCACTGGACTCACTCATTCAAGACATATAAACATTTAAAAAAGAACTCATGAAAAGGAAATGGGCCATTTCCCCACATGTAGTCATAGACCCTGCCACCTCATTTAAATAGATGAAAGTTATTTGATAAGCGGAGAGTCACTTCATCTCTGGCAATGTCCAGAAACTTCTATTGGCCTTCTCATTACCTGTATGTTAAAATAAGTTCAATAATTTTAGGTCTTTTTGAATTCTGCAGGCAACATATTCTGCATTTATTTAAGCTCAGTTATACTGTTACTTACAAATAGGCCCATCTTGAATGGATCCCCCTATAAGAAAAGGCTCTGAAATCTGTCCAAATTGCAATAGAACAGGCACTCTCATTAGTGGCCTGCAGAGAATCCATTATCGCTGAGGCTTCCTAGAGTCTCTGGACCACTCATGAGGACTATAAGTTGTCCAATCTCATAAGCTTAAGACAAATGGTACTCTCAGGATAGAGCCACACTTGGGTCTTCTGGCATAACCCCCTCTTGTCCTCATTCTCTTGTCAGATGCAAGAGTGATAGGGATGGTTATCCACCTCCAGACTACTTGGCTACCTGGCAAGGCATTTGGGATCAACCAAGTGAACAGGAAAGAGTTTGTATACTTTACAGATGGTGCCACCCCCATCACACACAATGGAGCTTGTCTTTTATTGTAGGTGGCACCATTCAAGGTGGGCCTATTTGTGAGCAACAGTATAATTGAACTTAAATAAATCCAGAATATCTTGCCTACAGAATCCAAAAAAGATGTAATGGTCGTTTTTCAGCCCTTAATCAGGACATCTTTTATCAAAGATAGGATCTACAGGTTAGTACAATTTAGTGAGTTTTAAGCAGTCATCTTAGTACTGCGTGTCCTGGCCAATAGTTATCCTCATCTATACAATTTTACAGATTCTTGGGTTATGGTCTGTTGCTCTATCCTGATTGATGACTGCAACAATTCCTTACCCAAAGTTGCACGTTTAGGGTAAAGAATTATAGAGAAATTTTTTGCTTCACAAATACAGAAATATAAATCAAGGACACAAAAGCCACAATACTAGATCTCATTAATATGTTTCTTATTCCCCTTAAAGTTCCAGACTATTATTGATAGTTACCAAGATACTCATTTCTTTTCTCAAAATATACAATTTACACAATTCTAGTTCTTGAACAATGCAATCAATAGAACTTTCACCTCCCTTTCTGACCTTAGGCTATATGCCTTCTTTAAAGGGTCATATTGGCTTAATTAAATAAGGTCAAATTCAATTAAGTGAAACATGCCATATTTTTGTTCATTAGGCAAATATCAAGGGTAAATTAAATAAAGAATCTGACTCCATTTTTAATATTTGGCTGCTTTTCACTGCTCATAGCTTTCAAGCAAGCCCTATCACCCTGATCCTCTTCTGTCCCACATCTGGACAAACAGATGAAAGAGCCCAACTGATCCCTTCTTGGGGAAGTCTAAACCACACAAGCCTTGTCTTTACGTAGGACCCCTGTACCCTTATCTTCATGAAAGTCAAGCAAGTTTCTTTTCTCTACTCTGTCAAGCCATTTTCACACAGCTTGGGATCCTACACTGTTCTTACCAGAAAATTTCATGGTGTGAGTATTAAACTTACTCATCTATCTGACTTCTGTGGGGCAATATTTGAATATATTGCCTGTCTTAGTCCATTGTGTGCTGTTTTCACAGAATACAGTTAGCCCTCTGTAACTTCAGCAGATTTATTCCAGGATCCCCTCAGATACCAAAATCCTAGGATACTCAAGTCCCAAAGTTGGACTTTTAAGAACCTGTGGATACAAAATATCTGCCCTCCTTATTTGCAGGCTCCACATCCCATGAATACTGTTATTGTCCATGCATGGTTATTTGAACCTGTTGATGTGAAACCAGTGAATACAGAGGGCATACTACTCCACAGAATGGGTAACTTATACAGAACAGAAATTGATTTCCTCATAGTTTTAGAGCTGGGAAGTCCAAGATTGAGGGGATAATATATGGTACAGGTCTTTTTTACTGTGTCATCCCATGGCAAAAGGCTAAAGAGAAGAGACCAGGAGGGGAATGAATTTGTCCTTTTATAAGGGAACTAATCCCACCCATGAGGGTGGAGCCCTAATGGCCTAATCTCTTCTTAAAGGTCCCACCCCTTAATAACTGTTACAATGGCAAGTAAATTTCAATATGAGTTTTGGAGGGGAAATTCAACCCTTAACATTGCCTATTTTTTAAAATTGGAGGCCGGGCGTGATGGCTCATGCCTGTAATCCCAGCACTTTGGGAGGTCTAGATGGGTGGATCACGAGATCAGGAGTTCAAGATCAGCCTGGCCAAGATGGTGAAACCCCGTCTCTACTAAAAATACAAAGATTAGCTGGGTGTGGTGGTGTGTGCCTGTAATCTCAGCTACTTGGCTGAGGCAGAGAATTGCTTGAACCCAGGAGGTGGAGGTTGCAGTGAGCCGAGATCATGCCACTGCACTCCAGCCTGGGCAACAGAATGAGACTCCATTTCAAAAAAAAAAAAAAAAAAAAAAAAAAATTGGATTGTTTGCCTTATTATTGAGCTACAAGAGATCTTTTGTAATGTTGGACACATATTTTGCAAAACTTTGTTACCAGTCTGTTGCATGATTTTTTAAAAATTTGTTTAAATGTCTTATCTTGAAGGGCAAAAATTCTGAATTTTGATGAAATCCAATCTATCTCGTGTGTGTGTGTGTCACGCTTTTGGTGTTGTATCTGTGAAATATTTGCCTCAATCAAAATCTTGAAGTTTTTCTCCCATGTTATCTTCTAAAAATTATACTACTTTCGTGCATATATAAAAATTGACAACATGTTTTGATGTAATTTCTGTGCATAGTGTGAGGCAATGGTCCAAGTTAATCTCTTTTTATGTAGATCTACTTTTATTCACCCAGCAGTGGTTTTTAAAAAGGTTATTCTTTCTTCAGTGTATTTCCTTTTCACTTCGGTTGATCATCATTTGGCTGTAAATATAAGGGTTTATTTCAAGACTGATAATTCCATTTCATTGATTATAAAACTATCCTATGTAAGTAGCATAACATCTTGATAACTGTAGCTTTATAGTAAATTTTGAAGTCATCCAACTTTGTTCTTCACTTTCAAAATTGTTTTGACTTTTATAAAATCAACATAAATTTTATAATGATCTTGTCATGTAGGGAGCATACTGAATCTATAAATCAATTTTGGGGAAACTATCATCTTAAAAATATTGTCTTTCAATGCATGAAATGTGACATCATTCTATTTAATTAGATCTTTAATTTCAGCAAAGTTTTATACTTTTTCAGTGCACAAGTCTTATACTTCTTTTGCTAATTTTTTTCTAAGTATTTTATTCCTTTGGAAACTCCTATGTAAAGACTTCATTCTTGATTCTTTTTAAATTATTCCTTGTATGTAGAAATGCAATTGATCTTGACTTCTATAGTTCTGATATATTTGTTTGATGTATTTGTTCTTGTTACAATTTTTTGAGAATTTCATAGATTTTCCACATACAAAATTGTGTCCTCTGCAAATAAAGAGTTACACATTTTCCTTTCCAATTTGAATGCTCCTCTCTTGGTTTTTCTTGCCTGAATGCACTGACTAAAATCTTCTGTACAATATTTAAAGAAGTAACGAGAGTCATCAATCTTACCTTGTTCACTTTCTTAGGGGGAAGCCCTTCATCATTTCACAATTAAGAATGGTGTTCTTATAGGTTTTTTTGTAGATGCTTTTATCAAGTTGAGGAATATCCTTTTCATTCCAAGTACTTTCAAAATTTTACTATAAAATGGTCTTTGATTTTGTCAATTCTTATTCTGTTTATTGAGATGAGCATGTGTTTTTCCCTTTATTCTATTAATATGGTATATTACATTGATTTTCAGTCAACACTGCATTCTTGGGATAAATTCAACTTGATCATCGTGAATAAGTCTTTTCTAACTTCACTCCAGTGAAGTCATCTAGGACAGGAGTTTCTTTGTGGGAAGATTTCACAAGATGAATTAGATTTTGTTACTTGTTATAGGTATATTTAGAATTTCTATTTCTTCTCAAATGTATTGTAGAAATACGTAGTTTTATAGATATGTTTCCATTTCATCTCAGTTGTCAAATGTGTTGGCGTAAAGTGGTTCACAGTATTTCCTTGTAATTCATTTAATTACTGAAGGGTTACTGGTAATATCTTTTATTTCTAATTTTAGCGATTTGTGCTTTATTTCTTGGTCAATATAGGCAAAAGTTGTCAGTTTTGTTGATGTAAAAGATACATTTTTCATACTCTTACAATACACAGTACTTCATCTCTGATCACAAAAATGTGTGTGAATGTTTCCCTATACATTAGCAATTCTCTAGCAGGCAACAACTGGGTGCTCTATAATTCAATTTAATGCTGAATTCTATCTATCTGGAGATAATGTCAGATCCAACAGATAAAGGGCTCCATCCCACAAGACTGCCCCCTACTTCAGATACCAGTTGCAAGTGCTAGCTTGTCACCTATACTTCTGACTAACTGGATATACATTGGGGTTCCTATGACCCCCTTCTTAAGTTTGATTAGTTTGCTAGAACAGCTCACAGAGCTCAGGGAAATGCTTATGGTTATTCATGTATTACAAATGATACAAATGAACAGCCAAATGGAAGAGATGAATAGGGTAAGATAGTGGAAAGAAGTGCAAAATTTCCATGTCTTTTCTTGGTGCATAACCCTCCAGGTACCTCCATGTATTTTGCAACCAGAAAGCTCTTGAAACCCTATCCTTTCAGATTTTTATGGAGGCTTAATTGTATAGGCATCAACTCAACCTTCAGTCTCACTTCTCCAAGAAGGTGGGGTGGGACTGAAAGTTTTAATCACATAGTTGGTTCTTCTGGCAACAAGTGCCCCCCAGCCAAACCTCCATTCTCTGTCCCCACCACTCCTTCATCGACCGCCATCATGAGGCTATCCATAAACCCTAGCTATCATTCATCTCATTAGCTCAGAAAAATATACTTATTGATTAAGAAAGTCCAGAGATTTTAGAAATTGTATATCAGGAACCAGGGTCAGAGAAAAAATATATATTAATTATATGACAATATTATAGCTGATCTTTTCAAAGAAACAACTTTTATTTTACTTATTTTCTTCTATTTTTTAACTCTTTTCTATTTCATTGATTTTTTTACTCTAATCTTTATTATTTCCTTTCTTCTGTGTGCCTAGGGCATAATTTGCTCTTATTTCTCAAGTTTCTTGAGGCAAAAGTTTATATTATTGATTTGGATTCTTTATTATGGGCCGGGCTCAGTAGTGGCTCAAGCCTTTAATCCCAGCAGTTTGGGAGGCCGAGGTTGGTTGATCACCTGGGGTGAGGAGTTTGAGACCAGCCTGGCCAACATGGTGAAACCCTGTCTCTACTAAAAATACAAAAATTAGCCTGGCGTGGTGGCATGCATCTGCAGTCCCAGCTACTCGGGAGGCTGAGGCAGGAGAATTGCTTGAACCCGGGAGGCAGAGGTTGCAGTGAGCTGAGACCACACCACTGCACTCCAGTCTGGGCAACAAGAGTGAAATACCATCTCAAAAAAAATCTTTATTATGTTATAATACAAGCATTTGAAGCTTCATATTTCTCCCTAAGAACTGCTTTAGCTTCATCTCATATTTTTTGAGATTTCGTATCATCATTTTTGTTTAGTTCAAAATAATCTCTAAATTTCCTTGTAATTTCTTCTTGATCCACTTGTTATTTAGAAATGATATTTATTGCTTTCTATCAGATTGGTGAGTAAACAAATAAATGTTATTTAAATATAGAAACATTTGAGAAGTTTCCAAAATTCCTTCTGTTGTTCAGTTTCAACTTAATTCTGTTTGAATTGGACAATATACTTCAGATGGTTTCAATTATTCTTAATTTATTTAGACTTGTTGGATCCTGTTTTTATTTTAAATAGAATCTGGCAGCCTCTGTGTTTTGATTCCACTTGCATTTAATGACCATATTGATATGGTAGGACTTAAATTTGCTATTTAACTATTTGTTTTCTATATGTCATCTTTCTTCGTTCTTTTATTCCCACTCTCTTCTTTTGAGCTGAATATATATTTTCCAGTGTATTATGTACATTCATTTCTACAATATATTGAGCTTTATTTTAGAGATTGTTGTAATGTTTACAATATGCATCTTAAAACAATCTACCTCAAATTATTAACTTAATTCATGTTATATATAGAAGCTTTATTCTAATACAGTTTCCTTGTCATCCCCTCCTTTGTGTTATTATTGTCTTTCTAATTATGGCTCTCTATTATATAAACTCAATAACACAATTTTTAAAATTTGTGTTCTACAGTTCTCTTTTAAATGATTTAGATGAAGAAATGTTTTAAATATTATACATTTATTTGTAAAGTTTTTTTTTATATTTACCTCCTTTAATGCCTTCCTTAGTGCTTTTTATTTCATCTTGTGGATCCAAGATATCATCTTTCAGACTGAAAGACTCGCTTTATTATTTGTTGTAGGCAGGGGTGCTGTTGAACTCCGTTTTGTTTATCTAAAAATATATTTTTTTAATGTTTAAATGATAGTTTTCCTGGATAGCAAATTCTTGTCTGACAGTCTTATTCTTTTAGTATGTTAATGGAAAACAAAACCAAAGTGTAAAATATTTCAAGAGGTTTATTCTGAACGAATATGAGTGACCATGGTCATTCATATCTACGTATCAAAGAAGCTCAACTAATTTAGAAAGTATGTACTCAAACAGATTCACACCATAGTCAAACTGTTGAAAGCCAAACCAAAGGGAAAAGTTTAAAAGGAGAAAGAGGAAAATAACTCATCACATACAAGGAAATATATGTCTCATGGTCAGGAGAACAGTCTCAAGAGGACCTCAGAAAGTGTGCCAAGAGTCGGGTTACAGTTTGGTGTTACACATTTTAGAGACACAGGTACTTGAGTAAAATCATTAATCAATACTTGGAAGGTGTACACTCATTCAGCCCAAAGAGCAAGGATATCTGGAAGTCAGAGCTTACAGATCATAGGTGGATTCAAAAATTTTCTGATTGGCAATTGGTTGAAAGAGTTAGACTTTGTCTAAAGGCTTGAAGTCAGTAAAAGAAAGACATGCTTAAATGGAGATAAGGGGGAATATGGAGGCCAAGGTTCTTATTATGTAGATGAAGCCTCATAGGTAGCAACCTTCAGAGAAAACAGATGGTAAATATCTCTTTTCAAAGTTTAAAGGTGTCACACTCTCATTTAATCTCTTCTAGATTTGGGAAAGAACTATGATATAGTTTGGGTATTTGCCCTCATTCAAATCTTATGTTGAAACCTGATCCCCACTGTTGGATGTAAAGCCTGGTGGGAGGTGTTTTTGTCATGGGAGCAGATCCCTCATGGTGTGGTGCTGTCCTCATGATAGTGAGTGAGTTCTTGTGAGATCTGGTCACTTAAAAGTGTATGACACCTTCTTTCCCATTCTCTCTTTTGCTCTTGGTCTCATCATGTGACATGCCTGCTCCTGCTTCACCTTCCATCATGAGGTAAATCTCCCTGAGGCCTCCTCAGAAGCTGAGCAGATGCCGTCACCATGCTTCCAATTCAGCCTGAAGATCTGTTAGCCAAGTAAACCTCTTTCCTTTATAAATCACCCAGTCTCAGGTATTTCTTTATGGCAATGAAAGAACAACCTAACACAGCCTAGAAAGCAAAAGCCTGGCTGCATTAATGGAGATTCTCCACAGTTGCAAAATTATTTTACAAAAGACAGCTTTGCAGGGCCATTTCAAAATATTTCAAAGAAGTATAATTTGGGCTAAAATATTTTGATTTCCTTTAAAAATCAGCTATCTGTCATGTGATGCTATGCCAGGGTCAGGTTGGAATTTGGTATCTTATTGCCACAAAGAATCTTGTGTGAGTCTTATGAGCTCTGGAGTCCCATTGGCAGAGAAGGGCTCTGTTCAGTTGGCTGGGGGCCTAGGATCTTATATTTGTTTGGCAAGTCTGACATATAGTGAACATGTCATCTCACTGCCTTCCAGACACCATAGATTCTGATGAAAAAATCAGCTATTAATCTTTTTTATATTTCCTTGTATATGATGAGTTATTTTCCTCTTTCTCCTTTTAAACTTTTCCCTTTGGTTTGGCTTTCAACAGTTTGACTATGGTGTGAATCTCTTTGAGTGCATACTTCTAAATTAGTTGAGCTTCTTTGATATGTAGATTAATCTTTTTCAACTTATTTGGGAAGTTTTTGGCTACTATATTTGCAAATAGTTTTTCCATCTCTTTATCTTCTGTTCTTATGGGACCCCCATTACATGTTTGTGAGTATGCTTCTTTGTGTTCCACGTGTCTTTGAAGCTCTGTTCATTTTATCCTCATTCATTCTTCTTGTGATTCCTGAATGGATAAACGCTATTGATTTATTTTCAAGTTCCCTGATTCTTTCCTCTTTTAGCTTAAATCTGGTTTTGATATCATCTAATGAATTTTTCACAGTACTTTTTTACTTTTCAAATCCAGAATTGTTTTGATTATGTTTTATTTATATCACTTTATTGATTATTTAGTGAGTCATAATTTTCATACTTTACTTCTTTAAAGATACTAGCATTTAGTACTTTGAAGATATTTTAATAAATGATTTAAATTTTTTCTCTACAAGTCCAACATCTGGCCTCCATAAGGAAATAATTTCATTGGCTGCATCTTTTTTGTGTACGATCCATACTTTTTTGTTTGTTTGTATGTCTTATATATTTTTGTTGTTGAAAACTAGATATTTTAAATAATACATTTTAGCCATGCTGGAATCAAAATTTGCCCCCTCCAGAGATTTTTGTTGTTTCTTTTGCTCCTTTGTATCTGTTTATTTGTTTAGCATCCTTTCTTGGGTAACTCTTCAGATTCTGTATTTCTTGTAGCATACAACAAGTGAGTTCTCTGATCACATCTATTCATTTTCTTTTTCTTTCAACTTTTGAAAAAAAGTCACTTTCTATAAGTATCCCCTGTATCACCATAGTTCAGCGCTTAGCCAGTTATCAATTGTTAAAGGCCTCAGGTCAGGAAATGTTCTATTTCTTGCCTGGGCATACACATAGCTCTCTTTAAGCAAACACCTTTCTGGAACTCCAGTACGGTTATCTATTTACCAGGTCTTTCTTTCAAGTTTTAATTAAGCAGGCTATTTTCATTTTTGCCAAATAAAAACACAGTTTAGGTAACTACAATCTTAACAATTTTATTTAATTACTATTGTTTTTGATAATGCCTCAAGGACATGGCTTTCTCCACAGTGTTGAATTCAGATAGAAAAAAAATATGACAACACTCTAGGAATGTGAATTTTCACTGAGCTTCTACTGCACTGATAAAAAAATATTTAGATTGCTTTGGGGATGTGCTTTAATTGAATTCCAAAAGAAGTAAGGTTCCTTTGTTGGCTACAATGCTGCTGACTTTTCATGGCTACTGCTTTACTCAGCTGTATATGTGTATAGGGGTGAGGGGAGAAAGCAGCCCCAGGTGAAAACATCAACCCAGGTTCATAGCTCTTCTGAAATAAATGATTTTCAGTTTCTTATGTTCCTCTTGTTAATTTCAAGAGTTCTGAATTTTATATTGTTGCTAGTATTTTGGCTGCTTTTATGAAATTCATTTAGCAAGGTCTTCAGTCGGCCATTGCAGAATTTTGGTTTCCTCCACAAAATTTTTTATTTATTAAAATAACTACATGAAAATTACATAAGTATTATGTAATATTTCTTATATTAAAACTATTAATTATCCTGCATACCAGTACATGCTTATTTAATGGTTGAAGGAAGTATCTCTATAGATAGGAGTAAGCAGAAGAGAGGTTCATGTAAACGTGAGCTTTTTACTGCAAAAATATACTGACCATTATAAAACTAAATATGTAAACAATGATAGACACACATATCTACAATAAATAACACGTAGTATACCTAATAAAATATAAAGATATATAGACATTTCAAAGTTTTAAATACCTTTTTCACAAATTAAAAGATGCATGTTTTTCACATTTTAATATCTTCAAAATAGGATGCATGTTAAAGTTCAGTGCAGTCAAAACTTACTTGATGGATTTTTTATTTCTTCCTAATCATGATGTCTTGAATTCTAAGATTTAGAGTAATATTACTTTTGACAGTTATCACACATGCATATGTGTTCATTTTAGAAAAGTTAGGGAAAAATAAATATCAAAACAAAACAAAAAGTTCATTGTAGTCCCATCAAGACATTAACTGTTAGCATGTGATATTTCAATATTTCATTCTCTCTCTTATACACACATCTATACATATATACATACATACACATATTTATTATGTATACTTATATACACATACATACACTTATATTTTTGTATATATATTTATGTATATACATGCACACACAGACACACAGTTAACCTTTGAACAACATGGAGCTGAGAGGTACCAAACTCCTGTGTAGTCAAAAATCTAGGTATAACAACATATAACTTGGAACTCCCCCAAAACGTAACTACTAATAGTCTACTGTTGATTGGAAACCTTACTGATAATCTAAACTGATAACCTCAACAAATTTTTTTGTGTTATATGTATTATATATTGTATTCTTACAATAAAGCAAGCTAGAGAAAAGAAAATATTATTAAGAAACTCACAAGAAAGAGAAAATGTATTTACTATTCCTTCAGTGGAACTGGATCATCATAAAGGTCTTCTTCCTCATCATCTTTATGTTGAGTACACTGAGAATAAGAGGAAGAGTAATGGTGGGTCTTGTGTGTTAGGAGTGGCAGTGGCAGAAGAGGCAGAGGAAGAAGGAGAAGCAGACAAGGCGGGCACAACTGGTGTAACTTTATGGAAATATATCATCATTTCTGACTTCTTCCCTTTTTCATTTCTCCAAAAATATTTCTATATAGTACTGATCCTTTTTCCAATATTTGTTTTAATCTCAGTGCCCATGTCATAGAAGGGTCTATGTCATAAAAGAAATCAAATGTAATCCTGAATAATCTAAGCCTTTCTGCCAGATTGTCTAGTGTTGTTGTTGTTTCTGGCACTGCTTCGCTTCTGTCTTCTTCCTCATCATCTGGCACTGGTTCAGAAGAACTCATCTTCATCAGGCCCTCTTCTGTTAATTCCTCTGGTGTGGTGTCTGTTAACTCTTGAATCTCTCCAATATCCATATCTTGAAACCCTTTACCCTGCAACACCTTTTTTTAAAATTTTTTTGCCATATCCACAATCTCTTTCATGACTTTCTTGATTAGCTCTGTTGTAAATCCTGTGAAGCCATGCACAACATCTGGACACAGTTTCCTCCAGCAGTAATTTCTTCTTGCAGGTTTGATGGCTTTCATGACTTTTTCTGTAACAACAATGGTATCTTCAATGGTGTAATCTTTGCAGATTCTCATGATGTTTTCTCTATCAGATTTCTCTTCCATTGACAATTCTTTCTGTAGAGTACCGCATGTAATGAGCCTTAAAGGTTCCTATGATTTCCCTATTTCTAAAGGCTGAATTAGAGATGATATGTTTGGGAGAAAGTAGACACTTTGACACTGTTGGTGTTGAACTCCTGGGGTTCTTCGTGGACAGGGGCATTGTCCAATATCAGAAGAACTTTACAAGTCAGTCCCTTACTGGCAAGGCAGTTACTGACTTTAGGGGCAAAAAATGGATAGATCCAATCCAGAAAAAGAGTTCTCCTTGTACAGGCCTTCTTGTTGTAGAACCAAAGATTGGCCGCTGGTGATTATCTTTTCCCTTCAAGGCTAGAGGGTTAACAGCTTTATAAATAAGGGCAGTCTTCAAAATAAAACCTGACTACATTTGCATGAAACAACAGATATAGCCTATCTCTTCCTGCCTTAAGTCCTGATGCTTGATTCCCTGTATTTTTTTTTTTTTTTCCTAGAGTAGGGCACTTTCATTTGCACTAAAAACCTATTCAGACCTATATCCTTCCTCCTCAATGATTTTCTTTATGATGTCTGGGAACTTGTCTGCTGCCTATTGGTCAGCAGAAGCTGCTTCTCTTTTTATCTTGACATTTTAAAAGCCAAACCTCTTTCTAAAATTATCAAACTGGCACTAAATATTCCATCCTTAGATCCTTCACCTTCCTTCTGCTTTAGGTTATTTTTGGGGGGGAAAAAAACCCAGGGTTTTCAATCCTGCTGGCATAGTTGCAGCAACAACTTTTACAAATTTCTTTTTATTTTTTTAACTATGGTCCTTACATTAGATTCATTTATTTTGAAATGACGAGAAAGCACAGCTACAGATACCTGGATTTACGGTACATATCAAGGAATTTAACCTATTCTGGTAATGTCATGACTTTTCTCTGCATCCAGGGAGCACCTCCAGTATCACTAGTGGCACTTCATATGTGTCCTATGGTGTTCTTCAAGGTTTATGATATTGAATAAACAAAATGAAAAATATACCAGAACTGCAAGAGATCACTTTTTAATGCAAAACACAATTTACTGGAGAAGCAAGCTATATTTTAAGAGATACTTGCAATACTTAAGCTCACCACAATAGCAACAGGAGGTGGCTACAAAATTATTACAGTATTATGGTACATAGTAAATGATAAAATAGACTAGTACCTACATATATTTTATCCATTCACGACATATCTAACTTTAAAATTGTTTTCTTGATATTTCTATCTGTTTCACTCATCTGTGAGGTTTTTTTCAAATTGTCACAAATCTCTAAAATTTTTTTTCAATATAATTTTAAAAATACATATATAAGTGGATCCCTGAAGTTCAAACCCCTATTGCTCATAGGTCAATTGTATATACACGTACACACACAGATATATATTTTTTATATATATATATATATATATATATATATGTTTACAACCATTTTAGCTGCAGAAACCCAATTATTCTCATGTTCCTTAGACAAATTTTTTAGAAATGACCTGAGATATATGGCCATTTTGAAGTAAAATACCTATATTTCATTAAAAAATTCAAACAAGAAAGTTTTTACTCAGTTAACATTTGCCAGGTATGTTCCTTCTGGTACTATATGAAATTCACTAATTCTTTAGGGACAATGCATTAGTTCTCTATTATTGAAGGTTTCACTTTTCATATTTTCAGTTACCTATGTCAATCTTCATCTGAAAATATTAAATGAAAATTTACACTAATAAACAATATATTTTAAATTGCATGAGTTCTGAGTAGTGTGAAGAAATGATTAAATCTCATGCCATCCTGCTCCATCCAGACTGTGATATGAATCATCCCTTTTTCCAGCATTGTTCATGCTGTATAAGCTACCTGCTCTTTAGTCACTTCATAGGTTTCTTAGCTATCAGATCAACTGTTGACTTATAGGAAAACTTTTGTTCAAGTAATCTTTATTTTATTTAATAATGGTCCCCAAATCCAGAGTAGTTATGTGGGCAATTAAGAGATGCTAAAGAGACACCATGAAGTGCTTGCATTAAGTGAAAAGATGAAAGTTTTTTTTATTGAGTAAGGAATGAAAAAATTATATGCTGAGGTTGCTAAGATGTATGGTAAGAATGAATCTTCTATCCACGAAATCTTGAAAAAGGGGAAAAGAAATTCATGCCAGTTTTGCTGTCACACTTCAAACTGCAACAGTTATAGTCACAATGCATGACAAGAGCTTGGTTAAAATGGAAAAGGTATTAAATTTGTGGGTGGAAGACATAAAAACAGAAAATGTGTTCCTATTCCTATCCATTACAGCAACATGTTCTATCAGAAAGCTTTGAGCCTTTGTGAAGACTTAGCAAGGAATCCCCTGAAATGGAGTGACACCATGCCATTTACTGCAAGTAATGGAATCGTTCCACAAATTCAGAAATAGGTTTAGATTGAAAAATATAAAAATTACTGGAGAGGCTATGTCTGCCAATGAAGAAGCTGTGCCACATTTCTGGCTGAGGCGAAGATTATGGGGAAACAGTATCAACCAAAGAAAGTATTCAATTGTGATAAAATTACGCTCTTCGGGAAGAAGATGCCCACAGAACCTAAATTCATCAAGGTGCAAAGTAGGCACCAGGTCATAAAACATGGAAGGACAGATGAACTATGTGGCAACAGTGCAGGGCATAGGATAATGACAAGCATAGTGTACAAAGCAAAAAATTTACACACTGTAAAAAATTATCTGTGCATGTTCTGGCAACATAATCTGAAACAGACATCTAGTTTATGGAATAATTTCACCAATGTTTCATTCCAGGTGTGAAAAAATACTTGAAGGAAGGAGAATTAGAATTTAAAATCCTTTTACTAATAAACAATGCACCTGGCCAGCCTGAATCTGTTTTCTACCAAAATGAAAATGTTGAAGTTGCATTTTTACCTTCAAATACAACCCCATTTATTCAGCCCCTTGACCAAGGAGTCATTTGGTTTGCCAAGGCTACATATACACCTGCCTGGTATGTGATTGCGTTAGATCAGCAATTGAAACAGACCTTAATCTGTACATAGTGCAGTACTGGAAATCACTCACTACTGCTGAGGCAGGAACATTCATCAAAACTGCAATGGATGAATTAAAACCAGAAACTGTAAATGCCTGCTGGAAGAACTTACAGAGTGAAGTCATGAATAATTTTAAAAGTTTCCCGGCCAGGCACGGTGGCTCACGCCTGTAATCCCAGCACTTTGGGAGGCTGAGGCAGGCAGATCACGATGTCAGGAGTTTGAGACCAGCCTGGGCAGTATGGTGAAACCCCGTCTCTACTAAAAATACAAAAATTAGCCAGGCGTGGTGGCATGCACCTGTAATCGCAGCTACTCAGGAGACTGAGGCAGGAGAATAGCTTGAACCCAGAAGGCGGAGGTTGCAGTGAGCCAAGATCGCACCACTGCCCTCCAGCCTGGACGACAGAGCAAGACTCCATCTCAAAAACAGAAACAAACAAACAAAACAAAACAAAACAAAGTTTCCTAGAGTTGATGAAATGAGAAGAATCATTCATGTGGCAATAAAAGTTGATAAGAAGAATTTGCCAACATGCTTGATGCAGAAGTGGGAGAACATATTGAACACCATCTAGTAGTATTAACAGGTGACGAACTGGAAGAGCTTGTTGAGTCATCTACAGAGAAAGAAAAAAATGATAAAGAAGGAACTAAAGTAGAATCATAAATGGAGACATTTCTAAAATTGGTCCAACTGTCTTGAATTGCTAGATTAAAGGAAAAATTATGGAATATGATTCTCGGATGCAGCATGGCATTGAAGTCACTCATATGCTCACAGAAGGATTACAACCTCTGCAGCAAAACTTTGACGAATTGATAAGAAACAGAAAACAACGTCAAATTACAATGTTTCTCCTAAAGCTATCTGCAAAAATTCCCTTAAACAGGATTCCTAATTATCGATAATGTCTTCTGCTGATATCCAGCCATCAACATTGTCATGGCTTGATGATCCAGGATCACCCAAAGCAGATGATCTTCCTGAAATTGCATCAGAAGGTCAATAATAACTTAATGTGACACCACAATGCCTACATCATTCACCTCACTTCATTTCACCAAGCAGACATTTGTGTCATCTTACATTATCACAAAAAGAAGAGCGAGTACAGTACAATAAGATATTTTGAGAGGGGAGAGAGACCACATTTACATAACTTTCATTACAATATATTGTTATAATTGTTTTATTATTGCTTATAATACTTAATCTCTTACTGTGCCTAATTTATAAATGTAACTTCATCATAGGAAGGTATGTATAGGAGAAAACATAGTACATATAGTGTTTGGTACTATCTGCAGTTTCAGGCATCCACTGAGGGTCTTGGAACATATCCTTATAGATAAGGGGGCCTACTATACATTGCCAATGCAGGGGCTGTTAGCATCCAACATACAGTTAATAACACATGTAAGGGGAAAACCAAAATTAAGTCCTGGAGTAATTCCCAGTCTAAATCATTCCAACATTACTTTAATGAGATGTTTGTGTGCCAAAATTAATGTTAAAATATAAATAAGGCCATTTTAGAAAGACGCCCCAGACAAGCTTCAAGATTCAAGTCACTAAATGAAAGGGTCTCATTCTTACTAATCTGCATAAAGATAAGCCATATCAGCATCCATTGGGTTAAGGCTTTTAAACATATATTTTAATATGAAAAGGTTCTTTCTTTTCCTTTTCCCTACTCTTCAGTACTAAATATAGAGACCTTTGTCAGACACATTTTCATAAGTTATGATTAACTCTCACATTGCAAATGCAGGATAAGAGAAACTGTTCTCTTTTGGTCTGATATTAGATGCCTGCCAATGAAGAGTCCCCTAAGTTTCCTCTCTGTGAATAACATATAATAAGAAGGTGTCAAAAGCAGTGACAATTTTCTAATGGAGTCTTCCAGACAATTACAATGGTGATTCTTTACATCGCAAAAAAAATTTGTGCTGTTTCTTGAGATCAAATAAGGAGAATAGATTTATTTTTGCAATTACCTACAATTTGATAAACCCAGATAAATATTGCTTAGGAAACATATTAATATTCTTAATTTTCATTCTTCTATAAATACATCTAATAATGCCTTGTATTGCATACTCTTCTGAAATAAAATGTCTGACTCTTAATTAGGATGTGTATAATGGCACCTCTGAAGACATTATCCTGACATAGAACATTACAGAAGTATTTGAAATATAATGTAGACTGTATATATTTCATAAGCAATGCATATTCATATATAAAAATTTAATGTGTTTATTGATAAAAAGAAATATACCTAGGAAGAGGAAATTTATTTTAGAGATTATTTTATTCACTCACAATAGAAGGTGACAAATAACTTTTTCACATAATTTTTGCAAAATGTGCTGTATTACAAGCACCTTTGAGAGGAGCATTGAATGTATATTACATTTTATATACATTGTAAAATCCACCTCTCATCATCAAAAGCCAAAACTTTTCAAAGTAGTTATTGAAGACCAAAACTATTTCCTGTGGAACAATCAAAGCATTAAATTAAATTAAGTTCCTTTTTTAATGCCATATTGGAAACCTTGGCAAAAATATAAAGGATCAAATTTAAGACAGTACAAATATTACTTAAAAGGTAAGAGCAAGCACCTCTAAACAGTAAAATTTGTTTCCTGAATATGAATTTAGACCATGTTAGATATGAGTGAGAATAGTCTGTGAGAGATTTGCACTCTTAATGGGTCAGATATTTTGTACATGCTGTTGTAGTGGGCTTCTAGTCCAAGAAACTCACTGAGGGACCCATGTTAAAATTTTTCATGAGAATTGTAGCTTATCTCCCTTAAGTACATGTAAAACTGAGAATAAGATGTTTTAGCAAGGGCGTGCTAAGGGAGCACGGAGTTGAGGAGTGAAGATACAGGGGAGCATTGACTTGAGATTAAGTATTTATTTCTTTAGTTAAAAAATTTGCATGCTAACTCTTAAAATTTGTTTGAATACAAGGGAGATTACTTGGTTCTCCCTCCAATTTCTAGTAACTCTCTTTAGAATAAGTTAACTATAAAAGGCTAAAAATGGTGATAAAAGAAACAAGAGTACTTCATTCTGTAATCAAACATCCATGACTTTTAAGCTCATCTCACCCCTTTCACTTGTATTTATTCTTTATTTCTGGCTCTTTACCTTTCAGGTAAATAGTAGGGTTGCACTTATATATCTCTTTTAAATTTGGACATGCACTGGTGACTTGTTTTGGCCAAGGACATATAAGATGAATCGGCATGGGTCACTTTCACATGGAAATTTTAAGAGCCAGTAAGTGAATGTGTGTGTGTGTGTGTGTGTGTGTGTGACTTCAATGAACTGAAGTAACTTGCTGCAAACACATGAGAGTAACATGCTGCTGTCATATGTTTGCAGAATGTTACTTCAGTTTATTGTGCAAATTTATTTTAGTTCAAATAATTCTCTTTTCTATATCTCTTCACTCTTAGTCTCTCAAGCGTCACTGTGATGTGGCAGGACATGGTAGAGTGGGGTAAATTGACATGGTAGTGTGGGGTAAATTCCAGAAGCTGAGACCTTCTCTGCCTTTCTTCTTTGGGGTCTTACGATCTCTCCACTGTTCTTTCTAGAGGACAAGAAAAGGTCTCACAAATCAGTCAGGGATTGAGACACACACTGTCTAGTCTCAGAGCAAGAAATAAGACATGGGAGTACTATTTCCCAGAAACAATTTTTCCCCTATGCTTTCTGTTCTGACATAATTTTATGAAAAAAATATTAATGGTCAAAGATCATAAATGCATGAATGAGGGTTAGTATCAAAAAAGGGGAAAGAAATACCAGGGTGAAGAAAATAAGCGTGAGTAAATATATTAAATGTATTATAGAGACATCAATGGGCACAAAATAATGGCTTCAGCTAAGCTTTCAGCTACCTCTCTGATCCTCTGTTCTCTGTCTCCATTTTTGGGTACTTCTCCTTCCTTCCACTGCAGATACAGAAGTTTTGTAGGATCTCTTTTTACTACATGTTCTTATTTCAATGTGCTCATTTTTAAATATTTTATTTTGAAATAAATTTATACTCAAGAGGCCACAAATTCTCATGTGTTCTTCACTTTGATTTCCTTAATGATAACATTTTATATATGTTCATTTTTGACTATTGCATCTTGTTTCATTATTTTACATATTACCCTTAGGCAGACCCAAGTAGAGTCCTGCCACATTTGGACTTTTTAATGATAATTTTTGAAGTCTGAAGTCAGATTTTGTTTTGACTATAGTCACTGCTTCTACAGTGTCACCAGTTACCTGAGACATACTACTAGAATGGACAGGGAAGCAGTCTCTTGACTGATTGTTTCTCATCCTCATATCATCCTTAACCTTCTCAAATTCTATTAATTTTACATTTTTTTACCAGTGACAAGTTCATCTTCCTAAAACATACCTCTACTCTTATCATTTTCTTGCTTGAACCAGGTAGCCATACAACACTTCTTAATTTATTTCCTTTTCTTTTCTTTACAATTTCACTACTAAAGCTATAAAGGCACACTTAATTGCAAACAGCTGGGGAAACCAGCCTTCTTGTCTATTCATATATTTACATGGAAGAACATTGATTAGGACAACACCCATGTTTTCTCTCAACTTTCTGAACCACTTTTCTCCAAGAGAGAAGGAGAAACTGTTCTCATTTGTAATCTCAGGAGGAATGATTATACATGTTTGACCTAGCCCCATTTTGCTTTGTTTGTGGAAGCTAGCTTTCTACGGGAAGCACTCATTTGTGTTTAACATCATATATTTAACAGTTTTGAAAATATTCTTTCTCTATATTTCATTCTAAAATTTTTTCTCTCTGAAGTTATTCATACAAATATTAACTGGGTGTATGGAGTTCCAGGATCAAGTTATTTTGTTAAGACAATTAAATTAAAACACTATGTTTTCATTTAATCTACTTACTCTACAAGCTTCTTCCTACTGATTTTTGACTTCTGTGACTAACAGAATAAAACATATAGGAAATTACAGTTCTCTTCCTATGCCTTTAAATGACTTTAAATTGCTTTAAATTGGGAGTGTATGGAACTCACAGGTTTTTCCTACATATTTTTGGAAGCCTCTCTGAAAAATACCATTTATAGTAAGAAAGACTGTCACTGATGTGTACTAATGTGCTCAATTGTATGCAAGTGTGGAACTTTGGAATAGAAGTGGGTAACTGACAAGAGAATGGGTCCTGCCAGAGAAAAAAGAATAATGAGTAGGATAAGAAAGGACAAGAAAATGTACATGTATATCCTGACTTATTTCCTTAGCGTAGTGTTCTCCAAGTTCATTCATGTGGTTGCAAGTGACAGAATTTCCTTCTTTATCAAGACAGAATAGTACATTGTATACACATACCACATTCTCTTTATGCATTCATTGACTGATAAGCCCTTAGTTTGTTTCCATATCTTAGCTAATGTGAATAATGCCGCAATGAACATGGGAGTGCAGGTATCTCTCTGACATACTGATTTTAATTCTTTTGAATAAATATCCGGAAGTGGTATTGCTAGATTACCGGCTAATTATATTTTTAGTTTTTTGAGAAACCTGCACAATGTTCTCCATAACAATTTTACAGATTTACATTCTCACCAACAGCGTATCAGGGTTCCCTTTTCTTCACATCCTCACCAACACTTGTTAACTTTCATCTTTTTGCTAGGAGCCATTCTAACAGGTGTGAAGTGATACCTTGTTTTGCAACTTTAATTTGCTTGTCCCTGGTGATTAGTGATGGTAAGCATTTTTTAATAAACTTTGGTCACTTGTATGTTGCCTTTTTTTTTTTTTTTGGAGATGGAGTTTTGCCCTTGTTGCCCAGGCTAGAGTGCAATGGCGCAATCTCGGCTCACTGCAACCTCCACCTCCTTGGTTCAGGTGATTCTCCTGCCTCAACCTCCTGAGTAGCTGGGATTACAGGCATGTGCCACCATGCCTGGCTAATTTTCTATTTTTAGTAGAGACAGAGTTTCTCCACGTTGGTGAGGCTGGTCTCGAGCTCCTGACCACCCGCCTTGGCCTCCCAAAGTGCTGGGATTACAGGTGTGAGCCACTGCACCCAGCAGTATGTTTTCTTTTGAGGAATGTCTATTTAAACCTTTGCTAATTTCTTAATTGGATTATTTTCCTTGCTATTGAGTTGTATGAGTTCCTTAGTTTGGATATTAACCCTTTATCAAATGTACAGTTTATCCCACTTATGTGTGTAATCGAAAAAAGTCAAACTTATAGAACTGGAGAGTAGAATAGCAGTTATCAAAGGTTGGGGAAATATTGACCAAATGGTACAAAATTTCAGATAGACAGGAAAAATAAATTATTGAGGTCTATTGCACAGCATGGTGATTATAATTAATAAAAATGTATTTGTATTTTGCTAGAAGAATATCTTTTAAATGTTCTCACCACAAAAAATGAAAAGCATACAAAGTGATGGGTATGTTAATTAGTTTGATTAATCATACCACCCTGTATACAAATATATCAAAACATCACATTGTATCCCATAAATATATACATTTATTTTTAAAATGTGTGCTAGTGAAAAAAATATATATATGGTCTATTTTGTACCTGTGAGAGCAAGTTCCTTTGGTCATAGATCCCAACTATTTTTGTAGTGCTAGAATAGACACTGTGGGCAATAGGAGACCTTGTCCAGTCAAGTCCTCTTTATATTTCTGAAACTCTTACTTTGCTGTCCTATTATTATGCATTTAATCTTGGAGGAAGTGTAGGAGGGTGAGTATGGGTGAGTTGGTGTGTATACAAGTTTCCTGTCATTTGACAGTCATAAGGATCAGTGTTTAGGCCTATTTCCATTGAGGTTTGATTTTTATGTATTTACTTCTTTTGTCTCAGTACTCTTAATGTGGAACTAAGCATTGGGATGTAATAATAGGGAGTCTTACTATGCAGAGCTGCTTCCTAAGCCGCATTCTTGGTCTTTGAATTTATTTTGCATATTAAGTTTTTCTAACAGCTTGTGGGCAATGGAAAACACTTTTGAGGGACCCAGAGTTACTCAGCTTCTCCTCTTGAAGATCTTCTAAAACATCTTCATTCTCATTGAATTAAAAGTGCTTTTCAACTGTATTTTAAGAGTTTTTCTGGAGGATTAATACGCATATATTATCAATGAACTCTATGGCCAAGGTACATGAATGCACTTCAGAGCTGTATTTCCAGAAACGGTTTTCTAAATAATCTTATAAACTACATTTTATTGCAATGGCTTCTGTTTCTTAGACAATTTCATAAAGAGAAAATAATTTGCAATTTATCATGCAGAAATTGTATTAGTCTCAGGATACATGAAATGAGACAGTATAAAACATATAAAGGATTGCTATAGTTAGGATTTAAAATGCATGAACTATAAATCTTTTCATGCTCAAATTTGAGGCTACTTCCATGATAGATGCTCAATAAATATTGGTTGAGCATTGATTTTCCCTTCTGAGTCATTCTTCCTGTTCTATAAAACATACGCCATGTTTTCCATACTGTACACTTTCCAGCCTGTCTCTACCCATGGATGTTTGCAGGTCTAATTGTCCGTTTTCATTGTGTATTTGCTCGCTCTTTCAGTGCAAAATGGTATCTATTCCTAAAACAAAAGTACTGGCTTCTGATGTACCTATTTCTAATCTGTTTCATTAAACAAAAGCCATACTGACTATTCTCTGGGTTCATGGTGAGACTGCTGGAAGATAACCACCTTATGATTCCTAGAAGCTCTATTGTTTAATAGCATTCTATTCACCAGTAGTGAGTCAATAAGATCAGTTCTTATTCCAGGAAAGAGGACTAAAACTTCAATTATTTACAAGCAAAGGGCCAAAGAATTTGCAAATATATTTAGAATGTCCATACCATGAAAATTTTATTTTGTTTTCAATTTTTTTTGCAAACTTAATTAGTTTGTAGATAAGTTAGAATATCTAAGTTGGCTTCATTAAAAAGTAAGTAAAATATTACATTATTTATTTTGAAAATTTAGAAAATCAAGTGAAGTGTGTCCCAGTTTCTTATCAATCTTTCATCTTGGAGTGTTAGGACACCAATGTATTGGAGATGAAGTGAGAAACTATGTCAGGAAAAGTTCTATAACTAGGAACGTTTTATAAAATTATGGTATAGAACTACCACGAGTATCAGGAAGAATCTTCCTTAATTGGTTGTAATCCCATACTAAATTGACTATGCTATAATAAACTGCTTTTCCTTGAAAGAGAGGAATAATCATTTTTTTAAAATATATTTTAAGGCTATTGTAAATGAGAAGTTTTGCTTTCCTATTAATTTTCTTTTATTCTTTCTGCGTTCTAATTTTTCTTAAACTGAAGTGCAAGATATGAATGTCATCTAGCATTATCTGCATTTAAATTGTAACCATTTTATTAATTATAGCTTTTGGTAAAATCACAATATAAAAACATTATGAAACCTTTCACTTCTTTGTATAGTTCTAGTTTTTCTCAATGCCAATTAATGTATTTAATAATGTAAATTTATTTAAAAATAACTAAATTGGTACATGACTGTCACATTATGAACTCCAAATATAATTTCACTGAAATTATTTTTCACTCTAATATTTGAATTTCATGGGAATTACATGGTCATTATCTTCATCTCCTGGCCAATAATCTCTAGCAAATAAAAATTTTAATAGATGTGTTCATGTAGATTTTAGCCATATAGTTACTTTTATGCTGAGGTGTAAAATATCTGGGTAATGAAAATATTTTTGTTTATTTGTTTAACCAAAGGGCACAAAGTCAATTCTATAGCTGATAGTGAAGACACCTTTTTAAAAAAAGTTTCTTAAGTTAATCGCTTAGCATACTCAAACAACTTTAGCCATTTTCCACTTTCCTTCACACTCATTCTACCATTTCCAGTGATCATTTTGCTTTTGATCAATGTCCAGTAGTGCGAAACCTTTCCAGTAATGCTTATTCAAGTGTGTTTCACATTAATGATCTTGGTCTGCTAGAAAACCAATTACACATTCTTACATTTAATCTCTGCTCTGTAACGGATAGTGTTTTCATTAAAGATGTGCCAGCAGTGGATTGTCGCAGGCACACGAGCACACAAAGCTGTGATTGCTTTAAGAAAAATGGTCCAAGCAAGACGTTACATAAAAACTCTGGAAATCAATCAAAGTAGTGAAGTAATTTGTCATTATTTATTTTCTTAACTTTAAAAAAGTGTATTTACTTTTGCTTTAATGTCTCAAAGACAGACTGCTTATGTTATCTAAGGAGAGTAAGTTAAAAAATATATATTCTACGTGTTTTTGGAAAAAATCAGGCAAGATTATGAGACAAAAATCAATCTTCATTTTTAATTAAATGTCTAATATATGCATAAGACTGCATCATGACATAAATAACACTATTTTAATTATGTGGAGAACATTTATAAACTTTAAGTAATTATAATTATTTTGAAAAGATACGTAGATGTTAATGGCTACCTCCGTGAGAAAGCAGTGAGAAATCTGGAAGAAAAGAATGATTTACTTTCCTTTTTATACCTTATTGTTCTTACATATGCTTATTTTACTTTATCATTTAAAACCCTATTTAACCAAATAACATATTGAATCCCAAACCAGTTGATCTTTATTATGTTAACATATAGGAAATCATTAAAAGAAAAACTTTAGATGAATTAAATTTAAGAGTTTAATTGAGCAAAGACCAATCTGTCAATCAGGTAGTCCTCAGAACCAGAAGAGGTTCAGAGAATTCTGCTCCACAACATGGGCTGGCAGCATTCATGAACAGAAAACAAAACATGAGGTAGAGAAACAATTTGGTTAGTTACAGCTCCATGTTTGCCTATTTTGAACATGGTCTGATCAGTTGGCCAACTGTGCTTGACCTAAGCTTAACTACTGTGATTGGCTGAGGCTCAGCTATTTGTTACAAAAGTATAGTCCTAAAGTAGGCTTTCAGTTAGTTTATGTACTAAGTTAGGTTGCAGTTTTTACATAAGAACTCACAATATGAAGGCATCTTCAGGCCAAATTTAGTTTAACAGAATAATATACTGCTATCAACATTAAACATAGCTAAATAATTTTAGAGAATTATTACTCAGGATTGTGAACACACAGAAGTAGAAACTGACTAAACTAAGTAAAGGGGCCAAAGTATTTGGTACGTAAGATACCTCAATCTATAGGACATTAAAATATCTAATTCTTTCTGAGAAAAATATTACATTGGACCTTAGTCCTTGAAACTGGTACTGGAAAGCTATACCTTTGAAAATAAGAAAGATACACAAATTTTGAGTCAGAACAGTCTTTTAAGTATCTATATTGAGTTCATGGCAATTCTTCAGTGGTCTCTTTTTACTCACAGAAATCTTTCAAAACTAAAATTGAGAAAAATAATATCCATGTGCATGAGATTTCTTCTATGCGTAGTATTTATGTGTCTTAGAATTTGAAATAATGTGAAATGTAGTTAATTTAGTGTATATTTATGTTAAATATTTAACAATCTGTGTGAAAGAAGAAAGTTATACTCTTTTACTTGTATTTATTTTTAATTTTTTCTATCTTATAATGTATTCTAAGTATGTTAATTAGTAGCATTTCTTTTCTTTTCTTTTCTTTTTTTTTTTTTCCTGAGACAGGGTCTAGCTCTCTCACTCAGGCTGGAGGGCAGTGACGTGATCTTGGCTCACTGCAACCTCCGCCTCCAAGGATCAAGCGATTCTCATGCCTCTGCCTCCTGAGTAGCTGGGACTGCAGGTGCATGCCACCACACCTGGCTAATTTTTATATTTTTAGTAGAGATGGGGTTTTGCCATGTGTGCCAGGCTTGCCTTGAATTCCTTTTCTTAAGTGATCTGCCTGCCTCAGCCTTGCAAAGTGCTATGATTACAGAAGTGCGCCACTGTGCTGGGCCAATTAATAGCACTTCAACTGAAACTTATAATAAAAGTTTCTGATATCCTAAAATCTGAACCATTTGGTTTCTCTGACATATCTTACTTCAGACTCTGGTGCTTCACTCGTGTTTTTCTGTTAAGGACTTCTATACAAATGCTTATTTATCAACTGCATCAATTTAGAATAAAATATCTATAAATTAATAATTAAATATTTTAAGTATATCTGAAAAACATATTAAGACCTTAGACAAATTACTATTTTTAAAAGTATTTATAATTCTTTTGGCGGACTGGCCAATAACAGTTGAGTTCTTACCTTGAATGAAGCCTTGTGCTATATGCTTTGAATGTATTTTTTTCATTACTCCTCACAACAAATTTAGTTTGTTGTCAGTGGGGCAGTTCAGGTTCTTGACTGTTGCATAAAAGTATTTGAGAGTGAGTCCAAAGTGAAAGTAGGTAAAGAAGTTTATCACAAAGTGAAAGTACACTCTGACAGCTTATCTAAGCGGGCTTCTCAAAAGTGAAAGAGCACTGAAAGAGCACTGACATGGGGAAACTCTCTTTATGGGAGTCTTACATAATTATTCATGAAGGGATGGGAGTGAGCATTGTTGTTAAGTATGTTGTGGGTGGTCTCCTGGATGCACATGCGCTACTGCTGTACATGCTAGTACGTACGTTGCATGTCTCATTAGCATTTTAATTCTCCACCCAGAGGTGTGGGTTTTTTAAAAATTTTATTTTATTTTAAGTTTCAGGGTACACGTGCAGGATGTGAAGCTTTGTTATATAGGAAAACGTGTGCCATGATGGTTTACCGCACCTATCAACCCATCACCTAAGTATTAAGCCCAGCATGCATTAACTATTCTTCCTGATGCTTTCCCCCGACTCCCCACCACCCAACAGGCTCCAGTGTGTGTTGTTCCCCTCCCCATGTCCATGTGTTCTCATTTGTTCAGCTCCCACTTGTAAGTGAGAACATGCAGTGTTTGGCTGTCTGTTCCTGCATTAGTTTGCTGAGGATAATGGCGTCCAGTCCCATCCATGTTCCTGGAAAGGACATTATTTCATTCCTTTTTATGGCTGCATAGTATTCCATGGTGTATATGTACCACATTGTCTTTATCCACTCTATCATTGATGGGCATTTGAGCTGATTCCATGTCTTTGCTATTGTGAATGGTGCTGAAATAAAAACGTGTGCATGTATATTTATAATAGAATGATTTCTACTCTGTTGGGTATATACCCAGTAATGAGACTGCTGGGTCAAATGGTATTTCTGGTTCTAGGTCTTTGAGGAATTGCCACATTGTCTTCCACAATAGTTGAACTAATTTACATTCCCAACAGTGTAAAAGTGTTACTATCTCTCTACAGCTTTGTCAGTATCTTTTGTTTCTTGACTTTTTAAATAATCGCCTTTCTGACTGGCATGAGATGGTATCTCATTGTGGTTTTGATTTGCATTTCTCTGATGATCAGTGACACCATTTTTCATGTTTGTTGGCTGCATAAATGTCTTCTTTTGAGAAGTATTTGTTCATGTTCTTTGCCCATTTTTAAATAAGATTGTTTGTTTTTTCTTGTAACTTTATTTAAGTTCCTTGTAAACTCTGGATATTAGAACTTTGTCAGATGGATAGGTTGCAAACATTTTCTCTTATTCTGTAGGTTGTCTGTTTGTTCTAATGATAGTTTCTTTTGCTGTGCAGAAGCTCTTTAGTTTAATTAGATCCAGTTTGTCAATTTTTGCTTTTATTGCAATTTCTTTGCTGTTTTTGTCAAGAAATCTTTGCCCATGCCTATGTCCAGAATGGTATTGCCTATATTTTTCTTCTAGAGTTTTTATAGTTTGGGATTTTATGTTTAAGCTCTTTAGTTTAATTAGATCCCAGTTGTCAATTTTGGCTTTTGTTGCAATTGTTTTTGGTGTTTTAGTCATGAAGTCTGCCCATGCCTATGTCCTGAATGGTATTGCCTAGGTTTTCTTCTATGGTTTTTAGGGTTTTAGGTCTTATGTTTAAGTCTTTAATCCATCTTGAGTTAATTTTTATAGAAGATGTAAGGAAGGAATCCAGTTTCAGTTTTCTGCATATGACTAGGCAGTCCTCCCAGCACCATTTATTAAATAGGGAGCCCTTTCCCCATTGCTTGTTTTTGTCAGATTTGTCAAAGATCAGATGGTTGTAGATGTGTAGTATTATATCTGAGTTCTCTGTTCTGTTCCATTGGTTTATATGCCTGTTTTTGTACTAGTACCATGCTGCTTTGGTTACTGTAGCCTTGCAGTATAAAGTCAGGTAGAGTGATTCCTCCAGCTTTGTTCTTTTTGCTTAGGATTGTCTTGGCTATATGGGCTCCTTTTTAGTTCCATGTGAATTTTAAAATAGTTTTTTCTAATTCTGTGAATAATGTCAATGGTAGTTTAAGGGGAATAGAATTGAATCTATAAATTGCATTGGGCAGTATGGCCATTTTCATGATATTGAATCTTCCTATCCATGAACATGGAATGTTTTTTGATTTGTTTGTGTCCTCCCTGACTTCTTTGAGTAGTGGTTTGTAATTTTCCTTAGAGAGGTCCTTCACCTCCCTTGTTATCCGTATTCCTAGATATTTTATTCTCTTTGTAGCAATTGCGAATGGGAGTTCATTCATGATTTGGCTCTCTGCTAGTCTATTGGTGGTGTATAGGAAGGCTAGAAATTTTTGCACATTGATTTTGTATCCTGAGACTTTGCTGAAGTTTTTTATCAGCTTAAGAAGCTTTTGGGCTGAGACAATGGAGTTTTCTAGATACAGGATCATGTCATCTGAAACAATTTGACTTCCTCTCTTCCAATTTGGATACCCTTTATTTATTTATCTTGCCTGACTGCCCTGGCCAGAACTTCCATTACTATGTTGAATAGAAGTGGTGAGGGAGGGCATTCTTGTCTTGTGCCAGTTTCCAAGTGAAATGCTTCCAGTTTTTGCCCATTCAGTATGATATCGCTGTAGGTTTGTCATAGATGACTCTTATTATTTTGTGGTATTTTCCTTCAATGCCTAGTTTATTGAGAGTTTTTAACATGAAGGGATGTTGAATATTATTGTATGTTCCTTCAATACCTAGTTTATTGAGAGCTTTTAACATTAAGGGATGTTGAATATTATCAAAGGCCTTTTCTGGGTCTATTGAGATAATTGTGTGGTTTTTGTCCTTAGTTCTCATTATGTGATGAATTATATTTATTGATCTGTGGTTTGTTGCACCAACCTTGCATCCTGGGGATGAAGCCAACTTGATTGTGATCGATAAGCTTTTTGATGTGCTGCTGGATTTGATTCGCCAGTATTTTACTAAGGATTTTTGCATCAATTGATTTTGCATCAATATTCATCAGTGGCTTGAAGTTTTCATTTTTTGTTATATCTCTGCCAGGTTTTTGTATCAGGATGATACCAAAATGATTTAGGGAGGAGTCCCTCCTTTTCAATTGTTTGAAATAGTTTCAGAATAAATGGTGCCAGCTCCTCTTTGTACCTCTGGTAGAACTCAACTTTAAATCCACTGGCCCTGGGCTTCTTTTATCGGTTGGTCAGCTATTTATTACTGCCTCAATTTCAGAACTCATTATTGGTTTATTCTGTGATTCAACTTCTTCTCAGTTCAGTCTTGGGAGGATGTATGTGTCCAAAAATTTGTCCATTTATTCTAGATTTTCTAGTTTATTTGCACAGAGGTGGTTATAGTATTCTCTGATGGTCATTTATATTTCTGTGGGATCAGTGGTGATATCCCATTTATCATTTTTTATTGTTTCTATTTTATTCTTCTCTCTTTTCTTATTAGTCTAGCTAGTGGTCCATCTGTTTTGTTACTTTTTTTCAAAAAAATCAGCCCCTGGATTCATTTATTTTTAGAAGGGTTTTTTTGTGTCTGTATCTCCTTCAGTTACACTCTGATCCTGCTTATTTCTTGTCTTCTGCTAGCTTTGGGGTTTGTTTGCTCTTGGATCGCTAGTTCTTTTAGTTGTGATGTTAGGATGTCAATTTGAGATATTTCTATATTTTTGATGTGGGTACTTAGTACTATAAATTTCCCTCTGATCACTGCTTTAGCTGCATCCCAGAGATTCTGGTACTTTGTCTCTTTGTTCTCACTGGTTTCAAAGAACTTCTTGATTTTTGCCCTTATTTCATTATTTCCCTAGGAGTCATTCAGGAGCAGGTTTTTCAATTTTCATGTAGTTATGTGGTTTTGAGTGAGTTTCTTAATCTTGAGTTCAAATTCGATTGCACTGTGGTCTGAGAGACTGTTTATTATTTCAGTTCTTTTGCATTTGCTGAGGAGTGTATTACTTCCAATTATGTGATCAATTTTAGAGTAAGTGCCATGTGGTGCCAATAAGGATGCATATTCTGTTGTGCTTTGGTGGAGAGTTCTGTAGATATCTATCAGGTCCACTTAATTCAGAGCTGAGTTCAAGTCCTAAATATTTTTGTTAATTTTTTGTCTCAATGATCTGTCAAATATTGACAATGGGGTGTGAAATTCTCCCACTATTACGGTGTAGTAGTCCTCTAAGAACTTGTTTTGTGAAACTGGGTGCTCCATGTATTGGGTGCATATATATTCAGGATAGTTGGCTCTTCTTGTTGAATTGAACCCTTTACCATTATGTAATGCCCTTCTTTGTCTTTTTTGATCTTTGTTTGTTTAGTCTGTTTTCTCAGAAACTAGGATTGCAACTCCTGCTTTTTTCTGCTTTCCATTTGCTTGGTAAATTTTCTTCCATCCCTTTATTTTGAGCCTATGTGTGTTTATGCATGTGAGATGGGTCTCTTGAATATAGCACACTGATGGGTCTTCTCTTTTTGTACAGCTTGCCATTCTGTGTCTTTTAATTGGGGCATTTAATCCATTTGCATTTAAGGGTAATATTGTTATATGTGAATTTGATGCTGTCATCATGATACTGGCTAGTTATTTTGTGGAGTCATTAATGTAGTTGTTTCACAGTATCATTGGTGTGTGTCATTCAGTGTTTTCTTTTTTTTTTTTTGTAGGAGCTGGTAATGTTTTTTATGGTGGTAGTGGTTGTTTTTCTTCCATATTTAGTGCCTCCTTCAGGAACTCTTGCAAGGCTTCCTTCAGGAACTTTGAAGTACTTCCTTCAGGAACTCAGGGTTAAGGTAGGTGTTAATAGTCAACAGTAGCATGTATTTATATGTATTCATTTGAAAGTTGAATGTATCATTCCTGAGTGCAGAAATTATTGCTCAAATAGGTTTTTGATGTGTTGGAGATACTGGGGAAACAATTCAGAAAGAAGTCTTTATAATTATGGTACATATATAAAATGTTTATAATTTCTTGAGTATAGTGTATTATCTCAGAATAATTCAGAATGTTTCTAATTTAACAAAATAATTTGAAACATTTATCATTGTTCCTTTCATTTCAGTTTGCTTTTTTCTGTAACCTGTCTATTCATCATCATCATAAGTAATATAAACATAAAACAGATAACCACAAATGTATAAGATTGTTATATAGTTTCTAAACACATTGATTTCCCTTCAGATTCCTAATTACATATTTCAAAAACACAATGTATTCATATTCCTTTATTATATTTTAACTCTAAAATCTGTTCCCTAATTATAGTCCACTGCTTGCTCATACTATCATGAAACATTTGTATAGAACAGATCATCTGTAACATGAGCAAATAATTGAAAGCTTGAAATACATTTCAAGAACCTGCTTCAATCTGTAAGCAAGAGGAAAAGAGTTTAAGTTCCACAGCTAGGCAATGGAGAACAAACACTGTTGTATCATTTTAAAACCAAGTATTGGATGTGAATTTTAGAATATAATTCATCTTACTAACCTAACACAATAAATTCTGGGGTAAAAATATCTTAACACATTTTAAATATATTTTTCACACAAATGCCTTGAACTTTTTTTGTATTTTTTGTATGTATAATTGACATATTCCACCTTTATAAACTTAAGGCTTGTTCTAATTGCATACAATAAGAGCCTGCAAGAGCCAGTGGTTACAAATTTGTAGTCAGCCCAAATCATGTTTGGTTTCCATACAAATGATCTTAACTTTTGCATATTTTGTGATAATAAACATTATCTTCATAAGGCATTTTATTAAACAAATACCAGTATTTGTTAAAAATATTACACAAAACAGGACAATAAATATTAATTGCAGAAAGAACCATCTGCAAAAACAATAAAAGTTTATGCTAATATTGATTTAGAGGAAAATAACGATTTTTTAAATAATTTCAACTTCTATTTTAGATTCAGGGGGCACATTTGCAGGCTTGTTACAAGGGTATATTGTATGGCACTAAGGTTTGGGGTACAAATTATACCTTCACCCAGATAGTGACCACAGCACCCAATAGGTAGTTTTTCAGTTCTTGCCTCCCCTCCTTCTCTCCCTCTTCTAGTAGTACCCAGTGTCTATTGTTTCCATCTTTATGTCTGTTTTTATGCCTGATGTTCAGCTCCCACTTATAAGTGAGACCACACAGTATTTATTTTCTGTTCCTCAATTAATTTGCTTTAGATAGTGGCCTCCAGTTTTATATATGTTGCTGCAAAAGACAATATTTTGTTCGTTTTTGTGACTGCATAGTATTTCTTGATCCATTTCATTGCTGATGGGCACCT
Organism: Pongo pygmaeus; assembly: GCF_028885625.2. Classification (NCBI taxonomy): domain Eukaryota; kingdom Metazoa; phylum Chordata; class Mammalia; order Primates; family Hominidae; genus Pongo; species Pongo pygmaeus. The sequence goes on from NC_072376.2 coordinate 188,513,724, forward strand.
AGGTTGATTTCACGTAATTGTTATTGTGAATAGTGCTGAAATGAACATATGAGGGCATGTGTCCTTTTGGTAGAATGATTCATTTTCCTTTGGGTATGTATCCAGTGATGGGATTGCTGGGCGAATTGTAGTTCTAAGTTCTTTGAGAAATTTCCAAACTGCTTTCCATAGCGGCTGAACTAATTTACATTTCTATCAACAGTGTATAAGTGTTCCTTTTTCAGTGTATAAGGTTCCATAACCTTGTCAACATCTGTTATTTTCTTCACTTTTTAATAATAATCATTCTGGCTGTTGTGAGATGGTATCTCATTATGGTTTCGATTTCCATTTATCTGATGATTAGTGATATTAAGCATGTTTTCATATGCTTATCGGTTGCTTGTATTTCTTGTTTTGAAACATGTCTGTTTATGTTCTTTGCCAAGTATTTCATGAGGTTATTTGGTTTTTGCTTGTTTATTTGTTTAAGTCAAGTACAGATTCTGATAATTAGACCTTTGTCTTATGTATAGTTTGTGAATATTTGCTCCCATTCTGTAGGTTGCCTGTTTACTCTGTTGATAGTTTATTTTGCTATGCAGAAGCTCCTTAGTTTAATTAGATTCCACTTGTCAATTTTCATTTTGGTTGCAATTGCTTTTAAAGGCTTAGTCATAAATTCTTTCCCAAGGCTGAGTCCAGAATGGCATTTCCAAGGTTTTCTTCTAGAATTTTTATAGTTTGAGGTCTTATATTTAAATCTTTTATCCATTTTGAGGTAAATTTTGTATATGGAGAAAGACAAGGGTCCAGTTTCATTCTTCTGCATATAGCTAGCCAGTTATCACAGCACCATTTATTGAATAGGGAGTCTGTTCCCCATTACTTGTTAGCTTTGTCAAAGAAGAGATGGTTGTAGGTGTGTAGTTATATTTCTGGCTTCTCTATTCTGTTCCATTGGTGCATGGGTTTTTGTAGCAGTACCATGCTGTTTTGGCTACTGTAGCCTTATAATATAGTTTGAAGTCAGGAGATGTGATGCCTCTAGCTTTGTTCTTTTTCCTTAGGATTGCTTTGGCTATTCAAGCTGTTCTTTGGCATCCATATGGATCTTAGAGTAGTTATTTTTTTTTCTAATTCTGTGGAAAATGACATTATTATTTTGATAGGAATAGTGTTGCATCTTTAGGTTGCTTTAGGCAATGTGGCTATTTTAATGATACTGATTATTCTAATCCATGAGCATGGAATTTTTTTTCCCAATTCTGTGGCATCTATTATTTATTTTGGCAGTGTTTTGTAGTCATTTTTGTAAACATCTTTTGCCTCCTTGATTAGATGCATTCCTGGGTATTCTGTGTGTGTGTGTGTGTGTGTGTGTGTGTGTGTGTGTGTGTGGCTACTGGAAATGCCTGTTGCATTCCTGATTTGGCTCTCATCTTGATTGTTATTCGTGGATAGATTTTGGTATACTGTGTCTCTATTTTCATTTATTTCTAAGAATTTTTTGATTTCTGCCTTAATTTCATCATATACCCAAAAGTCATTCAGGAACAAGTTGTTTTATTTAAATGCAACTTTGTAGTTTTGAGAGGTCTTCTTGATATTGGTTTATATTTTTATTCCCCTATGGTCCAATAATAGGTATGGCTGGCATGATTTTCATTTTTTTAATATTTATTGAGACTTTCTTTACAGCTGAGCATGTGGTTGATTGTAGAGTTTGTTCTGTATGCAGATGAGAATAATGTATTTTTTGTGGCTGTTGGATGGAGTACTCTTCGTCTCTTTTTTTAAGTATGAAATTTGGTTTGCACATACAGAAAAATAAAATTGATAAAATATCTAAAAATAAATTTTAAAAAAGAATAATAAATATGTGTTCATATTGTGTTTATCAAATTATTAATCAGGTAATTATACTTAGGTGATTTTTTTTAAAAAGCAAAGGATCAATTAGCTAAACCTTAATTATGTGTTTTAAGAAATGTAAAAAAAAATGGGCTGGATGCAGTGGCTCATGCCTGTAAACTCAGCACTTTGGAAGGCAGGGGCAGGAGGATTACTGGAGAATAGGAGTTTGACACCAGCCTAGGCAACATAACCCAGTCTCTACTAAAATTTTTAAAAAATTAGCTGAGTATGGTGGTGCACACCTGTAATCCTAACTACTCAGGATACTGAAGTAGGAAGATCCCTTGAGCCCAGAAGTTCCAGGTTGCAGTTAGCTATGATTATGCCACTGCACTCCAGCTTAGGTGATAGAGAGACACCTGTCTATTAAAAAAATTCTAGAAAGGGAAGTAATGAAATCAAAATTGCCTTATCAGGTATTCAAAGGTAAACTAAAACTACAAATAAGAGTGTAGCACTGGTTTATGTGTGAGTTAAGAGAGATTAAAGGTACCTAAAATTTACAAAAGTAGATAGAAAGCATATAGGTAGCATAATGGTGTTAGCATTGTATAATAAATCATTGGGACTAAGATAAATATAGATGCACCAACTGAGTAGCTATCTAAAATTAAAATATTTTATCACTGTAACTTCCCAATATTTAAATGTAAATCTGAAACAAAAATATTACCAAAAGTAAGGTATTTACAATTTCAAAGCCAAAAAAGCTACATTAGAATAAAACTAAGAAAACATCAAAAAATGTATATATATGTGATTACATTAAAATATGACATGATAATGTCACATGGCAAAAATATGGTAATGTCAAAAGTCAAACAAAAAGTGAGAAAAATTCAGTTCTTATTTCATAGAAGGACCTGATACGTTTTTATAAATAAAATCCTACAAATTAATTCAAATAATGATCTAAAAGCAAGAACAAAAACAGGTTTACAGAGAACAGAAATAGATATGGCTCTTTGGTATAAAAATTGAATCTCACTATTATGTACAAGAAGACAAATTAAATTTTCAGAAACATATCCTGCTTTGTCCCTCAGACTGGCAAAAATTATTATGCTGAATTGTGTTACTGTGATAACTGTAAATTATGGAAATGTGTTGACAAGCAGATGAAAAAATTTTCACTCAAAACACTGCACACAGTATTAAAAATGTGTGTAATATCTTCTAAAGGCAATCCACAAAAATAACAATTCACTGTCCATTTGGCTCAAGTAACCCTTGTCTAGGAATTTATCCTATAGAAATATGTGCAACTTCATGCAGTCATTCCTTACTTAGCATAAAAATTGTCAGGACAAAATGTATGGTTGTGTAGCTTATGCATGGCAAAAACAGGGTTGGTAGATGATTAATTTTGTACATCAGCCTGACAACACCATGAGGTGTCCAGATTAAGTATTATTTCTGGTCATGTCTGTGACGATATGTCTGAATGAGATTAGCCTTTGAATCGGTGGACTCAGTGAAGTAGATGGCCCTGCCCAGTGTGGGTGAGCATATCCAATCTGCTGAAGGCTTGAGCATAGCAAAACTACTGAGGAAGGAGAAATTTGTGTCTTTTTCTTCCTGCCTGTCTGCATCACCTGGAATATTGGCTATGCCCTTGGTCTGGGATTTATACTACGAGCTCCCATGGTCCTCAAACCTTGGGACTCCAACTGGAATAACACCACCAGTTTCCCTGAGCCTCCAGCTTGAAGACAGTGGATTGTGAGACTTCATCTCCATAACTGCATGAGCCAATTCCTCACAATTATATAAATAAATAAATAAATGAATAAATAAATAAAACCATTTTTCCACCTCTGAAAAACTGTGACTAATACAATGGGGCAAAAGAAAAATAAAGGCTCATATATAGATGAGCCAGCTATATAGAGCCAGAAGAAGATATGCCTTCTAAATAATATGCAAACCATTAACAAGGCAGGGGAGACCTAAATTCTTTCCTATGGGGAAAAGAGGGGCTGAGAAATACAAATTTTATCCTGGTGGGACAGAAGTCTACTTAAAAATTAATTCAAGTACTAGGAAAAATCTTTAACAACGGGCATTATTTTGAAAAACTTTATTGTTCTACAACCTGATATTACTAAATTAAACTTAGGGAAATTGGACAAAATAAAGTTAAAGGTATATATTCCAAGGCTGGGTAAACTATACATAATCTAAAAATATTATCCTATTTAGCAAATATTTTAACATTGACACTATTTTCTCAAGTTGAAGGCTTAATAGTTAAAAATATGTACTTTGAAATATTATCAGTTCTCTAATAGCATCAGTTTCTGAAGGTTTTCATTTTTTATTTTTAGTCAATAGAATACCAACCAAAAAATACTTATTTATACTTTATTGTTTAAATATTTTATAAAGTTGTTTGAAATTTATAGTAGTAGTTGTATTTTTAGCAAAATATATTCAATACTTGTGGAAAATTTATTGTCATCACAGATATTTTAACATGTATCAACTTATAAATTTATATTTTAAATACTATACATTTCTGAGTGTTAAGTCTAATTCAATAAACATGTTTTGAGTCATTTGGGTCTGGTGCTAGGTAATTGGCATAAAAAGCCCCAAATGACCAGCATCTAATTTCAAATAATTCAATGCTGACATGACAAATTCTACTTTTGTTTTTACTATATTGGCAGTCAAAGCTCTCAGAAATTGATCATGTATTCCAACATCAATAATCATTGAAGTTTAATATTTAAATGACAATTAACTTATAATATCAAGAATACAAGAGGATAAATAGAAAAGATGAATTCAAATTCTACAGAAAGTATGACTATACATCAAAAATTATACATGTTTAAACCAATAAAGTATCTATTATTGTATACATTTTTACCTGTTATTTGAAAGTATATAGTTTTGGCAGTTTTTTTTTTTTTTGATTCCTTAGGGGTTTCTATATAGAAGATCATATAATCTGCCAACAGGGACAATTTTACTTCTTGCTTATTTATTTGGGTGTCTTTTATTTCTTTTCCTTTCCTGACTCCTATGCTGAATAGAAGTGGTTTGAGTAGGTAATTTTTACCTTTCACTGTTAAAATGGTGTATCAAATTAATAGATTTTTGTATGTTAAACCACCTTTGTGTCCTAAGGATAAATCCCATTTAGCCGTAGTGTGTGATCCTTTTAATGTGCTATTGAATTTGGTTTATTATTATTTTGTTAAGGAATTTTGCATGTCTACCAGGAAGATTGTCCTGTAGTTCCAGCACTTTGGGAGGTTGAGGCAGGACAATCACTTGAGGCTAAGAGTTTGAGACCAGCCTGGGCAACATAGGGAGACCCTGTCTCCACAAAAAACTTTAAAATACATTAGCTGGGTATGGCAGTGCATGCCTGTAGTCCCAACTACTGGGGGACTGAGGTGGGAAGATCATTCGAGCCCAGGAGTTCAAGGCTGCAGTGGGCCATGATGGTGCCACTGCATGCCAGTCTGGGTGACAGAGCAAGATCCTGCCCCCCCCAAAAAAATTAAAAAGACAAAACAACAACAACAAAACCCTCTTAGTTTTGCTTCTTTTTTCTATTGTTTTTCTATTCTGTTTTATTTATTAATCTTTATTATTTTCTTCCTTCTGCTAACTTTGTATTTAGTTTGTTCTTTTGTTAGTTCCTTGGAATGTAAGGTGAGGTTGTTTATGTAAGATTTTTCTTATTTTTTAATGTAGGCATTGATTGCTATAACATAATCATTTAGTATTGCTTTTGTTGCATCCCAGGCATTTTGTATATTCTGTTTGGGGTTTTATTTTTGTCTCAATTTATTTCTTAATTCTCTTTCTATTTTTTGTTTGACTCAATGGTTGTTCAAAAATATATTGTTTAACTTTAACCTATTTGTGAATTCTCTAGTTTTCTTTCTGCAATTGATTTCTAATTTCATTCCATTGTCGTTAGAAAAGATACCTGGTATGATTTCAATTTGGTAAGACTTGCTTTGTGATATAACATGCTATATCTATCCTGGAGAATGTTTCATGTGCCCTTGAGAAGAATGTGTATTCTGTGGTTGTTGGGTTAAAAGTTTTGTCTGTCTGTCATGCCCATTCGGTCTATAGTATTTTCAAGTCCAGTGTTTCTTTATTGATTCTTTGTTGGGTGAACCTATCCATTATTAATAGTAAGTTATTGAAGCCCCGTAGTATTATATTACAATTTTTCCTTTCAGTTCTGTCAATGTTTGTTTTATATATTTAGATGTTTTAACTAACAGATAAATGAAACTGAAAACCACAATGAGACATCATGTCACACCTATTAGAATGGATATTAGAGTGAAAAAACAAATGCTAGTGATGATATGGAGAAAAAGGAATGCTTGTACACTGTTGGTGGGAATGCAAAATGGTGCACCTGCTATGGAAAACAGTATGGAGGTTCCTAAAAATAATTTAAAAATAGAACCACCAAATGGTCTAGCAATTTCACTTCTGGGTGTTTATTCAAAGTAATTGAAATATGTATCTCAAATAAATATTAACACTCCCATGTTCATTGCTGTGCTATTCACAACAGCTAAGATGTAGAAACAACCTAAATGTTCATTGACAGATAAATTGATAAAGGTATGGTAAATACATACAATGGAATATTATTTAGCCTTAAAGAAGAATAAAATCCTGCAATATGCAACAACATGGATAAAAATTAGGACTTAATGCTACATGAAATGTCAGTCACAAAAGGACAAATACTGGAAGATTGCAGTTATGTGACCTGTCTAAAATAGTCAAACTCATAGAAGCAAAGATTAGAATGGTGATTGTAAGGGATCAGTGGAGAAGAAAATGGAGACTTGCCAATTAATTTATATAAAATGTACATTATGCAAGATGCATAAGTTTTAGATATCTGCTGTACAAACACTGTTCCTGTAGAAAACAATTTTGCATTGTACACTTCAAAATCTATTAAGAGTGTAGATCTAAGACAATAAAATCATCTAATTATAGTATCTTTAATAACTATTTATGTTAACCTTTGTTATCTACCCTTTCTTTTAAAACCTAACATAATTTGTAGAGACAGTTATGTTCCTAAATATTAGAACCATGCTAGGTAAAATATTAGTCTACTCTTTTTGTTTTCAGTAACTGTATAAGATTACTAAGGATAGAAATACTCTTTTACATTGTTTTAAAAATCTTCCAAGTAAATGTTCAATTAGTACCTATTAAAGTGGTAACTATACAAATCAAATGAGAATGAAAGTCTGACTTGTGAGGAAGAAAATGGCAGTTACATAGGGCTGGATGAAGGGAGTAAATTGAAGAGTTGGATAACCATGAAAACAGGTAGCTGAAAACTCTTCTTCTTTTTATTTCCAGCAGCAAAGTGACCTTTCCAACCTGGGAAATAATGTTAATTCTAAAAGTAGGAAATACTAAATCAAATTGTTTGCCTCCCTTGAACTTATGCAACTCAACAAAGAAGAAAACATATGAACTACACATGAATGACCTTCCTGCTAGTTGAAAAGAAAGACCTGAGGTCATTGTCCACTTGGATTAGCTTTTCATGTGTTTCAGGAAATATTTTACGAATTTTAAATGGATAGAAAAACATCTCCATTGTTATTTTCCAAGGTGATCATTGTATTTTTCACTTAAATGTTACATAATTATATGGTTTCAATTTGTATTTGTTTCTGTTTAAGGTATTGAAATGTTTCTAAGAAAATATAGAAATATATAGTATGTATTTTTTAGCTTAGATCATCTTTTATATTCAAATTATTTGTTATAGCATATAAAAACTCCAAATCATAAATGATATTAAAAGGAATATCAGTATAAATGGTTTAACATATGATTTTAAAAGAATTTTGTTACAGATATATTTTAATGACATTGAGAGAGAATTTTCTACATATACAGATGTTCCTTGACTTGTAATAGGGTTACATTCTAATAAACATCGCCAATTGAAAATATTGTAAGTTGAAAATGCATTTAATACACTTAACCTACAGAATATAATAGCTTAGCTTAGCCTACCTTAAACACACTCAGAACACTTACATGGGCCAAATCATGAACAGAAAGTCTATTTTATAATAAAGTGTTGAATAGCTCATGAAACTTATTGAATACTACATTGAAAGTAAAAAACATAAATGTCTTCTTTTGAGAAGTGTCTGTTCATATCTTTTGCCCACTTGTCAGTGGGGCTGTTTGTTTTTTTCTTGTAAATTTGTTTGTGTTCTTTGTAGATTCTGGGTATTAGCCCTTTGTCAGATGAGTAGATTGCAAAAATTTTCTCCCATTCTGTAGGTTGCCTGTTCACTCTGATGGTAGTTTCTTTTGCTGTGCAGAAACTCTTTAGTTTAATTAGATCCCATTTGTCAATGTTGGCTTTTGTTGCTATTGCTTTTTGTGTTTTAGTCATGAAGTCCTTGCCCATGACTATGTCCTGAATGGTACTGTCTAGGTTTTCTTCTAGGGTTTTTATGATTTTAGGTCTAATATTTAAGTCTTTAATCCATCTTGAATTAATTTTTGTATAAGGTGTAAGGAAGGGATCCAGTTTCAGCTTTCTACAAATGGCTAGCCAGTTTTCCCAGCACCATTTATTAAATAGGGAATCCTTTCCCTATTTCTTGTTTTTCTCAGGTTTGCAAAGATCAAATGGTTGTAGATGTGTGGTATTCTTTCTGAGGGCTCTGTTCCATTCCATTGGTCTGTATCTCTGTTTTGGTACCAGTGCCATGCTGTTTTGGTTACTGTAGCCTTGTAGTGTAGTTTGAAGTCAGGTAGCGTGATGCCTCCAGCTTTGTTCTTTTGGCCTAGGATTGTCTTGGCAATGTGGGCTCTTTTTTGGTTCCATATGAACTTTAAAGTAGTTTTTTCCAATTCTGGGAAGAAAGAAAGTCATTGGTAGCTTGATGGGGATGGCATTGAATCTATAAATTACCTTGGGCAGTATGGCCATTTTCACGATATTGATTCTTCCTATCCGTGAGCACGGAATGTTCTTCCATTTGTTCGTGTCCTCTTTTATTTCGTTGAGCAGTGGTTTGTAGTTCTCCTTGAAGAGGTTCTTCACCTCCCTTGTAAGTTGGATTCCTAGGTATTTTATTCTCTTTGAAGCAATTGTGAATGGGAGTTCACTCATGATTTGGCCCTCTGTCTGTTATTGGTGTATAAGAATGCTTGTGATTTTTGCACATTGATTTTTGTATCCTGAGACTTTGCTGGAGTTGCTTATCAACTTAAGGAGATTTTGGGCTGAGGTGATGGGGTTTTCTAAATATACAATCATGTCATCTGCAAACGGACAATTTGACTTCCTCTTTTCCTAATTGAATACCCTTTATTTTTTTCTCCTGCCTGATTGCCCTGGCCAGAACTTCCAACACTATGTTGAATAGGAGTGGTGAGAGAGGGCTTCCCTGTCTTGTGCCAGTTTCCAAAGGGAATGTTTCCAGTTTTTCCCCATTCAGTATGATATTGGCTGTGGGTTTGTCATAAATAGCTCAAAAGAAGACATTGATGCAGCCGACAGACATGAAAAAATGCTCATCATCACTGGCCATCAAAGAAACGCAAATCAAAACCACAATGAGACACCATCTCACACCAGTTAGAATGGCTGCCATTAAAAGTCAGGAAATAACAGGTGCTGGAGAGGATGTGGAGAAATAGGAACACTTTTACACTGCTGGTGGGACTGTAAACTAGTTCAACCATTGTGGAAGTCAGTGTGGCAATTCCTCAAGGATCTAGAACTAGAAATACCATTTGACCCAGCCATCCCATTATTGGGTATATACCCAAAGGATTATAAATCATGCCGCTATAAAGACACATGCAAATGTATGTTTATTGTGGCACTATTCACAATAGCAAAGACTTGGAACCAACCCAAATGTCCATCAATGATAGACTGGATTAAGAAAATGTGGCACATATATACCATGGAATACTATGCACCCCTAAAAAAGGATGAGTTCATGTCCTTTGCAGGGACATGGATGAAGCTGGAAACCATCATTCTCAGCAAACTATCACAAGGACAAAAAACCAAACACCACATGTTCTCACTCATAGGTGGGAATTGAACAGTGAGAACACTTGGACACAGGAAGGGGAACATCACACACCGGTGCCTGTTGTGGGGTGGGGGGAGGGGAGAGGGATAGCATTAGGAGATATACCTAATGTAAATGACGAGTTAATGGGTGCAGCACACCAACATGGCACATGTATGCATATGTAACAAACCTGCACGCTGTGCACATGTACCCTAGAACTTAAAGTATTAAAAAAAAAAAAAGTAAAAAAACAGAATGGTTGTATGGGTACTCAAAGTTTGGTTTCTACTGAATGCGTATGACTTTTGCAAGATCATAAAGTTGAAAAATTGTAAATTGAATCATAAGTTGGAAACTGTAAATACAAACTGTATAGTTAAAAACTTTCTATGCATAGACCCAATGGTTCATTAAATCAAATTTTAGAATATTACAAATCAACTTAACAAGGCAAAAATTTAAGTAGAAGCTTTTTAATCAATTTAGGGAAAAAAGTGTAATTTGTGAAATCTTTATATGAATTGATATTTAAAGCAAAAATTCCCAAGAGGTAAATAATTTCCTTTCATGATATTTATAAGTTTCTACCTTGTTTTTTACTTAGGTATGTAATTGTTTATTACCCTTACTGTCTACTCTTGAGAATGTATTTCAAATCAATATAGTCTCAAAAGACTTTAAAAATACAAGAGCCTCAATAATACTGTCAAATCAAGCACACATAATTTATGTGAATGCTGCTCATAGCAAACTGACTTTAAAAGAGACCGCTTTGTCATAAAATTGATTTTGAAATCATGAACAAAGCAAGAAAATACATTTTTAAGGTAACTATAATGGCAAGATATAGATATGAGACCAGTCAACTTGTCTGTGTTTTGGTCATTTGTTAGATTCTGTTATTAATTACTTTTTTAGTTTTTTTTTTTTTTTTTTTTTTTTTTTTGAGACAGAGTCTCGCTCTGTCACCCAGGCTGGAGTGCAGTGGCGCCGTCTCGGCTCACTGCAAGCTCCGCCTCCTGGGTTCACACCATTCTCCTGCCTCAGCCTCCTGAATAGCTGGGACTACAGGTGCCCGCCACCACGCCCGGCTAATTTTTTATACTTTCAGTAGAGATGGGGTTTCAACGTGTTAGCCAGGATGGTCTCGATCTCCTGACCTCGTGATCCACCTGCCTTGGCCTCCCAAAGTGCTGAGATTACAGGCGTGAGCCACCGTGCTCGGCCAGTACTTTCAATCTCTACCAATTAGTACCAGATAATATATTTAATTATCTGAGAATAGCTTTGTAAAAAGAATTTGTATGAGTTTTTTTCTCTCAAATCTATAGGTATCACTGGAGAAATGTTATCAGAGAATAGTGCCTTTTAAAGATTTGCAGAAAAATGAGATAAATACAATGCAAAATTTTGTCAAAGTTGAAATGTTAATTATTATTTTCTTAGAATTTCCCTTTTAATTTTTATAGATAAAGATAATGCCATCATATTATTAAAAGCAACAAATGATAAAGCATCATGAACCTATTGTGCCAACGTTTTTAATAATAGAACATTATTCAATATTTGCATTCCATAGTGGGAAGTTTAAAAGAGAGAAAGATGACATAATTGATTTAGAAATTAGCACTTTTATAGAAGCCTTCAGTAAGAGAAATTTATATTGGCAATGTTCTTATATGTTGTTAAAATTATAATTGTGGATCTTTTGAACGTTTAGCTTAAGTTATATTGATGTTAAAGTGCTATAATGAGGGGTGAAAAAATAAAAACCAATTTAATTAGTAACTAAAACATGATCCTTTCATTTTATATAACACCAACACTGAACATTTTATATCATTTTTTCCAAAATTCTCTCACACTCATACAGTTTAAAATAGATATTTATATACCAGATTTTTATTTTACTTTATATATGCAATGAGAGCTCTTAGCTGCCAAAACAAGTGATGTCACTCTATTTATTTTTAAATGAAAGGGATTAATAAAGGAATTTTAGGTACTTCACAGAACTTATAAGGCCTATGGAAATAGACTGTTAAGTTTACAAAAATGTCCCCCCAAATCAGGGCTAGTAGTCCAAATTGCAGGGCCCAGGGCAAAATTATCATGTGCAGCCCTTTGTTCAAATAGTATGAAAAAAATGTGCTGTTAAAAAGATAAAATATAAAGTTTTTTCATTCTTTGGTGGTCTCTCTTCTCATATTGTTTTTTATTTGTTACTTCATGTCGCTCTGAATAAATAAAAATTAAAAGGTAATATATGAAAATAAATTTTAACATTTATCTTTATAACATCCAACAGCAATTTTAGGTGCAAACGTAAGAATATTTCATTAGTAGGCAGAGGCATTAAAGTTACACAATCTCTATGTTATAGCTTCTACATGTGTATTTTGTTCTTAGCAGAGAATTGGAAATACTGCACAAAACCAACTCAACTGTTTTTGAAACCAGCCCAATTTTGTCTCATAGAACTGATGTTTACAGTTTCTTTTGAGTAAACATAGAACTTGACCCTCCCAGTCTTAAAACTTGATCATGTTACATTTGTCTTATATGAGTTTCTTTCTCAGGAAACCAACCATCAGGCCTCCCAGGTAGTATCAAGAAGTGAAACTCACCAGATTATCATATATAGATAATGAGACACCAGATCCCTTACCCATCATGATTGCCTAACTGACCCCTTGTTTTGTATTGACTCATTCCCCTTCCTTACCCCTCCCTAATTCTGGTTTTCCCATATGTAGTTACATGTCTTTCCTGCTATATAAACCTCTCATTTTAGTTGGTCAGATAAATGGATTTGAAACTGATTTCCTGTTCTCCTTGGCTGTCACACTTCTTTCCTGGCAATACTTGCTGTCTCAGTGATTGGGTTTCTGTGCAGCAGGCAGCAGTACCTAGAGCGAACTGTTGGCATTTTAGTAAAATTTTTGGTTGACACACATTCTGCCAATACTCTCTACTTTTGATTTATTGCTGAGTGAGGGAAGGACTTAAAGATAAGGAACTACGGGTTTCACTATCTTTCCCTTTCCTTCATTATTTTAGGTGTAAATTATTTACATGTTAATAGTTGATGAGTGCAGAGGTGTAAAACAAGTTAAGGTGATGTTCCTTGGTTGCTCTTGTTTCTTAAAAGCCCATTGCCATCTTTTGATGTTTGAAGTAAGTTCTGGTTCAAATGGGAAGTGTGGCCTCTTGGGACAGTTAACCAACAACGCATATTCAGTTGTGAAGCTTAACACGCTTACCTTGTACTCCCTTTGGGTCTCTCTGAACACCAAATCATCTGTGGTCTATTAGGGTTCTGTGCTAATGGGGGCATTGCAAACACTCTATGTGAACGGGGAAACAAAAAACAGTGGTAGAAATGAATATTGCACATATCTACTCTGCTCACATGCATGTTCCATTGTCTCATTATACTTCAGTTATGAAATACAGGTTCAAAGATAAAAATCATTAAGAATTCAAAATGATAAGAGCAGGACATTAAACCAGGAGTGGGGTCCTTCTAGGCACAGTGTCCTGTGGGACTGCACATGTCTAATTCCCATGAAGTTGTCCTAAACAAATGGAATAGAACTGACCTTATGAAGAAAGGTTTGCTCTTAGAATTACCAAATACTAAGCGTCAGAACCTAACTTAGCTGTGATGGTACTAATGATAATGATGGTTCATCAAAAATGCTTTAGTTGTCTTCCCAACCACCACTGACTCCCTAAAACCAAATGACATTCCTACCACTTATGCCTGAAAAAACAGATTTCATGTCAGTTTTTTTTTTCTGGATCAAATTCTTATATTTGTACAGCTCTAATACATCCTAAATCACTCACCTGCATATTAGTGGCAAGAAAGACTCTTATTTGTGGAAGCATGACTTATGATATGCTTATTTCCCAAGATAAAGAAATTAAATTAATATTTGTGTTGTTTTAAATTTCAGTCTATTATGTTTACAACTGCTGTGAACATTCACATACAAATATTTTTGTAGATTTAAATTGTCTTTATCTTAGTTAAATACATAGAAGTTTCATTAATGAGTCATACATTGAGTAAACTATTAACATGATAAGAAATTGCCACTGTCTTTCATAGAAACCATACTGAATTCCCATCAAGCAACTTGTGAGTTTTAGTTGCTCCACATCCTTACATTACAATGCACCTAGTACTGCCACACTCTTTTAACATTACCATTTTAATAAGGCAATATCAGTAGAATAATTTCATTTTAAATTGCACTTATAAAGGAGTATTAGAATTGAGCGCTTGTTTTTTTGTGCATATTTGTTATTTATATTAGTATCCTGGCTCCAGGTTAAAATACTATACACAATTTTATAAGCTCAACCATAGGTAATTGCAAAGCTTTGCCTATCAAGCCTTATGGGGAGAAAGCTGCCCTCCCAAATCAGACTTGGTGCTGGTGCACAGTCAGTACATTGTAGTTTTCTAGAAAAAGCTGCAGTGAAGAACTTGGGCCACTCTAGCTGGCCTTGCACATATGCATATCTACATCTCTAGCTCAGATGCCTCCTTTTGCCTGCATGAGACCTCCTAATTAGGTTGGCTAGGGCACTTTTTGCCATTCTGACTCAGCAGTTTTCCACTCCACACCCTTCCAGTTTCCTTCTTCCTAGCCCCCTCAGGCCCATAAAAAGGCAGGACACTGGCCAGGTGGGGTGGCTCATGCCTGTAATCCCAGTACTTTGGGAGACCAAGGTGGGTGGATCACCTGAGGTCAGGAGTTCGAGAACAGCTTGGCCAACTTGGTGAAACCCCGTCTTGACAAAAAATACAGCAATTAGGTAGGCATGGTGGTGCACAGCTGTAATCCCAGCTACTCGGGAGGCTGAGGCAGGAGAATCGCTTGAACCTGGGAGGCGGAGATGGTCGTGAGCCGAGATCGTGCCACTGCACTCCAGCCTGGCGACAAAGCAAGACTCCATCTCAAAAAAAAAAGCAGGACACTTTTGTTAGGACTTCCTTGGCAAAGGGATGATTCTCTCCCATCTGTGCTATGTGTCCTTTGATCCTTGCCTGATACCACTCTGTGGGAAAAAATAGAACACGCAGACCTGGAACTTTTTCTTTACTTCTGGTATTCACAGTCACAGTAAATACAGACTTCATTATTACTTTCAGTTTGCCTTGTTATCCTAATTGACAACTGCAAATACTAGGTAAGTCAACAAATATGCAGTCGGTCCTCCCTATGCATGGGTTTCACATTCCTGAATTCAACCAGCCATGGATAGAAAATACGCTGGGGGCCGGGCGTGGTGGCTCACCCCTGTACAATCCCAGCACTTTGAGAGGCCGAGGCAAGTGGATCACGAGGTCAGGAGAACGAGACCATCCTGGCTAACACCGTGAAACCCCGTCTGTACTAAAAATACAAAAAAATTAGCCGGGCGTGGTGGCGGGTGCCTGTAGTCTCAGCTGCTCAGGAGGCTGAGGCAGGAGAATGGCGTGAAACCCAGGAGGCGGCGCTTGCAGTGAGCCGAGATTGCGCCAGTGCACTCCAGCCTTGGGGACAGAGCGAGATTCCGTCTCAAAAAAAAAAAAAAAAAAAAAAGAAGAAGAAAAGAAAATACTCTGGGAAAAAATATTGCATCTATACCGAACATGTACACACTTTTTTCCTTGTCATTATTCCCTAAACAATACGGTATAATAACTATTTACATAGCATTTACATTGCACTAGATATTATAAGTAATCTAGAGATGATTTATAGTATACTGGAGATGTTCACAGTGTGAAAGTTGCAGCTATTAGGATAAGTCACACTAGTCAGACCCAGGCAAAGTGGGTATGGGAGAGCATGAAGGAGAGGAGCTCATGCTTGCAAGTCTGAAGATAAAAACTGTTTCAAGAACATTTAAAAATAACCCCACAAGAAATAATCTCACATCCTTCATGCATAAATATTTTTTCCATGGCTTATGCATTTTACATGCATGCACATATTTCTATGACAAAGTTCATTACTAGACATTCTTTAGGACTGCAGCAATTCAAATAAGATGCTTTCAAAAGAACACTTACTCAGTGATGATATCTTCACCAATGAAATGATGCCAACTCTGGCTTTGAGCCTCCAGAACCAATGAACTCTGTTTCCAAGCAGCTTACATGGACCTCTCCTTTTTCCAAAAAAAGATTCCCTTTATCCTCGCCTCTTTGGATGCATACGTGGCTTGCTAAAGTTGTACATCCTAGATTATAATTGTTTCTGCTTGCTCCCAAATAAAATCATTGTATTAGAATTTATTGCTCTAATTGTTTCTAATAATTTAGATTGACAGTATGGTATACACGAATATGACGTTATTTTATATAAGTGACTTGAACATCCCAGATTTTGGTATCCCGGGCAGATTCTAGAACTAATACCCCACAGATACTGAGGGATATGACTATAGTATTTTGTGAAGTGTCTTCTCAAATTTTCATTTCTTTTTGAGATTGTCTTTTTATTAATAGGTTGAAAATGTTCTTTGTATGTTCTAGATACAGCTCCTCAATCAAATAGACAGGTGATAGAGAGATATTATATATATTTTAAACATCCCAAATGTTTTATCCACTGTGGATTTTGAAAGGCAAAAGTTTTTCCATAAAGTCAAAAGTATCAAATCCTATTTGTTTATAATTCATGTCTAATTCAAGGTTACAAAGTTGTTCTTTTCTAGGTTTCCTCTAGAAATTTTATAGCTTTAGTTCTTATGTTTTGGCCTAAAAGCCACTTTGAATTAGTTTTTTTTTTTTTTAATGGTATGAGGTAAGGATGCAAATTCATTTTGTTCTGTATGGATATTTTTCCCAGCACCATTTGTTTAAAAATCTATCCTTTCCCAATTGATTTGCCTTGTCACGTTTTTGTATTGTAAATAGTAATTTTTATTTTCAAACAATCCACTTTAAAACTCTGCCACTTACAAAATATTTGGAAGGGCTAGATGTACAGGCTTCAGACTGAGGCTCCAGGGTTAATCCAGAATAATCAACAGAAAATTTAGTTACTAGGTGACATTATCAGGCAGGTGGAACTTTGGGAGGCCATAGCTATTAGTGTTGACTGCAGGGATTCCATCACATCTATGAGATATAGCTACCTCCATAAAATCTTTTTGTGACATTCATGATGAATCATGACCCTACTATGAACACTGCTATTATTGCCAGAAGCAACAGTCAAAACAACAGAAATGTGGATTCTGACTTATTTCTGCATTCCACATCATACAGGAGGGAATCTGATTGGTAGAAGCTAGTTTACATAAAAACTCTAGTACTAATGTAGTATAGAAAATAGAATGCTTTTAGTCTCTGAAGTTTGGGAATCAATACCAACTTAATAAATTTATCAGATGTACAGTGATTAAGGCATAGTTATAAAGTGCTTGATATAGTACTATATTTATTTATAAAAATTATTATTCTAATTCATACTCATACCACATATCCATTATGTTGCTTGCTTCACTGTATTTTAGCAAATATGTGCTACCTTGAAAAAGAAATCTGGCATTATACTCTTTTAATACATAATTTTTAACTAGTGTGATTATTTTTATTCCTGTGTTTTTTTGAAATATATTTCTCATTTGTTGAAAGGACTCTTTGGTCTTTGGATTTCTTCACATTTTTTGTTTAGTTTTTGGATTTTGTCCTTCTCATATGAACTAGTAATTATTACTTTTTCAGCTACACATATTTTTGGATTTGTTTTTGCCGTTGAATTTTTTTTCATTGTTCAAATCAATTTTTATTTGTTTTTATCATTTGTTATCCATTCCTGCATACCCATTATATTCTAAAGATGGTAAGACAATACTTTGGAGATAGAAGACTGAACAAAAATAGGCTCAGGTGGGCATAGACATTGCTTTTACAAAGCTGTCAACAAATCTAAAATTGCAACTTGGGAAGGCACTATGAAGGAAAAAATACATGTTTTATAGAGTGTGTAATAATTATGTGTTGCTAAAGTTTCTATGGAGTTTTTCGAAGCAAATAATGGCTTGAAATAAGTAAGAAATAATCAAAGTAGGCAGGACACTTAAATGAGGTTGTCCAAAGAAAATTTAAAGACACTAGTGTGAGGTGAAGCAGAAGAGGTAGGGAGAAAAATAATCATGCAAAACCTTGCAGGCTGCTGCATATAATAAAAATCAAATACACTTTTTTTTTGAGAAAGAATCTCACTCTGTCACCCAGGCTGGAGTGCAGTGGCACGATCTCGGCTCATTGCAACCCCGCCTCCTGGGTTAAAGTGACCCTACCACCTCAGCCTCCCGAGTAGCCAGAACTACAGGTGTCCACCATCATGCCTGGTTAATTTTTGTATGTTTTTGTAGAGGCGAGATTTCACCATGTCGACCAGGCTGATCTTGAATTCTGAGCTCAAGCAATCCACCCACCTCAGCCTCTCAAAGTGCTGGAATTACTGGCATGAGCCACCACGTTCAGCCAGAAATCAGATAAACTTTTAAAGCCATTAAGTACCTAAAGTTTTGTATAATTCATAAAGTTAAATCTTTCAATCATTCATTTTGTGTTTTATTCCATTATTTTTTACTTAGACAATCTCCCTTTCCAAATACTTGATTATTATTATTATTATTATTTTTTTGAGACAGAGTCTCGCTCTATTGCCCAGGCTGGAGTGCAGTGGCGTGATCTCGGCTCACTACAAGCTCCACCTCCCGGGTTCACACCATTCTCCTGCCTTGATACTTGATTATTAATTATTCTTCTGTACTTCTGGTAAGAAAATATTTACCCTATTTTGATAACTGAAGGCTTAAATCACATATGCTTTGTGATAAAAATTTGAGAAGAAAAATTATTCCTGTTAATAAGAAATAGTTACACATGCTGCTGAATAGCACACATATTTTTAACAGTAATTAACTGTATTAATCATTAGAGCACACAGTCTTACTATGATTTTTTTTTTTTTTTTGAGACAGAGTCTCACTCTGTTGCCCAGGCTGGGGCACAGTGGCGTGATCTCGGCTCACTGCAACCTCCGCTTCCCGGATTCTAAGAGATTCTCCTGCCTCAGCCTCCTCAGTAGCTGTGATTACAGGTGTGTGCCATCACGCCTGGATAATTTTGTATTTTTAGTAGAGACAGGGTTTCACCATGTTTGGCCAGGCTGTTCTTGAGCTCCTGACCTTAGGTGATCCACCTGCCTCAGCCTCTCAAAGTGCTGGGATTACAGGTGTTAGCCACCACATCCAGTCTTACTACCATTTTTTAAAAGATATTTCTATGTGTCACTTAAAGATTTTGCTGTTCATCAAGTTGATCAAAGCAGAAGCCTGTAGGTTTTCCAAGAACCTCTCTATAATTATCATATATGCCATATAATAGCAATCACCACATATACTATAATCTTATCTCTTTACATAAGTCTCAAGTCTACGTGTACCATTATTAGCATATAACAAGTTTCTTATCATCTTTTTCCAGATATGGGAAGTATAATTTCTTTTGTTTCTCTCATAGGTTTGTAGTTAAGACACTCTCCAGAAAACAAAAGTCAGATTAGAAGAGAAAACCAGTAGAAGTTTATTGACCTGTCCTGTACCCATCACTTGGGAGAGGCCAGAGTCTCTATCTCCCAGTGCAGTGGCTTAGGGGCCATGCTTAAATAGTATTTTAAAAACGGCCATAAATCTTATAGCAACAAAGCAGAGAAGAGAGTGGTTTCAGGTTTCCAAAAGGTGGGAAACTATGGGAAGGTAAATTTATGGGAAGAATGAAGTCTGCTCCGAGATCCTCTGGCAACCCTGTCTCTGAGCTGATAAGCAAGCCTTGTAAAAATAAGAAAATAATAATAATAAAAGACTGTCTTTAGGCTGGAAAAGGCAGACAGGAGGGCAGGAAGACCTTTGGTCTTTGTAAATTGCTGCCCTGCCATCAGGCAAGTACAGGCCCACGGATCCCCCCATCTTTTCTTAACCTTCTGCAGCTCAGCAATCTTTAGTATTTCCAGAGGGATATTTCGGTTTCCTTTACAGGAGTATTATAACTGGGTGGTATTGAGCCTTTCTTCCTCTAGATTTACAGTCATCAAATCTATTCTGAATCCTGACACAAGACAGATTTCTCCAAAATGCAATTCAATATTATCATTTTCCTATGCATTTTCATAATCATATTTTTTAAATTTAATTAACATTTTCCATACTGTTCTGTAAACTCTGTGGGCACAGGGGCAATTTCCATTTTGTGTATCAGTGTACTCAGTGCCTAGAATATGTAGCTATGTGATAAATAATTATGGAATGAATAAAAAAGTATTTCAAAAACTTCACTGGCTTTCCATGACCTCCAGAATAAAGGCAAGTTCCCATAAAATGGTATAAATGTCCATGATCAGACTCCTGTGTCTTCCGTCTGATCTACTGCCATTTGGTTCAGTAATTCAGTGCTTCATACACTGCAAAGCTCAAGGACACCTCCTCCCTTTGCTCATGATCTCCTTTTTGCCTGTAGCAAAATCTCCACTTAACAGTTTACAGTCTCAAACATGACCATTGCTAAATCAAGTTTAGTCTAAAGCTGCCTCCTTATGTATTTTAAGTTTAGCCTAAAGGTTTCTTTGTACATCATGAACTTAATCTAAATGGAATTGTAAACAGACTGTAGCCTACTCTTGTGACAATCACTGAGTTTGGGCCAATCAAATGTTGCCAACTGTTCAAACTGTGTTCAAATAAGGAAGGCAACGTGGAGCTATAACCAATCCAGCTGTTTATGTACCTCACTTCCATTTTCTGTAGGTCTCGTTCATTTTTCTGTCTATAAATCCTCTCAGCCACGTGGCTGTGCTGGAGTCTGAGTCTACTCTGTCTTGGGAGACTGCCCAATTTGTGATTCCTTCTTTGCTCAATGAAACTCTTAAATTTAATTCAGCTGAATTTTCTCTTTTAACACCATCTAGGAAGTCTTCTTAAAATTTCCTATTATTGGAGTAGTGAGTTTTTCACTTGTGCTCCAATTTGCATACATGTAACAAGCATGTATCTTTCGTGTCCTTTGCAGGTTTTATTGAAATTGCCCTTTTATATCTGCCAGTCATACTTAACTGTAAGCTTCTATGAAGCAGAATGACATTTTATTTGTGTTTTGTGCCTTTAGCAACTATCAAAACATCTAGCACAAAACAGGTATTTGAAAAATTTTAAGTAAAGAGAACCAAAGAATTGTTACATATAGAAAATGACTAGAAAAATAAATAAAACAAGAGAGAAATAATGAATATCTCAAGAAGTTATCTTTTTAATTATCTTTTTATTATAGACTTATTTAGAATATAATTGTGAATATACATTCTTAGCATGTGATTGTGATTTAAAATAGGCACCTTGGGATGCAAAGTCTTCAACGGGACACAGAAAACAAAATAATAAATCTCCTCCTTTATGTGAAATGGTCAATTCTAATTTTATGCATTGCTGTTCTCTTTAAATTCTCTTTACCCTTCTGAGATAATCTTTCTTTTCTAAAACTTTCAAAAAGTGATTTCAGAATCAGCTTTCCTGTTTGCTTCCAGAAGTTCTATTGCATTTGGCAATACAAGAGAAATTAATGTGAGAATATGTAAAGAAATAAATTTCTAAAATCTGGCTAAGCAAAAAAATTGGTGAATTCATAAATCTCTGTTATTGGATAGTATCTGCAGTAAGGCAAGGAGGAATTATTAGATTTCTTTGGCTTTTATTTTTACTGTTATGACTATGTAATTTAATGACTTCCACAAAAGTTATTTCTGTTTTCTTGCTTAATTTAGTTATTTACAAAAAGGCTTTTTATCATCCAAATTTATTCAACTAAATGGCTCTTTTATAAGAAAAATTGTTGCAGTGAAGTTTTTTGTGACTTCCTTTGCAAAGAATCTCTAAAAACAATGATGCAATCATACAATTTAATTTTTATTTTAGTGAAACTTATTCTTTCTAAACTTTGGCTTGACAAAGCTTCATTTATGTACTGGTAGGATATTGTTAAAATAGCTACAATTAAAATATTTTTATTACGATCTTTCAACTTATCTTTAGAATTTGATTACTTCAGTAATATATTAATTTATAGTTATATAATAATCATCATCATCATAAATGCAATATTTTCTTAATTATTTGTGCTTGTTGATCCCCATTTCCTACTCTATTCCTACTGTGTTCAGAAATTACATCTTTGTTGTATTTCATACTCTTATTTGAAAAGTAAATTTATTCAGGGAGAGCAGCAGGTGAGTGACAAAGCAATAAAAAGTTGTTGCAACAGAGAATTTTTAGATCATTTTATATTTTTATATATATGGAAAAACAATATTTAATGAGAAAATGAGAATGTTTTTAACTTTATTTCCTCACCATCTTTGCAATTAATAATTCTCTAAATACATGGTCTGTTTTCCCCTCAAGCCTCAGTAGCTGGCTATAACTTTTCAATGGTTAAGCTGAAGGACTTTTTTTTTTTTGAGACAGGGTCTGGCTCTGTCACCGAGGCTGGAGTGCAGTGGCACTATCATGGTTCACTGCCACCTCAACTCCCTCTCAAGCCATCCTCCTGCCTCCAGCCTCTGAGTAGCTATGACTACAGGTGTATGCCACCAAGCTTGGTTATTTTTTTTTTCTTTTTTACTTTCTGTATACATGGGTGCTATGTTGCCCAGGCCAGTCTTGAACTCCTGGGCTGAAGCACTCCTCCCGCCTTGGCCTCCTAAAGTGCTGACATTATAGATGTGAGTCACTGTACGTGGCCTGAAAGACTTAAATGCATAATAAATAGATTATGAAAAACAAAATGCAGTACTGGCAAGTCCCAAAGTGGGGCTCAGCCCAAGAGGGTCTTGGCTTTGCCCAGGAAATAATTCAAGGGCAAGCTGGAGGTAGAAGAAAACAGCTTTTCTTTTGAGACAGTCTCATTCTGTCACCCAGACTGGAGTGCAGTGGTGTGATCTCAGCTCACTGCAACCTCCACCTTCCAGGCTCAAGCAATTCTCCCGCCTCAGCCTCCCAAGTAGCTGGGATCACAGGCGCACACCACCACGCATGGCTATTTTTTTGTATTTTTAGTAGAGACAGGGTTTCACCATGTTGGCCAGGCTGGTTTTGAACTCCTGACCTCAAGTGATCTACCCACCTCAGCCTCTCAAAGTGCTGGTATTACAGGTGTGAGCCACGGCGCCTGGCCAAAAACAGCTGTACTAAAGAGGTATTACAGCTCCAGCAGTGTTACAGCAATGTGACTGCATTCTGCTCTGCAGAATAGGACTACCCCATAGGCAATATGCTGACAGTAGCAGCTCAGTGCAGTTTTGCAGTCATATTTATTCCAACTTTTATTTACATGTAGATTAAGGGACTGTAAAGGCAGAAATTTCTAGGGAAGGGGTAGTAACATTTGGATCATCAGGTCATTGCCATGGAAAGGGGCAGGTATGCCTCAATGTTGCCATGGCAATGGTAAACTGACATGGCACAGTGGTGGGTGCGTCTTATAAAAAGGTTCTTCTGTCCATCAGTCCTCATTTTGCTTTGGTGTCTGAGCCCCACCTCCAGAGTCCAGCCTTGCTTGCTACTTCAGAAGTAGAGAAATGATAAATATAGAAGCAACATAAGGATGACTGTGTGAAACTGATGAAAGAGTAAAAGAAGAAAAAGAGGTCAAAAGGGAACAAGGCAAGGTGAAAAATTACGATAGCACAAAAAATACACAGACTCTGCTGGGGAGAAAAGAAAAATTCTCCTGTACCCACTTAGGTTCCCTGGCTGGGCCTCAGAGTTAGACCAACATAAGACAGGAGCTTAACAGGAGAAAACATAAGCTTAACAGGAGAAAATCATGCAAGTTTTAGTAAAATTTTTACAAGTATATGGGGACCTTCATGAGAGAATGAAGACCCAGAGAAATGGCCACAGCAGAAAGCTTTTATACTTTTTTGACAACAAAATAATGAATTTGTGAGGAAATGACAAGACAAAGGGGTTTGGGCTAGAGGCAATAAATTGTGGGGAAGTGAATAGGAGATAATTGTGGTGGGCGGGGGGTTGGAGAAAACTAGTGGAAGATGAGGATCATTTTAGAACATTCATTCGTACAGATCTATTTTAATGTCAATTCCCAGTCTCTGGTGATAAGGTTCTCTTCCTGGTACAGGGAGAGCACATTTCTCATGGGAATTTTTATGGCCTCTTTTAAGTAAAAAAGAGTAGGTCAGAAAGCCCTTCCTGCATCTGCTGTTTCTTAAGTGCCTTCAACACAAAATGATCAATATGACAAAGCAGCATATTTTGGTATAGTGTATCCTTAACTCCTTCAGCTGCAAAATGACATATATCCGTGACATGTGCAGAGCCTGAAGCACAAATATTTCGGAATTTTGGATTATGAAAGTTAAAAGAATGAGTTACTACTTTCATTTGAATTACATGATTTATCTTAATGAATAGTAGAGCATCAGGATGATTGAAAATATGATAATCAATATTGTGAGGAATTAATATTACAAAATTATATTTACTTGAGTTCTTTAGACCAGATTTTTATTAGAAAAGTAAATGGGAACACATTTTACAAAGTAAAAATTGGAATTAGGTTTGATGTAAACTTCCAAGAAATAATAAATAAATCTCTCTGTAGCATTCTGAATGTGCCATTATAAACATTTCATCCTTTCATTAGGAAAATAGGAGGAAACTCCCAAATATTTGGGACAACTCTTCTTTTTACGCAGAAATATAAAAAACAATCTCAGCAATTCAGAAAGTTATTTCTAAAAGGATTATATATGTATATATACACATATATAATGTACACACGTCTGTAAACATATATAGATAAATAGATACACATATATAGATATATAAATGTTATTTGTTGTTGATGAGTTTGAATTTTTTTTTCTTCTTGGAAAAACTAGAGAGTACTACAGATCTCCATATTCAGGGTTTTTTTATCAGAATTTTTTGTTTTTTATTATCATTGGAGACTATTACTGTAAATTTTTAACATGTTAAGAATACTTTGACTATTAACTATTCCAACATTAATATTATATAAGTGAGGAAATTGAAGTCCAGAGATAAAAAAATAGTTGCTCATAGTGATAACTAGTTATGGCAAGTTATGGCTGATAATTGATTACCCAATTCACATAAAGAAAGGTGTCTTGCAGGTACTGAGATCAGTGGACAGAAAGTCAAACTAAATAATAACTCGCATACAGTAACATAATTGTAATACTAAAAACTATGTGAAGATGCCTTGGGAACATAATGGGGTTGAGAATTGAAAAAGATTTTCCTTCTGATGGAAAGCAAGATTTGAGTAGCGTATTGAAGTATGTGGAAGCATTAAACCAGATGAAGAAGTACCTGGATAGGAAAAGGAATTAGAGGCATTCCATACCAACAAAATAGCATCAACTACCATTATAGATGTGAGAAGGATCATAGGAAATGGTGAATATGTATTGTCATGTGTGGAATGGCAAACAAGCTATGAGGCAGGGCAGTAGCTCACTGTATCAAAATATGCCAATGACTACTACATATCAAACACTGTGTTAAAAGCAGATAACATAAATATTAACAAGTCATCATTCTACCTGTAAAGGAGAAGCTAGAATAAAACATTTGCATGTATATGATCAAGATAGATAGATTGATAACAATAAAGAATGAATTACAGTTTTCTACTTGTGCTATAAACAGGATCAACATGATAAGATCATGTTTACATGGCTTCATTTTGATTTTCTTGCTGTCTAGTTGTTGATCTCTGTCATATGCAACATTTTTTTCTCAAAACGTGCTGATGTGAAATCTACTTTCATATATAATTAAAGCATTATTTTCCTGAATGTTTTCTATTTATTTTTAAAACTTGGTAGCACGTAACACTATTATTATACCTTACTTCAAAAAAGTTAAATTATGGAGGCCAAAGAAGAGTAATAACTTTCTTCAGAACCTTTAGCACCACCATGCCCTAAAAATTCAGGTGTCCTAGTTTTTGTTTAATATCATATCACATATTCAATTCCAAGAACAAATTCTCTTAATGGGAGCCTGATGTATTAAGGAACAATGTTATCTCTACTGCCATTCACAAAGATGATAATCTTATTCCTTTGACCTTAAAACAGTAGAAGTTAAATGGACAGCTTTGCTTACATGAAAATAACTGTTTCAATACCCTCAAAAGAAGAAAAAGGAGGGAAAAATCCCACAAAGTACTTATTAGATATACAATATGGTGACATAATAGCCTATATATCTTTTAATTACTAGTCCATGAGATCTGTGAGGGCAGACAGTGTATATCTTGTTAAATGTTTTAAACCCAGTTTAAAACATACGTAACTCTTGTAGGTAAACATGGTGCATAGCAACTGTTGTTATGCTAAATTTTGAATTCTATCCCAATATTCCATGTTTACTCACTATTGATTGAATAAATGAATAAAAATGGGTCAAGGTTATGCTTGTCCAAAACATTCCTCTGTCTACCATTGTGTCCAGAACCTACCTCAGATTACTTCTTTCAAATCCTACATTTTCTTTTAGGCATATAGGATTAAGAACAACATAAAAATACTGTCTCTGTGCAAAGTACATCTGTTCAAAAATCACCAAATCCTTTTTGAAAGGAATTAAACACTAATAGTTGCTTATGGGCAGCAAATGTAGCCAAATGAAAAGCAGAATGTGGGTGATGCTAAGGTCATTTGTAATGATCCCAAAATCAAACTTCCCACATCATCATTTTAATGTTACTGTAAACTCTGTAGCTCTATCAGCAAATTGACTAAACCTGCTCATTTCTAATGTCTCAATGAGTTTGTAATGATTTAATCTGTGCTAAAAAAGGCAAAAATAAATTACTGTGGGATTTTAGACAAGAGAAAATTAAAAATTGCTTTATGTCCAAAGTTTTAATTTGCATTTTGTCTTAATAATCAATTAATTTCTCCTACTCTGTGGTAGCTTTCTGTGTATCTCATTTCCTACAAGCAGATAAGAAAATTTTATAAAACCTATTTTTAAAATACATATTTTATAAAAGTAACAAAGACAAGTAAAAATCCCTGCATTTAGTTTAAATAGGTAGAATGATTATCATTGTTTAACCTTTTGTTCATGTAAAAATATATGATATATGTAGAAAGAAACACATATACCTAGATGCACACAGAGAAACACATATAAAACTGATTAACAGATGAGACTCAATTCTTTTTGTGGTTATCATGATATGTTGCATATAAGGATGCTTATTTAGAGGAAAACATGTTTAAATATTAAGACTACAGACTTGTTTCTATTAAGCAGAGATTGCTTCATATGACTTTCTTTGGTCTCAAGATAACACATGTATACTCTATTAACTTATTTAATGATTTACTTATATTTCATAATATTAATGAGGAAAACATGTAATGTGCTATTTTTTGTGATAGGCAGAATAATGATCTCCAATGATGCCCATATCCCAATTTTAAAACTTGTGAGTATGTTAGATTATGTGAAAGGGACTTTGCAGATGTGATTAAGGCTGAGGACCTTAAAATTATCCTGTGTTTTCCATGGCCCTAGTCTACTTACATATTACTGAAATTAGAAGACCTTTCCAGGATGTTATCAGGGGATTTGAAGATCCTATGCTACTAGTTATGAAGGTAGAGAAAGAAGACATGAGCTAAGACATGCAGGAGGCCTCTAGAATTTAGATAAGTAAAGAAAAGAGAATCTGTTTCTCTTTTAGGGCCTCCAGAAACAAATGCAGCCCTGCTGACACCTTGATTTCAGGCCAGTAAGACCCAAAATAATCATTTCAGACTTTTGACCTACTGGGGTATAATGTAATAAATTTGTGTTGTTTTACCAAACTAAGTTTGTGGTCATTTGCTATGGCAGTGATAGAAAGTGAATACACCCAATTTCATAATATTTGTAAAAGTTTTTATTAAAACACACACAGTCAGTGGATAATTAAGCAATGATAATGAAAAGACTTGTTTTTTGGAGGAAAAATATCTCTGGATTTAGAAAGCTTGGGGTTTTATCCTAGCCATGCTGCTTACTCTATAAGTGGCCTAGGATTAAGGACTCCTGGGAAGCTCGGTTCTTCATACATGATATGGGAATACAACTAACTTTCTTACAGAATTATTTAATACATGGAAAATACAAGATTTATAATAAAAAGCAGAAATCTCATAATCTTAAAGATTTGTACCATAGCTTTGAGATTCAAATATAAAGACAGTAAAATATTTTTGACTAAGTATTTTATTAAGCTAAATTAAGAAATGTCCTATCTGGAACACAGATCTGTAAAAGCAGCATGTTTGCCAGAATGTTTGTAGGCAGATAGATGAAGCTTAGTAATACTTAGATCAGGCTGAGCACAATAGCTCACACCTGTAATCCCAGTGAGAGAGGAGGCAGTTAGAGGCTGTTTAGGCAGATAGAGAGACAGGGTCTTGGGAGTGGAAAAATACCCATGGGAGAGCAACTGCTGACCCTGCACCACCCCTAGAGCTAGCAGAAAGAAATGTGGTTCAGAACTCACCCTTACGTTAAAAAGTTGCTCAGAAGGGACTGTCCCAATTTAGGTGCAGACACAATACATCAATATGACATTAGCATTGTGGTTTTAGCCCCTCCATAGGTTTCACTTAGGCACTCATGGATAATTACCAAGATGGAGTCACTCTGGCCAAACCCAGGCATGCACAGATGCAACATGAGGCACTAATAAGAGGGAAATTTACTCCTCCCATTTGGGCAGAACCCACAGACTTTCTTGTCTTTGCCACCTAAAAGACCCAGTACTCAGTCCTATTTCTGACAACCTGCTTTTAGGTCTCCTCTCGTTGCTGAGAACTTTCCTTTTGCTTAATAAATCCTACTCTACTCACTCTCTGGTGTCCTCATGCCTTATTCTTCTTGGTCATGGGACACGAACTCAGACCTAGCTGAACTGTGGACTAAGCAGACTGCAAACTTTTGGGGGCTTATCCAGGATCATCAGAAGGGTGAGTAGGAGCAGACCTCTCACTCATTATTTTCATTTCTGAGGCTACTTGTCCTCAGTAATTTTCTCAAGATCAAATAAAACACTGGGCTTCTGTTGGCCAGCTAAGAGTGACTAGTGTGGCTTCCAGACTTAAGACTCAGAGGACTGGCTTGCTAGGGAAGACTTTGTCAATCCCCCATTGCCCTTGGGTGTTGGGAATGTTGACTCTGTGTCAATCTGGTTTCTTTTCATGGAAGTCTAGGTGCCATGTAGGATTGGAAGGTGGTCCTGGAGCAACTGAGGGTATCTGCTTGAGGCTACACTTTGGTTACCCAAAGACCACTGGACTAACTTTAGTCCCTGAGAGCCTGTTAGGGTGTTAGCAAGAAAACTTCTAGTCTTTTCCTATTGCATTTTTCTTCTTTCTTTTGCAGCTATATGGCTCCTATCTAGTCTATGTATACAATGTTGTAGGTGCTTTTGCAACCCAGAGATACAATTTTCTTGGGTAAAATCAGCAAGTGCCTTAGCAATCAGGAATGCAACTCAAAGGGTTTTTGTTTTGTGATTTCCTAGAGAAAAGAGGATTTCAAGATCTAGACCTGAACGTCTCCTTATCCCCTAATGACAGCACCCAATGGCATTGCACTGGAGGTTATTTCTCCCTGAGTGACTATCCTCCTCTCCATTTAAACTGTTTCTTTTTCCATGTGAGAACTCAGCACTTTGCAGTGAATTTGTATAACCCTCCTATGAGGCAAGTTAATTTTTTCCTCCTGGGAGGCTTGCTGTGGGAGCAGCCTGTCAAGCCCCAGACTTCTCTTGCAAACTTTTGCCTGAAAAGTATCTGGGCAGAGTTACAGATTAACATTCCAAACTTTGTCAAGCCACTCAATAAAATTGGAATTTTTTCCATAGGGGGCCTTATCAACTCTCTACCCAGGTGCTTTAGTTCCCTCGCCACTCATTCTCCTGAGGCAGCCTAATAAGGACCAAATCCCCTGCCCCATCCGTAAATAAGAAAATTGAGTGTATGATGAGGAAGCCACACACACCAAAAAAACCCCTACCCAGATGGCTGTTAACTCTCATGTGATCACCACTGTGGGGAAGGGGTCAATCATAACCTCACATTTTTCAAAGACACTTATTCTGCATCCAGTTAGGGTAATATTTAGATAGAAAGATGGAAATATGTTTGGAAGTTAACCATTCTCATTTTCTTGGGTGCCATGGTTTGACTCAAGACATTATCTGCCTATTAAGGAGTGAGTTAATGCAGGGATCTGTCCCACAGACCCTGACCCAATGATGGATGAATAATGTACACTGACACAGATATTTTGTCTATCAGTTCAGCTGAGGGTCTGGGCCATTCACAGACACCAAGGAGGGTGCTGTAAAGAGTCGCAGCTGTGACCCCAATCAGCCAGCGAAGCTCACATTTATTCAGTATAGATTAAATGACAAAGGTCTTGAGTAAACACCACCAGAGAGTGCGTCAATTACCAGAGGGTAATTGACATTGCCGACCTCCCGAGTAGAGAGCAATTACGTACCCGCAGGTAATCAAAGGTTGGTCTTAGGACCACATGAGTAAACAAGCTATTTAGATAAACTCCCTTACATCCCTTTATACCTAACTTATTTACTCAAGGTAAAGATCAGGCTGCATTCAGCCAGATCTATTACTGGAGCTTATGCAAACCCCCTGGCCTTCCAAGGTTTGTGCCTATTTCTTATAACTATCTTTAAAATTTTTCCCACCAGCCTGACTGAACTCCCCCATCAGTTAAGAGATTGACTGAGGAACCCCCCTCCATTAAAAGTTCTCACCCAAGTTCAGTTGCTTCAAAGCATCTTCCAAGCTCCAGTTTGGAAACCCAAAAGGACAATTAGATCTGGGAGACCCAGAGGCAGTCAGCAGGAGAGGACTAGAGTACAGCACAAGTGAGCATGATTACTCCTGCCAACTAGCTCCTCTGGATTCATGGGGGAAGAAATCAGATTAAAAATTACTCAGCCTTTTTGAAAAGACTGAAAGAAGCCTTGGTAAAACACACTGCCCTGTCTCCTGATTCAATTGAAGGACGATTAATTTTGAAAGACAAGTTTATTACTCAGGCAGCCCCTGATATCTGGAGGAAGTTGCAAAAACAGGCCACAGGACCAGATAACACTTTGGAAAACTTGAAGGTGGCCACCTCAGCCTTTTACAATAGCAATCAGAAGGAGGCTCAGGAGAAAGAGAGGAAGCACAAGAAAAAGGCAGAGGCTCTAGTGGCCACTCTGCAGGCCTATAAAACCCAGGATTCCTGAGGTGCACCTGCTAATTGCTACAACTATGGCAAACCAGGGCACATTAAGAAGGATTTCCCAGGAAGCAAAAGGAAGCTACCTTGACCCTGTCCAACCTGTGTTGCAGACAACTGACATGTAGACTGTCCCTGGAGGCATAGTTACCAGGTCCACAGCCAGTGTCACAAATGCTCAAGCAGGACTGATGTGTCATGGGGCTCCTTTTCCTGGCTCCAAAGGCTCAGACTGCCATTATAATCCAGGAGCCCTGGGTGATTCTAGAGGTTGAAAGGAGGAAGGTGGGAAAGTCTGAAGTGAAAAGTCAATTTTCTTTGGCAAATACATCATTTGACTTCCAAATTATTGAATTTTAGATAAGTGTTTCTTAAAAAGTTACGGATTGTGGAGGTCCATCCCGCAGACCCTGACCCAATGACAGATGAATAACATACACTGACACAGATATTCTGCTTGTCAGTGCAGCTGAGTGTCCGGGCCCCTCACAGACACCAAGGAAGGTGCTGTAAAGAGTCAGCAGCCATGGCCTAGATTTGTTGGCCCTCCTGGCATTTATTCAGCATGCATTAAATGACAAAAGTCTCAAGAAAACACCATTAGAAGGTAATTACCATTGCTGACCCCCCCCCACCACCACTGAGTTGAGAGTAATCATGCACCTGCAGATGGTCAAAGGTTAGTCTTAGTATCACATGAGTAAACAAGCTATTTAGATAGACTCCTCTACATTCTTATGTTAATTACCCTTGGTATAGCTCAAAGAGGATGAGGCTGCCTTTGGCCATAACTCAATCCTGAGGCTTTTGCAAAAACCTTCCAGCCTTCCAAGAAAGTTTGTATTTATTTTACAGTTTTTCCCACCATCCTGACTGAACCCCTACAATAGACAGACTCCTTGGAAAATATTTACTGGATAAAGTTATTTTAACTCATTTTGTTTATGTCTTTACATATTATAGAAACATAGTAGTTTAATAATAAATTGTAAATCAGTCTAAGAAACTAATACAATTAAAATTAACTACACTTTTTTAATGTTACCACTGAGGTTGCTTACCTGACTAATGAGCACATTAAATATGAATTTGATAGGAACGAATGTGATACCAAATGTTTTGAATTAAAAGTATGTAACTTATGAGATCCTTATGGTAACTCAATACTAAATCATTTTTCTCTACTACAATTAACATGAAAACTCCTTTTGCAGCATAAGCACTTACACATTTAGTTTTCACTTTGAACAAATGTTAAATTTATATAACTTAATTTTGCTCTGCCTTTTTCTTCATAGGCTCACATAATAAACATGATACAATCTGCAATTATTAATAGAGGTAAAAACACAGGCATTGAAATTATGGAGTCATAATCAATTTTAAATAAATCACACAATTATACTATATCTTTTGATTAATTAATAAAACAGAATTTGAAAAATAAATAATTCGGTGAACACATATCATCAAGTATTTGGTGAATTGTGAACCCATGGTTTTTGTAATATTATCTGGAATCATTGAGAAGCTCTTACATGTTTAATCTTTCAAAGACGAACTTATTCAATATTCATCTAAATTCAAGTATTTGGCAGACAGTGTTTTGGGTATTGGGATTATATTTGTGAACAAGAAACAAATGTGCTCTTCTTTCATAATGCTTATAATACAGTATAGTATTAGATCATATTATGATATGATCAGTTAATATGATTAGTATTAATCATATTAGATGATTAAACAATTACATACTTTTAGAGTTACACAGTTGAAAATGGAAAAAGGTAAAATATTAAGTATGTGGGTTTTAGAGACAAGAGCATTGATTCAAGTCTCTTCTTAATTTTTAATAACAATGGATTTGATATCTTTAAAAATTTAATTTCGTATTTGCAATTGTACAAAATAAAAGTTCTTACTTACTGGAACTATTTTGAAGATTGATTAGGCTAATTTATATTAGCTCCTTAGCATATAATAAATATTAAAAGTACTATCTCTTTTTGAGGGGGACAAAATTCACATTTTAAAGAGAGAAAACACTGCAAACAATTTCTTGAATTTTTTCCTGAAAATTTACTTTAAAAAAATAAATTTCATTGTATAGATTTGAAATTTTACCACATGGTGTTATGGGATATGTATAGACATTAAAATGGTTACTATAGTGAAGCACATCATCTCACTCACATATTTCCTTTTTCTGACAAGAGTAGCTCAAGTCTACTTATTTAACAAAAATCTCTAATACAGACCAATGTTATTAACTATAGTCCGCATGTTTTACATTAGATATATAGACTTGTTCATCCTACATTTTCCACTTTTATCCTTTGTCTTACATCTTCCCATTTTCTTCTCCACCTCTAGCCCATAGTAAGCATGGTTTTATTTTCCATCTTTGTTTAATTTACTTTGTTTTGGATTCCACAAATAAGTGAGAAAATGCAATATTTTTCTTTCTGTGGTTTGTTTCACTTAGTGTAATGTCCTACAGGTTCATCTATGTTGTGGCAAATGGCAGGATTTTATTCTTTTAATGACCAAATAATATTCCATCATATATCTCTATGTATCTATATCTCACAGTTTCTTTATTCATTTGTCTGTCCATAGACACTTAGGTTGCTTCCATGTTTGGCTATTGTGAATAATGCTGCAATGAAAATATTTTTAGAAGGTGGTGGTGATTTCACTTCCTTTGGGTATATACCTAGAAGAGGAATTGCTGGGCTGTATGGCAATTCTATTTTTAATTTGTTAAGGAACTGACGTACTGTTTTATATTATAGATGTACCAATCTGCATTCCCACCAACAGTGTGCTAAGGTTCTCTTTTCTCCATAACCTCACCAATATTTATCTCTTATCTGTTAGTTAAAAGTCATAATAAGTGTGAAATGATGTCTTATAGTAGTTTTAACTTGTATTTTCCTGCCGATTAATGATGTTGAGAACCTTTTCCTATATTATCTGGCAATTATTATATTTTTCATTGAAGAAGTGTCCATTCAGATCGTTTGCTCATTTTTTAATCAGGTTGTTTTCTGCTATTGAGTGGTACGAGTTCTTTATAAGTTTTAGGTATTAACCCTATATCAGATATGTAGTTTACAATTTTTCCAGTCCATAGTTTGCCCTATCATTTGTTGATCATTTCCTTCACTGTCCAGAACTTTTTCAGTCTCATGTGGAATCATTTATTTATTTTTGCTTTTGTAGCCTAGGGTTTTGCTGTGAAATTAAAAAAGAAAAATCATTGCCAAGGCCAATTTGAAGGAGCTTTCCCCCTGTGTTCTCTCCCAGGAGTTTTATGGCTTAAAGTCTTACATCTTTTATCTATTTTGAGTTTATTTTTGTGTATTGTATAAGATAAGGGTCAGTTTAATTTTTTTGCATGTGGAAATCCAGTTTTCCCAGCACCATTTATTGAAGTGTCTCTCCTTTCCCCATGTGTCTTCTTGATGACCTGGTGGAAGATTAGCTGATAATATACGCTTGGATTTATTTCTGCGATCTCTATTTTGTTCCATTGGTTTGTGTTTTTGTTTTTAAGCCAGTATGATAGTATTTTGATTACTGAAACCTTGCATATAATTTTAAATCGGGAATTGTGATGTCTCCAGCTTTCTTTTTCTTTCTCAGTATTGCTATTGCTATTCAGGGTTTTTAGTGGTTCTGTACAAATTTCTGCATTGTTTTTCCTACTTCTGTGAAGAATACCATTGGAATTTTGATAGGGATTGCATTAAATCTACATATTACTTTGCTTAGTATGGACATTTTAACAATATTTATTCTACCGGTCTGTGAACAAGGAATATCATTCCATTTTTGTGTCTTCTTCAATTCCTGTCATCATTGCTTTATAGTTTTCAGTGTACAAATCTTTCACCTCCTTGGTTAAATTCATTCCTACTTTACTTTTTGATACTATCACTATTGGGATCATTCTCTTAATTGCTTTTTCAGATTTGTTGTTATTTTTGTATAAAAATACTATAGATTTGCGTATGTTGATTTTGTATTCTGCAACTTTACTGAAGCCATTTATTAGTGCTAAATATTTTTAATAGACTCTTTGAGGTTTTCTACATATAGGAGTATGCTATCTGTAATAAAGATCATTTTACTTCTTTCTTTCCAATTTGGATGCTTTTTATTTTATTTTATTTTATTTTATTTATTTTTTGTTTTATGATTGCTCTTGCTAGTACCTTCAGTACTATGTTGAATGTAAATAGCGAGAGTGGGCATCCTTGCCTTGTACCAGACCTTAGTATGAAAGTTTTTAGTTGTTTCTCATTGATTATAATGTTAGCTGTGTCATTTTTGTAAATGGCTCTAACTATGTTAAGAAATTTTCCTTCCACACTTAAACCACTAGAAGTATTTTTTATCAAGAAAGTATGCTGAACCTTGTCAAATGTTTCTTCTGTATCAACTGAGATAATCATATCATTCTCATCTCTCATTCTATTAATGTGATATATCACTTTAATTGATTTGCATATGTGAAAGCAGACTTGCATGCCAGGGATCAATCCCACTAGATCATGATGTATAATCTTCTTGATATGCTGTTGAATTCAGTTTGCAAATATTTTATTGAAGATTTTTGCATTAATGTTTATCAGCCATATTGACCCATAGTTTTCTTTCCTTTTTTAAAAAAAAAAATTCTTTTTTTTTTTTTTGAAGATGGATTCTTGCTTTGTCACCTGGGCTGGAGTGCAGTGGCACAATCTTGACTCACTGCAACCTCCACGTCTCAGGTTCAAGCGATTCTCCTGCCTCAGCCTCCCAGGTAGCTCAGACTACAAGCATGAGCCACCATTCATGGCTAATTTTTTTGTATTTTTAGTAGAGATAGGGTTTCACCATTGTTTTCTTAATATTACTATTGGGAACTGACAAGTTGGCCAAAGTCTCATGGATGCTAGCAGAAGACAACACTATTGAGAAACTAATGTCTGATTCCAAAAATCTATGTTTTTGCTATGTCACCTGCCCTATTATTATGCTTTGATAGCCAATCACTGCTACTATAGCATTTTGCTTCAACCCAAGGGAGGGACTAACTTACGTTTGGCTGTCATGAGCATTAAGTTCTCCTGAGACCTCAAAAACCCTATAGTGACACAAGTAAAAGAGACCACCACTGTTGGTTAGCCATGAAGAATACAGGGTTCTGAGACCAGAGGAGAGCTAATTATTGTCAATCTGAATATCGTCTGGAACATCATATTGAGAGCACTTCCAAGAATTAAGTCAAGATTGTTGAGTGGCATCTGTCAAGGACACTTCAAAAAGGGTATAAATGCGTATGTCCCACATTTGCCTTTACTGTTTCATTTGAGTATATAAAAAAGCTGATGACCACACACATATTTTTAAAACATGGTCTTCCTTCCTTTGGAAAATATTTTAAAACCAAATACTCTTCATTTTTTCAAACGCAAATATAGCTTCCCAGGACTTTTACATAACATAAAACACTCATAAAAATATTTTACACACATAAAAACATTTTATGAGTATTTGTGAGGAGTTCCCTTAAACTTAAGACATATAAAAATGATTCCTCTTTACTTTGATAAAGGATCTTTGATTTATTTAAAAGTCCACCAAGTATAGGAAGACATGTAAGCAAATCACAGTTACAGTTAGAATGACATGTTGAAACGCAGCTGTGAACTAGTAGATCAGGTAAGCCTACTGTTTAGGATGTTCAGGGTATAATAAGTTTTTATCTTTTTTTGTTACTTGAAAGTCAAAATACTGAAGATTATACAGGCAAATGTTGTACTTATGTGGTTTTTATTTTGATGCTTACTTATTTTTTTAATTTAATAAAGTATATTATTTTATCCAGGAAGGAAATGCCAAGTTTTTCTTCACAGGAAAGTTTATAGAAAAATATTTTCAAATATATCTCTAAATATACACATCAATAACAACCAAAAATATATATATATATATATTCAAGATGGTTCACTGATCTCAATAATGCTTAAATTTATACTTAAACATAAATGTTTGCATTTGTACTTCCTAAACCTGCTTAACACTATATGTTAGATAACCAATTGCTATTCGCAGTGTTCATATAACATGTTATATCTATTCAGATTATACCCTTGTATATGTGCAAAATTATTTTTAAAGGACATATATAAAATCTGAAAAACCATTTATTAATTTAAACATTTTTTAAACTTTCTATTATTTTTCTTATAAAAGTGTCATAAGAATATCTGGCATCCTCTTGGTAAGAGAATAGATATAGTTAATGAAAGCACAGTGCTGAGACTTTATTTTATCTATTTTTCAGCTTTATAGAAATATAATTGACATAAATTCTGTATACTTCAAGTGTACCATGTAATGATTTGATTGCATATGCAATGTAAAATGATTATCAAGATCAAGTGAGTTAACATACCCACATCACTTTCCATTGTTACAATTTTTTGGACATGTGATGAGATCTACTCTTAGCAAATTTCAAGTATCCAAGAGTATTATTCACTATAATCTGAGATTTTACTTAAATTGATAACTATCTGAAGCATGAGAATAAATTCATAATTCTATATTCAAAACTTGAACATACATTAAATAAATATGTAGCTACAAACAATGTTTGAGAGAACATGGAGATATTCAACATCGAAATGTTACCGTGATTTCATTTGAGTAAACCATTTAATAGGGAAAAAAACTTAGGTTTCATTTCTTAGGTTTTTAGATGTTAGAGGACATTTTGCTGTACTCTAAAGAGGGAAAGTTATGAAAGGAGCATTTTTATCCATTTTGTCAACCTTTTACTTACTCATGTGCAAAGGAGAAGAAAGAAATTACTGAACTGATAAAACTAGAAAAGGGATTTAACTGTATTTGACTACGGACTTTTCTCTTTTTTGTCTCCTTCTACTTTTCTTCATTAAGACACAAGGAACAGGGCCCCAACCTAACTTCTGGAGGAAATCTGAATGCCTAGGTAACTATCTACATAGGCCAACACCCTATATTAAGAAAAATCCATGAAAAAAGTTATGCAGAATATAAACTAGAAAAAGCAACTGGAAACCAGACCTACCTAAGTTTTACATACTATAAAACTGTAGATATTATTCCCAAGTCTATCAAATTCTCCTCAGTGATGAATAAAATCAAAAAAATTGCTGTGCAGAGAGACATGATAATGGATAGGAAGGATATGAGGGTGAGAAGAACTAATATTTATTAAGCATCCACTGTGCTTCAGGAAAAACATCATATACATTTTTCCCACTTCTAAATCCTCAGATCCTAGAATTTTGTCTGGAATATATTAGGAACTCAATTATTGTCAAATGAGTGAATGAAAAATAATAAATATATTGCTTTCTTCCAGAATTATTGAATAATTTCTTATTAATTCCCTCTTTGCATTCTGCACATGTCTACCAGAATGTTGCAGTAAAGAGCTAGGGCTAAGAATGGAAATTATTTTGAAATAAATACAATTCTAAGGGTTATGAAATAAAGAATATGGATGTTCCAAATCTCTGTAGTTACAGCCTGTCACAAAGAGTTACAAATGGGTTTTCAAATATTAAGCCTAATTCGCTCACTTAGTTTTAATTATGTGAGGGTTTATAGAGTAAGAATGCAGTTGTCTAGATTTTCAAGGGAACTAAAAACAGAAAAAAAAAAGAATGGCATGCACTAAACTGTGATTCATTGCATATATAATCATCTGGAACTGCAACTTAGAAAGCTGCACATTTTTTAATGTGTAAGTAATGCAGAGATTAATGATGTAACATTATTGCTTTGACAGCTAAACAGATAACTCTAGATAAATTTCCACTGACATATCTGAATACTGTATAAATAAACTGAATGACCTTTATATATGTAGTTGACTGTAGAGAAGGGAGCTAGCTTAATATATGTAACACCAAGATTACTAGATAGCTGAAGTTTAATATCAAAAAGAAAATCAATATACATTATGAAATGTTTAAAACATTTTTAGCATTACAAAAAAAACAAAATACAGGCTATACCCTGCAATGTTATATAACTCAGACTAGAGCAGTACTTAATATAAGAAAATCTAGGACAGGTAAAAATAGATACCTATGTTCTAATAGAATATTGAAATATATACTAAGGGTAGATATTCAAAGAGCTGTAAAAAATTCTGCTTTAATAAGTAATCACATTTTTGTGTTTAAAGTTTAAACTGTGCTTCTGGAACACTGAAATGCTCCAGTTCTAATATCATTGAGCAACAATTCAATATAATGAATTCCAGCTTTTTAAACAACATTTACAATTTTAATTGAGTTTTGATAAATAGCAATAATTGCATGAGCCTTAGTAAGAAAAGTTATCATAAAATACGCTTTTAAGGCTTTGTTTAAATAAATGGTTCATGGGCATTATTTCCTAGATTAATTCAATTTGAATTAGTCTATTAGGAGATCACATTGAGGTTTAGATACACTGATTTTTGCCATTTTATGTTGTAAAATTTAATAGGTCAAAGAAATGATTTCTGGGAAGATATAACCATAAATTGGTGAGATTCACAATATAAGGTTATTATCCCTAGTGAAATATGACTTGAGATGAAAAATATAAAAATTATTTTAGTTACAACAAGTAGATTATAGATGCATGTGTATATGTGGGTGTATATATATGTATGTGTATATATACACATACATATATATATACACACACACAGAGACACATACATATACATATACATGCATATAATGTATATTTATCCAGCATGTACCTAAAGAGGAGATCAGGGATCGTATCTTAAAATTTTAGAAAATATTACTGTATTCTGAAGGCTTTTCTGAGCAGGGCCTATGGTTCACCCTGTCTTTGGTAGAAATATAAATGTAAAATCTTATTTATAATTTAGTAGCAACAATTACTCACAGGTTTAATTATATAACTAAAGCGCCAGAGTTTATTTGAAGATTGTTACTTTTTGAAACTGATATATTTATAGGAAAGCAACTGAAATTAGAACAGATGGAGTTATAATTTTAAAATAGCATAAAGAATTACTGAAAATAATTTACAGTATTCTTCTATCTCTTGTTGGATCCATTCTAAATAACTTTTCTTTTGAAGCTTTTTACGATATTTTATTTTATTTCACAACCTCTTCATAAACTTAACCACCATAACAATTTTTAAAAAATCTTTCTTTTCAAACTAATGCCCATATTATTACACTCTCAAATTTAATAATTTAATAAGCTAGTTATTTAATAATCTAGTCATTACCAAATAACAAATTCAAAATAGTTCTCTATTACTTATATAA
This sequence comes from Pongo pygmaeus, assembly GCF_028885625.2. NCBI lineage: Eukaryota > Metazoa > Chordata > Mammalia > Primates > Hominidae > Pongo > Pongo pygmaeus. Next base: position 188,554,428 of record NC_072376.2, read on the forward strand.
TCTTGACATTAAGAAATTGAAAGAGGGATGCATCTCAGAATGACTGTAAGAACATATTAGTTTATTTTAAAACAAAAAAAATGAATATTCAAAATTTGCAAAAGAAGTAAATAAACTCAACAACTGGTTTGTTTTTATCATGGAAAAATTATTTTAAGACTTGGTTCCAAGCATTCAAGTCTCAGTCAACTTAAACACGATAAACTTTAACTTTTAAATAAGATAAACTGGAATGATATGTTTTCACATCATTGAGAATCTCTTCTGAATGTAGTAGATTTATATTTCTGAATAATAAGAAAAGACACACAACCCGTAGGATTGTGTGAATGTCTCTAAACATTATGAACATTTTCAACATGAACATGAACAGAATTATTGTTTCATTTAGTAGTAAGATGAATGACAAACGCTACCATTTAAGAGCATTTACTATATGCCGGCTCTTTATGAATCTGTTTACATAAACTGTCTCATTTAATCTTCACAATGGCCCATGGGAAAGCAGTTATCTCCCTTCTATTGCAAGTAAGGAAACAAGTCTAAGGAGATTAAATTTCATCCTTACAGTCATGCAGTTACTAGATAGGTAGCGCGGAAATTTAAATCCAGTTCTTATTCCAAAGCCTAAACTTTTACCCAGGCTGGAGTTCAATAGTGCTATCTTGGCTCACTGCAACATCTGCCCCCCAGGTTGAAACAAGTCTTGGCGCCTCAGCCTCCCGAGTACCTGGTATCACAGGCGCATGCCACCACTCCAGGCTAATTTTTGTACCTTTAGTAGAGATGGGGTTTTGCCATGTTGGCCAGGCTGGTCTCGATCTCCTGGGCTCAAGCGATCGGCCTACCTCAGCCTTCCAAAGTGCTGGGATTACCAGAGTGAGCCACCACTCTAGGCCCAATTACTACTTTACGTAAAGGACTAAAATATTGGCCTAAAAATGCCGGGCTAAAAACAAACAAACAAACAAAAAAACAGAAAAGCAAATCTGTGGGAACTTAAGAAGAAAATAATAAAAATAAGAGCAAATATTAACAGAATGGATGTCAAATAAATAGAACCAAGATTATGAAAATATGTTCCTTACAAAAGCATAATTAATAGGCAAAGCTCCGGAAACATAAACGAAAAGAGATAGAAGACATAGTAAAAGATTTGTTAAGAAAAATTGTGATACTGCCATAAATACAGCAGAGAAGAGATTTTAAACACTATAAATAGAGGCTGTGGAAAAAATTTCCAAGAAATTTAGATACAATGTGTCATTTTGAGTAAATATATGTAAAAATAATATTGTAAAGTTAAAAATAAAATTGACAAAGTTGAATTAATATCAAAATTACTGTTTGCCCTACCTTTTGCCAAAATAGATAGTAGTCCCAAAAGATAAACTGTTGAGTGCTGAACTTTATGAAACATATCTCTATTATTAACATGCAGGAAGCATTTTATAGAATAAAAATAAAGGAAATGGTACTTAACTAGTATTATAGGTCTAGTAAAAACTGGCCAAGAACAATTCAAGAAAAAATTAAACTGACTTCACTTACAGAGATTGATGCAAATTCATCACAAATAAGTATATCAAATTCAGTATGGGGAAACAGCATTTTCATAAAGTGGTTCATCTTTAAAAAGCAAGGATATCTTAATATCAAAAAAATTATTAATAAAATATATCTTACCAGACTGAAGAAGGTAAAACACATGTTCACTTCAGTAGATGCAGAGAAAGAATTTTATAACACTTAAGCTCTATTCACAACAAAAACAATTTCTTAGCCAGTTAGCAATAAAAGGAAACGTTCTTAACTCAATAATGGATATCTTTAGGTGGCTTATGATTTAATATTATTTAAAATATGAGTTTTTAGAAGTATTCACATTGAAATCCTGAGTAAGCCAAAAATTATCTCTGTCACCATTTATATTAAACTTCTTATTTGAAGGAACAGATGAAATAGATTGAGAAGAAGCAAAAACTGGAAATGAGGAGCAAATATAAAAACTGCCATGAAGTGCAGCTTATATGAATTTCTACATTAAAGACCAGACACATTCTAAAAGCTAAGTTGGAAGTTTAAAGAATAGAAAATATTTTTTAAAATAAAAAAGGGATTATTATAAATCAGTATTAATGACAATCATAAATTGGCTTGTTATTTACATTAAAAACCAACGAAGAGAGAAACTGGAATCTTGGACAGAAACATTGGGAGAATGGTAAATGGTTATAACCACCGTATAAAAATATTTGACAGTGTATCCGACAAGTTGGACCTAGTAATCCTAGATATATTCCCATTGAAAATGTGGATTCACCAAAAAAGACATGCACATGACTGTTCATGTCAGTACTATCCATTAAAGCCAAAAACAGTAAACAACTCAAATATATTTAATAAATGATGGTGGGATACTTAAATGTTCATCTAAAAGAAAAATAGGAAAGAAAACGAAAGAAAAATAGATAAGAAAACGAAAGAAAAATAGAATTGTCCCTAAGACTGTACATAAAATCAATTCCTGGCAAATTAAAGGTTTAAATTTCAAGTTAAAAAAAGAAAGAATTAAAAATCTTGTTCAAAGTAAAAAGAGTGAATATCTGATTGATTAATGAATGAAAGCATTTCTTTAAAAAGATATTGCCTATGAAGGTAACGATGTATAAATTAGACTACGTTAAATTAGCTCTTTGTGTTCAAGTAAACACACCATAAAATTTAAAGTTAGTCACAGACTAGAAGAAAGTATTTGCAGAGATTAAATTAATATTATTGAGACTATGAAAAGCATTCTTGTTTATGAATAAGAAAGATATACAATCTATTAGAACATTATCTGTAAGTTTGGGGAACAAATGTGGAGAAAGGAAATTTACATATGCTATTGCTAAAAGTTTGATTTGGCACAACTATTTTGTATTGTTATTTTAACAACAGCTATCAAAATTAATAGCTGAGATTTACTATCACCTGACTATTCTAATTCTGCATATACTAGATAAACCCTTGTGCGTATGTTAGGCAAACTTGGAAGAAAATACACAAATTTTTGATAGTCATATAATTTACTACTAAACAGCAAATTGAGTAAGTAAATCAGAGGTGTATGTAGCAATGAAGCTAAATGTCTGAAATGACATTATGTGAGAAATCAAGTTGCCAATAATTTGTATGATATTTTGACATTTATATAAAATTTGAAAATATGCAACCAAGGCAATATTTTTCTTCTTGGTATACACCCATGTATCAAAGAAGAACAACATGAAATTATTAATATTAGTTACTTCTGAAAATGCAGAGGTCAGTGTGATGGAATGAAGTAGGTGAAGGGTTAGTGAAAGGTACTGTGGGAATTCAGCTATCTCCAACCTTCATTTATTTAAAAATATGAAAACATGTAGAAATGTAAAATGTGAAAATTTAATGGAAATGTGGTAGGAGATACATGTTTTACATGAAATCTTTATATTTTTCTGTAAGCTTGTTTCATAAATTTAAAAAGAAGTGATTATTCTATTAACATATCAAACAATTATTTGACTAGGGTTAGAGGAGCATAAAAAATATGTGAACTAAAAACCATCACAGGGGAAATAACTACAGTGCAATTATAGCTAATATTTCTGTCATTCTAATTTCAGTTGAGAGAAAGAATAAATTCTCCTTCTGTTTTAAAAGGGAAAATTTGCTACTGGGAATTAGTTGATTGCAAAATTCACAGAAAGGGCTGAAAAAACAGAATCCAGGCTTGATTCTGAAATTACCAAAAGGTTATTTGTCTTTCGTAACCATGAATGTGGCAGTATTATGTCAGAAACAGACTCAATAGGATAGGTAGGTAGATAGACAGATAGATAGATGATAGATAGATAGATAAACAGACAGACAGACAGATAGATGATAGACATAAAATCTTATGGTGGTTGAGCAGCTCCAATACAATATCTGTACTCAGCAAGCTGTAGAATCAGGAGAGCTGATAGTATAAGTTTCAATCCAAAAGCCAGCACACTTGAGATCCAAGGAGAGCTAAGGTTTCTGTATGAGTCTGAAAGCAGGAAAAGACCAATATTTCAACTCAGGCACTCAGGCAGGCATTTCCTCTTATAGACAGAGGGTCAGTCTTTTTGTTCTGTTTAGGTTTTCAACTGAGTGGTTGAGGCCTACTCATAATTGAGAGGACTATATGCTTTACTCAGTCTACCAAGTCAAATGTTCATCTCATCCCATAACACCCTCATAGACATACCCAGAAAGTGTTTGACCAAATAATCTGGGCACCTGTGGCCCAGCCAAGTTGACACATAAAATTGACCAGCACAGTGGGGAACGAGGGAAGGTGCTGTTAAAACACTTAAATTCAATAATGTTAAAATTGCTGAAATTGGAAGATTAAACAGCAGCTACCAATAAAACTGCCTCTTAAAACCCATGCTATTTAAAAATCATACACATCTATTCAGACATAAACTTCCACATTAAAACCAATTGCAACAAGCCATCTACTAATTTAATGCAATAATTTTCATAAATGTAAAAACACATTTTTTCCTCAAAAGTTTCAACTACCTGAAAAGGAAAGATCAAATATTTCCTTTGTCATTATCTGTACCTCTGGATAATGCTTATTTATTTTCTAGTTCACTCATAGTCTCACCTTAGTGTCCTATGCTTCATCTCTACTGTTTGGAATCTTTACCTAATGGGGTGACTCACTCAGAATTTTTTTTAACGTCAGTCTCATTTAAGAATGTTCTTGATGAAGTTAATACAATGTACGAATTTTACTAAATATTTATTCTTGGATACACATCATTTGTTAGTCTGTGTGATAAAATGGGCAGATTGCATAAAACACTTCTGCTAAATACTGAAATATAATGTTTATCTGACATAAAATAATTTGTAAGGGATTGAATTCAAACAGAATTATCTACTTTTTTCACAGAATGAAAAGTTTTACTTGAAAGAACGACCAACCAAATATGGCTATTCGTACTCTAAATTATTTGTCAGATGTATTATTTAAAAAATGAACAAAGTTAACATGTAACCTCAAGGACAACAACTGACAGCAATTTTTGTTAATGATACAATTTGAGTTTTTAAGTGAAAATTAAAATTTTGCAAAATGTGGAACCACCATTGTAAAGGTGATGTCCTCTAACACTTAATATCTCTTCTGATGAGAATGTTGTGAAATTAAACAATGTGATTTTTAAATTGTTACATTGAGATATGTGAAATGTGGAAGTTCTGCACTACTCAGTGAACTGATATTTTCCAAATTGGTAAAATAATTATCCAAAATTCAAGGTTTACCAATAGAGTTTAAGGTAGTGGTGTATAAACCAATTATTGGTATGATTTCAGTTAGTTTCCTTGATTGCAAATAACATTTAAGAGACTACCACGCATTGAGTTTGAGAATAGTACCTGAGAAGATATCTATAATTATCTGAAAATATTATTAAAATCCTTCCTCTTTTGTGAACACATGTCTCTGTGAGACTGTTTTTGTCTTCATATATTTCAACCATTAAATTAGATGGCAATATATAGATATATTGATATATATGGCAAAATACATTGAGATATAGATATATATATCAAACTGAAAAGTAGTGGCTTAAACAAGTTACAAGTTAATTTCTCTTTAATTAAAAATTGGTTATATAGACAATTGAGGGAATTATATAACAGCCCCACAATTGTTAAAGACTGGATGCACCAGGCCAAGCTTATGGTATAGAACTCATCATCATTATGACCCAATGTGGAATTCCAGCTGTTATATTCCTATTCCAAGCATCAGCTTGAAGAAATAAAGAAAAAAACAGCAAAGCACACATACCAGCTATCTTTTAAGAAAGTCAGCTAAATGCTACTACAGGCCACTTGCACTTATATCTCATTACAAGGATGTAGTTTCATGACCAGCCAAATCAAACTGCAAAGGTGTTTAGAGACTGTAGATTTCATTCTGGATAGTCATATACTGACCCAAATATTCTGGAAGTTAGCGATGATATGAAGAAGGATTCAACTTGCAGGTTTAAGCCCTGGTTCTTCTCCTAACTTGCTGTATAACCTTTGTCACATTATTTAAGCTTTCTAAGCCCTAGTTTCTTTATTTGTATAATGGGACTATTTATAGTACCTATCTCATAATGTCATTATTATGATAATAATTTGAAAGAACTTAGAAAATTATGTAGCATATTTTATTCAGTGTACAACAAATACTAAATTAAATACAATTACGTATAAAAAACATGTTGTAAGAGTTTAAAATAGGATGATATTCTAGGAGTGCTACAAGATGATTTAGATATATAAAACCTCTGTCATTCCTCATACATCGTTTTTCCTTATTGAAAAGTTGGTTAAAAACACATTTTAATGCTTTTGGGAAAGAGAGAAAGAGAAAAGCTCCAGCTATAATTTGACAGAGAAGGGATTGTAGGAAACAGACATAACTGATACAGAGTTTTTGTTGTGGGACAATAAGGTATAAAAATAATTTGTTAATTCTCTTGGAATATTCATTATAGCTTATTTTTATAATTTAAAATAAATCAAACCATATTGAAAATCATCTCAGCCTAGTGGAATTAGTAGGGAATCAGCAATCTAGATCTTGGCATTCTATCTATCTCCTTAAAATTTTGATTCACGACCTATGTTTGTGCTAAGCGATGAACATGAGGGGTTGATAGACAGATACAGAATACTGTGTGTTGAGGCCATCAGCAGATCCATCAGTAAGTTCCCTCTTCACAGACTAGCAGGTTACGGAGCTACAGGGTTAAACAGAATGAGCTACCACTGTTAAAGTTCAAAGATGAAAAAACAATCTTTTGGAAGGAGATGAGCAAGATATACTTCATGAAGAAACTGTAACTACAGTAGTACATTATGTATAGGATTTAGATAATAGAAAAGCTTTATTCTGAAAAAACATCAAAAAAAATTATCAAAATCGTTAACAGTAGACATATGGGCAGAATTTGTCTCCAAAAAAATTGACTTATGGAATGATTTGAAGTAATACGATACAGACATGAGCTTTTAAATTGTAGATGTCTTGTATGACAAACTAAGGATTTATATATGCCAATTACAGGTATCAGAATGCTGTTGTAATTTTATGAACAAGCAGATTGCATGATGGAAGCCGTATTTTCAGTGCATCATTCTAAAGCAGTATGAAGCAGGAAATGGAGGGTGGAGAAAGAAAGGCTATGGAGGCAAAGAATAACAAAGCCTGATGTGGAAATGGTCAAAAGTTAAAAGAATATAAATTTCACATTAACTGGTACTACCAGAAAAGAGTGGAGATTCTACCCCTTTGGAGTAAGAGTCTTTCTTGTCTTTTCAATGTTCTAATGATATATTTGGTGGCAATATATCATTGGTTTTAAAAAGATCTTTGAGGTGATGCTATTATTTATTTATATTTAAAAAATTGTCAGCCCACTCCTCTGGACAAGTAGGTCTAGAATGGACACCAGAAATCTGTATTATGACCAGATGATGTTTTTATACCAGCCATGTTTGGAAACTGCCTAATTAGATTAATGTGAAGTGTTCTTCCACCTCTTAAGTCTAATTTCTGATAAAATATCATGTCACTTTAACAAATCATAAATGGCAAAATACATTTTCATTTGTTTTAAAAAGTGCATTCACTATGACCTAAAGCAGGGGTGCCCAACCCCCGGGCTGCGAACCAGTAGCAGTCTGTGGCCTGTTAGGAACCCGGCCACACAACGGGACATGAGCAGTGGGCAAATGAGCTGAGCTCTGCCTACTGTCAGATTAGCAGAGTCATTAGATTGTCGTAGGAGCGGGAACCCTATTGTGAACTGAGCATGCAAGGCATGCTCCTTATGAGAATCTAATGCCTGATGATGTGAAGTGGGACAGTTTCATCCCCAAACCACCCATCTGCTAACTCTCACCCACCTCTGCTCCCCATTCATGGGAAAATTGTCTTCCATGAAACTGGTCCCTGGTGCCAAAAAGGTTGGGAACCCCTGGCCAAAAGCATAAATCCTTAAGTGTAATAATACCAAGATGTGGATCTTTGTAACTTGGCTCATAGATGTATATCAACAAATAATTGTGATTTTAATTGAAATATCATAACGTAAAATTTATTTCAGATAGTCCTAGGGGCACATCAGATAATCTCTCTGCCAGAGACTACTATTTCTACATAAAAATTATATAACAGAAAGATTTTCCCACACTGTTTACATTTAAATAACATTTTGATTTGAGATTTAGCTTTTACTAAGAAAACTAATATTATTTATTTATTTATTTTGCCTCAAAGTCTTTTCTATTTCTTGATTATACTCAGCTAACATATTATGGTCTGTATGACAGTTTAATCTTGTCACTGTCTGTAATTAAGTTATAATTAGTTTAAAGATGAACTTTAGTGAATCTGTAAAACATTCTTATCTGATCGACCTATTAATTTTGTCCTTTCTTAGGTCAAGTTGCCACTATTTATGATTAATTTTTGTGTAGGCTTAGTCTCACAAACTAAATGTACTATTCATAGGTTTGAATAATTTAATACTCAACAATGTGAAGATAGGTTAAACTGCATATAAATTTATGAAGGACAAGATTGCTTTTGAAACTAAACCTTGAAAAATTTGAAATAATATTGTAATCTTTAATGTGATACGAATAAACATCCTTCATTCACTAATGACAGTTTTTAGACCCCAAAGATACAAGCGCTGAACAGCAACTTCCTGAGGCTATTTTATCATTGTGTTTGGCAACATTATGACCATTGATATTCCGTGAGATAATGTGTCATCTGACAGGACACAGAACAGCAAGAACATTTAGTCTGATGTCTGTATTAGCAGGATGAATATAGTAATATGTTGATTGTGACCATGTCACCTACAATTTGCAAATGACTGTATAAGGAACTTTCCTATTTACTGCCTCCTGCAATAAACTAAAATGAAGAAAAATTTTAAAGCCTCACTGAAGTTTTATTTCAATATGTTAGTTAAAGAACAAGGAAATTACAGTGCAAAGATAAGACATGGAAATCAGCCTGGTAACGTATTTTTAGGATATCCAACAGAGTGCAACAGGATGAGAAAAGTTGGATAAATGGAAATGTCTGCCTTTTTTGCTGAGATCACATGTATATATGGCTACAGAGAAGATACCACTGAGTTATCTTTAAATGTAAAATATAAAATTGGTGATAACAAATGCTAAACACAAATTTCTTTATGCAGATTAAAATATAACTAACAGAAAATAAAAACATCTCAATTTTTATTAACTATCAACCAAGTAATTTAATTTCATAAGGGTCAACAAAGCCAAAGACTACAGGCATTACCTGCTTTACATTCTATAATAATAAAGTTTTTAATATTCCCTTGATTCACTCCACCTACAAAGACAGTCTTCTGTGTTCTAACCTTAGTATGAACAAAACACTTAATTAGTCTATAAATGATACCAAGCAAAGGAAAAGTGGTCACAACAAGTCCCTAAGTGTTTAATTATCACGTTTGCTGACTAACTCAAGAAGACATGAAGTAACCTATTGAACTTAATTATACACTGAACTCATTTAAAGAACCATTTCTGTAAGCTGCTTGCTCAAGCTTATCCTAATTTTATGTCCTCACAAATTCTTTCTTGAAGAATTAGTCCTAAATAGTCTCATATAGTAACTATCATACTATTATCAGGCATTTCAACCATCTTATTGCTGAATAATACATCAATCAAAATACAATAATGATTTGTAAAGAAGCACATTGTTTTCTTAAACTGTAATGTATATTAATTGAAAAGAAACACGCCATTGGACCATTCATAAGTGAATTATTTTATTTTTGAGACAGGTTCTCACTCTCTCATTGTGATGGTTAAGAATGAGTTTCAACTTGATTGGATTGAAGGATGCAAAGTACTGATTCTGGGTATGTATTGCCAAAGGAGATTAACATTTGAGTCAATGGACTGGGAAAAGCAGACCCACCCTTAATCTGGGTGGGCACAACCTAATCAGCTGCCAGCATGTCCAGAATAAAAAGTAGGCAGAACATGAAAAGACTAGACAGGTCTAGCCTCCCAGCCTACATCTTTCTCCCATGCTGGATGCTTCCTGCCCTCACACATTGAACTCCAAGTTCTTCAGCTTTGGGACTCAGACTGGCTTCCTTGCTCCTCAGCTTGCAAATGGCCAATTGTGGGACCTCGTGATTGTGTGAGTTAACAGTGAGTTAATAATAAATACATATAATTTATATATCTCCTACTAGTTCTGTCCCTCTAGAGAACCCTGATGAACACCTCCTCCAGGGTGGAGTAGAGCTCAGTGTAACCTTCTACTCTTGGGCTCAAGTGATCCTCCTGCCTCGGCCTCCCAAATAGCTAGGACTACAGGTGCATGCCTGAGTGAATGTTTACGTGGCATTCACGATATTTTAACTGCAATATTTCTCAAGTACTGTGCCAAATATTCAGAAATACCTACTCTTGGAATTTACTCTAGAAAAATGCATCCTAAAATATTGTTTTAATTCTTTCTGATATTATAAAACACTTATTATAAGTTAATTCTTTCCATACTTTTGATGTGTGCTTTCTGTTTAAGTGTCTTGAAATATTTCATCATTAGATTAAAGAAAATATCTTATACATTTACCAGTAGAAAACATCATAATAGGCGATTCTTATCTTACTTTACAGCATTCTCATTCTGAATTTTTTATTATTTGTGTTTTATTATGTGTGTTTCTTTCGTTAGCCTTAAAGAAATTACCAATGAATAATAATAATAATGATGCTAGGTAGATAAGGGTATTACAGAAGATCACAACAATAGAATGCTATTCATATATAAAAAATACAAAGAAAAAGTGTATACTTTCAAAATAGACATATTTCAAAGTGAGGGGTGTTGACCATGGTTAAGGTTTTTATATAATAATATGGACAATAAATTATTGTAACTTCTTTAAAAAATATAGCCATACCTGCATCTCCTCGTACATACACACACAGCATACTCATCTTCTTTTCTATTTAAACATTTTCAGTTGAATATCATTCAGAAAATTCCCTTGACTTACAGAACAGACATCCTTGACAAACTGAAAAAAAAGACAAAGAAATATTTCATACCATACAAAGACATAAATATTAAAATGTGCTAACATTTTAGAAGCACACATTAAAATGTCAGAATAATTCTCCAAAGTAGAGCCTTTGTAAATTAAATGGAAAATTATTATCCAAGCTACATACAAGAAATGATTGTCCAAGTTTTATTCCTCAAAGTCTCCAAAAATATTAGGTACATGACAGTAATAGAAAACAAAAAGTATTTCCCCCCTAAAGTCAAGGGACCATAAAATATTTTAGCAGAGTAATAATCAATTAAAAAATCTCTTACAAACAACAGTTAACTCAAAAGAAGACAGAATTTTTACTGATTTTGTAGTGGGACCAGTTTTTAAAATTCTTTAGAATTTGGGAGAAACAAACACAAGCTCAATACAACCAATAAAAGAATATGCCAAGCTCTGAAATGTATTTAGAAATACAGCATTTTTCCTACAGCCTCTCTCTCTTTTTTCATCTTTGTTCTCTCTAGAATTATCAATGAACTCAGGCTAATGTATCTATACATTCTCCTGTATATATAGACGTAGTGTTTTATATACATATACACACAGCAACATAAAGACATTAAATACATATACATTATACATGCATACATGTGTGTTTATTTTTTTACAAAAACAAGGCCCTTAATTTTACATCTATATATAAATAAAACAATAATCACAATACTTTTTACTAATACAAATGAAATGCATAATTTGCTTATATAAATCAAGACCTTTGGATTACTATTATCTCATTATTTTCTTTGCCTTCTTTTATAAATATTGGCTTTTACTGTAATAATTAATTTAGAACTTTCCGTTCTAGTCTATTTTGGATGTTTTCTTAATGTGCATTACGTACTGCATAACATTTGGGTTAAGGATGAACCACATATACAGCCAGTGGTCCCGTAAGACAGGGGCTCCCAACCCCTAGGCCACTGATGGGTGCTGGTCTATGGCCTGTTAGGACTGGGCCGCATAGCAGGAGGTGAGTGGCAGGCAAAGTGAGCATTACCACCCGAGCTCTGCCTCCTGTCAAATCAGCGGCAGCATTAGAGTCTTTTTTTTTTTTTTTTTTTTTTGAGACGGAGTCTCCTTGGTCACCCAGGCTGGAGTGCAGTGGCGCGATCTCGGCTCACTGCAAGCTCCGCCTCCCGGGTTCACGCTATTTTCCTGCCTCAGCCTCCCGAGTAGCTGGGACTATAGGTGCGCACCACCATGCCCAGCTAATGTTTGTATTTTTAGTAGAGACGGGGTTTCACCGTGTTAGCCAGGATGGTCTCGATCTCCTGACCTCGTGATCCGCCCGCCTCAGCTTTCCCAAGTGCTGGGATTACAGGCGTGAACCACCACCGCCGGCCTTTTTTTTTTTTTTTTTTTTTTTTTTTGACGGAGTCTTGGTCTGTCGCCTAGGCTGGAGTGCAGTGGCGCGATGTCGGCTCACTGCAACCTCCGCCTCCTGGGTTCAAGCCATTCTCCTGCGTCAGCCTCTCAGGTAGCTGGGACTACAAGCATGTGCCACCACACTCGGCTAAGTTTTTTGTATTTTTAGCAGAGATGGGGCTTCACCATGCTGGCCAGGCTGGTCTCGAACTCCTGACCTCAAGTGATCCACCTGACTTGGCCTCCCAAAGTGCTGAGATTACAGACGTGAGCCACCGCGCCTGGCCTAGAGTGTCATAGGTGCGCAAACCCTATTGTGAACTGTGCATGTGAAAGATCCAGGTTGCCTGCTTGATGATACGAAGTGGAAGAGTTTCATTCTGAAACCGTTCTCCCCACCACACCACACCAGCCCCATTCGTGGAAACATTGTCTTTCACAAAAACGAGTCCCTGGTGCTAAAAAGGTTGGAGACAGTTGCCGTAAGATTTTAATGGAGATGAAAATTCCTATCAATCAGTTAGTGACATCAGAGCCATCATAGCACCCTAGTACAATGAATTACTTACATGTTTGTGGTGATTCTGGTGTAAGCAAACCTACCGTGCTGCTACTTTTTAAAATTATAATAAAAAGTTTAAAAAGTATATTAAAATAGAAAAGAGCTTCAAGAATAAAAATATAAAGAAAAATATTTTATATTGCTTTAAAACGTGTTAACCTCTGCTGTTACAAAACAATCAAAAGTTTAAAATTTAAAGAGTTTATACAGTAAAAATGTTACAGTAAACTAAGGTTAATTTATGATTGAAGAAAGAAAATGTTTTAAATAAATTTAGTATAGCCTAGATGTACAGCATTTATAAAGTCCACAGTTGTGTACAGTAATGTCACAACTCACTCACTGACTCACCCAGAGTAACTTTCAGTCCTGAAAGTTTCATTCATGATAAGTGCCCTATAAAGGTATACTGTTTTTTAAAATCTTTGATACCATATTTTTACTGTACCTTTTCTATATTAAAGTGTGTTTAGAAAATATTAACATTTACCATTGAGTTATAATTGCCTACGACATTTAGTACAATGACATGCTACAAAGGTCTCTAGCCCAGGAGCAATAGGCTATATCATGTAGCCTAGGTGTATAGTAGGCTATACCATCTAGATTTGTGTAAGTACACTTTATGATGTTTACACAATGATGAAATCACCCAATGACACATTTCTCAGAATGTATCCCTGTCATTAAGCAGTACGTGACTGTATGTTTCTTAGTTTTCAAAAACCTTACTTCCCCTTTATATTATAAATTTCTACTCACAGTGTCATCTTGCATTTTACTACATATTATGGGAAAAATTATTATGCACTACGATTCCTTCTCTTCACCTTTTGTAACTTGATATTTCTGCTATAACTCACTTTTAATTTCATTAGTTAATTTTGTTAAGTATTTTCCTTAAAGGAAGTTCATGAATGTTATGCTTTCTAAATTTTGACATATGCATATATGTCTGCAATTTGTCATCACACGTGAGTGTTGTCATGGCAGGTTTAGTTTTCTTGTGTATTCATAATTTTATTTCAGTAGTTATAGTTAATTGTGTTCTGGTTTCCAATGCAATCTTTGCATTTTATTAAGATTTCTTATCATACTTCATATATTCATGTATAATTTAATTTATATTTTAAATATCCAGCTATATAAAAATTTTCTAAGGACATAACCCAAGATTTATGATTTATTTTTATCACACATACTATAGCTGAATCGAAGATAAGAGTCTTACTAAGTTGGAATAAGAATACTTAATTTTTGTAGATAATTTTTATCATTTAAAAGATACTTTTATGTTTGTGCTGATTTATTCTTAGTTACATCTTTGAGACCTAGAGTTCTATCACTATTTAAGAGATGAAGGAATTAAGTCTTGTCAAATTTTAATGCAGTATTCTACCACTATAATTTCAAAACATGTAACACAGGAAAATGTAACACTAATGAAACTTACCAGTGAATAGAAGTTATAAATTATTAACCAGGGACAAGCCAAATAGCTCTTTTGCTTGACGGCCCAGTGTATTTAATTTCATCTATAATATATACATTGGGATGGTTCATATAAAACTTTAAACACTAGTATTCATTAAAAAAATGATATAGCCACACTGAGTGTATATTCTCTCAAATAAAACACATGCTCCTCTCCCTCTCCCTCTCCCTCTCCCTCTCCCTCTCCCTCTCCCTCTCCCTCTCCCTCTCCCTCTCCCTCTCCCTCTCCCTCTCCCTCTCCCTCTCCCTCTCCCTCTCCCTCTCCCTCTCCCTCTCCCCTCTTTTTTTCGGTCTCCCTCTCCTTCTTTTTTCGGTCTCCCTCTGTTGCCGAAGCTGGACTGTACTGCCGGGATCTCGGCTTGCTGCAACCTCCCTGCCTCGGGTTCCTGTGACTCTCCTGCCTTGGCCTGCCGAGTGCCTGGGATTGCAGGTGCGCGCCGCCACGCCTGAATGGTTTTTGTATTTTTGGTGGAGACGGGGTTTCGCCGTGTTGACCGGGCTGGTCTCCAGCTCCTGGCCTCGAGTGATCTGCCTGCCTCGGCCTCCCGAGGTGCTGGGATTGCAGACGGAGTCTCGCTAACTCAATGCTCAATGGTGCTCAGGCTGGAGTGCAGTGGTGTAATCTCGGCTCTCTGCAACCTCCACCTACCAGCCTCCTGCCTTGGCCTCTTAAAGTGCTAAGATTACAGCCTCTGCCCCACCGCCACCCCGTCTAGGAAGTGAGGAGCGTCTCTGCCTGGCCGCCCATCGTCTGGGATGTGAGGAGCCCCTCTGCCCGGCCGCCCTATCCGGGAAGTGAGGAGCGCCTCTGCCCGGCCGCCCATCATCTGGGATGTGAGGAGCGACTCTGCCCGGCTGCCACCCCGTCTAGGAGGAAGTGAGGAGCGCCTCTGCCCGGCTGCCCCGTCTGGGAGATGAGGAGCACCTCTGCCCGGCCGCCCCGTCTGGGAGGAAGTGAGGAGCGCCTCTGCCCTGTTGCCCTATCTGGGAAGTGAGGAGCGCCTCTGCCCGGCTGCCACCCCATATGGGAAGTGAGGAGCGCCTCTGCCCAGCCGCCCCTTCTGGGAGATGAGGAGCGCCTCTGCCCAGCCGCCCCGTCTGGGAGGTGAGGAGTGCCTCTGCCCGGCCGCCCCGTCTGGGAGGTGAGGAGCGCCTCTGCCTGGCCGCCACCCCGTCTGGGAGGAAGTGAGGAGCACCTCTGCCCAGCTGCCCCATCTGGGAAGTGAGGAGCGCCTCTGCCCGGCTGCCACCCCCTATGGGAAGTGAGGAGCGCCTCTGCCCGGCCGCCCACTCTGGGAAGTGAGGAGCGCCTCTGCCCGGCCGCCCACTCTGGGAAGTGAGGAGCGCCTCTGCCCGGCCGCCCACTCTGGGAAGTGAGGAGCGCCTCTGCCCGGCCGCCCACTCTGGGAAGTGAGGAGCGCCTCTGCCCCGCCGCCCACTCTGGGAAGTGAGGAGCGCCTCTGCCCGGCCGCCCACTCTGGGAGGTGAGGAGCGCCTCTGCCCGGCCGCCCCGTCTGGGAGGTGAGGAGCGCCTCTGCCCGGCTGCCACCCCGTCTGGGAGGAAGTGAGGAGCACCTCTGCCCGGCCGCCCCGTCTGGGAGGTGAGGAGCGCCTCTGCCTGGCCGCCACCCCGTCTGGGAGGAAGTGAGGAGCACCTCTGCCCGGCCGCCCACTCTGGGAGGTGAGGAGCGCCTCTGCCTGGCCACTCCGTCTGGGAAGGGAGGAGCGCCTCTGCCCGGCCACCCCGTCTGGGAGGTGAGGAGCGCCTCTGCCCGGCTGCCACCCCGTCTGGGAGGAAGTGAGGAGCACCTCTGCCCGGCCGCCCCATCTGGGAAGTGAGGAGCGCCTCTGCCCGGCCGCCACCCCATATGGGAAGTGAGGAGCGCCTCTGCCTGACCACTCCGTCCGGGAGGTGAGGAGCGCCTCTGCCCGGCCGCCCCGTCTGGGAGGTGAGGAGTGCCTCTGCCCGGCCGTCACCCCGTCTGGGAGGAAATGAGGAGCACCTCTGCCCGGCTGCCCCGTCTGGGAGATGAGGAGCACCTCTGCCCGGCCGCCCCGTCTGGGAGATGAGGAGCACCTCTGCCCGGCCGCCCCGTCTGGGAGGTGAGGAGTGCCTCTGCCCGGCTGCCACCCCGTCTGGGAGGAAGTGAGGAGCACCTCTGCCCGGCCGCCCCCTCTGGGAAGTGAGGAGCGCCTCTGCCTGGCCGCCACCCCGTCTGGGAGGAAGTGAGGAGCGCCTCTGCCTGGCTGCCCCATCTGGGAAGGGAGGAGCACCTCTGCCCGGCCGCCACACCGTCTGGGAAGTGAGGAGCGCCTCTGCCTGGCTGCCCCATCTGGGAAGGGAGGAGCACCTCTGCCCAGCCGCCACACCGTCTGGGAAGTGAGGAGCGCCTCTGCCTGGTCGCCCCGTCTGGGAGGTGAGGAGCGCCTCTGCCCGGCTGCCCAGTCTGGGAAGTGAGGAGCGCCTCTGCCCGGCCGCCCTGTCTGGGAGGTGAGGAGCGCCTCTGCCTGGCCGCCACCCCATCTGGGAGGAAGTGAGGAGCGTCTCTGCCCGGCCGCCCCGTCTGGGAAGTGAGGAGCGCCTCTGCCCGGCCGCCCCCTCTGGGAAGTGAGGAGCGCCTCTGCTCGGCCGCCCCCTCTGGGAAGTGAGGAGCGCCTCTGCTCGGCCGCCCCGTCGGGGAAGTGAGGAGCGCCTCTGCCCGGCCGCCCCGTCTGGGAGGTGAGGAGCGCCTCTGCCCGGCTGCCACCCGGTCTGGGAGGAACTGAGGAGCGCCTCTGCCCGGGCGGCCCCGTCTGGGAAGCGAGGAGCGCCTCTGCCCGGGCGGCCCCGTCGGGGAAGTGAGGAGCGCCTCTGCCCGGCCACCCCGTCTGGGAGGAGAGGAGCGCCTCTGCCCGGGCGGCCCCGTCTGGGAAGCGAGGGGCGCCTCTGCCCAGCCGCCCTGTCTGGGAGGTGAGGAGCGCCTCTGCCCGGCTGCCCTGTCTGGGAGGTGTACCCAACAGCTCCGAAGAGACAGCGACCATCGGGAGCGGGCCATGAGGACGATGGCGGTTTCGTTGAAGAGAAGGGGAGGAAGTGTGGGGAAAGGAAGGAGAGATCAGATTGTTGCTGTGTCTGTGTAGAAAGGGGTGGGCATAGGAGACTCCATTTTGTTCTGACTAGGAGAAATTCTTCTGCCTTGGGATGCTGTTGATCTATGGCCTTTCCCCCAGCCCCCTGCTCTCTGAAACATGTGCTGTGTCAACTCAGGGTTAAATGGATTAAGGGTGGTGCAAGATGTGCTTTGTTAAACAGATGCTTGAAGGCAGCATGCTCTTTAAGAGTCATCACCACTCCCTAATCTCAAGTACTCAGGGGCACAAACACTGCAGAAGGCCGCAGGGTCCTCTGCCTAGGAAAACCAGAGACCTTTGTTCATGTGTTTATCTCCTAACCTTCTCTCCACTATTATCCTATGACCCTGCCATATCCCCCTCTCCGAGAAACACCCAAGAATGATCAATAAATACTTCAGAAATTAAAAAAAAAAAAAAAATAAAAAAAAAAAATAAAAAATAGGCAAAAGATCTGAATAGACATTTCTCAAAAGAAGACATACAAATGGCCAACAGGTGTATAAAACGGTGCTCAACATCATTAATCATCAGAGAAATGCAAATCAAAACTACAATAAGATATCATTGCATCCCAGTTTAAATGACTTATATCCAAAACACAGGCAATAGTGAATGCTGGCGAGGATGTGGAGAAAAGGGAACCCTTATACACTGTTGGTGGGAATGTAAATTAGTATAGCCACCATGAAGAACAGTACAAAGGTTCCTCAAGAAAGTAAACATAGAGCTACCATATGATCCAGCAATCTCACTGCTGGGTATATACCCAAAAGAAAAGAAATCAGTATATTGAAGAGGTATCTGGTGTTGGTTGCAGCACACTGTTCACAAAAACCAAGATTTGGAAGCAACCTTAGTGTACATTATCAGATGAATGGATAAGGAAAATGTGGTACATATACACAACGAAGTACTACACAGCCATAAAAAATAATGAGGTCCTGCTATTTGCAATAACATGGACAGAACTGGAGGTCATTATGTTAAGTGAAATAAGCCATGCACAGAAAGGCAAACTTTGCATGTTCTCATGTATTTGTAGGAGCTAAAAATTATTAATAAAACAATCAAACTCATGCAGATAGAGGGTAGAAGGATGGATACCAGAGACTAAGAAGGGTAGTGGAGGATGGGGAAAGGGGAAGTGGAGATGGTTAATGGATACAAAGATATAGTTAGACAGAATGAATAAGATCTAGTATTTGATAGCACAACAGGTGATTATAGTCAACAATAATTTATTGTACATTTAAAAATTGGCTGGGCACGGTGGCTCACACCTGTAATCTCAGCACTTTGGGAGGCCAGGGCGGGTGGATCGTTTGAGGTCAGGAGTTCAAGACCAGCCTACCAGCCTGGCCAACATGGTGAAGCCCCATCTCTACTAAAAATACAAAAATCAGCCAGCTGTGGTGGCATGCGCCTGTAATCCCAGCTACTCGGGAGGCTGAGGCAGGAGAATCGCTGGAACCTGGGAGGCAGAGGTTGCAGTGAGCTGAGATTGTGTCACTGCACTCCAGACTGGGCAACAGAGTGAGACTCCATCTCAAAAAAATAAATAAATAAATAAAATAAAAATAAGAGTATAATTGGCATATTTGTAACATAAAGAAATGATAAATGCTTGAGGTGATGGATACCCCATTTATCCTGATGTTACTATTACACACTGTATGCTTGTATCAAAATATCTCATGTAATCCATAAATACATATATCTACTATGTAGCCATAAACATTTTTCAAAATAAAATATACTATGAATCCTTTTGCTATAGTAAGATTAAAAAAATAAAAAAATAAAAAAATAAAAAATAAAAAAAAATAAAACACATGCTTTCCATTTGAGTACAACCTATACATAGTCATAACCTGAACTTCAAAACCTGATTTTCCTCCTGTTGGATATTTCAGTTGATGTCGAGACATCTGGATTCTATTTTGAAAACTCCTATACATTCATTAACTAATAAATATACAACATGCAAAATTTCAGGGATATGAAGATGGAATACTTCCTTTTGTAGCCCAAGAGTAACCAAAAAAATTATTTATTGCATATTTCCATGTGGGAAGACTTCTACAATCTACTGCGGGATATACAATTTTGTTTAAGTCACAATTCTATCTTCTTATGCTTCACAATTTAACAGGCAAGAGAGACACAAATGTTAAGTAACCATATAATAAGTTGACAATGAGTAACACTAAGAAATGTGCCACTGGTAGATTTTACATGTTGAATTATTATGACTATTGGAATATGGTTTCCTCTTAAAGAAAAATAATTTCCCCATATCAATTCTCTGAGAAATAGTTAATCCTGAAACAGAATTTAATGGTGTATTAAATTGAGCAAAAAAATAAAATTATCTTCTCTACAGGTCTAAGGGAAGGACTCAAAGAGACAAAAATACTTGGTTTTGCTTAGGTGTATATGAGCAGCTCCTACGAAGCAGAGACAAAGCAAGACTGAACATATCATAGAGATTCTGTTTTTTACTAGTAACATGTATAACTGCAGTGGTGACATTGTGGAGTGGTTTGCATTTAGAGCAAAAATGTGCATGAGTCTCAGATCCACTAATAAGTATAGAGCCAGCAGAACTTACTGAGAGAGCAATGTTTTCACTTGAGGCTGCAGAGAGACAACAGCAGGTTCAGCAACAAAGATTGCTGTGCCCAGTCAAGTGATGACAGCCCAAGATCAGCATTCACAGAGGAAACAGGGGTACGGGGTGATGAAAAGTTTGGGACAAAATAACCTAACTGACTAATAAATTTAAGAAAAAACATGAGACACTTGAGACATTAGCTCCTAATAACAAGGTAACAGGTGCTCATGATTCAATAACTATGATATAAAATTTGAAATCAGAATCAGGTAAAAGTTGAGATTTATGGACCAAAATCTTAATAAAAGAGTGGTTAAAATAAACAATGGAGATATCCTAATGCTATAATTTTTTTTCTAAGAGAGAATGTTAACTGTCACTGAAATCTGAAAATAGTTTGAGGAGGAGTTGATATTTAAGCGAATCATGAAAAAAAAACTTCTAATGTTTGGCTGCTGTGTGTGGAGTAAGTTCTTCCCAGAGAAAGGAAGCCACTTGAGAAAAGACTGTGTGAAATACAGGATATTTTGAGAAGAAAGAATGACATGTTGGAGCCTAGGTGATTT
Organism: Pongo pygmaeus; assembly: GCF_028885625.2. Lineage (NCBI taxonomy): Eukaryota > Metazoa > Chordata > Mammalia > Primates > Hominidae > Pongo > Pongo pygmaeus. The sequence goes on from NC_072376.2 coordinate 188,575,347, forward strand.
GATGTTCCTTTTCACTGTGTTTGAGAAATGATAAATGATGATTCCAGTGGCAGTAGTACACATGCGATTATGTGTGTGAATCTGTTTCATACTAGCTGAGCGTGTACTTGATCCTACATATAGCCATTTATACTTCACTTCATCTATAGATGAAATCACAAGGCAGCCTATGTTCCTACAGATACATGAATTCCTCTAGCATTTCCCTACCTGAATAGGTGGTGTATATGTATTGTTTTTATGCATCATTTTTACCCTAATTTTGAAATCACTTTCTCTTCAACTTTCCCCAAATTTTAGGTAATTCATTTTTCCTTTTCTCTTTTTCAAAATGTCTTGACTTTTAAGAGAAAATTTGCTGAATCAAATTTGTTGAATGAGTTTAAGCCTATACAGTATCTTTTTGCTAATCTGATTCTTATTTTGGTCTGAAAGACATTTTTACCAAGTTTTGGTTTATCAACTTGGAAAAAGTCTATGGGATATTTTAATAAAAATAATTTTATTCCAATTGTCACATGACATTTAATAGACCGATTAGAAAGAACTTGTTATTTTAATACAATGTTCTGTATTAAAAACATTTATTAAATTTACTGCCACCCAAAATAACTGGAATACAAATTTAAGGTGGATATTCTCTTGGAAAGATTTGGGAAATGAAATGTAGCATCCTCGAGGGTCTTACTCCTGATTAAACATAAGTCTGCCTTTGGTAGGAAAGTCAGCCTTGATTTTATTCCAGATAAGCATGACAAAGGCAGTGGTTTGTTTCAGCCTCAGGTTTCTATGGTTTTACTAACTCTAGCCTTGGGTAGCTTCAGGTAATGTTGAAGCTTGTCAAATATAAAGATTATCAGAATAGGCAGCAAGGTAGACAGCTGATATGAAGAGTTCATGTATTGTTATCTAGAGGAGAAGATGATAACACTTTAATTCAGAATTCAGATAGAGTAACATATTATTTTGGGAGATTTTCTATGCATTATAGGACACTTGCCACTAGGGTCAGAGAAGATTGTTATGTCACCACAATATGTTTTATATTTTATTTTTAACCTTTCCACACTACGTTTCTCTATAGAAAAGCCTTATAGAGCTATAGATAGAAGGAATTGAGTTACACATAGAAATTTCTTTTGTATTATTATTATTATTATACTTTAAGTTTTAGGGTACATGTGCACAATGTACAGGTTAGTTACATATGTATACATGTGCCATGCTGGTGTGCTGCACCCATTAACTCGTCATTTAGCACTAGGTATATCTCCTAATGCTATCCCTCCCCCCTCCCCCCACCCCACAACAGTCCCCAGAGTGAAATTTCTTTACTAGAGTAACTGAAAGGGAAGGAAAAGAGGTCAACTAATGAGATGGAGGAAAGAAAAAGAGTTCAACCAATGAGAGCAGAGGCAAATATCCAAGAGGTCTTGATCAATGGGAATTCATTTTTTTCAACATTTTTGTATGTCAGAAACTTATTAAAAATTAACATTTATAAACATCTAAAATAAAAACACCTTGTGTGTGTGTGTTAAAAAATAGGGTTGAAAAGAATAAACAAATGATACAATGTAAAAGCAACTCTAAAAATGCTCAATAGGTCTACAGATAGGGCTTCAAAAATACAAAAAATAAGTTATAATTACAGCTTTATCAATATTTGTCCAACGAGTTGGCAAATTTGATAAATAAAAGGTTAAGTTACTCATATGTTTGAGGGGAGGGGTATAAAGTAGAAGTTAGGTTCAAGTGCTTTGGAGAAAGAATGTCTGGTTTAAAATCCTGGCTCCAATCAGTATTGTTAGCCATGGGACTTTGAGAAACATCTTTCAGTTATACTAGGCTTAGAGGCATTTTCTTGACCTACCAGGCTTAATATGATCTCATATCTGCCACCTTTCTGATACATTTTCACCAATTTATGTAATTCATGCTGTATTTTCCTAAAGCATTTCAAACAATTTACCTAAAACATTCCAAACAATTAAGGTATTTGCACTTTGCTGTCCTCCTAGCCTGAAATGCTCTTCCTCCAGACATGCTCATAATGCACTCCTTTCCCTTCCTTCACATCTGGACCTGCAGAGGCTCCAGAGAGAGACTGATTCTGGTCACCACATAACAACATAGCATCTCTCTATCCCACCACTTCAATCATTTTATTCTGTTTGACTTGACTTTTTCCTCTTTGGTATTTATTACTAACTTTTTTTCATAAACTCCAGATCCTGGACAATATTGCCAGCATCTTAGTATATATATTTGTGTATGTATATGTATATATGTTAATGAGTGTATATCATTTCCTGTTTATTGCCTGTTGGTCTGGTTAGAATGTAATCTCCATGAAAATAGGAACTGTAACCATTTAATTCATCAACCAGAATACTTGACACATGGTACATGTTGAATACACATTTTTTGAAAAATTAAATCAAGTAATACAATTCACACAATCAAGCATGAATTAGTGAATAAAGGCACTGCTACATCTCATAATTTTATAAGTAGAGTACCTGAAACATTAAAAATGTTTAATAAATGTTATTACTATTGCATGCATCATATTTCTCTTTTTGCTAATGTTTATAATGAAGTAAACCATAATTTTAAATAACTATTTTATTCAGTTTTCTGTCCTAGATATTGCTACTTGTATTGGTACACAATCAACATTTGGTCTATAAAAATAGCTGTACCCCTGATCCTTATTAATCATCCTTTCAGTAAGGTAGAATAAAAAGAGAGACTAGCTAGCTCTCCACTGTTCTATAAATAAATAGCCCTCTGTATACATTCTTTCCTCATTGTGAAACATTTTTGATAAGATTAAATACATACATGAACATTACTTGATTTTTATGATCCAGATAAAAAATAAAACACTTCTTTTTATTTAGGGTAAAACATCTGTTTCTCCTTTTCTTATTTGTCAATTTTTTTCTATACAGGTCAACTTAACCAGAAAGTCATTACGGGATAAAACAAAATGTTCTTATTTTTTAAAATAAATAGATTCATAAGCAAGCAGCTGCTGAACTTTCTAAGAGTCACAACATTAAAGATGGCCAAATCCATTTTCTTCACAATATTAGGTTAGGATTTTTTTTTTTTCAAAAAAAAGGAAGAACATTAAGTGAAAAAATTCATTTAGTTTCATAACATAATTACCATCATCTTTTACAAAAGCATTTTTCTTTGTTAATGTGAGATTTAAAAGTAATAAAAATATACAGAACTCTTTTTTATATCTTTGTTTTCTATACATACCCATATATGTATATACAACAAGATGTATATATGTATTATAAGTGGAATCTAAGTATTTTCTGCCAACATTATTTTGATGTATATCTAACATTTATTATGTTTGATATTGTCCACTTGTTGAAAATGTGATCTTGAAATCTCCCGTTGAGTTTCTTGCTTGTGTTTTCCTTTTTATTCTTAATTTGTTTCTTGTTGTTCTGCTTTTATGTTTCTTTCTTCCCTTCATAGTAGTGCAATAATATTAGTCCATTCTTTCACTGCTACAAAGAAATACCTGAGATGGGATAATTTATAGAGGAAAGATAATTTATAAAGGAAAATTTATTAGCTCATGGTTGCACAGGATGTGCAAGAAGCATGGCGGCTTCTGGGGAGGCCTCAGGAATCTCACAGTCATGGTGGAAGGCACAGGGGAAGCAGCACTTCACATGGCTGGAGCACGAGGATACGAGAGAGCCAGGAAGCACTATATGCTTTTAAAGAAGAGATCTCACGATAGCTCACCATAATGAGAACAGCACCAAAGGGGAAATCTGCCCCCGTGATTCAATCATCTCCCACCAGGCCCCATCTTCAACATTTGTGATATGGTTGGCTCTGTGTCCCCACCCAAATCTCACCTTGAATTGTAATCCCCATAGTCCTCACAAGTCAAGGGTGGGACCAGGTAAGGCTAATTGAATCATGGGGGTGGTTTCCCCCATGCTGTTCTCATGGTCATGAGTGAGTCTCACAAGATCTAATGGTTTTATAAGCTTCTAGCATTTCCACTGCTAGCACTCATTCTCTCTCTTGCTGTCCTGTGAAGAGGTGCCTTCTGTTATGATTGTAAGTTTCCTGAGGTCTTCCCAGCTATGCAGAACTGAGTCAATTAAACCTCTGTTCTTTTTTTTAGACGAAGTTTCACTCTTGTTGCCCAGGCTGCACTGCAATGGCACAATCTCGGCTCACTGCAACCTCCGCCTCCTAGGTTCAAGCTATTCTCCTGCCTCAGCATCCTGGGTAGCTGAGATTACAGGAGCCTGCCACTATGCCCAGCTAATTTGTTTTTTTATTTGTTTGTTTGTTTTTTTGTATTTTTAGTAGAGAAGGGTTTTCACCATGTTGGCCAGGCTAGTCTCCAACTCCTGACCTCAGGTGATCCGCCCACCTCAACCTCCCAAAATGCTGGGATTACAGGCATGAGCCACTGCACCTGGCCATTAAACCTCTTTTCTTTATAAATTATCTAGTATCAGGTATTTCTTTACAGTAGTGTCAGAATGGACTTATACAATTTGCAATTACAATTTGACATGAGATTTGGGATGGACCAGAAGCAGAAAGATATGGCCTGGCTCTTTGTCCCCATCCAAATCTCGTCTTGAATTTTAAACCCCATAGTCCCCATGTGTCAAGAGCCAGACCAGGTGGAGGTAATTGAATCATGGGATGGTTTCCCCCATGCTGATCTCATGATAATGAGTGAGTCTCACAAGATCTGACGGTTTTATAAGCTTCTGGCTTTTATAAGCTTCTGCTGCTAGCACTCATTCTCTCTCCTGCTGTCCTGTGAAAAAGTGTCTCCTGCTATGATTGTAAGTTTCCTGAGGCCTCCCAAGCTATACAGAACTGTGAGTCAATTAAACCTCTTTTCTTTATAAATTATCTAGTACCAGGTATTTCTTCATAATAGTGTGAGAACGGACTAATACAATTCATGATTACAATTTGACATAAGATTTGGGCAAGGACACAGACCCAAACCATATAATACCTTTATTGGGTTGTTTGATTTTTTTGACTAATTATTTGATTTTTTTTCTCTCTGATTTTACCACTACTGCTTTGTGAGTCATAAAAATATTTGCTGCTTCTTAGTAGTTAACTTCACTCCAAACCATAAAATGACCTTGATCATTCAAACACCGTATAACTCCTCTGACATACATACCATTTTATCTAGCATTTTAGACATAACTTTCAGTTTACCTCATAAATTAGACAATTTTACATAGGCCCCACTTATTTATTTTTATTGATATGTTCTCCAAGTTCTTTATAATTTATTCTTGCATCTACAACTCTCTTTCTGGGGTTATTCTTTACCTGAGATGATGTCTTTTGAACCCCCTTTGATGAATGTCTGTAGGTGATAAACTTTTTGTATGTGTTTGTTGGTTTTTCTGAAAATATTTTTATTTTGCCCTTTTCCACACACAAAAAAATAGTTTTACTAGAAACACGACACTTGGAAAATATTGTTGCACTGTCTCTGGGCTTCTGTAACATAAATTGAATGATCGTGCTGTTTCCTATGTAAGAGGAGCAAAGAAGATGATGACTATACTGAAAAGAATGTTTTTAGATTTGGTGGTAAGAATCTGAGGGACTTTAAGTCTGAGAGGAGTGGTCATTTGATGGATTTGAGGAGATACAAAACAAACATGAATCACATTATCTCAGAAAATGATGAAGGGAATATTCTAGGAAATGACAGTACAGATACCAAACAAAGACAAGTGTTAACTTGACATTAATGTTTGTAATTCAAAGAAAGGTCAGTCAGCAGAGTATTGTGATTTTCTACAGCAACATTTTGGTTTTTATATGCAAAGAATGAGAAGGCAAATTCTGGGGTTTACTCCAATCTATTGCAAGGCAAGTATGGATGAGATAGAATCAAAGATGGAAGGTGTTAAGACTGTATGTAAGGGAATGTTTTGTACTTGAACCATTTAACACGCTCTAGATAGGTAGCAATTAGAAACAGATTGAGGCCATATAAACTAGTGGATTCAATGGGTTGAAGTTTTTAATAGGATGAAAGAATTCTTGCAAAGAGATTTCTACAGAAAATGATCAAGAAGGTCATGAATTATTATTAATAAATGGTTTAAGATAGAAAGTTTAGAAACAATTTTGTATCTCTCATTATGATATCTTCAGTGCATCATGGGAGTAGAATGCTGAGATGGAGGCAAGAAAATGGACCACAAAGTGAAGAGATTGGGGACTAAGATGCCATAGCTCTTCCTCCTGGAATGGATCATCCACATGAATATGGAGATAACACTAATGTCATTCATCATAATCTCTTGCATGATTTTGAATATATTTGTTAGAAACAATTTAATGTATATTGCCCACTGAATCAAAATTTGCATCTGACTTTTCTATTAGTCATACATTCTGAAACCAAATTCTGGTGCTTAGGTTTGTGCCTCTGAAATATAGTAAAGATACGCCAAAGCTAATGTGGTTCTAGTTTTTATTTAGCGGGTTAAAAACAACAAATTCTATTTCCAACTATGTTGCTGTCTAGTAGCATAACTTTAGCCAAATCATATGATCTTCCAAGGTTTCAGTTTTTTTGTAGGTAAACACAGTTTTAAATTAAAGTTTACTTAAAATCATTTTTAAACTGAAAGTCTTTTGATTTAATTATTTAATTTATTGCTTAAGTACCATTCGTTGGCTTTGCTCTCTAAGTTCATATAATTACTTTAACTTAAGGTGTCCTCCACCACCAAACTTTTATATGGCTATATATTTGTGTGGTATCTGTCACCATGGTACCTAGATATCCAACCAACATAACTGTGTAAAAATAGAAGGTATGTGGGAAGAAAAAAATGTCAATCCCCATTTTTCTATTCACACAGGTATTAGTGAGGCATAAAGATTGTATCTTAAGTTTTGTGGGTTTTTTTGAGCTTACTGCCCATGTGATTACAGAGTAATTTATGAGACAAAGGACAAAATTCACTATTTCTCCAAATGTATGAACATTCAATGTAATATTAACATTTGTTAAATAAATAAATAAAGCTCCCCCTTGGTAATCATTACCAATATATATCCCAAATGACAAATAAGTATATAAAAATGTAAAAACTACTACAAATGCACACAGGCAATAATGCAGATGATTATAGTAGTAGAAAAATGACAGCTAAAATAGACTGCTTCTAAAGTTTACCCTTTCTGTTGTTATTTTTTCAATGCCACTATCTTTAATTGCTCTGAAGAAGCTAACAATTTTTTAATGTATGGAAGGAATATAATTAAGAAGGAAATAATTGGTAAGGAATAATTTTAGAGATGATGAGCTGCTACTAAATACCAAAGTAGTCGGCAGTCTAATACAAGTCTGGAAAGATTAGAATCATAGATACACAATTTGGAGTCACAGGTATTAAAATAATATTTTTAAAGCTGTAAGACTAGATATCACTTGCGAAGTATCATAGATTGAGGAAAAAGAGAAGGGCCTAGAATGGGTTGCAGGGTATTCCACTCTGCAGAAGTCTAGAAATAAACAGGTATCAGGGGAGAATGAGAAGACTCTACCAGTAAGGAAAGAGAAACAAGGGTGTATGGTACTAGAAACCAATGAAAAAAACATGTGAAGAAGACTATGATATAAAACGATATTCAGTGCTATTACCATAAACAGGGAAATTATTTTGTTTAGCAAAAAATGATTAATCATGCTGTTGATATGATTCTGACATAAGCTATAATTAGTGAACCCTCGCATCTTGATGTACGTTGTCAAGTGAGTATGCACACTTGTCAGATGTCTTAGGTTCTTTTCAGTTAAACATGGAATAAAACCAACTAAATAAATAATTAATGAGAAACAGAATGAGATAATGAAATAGAAAGTTAGATAGCAAGAGACCAAAAAGTGTGACTAACAGAAACAGAAACTCATAATATAATAAACAATGGAACATTTAATTTTTTAATAAATCTGAATAATTGGTCTTTAAGTTATCATAAAATCTTCACGTACATAGATAGCCCTTGAAAAGGAGTCCTGGTTTTTCTGCTGTGTTGAGAAGTAAACTCTAGAATTACTCTATTGAGGAATTTAAAATTTATGTTTTAAATATCCAATAAAGCAAGATCTGGGTTTTCTCCTCAATAGATTTATCATGAAATTATTGACTAACTACAGGAATTAGAGGGAAGGCATTATGTTCTGACTATAGTCCTGTTTGACTTTGTATTAGTCCGTTCTCACCCTGATGTAAGGACATACCCTAGACTGCATAATTTTTAAAAGAAAGAGGTTGAATTGGCTCACAGTTAAGCAAGGCTGGGAAGGCCTTAGGAAACTTTCAATCATGGTGGAAGGGGAAACAAACACATCCTTCTTCACAAGGCAGCAGGAAGAATTGCCGAATGAAGTGGTGGAAAACTCCTTATAAAACCATCAGATCTAATGAGAACTCACTCATTATCATGAGAGCAGCATGCAGGTAACTGCCTCCATGATTCAATTACCTCCCACTAGGTTCCTCCCATAACATTTGGGGATTATGGGAACTACAGTTCAAGAATGAGATTTGGGTGGGGACACTGCCAAACCACATCAGACTTTATCATCTCGCAGGGGAAAGGGGAGTTATTTTCCCCTTGAGAGCTTAGGATCCCCCTCTTGTTTGATGGGGAATTGACTACATAAATGGTCCCCAACCTTTTTGGAATCAGAGGCCAGTTTCATGGAATACAATTTTTCCATGGATGGCGGTGCAGTGGATGGTTTCTGAATGAAGCTGTTCCACTTCAGATCATCAGGCATTAGATTCTCCTAAGAAGCTTGCAACCTAGATCCCTCACATGTGCAGTTTACAGTATGGTTCATGCCCCTATGAGAATTTAATGCCACCAGTGATCTGAAAGGAGGTGGAGCTCAAGCAGTAATGCAAGTCATGGGAAGCAGCTGTAAATATGGATTAAGCTTCACTCACTCACTAGCCACTCACCTTCTGCTGTGTGGCCCAGTTCCTAATGGGCCATGGACCGGTACTGGTCCAATGCCTAGGGATTGGGGACCCCTGAACTACATCATGATTAAATAACTTTCATCTATATGATTCTATAGTTTTTTAACACAGATGTTACCTGAAACCTCTAAGCTTTTGGAGACAACGTTAGGCTTAGCTGTGCACATTCAAATTATTTTTTAAGATATTCATGAATCTTAAGGCAAAAGACATATCAGTGAGATTATATTTTTACATATGCTTCTGCTTTCTAGAATTTTATGTATCTAGTGACTATTCTTTTATCTATGTAATGTGTCAAATAACGTGGAGATATGTAACTTCTTCATGATTCCAAATAAAAGAAAAAAATGAAAAAAGAAAGTAAAAAAGGGAGGGAGGAAGAGAGAGGAGAGAGAAAGAAAGACAGGAAGAAAGAAAGGCCACACAATGAATAACTTAATGATGAGTGCTGTAATAAAGCACATTTAATATTTGGGACAAGAGGGAGTCATCACAATGCTACTGGAGAAGTAGACAAACAACATTGTATTCCTGTTCCCAAAGTACTTTTATTCATTTGCCACCCAGGATTTCCCACTACCTATGCCCCTCATATTGCAGCTACTTCTGGTCTTGCATATCTTGGTGGGTCAAAATCATATCCCCCCTTTCCTTTTGTTTTCCTTGGTTTGCCCTGGGAACTTCAAATGTTTTCTCCATTTAGTATGTTCAACATTTTAAGGATTCTTATCTCCTAACAAATTTGTCTAGCAAACACACTAATATATTCACCACACAAAAGTTAGCAAGATCAGCCCCCCTTGCAAGATATTATCAGTCATAAATTGTCCAACATATATAAAATTATTATTCTAAATATAAATCATGTATTAAGGAATTAGGACCCTGAAGCATAAACAGTAGCAGCAGCAAGAAAAATCATGGGAAGCACTAGTTATAAAAAAGCATGCTAGGAAAAAAAATTTTTACCTTTGTAAACAGGCAATGTATATATCTTAGGACCCTTAAAAATAAAGAGAAAAGTTAATATTTTATCATTGTTATTTCAAATTAAAATTTAAAAAATTAAAATAAAAAGCCACATTTTTTCTCAAATATTATACTCTTTTAAAACAGGTGGTTAAATTAGTGTAGGTGTGAGAGAGCAATTATTTCCATATAACTATGAATAAATAAATTTCTACGGAAATTTTACTTTTCACGATCCTTGCAAACTAATCTATTTAAATTATTGGTAAATATCTTAATAACAAAGGCAGCTACATATAAAGAAAAAAAAAGACTGTTCCAAATGTTTGAAATACCTACAGGAAGATTGCTTTTAATAAACATAAATAGAGAAATTCAGGATATACCCTTTTTGGATTCAATTTTAAGAATAAGAAATTACTGTTAGCCTTATGTAGTTAGTTATTACATAATACTTTTTAAACGCCTTTTGTCACGGCTATATGTAACAAAATATAAAAATCAGATGAAATTAATGTATTTAGATTTTCCCAATATTATATGAAATATAAATGTTATGAGAGGGGGGTACGGAAGTACTGGGACGGGAAGGGCGTGATCCCTGGCTAGTGCTCCACCCCGCCGGGCTTGTGCCCATGGACCTAGGTGAGGACAGGCGTTTCTGTTTTCATGCCCAAATGTTGCATTTCTCAAGAAATGCCCACCACACCCCCATCCTGTGGTCTATAGGACCACACTGACAGTCACCAGCAGATTCCAGCAGGCCATCGACCAGTGGAATGACGTGGAGTTTGGCTGAGGTGGTTGGAGGACAGCCAGGCCACTAGGCAGCCCAACTCTAGGGGAAAACTCTTCCCATTCTATCCCCTTTCTGGCCTCCCCATCCACCTTGCGGAAAGCTACCAACTCAATAAAAACCTTGCACTCATTCTCCAAGCCTATGTGTGATTCGATTCTTCCAGTACACCAAGGCAAGAACTGTGGGATACAGAAAACCCTCTGCTCTTGTGATAAGAAAGAGGGTCTAATAGAGCTTATTAACACAAGCCACCTACAGCGGCTAAACTAAAAGAGCACCCTGTAACACACGCCCACCGGGGCTTCAGGAGGTATAAATACGCCCCCCTAGACACTGCCGCCATGGGGTCAGAGCTCCACAACCTGCCTGTCTGCATGCTCCCCCTAGAGGTTTGGGCAGTGGGGCAGTGAAGAAGTGAGCCACTCCCCTGTCACATGCCCTGCGAGGGGGATAAGGGAACTTTTCCCACTTCAACTGGGGACTCATCTGGGATCCCGGAAGATGAGTGTGAGCAAACGTGAAACTTGAGTCTGCGTCTCTTCCAAAACCCTGCTACCTCTCTCTATCTTTCCTGTGGGTAAGAGGCTCTATTTCCCTTCATGAAGTTTTTAACCTCCCTAACCCGGCCAGTCAAAATCCCCCGACTTCATCTTTTCTCTCCCTCACAATTTGAAATGGCTCTTATCTCTTCCCTTATAATGTGAGGAGTTTTGCTACAGGCTGTGGCAAAGTTACTAAGTAAAATGAGCATTTGGCTCAGCAGACAAAGGTTCCTAGAGGTGCCACCTATGCCTTCACCTCGATGGCCACAGGCACACACGGCTCGGGGCACCTCTCCTTATCCTTTCGCCTCCCAGCTTGGGTGCCTCCCAGCTTGGGTGCCAAGAGGGGGCGGGGAGAGCAGCGCCATGGCCACCAACTCTGCCTCCACTGCCTGGGAGAAGGGGGAGGGAGAAAACAGGCAATAGCCAGGACCCCACAGGACGCTTCTCGCCCACCGTACCAATGGAACCTTTCCTGTCCTGGCCAAGGAACTCAGCACGGCGGGAACCAGGGGAAAGATATAAGGATTAGAGGGACCCACTCGCACTGAGCAAAGGCTTCTTCCCCCAATATCTCCCCCTTTTGCCCCTTAAACTGTTGTTCTCTTGATTCCTTTTCTAAGTGAGAGGCTCACCCTCTCAACTCTGTTTCTGATAAGGAAGCTAATGGAGGAACGACCTCTGCTGGCTGATAACTGCAAATTTGGCAGGGCTTACAAACAGCCTCTAAAATACCTTTTCAGTCCCAAACTCAATCCCAAGCCTCCGGCTGAGGCCCTATAAAGAAAAACCAGGTCTGAGGGATCCAAAGCCAGGCGATAGGCACAATGTAAATGGGCAGGACCAATTTCCTGCAAGTAAGCACCCCGCCCCATGAAAGGAGGCCATGCTTCATGGCATAAACAGGGCAAGGGACCTCAAACATTGTGGACAGCAGGAAAAAGGGAGGCATAGGTGAAGGAGGTTAATTCCTATTCTCCAGATTTTCCCTGCTTCATTGGTACATACTGCATCAGTACCTATGGGCGGTGCCTGCCAAGGTTGCCAGGACTTGGGGTAAAAGAGGTGGAAGGGAAAGGGAGGACATTCACTTTCTCTCTCCATCACGCACTGAGTATTCACTAAAGGAAGAAATGGAAAAAGGGATGCCTCTATCCCCTGTCTTTCAGAATGGGCAACCAGCTCTCTTCACCACCCCCAGCTTAGACTTCTCTGGAGTGTATCCTGAACCATTGGGACTGCTTTGATCCTTAGAGTCTGGAGGAAAAATGCCTCACAGCCCTCTACACAAAGGTTTGCCCAATTATCATTCATAGCAAGGACTGGCTTGGCCTCAGGAAGGAACCATTTATTTCAATACGATCCAGTAGTTGGGCCTTTTCTATAGATGTGAGGACAGATGGTCTGAAGCCTCATATGTGCAGGCTTTCTATACCTTGCAAGCCAACCAAGACCTTTGCCAACAATGTGGGATTGATCCAGCCCTCCTGTTTGCCGTCTCAGGGAAGGCTGCAAGGGGCAAGCCCAGGAAATTAAAGATACGAATCCCAGAGGCACTCCCAGCAGAGGAGCCAGATCCCTCAAGCCCTTCTCCCTCCTAGAAATCCTTGCCCTCAACAAGCCTCAGTCTCGCCCTTGCCCTTCCAACAGATGCCCGATGAATTTGGGCCCAGTAAGGTCCAGGGCCCCTTCTCTGTACAGTACTTAAGGCAAATCAAGGGGGATCTTGGCAAGTTTTCACATAACCCTGATAGATAGATAGAGGCTGCAGTATTTCACCCAAATATGTTAACTCTCCTGGAGAGATATTATGTTACCTTTGAATCAGACGCTGACAGACACTGAGAAACAGGCAACTCTGCAAGCAGCAGGGAGATCTGGGGATGAGCTTTGCATCACATATGGCGTCAGGAAAGGAAGCAAATATTCAACTGGGGGAGAAGCAGTACCAGTGAAGGACTTAAATGGGATCCCAATGACCAGATGGAAGACTGGAAGAGGAGACACTTTCAGGTGAGCATAACAGAGGACTTATGTAAGACTAAGACCAAGCCTCTCAACTATACTAAGTTGTCCTTGATCGACCGGGGATTTGATGAAAATCCCATTGCCTTCCTGGAAAGGCTGAGGGAGCCCTTGGTAAAGCACACCTTTGTATCTCCTGATTCAGTTGAGGGACAGCTAATCCTAAAGGATACATTTATTACTCAGGCAGCCCCTGATATCAGGAGGAACTTGCAGAAACAGGCTCACCAAGGCAAGAACCCTGGGATACAGAAAGCCTTCTGTCCTTGTGATAAGGCAGAGGGCCTAATAGAGCTTAGTAACACAAGCTAACTACAGATGGCTAAACTAAAAGAACACCCTGTAACACACACCCACTGGGGCTTCAGGAGTTGTAAACATGCCACCCTAGATGCTGTTGCCATGGGGTTGAAGCCCCACAACCTGCCCATCTGCATGGTCCCCCTGGAGGTTTCAGCAGTGGGGCACTGAAGAGGCGAGCCACTTCCCCTGTCACATGCCCTGCAAGGGGGATAAAGGAACTTTTACTGTTTCATTAAGATCTGAATCTTTAGAGTAAGATCTTAAATTTTAATCATTCCTTGATTTATGTAAATTAAACCTCTCTGACCACATAGAGACTTTTCAAAATTCTGTGTTTTGAAGTTTTGTTTTTGTTTTTTTGAGTTGCTGTGTCACTCAGGCTGGAGTGCAATGGAATGATCATGGCTCACTGCAGCCCCTACCTCCCAGGATCAAGAGATTCTCCCACTTCAGCCTCCAGAGTCACTGGGACTAGGTGCTCACCACCATGCCTAGCTAATTTGAAAATATTTTGGGGGGAGACAAGATCTCACTACATTGCCCAGGCTCTTCTTGCTCAAGCAATTTTTCTGCCTTGGCCTCCCAAAATGCTAGGATTACAGGCATAAGTCACTGTGTCCGGCCTAATATACTGTTTTTGATTGAGAGAAGAGGTTTATGAGAGAAGAATACCATCATGAATGAGAGAAGAAATACCATCATTGCTCATGATGGTATTTTGGAGTGATGCTACTTTTAAAAGTTTATACCTGACCTGGTGATTATCGTAGATATCTCATAAGCATATGCAAATACTAATACAAAGATGATTTTATCAAATAAACTAAACTGATGCATTAAAAATTCCTTAAAACTACCATAAGAAAACGTGGAATGGAGGATTATATCCTAAACATGATAAAATGCCATATGAAGACAACTAACAACTTAGTAATAATAGCTATCACTTGTTATGCACTAATTGGACATGCCAAGAACAAGATGATTTATACAAAACTTCCTACCTGAATAAATTATATTAATAAGTGATTAATATAGGGCAGGGGTCCAAGACAGACCATGAGGCAAGCGTGTCAGCTTCTCAGCACCATTTCTGGAGAAATGTATGTTGCATTGGCTTAGAGCTGGTTACTGTTAACTTCCTCTGATTTCTAATATTGAATTTGATCAGCAGACAGCCTGGTTTTGACCATGTAATAAGAGGAATTTTAAAGGATTCCCTCCTCAGATGATTGTGTGACTTCCCTGAGACCAGCATATCTCACAGAGTTTTCATTATCAAAATATAAAGATGAAGTACATCCTGCATATTTGAGAAAGGAACCTGTGGGCTGCCTGCTTTTGGTCTCTCATGACTGTCTCATATTTTACCTTCATTAAAACTTTACAGAAGTATACCCTATGGAGTTTCATAAGCCCTTGTATTGATCTGATCTGTGTTGCAATTCTGAGTAGCAATATCATTATGCTCCTTTTACAAATCTGATCAAAAACATTGTCATTTTATGGTCTGGAGCAACAAAAGAGTGCCAACTATCACCACTGCAATTGAATCTTGTCCTGAAACTTACAGTCAGTGTGATCAAATAAGAACTAGAAAGAAAAGATGCAAGCATTGCAGTTACTTCTGAAATCAAAATTCTATACCAGAGAATTTAAAAGAATCAAGTGAGAGAATTCAAATTTTAAAATGTTAAAAAAGCGCCACATAGTGGCTTGTGTTGGGGGTCTCCAAGACCATTCTCAGGGTCGATTATTCACTGGAATGACTACAAGATTCAAAAAGCAGTTACAGTCATGATTTCAGTTGATTACAGAAAAAGGATAGAGATTAAAATCATCAAGAGGAAAGGTACATGGGACAAAGCCCAGAAGAATCCAGACACAGGCTTCTGGTTGTCCTCTCTTAGTGTAGTCAAATAGACACAGCTAATTATACCAGCAATGATGTGTGACAACACATGCCAAGTGTCTCCAATCAAGAAAGCTCACCCGAGCCTTGGTTTCTAGGGTGTTTGTTGCAAGGTCAGTCACATAGGCCTGTGGTAACTATGTGTTTTTGTTAGTATTGCTTTTGAATTAACAAATTTATCTTACAAAAACATCAGATTTTTATAGTGGATTTGAAATGTTGTTAAACTATCACACAAGTGTTTAAAATGTGAGTCAAATACAAGGAGGAATTACATTTGACTCATTTACCAAATACTTTTTCAAGACATACTGATAGTATTGTGCACTGTTCTAGGCTGGGATTGTTGTGAAAAACAAAACAGATGTCTGCCATTCTCTTGAAATATATATTATGTCTTTCCTTTTGGTGAATAAAGGATCAATGTTAATGTGAATTGAAATAACTTTATGATTTTACATATCACCATGTCAATTATCATGTTTGAAAACAAGCAGATTGGAACTCTACAGCCATCTGAACAAATCAAACATACATTTACTGAGCAGCTAGATATACACAAAGTACTATCTCCAGGGCTGTGAATTTATGTGCAGTTTACAGCCGTGTTAAATAGGAAATGAATACATGACAAAATAAAATAAAATGTGACACACTGTTTCAGATATCATAAGAAAGGATATGACAATAAATACATTAACAATATTTATTTTTTATTCTGTGCATGGTACACAGTGCATAACATTGTAGATATTTGAACAACCCTACATGTTAGTTTTGATGATACTTATTTTATTTATACATATAGAAGGAAGACAATGCAAGTATCACCCTAAGACATAAAGATAATACATATAGCTTGGAATTATACTTATTATTCTTTATTATTATTCCCTTTACCCCAGTGCTTTTTGAAATATTTGTGATGAAGAAATGCAGATCCATTTGTGGACCAATACTTTTGTAAAGTATAATAAAAATAAATATAGTATAAATACAGAATATTTAATATAAAAATAAATGTAAGTATAATAAAATAAATTACTAGAAAATTTTCAAAAATTAAATTATGTAAAACTCATAAACTCTAAAGAGATCCAAAATTTAAGAACATTTACTCTAAAGCTTGTTTATCTGAATATTTTTCCCCTTAGAATGCTTGTCCTTTATTGAGAACCTTTAGTTAATGTAACTGCCACAAACACTGTAAGGCTGTATTCCATTTAAACCGAGTGTGTGTGTGTGTGTATACATACATATATAATCATGAAACTATATATATATATATATATATAGTTTCTATACTTCAGTTGGCAAGAGCCAGCAAGAAAGAAACGTCTATTGAATTTCTTCCTCATCATACTTAACAGTGAATGACACTAAATAAAATTTACTTTTACAATGGTAAAAGTGTAAAAGGAATAGTTGTCTGAAACTCTTATATTTTCTAGTTATATTACACTACATTTATCAATTCATCAAATAAGATCCTGTTTCCCTTTTGCTAACCATTAAATAAGGTTTACTGAAAACCACAAGTTTTATGCATTCATTTAAAACATACAGTCATGCCTTGCTTAATGACGTGGATAGGTTCTGAGAAATGTGTAAGGATATTTCATCATTATGTGAACATCACAGAGTGTACTTTCACAAATCTAGAGGGTATCACCTTCTTCTTTTTTTTATTTTTTTTTTATTTTTGAGACAGAGTCTCACTCTGTTGCTCAGGTTGGAGTGCAGTGGCGCGATCTCGGCTCACTGTGACTTCCACCTCCCGGGGTCAAGCAATTCTCCTGCCTCAGCCTCCTGAGTAGCTGGGATTACAGATGCCCGCCACCACACCTAGCTAATTTTTGTATTTTTAGTAGAGAAAAGGTTTCACCATGTTGGCCAGGCTGGTCTCAAACTCCTGACCTCAGGTGATCTGCCCGCCTTGGCCTCTCGAAATGCTGGGATTAAAGGTGTGAGCCACTGTGCCCGGCTGAGGGTATCACTTTCTATACACCTAGGCTATATGGTATAGCCTATTGCTCCTTGGCTAGAAAGCTGTAGAGCATGTTACTGTACTTAATACTGTAGGCAATTCTAGCACAATAGTAAGTATCTAAACATATGAAAACATGGAAAAGGGACAGTAAAAATATGGTATTGAAATCCTAGAGGACTACTGTTGGATATGTAGTCCATTGCTGACTGAAACTTTGTTATGAGGCACATGACTATTTATTGAGAGCCCTTCTGAGTGCCAGTCATAATCTAGTCAGAAAACAGGCAAAAAGCAATATTCTTATGGAGCTTACATTAATTATATTCAGATAAACTATGAATAGCAAGAATAAATATTTTATATAGGATATTAGGTGACAATTCCTTTGGGTAAAATTGGGGGAGGAACAGTGGATAAGGCCTGCCAGGGGAGGGGAACAGAAGAACAGATACAGTTTCAAGGAGGACCGTCTGAGCCAAACTCATTGAGAGGGTGATGGGAAGGGGACTGGCAGGTGTGAGTGCTCTATGGTGAGGACCAGCGTGGAAGAGAATTCAGCATGCCTTGCAGAAGGGAGTGACAGGAAGGGTAGCAGAAGATAATGTCAGAAAGGAAGGGAGGGTGAAAAGAGTGGGAATCATTATAAGGACTTTCAGTTGGACTTCTAAGCAAAAAGGGGAGCTCCTACATGAGTTTTCATTCCCAAAGGTACATCCTGTGGGTTAGAAGGGTAGAAGTATTAAGACCAATATGGAAGCTATTACGCTAATGAAAATGAGAAATGCTAATGACTCAGCCCAGGGGGATAGCAGAGAAGAGTGGTCAGATTTTGCATATACTTTGAAGGAGGAACCAACAGATTTCCTGAAATATTAAATGTGGGATATGAGAGAAAGCAATCAATCAAATATGACTCCAGAATTTTCCCTTAGCATCTTGAAGGAGGAAGTTCTCATCAAACTGAAGCAGATAAATTAGGTTTCAGAGGAAAAGTGAGAAGTTGAGTTTCAGAGTTCAGCAGAACAGTCTTATATAGGGACCTTGGTTTGAATGTCAACAGCAGGCAGAAGAAATGTAAAACCATGAGACTGAATGATCTTACAAATAGTGTAAGGGGGATTTTACAAATAGGGAGAAGACTAGGTTCATATATACATCAAATTATCTTTTGCTACCTAAGAATCATTAAAATGGCTCTCCCTTTGTGCTTTTTGATTTACTGCAACTTATTAATGAACTGTCTTATTTTTGTCATTCTGAGAACTATGTTAACTAAAAAGTGGACATGTATTATATAATAACATAAGCTTTTCATCTCATTATGCTTGTGTAAGCTTTCAGATAGCCATTTCAAAAGACTGTACACTATAAAGCAAAACAATGTATTTTTAAATGTTTTAAGACAAAACTAACATTTCTTTAAACATTAAAACTGTTTGACCCTATTTCATGTCTTATGAATGTAGTAGTGGTTTGATCTAAAAATAAAATGCTAATCTTTCAGGGTTTAATTTTCTTGAAGTACTAAGATTTTAAAAAGTAAGTAAGATTGCTATGCTTTAGTCACACAGCTGTGATCCTGTATATCTTTCTCTAACACAGTGTTACATTATTAAATCTTGATTCTAGGATTATTCAGATCTTCAAAATGATAGAAACACCCCAAAATATGGAGAATACCCACTTGAATGCCAGAGTCACGAGGACAGAAAATTCTTTTCACCACATATGCACCCCAGGCACACACAAGATTTCCTGGTACATACTAGCCATTCAATAAATATTAGAAAGAAAGAATGAATAATTAAGATTACCATCTATCTCAGCTGCATCTCAGTCTGTGCTAAAACTACAATCCGAAAGTCCATCATTCCATTCACCTAAATGGGTATAGAAACCAACATTTTTAATTGGTGATCTATAGCAGTCTTTAGCATTGGTAAGAAATCTTTTTTTTTTTTTTTTTTTTTTTTTTAAGACGGAGTCTTGCTCTGTCGCTCAGGCTGGAGTGCAGTGGCATGATCTCGGCTCACTCGGCCCACTGCAAGGCCTGCCTCCTGGGTTTATGCCATTCTCCTGCCTCAGACTCCTGAGTAGCTGGGACTACAGGCGCCCACCACCACGCCCGGCTAATTTTTCTATTTTTAGTAGAGACGGGGTTTCCATGTTAACCAGGATGGTCTCGATCTCCTGACCTTGTGATCTGCCCGCCTCGGCCTCCCAAAGTGCTGGGATTACAGGCGTGAGCCACCGTGCCCGGCCTAGCATTGGCAAGAAATCTTAGCCAATCCCTAGTCAAAAAATCCTATGTGTTAGTCACAATGGTCATAGTGATGAGATTGACCAAAAAAAAAAAAAAATGTGAACAGTCATATTTAAAGATGTATATTCTTTTAATGATAAAGAGAACACATACAAAAAACTTCAGAAGTCAAATCTGGAAGCTTTCAGATGCAAGTATAAGATTTCTGGTTTCCGCAATCCAGCACCAACTTTCATAAATAGCTTCTCTAGTTAAAACTAATGTAAAAGTCCTAATTGTAGCTAAACTTCATTTATAATATACAAGAAAAATGACATACCAGTAAAGGAATATGGTGATTATGAGAACCTAATACAATATGCCTAAGTGAAGAAAATAATAGCAATATCCATAATTCATCATCAAATAAAGAGGCATTTGAAAACGTTGCTCAGTTTGATCTATTGGTATATTTAGTTTGGGGGTGAATATACATATTTATTTATGATAAGCAATTGAAATCATCAAACTAATTTCTTTGAGCTAAACTGTCATTTTTAAAATTTTGCACTCACAAAGAAAATGTCTATTACAATTTTTCTTCCTATGTGTTTTCCTACAATTAGTAAAGGAGCTTACAGTTATCAATTATATCCAAATCCACTTGACATTTAAATTTATCCTTGGCAATTAATAAATTGTCATATTTTGTCTTTGAAGAATTTGGAGACTACTCTGTTTCCTAGAGGCCAAAAAGCACAGGTTGCTTTGAAAAGATTGAGTTTCTGGAGAAGTCACTCTACCATGGAAATTTACCAGGAAGTTGCCATGGATGGTCTATTTCCATGTACATTTGTCGCCCTATCTTAAAATCTGAATTCCATCTAAACTGTGGGAAAATTATAGGCTGAAACTACTGAGCTCTAGATATGGGAAACTAAGTCTTCCTCATTATCTAATTATTCCCAACATTGAGTTATCCAGGCTGTAGTGATTTAAACTACCTCCATCTGAAAAACTCAAAAAAGAGCTCACAGTAGAGTCACCTGTGATCTCAAGTGAGCTGGATGACTTTGGTAATAATGGATGGAGTAAAGGAAGATGCAGCAACATGTGATAAATTATAAAGCATGTGTGTTTTGGATATGAGGAAGAATTTAATTTTATTCAATTCAATGGAGACTGAATAAAGATTTTATA
This sequence comes from Pongo pygmaeus, assembly GCF_028885625.2. Classification (NCBI taxonomy): domain Eukaryota; kingdom Metazoa; phylum Chordata; class Mammalia; order Primates; family Hominidae; genus Pongo; species Pongo pygmaeus. The sequence goes on from NC_072376.2 coordinate 188,596,385, forward strand.
ACAGGAGTGGGGACAATATGATGAATATTTTGGTTGTCTCTTGCTATATAACCATCCACAGTTTAGTAGCATACACATTAATGACATTATTATTATCTCTTGACTCTGTGGATTGGTTTTGTCTAAGGTCACTCTTGTAGCTCCATTTTAGTTGGAATGTGGCGGTTTAAACAGTAAGATCCAAAATTACTCATATATTTGGCAGTTGTGCTGGCTGCAAGTTGGAGAATCTCAGTTTTTTTCTGCTGGGCCACTCAGTTCCCTGCAGCCTAGACACAAATAGAAAACAAGTCTCAGGTTGCACAGGTGGAAGCAAAAGCCGTTATTCCTCTTCAGGCCTATACTCTGAAGTCATGCTAATTTACTGTTGTCACCTTTGGTTGTTGAAAGCAAGTTACAAGGTAATCTCAGATTCAAGAAGAAGGGAATTAGACTCTACCTCTTGATGGAAAAGTGTGCAAAGTTGCATTCTAAAGAGACATAAGGGATCTGAGAGGTTTTTGTGCAATCACTGCAAGTAATCTGCAAAACTTTGTTCTGTGGCTAAAAGATTTTACATCTATTTCATGTGCAAAATACATCCAAACCCTCACAAACTTTCATCAAATTACAGCACAAAGTTCAGGTTATAAGTCCAGAATCTTATCACCTAAATCCTATTCTAATGGTGATGTCTCCTAAGATGTTTTTCCTTAGGTGCAGCTTCCTAGGTAGAGCTTTTTATAAGTTAGATACCTGTGAACTAAAAAGATAGTTTAAAAACCTTTAATCCACCCAGCAGACCATATTAAGACAGGAAGGGGATTATCACAGAGAAAATCACTCCCATTCATTAAGGAAATGAAGAGGAAAAGGCAACTATCAGTCACAGGTGATGAAATAAATCAATAAAAACATTCATAGGCATTAAACATTTATTAAAACATTAAATATTAAAAGTAATTGAGGAAAGTGTGCAAATGAAGAGTATAAAAGAAACAATTATAGGGAGAAAACACAAAAGAATATTAAAACAAACAATAAATAACAAAACTATAAAGTAAAAGATGATTCTTTAAAAGAATTTGAGATAAGAATTATAGAAAATTGTGATTAAATATATAAGATGATACAAAGGAAATATATAAAGAACTACTAAGAAGATATATCTGTAAAGTAAAAAATAATAAGATAATGTTATGGCCAACATTTCAAACTAAATCTGAAAATTTAACAACATGGAAAATACCTAGGGAATTGTATACACCCAAATCAATCACAGAATGTATGGAAAATCAGCAACAAGTGAATAATATATAAATACTTGTTTTTAAAAATTGAGGCTACAATTAGTCCTCTCCTTTTATCTACCTCAAGCCCCAAATGTTTTTTACATGTGATTTTTGCCAAACTTTTAAGAAATACATAATCCCTAACTTGTACAAAGTTCTAAAGAAAAAAAATTAAGGCATTTTACCAACTCGTCTTATAAGGTTAATACAAATTTAATATGCAAATAGGACGAGTACAATACAGCATTATAGGCCAATTTCAGATCCAAACAAATTGAGAGAAAAGTTAAAGTTATGGCAAATTCTTCCACTATCTATACTAATAATAGAGCATAACCATGTAGAGTTTATCCAAGAATAATCTAGAATCAGAAGAAAACCTATCAATATAATTTACTAAATTAGCACATTAAGGGAAAAAAATAATATGAACTACTCAATAGATGAAGATAATAAAATTGATGTCTACTTTTACTCATGAAAAAGACACTTGCGAAATGAAGAACAGATGGAAACTTCTGTAATCTGGTTTTAGGTTTCTACCAAAAACCTAAGTTAAGATACTAAAGATTTATATTTTAGAAAATAAATGCCACTGGCCATTGAAATAAGAATTAAGAAAAAGAATGCAAGTTACTGATGCTCTTATTTTACATGAGGGCAGAGCCCCTAGGCAGAGATAGTAGATAATAAATAAAAATCAGAAATATGAAAATAGGAAAGTAGGCCGGGCACAGTGGCTCACGTTGGTAATCCCAGCACTTTGGGAGGCCGAGGCAGGCTGATCATGAGGTCAGGAGTTTGAGACTAGCCTGGCAAACCTGGTGAAACCCCATCTCTACTAAAAATAAAAAAAAAATTAGCCAGGCGTGGTGGCAGGCACTTGTAACCCAAGCTACTCAGGAGGCTTAGGCAGGAGAATCACTTGAACCAGGTAGACAGAGGTTGCAGTGAGCCGAGATCATGCAGCTGCACTCCAACCTAGGTGACAGAGTGAGACCTTTTCTCAAAAAAAAAAAAAAAAAAATATATATATATATATATATGAATGAAATAAATGAAAACACAATAGACTCCATGTTGGGGAAAATAAATAAATAAATAGGAAAGTTACAGAAAAAAAAATGGACATTTCTTGCCTAAATTTAAAAATCCAAGAGTAGTTTTAGAAAACCATTAGACAAGTAAAAGAATACATTAGGGTTACTAGATTTAGTCAAAAACCAATAGAGTTTCTTTTTAAGCATTAATGATCAAATAAAAAATCCAAGGCAACTCAATGAAAATAGAAATAGACCTAGAAGTTACTTAATATAAGTAACATATCAACAATACCTTCTTTAGAAAATTAGATAACATTATTTGATGACATAAATCAAACTGGAATAAAGAACCACATCACCTTCACGGATGGATAATCTCATTATTTTAAAGATGGCAATTAATTCCAAATTAATATATAAATGCAGTGGACCAAAACAAGCTAATATTAAAATTATTTTTAGTTATATAACTTAATAAATAGACAAGATTTTGAAAGTAGAATAAGGAGAGAAATTTATTTACCCATCTACCAGATATACTAGGAAGTTTCACAATATTTACTTCCAAAAATTTTAATTCCACTAAATATAGAACCAAGACAAGAGAGTTCATGATGTTAACTTGGATGATTAACCAACTATAGATTTAGACACGATTTGAGGGTGACGTAAAATAACACCTAATTAAATTTATCTCCATGGATTTATTAAGGCAAATATTTCCTTTGGTTATCAAGGAAGGCTATGCCAATAAAAACAGCATCTTCAAGCACTGTGTTTATTACATGAGGAACTGTGCACACATAGATAAAGATGCAGAAGTAACCTCTCTGAATTTATCAGAGACTCTACGTAGTAGTTCGAATGTATGTGTCCCTCCAAAAGTCACATGTTGGAACTTAATATCCTATGTAATGGTATTAAGAGGTGGGGCCTTTGGAAAGTGAGTAGGTTCTGAACATTCCGCCCTTATGAACAGGATTAGTGCTCTTATAGAAGAGGTTGATGGGAGTGCCTAGTCCCTTGTGCCCTTCTGTCTTCCCCTATGTGAGGCTGTAGCAACAAGATGCCATATTGGTAGCAGAGAGTAAATCTTCACCAGACACTACATCTGCTGGCACCTTGACCTTTTACTTTGCAGCCTCCAGAACTGTGAGAAATAAGTTGCTATTGTTCGTAAATTACCTAGTCCGTGGTATTTTGTTATAGCAGCAGGAATGGATTAAGACACTAGCCAAACCTCTTCTTGGGATATAATGTCTTTTCCTTATTATTGTGTAAAAGACCGCTGCACTGCCATGAACCAGCTCTTTGATTTAACAAGCAGGAAAAAAAAAAAAAATGTACGATATGGCTTTCGATCCTTTTACCTTAATGAGATCTTAGTCTCCTTACATTTATTTGTTTGTCACCTATACAACCTAAAACTGTCAGATACCTAAATATTTCTTAAAATTATCACAGGTTTACTGCACTCTACACTTTAGTGAATGCCCTTAAGCCCAGAACAACAAATATAATGCTCTGTTTAATCCTCTGAGTACACATTGGCCATGTAAATAGTCCGTGTAATTTACAAAGAAGTGACCTCAATTAAATTGTGCCTGTAACTGAATAAGCCAATTCAACCATTTCTTAATATTTAAAATTTAACTGTTATTATACAGCACAGATATATTATCATTCTTTGAATGCATTGCTTTTTATTTTGTTTGATGTTTGTTTAAAGTGTGACATTTTGAATATTAAACATCCATTTGTGTTTTTAGCTGCTAGATCATTTTTAGTAGATATTTGTTGGTGGCAGCAATCAGAGCTTAGCAGAAATGATTTTTTATAACCATTATTTAAAATATAATAATTGCCATGACTCATTTTGTTTTTCTTGAAGTAATGGTGCTGGAAACTTATTCTTTGTTCCTTACTAAAACTTTTTTTTCCTTTTTATTTTCTACCTGTTGTTAAAGATTGAATTTTCAAACTTCCCTGTCACAGGTTCATTATCTGGTAATTAATGGAAACTGTACTTCTCACATACTGGTTTTCAAATCTGCTTGGAGGCTGGTGCAGTGGCTCATACCTGTAATCCCAGCAGTTTGGGAGGCTGAGGTTGGTTGATCACCTGGGGTGAGGAGTTTGAGGCCAGCCTGGCCAACATGGTGAAACCCTGTCTCTACTAAAAATAGAAAAATTAGCCAGGCATGGTGGCAGGTGCCTGTAATCCCAGCTACACGGGAAGGTGGAGGCAGGAGAATTCCTTGAACCCAGGAAGTGGAGGTTTCAGTGAGCCGAGATCACACCACAGCATACAGCACTCTAGCCTGGGCAACAGAGGGAGACTTCATCTCAAAAAATAAATAAATAAATAAATAAATAAATAAAATAAAATCTGCTTGGAGACCTATGTCAACACTAAATTAAGAGTTTCTTAGACATGTAGCAATATTTTTTTGGAAAATGCTTTCTTCTTTATTGTAAGTCACAGAGACTGTATCTGATAGGTAGATGTGTTTGTGTCCTCTAACGTTCCTAGTAGAGATTGACACATATACCTATAGCCTAAATAGCTGCTAGTGTGGAAGGACCTCTTTCTTGTCATTAATTTTCTCCGCATCTATGAACAGTTCTTTCACAACTGATGAGCACTTTATGGTATGAGCCATTTCATTATTATAGCTTTACAGTAGCCCAGTTAATTCAAATATTAAAAATATTTCCCCTATCTTTCAAAATATTTTAAATATCTAGGTTCATTTGATTTTGTCTTAGTATGTTGGCTTTCACATTTATTCTTCTTTTCTATTGTATTTGACTACATTATAAATGTAGAGCTTATACATAGGATCTAGAGAAAATATTTTAAAATCTACACTTTTGAACTTTCTTACTCCTGTTCAAGCATATATAACACACTAATTATTGAGGAAAATAATGAAATATTTTACTCTTTTTCCATGTTAGTGGCATCAGAGGTCAACTCACATCCTCTTTAGACAGTAGCAATTCAGGAATTGGCCTTTTCTTTCCAATTATTAGCAAAGATTTGTTACCTCACTGTCACAGCCTTCCCGCAAGTTTTAGGTTATAGAAATTGTGAAAACATTTTTCAGCCTATCTTAGGTCTGAACACACCCTTCCACGTAAGCATAGCCATTAATGACTATACTCAATTTTTGTATCCAAATTTCTATCAGAAGCCAAACTGAGCCCTGGTCTTCACCAACTGTGTTTCAAGTTGCTATTTAAAAGGATGAGAAAGAAAAACATGAAGGATGTCCTTTCTGCACACAACTTATAAGTAATTCTAAAACTTATTTGGTGGCTATTTTCTGTGTATGGAAGGTAGTTTATTTTATACATGTAATTTACTGATATCAGGAGTGAGAGGCTATAACATATCTAATTTCTGTTCATTTTTAAACACTTTATATGTTATGGACATTTTATTTTTCAATTATTTTTATATTTATTGCATAATAGGTTACTTTCAATAACAGTGTGTTGTTGGTTAGTAAGAATAACATATTTAAGAAATAAAAAAAGTTTAAAGGCATTTACTTTAATTCAACAGCTATTTTTTAATTATAAAATTAAATAATAGTAGATTTAGGACTAGAAATGTAATCAAAACAAGACCTCTAATGTATCATTATTTTTATTTTATAAATAATGCTTTTAGCGTTTTATTTAACCTCAAGCCACATCCTTATATCCCTCAGTTATATATATGTGTTTGTGTGTAAAATATTCAAAAAAATTATAATTAAAAACAGAGAAGGTAAAAATAAGTATTCACATAAAATATCATTTTTCTTTCAGAGTCATTTTAGAAAATGTTTATTTAATAAACTTTGCTGCTTTTTGGAGGAGGTTTTTCTTTTGGTTTTATTCATCTAGTTCTTAGTAACAAAGATTTTAACTTTTGCTTGGCTCAATCACATATTTTCTCTTAGTTTTTAAAACTAAATTTAATGTTAATAAAAATTATATATAATACACATCTAGTATAAAGAATAAGAATACACAAATCAAATATATTTGCTCTTGTTGACTTTCAGTGTAGTTTTAAAAGCTAGTAAAACTGAAATATGCATAACTTCTAAATCTAGGAGAGGGCATAAAAGTAGAGTAATAAAAAAACATCCCACAAAGAAATAGTCAATCAAGTCAGGGAAAGAAAAAAAAAAAAGAAAACTTAAAGAGCAGGACAAACAGCATAAAATAAGATGGTTAAAATCAGTCCAAATATGTACACGATAAAAAACAAACATAAAACGAAACCACTAGTTAAAAGATCTACTAATTTACTAATTTAATAAATCTTTACTGACTACTTACAGCGGATTAAATTTTCTAACTGTTGCAGCATTGAACAAAACAGAAAAAAAATCATTGTCCTAGAACTTACATTTCATTAGAGAAGCAGACACTAGATGAATAATTAAATGATAGTAGTAAGTGTGATGGAAAAAAGGGGTAATGAGAGCTACCAGTCCTCGAGCCCATCCTACAAGCCCAGGATAGAACTTTCACAATGTGGAGTGGCAGGTGCAGTGGGAGCTTCCACTCTGGTGGCCTTCCCTGCCCAACCAGATAGATGCCCCGTATGACAGAACTGGGGAGATGGGAACAACCTTTACCTAAAATACCACATACTTCCATTGTTTTTATTTAGATTCAGCAAATTTTTTGAAGAAATATTTATCAATGCATTGTATGCCATTTTAGTCAAATTTCCTCAAAAAATGGTTATTTTTAACAATTGTGTCCCATTTTATTGTCTTTTGAAGGAAAGATTTGCCAGACTCCTCACACAGCCATTCAGAAGCCTCATTCCCTGATTTAATTAACTATAAACTCTCCTTCCCCCCAGACTACTTAAATTTTACTTACCAGTATAACTAGTTATTTCATATGACCTAGGCCTAAAAGGAAGTTAGTGTAAATACTGAATTGCTTGCTTTTAAAACTAGTATCTAGCTACTATAAAATGTCTCTCAATTGCTATCTAATTTTACCCTAGTGTTCCATAGGTGATTCTGTACTGTCAATTGCTACAATATTTCAGCCAAATAAGTAATATCTGTATGACTTCGTAGTATTTATTCACATAGTTATTATGTACTGCACAACTGAGAAATGCTGAGGCACTAAATCTCCCATTATGACTGGAGAAGATCTTGTGTAAATGTATTTATAATACAGGCTGCTGTCTGAAATCTGTTTTAATTTCAAAACCCCCTTTCCCAAATCATGTGGATTGCTTTATTGATAATGAAAAACATTTTTAAATAACTTTTTATAAGTCCACATTCTATGAAATAAAACAAGCAGCAAAATATACTGAAATAGAGGAGGAAATAAAAGGGCTAACATAAAATAACTTAAAAGTATCTCTAAAGCTTTAGCAACCTTTGGGTGACTCTTTGGAAAATATTGTACATCTCTCAAAAATGTTACTGCCTCTTCCACATCCTGTTCTACTTTCATTTTGTATATATGTTACAATAGTTAATTTTAACCTGGCCGTGAGGTGCCCAAATATTTGGTTAAACATTTTTGTGGGTGTTTCTGTGTGTGTGTCTTTGGATGAGACTAACATTTAAATCTGTAGTTTCAGTAAAGCAGATTGCCCTCGCTAATATATGTGGGCTTCTCCCCATCAGTTGAGGGCCTGAATACAACAAAAATGCTCATCCCCCCTTGAATAGGAGAGAATACTTTCTGCCTGATGTTGAAATGGGACATCAGCTTTTTCCCTACCTTTTGACTTGAACTGAGATATCAGCTCTTTCTGGGTCTTGAGACTACTGGCTTTGGACTGGAACTACACCATTCACTCCCTTGGTTTTCCGGCTTTTGAACTTGTACTGGAACTATGCCCTCAGCTCTCCTAGGTCTCCAGCTTCTTAACTCACATGCAGATCTTAAGACTTGCCAATATCCATAATCATGTGAGCTAATTCCTATAACAAATCTCTCTGTATTTGGTTCTGTTTCTCTGTATTTCTTCTTCATCAGGGTGTTTTACTTTAATTTAAATGATTGTTCTTTTAATTATCAATCATCCAAATTATAAGAATTCTACAAACTTGAAAGAAATATAATCATAAATCACAAAACCTGTCACAAAAATTAAAGATGTAATTTGTGCATTGTTACACCAAGAACAATAAGAAGCCACAAATATGGCACTCTGAGCGATAAAATGTATAAATGTTCAACACATATCATTTCTGGCTTTACAAAATCTCTCTAACACAAAGGATGTCCAACTGTACTGAAAATATATTAATATATTCTATCATAGTTTGAATAAATGCATTTCAAACCTACAGCAAGATAGAGTATGTCTGCACTGTTCTGTGTAATCACATTATTATTATATTTTCTCAAATTATTAATTAAACATACAGTCAAAAATCTATAATTTCATCTAGGAAGAATACATTTATTTACATAAAATATTCTTCACTATTCTGTGTCTAGATTACATAAAACAGCCAGCATAAACACCAAATAAAATTGTAAAAATTGTAAAGCATAAATTTATTTTTTTCTATTGATTCTTATGGTATAGTACACAATTTCTAATATTTAAGAATATCAATTTAATATCAATTCTAGAAATATGACTGATGCCAATAGTGTGGTGCTCACTGTTTAATCTGTTCATTGTAGATCACAAGTAGTAGAAAATTAATATTTTCCTAGATCTTAAATTATTAAATATTTCATTCATTGTATTCAAATTTTTAAAAAATCAGCATCAGTAGTTACTAATCGGTGGTTTTAAGAGCAAAAAAAAAAAAAGTAATATGACTTTAAAGTAACTTCTAACATTATGTGACCTTGAGAAAATTACTCTGCCTGTCTGGATCTCATTTTTATTATCTAAAAATGATGGTCATATGTAATCATTCAAGTATTTTTATTTTTCTTTTCTACTCTTCTGTAATAATTTGTTATACATGTTCAAGGGTAAAAAATGAAGGTATATGCTGCATGAGAATTACATATAAGCATCAATTTTAACTACATTCTAAGTTTATATTTAAAGGATTTAAACATTTTTTTCAAGGACACAAGTATTTCTCATATTTATTCTCCTGACTAGCTGAGTTCATATATATCAAGGTTCTGTCTTCTCCTAGTGTACAAGCTATGCTTAACGTACATGCTGGTCTCCTCTTCATCAAAGATGTCCTTCTTTTCTCCCCCTTACCTCAATTTTATAATCATTTCAATGAAAAATAGTTATCACTTTATTTCAAGGCTTTCTCAAAGACAGGGTTACATCAAAGTTTTCCCACTCATGTAACTTATTTTCTTTAAAATATAGATTCGTCCTCAGAAGAAATGCTGCTATTAATAATTAAATAATGCCCCCTTTCTATTTTTACATATGAAGTTTCAGAAGCTTCAAATAGGAAATGATAATTTTTCCCTGTCCATAAATATATTCAGCATATACTGTTTTATACATGGAGACAACACGTAAGGAACATTTATTCTCCATGTTTCAATGCACCAAAGTTTCTACATGATGGTACATCTAAAATAATCTAAGGAGAACCATTGTCCAATTACCACAGAAGTCTTTACAAAACTTCATACTTGTCTGCCAAATATGTAATTCTTTGAGGATTTATTTGCATTTTACAGGTAATATATTCAATAAAATGTTCATATCCTTAGTCCTGTTGAATTTTGTTATGACCTACAGCAACCTGGGCAGTCATTGAAAAGGCATAGCAGTTGAAAAATGGAATTGTTTGTATATAATCAGTTCCCTTCAGCTGTGATCCTTAGCTAACCCAATCTGGATCACCGGGATTCACCCTACCTGAGAGGCAGTGGCTAAGAAGAAAGGGAACATAAGAAGGTTTAACTTGGATTCAGGCAATATGAAATTAGAGTGTAGCTTAAAAATTAGGTGTACAAGCCATATCTTCTATCTTGGTCTTAGTTCTATTATCTGAATAAAAAATGAGTTTGATATTTCAAGAATTTCCAGCTATTTGCTTCATGGTTTTCTATGGCAATTTATTAATTACTAGTAATATGATTACTTTGCCTTAAGAAGGGAGTAAGATTTACAGCAACATATGATTACATTTGGAATTCACAAATTTTAGAAAGGCAATAAATTACAGTTTCCTATGGGGGATGCTTTTCTCAAATTTTTATTTTAGTGTTCTTGAACTTTGTTCTCTTAAGGATAATATATTGAACCATTAAGAAGATGATTTCTACTTCTAACCATTTCAGCATAAGAAAATTCAACACAATAAGATATCTTCCATTCATGTATACCAGTTTTTGAAGCCACAAAACCCTTAGATATGTCTCCTCTTTTAATGAAAGTATGATGAATGGAAGAAGATTATGATTATGCAAATGTAGCATATATTAGAGCTGTATTGCATAACCCTCAATTTTCCCTAGTTCAATGAACTTAAACCTACTGTTAGGGATCAATGGGAAGACAAACTGTGGTTTAAGGAAAGCCAACACATTCCATCAATACTAACGAGTCATTGGTCTGGGAGAAGGTCTTGCCCTCAGACTGAGGACTGGAAAACAGAGGAATGAACATACTATTTCTATTTTTATTTATTTTATCTCAAATAAGAACTTGAATGATCATGTAGGGGTACTTTATCAAGGATGCCTCCCCAGGTTACTTAGACTTGAGAGTAAGTTAGCTTTTTCTATTTCTGAAACGTTGGGCTTCCCAGTGAGCCATGTTCCAGGCTATAACTAAAAGCAGAGTGATTTTAAGAATCAGAATACAAAGCAAATGATGACAGTGGAAAACTATGCTGCCTGGGATAGCAAAGCCAATAAAAAGCAGCACTTAGAGGGTAATATTATATTGGAAAGGCAGAGTCCAGAAAGTTGGTTCAGTGGTTGTTAAGAATCACTTGGAGAGCATGTCACAATACATGCTAAAATCCATGATCTCAAACTCTGACATCATGAATCAGAATCTCCAGATGATCTTGTGAATCTGATATTTCAACAACTAAACCAAATAAGTCTTATGTGCAGGTGTCTTGAAAATCAATGTTCTTTATTTTTTCTCTTGTACAGTTATTATGGCGATACATTGAAAACATTTAGTGGTGAGCATTTAAAATGATCTATAAACACTCACCTCCAGCCCAGTTGAATGAAAATCTCTAATGTGTGCAGCCTGGGGATTACTACCTATAAGAAATTCCCCAGGTGATTTTAATATGCAATCACGTTTGGGAATCACTGGCAAAATTGTAGTTATGCATCAGTGTTTCTCAAACTTTAAAATGCACACAAATCACCTGGATACCTTGTCAATTTGAAGATTCTGATTTAGCTATGGTGGGACCTGAGCTTCTGCATTTTTAACAAGCTTGTAAATGATGTAAATGCTGCTGGTTCAAAGATCATTAAGTAGCAGTGGCCTAAATCACGTGACTATTATAGAATGGAACAGTGATCAGTTCTGTTACCTGACCCTAATGGCTAAGCAAAACAACCAAATTATAAATTAAAAGGGGGTTGAATATATAGAACATTCATTTTTCAGCTACTAGCCAAAAAATACTATATCTACCTGCTATCCCATGTGTTGTGGTCTTTTTAGACTGTCTAATTTTGAGCTAAACTACATTTCTTAGACTGACAGATAAGTCATAAATCAAGTGATTGCTATAAATGCTTTTTATTTATATAGAGAGTGTCTCAGATTTTTACCTTTCTTTCATAAACTCCTTGTCATAAATTTCTAATTCACCAATAGATGGTTGGTGTCCATTTTTCTTGAGTCTAAGACACTTTTAAAAATTTGCTTGACTTGGTCTTTTACATACTTTCTTCAGAGCCTTTCTTACTACATGTACTAATTCTTGCCTCCTTTGTTCTTTGTCTTTCATTGCAAAGCAGTAGTTCTTCCTGGTTTATAGCATCCATGGTTTAGGATGCTGAAATACTTCCAGTAAGGATGCTGTAAGTGAACATTCTATAATCAGCTAAGCACAGACCATTTTTCTCTCTTTCCTCTTCCCTGTGATGATAATTTTTCGGCTATTGTTGAAATTGTCCCCCCGTTGAGTTCAGCAGAGAAGGCTTGGTCCATTTTCACATCAGTAGAAAGAATGTTCCTATGAAATTTTTATTCATCTGCTATTGTTTATCAAAAAGTGGTTTCAACAGCAATACTAGAGTTATTATCCACAGTATATATTGTGTAGTCAGTACAAATAAGAACATTAAATTGATGTTTATATTACAAATGAAGTATAATCTACATTTAGGAATCCTTATTTTATACAAATAATTCATAGCAAAATCTTTTAGGATGATTTTGTCATCATTAGCTTTGAGTGACTGAGCTAAGTGTAGAGAGGCTAAAAGCTCGTGATAATTTTTAGTTCCAAGGATTAAAATTGTGCAGAGTTTAAGGTGCTACATTGTTTTTTGAGAAAACACTTTATACTAAGTTTTTCATATACTACAATTATTAATTTAATAGAACAACATAAGTAATTGATATATGTTCACTATAGCTTCTACAGGTTTTAACGAAAATGCAAAAAAATCCCGGATGTGCAGTTTTAAAAAATACTTAAACAACCAAATTCAACAAAGTCAAAGTCTTAACACCCTTAACACAGCCTCTCATGTACTAAATGAATTACAACTAAATGGATCTAAGTTCTAGAAAATAAATAATGGAAAATAATACTATAGTGACAGAGAGATGAACAAGAATGAAATGACCAACTCTTTTCTCATTTTTACGTCTCTAATTCCTTTGGCTGCGAACAGCTAGGTAGTTCATGTGAAAAGAGCATTTGTAAATTCAGTTGCGATAAAATCAAAAAAGAATATAAGAAAATTTTTTGTATTTAAGTATAATTTGTGTCTTTTCAGTAAGTCTTTCATGAATATATTTTGGATTTCAGTGCAAATAGTTTAGGTCTGAATATTAAAGGTAATTTAATGAACTTAAACTTCCACTTTTTCATCTTACAAATCAACCCCATATCTTAAAATTGTATTCAATAAATGTCTTATAATTTTCAGGAAGAGACAGCAGAGGAAAATTATTAATCAGGTATTCATTTAAATTATTATTTATATATTTTAGATTTGTAAATGTCTCTGCAGAAATATAATTTGATCTTGTTTGAGGGTTCATAAAGCACCTCCAGACCACATATTTCACTGTTACTGCTAAAAACATCAATTTTTATTGTACTCCAAATATGCGGTAGTGCTCAGCATTCTGGATAATAAAATAGTGGAGACACAAGCTTTTTATTATACTCTGGAGTGGAGAATGATCCCACCGAGCATCTTAATCTCTGAAATTTCTGGGAGAAAGACACATTCATCTCTACTTCAATGTTATGTTAGAACAATCTTAAGAGAAGGTCATGGGTAAGGTAAAGCACACAGAATCAATACTCACAATTTTTTAGATTCATTAAGTTTATGTATAGCTTGAACACTTTCAGAGGTGTCTGCCAAAGGGCTATTTATAACAAAATATCACCTCTGGGGAATAAAAGTTTCATTTTCTAGAACTTCTCTTTGGCTTTATTTCAAAATAAGGTGAAATCACCCACACACATACACACCACTGCCGCCACCCCTGCTACCACAAGTAGGGAAATGTTTAAGCCACTGATGTAAAAATATGAATTTTATTATCAGAAAATGATCAGCCACAATTTGTTTGTTTGTTTCAGGGGATACAAGTGCAGGTTTGTGACCAGGGTATATTGCATGATGCTGAGGTTTCAGCTTCTATTTACCCCGTGACCCAAATAGTAAACATAATATCCAATAGGTAGTTTTTCAGCTCTTAGCTCTGGAGCAGGTGCCCATCCTGAAGCAGCTTCGGTATCTGGGGTAAATACCCAGGGTTCGTCGTCTGGTTCCCAGAGGATTAACGACCCGGACTCACACACATGAGCGAGTTAAGGAATGGAAACTTTAACAGAAAAAAAGGAGAGAAAGAGATAGAGCAAGAGAGAGAGCTTTCTCATACAGAGAAAGTGGATTGCCCACAAGGGTTTCTGGGTTTGGGGCAGGATATGATTGATTTCGTAGACAGGCTTGAGGAGGAGGTGACTGATTTACATAGGGCCCAGGGGATTGGTTTCACCAGGTGTGCCATTTACGTAGCCCATGAAGAAACTGGCCCTCACACCCGCATCTTTTATTACGCAAATATGGCTTCTACATGGCTAGCGTCATGAAACCTGCACACGTAGCTTTACCTGGCCTGTGCCGTGATACCCGCACACGTGACGACCAAGAGGAGGGAGGGGGAATCGCCATATTGGGTGCACCTGGCTTTTAATACAGCTGCCGGTATTTACATATGCAAGCTTCCCAGTTTGCTTGCAGCTTGACTTTTCAGGCTTTCTGTTAGAAAAGAAATTCTGGGGCTGCTTTTTATTAAAGAAAAATTCCACTGAAAACTCTTTTACCCTCCCTAACTGCCTAAAATAATTTAATAACTTCTGTGTTAATCTCTCACCTCTAGACCCATGACAGGCAGTGCTCAAGTTGTAGGAACAGCTTGCACGCAGCTTGAGTAGAAAGGAAATAATTTTAAAAATCAGAATGTAATAAGGAAGCAAATACATAATAGAGAATTTTTAAAAAGTCATCCTTTTAAGTAACTAATAAACTTTAATATCCTAAAAGAGTCTTATTAGGAGCAAAGAGAGTAGAAAAAATCTACTAACATCAAGAATGAAAAAGGGGATATCTCTAGAGATCAAAAATTTTTTAAATATAGTAAGACACTATTACAGACAACCGAACGCAAATAAATGTGAAAATTTGGATAGAGAAAAAAAACACACACAATTGACCAAACAAAAAAAAGAACTATAAAATTTACATAGTTATAAATGTATTATACATTTGAATCTATAATTAAAACATTAAAAAGCAGAAAGCAAACCTCTTCACACCTAGATGGCTTCAGCAAACACAAAATCTTTCAGAATGTAGAAAAAGAGTGAACACTTCCCAAGTTATTTTATAGATCAGTATGATCATTTTTTTCTAACAGCTCACAGGTGTTTTCTAAGAGTCAAGTTATAGGCCAATTTCCTTTATAAAAATATACGCAAAAATCATAAGAAAGTATATGAATAAATCAAATCTAGCCACACATAAGGGTGATTTAATGTTTGCAAGTCAGTCAAATAATTAACCACTTTACCAAAATAAGGAGAAAAACAGGGCTATCTAAAGAATTACTAAGCATATGAAAACATCATTTGTCATCAAATGACAAAATTATAATAAGATTTTATATGCAGACACTTGTGTTGTTAAAATTAAAAATATTGATCATATCAACTGTTGTCAAGAATGGAGAATGTAGTTTTACACTACTGGTGGAGGTATAAATTAGTACAACCATTTTGAAAAAAGCGTGTTTGAGAGGATATAGACGATATACTCAATCTGGCCAGGCAGTTTCTCCCCCTATGTCTACACCCAACAAAAACATGTACCTATATGGGGCAGAAAAAGTACTTAAGTATTACTAGCAGTATTATCTCAGCCCCAATGCAGAAACAACAGAAACGGCCATCACCAGTATAATGAACACTTTGTAATGTATTCATACAAAAAAAAAAAAAAAAACAGTAAATAGCAATCTGATTGAACAAATTACTCTGGCACACCATTCCCTGGATTGAATCTCACAGATACTATCTGAGTTAAAGAGTGAAAAGAGCCTTTTTAAAAAGAGTACATAATTGATGATTCCATTTTTCACAAATGTGTAAAACTGGCCAATCCAATCTATAGTGTAAGAATCAGTGTGATGGTGCCCTTTAGGGAGCAGTAGCTGGGATGCTGGGGAGGTTTTGGGGGTGTTGGCCATGTCCCATTTCTTCAGCTGAGTCATGGCTACATGGGTGTGTTCACTTTGCAAAAATCTGGCAAGGTGTAGCGTTCTGATGGGCTTATTTCTATATGTATGTTATTCTTAAAACAATTGTTAAGATGAAAAAAATCACATTTGTGGAACATGAAAATAAATACTGAGGATATTAAATATATTTTAATTCAATCATGGAAATCGGCAATTTTTCCACAGTGAGTGGATTTAAAGGATATTTTATCAATTCTATGTTTAATCCTTCCTCTAAAATACAACCCAATTTTACTGATAGTATGGGGGATTAAATAAGCAACTGAAATATCAATAATTTAAACTCTGGCCATTATGAAATAATTGCTCCATTGGCCAAACAGGTGGAACTGAGGGGTCGGGGTAGTGAGGAGTAGGGATTATTTAAGGAGTTATAGCTCTTAAGTCTATCTACATGTCTACCAATGGATGGCAAAGGGACAATTTTCTTTCAAATTAGAAGCAGTGTTTTCACAATTATTCCTTTCTGATTTCTCTTTTTTTTAACGCTGACAAAAAAAACACAGTAGGTGTGGAAGGGGTGTGGGAGTTTTTGGTACTTATACTTATTTAGGGACAGCTGCACTATAGTACATTACAATTATCTGCTGCCATTGCCCAAGCCGGAAACCTGAGAGTGAGCCTCTTCCTTCTCCCGCAAACCTCACATTTACTCAATCAACAGCTCCTATGTATTCTGCGTCCTCATTTTCTCCACCCTCACCTGTACAGTCTGAGTAATGGCTTTAGTCAACTCTCTTCCAGACTATGCACAGCCTCCTAATTATTCTCTCAGCCTCTCTTGCCCAGTCCGCACATTTTTCATACCTACTCTGACTTTTTGAAAATATAAATATTATTGTATTACTACCCTGCTTAAAGTTCTTCAGGAAGATTCTGGAAAGATAGTGGGGTATCACCAGGAATCAGTTTTCCTTCTGGATAGCAATTGCACTGACTGAATCTGTCTAACATAGCTATGGAGTATATTGAAGGATTGCATCTCCAAGGGAAGGCTTGCACAGTAAATTATGCTGATGTTGGTCAATTTCAGCGCTTAGCTCTGGATCAGCTGCCCGTCTCTCCCTGTAAGTGCATGGCAGAGAGTACACAAGCTGCAAGATCAGCTTGCATGCAGCTTGTGTGAGCCAGTCTTCAACCAATGGTGAGCAAGCCAAAAGGGGAGAGAGGAAGAAGAGTAAAATAAAGTTTTTATTCCACCCTCTGCTCCCTGTGTGGTAACCAACCACCGGAAGATCTCTCCATATAGTTCTGTCTCCACAGTAACTGTTCCCAGCTGTTGCTCCTTCAGGACTAACAGCCTCAGGGTGGCACACCAATCCTTGTAGTTTCCTACACCTTTGTGAATAATTCCTCCACCAGTGCAAATGACCCACCTGGAGTATGCCAGCTATTTCACCCCAGGACACTAATTGATAAACTCATTTTTCTAATTATACAGAAGCTATATACATGCTATTAAAATTTATTCATATATAATTTAATTGGCAATACAATATTTCTTGGGATTTATATCTATTCTCCTACATTCCTCCTTTGGGACATTTAAGTCATTTGCAGTTTTTCAAGTCATAAATAATTCAATTATTAACATATTTGTGCCTACAGCTTGTACTTAGACTAGTTTCCTTGGATATAATTCTAACATTAAAATTATCAGGTAGTGTATGAATAATTTAAGGACATTTAACTCATAATGCCAAATTGCTTTTCCAACGTGTTGGGCTAACTTATACTTCCAACAAGCAGTATTAGAACATTGCTTTTCCAGGGGGAGGAGCCAAGATGGCCGAATAGGAACAGCTCCGGTCTACAGCTCCCAGCGCGAGCCACGCAGAAGACGGGTGATTTCTGCATTTCCATCTGAGGTACCGTGTTCATCTCACTAGGGAGTGCCAGACAGTGGGTGCAGGTCAGTGGGTGAGCGCACCGTGCGCCAGCCGAAGCAGGGGCGAGGCATTGCCTCACTCGGGAAGCGCAAGGGGTCAGGGAGTTCTCCTTCCAGGGGTGACAGACGGCACCTGGAAAATCGGGCCACTCCCACCCGAATACTGTGCTTTTCCGACGGGCTTAGGAAACGGTGCCCCAGGAGAGTATACCCCGCACCTGGCTCAGAGGGTCCTATGCCCATGGAGTCTCGCTGATTGCTAGCACAGCGGTCTGAGATCAAACAGCAAGTCCGCAGCGAGGCTGGGGGAGGGGCGCCCGCCATTGCCCAGGCTCACTTAGGTAAACAAAGCAGCCTGGAAGCTTGAACTGGGTGGAGCCCACCACAGCTCAAGGAGGCCTGCCTGCCTCTGTAGGCTCCACCTCTGGGGGCAGGGCACAGACAAACAAAAAGACAGCAGTAACCTCTGCAGACTTAAATGTCCCTGTCTGACAGCTTTGAGGAGAGCAGTGGTTCTCCCAGCACGCAGCTGGAGATCTGAGAACGGGCAGACTGCCTCCTCAAGTGGGTCCCTGACCCCTGACCCCCGAGCAGCCTAACTGGGAGGCCCACCCCAGCAGGGGCAGACTGACACCTCACACGGCCGGCCAGGTACTCCAACAGACCTGCAGCTGAGGGTTCTGTCTGTTAGAAGGAAAACTAACAGAAAGGACATCCACACCAAAAACCCATCTGTACATCACCATCATCAAAGACCAAAAGTAGATAAAACCACAAAGATGGGGAAAAAACAGAGCAGAAAAACTGGAAACTCTAAAAACCAGAGTACCTCTCCTCCTCCAAAGGAACGCAGTTCCTCACCAGCAACGGAACAAAGCTGGACAGAGAATGACTTTGACGAGCTGAGAGAAGAAGGCTTCAGACGATCAAATTACTCCAAGCTACGGGAGGATATTCAAACCAAAGGCAAAGAAGTTGAAAACTTTGAAAAAAATTTAGAAGAATGTATAACTAGAATAACCAATACAGAGAAGTGCTTAAAGGAGCTGATGGAGCTGAAAACCAAGGCTCGAGAACTACGTGAAGAATGCAGAAGCCTCAGTAGCCGATGTGATCAAATGGAAGAAAGGGTATCAGCCCTGGAAGATGAAATGAATGAAATGAAGCGAGAAGGGAAGTTTAGAGAAAAAAGAATAAAAAGAAACGAGCAAAGCCTCCAAGAAATGTGGGACTATGTGAAAAGACCAAATCTACGTCTGATTGGTGTACCTGAAAGTGACGGGGAGAATGGAAACAAGTTGGAAAACACTCTGCAGGATATTATCCAGGAGAACTTCCCCAATCTAGCAAGGCAGGCCAACATTCAGATTCAGGAAATACAGAGAACGCCACAAAGATACTCCTCGAGAAGAGCAACTCCAAGACACATAATTGTCAGATTCACCAAAGTTGAAATGAAGGAAAAAATGTTAAGGGCAGCCAGAGAGAAAGGTCGGGTTACCATCAAAGGGAAGCCCATCAGACTAACAGCGGATCTCTCGGCAGAAACCCTACAAGCCAGAAGAGAGTGGGGGCCAATATTCAACATTCTTAAAGAAAAGAATTTTCAACCCAGAATTTCATATCCTGCCAAACTAAGCTTCATAAGTGAAGGAGAAATAAAATACTTTACAGACAAGCAAATGCTGAGAGATTTTGTCACCACCAGGCCTGCCCTAAAAGAGCTCCTGAAGGAAGCGCTAAACATGGAAAGGCACAACCGGTACCAGCCACTGCAAAATCATACCGAAATGTAAAGACCATTGAGACTAGGAAGAGACTGCATCAACTAACGAGCAAAATATCCAGCTAACATCATAATGACAGGATCAAATTCACACATAACAATATTAACTTTAAATGTAAATGGACTAAATGCTCCAATTAAAAGACACAGACTGGCGAATTGGATAAAGACTCAAGACCCATCAGTGTGCTGTATTCAGGAAACCCATCTCATGTGCAGAGACACACATAGGCTCAAAATAAAAGGATGGAGGAAGATCTACCAAGCAAATGGAAAACAAACAAAGGCAGGGGTTGCAATCCTAGTCTCTGATAAAACAGACTTTAAACCAACAAAGATCAAAAGAGACAAAGAAGGCCATTACATAATGGTAAAGGGATTAATTCAACAAGAAGAGCTAACTATCCTAAATATATATGCACCCAATACAGGAGCACCCAGATTCATAAAGCAAGTCCTGAGTGACCTACAAAGAGACTTAGACTCCCACACATTAATAATGGGAGACTTTAACACCCCACTATCAACATTAGACAGATCAACGAGACAGAAAGTCAACAAGGATACCCAGGAATTGAACTCAGCTCTGCACCAAGCGGACCTAATAGACATCTACAGAACTCTCCACCCCAAATCAACAGAATATACATTTTTTTCAGCACCACACCACACCTATTCCAAAATTGACCATATACTTGGAAGTAAAGCTCTCCTCAATAAATGTAAAAGAACAGAAATTGTAACAAACTGTCTCTCAGATCACAGTGCAATCAAGCTAGAACTCAGGATTAAGAATCTCACTCAAAACCGCTCAACTACGTGGAAACTGAACAGCCTGCTCCTGAATGACTACTGGGTACATAATGAAATGAAGGCAGAAATAAAGATGTTCTTTGAAACCAACGAGAACCAAGACACAACATACCAGAATCTCTGGGATGCATTCAAAGCAGTGTGTAGAGGGAAATTTATAGCACTAAATGCCCACAAGAGAAAGCAGGAAAGATCCAAAATTGACACCCTAACATCACAATTAAAAGAACTAGAAAAGCAAGAGCAAACACATTCAAAAGCTAGCAGAAGGCAAGAAATAACTAAAATCAGAGCAGAACTGAAGGAAATAGAGACACAAAAAACCCTTCAAAAAATAAATGAAACCAGGAGCTGGTTTTTTGAAAGGATCAACAAAATTGATAGACTGCTAGCAAGATTAATAAAGAAAAAAAGAGAGAAGAATCAAATAGATGCAATAAAAAATGATAAAGGGGATATCACCACCGATCCCACAGAAATACAAACTACCATCAGAGGATATTACAAACACCTCTACGCAAATAAACTAGAAAATCTAGAAGAAATGGATAAATTCCTCAAAACATACACCCTCCCAAGACTAAACCAAGAAGAAGTTGAATCTCTGAATAGACCAATAACAGGAGCTGAAATTGTGGCAATAATCAATAGCTTACCAACCAAAAAAAGTCCAGGACCAGATGGGTTCACAGCCGAATTCTACCAGAGGTACAAGGAGGAGCTGGTACCATTCCTTCTGAAACTATTCCAATCAATAGAAAAAGAGGGAATCCTCCCTAACTCATTTTATGAGGCCAGCATCATCCTGATACCAAAGCCGGGCAGAGACACAACAAAAAAAGAGAATTTTAGACCAATATCCTTGATGAACATTGATGCAAAAATCCTCAATAAAATACTGGCAAACAGAATCCAGCAGCACATCAAAAAGCTTATCCACCATGATCAAGTGGGCTTCATCCCTGGGATGCAAGGCTGGTTCAATATATGCAAATCAATAAATGTAATCCAGCATATAAACAGAACCAAAGACAAAAACCACATGATTATCTCAATAGATGCAGAAAAGGCCTTTGACAAAATTCAACAACCCTTCATGCTAAAAACTCTCAATAAATTAGGAATTGATGGGACGTATCTCAAAATAATAAGAGCTATTTATGACAAACCCACAGCCAATATCATACTGAATGGGCAAAAACTGAAAGCATTCCCTTTGAAAACTGGCACAAGACAGGGATGCCCTCTCTCGCCACTTCTATTCAACATAGTGTTGGAAGTTCTGGTCAGGGCAATTAGGCAGGAGAAGGAAATCAAGGGTATTCAATTAGGAAAAGAGGAAGTCAAATTGTCCCTGTTTGCAGATGACATGATAGTATATCTAGAAAACCCCATTGTCTCAGCCCAAAATCTCCTTAAGCTGATAAGCAACTTCAGCAAAGTCTCAGGATACAAAATCAATGTGCAAAAATCACAAGCATTCTTATACATCAATAACAGACAAACAGAGAGCCAAATCATGAGTGAACTCCCATTCACAATTGCTTCAAAGAGAATAAAATACCTAGGAATCCAACTTACAAGGGATGTGAAAGACCTCTTCAAGGAGAACTACAAACCACTGCTCAAGGAAATAAAAGAGGATACAAACAAATGGAAGAACATTCCATGCTCATGGGTAGGAAGAATCAATATCATGAAAATGGCCATCCTTCCCAAGGTAATTTACAGATTCAATGCCATCCCCATCAAGCTACCAATGACTTTCTTCACAGAATTGGAAAAAACTACTTTAAAGTTCATATGGAACCAAAAAAGAGCCCGCATCGCCAAGTCAATCCTAAGCCAAAAGAACAAAGCTGGAGCCATCACACTACCTGACTTCAAACTATACTACAAGGCTACAGTAACCAAAACAGCATGGTATTGGTACCAAAACAGAGATATAGATCAATGGAACAGAACAGAGCCGTCAGAAATAATGCCACATATCTACAAGTATCTGATCTTTGACAAACCTGACAAAAACAAGAAATGGGGAAAGGATTCCCTATTTAATAAATGGTGCTGGGAAAACTGGCTAGCCATATGTAGAAAGCTGAAACTGGATCCCTTCCTTACACCTTATACAAAAATCAATTCAAGATGGATTAAAGACTTAAATGTTAGACCTAAAACCATAAAAACCCTAGAAGAAAACCTAGGCATTACCATTCAGGACATAGGCATGGGCAAGGACTTCATGTCTAAAACACCAAAAGCAATGGCAACAAAAGCCAAAATTGACAAATGGGATCTAATTAAACTAAAGAGCTTCTGCACAGCAAAGGAAACTACCATCAGAGTGAACAGGCAACCTACAAAATGGGAGAACATTTTCGCAACCTACTCATCTGACAAAGGGCTAATATCCAGAATCTACAATGAACTCCAACAAATTTACAAGAAAAAAACAAACAACCCCATCAAAAAGTGGGCGAAGGACATGAACAGACACTTCTCAAAAGAAGACATTTATGCAGCCAAAAAACACATGAAAAAATGCTCACCATCACTGGCCATCAGAGAAATGAAAATCAAAACCACAATGAGATACCATCTCACACCAGTTAGAATGGCAATCATTAAAAAGTCAGGAAACAACAGGTGCTGGAGAGGATGTGGAGAAATAGGAACACTTTGACACTGTTGGTGGGACTGTAAACTAGTTCAACCATTGTGGAAGTCAGTGTGGCGATTCCTCAGGGATCTAGAACTAGAAATTCCATTCGACCCAGCCATCCCATTACTGGGTATATACCCAAAGGACTATAAATCATGCTGCTATAAAGACACATGCACACGTATGTTTATTGCCGCATTATTCACAATAGCAAAGACTTGGAACCAACCCAAATGTCCAACAATGATAGACTGGATTAAGAAAATGTGGCACATATACACCATGGAATACTATGCAGCCATAAAAAATGATGAGTTCATGTCCTTTGTAGGGACATGGATGAAATTGGAAATCATCATTCTCAGTAAACTATCGCAAGAACAAAAAACCAAACACCGCATATTCTCACTCATAGGTGGGAATTGAACAATGAGAACACATGGACACAGGAAGGGGAACATCACACTTCGGGGACTGTTGTGGGGTGGGGGGAGGGGGGAGGGATAGCATTGGGAGATATACCTAATGCTAGATGACGAGTTGGTGGGTGAAGCGCACCAGCATGGCACATGTATACATATGTAACTTACCTGCACATTGGGCACATGTACCATAAAACCTAAAGTATAATAATAATAATAATAATAAAAGAAAAAAAAAGAACATTGCTTTTCCAATAGTATTGACAGTTTAGAGCATTATTTTTAATAGTGACTAATTTCATAAAACTCTCATTCCTTGTATCTACTATGTAATAAAAATACGGCACTCATGTGTCACCCATATATATGCCTCATTTATAAACCACTCAATTTGTCTCCCCATGTAGATGAATAAATAAGCTTCTCGAAAACACCTATAAGCAAATACCGTCCTAATAGAGGGGGCACAAACAGACTGAGCACTCAACTTGTTTAAATCATGTAAGGGTAAAAAGTGTCTTACCTGTGTGATGTCATCAAACTATCAAGAAATGAGACCATGCTTTGAGAAGTTCCAGGTTCAAATCAGGTAGACAGTTCCAACACTGATTTAGCATGCATATGAGTGATTAGACAAGAAGGCCAAGAACAGGCTGAGTAAGTAGTACAGATGTCAAGTCCGTACAACCAAAACGTTAGGAATCAAACAGTCCATATAAAACCAAACAGGTAAAAAGATTATGGGGAGAGAGAAACATCAACTAATGAATGAATGAATGAGGCATAAGATTAAGTGATAGGAGGGGCAAAGCTTAAGTAGTTCCTGACCATGGCACAGATTCCTGGGGCAATGTGCTAGTTACTGAGAGTTAATATTTGTATAAAATGCTTAGAACAGTGGCTGGTACATGTTAAGTACTACATAAGAGTTTGTTAAATTTCTTCATTCCTACCACCAGCATATACAGATATCAAAGCAATACAAATAGCAAAGTTAGTATAATATACTAGTTTTGAAATGATTAATATGCAATATGTTTTTGGAAATTATTAGTTGATTTATTCCTTTACTAACCAATATTTATTCAGTGTTTTATATGTGTCAAGCTCCTTCTAGTTGACAGAAATATAGCAGTCAATAAAACAGATAAAACCCCTACTTAGAGAGATCCATTAAATGCACTAAGAATATAATACACTACCAGGTTGCAAAAATTTCAAAATAAAATAAGGCATTAGATATAGTATGACTGAGGATGATATTTGAGACAGAATAATCCAAGCAATCCTCTATCATGTGATGCTACTTCATAAGAGACCTGATGGAAGTGAATAAATAAACCATACAAACCTCATACACTTGTGTTCTGGGAAGACAGCCCAGTAAATACAAAGACTCTGAGGCATGCCACGTGTATTCAAGGAACATTAAGAGGCCTGGATAACTGGAGTTCGGTGTTTGAAAAATAAAGAAATTGGATGTGAATTAAGAGTGGTAGCTAGAGTCGGCTGGGCGTGGTGGCTCACGCCTGTAATCCCATCACTTTGGGAGGCCGAGGTGGGTGGACCACGAGGTCAGGAGATCGAGACCATCCTGGCTAACACAGTGAAACCCCGTCTCTACTAAAAATACAAAAAATTAGCTGGGCGTGGTGGTGGGCACCTGTGGTCCCAGCTACTTGGGAGGCTGAGGCAGGAGAATGGCGTGAACCTGGGAGGCAGAGCTTGCAGTGAGAAAAAAAAAAAGAGTGGTAGCTAGAGTCTGGACTCTGCAGGGTCTTACACTTGTAAAAAAGTTTACATGTTATTTTAGGTATGTAGGGAAGTCACCGTAGAATTTTGAGCAGAAAAAATCAGAGATACATTTTTAAAGGTCCATTTTGCAACGATGGGTATGCCATCGCAAGTAAGGGTGGTAAACAATAAGTTAAAAGAGGTTGCAATGGAAATTTGGACTAATGTTATGGTAGAAATGATTTTTAGAAAACAGTAAGTCAGGATGTAACTGACGCACAGCAAATGTGATTTGCTCATGAATTTAATAGAAGCGAGAGAAAGGGTGAAGTTAAGGGTACATTTGATTTTTGAAATGTGCAGCTTAGTGAATGATGATGTATTTACCTAGTAAAAGTAGTGAGATATATCATTCAAGAGTTCAGCTGGATTTAAAGACATAATTGTGGAACTGAGATGCACATTAAGTATATTTAAATGCAATGGTTTAGATGAGATTGCTTATAGAGTAAGCATAAATAGAAAAGAGTTAAGGACTGTGCCCTGGTGTACTCTAACATTTAGAGCTAAGAAAATTAAAAAGAATTGGATGAAGTTTAGCGAAATGGCTGGGGGAGGAATCAGAAGACAGTGATATCCAGCAGCTAAAAGATTCTGATGATTCAAGGAGAGTACAATGGAATACTACTCATCTATAGAAAAGAATGAAATATTGCCATTCATGGCCACATGGATGGAACTGGACGATATTATGCTAAGTAAAATAAGCCAGGAACAGAGTTAAACGCTGCATGTTTTCACTCATATATGGAAGCTAAACAAAATTGATTTCATAGAAGTAAAAAGTAAAATGGAAACTGGAAAGATTAGGGGGGATAGGGAGATGGGGAGAGATTTGCTAAAGGATACTAAATTACAGCCAGATAGAAGGAACAAGTTCTAGGATTTTATAGTCCTACAGGATGACTATAGTTAATAATAATATACAGGTTCAGATAGCTACAAGGAGAATAATGTCCCCCAACACAAGGAAATGATGTTTGAGGTGACAGATATGTTAATTTCCCTGATCTGATAACTATATATTAGATGTATTGAAACATCACTAGGTACTCCATGAATATGTGCAATTATTATTTGTCAATTAAAAAATAAAATATTTTTAAAAAGAAGGAGCACACAACTATGTCAAATGCTGCTGATAATTAAGATGAGAACCAAGAAATTACTGCTGGGCCCAGTGATGTGGAGGTATTTTATTTTAAAATAAACAAATAATAATTATATATATTTATGGGGTACAATGTAATATTTTGAGGCAGGTCTACATTTTGGAATGATTAAATCAAGCTAATTAACATATCCATCCCCTCACATCATTTTTTTGTGGTGAGATTAAAATCTATTCTTTTAGCAATTTGAAAATATACAACACATTATTATTAACTATGGTCATTAAGCTATCAATAGAGTACTAAAGTTTATTGCTCTTCTCTACTAAGACTTTGTAACCTTTTGACCAACTTTTCCCTTTTCCCTATGCCAACCCCCAGGCTTCCAGCCTCTGGTAATCACCACTCTACTCTCTACTTCTGTGAGTTCAACTTTTTAGATTCCACATATAGGTGAGATTATGCAATATTTATCTTTCTGTGCCTGACTTATTTCACTTAGCATAATTACCTCCAGGTGCATCTATAATGTTACAAATGACAGAATTTCCTTCTTTTTAAGTCCCTATAGCATTCCACTGTATGTACATACATTTTCTTTTCTTTTTCCATTTCTTTTCTTCCTTTTTCTGTGAGACAGAGTCTGGCTCTGTCGCCCAGGCTGGAGGGCAGTGGCACAATCTCAGCTCAGTGCAATCTCCACCTCCCAGGTTTAAATGATTCTCATACCTGAGCCAACCGAGTGGTAGCTGGGATTACAAGTGTGTGCCACTATGCCCAGCTAATTTTTGATGGGGTCTTGCTATGTTGGCCAGGCTGGTCTTGAACTTCTAGCCTCATGTGACCCGCCTACATCCATATTTTCTTTATCCATCCATCTGTTGATGAGCACTTAGATTGATCCATGTCTTGCCCATTGTGAATAATGCCTTAGTGAACATGGGAGCAACTTTTTCTTTGGCATAGTAATTTTAATTACTATGGATATACATCCACAAGTGGGATTATTAGATCATATAGTAGTTCTATGTTCAGTTTTTACATGAATCTCCATACTGTTTTCCATAATGACTGCATTAATTTACATTCTCACCATGAATGTACCAGGGTTCCCTTTTCTTCACATCCTCACCAATGTTTGTTCTCTTTCTCCAAAGAAGACATAGAAATGTCTAGATATATGAAAAACACTCAATATCACTACTCATCAGGGAAATACAAATTAAAAGCACAATAAGATATCCTCTCACACCTGTTAAAGTGAACTATCAAAAAGTGGAGGTCTTTTATGACCTACACCTGAACAATATCAGATGAATGGTGTGTAAAATGAACTGACTGAGATTCAAAGAATTTGTGAAAATGGAAATTTAGAGGAACATACATAACTCAACTTATTTGTGAAGTGAACTTATATCAAAGGAAATTCAGGGGTCAAGAATAATGGTTTTAAGATGAGAAATATGGCTTATCTAAATGCTGCTGTCAATGTTCTAGTAAGAAGGGGGAAATTGATCATGCAAGAGAGGAGACAATTGCAAGAGTGAAGTCTTGGAGAAAATACATGTGATGGAACCAAGTGGCCTCTGCAGCATAGGTAGTTTATCTAAGGTGACAGAAGAGCCGGCAGCAAAGAGCTATGGATTAGAGTAAGTGGTAGGCATATTGGTAAAAGAATGGAAATTATTTTCCCATTCACTTGTATTTTCACAGTGATTGAAAAACAGTATCATTCGCTGAGGATGTGAAAAGCAGAGGTAGGATTACCCAGTGAAGTGGGAGAGAAATGAAAGAGAATTGCATGGTAACACTAAGGACACATTTGAGGCTTTTTGTCTTGAATTTTGTCCACAAGGAATGACAATCCAAAGGTGGTAAATTCCACTGTAGGACAAAGTCCAAATAATTATTACAGCTGGGTAACTAGGACAACCAGAGATAGGAAATTAAGAGCTTATAATCAGGGAATGGGATGCTTGAAATTGAAATTTTGGAAATGATACAATTATTGGTACTGATAAAGTCTAGGTTATGATCTTGAAGTGGGTGGCTGAGGTGGAAAAAGAGGGACTTTTCAGCAGTTTGGAAATTTGGGAGCTGGCATATTATTGGATGCACCATCTACAAATACAGTGAAATCGTAAGAATGATGACAAGGATGTCAGCAACTTAACATAGAAATTATCATCCTCCCCCTCCTTAGGCCTAGGCTCACAGACTGGCTTGCTGTTTCTCTTTACACCTGACCACTGCACCCAATCCTCTCTACATCCACACCTCCACAGCTTCTTCCTGGAGCTGGACACCTGTTGCTGGAATATGCCTCACACTTTCAAAACTGGAGACTTAATATTCACCAAGAAGCAAGTTGTCATCAAGGGTCAACTTCAGATGA
Source organism: Pongo pygmaeus (assembly GCF_028885625.2). NCBI lineage: Eukaryota > Metazoa > Chordata > Mammalia > Primates > Hominidae > Pongo > Pongo pygmaeus. The sequence continues at coordinate 188,625,528 of NC_072376.2, forward strand.
AGTTCCTGATGGAGCTGCAAGGCCATGCACAAATAAGTTACCCATTTTCTTTTTTGCAACTCATGAGACTGTTCTTTTAGAAACAAGGAATTTATTTCCTTACTCACAAAAGGAAAAGTATAGCAAACCAATTAAATGGACAGGTTTTAATGAAGGCTTCAGGCAGAAAGATAACAATCCAAAGTTAAAAATTTCAAATCCACAGACATCAACTAAACAATCAAGTACATCATCTGACATTGGAGTTGAAGTGAAGGGAACCAATGATTAAAAGGAAGATATTGACCATGAAGAAAAAGACAGCAAAAAGGATATGACTAAAGTAATTGACAGAACCACTCTGAGAGCTTCCAGAAGAGAAAGACAGAAAAGCAAGTAGAAAATGAGGATGCAGGAGTTGTGAAAACAGAAATCACATCTCTTAATCTAAAAGCGAATCCAAAACAGGCAAAACTGCAACTACATAAGTCAAGGCTCCAAAATCAAAGGCAAACCCCAAATAGTGAATGGTCTGTCCTTCAGAGAGCGGCATGGCAAGTGAGGAAGATAAAAATAAGAAAAAAAGGTCAAGAGAAAAGCAGCTTAAAAAGCTGTTTTAAAGGGATAAAGAGGAGCAGAAGGAAGAAGAAAAGCCAAGAAAAAGCTCAAAAAAAGGAAGAAGTTGAATCATAAGTGACAAAATTACCTCAGCAAGAATTATCTCAACATCTGATTCTGAAGGAGAAAGAGAAGATCATGAAGGTGAAAAAATTAGAAAAAGAGAAAAGATGAAAAAACATTCGGGCTATTCACAGAAGTAATATTCTGATAGGCCAACATAAGAAAGAAGCAGCATCTATAAAACATATGCAATAGGAACAAATGGAAACTGCAGCAAAATAAAGACAAAGGAAGAAGCCAGAAGAAGAACAAGAAGTATCAATGGATCCTCAACTTCAAAGGATACATGCCTACATGAAAAACTCACTCAGGATTGGCAGTCCTGATGGGAACAGATATATCGAAGCAACAATACAGGCAACAAGTTCAAAATCACAGACAGATTATGAGAACACAAAAGAAATACAAGTCAAAGTTAGTCAGGTACTCATGAAAGTCTACAATATTTGAGACAGGCATACCTGGGAGATATTAACAGTTCCAGTACCTGGGAGGTATTAATAGTTCCAGGGCCAGGCACAGTGGCTCATGCCTGTAATCCCAGCACTTTGTGAGACCGAGGCAGGTGGATCACCTGAGGCCAGGAGTTTGAGGCCAGCATGGCCAACATGGTGAAACCGTGTCTCTACTAAAAATACAAAAATTAGCCGGGTGTGGTGGCACACGTGTGTAGTCCCAGCTGCTCAGAAGGCTGAGTCAGGAGAATCACTCGAACCCAGGAAGCGGAGGTTGCAGTGAGCCAAGATTGTGCCACTGCACTTCAGCCTGAGTGACAGAGCAAGACTCCATCTCAAAAAAAAAGTTCCAGTTCCAGACCACTGCAATAAATCCAATATTGAAATAAGCGAATCACATGAATGTTTTGCTTCACCAGTGCATGTAAAAGTTATGTCTAAAATATGTATACACTTTTATGAAAAAAATACCTTCTTACTAAAAAATGCTAACAATTATCTGAGCCTTCGAGTCATAATCCTTTGGCTGGTGGAGTGTCATGCCTCCATGTTGATGGCTGCTGAGTAATCACAGTGGTGGTTCTGAAAGTTGGGGTGGCTGTGGCAATTTCTTAAAAAAAGACAGTGAAGCTTACACATTGATTCTTCCTTTAATGAAATAATTCTTTGTAGCATAGCATGCTGTTTGACAGCATTTTACCCAAAGTAGAACTTCTTTCAAAAATGGAGTTAATTTTCTCGCATCCTGCCACTGCTTTATTAACTAAGTCTATGTAATATTCTAAATCCTTTGTTATCATTTTAGCAATGTTCACAGTATCTTCACTAGGGGTAGATTCTGTCTTAAGGAATTATATTATTTGCTTATCTGTAATAAACGACTCTTCATCCATTCAAGTTTTATCATGAGATTGTGGCAATTCAGTCACACGTTCGGGCTCCATTTCTAATTCTTGTGCTGTTTCTATTTCCATCACATCCGCAGTTACTTCCTCCACTGAAGTCTTTAACTCCTCACAGTCATCTATGAGGGTCGGAATAAACTTCTTTCAAATTCCTGCTAATGTTGATATTTTGACCTGCTTCTATGAATCACAGATGTTCTTAATGGCATCTAGAATGGTGAATACTTTCCAGAAGGTTTTCAATTGACTTCACCCAGGTCCATCAGAGGAATCACATTCTATAGCCACTATAGGCTTACAAAACGTATTTCTTACATAACAAGACTTGAACAAAGTCAAAATTGTTCCTTGATCCATGGGCTGAAGATGGATGTTATCAGGCATGAAAACAGTATTAAGCTCCTTGTGCACCTCCCTCAGAGCTCTCGGGTAACCAGGTGCATTGTCAATGAGCAGTAACATTTTGAAAGAAATGTTTTTGTCTGGGTAATGTCTCAATAGTGGGCTTAAAGTATTTAGGAAATCATGCTGTAAACAGATGTGCTGTCACCTAGGCTTTGTTGTTCCATTTACAGAGCACAGGCAGAGTAGATTTTACTTAATTCTTAAAAGCCCTAGGATTTTCAGAACGGTCAATGAGCATCAGCTTCAACTTAAAGTCACCAGTTCCATTAGCCCCTAACAAAAGAGTCAGCTTGTCTTTTGAAGCTTTGAAGCCAGGCATTGACTTTTCCTCTCTGGCTATGAAAGTCCTTGATGGCATTTTCTTCTAATATAAGGCTGTTTTGTCTACATTGAAAATCTGTTTGGTGCAGCCGCCATCAATGATGTTAGGTAGATCTTCTGGATAATTTGCTGCAGCTTCTACATCAGCACTTGCTGCTTCTCCTTGTATTATATGTTCTGGAGATGGCTTCTTTTCCTAAACCTCAGGACTCAACCTTTGTTAGCTTCGAACTTTTTTTCTACAGCTTCATCTCTCTCACAGAATTGAAGAGAGTTTTAGGGCCTTGCTCTGGATTAGACTTTGGCTTAAGGGAATGTTTGACTGGTTTGATCTTCTTACTAAAACTCTCTCCCTATCAGCAATAAGGCTGTTTCACTTTCTTTTCATTTGTGTCTTCCCTGGAGTAGCACTTTTAGTTTCCTTCAAGAACTTTTCCTTTAAATTCATAACTTAGCTGTTTGGCACAAGAAGCCTAGCTTTCAGCCAATCTCAGCTTTTGACATTCTTTCCTCACTAAGCTTAATCATTTCTAGCTTTTGAATTAAAGTGAGAAATATGCCACTCTGCCTTTCTCTTGAACACTGAGAGGTCATTGTCGGGTTATTAATTGGTCTAATTTCTATACCATTGTGTCTGAGGGAATACAGAGGCCAGAGAAGAAGAGGAGAGATGAGGAAATGGCTGGTCAGTGGGACTGTCAGAACACACACATTTTTCAGTTAAGTTTGCTGTCTCATATGGGTGCAGTTCACCATGCCCCAAAGCAATTATAATAGTAGCTTCAAACAATCACTGAAAACAGATCATCATAACAAATACAATAATAGTGAAAAAGTTTGAAATACTTCAGAAATTACCAAAATGTGACACAGAGACATGAAGTGAGTGCAAGTTGTTGGAGAAACGTAGCAAGTTGACTTGCTCCATGCAGAGTTGTCACAAACCTTATATTAGTTAAAAAAAAAAATGTGATATCTGTGAAGTGCAATAAAGTGAAGCAGAAGAAAACAAGTTATGCCTGTAGCAATTTTAAGAATGTATTGGTTGGTGAAGGATTTCCTGCAATTACACAAGTGCTGAATAAATTCTTCACTAAACATAGTCAGCATGAGGAAGCCAATAAAAACAAAGATTGGGGTGAGAAAAGCACAAACAAAAAGGAAGAGGAAGGAATAGGTTGAAGGGCTTTAAACAGAGGATCTGATGCCAACATAACAGTCAGCCACAGCATAGTATAATGGAGACAGCAATGAAACAAGCAAAGACAAGCATGAGGCCAGCACCACAGAAAGGCTCACTGGTGAGAGAGACTGGAAAATCTTGTAAGGAGTTTGCACTGGATAATGAAGAAAATGGACTTGGAATATAAAGAATATCTGGGAAATTTTCGATGGTTTCATTGGAAATATTTAAACTGTCAGAAGTTTTAAATGTTTATAAGCGTAGGTTTTGATATCTAAAATTTACTTTGAGGAAAAAAACCTCTTCATCTTTGTTTAAAGACAATCAAATGTTATTGTTAACTGCACTTGTTGAGTATTAGCAGTTATGTTAAACACTAAACGTGGAAAAATCCATCTAGAAAATGCTTTTCTAGACAGTATGGTTGTAGCTTATTTTCAGTGGATGTGTGTATGTTAATGTGTAATGGATAATAGAAAAAAAGTTAATTTTTAAAAAACTGCTACTTATATAAACTCTTCCTCTTTTCCAAAAACAATACATATTGTGCATAGTTTGTACAAGTCTTGGAATTACCAGAATGCCTCTTCACTTTAAGTTTTGTGGAAGTTGAGCATTTTTATGATAAATAAATATTACTTTAATAAAAATATTTAAAATAATGTATAAGACAAAACTAAGAGATTTAGTTATCTTAGGTGATTTCTTTTCCCATGTACCATAAAAATGTATTTATTACTTGTCATTACGCAAGTCAATACACGCAAGACACTATCAAAATGTTCAAATATTCTGATAACAGTTCACGAAAATGTCCATGAAGTGTAGGATGACTCACTCACTAATTTAAGGCTACGAAATAAGTCACAGTTAAATAAAACAACGAAATATTTTAAATTTCTTCAATATAGCAATATATGACAAAATAACCTGAATATGTTATCCTTTTACATTTTTTCCTTGGGTTTGACAAAGAACCCAATTCTTTAATTTTAAAAACCTTGAATGATTAGTATTCTGGTCATTTGTTTTTGAAAAGCCTCATTAGCTGAGTGTATCCACTTAATTTTCTGTGTCAGACCAAATAATTGCTTTTTTGTTTCCTATTTTCTTTCCTATATAAAAAGAATAAAGGCCTGACTGCTTACAACACAATACATGTAGGTAGTTATAATGATTAATTATAAAATGAAATGCTCAAGATAGGTAGTTGGTGCTGTGCACACCAGGGGTATAATAGATATTCCCCAGCCCCTGTGTAACAGGGCTCTGGCCAGGGAAAGTGATGTTGTTACCAGTGGCCAATTCATACATGTCTGGGTTTGTGGCAACCTCAATTCTCACCTTCTCAGAAGAGAGAAATTGACTGAGGGGCATAAGGCAGAAGGAGAGACTGAGACAAATTTTAGAGCAGGTGTGAACATTTATTAAAAAGCTTTAGGAATGAAAGGAAGTCAAGTACACTTGGAAGAAGGTCAGGTGGGAGACTTGAGAGATCAAGAGCACTGTTTGACCTTTAATTTGGGGTTTTATATGTAGGCATGCTTCTGGGGTCTTCTGTCCCTTCTGATTCTTCCCTTGGGCTGCGCTGTCCTGTCCGTGTGCGCAGTGGCCTGCTAACACTTGGGAGGGGCCACAAGCGCAGTGTGTTTACTGGAGTTGTACACACGATCACTTGACGCGTTCTTCCCTTACCAGTCAAATGCTCCATTTTGCCTCTAGTGCGAGTGCTTGAGCCACTCACCCAACTCCTGAGATCTTATCAAGAAACTGCTGATCACCAGTTTCAGGGTTTTTCTATCTGTTGGGAGACTGCCTTTCCCTGGTGCCGGCTGTGACTAATTACTGTTTTAGAGAGATAGTTAACAACTGCCTGACTGTCACCTGAGGGTCACCTGACATTGCTGGTGTGTGTGTGTGTCAGGCTGGGGGGAGCCTTTTTCTGCCCTGTTAATGTCTGACTAACTACCTACCGTAACAATGTATGCTATATCTAGGTTGACTCCCAAACTAGCAAGTCCTCCAGATTCTCAGTCTTCCTTTGCTGATTAACTAAATGCAGTAAATCTCACTGTGACACATTGAACTGCGAAATGAGGGAGAAATGATACTTTGTCATTTTAATCCACTTATATTTTTGGGTCATTGGTTACAGTAGCTAGCATTACTCATCTTGACCCAGCTACATCTGAATCTAAATCCTGGTTACACCTTTCTGTCATTAGTCAAGAAATTTAACTTTTTGAGACTTAGATTTCTCATCTATAATACTTGGATAATAATACTTGTTTGAGATTATGATGAATAAATGAGATGTTTTCTACAATGCCTGTCAAAGAATAGAATTGTCATTTGGCACTTATTATTTCTAAATCTGGTTTCTAATTTAATCCTCTAAGCATTACCATTTTTCTTAAAACCATGAGTAACACATTTATAAAATTAATTATTTACTTATTTGCCATAATAAGCCAAAGGTACTACTAAAACATTTAAAGCTTTTCAGGGAAAGTGGTTTTTCACACTCAACATCAATTTGTGATATTGACTGCAGGGCTTCTCTAGAACTTATATTCTTGTGTGATGTCCATTCTGTAACTATTTCTTTCTTTTTTTTTTTTTTAATGAGACAGAGTCTCACTCTGTCGTCCAGGCTAGAGTGCAGTGGCATGATCTCGTCTCACTGCAACCTTCGCCTCCCGGGTTCAAGCAATTCTCCTGCCTCAGCCTCCCAAGTAACTGGGACTACAGGTGCCCGCCACCACGCTGGGCTAATTTTTTTTGTATTTTTAGTAAAGACGGGGTTTCACCATATTGGCCAGGCCTGGTCTTGAGCTCCTGACCTTGTGAACCGCCTGCCTCGGCGTCCCAAAATGCTGGGATTACGGACGTGAGCCATGGCACCCAGCCAACTATTTCTTTCCAATCTTTAGTCTCCAATTCACTGATGTGAAGTTGCATGACCTTCAAGGCAATGTGATGTTGCAAAATTATCTATCAAATGTATTACTAGAATTACCTTCTCAAAAATTTTGTCCTCTTGAAAATATTTTACAGTGGCATTATCTATGCCACCTGACTCATCAGCAACATTAAAAACTTTATGTGCTAATACATTGTTAACCCACAGGACTATGACAAAAGTCTCATCAGATACATTGTTTTTCCCGTTCTTCAACTTTAGTTGTTGGAAGAGGGATTTCAGGTACCCAGCCCATCCTCTCACTTAACAAAGCAGTCTTCTGGATGTCTCTGTCAATAGGTCACGTAGCCTCTTGTTAAGTCCTGCTGGTGAGGGTAAGGCTCACAAGATCACCTATTCTGCTTTTTAAAAGTTTTATCTGCCTAGGGAAAAAAAATCTAAATATTTCAACATCTGCCTTCCTGAAAAATCCATCATTGGCCTTTGTTGTGATCTCTGGAGCAAATAAAGCAGGTCTATTCTCTATTACTGTCATGAATTTTTAAAGTGCTGCTGAAGGTGGAATTTGTTATTGGAATTCATATGCATTTAATATAACCTGAGGCAGGAACCTAGCAGGAAGTAGCTAGAGCTAGTAATTGAAAAGTTGCAAGGACACCAGACAGCTTCCTTCTGTACACGATCTTCATTCTTTTCTATTTTCTGAATAGAATTCTCTCCTCAGGCTACTTAGCAGCAAAGAAAGGCTTCCATGTTCTGAGACAGAATATGATTGTCGCCTCTTAGGTGTCCATCTCTTGTCTAGTTAGCTGTGCTCAATTGGACTATAAGGTGGTGGAGTTATACTTTCATAGGTGGGAAAGTATTAAAGCAGGACTCTTTTCGATCTTTGCAAATACCCATGAAAGAGAAGTACAGTGCTTTAATGATATTAAGTCATTAAATTCAGCCCTCCCACTTTCCTAACATTCTCAGCCTTATCTTCTCTAGGTATTTCACATAATCTTGAAAATGCACAGGTTCAAAACATGTCAGCAATTGAGTACCTACTTCTAGAAACTCAACAGTTGGTCAATTTTTCTGAAATGATGTTCTCTCATGACAAGGAAGGAAATGCCTCCCATCTCAATTTAATACCAATACTAATAGATGTAAATATAATTATAGATCTTATCTCAAATTTATTTTATCATAATATCCTATGTTGAAAGTACCATTTTAAGGGACAATCTATTACTACTCTACTCACTTGTAGTCATTATATATTGTTCTCATCAATCATTTATCTTTCTCTTAGTTTTGGACATTTAAGTTGTTTCTAGGTTTTTTACATTTAAATCTATGCCACAATGGATGTCTTTGCACATAAATGCCTCTTTGGGTGGTAGTTCTTTTGTTTGTTTGTTTGTTTTGTTTTGTTTCTGTTTTTGTTTTGTTTTGAGACAGAGTCTCACTCTGTCACCCAGGCGGGAGCGCAGTGGCACGACCTTGGCTTGCTACAACCTTCACCTCTCGGGTTCAAGCAATTCTCTTGCCTCAGCCTCCCAAGTAGCTAGAATTACAGGCACTTGCCACCATGCCCAGCTAATTTTTGTATTTTTAGTAGAGACAGTGTTTCACCATGTTGGCCAGGCTGGTCTCAGACTCCTGACCTCAGGTGATCCATCCACCTCGGCATCCCAAAGTGCTGGGATTACAGGCCTGAGCCACTGTGCTTTATTATATATATATAAAGGTAAGGTTGTAATTGTTTCATAAATATTTACTGAGTTAGTTTTCTCTCATATCAAAGTTTGCTTGGATTATAAATTGAGTTTCTTGAGAACTTGCCTTGATTGTCTTTAAGGCCTTTAGAGGATATATTTTATGCTTATAAATATGCTTATGAACCAAGGCTTTTGAAGAGACCCCTATAGATTCCTTTCAATCCAACACTAACATAGCAATGGGGTTAGCTCATCTCTGTCCACACCACATACCACTCAAACATCAATCCATCCACCCAGTTCAAGAGATCTTGAGAGTGTCTGAGGCCACTGAAAGGGATTATCACCCTTATTCCCATGTTGGCAGTGAGGGTCTGAACACACCTGGAGTTACAGAGAGATACCCTTTCTGGTACTAAAGGATTGGATACTAGCTATTTTTATGAAGGTTCCTCATGAGATGCCCAGAAGAAAGACAACTAACATAGTTCTCTGGCATTGGCAATGTTAGACACAGTCTCAGGTACTGGGGCAGTCTGAACCCTGATATAGTTCCCATGCGCTGGGGCAGTTTGAACACTGATATAGTTCCTGTGAGATTGCCTTGTGCTGGTGGTGGGTGGTACTGCTCACATTGAATCTGGAATTTTCTCCATACTGATTCTGTTTATATTGACTTAGCTCTGGCTAGCACTGTGATTATTTATGAGTCTCAACATGAGCTCATCCTCCTCAAGTTCCCAGAGGCCGAAGAGGGTCAGAGGAAGGAGAACATGGGGAGAGATTGATCAACGGGTACTAAGTTATAGGTAGCTAGAAGGAATAAGTTCCGCTGTTCTGTTTCACAGTAGAGTCTACTGTATCACAGTAGAGTGATTGAGGTTAACTATATTCTATTGTGTATTTCAAAATAGCTAGAAGAGAGGGTTTTGAATGTTCTCACCACAGTGAAATGAGTCAATGGATATACTAACTACTCTGATTCAATCATTACATTATGTATACTTGTATCCAAAGTGTACCCCATTTATATGAAGTATCATATGTCAATTATAAACAAAATTTACAGAAAGACCATGAAACCATTAGGTAGCAATAGGTGGACTAGAACCATGAGCCTTTTGGAAGCATCTCCACCAACCACAAACTTGCTAAGTCAGAAGCCAATTGATGCTCCCAGAACCTTTCTCAGAATGAGAGATGTATATACACATACATGTGACTTTTAATACATATATATTTAAATACATTTATACAAATACATACGTGTGCATATATATATATACACACACAGATATTTCTATATAATTAAAAGTAATTATAAAACAAAATTGTCAACATCTTAAAAAAGTGCAAATACTTTATTAAAAGTCTATCTGCCAACTTTGTGTCATGTATTATTAATTAAAAAGCTTTTAATACTGACATATAATATTTCTTCTGTAGAAAAAAAAAGTGAAAATTGACATTTTAAAAACCAGCATTCAATTCAATTAAGGGTTATTGGCATTTAGGCAAAGATAATCATTCTCCAAAAAAAAAGAGGAAAAAAAAAAGAAGAGGAAGAAGAAAAAAGAAACAGCATTTTAATAAGGAAAAACTATGACTCAGTGTCATTTTAATAATTGCATTTCCTCAATAAATCCAAGAAAGCTCAAAGAACAAATTCAAATGTAACTACTTTATTAAATCAAAATCCAGCTGTTAGGAAAAATACTGAATCAGTACAAAACTTGCAGCAAATCCATACATTTGGAAGTCCTATCTCAGTAAGCAATGAATCACTTATTGAAATTTTTAAAATGCCAGTGCATTTCACTTTTCTGGACTGTTTGCAGAGCATTTGAAACATAATTATCATAGACTTCTGGTTTAATCTTTTGACTTTCATTTCTTCTATGTCATTATTTAAACCCAAATATATTTTGTAAATGAAATTTTCGGTCTCAACGGGTCTGCTGTATGTTTGCTGCCATATAGTCTCTTAAACCATTTTGACCCTATTAGTTAAACAGTTGTTATAAATAATCAACAGTCTAGATTCAAAACACAATATGGTTGATGCTATTTTTCTGTAATAGAAATATTTTTATATTTCAGCTAGTTTTGAAATATGTATTTAGCCAAGGTAGGAAAGTACAATCAAATGAAATAAAAATTAAGCCATCAGAAAATATGCAAATTAATTTTGTTGAAAGTATATAAAGTGGAAGAAACAGGAAGGAGATTAGAAATTTTCTTATAGATGTATATAGTTAGATTTTAAGTGAACTTAGATTAATTTCAAGGACGTTGCTAATTAAATCACTTTCATACATGGTTTGAATGCTCAGATTATGTTATTTTGTCGCAATAAATTTCATGTCATAAATTCTAATTAACTATTTTTAAGTAATCATAATCAAATACAAATAAATCTATTTCTTTTTGTTGATTTACCAGTATTATTTTTTGAATTTAAAACTTGTTTCCAATATTTAAACTCTTCTGTTCATTATTAAAATATGCTTCTCCTTTTTCCTAAGACATAGACCCTCTTGCATTTCAAAAAGTTTCAGAGCTTTTCTAGCTGCAGATTCCTAGGAGGTCGGGACTACCCTTTTCTACCCTTTCCTTGTACCCCTCTCCTCAGCATCCTGGCCTCATGGAAATTTTTTGCTTTTGATTTATTTATTTGTAAACTATCGGTAAAAAGGTGCTGACTGTCCTGCCTTTCTGAGGCACACAGTCTTAGTTTATATGTAGTGTAAATATATGTAAATAAGTAACTAGAACAATGTTCATGAAAACAATTTAGTCAGAGAAAGAAGACAGAAGAGGAAGCAGAAGGCAGCCCTGAGTGAGTGGTTTCAGCATCTTTGGAGGGCAGGGTGTGTTTTCTCCACCAAAACTAAATTTCACCAAGAATGTGAATGCAGCACATTCAGAAAAGACCATTCAGAAATGAACAGAAATTTGAACTTTTTCAGAAGATAATAGAATTACTGGGACACGTTTTAAGGAGTGAGATGACTTAATCTGATTTGCTTTTAAACATATCTCACTTTGACTACATCATGGAGTAAAGTTGGGTAAGGGAGGTTGTGAAATAATTAATTTTAAAGAATATTTTTTATTATTGTTATTGTTTTAGAAAGATTTTTAAAGCATATGTTTCAACCCTGGAAGAACCAATCTTTGCAAAACTTGTTAATTCAAGATACATAAATAAAGGGTGAGGTCCCTAACTCTAGAACTTCAAAAATTCATACATGACATGGTTTGGATTTGTGTCCCTGCCCAAATCTCATGTCAAAATTGTAATTCCCAAGGTAGGAGGAGGCGCCTGGTGGGAGGTGATTAGATCGTGAGGACTGATATCCCCCCTTGCTGTTTTCAAGATAGTAAGTGAGTTCTCACAAGATCTGGTTGGTCAACAGTGTGTAGCACCTCCCCCTTCACTCTGTCTTCCTCCTGCTCCAGCCATGTAAGACTCGACTCCTTCTTCATCTTCTGCCATGACTGTAAGTTTCCTGAGGCCTCCCAGCCATGCTTCTTGTACAGGCTGTGGAACCATGAGCCAATTAAACCTATTTCCTTTATAAATTACCCAGTCTCAGGTAGTTCTTGATAGCAATGTGAGAATGGACTAATACCATAGGTAATAGGTGTAATAGGTTACCAGATAGGAGTAAGAAAACTTGATATATAACCTCAGTTCTACATACTATCTCACTGTGTAATATAGAACAGGCATTTATCACTCTGAGCTTATGTGTTCTCTACCATACAATAAAGAATCCATCTTTTTTTTTTTTTTTTTTTTGACGGAGTCTTGCTCTGTCACCAGGCTGGAGTACGGTGGTGTGATCTCAGCTCACTGCAACCTCTGCCTCCCAGGTTCAAGCGATTCTCCTGCCTCAGCCTCCCTAGTAGCTGGGACTACTAATTTTTTTGTATTTTTACACCCAGTTTTTTGTTTGTTTGTTTGTTTTTTGTATTTTTAGTAGAGACGGGGTTTCATCATGTTGGCCAGGATAGTCTCGATCTCTTGACCTCGTGATCCTCCTGCCTCCGCCTTCCAAAGTGTTGAGATTACAGGCGTGAGCCACCATGCCCAGCCAAAATCCATTATCTTTAAGGCATGGTTCTTTGTTGCTATTTAGAATGCCAGAGTATGTAATGAGACATGGTAAATAAGTGTAGCTAATTGTGATAAAATGGCTAAAAAAATGAGAAGTTAGGTGAAAATAATCTTCAGCATTTATTACTTAGGGTCCCCAAATTATACTGAAAAAAAGCCCAAAACTCTGTGATGATCTATCAATAATTTTTTCTTGTAAGTGACCCCATGTGCTCCTGCTATCCTGGCCATAGATAATTGGATCAAAGTCCAAAGTAAACTCTAATAAAGTAGATCTCTTGAATATGAAACACAAGGAGATTTTCATAGATAATAAAGAATCACAGAAGTAGAGAGACATCAAAAAAGTATACAATAAACAGAATCCATAAAATAAGATACTTAATAGGGAGAAGGAGTGATACAGTGAGATGTTAATTGCAGGCATTGGAACATGAATCAAGGCAGAAGCAGAAATAAAGGAAGAACAGAAGTTGTAAATTGCTTCTTAACAGGAGTAGCAAGGAAGAATAATCGTTCATGAAATGACAAAATATATGATGGCTATTTTACAATATACAAGACATAAAGTGGCAAGATGGGGCATTAAGTAGAGGAAGATATGAGGTCCAGGTAATCAGGGAAACTGGTAGTCATGAAAAAAGAGAAGTCAATTTACTGAAGAGCAGCATTCTAAGAGTCAGTAGAAAAATAAGCCAAATTCTATGACATCTATGATATCAGACACTACTATGAATTGAATTTTGACCTCCCCAAATTTATATTTTTAAGCCCCAAATCCCAATTTGACTGTATTTAAAGATAGGCTCTTTGAAAGGTAACTAAGACTAAATGAGGACGTAAAGGTGTGGCCTTAGTCCCACAGAACTGATGGTCTCGCAAGAAGAGGAAGAGACACCTGAGGCTCCTACCCTGTGCGCAGAGAAAAGGCCATATGAGAATACAAAGAGAAGGAAGCCATCTGCAAGCCCAGAAGACAGCCCTTTCCAGAAACGGAGTCTGCCAGCACCTTAACCTAGGACGTTTAATCTACAGAACTGTGGGAGAACAAATCTTGCTGTTTAAACCATCCAGCCTGTGGTATTTTGTTATGGCAACCCTAGTAAACCAATTCAGAGGCTATGCTGGGTTTTCATTCAGATTTTAGTATTTTCTTTTTACTAAACAACAAAATGTGCTTATACCAAGCACTGTTCTAATAAAAAGGAAATGATAAGAGACTTAGACATGGTTCAAAAAGCTACTTAGCGGCTGGCACGGTGGCTCACACGTGTAATCCCAGCACTTTGGGAGGCTGAGGCGGGCGGATCATGAGGTCGGGAGATCGAGACCATCCTGGCTAACACGGTGAAACCCCGTCTGTACTAAAAATAAAAAAAATTAGCCGGGCGTGGTGGTGGGAGGGCGCCTGTAGTCCCAGCTACTCAGGAGGCTGAGGCAGGAGAATGGCGTGAACCCAGGAGGTGGAGCTTGCAGTGGGCCCAGATGGCACCACTGCACTCCAGTCTAGGCCACAGAGCGAGACTCTGTCTAAAAAAAAAAAAAAAAGCAAGCAGATCCATTTCAAAAGAAAATTGTTGATTGACAGTGCACTTACTTCAGAGATTAGAGCTTTCAATTTTAGCCATGATGGTTTCCACATTGTGGCAGAGATTACTTCCTTTCCTATTGGTGTATTAATCCATTAGTGCTAGATTGAAAAATTGCAAGTATCATCAAATTATGCATTTTCAACAAAACAATTCAATATAAATAGTTTCAAATTAATTATTTCACTGGAATAATCTTAGCCTGCAGTGATTTTCACTTCTGCAAGACTGAGGGAACCAATTTAATAGGAAACCTGATCAACAGACCTACCATATCAAATAAAGGCAAATTTCTCAGAAATTCAGTTTTAATAAATTATAAATCAATAAAACAAATTCCAAGTTCACCTGGATAATAGAAAAGATATATATAAATATATGGTCTCAAGGAATTATTTAAATTGGTTTCTTTCTTTGTAATTTTAAGTTGTTTCCTTTCCCATAACTAACCCTTAAGAAATCATTATATACTCTACCTTTCTGTTTCCCTCTTTTTAATTTTTTTGGATAAAATTATTTATCAAGGAAAATTGACATCTATTGAAGATTTTGTGGTTTACAAATAATTTGTAGTGTTTAAGTACCTCCATTGTATAAATATGAGACTGTCTTAATATACTCTTACAGTAATACCACAGACATTTCTCAGTCTTTAGCTTTCCTCCCTCTCTAAAATCTTTCATAAGGAATTGATTTTCAGTGCAAGAGTTCACAATCTCATTGAAATAATTGAGTTTCTGTTGTGGAATGGGAAGTCTGCCTAGAAAAGAACACACAAAGGCAAAAGGCATCAGAATCACAGAATACAGTATGCTGCTAAAGAGCACAATTAGGAAGAAATAATTGTACATTAAAACTAGAGCATTTATACTGCTCAGAAATTCAGACTCAGAAGTGCTCCAGTTTGTGGCAACAACAAGAAGGCCCCAGATCAAATATTTCTCCTGGATGTCCATGTTTATCAAAGACTTCTTATCATCAAATATCAAAATGTTTTATTCTCCTTTGCAATTATCCAGAAAATGTATATATAGAAAACTTAGTATTTATAAAACACAGAAATGTCAGAAGTCCCTTGTTACAGAATATTATTTTCAAATGAAACATGGCTTTGATAATAATAGTTGATATAATTTAATCCCACTTGATAAATCCCTCTTCTTACATCTTTCCTTATGTTTGTCAAAAGTGAAACTGAAGAACATCTATAAAAGTAGTTCTTTCCCACTATTGTGATTCAGGTAGAATTTCGTTCTCAATCAAATTAGAGCATAATTCCTTTCACATAATTGACGGGGTTTTCCCCTTATATAGTAAGGGTTTCCTTTTTTTTTTATCTTAACTCCTTCTCCACTTCATAATTTCTGCCTGAATTAAGAAAATAATTAATTTATTTTAAAGAAATTAATGCTCTGTTGCAGTAAAGTCTGATGAATCTGTATATAAGTAAATTTTAAGAAGTGAAATTTTACATTCCTTATACATCGCATCTCTCCTACCGCAGAAATAGTAAGTTACTGACTTCAAAATCTCCTTTTCTTGTGAGATTCTCATATTAATGTTCAATACCATAAGTCTTTTCAGGATTAACTGTAAATTCACAACATTTTTTTAAATAGCCCTAAGGAGATATATATCTTTTTGTGTTTATCTATATATTTATGTTCTTCTAAAATGAATAATCAATGAAATATGAATGAATAAACTAGATGAATATAAATTTCCCATTGAATTATATTATGTGTCATTCTGAACACAGTAAGGAAAGCATTCACCCAAAGACTCCCCTAATTTGAATTAGTTATTTTCAGTTTTGGGGATAAGCACTTTCCACCACTGTTGAAACATAGTTTTGATTTTCTGAAAGCGTACAAAATATTTCAGGAATAAATGACATTAACTTGTGGTTATTTCATGCCTCAAGAATAGCTGTAATTATTTCTTCTCTGGTAGTTCAATACCCTTTCAACAGCTGGCTGAAAAAATCAATTGCATCTTGATTTCAATTTTTCATCGTAGTATTTTTTAATGGTTAGATTTCAAAAGAATGTGCTTATAATGAAGAAAAATCATGCTAGTGTCTAGATTTATCCTTTCAGCTGATATTAACTAAATAAAACAAAGTTAGCATTCATATGTTTTTATTGATAAGAATGAAAAAAATAATTAGAAGGCATCCCTGAATCAGGCACCCAGGCATGACGTGATATGCCTTCGTATCGGCTCTGCAATACTTAGCTGTTTAACGTAAAGCAAGTATACATCTCTGGATTTTTGTTTGTTCATCCGCAAAGAAAGTGGGGATGGAGTACATAATCTTCAAGAATGCTTCGTGTCTAATATTCTGTGCATTTTAAGTCAGAAAATTGAAGAGCATAAACTAAATTTCAACACTCAAAACAAGTCACATGAAATGAGCCTCATTTGAACACTCAGAGAACATGCCAAATTACGAGGTTGAACACTCTATCCACTGTGGATGACTCAATTTACATAACGTGGAAGGAAATCATCTCAGTAACTTTGTAGGCATGGCCATGCGTTGTTTATTTACATATGGATCAAGGGTTTCATGTATCACTTAGAAGAAATGGAAAGAAGTAGGATTGTTAGATATGGAATTCTGTAAGAGCCTTCCATATGTCTTTTCTGACTCACTTAACATGCTGTGTTATACATAGCAAACGTAAAATTAATTCATGCCTTCAGTGGGGTGTGTGTGTGTGTGTGTGTGTATGATAAAACCTAGAAAGGTAATTTAGAAGTCTGACACTATGAGTACTCATATTGAACTTTAATTTTTTTGCTGCTGACTTCTTAATCTCCAAGCAAAGATTTGTGCTTTCAATGCATTTTTAAACCAAATCCTCCTGAGAAAAGATCCTCATTCTCAAGCAGCTCTGATCTTCCACCAAGATACTGGGATGTAAAATCAAAATAAATAATTCTTGGTTTCTAGGATCAGTTGGTTATCCACTAAAAATACCACTCTACTTCCATAGTATGGAGCTGTGACTGCAAAGTGACTGCTCAGCCTGTCTGTAAATCCCAACTACTGCTGGGCACAGTGGTTCATGTGTATAATCTCAGCACTTTGCGGGGCCGAGGCAGGAAGATTGCTTGAGGCCAGGATTTCGAGACCATCCTGGACAACACAGTGAGACCCCCTCTGTACAAAAAATAAAAAATAAAGAAACACTAACTTCTCTTGCTGGGGAATTGTACAATGGGCATACAGTTCTGGCCAGTGGACTGTGAATGAGAAGTCAAATGTCACACTTCTAGGCTGACACAATTGAGAAGTGAGTTTGCCTTGTCTGTTCTCTTTTTCTATTTGCTAGCTGGAAGCAAAGGACTCTAATGTCCTAAGAGATGGCAATATCACAAAAGGGAAAGATGCTGGCTCCCGGAATCATCAGGTTGGAGGCAGGCGTTACACATTCCACTGGACTGTCACATGAGTGGAAAATTAATTGCACTAAACCATGGGAATGCTTGGTGTTGTTTTTACAGCATTCAGATTTCCTTGTTTCAAACACTGTAGGCAAAAGCACATGAGGAAGGACTTTTCATATTCATGTAAACTATTAAAAGAGCCCAATTGAATCAAGGTATTTAGTTTCACTGGGTAAATAACTTATCCTAGAGAGACCTTTCTTATTTCCAAAATTAATTAAATGTGTTTAAAAATACTGTCTTTCTACCCCATATTGATACAGATTTACTGAATATTATACCTCTGTTTGTTTGCATTATTTAATTTGCTGTGCTCAGGGGCAAGCCATGACAAGGACAAAAATAACTTCAAAAAACTCATTCCTCATTCCTGTTAAGTCTACCCCTGAGGCACCCAGTTTTCTCCCTGTTTTCAGTTTAATGACTTTCCTGATACTTAGAGTGCAGTGGGAGGTATTCCCAGTGGAGTAGCTGTTGCAGAAGCAATCCTACAATATCACTAAGGAGATTTCTAGTGAGGAGTGTGAAAATCAGTGTTCATTAAAATGCATACTTACTGTTTTAAAAGTTATTTCCACATCACACAACAATACACAAGTATTAGGTGCCAAGCATTTCAAAAAAGTTTTTGTCCAATTTTTGGTATATATAATTCAGAAACTTCTTCAGGGACCTTTTCCAAGTCATTATAACGACAAGAAAAACCCAAAAATCTCAGTTTTAAAACAATTTCCTTCAGTTACATCTCCATTGTAATTTCAGCCAGCTTAATGATATGTAGTTATGTTTTCCACTTTCATAATGCTGGCATTACACAGATGTTCTTTTCAGATGGAAAGCACAGCTGTCCATTATCATTAACATTTCATCCGAATGCACAATGATATAAATTAAGGGAAAGCCTTTTACAAAATAAAATTGAAGCTTTTTTAAAAAAAAAATTCTAGGATATGAGGTTTCAGCCTTAGTGGCTTCAAAACAATAGTGGCTTTGGAATTGTTAGGATTTTCATGTAAACCAAGGAAGAATCAGAGAAGATTTCAAGAATTGATTTGTATATAAGCTTAGTGACTTCACTTTTCAAGATTAAAATGTCAAAATAGAATACATAATTTCATGAGTATAAATTTTGTTGCAGTTATTCTTATTTTGGTATTGCCAAATAAAACAGTCTTAAACTTAAATGCATTTGTAAATACAATTAGATTGAGTGAGTCAACTTGCTTAACATTTTCTAAATACTATTATGTGTAATTACTTACTATGTTAAGAAGCACAAAGTCTTCTGAAAATATGCCGCAATGTTTAAATATTGTATTAGAAGAAATACATTCATGAATGATGTTTGATGGGGCACTGGATTTAGTCTATTTATTGAATCTATGTCCTACAATTTCTGCTTCCTCTGCACAAAATGTATTTCCTACTTCTTTATCAATGATAAATTTTGTAACAACATCTCTCATATCCAACTATGAATTAATATAGAGACACACGTAGGTCCTTTTCCTTCAGCGTTCCTTATCTCACAATTTAAATCTACTCGTACACTTGATTCCACATCACATTCTGGGGAAAATCTTGTGGCTAGCAAATGTTAAGGGAGCTATAGACTTAAAATTGGCTCTCTATATTCAGCCCTGCTGGACTTGTAGCACAAAGCATTGGCTTCTTTATTGTTCTTTGTGTGCAGACCACAAGTTCCTATATCACAACTCACAAAGTATTTCAGTTTTGTCCCTTCTGCATGAATCAGATCTCTTATGGCTAGTGACTCAATCGGACTGAATTTGGGTCCCTAACATTCGAGCACCAGTTTCTATATATAGGAATTTTCTGAATAATACTATCTTTTCTTAAACACTATACCAACTTCTAGGGTCTCACCCATGATCTCCTGGGTGTTAGGATGCTGAGCTCAGCAATCTATTTGGGAACAGAAGAAAAAGTCAAGAGAATGGCAGAAAGCTTGACCCTGACATTCCTGATCCCCAGAACCAACACAACAGCCTCTCCCCACACAGCTCATTGTGTGAGAAAAAACCCTGATGTGTTAGGTTGTCATTCTACTGTGTCTGCTACTAATAGCCAACCACTATTATTAACTGACACTGTCCTAGAACATCTTGCTTTCCTCTGAGAGCTGACATACTTTCTCCCTTTTGATAATGAGAAAAAAGATTTTAACGTCTTCCTCTGACTGCCACAAATCTTAGAGGCATCTTTAATCACTGTGGTTGTGGCAATCTTTATCATTGGTTTATATGTTCCTATATGTACTCGCAACTGTTTTTCTCTTCCTGCTTCCATTCTTTTTCTTCTCCTCCTTCTCCTTCTTCTTCTTCTCCTTCTTCTCCTATTTTTTTCTAGAGACAAGGTCTTGCTCTGTCACCCAGGCTGGAGTGCAGTGGTGTGATTGTAGCTCACCACAGCCTCAAACTCCCGGCTTAAATTGTCCTCCCACCTCAGCCTCCTAAGTAGCTGGGACCACAGTCAAGCACCACAAAGACTGACTAATCTGTGTGTGTGTGTGTGTGTGTGTGTGTGCGTGTGTGTGTGTGTATAGATAAGGTCTTGTGTACCCAGGCTGTTTTTGAACTCCTGGCCTCAAGCCATCTTCCTACCTCTACTTCCCAATGTGCTGTGATTACCGCAATGAGCCACTGCAACCAACTCCTACTTTCATTCTTATTCTGTCTTTCTGAAAACTCCCTATAAGTCTATTTGAAATGAGAAAGGACATAGGAATTTAATTTTGAAATGTACTTATTGGCTGCTCTTCATAAGAATTATATAAAATTCCCCAGACATGTAACTTGGTCATTTTTATAATCAGTCCTCTTATTGATATCAGATATCATTAACATATATATGTACATATTATACAGGTAATAATACATGTCATAATGTAAGAAATACATTGAGCATGTAAGTTTCAACAAGACCAAGGCTGGATATCAGGGAGAGAGGAGGAAACAAGACAGTCATGGACCTAACACTCATAGTTTATAAAATAAAGTACAACTTACAAATAGTTTGTTTAGTGGCTTTACTTTTATCAGTTAGAACAACTAAGTGAATATTTAAGTCAAGATCCAAGGCAAGGTTACTTTAAATTGGTGCTGAGTATCAAATCCTTGAAAAATGAAAATGAAAGCCTTTTTTTTTTTTTTTTTTTTTGCGAAAACATCAGAAGATATAACATCCACTTTTATCATTATTTCTTCTTTTATCTTAATTTATTTTTGTCTCATGAATGCTAATAATTTTGGTGTAGCTTCAGTGAACTCATATCTTTATTAATATTCAATGCCATATTATTCCAAAGACAAAAATTAGAAGCTGTACTTACTAAAGGCATTTTAAGGGAAATATCTGAGTTGATGATCTACACGGGGTCAGCATTCCCTACGTACCTTGTTATTTAAAATGTTCCCTGAGGTCAGGAAAATATGCCTAACAGGGATAATTTGTTCTCCAGAGTAATAAAATGCTACAGTTAGAAAATAGGCCAGAGACATCCTAGCTTCCCTATAGATATCAACTGAATTGGTGCACAAATAAAAATATAGCATGCTATAGAAAACTGCTGGTCATCCAGAACACCAATAAATAAATACAAAGAGCCAGAAGTTGTATCATAAAACTACATAATGATAATATTGATAAGGACATTGTCAGTGCACTTCAGAATCCTCAGGTTTTTTAAGGATTTACCAAACAAATATTAAATTGGGATTATTAAAAAGTCATGATAAATCATTCTTAAGAATATTCAAAAGTCTATTTTTATATTTTTTATGTTTTTTGAGATGGAGTTTTGCTCTCGTTGCCCAGGCTGGAGTACAATGGCATGATCTTGGCTCACCACAACCTCCACCCTCCAGGTTCAAGCTATTCTCCTGCCTCAGCCTCCTGAGTAGTTGGGATTACAGGCATGTGCCACCACGCCCAGCTAAAGTTTTTTTTTTTTTTTTATTTTTAGTAGAAACGGGGTTTCTCCATGTCGGTCAGGCTGGTCTGGAACTCCTGACCTGAGGTGATCCGCCTGCCTTGGCCTCCCAAAGTGCTGGGATTACAGGTGTGAGCCACCACACCCGACTTTTCAAAAGTCTATTTTTTACATTGGTAATTCATGTTGTAAATATTTTTAATAAACCAGAATATCAATTCCATAGTGTATCTCATTATCTATTTGTTTTGAACATTTAAATAAACTTCAACAATATTTACATAAACATGTCTAAGTCTTATCAACAACTTTTTTATTATCAGGCTTTTAAAAAATCATAGTGAACATAGTTGTTTCTAAACAGAGGAGAGAAATTACTGGCATGAACATTTGTCCTTCTGGGGAGATTAGGCAAATATTCCATGACAATTTCATAGGAAGCCACAAATTATCTGTCCTTGTTGCCACCTCTGCATCCTGCTCAATAGAAATAGCATCTGTTCAGTCATTTCTAGATTGCTGCAGAATGTGCCTACACTAAGTTTGTAGACTAGCATATTCTGCACTCTTTCAATTAGGAGATGAATTAGCTGTGGGGAGAGCCTCCACTTTGGATGCTTGCATAGAAAATTGCCGTGCATATTAAACTGCGGGTGGGGGAACAATTTCAACCCTGGAGGACAGAGTATAGAAAACATCCTGTTTGGTGTATTGTGGTAGAAAGACTATAGAGCCTCTGAGATACCCAGCCTTACTTTTAGTACTGCTCTACCACAGAAAATGGTGTGATCATCCATCAAATAGGATGCCTCACCTACATTAGGAAAGTGATAGAAAAAAAAAATGAGATGTAATAAGGATATAAGGAGAGATTGTTAAGTTTCAAATTGCCCTACACATAACAGCTGTGCACAACAGGGATATCCCACGGAACACTATCCTTCACTCAAGGGTGGCTGAGGAAATGCACACTTTCTTTTTTTTCTTGAGACAGAGTCTCGCTCTGTCACCCAGGCTGGAGTGCAATGGCACGGTCTTGGCTCACGGCAACTTCCGCCTCCCAGGTTCAAGCGATTCTCCTGCCTCAGCCTCCTGAGTAGCTGGGATTACAGGTGCCCGCCACCATGCCTGGCTGCTTTTTGTATTTTTAGTAGAGACGGGGTTTCACCATGTTGGCCAGGTTGGTCTCGAACTCCTGATCTTGTGATCCGCCCACCTCAGCCTCCCAAAGTACTGGGATTACAGGCGTGAGCCACTGCACCCGGCCAGAAATGCACACTTTCTAAATGAGTATTCCTTCCTCCATCTCACAGTTCCTTGCTAAATCTTCAAATAAATTTGCCTGAGAAGTTTAAACACTGTCATCATCCAACCCCTTGCTCTCTGTTTTTCACAAAGTCTCCCTTGTCTTTTCTCCTGCCACTAATATATTCCAGATAATAAATGACCCAAGACATGCTCATTTAGCTGGAACATGGTAGATGCTGACCTTAATTCAGTTCCGATATTTCACAATAATTATAATCATTCCCTTTGGTCAGTGTAAGAATTCTTTAAAGTATAAGAACATTTAGCTCCCAAATACTGACTGCCCTTTTATGCCTAAATAAATGGTTGTCAACTACGTTTTCTTTCTTAGTGACAGTTAAAATTTTATAAGACAGATGGTCTCATTAGCCTGAGATACTTGAAGATATCTACCCTTTTCCTAATTAACTGACCATTCATCATTCTTAAAGCAATATCATAACGGAGACGGCCAAGATATTCCACATGGAAACCCCCTGTATGAGTTACTACTAATCAGTTTTTATATATGATACTGAAGAATGGGGTTCTCAGAGATTATATTTGTTCAAAAGTAGACAAATAAACAATTGGTACTAGCATTATTCCATTTAAAGATTATCACTCATTTCTTATTATTTTATTGAAACAGATAATATGGAATAAATCCCAGAGTTTCACTAAAAGAGGTAGACAAAATATTGTACAAAGATATCCAAAGTGCAATTGTGACTTTATGACCCTAGAGGAAGCCTACCTTATAGACTTTCAGGGAACTGAGACCATTGGTTTCTCTAACAAGGTCTCCATTAAAAGGCAGACAGACTGGCTCTCGGAAAAGCTCCTCTGCTATTTTGATTTCTTTATGCTACTGCCTCTTGCATAGAAAACTCGCTCCCTCTTTTTGACTGTGAGAATTATGTCTTTGAATGCTAAACCAGTATCATCTGTAGAATTTGAATACCCTGGAAGAATTTCTCTAATAGGTACTCTCGTGGGGCAGGAGGTTAAAAAAAAAAGCAAAGGAAAAATAATGGCATATAAAAAACGATCCTCTTCAGAGGGAATCAAGTTCAGATATAACCTGGAACATAAAGATTTGAGTTCATTCAAATTGACAGCACTTTCCACTGTTGTGTTTTTAATATGCTAATATCTGTCCAAATCATCTTTATGAAAAACAAAGGAGCATTTCCACTTAGATAAGTCAAATCTGTTGTGTTTGTAGAACTTCCAGATAGTTAATTATATCTAGATTTAGCTATGCTCTTTTAAATATTGTATGCACAATAACATGAAATTAGCAGAAAGTGACTAATCCATCCAGCCAATTAAGTCTACCCAGATGCTGCACTTTTGCATCTGAAATTACTTTGAAAAAAAACTGGGGCAGATATATTAAACTAGGGAATAATATTTTGTTGAATATTATGTATGGGATAAAATCCATGTTAGATTACTCAAACCCAAACCATTTATATCAGTATAATATCCAGTCAGACAAAAGATTGTTTTGTCTAAAGCATCTATTGTTTTGCACTTAAGTGTGGCCATATGTAAAATCTTTATTTGAGCTTTTGAAACAATAATAAGAAATAACCATTTGTTTCAGCAAATTACAGACTCCATTCTATTATCTGTGCCCATACTTCAATATTTCTACTTCCCAATAGGATCAGTATCCTCTCAGCAGGCCAAACTATGCCTGACATAGCAATTGAAGTTAAAATTTACTTTTATAATTATAATCCTTATTTTATTTCATATGAATACTCATACGCAAAAAATGGAAATTATCCTTTCAAATAGCTTACAGTCAAGGAAACATGACCCTGTCACTGACTGGCAAGTGTACCTGCAGAGACTGCACCCAATTTCGGAATCTTGCAGCAGTGTTGTTGACTAGATTCATGCCTTTCGCATAGCTTATGAGCTTTAATGGGCAAGGAGCATATGGGACTCAAGAATAAAGAGCACTAGATTTCCGAGAGGAAAACATAATTCTAATAGTTACTGAGGAAAGAAAAAGATGAAATATGGAGAAAGCAAGTTATGCAGAAGGCAGGAACAGAGTGTTCAACTTTGAAATAATCAGGAATAAACTATCACAGCAGGTTATGGAAATGAAATCTACCTTGAAATTGACTGTCAAATACTTATCAGCTAATCAGTCTGAAATGTAAGTTGTTAACAAGTTCACATTCAATGTTTTACTACTTTCATAGTTTCCCATCATTTATATTATAAATTTTGTGTACCTATTTCTGGTACTATTAGTGCTAATACAAATTATGGACCCAAAAGAATTTTAGAAAGTGACATTCTTAAACAGAGTTAGATGAAATGGAGAAGATGGATGATAAAAATAGCATGTTTTCTAAAAAGGCTACAAACCAGGAAATATTTTTCTATTATTTTGAGGATAAAGAACATACTATGATGATTATGTCTCTCAAATTAAAGCTTATATCAATTTCATTGCAAAAGTGTTGAATAAGATTCATTGTTGTTGTTGTTGCTGTTGTTTTCTCTGAGACAGTCTCGCTCTATCACCCAGGCTGGAGTGCAGTGCAGTGCAATCTCAGCACACTGCAGTTCCCGCCTCCCAGGTTCAAGGTATTCTCTTGCCTCAGCCTCCAGAGGCACTGGACTACAAGTGCGCCACCACCCTGGGCTAATTTTTGTATTTTTAGTAGAGATGGGGTTTCGCCATGTTGGCCAGGCTGTTCTCAAACTCCTAACCTCAAGTGATCTTCCAGCCTCAGCCTCCCAAAGTGCTGGGATTACAGGCTTGAGCCATCCTTACTGGATGAGATTTCTTTTAAATGCTACATTTTTTGAACAAAAGGGAAGAAGGTTAGGGAGGGGAGAACAGGGAAGACAGGCAGACAGACAAGCAGGCATTTCTTATTTTCTGAACAGTTTCCTGATTATTTTCAAGTAATGTCTATTTGTGACTACTCATTTTAATTATTTTATTTATATTTTAGTAAGCAATGCATTTATATCTAAACATCTAATACACATTCTACTCATTTGATACATTTTACAATTATTTAACCATATTTCTTCAAATTTAATTTGTGTAATGCGAATTGTTTTCTCTTTCTGATCAAAAACTACATAGTCATTGTGGAAATTTTGAAAAAAATATCTGGTACTATGAAGAAAAAAATCATCTTTAATGTTATCCCCAGTTAAGCAGAGAATATAACAAAGCTAAAGTTGGTTCTGTAGAAAGATTAATGAAATTGGTATAAAATCCTTAGAAATACATTCGAAATACAAAAAAGAGAGAAAAATTTTTCAACATCAGGCATATGAGAGGAAACAAACATTACTATAAATTTTACAAGCACTAAATGTGCTATAAAAGAATGTTTTGATAGCCTTTTTTCGACAAATTTCACACTGTCCGTGACATAGAAAATTCTCTTTAAAAACAACTTTCTAGAATTGGCCCAAAATGAAGCAAAAAATCTGAACAGACCTAGAAATATTAAATTGATTATCAAAAATATTCCCACTAAGAAAGCTCCATCTTAGGCGATATCACTGGTGAGTTCTACTAAATATTTAAGAAAAAAAATGCCTATCCTGACCAAAAAAAAAAAAATTTTTTAAGAAAGGAAGAACTTCTCACTGCGTTTTATGAGACCAACACCGTCTTGATAACAAAACCAGAAAACAACTTTGAGTAAGAAACAGAGACCACTATTTCTCATGAACCTGAAAAAACGTCCCTAACAATATTAGCAGATATTGATTTCAGAATTAAGTGGAGTTTGTTCCAGAAATCCAAGGCTGCTTTAAAAGCAATCAAAGTACTTCATCATATTAACAGACTAAAAAAAAAAAAAAAAGAAAAAAAGTATGATCAATTTAATAGAAACCAAAAAAGTATTAACAAACATGAAGTAAAAAAGAATTTTCTCACTATGATAAAGAGAATCTGCCTATAGCAAATGACATGCTTAATAATGAAACCTAAACACGTTTTCCTAAGAATGGGAACAAAGCAAGGATGTCTTTGCAATCCTAACCAGCGAAATAAGTCCGGAAACAGAAATTAAAGGTTTACAGGTTAGAAAGGAAAAAACAAAGCTGAAATTATTTATAAAATATACAATCATAGAAATTTCCAAAGAATCTACAAAAATACTATTAGATAAATTAATAAATTCACTTTGCTGAATGAATTTAGCAAAGTTGTAGATAAAAACTAAACATAAAAAGTCATTTGTATTTTTATATATCAATTGGAATTTAGAATGGAGACACCACCATTTACAATAGCATTAAATATTTTATTTCAAGATTTTAAAGCAAATTTTACAAAATAGATGCAAAATATATACACTTAAAACTGCAAATATTGCTGAGAGGAACTGACCAAAACCTAGTTATATAAGTAAGATATAACTATAGTTATAGATTTGCAGTCAAAATTGTTGTCAATTCTTAGTATATTAATCAATAGATTTATAAAAACTCGAATCAATATCCTGACAGGCTTTCTTTATAGATATTGATAAGTTGAATTTTAAATAGAAATGCAAAAGATCCAGAATAACCAAAATAATTTTTAAAAGAACAAGAGTTGAATGATATATATATTACCTGATTTCAGGTCTTAGTATAAAATTATAGTAATCAAGGTAATGTTGGTATAGGTAAAAATATATTCAAAGAAATCAATGGAAGTATGGAAATCACAGAAATACATCCAGATGTTCATTCATGGTATATAGCTTTTTGACAAAAGGTGCCAACATATTTCAATGGAGAAAGGATAGCCTTTTAAACAAATTGTGTTAGAGCAACTGAATGTTCATTTGAATAAGGAAAAAAGGAATATTATTCTTTGCCTCAAATCATGCTAAAATTAACTCTAAATGGATTGTACACTTAACTGTAAAAGGCAAAACGATTAAACTTTCAGAAACATAGGATAACTTTACAAACTTTGGGTAGGCAAAAATTTATTAGGTCAAAAAAATCACAAACTGTGAAAAAAACCTGACAAATTGTACTTCAAAAACATTTTAAAATTCTGATCTTCATAACACACTATTTAGAAAGTGAAAAGACAAACCCAAACAGGAAAATATTCATAATGCATGTATCTGGCAAAGAATGAGGCTTTAGAATATATAAATAACTCATCTCCATAATAAGAAGATGAAAACATTTAAAAGTACAAAATATTTGAGCTGATGCTTCACTAAATATGTTATTGAAATGACCAATGAGTATATGAAAAGATGCACAGCAGTTTAGTCATCAATGAACTAGAAACTCCATCAATGAAATACCACGCACTCTAGGATGGCTAAAATTAAAAAGACTGAAAATGCCAAGAGTTTTTGAAGATTTGGAGCAACTGGTAACACTCAGACATTGCTGGTGGGAATGTAAATGTGTTTGGCAGTTTAATATCAACTATGCATATGCTTCCTATAAAGTAGTGAAAATCATCTGTTCATACAAATAATTATAGACACATATTAAAAACAGGTATGCTTATTATAGCCAGAAACTGAAAATAACACAAAATCCATCAACAAGTAAATGGATAAAAATATTTTTGATAAATACAGATAATAAAATAATACTATTAAAAATAAATACAGGGCCGGGCACGGTGGCTTATGCCTGTAATCCCAACACTTTGGGAGGCCGAGGCATGTGGATCACGAGGTCAAGAGATTGTGACCATCATGGCCAATATGGTGAAACCCTGTCTCTACCAAAAAAAGATACAAAAATTAACTGGACATGGTGGCACGTGCCTGTAGTCCCAGCTACTCGGGAGGCTGAGGCAGGAGAATTGCTTGAACCCAGGAGGCGGAGGTTACAATGAGCTGAGGTCACATCATTGCACTCCAGCCTGGGCAACAAGAGCAAAACTCCGTCTCAAAAAATAAAATAAAATAAATACAAACTAACTGCTAAGATGTCACAACATGGTTGCATCTTAACAACACTGTGCAGAGCCAAATAAACCAGATACTCAAAAGTAGATATGGCATGATTTCATTTATATTAAATTCTAGAACAGGTTACAATGAATCTACAGTTATAGAAAGCATATCAGGGGTTGTATGAAACTAGTCAAGTCAGAGGACTGATGCAAAGAGGCAAAAGGCAACCACTAAGGTGATGAAAATATTGTTTTAATTTTAGTTGTGGTTACAGTAACATGAATTTTTCATAACTCAAACTGCACATTTTTTAAATGCGTGCATTTTATATGTGTTATACATGAACACAAATGATATTTTTAAGAAGCAAACAATTTAACAGGAAGGAACTGAGCAGATTTTTCAGAAATGAAGGTATTCAAGTGGCCAATAATTACATTAAAAAGTACACAATATCAAACACAATAATGAAAGAAAGGCAAATTAAGCCCATGAGATATCACTACATGCCCATACAAATGAGTTAAAATCTGAAAACAATAAATGCTGGTGCATAGAGCAACTGGGACTCTTGTATTTTGCAGGGATTATAAAAATTTCCAAATGCTTTGGAAAACCATTTAGTAGTGTTGAGATAATAACATTAGCATACAACTACTATGTGATTTAGCAATTTCACTGCTCCATATTTCCAAAGCAAATATAAAAACTAGGTCCACCAAAAAAAAACTGGCAAAAGAATACTTATGCTTAAACGGTCCAAAATCTTCATAAATCTGGAGAATAAGTAGAAAATTTTCATGTATTCATAAAATGGAATATTTTTCAGCAATAAGAATCCTGATGTACATAACAAGACAGGTGAATCTCAAAAGATTTTTAAAAGAACAGGTTAAACTAATGTATAGCAACAGAAATTCAGCAGTGGTTGGCTCTGGCTGGTGGGCCTTGACTGTAAGTGGATATCAGGAACTTCTGGGGTAATGAAAATATTTATGTTGATTGGGATGGTAGCTATACATATGAATGCACTTTTCTATTCACGAAACCATGCCCTTAACATCTGTGCACTTAGATCACCCAACAGTATTTTAACTCTAATGAAAAATATGCAAGTACTGTATAAAGAAAATATACATAATTTTAGGTCTTGGGTGAATAAAAGACATAACAAAGGGACAGGTATACCAAACTTCATAAAGATAGCAATTATCCGTAATTTAATTTATAAAGTTTACAAAACTACAATAGTCTAGTGCAACTACATATCTGATAGCACAGTATAACCCATTAATCATCAAAAAAATGTGATATCAGTGATATAAATAGAGTCAGACAATGGCATAATAGAAAATCTCAAAATAGGCACAAATATGTGAATCAACTTAGCATACAATAATCTCGCCATTTAAAATGAATAAGGGAAATAGACTTTTCAACAAATAATGTTGCAGTAACTGGTTAACCACCTGGAAAATAAATTTATATTTATATTTCATAAATTTTACCAGAATCAATCTCTGTTTACAGATTTAATGTAACCTATGAAAATACAAAAACACTAGAAGAAATCATAACACGTTCCTTAACCTAAAATTAGGAAAGGCTTTTCTAAAAATAACATCAAAGCTATAATAGAAAAGATTGATAAATTTAAGTACAAATATATGTTCCATTTAAACATAATTTTTTTAAAAATCAAAAGACAAATGGAAAATGAAGATGGGATAATAATTATTTGAAAAACACATGGTTCACAAATAAGCAAATACATATAGGCTTTTATACATTTAAAAATTATCTCATAATAAGGTAAGCTTAAATTAAAACTACATTGAGGCTGGGTGCGGTGGCTCATGCCTGTAATCCCAGCACTTTGGGAGGCCGAGGTGGGCGAATCACTTCAGGTCAGGAGTTCAAGACCAGCCTGGCCAATATAGTGAAACTCCATCTCTACTAAACATACAAAAAAAAAAAAAAATTAGCCAGGTGTGGTGGTTCATGCCTGTAGTCCCAGCTGCTCACGAGGCTACAGCACTAGAATCTCTTGAACCCAGGAGGCAGAGGTTGCAGTGAGCGGAGATCATGCCACTCTACTCCGGCCTGGGCGACAGAGTAAGACTCCATCTCAACCAACCAAACAAACAAACTACATTGATATATCAGTTTTCAATTAGTATATTTGGAAAGATTCTCAAATTTGACTGCAAATCAACAGAGATGTTTGTAAAAGGCATTTTTATATCTGACTAGAAAAGACATAAATTGATATAACCTGTATCAAAGGCAATATAGCAACATTTACCAAAATTGTGGAAGCAATTAACTTTTGACCTGGCAATATCAATTCTAAGAATTATCTTAAAGATGTAACACTTATGTAATGTTGCATAAGTACATGTTATACTTGGGTCCCAGTGTGACATTCTTCCAAAATACTTATTTTTGTTCTGCCCCTCAACTTTTGTTCTCCCTCTCAATCTAAGACTGTAAGAGGAGAAGCCAGCTCAGAAGAGATACAATTAACCTGTCCTCTTTCTTCAGTGTATTTTGAAACAAAATGAAAAATTATTTTCAGTATGCTCAATAAGAGAATCATGCTCACCTTGTATTCACCCACTGGGAAATAAAAGCAAATATATTTTTAAAATAATAATATCTATCTATCTACTTATCTATCCATGTATCTTTCACTTTCATATTACGCTCTTACAGATACAATGCTTTAGAGTTGCTATATGTCTTTAATTACACAATTTGAGATATTTTAAAAAATAAACCTCTGAATAATACTATAATATCTATAGCATGAATGAGTAAGCTGAGTTAGAAAGCTGAAATGAGTTATCTATAGATGTATAACTAACTAAGTTGACGACTTTGGAATTAAAGTATGTTTTATGACTCCAAGTCAGGAGATACTTCTACACAAATTTCATGACAATGATCTCAAATCCATTTCAGGCTGAATTATCTCAGTTAGCTATATCTTAATTGTTTACTTAAAAATACTGAAAATATATGTATGTATATATGTTTTTTTCCTCAAAACTCTTTTCTCAAAGATTTCAAGATAAAACTATGAAAGCTGACATCTTCAGGTCACTAATCGAATAAACAAAGATTGTAATTTGCCAAGTCTTATAGTATGGCCTAATTTTACTAAAACAAACAAAAAACAAGAACAGTGACCAGAGTTTTCTAATTTTAGATTCAATCTAAATGGAATAACCTGATCAACAATAGTAGTATCAATCTTCTCTTTTCTTTGTCTTCAAAAGGGTGTATCATTTTGATAAACAAATGATATAAACCAACTTTTTCATTAGCTACAGTATTTGTTTTGATCCTCTTTCAAATGAGGAAAATACCTATATGTAGCCAAGAATAACAGATTGCTCTTATACAGGAAAAGCAATTGATGGTTGTTTTTTAACCTTTTCGGATAATTATGTATGACCAAAGATGTTAAAATAGGGACTTCATAAAACAGTAAATTTCATCAAATTTTCTGGTTGTTAGATATCAATAACTAACTTCATTTTATATAAATTAACAATTTGAAATGTGTGTCTCTTCTAGAGTCTACCACATATAGTCAAGTACTCCCAAAAAGAAAGTGGTGATAAAATTGTTTGATTACTAATGTCTGTATTGTTTAATTAGCAGGTGATTAAACAATGTGTAGGGAAGACGTCATTGAATAGACTGGCATCTGAATGCAAAGAAGCAATTACATGAGCTTACTACTCAAGTCCTTACTATAGAGAAAATGCTTTTGTTTGTTTAAATTTCTCTGAAGGATGAATGTGACTGACAATTCTGTTTTTGAAGTTGTAAGTCCTTTTTAGTTTCTCATCGGAGTGCATTCCATAGTAACATACTGGCATTCATCAATCCTATGTTTTAAAGATTTCCTTTGTGCGTCTTTCTCTAAGAGTTTGGTGGTGCAGAGGGTAATTGCAACTGAAGAGACAGGCAATGCAGTAAAATAATAAGAGGCCTAAAAATTTAGGTATAATTTTGTCTCAGGATATCACCTGAAAGCACCATTGTACCTTTTATTGTCAATATTAGCCATTTTATTTTCTGCAGTTTCTATGAACTCCTTACAGATAAAGAAACCAAACTTTAAAAATATTCCTCAAAGATCTAAAGACAGAAATACCATTCAACCCAGCAATCCTATTACTGGGATTATATACATCCGAAGAAATATTAATCATTCTAAAAATACAAAAAGTTAGCCAGGCGTGGTGGCACAAGCCTGTGATCCCAACTACTTGGGAGGCTAAGGCAGGAGAATTGCTTGAACCTGGGAGGCAGAGGTTGCAGTGAGCCAAGATCACACCACTGCACTCCAGCCTGGGTGACAGAGCGAGACTTCTTCACAAAAAAAAAAGAATCATTCTATTATAAAGACATATGCACATGTATATTCATTGCAACACTATTCTCAATAGCAAAGACATGGAATTAACCTAAATGCCCATCAATGATAGATAGGATAAAGAAAATATGGTACATATATATCATGGGAATACTATGTAGCCATAAAAAAGAACGAGATCATATCTTTTGCAAGAATATGGATGGAACTGGCGGTCACTATCCTTAGCAAACTAACACAGGAGCAGAAAACCAAATACTGTACATGTTCTCACTTGTACGTTGGAGCTAAATGATGAGAACACATTGACACATACAGGGGAACAATACACAATGGGGCCTACTAGAAGGTAGAAAGTAGGAGGAGGGAGAGGATAAGGAAAAAATAACTAATGGGAATACCTGGGTGATGAAATAATCTGTACAGCAAACCCCATGACACAAGTTTACCTATGTAACAAAGCTTCACATGTATCCCTGAACTTAAAAGTTAAAAAATATTCTAAATTTTGATTACTATTGTAAATAAGAAATAAAATTCTAAGTCCCTCAAGTGACTGAATGTACCTTCCTTCTGGCCAAGGAGGTCCCAAAGAAACCTGAGAAACTAGTTTAGGCCATGATGGGAAGTGTCAGCCCAGGCATGCCTCATTGTACCCTCTCTTTGGAGTTTAGGCACAACTGACCAGCATTAACATTAAAATAGAAATCATAAGACTCACAAAACAGATTCTTTGTGGCAATGATACCCAACTTCAACCTGACCCTGGTATAGCATAACAGGGTCTGAAGGAAATCAAAGTACTTTACCCCAAAATATATTTTCTTTGACATATTTTGAAGTGGGCCTGCAAAGCTGTGTCTTGTAGGGGAAACTCGCATTCTGTAAAGAATTTCCTTCCCTTACTAGGTCTTTTCCAGAGAGTCTGACACCTTGTAAGGTCCAATAAGAGAAAATTACCATCTATTCTCTCTGAAGCCTATTACTTAAAGGTTTCATGTATATAACAAGAACCTTGGCTTCCACAACCCCCTTATCTTAACTCAATCATTTCTTTCTGCTGACTTTAACTCTTCAGGAAAAGCTTAACTCTTTCAATGGCCAATCAGGAATTCTTTGAATCCTGCTTTCCAGGACAAACAAATGTACACCTTACATGTATTGATTTATGTCTTTGCCTGTAACTTCTGTTCCCCTAAAATGTGTAAAACCAAAAGCTGTAACCCAACCACCTTGGCCACATGTTCTCAGGACCTTGTGAGGCTGTGTCACAGACTATGGTCACTTAAATTTGAGGCTCAGAATAAATATCTTTAAATATTTTACAGAGTTTGGTTTTATTCATCAACACTATTTCCCAATTCCAAGGTATAAAATGATTGAGAATTATGAATTTAATAGCTTTAGAGTATCCTTGAATCCATACAGGGAAAAAAATAATATCATGCATTGCCCTCTGAAAGCTGAGCAGAGCCCACTTAGTGCTCTGGTTAAATAAAGCCAAGCGTTCAGTTTCCAAAAACCAAGTAAGTTATATTGCTAAAAAAAGAAACCACTTTTGTTTGAGAAGCTTTATAAATAATATTTTGCAAACATTTCCTCTCTATTGGGGCAGACAATTGAATGTCTATTTGCTGAAGTTAAAGCAATCTGAAATTCAATTTGTTGGCTATGGATCTACTTTAGGAGCGTGTAAGCAAACACCTTTAGGCTAGGATAAAGATTTATTTCAATGTGCATCCAGCCAACTCATTTTCTTACTCTTGGCACATTCCAGTTTTAGATTAATTTTCTGAGAATAACTGGGATGTAAAAATTAGTGTTTATGCAGTTCTTGAATTAACTGTGTCAATCTGAAAATAAATGGCCTACTTTTCTTTGTTAAAATCTTTACAAATCTATACAATAGAAGGCATTCATTGGTTACTGGGTAGGTGACAAATCCCTTGGGAAATTTAGAAAAATCTTAGAGAGACAAAAAAAAGTGACCTTTCAAAATAAGTAATGAAGTTTTAAAAGTTCAAAAGAGATAAATTTGAATGTTATTTTAAAGCTGGGAGTGACGAGGTCTTATCAAAGCTTTCAGCTTTGTTTAGATTTTCATTAGAAATGAACAACTTTTATTTTAAATAAAAAATTAAACTGAGATATTAAAACTTTATTCCATGATAGATTTTAGTATTTTATTCCAGTGTTTGTTTTCTTGCTTGTTTAATGTGGCCACTTGGAATCTGCTAACAAGAGAGGTCAGAAGAGAAGATCAATATTACTGGGATACATGGAAAAATGAACTCAAGCTAAAATAGGTATATTACTGCATGAAAGCCTTAGAGTAGAAACAAGGCGAAAAAGGAGAAAGCAAGGCAAAATCAGCAAGAATGATTCAAATTAGACCTCTAGGTTTCTGCTTTGTGAGAATTGTTCTATCAGAAGTATGTAGGGAAGGAAGAGATATTGCACTTGTTAGAGTAGGTAGCTAGGCAGAGATGGGCAGGGCAGGAGACCCCCTCTCCCCTCAAGGAATGTCAGGTGATCCTCAGGTGATGTTCACGGGGTTATTACACGGTCTCTCTGAAATAATATTTTGTTGCAGCTGGTGCCTGGGGAAGACAGTCTGCCAATACAGAGAGAAAACACCTGAAGCTGATGATCAGCCGCTTTCCAGTAAGAACTCAGGAGTTAGGTGAGCCAGCTCAAGCATGTGCATTCAGAGGCAAAATGGCAGAGTTTAACCTGCGTATGACCTTCCTCTGGAAACGCTTGACTCGTAAGGGAAAAATGCTCAAGTGAGCATGTGCACAAGTTCAATAAACACACTGCACCTGTGGCCCCTCCCAACTGCTGGGAGGCCACTGTGCATGTGGACAGCTCACCCCAAGGGAAGAATCAAGGGAGGAGAAAAGCAAACCCTGCAACTTTGCCAATGTATCAAACCCCAAGTCCAGTGCTGAATTGTGTACTTGGATCTCTCCAATGGTCTGCTTGGCCCTCTTCCAAGTGTACTTTGCTGCCTTTCATTCCTGCTTTAAAACATTTTAACAAAGTCTCACTCCTGCTCTAAAACTTGCCTTGGCCTCTCCCTCTGCCTTAAACCTACTTCTGCCCCTCGGCTTAATTCTTTCCTCCAAGGAGACAAGGATCGAGTTTGCTGTAGACCCGTGTGGATTCGGCCACTGGTAACATACTGAGTGGTGATCTGGAGACAAGGTTGAGTATAATAAGAAACATACCAGGCAAAGTTGAAGGCTTCCAACCAGCTATAGCAATCTTGGTCCAGTTGCTAAATTTCTGAGCCTCAATGGCCCATTTTGTAAAATGAATTTAAAAATGGCCATCCAGAGAATGCCACTAATAATGTTATTAAGGTTGAACTAGAAAGTAGAAAAGCCGCCAGCAAATGTCATCTACTCTTGTTAATGTCATCAGTAATTACACCCCCTCCATTGTTTTTCCCTCTCTGTTGGTGGAAGGCTTCTTTCATTTCCTTTGCTTTCTATGTATCAGTTTGTCCCTCTCACACAGGTGATGATATAAACGTTGGAGGATTTTTATCTTTACTCCACATTTGCTACCCATACTTATACAATTTTTCTAAAACTATTGGCAACAGAATCACCTGCAGGCTTGCTTTAAATGGGGATTTATGTGCCCATTCCAAAATGACTGAATCTAAATCTCTGGGTGAGACTTAGAAAGATGCTTGCTTTCATAACAAATCCTCAGGTGATTTTTTAACTGCAGTTTGAAAATCACAAAGAGAGTTGTTTGGAAATGACTCTTTGTCTGTGATCACGTATCTCTTCTTCACTCTAAAATAGCATTTGCAATGTATTACCTTTTTACCAGCACAGAGAGTCCTCTGCAGGTTTTATAACTCTCCTGAGGAGTCTAGCTCCTGGCCAAAATAATGATGTGAAATTTTTCAGGCCTGACTGTAGGCAATTACAAAGGCTTTACCTGGCAGGCTTCACTGGGAAAAGCTGCCCTTTACACACCAGACTTGGTGTAAGACCAAGTGCATTGCAATCTCTGCAGGGAGTTGTAGTCAAGGACTCAGGTCCTCCAGGCCAACCAAGCTCTTCTGCATATCTGCATTTCTAGCCCAGGCGTCTCTGTATTTGGGGCCTTCCATAAAGGCCTTCCTTTTTGTCAAAATCTTCTTAAAGGAAAGATGAAAGAAACTTGAAGACCCTTTCTTTGCTGTGTCTCGGTACTCAGCACTATTCCACGACTCACTCTTTCCCCTCTCTCCCCCGTCTCCACATACCCTCTGTAAAACACCAGGACAGCAGGAAACTTTTGTTTGAGGCTCCCTAAGCAAGGAAATGACCCATATTTTTGTGTCGATGTACCTGACCCCTAACCATGGGGAAATGGAGCAACCTGAGAGTGGGAGCCAGAAGTCAGAGCTTGCTCTGATTTAGTTATACTATCTCGGTCAGTGATTTAAAGCTTCACTGGCACTCTGATTTTCTGCTTGTTGTTTTTAATGTGCAACTCTGACACCTGACTACTCAGCTCGCTCTCCAGCTCAGCTGAGCTCCCCCTTCCCATGTTCCCACACTGTTGCAACTCTTCCCAAATCTGTAATTTAGTATTATGGAGCATCTGGAGGGAAACAAAAGAAAAAAAAAAACTTTTTTCAAAAAATCAGTCCTAGAGGAACCCAGCTGTCTTCATTCCCTCCTTAGTCTACTCTGGGCTGCAACAGCTGCAGGAAAATGATGCTACCATCCAGACCTTTGCAGCTACAATTTGACAAAGACCAACCTTACGTGACCTCTCAATATTGCCAGCAATTCTGCTCCTTCTTCCTTAGCCCTGCTGGTTCACCCTCTGCTCATCCTCTCATTTACGTTTTCCACCATATCTAACTTCTGAGCCCTCTGTTTCCCCGTGGGTGCAAGGAAATTCTGTTCAGATCGGGAAAAAGATAACAGGGACGATATCACAAAAACTTCCTCAGTTCCCTGTCCTTCCTCCTTCTCTCCTTTGCAATAAAATCCCTCTTCTCTTTTCAAAGTCCAGTGTCTTGTTTTTTGTTTTTTGTTTTTTTTTTTGAGACAGAGTCTTGCTTTGTCACCCAGGCTGAAGTGCAGTGGGGGGATCTCGGCTCACTGCAACCTCCACCTCCTGGGTTCAAGCAATTCTCCTGCCTCAGGCACCTGAGCAGCTGGGACTACAGGCGCACACCACCATGCTCAGCAATTTTTGTATTTTTAGTAGAGACGGGGTTTCACCATGTTGGTCAGGCTGGTCTTGAACTCCTGATCTTGTGATCCACCCGCCTTGGCCTTCCAAAGTGCTGGGATTACAGGTGTGAGCCACAACGCCTGGCCCAAAGTCTAATGTCTTTTATCTGTGCTCCACCCATTACTTCCCACCTCCTCAAGAACCTTATTACATTGATCTTTCTCTCTCTGTGTTGACAACCCTCTTGCACTCTGCTCACTGCTTTACATTAATGTTTAAACATCCTCAAATTTCTTCCAACTTATAAGAAAAATAAATAACCCCACATCTTCCCCTTACTAGTTACTTCTTTCAAATATCAGGACATTCTAGCCCATAGATAGCTCTACTTTCTTAGTATTTAGTATTTGAAATGTAGCTGATGCAAATGAGGAACTGATCTTTTAATATTATTTAATTTTGATTAATTTAAATTTAAATAAAGATAAGTGACTATCAGCTATTGTATCGGACAAGCAGACCCCGATAAACAAACACTGAGACTTACATTTCAAAGCTTTTCATGCCACATAACTGACAACAATGATAATGTCCCAATATAAATAAACATTTTAAGACCTTAGTTGTGATCTTATATAAGAAAACTCATGTCTACATTTTATAATTTCTCCATTTCCAACAGATTAATCTTCTCTTTGAGTAGTAATGACTGTTCCAGCTAGGCTATTCCACAGAGATGCTTAAATGTGTTTATTTAAATAAAATTTTATTGTTAGATATAGTGTTATGATAAAATGACTACATATTACAAAACATTTCTATTACTACAGAAAGTTCTAATGGATATTACTTTGAACAATATACTTTTCTTTTGTCAACAATAATGCCACTTGGACATTTTTAGGGTGGTGAATTTGTGCATGACAAAAAAGTCATTTTTATTATATTTCAAATGTGTATTATATTTATGGCCATATTAGATTTTGTATTTGTACTAACTTTTAGCAGTTTCACCATTGATCTAATACTGGCCACAAGTGAAACACAGAAATGTTACTCTTAGATACACATTAAAATAAATTGTTAAAACTTCATAGTAATTCCAGTGAAGCATTCCAAACACAATTTCTAATTGGAACACTTTGTACCTATTTACTCATAGAATCTATAGTTCCTCTAGAAATGATAACTGAGTTCTACAAATCTGCTTTTTTCACCATTACTGCATTCTATACCTGTTCTAAATGTTATATCTACAGTAACTTTTTTTATATTAAGCATATCAGTCAAGTACTTGGCATAGGCTGGGTGCAGTGGCTCATACCTGTAATCCCAGCACTTTGG
This sequence comes from Pongo pygmaeus, assembly GCF_028885625.2. Classification (NCBI taxonomy): domain Eukaryota; kingdom Metazoa; phylum Chordata; class Mammalia; order Primates; family Hominidae; genus Pongo; species Pongo pygmaeus. The sequence continues at coordinate 188,665,344 of NC_072376.2, forward strand.
GAGGCCGCGGTGGGCAGATCACCTGAGGTCAGGAGTTCGAGACCATCCTGGCCAACATGGTGAAACCCCATCTCTACTAAAAATACAAAAATTAGCTGGGCGTGGTGGTGCACGACTGTAATCCCAGCTACTTGGGAGGCTGAGGCAGGAGAATCGCTTGAACTCTGGAGGTGGAGGTTGCAGTGAGACGCGACTGTGCCACTGTACTCCAGCCTAAGCAACAACAGTAAAACTCTGTCTCAAAAAAAAAAAAATACTTGGCATATATGAAGTACAGCAAACTATGAAAAGTGTTATGAAAGTAAATAAAATTTAATTTAAATTTTTTCCTGAAAATATTTTTTTCTCTTTGTGTAGACAACAGCAAGAATCAGCAGCTTATATAATCATCCGTTGCATTTCAGATAACAATTATTGCCTCTATCTTTATTTCAGGTCACCACAAATAGGTAGTTCTGCATCTTTCTAACCAAGTGTGCAAGGAGAAACACAGCTGAAACTTGACAGGTAGGCATATATTTTAAAAACCTCTTCATGATGCTTCTGCCCATGCCCTAATGCTGTTTCACACCCACACCTTAATAGAGTTTCTGCTCACTGTTCATATTATACCAAGAAAATTAGCAAGTTAATGTAGAACACTGAAATAAATAGTTATATTTACTAGTCATTAACCTTCTAGAATATTGAAGCACGGTAGACTGTACTTTACATATGTTATACCAATTTATCCTCAAAATGCCATGTAATAATTTAAAGGCAATCACTAAGGGACACGTATTGCAGTTAACTGGGAGCTAAACTGTCTGGATTCAAATCCTGGCTCCCACAATTCCTAGTCATATCCACTTGGACAAATTACCTAAGTTCTCTGTGCATTCCTCACCTGTAAAATATGAAAAATTATGGAATCTACCTCAAAGGGTCCTTATAAAAATTATGTGAGTTTATATTTGTAAAGAATGCAGCACAGGCCCAACACGCTGGCTCACGCCTGTCATCCCAACTCTTTGGGAGGCTGAGGTGGGCGGATCACAGGTCAGGAGTTCAAGACCAGCCTGGCCAACATGGCAAAACCCCATCTCTACTAAAAACACAAAAGTTAGCTGGGCATGGTGGCACACACCTGTGCTCCCAGCTACTCAGGAGGCTGAGGTAGGAGAATTGCTTGAACCTGGGAGGTGGAGGTTGCAGTAAGCGGAGATCATGCCACTGCACTCCAGCCTGGGCCACTGAGCGAGACTCTGTCTCAAGAAAAAAAAAAAAAAAAAAAAAGAATGTAGCACAGTGTTTCATGACTGATGCAATCATTCTGCTGGGTGCCAAGAATGTTAGCTGCTGAAGGCTGACTCTCTCCACGAGAACTGGCTTCACCTGAACAAAACGGCATGCCCAAGGTTATGCCTCCACTGGCCATCAAATGCAGCCAGTGTGGTGGTACAGAAGCTCAGCCCTTGCCTTAACATGGGACATCTCTGAAGGCCCATCTTGGTGCCAGAGCTCCTCATGCAAGCAGCACAGGCCTCTTTTGCAGCTACATCAAAAGTCAACTTCTTTCTTTTTCTGCTCCTGCTTCTCCTCTTCTTTTATAGGTAGTGCTTCTGAGATCCTTCCCACATAAACACCCCGAAGACAGGTTATCTATTTAGAGTCTGTTTCCTTAAATCCAAGATGCTACGGTAGTTTTCAAGAGTGATCTTATGATGTATACTCTATAAGGTGACTATAAAGCTGAGTCACCCACTGACCACAATGAAATGGCAAAGAAGAGCACATCACAGACACTAGATGGGATACTGAGAGCCTGGATGTGCTATAGCAGTACAGTCATTCAATTTTCACCGGTAGTGAATTAGAATAGAACCATGGTGAAAGGGAAGGCACTGATGGTTCAATCGCTCAGGCAACTGAGTTTCAAGGAAGTCAGTAGCAGTTATAAGGAGTGTGGAATCTGAATACTGCCACTGGGTACTACTGATGCATTGTGAAATACAGGGAAAGGCTAAGAGTGATCAATGACCTATTTTAAACAAGGTCTGAGAGTCAGAAGACCTCCATGGAGGCATATAGAAGATTCTCATTCACTGTAGCCAGAGGGCAAGAAAAGCTGAGGAGTAAGCCCAGAACATAATTAGAAAGGTAGAGCACTTCAGAGGAGGTTGAATTTTCATATCAAGTAAGTCTGCTATTCCAAGAACCTATCTGGAAAAGACTGGAAGCCTGGGATTTGAGAAAGGGATATTTGAATTAATGTCCTTGAACACACTGGGGCCTGCACAAATGGCCCACTCCTGCCTGATAAGGTTCTGCTGTCCTTTCTTGCTTGAAGATGATGCAGAGGGCTCTGCTTGTACAATAAATATCATCCCCCTAAAGACTTATCCCACCTCCCCTCCTGGCCACAAGGCTAATACCAAGTGCCAAGATACAACATAAACTGACTAAGAAAATGCTAGGCCTGCTCCGAGTAAAAAGGAACTGTAGCCCAAAGGACTTGATAGTACCGAGCCAACATTACTGCAGGAGCTGTGAGAGTTTGCGTAGTATTGTATCCTGAGAGAGAGAGATGAAGTGTGGAGGGTAAAGAAGTTGGATAAGGGACAGTATATTGACATGGTAGCACATCTTTATGATGCAAGCCTTAATATACTGGTAAGCACACAGGAAGAAGACATAAACCCACTACTAGGAGGGCATTCTTTAAAAACTGAAAATATCCATGGATCTGGACTGCCTGGTCACTCCACAGAACATCACAGTAGTCCACTGAATATATAACATTGTATTAAAAGGATATGATAAGCAAGAAGCACACTGGGTCTTGTTAAACAGATAGTAATGGAATAGGAATGAAAAAATTGCCATAGTAGATGGTAAAATAGTAGATATAAAAGCTCAAAGAAGTAATCACGCTGCAGTAGACCTACTACATAATTGCAGAAATCTATGTCCAGGGCAGGAGAAGGGAGGAAGTTAATGCTCCGTTTACTAAAATGATAAGAATTAGAACAGTGAGGGGAGCCCCATTATCTTTGAGAAGCTAATAGGTTGTCTTCAGTAGGGAAGAGTTAAATATAAGAGCTAATGCTACAGAAGTGGACTTCTTAATAGTCACGGGCATCATAGGATCCTGAAATAAACAAGTTGGTGCAATTATCACAATGAGAGCAAGTTTTGAGTGGTAGCCGAGTAGCATAAACCTTAGGGACCCTAGAGGAAGATGGAAGGACAGATATTCAGAGTATTGCTCAATCAGTATGTCTAAAATAAATCAAGGATTGATGATCAGGTTAAGGGCAGCTGTCCCAAGAAGTAATCATGCCTTTCTCAATTTCCAGATCAGAGTCAGTTTTTCAAACCTGGAACACAGTGATGCACGGAGAGACTGGGTCCACAGACGAACACATACACTTCAACAAATATTTGTGGTCCTGATTTTTCCCATACTTCCCCAAAGGGACCTGCGGTCACTTACTTAGGTAACCATACACTACAAAGGAAAGAAGAATACCCAGATAATTCAAGGAAAGTTGAACATAGGATTTGAGTTGACAAGGACACTACCCATTCTGAAGGGTCATCAAACTTCCTCTCAACTGGAAAACAGGGGCATATCAGGGCCGCATAACTAATAAATCCTGGTCCAGTTCTGGCTTTCAGTGTGGCCACAGGCCAAACCAGGGGTCATTTTTTCAACCTACAAATGTATAATTTTAATGAATATACTTGGAAATGGACAGTCCCACCATATTTTTTTCCTTGGCCTATGGAGTAAGGGCTATCACAGTAGGGAAGGCCAAGTTGAAGTCTCTAAGTTTGCCCTACCCACCTACCCATCCCCAGACAAATGCACATGCATGTATGAAATACACACACACACACACACCCAAGGAGAATGATAGAAATTACTGTCATCCTTAAGGACTTAAAGAAAGAAGGGCGTAGCCTATCTCCAACAAAAATAGGGGTAAGGAATGCATATGCAGGTCATAGCTGACCCCAGTGGGAGAGTCACAATACAGACCATCTGCATCAGAGAAATCTACTGACTTAGAAAAACTGCTGCTGGTTCTGTGTGAAGAGAGAACACCTCTCTTCATACAGGAAATAATACTGTATGGTCTAAACTTAGCTAGGTAGTAACTATAATTTCAGTGCCAGATATTATATCTTTGCTAGAGCTAAACAGCATGACCTCAGCGTGGCCATTGATCTGACAAATTCATTCTCATTCATCTCTCTCAGGACCTGTACCAGAAGCAGTTCTCATTTATATGGAGGAGATAAAAGTTCCTACTTATGTAAGAGCTGTGTTGACTCTCCCATTATCTACATAGATACTAAAGGGACCTGGACTGCCTGGTCTTTCTACAGAACATCAAAATAGTCCACTGAATGTATAACATTGTATGAAAAGGATCTGATAAGAAGCACACTTGAGACCTTGTTAAACAGATATGTTCCACAGGACAGGAGATAAATTCTACTAAAATTCTGGTGACATTTGCAGGGATCCAGTGATCTGTTGTATACCATGACATCCTCTCTATAGAAAAGGTCAAATTATTTCATCTTGCTTCTTTCATCATTCAGAAGAAATCTCAATAGCTAGAAGTCTTCGAGATTCTGTAAGGAACTTTTCCATATTGGGAAATAATGCCTACCCTATCTATCAAGTGACATGGAAGGCTTCAAGTGAGGACTGGAAAAGGAAAAGGCTCTGGAGTGGGTTCAGGCTGCAATGTTAACATCCCTGCCACTTGATCCATAAGACCCAGCAGACCTTATGGCATTACAGGTATCACAGGTGGAAAAAGAATGCATATGCAGGTCATAGCTGACCCCAGTGGGAGAGTCACAATACAGACCATCTGCATCAGAGAAATCTACTGACTTAGAAAAACAGCTGCTGGTTCTGTGTGAAGAGAGAACACCTCACTTTGCGGCCAGATAGCAAACATGTCTAAGGATCTATCAGATCCAATAAGTTGTAAGGTTGTTATGGTCATATAGCAGCAATCCACTGAAGTCTGCAAGTGGTTCATCCACTATCAAGTCCAACCAGGGAGAAAATGCACAAATAATCTTCATGAAGAGGTGGCTTAGACATTCCCCACCACGTCATTTGCCATTGCTACATTGGTGTCTGTCTTTACCTTGGATTAATGGGATAGGATCACCTTATGACCAGGCAGATAAAGTGATGGAACAGCTTCTGAAAGGTGTAACTGAAGTGCCAGCTTAAAAGTAATACAACCTGAGAAGAGAACAATACCCTTCCAGCTGCAGTCTATATCCTGAAGCGATGACTAATACAGGATCCCATGCTCCAATACATGGAATAGATTGGTCTGAGGAAGAAGGGGGAGGGTCCTAGGCATGGCTCCTCTTACCATCACTCCCAGTGACTGCTTGAGTAATTTGTGACACTCAGCCCCACCTTCTTCTAGACTCAGAGAGTTTAGAAAGCCTGGGTACCAGAGGGGAAATAGCTCCGTCAGGAGACAGACACAGCAAGAGCACCTACATACATAAAACTTTAAAACCTATAAGTAAGACTATATATTGGCTTTATTAATATTATATGAAAGAATTATGGACACAAAATCATGAAAGGCTAAAAGGAATATGATTGGGAGATACACAAAGCCTTTGCTATAACTGTAATATTTTAACAGTAATTTTTATTCCTTAAAATGTACTTAAAGAAGACATGTATGTACCCCCTAAATATGTACATCTATGATGTAGCAATACAAAATTAAGAAAAATAAAGAACATTTAAGAATCTTAAAATACAAGAACACGTGTCACATTTTAAAGATTCTGAAGTAAGTGGTGTTATCTCTGTTCTCTGAAAGCAATGACACCATAGACAACGGCACAGCTGAGTGCTTCACTGGGCTCTGGGGTGGAGATTGGGGGAGATACTCATATAGACTATGATGTGATTGAGGCCACCTGGAATTTTTCTGTGTGCCGATTCTATTTGTCCATTTCTGCATATCTGGAATGTTTTATTATTAAATACATTAACAAACAATCCAAGGTCCAGAGAAGTTAAGTAAGTCACCTATTATCACCCAGTCATAGGAATAGCTGTTCCTCAAACTCAAGCCTGAAAATACCCAAGGCTTGCAACCACAGGATGGATTAAAACATTGCAAGTATTTTAAATAACGTCAACCCATATGTGGAACAATCATGTTGCTTTAACTGTGATCACAACTTTATTCAGTAGGGATAGTGTTACTATCCTCCTCAATTAAAAATCTAAAAGGCCCCTGATTCCTCTGGTCACCTTAAGATAATTAAAAAAGTCTTCTTGTCACTTTAGTCATTAAAAGTAATTCATTTCAGTAATTAGAATGCCTGCAATAATTAGAATGCCAGTAAAAACTCTGAACTTGATTTAATGTCAAAGTCTTCTCCCTTCCTTCCAGCTACCATGCAAAGTTGTGCAGAGGGAAGTGATATGTAATGGGATAGGCCAGTTCTTGTACAGCTGTATGCCTTTGGGCTTTTGATTTCTGAAATGGTGAAAGCAGATCCTTTCTCCTGTAGGCTCTTTTGAGCTCTTTGGAGATGGAGGTTCCTCTTTGGATTCCTCTCTTCTGTAGTTCCTTTGACCCAGGGGGATGACAGAGACCTGCTATAGCACTATGGCACTATCTATCCCCATCTTCTTTATGCTGAGCTATCCTCTAAAGCAGGCTTTTTGGACAGGACCCAAGAGGCTTTCTCTCCTGCATGTTCCAGGTACAGTCCATCAAAAGACTCAAGCAACTCTGGCTCGAGTATATTTGAGAAGACCATACGAATCCCAAAAGTACTCTTCTGGCTCCAATATCAAAGAAGTTAATCTCACCTTCTTGGTTCCCTCATCATGACTGAAACCTCGGTCCTCATTCAGCTGTGTCTTTATCAGATATGGAGTGGGCACCAGTCCTCATGTGCAGGAAACGTATTTCAAAGTTTTGTGACTGTTCCACTGGAAGACCTTTGCCTGTGTTTGGGCAAGAAGATAGTCCCGACCCCTCCATTTCTAGGGAATGGAGCAGGGGATCATATCACTGTAATGGTTGTTTCCAAATAAACTCTTTGGGCCAATCCATTCAATTATATTCTTTGACTCCATGTTATAGCCTTTATCTGACTGATGGTTACCAAAGTAGGGAAGCAGCTTTTTCGGACCATGTTCTTTCTAAATCTACGTATGGGACAGGGAGCTGGCAAATTCTGTTCTTTCTCAGTGAAGAGATATGAAAAGGCCAGTCTCTTCTTTTTTTGTTGGTGTCTAATTAATCTAACAGAGACTGTTAAGAATACAGAAAAAACGGCAGGTGCTGTGGCTCATGCCTGTCATTCCAGCACTTTGGGAGGCAGAGGCGGGCTGATCACTTGAAGTCAGCAGTTCAAGACCAGCCTGGCCAACGTGGTGAAATACCATCTCTACTAAAAATACAAAAATTAGCCGAGTGTGGTGGCAGGCACCTGCAATCCCAGCTACTCAGGAGGCTGAGGCCGGGACAATCCCTTGAACCGGGGAGGCAGAGGTTGCAATGAGCTGAGATGGCGCCACTGCACTTCAGCCTGGGTGACAGAGCGAAACTCTGTCTCAAAAATAAATAAATAAAAGAACGCAGAAAAAACAGGTTATAAAGTTTCTGTAACATAGGTAGAAGTATATTTCCATATCACTCAGCAGAAAAACTACAGAGAAACCAGTTGGAACCAAATATTGCCCTTCTCAATTCTGCAATATTTCCAAGAGGGAATATCACTAGAGTTGTTTAACACTACTGAAACACAACGGAAAATAAAATAATTAAAATATTTCAAAAAGTGAGGTTTGCTTTAAAAAATGATCTATATTAAGAACTACCCTGATTTCTTTAAAGCTTATCAACTTATTTTTAAAATAAACACAACACATGCATATGGCTGAAACCTAAACTATTGAGACTGGAAAAAATTAAGTTTTGTCCCTGCCCAGTCCCTTTTCAAGAAGCTAAATTTTATAAAGAATTTTTGATCTTTCTATTAAAATGCATATATCTAGTATGCATAAATAATATATATAACACTCATTTATTTTCACAATTATGGTTGTACTAGTGTTTAAAAAACACTCTTTTTTGTAGTGTTTTATTCACTTAATAATATATTTTTGATATCTTCCATCACCAGTACAGGTAAATCCTCATTGCATCTGACAGCTTCATTCTAGGCACAGAAAGCATTTTATTTAACCAATTTTATATTGGTAATTATTTAGGTCATTTCCATTCTTTCACTGTTACTGAGTTGAAAAAACATTCTTGTATATATATCTTGGAAGGCTGGAAAGAATACTCATACGGGAAACTTCTAGTTTAGTCGCTGGGCCAATGAGGACATGCAGGTTAACTTTTGACTACTAGAAAGTCCACTGCTTTCCAAGTGGTTGCACCAGTTACATACCCACAGTGCTAGTTGAGAAGCTTTACCCAAATTCTCAAAAACAAGAAAGTTATTAAATTTCTTAATTTGGGCCCCTCTGCAGAAGAAAAACAACATATTTAATTTTTCTTCTCTATTTCTGTTGCCTATGTGAATTTGTTTATTGCACACTGAAAATCCATCTCCTTTGCATCTTTTTCAAATAGTTGTTAGCCTTAAAAAAATAGTCTATGAATGCCTTCTATAAACTGCTGAAATTAGCTTGTCTTGTCCACCATATGGGTTACAATTTTGTCTCAGTATATTGTAATTTTAAGGATGTTTTATATGCAAAAGCTTTTCAAAGTTTTTATGTAATTAAATTTATCAACCCTTAGCAAAAACTATTATTTTAAGCTGAAATCTGAGGAGTTAGAATAAAATCATTTGTAATCATTTTTCTCCTTTGTCTTTACTTTTTACATTTGCTTATGTTTGATAACACTTTGTAAATTTTAAACTTTTATTTGCTTAAGTGGCAGTGCCTATTTTAACTGAGAAAGTCGTTTAGTTTTCCAAGAAATACCAATATTAACTGTGTATAACAGAAATCTTTACATATATAATCTCATATAATCCTCTTCATAACATGTAGTATAATTTTTATCCCTTTTAACAGATGGAGAAATTGAAGTTCAGAGACATGAAGCCATTGCCACAGATCTCATACTGAACATGTAGGTCTAACTGACATCAACGTCCATCAATTTTTCCTGTGCCAAGATGCCTGTCTGCTTAACTCAGGTTTGTTTGCATATAAAATATAATGGCACAGCTTTGAGTTTTGTTTTGTTTTGTATATTTACCAGCCACCATTTTTTTTTACCAGAAAATATTGCAGGGTAAAGATGTCTTACTCTATACACACTATACTCTATACACAGTAAGAAATGGGAAATGAGAAAATAAAGTGCTGGAACCCTAAGACCAAATGTATTAATTCCAATTCCTAAAACACATGCCTGAATAATTCAAAATGATTTTGCAAAATAGATATTATCATATTACTGCATGGAAGAAATAAGTAACCAATAAAAAGGGGGTTACTTTTGTAGACTCATGGTTTGAGAAGCTGTCATTTATTTTGGTCATTGTTTTAGATATATTATTCACTGTCTCTTCATTATTCTTTTCAATGTAAATTATATAGAGTAAAAAAGGCTGCCATTTATTCTACTCCCTACTGTTCAGAGAATGGGAAAGTGGAGCCCAAAATGTTCTCATATATTTTCACAAGCATCTGTTAGTTACTCTGTGGAGCCATCTACTTTTTCCTAATATGTCACAAATAATAGTTGAAACTGTGGGTCAATGATTTTGGCCAAACTTGTTATCCCACCTCCTAGAGTGAAGGAAGTGTATGTCCTTGGGGAATAGAGTATCCTCAGTGATGTAAGTTTAAACTTTCAGTTTATGAAGGTCAATTGTGCAATGAGAGAACTTTCTTTCTTCAAAGGTAAATGTAACTTATCTATCTGTCCTATTTTTGTTGTGAGCAGAATACCAACTTGCATTTGACCATAATGATGCCCCTTCTAGATTAAAATGTGGTCAGCTCAATTCTTGTCATTCCCTACCTCTAAAGTGATCTAAATTTTTAGGAACTTCACTATGCCTTGGCAGCAATGAAGGTGTTTCTGTCCCATGTCACCTCATCTATTCTTAGTGGCCACAAGCATAGAGCAGCTGAGCTCACCAAGGATACTGCTTCTGCCTGATTGTGGCCATTGTCATTCACTGACATCTGCTATAGTTGGATGAGAGGGGTGTGAGGATGTGCGCTGTGATCCCCATGGCCTCCTGTTACAAGGACCATGAACTCAGCATCTTTTTCACTAGGACCACAGACCTTTGCCTATCTGTTGGGCTCACACAGCATTTCTGCAGGGCCTGAGTAACACTTGGCTATGCTTGTTACCACACAGTCCTTAAGGAAACCCTGTGAGTCAGCCCCTCTGTCTAAAGACTTAACCTCACTGCTAACCTACCATCAGGCATCATCATAATTATAGGGCTTGCCACAGAGCCTTTTGCTTTGGGGCTCACAAAATTGCTATGGGTTCCATTACCATTTTATGGTTTCCACTAATAAAGGTCTGGGACAGTGGTGAGAGGAGGGTGCTTGCCAAAAAGATGCCACTCAAGAAACCAACATTTAAAATCTCATCATGTCCCTCCAGGTCTCCTCTTCTTCCCATAACCCTGCTGAATTTATGTCTCTTAGAGCAGAAAGAACTTCCCTCAGCACCCTGCAGTCTTCCCTATTTTGTCATTTATAGTCTAAACTTAAGGCTCTTATTCCCCCAGGCTTTAGTTCTCTATCTTTAAAGAGATTTCAAAGACTCTTTTCTCTTACACTGTCATCATAAGCTTTCAATGACTTATTCTGGAATATAAAGAAAAGACTTCACTTCTTTTTTCCATATGTCCACATTCCTCCCCAAGACATAATTACAGAAATTTCTCTGATGACAATGAGAGATAGGGAGAAAGGCCCTGGGTCAGGGAATTAGAGAGGTGGGTGGTCTTAGGGATGATGGAATGACAGTTCAGTATCTCAAACTGTTCTACCTTTACACTCGTAAAAAGTGAAAGGCAGTAGTGAAGTTACAGCAAATCATCAGGAGGGAAAGGGGGCTTAATCTGAAGAGGAATTAAACACATCCTCTTTTCTTTCCTTATAACAATGGTTGTTTTGTGATGGATAACCTCCAGGTTGCCACATGGAAACTCACCATGTCATGGTACAGCTGATTATTCCCTCTTTCTGGAAACACTCCCTTCATTTAGCTCCTGGGACACCATACCCTCATTCTCCTAATACCTCTCTGCTGCTGCTTCTCAGGCTTCTTTGCTCCTTCATCCTTTAAACTTAAGATATCCTCAGCTCCATCCGTGCAAACTTTCTCTTTGGTATCGACCAAAGTGATCTCATGTAGATATTAAATAATATTAACATGCTACTCACTATCAATTGTGGATTTCTAATTTTGGGGATTTGGGGATATGCTTATTCTCTGTGTGTACAGATGCACAAATATCTTAGACATCTTAAATTTAAAATGTCCAAAACAACCTCACCTTCCCCTAAATGTATTCCCAAAACTGTCTCCCCATCTCAGTAATGGCAACTCTATTCTTCCTATTATTATACTTTAGACCATTTTTTTCTCACATGCCAAATCCAATCCAGTAGTAAATTCTGTCAGTTCTACCCTCAAAATTTATTCAGAATTTGATCAATTGTCACTACCTTCACCAATACCATTTTTGTCCCAGCGACTATTATTCCATCTAAATTCCATCTAAGTTCCTAAATTCCATCTCACCTTGTCTTCCCTCCAGCCTATTCTGTATATGATTTCCAGGAAAAGCCTCTTAATGCATAAGAAGAAAATTTCACTTTGTCTTCAAAACCATCTGCCTGATTTCTTCAAGAAAAAAAGGATAAAGTCCTTACAAAGACCAAATTAGGTTCATATACCCAAGTTTCTGGTTACCTTCTCAACTCATTTCTAAACATTTTTCTATTCATTAATTAACCCCCAGACACACTGGACTCCTTGCTTACTCCTTGAATATTCTACTGACCCAAGGCTTTTGTACTCACTGCTCCACAGCCTTGAGCAATCTTCTTGTGGGTTAGCTAGACAACAGAGCCCACCAGAATATTGTACAACCAAATATTTCTTGGTTGTTGCTATTTCAAGAAAGCAAGAGTATGGGAAAAAGAGAATTAGGTCAAGGAAGGATGAAATACAAATACAATGTGATGTGTGACTGAACTGGTGACAGATTTACTGAAAAACGCAGCTGACTGCTCTTCTGTGCAATATGTCTTAGAAGAGGTCATATGGATACATTGCATCTTAAGGCAGTCTGTCAGAGGAAAGACAGAAAAAAATTTAGTTGATAGCTCCTTTATGTCTCTCATTACTGAAATTTCAACCCATAGAAATGCAACACCCTTACATTTCCTAAGTTCATTCATTCCACTAAACAGAAAATCATGGCTAAACAATTTGGGTCAGTACCTGCATTGAATCTTGTATTGCCATCCATGATACACATACATTCTCTTACATTATATTCTAAGATTCCCTGAATTCTTCTACCTAAAGAGGAAATACAAATCAATAAAAATGAGGCAACTACAATTCCTGGGACAACAGCTACTCCTGGGGCCACAATTAATCTTTCTCTACCTCCTCCAACTTCTTATTCCAAATTCCCCTGATTTTCATCCAGAAATGTGTGTACGGTCTAATTTGCATGCCTGACAAGTTTTCAAAAAATCTGCAGGGTCATAACTCTTATGGAACATGAATGCCTCAAAAGATACCTTGAACAATCCCTTGAGATTTGAACATATTCCTGCATGCCCCATTGCATAACAGAAATACTAGCTCCTAGAGGTATGTTTGCTGAAGCTAATTAATCTTAGGATCCAATGCCTTTAATTTACAAGGGCCTCCTCTAAAGCCCTCTACTTAATTTCTTATTAGTAATTGTTATTTTCTTTTTATGAAGAGTCTCTTCCCTCATTTTGTAGGCTTCAGGCTCAACAAAATCTGGATATGTCAGGGTCAATTACTCCAAGTACAGTAATTCCCTTTTTACCTGTTAATCCACTGGTTTAAGACATCTAAATGCATAGTACCAGCTGCTTTCAGTTTAGTGTAATACATATTGTATCTCCTGATAGATGTGTTACCCCATGAGAAATGACTTCTAACCTGACAAAGCTTAAAGTTGCAGAACCCTCAACCGCAAGTTCATGACTGGCCACTAGGAATGATGTGAAAGGAACCAATCCTACTTCCAGGCTTTGGTTCTTGGATTGATGTATGACAGTTCTTAAGACACAGCACCATAGATGGCTAATTGGGTTAATGAAGATATTAAAACCTGAAGGATACACTCTTAAACCTAATGTAGCACCACAGGTGAGCTTTTAACAGTCTGGTTCTATTCTACTAGGTGAGCTGCCTCTGGGTTATATGGTACAAAACAGAAGACTGTGAATACTTTAAAAAAACATATTATTACATCTCCCATGCCATTACACTGGTCATGTGTCTGAACCAATATTGAATGGAATGCCAGGTCAGAGGAAAAGTCCTCTGTATATCCTCAGATAATGCTACATGCAGAATCATTATGACCCAGACACAGCCATGAAGGGCAATGGTGGTGTTCAACGATTCTCTCTAACAAAGATGAAAACCTCTTATCTGTTTTGTATAAAAATGTGGTTGATACCATTGTCAACCAAAATTAAAAAAAAGCAGGTAAAATTACTATAAGTAGAATTTATTTGAACCAAATATGAGGACTATAGTGCTGGACACATAGATTCAAATTGCTCTTAATATATGCTCTATTAGCAGCAGTTACAAGTGGGTTTTTAAAGAAAAAAAGAGAGGAGGCCGTTTCTAAATTATTTACTAAGAATTACTATTAAAATAATATAAGATATTGATTGGCTATACATTGTTGTTTGTAACACAAATTCTGGGAACATGAACATAATGGATGAGGCAGCTAATCAGAAAACTATAGGGAAGAAAAAGAACAAAATGTCTTTATACAGTTGCCCGAGGCATGAGCAGGTAGGTATTGGAGGCATGACTGAATGCTCAAGTCTCTCTAGGCCTGATACATTTTGCATACTTCACACAGTACAGACTGCTCTGAGCTATTTTTCTTTCCCCACTAGGCAATCTTTCTCAACGGTTATCAGATGCTTTAAGCAGAAAACTATGGCAGAGTAAATTTGGGGAAGTGCATAAACATGTCTTGCCTCCTCACTTCTTTCAGGTCTCGAAACTACCTTCATAACTCGAAGGAAAAGCCACAAGGTTACAATTGTGGTAGGGGCCTGAGTGCTGCTACGATGTAGGCATAGTTTAAAGATAATCAATCATTGTTCCCCTCGCTTGCCTTTTTTTTTTTTTTTTTTTTTTTTTTTGAGACGGAGTCTCGCTCTGTCACCCAGGCTGGAGTGCAGTGGCGCGATCTCAGTTCACCGCAAGCTCCGCCTCCCCGATTCATGCCATTCTCCTGCCTCAGCCTCCCAAGTGCTGGGACTACAGGCGCCCGCCACCATGCCTGGCTAATTTTTTTGTATTTTTAGTAGAGACGGGGTTTCACTGTGGTCTTGATCTCGTGACCTCATGATCTGCCTGCCTCAGCCTCCCAAAGTGCCGGGATTACAGGCGTGAGCCACCGTGCCCGGCTACTTATGTTTTTAAAATTGCTTACTGCTCAGGAGTCACATAACCAGTGATCACAAGACCTGTAACTCTATAAACTGTTCCTATAGATAACATCACTATTGTGAAATCTAAGGCTCATCTTTGACATATTTTTCAAAGTTTGCATTCTACTGAACCAGCTGATGCCACTTGGATTAGTGACCCATACCAGGAAATTGAATCAACTGGTTCTGTGACCTCCATCCAGGAACTGACTCAGTGCAAAAAAAAAAAAATTTCAACACCCCTGTGATTTTATCCCTCACCCAACAAATAAACAGTACCCACTCCCTAGCCTCCTGCTGACCAAGCCATCATTAAAAACCATAACCTGCAAAACTTGGGGGAGGCAGCTTTGAGACATATCTCCCATCTCCTTGCCAAGCTGCCCTTTATTATTAAAACTCTTTCTCTGCTGCAACAACTTCTGTCTCCCTGTACTGGCTTTTCTTGTGCAGCAGGCAAGAAGAACTGGGTGGGGCTGTAAGAGTGTCTTCTCAAATATGAATGCTACTAAGCCTTCACTTACCCCTTTATGTAAAGTAGCACCATCTCTGTGAAATTTCTTCATACCCAACTTATTCTTCATTAGTTTTCTTTGAAACACACATCATCTAACACATGACATATTTACATACTCATTTTATTTATTTGGTTTTTTGTTTGTTTGTTTGTTTGTTTTTTGAGACAGGGTCTCCCTCAGTCACCCATGCTGAGTGCAATGGCATGATCACAGCTCGCTGCAGCCTCAAGCTCTCTGGGCTCAGGTGGTCCTCCCACCTCAGCCTCTTAAGTAGCTGGGACTATAGGCTTATGCCACTACACCCAGCTAATTTTTCTATTTTTTTTTTGTAGAGACAAGGTTTTGCCACATTGTGCAGGCTGGACTCAAACTCCTGGGCTCAAGAAATCCATCACCCTTGGCCTCCCAAAGTATTGGGATTAAAGGCATGAGCCACTGTACCCAGCCTACATACTCATTTTAAATGCCATATTACCACTCTAAAATGTAAGCTTCATGAAGTCATGTATTTGTTGTTAACTCAGTACCTGAAACAAGGTACATATTTGGTTGTCAATATACATTTCAAAAATATATAAATACATGCATTTGAGGAGTAGACCTTAGAGTCATTGAGGTCTTCATAAATAATAATGTATCATTCAGAAATGGCAGAGCTGATTAGGAAGTCACTGTTGGGAACACAGGTGATCATCAGAAGGATTTGCAACAGAGAAGAAGGCCTGAAACACAGGCACTCCCTGTTCTTCAGTCATAGTCAGTGGATTAGATTTGGGAATTAGGGTAAAGGATTGAAGTTTCCTTTTAAGTGAAAATTTAAATGAAAATAAAAATTTAAAAAATGTGTAATCTCAACCGGGTACAGTGGCTCATGCTTGTAATCCTAGCACTTTGAGAGGCCGAGGTGGGTGGATTGTCTGAGCTCAGGAGTTCGAGACCAGCCTGGGCAACACTGAAACCCCATCTCTATTAAAATACAGAAAATTAGCTGGGCGTGGGGGCGTGTGCCTGCAGTCCCAGCTACTCGGGAGGCTGAGGCAGGAGAATTGCTTGAATCCAGGAGGCAGAGGTTGAAGTGAGTGGAGATCATGCCACCGCACTCCAGCCTGGGCGACAGAGCAAGACTGTCAAAAAAAAAAAAAAATTATAATCTCAACCTAATTTTGGAGAAGATATATGTAGAATTACTTTTGAAGAGATTTATTGATTCCTGAACCAGCAAGATTTAATCATACAACATTAACATTTTAAGGAACAAATATTTCAATTAAAAGAAAAGGTAAGTTTAGTTAGCCAAAGAAAAGATATATAGATTTGAGAAGTACAGTGTGATAACTTGTCAGTGCTTATATAAACATTATCCATGGGATGAGGTTTGCTGATTCAATAACAGAAAAACCTTAGTACCAGTGACATCTGTAAAATGTTAATACTGACAGGAATGGACATTTCTGCCTATCTTAGCCCAATACATTATATATTCAAATCACATAACTGTTATAAATCCATGTCACTCATGCAGTTTTTTTTTTAGTAAAATAAAGCTTCTTTCATGGCTTCCTTTTATAAAGATAAGATGCAAGGGGTCTTTTTGGAACATTTATGCATAATAATATTGATTTATTTTCATTTGAAAGAGTTCTTTTCCAAAAAAAAAAAAAAGACTCAATATGAATGTTACCCAAATTCTATAAAGTAAGAAATGTTTTAATTTTAAAACAGTAGGAAGGACATAAACACAGAATAACTCATTTAAATTTAGTACACTTAGCTTTATGAAAATTCACTATATAATTGCACTCATTTTTCCCTATTTTGGAACAGACGCATATGTTTATTTTCAAAAATTGGCAACTGATACTTGCCATTGTTTAAGAACAAGGTTGAATGACACTCCTGTATAATCTCACAGGGTCGCGACTCATAGCACTCCTCGCACTGTATTATAATGGCCTGTTCACTTGTGTACTGGATTTGCATTAATTTAGAATCATAGTCAGAGGACATTGTGTTTTTATTTTTGTAAATGATAAAATCTCATGTTGACCTTTAACAGGGTGAGTTGTCAGAGAAAACTTCTTCTAAATGATTTTGGTAGGAACATTTTTGTTCTTAGGGATGTAAGATGATTCCAAATGGCATGCTTTATTTCAGAAAATGTGGGCATATAACCTTTGATCTTTAAAGTGACCATTTCTGAGCTGCTCATTACTCATCATCCCATGCCTACTACCCCCACCACTACTTAAATGTGTGTTTGCCTTTAGGCTACTAGAACAGTGCTACCGGCCTTTTCTCAAGCTCCCAAGACAGAATATCTACTTGTTTCACAGGCACGTGCCATCAAATGCCTCAAAAACCCTTCTGGATTGTGCAGGAGTGAGGCACAGGTTGCTGCCACTAGTGGAAGTCTGTCACTGATTCCACTGTCTATACTGGATATGTCATTTCTAATCCCTCCAACTCCCTCATTCCATCATCAGCAACCCAGCCTCATTTCCTGAATGAGTTATTCCATGTGATTAAAAGTCTTGATAGTTCTCCTCAGTAGAAAAATGAAGGTAATAATTCCCTGGACTAATATTTGAGTTTCATTACGCTTGTAATGGTGGGAAGGCTGGAGTAGAAAAGGAGTTGAAGAAACAATTCTCATAATTTCATTTTTTTTCTGAGTGTCCTACAGGAGTGACAGAAAGCCAGAAATTATTATTTGATTAAATCATTTTTCTATATTTGTCTATCTCCCTATTATACCACAAGCTCTTTGGTCCAGGGACATTTTTCCCTTTACCAGTTTTTAAAGGCCTGCTTAGAAATTGGAACATAGAAAATGCTCAAAAAATTGCATGAACCCGGGAGGCAGAAGTTGCAGTGAGCCGAAATCACCCCACTGCACTCCAGCCTGGGTGACAGAGCGAGACTTTATCTCAAAAAAAAAAAAAAAAAAGAAAAGAAAATGCTCAAAAAATATTTGCTCAATGAATGAATAAACTTGTGAAACAGCGTAGCTTTAAAGTCAATGCCACTTAGTATCAGCAGAGTATATGGATTTCCTATGGAAATTTCTGGATAGACTATAAGTACCAAGTCCCCTCAGCATTTACATTCATCAATGTAAATTTTAAAGTAGTAAGAAATTTGTGTGTAGATGTCTTTGACAAAATGGTTCATTTGAATCCATTCCTGAAGCACAGGTTAATGCTTAAATACTGCCAAATTAACTTTCTAAAACATGAACTATTAAGGGACAGATTACATCCACTGACATCTTTTCAGGTGCCATGTGCTTTTTATTTAGAGAATTATATAACTGCTGTTTAATATGCCTTATATATTTTTTTCTGTCAATTAGGCTTCTGAGTCTATTCTATGAGCATTTGCATAATGTTGCACTTGTGAGTGATGTGGTTAGTTTAGTTAAAGCAGGCTAGCTATACATCCAACATTCAAGGTCCCCTTTCAATGTTGTGGATTTTTCACTAAGCAATGGTTATCCCATCAAATCTATGCTTCCTAGCTTGGGCTACCATTAGATCTTGGCCATGTATTTGACTGTATATTTGACCAAGGTTCAATAAGTAGAGTGGTTGTAAAAGTGATGATCACCACTCCGAGGCCTGGCCACAAAACTCCAATGCAAATCTCTTTTCTGATCCCTTTCCAGCTGAGTAGAGTGAGTATAGCCCCCAACACCATTTGGAAGAGAGAGAGAGCCTCTGTCACTCTAGAACATGGACAACTGCATAGTGGAAGGCCACCCACTGACCTGCTCAGCCACCATCTCACAGAATAAGGAAGACAATCCTCCAGCCATAACACATATTCCCAGAGTATTTTTTACATCATTAGCATATACTTCAAGGGTTAAATCAGTTCACTATGGTAGACAGCTCCAGATTCCTGATGTACCTCACAGGGAGGAAATCATCTTTATTAGAAATTAACAACTAGGTCTAGAGTGGAAAAACATCAAATCTTACTCAAATCAAAATCAACAATCAGGTCCAGAGTGGAAAAAAATCAAATCTCAATCACACCTTACTTTTGGTGGCTGTTTAGTGAACCACCAAACAAGGCTTGTCTCAAAAATTTGTAGAGAAAAAACAAACAAACAATTTAAAAAAAAAAACTTTTGTATTTGCTGAATAATCCTAAAACTAGCAATGGTTATGTGATACTGTATTGACAATAGCTTTAAATGATCAAAAATGGTTTCAGAAGCAGATGTCTCACTATAAAAATGGAGCACAAAGTGAATGAGCAAAACTGATGCTGTGCTACCAATGAACACAGGAAGAACAGCGGTCCTGAGAACAGTGTCCCCCAGGTGCCCTCAGCAGAGCAGCTTTCAACGAACTGCGCTCTGGTGTTTTACTACCATCAGAAGTGAAGGACCATTATGTGAGCTGTGCTGTGAAATCTGAAAATACCACTCCAGGGGGTGTTTTTTGGAAGTGAGTTCATGCCACATCACAGCATATACTTTAAAAGGACCCTTGGGGGGAAAATTCTTTTCAGGTATAAAAATCAGAAATAGTTGTACTTTTCCTGAAAAACTGGCTTGCCTTTCTTCTACGGATATTAAGTATTGTGTAACTGATCTTGTTTGCTTCCTCCCTTGTAAGAAAGCTTAGAGTCAATTTACCCGTTCATCTCTAGCAGGCTTAGCTGCCCCGCACGTTGCATTTTTGTGGGGAAAAGCTCACTAAGGCTTTATCTTATTTTTTATGGCAAAACCATATGTTAATATTTCTTATTTCCCCATTTCCTTGATTAATTTTCCATGCCATGGTATCCTAGCTCTTTATAGTCTCTCAAAACACAGTCCAATTTAAACATATGAATGTATCTTCTCATAGAGGCTCAGAATTCATAAGCTATTTACATTAATTAAATATTCCAGATAAATACAGCAAATTGACAATATAGTTCTTTAAGCGTTATATTGCACCAGAAAATATACAAATGATAAAATAAATAAATTCAACCTTCATGAGAATCTTGACATGTTCTGTTAGTGCAAAATAAAAAATAAAATGCTAGCTACCAGCATTTCATTCATAAATCTCATCTAGCCATTAGGCAATTTCTTTCTTCAATTGTTTTGTCTAAACAAGTTAACTGAGCTCAGAAAACCAAATAAGTTAAGATTCAATTGAGGTATATGTCTTAAGCATCAAATACCATATAAAACAAAGCAAGCTTAGGATAAGCAATCCAAGAGCCAGAGGCAAGTTCTTAAGATGAATTTCTCCCTAAGCCAGAGAGAAATAAGAGGATTTTTCTTTTAAGCACCAGGAAGGGGCAGTGGGGAGACCTGCAAGACAAGTTTACACATCCCCAAAGGTTTTTAGGCTTCAGTCATAATCATGCAATGCATAGGCAGTAATATAAGCCCAGTTTACACTATTTCTAAGCCATTAATGCTTTTATGCACTGTAAAAAACACTGGAGAAAGAACATACTAAAAACATGAGAAGTTGAAAATATTTGCTCAATTGTGTAACTGTTGAATTGCACATATTGATTGTAACTGTTTATTTTGAATGCATCTTCTACTGAGAATAGAAAAGTATGGGGTAATAAATACTTACATAAATATTTCCTTCTATAGAGTACCACAGAGGAAAGGGTAAGTAGGCACAGCTTTCTAGGATGAAATTTTCCCAGTGATCTCTACTTTGCTTCTTACTATTGCTCTGAGGGCTTTGTCACTAGGTGCATATCAATTCCATTTCCCCTTGGTTTAGCTAAGGAACATTTAAAATTCTCCAAATGATTCTTACTATTAAATTGAAGGAACGTAATACAAAGTGAAATAAAGTATAAATACAAAAAAGCTTCAAAAGCCCAGGAACATAACTGATAGCAGGGGAATCCGTTTCTTTTCACTTCAAGATAAAATTTAAACAAAAAGCAAAAATAGATCTGGCAAGTAAAAGTTTACAAGTTTCTTCTCCTTAAAATCCCCCAAAGGTTTTCACTTATTACAGTAAAACTCCTTTTTCAGTGTTTCATAAACTGTCTCCAGCACACCTCTCTTGCCTTCCCCAAATGTTCTGTTCTTGTTCGTTATTTTGCCTTGTCAGCTGTTCCTTCTCTGAGCAGAAATCCCTAC
Source organism: Pongo pygmaeus (assembly GCF_028885625.2). NCBI lineage: Eukaryota > Metazoa > Chordata > Mammalia > Primates > Hominidae > Pongo > Pongo pygmaeus. The sequence goes on from NC_072376.2 coordinate 188,686,723, forward strand.
AACTTCTCCCACCAGAAAAATGTCAAGTCCAGAGCAAATGGCCCTTCATCAGAGATGACGTTCCACAATAAAGGTAACTGCTTTTTTATATCACCATTTTGGGAATATAATATCCATATTTATTTACCTCCTCATTATAGTGGTTTTTTTCAGTAGTTGCTCTAAGACTGCCCGACGGAACATTAAGCTCATTGGGCCAGATATGGATTTTTTGTATTCTCAGGAACTAAGAAACTAGCCGATCCATAGTAGCATGAAATAATCTATTTAATTAATAAAATTGGCATTTCGAATACTTAGTCTTTGAATCCTAATACAGTTTTTTAATCTTACAAATATTTTTCTACTACTTACATTTGTACTGGTGAGTTACTCATATTACGACGGGAACTTTGAATACTTCTATCCCTCAAACACTATACATAGGTTCTAAGAAAGCAGAATATTTAGTCATTTGTTTTACACTCAGGAGAAATAATTTTCTCAGTGGCATAGTCAATTTGAGTAAATAATCATGTTGAAGATTGTTCTGCCCAGAATCAGGAATTTATTAAAGTCCACTCAGGAAAAATTGCAGTCGCAATATGTATTGAGTTAGTTTTATTAGCAAATCAAATATTAAGTTATCTGATCTTGTAATGTACCTTAAAATTTCAAAGCCCATTGTAATCACATGTATAGCTCTGACGTATTGAGAATTTAGCCGTAAATCAGAAAAACAGACAAAAGCAGTACCTACCAAGACTTATACTTTATACTTATCTGGATTTTATCTCCAAAGTGGTATCATGATTTTGATTTGTTGAAAGTTCTTTTGGATTTATCTGTCATGTAGGACTGAAGAGCATAGTGAAATTAATTAATAAAGTCCTGTTGTTGAATTCTGATTTTGTTATGAGCTAAATGGTCTTGGGTGTTATAATTAAAATCTCTGAATCTTAGTTTGATCACATATAAAATTGGTATCATAATTATTGCTTTTAAGCATGTTGAAGGTTAAATGAGATAATTTGTATACAAATGTATATAAAGTTTTAATATTTGTAAGAACAAATTTATCTTTTCTACCTAAAAGCATTTTATTAGTGTAATTCTGGCTTCAGGACAAGATCTGAGCATGAAGATCTGTATGTGAGTGAGGGATGTTTCATTTTCACTTAGCAGAAGACCTCACTAAGGGTAGCTTAAACAATTAGGTTTATATTTTTCATGGTCTAGAGCAAGAAATAAGGCATAGTCTATTTTTGGCAGATGCAAATCTAGGCATCAGTCTTGTGGAAAGCAGTGGTACCAGCTGCATCTGTCTTTAGCAAGAAAATAAGACTTCCACTTATGTCCAATGGGCTGGAACAGGGGCACACGGTTAACCCCAGTTGCAAAATAATTCAGGAAACTGGACATCTCATCTTCTATTATTTGAAGTGGGATATAGCAAGGGAGAAGGGTATTAGAAATAGCCTTTCAGTATTTCTCTCACTTTTCCACTGTGATATTAAAATGTTAATAAAATGCTAGTCGTAGAGACAACTAAATGCATAATATGATCAATTTGCTTTCAATTCAAAGCAAACACTAACTCTCAGTTAAGTTTAAACTGTAGGCAGGAAGCAGAGAATACACTTGATTTCACTTCTCTTAGCTCCTTATTAAATAAAAATATACAAAATGTACTTTGTTTTTTCCCTTCACTGTTTGTGTTGTGTGTCTGAAACATGGTCAGGCCCATTTGTTTCTAGTTGAATTTACTTTCCCCTTAATTGTTTATTACCTTTCCCCATAATTGCTTATTAAATTCATTTTGTGTGTATGTGAAATATTAATATGATCCCCAAATGCAGAATGTTAAAAATGGTATACTCAAAGAAGTGTCCTGCTGACAGCCTTTCCTCTGTTCTAATCTTATCTTCTCTATCCGTTTCCCACCTACTTTCTCTAAATAAGTAATCTCCTTAGTTTCTGATTTGTGCTTCTATGTGTTTTGTACAAACGAGCAAAGACATATGCTTTTGGTTTGGGTTTGATTTGTTTCCCATTTTCTATCTGACTTTTGGTCTTGTCCTCAACTCAACATTATTTATTTGGATCATTAGCTCTTAATCTGTGATAAGTGTTGTAAATATTGTCTCCCAGATGTCCCAATATCATCTCTTGTTAACAATCTCCTGAACTTGCTTAAAGCTTTTCTTTTCCTATGCAACTTTTATCTTTTTAAAATATGTAGTCGATTTTTTTATCAGACTTTTAAAATTACATTTGGATTTTAAGTCATCACTAGAAAACTTTTATTTACACAGAGGCGGGAGGACTACCTGAGGTCAGGAGTTAGAGACCAGCCTGGCTAACACGATAAAACCCCGTTTCTACTAAAAATACAAAAAATTAGCCAGGCGTGGTGGCATGTGCCTGCAATCCCAGCTAATCAGGAGGCTGAGGCAGGAGAATTGCTTAAACCTGGGTGGCGGAGGTTGCAGTGAGCCAAGATTGCACCATTGCACTCCAGCTTGGGCAACAAGAGTGAAACTCCATCTCAAAAAAAAAAAAAAAAAAACGAAATGCATACTAGTTTTCTGCTAATACTTGAATTATTTAATTTTTACATTTAAATCCATTATCTTGAAACCACTTATATTTTAAATCAAAGATCAAGTATCAGAAATTTGAGATTTATGTAAAATACATCTTTTATACTAATTTTTTTTAGTGTTTCTAATTATTTTATTTAGTGTTCCATTTATTAATACACATTTAAGAAAGATTGGTGGAGAGTCACAGATACAAATATATGTTCTAATAGTGCCACTTCAATCCAATTTGTAATAGGATAAATAAAGAAATATAAAATATACCAGAGCTATTAGTTTTTATCTTTTCATACATCTAAAAATTTCACCTAAAAAGAATCAAGAAAAAGAAAACTCAATAAAATGATATTATTTTAAAACATTTTCCAGTTTATCATCTTTTAATGCATGTGACAAATTTTTGTACTATTATTTAAACTTGTCTTAAGGTATTTTAAAATAATAGCATACAAGTTAACAGATACTACTGCAGAAATGAGGCTACAGTTTCTCCTTTGATTTCTTAGTACCAATTTCATAAGATAAATATATACTTCAATAATCTTTAAAAGATAATCATTGAATATAATATATCATGCTATTTCAAAGTAATTTAGGTTAGGTGCTTTTAAACTTGAAATTACTTATATTTTAAAATATTCAGTGATATTTGAGAAATGCACAGTAACATCATATTGAATGGGGAAAAGTTGAAAGCGTTCTCCCTAAGAACTGGAATAAGACAAGGATGCCCACTTTCATCACTTCTATTCAACATAGCACTAGAAGTCCTAGCCAGAGCAATTAGGTAAGATAAAGAAATAAAAGGCATCCAAATTGGAAAAGAGGAAGTCAAACTATCCCTGTTTGCAGATGATACGGTCTTATGCATAGAAAATGCTAAAGACTCCTCCAAAAGACTCAGATTTAATCAATAAATTCAGAAAAGTCTCAAATTACAAAATCAATGTACACAAATCAAGAACTCAATCCCATTTAAAATGCTAAGAAAAAAATAACTAGGAAAATACTTAACATAGAGGTGAAAGATCTGTACAAGGAGAACTACAAAATACCCATTAAAAAATCATAGATGACAGAAATGGAAATATATCCCATGCTTATGGATTGGAAGAATCAATATTGTGAAAATGACCACAGTGCCCAATCTGTAGATTCAATGCAATTCCTATCAAAATACCAACATCACTCTTCACAAAATTAGATAATCCTAGTATTTATATGGAACCAAAAAAGAGCCCAAATAGCCAAATCAACAAGAACAAATCTTGAGGCATCACATTACCCAACTTCAAATTATAGTGTAAGGCTGTGGTAACCAAAACAGGCTGATGTAGGTATAAAAGTAGACACATAGACTTACGGAACAAAATAGAGAATCTAGAAATAAAGCCAAATACCCATAACCAGCTAATCTTTCACAAAGCAGACAAAAACAAAAACATATACTGAGGAAAGAACAACTCTATTGAATAAGTGGTGCTGGGAAAATTGGATAGCCATATGTAGAAGAATGAAACTGGATCCCTATCTCTCACCACATACAAAAGTTAACTCAAGATGGATTAAAGACCTAAATCTAAGATCAGATACCATGAAAATTTTTGAAGAAAACCTAGGAAAAACTCTTCTGGACATTGTCCTAGGCAAATAATTTATGACTAAGACCTTAAAAGCAAATGCAACAAAACACAAATAAATAAATGAGACTAAATTAAACTAAAAATATTCTGCACAGCAAAAGAAATAATTAACAGAGTAAACAGGTAACCTATAGAATGGGAGAAAATATTTGCAAGCTAGACATTTGACAAAGGACTAATATCCAGAATCTACAAGGAACTCAAACAAAGCATCAAGAAAAAAATAAATAATCCCACTAAAAAGCGGGCAAACAACAAGAACATATATTTCTCAAAGGAAGATATACAAATGGCCAAAAAAAGTTTAAAAAATGTTCAACATCAGTAATAATCAGGGAAATGAAAATTAAAACCACAATGAGAAACCACCTTACTCCAGCCAGAACTGCCATTATTAAAAAGTCAAAAAACAATAGATATCTGTGTAGATATGGTGAAAACAGAACATGTGTACACTGCTGGTGGGAATGTAAGTTAGTAAAATCTCTCTGGAATACAGTAGAGAGATTTATCAAAGAACTAAAAGTAGATCCACCATTCAAACCAGCAATCCCACTACTGGAATTATGCAGTAACAACACAAAGGTACATAAGTTATTATATAAAAAAGATACCTACACTTGTACGCTCATAACAGCACAAGTCACAACTGAAAAGATATGGAATCAGTCTAAGTGCCCATGAACCAATGAGTGGATAAACAAAATGTTGTATCTATATATTTACATACCATGGAATACTACTCAGCCATGAAAAAAATAAAGTAGTCTTTTGCCTTGACTTGGAACTGGAGGGCATTATCCTAAGTGAAGTAACTCAAAAATGGAAAACCAAATATCTTATGTTCTTACCAATAAGTAGAAGTTAAGCTACAAGTACTCAAAGGCATGCATAGTGATATAGTGGACACTGGAAACTCAGAAGGAGGGAGAAGGCAGGGTGGGAAGAAGGATGAAAAGTAACCTATTGGCTACAATATACACTATTTAGGTGATAGGTGCACTAAAAGCCCAGACTTCACTACTACACAATTCATCCCTGTAACCAAAAACTGTTTGTACCTCTTAAACTACTGAAATTTTTAAAAAAATAAATAAAAGAAATAAAGTACCCAATGAATGATCCATAATACATGAATATCTCTAAATGATATGTATTAAATAAAAGCAAAGGTGCAATATTATCTTGTTTTCATTGGACACTACTAGAAAAAACTGAAAATAATAATAATTACACAAATGCTAATGTAGACTTCATTTTATCCACATGGACTTAACCCCAAAATCATATAATTCTGTAGAAATGCAGAGTTTACATTAGTGATGATGAAAGGTGATGTCATAGAAAGACTTTTAAGGCTGGGCATGGTGGCTCACACACTTTGGGAGGCCTAGGCGGGTGGATCATACAGCCAGGAGTTCAAGACCAGCCTGGCCAAGATGGTAAAACCCCATCTCTCCTGAAAATACAAAAATTAGCCAGTGTGGTGACGTGCACCTGTAATTCCAGCTATTTGGGAGGCTGAGGCAGAGGAATCAATTGAACTCAGGAGACAGAGGTTGCAGTGAGCCAAGATAGCACCATTGCTTTCCAGCCTGGGTGACAGAGCAAGACTCCATCTAAAAAAAAAAAAAAGAAAAATCTTTAAAATGTGATCCTTGTGTTTAGGGCTTGGGAAAGGGGTTATAAAAATTATAAACAATATTACATCAAACTGAAAATCATTTTAGATAATGATTACTCTTTTTTCCGATGAAATAATGAAATGAACTAAAAAGTCTAGATTTTTGTTCATCTGTAAATCATGTTTCTACCCATATACTATTTATTCCACTACTTTCCAAATAGCCATATCTCAATTTAAGGGGTATAATTCATATCTTAAAAAATGAAAATGCCTTCAGAGAAAGCATTGCATAAATTGTATACAGAAATTAGTAAGAAAATGTTTGTACAGCATTTTGTGCTTTAACAGATATGAAATATTTGAATATTGTCTCTACACGATTTCTCTTTTCAGTGCAGTCCAAAACATCAACTTTAAGGTAAGCCATGATGCATAATTTTGCTGCTGGCAAAATAGCAAAGGTTATATTGCACTTTTTACATTTTAAGTTGGTAGATTTCCCAAGCCAGTTCACCTACGCTGAAGTTTAATAAAATAAATGCTCAGATTGTCTACCACTGTAAGATGCAATCATGATGGCTTGAGATAAATTTTAGTCTGGAATTAAAATCTTTTATTTATTCTCAATTACCCCAATAACTGTGGGGGAAGAAACTAAAATGTAAAGTTATGTATAATAATTTGACCATCTTAGCAGAGTTAACTCTGGAATCACTGAGCAGTGCCATTGATATTGCTTGTTGTGAAAAAACCATATGCAGTCTTATATGTACTTGAAAAAAAATCTGGTATCAGTGACATTACCATTGATGGCCTTATTTTTCCATGCAGATGCTTGGAAATTTTAAGTATTCCAAAAGCATTCCATAGTCCCACCTGGCCCAATATGTAAATTATTGATTTAGTAAAACTGTTACATGAGAGAAGTTTGTGTGCTCATAAAGTATATATTCATGGTAGGTAGTAGTTCAATTAAGGGACATATCAACTATAAGATAAACATTTTTAACCATATACTTATGCTATCAAAATGAGTCTATTGTTCTAATTACCTAACCAGTTGTTTGCTCCCCCTTTTAATTATAATTTTGACATTTGACATTGTTAGCTACTTTTTTCTTTTTTTTTTTTTACTTTCAATATTGGCTAATTTTGGTTTTCCTGATATATTTCCACCAGCACAGTATTTTGTCCAGAATGACTGAATTTTCACCAAGAAACCTGATAAATATCTTGATCCACAACTTCCTAAATATCTAATAAATTGAGCTTGCACTGAAATTTTGATATAAAAGTTACTCCTTCCTTACCCTAAAGCACTGTTTAATCATATAACAAGAGAAACAATCAAGATGAGAAATGATTCATTTTTTAAAAAAATTCAGTAGTTTTGTATTGAGATATTCTATTTACATGTTTGTTCATTCATTCTGTAAATATTTATTGAGTGCCTATTATATGCCAAACACTGGACTAGGTATTGGGGATATGATATGAATTAAGAGCAAATGTCCCTGTAAGATGCTGAAGTTACCATCTGATTAAAAACAATACGAAGATGGTGCAAACATAATTGTGTTTTTTTTTGCATTGTTGAAATTTGCCGTTTGATATTGGAATACATTCTTCAACAAATGTGGTTATATATCATTTTAATGAGCACTTCTTGCTTTTTTTTTGATAATTACTTATTACTTGCTGTTTATTTTATACTTATTTTAGACTATGGAAATGATGTTAGATAAAAAGCAAGTTTGGGTGATTGTCTCATTTCAGTTCAGAATGGGTCATAAAGCACAAAGACAACTTGCAACATCAACAACACATTTGGCCCAGGAACTGCTAATGAACCTACGGTGCAGTGTCGGTTCAAGAAGTCTTGCAAAGAACGTGAGAGCCTTGAAGATGAGGAGCGTAGTGGCCAGTCATCAGAAGTTGACAATGATCAATTAAGAGCAATCATCGAAACGGATCCTCTTACAGCTACACAAGAAGTTGCTGAAGAAATCAATGTCAACCATTCTATGGTCATTTGGCATCTGAAGCAAATTGGAAAGGTGAAAAAACTTGATAAGTGGGTTCCTCATGAGCTGAGCAAAAAAAAAAAAAAATCGTCGTTTTGAAGTGTCATCTCTTATGCTACACAACAATAATTAAACCATTTATTGATCAGACTGTGATGTGCAATGAAAAGTGGATTTTATAAGACAACCGGTGAGGACCAGCTCAGTGGTTGGACTAAGAAGAAACTCCAAAGCATTTCCCAAAGCCAAAACTTGCAACGAAAAAAATGTCATGGTCACTGTTTGGTGGTCTGCTGCCGGTCTGATCCACCACAGCTTTCTGAATCCTGGCAAAACCATTATGTCTGAGAAGTATGCTCAGCAAATAGATGAGATGCACCAAAAACTGAAACACCTGCAGCCAGCATTGGTCAACAGAAAAGGGCCCAATTCTTCTCCACAACAACTCCCAACCACACGCCATACAGCCAATGGTTCAAAGGTTGAACAAATAGGGCTACAAAGTTTTGCCTCATCCGCCATATTCACCTGACCTCTCGCCAACAGACTAAAATTTTTTCAAGCATCTCAACAACTTTTCGTAGGGAAAACGCTTCCAAAACCAGCAGAATGCAGAAAATGCTTTCCATGAGTTCGTCAAATCCCAAAGCATGGATTTTTATGCTACAGGAATAAACAACTTATTTCTCATTGGCAAAAATGTTTTGATTGTAATGGCTCCTATTTTGATTAATAAAGATGTGTTTGAGCCTAGTTATAATGATTTAAAATTCACGGTCCAAAACTGTTATTACTTTTGCAACAATCTAATATTAAATCAATGATTCTTCAAACCAACTATACAATTAAAGATGATGGATATATTCTTAGAAGAAAAGTAAATTACAACAAAATAAAGCAGTATGATTTAGATTTACAGTTCAGGGAAAGCTTCACATATATGCATAATTTCTATTCATGTTAACTCATGTTAATGTTTATATATATACATGTGTGTATATATAAAACTGTGTATTGTATATCGGTGTGTATGTGTATATATTATATATAGATATGTATATATGTGTATATATATACATATAATACACACACATACACGTGTATATATTATAGATATGTATATATGTATACACATATATCTAATACACACACATACACATAGGGACATTAACATAAGTAGGATTTAAACAAGCATAGTTGAGGGGAGGTGGGGTGAAATAAAGATACAGAAAATGCAAATAGTCTGAGCCAGAAAGAATTGACAGAAGGCTAGTGTGGCTGCTGAACAGAGAGAGACCAAGCAGGAAGGAAGTTCTGGGTGGAGTAAAAAACAAGACTATGCAAAGCTTTATCAGCTACATCAAAGAATTTAGATTTTATCCTAATATAGTGGGAAGGTTTTGAAGGATCCTAAATAGTGACACAACAGGTTCCTTCGGGCTGCAATGTGTAAAATTGTTAAGGTGGGTATGGGAGGTAATTATGTAAGTGGGGAATTCAGGTAGAAGGCCTTCACAATAGCATAGACAAAACTGCTGATAGGTTGGCCAAGAGAACTGCCTTTTTACACAGAAAAAGTGAATAGACGCAAGACATTTTTTAGGGAGGACAGGCTATTGTTGTGAATTGGTGGGAAGTGAAATAATTTTAGGCAAGAGCCACTGGCTGGATGGATATTTTATGACACACACTGGAGGTGGAAAAGATTTGCAGGGACACAATGAGGAGTTTAGTGCATTCTTGTCTAATTTGAGAGGGATGTGAGCATCTGGTGGAGATGTCATGGGGGAAATTAAACGTCTAAGTCTTAAGTCAAAAGAGAAGCTTGAGATTTACATGTGGATTTCTCTGACATCTAGTTATTGGAAGTCAGGTAATGGATGATATTACCTAAATTAAGAGTATTGATTGAGAAAAGAAGCCTCTTTATACCAAACAAAAAGAAACCTAACATATAAAATAAAGATTTTCAATGATTTCTATGTATAAACTTTCCCTGGAGTAACTGATGTCATGTAGTCCTATTTCTATTCACAGAGTCTGATTTAGACATTATGGAATAGAACCCAGAAATATGTATTTAAATATTTGTTATAATTCTGATGCAGTTGTTTCCTGGTTCAGCATGAGGGGAAAAAAGGGAAGCTGAAAAAGGTATTGCATAGTTATATGTGTAATCCCTTATATTAAAAAAAAGAAAACTAAGAATCAATAGAAAAAAAGTGACAAAAAAATGAGCCTGGAGAAGCAAGCAGGGATCAAATTCTGCTGGATCTTGTCGGCTATAATAAGAATTTGGGACTTTTTCTTTACAATCATAGGAAGGCATAAAAGGCTTTAGGCATAATTGATATGACTAGTTACATGTTGTAGAACAATAACAAAAAAAACTGGTTGTAGAGTAGAGATTTGTTTTCAGGAAGAAGACTGAACATGAAGGGACTGGTTAATAGTAGCAGTTGTAGTATTAAGAAACTATGGTAATTAGAAATAGGATGGTGATGATAGAGATAGGAAGAATATGGAATTCAAGGGAATGTAGAAAGGAAATTAGTGAGTACCTGGTGATCTATACGATGTGAAAGGTGATAAAAGTTAGATAAATGTCAGGGTCAGTTTAGCCAACCGTTTCCAGCCTGTCTGTTTATGGAAGATGGAATTCATCACAGCCAATGAGAAACACTGGAGTAGAGCCTGGCTTTCGGGATGATGGGTGTAAGTGGGAGGATCCTGAGTGTTGTTTCTAATGTGGTGAACTTGAATGAGATACTACAATGAAGATGTTAAAGAGGACTCACAGGGTAGAGTTGTAAATGTATTAATGTGGAGACAGTAACTGAAGTCATGGGTGTGTATGTGTGTGTAAGATCATCTATGTAGAAGAAATAGCATGAAAAAAAGAGAAGGTCCTATTGTGCTACAGTCAAGAACAAAACTGCATCACTGATGATTACTGCATATCATATTAGGCTTAGTCATCTGGAAAATTAGAAAGAATTATAAAGACTAGCCATAGAAATGCTCATTTTGAATAATGTACATGACAGAAATATGAATTAATACTGAGAATTTTATCAGAATCACTCAAAGCCAGTTATTTGTCTTCAGTAGTATGAATTGCCATGGGAAAAGGCACAGTGAGCAAAACTGTTTAAATTATTATTTTTTTCAATGTCTTATCTATCTGATGTACTGAGGTGATACAGTATGGCTTTGTGTCCACACCCAAATCTCATCTTGAAATGTATCCCCACGTATTGAGGGAGGGTCCTGGTGGGAGGTTATCGGATCATAGGGGCAGTTTCCCCTATGCTGTTCTAGCGATAGTGAGTGAGTTCTCATGAGATCTGATGGTTTTAAAGTGGCACTTTCCCCCTCACTCTCTCTCTCTCTCCTGCCAACTTGTGAAGAAGGTGCCTGCTTCCCCTTCACCTTCTGCCATGATTGTAAGTATCATGAGCCCGCCCCAGGCATGGGGAACTGTGAGTCAATTAAACCTCTTTTGTTTATAAATTACCCAGTCTCAGGTAGTTCTTTATAGCAGTGTGAAAATGAACTAATACATGTGCGTTACAAATCGTCTTGACCTCACACGTAACTGAGAAACTTTTTTAATATGTATGACATTTTTATTACAATTTGTTAACTTCTTAATGATGGCATGTATGCAAGTGTATGTCCCCAACTTGAATATGAATCTATTTGTGCCAAGGATCAGATTATTTGATTCTTTGAATCTTTTGAAATACTTGGCTTAATTCTGGTCATGTAATTAATATGCATTAATGGATTTTTTTAGATAAAAACTATTGGAAGTAAATGTAATAAATCAAAAATGACACAGATTTCTCTTTTGGCTTAAAGATGTAAATTCAAAGAGCCAACAGCCAAATTGCCTCCTGGTGCTACAGAATCTGATGTGAAGTTGAACAGTGGGAAACTTCTGAATAATAAAATGAAGACTTTAACTTTAAAAATCAGATCTTGTTATAATTATCTATTCCACATAAGGGAAAATACATTTTATTGATGTAATTCCGCTTCATTTATATTACATTTAATAAAGAATAAGCATGAATAATTACTAAATAATTTTACTCTTTAAGAAAAATAAAAGAGTATTTACAAAAGAATGTTAAACTTTATAAAATACTCTACCTATTTTAGGCTATGTGTTCTTTATTTGGGTTAAAAACAATACTAAGATAATGCGTATATGACTAAAGACACCAAGACAATAACAAAGGATATGCCATTTTCAAGGTCTTAGGTCCTCATTCTCAATTCAATTTATTATTTGGAGCCTATGAGAAATAAGGCAAAATGCACAAATCAGTATAATTTCCTACCTCATAGGAATTCTGAGAATAAAGGCTATAAATACAGGAAAATAATAATAAAAATGAAGAGAAGTTGGGAGGGAAAAGGAAAGGTAAATAGGAAAAAGGTAAGAAGTAGAAAAAACAAGAGAAGGTATTATGTTTTCTAGATTTAGTATCTTAGTTTGTCTGGTACTGGATATTTTCATCTGCATTATATGAATTGCATTCATTTTTAGATAAAAATACAGTTTCCAGGGAAATAAAAATTCTAGGCAGCCAACAGAATTCCTCACACTTTGAAGTGACTCTCAAGTAACCTGTTCAAGTCCATTAGAAGCTTCAGAAGTCCCCAGGTGTTCATTATTATATTACCATTCTTACCACATCTCCACTTTCTGGAGAGAGAAAATAGCTTAAGCAATTATAGAGAAAGTTGGAATAAGCTAAGGGATTGCCCTGCCATTCCAGACAACTTTAGACTAAAACTATGTCCCCAAATATTTGCTTCCTATAGTGAAACTTTATGGAATAGGGTGTTAAGACAATCTATTGAATTAATCTTTAAGTGCTTTGTCTCTTAAATATTTTTATTAAAATAATATTTACCCTCATCCTTTTAAATATTCATTATCTTTCCATCTTTCTCATTGCCTGTTCAATCTGTCAGTAAATTATGCATATATTGACATGATATTTTAGATATTGTGGATACAATTATGTCTCCTGTGCATCCAATCCTTTTTGCTAAGCAATATAGACCCTAAATCACAAGTAACACTGAAAGTAGAATTTGCACATCATCATAGTTTGTAGAACATTTTTATAAATAATATTTCATTTAAGAAAGACATTGCAGTGACTGAGACTCATTACTATAAAATTTTAACAGTATAAATTAGTCATTAATTACCAAAGTAAAATAGAACTAGGGCAAAATAAAATTTTACTTGATACCTGAATATTTTTCTTCATTTTTAACCTTCATTTCTTTGGATGTCAGAAAACATACTCTAAATTTTTAGTCCAAGACACTGACATCTTGGAAAATTCAAGTCTTGTGTCCTAGTCACAGTATGATTTAGCAAATCCATCTAAGGGGACGCATCACTATACTCCACCATTTCTTCATCCCAAGAATACACTTATGTGCTTAGAGTTAGCTAAGTTATAGAGAAGATTTGTCAGAGCTAACCTATACATGTTAGCAATACTTGATTAGTCACCCAGAATAAATCCATGATGCCAGCAAGCATCTATTGAGTTTATGGTATGGCTTCTCCACATAGGTAGTCTGCAAGAACACAGTGTGTGGTTACTACAGACTTATCTGATATATTTTCTCTTCATTCACATGTAAGCTCATCCCTGCTTATTTCCCTTATCTCGCTTCATATTCCCACAAATCACTCCAGAAACATCTCACTTTTCTAGAGTTCATTCATGGCTGCTGGTTAATACTCCCAAGAATTTCCGTTGGGCACAAGGGGAATGTATGACCCCTGGGAAGCCAGTGGATTCTTTGCTATAATCTCCCATCTGATTCTGCCACTCCACCACCTGTACCCCTCCCATAACCTTCTCATCTATCACAGGGATGGTTGCATCTACCACAGGTGCTGGTGCTCTATAAACTCCAGCTAAGATAGGAAATTCCCATATTTTTCTTCGCTTCTTCCTAATTCCTTAACCCCTGTCTCCCATTTCAATGCACGAGGTTGAAATAAGCCTGTTCAGAAGAGTCAAGAAAAACAGAATATACAGAAAGTTATCATTATGTCTGAGTCCCTTACCACTGACTTGAACATAGTAACCAGGGAAGAGCTAACCTCTGTGATGAAAAATGGGATAGAAAAATCCAGCCCCACAGTTTAGGCGACATGATCCTTTTAATGTTTCCTCTACATTAGTTTTCTCCTAATCCTTCTATTTTTCTCATTGCCTGTTCAATCTGTCAGTGAGAGCTGTGAAGTAGTATCTGGTGGCTCAGACTAGTAGAGAATGGCTAAGCACACCAGCTGCTCCTTAACATTCTTCTAAGAAACTCTAAGAAAACATTAACTTTAGAGCCCAATCCCCTTGTCAACAATAGCCAGCAATGCAGAGTTGCCTTGTCACAACCTGTCTGACCCCGTGTGAAAATCCATACGGTATGGAAAGAGCAATATATGTTGTCTACATGTTGACAGCAACCACATTTACACTTTCTAGAGATAAAGGAATAGAATAAGATTTTTTTAGAAGGTTAGTGCCAGAAAAGAAACTAAAGAATATCCATCTCCACATTCTCTTTTTAAATATTAGGAAAAGTTCCAGGGAGGTTACATGACATAACCAAAGACACAGACTGAGTTGACTGCAAGTTGAGACTAGTACAGTAAAGATCCTTAGGATTCTTTAATTAACACTTTTCTACTGAGTCACACTATTCTAAACCTAATAATGTATTCAATGCACTATCATTAAGGAATTGCTGAACAGACTGTTATCTTCTGTCATCATTATCACTCTTCAAGTATGGATTGAGGAAAAAATACTAAAGAAAAGATTTGCTAATTGCATACTCATTTCTAGGTGCAGGGTTAGGCTTGGAGGTGGGATGGGTCAGGAGAGCATAAGAAAGCACTAAATGGCAGCTCTTACCTTCATTTAGGAGATAAGTATTAATAGCCAGAGTATAAATAATAATTCAAGGAAGTAGAGAAGACACCCTAAGTGAATACTTAGGGTGTAGTTCACACCACTGAAATTCAGAAAGAACTGAAATCACTATGGTTGAAATTGTCTTGAAAAACTACATCCACAGGACAAGATCTCTGCGGTCTGGATAAGTAATGATAGTTAGATAAGCATGGCTTTATATAAAGGACTAGCACACACACGGCCATTTTAATTAAGCCTTCTAAAACACTGTCAGGTGGATTTGTACATGAATCTAAATTGGTAATGTAGAAGGGAAACTCTTTTCATGTTATAGTTCTTATCCATAGAAAAATAAATGAGAAAAACAAGAAAAGGATGAAAAGGAAATTTTGGACTAGATAATGTAAGAACTTGATGGAATATTGCCTCAGAGAAAAAGAGGAACTTTCTGCAAAGGCATTGAGAAGCTTCAGAGAGGGTCATTGGGTATTCATATACAAACTTTAGAAAAGATGGTTACAAGAGATCTTCTTTCTATTCCCTAAGTCCATTTAAGCAAACAACAAAGGAATTTTTTTATATATACTAGGAGAAAGGACATTTTAGTGGCTTCAGAAATATGTGAACAGTAAATCTTACTCAAAGTGATGGAAGAAATTAGCCCAAAGCAAAGAAAAAATAAAAGTCAACTGCAGCCCTGGTTTTACCTTTTGAAAGCAAAAAAAAAAAACCAAAAAAAAAACCTACAGTCTATTTTCTCTCTCTCTCTCTCTCGCTCTCTCCTTCTTTCCTTCTCATTTTCCCTTACACTCCTTTAGGAATATTATTTAATAATGCAAATAACATATTTAGAATATATGTTGTCATGCTGATAAATGACAAAAAAGTAAAGAAAAGAGACAGTATAATATAGCAGCAATACCTGCTGAAACAATGCTGCTGAAACATTAGTTTCAGATAAATCTGAATGCAAATGCTGATTCACCTACTTTCTATTTGTGTGATTTTAGGCTAATTAATCTCTCAGAGTTTTATATTACAGATATTATATTTGACATCTGTAAAATAGAAATCAAAATAATAAACTTTTCATATGGGAAAGTTTAAACTTTGTAAGGGGCTTAATGCACCTTTGAGCTAGTATGATAACACATAAATCTAATTATATTTATTTCCTCCACTGAAATCAATCAATATTTTATATTTTCTTTTCTGTATTATAAGAAGAGTAAATACTCACGAAATTTTGCAGTGTAGTAGATGCAGGTGAAGCTATGTATTGTTTAACCCATAGGTAGCAAAAGAGGCTATTTTTCTCTTGTTACACAAGTTAAAACAAATTAAATACCTTAAACTTATATAAATTATCTTATACTCAGTAAAACGAATGCCTTAGACTCTTCATTTTTTATCATGAAGAAAATAGAAACATGCAACTATTCTGAAATGTGCACAAAAGCACTTCAACTAAATCCAACACATCTCAGATTTCAGGGAAATAATGTGAATATTTTAGAAAGGGAAGTTCAATTTTCCAAAAAAGTTTTGCCCAAGATGCTTGTAAATTTACAAACATTATCTATGTTATTTCATATAATTTTATTCTGAGTAAAAATAAAACCAAGGGTAACATTTATCAACATCAAAAATCACTGACTCATCTTGTGAACAATGCACATATTGGAATGGTCAGTCCCCATTACTATCTTTCACATGATAAACACTCTATTTTTCTGAACTTCTAGAAACTATATATGTTTTATGGAATTTCATTACCAATAAAGAATATAAAGTGCCTATATCTGTGGAGCTTTGCAGTAATTGGTATACTTTATATTCAGGACTATAGTCAGACCAGAAAGAGCTGGGAATTAGGCAGAAAGAAAAATCTGAAAAAGAAGCCATGCAAATGTTTGTTTATATCCATTTACTCTGTCTAAGCAAACAAAAACTGATGAATAAACAAATAAATATAGTACCATGTTCAAGTTGAACTATATTTTAGAGGAAACAAAGAAAGCAACATTAAATGGCAAACAGTGCTGCTGTAGGTTTGCTATTCTTTAACCAGATTCACATATCCATGAATAAGATAAATGACATTTTCTGATGGAATTAAATCATCACACTTCTTGTTTCTCCTTAAACAGATTCAAACACGTAATTTAGAAATCCTACTAATCTAAATCAAGTAATACTTTGCTTTAAGCTCTAAGATATTATGTATCTTTCTAAAGTACCAAAACTGAATCTGTAAGTTAAACTACGCATGAAAGTAAAAACCAAGTGAGGCTAAATAAAATCAAACACATCACAAAATAATACGGTTTTCCAAAGTCTTTATATTCTTCTGGTAATGGACAGGGAAGTGCTTTGTAATGTGAAAAGTAACATAATTATATTAACCACTACTTAGTCTGTGTCTTTTTTCTCATTTTCATAACCTTTATTTTTCTTCTTTCTCTCTCTCCCTTTTCTTACTCATTTAACACACTGAATGCTCACTAACCTTCAGGCAGAGCACAGAAGAGAAAGCTATGCATCTCACCTAAAGAGATGTATTTGGTTATTTATTATACACATTTTCTATTACTGAAGGACCTCTTTCAGTCAGACTTGTTTCCATAGACAATTTATTAGGCATACAAGGAAATGTAAAATGATCAAAACACTGTTCTTTAACTCAACTCCGTGTATTTTCGATATGTCAAAATAATAAGATGCACCATTAAAGGACAGGGATTTGCAAATTCAGAAGACGTTGATGTTAAACTACATTATATTCTTGCTCATGATTCATGTAAATGATTCATGAAAATAGAAGTGTAAATGTGTTGTTCAAATGACTGATATTGTAAACTGAATCACTGCAGCTCAATGAATAATCTATGCAGCTCATTCAATAATCTATGCCTTCCTCAAAAATGGAGGCATATACTAGCAGTTATTATTTAGGGGTTAATTATCATGTTTCCTTTTTACTAAATACCTTCAAATTCACAAGAAGCTGGTTGATCTAAGCAGGTGGCCACGGGAACTCCCCATTTCCTCTCTGCCCTTTCAGACCTCCGCCTCCTATTCCTCAGGTAGCTACTGCCATATACCAGTCCTTGTTCCCAAGGACCAGTCCAGACTGGGTGGCACAGAAGAGGCAGGAAGGAGGACAGTAAACTGCAGAGCTGCTACTTTTCCAGTTTCCCACACCTGGTCTATTTTTCCAGACATCTCAAAATATCCATCCCTTAGATTATTTTTCGTTACTCACCTAAAAATCATCACCTCAGCCTCAAATTTGAGCATCGGCCATGAAGACTCTCAGTCCTGATTTCCTCTGAATATGCTTGGACTTTATTCGAATCATCCCTCCTCGCCTTGGAGCATTCATGGATGTATGTGTCAACACCTTAGGCCATGGCCCTAAAAGGTTTAGAAATTATGTTGTTGTTGTTGTTGCTGTTGTTGTTATAGTTGTTTTTCTTTAAATAAATAATTTTTCAGTTAAATATTGCTTATTTAAAAACTGCTTTTAACATTCTCTTTTTTAAAAATTCCTTTGATGATAAGACTATTTATAAAAGTTAAATTAAATCCAGCTGGGAGCAGTGGCTCATGCTTGTAATCCCAGCACTTTGGGAGGCTAAGGCAGGTGGATCACTTGAAGTCAGGAGTTCCAGAGTAGCCTGACCAATATGGTGAAGTCCCACTTATACTAAAAATACAAAAATTAGCTGAGCGTGATGGCATGTGCCTGTAGTCCCAGCTACTCGGGAGGCTGAGACAGGAGAGATGTTTGAACCCGGGAGGCAGAGGTTGCAGTGAGCCGAGATTGTGCCACTGTACTCCAGCCTGGGAGACAGTACGAGACTCTGTCTCAAAATAAAACAAAAGAAACAAAAGTTAAATTAAATCCAAAACAACCCTGGAAGACATAGAAAACCACAATAAGTTACAGCAATGGCATGAGATTAGAAGTAGCAAGAGCTGATCAAGCAGTGGGTCAAGGCTAGGCAACTGCAAGTAGAGGCAACTGGAATCAGCCACACTGGCTTGAACAATGCCACATCCGCACAAGATTACTGGCTTTCTAAGATTCAGTTACGAGACAGACTCTCTTCAGTAGGGTTTCTGCACTAAGAAACTCCTACGTTGGACTCTACAGAGAGACAAGTGTCCTGAGAGGCCAGAAAACCTATGATGACAATAAGAAATGAAAAGACACCTGCACACCCTACAAAAAGCCTTACTTCTTCTCCACAGCAACACCTTAAATCAGTAAGAAAACAATTATGCTCAATAACAGCATAGGAGTGAAGGATGTGGGCAAGAACTTTACCAAAAAGTAGCCCCTAAAACAAGTAAAGAAGATTAGTCCAATAATGAAAGCAGGACATAAAACTGCTGTTACTACCATTCCTACTACTGTTTGGTTTAAATTTATATTTCAAGTGTATTAGTGTCTCACATTGTACTAAGCATATTTTCTGCATAAACTCATTTTTTTTTTTTTTTTGAGACAGAGTCTCGCTCTGTTGCCCAGGCTGGAGTGCAGTGGCGTGATCCCGGCTTACTGAGCAAACTCTGCCTCCTGGGTTCACGCCATTCTCCTGCCTCAGCCTCCCAAGTAGCTGGGACTACAGGTGCCCACCACCATGCCCAGCTAATTTTTTTGTATTTTTAGTAGAGACGGGGTTTCAGTGTGTTAGCCAGGATGGTCTCAATTTCCTGACCTTGTGATCCGCCCACCTCGGCCTCCCAAAGTGCTGGGATTACAGGCATGAGCCACCACACCCGGCCGATGCATAAACTCATTTAATTATTGCAACATCATAGGTATTATTATCTCCACTTTACAGATAAGATTAATGAGATTTTTAAAATTATAGTATTTTTACCAACTTCTTACAGCAAAAGCATGAAAGAGTCAGTTTGGTCTGACTTCAGCATGTTTGTTTTCAATGGCTAAGGTACAGTTTAAAATTTCCAGTTTAAAAAATAATATTAAAAATTTTATTGATTGGATTAGTAAAAACTTAAATGATTGATAATGTCAATGTTAGGCTATTATAGTATAATTTTATTAAATATTTTCAGCCAATAATGTTAATAATTTGATGCAACTCAATTGTGTATCAAAAGAGGAAAGGTTAAGTACATTTTTGGTTATTACATATAATGAAATACTATGCAGCCCCTTACAAATTTGGGGCACATCTATATCTACTGACACGAAAATATATCCAGGATATAATATAAAGTGAAAAAGCATGATGTGTTTTTAATGTAGTAAGATCATATTTTAAAAAATTATTTGTATAAATGTATCATATATGTGTGCATATATTTGTGAGATATACATATATTCTATAAAGTATATCAAACTTCTAACAGTGTCCTTTTAAAAATGGTCTTTTTTTACTAATAAACTTATTTTTTAACAACAATTTTAAAATCATGTATTTACCTATACTTTTGTAACATAATAGAAAAAGAAAAAATTTAGAAATGGACTTTACCTAGACATAGCAAGTCATAATTTCTATATTCAAAGGAAGAATCAATTTGTTGTAAAACTCTCTGGAACCCTCAAACTTTATAAATAAAATTACAGATGCTTAAAATGTAAATAACAATTTGTTTTTACTTTCATTTTTGCGTGTGCATTAATATTTTGAGGGATTCTCAATAATAATATACAAAAGTTGTCTAAAATGTGATCATATTGACATTGTTCTTACTCAGAAAAATATTATTTTCTGTTTGATTTAGAAGTGATAGAAAGTGAGTGATTTTGACAGCAGTTAGCCTAGATGACAACCATGGCATTTTATAGCCACTCATTTATTTGACCTTCTAGAATATCTTATTGTTGCAATGGTTCATGTGAGATTACAAGTTTAAGATGTGACTAGTACTTGGTCCAACTGCAATGAAGGAAGCTTTTCTCTACAAGAATGTGCCACCTGTAGCAAAATCTTCATTGGTGTTACTACCGTAGGTAATGCTATAACAAAATACCACAAGCTGGGTAGCTTAGTCAACAGGAATTTATTTCCTCATAGTTCTGGAAGCTGGAAGCTTGAGATCAAGGTGTTAGCATGATTGGTTTCTCCAGAGGTCTCTCTTCCTGGTTTAGCGACAGCCACTGTCTCTGTGCCTATAGAGATATCTGGTGTCTCTTCCTCTTGTAAGGACACAAGTCCTATCAGATTAGGGCCCCACCCTTCTGACTTCATTTAATCCTGTTGTCTCCTCATACACCCTATCTTTAAATACAGCTACATTAGGTGTTAGGGCTTTAACATACAAATTTTAGGGAGACACAAACATTTAGTCCATAACACAGGCCCCATGGAAATTGCAAGATATAATCAGAAAATCTCCAGAATGGGTATTAAAAGCATCTCAGCCTTAGCTGGCTGACACTCTTGACTTTGAAGAAGTGTAACCATAAATGTCAATATCATTGCTATGGCTCTGCTCCAAATTTCACGCTGCCTTCTTATCTTCAAATTCAAAATGAGAGAAAAGGTCAAAAATATTTCAAGATATAGTATACTGAAAAGATACATTTTTAAAATATTCAATGGAATTCCTTCATTTTTTTCTTTCTCCGCATTCCTAAATATATTTAATTTCTTAGCTCTCAGAAAATCATTGTTTTTAGGTATTTCTTAGAGTTTTCTGACACTCTTCATGCTCAATTTATGTTCTAATACATATAATTATTTTTCAAATGATTAAAAATTTGCTCAAAAGACTAAATTTAAAAAGCAAATATATAATTTTTATCCATTTGTTAACTTATTTTCAAAGTAATGTGTTATTTAAATTCAACTAGTTTTGTTTTCTTTTATTTTGTTTTTTAATGTGCTTGCTTGATTGGTTAACCACTGCATATATGCAGACATGAAAGACAGAAGAAATTGAAGAGGGCAGAATAAAAACCATTTTACATGTCCTAGAATTTTTCCAGAAACTCTAAGAGATTTGAGTAGGACAGAGGCAGTGTGTATTTGTATTGCTTGGAAGCAGCTGCAGTAGCAAATTGAAACAAAGCAAGTCATTCTCTGTCTCTTCTCATTATGTGAAAGCAAATAAATTTTTTTTTAAAAAAGATATAGCTTGTGGAAAAGAGTCTATTCTGTTCTCCTCATTATTTTAGTAAGATGTATCATTTTCTCTGTGGTGACTGTGGGAGTGTGACCGTGAAGTTATCTACCACGTCTCATTATATTTTAGCTTAATAGGAACATGGATAATTTCAGCCTTGCTACCAGGTGATTGTAAATGTGCTGATTATCTGTGTCTCCTCTGAATTTGTAAGAGTACAGAACGCTCCATCACTTGTTTTGTTTGTCAGGAGGAAGAAATTTTTTTGTGGACCCTGTTTATGCTAAGTTCTAATAGAATTAGAATGCCAGATCTTATTTTAAAAAAAAAAAACTGGTCATATCAGAGATTAATGTATCCTCCATACTAATAAATTTACAAAACTTTAATAACAGCCAATGTAAAGTACATTAGAATTTTTCTCAACACCCAAATTATGAAAGTATACATGTGATTGATAGTAAACATGTTTTTTATTTTTTATGTTTCCTGCCTAGTAATTTATCTACAAAACAAACATTTATAATATTACTTCTTAGGCTTTTTGAATGCTAATGACATTTTAGAATTCACATCTCCTCTTACAATTCAAAATAGGGGCACATTTAGTGCTATAATGTATTTAAAGTGCTCCTTTTAGAATTGTCCTATGTGGTAAAGATGATAATGTTCCCTGCTGTTCATCATTTGTTTTAAACTAAGAGAATAAATCCAAATTTTTAACTAGATCTATCCTTTTCTAAACTTTCAAGTGAATTTCAGACTCAAAGATAACAGTCCTGCAATCTGCCACTGCTCCAGCCCGTAGCACAGTGCCTGGCATACAATATAAATATGTATTGAACAAATAAATAAATGAATGAATCACCCTCATAACCTTTCTCCTCTGCATTTGTTTCACGTTGGCCAACACTAACATAAAACACCAGATAAATTTTAAGTGAAGTAAAACAATCTAGTGGTTCCCAAATGCTAGCAAATAAAATAGACTAAGGTAGGTCAAGATAAACCCGAGAAAAGACAAATCCTCGGGAAATTCAGTGACACAGACAAAAACATGTATGCAAACTTTAAAAAGAATAAATATGAATAAATCATTGTGCTTTTAAATAAAAATGCACTTCCACAAGCAAATAGTCACACAAAGATGAAGTGGTATTTCTAAAGTTTTATGCAAAGTGTTTTTCTTGCTCTCTACCTGTTCATTTACCCAAAGGCATTTTTCTCTTATTGAAAATTCACTTACAACACAGACTTCATTCAGGAAAAGAATCATAGCTCTTCTTGTGTGATACAGAAACTGTGAACTATCTTGTGTCACGTTTGTTTTTAATCTACGTGGACTTATACATATAGTTGTCTAGGAAGACAGAGGGAGGCCATTGATAATAAAAATGATGCCACATGGATGTATGCTTCAGCTTTCTCTACAAACAACAAGCCATTCCAATCCTGGCTCTGGATTCATTTATTTATTGTCAACACTCATTTTTGGTTCATTGCTTTGTTCATCAGTTCATTCGTCACCCAGTCACTTGTTTTGTGTCTCCAAGTCTCAGTCAATTTACACGAATGACTTGAATGCCCCCAAATCAAATGAGTTTTGAACCTGATTACGTCCTCCACTCTTGGCTGCAGAGGTTGAAATATTATAGTCCTTCAAGGCATAAACCATGTACTTCAAATAGGAAGCAGTTATGTGCCTTAGTAGCTGACCAAGTGAAAAGTGTCTGTGAACCCAAATTTATTCCAATATTTGCTTTTAGGTAGTCTTTTGCAAGATTTCTAAAATGCAGGATTCTAAGTTTTCTAATAGCAAAGTAATTTAGGTTGGCTTACGTTATATCCATCTGTTCTTTGTTGATTTTTTCATTGTTTCTATTAAGGAGACCAGAAAGAAAATGCAGCATTTCAAAATGCCTGTTCTTCCCCAGTGATGGGAAAGGAGGGCTGCGAGGAGGGGGAGGACCCAGCATGCTGCAAGCACACAGGCATGGCGCAGGAGCGTCAAAACAGGACAGCAGTGGCTACTCAGTACCTCTGCCCATTCACAGTGGGATGCAGCTTTTTGATTTAGACACCATAAGGCTGCTAGTCTTCTCTGAGGGTGTGAAAATGAAATATATGTTTCTGGGTTTCTGGTTCTGGTAAGAATCAGAAAGCCCAGGCTTAATGAAGGGTCTACCTACAGCCAGACACTCTCAGAGAGCCAGACCTCTGGCCAGCAAAGGCAAACTACAGGGTCCCAATGCCAGTGGCTGCAGCAGTACTCTCATTAGCTGCAGAAAGATGGTGCCTTCATTGTCATTGATACTGAGAATAGTGAGGAGGGTGACAGGCAGGCAGAGGCTACTGTTGGAATAAATATAAAGCAATGAGATCATGTCAAAGAAACCACTGGAACAAATGATGTTTTGTTTCGATAGCATGAGGAAGAAGATATGGACAACTCTGACAGAATGTCATTTATTGCAAGTGTGACACATTTATTTGAGTGTGAGGGGGAAAAAAGTCAACTGTTAATTTTCTGCTAATGAAGAGATGGATCTAGAAATGCTTCTAGGAGTCTTCAGAAACCTGTTTCTCCTACTCCTAAAACTAAGGAAGCTGACGTTGATTTTCATTATTGAGACTGTGCGCCAGGACAATAATACAATGTGTACGCCACCTCTCGCCTCCATTAATTCTCACATTTGTATGCAAAAGATGCAAAGATGCAAAATGTTTTATAAATCAATGAGACCCAGAAAAAACAATCTCATTATGGGGGAACTAAAACCAAAATATACAAGAGTTTTTTCAACTACTTTGTTGACAGTATCTAGTTCTTCAGATGGTCAAGAAACAAGGCTCCTCAGAGGCCAAAAACCAGTCCGTGATACCACAGTGCTCAGATGCATGATTTCAGTTTACGCATAGCGCATAAACGACAAATGCTTCTTTATAATTCAGAGTTCAACTAAAGAAGCAGACCCAAGAGATAGTATATACTAAAGGATCTACTACAAGTAATTTGTTTACACGATTGGTTTTTGTGTCCAAAATCAGTCAGGTGTGTGCTCAGGAAAGAAAGATCAAAAGCAGGCCGGAACCCTGTAAGACCCAGCTGAGGCTGTAAGGCCAAAGGCGGTCAGAAAGGGAGGAACACAGCAGGCTGAAGCCCAAGGACCATGAGATCAGGAAAGGCCTGAAGCTGCCTGAGAAGGCTCACTTGCTTGTATGATCTCCCTTTAGATTAATTTAGGGACTTCACTGAAATCTGCAAAATCTCTTCACAGCAGCACCTAGACTCCTGTTTGACTGGGTAGTTTGGAACTCTAGCTCAGCCTAGCTAAATTGCCCATTACAAAGTTATCATTGCAGCGATTGTCCTTCCTGCTTTGAAAACACATTAACACATTCTTGAGAGTACACCTGATTGTACATTCTAAAACAATTTTTTAAAAATTTCTACAATAAAAGGCAGTTAAAACACTTCCCACCATTTCCTGTCTGGGAGTTACATGGGGGCTGGTGGGCTGAGCAGTTGGAACAGACTCCAGGAACGCTCCTACGTTCAGATGGAGGGTGAGAACAGATAAGCTTTGACACTTTCAAGTAGACGTTCTGTGTTAGCCTGCTCTCTAATGACTTAGCAGGTCATCAAAAATGGCTATAGGAAAAAGTGCCAAGGTTTAGTCTAAAGATTCTTGTCGGCCGGGCGCGGTGGCTCACGCCTGTAATCCCAGCACTTCGGGAGGATGAGGCGGGCGGATCACAAGGTCAAAGAATAGAGACCATCCTGGCCAACATGGTGAAACCCCGTCTCTACTAAAAATACAAAAATTAGCCGGGGGTGGTGGCGGGCGCATGTAGTCCCAGCTACTCGGGTTCAAAGAGAATCGCTTGAACCCGGGAGGCGGAGGCTGCAGTGAGCCAAGATCGCGGCACTGCACTCCAGCCTGGGGACAGAGCAAGACTCCATCTCAAAAAAAAAAAAAAAAAGATTCTTGTCTGCCAACAAGAAACTCAGAACACAAGTGAACACAGTCCTCTGGCTGACACGCCTTCCCTTCCGCGCAGGATGAGAGGTCACTGAAGGGAAGCTGCAGGGAGACTGGGACCACGATGGAATTCCATCACTCACAGACCATGCCCATGTGATACAAGAGTTGGGCACCCTTCTCACCACAGATTTTTTTTTTCTCTTTTTTTGTGTGTGTTACAAGAGGAGAGGATTTTTCTTCTTTTATTTTCTTGTCCTTTCTTTTAACAGTTTTACAAACTGAAGTCAAGAGTACTTTCAATCAGGTCTCCCACAGGGAAAGAAAAAAAGCCAATGGAATTACCAGAGCCCTTTATTCTCTTTTCTCTTCCAGGTAGGAGGGAGGGATCCCAAGGCTTGGGGCTGGGAAAATGAGTAAGTAAAAAATAAACTAAATGCAAGGAAGTGGGAGGGTACTGCAAGGGCGAAGAAAGTAATTAACCATACCTCTTTCTTTTACTTTTTCTTTTTTAACCTTATGGTTTAAATATAAATTGAAGGTCTTGAATAAATTTGGAAAGGAAAAGAAACACCATTCTCTCAAAGTACTTTAAAGGTATAATTATTAAACAAGAAAATGGAACTAAAACATGTCAGATTTTTAACCTTTTCTTTACATTTTATCTAGACACTTTTTTACTAGAAATATTATAGCAAGTTAATACTTGCCCCAGCAAATGCCAAGCAGTGGCACCTGTCCATTTTCCAGAGTCCTGCTTTGTGAAGCACCAAAATGCCCTGCTCTGAGTTTCTGCATACACTGCCCAGAAACCACTGTTCAGATTTTAAGCCATAGTTTGCTTTCCTCCATTTTTTAACACTTTGGGGTTCTTACCCAACATTTTACGAGCCATGGAGTATGCTTCAGGTAGATCATCCAGAAAAGTACGTGGGGACACTGTTGTGGGGGTGTTAGACAATTTATGAGACATTTATTGCTTGGTCAGCATGAATTTCTGCCATTCAGTTTTGAGCATTAGTTGTTGATAGATTAGTCTTGCCCTTTTAATCAGTGTTAGCCTAATCAATTGTCATTTTAAATGTGACTTTGAATAATTCAAATGCGTACACTACCAAAAAGTATAATTTGATTCCAATGGTCTCTGTATCACATGGAGTGATGCCAGGAACAACAAGCTCAACAAGAAGTCAAAAAATAAATGTCATCATCTGAAAATGGAAGTTTTTCATCCCACATTTACAGGTTTCATCAAGTTCCTTCATTAGTCTCTTGCGGATCCCTATCTTAGAGTTAGGTCCCTATCCTATTTACTATGCCTTTGCTATTCATGTTTAGTCTGCATTTTAACCAAGCATAATACAACTATAGTTTATTTGTTTTGGCGAGTCCCAGTGTATCATGCTTAAACATCACTTGTAAGACATGAGAATAGTAATAGAACTGTGTTTTCAATCTATAGTTTGTACATATTCGACCACACAGAATTCAATGTTACCTTACAGACTTCCTTGGTTAAATGAATAATAGAATGCAAAAATAATACAGAAAAAAAAATTATATTTATACTTTAGATTTCAAAAAATTCAGGTTCTTAATTTTGGAGTACAACTAGGACTAGGGTGCATTGATTTGGCTTACTGTGAACAAAGAATTGTGTATCTTCAATCAATACTGTTGATGTTGTTAAACTCCCATGCTTGTTTATTGGCTCTTCACTGTAACCTTTGGTGACAATGATAAGATCTTGATCACAGAAATCTAGACATCTTTAAGCACCTACATTCTCTGTACTTAAAACTAGTGGATTTTTTCCCATCTGGGAAGATGTAGTCAAAATATTTGTCCCGATTTTTCTTGCTAAGTACAATTAAAAACCCTGAACACTGTACATAGCACAACCACAAGTAGATTCTGAACGGTGGGAAAAAAAAAAAGACCGACTGACTAGGGACAGTCAGCCTAGCAAGCCAGAAAACTTTTAAACAATGATTGCTTGCTCTACTACAGCCAAAAAACACAGAAAACATTCTGGCCAGCTGAACCTCAGTGGCTAGTCTAGGCTTTCATCATAGCCGGGTTGTAACAAAGAGTCCCAACTCCCCTTTCCCATCCCTGCCACCATCAAGGTGTTATCAGATAAGACCAAGTGAAAAGCTGATATTTTCATCCCTACTGGGAGGGTAATGAGACCCCCTTTCAACCTCAGTGTTAGTGGAGACATGTGAAGAGCCCAGATTTCAACCCAGCAGTACAAAGATGCCCCTCCCTTTTCCTTCTGGGGTGGTACCACGGGAGGCATAGTGAAGAGTCAGGACCTCCACTACTATCTAGTGGATAGTTCCCATGGTGGGCAGAGGGTGTAGCAAAAAGACACTCTACGCATCCCAGCCAGGGAGGTAACAGTGGAGGCCTAGCGGAAAGCCAGAACTCCTGTCTTCAAGCAGTTGTCAGTGAGTGTTTGAACCCACCTCAATTGTCAATAGTGGCCAAATGGGGGGCCTACACTTCTGCCCACATCTGGTAATAAAAAGGCAGCACACCACTCTTCCCCAACCAGAATGGCATCAGAGAACACATGCTCAAAAAGATTTAAGTAAAATCCAGAGATTCAAAACATAATACACAAAATGTCCACATTTAAATTGCAAGTTACTTATCATACCAAGAACCAAGAAGAACTCAAACTGAATGAAAAAACATAATTGAAAGATGCCAACCCTGAGATGTCAGAGTGTAAAAGTATCCGACAAAAATTTTAAAGCGGCCATTACTAAAATAATTTAACAATTACTATTATGCTTGAAACCATAAAGAAAAAAAACAGAAAAATCAAAAAAGAACCAAATGAAATTTATAAAACTGGAAAATATATAGCTGAAAGGAAAAATAGAAAATGAAAAAGCTTTCATTATTGGCTCAACAACAGAAAAGATGAGACAGAAGAAAACATCATTGAACCTGATAAATGAAACAATATAAATTTCCTAAACTAAACAACAGAGAATAAATGGAAATTAACAGACAGAGAGACAGAGAGTGCAACCATGGCCTCGGGGATCTATGGGACTATACAAATGATACAACATTGATGTTATGAGTCCTGAAGGAAAGGAGAAAGACAGTGGGGTTAAAAATGCTTACACCTGTAATCCCAGCACTTTGGGAGGCCGAGACAGTCAGATCACCTGAGGTAGGGAGTTTGGGACCAGCCTGGCCGAAATGCTGAAGCCCTGTCTCCACTAAACATACAAAAATTATCTGGCTGTGGTGGTACAGGCCTGTAATCCCAGATAACCGGGAGGTTGAGACACAAGAATTACTTGAACCTGGGAGGTGAAGTTTGCAGTTAGCCAAGATCATGCCACTGCACTCTGGCCTGGGCAACAGAGTGAGACTCTCTATCAAAAAAAGAAAAAAAAAAAGTAATCTAAATTAATGGTAGGAAATTTCCCAAAGTCTGCAAAAGACGTGAACCTACTGATTCAAAAAAGCTCAGTGAATCCTTAAATGAATAAACCCAAAGAAATCTACACTTGGACACACTGTAGTAAACCTTCTAAAAACTAAAGGCAAAGAAAACAATGAGAGAGAAACAATACCTTACTAGCAAGTGAAAAACACATCAAATGACAGTAGATTTCTCATCGGAAACAATGTGTGCCAGAAGGAAATGCCAGAATGTTTTTCAAATGTTTAAATAAAAGAACTGTCAACTCAGAATTCTATCTCCAGGAAAATATTATTCAAGAATTAAGAGGAAAATCAAAACCTTTTCCTATTTTGATGAGAAAAATGAAAAGAATTTTGAAAAGAATTTTTTTGCCAGCAGAATTGCCTTAAAAGAATGGCTAAGAAGTTATTTGAACAGAAAGAGAATAATTAAAGAAGAAAACTTAAAACACCAGAAAGGATGAAAGAACATCATAAGCAAAAATATGGGTATATAAAATATATTGAATTTCAATACATATTTTTCTTTTCTTGAGTTTTCTAAATTATATTTGATGGTTAAAGCAAAAGTTATCATATTGTCTAATACAGTTCTAAATGTAAATGGAGAAAATATTAGGCAATTATTTATAAGTACAAGAAGATAGAGTGACATAAAAGGAGGTAAGATTTCTGTGCATCAATTTAAATGGTAAAATGGTAACACCAGTAGACTATGATATGCTGTGTATATAATCTGATATATAGAACAACCCTAAAAAGGGTTACACAAAGAGATATGAAACCACCTTTGCAAAATTATAACTGAGGAAATTATGACAGTGAAAGAAACCAGACTTAATTGACTTCATCTTGCTTCTAACCTTTAAGCTGCCCTTGTTCATTCCTGGGCATAGGCTGAACTTTGGGAAGGAATTCAGTTCATAGTTTAACTCTGAAACAAAATTGACAACAGCCCTTTCCCAAAAAGACCACTTTCTTGCCTGGGGGCCAGTCTGCCTTTGCAGGACTAACACATTAGCTCCAAGATTAGAAATTACAGTTTAGGGGTCATGCAGCCTCTTGCTCCAAGATTGTGAACCTCCCCAAATCGCTCTTGGGGATAACATCACTATTGTAAAACCTAAGATCACTGCTTGAGATATTGAGATATCCTGCACTGGATGGATCAGCTGACACCTCTCCCAGACCGGTAATCTGGCCTAACCAGTTCTGCCATCCCACTCAGGAACAGAAGACAGCAAGAAAACCTCACTTGGACCCGCTATGATTCTACCTCCAACCTGACCAATCAGCACTCCCCACTTCTCAAGTCCCTACCCTCCAAATTATCTTTAAAAACTCTGATCCCTGAATGCTCAGGGAGAGTGATTTCAATAATAACAAAATTCCTGTCTCTCGCACAGTCAGCTCTTCATGAATTACTCCTCCATTGCAATTCCCCTGTCTTGATAAATTGGCTCTGTCTAGGCAGCAGGCAAGGTGATCCCATTGGGCAGTTACACATAGACTCAAAAACACTATACATATGGCCAGGCATGGTGGCTCACACCTACAATCCCAGCACTTTGGGAGGCCGAGGCAGGTAGGTCACGAGGTCAAAAGATTGAGACCATCCTGGCCAACATGGTGAAACCCTGTCTCTACTAAAAATACAAAAATCAGCTGAGCATGCTGGTGCATGCCTGTAGTTCCAGCTACTCAGAAGGCCAAGGCAGGAGAACTGCTTGAACCTAGGAGGCAGAGGTTGCAGTGAGCCAAGATCACACCACTGCACTCCAGCCTGGCAACAGAGCAAGACTCTGTCACAAAACAAACAGACAAACAAACAAAAATGCTATACATACATCAAAATAAAATTCTAAAGAAAATATTTAATTAACTCACAGTAGAGCAGGAAAAAGTAACCAGACAGATAAAAACCAAGAGACAACAAAGAAAATGAAAAGCAAAATTGCCATGTAAACAATTACATTAAATGCAAATGTCTTAAAATACAGCTATTGGTATAACAAATTATTAAACATAACCAAGTATATGCTGTCTACAGTAAACTCACTTCAATATAAAGCAGTTTGAAAGTAAAGGGATGGAAAAAGATATATTATGCAGATATTAATTGAAAGGAGGAATGGCTATGTTAACATTATGTAAAGTATATTTCAAAGCAAAGAAAATATTTTATAATGATAAAATAATCAGGCTGAGTGCAGTGGCTCATGCCTGTAATCCCAGCAGTTAGGAAGGCTGAGGCAGGCGGATAACCTGAGGTCAGGAGTTCAAGAACAGCCTGGCCAACATAGTGAAACTCTGTCTGTACTAGAAATACAAAAATTAGCCAGGCATGGTAGTGCATGCCTGTAGTCCCAGCTACTTGGGAGGCTGAGGCAGAAGAACCACTCGAACCTGGGAGGCAGAGGTTGCAGTGAGCCGAGACAGTGCCACTGCACTCCAGCCTGGGTGACAGAGTGAGACTCTGTCTCAAAAAAAAAAAAAAAAAAAAATCAATCCAACAAAAAAAAATAACAATTATAAACAAGTATGCACTAAGTAAGACAGGTACAAAACAGGCATGCACCAAGTAACATAGCTGCTGTGAAGCAACAATAAATAAAACTAAAATAATAAAAGGAAACATTTACATTTATATTAGGAGATATCAACATCCTTGTCCCAACAATTAATAGAACAAATAGACATAAAATAAGAAAGGATATAAAACTCAATAACAACATTAACTGACAGAATCTAATGAATATTTATAGAGCACTTCACTGAACAATAGCAGAAGACACATTATTTTCAAGTGCCCACAGAGCATATACCAAATTACACCATATACTAGGACATAAAACAAACCTTTACCAATGTAAAGAATTAAAATCATAGATGCTGTATCTTCTGATTACAATGAAATCAAACAAAAAGCAATAAAAAAACATAATAGAAGAATTTCCAAAAGCTTGGAAACTAAACAACACACTTCTAAATAATACATGGCTCAAATAAAAAGTCTTAAAGGAAATTTTAAAAATAAACTGAGCTGAACTAATTTGAAATTATAACACATCAAAATTTGTTGGACACAGGCCGGGCTCAGTGGCTCAAGCCTATAATCCCAGCACTTTGGGAGGCTGAGGCAGGCGGATCACGAGGTCAGGAGATCGAGACCATCCTGGCTAACACGGTGAAACCCTGTCTCTACTAAAAATACAAAAAAATTAGCCGGGCGTGGTGGCGGGCGCCTGTAGTCCCAGCTACTGGGGAGGCTGAGGCAGGAGAATGGCGTGAACCCGGGAGGCGGAGCTTTCAGTGA
The DNA here is from genome assembly GCF_028885625.2 of Pongo pygmaeus. Taxonomy (NCBI): domain Eukaryota; kingdom Metazoa; phylum Chordata; class Mammalia; order Primates; family Hominidae; genus Pongo; species Pongo pygmaeus. Next base: position 188,719,423 of record NC_072376.2, read on the forward strand.
GCCAAGATCACACCACTGCACTCCAGCCTGGGTGACAGAGCAAGACTCCGTCTCAAAAAAAAAAAGAAAAAAAAAAATTTGTTGGACACAGATAAAGCATTGATGAGAGGGAAGACAAGCATTAAATGCATGTATTATTCAGAAAAAGCCTCAAATCAATAATCTAAGCTCCCATTTCAAGAACTGAGAATAGTGAGATAAGCTAAAAGCAAGCAAAAGGGATGAAATAATAAAAATAAGATCAGAAATCAATAAAACTGAAAACAGAAAAACAGTAAAGACAATCTAAAAACAGCTGGTTCTTTGAAAATATGAATAAAGTAGGCAAATCTCCAGCAAGACTAAAAAAAAGAAAACGCAAAACACTACTATCAGGAATGAAACAAAAAATATCACCATAGACTCTACTGACATGAAAAAGATAATAACGAAATACCAAGAACAATTTCACACATACAAATTTGACAACTTAGATGAAACAAAGTTATTCATCAATAAAACAAAATAGAGGAAATCTAACACAACTCATTCAGTAAGAAATGGATAATTGAAATCATTCTATAGCTTCTGTAACTATTAAGGAAACTGAAGTCATAAATTAAAAACTCTTAAAGAAAAAAATAATTACTATTTTCAGATAGTTTCATTGTAGAATTCTAGCAAATGTTAAACAAAAATCAATTCTACACAATTTGTTCCAGAAAAATAGATAAGGATACAGAAAACCATTCCCAATTTATTATTCGATGCTACTATTACTCTGATACAAAAAAACAAAGACCATGCAAAACAGAAAACTGCAGATGCATATCCTTGTGAATATAGATGCAAAATCCTTAACAAAATATATGCAAATATAATTCAGCAATAGGTAAAAAGAATTATACACATGACAAAGTTAGGTTAATTTCAAGTATAAAAGTCGGGTTCAGAATTTGATAATCCATCAATGGAACCCACCATATTAACAGACAAAAAAGGAAAATCATATGATCATATCAATTTATGCACAAAAAGTATTTAACAAAGTTCAAAACTCATTTAGCACTTAAACAGAAAAACTCTCAGAAAAATAGGGCTAGAGGGGTATTTTCTCAACCAGTTAAAGGGCAGCTCTAAGAACTCTACAGTTAACATTAGGCTTAATATTAAAGACTCAACACTTTTCTCCTAAGATCAAGAAAAGGGCAAGAGGCTGGGCACAGTAGCTCACGTCTATAATCCCCAGCAGTTTGGGAGGCCGAGGATGGTGGATCACCTGAGGAGTTCAAGACCAACCTGGCTAAAATAGTGAAATCCTGTCTGTACTAAAAATACAAAACTTGGCAGGGCGTGGTGGCACATGCTTGTAGTCCCAGCTACTCAGGAGGCTGAGGCAGGAGAATTCTTTGAACCCAGGAGGCGGAGGTTGCAGTGATCATACCATTGCACACTCCAGCCTGGGCAATAGAGCAAGACTCTGTCTAAAATAAATAAATAAATAAAAGGAACAAAAAGAAAAAAATAAAAAAAAAAAGAGAAGAGAAGAGAAAAGAAAAGAAAAGAAAAAAGAAAAGAAAAGAGAAAAGAAAAGAAGGGCAAGAATGTCTGCTCTGGAAATATGAGCCAGTTTGATAAGACTAGAAGGGAAATGGAAGGGACACATATCTGAAAGAAAGAAATAAACCCTCTATTTGCATATGACATGATGATTTACATAGGAAATCCCAAGGAATTAACAACAACAAAGCTTTGGGAAGTAATAAATGAGTTCAGTAAGGTTGCAGGATACAAGATGAACATACAAAAATAAACCATCATGTTATACTAGCAATGAACCCATGTACAATGAAATTAGTAAAATATCATTTCCCATGATTCTAAAAATAATGTAATACTTAGGCATAAATCTAATAAAACATGCACAGGACTTGTATGTTAAAAATTACAAAATGCTGAAGAAAAAAATCAAAGATGATTTAAGTAAATTGACAGATATACCATGTTTGCAGACTGGAAAATTTAACATAGAAAATATATTTATTCTCCTCAAATTTATACAGAAGTTTAACACATTACCAAAAAGATCCTAGTAAGACTTTTTTGCAGATATAGAAAACATTATTCTAAGATCTATAAGGAAAGAAAAAGGAACTAGAATAGCTAAAACAATTTGGTGAGGAAAAAAAGAATAAAATAAAAAGAACCCATCTTCTCAATATCAGTTAGGGATATACACATAGACTAACAGAATAGAGAAGTCAGAAGTAGATGCACACAATATGTCAAAGTGATTTTTGACAAAAGTGCAAAAGGAATCCAATGAGGAAAAATTAGCTTTTAAAAAAAATGGTACTAGAGCAAGTATACCTCCATAGGCAATAAACAAACAGAAAAGAAAAAAAGGAAGAAACTTAAACTAAAGATCACAACCTATAAAAAACTAACTCACAATGGATCATGCCCTTAAGTATAAAACCATAAGCTTTCTGGGGGAAAAGAAGAAGAAAATCTTCAGAATGTAGGGCCAGAGAGTTTCAGACTTAATATCAAAAGCCAAATCTATGAAAAGCCAAATCAAAAGAAAAATATGATAAATTAGACTTAAATCTAAAATATTTTACTCTGCAAAAGACTTTGGAAAGAGGATGAAAAGACAAGATATAGATGATAGACAGATGGATAGATAGATAGATAGATAGATAGATGTAGAGATACAGATATAGGTGATATATATTTATATATAGAAAAATATATATAGATAAATGTAGAAAAATATATACAGAAAAAAGTCAATATTATATATATATGTGTGTATATATACACACATACACAGTTGAGACAACGTCTCTTTCTGTTTCTGTCACCCAGGCTGGAGTGCAGTGATGCAATCATGGCTCACTGTAATCTCAACCTCCGAGGCTTAAGCAACCTTCCCACCTAGCATCCCAAGTAGTGAGACTACAGGCGCCCACCACCATACCTGGCTCATTTTTAAAAAAATTTTTTGTAGAGACAGGGTCTCACTATGTTGCCCAGGCTAGTCTCAAATTACTGGCTTCAAGCAATCCTCCCACCTTAGCCTTCTAAAGTGCTTGAATTATAGGCATGAGCCACTATGCCTAGTAAGACATGATTTTTAAAAATTTACAAACTACATATCTGAAAAAGGACTAGTATCTAGAAAATAAAAAGCCCTCTCAAAACTTAACAGTAAAAAATGGAAGCAATTCAATAGAAAAGTGGGAAAAAGATATGAAAGATATTTCACTGAAGAGGATAAGCAGATGACAATGAAGCACTTGTTAAAAAGTTCAACATCATTAACTGTTAAAAAAAAAAATTGCTAACTGGGCCAGGTGCGCCTGTAATCCCAGCACTTTGGAAGGCCAAGGTGGGTGGATCACGAGGTTAAGAGATCGAGCGACCATCCTGGCCAACATGGTGAAACCTCGTCTCTACCAAAAATAGAAAAATTAGCCAGGCGTGGTGGTGCTGCATGCCTATAGTCCCAGATACTTGGGAGGCTGAGGCAGGACAATCGCTTGAACCCAGGAGGCAGAAGTTGCAGCGAGCCAGGATCGGGCCACTGCACTCCAGCCTGGGTGACAAGAGAGAAACTCCATCTCAAAAAAAAGAAAAGAACAACAACAACAACAACAAAAACAAACAAACTGCTAACTGGGGTGGTGCCAGGATGGCTGACTAGAAGCACCCATGATCGGAGGCTCCCATCAAAAAGAACCATAATTAGCGTATAAATCCTCCACTGGCAACCAAGGTATCAGGGTTCTCTCAGTAGAACTGACAAGGTGGCTGACGTGATCCACAGACAGGAAGCAAGAGCAGTGTAGTGTGGCAGCCCAACTAAGAGCCACACAGGGTAGGGGAGGGGAGGCCCCACCTGCAAGCCAAGGGAGGTTGTGAGTGAGCGTGCTACCCAGCCAGGGAAATCGTACTTTTTCCACACGACTGTGCAACCCGTGGATCAGAAGATCCCACTTGCAAACCCAGGCCACCAGGGCCTAGGATCCCAACCCCAGAGCCACGCAGACTCTCAACAGCTTCTCAGCTAGAATCTGCTTAAGGCTGCTGAGTTCCCGAAGGGAGGGGTGACCAGCACCACACCTCCAGCCACCTGCTGTCTAAGCTATTTGAGCTCCTTGGGGGAGGGGCAGCAGCCAGCACTGGGACTCCTAAGTACCTAACACACTAAACTCCCTGGGCGGGGGAAGGGTGGCATCTGTCTCTGTAGCTCCAGGTCATGCTTTTCGCCTGCTGGAGCCAGGGAGGCTGATGGCTTGGTCCCAAGAAGTGTCCCCCACAGCCCAGCACACCAGCTGTGGTAGATTGTGGCCAGAGCACCTCTTCAGGCCTGACCCTGACCCATCCTTCCTCACAGGGTGGGGGCTCCTTACAGGAGCTCCAAGAACTCCAGCCAGAGCCTCAGAGACAGAATCCAGATCTCCCTGGGCCTGAGCCCCTGAGGGGAAGGACATCGGCAGTCTTTGTGGACCAGTAGACTTAGCTTTTCCTCCTGGTAGTTCTGAGGAATCTGGGTAGCTCAAATGAGTAAATGAGTGGGTTTCCCCCCAGCAAAGCACACCCCCTCCACCAAGGGACAGTCAAAGTGCTTCATTAAATGTGTCCTGCTCCCCATGCAACCCAAGTGAGACCCTCCAATAGGGGTTGTCAGATACCCTATACAGTAGCAATCCTACTGGCATCATGTTGGTGCTCCTCAAGGTCAGCAATCCCAGAAGAAGTATCAGGCACCCATCTTTGCTGTTCTCCAGCCTCCTTGAGTGACACCTGCAGGTGTGAGAGCAAACCAGATGAATAGGGCCTGAAGCGAACACCCAGCAAACCACAGCAGCCCTGCAGAAGAGGAACCTGACCATTGAAAGAAAAACAAACATAAAGTGACAACAGCAACATCAACAATAAAGAAGTCCCCACAAAAAAGCCAACCAAGAGTCAGCAGTTTCAAAGATTGAAACTAGACAAACTCATGAAAATGAGAATCAATAAAAAAACGCTGAACACCCAAAAGGCCAGAGTACCTCTTCTCCTCCAAATGAGTGCAGTGCCTCTCCAGTAAGGTTACAGAACTGGACAGAGGCTGAGATTGATGAATTGACAGAAATGGCTTCAGAAGATGGGTAATAAAAAACTCTGCTGAGCTAAAGGAGCATGTTCTAATCCAATGCAAAGAAGCTAAGAACCTTGATAAAAGGCTAGAGGAGCTGCTAACTACAATAATCAGTTTAGAAAGGAACATAAATGACCTGATGAAGCTGAAATACACAGCAGGAGAACTTCATGATGCATACACAAGTATCAACAGTTGAACTGACCAAGCAGAAGAAAGGATATCAGAAGTTGAAGACTACCTTGTTGAAATAAGGCATGAAGATAAGATTAGAGAAAAAAGAACGAAAAGGAACAAACAAAGTCTCCAAGAAATATGTAAAAAGACCGAACCTATGATTGACTGGAGTACCTGAAGGGGACAGGGAGAATGGAAACAAGCTGGAAAACACACTTCAGGATATCATCCAGGAGAACTTCCCCAACCTAGCAAGACAGGCCAACATGAAAATTCAGGAAATGCAGAGACAACCACTAAGATACTACATGAGAAGATCAACCCCAAGACACATAATCATCAGATTCTCCAAGGTCGAAATGAAAGAAAAAATGTTAAGGGCAGCCATAGAGAAAGGCCAGGTCAGCTACAAAGGGAAGCCCATCAGACTCAAAATAAAGGATGGAGGAAAATTTACCAAGCAAATGGAAAGCAAAAACAAAGTAAGAGGTTGCTATCTTAGTCTCTGACAAAACAAACTTTAAACCAACAAAGATCAAAAAAGATAAAGAAGGGAATTACATAATGGTAAAGGGAACAATTCAACAAGAAGAGCTAACTATCTTAAATATATATGCACCCAATACAGGAGCACCCAGATTCATAAAACAAGCTCTTAGAGACCTACAAAGAGGCTTAGACTCCGAAACAATAATATTGGGAGAACTTAACACCCCACTGTCAGTGTTAGACAGATCAATGAGATAGAAAATTAACAAGGACACTAAGGACTTGAACTCAGCTCTGAATCAAGTGGACATAATAGATATCTACAGAACTCTCTACCCCAAATCAATAGAATATACATTCTTTTCAGTGCCACATGGCATTTACTCTAAAATGGACCACATAATTGGAAGTAAAACACCCCTCAGCAAATGCAAAAGCACTGAAATCATAACAGAATCATAGACCACAGTGCAATCAAATTACAACTCAAGATTAAGAAACTCACCCAAAACCACACAATTACATGGAAATTGAACAACCTGCCCTGCATGACTCCTGGGTAAATAATGAAATTAAGGCAGAAATCAATAAGTTCTCTGAAACCAGTGAGAACAAAGAGACAATGCGCCAGAATCTCTAGGACACAGCAGTGTTAAGAGGGAAATTTATAACATTAAAGCCTACATCAGAAAGCTACACAGATCTCAAATTGACACACTAACATCACAATTAATAGAGCTAGAGAGGCAAGAGCAAACTAATCCAAAAGCTAGCAGAAGACAAGAAATCACTAAGATCAGAGCAGAATTGAAGAAGATAAAGACACGGAAAACCCTCCAAAAAAAAAAATCAATGAATCCAGGAGCTGTTTTTTTTTTTTAATTAACAAAATAGATAGGCCACTAGCTAGACTAATAAAGAAGAAAAGAGAGAAGAATAAAACAGAGACAATAAGAAAGGATAAAGGAGATATCACCACTGACCCCACAGAAACACAAACTACTATCAGAGAATAATGTAAACACCTCTATTCAAATAAATGAGAAAATTTAGAAGAAATGGATAAATTCACGGACACTCCCAAGACTAAACCAAGAAGAAGTTGAATCTCTGAATAGACCAATAATAAGTTCTGAAATTGAGGCAGCAATTAATAGCCTACCAACCAAAAAAAAGCCCAGGACCGGACAGATCCACAGCCAAATTCTACCAGAGGTACAAAGAGTAGCTGGGACCATTCCTTATGAAACCATTCCAAACAGCTGAAAAGCAGAGACTCCTCCCTAATTCACTTTATGAAGCCAGCATCATCCTGATACCAAAACCTGGCAGTAACACAACAACAACAAAAAAAACTTCAGGCCAACATATCTGATGAACATCAATGCGAAAATCCTCAATAAAATACTGGCAAACTGAATCCAACAGCACATCAAAAAACTTATCCACCATGATCAAGTTGGCTTCATCCCTGGTATGCAAGGCTGTTTCATAATATGCAAATCAATAAGTGTAATCCGTCACATAAACAGAACCAACGACAAAAACCACATGATTATCTCAATAGATGCAGAAAAGTTCTTTGACAAAATTCAACTTCTTTTCATGTTAAAAACTCTCAATAAACTAGATATTGATGGTACATATCTCAAAATATTGAGCTATTTATGACAAACTCACTGCCAATATCATATTGAATGGGCAAAAGCTGGAAGCATTCCCTTTGAAATCCAGTAAAAGATAAGGATGCCCTCTCTCAACTCTTTTTCAACACAATATTGGAAGTTCTGGCCAGGGCAATCAGGCAAGAGAAAGAAAGAAAACGTATTCAAATAAGAAGAGAGAAAGCCAAATTGTCTATGTTTGCAGATGACATGATTCCATATTTAGAAAACCCCATCATCTCAGCCCAAAAACTCCTTAAGCTGATAAGCAATTTCAGCAAAGTCTCAGGATACAAAACCTATCTGCAAAAATTACAAGCATTCCTTTACACCAACAATAGACAAGCAAAGAGCCAAATCATGAATGAACTCCTATTCATAATTGCTACAAAGAGAATAAAATACCTAGGAATACAGCTAACATGGGATGTGAAGGACCTCTTCAAGGAGAATTACAAACCACTGCTCAAGGAAATAAGAGAGGAAACAAACTAATGGAAAAACATTCCATCCTCATGGATAGAAAGAATATCATGAAAATGGCCATACTACCCAAAGTAATTTATAAATTCAATGGTATTCCCATCAAACCACCATTGACATTCTTCACAGAATTAGAACAAACCCACTTTAAATTTCATATGGAATCAAAGAAGACTCCATATAACCAAGACAATCCTAAGCAAAAAGAACAAAGCTGGACGCATCATGCTACCTGACTTCAAACTATACTACAAGGCTACAGAAACCAAAGCAGCATAGTATTGGTACCAAAACAGAGACATAGACCAATGGAACAGAACAGAGACCTCAGAAATGACACCACACACCTACAACCAACTGATTTTCGACAAACCTGACAAAAACAAAAACAATGGGGAATGGATCTTTTATTCAATAAATGGTGCTGGGAAAACTGACTAGCCATTTGCAGAAAACTGAAACTGGACCCCTTCCTTATACCTTATACAAAAATTAACTCAAGATGATTAAAGACTTAAATGTAAAACCCAAAACCATAAAAACTCTAGAAAAAAACCTAGGCAATACCATTCACCACATAGGCATGGGCAAAGACTTCATAAGTAAATGCCAAAAGCAAATGCAACAAAAGCCAAAATTGACAAATGGGATCAATTAAACTAAAGAGCTTCTTCTGCACAGCAAAAGAAACTATCATCAGAGTGAACAGGCAACCTACATCACGGGAGAATATTTTTGCAATCTACTCATCTGACAAAGGTCTAATATCCAGAATTTACAAGGAATTTAAACAGATTTACAAGAAAAAAACAAACAACCCCGTCAAAAAGTGGGCAAAGGATATGAACAGACACTTCTCTAAAGAAGACATTTACACAGCCAACAAACATGAATAAAAGCTCAACATCACTGGTCATTAGAGAAATGCAAATCAAAACCACAATGAGATCTATCTCACACCAGTCAGAATGGCAATTATTAAAAAGTCAAGAAACAATAGATGCTGGCAAGGCTGTGGAGAAATAGGAACGCTTTTACACTGTTGGGTGGAATGTAAATTAATTCAACCATTGTGGAAAACAGTATGGCGATTCCTCAAGGATCTAGAGCCAGAAATACCATTTGACCCAGCAATCCTATTACTGGGTATATATCCAAAGGAATATGAATCATTCAGCTATAAAGACACATGCACACATATGTTTATTGCAGCACTATTTACAATAGCAAAGTCATGGAACCAACCCAAATGACCATCAATGATAGACTGGATAAAGAAAATGTGGTATATATACACTATGGAATACTATGCAGCCATAAAAAGGGATGAGATCATGTCCTTTGCAGGGACATGGATGAAGCTCAAAGCCATCATTCTCACCAAACACAAGAACAGAAAGCCAAATACCACGTGTTCTCACTCATAAGTGGGAATTGAACAATGGGAACACATGGAGACAGGGAAGGGAACAACATGCACCAGGGCCTGTTGGGGGAGGGGGTTGAGGGGAGGGAACTTGGAGGATGGGTCAATAGGTGCAGCAAACCACCATGGCACATGTATACCTATGTAACAAACCTGCACATTCTGCACATATATCCCAGAACTTAAAGTGAAAAAAAATTAATTAATTTTAAAAAAGAAACTGCTAAGACAAAAATGTGATGTCACTACACACATAGATAATTATTTAAAATAAAAAATAGTGACAGCACAAGAATCTGGTGAGGATGCAGAGATGTTGCATCACTCACGCATTGCTGGGGGGGATATAAAATGGTACAGCTATTCTGGAAAAGTTTGTCAGTTTCTTTAAAAACCATACATGCAGCTACTATACCATCAAGCAATTGCACTCCCAGGCATCTATCCCACAAAATTAAAACTTATGTTCCAAAATAAAATCTATACATGAATGTTTATAGCAGAGTTATTCATAATAGCCAAAACAGGAAACAACTTAGATCTATCTTTCATCAGCTGAATGATCACACTGTGGTAAAACCATACCATGAAATGCCACTCAGCAATAGAAAAGGAATGAACTATTTATTGATGCACACAGCAACTTGGATGAATCTCCTGAGAATTATGCTAAGTTAAAAAAATTAATTACATTGTAATTAATGTATTACATTGTAAACAATGAAAAAGTTACATTATTTTCTATTTATATAACATTCTTGAGATGAAAATATAAAAATATAGAACATATTAGTGGTTGCTAAGGTTTAAAGAGGGTGTGTGGTAGGAGAGAAGTAGATGTGGCTATAAAAGGGCAAGTTGATAAATCCTCATGATGATGGAAACGTTTGGTATCTTGTCTATATATGTATTACACAGATAACTCTGAGTTATGATGGTTCAATTTATGATTTTTTAAACTTTCCAATGCAAAAGTGATACTCATTCTGTAGATGCCATACTTTAAATTTTGAATTTTTATTCAAAATTCTTTAATAATAACTTTATAAAACAGGCAATAAAATAGCCTATAAAATACACTTTGTGTTAGATGATTTTGCCCAATTATAGGCTAATGTTAAGTGTTCCAAGCACATTTAAAGTAGGTTAGGGTAAGCTATGTTTCGTAGGTTAAATGTATTAAGTGCATTTTGGACTTACTATATTTTCAATTGATGATAGGCTTATAGGGACATAACCCCACCACAGGTTGAGAAGCAGTATGTTGTAAGTTGACTATATCTACTTCAATATCTTGATTATGATAGTATACTCTAGATTTGTAAGATGTTCTCATTACGAAACTGGGAAAGGAATTTATGGCATTTCTCTCTATTATTTCTTACAACTATATGTGAATCCACAATTATTTCAAAATGAAAAGTTTAATTTAAAAAAATTTACTTGGAAATATATATATTACCTGAAACTTTCATCTTACCATATGCTTCTAAGAGCTGTTTAAGGGAGAAAGTAACACAAAAATAAAAACAATATATTACCTACGTTTAGTATATTTTATTCATAAATATTCCTTTGCAAACATCTTATTTGTTCCCATCATGGCCAAATAAAATTATAGAAGCAGGTCATCATTCCCATTTTAAATTCGGTGAAACAGGCAAAGATTTATAAGAATTTCCCAAAGTGAAAAGGCTACTAACTTACTAAGTTTATGAGACAGCAAAGCTCTTAACATCTCTAGTCAAGAGCAAACCTGAAAGTACCACTGTCTCCATGGAAATGTCTCAGGACCATCACTGGAGATAATCAATGGACTCTGTGTGATATCTGACTAAAAGGTTTGCTGCTAAAAATATACTACACCATAATGTAATAAAAAGGGGAATGAAAGGCAGCTGTTTCCTGAGATTTCTATATTGGGAAGCTTTAATTCTAGCAAAAATAATAGTCATGTCAAAGACCCTGCTGTGGTGTTGACAATGCTTGTCTTGCAAACATATGTCATAATAAAGATCTACCCGCACCCGGTCAGCTTTGTGAATACTGAGGAAATACTTCTCCTTAAAGTCATTCATTGTTCAAAAACTTAAACTTCAAAAGGGAAAACAAACAACATTATAAATTATTGCTCCTTAGATTATAGAACTGTAGATTCTAAACACTGGCTTCATGGCAGCCATGTGGGGACTAATGGGACATCATATATTCCTAGTCTTAATGCTGATCTATCCTTGTGCCTTTTTACTAAACTTTAATAACAAGGAACATTTTCAAATACTCACAAAGAATATCTAGAGCAGAAAAAATAAACAGCTCTGTTCTAAACCTATAAAGAGCATACTGCATTCAGGCTCTATAATATATGAAAATAAATGCAACAAGACCAATTTCTTTCCAAAGAAATGTTAAATCCGAATTAATTTTAAAATGTTTAGTAATAATAGCAGCTAATGCTTACTAAGCACTTACTCTGTGCTAGATATTGTTCTAAGCACTTTAAATGCATTAAGATATTTAGTTCTTACCATAATCCTATGCAGTAGGTACTATTATCATCTATATTTTATACTTGAGGAAACTGAGAGAAGCAAGGACAATAAGCTTTCCCAACCATTTGGGAGCCAATATTCAAACCTAGACAGTCTTACACCAGAGTCTGTGATAACAACCACTAGATTAAAAGGAAGGAGAATGCCTTTCACAATCCTTTATATTTCATTAGAATGAAGTTCAAAACTGTCACAACAATTAAAAATCACCTGTTACTATGTAACCTTATTTACATAGAAGTTAATGAAGTACAGAAAGTGTACAGTTGTCAAATGACACAGGACACATGCTGTAATTTTTTAATCATGCACACCAACAGCAATGGATGCAAGGTGCAAAGAGAATTTGGTTACACTAAATAGATAATTGATTTTAAATGAAAAACAATAACAATCACAGTACCCTAGAAAGAAAGCTATGAAGCTCCAAGTGACTTCCATGCCACTCTCATCACTAAACACACAAAGAACCCTTGTTCCTGTAAGAGTCCGCCATACCTGAATGAACAGCCCAGGAATTAAAGCCCAGTTTACAGGCAAAAATGTATAGGGCAGACAGAGTTTTCTGAGATTGCCTGGACAATAATTCCACCCCCCAAAAAAAATAACTAATACAACTACGCAGATGTCTTCTCTTGGGCATCTGAATGTGCCCAAGTTTCTCTTGGGGATGTGAATGTGAGCCATTAAAAAAATAGAGGTATTTATCTGGTATTTGAGTGAAAGAAAAAAATGGGTTCAAAAAATTTCAAAAAATGGGTTCAAAAAATAGTTTCTTATTGCTGCTATAACAAATTACTACAAATGCAATGGGTTAAAAACAACACAAGTTTATTCTTACTGTTCTGGAGGTCAGAAGGCCCACTGGGGTTCACTGAGCAAAAATCAAAGTTTTGGCAGGATCGCTTCCTTCTGGGGATGCTAAGGGGAGAATGCATTCTTTGTCTATCCCAGGGTCTAGAGATCAACTGCTGCTGAATCCCTTGGCCCGTGGCCCACTTTCAGCAGTGGCATCTTTGGATCCCTGCTTACTTTGTCATGTCTCCTTGTCATTCATTGGGCTCACCCACGTAATCTAGAATTATCTCCTTATCAAAAATTCTTAACGTAATCATATCAACAAAGTCTCTTTTGTCATTTGAAGTAAACATGTTCATAGTTTTGGAGGAATAAGAATGTGGACATACTTAATTGATGGCAGGTGGTGGGGGCGTGGTTTTGTCCTGGCTAAAACAAGCAGAGTGTAGTAGGTTAAGAGCTCAGTTCTATAACCCTCTGAGCATGTGAAATCCCACCACCAACATATACAGCTGTGTTACCTCTCAGGAAATTACCTAACCCCTCTCTACCTCCCTTTTTTCATCTTGAAAAGGGGAATCATAATAGTATTCCTCTCAGGAATTTGAGATTAAATGAAAGAATACATACAAAAAGCTTAGAACAGTGATTGGAATATAGTAATCAGCAGAGAAATGTAATCTCTTAAGACAAGAAACAAATATAATATTTAATGTTATCCCTAAGATAAGGAAGGCATAGGGAGATCTGGGAAATGATTCACTTCTAAGGCTTGTCTTCTGTCCTTAGCACTACCCCAACTTCCTTTGAGAACTGGCCATTTTCTTGCAAAGTTGGTTTCTTACACTAATATACTAAGACAAATTAAATTACTAAAAATTACTGGAAATAATTTTGGCATGTTTGTGGGCAACATTGACTATTTCCAATCAACACTGACATCTTCCAAATTATTTACTCTAAAGGTCTTTTTCTCAAACAAACAAACAAACATTTTATTGAGGTATGTTTGACATGTAAAAAGCTGTACATAGTTGATGTACACAACTAGATGTGTTTGAAATAAGTCTACACCTGTGAAACCTTCACCAACAAGGTTATAGACATATCCATCACCTCCCAGAATATCCTCTGGCCCTATCATTATTATTATTATTATTATTATTATTATTATTATTGTTATTATTATGTGTTCGTGCTAAGAACATTTAGCATAAGATCTACTCTCTGAAAGTTTTAAGTACACAATATAGTTAACTATAGGTACCACGTTAGATCATCAGAACTTATTTATTTTTCATAACTGAAACTTTACCTATTGACTGCCACCTCTGTATTTCATCCCCCACCAACCAATGCCTAGTAATCATTCATCATTCTACTCTCTGCTTCTACGAGTTTGATTATTTTTAATTCCATATATAAGTGAGGTCACACAGTACCTGCCCTTTTTTGTCTGGCTTATTTCACTTAGCATAATGTCTTCCAGGTTCATCCATATTGTTGCAAATGGAAGGATTTCCCTCTATTTTAAGACCAAATAATATTTCATTGTATGTATGTACCATATTTTTATATCCATTCATCCATTAATAGACACTTAGATTTTTTTCCATATCTCAACTATTGTGAATAATGAATGCTGCAATAAAAACAGGACTGTAGGTAGGTATCTCTTCAAAATTCTGATTTCAATTCCTTGGGATAAATGCCTTTAAGTGGCATTGATGGGTTATCAATCTTATCTGCAATTTTTTTGGAAGAATTTGAGAGGGATTGGAGCTAGTTCTTCTAAGGTTTGATAGAATTCACCAATGAAGCCATATAGTCTTTTACATTTATTTGCTGAGAGGCTTTTGACTATTGATGACTACTTAACTTGTTATTAGTCTATTCAGATTTTCTTTTCATCATAATTCATTCATGGTAGGTTGTAATTCTATTTTTAATTTTATGAGGAAACTCCATACTATTTTCCACAATGGCTGCAGCAATGTACCTTCCTACAAATACTATACCAGCATTCCCTTTTCTCCACATCCACACTTGCTACCTTTTTAAAATATATATATAAGCCAACCAAATAGGTATGAGATGATAGTTTTCTGTGTTTTTGATTTGCACTTCCCTAATGATTTATGATGTTGAGCATCTTTTCATTTAACTGTTAGCCATTTGTATGGTGTTTTTTTTTTTTTTTTGAGAAATGTATATTAAGATCCTTTGCCCAGTTTTAAAATTGAGTTATTTGAGGTTTTGGCAACTGAGTTGTAGAAGTTCTTTATGTATTTTAAATATTAACCCCTTACCAGATACATGGCTTCAAAAATTTTCTAACATTCTGTAGATTGTATTTTTATTTTGTTGATTGCTTTATTTGCTGTGAAGGAGCTTTTTAGTTTGATGTAATCTTTATTTTTACTTCAAAGAAAATTTGTTCAAGAAAATTTGTTGTGAGGAATTTTGGTGTCATATCTAAAAAATTATTGCCAAGACCAATATCAAGATTTTTCATTTGTTTTCTTCTAGAAGTTTTATGATTTCAAGTTTTATATTTAAGACTTTAATTCACTTCTAGTTGATTTTTATGTATGGTGTAAGATATAGGTCCATCATAAGAGGCTACTGTGAAAAATTACATGCCAACAAGTTGGATAACATTGAAGAAATTGATAAATTCCTAGAAATATACAACCTACCATGACTGAATTATGAAGAACAGTAAATCTGAATAGACTAGTAACAAGTAAGAGGTCATCAACAATCAAAAGACTACCAGCAAATAAACGTCAAAGATAATACAGTTTCATTGGTAAATTCTATCAAACATCAGAAGATTTAGCTCCAATCCTTCTCTAACTCTTCCAAAAAAATTGAAGATAAGATTCCAACTCACTTCTCAAGGCCAATATCATCCTGATAACAAAGTCAGGCAAGGACAGTACAAGAAAAAAAATTACAGCCAATATCCCTACTGAACATAGATACAAAATCCTTGAACAAAATAACAAAATCTTAGAGCTCATTTAAAAGATCACACACCATAACTAAGTGTGATTAATCTCTGGGATGAAAGGATCTTTCAACAAATGCAAATCAATAACTGTGATATGTCAAATTAATAGAATGAAAGATGAAAAGAATATGATCATCTTGATAGATGTAGAAGCAGCATTTCAAAAAATTAAACATTCTTTTATCATAAAAATGCTCAACAAATTATGTATATAAGGAGTGTAGCTCAACATAATAAAGCCCAAGCTACTGTCATATTCAATGGTTAGAAACTGAAAACTTTTCCTCAAAGATCAGAAACAAGGTAAAGATGCCCACTCTTGTCACTTCTGTTCAGCATATGCTGGAATTAACAGCCAGAGCAACTAGACAAAAAAAAAATACATCCAAATTAAAAAGAAAGTTGTCTCTGTTTGCAAATGACATGATATTATATATAGAACACTTTAAAGACTCTACTAAAAAACTATTTTATTTAATAAATTTATTCGGTAAATTTGCAGGATAGAAAATCATATGTGAAAATCAGTTGTGTTTTTACAAACTCACAATAAATTATCTGAAAAAGGTATTAAGAAAATAATCCCATTTACAATAGCATCAAAAAAATACAGTACTTAGGAATAAATTTAACCAAGGGGGCCAAAGATCTGTACACTGAAACTATAAAACACTGATGAAATAAATTGGGGAAGACATAAATCACTGGAAAGATATCCTGTGTTCATGTATTGGAAGACTTAATATCATTAAAATATTCATACCATTCAAAGCAATTTACAAATTCAATCAATCCCTATCAAAATTCCAAAGTTATTTTTCACAGAAATAGAAAAGCAATCCTAAAATTCATATGGATTCACAAAAGTCCTGCAATAGCCAAAGCAATTTTAAGAAAGAGGAATGAAGCTGAAGACATCATACTTCCAGGCTTTAAAGTATATTACAAAGCTATAGTAATCAAAACAGTATGGTGCTGGCATAAAAGCAGACACATATATCAATGGAACAGAACAGAGACCCCTGAAATAAACCCACACACATACAGTCAACTAGTTTTTGAAAAGGATGCCTAGAATACAAAATTGGGAAAGGATAGTCTCTTTAATAAATGGTGTCAGAAAAGTTGGATATCTAGATATTCTAAAGGTCTTTATAAGATTTTTGAAGACTTCATGAATTTTCAAAATTAAATAAACAATATTTGTGCTTTAAGTATGTGATGAGTTCTAAACAAACTATAAATCCACTTATCAAAAGACAATTGCTAAAAAAAAAAAAAAAAGAATTTACTAAAAGGCTAAATCTCAGAACTCACTGCATTTTTCAACTTTCAACTCTTAGCACAGCTGGCAGTGCATCAGTCTCATAATCTGAAGGTCCTGAGTTCAAAATCTATTTTAATTGTTCATATTTGTATCAGTTTGGTTTTCTTAACTTTTGAAAGTTTTTGTTACATTTAGTTACCTCTTTCTACATACCTACATATTTTTAATTGTTCAGGTTTTCTAAATGAGAGATTCTAAGACAATTTAAACTTTTAAAAACATGTTTTCCATTCAGAGAAGTATATTTTGTAATCAGTAATGAAATTTTAAAATATGGAGCAATTTTATTATGTGGAAAAAAATTATGAAAGCATGAGGCCACACAAAACAAAAGGAAAAAAGTGAGGATGCAAGGAAGAGATTCTAAATAAATAATATGATTAGCATAACAAATGTGATAGGTTAACACAAGTACAATTTCTGAAGAAAAAATAGAAGCAAATAGTTGACCATTCTAAAATACTGCTAGTGTAAGACATGTACTTAGGAACAAGATAAATTATAACACATATTAAATCTTAGGTACAATTAACTAGAAGTTATCAATAAATGGCTTTAAACTATATTATGAAGCTATCGTGATCAACACAGTATGGTACAGTTGGTACGCTCTTTAAAAACTGAAGAAAATAATTTTGAAATTATAAAATTGTTGACAAAACAGCAACTATATATTATTTGAAAGGAATCAAGATAAATAGATATGTGAATTGCTGAAATGTTGCTTATTAATTACGGAGCATACTACTTTGAATATTCAGTATATTTATGAGACTAAACTACTCTCTACTCCTTTATTTAAAACCAATATAGTATTTCTTAACATGCTACTATAAAGACAAAATAAAACCCTTCTTTAAACTTCATAGAAGTCTACAAATATTGTAAAAAATCATTCCACATAATATGTCGTAAACTTATAAAAATAGTTTAATAGTTATTTTTGCTAATTTACCAAATTAGTTATCTGACAAATTATTTTCTGTGAATTGCCTTTGGCTTATTGATCATCAGTAACTTGGCCTTTATCTATGTTATGAATACTCACAGTTCCCCTTCTTTGAGATGTTTCCATTCATTAATGTATGGGGGTATGTGATTATCAACTTTGTGTCAACTTTAGTAGGCCACATTACCCAGATATTTGGTCAAATACCGGTCTGGATGTTACATGAAGTTATTGTTTAGATGAGATTAATATTTAAATCAGTAGACATTGAGTGAAGCAGATTACCTTAAAGGCCTTAAGAAAAAACAGGCTGAGATCCCTTATGAAGAGGAAATTCTGCCTCCAGACTGTCTTTGGGATCAAGATTCCATGCCAACTCTCCAGTCTGTGGGCTTATGCTACAGATTTTGGACTTGCCATCCTTCATAATCACATTAGCTAGTTCCTTAAAACAAATCTCTCTCTCTCCCTCCATATATGTATATAAACACACATGCACACACACACACACATAAAATACATATATATATTAATAATATATGCATACTTTGAAAGGAAAAATAAATCCTGGGGCCCCAAAATCACTAAACTAAAGGGAAAAGTCAAGCTGGGAACTGCTTAGGGCAAACCTGCCTCCTACTCTACTCAAAGTCACCCCTCTGCTCACTGAGATAAATGCATATCTGATTGCCTCCTTTGGAGAGGCTAATTAGAAAATCAAATGTATATAATCATTTGTCTCTTATCTACCCATGACCTGGAAGTCCCCTCCCCGCTTTGAGTTGTCCCACCTTTCCAGACCGAACCAACGTTCGGGTTACATATGTTGATTTATATCTCATGTCTCCCTAAAATATATAAAACCAAACTGTGCTCTAACCACTTTGGGCACATGTTGTCAGGACCTCCTGAGACTGTGTCACCCATGAGCATCCTCAACTTTGGCAAAATAAACTTTCTAAATTAACTGAGATCTGTCTCAAATTTTCAGGGTTCACAATACACACACACACACATATATATATATTTTTGGGTAAAAAGTAAAAAGTGAATCCTTTTTTAATACTGGTTCTTCTAGTTTGACATGCTGTATTCCCATGCTAGATCACTAGGAAAAAAATGTTTTCATCTTCCATGTAATAACACAAATGTATTGCCCTCCTAAAGCTTCCTCTGATTCCCTATTCTGTGCTAGGCTTTCCTGCACTTACGTTTGCAAATGAGTTTTGATTATGCCTGCCATTGCTTGTTATGTTGACTATCTCTATCATAGACTATTACATCCTTGAAACTATGTTTATGTGTCCAGGGCCTGTAGATTAATGGATGGATGGGTGGATGGATCAGCAGATTAATAAAATCAGCTACCAAAACATAAATCTTTCAAAATATGGGATGTGCTCTACTATAAAACACTCTCAAAAAAAGAAAAAAAAGTACTTCATGAGAAGTTTGAGTCCTTAAAGTTAATGCTGTTTTCTCTACATTCTAATCCCAGAAGTACAGCAATTCTCTTGAATGATAGAAATGCTTCTAACAATGAACTGTACTGAAAATGATTTAAAATGAAAGCGTTGTTGGACACAAAATGTATACAAGTTACATCACTGAACTTAACTCTCTTAAACATATTGCTAGACCAAAATCTTGGGTGGCAGGGGGGCGGGGTCTGTGGCACATCCTCTTACATTTTTAGCAGGAAAAAGCAAGACACATTCTAGACTTTTATTACATGGATCCAAATATAGAAGCAGTTCTATGACATAAAGAGTTATTGTTTCAATAAGTGTCTTGCCAGCCAGGCATGGTGGCTTACACCTGTAATTCCAGCACTTTGGGAGGTCAAGGCGGGTGGATCACCTAAGGTCAGGAGTTGGAGACCAGCCTGGCCAACATGATGAAACCTCATCTCTACAAAAAATATGAAAATTACCTGGGCATCGTGGTGCAAACTTGTAGTCCCAGCTACTCGGGAGCCTGATGCAGGAGTATCGCTTGAACCTGGAGGTGGAGGTCGCAATGAGCCGAGATCATCCCACTGCACTCCAGCCTGGGCAGCAGAGCAAGATTCTGTCTCAAAAAAAAAAAAAAAAAAGAAAAGAAAAGAAAAGAAAAAAAGTGTCTTCTCTATTTTTAACCAGACAGATTTATGATGGGAAACTATGATAGTGTTTGTCTTGATATTGCTTTTTTGTGAGCTCATGTTTCAGTGAGTTTGAGCATAAAAATAGGTTACATTCAAGAGCAATGGAGTTAGACAAATATAATTTTCTGCTGATATAACTGAAGGCAAGGAATCTCAAAATCTCAGTACAGGTGGTCTGCTGTGGCATTGCTATGAAGGTCCAGGATCCTAGCAAGAGAAGAATCATTACAGATCTCTCCACAAGAACTATTTGGCATTCATAACTAGCTTTCCTAGTGAAGACTTACTATACAACAAAATAGAGGGAGCAGTAATTCCTTCTCAGCCACCAGAATTTTTGAAATAACATCATCCTATATCTCAAGAGCTATTGGTATCACAAAAAAGAAAACATTTCTTGATATTCAGCTAAGAGAAAGCAGTTGTTCTGTGCAAAGCATTTCTATATTAACATTTTTGTATTTTACAACAACCTAACATTGTACTCTTTTTAGTTACTAAAGATCCATGCATTATGCTTATGTTTGAGCCCCTCAGAATAGGTTTTATCTCAGTAAAGAATACTTGCCATTGTTTTTAGTTTTCTGCCAGTTCAACGATTTCCTAGCATTTCATTCCATGCACATTTTTACAGAAAACAAAAAATATATATATAATTCAAACAGATCAAAATGAATATTCTCTATCGAATGCTTTTCATGATAAAATTAAACTAAATATAGTCAGCCGGGTACGGTGGCTTACGCCTGTAACCCCAGCACTTTGGGAGTCCGAGGCAGGCAGATCACCTGAGGTCAAGAGTTTGAGACCAGCCTAGCCAACATGGAGAAACCCCATCTTTACTAAAAGTATAAAAATTAGCTAGGCGTAGTAGCACACACCTGTAGTCCCAGCTACTCAGGAGGCTGAGGCATGAGAATCACTTGAACCTGGGAGGTGGAGCTTGCGGTGAGCTGAAATTGCGCCACTGTACTCCAGCCTGGGTGACACAGCAAGACTATCTCCAGAAAAAAAATAAAAAATAAAAAATAAATGTAGTCAATCCTCCCTTTCTTTGGGTTCTGTACCCCTGGGTTCCACAGCTGTCAATTAAGCCAATCTCAGATCCAAAATACAATAACCCCAGGTTTCACACGGCCAGCTTCTGGACTTGAGCATCCGTAGAGTTTGGCATATGCAGGGTTTCCTGGAATCAATCCCCTACAATGACTATATTACCTCATTTAATCCTAAGGAGAATTTCAAAAAGTGTCTACCATTATTTTCTACTCCACTTTGTGGATGAAATTGTCCAAGACATTAATAGAGTAAAAAAATTCTAAGGTGAGAAATCTAATAAGAGAACAAAAATCCTGGCATCTAAAACCAAAGTACATCTGATTTCAAAGTGCTGGTTCTTAACTATCACTCTCTATCTTCCCCTAACCTTCCCAGCAAGTATTGTATTATAACCAATTCACCTGTTTTTCTTTTTCTTTTTTGCAAGACCACTTTTGCGTAAGCACTGACCTGGGCACTGTGTTTCATTTAAAGAAAAAAAAAGTTCATCAACACAAGATTGTTCTTTAAATATACATTTAATCTACTAAGGGACTTAAGTAATCTTCAAAGACCATTAGTCTTCACCAATTTTCCTTTTGAATATTTTAATAGCTTCAAAACTTTATAATGTGTAACCACTTTTTGGCTCTACATTAACTTGTGTGTATGAACAATTCAACTGGTAAGTGAATCCTGATCATCTCTGTAGCATACCCATTCCAATGAGGAGGTTCTAGTGCTGTGACAGACGTGAAGAAAAAGTAGAGATATTTAAAAAAAATTCTCCCACGCACAATTTTTACCAGGAAATAGAAGTTTGAAACAAAGTGCTAAATGGTAAATTGATCAAGACTATGGATGAGTCTTACATTATTTTATGTGCAAACAAGAAAAAGGAAAATTTATAGTTCGCTCAATTCTTACAGCTGGGAAAGGAAAAATTGTAAACTAAATTGTGTTTACACATTTGGTGATTTTAAAGCCTTCATATGTACTTTTCCTAGATGCCAAATGTCATTACATAAAAAGTGTTTTGTTTTGTTTTGTTTTAGTATTGCAGTGTGCTCAAGAATCATACAAAATAGAAAAGACACTTCAGACCCAAGAAATTGGGAAAAACCGCAGAAAGAAAACACAATGGAGCTGATCTTTAAGGACAGAAGAATTTCAACACAAATAGGAGTTTCTGTTGTTTGTTTGTTTTGGGAAGTACAGTTCCAGATGAAACTGTGTTAATAAAAACGTTATTCTTCAGAGGTTGAAATAATGAAAAATATAAGACTAAGCAAAAAAAATGAAAACCAAATTAGTCCACATCATAAAGAGCAGTAAATTTGGAAAAAATAAATAAGCTCTGTATGAAATTGTTACACACATTACTATGAAAAAAGAGTTTCCCAAAGTCTCTGGATAAATAAAATAATTTCAGTGAACTAGAGAATGTCACCCGAGATTAAAAGCACCTTCCTTCTTATTGCAGCAAATCTCTTAAGAAAATAGACACACACACACACACACACACACACACACACACACACAAAGAGAGACAGAGAGAGAGAGAAGAGAGAGAGATCATGAAGAAAAGGCTATTCAATTACTTTAGAGATTAATGAAATTAAAAATAAAATATTTACCATATACACTTTCCCTTGACTTAAACTAAAACAAAACTAAATGTGGCAACTTTGATTTTTATTTGATTACTTTATGTGCTTTACATTGGTAGCATAAATAACTATACTAAAAGGAAAATTATTTTTCATGCTAGTTAAATATTCAATTGATTGTTTTGGCAGGCTAAATGTGGATGGGGCTAGGAGTAGGAGGAAGATTTTTAATGAGCAGGTAGCTCTGAACTCAACAGCAAATTAAGGGAGCATAAATCCTTTATAAAAACTCTTCCCACATACTTCCTCTCTTCACCATCAGTTCACAAAAGGCTGCTGTTTTTATGAGAGACACTGAGAATAAAGTCTGGAGCTGTGAAGGAATTGGTTAAGTCAGAACAGGAAAGGAAGAGGCTATGAATGCAGAAGCAACTCAGCAGTGCTGACCCCAAAGGATAATTGCCAGAGAGGGTTCTTCTTCTCAGGTAGTCTTTGTGATCCAACATAGTCCCTAAATAATTCTAATAAACAAGTGTCATTTTTTGAAAAGTTCTTACTGTAGATACAACACACAGAAGCCCCAGTCTCCTTGTTGGAGTCAAATGTGCATATTTAGTTAAAAAGAAAAAAAAAGAACACCTGTTTCCATGACTACAGTGTTAATTTACTTCTTAGAGTTGATCTTGTGCAGGATTTCTGTTTTTCTTGCTATAGTATTATATGCACTGTTGACATTTAGATTTGCACTAATTTTAGTGCACATTTACACTAAAATATATAAAGTATGAATAAGTAAACAAGTATCTCCTTTTTTCAATTTGTGTTCTTGTTCTTTTGAAATTACTAACACAAGTTGCAAAATCAAGCTAATTTTAGTCAACATTATGTATTATCTGTACATATATACAATATTAAATAGAATATTATTCAAAAGGCACAATTTTGTATTTAGTAAGAAAAGCAGAAAATCAGTTACTTTGAATAAATAACTTGTTTGAAAAATAAGTTGGGAAATTTACAGCAGCAGTGGCATAAAATGTTTAAGTCTTCTCATATCTCTCCATAAAAAGTCAAATCAAACAACAATCACAAAAACCTATATATAGCATCCACAATAAAAGTAGATGTAAAGTTGCCCACAAAACTTGAATGCTATGTGTTTGGGATCTGGGTAAAAATTTTCCATCAGGTCAAATATATTGACACAGTTGCACTATGCAGACATCCTGGATTAATGAGTTAGCTCACGAGGCCAGGAGTTACTCCGCTTGGGTGGTTGATTGAAATTTGGAACTAAACATAGGTGGTTTATACTGAACAAACTTAAGTGCCAAATTTCTTCATTTGTTATAGAAAAAGTTATCCAAATGCTTACAGGGATTAGAAAGTTGGAGTGGATTTATTACATGATAGCTGGTCTCCTGCCCGTAACTATGTCTCCATTGTGAGAGTCCAGAAGACACTCTCTGCATTAATGCTTTGAAAAACACATTGTGAGTGGAACACAAAAATGAAAGGACTCTGCTACACTGTTAACATTTATACTATAAATCTTCCACCAGCCTTCCCCAAGGAACCCCTAGTCATTTTCCCAGATGACTGTGCATTAGGGGAAGTAGTTAGGATTTGAGGATTACTCGTTGTTTGGAGCGCTCTATTTTCTGAAGACCCAACACTAGCATTATTCACCTGTCAAGATTAATAGAGTTGTGTTTTATGTCCATCTCACAGTGAGCACTGTGCATCTGCATCTACCCATGATGATTTTCCAAATTTTAGGATGTATATTTGGAATAGACATACAAAGCAACCTGCATAAGTCCACACTAGTTTCCACACTAATATAGAACCATGAGCTACTATAATATACCAGGAAAGACAAAATGGAAGAAAGAAACATTGCTTCTACCTATTAAAACACTAAAGGCAAAACAATACTGCGTGTTCCTGGGAGGATTGCAGAGGTTAGTGCTAACATCCAATTAAGTGATTCTAATCACTTCTTCTATAAAATTTGCCTTTTTGGCTGAAGCAAAACACAGATGGGTCTTGGGAAAACAGAAAGAATTATAAATTGTATCAAGTGGAGATTCTAACTGCAGTATTGCTTTAGATTTAGGGTTGGTTTAGTTACTGGAGAAAATCAACATATCCCTTGGTATTTGAAATTCAGCCATCAATCTGTTAAATACTTTTCCCTATGAATCTTAGTAATGACAGTATACTTTCTCACCACAGGATTATATCACTCTCCAGCTCTCAGTCATAGTCTAGTCTGCAAGGACTTTGACCATCTCTTCATTTCACAGAACATCAAATTAGCCCACGTCAACGACATCATAATGATTACAGGAAGCGGTAATAATCCTAACCACTGCAGTATGATACATGCATGCCGGAGGGAAAAAAAATAACAGACAATTGCAAAGATGTGCAAAGATTTCTCAGTGATAATTCTAAGATCTGACTGATCTGGGGAATGCTGACATCCTTTCAAGGTAAAAAACAAGTGTATCTGTTCTCTCCTGTCACAAAGAAGAGACACAATGCCTACTGAGCCACTGTGGTTTTAGAGGCAATACATATCCCAATTTGGGGTGCTACTTCCACCTATTTACTGAGTGGTTAGAACTGCTGCTAGATTTGTATGAAACTTAGACTTCGAGGAGGCCCTGCATCAGGTTCAGGCTGCTGCTAAAGCTACTCTGCCATTTGAGTCCTATGAAGGCATTATGATGAAATATTGCAAAAGTTAGATATACTCTTAGTGGATTTTTAAAGATGGCTATAATTGAATTAAAACAGTGACATTTGTGATTTTGGAGTAAAGATATGTAATCCTTCAGAGATTACCATTTTCTTATAAGCAGTTTCTAGCATGCTTCTGGGTTCTTTTAGACTAAATGCTTGATATAGGGTACCATAGTGGGTTGAGCTATGTATTCTGAACTGACTATGTCTGACCCATAATGACATGAAGTTGGACAAATACCGCAGCAGTCTATCATTAATTGGAAGTGACATATGTGAAACTGGGCTTGAGTAGGTTCTGAAGGCGCAAGTACATTCTATTAGCTAATAGCTTAGACTTTCATGCTCCCTACTCCTGTTATATTACCCACTCTGTCCCAACCCATATCTGTAGCATGGGTTGTATCCCATGACAAATTGACAGAAGAAGACACATTACAGACCTGGTTTACAGACGGCCCTGCATGGTATGGCTAGCACCATCTGAAAGCAGAAGGCTACAGCACTCTAACCTCACTCAGGAGTGGTCCGGGCAAGTACTGGTGAAAATATAATTTTGCATAATGCAACTGTTTGTTCATTTTTCCTGGAACAAGAGATGACCAGAAGAACATTATGCCCTGATCTTTGAGAACTGGCTAATAATTTGGTTAAATGTTTAGAGACTTGGAAGAAGCACGATTGCAAAATTGATGATTTGGGTGCCTGCAGAAGAAATATAGAGACATACAAATACATCTAAAGAGCAACCATAGAAGAGGCGGGTCTTATTAACAAACTGAACAAGATGACCCATTTTGCTTCTTTCCCCAGCCAACCCTGCTCTTGCCCAATACTCATGGACTATGCAGCCAAAGCAGCAGGGATGGAGCTAACGCATGGGCACAACAACATGCACTTTTCTCATGATGGCTGATCTAAGTGTCGGCCAATAGCAGAGTTCAACACTGAGCTCCCTATATGGCATCATTCTGTATGGGGACACTCCAGCCACTGGTTATTATATTGAATGCTTCCATCATGGAATGGGTAGTACCTTGAATATGAATTTGCTTTCCCTGCTCATAGTTCTTTCACCAAAAGCTTCATCTATGGATTTACAGAATGCCTTACTCAAAAGTAAGGTACACTACACAGCATTATTCTCACTAGGAAATTTCTCTTTTTTTCCCTAAATAAATAAGGTATGGCAATAGGCTCAGGCTAATGGAATTCATTGATTTTTTTGTCATGTTGCCTATTACACTGAAGCAGCTTGCCTGACAGATTAGTATAATGCAGTTGAAAGATTCTGTATCTATGTCCATTGAGTGATGATACTTTGAAATGGGGGTTGGGATCTTGTTCTTCAGGATATATTATATATTCTGAATCACTGATTCTATACCAAGAAACTTCTGTTTCTTCTATTTTAAGAATTTCCAGATCTGAGAATCAAGGAAAGTCAGTGGGAATACTATTCTCTTCTCACTATTAGCTCTAATGAACTTCTAGCATCATTTCTTCATCCTGTTCTCAAAATTTTGGGTTCTGCCAGCCTAAATGTTTTCTTTCCCAAGAGAATACTTCTTTTTATAAGAAACATCTAAATGGTTACATTTAATTGAAAGTTTAGGCTGTCACCTGGCCACATAGTACTCCTTAAGCAGCAAATCAATAGGCAATTAAGACAGAGTATTGACTGATGTGATTTGATTCTATCAAGGGGAACGTGGGTTCCTACTACACTGAAGGAGTCAGAAGTGTGTCTATAATGTTGGGAAGTCTCCTAAGACTCTCAGTAGTACTTTCATGACTTGTGATAAAAATCAACCAAATTTATAACTACTTTAATTTAACAGGACTGTTAATGGCACAGAGCCTCCAAGAATGAAGGTTTAAGTTACTTCACCAGGCAAGTAACCATGGCCAACTGAGGTGATAGTTGAGAGCAAAAGAAATAAAGGGTGAGAAACTGAAGAAAAATGCTATAAATATTAGGTCTCCAGCTGTTACCATCTTATAATTGAGGTTATAAAAACTATACACGACAAATGACTTGCAGATGAATTGCAAGGAATCAGAGTGAACATAAAAAGAATCTATATCAGTCAATTCAGTCACTATTCCTCCAGAGAATTTTTTTAAGCAATAGGGGTTCACTCTATCACCCAGGCTGAAGAGCAGTGGCATAATCATAGCTCACTGCCACCTTGAACTCCTGGGCTCAAGCAATCCTCCTGCCTCAGCCATCAGAGTAGCTGGGACTACAGGCATGTGTCACCACATTCAGATAATGGTTTTTAATTTTTTGTAGAGATGGGGTCTCTCTATGTTGCCCAGGCTAGTCTTGAACTCCTGGCATCAAGAGATACTCCCACCTGGGCCTTCCAAAGTGCTGGGATTATAGGAGTGAATCACCATGCCCAGCCTTAATTTATTACAAGGAAATTATTTATGCAATTGTGGAGGGTTGGTTAAGCAAGTACAAAGTCTATATGGCAAGCCATCAGGAAGCAAAGATTAGGAAGAGGTGAAAATACCATAGGCATGGGCCAAAATCATCTACAGGCAAATTTCTCTCTCTCATTCTTTCCTTCTGGCCTCAATTATGATTTTAAGGCATTCCAAATGATTGCCATGACAACCCACATTATTCAAGAGAATCTTACTTTCTGAAAGTCAACTAACTTGGATCATAATTCAAACAAATACAATGAAAAAAGAATTGACCAGGAACTGTAAAATTAATGCCATTAACAATGTATTGCTGTTTTATCGTGTTAAATGTTTAGAGTGCTTATATTGTCTCAGATTTACTTTAAAATAGTATAAAAGAGAAGAAAATAGGTAGGGGAATAG
This sequence comes from Pongo pygmaeus, assembly GCF_028885625.2. NCBI lineage: Eukaryota > Metazoa > Chordata > Mammalia > Primates > Hominidae > Pongo > Pongo pygmaeus. The sequence continues at coordinate 188,747,821 of NC_072376.2, forward strand.
ATGAAATAAAAATGACTACAACTTCATGATTGTTGAAACTAGATGACAGGAACATGGGAATTCATTGTACTAAACAGTAGCCCCCACTTATTTACTGGGAATACATTCCAAGATGTATAGTACAAAACCCTCCTCATATTGTTTTTTTTTCCCATGCATACAAACCCAGGATAAAGTTTGATTTATAAATTAGGCACAGTAAGGGTTTAACAACAATAACTAGTAATAAAATAGAACTGTTATAAAAATATACTATCATAAAAGCTATTTTAAACTTATGAATTGCTTATTTCTGGAATTTTCCATCTAATATATTTGGACCACAGTTGACTGTGGTCCACAAAATGAGAAACTGAGGATAAGGAGGGGTAGTTACCATATTGGCTTCTATATGTTTAAAATTGATGAATATTTTTAAAAATGAGTCGGGAACATGTCATAACTGAGTCAGAACACTGGTGCTGTTGGATAGCTTTATAGCCAAGAGCCCAAATACGCAGCATGCATCTGCCACCCATGAGCTGCTGCCAGCCCCGCCCCCGCAGCCAAACTCCTCCAGGTGCTCCCCAGGACTTCTGCTTATTCTTACTCAATCTTTTTGAGCTGGTGGTAAACAATTTCTTTCAGAGGAATTACTCATACCAGAGTTTTGGAAACCTCCTTAACTATTCCACAGATCACATCTTCCCATGAACACAAACATTTGGAAAAAAAAAAATGGCAGGATCTGACTGGGGAAATAACAATGCATAGACTGATCCAATTTTCCTCCAAAAACCAGGACCATGCTGATTAGTCTGGCTCACCTTCTGTGGCTCCTGCTTTTTTCATTACTCATAATGATCCTTTTTGTTTTTACCTCACAAACTGTATTTTCTCTCCTACTGTATGACTTTCTTTAGGACGTCACCTATTCAAGTGTGAACACTAATTGTGGATCAGGTTAAAGTTCCTTGAAGCTCCCTAAGCAATTCCAAGTTAGAATATGCATTCAGGCCTCTGTCTTTGCATTTTGAACTTTGCATAGCAGCTATTTATTCAGAATGTACTCTAACAGATATGAAGCTCAACTGCCCATGGCAATACACTATTCTCTAGGAGGGCTATTGATTAAATCCTTAAGTTGATTCAGACCAGCAAATACACCAAGTCAAATCTGCAAGGGCCGGAACATTCCTGGTGAACCCTTGTAAATATGAGGCCAGAAATTTGAGGTTAGAGGAGGGTGATGTCAGCAAGATTGAGGAATAGGAAGTCACAGAATTCACTCTCCCCTACAGAAAGATCAACTAGCAACGATTCACAGACAAAACCACCTTGGTAAAAATACCAAAATGTGGGAGTAATCCTGAGTCACTTGCATTATCTACAGAACTGAATAAAAATCTGCATTGGAAGGTAGGAAAAATGGTCTTTCATTGACTGCATAACCCTTATTCTTCCTCAAGTTGTGACAGCACCACACAGAGAAGATTTCTCAGGGTCCACAATTTTTAAATTGGGAAATGAGAAGTGGGAGGTGAACATTCAGCTTCCTTAGCATGCTGAGATGCATCCCAGGAAGTCCACTTTGTTCTCACATCACAGAGAATGGGAAATGTAGGAGGAAGCTACATGGTTAGACCACCTGGGGTCAGGTACAAAAAGGCAAGGAGAAAGAGCCCACAGAGATCAACATGCAGATTTTATTAAAAACTCAGTATAGTTTCCAGCAGTAGTGTTCAATGAGAGGTACTGCTAGTAGCATAACTTACTTGCCAAGCCAAGCGGATCACTCTCAGAAGAGGTGGGAAGTGGTACCTGTCTTGAATCCCTAAAAAGCCTCCAGGACAAGCCACAGACGCTATCTCAGTCAGGGTCCCATCCTGTGAAGGAGATGACCTCTGCAGCAAATTTCTGTAATTAGTAGGCACTAATATCCCACATCAGAAGCTAAATCTGTGTTTTCTGCAGTCTCAAGCCCCACCTCCAGACCTTTCCAAGGGAGAGAGAAAACCACCACGGCAAATGTTGACCACAAGCAGACAATAGTTTTGCCACATCAGAAAGTATAATCAGCCCTTCTCTAAGACTCAAAGCTCACCCCAGACCACATCAAGGAGGAAGGCAAATTTTAAGCATGCATTTCTACTGAGCACAGTAGTTGGTCCATCCATCTCAATCCACTTAAACTTGGGTCCCCTCCCACAAACCTATACAACTCCTGAACTAAAATAGCAGTATCTCTGTCCAGGAAATACATCATGTGGCTGAGCCAAATCAGAGGTGATTATGGTGCCCATAATTACAAAGCAGAGCACAGGCAGTGGTCTTGCCAGATGGCAGAGCCTACTCAGAGGCCCCACCAAAATTCAGAGCAAAGGCACATCCCAATCATCTAGAGAAGCTAAAAGCAAGCTCTGCCTGCCCAGGATCAATACCAGCTAGCCTATCCAAAACATAGACCAGACTAATGATATTAATGCCAAAGAACTCCTGTAAAAACTGGAAAAGGTGGCTATACCTGCAAATGCACAAATACCAATGGAACAACTAAGAAAACCATGACACCTCCAAAAGAAACTAACAAAGCCCCATCAATAAACCCTGAAGAAAGGGGGATTTATGAAATGACAAAAAAGGATACAGAATAATCCTCTTTAAAAATTCAGTGAACTTCAAAACTATGCAGATGAAAAAATTAAATAAAATTTGGAAAACAATACATAATGTAAGAAACTTGACAAAAAGAGAAACAAAACAATTAAAAAATAGAAATTCTCAAGATAAAAATACAATGAACTGAAAAATGCAATAGAAAGCTTCAAAAGCTAGTTGATCAAGCTGAAGAATCGGTGAACTCAGACAGAACATTTGAAATACTCAATTAGAGGAGCAAAAAGATAAAAGAATGGAATATGAATGAAGAAAGCCTGTGGGAACCATGGGATACCATCAAGCAACCTAACATATGCATAATAGGTATTCCCAAAGGAGAATTAAGAGAAAAACATTATCAGAAAGCATACTTTAAAAACAATAGATGAAAACTTCCCTAATCTGAGGAAAAAAGCCAACATCAAGGTACAGGAAATGCAGAGGTCACCAATTAAATTCAACCCATAAAGGAGTTTATGAAGACATATAATAAACTATCAAAAATTAAAGACAAAGAAAAAATTCTGAGAGCAGCAAGAGATAAGAAACTAAAACATACAAAGGAGTCATAATAGGATTAACAATAGACTTCTTAGCAGAGCCCTTCAGGCCAGGAGAGGGTGAAATGATATATGCATAGCGCTGAAGGAAAACACTTTAACATGAGAATAACTCAGCAAAGCTGTCTTTCAGCAATGAGAGAAAAATTACTTTCCCAGACAAAAACAGCAAACGGAGTTCATCACCACTAGGCCTGTCTTATAAAAATTGCTAGGGGGAGTTTCTTAAACTGAAACTAAAGGCTGCTAATTCATAACATGAAACTTATTAAAGCACAAAATCTAATGGTGTAAGTAACAGACAGCAATATTTGGAATACACTAGGGCTGTAATATTGGTGTGTAACATAATTTTTTCCCAGGCATGGAGGCTAAAGGACAAAATTATTAGTAAAATCTTTGGCTAAATTAGGTTTTCAAGGGATATATATTACAAAATGATGTAAGTTCGACGTCTAGAACATAAAATGGGGGGATAGTAAAAGTGTAAAGTTGTGTATATAATCAAAATTAAGCTGTTATCAGCTTGAAATAGACTGTTGTAAGATGTTCTATGTAAGCTTCATGGTAACAAAAATCTATACAGCATGCATAAAACAAAAATTTAAACAACTCCAAACATGCCATTAGAGAAAACCTTTAAACCACAAAGGAAGACAGCAAGAGAGGAAGAATGAAACAGTATCTACAAAAGAATCGGAAAACAATGACCAAAATAGCAGTAGTGAGTCCTCACCTGTCAATAATTACCTTGAATGTAAATGGATTAAATTCTCCAGTCAAAAAACACAGAGCAAATTAATGCACAAAAACAAGACCCACCTATATGCTACCTATAAGAGACTCACTTCACTTTAAAGGACACACCTAGACTGAAGGTGAAGAAATGGAGAAAAATATGCCACGCAAATGGAAACCAAAAGAGTAGGGGTAGCGGTATATGTATCAGAAAAAATAGATTTTAAGTCAGTACTTGTAAAAAGAGACAAAGATGGACATTATATAATGAAAAAGGAGTCAATTCATCAAGAGGATACATTGATTATAAATATATAGGCACCCAACAGTGGAGCACCTAAATATATAAAGCAAACAGTAAAGGATCTGAAAAAAGAGATCAATTGCAGTATGATAATTGTAGGGGGCTTCAATACATCACTTTCAATATTGAATAGATAATCCAGACAGAAAACTAATAAGGAAACATTGAACTTCAACAACACTTTAGACCAAATGGACATATACAGAAATATACAGAATATTCCATTCAACAACAACAGAATACACATTTTTCTCAAGCACACATGAAACACTCTCCAGGGTAGATCATATATTAGGTGACAAAAAAAGTCTTAGCAAATTGAAGAAGAATGAAATATACTCAGGAATAAAATTAACCAAAGAGGTGAAAGATCTATACATTTAAAACTATTAAGCATTAATAAAAAAAATTGAGAAGACACAAAGGAATGAAAAGATATCTTGTGTTCATGGGTTGTACAAATTAATGTAATTAACGTGGTTTTTTGTTGTTGTTTTTCTTTTTCTTTTTTTTTTGAGACAGGGTCTTGCTTTTTTGCTCTGTCACCTAGGCTGCAGTGCAGTGACATAATCATAGCTCACTGTAACCTCAAATTCCTGGGCTCAAGTGATTCTCCTGCCTCAGCTTTCTGAGTATATAGGACAATAGCTGTGTGCCACTAGACCCAGCTAATTTATTTTTAATTTGGTAGAAATGGTATCTTGCTATGTTGCTCAGGTTGGTTTTGAACTCCTGGCCTCATGCAATCCTGCCACCTTGGCCTCCCAAAGTGCTGGAATTATTGGTGTGAGCCACTGTGCCTGGCCCAATTAATATTGTTAAATGTCCTTGTAACCTAACGTGATCTACAGATTTGACACAATTGCTATCAAAATCCCAATGTCATTTTTTGCAGATATAGAAAAAACAATCTTATAATTCATATTTTCATATTTAAAAATCTGAATACAAAATTAATATTTTGTATTTAGGACTACAAGAAACATCAAACAGCCAAGACAATCATAGGTAGAATGAACAAAGCTACAGTCATCATACTACCTGATTTCAAACTATACTACAAAGTGATGGTAATTAATACAGCAAGGTGCTGGTATACAAATAGAGCTATCAATCAATGGAACAGAATAGAGCACAGAAATGGATTCACGTATCTATGGTCAACTGATTTTTAGCAAAGGTGCCACAAATTTATAATGGTAAAAAGGCAGTCTCTTCAATAAATGGTGTTGGAAAAACTGGATATCCATATACAAAAGAATGAAATCGAACCCTTATCTCACACCATAGACAAAAATCAACTCAAAATGGATTAAAGACTTAAACATAAAGCCTAAACTATAAAACTATTAGAAGAAAATATAGGAGAATATATATACAACACTGGCTATTACAATAATTTTTAAGATTTGACACCAGGAGTACAAGCAACAAAAGCAAAAATAGACAAAATACATTAAAATAAAAAGCTTCTGTACAACAATGAAACAACAGAGTGAAAAGACATCATGCAGATTTGGAAAAAATATTTGTAAGCCATACATCTGATACAGAATTGATGTCCAAAATATATAAAGAACTCAAAACAAATCTATCACAAGAAAACAAATAATTTGATTAAGAAATGGGCGAAGGACCTGAATAAACATTTCTCAGAAGAAGACATATAAAATGGCTAACAGATACATGAAAAAATACTCGATATCACTAATCACTAGAGAGATTCAAATCAAACCACAATGAGATATCAATTCCCATCTGTTAGAACTGCATTATCAAAAAGACAAAAGATAAATGCTGGTGAAGATATGGAGTAAAGAGAACCCTTGTACTCTGTTGGTGGGAATGTAAATTATTATAGCCATTATGGAAAACTCTATGAAGGTTACTCAAATTCTAAAAATAGCATTACCACTTGATTTAGCCATTATGTTTCTGTTTATTTACCTGAAATATTTGAAATCAGTACATGGAGGAGATGTGTACAAGCTCATATTTATTGTAGCACTGTTCACAATAACCAAGTTATGGAATTGACCCTAAGTGTTCATTAACATGAAAGGATAAAGAAAGTGTAATATATATACACAATGAAATACTATTTCACCTTAAAAAAATAAAGGAGATCCTGTCATTGGCAAAAATATGGATAAACTCAGAGGGCATTGTGTTAATTAATATAAGCCAGGCTTAGAAAGACAACCACCACATGACCTCACTCAGTTGTGGAATCCAAAACAAGGGATCTCATCAAAGCAGAAATAATAGAATGGTGGTTACAGAGGCTAGAAGTATGGGGTAATGGGGAGACAATAATGAAAGTACAAAGCGTTGGTTAAATAGAATAAATGTTTGGAGTTTTTTTTAAAGATCTTTAGCATGGTATGGTGGACATAGCTAATAACTGAGTACTGTATATTTCAATATCACTATGAAGTAAATTTCAAATGTTCTCAACATAAAAAAATTAAATATTTGAGGTGATGAATAGGTTAATTAGCTTGATCTAATTATTCCACATTGTATTAAAAATTATGATCTCACATTGTATTGTACAAATATATACAACTGTAATAGTCCAATATATAATAAAACATTTTTAAAAAGAAATTTGAGGTTAGAAACTGCATGTAAAATTTCCCAATGACTCAAAATGATCAACTCTAATAATCATCCCTTCTAATCCAGCAGCCCATACTTTTGCAATTACCAATTTTTCTGACCCAAGCCTGACTCCTCTAATATTCTACATTATAAAAGTAACCCCTCGACAGGAGGTTCATCTTCATTCCAAAATGAGGCAATAATCAAGAAAAAACTTGAAGACCAAAAGGCCAACAGAAGTTCACAAAATTCAATTAAGTCTGTTAGTTTTGAGAACAGATCAAAGTGGTTTAAAAGCATTCCATAAAATTCAGCTCATAAAGAGCTGTTTTCATTTTATCCTTCCTTCTCTGTGTTTCCCAAAATATATACCTCTATTATAACAATGTCTTACTCTTTGGTATTCACCAATCTCAAGCCAATGATACTATATTTTTTTAATCAATTTTTAAATATTCCTATATGCTTAGCTCTTTTGCCATTGTTAACATTCATTTTCATTTCTGGATCAACCTATCTATGTTTTCCTTCCTTTGTTCCAACTTTATTGAACATCTCTTATTAAACACCAGGCACTGGGTATATCATAATGAAAATACAGACCTTGTCACCACCCCTAATATTTGCCATCTAAGGAAAACACAGACAAGTAGCAGGCAATTGTAATAATTGCTGTGATTGTGGACATAGTAACATAAAGAATGACTACATCAGAATCATGTACGTCATGCCTAACCTGAATTTAACACATCAGCAAACCCTTGTGTAAGGGCGTAATGCTTAAGCTCTGTATGTCATGGGATGCAACTGTGATTTGCCCCTCTCACAAGTAGTTTAAATTGGTGGGATGGGAGTCAGAGTGGGATGTGTAGCTACTGTTGTAGGTGTGGGAAACATGAATCCCTTTTGTCCTTGACAATTCCAACACAGTTTGCTACAAAGAACATTTTTTCTTCTCCTTACATGGTCAATTTTCTGTGTCAGCTTGCCTGAGTCAGAGTGCCCAAAAATTTGGACAAACATTATTCTGAGTGTGTCTGTGAGAAAATCTTGAGTAATACAAATGGACCTGATGAAATGGGATGTAACTATGTGTGTTTTCCAGCGTCGAAGGCAGTTTGTACCTTCTGAAGAATGTAGAGCATTTTTATGATATTTCCATTCCCCACCCACAGCCCACTGATAAGTATTTTGTTTGTTTGTTTTTCCAAATAATTATTCCTAGCAAGATCTACCTGCTGTGTTATTTGCTCAGATTTCTCTTTGAGGCAAAAAGAATTCTGGACCCAAAACGAGTCCTCTTATGTGGGTCATTTTTTTAATACTACGGGTCTGTCATATTTATTTTTCAACAGCATACAAGCTAAAATATTATAACTTTTGTTTTTGGTTGCCAGGGTCATAAGGATAGCAGTAGCAAGTTCAGAAATACCATATACCATTATGCAAAAATGACAACAATATCTATTCATTGACTTTGACAAAACAATAAAATAAAAGAACATTCCTTGAAGGAATGCAGAAAATTAGCTTTTGCTATTTGCAATCTTCATATCACAATTCTTAGTGGTTAAAAAGATTCTAGCAAACAAATAGAAAGCTTGTATCTACATTACCCTCCTTGACACAATAAATACTTGATCACATTTATCCTTATGATGGAGATTTTTTTCAAAAAGACATTACATATGAATAATAAACTGTCATTTTAACCATGTTTCAGTCCACTGATATTAAATCTAAGTAGCTTTGATATTTCTACATCCTAAAACACACCCTTCTTCTATGCTTTTTGCTGCCTCTACTAAATGGAAAACATCCAGTACTAAATCAGTGCACATTGGTAGAGATGAGAAACATGCACTGTTGCTGGGAGTGTAAATTAGTTCAGCCATTGTGGAAGACAGTGTCATGATTCCTCAAAGACCTAAAGGCAGCAATACTATTCGACCTGGCAATCCCATTATCGGGTATACACCCAAAGGAATATAAATCATTCTGTTATAAAGAGGCATGCACACATATGTTCATTGCAGCGCTATTCACAATAGCAGAGACATGGAATCAACCTAAATGCCCATCAATGATAGAGCAGATAAAGAAAGGATCTAGAGGACCAGGAAAAATAACTATGGATACTAGGCTTAATACCTGGGTGATGAAATAATCTGTACAACAAACCCTCATGACACAAGTTTACCTATGTAACAAACCTGCACTTGGACCCATGAACTTCAAATAAAAGTTAACCTCCCCCCAAAAAAAGACATTAGGAAGATGCATATGTTAATTCTAATTTAATTCTTTATGGTTGCATAATTAATTTATCAGTGATTCCTGAATTTACCTGGGCCTTTAGTATGAAAAATAAAGATTCAGCTAGAGAAAGGAAAGACATATGCCAGACTCATTAATTTTTTAAAAATATATATTTACTTGTAAGTATAAATTCTGTTGAATTTTAGTTTTAGATATTTACTGAATTTCAGTAAATATCATATTGAATTGAGGTGGCAGTGCAAAAATAGTTACAAAAATAGTTATTTTTCTCTTTCTTTCCAACAGCTCTCTATGACTTTGTATTCCAAAATTCACTTTTTATTACTGACATGCAAAGGCAACTAACATTGCCAAGCTATATCAATTCTCACTATTTGCAAAATCTTAGAGAACTGAAAAACAAAGATGGCTTTTTAATTGGTAAAAAAACAAACATGTATTACTTTGATGGTACTTTTAGAGTTACCCTCTGGAACCAATACATCAAATTCAAAAACCATTCTCACCTAGAAAAAGAATAAATGCAAATAAATGACATTAATGAAATTCAGGAAATAAAAGTGCAAATGGACTTTGAGCTTCAGCCGTCAGTTGTTTGTTTATAGGATGATGTTCAATGACTCAGAAAAGCCTGGCTAGCAGCGAATTCCCTGCACTGCACTCACCTCTCCTCAGCTTCTCTCCTTCTGGAAGCAGCTCCATCAGGTAAAATTATGTGCCCGTAGGAGATATGAAAAAAAGAATTATGTAAAGTGGCAAGGCAAGGTCTTGCCCACAGCAGTGACAAATCAGAGAAATTGCACTCATTCTAGCATCTTGGGAGACCCCACGAACCCATGTACCTTTTCCCTAGCACTAACTCAGAGACATTCCCTTTGCAATACAGAGGTAGCTTAGTTTTCTTTAAAGACTCACTCTTTCCATGCATATAGCACCTGATGACAATCTCCAACTCTTATCCAGTCAAGAGTATGAAATTCGCCTTCCTCATTTTCACAATTATCCATTTGCAAACCTGTACTCATTTTAAGCTTTTTTTTTTTTTTTTTGGTCACCAGGATTTTCTCATTTCAGCCTGTCTTTGATACTGATTTGCCAAATATCCACTTGTCTAATATTTTGAATGATTAGAGAGTATTTAAGTTGTTTGAGATTCTGTAGGCTCTGGGGTCATGATAGTTGCAAATAACTTAGATTGAGTTATTTGTCTTGGAGTTGGGCAGTATTTGGTACTGAGTAACACAAAGCCACTCATGTCTCATATTAATTCTTGATATGTGTTTCTTATTTTGAAAAAAATCTTGATGTTGCCCATACCATAAGGCCTTATTTCCACCAATTTGAGCTTCAACTGGAGCCGTTTCTAAAGAGGCAGCCAGTCTTGGTGAGTAGCATTATTCCTGTATAAATAACAGATGCAGAGAAGAGAGCAGGGTATGTGGTAGCTAATACAGTCATCACTCACATACTTGGAATCCTTGAGGGGGGAAAACAAACATTTAACACACAGACAGAAATGGATGCTAATGTACCATCTTGCAAATGATCTGTACTCCCAAAAAAGGAGAAAAAGAAAACGCCTTTAAAACAAACATGGCATAAGGATCAGATCTAACCTATTTTTCTATGCAGGACAAATATGGAAATTCTTGCAAAGAAATTTTCTGACACATACCTACATCATGGCAAAGATGGAGAAAAACTGAAGGAAATTAATTTTGTAAGAAACAAAAATTAACTTGCATCCTGCAGTAAGATGAATCCTATCCTTAATAATTTGTAACAATTACCCATGTTCTTCAGTATCTACAATATGAATTCCAAATCTCTGATTAGGCTGTAAAGAATTATCCAAATAAATAGTAGTACTTCAACATTCAGTCACCAAAATGCTTACTGGAGTGTCTGAAAGCAATTTGCACATTAGTGCAATTTGGAAAACCTAACATGACCTTAGAAACACTTGAAAGTATTCTCTTACAGAATACTGATGTGAACATATGGGTCACATATAACTGATCAGGAGTCTTTTAAGCAACACTACCCTTGAGCTGTTGTATACAATGGAAATGTTTATCGAGGTTAAATTTAAAATTAGCACAGCATTCATGTTTCTAATAGGAACAACCTGTTTTCAGATTGGACTTCAATCACTGTTACCATTATGCTAAAGAAAAAAAATGTGTTTCTCTCCCACTTACTGTGTTTCTGACAGTCCAGACAAGTCCATGGGCACACAGGACGATGCAGAAGAGAAAAAGTAAAATCGAATCACAGGCAGCAATGTACAGAGTGCATTTGAAAGTGTAAATCCCTGAAGAGGAATTCATTACTCAGCTTTGAGTTTCCAACTATATCAATTTCCTAGTGGAACGTTAGTATAGAATCTAGCCTTTGTTGAGAGAAAAAAGGGGTTTTCTAAGTTTCAAAGAGTGTTTCTTTTGTATAACAAGAACAAAGCTTAGAGACAAAGTAGACCATACCAAGGTTATCACATAAAAGAGACCCCCGACTAACCACTAACAGGAAGCAGGGAAGGCTTCTAGCTGTGGCCAGGTGGGCAGCAGAGCAACGCAGAGACAACGCCTCCTCTAAGGGGGCCCAGAGTGGGGTAAAAAGGCAGCGGGAGGAGCAAAACCACAGGGAAAGTTCAACAAAAGCATAGGGGCCTTGTTTCCTGTTTCGACTTGATGCTCCAGGAGTTTCCCTGCCACTAGATCAGCAGGAATAGTTCTGCCAGTGCAAAACGTCAGTTTTAGAAAAGTTAAGAAAATTAAAATTTGCACATAAGAGGTGAATTCAGAACTTGCCTCTAATATTGCTCATTTCTGGTAGCTTACCTCCCATTGATTTGCTAGACATGTAACTTTTCTTTTTTTCTCTCTTGATCTACCTTCTCTGTATTAGCTGCTTTGGGTTAGGGCCTTTATGTGCAACAATGCATTTTTGGTATGACTTTGCTCAGCAGTGAAGGTCATATTAGTTTCCCAGTGCTGCCTTAACTAAGTATTACAACCTGGGTGGCTTAAAACAGAAATGCGTGATCTCAGAGTTCTTGAGGCCAGACATCTGAAACCAAAGGTTGGTGGGACCACGCTTGCTCTCAAACCTGTAGGGAAGATCCTTCCTTGCTTCCTCCTGGCTTCTTGCAGTTTGCCAGCAATCCTTCGTGTTCCTTGGTTTGCAGCTGCAACATTTCAATCTCTGACTCTGTCATTACATGGTGCCTTTCCCTCTTGTCTCCAGTTTTTTCATTCTGATAAGACCACTAGTCATCCTGGATGAGGGCCTCCCCTCATAATCTCATCTCATTTCAATTATACCAGCCAAGACCCAATTTCCAAGTAAAGTCACACTCAGTCACCAGGGATTCAAGCTTCAACATATCTTTTTGGGGGTCACAATTCAACACATAATAGAGGTAAAAAGAAAAAACAAACAACAAAAAGAAACTCCTCACATATTTCCTCTAAGAGAATATCTAAAGTTCCCAGTTCTATTTGTAACCGAAGAAAAACTGGTATATAGCATTGTACAGGCCACACAAGCTCCCTGAAGAGTTGGTAATTTCTCCAGAAATACCCAGTTTGCCTATAGTTTGGAACAGCTGTAGTGAACCATCACAGCCAAACCCTCATTCTTTCTCTTTTTTCTTTTTTTTTTTTTGAGACACAGTCTCGCTTGCTCTGTTTGCCCAGGCTGGAATGCAATGGCGCACTCACTGCAACCTCCGCCTCTCAGGTTCAAGCAATTCTCCTGCCTCAGCCTCCCGAGTAGCTGGGATTATAGGCATAGACCACGACACCCTGCTGATTTTTGTATTTTTAGTAGAGACGAGGTTTCACCATGTTGGCCACACTGGTCTTGAACTTCTGACCTCAAGTAACCCCCCCACCTCAGCCTCCCAAAGTGTTGGGATTATAGGCGTGAGCCACTGCGCCTGGCCTCATTCTTTTTCAATGTATAGTTCCCATGATATTCACTGTAGATAAATATTTTGTATTATCTAGCTTAAGATTTACCAAAAAAAAGGGACTTACAACCTGGTGGCAGTGACAAGTAGTCCCAACCTTGCCTGAATTCAGGGATTCACTAAAGCACAGTTGTAGCAGCCAACCTCCAAGGCAGCCCTTGTGATCCACCTCCTGAAAGAGCCTTAGGTAGCCCCCTCCACATTGTATCAGGTTGGTCTATGTGACCAAGAACACACAGCAAAAATGATGGCATGTCACTTTCATGTTTAGCTGATACAAGATTGACTTCCATCATGGGTGTCTTCTCTCTCCACTCAGCTCTCACTCTGGGGGAAGCAAGCTACCACGTTGTGAAAAGCCCTATGGAGAGGCCCACATGATGAGGAACTGAAGCTTTCAGCCACCAGCCAGGGAGGAATGAAGCCCTGTCAGCAACCATAGGAATGAACTTGGAAGCAGATTCACCAGCAACAGTCTAGCTCTGGTCAACGGCTCTAACAGCCTCATGAGAGACCTGGTGGCAGAACCATGCAGATATGCTGTTTTTTGATTCCTCAGAAACTGTGAGAGAAAATAAGTGTTTGTTTTTTAAAACTGCAAATGTGGAGATTATTTGTTACACAGCAGTGGAGTGCTGCTATCTGAGCTGAAGTTGTTCCAGTCACGTTTCTTTCCCTCTGCTTTCCAGCCTCTTTTTTCACCTGAAGGATGATAGGATTTCTCTCTATGCCTAAGGAAAAAGTTTCTGAATAATCTCATTTTTATTATTTCAGTCCTAAAATAGGCTGGATTTATCAATTAAGAGAATTATCTAGCTATAAATACAACTTTTGATGACAAACATGAACTAAATAGTTTAATAGTGAACCTTATTTCATGGAGAAATAAAGTAGTTCTACTTTTTCTTTTTTTTATTTTAGAAAATTTCCAAAAAATTTATTTTTCCAAATCTGTCTTCCCACTTAATTGGCACCTGAATTCAAGTGACCCATTCTGCAGTGGTATCCAATAAACTTGTGCCCCCTAAACTATTTCCCATGCCAACTCTTAGCCTTGCTGGCACACGCAGAATCCACCTTCAATTCCTCTAGAGTACCAAGAACATGTTGGGGAGTGGTGATCCTGACCCTCCTTCTATCAGTCTTTAGCCTTAGTCTTTAGTCCTTACTCCTTTTCTTCTCTGATAGCATCTGAGCAGTTAAGTAAACCAGTACCTCACAGACATCTGCCTGGGAAACAAAATTCTAGTGTCCATTTACTGCAGTATGGCAAATTTTACAGAGCATTTCTCTTTAGGACCTTAGCATCACTCATCACTCTATTCTCCCCTTTGTAGGTAAGGGAAGCCATACTTTACAAATGCTCTAGGTGGCCAAACTGTGATTTCCATCTCCCTCTCAAGTCTCCCCTTAACCTAGAAGGACATAGTGGGATTGGTAGTTTCAGTTTCGCTAAACAGCATCTCTCGCCAAGCTTTGCAATTATCGGTTAGTTCCCTGAGCCTAAAATACACAATCCTTGGTGTCTTTTTATAACTGAGGACCCTAGTAATCAGTTCTTGTATTCTGCATACACCACCATCCATTTACATGGTAAAAATCCCAAATCAAATTCAGGACCAAATGCAAGGCCCTCTTGTTGCAATCTGATGGTTTATTTCTACCAACCAGCCATCTCTCACTGACTTTTCAACACAATTAGAAAAAGTCCTCCCAACCACATAGTTTTGAAATTCTACATTGAATGACACAGTTCTGCAAATCTCCCTTCCATAAGCTGCCTATCCTGAGTGCTCTTTCAGGAAGCTTATTCAGATGATCACTCTGATACTCTCACACAGTATAATCTTTACGGTCTAGCTGAAAAGCCTGTTCTTGAATATTACAGCCCTAGCAATTAGGAGCTCAGATATGAATAATTTCTGTCTTCCCCACATCTCTCCCTCACAGATTACACCCACTCCCAGCACCATCACATCCCTCTAATAGTTTGAAAACAAGATGAGAGCGACCTAGCCTAGGTAGGCTTAGCTGTCCACACTTCCACGCCACCCAATCTCAGATTTGTTTCTGAATATTCTATTAGGAGTCCAAACCCAGAACAAAACAGTGATATTATATTATCAAATATATTTAAATAATCCAGAGAATGGTTCAATCATTCTTCATTTTTCCCCTCAGGCTTCCAACGTGCATACACAGTTCACCTGGAGTGAACAGACAAGGGTTCATCCTCAAAATACATTCCTCTGCTTTTTCTCTATCATGCTTTACTTCATTCTCATCTTTCCAAAACAGCTCTACTTCCTCTCACTCTTTGTCTCCGGATAAAGCCACGGATCAGTCACAATTGGTTTTTCTGTTTGTCTTTTGTTCTGTTTTGAGATGGAGTCTCGCTCTGTCGCCCAGGCTGGAGTGCAATGGAGCGATCTTGGCTCACTGCAACGTCCACCTCCCAGGTTCAAGCAATTCTCCTACCTCAGCCTCCCGAGTAGCTGGGATTACAGGCGCCCGTCTTCACGCCTGGCTAATTTTTTGTATTTTTAGTACAGACGGGGTTTCACCATGTTGACCAGGCTGGTTTGGAACTCCTGGTGTCACGTGATCCACCTACCTCAGCCTCCCAAAGTGTTGGTGAGAGGTGACAACTTGCTAGCAGCCCTGGCTCGCTCTCGGGACCTCCTCGGCCTCGGCGTCTGCTCTGGCCGCGCTCCAGGAGCCCTTCAGCCCGCCGCTGCGCTGTGGGGGCCCCTCTCTGGGGCTGGCGGAGGCCTGAGCCTGCTCCCTCTGCTCGTTGGGAGGTGTGGAGTGGGAGGCGCGGGCGGGAGCCAGGACTGCGCGCGGAGCGCCGGCGCGGGTTCCCGGTGGGCGCGGGTTCCGGGTTGGCGCGGGTTCCGGATGGGCGCAGGTTCCGGATGGGCGCGGGCTCCGCGGACCCGCACTCTGCCGGATGGCTGGCGCCTGCTGGGCTTGATCGGGGGAGGGGCTCACTGCTGGAGTGCCCTGGTTAGGTGCCGTAAGTGCCATTGTGAGGTGAGGCCGGCTGGGCTTCTGGGTCCGGTGGGGACATAGAGATCTTTTCTATCTAAAGGTTTGTAAATGCACCAATGAGCACTCTGTGTCTAGCTAAAGGTTTGTAAACGCACCAATGAGCACTCTGTGTCTAGCTAATTGGGTAGGGGACTTGGAGAACTTTTGTGTCTAGCTAAAGGATTGTAAACGCACCAATCAGCACTCTGTGTCTAGCTAAAGGTTTGTAAATGCACCAATCAGCACTCTGTCAAAACGGACCAATCAGCACTCTGTAAAATGGACCAAACAGCGGGATGTGGGTGGGCGAGGCCAAATAAGGGAATAAAAGCAGGCCACCCTAGCCAGCAGCAGCAACCCGCTCAGGTTCCCTTGAACACCTTGGAAGCTTGTTCTTTCACACTTTGCAATAAATCTTGCTGCTGCTTACTCTTTGGGTCTGTGCTGCATGTATGAGTTGTAACACTCACCGCGAAGGTCTGCAGCTGCACTCCTTAAGCCAACGAGACCACAAACCCACCAGGAGGGACGAACAACTCCCCACGGGAGGAAGGAACAACTCTGGACGGGAGGAACAAACAAATCTGGATGCGCCACCTTTATGAACTATAACACTCACCGCAAAGATCTGCAGCTTCACTCCTGAGGGCAACGAGACCACGAACCCACCAGAAGGAATGAAGAACTCCGGACGCCACCGGCTTTAAGAGCTGTAACACTCACCACGAAGGTCTGCAGCTTCACTACTTAAGTCAGCAAGACCACGAGCCCACCAGAAGGAAGAAACTCCAGACACATCTGAAAATCTGAAAGAACAAACTCCAGACACACCATCTTTAAGAACTGTAACACTCACCGCGAGGATCCGTGGCTTCATTCTTGAAGTCAGCTAGACCAAGAACCCACCAATGTCAGACACATTGGGATTACAGGCGTGAGCCACCGCGTCCGGCCTCACGGTTGTTTTTCCACAGAGAAAATACAGAAAGAAAAAGAGCCCTCGGGTTCCAAACATCGTTGCAAACCAAGGATTTTCAGAGGTTGTTAGAAAATGGTTCTACCTGGTCGGGCCTAGGCCTCAGATGGAGAAAACTGCAATACAGGCAGTACTTTTCTTGCTAAAATACCAACTCTTGTAGCTGAACTTCAGTTTATTATTGTGTAAAAAGTACCTGCTTCTTTCCTCTACCTTCCACCTCCCTAACTTCTGTTCCCATCGTCTTTATGGACCAAAACCCTAGTGGAGTGGGTGGGTGAATGTTCCACCCCAGGAAAGGTGTGAGATAGTAAAAACAATTCTATATACTGAGAAACTCGGCATCTTCATGAACTATTAGGAAAAGATGTTTTCCAATGCCTGTTTAAATTATAGCTCTGGTATAATACCTTTATGGTATTTTATTCTAATGGTAATACGTGAAAAGAAAATGTGACTTTTAAACTGTTCTTTTAAAAATGAAAAAATATAGATATGTAGTTGTGATGCATGCAAAAGAAATTGAACAAATATCATTGTCTTATATTGGATTGCCAAGTTTATATTTCAGTATTCATTTCAGTTTTCTGGCAATAGCAACTGTTATCTACTTGAAAAGTTTATCATACTCAAAGGCAAGATGTAGAGAAATATAATGATAATGAAAATGTTTACTAATGAATGCTGTATTCAACTATATTAAAAAATTAATTAAATAGTACTTGTTTAAGTGTACTTGGCAGGAATGGCCCCTTCGGTATAGAGAAATGAGAAAAAAAGAAAAGGAGACACTGAAAAAAATCTGGAAGTGAAACTGTGACAGCTGTCTCAGGGTAAAGAAAATATAGCTTGCTCCTCAATAGCTATCAGTTATTTGAAAACATGCCAGCAAGGTCTCCAAAGCTGCACGTTTCCTGTGCTATCCCAGTTGGGTGCACTTGCCTGAGGATACAAAAGGAAGAAAAGTTAGAATACCTCATCCGTCCCAGATAAATGCTATTGCCTAAGGAGATATAAGGGAAGAAGGGAAGATAGGAGAAAAGAACAAGTGCTTTGACAAAGGAATGACTGTTAATAACAAATGGTGCTTAAAAGACAAACAGTATCTGTAAAGTGTTAAGATCTCTCCTACTTTCTCATTCTCTGCAAATTCATTTGTTATGTTTTGCTCCGTGTTGCATATCACTTTTCCTCTTCTAGTTCATGTGAACTCATCTTCAAATCTTAGCTTAAGCATTTCTCACAAATCCATCCTGATTTTGTTGTATTAGCTTCTTTCTGTCCTCTCTGTGCATGTAACATACATTCATACCCCAATTACAACTCTGAGCTCTATGTACAGTGTTTCTTTTAAATGCATTTCTTCCAACAAATTTGTGAGTTCTTTGATGGCAGGTACTTTAACTTACTCCTTTTTCTATATGCTTTCCTAGTACATTGCCTGGCAGTAGTAGATGCTCATCAAATTGATTTAGTCATCCAACTGTAGTGCAAGATGCTACATATTTAGAAATGGACAAAATATGTGTCCATATCATCATAAAAACAGTTTAGAATTTCATGGAGAAGCAGATATTAAGTAAAACAAAATTAAGGATAATATAAATTGTGGCAATTGAAATAAATGGTGACACAGAAGAAATAAACAGAGAAAGGAAGAAAGGAAAATGACTCAGTAAACCCAATGTAGACATGGAGTCAAGGAGAATTTCACAGAGAAAGTAAAGTTTCAACTGTCACCTTGAAATCAATGTTTTTAATTACTGAAGATAATTTATTTTGTCATAGTACATAAGTTTATGTACTTACATTGATTTTTTAAAGAAATTCAAGTATTGTGAAGAGAAACATCTTGCATAGGTTTTAAAAAAGTGTTTTCTTTAGATACCATTATTCCATAATCAATGCTAACAAAAACAATATTGTTTTGTTACTTGAAAAAGTCAGTGCAATAACAGTGGTGCCTTTTATACGGATTAAAATAACGAGTAAAATGAGTTTTATTTTTGAAAAAATCTTCTCTTTTCAATAGTTAAAATTGGATGCGTAAAAGCCAAAGTTGTAGCTAAATGAAAAATTGTGATGATGAATTGAGCACAGTAATTTAATTTCTTTGTATATTAGTGACATAAATGTTAACAGTATACAAGACAAGAAGGTAGTAAAAGAAACAATTATTTAAGGAATTGGTGATTAATATTACAGCAGTGTTTAGAGAAAATTAACTTGAACATCTTATTCTTCATAGGTACTAAATAAAAGAATGTCACACAAACAATAGCTAAAATTACTTACTTAGTTGCTAGAACAAATCTGAATTTGTTGCTATGTTTACAAATAGATAACATTAAGAGCAGAGTTGGTAAGAAATTAATCATAAGCAGGAAATAATGTGGAAATGATCTAATTCATCACTTCTATTTCCAGTATTATTGCAGATTAGATCGCCTAAACATATTGAATAAGAAATCCCTGAAATCACCTAAACATATTAAATAAGATACTTAAAGACTCTTCTTATATGAATCAAAAAAACAGCAGGAAACTAAGAAATACTTAAAGCAGGAATGCAACGAAAGTGGAGCTACACTTAATAATGCAATAAAGAGTATTTTAAATGCCCCAAACATTTTTATGAGAATCACATGAAATAAAATTTTATCAGAATTCCTATGTTTTTAGGACACAAAGTCAACACAGTAATAAAACAAGATATTTCTGTGTATGAATAGTCATGTTTTATTCATGCCAAGATTTTGAATTGTATCTTAGCAGATCTGTCACATTTGGTCCTGACAATGACAGCGCTCCATGAAATGGCCTTAGGAAACAAGTGTTCAAATGATACAAAGCACACATGTTCATCAACAATGCAATGTATTTAGAATAAGCATAATCTCATTTCACAATTATATAGCTCAGTAGAAAAGCAGTAATTTTTACATGCATAATTTGTGTAAAAATAGGGCACACCTGGAGGTCAGCAGCAGCTTCATTTGGTGAATGCATTAACTTCATGCACACTGTGATCTTTCATTATGGCTCACTACAATAAGCCATCATTCTATTCTGTTCAATAAAAGGCAGTTTGTTTCCTTCAAAATCACACTCCCAGTAATGTCTATAAAAAAATCACATAGAACATACACTTCACACAATTAATGCATCTCAAATTGATGTGTTTTTAATTTAGTGATGAAAATATATTATGAGAGCCTAACCAGCCTATTCCAAGACGAAAGTTTGCATAATGTCATTTTGTTTTAAACTCTTCTCATAAAGAGACTTATTACTTAAACCAGATAAGTTCTATGGCCAAATTATTTTGAGATCCCTCAAATATCATAAAGCGTCCAGAAAGCACGGAAGTTTATGTTTACTTGGAATACTTGTAAATTAAATGAAAATCTGCCATATAAACATGTCAGATAGGCAAGAAAGAATTTCAGTGTTATTTTAAAATAATAAGAAGTGTATTACAATTATTACATTTTTTAAGAGATTTACTTATTAAAAGTTACAAAAAAATGGTGTTTCCAAACTAAAGAACCTTCAGGATAGTTATCCAACCAGTTGGTAATTTTGATTCATTTTTGGTCAAAATAAAATTTGTGACATTTACCTCAATGATATTGCACCAATTTAGTCAAAATAATCAGTACTGTGTACCAAATGTAAAGGCAAATGAAATAAATTATCCAGACATACCCATGGTGCATTGAAGCTATCTGGCACCAACTCAGAAGACCACATGATCTGTATTTCTTCTCAGCTCTTGTGTTCCATGTCGTCAAGTTGGTAACTTGAAACCCAAATTGGCAAATGCTACAAATCGGGTTTTTTCTCCCCTCAACAGACAGCCAATGGGAGATGATGAAATAAGAAACTATAAAATGTATAGGGGAAAAGATATTTACAGGGATGACAGAGAGTTTATTAATAAACATTTTTCTGGATTATATGATACTTGAGATGTTTGCCTTTTAAAATTTATAATTTATTTTTATCTTATTTTAATAAAATACTATTGTTCCTAAGTTTGTGTTCATGCTATTATTATTATTTTTAAGGTCAAATACTGTATAGACCTTAGCCTTCTCAAAACTGATATTTACCCTTGCAAGGACTTTGGAATCTTTTCATGGTAATTACATCTTTTGTACTCATGTGCTTCTGCTGTCACGTATTTTGTGTATCTTAATTTTTTATATTTTTAAGTAAATCACATGGAACATGAAAGGGGATCTAGCAAATGGAGATATATTTCATTTATGCATTGGATATCTTTGAACTGGAAAATGTCCGATTCTTCCAAAATTATTTCAATGAAATTCCAATAAAGCAGATTCAGTGCAATTCCAACTGAAAACATTAATATAATTCCAATAACAATTCAACTATTATTATATTTGAAGCTTGGTGAGTTGATCCAAAAAGGTAAATGTATAAAAGTCAAAAATGGCCAACACATACTTAAAACTGAAGAATACATTAGGTGAGATTTCCCTCAACTCAATATCATGACTTAATATGAATATTAATGAAGACAGTTTTGCTGGCATAAATAGTACATAGATTCACCAAATTAAATAAGAAGGGCAGGCCAGGTGCAGTAGCTCACGCCTGTAATCCCAGCATTTTGGGGGGCCGAGGTGGGCTGATTACTTGAGGTCAGGAGTTCGAGACCAGCCTGGCCAACATGGTGAAACCCTGTCTCTACTAAAAATACAAAAATTAGCCGGTGTGGTGGCACGCGCCTGTAATCCCAGCTACTTGGGAGGCTGAGGCAGGATAATCACTTGATCCCAGGAGGCTGAGGTTGCAGTGAGCTGAGATCGTGCCACTGCACTGGGTACAGGGTATATGTCAGAATTGGCATATTGGGTAAGTAAAGAAAGAATAATCATTTTCAATAACTGTTGCTAGGGCATTACATTATCCATGTAAGGGAAAGTATCCCTAATATCACCATACTCAAAAATCAAGTCCAATTATATCCCTAATCTCGCCATACACAAAAATAAATTCCAGGTACTTTAATGAAAGAGAAAAATCAATATAATTTTAGAAGAAAATTAGGAAAGTTTTTTATGACATCAAGGCAGAGAAGGGTAACAAATATAACATAGTACATACTATGTAACAGAAACTACAAATCTAAATATTAATACATTCTAATGCACTAAAATGTTGTTTATGAAGAGACATCATAAAGACAGTGAAGAGATAAGTGATATATTGAGAGACAATATTTGCAAAACACCCAGTAAAATAAGCAAAAAAGGTTAAATTCTAATTTTTTCCATGTAAAAAACTACAAATTTTCATAATAAAATATTAAAAGTTGGGGAAAAAAAACAAGTCTCAATGATATGAAACAACAGGAAATCTCATTCTCTACTGGTACAAGTGTACATTTGTTTCAACTTTTTGGAAAATAATATGGCATTCCCTAACTTATTTAATATATAATATACTTATTTATATTTAAATATATATTTATCCTATAACTCTCTTGGTTCCGTGTACTTTGTTCCAGTCATCCCTTCATAGAGGCTTCTCTCAGCTGACTTTTATACCAATGCTTTCATTAACTTCATTTAGGTAACAGTTCAGACCATAGACAATCATTGTCCATGTCGGGAATGGTAGATGCGGTAACTAAAGGCAAACTAGGATTACTGTGGCCATCTGTCTTAGTCTGTTTGTGTTACTGTAAAGGACCTGAGGCTGGATAATTTATAAAGAAAGTGATTTATTTGGCTCATGGTTCTGCAGGCAACACAAGAAGCGTGGCACCAGCGGCTTCTGATAAGGACCTCAGCCTGCTTTCATGCATGGCAGAAGGCAAAGGGGAGCCAATGTGTGCAGACATCACATGGCAAGAGAGGAAGGAAGACAGAAAAGGGGAGGTATTGGGCTCCTTTTAACAGCCCGCTGTAATGGGAACTAATAGAGTAAGAACTCATTACTGCAGGGACTGCAACAAGCCATTTATGAGAAATCTGCCCCCATCACCCAAACGCTTCCTAATAGGCCATACCCCCAACATTGAGGATCAAATTTCAACATGAGGCTTGGAGGGGCCAAACATCCAAACTGCAGCACCATTCTAACTTCATTAAGAAATTACTGACATGGCCTGAGCGTGGTGGCTCATGCCTGTAATCCTAGCACTTTGGGAAGCCAAGGAGGGCAGATCCCCTGAGGTTGGGAGTTCAAGACCAGCCTGACCAACATGGAGAAACCTCCTCTTTACTAAAAAAACAAAAAATTTAGCCAGGCATGGTGGTGCATGCCTCTAATCCCAACTACTCAGGAGGCTGAGGCAGGAGAATTGCTTGAACCTGGGAGGCAGAGGTTGCAGTGAGTCGAGATTGCACCACTGCACTCCAGCCTGGGCAACAAAAGCAAAACTCCATCTCAAAAAAAAACAAGAAATTACTGACACAACTTTGGAGCACTCAAATGTCTCATAATTAGACTATTTCTGAGTTCACAATTTGGGAGATTTAAAGAAAGAAAAGCCAGCACTAATAAATAGTACAAATATAAAAAGAATCCTGCAGCTACAAGGAGGCCGGATGATGCAGGTTCTAAAAGCAGAAGTAAACAGAAAACTGTTTTACTGATGTGGGCTGGTGTCAATAAAATGTGTTACAGCGGTGAATTCACTAAAACAGGTGGATTATTTTTGGCATGAAATATTTTTTAGCTTCTTTGGATTTGATCAGCCTATATGCTGCATTTTTAAATGTATCAATTTGGGTTGAAAAACTTAAATAACCAAATGGCTTTTGTTTTTAAAAAGGAACCTTAACAATTTGAAAGTTAGGATTCCCTTAATATAACATTTTATCTCAAAAGATATTTATTGTACTTATTACAGCTCATATATTGGAATTTAATTTTTAAAAGATGCAAATAAAATCTCTGCTCCATATTTGAATGCTCAGCATCCTCCAAAGTACGGCTCTTTCCCCTCTACTCTCTTTCTCTTTTTTAGCTTGTTATTCAAGAGAACAAAGTCAAGAAATAGGAGCTATAGTCACTCTTTACATTCAATTTCTCATTATTTCTCAGAAGATACTACCTAAAAATCTCTCAAATAACCTTTTTTCTTTAAGTTCCAACAGTAACAAGCCCTTGCCTGAAAGGAAATAGCTTATGAATTTGTCTGCCTGAGTCTGGTTTTGCTCCCACCAAATTCATGATAAACATTGCCACCCTGTTGATCTTTACAAATGCAACAATTTCATTCTCACCATCAGAATGTTTGTTTGGCTCTTCCTAATCTACTGTACAGTGTGTGAGTTCTTCATCATCACGTCTATGACATGAACCGGCTTTTACTTTCAGCTTCATCTCACACTATTCTCTGCCTCTAAATTTACATATTAGTAATTCTACCATCCATTCTTTTTCTTCCTTCTCCCAACCACCGCATTTCATGTGCTTCGAAAAGAGCTGAAATGCCCCTCGACTGGAAAGCTTTTCCTGCCCAGCTCCTCTCTCCAAGCTGCCCCACACCTCCTCCTCATGCCATTATACAATCTGTCACATGGTCTTCCTTTTGCAGGTAGCATTGGTTACAAGCAAGAAGAGCTAACATCCGGTATTTTTAAAATAGTATCATTGTTTTACCTAAGTGTTTGCCAATATCTATTGGACCACTTGTCATTCATTGACTCAGGAAAGAAACATTAGAGCAGGTAAAAAGGCTCATGAGTTCTAAAACTCAGGCGAAGGCCCTGAAGAGACTCTGGAGATGGAAAAAATATCCCCTGATTCTGAGAGAATAATTTCATTAACAGAAGAATAGCAGTAGAAAAATAAGGGAAGCTTCAATGTTGTTACACTAAACTCAAAGCTGTTAAACCCAATGGGAAAATGTACAAAAGAATATCCAGATAGTCTTATTTTATTTAAACATACATGGAGTCTATCTGCCCAACCTTACGTAGAGTCCAAAGAGATGTTAAGACTCTAAAATAAAACTAATAAAATACTGAAAAAGGCATAGTGGCAACATGCACGAACTACCTGTCAGTGTCCAAAGGAGAGAATGGGCATCTCAGCCAGTGTCAGTGAGGACTGAAACTGCCTGATCATGAGAAACCTCCCATCATAATGACATGGAATCCAATACAAACCTGGGCAAAGGGGCAAGAACCCTGAATTGATATCAAGTGGGGACTTGAAATATGAAACCAAGATTTAGAAAATTGAAGTTGCATTTCTTGTGAACACAACTTGTGGAGTGAAATATATACCTACTGAAGCCAAGACTTTGAGGAGGGGCGGTAGTGAGGCTGGAGTCTCAGGTGCTGGTGTTGATGTGCTCAGACCCGCATTAACACCGAGAGGGCCCTGTGGAAGGTGGCACGCCTTGTACTGTGGAACAGGCAGTTACTGATAACTTGTACTAATTTTTTCTTGTATAATCTTTATTTTCCATATTGCCACAAAGAGATTTAGCTGATTTCTAAAATTTCTGCTAATCTGATAGGTGAAAAATGGTAAATTGTTATTTTAATTGTATTTTTAAATTAAAAATGAAATTTAAGCTCTTAAAAATATTATCTGGACATTTTAATTTTAGCTGATTTTTGTAAAATGCCTTTTTAGAGGAAATGGTCATTGTTTCTCCCAGATTGTTTTATCCTAGTGACGTATCACATGTTCTGTATTAGAGAATTTGTTTTCTTATGTATGACAAGTACTTTCCCCCAGTGCAGCATCATTATCATTTCCCTTTATTTTGATCTTAAAGAGGTTTTTCACTTTTACATTTCTTTGTCATGCTGCTTAAATTTCCATATGTCGATTTCATGAATTGTTTATTTTTGATTTTTTGGTTTCATAGCATATTTTTTAAAATGCTTTCTCTCTTCAAAATACTAAATGTGTTAAATGTATAAAACATGAAGGCATATTTTCTTCTCAGATGTGCATGGTTTACTTGTTGAATGTATTCTGGCAGAAGGAATTAAGTACAGACCCAGCTATTTTTTTCCTTTCCCATTATTTTAGCCTCAGGATGTATTTTCTAGCAAGACTGTGTTCACTGCTGTCAGTTCTGGGCAAGGTCCTCCCTCCCGCCATGGCTATTTACCTATTTTTATTCTTCAGATGAACTTTAAAATAATTTTGTGAAGTTTTACTCCCCACCCTAAAAAAAAATAAAATATCCTGGCATTCTTATGGGGTTTACATCTCATCTATGGAACCATCTAAGGAAAACTTATATTTTAAAATATGAAAGTTTTCAAGAATGAGACAGTTTCTTTGATTTATTCAAGCCTTCTTTTAAGTGGTTCACCTTATTTCAAAGGCTGTATCCACTTGTCGGTTCTATATATTTTTTGTTACACTCGTCACTAAACATTTTATTGCTCATATTCTTTTTTATTAATTATTATCATGATTATTTTTGGAAATGTTGTATTGCCAAGGCTGGAGTGCAGTGGTACCATCATGGCTCACTGCAGTCTCTACTTCTTGGGCTCAGATGGTTCTCCCACCTCAGCCTCCTGAGTAATTGGGACGACAGGTACATGCTACCACGCCCAGCTAATTTTTGTGTTTTTTGTAGAGACAAGGTTACTCTATGTTGGCCAGGCTGGTCTCATACTCCTGGCCTCAGCAATACTCCTGCCTCAGCCTCCCAAAGTGCTGGGATTACAGGCCTGAGCCACCATGACTTGCTTTATTATTCATATTCTTCATGTGAATTATTGACTTCCTTATCTTTACCAGCTTTGTGCCAGTAATACTTTGACTTGCTTATATTAATAATGTCACCGGCTGTATTAATTCATTACTTTCCATATATTTCCATTTTCAGTGAATCTCTTGAAATATGAAGTTTTCTCTGATATAATTTGCTAATAATTATATTTTTTCTTGGTTTCTATTCTTTATATCACTCAATGTATTCTCTTTTCCAATGTTTCGAGGACAGGGTTAACTAATTTTTGGAATAGTTAGCAAAATTTAGAATGAGCTTCCCATATGGAGTTGTTGGCAGCAGTAGAGAGAAGCATTGAATTGAGGCTTCTGTTCAGCCTCACTCTGGGTCATGGACACTTCCACTGGTTCTTAATTTTTCTTATCTCTTTTGCCTTTGCTTTCTCTGAAGTCTTTGTTGTGAGACACAGAAACTTTGAAATTTCTTAGGTTTCTTTTTCTTTCTCTTTCTTTCTTGCAGAGGAAAGCAAATTTTATAAACCGTGAAATTCCTTGTACCAAGTAAGAGCTGTGCACCTATAATGGTGGACTGTGGCTGACATTTTGCACATGTCCCTGCTTTGCCAACTTACCGCCACCCCAAATCTCTATTCTGGATGCTTCCTTCTAGATTTATGTTATCTCTAAGAGTTCTCATAAAAGTGCCCACTCCTTTTCTCAGACTATACTATTTCGGAGAAAACTGGAGAGGAGCCACTCAGTAACTCATGGAAAATTCTGTTTCTGGGTAACAATTTTCAAAGTATATGGAATGAAACTGCACCCTTTCTTCCATTTGTGTTCTGCTGCTTCTACTTATTTTTGTCCAGCTTGTTGAATTTGGAGGAAGTTAATTGATCTTTTTTATGGAAGCAAATTTCCCTAGAGGACAACGTTTTTGCTTAGGAAAGACAGCTTGCTCTAAGAGAAGGACTGTTGACCAGAAAACCAGTCAGAAAGCTATTGTCATTGCCCAGTTGAATGATGATGGAACAAGGGGTGAGGAAGGAGCTAAATAAATTGCATTCCTTGGGCAGCAGGGCTGGGCTCAGAGGCAGTAATATATATACTTGGTTTATATATTAAACACTAATCCACATCATATATTATACAAGATGCTATCACAAAACTATTATTTTTACACAAAAATCATGCGAAGTAGTTAATAGTATCTCTAATTTAAAAATACTGTCCTGAATCCTCTAATGCTAAATAATTAATATCCTCATAGCTTCATACATCTTATAGCAGTTTGAACCCATGTCTCCAAATAAAGAACAATCTGTAATTTGAAACTTATTATTGGTTCAGTATTCTCTTCAATTAATTATCTTGGCAGTCATCTTTTTAAAACATTAAACATTTTATTGCATCGGATTTTCTTCTGCTCCTATTGGTTCTCTATTGACCTAAGCAAGCATGAGCTCTTCAGTAATTTTGAAACTATATAACCAAGATGTGGTTTCCTAGCAAACTGGCATGCCTAAAAGCTTCCTACCTTTGTTTCAAAATGTTTGAAGTCTACAAATGTTTTCTCTCACATTTTAGCTTCTTCTAGATTTGTCTTCCAGCACAATTTAATTTCAAAAAGTCAAGTATTATTCAGAATGTCCACAAACTTTAAGACTTAAGGGCATCATATCTGTATGCAGATTTACAGGAGGTGATGTACAACATGAATGGAAAATTCACCTTTAGAAAGAAAATATCATTTGGTTGACGTTGAGATGTGTATGAATATCCTGTGTGAAGAATCTCTAAACAGTACTAACAGCTGCCATTAGAAGTGACTGTGTCTGCATGCGTGCAAACTCGAATACCCCTTTTGCCTTTCGGTGTAAAAGAGATGTCCTAGCAGCGACCCCTCAGCAGCCAGGCAGAAAAAAAATAACAGAAAGTGTCCACCTGTGCCCTCTCTTACGCTGAAGAAACGGCTGAGCAAAGCAAATAATTGACAGTAGGAAACTACCAGAGCAGAAAGTAGTTAGAAGCAGAAATTTTAGAGTCATACAGACTTTAACATCCAGTCACATCTTTGCTGATTACTAATTATGTGTATTTGAGGCCAGGCGCCATGGTTAACACCTATAATCCCAGCACTTTGAGAGGCCGAGGTGGGCAGATCATGAGGTCAGGGGTTCGAGACCATCCTGGCCAACATGGTGAGACTCCATCTTTACTAAAAATACAAAAATTAGCCAGGTGTAGTGGCACACACCTGTAATCCCAGCTACTTGGGATGCTGAGGCAGGAGAATCGCTTGAACTTGGGAGGCAGAGGTTGCAGTGAGGCGAGATCACACCACAGCACTCCCTCCTGGGTGACAGAGTAAGACTCTGTCTCAAAAAAAAAAAAAAAAAAATGTATATTTGAGAAAACTACGCAGTCTTTCTCCACTTCAGTTTTCTTACTTGCAAAGTGGTTACTGGTTATTCTTTAAGTCTGCTCAGGATCCAAATCCTCTTTTAAGCTTGAAAAAATTCCCCATCATATGAATCTTGGTGGAGGATGGAGTCCCCTCCCTCAATGAAAGGTTAAAAGGCTTTGATGCTAGTGAGGGGCACCTGCTCTGTACTGAGGACCTCATGTAACTATTTCTGGGAGTGGAACCGATTATGTACAACAAAATTCCATTCTTTGGGCAGCATTGCAACAATCCCCGAAGTATCAGTGGCGGAAGTCACAGAAGCTAATGAGTGGCAGTTGTGCTGGCCGTGTTCTCACTGAACTGGTCCTCCAGTGTCACCATAAGAGGGGGGCATATACAAGCTTCATTCCTGTGTGTGCATCCTCCAAGACCGGATTCTCGCTACCTGGGGAAACTTGTTAGCTCTCTACCGTGATGTTAACACATTTGTTTTTTGCTTGTCAACCAAAATCTACTTTCAGGTGCTTGCAACTAATGATTCAACATTATTTATCATATAGCACCATTGTGAACACTAAATACGTTAATCCAGGTTATATAATTAGCACAGAAACTGGAATACAGCACATACTCAATAAATACTAATGGCATTACTAATTACATGGTATTATTTCTTGGCTCCTTAAGAACTATATTTCAAGAGATAAATATGTGTTAGACCACTTCAGCCCCCACACTTCCAAAGGTTTATGATGAAAGAGAAAAGCCAAAGACTTAAAAAATAAAAAGTAAGAAAGCAGTGAGAAAGTGAACACTGGTGGCAGACGGAGGTTAATTCAAATCTGCCCTTTTCGCTTTCTTGAGCAAAGGATTTTAATCTTTCTGAATCGGAGTTCGCCATCTGCTGTGCGTTAATAATTTCTAAACTTTAAGGTTGTAGTGAAGGTGATAAAAATATACTCAAAACATTTAACATATTGGCAGACTTGCATAATGAGATTAATAAGTGGTAGCTATTGTGGTTACTATAATTTTGCTTTACTCCTTTGTCTTATGCAATTAAAGCAATACACACACACTTTGCATCAAATATTAGGAGCTGTAAGAATTTCTACTAGATATTAGTTTCTTCAAATACTTTCCATTCGCAAGTTTATGTAAAACTGGGATGTTAAGTGTCATTAGATGCAGTAGGATATTGCTTTTATAATGTATGTATTTTTAAATTATGTCAAACTCATGTGAATCCAAAATATCTGAAACATGTCTCAATCAATTTAGCATGTTTATTTTGCCAAGGTTAAGGACATAACCGTGACACAGCCTCAGGAGGTCCTGATGACATGTGCCCAAGGTGGCTGGTGTACAGCTTGCTTTTATATATTTTAGGGAAATATAATACATCAATTAATACATGCAAGACTTATATTTGGTTCCACCTGGAAAGGCAGGACAACTCCAGCCAAGATGGGGGTGAGGGAGTGAAGGAGGGCTTCCAGGTCATAGATAGATTTGAAAATGTTTTGATTGGCAATTGGTTGAAAGAGATATTATCAGTAGAAAGGAATGTCTAGGTTAAGATATGGGGTTGGGGGAGACAAAGATTTTATCATGCAGATGAAGCCTCCAGGTAGCAGCCTTCAGAGAAAATAGATTGTAAAGGTTTCTTATCTGACTTAAGGTCTGTGTTGATGTTAATGCTGTGGGGGTGGGTATAGTGACGCATGTCCAACCCTTTTTTCCATCATAGCCTGAACTAGATTTTCTGGTTAACTCCAGAATGTCCTTAGTTGAGAGAAAGGGTCCACTCAGATGGTTGCAGGGACCTCAGAATTTCATTTTTGGTTTACATTCTCCCCCTTCTGGCCAAGATTTGCCAAAGGCAACATCAATGGCCACCACGTTTTTATTTTGTCCCATAGTGTTGCCAGAGTGGCATGGCTGCCTGCCCCAGGTCCATCCTGTCCCTTGAAGGGACTCCCTATGGCCGAGGGACTTAGAGTCTAGCCAGATAAGAATGGACATGGACAGGCATTCATTACACCCTTAATTTTTTTTAAGTAAAAAGCCAACAAACAAAATCCACAGACAGGATACAAAACTGACTTCTCTTTAACTTCTATGTGTAGAGCTACTATAATCTTGGTATTAGTTACAGACTTATAGTAATTAGCTATACAAAACATAAGCATTCTTCTGAAAATTAAAAAAATACATATATATCTGAAAAACTCTTAATTGGGAGTATTATGGCCAACAGGTTCTGTTATGAGGTATCTTTATACTCTCAGTAATTACTTACTTTCAATTCTATAGGAAGTAGGATATTCTTTATGGTTGTGTTACAAGAAAGGGGTCCCAATCCAGACCCCAATAGAGGGTTCTTGGATCTCACACAAGAAAGAATTCAGGGTGAGCCCACAGTGCAAAGCAAAAGCAAGTTTATTAAGAAAGTAAAGTGGTGAAAGCACAGCTACTTCATAGACAGAGTAGGGCATTCCCAAAAGTAAGGGGAGAAACGTGTCCACTCTAGGTACAATGTTTGTATATACAGGATAAGAAAAGATCATGAGGAGATGTGCTCTGCTACAAGAGTTTGTGATTAATTTTCTTAATTACAATATTTTTGCAAGAATCAATATTATTATCTTTAAAGCAAAATTAGGAGTACCTTTGTTCTCAAGATATGGGGATATTAGGACACTCCCAAGTCCGAGTCTGCTTAGTAAACATTATCAACCTGTTCCCCTAATCGTAAACATCTAGAGGCTAGGAATGCCTAACTTTCTGGGAATGCAGCACAGCCGGTCCTAGCCTCATTTTCCTAGCCTTCACTCAAGATGAAGTCACTCTGGTTCCATAGACTCTGACATATCTCCTGGCTCCCTTTAAAAGAGGACCCTTAATCCTAAGGGTTGCAGAGGGATGAAGATCCGTCTTCTGTATCTCCTTCAGGCTGAATAGGGGCAATGATATTCCTGCCTAAATATTAGGGTCTCTTGCATTCAGGGTAGAGAGAAGCTCAATCAGAAAGCATTGGCATGGTGAAGTTCGTTCATAGCTCTGAGTTCTGACAAGAGGTGATACCTGGAAGATTAATAAGTGTCCAATTTAAGAAAGCATTGAGTGAGCTTGTCTTGCATTTCTACACAAAGAGTACAACCATGATATATTCCACAACAGAAAAGCAAAATAAATGTAATCACCCCAAGTAAACTAAACAGGAAGTCTTTCCAAGAACTGGGTAGTTGTCGGAACCAAGCCGATATTGTACACAAGTTACTCTCGGCATGATTCCAACTTATTCCCAAAAGTAGAATGCCAATCCATGTCTTTATGTTACCCATCCCTTTTGCTTCTTCTGAACAGGAGTTGGAGGTTACTGGTTGGCTCACAGGAATAAAATGTGATCAGTCTCTTCTGTTCCTCAGCCTGTGGAACTTCATAAGAGAAATGTTTAATTTGAGATAAGTGGACCTAGCTGTTCATTCCCAGAAGCTTAACTGCAATTGAGGTATCAAGTAAGGAGTACCTGATAGGGTCCCTTCCACTTTTGGGGAAAGTTGATCTGCTAGGGATTATTCCTTCCAAGTTTTTAATAGGACCTGATTTCCTGCTTGGGTTGTAACAAGAGTCTCCTCCTTAGTGGGGGAAGGGAGTCTTTGATTTCCATATTCAAGGAGTGCCTTTTGCATGTGTCCTAAGTTGATTGCAAAATTCTGTGGCTTGAAAGTATCTATGTCTATTAGGAGGTCTGTAGTTACAAAACGCCTTTGACACATCATTTCAAAAGGGCCGAGGGGCAGATTTCCCTTGGGGGCCCCTCAAACCCGTAACAAGGCTACAGGCAATACAGGCAGCCAGATTTCTGATGTTTCTTGGCATAGTTTAGCAAGAGTCCTTTTTAGAGTTTGATTAGCTCTTTCTACTTTCCCTGAAGTCTCTGGCCTCAACGCCAGGTGAAGGTGGTTCTGAATTCCTAGAGCTGAAGATATGTTTTGAGTAATTGTCTCTGTGAAAGATGGACCCTTATCACTCTGTAAGTTTTAGGTAGCCCAAAACTAGGAATTACTTCCTTTAATAGGAGTTTAGAAACCTCAATTGCCTTTTCAGATCGGGTAGGAAAAGCCTCAATCCAGCCTGTAAAGGTGTCAACAAATACTAATAAATATTTAATCTCTTTACATGGGGGCATCTGAGTATATCCTAGCAATCTTCACCAGGGTATGTTCCTTTATGCTGAACAGGCCTTACTAGAAGAGGAGGTAAAGATTGGTTATTTGGCTTATTCAAGGAGCATAGTTCATAGGCCCAAGTTACCTGCTTTACTGTTTTAAGTAAGCCTTTTCCTATAAAACGCCAAGACATCAATTGAAACAGGGAATCTCTTCCCAAAAGAGTAGAGTCATACAAATACTTAGCTATTTTCCACTGAATAGCACCTGGTATCAATGGTTTGTTTTCACTGATAAGCCAGCCAGAAGGATCTTGAATTAAACCCTGACCTTTAGCCCATTCTTATTCCTCTTTAGTATATTTTGGTTCTGTCATTACTGTAGCTGAGGGTACTAATATGCCGACAAGTCCAACCGGCTCCCTTAATGCTGCTGCCTTAGCAGCTGCATCTGCAAAAGACTTTCCTTTAGTCACACGAGAATCTCATTTTTTTTGTTGTTGAGATGGAGTCTCACTCTGTCGCCCAGGCTGGAGTACAGTGGCATGATCTTGTCTCACTGCAACCTCTGCCCCCTGGGTTCAAGCAATTCTCCTGCCTCAGTCTCCTGAGTAGCTGGGATTACAGGCACCTGCCACTGTGCCTGGCTAATTTTTGTATTTTTAGTAGAGACAGGATTTTCACCATCTTGGCCAGGGTGGTCTTGAAATCCTGACCTCATGATCCACCTGCCTCCACCTCCCAAAGTGCTAGAATTACAGGCATGAGCCACCACTCCCGGCCTAGAATCTCCTTTTTGATGTCCTCTGCAATGGATTACAGCTACTTCCTTGGGCAGAAGAACAGCATCCAATAGATTCAGAATTTCTAAGTGATGTTTTATAGGGGAACCTTAGCAGTTAGGAGTCCCTGTTCCTTCCAGATAGCAGCATGAGCATGAAGTACCAGGAAGGCATACTTAGACTCAGTGTAAATGTTAATTCTTAAGTCCATTCCCAATTGCAGGTCTCTAATAAGAGCTATTAATTCTGCCTTTTGAGCCACGGTAAAAGCTGGTAAGGCCTGAGATTCAATTACCTCGTGCTGACTAATGAGAGCATATCCAGGTTTTCTGTTTCCCTGGTGCACAAAGCTACTTCCCATCTGCAAACCATTCTACCCTAGGACTATCCAGAGGTTAATCCTTTAAATCCAGCTGGCTGGAGTAAACTATTCCCTAATTGTATACAAGAATGATCTAGGGGGCCTGTGCCTGTGTGTTCAGGCAAATAGGTAGCTGAATTCAAAGTCTGGCATATTTTAAGACTTAAATCGGAGTATCTAGCAACAAAGCCTGATATTTATTCACAGGAAAGGAGAAGGAGCAATTTTTCACCTGCCTGTGATTTCCAAAAGCTACTACCATTTGCAGCTGAGTCAACAAATCCCTTCCCAACAAGGGAGTGTGGTATTCAGGAGAAAACCAGAGTCCCTGAAGAGCGGCTTAAAGGATAGGTAAAATGGCGTCTATGGGCTTGTCCATCTAGTGACCATACAGTTTTGGAGTGACAGGCCCAATATAATGGGTCAAGACAAAGTAAGCAGTCCAGAAGGAAGTTAATATTCTTACCCTTCAGGTAACTCACATCAAGGGTTACCTGAGGCTTCTCAGGAGATATGGCTAGTTATCCAATGAGAGCTGTGGCAGAAGGTCTCGGGCCCCATCAGTCTTGAGCTTACCTGACTGTTTTGGCCATCACTGTGATAAGGAAGGAGGGCAGGAAAGTGCTGAAAGGAGAAGGGCAGATCCCTGGCCAGGGTTCCACCCCCCGGGCCTGTGCCCATGGACCTAGGTGAGGACAGGCTCTCCTGCCTTTGCGCCCAAATGTTGCATTTCCCAAGACCATCCTGGCCCACCATGCCCCCATCCTGTTCCTATAAAAACTCAGAGACCTTAGCAGGCAGACACACACACAAGCAGCCAGACATCGAGAGGAACACATCGGTGGAAGAAGACACAAGCGCCTGGACGTCAAGAGGACATCGAGGGGAGAACACCAGCACTCCCACAGGCCATCGACCAGTGGAACGACACAGAGCTCAATAAAACTTTGTGCTCATTCTCTAAGCTCACGTGTAATCTGATTCTTCCGGTACACCAAGGTAAGAACCCAGGATACAGAAAGCCCTCTGTCCTTGCAACAAGGTAGAGGTAGAGGGTCTAGTTAAGCTGGTTAACATAAGCTGCTTATAGACAGCAAAACTAAAAGAGCGCATGGTAGCACATGCCCACTGGGGCTTCAAGAGCTGTAAACATCCACCCCTAGATGCAGCCACGGGATTGGACCCCCACAACCTGCCCGTCTGTATGCTCCCCTAGAGGTTTGAGCAGCAGAGCCCTGAAGAAGTGAGCTGCTCCCCCTGTCACACCCCCTGTGATGGGCAAAGGGAACTTTATCCTTTTCTGTTGGTTGGGGTGCCGATGGCTCCCTTCGGAGCGCTGGGCAATCCCTCTTCCAATGGCCAGTTTCCTTACAGTGTGCACGTTGATTTATGGCCAAGATCTGGTGACTCAGACACCCAGCTTTGGCCTTTCTACCTTTCAGCTTCCCTTGTTCAGGCCAAGACCCAGGCGGGCAACCCCATGTGGGAGGTGAGCTTAAGGCTGGAGCCAAGAGCTGCACCTTGTGGGAGGTTCTTCTTGCTCTTTCTGCTTCCTCTGCTTTGTCCCTGACATTAAAAATTAAAAATGCCATATCCAAAACTGTTCATAGGAGTTTGGGGACCCATAGCTGCTTTTCTTTTTTTTTTTTTTTTTTTTTTTTTTTAGCTTCCTACTGATACCAGGGACAGACTGGGTTATAAAACGTTCTCCCAAAAGGGTTTGCCTTTCCCTTGAGGCAGTCTCAGCATTCACATATTTCTTAATTGCCTCAACTAAATGCCCCGGAAACAAAGCTGGATTCTCCTCTTTACCCTGAGAAACTTCCCTAACCTTGTCATAGTTAACACGCTTTTTCATACATTTCTTCATCCCTTCCAACAAGCAAATGACCATATGATCTCTCCTCCCCAAGTCCTCACTGCCCCTTTGATAGTTCCACTCTGGATCAAGATGGACCTTGATCCATTTTGATGGATCCATCAAGATGGAACTGCCATGCCTCCTGCTTGATATATTATAGTTCAGGTTGTGAGCCAATACCTCATCTGCCTGGGTCCTAGCTGTTCCCAAAATGTGTTGTTTCTCTTCTGTACAAAACAGAGACAACAAAATATGCAGATCCTGACAAGTTAAGCTATAGGTCAGAGTTGATTTCTCAAACTCATCTGTGAATTTTCCTGGATCTTCAGAGAAATAGCCAAGCTTCTTTTTACATAGAGCCAAGTCAGACATAGAAAAGGGGATATGTACTTTCACTGTGCTTTCTTCCCCATTTACCACCTCTCTAAGGAAAGATTTCCTTTCAGAGGTTTAGAAGAGGCTTCACTACGAGTGGTACTCACTGGGCTAAGCTCCTCAGGGAGTGGTGGGTATAGAGTGGGACTAGACAAGCAAGGAGAAGAGGATGAAGGGTTCTCAATAGCACTTTCAGCTGGACCAGAGGGAGAAAGGGCCCACACATCTGAAGGTTCTGCTCTACCAAAAAATGCCTGCTGAACTGCAGGAGCTTGCATCACAGGATCATCTAGTATGTCTAGTTCTTTTTCTTCCTTTCCTCTCATCAAACACACACGCGCCTGCTGCAGGGTTTTATCCTGACTGAGCAGCAAAAATGCTTGGACATATGGTATTTCATCCCATTTTTCTTCTCACTTACAAAACAAATCGAGTTGAAGTACAGTATTAAAGGCCTTAGTTCCAGTAGGAGGCCATTTCTCTTGTTTTCCCAAATAATACTGAGGCCAAACAGTATTACATAGAAACACCAGTTTTCTCTTCTTAAGTCCATTCAGTTTAAATTGGTCTCAATGTTCAAAAATATATCCTAGTGGTGAGTTATTTGGAATTGATGCCATGGTTCCTATGAAGGAGGCAGGTGATGTTGAAAGTAAAGTTCCAAACCTGTGAGATTGTATTGTCACTGGCTGAGTTCCACTAAAAAGGATAGGAGAGGTTTTTAAGATCAGCTGCAGTAATGAGGGGGATCGCTGCCAAAAATGGAATTATCTTATTCACAGTGTCTGAATAATATAAATGAGGCAGCCATGAATCTCAGATAAATCACAACATGGACTCCAACAATAGAAATGTCGAATAAGGCAAAGGAAATGAAGAGGATTTAGATGGGAATGACCACAGCAAGCAGGTTCTGGGCAATAGTGGCAACACAGATTGGACAAGCAAAGCCAGTTTTCTTGAATCCAAGAAAGGAAAGAAGTGTTTTTTTGTGTGCAAAATGAAACAAAACAGCAAGGAAAAAAAGTCCCCTGATTTTCATCCTAGTGCTTCTGGATCACACCTAGTTGGCACAAAACATAACAGCAGCAACAAAGTATAATCTAGCAGCAACAAAACATAACCACATCTATCTAATCTTATTGCTCATCGCTATTAAATACCAAACCATAATCAGCAATTTTAGAGAAGGAGCCTTCAATGCCTTTTTTGTTCCCAATGTTTCACAAGCAAATGGATGGAAATCAGGAGGCACACATAGGAAGAATAAGTTAAAATCCTTAAGACCAGTTAAATGAAGTCTCCTGAAAATGACAGAGAAACAGAGACAGCAACCAAGAAATTGATTCATGCCACAAACAGGACAAGGCAGATTAATACAAAGAGCATGGCAGTTAACATCCTGTGGTGCCAAACTTGTTTCTATTTGAGAGAGAATTCACGCTAACCCCCTAAATCTTAGAATGGACTCTAACCCTGCTAAGTCAGGTCTCTAAGCCAAGGTTGGTCAAGAGTCCTTGCCTTTTATTGAGAGAAGCCTTTAACCCTCTCTGTCTTAGGAGAGACTTCCCTAAGTTGGGTCTTCTAACCCAATCCTCACTTACCCAAAGTCAGCCAATTGGTGTGTGTGAATGACTTTCCTTTGGGTCATGGGTCTCTTCAGTATCATCCCTTCCGGTTTGCCAAAAAGATGTCACTGGACCCCACCACTTATCAAAATTTTCCCTTTGGATTGAGGGTTTCTGCACTATAGGCTCTTCAGTGGTCACCAGAAAGATATTACAGGACCCCACCATTTACGCAAAGTTAGCCTTTGGGTCAAGGATTTCCTCACTATGTCCCTTCAGTGGTTACCAGAAAGATATTACAAGAAAGGGATCCTGATCCAGACCCCAAGAGAGGGTTCTTGGATCTCAAGCAAGAAAGAATTCAGGGCGAGTCTGCAGTGCAAAGCAAAAGCAAGTTTATTAAGAAAGTCAAGTGATGAAAGTACAGCTACTCCATAGACAGAATAGGGCGTTCCCGAGAGTAAGAGGAGCAATGCGTCCAGCCCAGGTACAATGCTTGTAAAAAAGGATAAAAAAAGATCATGGGGAGATAGAGATGTGCTCTGCTACAAGGGTTTGTGATAAAGGATTAATTTTCTTAATTACTGTATTTTTGCAAGAATCAATATTATTATCTTTACCACAAAATTAGGAATGCCTTTGTTCTCAAGATAGCAGGATATCTGGACACTCCCAAGTCTAGCTGTTTAGTAAATATTATCAATCTATTCCCTTAACTGTAAACATCTAGAGTCTAGGAATGCCTAACTTTCTGGGAATGCAGCCCGGCCAGTCCCAGCCTCATTTTCCTAGCCCTCGCTCAAGATGGAGTTGCTCTGCTTCCAATGCCTCTGACAGTTGGGGTGGATGAAAATGTGTCATGTAAGAGCTCAGAAGGCAAAGTACCTTGTTTTATCAATTGTTTAGGCATCTTTGTACCCACCCTTGATTTGGAGGGTCCAACTTTGACCTAATTCTATCCCTCAAATCCAGGCCCTTACAAACTCATGTGCCCACCTTTTCAGTGACAGTCCTTGGGCCTAAAGGGAGGGTGCTTGCATAGTCTTAAAAGCAGGCCATTTGAAGTGAAAAACAGATTAGGCCCAGTGGAATGCTAAAGGAGGGAGATTTGCATCTCTGCTCTTCAGATTACCATGATTTTAGCTTCCTTGCAAGTAAAACAAGGAGAGATAAGATTTGTATTTCTACAGAGTATTTGTGTGTCAGAACAGAAAAGAAGAACCTACTCCATTAGGGTGCCAACTAAAAATAAGAAGAAAAATTATAATCTGGCACTCTCTAGAGGATTACTGTAGCCAAGAAATAATTAATGATTCAACTGCACTCAGAAACAAAAGTCGGAGCTGAAATAACAAGTGTTACACTTTTCCTTTGAAACGATTTCTTTCTCTCTCTAACCCTCCTTTTCTATTAGAGAGAAGATACAGTGAGACCAATTTGTGTGCAAAGTAAGTTTTAGGCTTATTATGCTTGGCCTGATTATTCGCATAAAATGCAGCAAGAATTGATTGGCTATATAGGCTCGTTTTAAGTTGGCTTTGCTGGAACTTTACCTAAAAATATATTTTTCTAGACAAAGCCTTGGTAAAATAACCAGTGTCTCTAGTTGTCCTGTTTTAAAAGTAAAGACTCTTCCTAAACCTATGCAAATAACTATATTGTCATAAAATCAGAATGATTATGAGCAGTTTCCATATTTTGGAGAACTCAGACAGAAAAGTAAACTTATTCACAAAAATGTACTTCAACCAATAGCTGTAAACTACAAATAACAAAAGAAAAAGATTTGCTTGTCTCTTCTTTAACCAGAGCATGGGTTTCAAACAGGATGTCACTTGTTCACCTTGGAAATGCTATCCACAAGCCAAACAACTCTTGTTAGATGAGAGCTGTCTATCAGGCACTGTACAACCTAACAGCTCTAGAATCTATATGAGGATATAGTTAGAATCAGCGCTGGTAGGGGGAAAGGCTACCTGCTTATTATGAGTATTCTCCGCCTTGCATTCCCCAGGTAGCAAGATACTGCATCAAAAGGATTTGATCTTATATCAAAGTTTGGACCAAGGCACTCAGGCCCATTGGTTAATGTTTATCTTACTTGCCTCAACATTCCCCAGGCAATGCCATCTTTCTCATTATAACCTTTGGCTTTTTATTTATTTAGTTTGTTTGTTTGTTTGTTTTAGTTCTCCAATGGAGGCAAATAGTGAAAACCCATCCAAAAATTTATATCACCCTTCTGGGGAGAGTCCTTTGACTCCCTTTTTCCTTTCCCTTTTTATTTTTTTTGTTGTTATTGCTGTTGTTAGTTACCCCAATGTTTTATTAAGCATCTGTAAGACCCATGAGGGACAGGAAATTTGATAAGGCTTCTCAAACAGTTGTGTGATTTTGTGGGAGTGATGTTACCTGGGGTATCCATGTAAAAGTATAACCACCCACTGGGTTCACCTTGCCCGCCACCTAGACAGAGACAATTTATCAAGACAGGTGAATTGCAATAGAGAAAGAGTAATTCACACAGAACTGGCTGGGTGGGAGACCAGAGTTTCATTATTACTCAAATCAGTCTCTCTGAGCATCCAGGGATTGGAGTTTTTAAGGACAACTTGGTGGGTGGGGGGAAGCCAGTGAGCCATGAATGCTGATTGGCTGGGTAGGAGATAAAATCACAGGAAACCGAAACTGTCCTCTTGTGCTGAGTCAGTTCCTGGCTAGGGGGGGTCACAAGATCAGATGAGACAGTTAATCCATCTGGATGGTGCCAGCTGATCCATCAGGTGTAGGGTCTGTAAAATATCTTAAGCACTGATCTTAGGAGCAGTTCAGGGAGGGTCAGAATTTGTAGCCTCCAGCTGCATGATTCCTAAACCATAATTTCTAATCTTGTGCCTAATTTGTTAGTCCTACAAAGGCAGTGAAGTCCCCAGACAAGAAGGAGGTTTGTTTTGGGAAAAGGCTGTTATCATGTTTGATTAAACTATAAACTAAGTTATTTCTAAAGTTAGTTCAGCCTGCACCCAGAAGTGAACAAGGACAGTTTGGAAATCAGAAGCAAGATGTAGTTAGCTACGTCAGCTCAGTTATAATTTTGCAATGGTGGTCTCAATAGGAGTCCCCTTAACCCCTAAATTTACTATGACCTGTGTAATGGGCATATTTGGTGGGAGAATATGTTGGTTATCATAAGGTCAGTCTCATACAACTTGCATATGAAGCATACCAACTGCTTCATCTGGTGTGCTCCACTTGATATTTTATAGGGAGATTCGGTCAGTCACCATCTCAGGGCAAACAGACTGTACAGAGGCATTTATCTGGTCCAATAGGTTAGTTGCAGGAATAACCTCATGTGCATTGGGATCACATTACTCAGTAGTGATTGTTTAATAGTGAGCTGTGGTTCCTGCATCAACAAACAAGCTCTTTCCTTCTGCAGCATTTACAATTAAGAATTATGTCCTTAAATTAGTGATTTTTACAATTCTCAAGAAGCTGATGACAGCAATCTACAAAATGGACCAATTCCTTTACATTATACCCTCTGGTTTAACAGTTACTTGGTCTTGCCCTTCCCCCACATTGACTATCTTCTTGAAAACCACAGGTCTCAGAGGTAATATTTGTTGCCCTGGCTTAATTATTTTTATCCATTTAGTTTTACCTGTATGTTTTCCTTTATTTTAAAGTGACTTAAATAGTTTCTTAACTAGAAAAAATATTACATTTTCTTCAGCAAAAAAACACATCCTTGTATTTTATAAGCTTCACCAAAAATATCTTTTACACTCTTATTATTTTAGCTCTTAGTAACTCAAATTCCCAGTGAAAAAACCAAGGTTACTTAATTTAACACAACAGGACTTAAAGATCTTAAACTACTGGAGATAATTTTGAAATTAAATGTACCAAATTAATCTTACCAAAGATTACCAAGGTCATGTGAATTAAAAGGCTAATATCTACCAGCTAATATCTGAACTAATATCTACCAGCCTGATAAGCGCTTACTTTTTTCTTTGAATCAATTGATTAGAGCTCTTTCATGTAGTCTGGTGGTGAAATATCACTTCCACATTGAGATTGGATAGTTCCCTTGACCTCTTCAGAGGACTCGTGAAGAGGTGGCTCACTTACTCAGCCCACAGCTCTCAAACCCCCTGTGGGAGTGGGAGTGAGCAGATGAGAGGGGGCAGAGACCAGGATGGGTGTTTCTAGGCACTGGCAGGAGTAGAATTCCATAGCCTGGCAGCAGTGTCTAGGGGTTGCCCAGGACCCCCAGAGCCCCAGAA
The DNA here is from genome assembly GCF_028885625.2 of Pongo pygmaeus. Lineage (NCBI taxonomy): Eukaryota > Metazoa > Chordata > Mammalia > Primates > Hominidae > Pongo > Pongo pygmaeus. The sequence continues at coordinate 188,790,436 of NC_072376.2, forward strand.
GGCATGTGTTACAGTGCTGTCCTTTAGCTTTGCCATTCATGGATGGCTTAAGTGTTAAAACAGCTCAGTGGAGGGCCAGTGTGACAGCCTCCTGTACCTGCACCCAGGTTCTTGTCCATCATCCAGGAGGAATGAAGTGGCATAAACCAATTGGAGGTTGGTGAATGTGAAGGATTTTATTGTGCGGTGGAAGTGGCTCTCAGCAGCATGGGGAAATGGAAAGGGGATGGAGTGGGAAGGCAGTATTCCGCTCAAGTTCAGCCATCCCTGGCTGAACTCCTCTCCAACAGTAATCTCTGATGATTGCTTGATAAGTAAATGCCAATGAAACTGTATGATGACAATTCTTAAGATATTTATAATATTACTTCACCAATAATTTTAAAACCAGCTTATTTATGAAAGATGTTACCTAAATCATGTGAACTTGAAAAGCATGTGGGCTTATTATTTAATTTATGAATACTCTTTAGCTACAAGCCAATTTGCTACTTTGTGGCCAAAACCACATAACAAAATACATGTACATACACACAACATAGAAAAACGCATTCGTTACAAACAAGGATCTTATAGTTTTTACTTCAGAACTCTGGCCATGAGAGATTAATACAAACTCAGCAGTTTGCAAAAACAATAATAATTTTAAAAAACGTTGCAAACATTGGATTTCATGTTAGTAGAAATGTAATAGCAGACTTCAATCGGGCAGAAAAGAAAACAGAGAATTTAGGAACATTATAGTTAGTTGCAGGTCAACCTTTGGGCTCTGAGTTTTCCATGATGTTATTTGCCCATCAGTTTAAAAGGTACACAAGAACAGATGTAATCTGTAACCAGCTGGAGTATTAGAAAACCTGTTATGTCCTTCCATTTTCACAATCACTTGCAAGTACAGGTGCCATAAAGCTGGGCAGGTTGAACAAGGTGGGTCATTCTCCTTGTCTTTCCTCATTCTTAGGTGATATGTTTTGCACATTTTTTTTCTTAAAACAAGGAACTGGTCTGTGGCCTAGGGTTTAGTGTAGTGGAACAAGATGTGCTGACTGTGGCCAGGACTCCATGGTGAGTCACCACTGAGTCATTTCTGCCCTTCTTTTACATGCCTCAGTTTCTCTCTCTGGAGGTCTAGCACCTCTGAGAGGGCTCAAAACATGGTGTGGCAAGCTCCTATATGTGTTTCCTAGATGAGCATTTTTAAACTAATTTTGTTGGGAGTTCCCTGTAGGGCTGCTGCACATCATGGGAAAGTCAACCTCCCAGACACTCCCACTCAGCCCCAGTCACCAAAGAGTACCTTTTGGCTAGAAGGAGCAAAATGCCCTTTCTCTTCAGAGCTAAGTAAACTCAATCTCTCATTTATCTATAAAAAGAGCAACAATTAAGTTCCTCATGCAAATGAGCAGAAAAGTCAATCAAGACTAATTTTGGGAGGAAAGGTAATAGAGAAGACTATTTAGAATGCACCTCTAAATTAGAATTAGGATCATAAGCAACAACTTCCTTGGAGGAAAAACACCAGGCAAGACTACTTCCTGTAAACTGCGCTCAGCTACCCCTAAATTTGTAGCTCTCATCCGCCATTACACACACCAAGATCAAATCCTCTCACATTACAAGGTCATCTCTGGTACCCACAAAGCGAAAGTGGTCAGGTAATAAAATATAGGAGAGCTTCAGACATAAGAAGAATTTGCCCATGACTGTTGAAATGCCACAAAGAAAACAGAGCACCCCAAAAGGGATGAGTGGCGTATTTGTTTTGAGTTCTTTCAGGGACTTAAGTCATTAGAAGCCTTCTCTAGATTTTTTCTTGGTACTGAAGACAGCAAAGGGGAAAGCAGGAATAGGGTGAAAGAAAAGTAAACAAAACAAAAAAAGTTTTGTTTTTAAGACGGGAAGCAAACATAGAAACCAAATGCATGGTTTGTTGTTGTTGTTGTTTTCTTCTTTTTGAAGCTGTGAGAAATTTTAGCCAATTCAGAAGTCTTGTTGCCCATAATTTGGGATTCTCGTTTGAATTTGACAAATTTGAGTAGAGTTGGTCAAATCCAATGGGAGAAAGACCAGAACAACAACAACAAAAAAAAAACCAACAATATAGTCTTTGAGTGCTCTTGTGGTAAGGAGAAATTAGGCTCAACTGGTTGTCAATTTTAACCTTTAGTCATTAAGGATAATTTCCAAGACAGAAGTCCCCAATTCAGCTACTTACCTGGGAATGAGATCGGGGATCTTATGGAGGGAGGGGAGCTCCCAGGTCCTGGCAAATTGTCCTATTGGTTTGAACCATAAAGAAAGCTCAAGCTGGTACCAAGCACCGATAGGAGATTTGTCAAAAGTCAGGGGAAACTCCACTCAGAATCCCTTCGTGGTTATCAGTTTGTCAACCCCAAATACCTGAGACAGGTCTCAATCAATTTAGAAAGTTTATTTTGACAAAGTTAAGGATGTGCCAGTGACACCCTCAGGAGGTCCCAACAATATGTGCCCAAGGTGGCCAGGGTACAGCTTGCTTTTATACATTTTAGGGAGACATGAGATATCAATCAATACCTGGAAGATTTACTTACATTGGTTCCATCTGGAAGGGCAGAATAATCAATAGTGGGAAGCTTCCAGGTCATAGATAGATTTAAACATTTCCTGATTGACATTTGTTTGAAAGAGTTATTGTCAGTAGAAAGGAATGTCTGGGTTAAAATAAGGGGTTGTAGAGACCAAGGTTTCATTATGCAGATGAAGCCTCCAGATAGCAGGCTTCACAGAAAATAGATTGCAAACGTTTCTTATCAGACTTAAGGTCTGTGTTAATGTTAATGCTGGAGGGTATAGTGAGGCATGTCCAACGCCCTCTTTCATCATAACCTGAACTGGATTTTCAGGTTAACTCAGGAATGCCCATAGCTGAGAGGAGGAGTTCATTCGGATGGTTGGTGGACCTTAGAATTTTATTTTTTGTTTAACTTCAGAAATAAAACAAATGACTGTGAGTCCTTTTCATTTTTTTTATTTGACAGACTAGCCTCGGGGTTGTTAAATATATTAAGGGAAGCATCTATGTATGTCTTTTAAATAAACTAACTGAGAAGACCTCACATACTATGAAGTTATGTTATCTTGCATTCGTTCTGTTCAGCATGTGAGGCACTAACCAGTTTGTATCTATAGTCTATCCTCCATATCTGTGAGTTCCACATCCATGGATTGAAAATATTCTGAAAAAAAGTAATTTAAAAAACAGCAATAAAAAAACCCACAATTTTTTTTTTAAAAAATAGAGTACAACTATTTCTATAACCTTTACATTGCATTAGATATTACAAGAAATCTAGAGATTAAAGTATATGGGAAGATTGTGTAGGTTATATATATACAAATATTATGCCATTGTACATAAGGGACTTGAGCACTTGTGCACTTGCAGATTTTGGTATCTACAAAAGTTCCTGGAACCAATTCCTTGTGGATTTTGAGAAATGACTATTAGCAAATTCGTGTCATCATCCCTTTGACTTACGGTGTAAAATAAAATATTTGGCGTGTGTTCATTCTATATTTGCATGAGAGTCATGTTTTTTAAATTTTTAAAAATATGCCTTGGCGTATTAAATGCTCTACCTTAGCAAACATATTTTAGCAAACAGATTCTGATAATGCCAGACCATGCTAAAAACAGCAGCTATTTATGTTAGTCGAGTTTTTCAAACGTTGTTAAATAAACACTGGTAATAACATTTGAGGCTAACTCTTACAATAGCCAGACAATTTCTTTAATGAAGAGAAAAGGTTTATTCACTAAATAGATCCCAGGATGAATCCCTAAATCACTAGTGTACTGTGTGATTGGTAACTAACTTATCCATTGAAACCTCAGATTCTTCAAAATGAAGATGTTAGACTAGTTAATTTCTAATATTAATAGCTCATCTGTCTGAATATTATATTTTAAAATGTGATTGTTATTAAGTTGCATTTTGAATTACCGTCTTGATTTTTTGTTGGATTTATTCAATTGAAATGATTGATGAGTTCAAATAAATCAGAAAATATGTAGACTAACAAATAGAGATGGAAAAGTTACAGTGACACCTAAACTCATATCTACTTAGAAAATAAAATTTGCTTGAGTATGAAGGGCCAAGGAAAATAAGAAAAAAGTTTATCCAATGAAAATGGACATTTTAAATGCTGGGATATGTCATTCTCAATGCCTGGAAATCACAGATCTTGAACTTTCATAGGTTAATTATCTGACCTGACGAAGACAAGTTTGGTAAAATTATTGGAAAAGTTTGTTTTTTGTATCTTCCCACTTACCTCATGCATTGCCTCTCAAAGATTGCTTTTCCTCATTAGTACCCTGGCCCTTTATTTAGTCATTCATTCAGTAGATATTTATGTAATGAAATCATTATGACATGATACCATAAGCTAAAATCATAGACCTGAATAAGACATGCTTTTGTCTGCAAATAGCTACAGTTATTGAGAAAAAAGAAACAAGTAAGTAGTAGAAGTAAATGCAATGTATTATGATGGAAAGGATAAGGGTAGAGAAAAGGGATTTGGCATGAATCCAGAAAGCTCTCAGAAGGCAATACTTAAACTGAAATTTGAGAAAAAAATTATAACAGAATATGAGGTGAAAAGAGAAGCGTATTCCAATCAGAGGAAATACCAAGTTGATGATAGAGTGAAGCCACATTACACATTTAGAGAACTGCTAATATTTATTCACAACTGAAGGAAAAATAGGTGTGAAAGTAACAGAAAGTGAAATCCCAGAATCAGAAAGGAAGTGATAATGAAGAGCTTACATCATAAACTTAATTATTTGTAAATGTATCTGATAGGAATGAAAAAGCATAAAGCATGAAGGTTTAAGCTAGTAACATGACCTATTGCCATTTAAAAAGTTGTCTATAGCAGCATTTATAGTGTGAAGGCAGAGTTGGCTCTTTTTTTTTTTTTTGCTCTAATATGAACAATAATGATAATTATAATAAAGGTCCAAGTTAAGGTAATGAAATTGAAAATAGAGAAAACAAACTTGAGAGAGAACTTGATTAAAGAGGACTTGAAAGAAAATGAAGAGTCAATGAGGGAAGAGCAGAGATGAGTGATCACCAGATTTTGCCCTAGGAAATTGGGATGATAACAGTGACATTTTCCATGGTGGGAAATAGCCAAAGTGAAGCCAATTTAATACCCAGAACCATAAAGGATTGTTAAAAATTGGTTTCATGCAATTGGTTTAAGTGTTATTATACACTCAGGCAGAGATTTCAATTAGGCAGTGATATATAGATAGCATGGGAGATTAGGATTCCAAATATACATCTGGGATATAATTGGCAGCAGAATCCACAGAGATTTAAAGGAGCTTATCTGGGAAGAACATATTGTTGAAGGACTGCATGAGGCTAAGGATACAGCCTGAGACATCAGGAATATTTACAAGCCAAGCAGAGGAGTGGGTCTCATGAAAAGGACTGGAAAGACCCCAGGGAGTTAAGAGGAAAATGAAAAGTCTGCTTATATGTAAGCCAAAGTTAAGTAAGAATTTGAAGAAAGAAAATGGTCAAAAGCATCATGACCTACAGAAAAATCTAATTAAAGGCAAAAATAAAAAAGACCATTATCTCCTAAATTTTGGAATTGCGTTCAACTATAGTTAACAATAACTTATTGTATATTTCAAAATAACTAAAAGTGGAATTGGAATGCTCCTAACACAAAGGAATGATAAATGCTTGAGGTGATGGATGTCTCAATTACCCTGATTTGATCATTACCTATTGTATGCTTATATCAAAAGATCACATGTACCCCATGAATATGTACAGTTATTATGTATTCATAATTTCATGTGTGTCCATGTGAAGAGACCACCAAATAGGCTTTGTGTGAGCAACAAGGCTGTTTATTTCACCTGGGTGCAGGTGGGCCAAGTCCGAAAAGAGAGTCAGCAAAGGGAGATAGGGGTGGGGCAATTTTATAAGATTTGGGTAGATAAAGGAAAATTACAGTCAAAGGGGGGTTGTTCTCTGGCAGGCAGAGTGGGGGTCACAATGTGCTCAGTGGGGGAGCTTTCTGAGCCAGGATGAGCCAGGAGAAGGAATTTCACAAGGTAATGTCATCAGCTAAGGCAAGGACTGGCCATTTTCACTTCTTTTGTGGTGGAATGTCATCTGTTAAGGTGGGGCAGGGCATATTCACTTCTTTTGTGATTCTTCAGTTACTTCAGGCCATCTGGGCATATACATGCAAGTCACAAGGGATGCGATGGCTTGGCTTGGGCTCAGAGGCCTGACATTCCTGCCTTCTTATATTAATAAGAAAAATAAAAAAAATAGTGTTGAAGTGTTGGGGCGGCGAAAATTTTGGGGGGATGGTATGGAGAGAGAGAATGGGTGATGTTTCTCAGGGCTGCTTCAAGTGGGATTAGGGGCGGCGTGGGAACCTAGAGTGGGAGAGATTAAGCTGAAGGGAGATCTTGTGGTAAGGGGTGATATTGTGGGGTTGTTTGAAGAAACATTTGTCATATAGAATGATTGATAATGGCCTGGATATGGTTTGGGATGAACTGAGAAACTAAATGGAATAAAAGAAGGAGAAAAACAGGTATAAAAGGTCTAAGAATTGGTACAACTCAGGACATCTGATTAGAGAGTGCCTAAGGAGATTCAGCATAGTCCTGTCAGCAAAGATTATTTATTTACTTCAAGAGTTAAGAGTGGCAGTTTGGGGATAGCACTAGGAGATATCAGCTGTGATGGCTTGGAGAAACAGTGTAAACCGGCAGTGTAAACAAGAGCAGGGCATGTATGAGTAGTTGAGAATGGTGAATAGGAGTATGACTAGACAGAAGGTAGTAGGGATGACAAGTTTTTTTGGGGGGCACAGTCTAAGTTGGTCTGGTGTCTGGAATGAGACTGGGGCCTAATAAAAAGGAACGTCTATACAGGAGCTCAAATGGGCTCTACCTTGTAGCATTCTGAGGACAGGTCTGACTTCTGAAAAGGGAAAGTGGTAAAAGTATTGTCCAGTCCTTTTTAAGTTGGTGGCTGAGCTTGGTGAGGTGTGTTTTTAAAAGACCTTTAATCCGTTCTACTTTTCCTGAAGACGGAGGACCATAAGGGATATAAAGGTTTCACTGAATACTAAGAGCCTGAAAAACTGCTTGGCTGATTTGACTAATAAAGGCTGGTCTGTTATCAGACTGTATAGAGGTGGGAAGGCTAAACTGAGGAATTATGTCTGACAGAAGGGAAGAAATGACTGCGGTGGCCTTCTCAGACCCTGTAGGAAAGGCCTGTACTTATCCAGTGAAAGTGTCTACCTAGACTAAGAGGTATTTTAGTTATCTGACTCAGGGCATGTTGAGTAAAGCTAATTTGCCAGTCCTGGGTGGGGGCAAATCCTCGAGCTTGATGTGTAGGGAAGGGAGGGGGCCTGAATAATCCCTGAGGAGTAGTAGAATAGCAGATGGAACACTGAGAAGTTATTTCCTTGAGGATAGATTTCCACGATGGAAAGGAAATGAGAGGTTCTAAGAGGCAGGCTAGTGGCTTGTGCTATAGCATAGCCTGCCTTTGCTGGTGTGTGGCGATTAGGCCTGGTGGAACTGCCATCAACAAATCAAGCGTGATCAGGGTGAGGAACAGGAAAGAAGGAAATATGGGGAAATGGGGTGAATGTCAGGTGGATCAGAGGGTTACAGTCATGGGGGTCAGGTGTGGTATCAGGAATAATGTGGGAGGCCGCAGTGAAGTCTGGGCCAGGAACAATGGTAATTGTGGGACTTAACAAAGAGTGAGTACAGCTGAAGGAGCCAGGGAGCAGAAAGTATATGCATCAGGTATGAGGAAGAAAATAGATTTTGGAAGTTATGAGAAATGTAGAGAGTAAGTTGAGCATAGTTTGTGATTTTGAGGGCCTCTAAAAGTATTAGGGTGGCAGCAGCCACTGCACGGAGACATGATGGCCAGCCTAAAACAGTAAGGTCAAATTGTTTGGACAAAAAGGCTACAGGACGCGATCCCGGTCCTTGTGTAAAGAATTCCAAATGCACAGCCCTGCACTTCGGCTGTGTGTAATGAAAAGGGTTGGGATGAGTCAGGGAGAGCTAGAGTGGGGGCAGTCTCTAAAGCTGTCTTCAAAGAATGGAAAGAGGAGTGGGGAAAGTATTTAGGATCTATGGGGTCAGCTAGGTTTCCTTTTGTGAGTTTATATAATGGTTTTGTTAGGATGTAGGTTTCCTTTTGTGAGTTTATATAATGGTTTTGTTAGGATGGCAAAACCACATATCCAGAGGCGAAAGTATCCAACCATGCCCAGGAAGGAAAGGAGTTGTTATTTTGTAGAAGGGATTGGGGTTTGGGAGATTAATCAGACATGATCAGCAGAGAGAGCATGTGTGTTTTTATGAGAATTATGCTGAGATAGGTAACAGACAAGGAAGAAATTTGGGCTTGACTGAAGTAATGGGGGCTGTCTGTGAAGCTTTGTGGCAGTACAGCCCAGGTAATTTGCTGAGCCTGATGGGTGTCAGGGTCAGTCCAAGTGAAAACAAAGAGAGGCTGGGATGACAGGTGCAAAGGAATAGTAAAGAAAGCATGTTTGAGATCCAGAACAGAATAATGGATTGTGGAGGGAGGTATTGAGGATAGGAGAGTATATGGGTTTGGCACCATAGGGTGGATAGGCAAAACAATTTGGTTGATAAAGCGCAGATCCTGAACTAACTTGTAAGGCTTGTCTGGTTTTAGGACAGGTAGAATAGGGGAATTTTAAGGAGAGTTTATAGGCTTTAAAAGGCCATGCTGTAGCAGGTGAGTGATTGCAGGCTTTAATCCTTTCAAAGCGTGCTGCGGGATGCGATATTGGCGTTGAGTGGGGTAAGGGTGATTAGGTTTTAATGAGATGGTAAGGGGTGCATGGTCGGTCACCAAGGAGGGAGTAGAGGTATCTTATACTTGTGGGTTAAGGTGGGAGGATACAAGAGGAGGACGCAAAGGAGGCTTTGGATTGGGAGGAAGGGCAGCAATGAGATGTAGCTGTGATCCAGGAATAGTCAGGGAAGCAGATAATTTAGTTAAAGTGTCTCAGCCTAATAAGGGAGCTGGGCAGGTGGGGATAACTAAAAGGAGTGCTTAAAAGAGTATTGTCTAAGTTGGCAACAGAGTTGGGGAGTTTTAAGAGGTTTAGAAGCCTGGCTGTCAATACCCACAACACTTATGGAGGCAAGGGAAACAGGCCCTTGAAAAGAAGGTAATGTGGAGTGGGTAGCCTCCGTATTGATTAAGAGGGGGACGGACTTACCTTCCACTGAGAGAGTTACCCAAAGCTCGGCGTCCGTGATGGTCTAGGAGGCTTCCGAGGTGATTGGCAGCGTCAGTCTTCAGTTGCTAAGCCAAGAAGATCTGGGAAGGAGTCAGAGTGCCTTGGGCCAGAGTTCCAGGGGTCTGGGAGTGGCTGCCAGGTGAGTTGGACAGTCCGATTTCCAGTGGGGTCCCACACAGATGGGATGTGGCTTAGGAGGAATCCTGGGCTGCAGGCATTCCTTGGCTTGGTGGTCAGATTTCTGGCACTTGTAGCAAGCTCCTGGGAGAGGAGCTTCTGGAGGAATGCCTGGCTGCTGCAGTTCAGGCGTTTGGAAGTTCTTGTGTGCTGGAGATGTGGCTGGGGTTTGTCTCACAGTGGAGGCAAGGAATTGCAACTTTTTTCTATTATTGTACACCTTGAAGGCAAGGTTAATTAAATCCTGTTGTGGGGTTTGAGGGCCAGAATTTAATTTTTGGAGTTTTATTTAATGTCGGGAGCAGATTGGGTAATAAAATGTATTTTGAGAATAAGACGGCCTTTTGACATTTTAGGGTCTAGGGCCGTAAAGTGTCTCAGGGTTGCTGCCAAACGAGTCATGAACTGGGCTGGATTTTTATATTTGATGAAAAAAGCCTAAATGCTATCTGATTTGGGATAAAGAAAAAGGAGCATTAACCTTGACTATGCCTTTAGCTCCAGCCACCTTTTTAAGAGTAAATTGCTGGGCAGGTGGGGGAGGGCTACTCACTGAACGGAACTGTAAGCCAGACCAGGTGTGAGGAGGGGAGGTGATAAAAGGATTATAGCGTGGAGGAGTGGAGGCTGAGGAAGAATTGGGACCTAGCTCGGCCTGGCGAGGAAGGGAGAGGTCAGGTGGGTCTGTAGAAAAGGAAGATTAGAAAGACTCAGCGACTCTTGGGGTTGGGACTGAGGGGAGAGGCGGGAGGGAAAGAAGGAAGATTTGGGACAAGTTGCATTGGGAACAGAGACTTGGAAGGGACTGATGTGTAAAAGAATTCCTGGATGTCAGGCACCTCAGACTGTTTGCCTATTTTATGACAAGAATTATTTAGATCTTGCAGGATGGAAAAATTGAAAGTGCCATTTTCTGGCTATTCGGAACTACTGTCGAGTTTGTATTGGGGTCAAGTGGCATTGCAGAAGAAAATAAGATGCCTAGATTTTAGGTCAGGTGAGAGTTGAAGAGGTTTTAAGTTCTTAAGAACACAGGCTAAGGGAGAAGAAGGAGGAATGGAAGGTGGAAGCTTGCACATAGTGAAGGAGGCAAGCCCAGAGAAGAGTAGAGACAGGGAGAAGTGGTGGGGGGGTTCTTGCCCTCCAGAAAAGCAAAGAAGGGGTTGGGGTGCAGAGATACGAGGTCGGGGCATGGAAATAAGGGATCGGGGTGCAGAGATATGAGGTTGGGGTACTTGCCCCTCCCCCAGAAAAGTGGGACTTGCCGCTAAGGGTGAAGGAGAAGGGGTTGGGGGTTTCTTGCCCCCCAGAAAGGTGGAGAAGGGGTAGAGACACAGAGAGAAGGGGCTGGGGTACTTGCCTCTCCCCCAGAAAAGTGAGACTTGCTGCTAAGGGTGAAGGACCAAGGCAGGTGTCCCTGTGTGGTCTAACACCTCTGAAACCTGGGTGAATAATCAGAGAGGTGTCCCTGCTATGATTAAACACTAAGGGAAGGCTGCCTTCCCTAGTCTGTGACTGGTGCTGGAGTTTTGGGTCCACGAATAAAATGTGTCTCCTTTGTCTTTACCAGAAAATGAAAGGAATTGAAATTAAGAGAAGGGAGAGATTGAAGTGTGGCGCCAAGATTGAAAGGAGAAAGAGGTTGAGGGATAGTGAGGGAGGTTGAAGAAGAAAGTAAAAAGAGGCTGCTTACTGGATTTGAAATTGGTGAGATGTTTCTTGGGCTGGTTGGTCTGAGGACCTGAGGTCATAGGTGGATCTTTCTCACGGAGCAAAGAACAGGAGGACAGGGGATCGATATCCCAAGGGAAGTCCCCCAATCTGAGTCACGGCACCAAATTTCACGCGCGTCTGTGTGAAGAGACCACCAAACAGGCTTTGTGTGGGCAACAAGGCTGTTTATTTCACCTGGGTGTGGGCAGGCTGAGTCCGAAAAGAGTCAGTGAAGGGAGATAGGGGTGGGGCCGTTTTATAGGATTTGGGTAGGTAAAGGAAAATTACAGTCAAGGGGGGTTGTTCTCTGGCTGGCAGAGTGGGGGTCACAAGGTACTCAGTGGGGGAGCTTTTTGAGCCAGGATGAGCCAGGAAAAGGACTTTCACAAGGTAATGTCATCACTTAAGGCAAGGACTGGCCATTTATGCTTCTTTTGTGGTGGAATGTCATCAGTTAAGGCGGGGCAGGGCATATTCACTTCTTTTGTGATTCTTCAGTTACTTCAGGCCATCTGGGCATATACGTGCAAGTCACAGGGGATGCGATGGCTTGGCTTGGGCTCAGAGGCCTGACACATAATAATTAAAAATAGAGAATATTTACAAAAGTCAATCATTGTCTTCACTTACAAATGACACCAGCTATGGATCTTTTTTTGTCAATTTGGCTTGGATTATTCCAAAATAGTATTGTCCTGAAGGTATAGGAGAGAGGTCCAGAGCACAGAGAGGTAGTTTATTTTTTATTTTTATTTTTTGCCCGAAATAATTACTGTTCTGAGGAAGTGATACAAAAGTTTAATTAAATAGCAATATTTCTAATGTGACAATTTACTTGGAGAAATAAATATTTTAATATGCTTTTCCATTTAGTAATTGTTGCATGAAAATAAAAAAAATTGTAATCGAGTTCACCCATTGAAATCTGCATCATGTTCTACACAAGTTTTGCTAATTTTTGAAATCCAGGGTCACTCAAATACCTCATTCTTAACCTGAAAGACCCTCAGACCAAATTTTATTCTGTGAAATATTTTTAACTTTTGAGAATAATCTAATTGCTTATATAAATATTTATCAAAAATAGACCTTTGAAGTGTTAAATGGAAAAAAAGGAAAACCTTAGATAAGTTTGAGTTTGTGTAAATAAAAACAAAAATGATTTGTGAATCAGCAGCTCTTTGAACAACAGCAGGTTTAGAAAGCTCCAACCAATAACATAATCTGACAGCATTCACAGGAAACAAAAGTGCAGTGTAGAGACAGCTCAGCTATTGATAAATTGGCTACAGTGCCTCCTGAAATTAACTAAACCTCAGCTGCTAGAATTAAACTCCATATTGGTTTGATGTGTTAGGCTTAGTGCAGGAGCCTCATTCCATGGCCTCCTATAAATTGTATTTAACAAAACAATCTTTGAACATTTCATATTTTTGAAAAGTAAGAAGCCAAATGTTTAAATGTTTTGTGAGTCCCTCCCCTATATATATATATATATTTTTTTTTTTTGGCGGGGGGAGATGGGGGACAGAGTCTTGCTGTGTCACCCAGGCTGGAGTGCAGTGGCATGATCTCAGCTCATTGCAACCTCTGCCTCCCTGGTTCAAGCAATTCTCCTGCCTCAGCCTCCTGAGTAGCTGGGATTACAGGCACCCACCACCATGCCTGACTAATTTTTGTATTTTTAGTAGAGACAGGAGTTCACCATGTTGGCCAGGCTGGTCTTGAACTCCTGACCTCAGGTAATCTGTCCCCCTCGGCCTCCCAAAATAATGGGATTACAGGCGTGAGCCAATGCGCCAGGCCCCCACTATACTTTATTTGTGAAAGATATAACCAACAGATCATCACAATAAAAACAATTGTTATTTATTTATTTATTTTTTTTGAGACACAGTCTGGCTCTGTCACCCAGGCTGGAGTGCAGCGGCGAAATCTTGGCTCACTGCAAGCTCTGCCTCCCGGGTTCACGCCATTCTCCTGCCTCAGCCTCCTGAGTAGCTGGGACTACAGGCGCCTGCCACCACACCCGGCTAATTTTTTGTATTTTTAGTAGAGACGGGGTTTCACCGTGTTAGCCAGGATGGTCTCGATCTCCTGACCTCGTGATCCGCCCACCTCAGCCTCCCAAAGTGCTGGGATTACAGGCGTGAGCCACCATGCCCGGCCATAATTTTTATTTTTTAAAATTTATTTTAATTATTTTTTGTGGGTACAAAGTAATTTTTATTCTTTTTGTGGGTACATAGTAGGTATATATATTTTGGGGGTAAAAAAATGAGATGTTTAGATGCAGGCATGCAATGTGAAATAATCACATCATTATTGTGATTAATGAAAGAATGGCGTAACCATCCCCTCAAGCATTTATTTTTTGTGTTATTTTCTTTTAAACCGTATCAACCACAAAACAAACAAGAGTCAGGTTATATAATTTAAAATGTTAATTTATTATATCTTAACTGGAAGTCTTAGATAAGATTCCTTAAACAGATCTGGCTGTGCTTCTAAGAGCAATCTAAACAAATAATATAAATATCTATATAAAATATATAATAATATAAAAAAAGAAATAACACTTGTTGCTAATGGTGTCATCTATATTTATATGGTAATAGAACAACATAATAATCCTCCATTTCTTGCAATGTTTTGATGAGTATTACTCCAGATTACTCACAAGTTCTAAGGAATATATTATTAGAATTCTTCCTATGCTAGAACATGTATGTTGAAGAAACTCGTTTCATTTTCCTAGATTCCTTCCACACTATCCATTGAACAGTGTTGTAGATTCCAAATTACATTGTTCCATTCCTTTTCACGTACTTTCCTTGCTTCTGGTTCTCTTGTTTTTCCTGAATGCTGAAAGCAGTTTTTAAGCATCTCTGACCTTCACAAATAAGTGTGGATTTTTAAACATCTTAATGAAGCTGCAGAAAATTCACCAATTGTCCTTCTTTCTAATCACCATTTTCACTCAATACTCTGGCACTGTGAGAAGTCACTCTCAGATTTGTTTTCAGATGCTGTTCTTCTGCGGGCTGCCAGCCAGGAGGCTGTAAAAAACTATAGCCCAAGGCAACATGACTCAGTCCACAGGACTGCTGCTTTATTCCTTAAGGATTTGAAGTCAGAGCTCCTTATTAGTGGCCTCAGGATTTATGTTTCAGGCACACCTTGGGCCTAGTAAGATTCCTTGTGACCACCCAAGTACCACAAGTTGCAAAAAATCAATCTGCTTTTCATTGAAGGATCCTTGACTTATTTACTATCTCATCTAAATTTCTTTAAAATAAACTGATAGTGGACATATCACATTAAACTTCACTAGCCCAACCTGATAATTTCTTTCTTTGACGTTTTTTTTTTTTTAAAAAAGTGCTTCTAAACTCATATTTAAAAATTACTATTGCCAGTTTTACTCCAGTATTTAATTTTTCGTGTGTGTGGTAAAATCAGAACAGGAGAAGATACAACAGTACGTTTTGTTAACTGAGCATTGTCTTTTATTTTTTGTTCATTTTTACTTCCTTTCTATTTCATATTTATATGTTTACTTCTATCCATCACTATATTAGCCATTTTTCCCTAATCATGGTCTTTTTCTTAATTTCTCAGATTGTTTTGAGAGGAACCCTAGCCCATAGTTTGATGCCAAATCTGCCTAAAAATCATCCATGTATCTCACTTGTTCTTTAAGACAACATTTTCAGCATTCCTTTCACTTGACTAGTATCCTTCAGCGTGCCCTCTGAGGGCTGTTAGAGATCTGCTAAGACAAAACCACAAAATATAATATAAATGAGAGCTTTATTTTACAGATGGCTTCTGAGCTCGTATCAGTAATTTTCTACTAGACTATTGTCTATCTCTCTAATCTACAAATAAGATTGAACCAATCATCTGAGATGTGAGGATTTGATTTTAAAAAGAAAGAAAAGACAGATTGAACCAAATTAGCACTCTTAAAGAGCCAAACTGTTTTAACTGCATGAGGACCATTCTACTAGGTACCTGCACGAAAAGGTAAAAAGTCAAAATGCCATAGCTGACCCACCCTTTTCATTCTGTCATTCTGGCCTCAGGGTAGAGCAGGTTGAATAATTTGATTATTCTTTATAGATTATATAAATTTATAGTTCCAGTGCTTTCATGGCTCCTATAATGTGGCTAAATGATTGAGGTTATGGGTCAGGAGTTCAAAGTAAATGTCTGTTGTGATTGGCATCAGATGATTTCCTCTGCCCTTGCCACTAGATTTGTCTACCTGAACAAATCCAGCTTCTAGCTGATGCCTTGTTCATATGGCTGCTACTGCAGATTGGGACAGTCAATGGCTGATTTCCTCTGAAAATGCAGTTAAGACATTGGGATTCTAAGTATTTATAGATCAATAATCTTTTTTTCCTCAGCTTCAATGAGGTATACTTGGCAAATAAAAATTGTAAATATTCAAGGCATACAATGTGATATTTCAATCTATGTATACATATATTGATACATATGAAATGATTACCATGATCGAGCTAATTAACATATCCATCACCTCACATGGTTATGTATATTTTTTGTAGTGAGAATACTTAACAACTACTATTTTAGCAAATTTCAAGCCTACGATACATTGTTATTAACTATATTCACCATACTGTATATTAGGGCTTCAGAACTTGCATTTAAACTGTAAGTTTTTGCCTTTTGATCAACATCTCCCCATTTCTCCTAACCTCAACCCCTGGTAACCACTCTTCTACTCTCTGTTTCCATGAGTCCAGCTTTTCTGATTCCACATATATGTGAAATCACATAGTATGGGTTCTTGTCACACGACCAGGAAAGATTAGGCTTGCAGACACACAGAAGGGTGAGAAAAATGGAATTTATTGGTCAAAAAAGAAAAAAATGGAAACAGAGACTCTCAGCAAAGTAAGAGTCCTGCTAGCAGGTTTCGCACCTCACAGATTGAATTCTAGGTTACCACCCAGGAAGAGGAGAGGCCAGGCTCCTCCCTGTTGCAAAAGTGAGCAAACCACCCGAGGCCCCACCCCAGTACACACTCACTTCTCCCAGTAGTATTTGTCTTTCTGTGTCTTGCTCATTTCACTTAACATTATGTCTTCCAGGTTCATCCTTATTGTTGCAAATGGCAGGATTTCCTTCTTTATTAAGGCTGAATAATATCCCATTGTGTGTGTCTCATTTTGTTTATCCATTCCTCTGCCAATAAACATTTAGGTTATTTTCATATCTGTTTTTGTTAATGATGTGCAATGAACATGGGAATGCAGATAAATTATCTTTTCTTCATTAGAAAGAAAAAAAAAACTTTACATAACAGTATTTTGGCTATTTACCTTGTAGAACTCTAGAAATAATATTTTCATGTTAATAAATGGTTACTGCTCTAACCACCCAATGGGTTCACCTTGCCTGCTTCCTAGACAGAGCCAATTTATCAAAACAGGGGAATTGCAATAGAGAAAGAGTAATTCATGCAGAGCCAGCTGTGTGGGAGACCAGAGTTTTATTATTACTCAAATCAGTCTCCTAGAGCATTCAATGATTAGAGTTTTGTTTTGTTTTGAGACGGAGTCTCACTCTGCCACCCAGGCTGGAGTGCAGTGGCGCAATCTCAGCTCACTGCAAGCTCTACCTCCTGGGTTTAAGCCATTCTCCTGCCTCAGCCTCCTGAGTAGCTGGGACTACAGGTGACAGCCACCACGCCCAGCTAATTTTTTTTTTTTTTTTTTTTTGTATTTTTAGTAGAGACAGGGTTTCACCGTGTTAGCCAGGATGGTCTCGATCTCCTGACCTCATGATCTGCCTGCGTCAGCCTCCCAAAGTGCTGGGATTACAGGCATGAGCCACCGCACCCTGAACAAAAGAAGGATGAAAGATAGAAAAAGGGAGAGAGAGAGGAGAGAAGAGGAGACCGGTCTGCCAGAAACCAAGGCTCAGTTCCCCAGCATCCTGGGATGTGAACCGAGTCAAGGGAGGGCCCCCCATCAGGACCACTTCCCACCCAAACCAAGACACATAGGTGCCTACCAGAAAACCAAGGCTCAACCCTCTAGCATCCTAGAGTAACGGGCAGAGTCAAAAGAGGGACACCCTCGTCAGGGCCGCTTCCCTCTTACCAGAACCAGAACTAAGTCAAATCTGACCTACCTGACCCCGGGGTCAGAAGCTGAGGACTCAGATGTTGAATTTTAGGGCACCCACATGGTAGTCGATCCGCTGTCCTCCGGAAGACGGTCACCCTTCGGGAACCTGAAAATTTTGTCTTTGCAGGTGGCGCCTTCCCTACAGGCCGGCTGTCCTTGCAGGGGAGCCCGGAGCGAGACCAGCTCTAGCCCGGTGGCGTTAAAATCTCGCTGGGGCCTCCAACTGTTGTAGCCAAGCGAGTTAGAAAAACGCCACACTTTGAGACGAATTAAGAGTCCTTTATTAGCCAGTGACCGAGAGACGGCTAACGCTCAAAATTCTCTCCGCCCTGAGGAAGGGGCTTGATTAACTTTTATACCTTGGTTTAGGAAGGGGAGGGGGGAGTCTAGTTAAAACAATTTTACAGAAGTAAAGTAGTCAAAAAGTTAAAAGGATAAATGGTTACAGGAAAGTAAACAGTTCCAGGTGCAGGGGCTTTAAGACTATTACAAGGTGATAGATTCGGGGCTTTGGGCATTATCAATCGGACGAATTCCTGGGAACTGCGGATATAGCTTGCCACAGTATCTTATCAGTTAATTGCATTCTTGGATGTGCTGGGAGTCAGCTTGCACAAATTAAGTCCTTGAGGAAGGGGCTGCCAGTGAAAGAGCCAAGATGGAGTCTGTCTTGCTGTCTTAGCTAAGGGAGAGTTAATTTAGGTGGAAACAAGGCTAGGTGATTAAAGGAAAAGGGAGAGTCTAAAAACAGAGTTAGTACAAACCAGGTTGGGCATTACAAATGGAATATTATTTACCACTTAAGAGAAATGAGCTATCAAGCCATGAGAAGACAGAGTGGAAACTGAAATGCATATTATTAGGTGAAAGAAGCCATTCTCAAGAGGCTATATAATGGAAGGAGTTCAACTATACAACATTCTGGAAAAGGCAAACCTATAGAAATAATAAAAAAGCAGTTGTTGCCAGTGGTTAGAAGGAAGGGAGGGATGAACAGACTGAGATCAGAGAATTTTAAGAGCAGTGAAGCTATTCTATGTAATACTATAGTTGTGGACACATGTCTTTATACAACTTGACAAAGCCTATATAATGTACAATGCCAGAAGTGAAACCCTATGTACGCTATAAACTTTGGGTGACAATGATGTGCTAATGTAGGTTCATCAGTTGTAACAAATGTACTACTCTGGTGGGGGTTGTCAAAAGTGGGGAAAACTGTCCTATGTGGGGACTGAGGATATATAGGAAATCTCTGTACTTTCTACACAACTTGGCTATGAATCTAAAGTTGCTCTAAAAGATAAAATCTATTCAAAAAAAGCTGTCTGAAAACTGTGTAGTTCATTCATTAACCAAGTAAGCTTTTACTGAATAACTACAATATGCTAGGTACTATCACCCTTGCCTTTGAGGAACTGATACTCTAGAGCATGAAAAAAATTGTCAAGTGCTATTGTGATAAATATTATTATAGAAAAAAATGAGTTGTTTTGCAGGATACAGTCTCCAAAACTCAAAACCACAAAGATAAAAAGGTACGTGGTTGTATCTACAGATATCTTTTCTCTATTTCTGTAGCCGTTGAAATCACTGCTCTCCATGAAAGGGGAAATACCACATCTGATAGGTAAATGTAGAGTGGAGTGTGTAAACTAACAGGAGAGTTTTCGTCTACCCTTGACAGAAGTGGCAATGGAATATGGGGGAATAAACTAGTACAGGTTGAGCATTCCAAATCTGAAAATCTGAAATCTGAAATGTATTAAAATCTAAAACTTTTGAACACTGACATGACCCTAAAAAAAGGCTTGTTTGCACATTTCAGATTTCAGATTTTTTAAATTTGGGATGCTCAACTGGTAAGTATAAGACAAATATTCCAAAATGCAAAAAATAAAAATGGAAGTCTGAAACACTTCTTGTCCCAAGTATGTTGAATAATAGAAACTCAACCTGTACCTCTGTTCCAGATTAAAATCCTGAACTGTGATACTTTTGCAGAATGGAAATTTCAGTCATATAAATTATTTGCTTATAATATGACTTGGAGTTATACTGTTCATTACCTATGGACTACTAATTTTCCTTCATTTACTGTTCAGTTATCAGAGCTATAAATATATACATACTAAAATATAAAGTTTTGCCCATACTGGAAAATGTAATTTTTTTTGTAGTCAACTAACTTTTATTATTATTATTATTATTTTTTATTATACTTTAAGTTTTAGGGTACATGTGTGCAACATGTAGGTTAGTTACATATGTATACATGTGCCATGTTGGTGTGCTGCACCCAGTAACTCGTCATTTAACATTAGGTATATCTCCAAATGCTATCCCTCCCCACTCCCCCCACCCCACAACAGGCCCCGGTGTGTGATGTTCCCCTTCCTGTGTCCATGTGTTCTCACTGTTCAATTCCCACCTATGAGTGAGAACATGAGGTGTTTGGTTTTTTGTCCTTGTGATAGTTTGCTGAGAATGATGGTTTCCAGCTTCATCCATGTCCCTACAAAGGACATGAACTCATCCTTTTTTATGGCTGCATAGTATTCCATGGTGTATATGTGCCACATTTTCTTAATCCAATCTACCATTGTTGAACATTTGGGTTGGTTCCAAGTCTTTGCTATTGTGAATATTGCCGCAATAAACATACATGTGCATGTGTCTTTATAGCAGCATGATTTATAATCCTTTGGGTATATACCCAATAATGGGATGGCTGGGTCAAATGGTATTTCTAGTTCTAGATCCCTGAGGAATCGCCACACTGACTTCCACAATGGTTGAACTAGTTTACAGTCCCACCAGCAGTGTAAAAGTGTTCCTATTTCTCCACATCCTCTCTAGCACCTGTTGTTTCCTGACTTTTTAATGATTGCCATTCTAACTGGTGTGAGATGGTATCTCACTGTGGTTTTGATTTGTATTTTTCTGATGGCCAGTGATGATGAGCATTTTTTTATGTCTTTTGGCTGCATAAATGTCTTCTTTTGAGAAGTGTGTGTTCATATCCTTTGCCCGCTTTTTGATGGGGTTGTTTGTTTTTTTCTTGTAAATTTGTTTGGGTTCATTGCAGATTCTGGATATTAGCCCTTTGTCAGATGAGTAGATTGCAAAAATTTTCTCCCATTCTGTAGGTTGCCTGTTCACTCTGATGGTAGTTTCTTTTGCTGTAGGTTGCCTGTTCACTCTGATGGTAGTTTCCTTTGCTGTGCAGAAGCTGTTTAGTTTAATTAGATCCCATTTGTCAATTTTGGCTTTTGTTGCCATTGCTTTTGGTGTTTTAGACATGAAGTCCTTACCCATGCCTATGTCCTGAATGGTATTTTAGTCAATAATTTACAAGAATCGAAGATGAATTTCTACTACCCAAATACTGATGTAACCTTGTGATAAAATAATGGAGAAAACGGTAGCAGATATCTTTCTGAGCAGAAATGCTTTCAAATTTAAGTAAAAAGTCCAAGGTTCAGTGATTTAAATAGATGTTATTTTTTAACATAAAGTAAAATATGATATTGGTAGTTGCTATAGTTCAGTGGTCAGCAATGTCATTAAATCCCAGAGCTGGGAGTTTTTTCTTATATTTCTGCCTATGTTGTCCATTCATCATCATGTTTGTTTCCTCATGGTCACAAGAGGGCTGCTACAGGACAGTATCAGGGCTGAGTTCCAGGCAAGGGGAACACGGAAAGACAAAGTACCAGCTACACTTGTCTCTTTCATTAGTCAAGCAAAAGTCTTCCTAGAAGCTCCCCATAGGAGTTAACCAAATATGTCACCGGAAAGGGTGCAGAGAAAATCAAGTTTCTGGCAAAGGACAACAGGATAGTTTTGACTGACTTAGGCAAATCGTGATCCATGGCTAAGGGCTGGATTCCCTTACAAGGGAGATGAGAGATGGGTGTGATTGGTCAGTTGAAAGTATATTTGATACTCTGCCATCAGTTGAAAGTATATTTGATTGTCTGCCACCTAACCTCGTGCACTAATCCCATGTTCTGCAGTGGTCAGTCCTGTCTCAGACAGGAGGAAACAGAGCTATTGCCCATTCTGGGTGCTGATTTCCCAGGTAACCAGAGCTCTCAGTCTCCCATCTTCCTGTTTGATACTCCACATTTGCACATTAATTCTAGGGCTACGTTTCCAAAAATCTTTGCGTTATAGACATGACTTGATGCTTTGTTATGGAACAAAAATGTTGGCAACAGAAGAAGCAGTAATAAACGTCATAGGAAATTTATATTTTTAATTATTTTTTCTAGCAAATAAAATGGTACAAACTATTTCAAGTCCTCTCAGAAGAAATGTTAAAACTCACAGCAAGACGATGTTATTAGATTAGCAGATATAGTTTCGGACCAGTGGTTATTAAATGACAATAAAATGTCAGGAAGTTGATTAGGGTCTATGCATATCAGTCAGGCTTTAGGTATAACGTCTTGGAAAGAGATGTTAATAGTTGGAAGGTATCAACTGAGAAACTGAGTTGATTCTTCCCATCCTGCTTTCAATAAAGAAAGTAGTTGTGGATAGTGTGAATGGAAAATCTTGGGGGCCCCAAAATTACTAAACTAAGGGAAAAGTCAAGCTGGGAACTGTTCAGGGAAAACCTGCCTCCCATTCTATTCAAAGTCATCCCTCTGCTCTCTGACATAGATGCATATTCTGATTGCCTCCTTTGGAATTTGTCTTTCACCTACCTGTGATTTGGAAGCCCCCTCCCTGCTTTGAGCTGCCTCTGCCTTTCTGGATGCAACCAAAATACTTCTTACATGTATTGATTGATGCCTCATGTTTCCTTAAAATGTATAAAACCAAGCTGTACCCTGACCACCTTGGGTACATGTCATCAGGACCTCCTGAGGCTGTGTTATGGGCATACATCCTTAACTTTGGCAAATAAACCTCCTAAAATGATTGAGACTTGTCTCAAAATTTTTCTCAATTGACAATAGATTTCTGATTAATCAGATGAATTCGAAGACAAACAGGCCTGTGAAATTATAGAATTATATCTTTAAAAAAGAAAGATATATGATTCATCTTTTAGGAGAAATACACGCATTTGAAAAATATTTTTAAAAAATTTAACAAGGAATAAATTTATAGTTCCATAAAATTCTAGAAGTTTAGCTTTTGTAAAATAAAATATGAAAAGGTGAAATGGTAAGCACAAACTGATGAAAACAAACACGTGAACAAAAATAGAAAAAAAATGGCTTGAGGGAAGATACTTGGTAAGGCAATTACATTGTCATAGCAGAATTCAAATCAGCATTAAATTTCAAAACATTGCACATATTTAAACTTGGGTGAATTTGAACTTGAAACTATGGGCTGGCCAATAGTCACAAAGGGAAAAAAAATACAATTACTACAAATTAACATTTAACAAGTGTGGCCAAAGCTGCACTCAGGACAGAAGTTCCCATCCCCAAATAGTTCATGTAAAAAGGAACAACGATAAGAATGCTTGCTATTCAATTTTTAATTTTAATAAAGGAAAAATCACAATAAGTCTAAAGCAAGGAAATGGAAGGGAAGAATAGAACTGTCGGGGCTGGAAGGTAGGGTGTGGAACTAGAATTTAGTGTAATAAGAAAAATGCAATGCTTCTGCAAATCTCTTGAATAAATAGAGACACGGCTTATTTAAGAAATTTTTGAATAAAACTTGTAATATACCAGACATTATTCTATTTAAATATTATATTATTTCTGACTGATCCCCAAGGTATTATTACACTAACTCTTACAGATGGAAAAATCTGAGGTACAGAGAGATTAGGTAATTTTCTCCAGATCAGAAAGGCAGGGCCAGGCGCGATGGTTTACGCCTGTAATCCCAGCACTTTGGTAGGCGGAAGTGGGCAGATTGCCTGAGCTCAGGAGCTTGAGACCAGCCTGGGCAACACGGAGAAACCCGGTCTCTACTAACCACACACACACACACACACACACACACACAGAGCCAAGCATGGTGACGCGTGCCTGTAATCCCAGCTACCCGGGAGGCTGACACATGAGAATGGCTTGAACCCGGGAGGCGGAGGTTGCAGTGAGCTGAAATCTCACCACTTCACTTCAATAACAGGATTAAACCTGGTAGTCTTTCTCTTGGCTCTGAGCTCTTAACATTAAGCTATGTAATTGATGTTTCTGAAATGTATCAATAAATAGGAAGTAATTTCAAGCAAGTATCAAAGGCATGCTTTTGAGAGTAGAAAAACTAACTGTAAATTGTATTTTAAGAATATTCAAAATTATTTTGATTTGGAAGAATAATAGAGGTTGATTTTACTACCAGTTACTGTGAAACACAATTATGTGTTTTTATGTGTAATTATATTAATATGGTAATATTACCATATTAGTAATTGATTAATAATTAATATGGTATTTCATAATTTGACTATATGGAATCATCATTACATAATAGAAAGTAACAAAATTAACCTTAATAGAATGAAATATACATAATGAGATTTCAATAAATTGCGAGAGGATTACTTAGCAAATGGACATGTTTAATCTTTAAAAAATTTCTGATGTATAAAATGAATTACAGAAACATTTTATGATTAATTGTTTTAAATGAAAGAACTACAAAATCTATAAGTGAACATTTATCTAAACTTGCAATGAATGTTATTTTCTATGTATAAAAAATGACAAATTGGGAAATTGACAGATTTAAGTATAAAATGTTACAAGATTCAACATGGCAGAAACATCACAAAAATAACGAAAGAGTAAACTCAGAACTAAAATATATCAATATGTTCAAAGTATATACAAAAAGAAAAAATTAAATAAATATCAACTCCGCTCTACCAAATCCATTAAAGAAAATAACAAAACCCCAATTTTAAAAGTAAAAGGCAATTCTAAAAAAAAAGACCTGGAAAAAAGGGAACTCAAATCATGAACAAATCTGCAATAAAATAATGACCTTGTTATGAAAGAAATACAAAATAAAGCAACAATGAAGTACTATTTACATGATATCAAATTAGCAAAGTTTTTTAGAAAGCATGTGAGGATAGTTCTGTGAGTGAGGCACTCTTGGACTTCATAACACACATAATGTACTAAAGTCTTCACAAGCACTTTTGAAGAATTCTGTCCTAAGAGTTTTTGGCTTTGTTTTTCAATTTGGTGTATGGTGCAGTAGTGATAGCATGATGTCTAAGCTTTTATTCTCATCTTAGGTGAACCCCTACTTTGTGTTTGTCTACACACACACACATACACACACAATATTCAAGACTGAACACGTGTAGAAAGCAAAGTGCATAAAGGAAAAGTGTAGCCATACAAAAGCTTACTTCAAAAGGAGGGAGAGTGAGAGAGATTCTGCCTCTAGCAAGCACAAATGCACAGTGCATAATTTATTGAACATTTCTTTCCAATTTTACTTAATAGCTTGCATTGTTCAAGGCACCAATGTTAGCTCTACCAATTTGATTGCTTTTTTATGGCAGAGAATTACAGTGCTGTGAAGTCCATTATTTTTATATCACATTTAATAAGCTATTCATTTTACAATTTTGAAGCAGAGGAAATGAAAACTTGTATCTCTTGCAGATGGGTATTCTCAATGGCTTCTATATTTAAAGGAAAATGAAGCCTCAATACCTTGGTTACTCAACTGTTTCTAACAAGTACTGTATATCACTGGGTCATGCTTTCAGGTACTGGCCAGAAAATCTTACAGAAATTAGAATGCTTGGAGAAGTTAAGAATATCATAAAAACAAACTATGAAATGGCAATATAAGAAATATCAAATTGACAACCCCCTCCCTAAATCAAAGTTCTTTTACATTAAATTTACATCAAGATCACAGGAACAAATAAGGATTTGTCTCAGGAGTGTTATTTGTTCTTATTTATCATGACTTCTTTTCTACCTTCGGCCATTTTAGCTGGCCAGTGAAAGAGTGGCTTTTGTTATTTCAGCCTGTTTTGGTTAATTTCTTTGATCAGACTCATAAAAGATGTATTATTAGGTATGTGATTCAATAAATCATTAACCTGAGTAAATATTTATTGCTCTTCATATGATATCTATGTTTTGAACAATGGTTTTAAAATGCTAACAATCTTTTTTAAACATAATAGAGAAGTAAATGAGTATTTTAGATGAAAAGGAATATAGGTAGACTAGTTTGTCATTTCTTGGCAAAGTGAAATAATATCTTACAGAGATAATGTGTTTGTCATCTGTGGAATTTGGCTTTTCAGAGATATACAGCATATTTCACATGATCGATATATTTCATGTGCAATGTCTAGAAACTGAATAAAATTCTCTTTTAGATAGAGACAGTGAAGCACTATCTGTCTCAATCCATTCTCCCAAGGTAAAACATAAAAAGAAACATGAGTTTTATGAAAAGGGTTTTCTCCCTTTGGTCTGTGAATAGTTTGATATCGAGGTTCAAATTTATGTCCTTACACTCTGTAAATTCTATAAATATAATTTTCTTAGAAGTTTCAACTTATCAATATCCTATAGAATGGTGAAAAAAAAGTAAGAGTAAAATTAAGCAATGTTTTCCAAGGTTTCAAAACCATAAAAGCAACCTATCAACTATGATAGGTTT
Source organism: Pongo pygmaeus (assembly GCF_028885625.2). NCBI lineage: Eukaryota > Metazoa > Chordata > Mammalia > Primates > Hominidae > Pongo > Pongo pygmaeus. Next base: position 188,816,463 of record NC_072376.2, read on the forward strand.
CTTAAACTAAAAGGTTTAAGAAAACAAAACATTATTATCTCAGTTTTGGAGGTAGGAAGTGCAAAATCAAAGTGTTAGTAGTGTCATGCTCCCTCTGAAGCCTCTGGGCAGAGGATCTTTCCTTGCTTCCTGTGGTTTCAGGTACCCCTGGATGTTCCTTGGCTTGTGGCAACATCACTCCTATCTTCACCTCCATCTTCACATGGCCATCTTCTTTCCTCTGTCTTCACACGTCTTCTTATAAGGACACAGCCATATTGAATTAAGACTCCCCCTCCTCCCCACTATGTCCTCGTTTTAATTTGATTACATCTGCAAAGACCCTGTTTCCAAGTAAAGCCACATTCACAAGTACTGGGAGGGTAATATTTCAACATACCCTTCTGGGGAACACAATTTCATCCATAACATTATTGTGACCTTTGAGAAAAGCACTGTTTCCACATTTCAAAAATAGAGATGTTGAAATTCAGAGTTAAACAGCTAGTACCAGAGTCAAGTTTATTCTGTCAAGTCTGGGAATAATTACCCCACGGTTCTGAGTCTAATAAAAGAAGATTAATATACTTTCATATCAGGGATGTTAACTATATTTAGTGTCCTTTTTTCTTGACTTTTGTCTTTAGTTTCCTGGAAATATGTAGTTAACTGAGTTTTTGAGATGTGTTCATATACTTATGAGCAGTATTTGGGTTTCATATCCACTAATTACAAAAAGAAAGAATTTAGTAGGATATGAATAAATAATGAATAAAATAAGCAAGTTTTGAAAACCAAATGGAACCTTTATAGTAATTATATTTTGGAAACATATTTAGTTTTTTTATCTATTTCTTAAAATGTTGATATGAACACTCAAACTCATTATTTTTGGTAGAAAGTACATATTCCCTTTTGAAATGTCATAATATCCTTTTAATATCTTCAAGTCTTATATAGATTAAAACTGGAAGATTTGCTGTGACATGACTTTTGTTGCTTCTCTATTTTAAGTGTAATATAAAATGTAAAATATTGTAAAAAATGTAATGCAACAAAATTCCCCTGGAGGAAGTAAAAATATTCATATTAATGATGTAGGGAAGGCAAAACTTTACCTCAACCTTCATAAGGTCCCCAGCTGGGCCTTATTAAATTAACGTAAGATAGATTATCAGAAGAAAAGCCTACAAATATAATACAGGTGTTTTTTGTTTGTTTTAACTTTCATTTTAAGTTGAGGGGTACACATGCAGGTTTCTTACATAGGTGAACTTGTGTCATGGGGGTTTGTTCTACAGATTATTTCATCACCCAGCTATTACGCCTAGTACTGATCAGTTATATTCCTGATCCTCTTCCTCGTCCCATTTTACACCCTCCAATAGGCCCCAGTTGTTGCCCTCTATGTGTCCATGTGTTCTCATCATTTAGCTGCCACTAATATGAGTTTTAATGTGACACAAGAGCCCTCATAAAAGGAAGACCCGAAGTCACAGAGTTGAACACTTGTATACTAAATAGAACAAACAGTGGTAATTATGGGAAGTACCTAAATGATGTGGAGAAGTTAAAGGTAATGAGAATTATTTTGACAAGGTCTATTTTTAAAGACTATGATTCCTTATGAAAGAATATTTGTTCAGGGAGAACATCTTTCATATGGGAGTTTTTACCTACTTTTCTCAGGAAGAAAAGCGGAGATCGGAATGCACTTCTAGAATCTGTTGCTTCTTGAGTGCCTTTGGCTCAAAATAATCTTTCTGACAAAATGGCGTATCATCTGATGTCATATACTGTTAATCTTCAATGGTGTAAATTGTGCAATCCTCACTAACAATGTACAATACTGTTTATAATTTTAATGGCAAATTTTCAAAAATTATTATTCAACAAGCTGATAGGTATGCTATAAAAATCAAATCAAAGGCAATTTTTACCAGCTTTCTGAATTCTCACCAATTTTCACAAATTTGCAGTGTCAGAGAACTGACAATTTTTTTCTGGTGCAAAGAAACTGGAAACTGGACAGATGGAAACAGGCTTATTGGAGCATCAGCCATTGCTTGACTGGTAAGTTTGATTTTGAAGTTGACAAATGAAGAGGTGTTTACTTTTTCAACACCTTCTCTTTGAACATATCCCTAAAATTAAGGCATTGGTCCATGAAATTAAAGAACACTTGTATACTAAATAGAATAAAAACTGGTAATTGTGGGAAGTAACTAAATGACATGGAGAAGTTAAAGGTAGATAAGAATTATTTTGATAAGGTTTATTTTTAAAGACTATGATTCCTCATGGAAGAATATTGGCATTAACAGTTACATAAGTATTCATTTCAGTTGTCTGTTACTTGTTATATGTTTAGTTTTCCAGTTAAGTAAATTATTTTAGCCACTGGGCTTTAAAGAATATTTAATGGGAGAATACATACTCTTGTCTGCCTGAACTTGTTTATAATATTGCTTAAAAGCACACCTTATAATTTTTTAAACACTTAAATAACTTATACAATCAAAAAATTTTAAAGACACACATTCAACAAAGGCAAGCTTAAACCAAAGCAATAAACATTTTGGTTGACACTCCACCTGCTCTGATGGCTGAGGGCATATTGAATTAGCAATCTAGAACTTGAGTTTTCATGCCCATACAGAGACAGGAGATGACGCCTTGGGTTCAGCTGAGCAGGGAACTGATACTGAGACACGTGCATGCACCTAGAATCGTCAACAAGCCACAAATTCAATAAAGAATTTGTGGATGGTGACTCATGCCTGTAGTCCCAGCATTTTGGGAGGCCAAGAAAAGAGGATCACTTGAGGCCAAGAGTCTGAAGCAAGTCTAGGCAAGATGACAAGACTGTCTCTACAAAAAATATTTGAAACTTAGCTGGGCATAGTGATACATGCCTACAGTTCCAGTTACTCAGAAGTTCAAGGCTAAAGAATCATTTGAATCCAGGAGTTCAGTGATGCAGTGAGCTGTGATCACCACTGCACTCCAGCCTGGGTGACAGAGTAAAACTGCGTGTCAAAAAGCCAAAAAAGAAGTGGACTTGTAGAAAACTAGTGCTACTTACACAGGAAAAGAGCAGGCAACAGAACGTGCATGCAAAAGGGCCACATATCAGACTTAACGAAGATTTTAAAGCAGCCATTTATAAATGTGTTCCAAGAAGTAAATGAGTGCTTAAAGAAGTAAGTAAGGAAAGCATGATGACAATATCTTAGCTAGAGAATATCCATAAATAAATAGAAATTTCAAAAACGAATCAAATGGGAGTTCTGGAATTGAAAAGTACAGTAAGTGAAAAAAATTCATTGAATGGGCTCATCAGGCTGGGCGCAGTGGCTCACGGCCCTGTAATCCCAGCACTTTGAGAGGCCGAGGCAGGTGGATGACTTGAGCCCAGGAGTTTCAGACCAGCCTGAGCAAAATGGCGAAACCCCATCTCTACTAAAAACACAAAAATTAGCCAAGTGTGGTGGCGTGCGCCTGTAGTCTCAGCTACTCAGAAGGCTGAGGCAGGAGGATCACTTGAACCTGGGAGGCAGAAATTACAGTGAGCCAAGATCATGCTGCTGTACTCCAGCCTGGGCAACAGAGCAAGACCCTGTCACACACACAAAAAAGGGCTCATCAGATTATTTGAACTGGCCAAAAAGAATCTGCAAACTTGAAGATAGATTGATATGGATGATATAATCCAAACAACAGAGAGATAAAAGATTAAAGAAAAATAAACGCTACTTTACAGTAACGAGGGACACTATTAAGTGAATCAACATATTCACAAAGTACTAAAAGCAAAGGAAGGGGAAAGGAGGAATAATATTCAAATATATAATTAACAAAAACTTCCATAATGTGATGAAAAACATTAATCTACACATTTAAAAAGCTCAAAAAACTGTAAATAGGACAAACAGAAAGAGGACACCCTATCATAGTAAAAATACTGAAAGCAAACAGCAAAGAGAAAATCTTAAAAGCAGTAACAGAAAAATATCAAGCACTAAAGCAAATACTGATATCGCTTAATTTATACAAGCTAGAGGTATTCATATAATGTAACAGAATATTAAAATATTGCCTGTATTTTACATTCTTTAGATGCTTTTAATCTTTCAAAGTGCTCCAAAATTCTAATATTCGAAAGTCAAATCTAAGAATAAAAAGATTAAATATAACTGGAATCGAAAGACAGACAGATGGACTGAGTGAAATTCAGCAGTAATGTTTTTTAACTCATCCTGGTTAATTACTTCCATGTAGGAACCTTTATAAATCATTTGACCTGACTTTGTTCATGAACCCATAATGTATACCTCAAAAGTAATGTGTAACTACCATTCCATTTGCAATGATGCAAATTTATCATTTTTTTAAATAAGCAAAATAATGTTAAAAATGTAAAATAATAAATAATCCAAGAAAGAAATATGTTTTATATTCTCTTTATAATACTTTTAAATTAGCATTTATTGGCAAAAGACAGCATCAGCTACTGGTAAGAAGGCATAATTGATTATTTAAAGATCAGATTTTAATTTCTGACTGCCAATGACTAACAAAATATATTTGTTCATTTGAACAAAATTATGTGAGCCTTAATGTTTTTATGTATGAATTAAGCATATTTTCTTGAGACCCAAAGACATGTCACAGTAAAATGAACTGTGAGATATGAGTAATTTATAAAAATTACTTTTAATGCAGGCTGTCTTATGGTCATTGTACTTTTCCAAACCAGAAATTCTGTGAAGATGGATGTTGTCACCTGTGTACAACACTTAATCTATGAAGCTTATCAAATCATGCTTGGGCCGGGCATGGTGGGTCACACCTATAATCTTAGCGCTTTGGGAGGCCAAGATGGGTGGATCACTTGAGGTCAGAAGTTCAAGACCAGCCTAGTCAACATGGCAAAACCCCATCTCTACTAAAAATACAACAGTTTGCCAGGTGTGGTGGTGTGTGCCTCTAATCCCAGCTACTCAAGAGGCTGAGGCAGGAGAATCACTTGAACCCGGGAGGCAGAGGTTGCAGTGAGCCAAGATGGTGCCACTTCACTCCAGCCTGGGCAAAAGAGTGAAACTCTGTCTCAAAACAAAAACAAAAACAAAAACAAAAAACATACTTGACAAGAACCAATTCATCTTCTTTGTAAATTGAAAGCATTGAAGAGTGATGCATTCTTTGAAATACAAAATGCAGTTCTCAAAGTTATGCTCTTTTGAACTTTAATTAAATATATATTTTCCTCTTTAACACATATGCCAAGAAAATGAAATATTCAAAGCAATAAGTAATGAATTATAAAACACCAATAGGCAAAAGAAGAAATTCTTAGCACCTCACAGGTGCTTATTCTGATGAAAAAAGTTACATGTTATAAATTATATTTGTTTACTGATTTGACCAAATCCAACTTTCTCCTCCTTCCTACCTCATGCAGAAATACAAATTTCTAATAAAACCACTTTATCAAATCGACTACATAATTGGAAGTAAAACACTCCTCAGCAAATGCAAAAGAAAGAATGGAAATCATAACAAACAGTCTCTCTGACCACAGTGCAATCAAATTAGAACTCAGGACTAGAAATTCACTCAAAACCACAAAACTACATGGAAATGTATACTGGGTATACAACGAAATTAAGGCAGAAATAAAGAAGTTCTTTGAAACCGATGAGAATGAAGAAACAATGTACCAGAATCTCTGGGACACAACTAAAGCAGTGTTAAGAAGGAAATTTATAGCACTAAATGTCCACATCAGAAAGGAGGAAAGATATAAAATCGACACCCAAATGTCACAATTAAAAGAACTAGAGAAGCGCAAGCAAATTCAAAAGCTAGCAGAAGACAAGAAATAATTAAGATCAGAGCAGAACTGAGGGAGATAGAGAAACAAAAAACCCTTCAAAAAAATCAGTGAATCCAGGAGTTGGTTTTTTGAAAAGAATAACAAAATAGATAGACCACTAAACTAATAAAGAAGAAAAGAGAGAATCAAATAGATAATAAATGATAAAGCAGATTTCACCACTGATACCCCAAAATACAAACTACCATCAGAGAATAATATAAACCCCTCTATGCAAATGAACTGGAAAACCTAGAAGAAATGGATAAATTCCTGGACACATACACCCTCCCAAGACTAAACCAGGAAGAAGTCGAGTCCCTGAAGTGCTCAATAACAAGTTCTGAAATTAAGGCAGTAATTAATAGCCTACCAGCCAAAGAAAGCCCAGGACAAGATGGATTCACAGTCAAATTCTACCAGAGGTATCAACAGGAGCTGTTACCATTCTTTCTGGAACTATTACAAACAATAGGAAAAGAAAGCCTCCTCCCTAACTCATTTTATGAGGCCAGCATCATCCTGATACCAAAACTTGGCAGAGACACAACAAAAAAAGAAAATTTCAAGCCAATATCCCTGATGAACATCAATACAAAAATCCTCAATAAAATACTGGCAAACAAAATCTAACAGCACATCGAAAAGCTTATCCACCACGATCAAGTCAGCTTCATCCCTGGGATGCCAAGCTGGTTCAACATCTGCAAATCAGTAAACATAATCCATCACATAAACAGAACCAATGACAAAAACTACATGATTATCTCAATAGATGCAGAAAAGGCCTTCAATAAAATTCAACATCCCTTCATGCTAAAAACTATCAATAAACTAGGTATTGATCGGACATACCTGAAAATAATAAGAGCTACTTATGACAAACCCACAGCCAATATCATACTGAACGAGCAAAAGCTGGAAGCATTCCAAGGCAGCCCAAGACAAGGATGCCCTCTCTCACCACTCCTATTCAACATAGTATTGGAAATTCTGACCAGGGCAATCAGGAAAGATAAAAAAATAAAGAGTACTCAAATAGGAAGAAAAGGAAGTCAAATTGTCTCTGTTTGCAGATGACATGATTCTATATTTAGAAATCCCCATCATCTCAGCCCAAAAACTCCTTAAGCTGATAAGCAAATTCAGCAAAGTCTCAGGATACAAAATCAATGTGCGAAAATCACAAGCATTCCTATACACCAACAAAAGACAAGCAGAGAGCCAAATCATGAGTGAACTCCCATTCACAATTGCTACAAAGAGAATAAAAAACCTAGGAATACAACTTATAAGGGACATGAAGGACCTCTTCGAGGAGATCCACAAACCACTGCTGAAGTAAATAAGAGAGGACACAAATGGAAAAAAAATTCCATGCTCATGGATAGGAAGAATCAATATCATGAAAATGGCCATACTGCCCAAAGTAATTTATATATTCAATGCTATTCCAATCCAGCTACCATTGACTTTCTTTGCAGAATTAGGAAAAACTACTTTAAATTTTATATGGAACTGAAAAGGGCCCATATAGCCAAGACAATCCTAAGCAAAAAGAACAAAGCTGGAGGCATCATGCTACCTGACTTCAAACTATGCTACAAGGCTACAGTAATGAAAACAGCATGCTACTTGTACCGAAACAGATATATAGACCAATGGGACAGAACAGAGACCTCAGAAATAACACCATGCATCTACAACCATCTGATCTTCAGCAAACCTGACAAAAACAAGCAATAGGGAAAGGATTCCCTATTTAATAAATGGTGTTGGGAAAGCTGGCTAGCCATATGCAGAAAACAGAAACTGGACTCCTTCCTTACACCTTATACAAAAATTAACTCAAGATGGATTAAAGGCTTAAATGTAAAACCCCAAACCATAAAAACTTAGAAGAAAACCTAGGCAATACTATTCAAGACATAGGCATGGGCAAAAATTTTCTTACTAAAATACCAAAAGCAATTGCAGCAAAAGCCAAAATTGACAAATGGGATCTAATCAAGCTAAAGAGCTTCTGCACAGCAAAATAAACTATCATCAGAGTGAATAGGCAATCCACAGAATGGGAGAAAAATAGTGCAATCTACCCATTGGAGAAAGGTCTAATATCCAGAATCTTCAAGGAACTTAAACATATGTACAAGAAAAAAAAAAACAACCCCATCAAAAAATGGGCAAAGGATATGAACAGACACTTCTCAAAAGAGGGCATTCATGCGGCCAACATACAAAAAAAGCTCATCATCACTGGTCATTAGAGAAATGCAAATCAACACCACAATGAGATACCATCTCATGCCAGTCAGAATGGCGATCATTAAAAGGTCAAGAAACACCAGCCTGGCCAACATGATGAAACCCGGTCTCTACTAAACATACAAAAATTAGTTGGGCATGGTGGTGCACATCTGTAATCCCAGCTACTTGGGAGGCTGAGGCAGGACAATCACTTGAACCTGGAAGGCAGAGGTTGCAGTGAGATGAGATCACGCCATTGCGCTCCAGCCTTGGTGACAGGGCAAGACTCTTTCTCAAAAAAAAAAAAAAAAAAAAAAGGTCAGAAAACAACAGATGCTGGCAAGGCTGTGGAGAAATAAGAACACTTTTACACTGTTGATGGGAGTGTAAATTAGTTCAACCATTGTGGAAGACAGTGTGGCAATTCCTCAAGGATCTAGAACCCTAGAACCAGAAATATCATTTGACCCAGCAATCCCATTACCTGGTATATACCCACAGGATTATAAATCATTCTCCTATAAAGACACATGCACACATATGTTTATTGCAGCACTATTTACAATAGCAAAGACTTGGAACCAACCCAAATGCTCATCAATGATAGACTGAATAAAGAAAATGTCGCATATAAACACCATGGAATACTATGCAGTCATAAAAAAGAATGACTTCACATCGTTTACAGGGACATGGATGAAACTGGAAGCCAACATTCTCAGAAAACTAACACAGGAGCAGAAAATCAAACACCTCATATTCTCACTCATAAGTGAGAGTTGGACAATGAGAACACATGGACACAGGGAGGGGAACATCACACACTGGGGCCTGTCGGGGGTTGGAAGGCAAGAAAAGAAGGGAGAGCATTAAGACAAATACCTAATGCATGCAGGGCTTAAAACCTAGATGATAGTTTGATAGGTGCAGCAAACCACCATGGCACATGTATACCTATGTAACATACCTGCACATTCTGCACACGTATCCCAGAACTTAAAGTAAAATTTAAAAAGCAAAACACATGCACATACTATATCCTAGCATGTTTTCTTTTGTATATCCAATTTATGAACAAAAGCTATACATGTGAAATACATAAAAATGATATTTTTGAGATTATATTATTCTTATAGTTTTCAATGGAATTATCTTTTACCGTAAAACTAAATGACAACGAACGAACTGAAGTGTCTTTTAAATTTTTCTGCCCCCTTTCTCCATTTCCACTTTTATCCACACTAACCCTGCCCAACACCACCACTCAGATCTTAGGAGAAAAGGCAAATGATTGACATTCTGATGGCAAGAGGTTTTCTTTTTAAGCACTGTGCTCAGCAAGAGTTAAAACAAAGTAAATCAATCAGAATGAATAAATAATTAATCAAATATTCTCATGTTTGTAAGTGCTCCTTTCAACTCTGTAACAATAATGATCTTCAATAGGTCAGGACTGACTCCTTCTAATTTTGTCATTTACTATCTGTATGACCACCTACTTTTTTAAATTACTTTATTAGTCTATAATTGTATATCAGGCACTATACTAAATACTTTAAATTAGTTATCTAATTTTATTACTGTTTTATAAAGGAAAGAACTGAGGCTGAAAGAGGATGTTATTTGCCCAATATGGTACATTGAGTAAGAATTATGAGACGTGACCACATAAGACTATTGGCCTTTAAATAGCAGTTAAAATCACTAGTTAGGCACAAGAAGTTGAGCAGCTACTAAACATTCCTTGCTTGATTCCCTTTTCTGCACAGTAGGCACAATCATAATGTCTATCTCCTAGAGTTATCATCATTATTGAGTGAGATGAGTTTATGTGAACATATTTAACAGAGCATTTGTCATGTAATAAGCAATCAAAGGTTAACACATAGACACAGAGCACTCCTAAAACATTTCATCCACATAATATAAACGCCAAAATTTACAAATCAGTTATAATAGAGATGGTCTCTCCATCACCATTATTAAATTTCCATTGCACTTATTCAGCAGCAAAAGTGAATTTGAACATAGAGTAATGAGTATATTCTAAATTATAGAATCTGAAAATTCTTTTCTATGCAGTAATGGTTGTACAGTCTCAAAAAAGAGAATTTCTAAAATTTTTTGTTTTTAAAAATTAAGGGAATATTTTAAAGTATTTGTCTTATTATCATTTTCTTTTCCAATAATAGAGAAATTTATGAAACCCAGTATATAAAGACAGTGATGGGCCAGGAACCCAAAATTTAAGTTCCAAACTATACAAATCTAATATGCTGGAAAAAAATCATAAAATGAACACATCTTTCTTACTATAGCTCCAATAAATATTCCAATTACATTAACATAAATTAGCTCATTAATCTAGACAGTAACCTATGAGGTATGTACTATTATAATTTCTAGTAACAGATAAGAAAACTGAGGTATAGAAAAAGTAAGTAACTTATTCAGGGTCACACATTTAATGAGATTCATAGCTGTGCAAATAGAGGACCCACAAGAAAGTTAATTAACCTCCCTGATTTTCTGTTCTCAATTATGAATAAAGGGGTTAAAAATGACACAGAAGGTAGAATGTTAAAATCAGACTTACTTGAATCACATCTCTTACCCAGTGCCATTTTTTACGGATAATTTGATGGGTACTGGTGGCTGTGAGACATAAGCAAATATGTAAACCTCTGGTATTGCTAAAGCAAATGCCTACATCTTTCCTTGATGTAAGCGTACATATTGTGGCCCAGATTTAATATATGAGGTCTCTAAGTGAGCCATTCAGGGTATCATTTACACAATAAAAACCTTTTTAATTTTGAAACGTCTCTATTTTATACTCATATAAATGACATTTTCCAATGGACCATGCCTCTTAAATCCATATTTTCCTAGTTTGTTTGCCATAAGCAACTCAGACAGAGCATGTACACCTTGCTAAAAAGCATCTTAAAGCTGTGAATTGTCCACTACCTTTCCACAGAAAATAGCATCAGGAAGCACATTTACTAGGTGACTTCATCAGGCAGTTTCTCCCCAGGATGCCCTTGGTTGGAGGACACAGGTACTAAACCATTTTATCCCAAAGTTGAATTCGATTATTTCCAAACTATCTTTCAACCCTATCATTGTGTTACTTAAAAGTTAGTTGTGTTATAAGTTATGAGTCTCGTATTTGACATGTTAAATTCTCATTAATACCCTAAATAATGTAGTATATTAAGGAGATAAGCATGGCAAAATACTACAGCTGGAATTTAATTCTTTAGTATAGAACTTAAAATGTTAAATATTTTTAAACAGCCCCTGAAATTTTTGTCATAGAACTACTCAATGTAATATTGTCAGCCAAAAAAGTAATAATTCAAAAAGCAATTTTAAAAGCTTCATAAGTGCACAATTTTTTTTTTCTCACCTTGTCTGGAATTGAACAGCCAGAGATTCAATTATAGCTGTCAGAAACTCATACCTCATCATATTACGGTAATAATGCATTATCTTGGAAAACCAAGGCCAAATATTAGCTATATCTTATAAGCAACATATTGATTTTTCAAAACGGTTTATATAGGTCAAAACACCTCAAAATCATGTTACTCTTTCAGAAATATGAGAAAATATTGTGACATTTAATTTTAAAATACATTAAAAAGTTTCACTGGCTTACGATGATTACATATATATGTTTTCACTATGCAATCAAAATGATAAGCAGCTATGCCAAAAACAGACTGAGAAAAAAATTATATTTTTTCCTAGGTTCTCTACTAATTTGCATTTGCTTCTTGTTTATTCATTTTATCGTCTTCCAGCAAGTGATAGCTGACACTGCAGTGTTCAGAAAAATTTTGGTGATAAGTTTAAAATTAATGATAAGTATAAACAGTCTACTCAACCTAAAAGGGAAATATATTCATACTGTGTAATATTATATGAAGGATTAAGTAGATAAAGTAGAAAGAAATAATAAAAATAAAAGTAGAAATAAGAAAATATTAACAAATAGAATGATGAATACATCCTAGCTTTGGGTTAAATGTAAGGATATGTAGACACATATTACGTATTACACACTTATGCTTATATTTTATTTAACCATATCAGTGACCTATATTTTTCTCAATTGTCACTTGTTTTATATTAAGTTTACAAATTTTTAAATCATGTATGTGGATTTTCCTTTGTGGTTTGTTTTATTTATCTATAGTTATAATTTCCTCTCTCATTTAGTCGTGAGAGAAATATTCACTTTATTTTCTTACAGTTCGAGTTTTTTTATATGTAAGTCATTAATCCATCTTAATAAAAACAGTAATGAGAATAAATTCACGGTCAGTTAGAAATTGAAGGATCGAACGGCAAGCGCCTGGAGCCAAGAAAGAGCAGCTCCTCTGAAAAATGGCAGAAGCAGTTTTCCATGCCCCAAACAGGAAAGGAAGAATGTATGAGACTTATGAGTCTCCATTGCCAATCCTTTCTGGTCAGGACCGTGGTCCTCAGAAAGCAAGATATTCTATGCTGAAATGATTAACAACAATGTGATTGTGAGGAATGCAGAGGACATTGAGCAGCTCTATGGGGAAGGTTCTTTTGGAAAAGGTATTCTTTCAAGAAACTGTCCAGCGATCACAGTTTCAGATCCTAAATTGGTTGCGAAATGGAAAGATATGAAGACAAACATGCTTATCATCACATCAAAGAAGTATCAACGTAGTGTTGAGTGGGTGGCAGAGCTGATGCGTAGACAGGGACAGAATGAGAATACAGTGCGCAGAATCCTCAAGGATTACATGAATCCGCTTGAGCATCGCCCTGTGAAAAGGAATGAACAGGCTCAAATGCATGATGAGCTTAACTCTGGAATGGTTTCCAACGTGGAAGGCACAGCGGTAGGAGAGAGATCTTCTGTGATAAACGGGGACTCTGGAAAGTCAGGTGTTATGGGTGATCCCAGTGAGCCATTAGGCTGCCTGCAGGAGGGCTCTGGGAGCGACCCACCAACAGAAGGCTTTGAGGAAAGGGTGGGAGAGGACGCTTCACCTCCGCCCCAAGCATGTTGCTGCAAACACGATGCTCTTGTCCTCCCGTCTGGCCCTCACCGGGAGGACAGCAGCCAGCATTTTGGTCTCCTGCATGCTGGGGACAGAGGGCCTGACCAGTACGTGCTGGTGCAGGAAGCCGAGTGTGCAGTGAGCGAGAGGAAGGATGCCTCAAATGAGGAATTGGTGCAAAGAAAGAGACTAATCTGCAGAAGAAATCCATATAGGATCTCTGAGTATTTGCAGCTCAGCCTAGAAGAGGCCTTTTTCCTGGTCTGTGCTCTGGAATGTTTAAGTATTTGCTACGAGAAGGAGCCTTTAACGATAGTGAAGCTCTGGAAAGCTTTCACTGTAGTTCAGCCCACGTTCAGGACCACCTACATGGCCTACCATTACTTCCCAAGCAAGGGCTAGTGCCCAGAGTGGGGCTCAAGTATGGGACAGATTTGCTGCTATGTTGGAAAGGCCCTCCGTTTTACCATGCAAGCTATTCTGTCGTTATTGAGCTAGTTGATGAGCAGTTTGAAGGCTGTCTCTGCAGGCCTTTCTGTTGGATGTCCCTGGCTGCCTTGAGCAGAGTTTCCGTTAATGTCTCCAAGGAACTCATGCTGTGCTGTTTCATTAAACCCTCTACTATGACTGACAAGGAAATGGAGTCACCAGAATGTATGAAAAAAATTAGAGTTCAGGAGGTGATTCTGAGTTGATGGGTGTCTTCACGAGAGAGGAGTGACCAAGACGAACTTTAACAATTCAACCTCAAATTTCTAATTTCACCAACAACTATTTATTGAGGGCTGGGTAAAAAGTTCTTTTTACAGTAATCCCCCATTAATTTATAAGTTTTAAAGGGCCTGGTGCTCCCAGCACCAGACAATGATCAGTGTTTTAAAAGATAAATTACACAGGGGAGGAGAAAGAGCCCTGCGCTGGGCCTGCAGATTCTGTCCTTGCATTGGCCTCTTCCAATCCCGAGCCTCGTGCCTCTGGCCTCAGTCTGTGCCCTCATCCAGTCACTGGGGAGGTTGGACTAGATGAGTAGATGAATCCCGAGGTGACTCTTCCAACAACAGGGACATTTATTCTCTGATTTTACCTGAAAATGGTAGTAGTTTACATTTATGCAGTACAGTTTACGAAGCGCTTTCATACACAAGCATCTCTGGTTACTTACCTCTAAGCTGTTCCCAAAAGAGTGTTAGCAGATTTATCAATTACAGGATCTATGTTCCATTATTTTGAATGGAAAAAATTGTTATATGTCTCAGCATATCCAAGAACTTTAACCAATAGCTCAAAACATTTAAAAATCTCTTTAATATCTACCAAGGATTTCTGTATAACAAAGCCTTTAAAACATCAGTTACCTAATTATTTAATTCTCAAATGAACTCATTTGTAGGCATGTTTATGTACAGAACACAACAATATTGTACAACATTAGATAAGCATATCTTCACTGAACTTGTTACAATGAGTGGTGAAATAATGTTTGGAGACATAATGAAAGCAATTAACATTTAGCAAAATATAATAAAGCCTTTGTTTAATTGGTGGAAAAAAACAGAAGGATCATCTACAATTGTACCATTTTCTGAAGAAATATAAATTTTCAAGTTGGCTTATGAAGGATTAGAAAATGTAAAAGAGCCAAAGATTAAGGGAGCCCATTTTAGCTTTCAATCAATAAATTCTTCAAATATTATTAAATTAATGGTTTGTGAAGAATATATAGCATGCTAGGCACTAGTGAGCGTGTAAACTGCTACGAACTTTCAGAACAGCAAATTGGCAATATAAATCATGAAACATAAAATCTTCCACACCAATAATTCTATTTCCAGGAAGCTATACTACTAAATAATCTCAAATTTAAATGATGACTTATGAACCAAAATATTAATTGTACCATTAATAATAATACTAAAGAGTTGGATGAAATTTAAATGTCCAATACTGGGAAGATGACTCAGTAAATTGCAGCATATTTGAGGGGGGAAATATGAGATAGATTTCAAAATTAATTTTACTAAAAATGTTAATGTCATACATATGCTCAAGATTTCTTGAAAAATCTATGATATAAAATTATATGTATAGTATAATCCTTTTACATAAAAGGCATAAAGTTTATAATTTTTAGTTAATACACAAATATACTTACATAGAAAAATTAATACAAGAAAATGCACTAGAATGAGAGTAGTAATTGCCCCTCAGAGGAGAAATTGATGTATAATTTTTTTTTACCTTCTTTCACTTTTCTTTGTCTTCCATGATAATACCTATCACGTTATTTCATTCTTCATTACAGTAGCTAACTCTGAGTCCTAACACAGTGATTTTGAGGCTTTCTCTTTAATAAAATGGAAAATGATCCTTTAACAACAATTTATAAAAGTGTTAAATGATCTTGGAGGGTCCTTCTTGTTTTACCAAAAGAAATTTTTTCCCATAAAAAGTAAAAAGTCTCAATCCTGAATGGCACCCTGTTATAATCTAGAAACTACCATGCTGGGTTAATTTACTATCTCACAGCCCAGAAATGATCTCATTGACAGAGATGCCAAGGCACCATTCTGTTCCTTGAGCATCCTCTATAGGATTTCCCCAACATATTAGCCATACTTTCCAAAGATCTCTAGCTTAATTTACTAACTCATTATGGACTTAGGGAGATGTGAAATGTGTATTCAATTGTTTCTCTGAACATTTAAGAAATGCACCAACAGCATTTCTTACAAATTTTTTTTGTTCTATCAACAATGTTACTTTGTTGTAATAAATTAATGAGTTTGGTGCTTTGCTTTCAATTGCGTGTGTGTGTGAGAGAAAGAGATTCTTAATGATATTCACACTATAAATTTTAATACACAGCTACTCTTTTTGTAACCATAAAGTCTGAGTCATTTTAGTGATGGCGAAGAGGGATATGATAGGTTTGTGGGAAAGGGTGAGCCAACAGCCCATCTGAACACCAACTGTTGAGTGCCCATTTCCCCAGGTGTCACTGGATTTCTGGGAAACAGCTTCCTAGACTTTAGTGTCCTCAATTAAAGAGCAGATAATTATGGCTTTTCTCTCTGTCTGTGGAGGGTAGAGTACAAAAATAATTTCAGTTGAAAGCCTTACTTAATGGCAGTGACATAAAGTGAGAGAGTTTTTAACACGCTGTCTCCTCAAATCACCTACAGTTCCAGATTCCCATTGTTAGGGGATCTTGGGGGTGTTGCTTTTCTGGCTATAAATCTCTGGCTGGTGGCACCTTTGCCCAAGTTTTGCTCGGACCTGCTGGGCTTGTTCCACCCACTTGGCATGGCAGGCTGCACTTGGTTCATGCTACCAGCCTGGATCCCACACCTTCAAGGAGAGTGTGAGTCAGGTGTGGAGCAGTGAGGGGTGTTTGAGCAAGTATGGGATCCTGCCACTAAGCAGTCATATACGCCAGCTGCTGCCACAGCATGGGCAGCTCCAGGTGCCAGCTCTGTGAGGCTGTGGCTGCACCAGGTGCACTGCAAGCAGTTTCCCCAGCTGGCACTGGGGAATGTGGTGGTGCCTGGAAGCTTAGAGATGCTGGGAACCTCAGTGCCCCAAAGAGGGAGTCATAACTCTTGCTTAGGGAGCTCCCAGGTGTGGGGTCCTCAAAGGGCTGCAGCTCTTCTCTCCTTCTCTTCACTGGCAATGTGGCAAGCAAGGAGCATGTTTTAGCTCTGTTTTGGTTACAGCTCTTTTAGCCTCTCCATTAAGTGGGTCCCAAGTTATTGTCCTGCAACCAGGAAGAATGAGGTATGCAGACAAGTGGAGAGTGAGCAAGATGAAGGGGAGATTTATTGAGTGATAGAACAGCTCAGAGGAGATCCACAGGGGGCAGCTCTCTTGCACAGCCAGGGTGTCTAGTACAGTGTTCAGAGCAGAAAGGGTAGCTCCTCTGCAGCTGTTTGTCCTGTTGTCTGCTCTGCCCTGGCTGAGCCTGAGGCTTTTATGGGCCTCAGAGGGGAGAAAGTGCATGCTGATGGGTCCATGGGTGGCCATGGGTGGGACTGGAAAGGGCATTGCAAGTTCCCACTCCAGTCTGTAATACTGGCAGCCCAGCCCCCACCCTTCAGGCCCTCCCTGGTCTGAAGGTGGGCCCTCACCAGGACCCACTGCCTTCCACCCAGAAGCCTGTCTGCCTCCTGCAACTGTTCATGGCACCCAGGCTGCTTGCACCAAGGGGTACCTGCAAGCCAGTGCTGAGCCACCCTCAGCTCCCAAACCTCGGCTTCCCTCCCCTTCCCCAACCCCACCACTCATCAGCACCTAAAGTCTGGAGAGGGCCAAGGCAGCAGTGGGTTGGTGTGTCAGTGCCACCCCCAAGGATGCACACACCTAGCTGAACTGTGACAGCGCCCCAAGATCAGAGTTGGTGCCAGGAGTGGGGAGAGGCCAGGGAGTGCGAGCAGATACTCCTGAGCCTGTGGGGGAAGGTGGGACCTGCCCAGGCCCCCCAGGGTGCAGGGTGCAGACTGCAGAGATTCCAGGTCCTCTACTTGGGAGGGCAGGGCTCCCACCAGCTCCATGGAGCCTACAGGCGCCCCAGCTGTGCCTCCTCACAGCCTGGGGTGAGTACTCCAGGTCCACACTGGGCCCTTCTCTGCATGCCCCTCTGTGGCTGACCCCACTTCTCCCCCACTGGCAGTGGCTTGGCCCAGCCCCATTGAGGCAGCCCCCCAGGGCAACGGGCTCTGGGAGTGCTCCACTCGTCCCTGACTCCCACTGGCTCCATGGAGTGTGGCACCACCCTGGGCCCAGTTCTGCCTCCTCCCTGTGCCAGCCCCACAGCAGTGGCAGGTGAGAGGGGTGATGTGGGCCAGGATCCAGAGTGGCAGAGGCTCTGGGCCTGGGGCGGCAGTGTGAGGGTGGGGGCAGTGCAGCCAGCTGCCTTGGGGATGCAGGGCACAGGGGTCCCACCACCACCACTGCTGCTCCTGTAACCACTCCTTCTTCCACTGCTCATACCTCCCCACTGCAGCCATTAGTGGCAGCAGCTGCTCTAGATGACCTGTCACTGCCATTGCCATCTTGCTTCCATGTCTCCCACATCTAAACCTGAGACACCTCTGCAGCCCCTGCAATAAGTTTTGCAGTTCTCTGGGGTTTTGTGTTCCTCATATTCATCCCATTTCCCTTCCTGCTTCAAGTGCTTTTTCCTAGTTGCTGGCCCCCTACATGAAGCTATTCTTGATTATCATGATAGTTATAGGTTTTGTTTATCTTTTTAATAAATACTCATTCTCTGTCATTTCTAAGGATTTAAGTTCCAAGAAGTGATGATACTTTAATAAAAAAATTAAAATCATCTTCCAAATGTACCTTAGATCATTTTATTCAGTTTTAAAATCTCTTAATTCTAGAAAATATTGTTATACTTAAAAACCTTGGGGAAATTTTTTTGGAAAATACATTTAGTTCTAAAGGTCATTTTAGTAAGGAAGATGGTTCTCCAATCTTCTTTTTATATTTTCTGTATTTGTTTTATAAAAGTCAGATATGCTTATTGATACCTATTTCAAAATTCTGGTTTGTTATTAAATCAGTTATACAATTTGTAAGGTGCTTACTAATGTTTACTTGATTGTCATGGGTTTCCAGTAATTGAATTGTGTAGTATTTAATTTCTTGTAGGCTTTACATTTTTTCTTTCACTTTTTAATATTTCCCATTACATTGGCTAAGATTTCCCATTACATTGGCTAAGATTTCCAGGAAGAAAATTATAAATTGATTATACTTGTAGTTTTTATATCTAATTGACTTGAGAGAAATTTTAAAATTGCTATGTGTTTTCTATCAATTTATTCTTACACTTTAAACAAGTCTTGATTGATAACTATTTTGCTCAATTATTAAGGCAAAAAAATGCGAAAAGCTCTTTATATCATTGTTACAGAATACATGAATTATTATTATATGATTTTTGTCATTTAATTATTTTTAATGAAAATTTTTCTCTCTGATATTAATATTTTCCTTTTTCTGACATTAGTGTAGAAATTTTAACTTCTGTGGGTTGTTTTGTTTACATTCTTGTTAAACTTTTACCAGTCCTTTTTTTATTTTTCAGATTTTCACAATGAGTAACAGGGATATACCCATTCTATTTTGAAACAATTTTTTTTAATTTTATATTTTGCTTGTCAAACCTCAAAGTTCTTACTTTTCTTTTTTTTCTTTTCTTTTTTTTTTTTTTTAGAAGGAGTTTCACTCTTGTTGCCCAGGTTGGAGTGCAATGGCACAATCTTGGCTCACCGCAACCTCCGCTTCCCGGGTTCAAGCAATTCTGCCTCAGCCTCCTAAGTAGCTGGGATTACAGCCATGGGCCACTACACCAAGCTAATTTTGTATTTTTAGTAGAGATGGGGTTTCTCCATGTTGGTCAGGCTGGTCTCAAACTCCCAACCTCAGGTGATCCGCCCACCTTGGCCTCCCAAAGTGCTGGGATTACATGGGTGAGCCACTGTGCCGGGCCGAGTTTTCACTTTTCTACTAGTGATTTTGACATTTAGATTTGCTTTAATAACTGACATATGTCTTAATTCAATTATGTAACTTATGCACTTTTATGTAACATGCTGTTTCTTTAATTTTGCTATGTGACTTACTTTCCTGTTATTTTTTTCCTTCTGTTACTTAAAATGTATGGACTCTTTTCTTCATTTAAGATATTTTTATATCCATGTGTGTTTAAATTGTGGTATAACTCATCTTTATTTGACTATCAATGCCAAGCCTGGAATAGTAGCTATTGATTCCCCTGATGTGGGATGAAATTAGCACATTTGCTTCCTGCTGTCATTGAACCACCAGATTTTTGTGTGGCTACATTTAAAATAAATGAGAAATAAAGGGAATAAAAATACTAATTCAAATGTAATTTGAAAAAATTTCTTGATGAGGTTGAGGAGAATGGTCCAATGCATGGCATACAAAATCATTTCTATAAATGCCCCACCTGCATCTTTTTTCCTCTCATAATTATTTTTTTGAAACATAGTCTTGCTCTGTCGCCCAGGCTGGAGTTCACTGGCATAATGTCAGCTCACTGCAACCTCTGCCTCCCGGGTTCAAGCAATTCTCCCGCCTCAGCCTTCCGAGTAGCTGAGACTACAGGTGTACACCACCAGGTCCGGCTCATTTTTGTATTTTTAGTAGAGATGAGGTTTCATCATGTTGGCCAGGCAGGTCTCAAACTCTTGACCTTAGGTGATCTGTCTGCCTCAGCCTCCCAAAGTGCTGGGATTACAGGCATGAGGCACCGCGCCCAGCCTCCTCTCATAATTATATTCACTATGCCAATTGTGACTTTTCTATCTCCTTCTCTCTCCCAAATAAAGTAGTTCTTCTTTTTCCTTTATTATCCCCTCTACTCTCTTTCCTTCTCTTCTCTCTCTGCTCTTTCTTTCCCCAGCTTTTTCCCAATCAGGCCTGTTCCTCTTTTCCTCCTCAACAACTGGATCAGCCCCTCCCAGTTATTTAATAGGGACACTTTTCCTCTCTCACCTTCCTAAGTCTCCACTCATCACCACACTCAGCAAATCAAATCATTTCAGGGAATCAACTCTCTTCAGAAGAATGGGTATAAATACTTAAACTTTTTTACCTGTAACATTCTTGCATAGTGAGAAATCAACCTATGAAAAAGAGAAATGATATCTAATCTGTGTCCTCTCTAACCATCTTGAAGTTCATAACTCAAGCCTCTTGATTTTTCTTCTCTCACAGAGTTAGTCTTGGCTCAACTTTAAAACCTCTAAGATGTTTTGTTCAGCTATTCTTAACTGTCTTCACTAAAACCTAGGAACTGGATTTGTAGCTGTCTTGAAATATATACACCAGTCTTGGTTCTCAAAGGAGATCAGGCTGGCAAGCCAGTCACCCTTTGCTTCTTCCATGAGCATACAGCCCCACCTCCTCTATCCACTCCCATATTTCCTAGGAAAAACAGCCTTGGATATGTACCCTGCAATTTCATTCTCTTTCTGTAGGGTTTCTCCCTCCCACTAAAGGAAAAAGGATTATATACAGGGTTGCTTTCTGTTTGTTAACTTTTTTCTCCCACATGACTATAATTCACCATAATATGTATCTCGCCCCTCCTTTTGTTACTTGAAAAAAATTACAAACTCATTTCTTCTTCACGAATCCCTGGGTACAGGCTTCCATTTATCCATATAGTCATGCTGGAAGCAAGTTAAGGTGAACAGTACCTAAACTGTGTTGTGAATAGGTACTGAAGAACATCACTGGGAGTCAGGACCCATCTACCATGATTTCCCATCTCTCCCAATCCACGCCTCCCAGAAAATTTTGAATCTTCTTTTTCCTACATTAGAGTTGCCAAATTTTGATCAAGTTTGGATGCATTGTAGGCGATATGCAATAGCTCTTACTTCCTCTCACTGACTTTTGAATTTTTCTTCCTCCAATTTTTAAACAAATAATTAATATCATTCAATCAACTCTACTTTGCTGCTAGGATAATTTTCCTAATTCATTTGCATGCTCATGCTTCTTTTCTGCTCAAATAGTATTACATTATAAAATCCAAACTCCTAAACATGGCCCAACCTATCTCCAGATCTTAACTCTTACACTTATTTCTCATTGGCTATAGTGCATTCTCATCACACAATGAGGTCTTGCATTTTCATGCTTCTGTGCATAGTGTTTCCACTTGAAATGCTATGAGTGCTTGAAATGCTATTTATCAAACCCATAATTTGAAATCTTACCAATTTCAAATGTCATATTTATCATGAGTCTACACTGCTCCCCACTGAGAAATAATCACTCTTGCCCTGTTAATCCCACTCTAAAACAATAGTCGTTTATCGTTTTTCATTGTAGTTACAGGCATATGATGGTTACATTAATTCTCTTCGTACCTTTTTTTGTATTCATGTTCTTCTACATTGACCTTAAACTTGGCTATACTACTATTTGAAAATGGGACATTAGTAAATGTCCTACTAATGTATCTTATCAAGCAGATGCTTGGTAGGTTCTTGGTAGTAGGTTCTTGAGCTTTTCCTTTTGAGAAATTTTCTTTTGGAATGCCGCTGTTATACAAAAAGAATGCCCAGGCTATCCTGCTCTAAAAAGCATCCATAGGGAAACACTGGCAAGTTGTACAACAATTATAATAAGAGACTTCTTAGAGGAGAAATGAGGTGCTCTGGCTTATAATTATCACCACTCTGCAGACACATGACAGGAGTGTTTTGAACGTTTCAGTCCAGCTTACTCAACAGCTGCCTAATACATGTGGCAAAAGAATGCATGAACTAATAAAAAAAAGAGTCGTTGTTTAAGTCACTAAGGTTTCAGATGAATTGTCATGCAGTGATAGATAACTCAAATAGTATGTTTCTTTGTTTCTGCTGTATTGAAAATATTTTAAATGAAATTCAGTGCATTTTTATTTTATTGAACAACACTTAGCGTATTGCATTTGGTAAAGTATAGCTTAAATAAATATTTATCTAAGTTAGTATGGACTCCTTTTATCTTCATTACAAAACTGAAAGATTTACATGACATATTTTTATCCCGATTTAAAAATTATACAAATAATAATAGCTAACATTTGCATAGTAATTCACTATGGTTACAAAATCAATATAAAGAAGACTAACTTTGGAACTAATAAGCTATTATAGCAAGGTTGTAGAATACGTGACTAATATATAAAAGTATATTGTTTCCCTATGTGCCAGCAATCAATAATTGAAATTTGAATAAAAAATACAACAAAGAGGATTTTTAAAATGGAGATATATTCCATATTTATGGATAGAAAGATTCAATATTGTCAAGAGGTCAGTTTTTCTGAACTCAATCTATAGATTCAATGCAATCCAAATCAAAATCCCAGCAAGTTATTTTGTGAATATTGGCAAACTGATTCTAAGGTTTATATGGAATGTCAAATTAAATAGAAAAGCCAACACAATATTGAAGAAGAATAAAAATGTCTAAGGGCTACGTCTACCTGACCTAAAGCCTTAATGTAAAGCTACAGCAATCAAAACAATGAGGTATTGGCAAAAGAACAGACAAATAAATCAATGGAAGACAGTAGAGAGCCCAGAAATAGATCCACACAACTGATCTTCAACGAAGATCAGATGAAGGAGAGATAAAAGTTATCACAGGGAAATTTGCTCTAATAGCTAAAACTCTTGCTTAACATTCTATTTCCTGTGAAAACCGATTCAATTATGTAAGTCTGGCATGTATCAAATGGTAATTTCAAACATTAAAATTATGATTTTAAGTGGAGGCCATCAACCTGAGTTTAAAAAATTCTTTAATAATTTATGACTATTTAATGTATCATATTTTCATTTCCAATTATTTAAAATTTTATACATAATTCTATCTTTCCAGTGTTTGATACTGGTTATAAGTAAATGAATTTTGTGATTCCAGCATGTTGCCAGTCTCCAAATCACTGCCTGTCTTGTTCAGTTTTGTACAATCACAGCATGTTGTTTACAGCAGCACTAGAACTTCAGGTCTGTGGAAAACATAGCACCAAATATGTAAAGCAAATCATTCCAATACATAAAATAAACTGCTGACCTGCCAGACCCTGAGTGGAATGAGTCTGACATAGCTGCCATGAAAATAGCTAGAGCTGTGTGCCCTTTGAAAACAGTTGAAATTGTTCAACGTTAAGGAAAAAAGCAGAAATCATTACAATGCAAACGCTTATTCCAACTTCAATATAATCTATCATCACCAAACACAAATAGCTGAGCTAACTAATATTTTGTGTATGTAGAGGGATAGGTGGCCTTTCAAAAATACAAGGAATTGATAACTTACTGTAGAACATCAAAATAGGTGAGACAGAGGATAAAAATAAATCAATGTTGTTAAACCTGTTTCCTTAGCAACTAACCAATTGAGACAAAAAGAAAAGTTTTTTTTTTTTCCTGTATGTTCTGAATTACATGCAGCTACATAATTTGCTTATTATAGACTTTATATAGACTCCTATGATGTAGGGCATTTTCCCCTCTAACCTCAATGTCCAAAAGTCGTGAGATTTTATCAACATGTAAAGGTCGTTTAAACACAAATGTTTTTTCTTTCATTATTTAGAACAAGACTATAAGAAACATAAACAAAATCAGAGAATTTTCAACATTATATTTAAATATCTGGAATGTCTTTGCATTATTGTATAGAATTACATTAATATAAGAAATTTCATGGTGAGAGTATTTGGGATTGCATTTACATAAGAAATGTGATGGGGAGATTATTTCACAATAAAGAAAACAAAAATATCTTAAACCATAAAATGTACTCTTCCTTTGGTATTCTTTTGAGGAGAAGGTCTTCTGATATTTGACCCCTATTGCTAGAATTCTTAGTTTTCATAAAAGGGTGCTAACCCTACTGAAACATCAGCTATGGTATATGCCTATGAATTCAACTGCCCTTCACAGAATAGCTACACATATTATTCTGTTGTTATAACTCTTCCACATATTATTATATCTGCTCTTCTATCAAGTTAAAACAATAGAGAGATGCATAGCTAAACTATTTAATTTCACCTCCTCCAGATCATTTTTACTGAATTGCACTCTGGTGTGATAGCATCAGTATATATATTGGGGATTATTAAAACAACCCTGAAACGTTATCAAGGTATTGTCCAAAAAGTTGTGGGAAACATTTTTATTATCTACTTCTTCAGGTTTCATGGCAAGATAATTTCCTGCATAACCTTAATAGCAAAATAATTACACATAATCCCAAGAAACTGTTTCTATTCTTTTTTTATATACTGTGATTTAGTTAGTAGTCAGACTTTCTTATTCTCATGCTTGACTAGTCATCTTATGACCAAATCTTCTCATAGTAAGTATAGAGGTTACTATAATGTGGGGGTTTGGCTTGTTCCTCACTAAGCTATTGTCCCCACTCTTATTCTACTTTCTCTTTCATCTCACCTTAAATTACGAATTATGACATAAATTGGTAGCACTAGTTCCAGTAAGAGTAAAAGACAGACTTCAAAAAATCTCAAATACACATAAGTTTATCTTATGTTGACATGAACAATGTTGGACAAGTGTTTCAGGTAGACTCAGCCTTCCTCCTTGTAGACATTACATAATACAACTAACAAAGACTTTGCCATCTTCAACATGTGATTTTCTTTTTTTTGTTTGTTTTTGTTTTTTATTTATTTATTTTTTTTAATTTTATACTTTAAGTTTTAGGGTACATGTGCACAACGTGCAGGTTTGTTACATATGTATACATGTGTCATGTTGGTGTGCTGCACCCATTAACTCTTCATTTAACATTAGGTATATTTCCTAATGCTATCCATCCCCCGTCCCCCCACCCCACAACAGGCCCTGGTGTGTGATGTTCCCCTTCCTGTGTCCATGTGTTCTCATTGCTCAATTCCCACCTATGAGTGAGAACATGCGGTGTTTGATTTTTTGTCCTTGCAATAGTTTACTGAGAATGATGGTTTCCAGCTTCATCCATGTCCCTACAAAGGACATGAACTCATCATTTTTTATGGCTGCATAGTATTCCATGGTGTATATGTGCCACATTTTCTTAATCCAGTCTATCATTGTTGGACATTTGGGTTGCTTCCAAGTCTTTGCTATTGTGAATAGTGCCACAATAAACATACGTGTGCATGTGTGTTTATAGCAGCACAACATGTGATTTTCAATGTAACAGAAGCTATCTTTATCTGATTCAATAGGAGGAGAGAAAAACCATGAAGAAGTATACACAAAAGTGTTTTGTGAATCAGGCCTGGAAGGAACACTGACTGCTTTTGTTCCCATTCCTTAGCTAAAACTCAGTGGCATGGCCACATCTGACTGCATGGGTAGCTGGAATATGTACTCTAATTATGAGCCCCAAGCAAATATTAATTTGTTGAGCAGCTAGCAGCACCTGCTGCAGACATATATTGTCAACTGCAAACCCTTACTAGACAGGTAGAGTAAGACTGGGTAAAGGTATTAAAGGCTGTTTTTTGAAACATTTATAAAATATGTGTGTCTATTCAGATTAAGTAAATGTGTCTTCATTTTGGAAGAGAAAACATAATCAAAATTGAATTGAAGTTATTGCAGAGTGTTGTTGACTCTGTTGATTCATATATACAAACTGTTACTGCAGGTTTAATTAGCATAATGTTTTATTAGCAATGTCATCCTGTTACATTGAATTTTATGACATTTTAGAGAATGAGTCCAATGAGAAACAAAACTTTTTTACATGGTGTCAACAGAAAGACACACAGGAATCATAGATTCCATTATATACACAAACTACAGACATGCCATGACAACTTCATGAGTGGTGCATTCAGATTCTTACACATAAACCTTCTAATGATGAAAATCAATATCTAGTTATTAATAGATTTTTATATATGTAGAAACACTTTCAAATAGGTTTAGCAGTGACTTTGTATGACCTTCAGATACTCATTTATTTTCTTATTCATTGGTTCCTTCTCAGGTAAACAAAGATAATACCAGAGAAAAGCAATTTGACACATAGTGAAATTATTAACTGTCCAGCAATTGTTTCTAGCAAATTGTTATTTCCTTAAAAATATGGTTAAAGCACCTGTTCTCTAGAGTGTGAATTATAAAACATCAGAGAAACCATAAAATATATTATTGTGGGTAATATCAAACAAATAGCCCAACCTCATATATATGAATGTGAATATCTATGTGAATCTGAATAGCTATATCCACAAGCCTGATTCTTCATTTTAATTATTGAGTTAAGAATATGAGAAAATTCAGTTGTATACATATTAATAATGAGTCACGCAGAAATACTCAATATTGTATCCAGGCAATTTTCATTTCAAAGGAGTCTCTAGCCCTTCTTCCCTCCAAGTTCCGTCAATGTCAGGGCTGAATCCCTCCACCTCCGTAACTCAAACAGCTCTACTTAAAAGTATTTATAATACTATTATAGAAGGCATTTACCATCAGTACTTACCTAAATATCTCTCTGATTGTGGTAGTCATTAGGGTTCATCTCTAAAAATGTTTAGCACACAGTAGGCTTGCAATTCTTGTCTCCTCCTGGCTGAATGACAGCATGGGATTTATTCTGGTCAATGAGTTGAAGTTAGAAGTAATAAACACCACCCCAGGCTGAGCACTTAGTCACCAGTAGAAAAGCCACCAGAGATCGCTCTTATTTCCAGCATAATTGGCAGTGGTGAAGATGGGTTCTCAAATTACAAGGATGAGTAGAACTCATTATGCCACCCCTACCTAGGATGAATATAGCATAAGGAAGAAATAAGCCTTTGTTGTTTTAAGTCACTTATATTTTGGAGATTGTTACAGCAACATCACTTAGACTTATAAGCTGAAATTTTATTTCTCTGTTGTTGAAAGTATTTTTTTTTTACCTTGAGTAAGCATTTCACTGGAGCTTATTTTAACTATCCTTTCAGCTTTTCTACCAAAACTGAGAATAGCATGGATTGAAAACTGTCCAAGGAACATTCAGTTTGTTTTGTTGTTTATTTTGTCAGTGAAATTGAGCAAAGTATGGGAAAGTAAGAAAAATTGCAGTTGAACAATTAGGGGCCTAATTAGAGAATTAGGCCCAATTTTGAATCACACAGACAGCTCCCAGGAATTGTACCATTTGAAAAGATGAGTCTAAAGAATAGTATTTTACTAAAATTTCCTTTTTCAAGATTTTATTAAAATTCAAAATTTTAAGGAATATTTACAGGAAGTATAACCATGAAAAAATGAGATAAGAATTTATGTAAGTGTAATTGCATGCTAAATATCAGACAACTCATCCACCAACTCACTTAGTAATCATCTTCCAAGCACTGTGTTCCTTCAAGAAGTACTAATTGAACATTTCAATGCTATGGTCGAACTTTTTGCTTTGTTTGTATTTCCTAAGAGTTGTGTACTCTCTTTCCACCTTAGCTTCAGTTTCCCCATCTATAAAATGCAGATAATAGTCAATACTCCAACAAAATTGGAGTATTTCATAAAATGTCTTTGTTCTCATAGCTACTAACCATCCAAACTTTATACTTTTTAGCTTGTTAACTTGTATAGTATTTGTCTATAAAAATATTATTTGTCTTTAGCACTTTTCTTTAGACTTTTGTGAACATGGGCTAGGTAGGTTGTATGAAACAGTATGTCCTCAGAAGATTTTTAATAAATACATTAACATTAGATGAAATGAGAGTGTATGCATTTGTACTTTCCTCTCAGTTGCAGTCATAAAATACCCCTAAGATGCAAAGTTAAGTCATGATATTCTAGAGAATGGGTTTAATTAATCAATATTTAAGTGATCTTAGAAAATACCAAAAAATGTACAATGCTTCTTAATATGTATAAGGCCTTTAAATACTGACAAATGTATATGTTTCATGCCATTTCCTAATGAGACGATAAAGCCATATTTAAAACCTGTTATTGAAGGTAAATAAACTTACAACCTACTATGAGTTAGTCAAGCTGGCTTCATAAGAATAAAATGTGTAAAGAAACACAGAGATGAGCTGGACACAGTGGTTCACACCTGTAGTCCCAGCTTCTTAGAGGCTGAAGTGGGAGAACGGCTTCAGCCCAAGAGTTCGAGTCCGTCCTTGACAACACAGTGAACCCCAGTCTCAAAAAACAAACAAACAAACAGAAAGAAATACAGAGATGATAGAAAAGCAGGGTCTTGGGCAGGAAGGACCACAGACTTGCTAGTTAAACTGAACTATGCCTATGCTCAAGCAGAGAAACAAAGGGAGAGAGAAGAAGAGGGAAGAGACTGCCATACATATGGCCAAAGATACACAAGAGATTATGCAGACCTAGAGAAACTGAGTAAGCAATATCCATCTTGAATTTACAGTTCCAGTTAGAGTTAGGATGCTGATTTATTGACCCCCAGTTTCAAGTTTTCAGGTTCTTCAGAAATTTTTGTCATTTAACCATCCTGAAGCAGTATCTATTTTCCAGCAAATGATACAACCTCATCAGAGGCAGTTAAGGCACATGAAACTATATTAGCCAATTGTAAGTATACACTCTAAAATGAAAAGGAACTCTTTTTTGTTGAAAAAGTACTTTAAATGGTACTTAAAATCTGGTTAAAGAAATAAAAGAACTGCTGAATTTGTCAAAGTGGAAAGAGAAGTCTATGGTGAAATGACCTGCTGTAGGTTTACCATGGTGCCGTCAACAAATACTTAACCTGCAGTTGCTCTTAAATAACAAAGTTATATCAATCTCATTTATATTTTGTTATTTTATTACAGAATAGGGAAAAATAAGAAAAAACATTGGAGGATAATTATTGTGTAATATATTCTCAGGGTTTGATTTTAAAAACACACACACATATAACTGTATATATACGCATAAACACATATAAAATTTAGTCTTTTTGTCTGTCAAAAGGCAGTCGTCCCTGGATTTCCTCTACAGAGTCATTTGCCTCCTGAGCACAGGAAACTGACATGCCGTAAAGGAAGGTAATATCTCCTTTTATTTTTCCTTAAGCCATTTACTCAGCACACTTTAAAGGTATAACACCTACAGTCATTTGTCCCTTTGATAGTGGAGCCATGTGCTCCCATTTAAATGGTATAAAGTTTTGGATTTAGCGGTGAATAAAGCTTCAGCATAACGACTGTTTTTCCCAACCTAACCCCATTGACTTCTCTGATCTCCCCAAGGAATTCTTTCTTTCCTGGATGATGCATAAGAAGTTGATTGCACATCTCAAAGACGTTCACTACTTTGTCCAAGTAACATAACTTCTGTTATATCTTATTTTATTTTCTAAGTAGTAAATGCTTAGAAGCCAAATATTATGTGTGTATTGTTTTTGGATTTCTTAAAGTTCCTTGTAGGATATCTGAAATATCAGAAAATGTTAAATAAATTAATTAATGAGTGACTGACACTAGGATGTATGTGCCTGTATTTCCACTCTTCTAATTGGTGTCATTGACCTAAAATTGAAAATAGGTTAAAAATTACACATGACTATACATAATAAAACAATATTGACTTTATGTTATGTGTTGAATGTTGTTCCCCCAAAATTTATGAATTAAAGTTTTAATACCCAGTGCCTCAGAATGTTGCCATATCTGCTGTAAGGTCTTTAAAGAGCCGATTAAGTAAAATGAGGCTATTAGGGTAAGCCCTAGTCTAATCTGACTTGTTTCTTCATAAGACGAAATTTGGACAGAGACACCAAGGATGTTTGCCCACAGAAAAAAAGGCCTGTGAGGACACAGCAGGAAGGGGCCCATCTGCAAGCAGAGAACTGAGGCCCATCTGCCTCAGCAGAAACCAGACCTGCTGACAACTTATCTTGGACTCCAAACCTCCAGAACTCAGAGAAAATAATTTCTCTTGTTTAAGCCACCACTTTGTGGTATTTTGTTGTAACAGTCCTAGTAAGCTCATATAATTTAAGAGGAAAACAAACAATGCAAGTTATAAACTGCTCTGAAAATTTTTTATTCCATATGGTATTAGGAATATGTGTTCTGTAATACTGAATAAAGAAACATGTAAAAGAAAAACTAACATAAATTTAGTCACTATGTATATATAAATGAGAAATACTGCAAAACCATAAAATAAAATTATTTTTAATACAAGATTATGGCAAATAAATTATATATAATAAAACATCTAATTATAATAAATAATATAGAATATAATATATAATCAAACATCTAAATAAATAAATCTAATAAATTATATATGTAATCAAACATCTAATTATATATATAATTGAACATATTAATCAAGTAAAATATGATATTTTACTTGCCAGATCTAGGCTTGCTTAGACTTAAAGATTAAAAATATATATAACTCGCATTTTGGCTCTAGAATATCTGAAAGTTATATAAGTTTTCATTTGCAAGCCTTTCTATGTCAAAATGATCCTGTGCTCAAAACGCAACAATTTTCTGGCTGAAAAACTACATGTCTGTGGGCCTGTCTAGACTACAGTAATGGGCTCCCAGTTGGCTTAAACATGTTCTCTGAAAAATGGGATATATAAAAATATAAAGACTACAAATTGAAGGTCAAAAAGCCTCACACAATCTCAGAAGAATAAAATTTAAGTATGTAGTTACTTTGTTTTTCTTTAGGTATCCCGATATGCCAACTATAGAAATGAAAGATATATTAATTAGTCAGGATTCTCCATAGAAACAAAACCAATAGGGGATAGATGACAGCTAGATAGATAGATAGATAGATAGATAGATAGATAGATAGATAGATAGGAAAACTTTACATTATTTGAAGTGCATGTAGGGCATAATAATGATGAGAATTATATGATGTTTAATAGAAAGATGTTATATTTGGTGATAAGGAGGCATGTGCTATAGTTTGGATATTATTCCTCACTCAAATCTCAGGTTGAATTCTCATTCCCAGTGCTGGAAGTGAGGCCTGGTGGGAGGTGTTTGGATGATGGGCACAGATCCCTCAAGGCTTGGTTCTGCCTTTGCAACAGTGCATGAGATCTTGCAAGATCTGGTCATTTAAAAGCGTGTGGCATCTCCCCCACCACCTTCCTTTTTTCCCTCCCATTCTCACTGTGTAAGATGCCTGCTCCCCCTTCACCTTCTGCTGTGACTGTAAGCTTCCTAAGGCTTCCCCAGAAGGCAAGCAGATGGCAGCATCATGCTTTCTGTAAAGCCTGCAGAACCATGAGCTAAGTAAACCTCTTTTCTTTGTAAATTGCTGGATTTAGGTATTTCTTTACAGCAATGCAAGAATGGCCTCATAAACCATGTAATTTTTTTCTTTATATAAAAATAAACTGTCACAAATCTGCTATCTGCAACCTGGAGACCCATGGAGACCAGTGGTATAGTTCAGTTTGAGTCTGAAGACCTGAGAGCTAGGGAACTCCAATGTGTGAGTCACAGTCTGAGAGCAGAAAAAAACCAATGTTTCAGCTAAAACAGGCAGAAAAAGAGGTGAACTCTCCTGTCCTCTGTCTTTTTTCTATTCATACCCTTAATGGATTCACTGACGCACACCCATGCTGGGAGGGGCCATCTGCTTTACACAGTCCACTGATTCAAAGCTAATCTCATCCAGAAATATCCTCACCGACACATGCTGAAATAATGTTTAGCTAAATATCTGGGCATCCCTGACACATAAAATTAACCATCGTGGGAAATCTTGTAATTTTAATTAAATAATAATTAAAAACATTTTTTAGTACTCATAAAGAGGATTTGGTAAGATGGCTCATTCAAATTATTTCAACAAAACATTTTCTATTAAGGAGGCTATTAAAGAAATGTGATCTGGAATAATGATTATAATACATTTACTTTTATGGATGATTGCATTGCAAGAGGGCTTTGTTTGCCAACAATTACACAAAATACATTATACAAATTACATGTGCCTTTTCTTTAGGCAAAAATGCTTTTAGTTTATTTCAGCTTGGATAATTAGAGATATCATTTTACAGGCTCTTATAAAGTTAGTTATACAGACTCTTATATTGATTCTAGAATTAGAAAGTTTTAATTGTCTGGCCGGGCGTGGTGGCTCACGCCTGTAATCCCAGCACTTTGGGAGGCCGAGGTGGGTGGATCACAAGGTCAGGGGTTAGAGACCAGCCTGACCAACATGGTGAAACCCCGTCTCTACTAAAAACACAAAAATTAGCTGGGCATGGTGGCGGGCGCCTGTAATCTCAGCTACTCAGGAGGCTGAGACAGGAGAATTGCTTGAACCCAGGAGGCAGAGGTTGCAGTGAGCCGAGACTGTGCCACTACACTCCAGCCTGGGTGACAGAGCGAGACTCTGTCTCAAAAAAAAAAAAGTTTTAATTGTAACTCCTTACCGAATTTATAAGTTTAGAAATGACCATGTGTCACATTTTAATATCTGGCCTAGACTATCCTATAGGCAATACATTCTAAATATACAGTATTTTTGTAAAATTGATCTACTACCTTAAGGTATGTTTTCCAAAGGAGTTTTTTTAATGTGGAATTCACTAGTCAGTAACTTCAAATCTAAATCACTACAGCTGTCCAGGTGTGGTGGCTCACACCTGTAATCGCCAGCTACTTGGGAGGCTGAAGCAAGAGGATCACTTGAGGATGAGAGTTTGAGACCAGCCTGAGAAGCATAGCAAAATCTCATTTCTACAAAAAAGAAAATTATGCAGACATGGTGGCATGTGCCTACAGTCCCAGCTACTCATGAGGCTCAGGTGGGAAGATCACCTGATCCCAGGAGTTTGAGACTGCAGTGAGGTGTGATCATACCACTGCACTCCAGCCTGGGCAACAGAGTGAGATCCTGTCTCTAAGTAAATAATGAATAACTAAATAAATGAATAAATACCTACTGCTGTGTTTCGAGTATGCCCCCAAAGTTGATGTGTTGGAAACTTGTCGTTTTAACACTATTAAGGGGTGGGGTCTTCAAGAAATGATGAGGCCAGCAGGGCTCTGCAGTCATCACAGGAGTGGGCCCCTGCTAAAAGGATGGGTTTGGCCCCATTTTGTCTCTTTCTAGTGATTGCTTCCTTTCTGCAATCTAGTGATGCAGTAAGAAGTCCCTAGCCAGATGCTGAGTAGGTGCCAGCACTATGTCGTTGGCTTTCCCGCCTTCAGGACTGTAAGAAATAACTATCTTTTCTTCATAAATTACACAGTCTCTGGTAATCTGTTACCGCAGCAGAAAATGGACTAAGATACTTACCTTTATGCGCACATGATGCTAATTTAAGCCTATAACACGATCTTGCTTTGTTAGTCGTCCATAAACTGCCGCCAGATATTTTAATTGTCTTCTATTGAACATGTTTCCAGAACCTCAAGACCTTTGCCACTAGCCCTCTCAAACAGCCAACCTAAGCCTGTTTCTTCAAATAGCTAACACAAGGGCATTATTGTGGCACAACTGGCAGATTGGTACTTCCATAAGCTTTCTGTCCCCAGTAATAAATCTAGAACAGCCCTCAGTAAGATGGCCTCACAAGTATTTTCCTTTCTCAGCACTGACTGATTTTGCAATCAATAAATATTCTATCAGCTGGGCACAGTGGCTCACACTTGTAATCCCAGCACCTTGGGAGGCTAAGGCAGGTGGATCAATTGAGGTCAGGAGTTTGAGACCAGCCTGAGAAACATGCTGAAACCCCATCTCTACAAAAATATATATATA
The DNA here is from genome assembly GCF_028885625.2 of Pongo pygmaeus. Taxonomy (NCBI): domain Eukaryota; kingdom Metazoa; phylum Chordata; class Mammalia; order Primates; family Hominidae; genus Pongo; species Pongo pygmaeus. The sequence goes on from NC_072376.2 coordinate 188,850,887, forward strand.
AAATTAGCCAGGCATGGTGGTCTGCGCCTGTAGTCCCAGCTACTGGGGAGGCTGAGGTGGAAGGATGGCTTGTACCCAGGAGGTCCAGGCTGCAGTGAGCCATGATTGTGCCACTGCACTCCAGCCTGAGCAACAGAGCAAGACCCTGTCTCAAAAACAAAAACAAAAACAAAACAAACAAAAACTCTATCATCATCTATAAGAAAAAGAAAAAGATGAGTTTTACATCTGACATAAGGCATGAGGAGATCTGCAGACCCGCTCCCAGCAAAACTCCCAAGTAAAAATTATTACAAAAAAATTTTACAAAATTTGTTACAAATAACAACCATTTTTCTCCAGAAATGGCCCAAAGTGAATAAAGCAAATAAAAATGAAACAAATAAAACATTTTATTTAATCTCCTGAAACTCAGAAAGAACTATGAGGCTATGATATTTTATCTATGGTTTCTTCCTATCTTAATATTTGTTATTTAAGATTATATTGTTTTAATTTTCATGTATTGATGTATTTTCCAATTTTCCTTCCATTATATAGTTCTAGTTTAATTTCATTGTGATCTGAGAACATATGTTTGATTTAATCCATATATATATATATATATATATATAGTAGCTTGTATATAGTACTATATATATATATATATATATATATATAGTAGCTTGTTATGGCCTAAAGTATAATTATTCTGGAGAATGTTCCCTGCATGCTTGAGAAAAATATGTGTTCTACTACTGTTGTATGGAGTGATATATATACACACATATATACACACATACGTGCACACATAGGTATATATATATATATATATCATTATCAAAATAAAGTATTGCAGTCTCTATTATTATTTTTGTCTTTTGTCTTTTTTTATTTTTGTCTATTATTTATTATTTGTCTCTATTATTATTTTTGTCTTTTTCCTTTAACTCTGTCCATTTTTGCTTCATGTATTTTGGACCTCTATTTTTAGATTCACGTATGTTAATAGTTGTTATAGTCTCTTGATGGATTGATTTCTTTATGTTAAAAATTCCCCTTTATTGCTATTAAATGTTTTGATTAAAATCTATTTTTTTGTGTGTGATATTAGTGTAGTCATTCCAGCACTCCTTCCTGGCATAGAAACTTGCCCCAATGAGCAAGCTGGAGTTGGAGCAACTGGGGCAGACTCTTTACAGTTTACTGTGCCTGTGGTGGAGGTTTTGCCCTAAACTAAAGGATGGGTGGAGAACTGGTCCCCTCTGCTTCACCTATCTATAATACAGCTTCTATAACACGGGGCTCAGGGGGTGAGAAATAGTTTTGCTAGACTCCTGCTCCCCAGTTGAAAAACATGCCCCCAGGCTGGGACCTGAGGGAAAAGGCAACCCCTGTCTTCTCGGCTGATGTGATGCTTAGTTTTTTTTCTGAGACGGAGTCTCGCTCTGTTACCCAGGCTGGAGTGCAGTGGCGCAATCTTGGCTCACTGCAAGCTCCGCCTCCCGGGTTCACGCCATTCTCGTGCCTCATCCTCCCAAGTAGCTGGGACTACAGGCGCCCGCCACCTCGCCCAGCTAATTTTCTGTATTTTTTTTTTAGTAGAGACGGGGTTTCACCGTGGTTTCGATCTCCTGACCTCGTGATCCGCCCTCCTCGGCCTCCCAAAGTGGTGGGATTACAGGCGTGAGCCACCGCGCCCTGCCTGATGCTCAATTTTAAGTGTCAACCTGACTGAATTCAGGGGTAACTAGAGAACTGGTAAAGCATTACTCCTGGGTATGTTTTTGAGTGTGTTTCCCAAGGAGATTGGCACACGAATTGTGAATTGAGTGGGGAAGATCCACCCTTTATGTAGGTGGGTGTTATCCAATAAACTGGAGACCCAGATACAACAAAAAAGGCCAGAAATGGATTTCCTCTTCCTCTTCTGGTACCGGAACTCTCTCCTCCTCCTGCCCTTGAACATCAGGCTCTCTGGTCTTAGGACTACAGGACTTAGGTCAGCAACTCCTAGATTCTCAGATCTTTGGCCTTGGACTGAGAATTATACCATCAGCTACACTGGTTCTGAGGCTTTTACACTTGGAACTGAGCCACCGTCCTGGTACCCCAGGATCTCCAACTTGCCAATGGCCTGTCGTGGGATTTCTCAGCCTCTATAATTATGTGAGCCAATTCCTCAATAAATCCCTTCTAACTTCTCTTTCTTCTTCTTCTCCTCCTCCATATATACGTGTGCGTATATGTGTGTGTGTGTGTGTGTGTGTGTGTGTAACTGGTTCTGGATATACAGAAACAATAGATCCAGAACCAATAGGATATACATACAGATATCCTATGGGTTCTGTCTCTCTGAGAATCCTGACATGCCCAAAGTAAAGAGTCCAGTGTAGAGCTTCTACAACCCAGAGCTGGAGTAGAGCTGAGGGTGGTAAGAGAAGAAGATATTGTTTGAATAACATAGATTCTCACTGTTCTAATTGAGATTTAGTGGGTTTTATTGAATAGATTATTTCCCATCTGCTGTGTGCCCTTAGGATAATTACCAGATATTTTCATTGCTTTCAAAAAAATGTTTTTAACCACCTTAAATGGTGGTTGCTAGACCATGCCTCTACAAGTTCCTTTCTCTGCCACTCAGAAAGTATTGCCCCTTTCTATTAATTCTTATTAATTTTTAAACATGCTATATATCATAACAATCATATATTTGTAGGAAACATTTTCCAAATTTCTGTTAGAATTGTAATTTTACTGTCCATTTAAAAAATATATTCTTTGCTCAGTTGTTCATATTTTAGATTGAATGACAAATTAAATATACCTAACAATATTATTTTTATTGTTACTATTAATATTATTATTATTTTGCTCTTTATTGGCTTTAATGAAAATTAAGTTCTTCATAGTCTCTGAGAATCCTTATTCTCTGCATCCTCGTCTCAAAGGATTTATTATGTATGCGTGTTGATGTATATGTATATAGTGGCAGGGGCTGAAAGAGTGTCCTATGCTTATTTCTATGTGGTAGAACTGAATTAAATCCTTATATCATTTTAGTTAATTTTTGCAATTATTATATGAGACAGAGATTATTGTTCACACTTATAATATTGGTGATTAAATGAAAAGATACATCTGAAAGGTTCTTCCTTGGTGCCTTACTAAACATTAATTTTCTCACTATTTTTTTAAATTAAGTTTTTTTATTGTCTTCTAACTTAAAATAGGTTATTACTATTTAACTTTTTCAACTGTATTTTCAAGTTCATTGGTTTTATTTTTTATTTCAAAGATATTTATAACAATACTGAACACATAATAAAGACCAAATAATTATGCGTTTAAGAGAATAAAAGTATACACAATTATGTTCGAATAGAGAGTAATTCCAAAACTTGATATTTGTATGTTATTCTTCTCCGCCTTTTTGCTGCTTCTCATCTTCTTTTCCTTGAAGAAACAATTGGTCTAAATTCTGCACACTCTTCAATGGCCTAAATAAATTTATCGCCCATACCTGATTTCTACTAAATAGTTCCATATGCACTTATCTCTTCCCTCTCCGAAGTTCTGTCCTTATTGAATTGTTACATTTAATTTGTCTGCTTTATCTTACTAATTTTATTTTAAATCTTGAAGGTATTACTTATATCTGCTACTTCCTTTTACCCTTCCATCACTCCTATGACAGTGCTGAATGCACAATATAGAGTTCATTTATTTTCCTTTCCTTACTGTTTCCCTTAGGATGAAAGAATAGTTAGTGTAGGAAAAATCATTATTTTGCTTTCAGACAAGAAAATTGTGACACAGCAAAGTTAAGCTGTTCGGCTATATTGAGTTAATCCCAGATATTAGTAGGAGATGTTTATAAAAGTATGAGGGAAATGCATAATTTTTTAAAAATAAAATTGATACTAAAGTAAAATTTAAGTTAGCAAAAGAAAATGATGTGCTAAATAGAGTGAAGAACTTAAGACAATATCTAAAATGACTAGAACAGACTTAAAATACGTTGGTGAAATATGGCTGACAAAAGTAGTATATAAAAGGGATAAAATTTTTAAAATACCAATTTTTAAAAACTACTAGTTTTATTTTTTGGTATGGATTGCTAAATTCAAATACAATGACCTCTGTGCAAGACCTTCCTTCATTTCTTCCTCTACAGCTTCTTCATTTCTTAGTACTAACTCTAAGATAATTTATCGCACTTCATAGTTAATCTGATCCTAGCTTTTGCAACCCTATTGATCTAGAAAGTAGATTTGACTGACCTGGCTGGCCAAAAAATTCACATTTCACTATTAAACTCTACTTAGACCTTCAGAAGTTGCAAATACTTACCTACCCAGATAGAGATGGGAACTATCTCCAAATAGGTACATCAACATTAGAGAATCTCCATTAGTATTTATGCTTTTATTATTTATGTGGATGTCAGCTCCCCACAAGATGGTAAATTTCTTGAGAATGGGGTCATGTTTATTTATATCTGTGTGTTCAGTATATCACACAGCCTCATAACATGTTATCTGTAGAAGCACAGGTTCTTAAGTAAGTGATACTTAAGTTAAAACTGTAATTCCTCTGCTTACTGGTCATATTACTTTGAGCTATCTAACCCTCTTTTGCCTTAAAATTCATTCTGAATAAATAAGCAAAATAAAAACATCTATTTTCTTGGCTTACTGTGAGGATTAAAAGAGGTCATATGCACAAAACACTGATACATCATGAAATCCAACAAAAGTCAGTGACTAATACTGTTATTTTTTTATTGCTGAAATACAATAGAGAAATAGGCAATTGTACTTAGTAAGAAAATTATTACATGATTTTAATAATTACTAGTTTAAAAATAAATAAAATACAGAAGTAATGTCAGCAAGATGGCTCAATAGGATGTCCCCAGCTCACATCTCCCTTGACAAACAGCAATCTGGCAGCCATCCATGTATGAAAGTGTCTTTGTGAGAGCTTTGAGATCCCATTAAGAGGTCGTAAAACCCTAGTCAAGCCCAAGAGTGAGGAGAGCCATTTTGAGAAGGCAGGGATCCACTACTCAGATTGTTCAACATGGTCCCAGCTGCAGACTGAAAGCAACCCCATCTCTGTATAGTCTTGGACCCTGCCTCATTTGGAACAGTTCTGTGAGAAGCCCCATATGCCATACCTGTTCATGCCCCTGGTAGCAAGCCAACCAACCTTGAACCTGATGGCAGATCCTAAAGTAGCCCTGTGTCCCAGCACCAGCCCTACTCTACTGTGGAAGAGAGTCAGTCCTGCAAATCAGGGGCCCAGCAATCCTAGTCTGTGGCCCCAGAACCAGGCCTGTTAACCTTGGTCCTGATTATGGACTCTGAAGCCGCCCTATGACTTGGTTCCAGCCATGCTTCACTGGGGTCCAAATACAGTCTTGCTCAACCATGGAACCAAGAGAAAACATGCCTGTTAGAATCACTGCTAAGAGGCCCCACCAGCCTTAAACCCAACGGCAGACTCTGAAGCAACACTTGACCCAGTTCCAGCTTCTCTAACATGGTTCCAGGGGAAGTTCTGCTTACCCACAGACTTGCCAAGGGAGGGACCTACTGGGACCTTCTCAGGGATCCAGCAGGAGTCACATCCATCTCTGCCCCTAACACTGAGCCCACCATCTGTAAACTTGGCTGCAGACCTGGAAGAGACCTCATGACATGGCACAAGTCCTGCTCCACTGTGTTCCTGGAAGCAATTCAATTCTCCAGGTGATCCAGTAGGAACCATGCTAACATGAGCCCTTGTAAAAGGCCTGGCAACAGTGGACCTCGCTACAGCCACATTACTTGGCACCAGTACCACTCTACTGCAATCCAGAGGCAGTCCCATATATCCAGGGACCCAGGAGGATAAGGCTGAATCCAGTCTGTAAAGACAGGAAGAGATGTTTGCTCCTTTAATTGCAAACACATCAGCACAAAGCTACAGAGATCATGAAGAATTAAACACAAAAACAAAAAACAAAAACCCCAAAGAACCACCAAAGGAAATTAATAAAACTCTAGTAATGACCCACAAAAAAAAATCTATGTATTTCCAGATGAAAAACTTCAAATAATTATTTAAGAAAGCTCAGTGAGCTATAAGAAAACACATATTGACAACTCAGGAAAATAACACATGAACAAAATAAGAAGTTCAGTAAAAGACAGTAATGATTTAAAGGAACTGAATAGAAAATATGGAGTTGAAGAAAACAATGAACAGAATGAAAAATGTAATAGAGAGCTTCAACAGCAGACTCAGTCCTTCAGATGAAAGAACCTGTAAAGTTGAAGACAGATCAAATGAAATCCAGTCAGAGAAGACAAAAAAATAGTGAAAAAGGTCTGTGGAAATTGTAAGACATACCAAGTGAGCAAATATACACATTGTGGGTTTGAGAAGGAGAACAGAGAGAGAGCAGAAAACTATATAAAGACATAATGCCTCAAAATATCTCAGATATTGAGAGGGATTCAGACATTAAGATCCATTAAGCTCTGTTGATCCTAAACACTGATCATAATTATTGATCATAATCAATCATGGTTGATCATAATCATTGGGGAAAAACCAAAAACTTTCTTCTAATATGCAGTACAGTGCAAAGATGCCCACTCTCATAAGTTCTATTCAACATAGTACTGGAAGTCCTAGCAGGAGTAATTAGATAAGAAGAAAAATGAAAGAAATCCAAATCAGAAAGGAAAAAGTGAAATGATCTCATCTTGAATATGACATGATTAAACATGTAGGAAGCCATAACAACTTAGCAAAAAAACTTAAAGCTAGTAAAATATCCATTAAAATTTCAGGATACAGAATCAACATTCTAAAATCAGTGGCTTTTCTATACACAATAAATTGCCAAAAATGATATTAAGAAAGCAATTTCATTCAAAATAGCAATGAAAGGAACTAAATACTTAGGAATAAACTTAACCAAAGTGATGAAAGACTTCATCACTGAAAATTGTAAAACCTTATCAAATAAAATTAATGAAGACATAGATAAATGGAAATATACTCCATGTTCATGGATTGGAAGAATTAATATTGTTAACTATTCCATACAACTCATAAAGATCTACAGATTCAATTCAATTTCTGTCAAAACTCTGACAGCATTCTTTACAGAATTTTTTTCAATTTTGAAATTCATATGGAATCACAATACACATGGAATAGCCAAACAATTCTGGGAAAGAGGAACAAAACTGAAGATATCATTGTTCCTGGTTTCAAAATATAATACAAAGCTATAGTAACCGAAACATTATGGCAAAGGCATAAAAACAGACACATATAACATAGGATAACAACAAAAAAGAGCATAGAAATAAACCCACACATCTACAATCTACTGATTTTCAGCAAAGTTCCCAAGAACACATAATAAGGAAAGAATAGTCTCTTCAATAAATGTGATTGAACAACTTGATATCTACATGCAGAAGAAAAATTTGGGCCCATATTTTATACCATACACAAAAACCAACTCAAAGTAGATTAAAGACCTAAATGTAAGCCCTGGAAGTAATGAATTCCAAAGAGAAAATAGGGGAAAAGTTTCTTGACATTGGTTTGAGCAATATTTTTTTTTGGTATCCCACCAAAAGCACAGGCAACAAAAGCAAAAAAGAGAAAATTACATCAAACTGAATGATTCTTCACACAACAAAGGAAACAGTCAACAGAGTAAAAAGGCAACCTACAGATTGCGAAAAATATTTGTAAAGCATATAACCACTAAGGGATTAATATCCAAAATACATAAACACTCAAACAACTCAAAAGAAAACAACAACAACAACAACAACAAAAATGCTTCTCCCCAGCCCTAACAACAGCAACAACAAAAAAATCAAAATAATTTAAAAATGTTCTAAGGATCTGTACATGCATTGCTTTGCTCAAAAAAGACATAAAAATGGCCAAGAAGTTTATGAAAGGGTGCTCAAAATCATGAACCATCAGGGAAATGCCAGCCAAAACCATAATGAATTATTACCTCATGCCTATTACAATAAATGTTATCAAAAAGACCAAAGGTAAGTGTTGGCCAGAATGTGGAGAAAAGTAAATTCATGTACACTGTTGCTGGGAATATAAATTGGTACAACCATTATAGAAAAGTTTAGAAGCTCCTCAAAAAATCAAAAATAGAACTACCAAATGATCCAGAAGTCCCACTTCTGGGTATATATCTAAAGGAAATGAAATCAGAATCTTAAAGAGATACCTATATACCATGATCTTTGTGCCATTATTCATAACAGACAAGATATGAAAATAATCTAAGTGTCTGTAAATGTGTGAATAGGTTAAAAAATATGTAAAGAAAATGTAACACACACACACACACAGAGACACATACACAATGGGATATTATCCAGCATTAAAAAAGAAGAAAATCCTGCTGTTTGGAGCAACATGGATGACCCTGCAGAGAGTTGTGCTAAGCGAAATAAGCCAGGCACAGAAAAACAAATAATACATGATTTCACTTACATGTGGAATATTTCAAAGTCTGATTCTTAAAAGCAGAGGGTAGAATGATGGTTGGTAGGGTTTGTGAAGATGTATTGGTGAAGGATAGAAAGTTCAGTTATGCAAGAAAAATAAGTTACAGAGACCTAATATACAGCATGGTGACTACAGTTAATAAAACTGTGTTGTTTACTTAAAATTTGCTAAGGGAGTTGATGCTGTTTTCATTATACAAATCATAACTAAGTGAGGTGATGGATATGTTAATTAGCTTTATTGTGGTAATCACTTCACAATCTATTCATTTATCAAAATATCATATTGTACACCTTCAATAATTTTTATTTGTCTATTAGCTGTCTCAATAAATTGAGAAAAAATAAATTATTTGAAATATAATTTCCTCTTTAGATTCAAAGCTTTATTGGTTTAATAAATGTTTCATGAACTCCTATGAAAACTAAAATTAAGTAAACAAGTTAGAAAAAAATTAAAATAAGTATTCATCATGATCGATAATGAAGCTTAAACAATGGCATTTTATTAGCATGAGAAAATTGTTTCTAATGGGTATAATAGATTAACATAAATCACAAAGTAAAATCAGGGAATAACTTTTTTTGACTGAAAAAGGGAATTAGAATTGTTATTTTATTAATGTTGTGATAGATTGTTAGCATCTCTGAGAAATAATTTCTCCCAAAACCTCAGTTCCATGTTCTTTCTGAGTTGACATCGCATAAAAAGTTCGAAGGTATTCTTTAGGCATTTTGTTATTTACTTAAAATGTTGCTGAGCATTTAGTCACCAATGCACATACTTCTTTGCTTCAAACCTAGAAACATACACAAAATAAAACTAAAAGCTATTAACCTTAGAAAAATATAACTTCAATGAAGTAAGTAGTTACTGAAACCAGAATAGGTTTATCACCTGTGTTTTAATTGGAACATTAATGACATTTCAAACTCTCTCTTCTATTTCAATTGAAAAGCACTGACATGAACAGCATTTGCCCTTGATGTGGTTAGAGCTATTTGGGGTATCATTGGAAATAACTGATTGCCCCAGTGAGCAGCAACATAATATCACAGTTTGGTTCATCTTATAGGCCTAGCCTGATGCACCAGCCAACTAGGCAGCAACCTGCATTAGTTATTTTCTAGGAGAAAGATATAGTATGAGATCTACTCTTCTAACAAATTTATAAGTGAACAAGGCAGTATTTTTAAACTATAGGCATAAGTTTCTATAGCAGATCTCTAGAACTTAATCATCTTGCGTAACTGAAAATCCATACCCATTAAGCAGCAACTTCCTGTTACCTTCTCCCCACCATTCCCTGGAAAACACCTTTCTGTTCTATGGGTTTGACTATTTTAGATGCTTCATATAGGTAGAATCATGCAGTATTTGTCCTTCTGAACCTACTTATTTCACTGATCATACTGTCCTCCAGATTCATCCATGTCGTGTATGGCAAGATTTTTTCTTTTTTAAGTCAACATATGTTCCACTGTATATGTGTACCAATTTTCTTTATTCATTTACCAGCTGATGGACCTGTAGGTGGTTTTCACATCCTGGCTATTGTGAATAATGCTGCAATGCATATGTGAGTGCAGAAATCTTTTGGATTCTGATTTCTTTATTTTTCTTTTTTTTGGATATATATATATATCCTAATGCTGGATTGCTAGATTATATGGTAGTTCTATTTTTAATTTTTCGAAGAACTTCCTTACTGTCTTCCATGGTGGATGCACCATTTTACATCGCCACTAACAGTGTACAAGTGTTCCAATTCCTCCACAGCATTGCCAACACTTATCTCTCTTATTTTTTGAATCACTCCCATGCTAACAGATGCGAGGTGATATCTCACAGTTTTGTTTGCCATTTCCCTGGTGATTAGTGGTGTTCAGCATGGTTTTTGTTTTTTTTTTTTTTTTTGAGATGGAGTCTTGCCCTGTTGCCCAGGCTGGAGTGCAGCAGTGTAATCTTGGCTCACTGCAACCTCTGCCTCCCAGGTTCAAGCAATTTTCTTGCCTCAGCCTCCTGATTAGCTGAAATTACAGATGCACGTCACCACACCCAGCTAATTTTTCTATTTTCAGTAGAGAGGGGATTTCACCATATTGGCCAGGATGGTCTCGATCTCCTCACCTCATGATCCACCTGCCTCGGCTTCCCAAAGTGCTGGGATTACAGGCGTGAACCACCGTGTCTGGCCAAGCATCTTTATTTATTTATTTATTTTTTTTGAGGCGGAGTCTTGCTCTGTCGCCCAGGCTGGAGTGCAGTGGTGTGATCTCGGCTCACTGCAAGCTCCGCCTCTGGAGTTCACGCCATTCTCCTGCCTCAGCCTCCCGAGTAGCTGGGAGTACAGCCACCCGCCACCACGACCGGCTAATTTTTTGTATTTTTAGTAGCGATGGGGTTTCACCGTGTTAGCCAGTACCAAGCATCTTTTTATATCCCTACGTCTCATTTGTCTTTTTTCTAGAGATTTCTGCTCAAGTCTTTGGCACATTTTTAAATCAGTTATTGTTTTTCTTTTCTGTTGAGTTGTAGGAGTTCCTCATATATTAGGGGTATTTTTTTTTACATGCTTTGCAAATATTTTCTCCCATTCACTCATTTTAGTTAATTTTAATTTAAATAGCTACATGTGTCTAGTGACTCCCTTATAGCACAGAACAGCTTTAGAGAATTGAACTGGTGAATTGGTAATAAAATACATGGATTTTAGAGCCAGACTGTCTGAATTCAAATCTCTACTTCTTTATTTACTAGTTTTGTGACTCTTTTGTGCCTCAGTGTCCTATTCTGTAAAAGGGGGATAACAATACTATTCACCTTATTAGCTGTTAGGAAGACTAAATGCATTCATATATAAAAAAGCACTTAACAAAGTGTATGTGTTTATTAGGAGGGTAATGGTCAAGCGTCCTGGGTTATTTGGTAGTGAGGAGAAAAGAGAGGGACAAGGTATTATGGAGGGCACCCAGTAAGGAGCACTAGGCACTTTGTAGTTTCATCCTAGAACTGGCCTTTCGATCGCTGAAGCTGTTACATTATTTTGCTTATGAGTTCAAAGAGTTCTATACAACAGTCACTGAGAATAACAACTGGGACATAGTTTTCCACAACCAAAGTTATACTGGATAGATACATTGCCACACAGAGGAAAACCTAGTTTTTAAAAAATCACAGAAGCCAAATTTGTCATCATATGACTTGTGAGATATTTTATTGCTAGGCTGCCTATATGGTAAATTGCCAAAAGAGAATGATAACAGTAACTTTTAGGAACTTACTTGAAACAATAAGAAAATGTGCAAAAGAAAAGAATTCTGTGTTGGCTAAATGAACACAATCTCAAGGGTAAATTCAACCCTATGTGACAGCGAGCTTGAAAATCCCTAACCAAATCAGCTCCTCCTCTCAGTCTGGTATTCTCCTGGAGAATAAAGTGCTATCGGTTGGAAATTCAGTTGTGTTGACATGAGTCTTATTTTAATATTTGAATAGCCTTCAGAGGACAAGAGAACCTTTAAGTCATTTGTCTTCTGCTATGAATCAGTTGATGAGACTTTTTTTTTCCCTCAGCCCCTACCAGAGACTAAACCACTAAGAAGATGGAAATTTTGTAGTGACCAGAGAAGAGATTCAAGCATAATTTGAATGCAGGTTCTCTTTTAAGGGATTGAAAACATTTTAAATATTTTGTGTTGGTGTTGGGCATCTAAGATAAGGGGAGAAAGGTGATTTTGGAAATGGTCAAACCCACTTAGAAATGAAGCATCATATTCAGAAAACAGCCAAATGAGACAATGGTGCTTTGGTAAAGCAAATTAAAGAGTGAAAGTGAAGTACAAGTTCCATGAAATATTAAAATAATAGGCTATTATAACGTAGTGCAATTCCTCTTATCACTCCTTATTTTTCACTAGACAAAATTCCAGGTACTCCTTATGGGATTGTTCGATTGCTATACTTTCTGTTTAGCCTTCCCTCTTAAGCTCCCCAAATGCATCTCACAAACCAAATCAATCTGTCTCCTTCGTGTTTCTATGCACTGTTGCACATATTTTTCCTGAGGTATTCACCAATTTGAATTTAGTTCAGAGGCTCCTGAATGTTCTCAATTCATGCAACCTTTCATGCCTCATAATTATTTTCATAGCACTCCTGGACCAAAAGAAATGGCTGACAGTTGTGCTTATTAAGTAATTAGATCCAGATCACTTAAGAAGTATCTATGCCCTGACAACGTTTTAACCAAAACAATGACACAAATGGAAAGAAAAAGTAGTATTTTAATTTAACTTTTAAACAACAAAATTACTTTTCAATGGTATGTGTTTGCCTATTGGGCACTGAACAACTTCTCAAATATTAGAATCAGATTGAACAACGCCACCTTCCTTTTCTGTTCCATATTGATTTCCTGTGCAGTTCTTGATTTTTATCACAGCACACTGTGAAGACCCAACTGAGCAAGGTCTGACATCAATGAAAGGAATATAGCAGGATATCATATAGAAATTGTGAAGCACTTTGAGCGAGTAGTTCGAGCAGTATTCAACAAATATTGAACATCTGTCTTTTCCTTGAAATTTTAAAATACATCATGTATCCCTTATGACTTCACTGGGGAGCACTAGGACGTCTCATCACACAGGTCGTGAATCACCACTTCAGGTATTTTAAAAAAATGTATACCATTCCCTCCAGAGTACGAGCAACTTGAGGACAGAAATTGTGTCTTATTAGCAGCTGGCATTTGAAACTTGCCACACCATGAATTATCTAAACTGCTAAATCAATACATAATTTCAGATGAGTAGAAACTAGAATGTTTTTTAGTTTGTATTGCTACAGGGGATGATCCATGATAACTTAACTATTGCCTATCACCAATGATGCAGAGCATATTGTCATTGATTTGGTGTACAACAAAAAGCCAGAAAAATGACACAATCTGAAAATGGGCAACTCAACAGAAGGTTTCCAAATGACTGGCTGGAGAGGAAACAGTGGGCACTGGAAACAGAGTGGCCCCTTCCTACAGAGTTTGGCCCAGACAAAAAGAGCACCTTTTCTGACACTATAAGGATTGTGTACCCAGTGGCAGAAAAGATCTCAAAGTAAGACCAGATGTGTTTCACAGAGCGATATCCTCCCTCTGAATACTGAAGAAGACATGGCTGGAATCCTTTATTCTAGGGGTCCAGGTGGACCCTCACCAGTAAGTTTCTTGCTAGTTGCTATGAGACTTCTGGTGAATTAGCTTCATAGTTTATCACTTTTCGTCTAGATCTTACATTACTAATGTTTTAAACAGCATTTTCTAAATTATTTTCTGAAGAATGTTACTGTGTTCCAGAAGATGTTAATAAGATGCCATGAAACCTAGGTCGTAGCTATACATGTTTGAGAACCACAGCATGTCCAAATTCAACTCTTAGAGATAAGCAATAAATACCAGCCTATTAAAAGCTCTGAGAAGTCCTGAATTAATTCAACTTTCAACTTTATTTAGGACTTCTCAGAGATTTAAATGTGTATTATTATATGTTAAAATATATGGTTTAATATATAGACAAACATAATAAATATTACTAGTGTAATAAATATACATTATTCAGTGCATAATAGATGTTGGGTTGGCAAATATTTTTTTCTGTAAAGGGTCAGAGAGTAAAGATTTTAGGTTTTGTCAGTCTTGCACGGTCTCTGTCATGTATCTTCCCTTAGTTTTGTTTACTTGTTTGATTTATAACAACCTAAAAATTTAAAAAGCATTCTTAACTCTCAACCTCAAACCAGTTCAAGAAATAGAAAATTCAGCAGCAAGCAACATAATTTTCTACTCACATGGAATTTATATTCTTACATTACATTCCTACTCACATTCCTACATTTTTGGGAGAGAAAGAAATCAAAGAAAGAATTTGAGTTAAAGTGAGAAACATTCAGATCTTTCTTTCACTTGAATATTTAGATTCCAGTGTAGAAATATTAATAGGCCTAATATCAATACTGTTGTTTCTCTAACGGAGAGGCCTGAGGCCAGGGAGAGAAAAGAGGAAGTGGCCAGCCAATGAAGCAATCAATAAAAACATTTGTCAATTAAGTTTGCCATCCTACATGGGCACAGTTCTTGGGGCCCCCAGACAATTACACTGGTAGCATCAAAGATCACCACTGATCGCAGACCATGTAACAGATATGACAATAATGAAAAAGTTTCAAATACTATGAGAACTACCAAAATGTGACAGTGAGAAACAAAGTGAGCACATACTGTTGGCAATACAGCTCTGAAGACTTGCTCAACGCAGGGTTACTAGGAATGCTCAACTTGTAAAAATCCAACACCTGAACATTTCAATTACGCAAAACGCAATAAAATGAGGTATGCCTGTATAAGTATTATAAAATATACATATAAGTGCTATTTTAAAAATCTGTTAAGGAAACAAAAGTGAAAGGATGTTGTTTCACGTATGTATTATCAGGGATGGGGTTTCTGAGAACTGAACTTGTGTGGTACCCTGAATGAAGCGAAGGCTTGAGCCATACAAATTTCTAGGAGAAGGAAAAGAATAGTCCTAAGGTCTTCAGTGCTGAAGGACTAAAAGGGGCCATGGTCGCTAAATAGGGTTTGATAGTAAAAACAAAAAAAACAAAAACAAAAAAAAAATGGCCAGAGAGATAATCAGAGGTAAATCAAGTCTGGCTTTGTAGAAGACAATAAAGGCTCTGAATTTCATTCCGAATATAATAAGAAAGCTTTGGATGAATTTGAGCAGCAGAGTGACTCATCTAATATTTATTATAGAAAGGTCACTCTTGCGGCTGTGCAAATACACTGAGGAGCGTGAGGAAGAATTGAATCACAGAAACAACAGAAGTTTGGGTGGTAGTGGAAGTTGTGCTAAAAATTGATTGAATTTCTAATGTATTTTAAAGAATAAAATATATTAGAATAACAAAATGTTCCAATTAACTGAAAGTAGATAAGAGACAGAAGCGTCAAAGATGTCTCTTAAGCATTTTGCCCAATCAAGGAGATGGAGATGACATCAACTGCAATTGGTTTGCAGATCAGAAACTCAGTGTTAGGTGAGTGAAGCTTGAGATGCCTGTTGACATGCTAATATTAGGTAAATCAATATACATAGAAACTTGGAATTAGCCATGGGTCACTATGACGATATGCATTTGGGAAGCAGCAAGTATTCAAAGATGTGATACTTAGTGATTATTAGACAAACCAGAGGTCCTTGGATAAAAACCTGAGACATTACCTTGTTTAGGGGTCAGGAAGACAAAGAAGATTCAGCAAAGGTAACTGTGAAAAAAATAAAATTAGGTAGTGTCAAAAGAAAAGTAAAGAAGGAAGTTTTAAGAAAGAGGCAGTAACTAGCTTAAAAAAAAATCCTATGACATATCTACTAACCCCTAGTTTCTAGTTGTATTAGTTTTCTAGGGCTGCTGTAATAAAGTACTACAAACTGAGTAGCTTAAACAACAGAAATTTTTTGTCTTACAGTATTGGAGGCTGGAAGTCCAATATCAAGGTGTCAGCAGGGTGGACTGCTTCTGAGTCTGTGAGGGAGAATCTGTTCCATGTCTTTTTTATAGCTTCTGGTGGTTTTCTGGTATTGTGTTCCTTGGCTTGCAATGCATCACTCAAGGTCTGCTTTCATCCACGCTTAGAATTCTCCCTGTGTGTCTGTCCAAAATTCCCCCTTTATAGAAGGACAGCAGCCATGTTGGATAGGGAAGAAGGTCCAGCATGACCTCATCTTAAGTGTCCCCCTAACAGCCCTATTTCTAAATAAGGTCACTTTCTGAGGTACTAGCGGTAAGCCCTTCAACATGTAGAATTTAGTGGGACACAATTCAACCCATAACATGATTTTTGTATGTAATATAGTTAGAAGTAGGTGGTTTGGACATATTTAATAAGTCCAATACTTGGGAAATGTGCTATTAAAATTTTTTCCATTATATTACAATTTATATAAATAGAACATACTTGGATATTGATGTTCTCTTTTTGTTAATGGAAGATAAGCTGATTTTAGAATTTTAACAAAACCTCCAATATTTTTTATTTTACTTTACATCAAGGTTGGGTCAATATGTCTACACTGAAATTTCCTCAGATAACCAAAATATCAGACATTGAGAAATAATCTAGGACACTGTGGAATTTTTTATGAGTATAAATGTTTTGATTAACTTTTGTGTAGCCATAATTATTAAGATACCCTTTCTAACTGAGGAGCTCCCTGTTTGCAATACTGAGAACCAGCAATGTACTACAAGGTCTAGAGATAAATGCCAAAGGTTGAGGAGAAAAGATGTTTATATAAATCTCTAGAAATGGCATTTTGAAGTCAAACCTTGATGCCATTTGGTTTGTTATAATTTTTTTCTTTACGATTTCATCAAAATAAAGATTCAAAAACAAATGAATCTGGTTAATGAAGTCCCTATTTGATTTTCATAAATCAAACCAATTTGGTTTTTTTATGAAGTTATGTTTAATTCATATTGAGTCATTTTATTAAATGTCTGAGGAAAAATCTCAAATTTTAAAAACTTTGCAGCTCATCATAGAACATGTATTATTTTAGACTCTTTTGCTCATTAAACACAGAATTGGCAAACCATTTTGGAAATTGTATCATATATGGAATGAGAGGAGTTAAGACAACAACCTAAGTTATTGTCGGTAAAACAAATTCTGCTTCCTAATTCAATAAGCCTTGAGAGAACCTAAGTTGCCATAGTTACTTCACTAAAGAAAAGACAAACAACGACACCTTGTGGCTGAAAACCTTCTTCCATTTTTGACAATTTTGAGTTTCCAAGGCTTGATACAAAGTTGTAGCCTTTCTAGATGAATACACAGCATTAGATAAAAGAATTATAAATATATAATAAAATTGAACATACATATTCAGTTTGTATACTAATATGAAATCAGATTTAAAAATAAAATTGATGTGAATAGCTCTGGTTTCTTTTCCTATAAAAGTAACATTTAATGTGATTCAAAACTAACCATCTAAAATAAAATCATAACAACAAATTAGAAATGAGCATTTTAGTTTCTAGTGATGTATCAATTATTTAGTATAAATGTATATTGGTAAATTGGATAAACTGACAACCTGAGTACTTCCTATAGCTTCATGATTCAGCTAATAGAAACCATTATCACAATGCTCATACCTGAAACACCCAAAAAAATAATTTCTAAGTCATAGTCCTTTGATCAAGACTCAAAAACATACAGCAAAAGGGAATAACTTTTTTTTTTTTGAGTTGGACTCCGGATTTCTCACCCAGGCTGGAGTACAGTGGCATGATCTCGGCTAACTGCAATCTCTGCCTCCCAGGTTCAAGCAACTCTCCTGCCTCGGCCTCCCAAGTAGCTGGGACTACAGGCATGTGCCACCACACCTAGCTAGTTTTTGTTTTGTTTTGTTTTCTTGTTTGTTTGTTTTTTAGTAGAGACGGGGTTTCACCATGTTGGCCAGGCTGGTCTCAAACTCCTCACCTCAAGTGATCCGCTCACCATGGCCTACCAAAGTGCTAAGATTACAGGCATGAGCCACCATGCCCATAATCATTAACTTTTCTTCAAACAGTTGTGTCATCTGTCATAAATACCGATGGTCCCATCATATTTACTCAAAATACTAAAAGACTAAAGAGAAAGACATTGTTTTTTCATGACTTCATTAATTTCTCAGTCTGGATTTAAGGCATTTTTATATGCCAAATCATTATTTAAGAGACCTATTAAAAGCCATCATTTTCTCACAGAAAGTGTTAAAATAAATAGGATGTTTTGAAAACTAGTCATTATATTTTGTATCTAGAAGTAGCTGGGGATAAGTGAGAGTCATGTAGATTTTCCCATGTTTGTCGAGATCCAATTGTCTTATGATACTGCTTCTGGTCAAAATCATATGAGTGCTTCTCAGAACCATTCCCTGAGAAAAAACATTCTCCTCATCTTTTTAGTTTTGAGTTTTTCTCTTTGTCCATTAGATCTATGACTTTATTGTAAACTACCTCAAATCCTTGTGGAGCCAGCTGGTTAGGAAAACAAATTAAAATAATAAAGGATGAAATGAGTAATTATAGCTAGCACCTACGGAAAACTTAATGCATAAAACACAGTGTTCTGAGTGTTTTACATGATTTAACTACATTTTCCCTTCAAAAGCCTGTATGTATGTGGTAGATACTATCCCCATTTTATAGGTGGGACAACCGTAGCACTGATTAAGTATCTCCTCCAGGGTTGCAGAGTAAGTGGCAGTTCTAGGATTCAAACGCAGGCAATTTTCTAAAGGCTGCTATCCTGATTCAAAAGGAGAGGGGGAAACACCATTGTCTCCCAGCTTGGAGACAGTTCACAGATGGATGCCAGTCATGGTTCAAACAGGAGGCGTCAGACAAGCTACTCAGCATCCATAAATTTCTAGAGGCTTAAATGTAGCTTAGCAATACATGTATTTTGCAAGAATTCCAGGATTCAGTGGGCTTTCTGGTAAAGCTTTTGCCAGAAGACCACCATCCTATTGCTTATAAATTGTTTGTTGAGGGGAACAAAGAGGGCATTTAAAAGGAACCAGTTCCTATATTCCATTTGGAAGTCTTGGGCTTCTAGGGAACAACCTTGTTTTGATTCCCCAGATACCACGATCATTTAACAAGTGAAATGCTGCTTCTGAGAAAAATAAAACTGAATATTACATTCTAAGTCGTTTTGCCCTACCACGATATCTTTTATTGCTCCAAGGCATGTCATCAAGTGCTCAAAATATTCTCTAAGGAACTTTCATTTAATTTGCTTGATTTTTAAATATATATTTTTAATTCACCTGATATTTGAAAGAGCCACAAATCCCACAAATTACTGTATTTACTCTGTGGAGCCTGGGGAATTTAGGATTAACTGAGCAGTTGGGGTGTGGGGGGTGGGGGTGGAAAGTGTTAAACTAAAAATAAAAAGGTTTAAAATGTTTTCCAAAATTCTTGAGCATAAGAATGTAGGATTTAGTACTCTAATTAATGGGATTAGATGGCTTAGAGGAGCTTGAAAATGGATAAACTGGAATTTTTCACAGTAGAGTAGACAATTCTAACTTCATTTACCTTAAAGTAGAAAAATTACATTAACTCATCTGTATCTCCAGAGTGCTGACACAAAGTGGATCTTGTTTATACTAAATAGAATAGAGAAAAAAAATTTCAAAGACTGGGCAAGGATAAAGCTGCAATAAAAGTCATCAGTGCTTGAAACACTCAAATGCTCCCTGAAGACTTGACTTTAAATTTCCAATTTAAATGGAAAAACTCTTTAAGAGCATTACATTTACAATGATGCATGCCAGTTATGTAATAGGAGGATAGACATAAATGCCAAAGGTTAAATAAATAAATTGGTATTTATACACAGCTCTAGAAATGGTATTTGGAAATGAACCTTTGGTTTCTGTTTGGTTTGGACCATCTCTCTTTCTCTTACTAATCCAGTTCAATCAAAACAAAACAAGGATTCAATAAAGACTGAATTTGGTTAATGAAGTTCCTATCAATTTCAGTAATTTAAACCAATCTGTTTCTTTGAAGTTATATTTAATTTATATTGAGTTATTCTATTAAATTTTTTAAAATCCTCAAACTTTAAAAACTCTTTTAAATATGCCACAGTTCACCATAGAATACGGATAGAACCTAAAATAAAATGTGGCTTTTAGTGAGTGACCAATAATTGCAGTAGTTTTTATTGTCATTAAGAGTTTTAATTTAATGAAGATTACATAACACGGAAATTTATCATTGAACTTACAAAGAGCGGCTGTAAAAAGGAAATGAATCATTTTTAAAATGTCTTCATCACCTAAGTTTGCTTATCGAAAGAGAATCTTTAGCTGAAATTTTAATTACCTGATATGTACACTTGTCTAGACCAAAAACTTTGAAAACTTTTTTTCTCTCTAATTGTCACACTGTTTAAACAAGAAAATGATAATCATTTCTTCTATGTGAAACAGATGTAGATCTTTCCAGATGCTGATGGGGAATATCCTGACATATATAGAATGTCTTTAGCTAGTGAGTCATATCAATATAACAGAGTCATAAGAGTGGAATTTTTTCAGGTAATTTTCCATTCAAACTTGTAAACTTATATGTGACCCAAGAGTGTGTGTGTGTGTGTCTGTGTGTCTGTGTGTGTGTGTTTGGGTGTCTGTCTAGAAATAAAGCTTTGTAATAAATAATAAATCAAAAAAAATTAGAATTTTGTCCATAGTATTCATTTGTTTTAATTATTTTCTTCTAAAGTTTGATATTTGTAGAATTGTTGCTTACATTTTATATACTAGTCTCATGAATGGATACAGTCTAGGAGATGCAGGATATTTTTCTGACCCCTTCGTGGGACTAGTGGCAGGGGTGCCATTTACTCAGCCCACCCCACTCAACCCCTTGCAGGAGGGAGTGAGCGAGAGAATGAGTGTGTGAACCAAAATGAGTGAGTGTAGGAACCGGCAGGCTGCTTTAGACCCAGCAGGAGCAAACTGTGCAGGCCCTGTGGCAGCATACAGGTGGGGGTGCCTGTGACCACAATGCCCCAGAGAGCATGCTACAAGGCTCTCTTAGCTCCACTGTCTGCAGACAGCAGCAAGTTATTAGCTCAGTGGGCCCTTTGCCTCATCACGTGGGGTGCTATCTTCTGCCAGCAAGGGCAAAGGACCAGTGTGACAGCCTTTTTGGGTATCTGCACTTGGTGTTTCCCGAATTCTTGTTCAGTGTCCAAGAGGAGTCAGGTCATGACAAATTGAAGGATGGTGAATGTGGAGAATTTTATTAAGCAATGAAAGTGGCTCTCAGGGAAGAGGGGAGCTAGAAAGGGGATGGGGAGGGCAGGTCGTTCTCCCCTGAAGTCGGGCCACTTCTCTGCCTCTCTCTTCTGAAGTCAAGTTGCCTCTTTCCAACATCCATCTACTTTTCCACTCCACCAGCTGAGTCAGGGGTCTTCATAGGCACAGGATAGGGAGCAGAGTAGGCCATAGGTAATCTTGGAAAAGGCAACATTCGATTGGTAAAAAGACATTATTCAGAAAGAACCAATTGGGAGAGAGCAGGCACAAAGAGATGGAAGTTCTCACTTTGGGCCACAGATTTCAGGCTTTTTGGCTCAAAGGTAAGGTTTTGCCAGGGACTCACCCCAGTCTGCCTAGAATTTCTCTGCCTCCTGTCACTATCACAGGGATTCCATGTTCCTTCATTAAGACAATGATGCTAAAAGAACAAATAAAATTTTTTGGTTTTGGTATGTTGGGGCTTTTCATCACTAACATCTTTGCATAGTCTTGAATGGCCTTTTTTCAACCCCGCCAACATCTCTGTGTAGTCTTGAACTGCCTTTTTCCAACCCACACCGCCCCCCCACACCTGATAGAAGGTTTGATTTCTCAGTCAAATGGAATCTGCTTCCTTTGCATCCTATTAAAGAATGAACATAATTAGCCAATTAGGAGAGGATGAGACCAAATCACCTGGGATGAGGCAGCTTTAAAGTAATTACCTAATTCAAGACAAATATGTTTTCATCATTGTGATAGGCAGTATAATGCCCTCCCTCACACTCCCAAGATGGCTATGTCTTAATCACTGGAAGCTGTGAATATGATAGGTTACGTGGCAAAAGGGAATTCAGGTTGCTAACTGACTGCCCTTAAAATAGAGAGATTATCCTGGATTATCCATGGCTTTCCACTGTAATAATGAGGGTCCTTTTAAGTGGAAAACGGAGCTAGAAGAGAGTTAGCAGAAAATGTGCCTTGGACGATGGTCAGAATGCTGCATTGTGGGGACTCAGCTGCCTTATCTGGCTTAGAAGATGTAGGAAGGGTGTAAACCAAGGAATGTAGGTGGTCTCTACAAACTGGAAAAGGCTATGAAACAGATTCTCAGCTTAAGCCTTGAGAAGGAACACAACATTGACAACACCTTGATTTTACCCCGATAAGACTCATGTTAGATTTCTACCCCATAGAGCTCTAAAATAATACATTTGTGTTTCTGTTAAGCCACTGAGTTTGTGGAAATTTGTTATGGCAGTAATAGAAAACCAACACAAAAATTAACTGAGAGGCTTTGATATACTAAGGTGAGCACTAGGGATAGGAAGATTCAACGCAGTTAACTCAAGTGTTTCAGTGAATATTTCTCATTAGCGTTGCCAGATAAAATACAGGATGTCTAAATACATATAAATTTCAGATAATTAATTCTTTACTATAAGTATGTTTAATATTTGACACATACTAAAAATTATTCAATATATCTGAAATCAAATTTCAGTGAGTATCCTGTATTTTATTTGCTAAACCTAGCAACCCTATTTCTGATTCATATGTCTAGGAAGTTTCAGGAATTACCTCTGCTCAACAGAACTGCTCCCTGCTAAACATGCTGAAACCCTTTTCTTAGTTATGTTCCTACTATATTTTAGGTCTAATTTATCATTCACTGCCTGGCTTTCTTTATGATAATAGGGCCGCCTGGTTTCCTGGTCATGCTATTATTGTCATGAATTGCAAGTAGGGTCAGTGGATTTTTGCTAAACGTGACAGCACTATATTTATTTGGAGCCTCATATGCATTGTCTTTCTTGGATTTCATCCAATTTCCATCTCTCCCCTGCCAAAATACTATGCTGACTATCCAAGCACTACTTAGAAAGCAGTATTCAGGCTCTGACCTTGGGCATAAATGTGCTCCCCTTGCTTGTTTTAAATAATCTCATTTCCACAGCAGCTGTTGATTCTGCTTTGCTGAACTCTTCAGTAAATTGTGCAGTAATGCCATTAAATTAGAACAAATTAGCATGCCTTCTCCCACAGCACTTTCATCTGGCTGTTAACTTACATTTATGAAAATCATGACTCATGCATAGCTGCACATTTAATAGTCTAATATTTTCAAAAAGAGTTATATAGTTCCTTTCAATAGGTTTTTATATTGCCAGGGAATGGGTAAGAATAGAACATCTGTTTCTGTAAGTCTGCAAATATATTATGGTACATGCCCACTTATTTCAAATTGACAAGCTTTTATTCTCATAGTATAGTAGCTATAGATCAGATTAATCTGTTTCTCATTCAGCAGAATATAAAGAGAAAAGTAGGATGTTAATTCTAGATAAGATTTAGGGGTACAATTTTAAGTTGATGTTACAGTTACATCTTCCCCTTAATATATTTGGAGTTCGTTGCAGAAATAGTTTCTTCCAATGATAAGAGATTTTTAATATAGATTCTTCAGGTAGCCTTAACATATGCAATGAAATCATTTTACAAATATATGTGATTCCCAACCATAAACAAAGTCCATTTCTGTTCATTAAGTTTATGAAGTATACCAGTTTTCTTGCTTTTTTAGAATTTCAGAACAATTCCAAATAAAACTACACAAAATTTTCATTCAATACCAGTGTAATTTTTCACTATTTTGCCTATGTAATAAGTACCATTAGGCAATATAGTTATAACCCTTTTTATCTTTTCCTTTTGAGCAATACCAAAAGAAATGGTGGCCATTCTGATTTGATAAGATGTGTAAAACACAAATCTCCACAAACATACAACCATCAAATGTCACTTTACAGATAAAGAAACCAAGACCCTAAAAAGACAAAGAGTTTGCTTAAGGATTTGTGGTAGTTGATAAGGTTAAATAGAATACAAGATAAAAACATGAAGATTGTAAAGCAAGAGCAGAATCGCAAAACATTGAGAAACGAGGGTAAAAATTGCAATACCATAAAGATAAATATCTTGCTTGAAATTGCCCATGACTTGGGCACTGTATGTGTTCTTAAAGATAAATAACAAAAAAAGTTACTGTTTCTACATTTTAAACAACCAATTAAACTAATTGCTCAGGAAAAACACAAATATTATTTGTCTTAATACTACATATGAATTCCTTCTTGAGTTCCTTATAAAGAGTACACCACATAACAGATAAGCAAGACATCTTACAAACTCCAGACAAGAAGCAGGTCAAAAATCCAAGTCTGCTTTTTTTCCACCAGACTACTAAGCAACATTGTTGGGTTCTGATTCTTCTCAACAAACCTGTAGATACACTGTAATATCTTCCATTCCTTCTACCTTTCAGTGAGGTTGATATACGTGTTTTTTCTATGAAGGCCAATTCCCTCTGATCATAACAGAAGATAACATTTTACTATCTGTGCTTTTTATTTCTTATAATGTTTAACTAGAATGAAAGTTACAGGAGGATGTGTTCCAAATGTGTAGTATAACATAGACAAAGGTACATCATTTTTGACTAATGACTAAAAGGATATGGCCTAGCTTTAGTATAGATGAAGAGAGTGGGCCAATCTCAGTTCTCTGTATAGATCCATATGAAAAATCACTGCAGTTTGGCAAATGTGCTCATCAGGTTTGGTAAGCATAACAGTTCTAGAGGAAAATGAAGCTGGGACTGCTAATAACATGCAAACTTCTGTGAACTGGCTTTCCAGGGCTTACTTTCCCAAAGTAGCTCTGAAAAGATGGCTTGCAATTCCAGCCCGGCCCTGATTTCAGTGTACCATATGTCTAGTGGTGAGTTGAGTGCAGCTAGAAGACACTTCATTCCAATTTCAAATAAAATATTTATCTATCTACATTAACTCATTCAAAGAATCTTAAAGGCAAAAAATGAAACACTCCAAAGAACAGGATTCTTTTCAGGGTCAATTCACTAGTTGAAATTTTAAAAAATCAGCATCTTGTCTTACCTAGTGTTTTCTTTTGTTGTTTAATATAACTTTTCTAGGTCTGCTTTGTACCAATTAGAGCTCTGTTTACATTCATGCATAAAGTAAAAATAAGCAGTGCTCATTTTCACTCTTGAGGCATGAAGTTTCTGAATAGTCAAATATAGACTACATTTTATATTCCTAAGAACATCTCTTTTATTTGCCATATCAGAAGGACAGGTATTTTTTTAATATTCATAGGTTTTTATGTTCTTATTTTGAAAAAAGTCTTAAATATCCACAAATCAGAACAAATAATACAATCAAACCCCATGGATCTATTAGTCAGTGACAACAGGCTGCAACTCTAGGCCATTCGGGTTTCATCTATACCCTTACCTTCTACCTTCCCCCCTACACAATTACTGTAAAACAAACCCTAAAGATTCCTATTTCATTGTTTAATATTTGTATGTAAAGCTCTTAAAGGAAAGCACTCTTTCATTCAACACTACCACAATTCTGTTGTCACACTAAAACATTTCCTAGCAATTCCTTAGTACCATTAAATATCCTTGTAAACCCAACTATCACACCACTAGATAATCTCATAAACAGTTTTTACCAGTGCTTGTTTCCAGAACTTTAGACTTTAGTATAGTAACAACTCTATGAGTTAAATATGATTATTATTCTCCTGAGAAATGAAGAAAATGTGTCTTGAGATAGTAACACAAGACAGTTTGGTTCCAGGTGATGTGCTGTATGATCTGACATATTCTATTAATTTCCTCCTGTAAATATCATTTAAGGGCCTAATATACAGCAGGGAGAGTAAAGGGTCATTGGAGTATATCAGTGAATATAGTAGACAAAAATATCAGCCTCCTTAGAGCTCATATTATAATGAAATTAGATAGAAAATAAATTTAAAAATAATAAATAGGTAAATGCTCTCACTTGATAAAGGTAAAAGTGCTGTTGGAAAAAAAGAAAATAATATCACAGCTGACTGAGAATGATACGCGGTTCCAGGAAGGATCATTGCAATTTTAAATAGGTATTCAGGGTAGGCCTGATTGGAAAGGGCAAAGATTTTCAGGAGAGAGAAGTAATCATGCAAATATATGCCCATAGAGAGACAGATCCCAGGACCAGGGCCTCAATTGGGTAAGAGAGGGGGAAGAATGAATTCTAATATCAGCTAACCAATTGTTTCATTCCTGTGCCACTGGAGGTTTAAGCATGGAACTGTTGTACAAACCAACCAATGAGACCTGAGCATAAGCATGGTTAGAGTTTCAAATGAGGGTTTCCTCCAATGATTAAAGGACTCATACGATAAGAGACATTCTGAGGATGTCACTTCCTACTACAATGTCAAAAAGAGGATGCCCTCAAATACTGCTGGCAGAGCATAAGTTGCTGTAATTTTGCTGATGGAAAATTAAACAATACATTTGAAAGAACACTAGTAAAAGTACGTGCTAAATATTATAATGCCTGTAGCTAAATTTTGTCTATTGTCATGTGTCAGACATGGTGTAATGTGTCTTACATTTACCATCTTGTTTAATCTTTAAAACAACCCTACCCTATGAGTTAGATATGGTTATTATTCTCCTGAGAAATGAAGAAAATGTGTCTTGAGAAAGTAACATTATTTTCTCAGTTTTGCACAGGCAGGAAGCTAGAAGGGATTTTGGAATCCATACTTAAATATTTGATCTAAGAAAGTGTTAAAAATAGATACGAAATTATATGCATAAAGTTGTGTACCAAATGCTTATTATAATGTGAAACTTTGAGAGCAAAATCAAAATAGCATTGAGGACCTGTTCAACTAAATTTGGCTACTTGTGAATAGAGAGCTAGTTAAATACATTGCAATAGTTAAGATTCCTGAATAAAATATTGTATGGGGAAAAGACACCAGAGAAAGGATATTGTAAAACATCCATTTTTAGACATTGAGGAGAAGAAACATATCAGAGAAGTTGAAGCACAAGCAATCATTTTATGTGTCACACGAGAAGAGGGAAGGAGTAGTGAAGGTGGATTAAACAAAATGACCAATTTTTCAAGGAGACGGATTTGCTATTGCCTTTGAAAACTAGGAGACTATTGATGACCCTGAAGAGTGAAGATTTCAGTTGGTATCTAAAGACAGATTTCAAGACATAATAAAAAGAAGTTGAAGCTGTCATTTCAAGACGCATTATGGTAAAGAAAAGCAAGTAGAGAATAATAGATTTATCTTTGACTCTGGAGTGGACAGAGTATCTACAGAAATTTTTTTTTGAGGCATGGTTGTAGTCGTTCAGATAAGAATTGAACTAAGTGTGGTTCACACCAAGGCCTTAACTTGTTTTCTCCTTTAAAATCCAGCTTTTGCCTTCACCACACTAATAAAACTGTTCTGGATAAAAATGTTCCTTTTTATTTCTGTGCCTCAGATGTATTACATCATTTGAGCTATCTTTGTAGCCCAGGATATCATAACCATAGGGATCAAAAATTAAAAGCATAACTGAGGCTGAGGCTGAGACAGGAGACTTGCATGAACCTGGGAGGCGGAGGCTGCAGTGAGCCGAGATGGTGCCACTGCACTCCAGCCTGGGTGACAGAGCAAGACTCCATCTCAAAACAAAAACAAAAACAAAAACAAAACTATATAATAGGGTCTTACTATTCTTCTAAGAATTTCAGTCTGAAATTTCAGTCTGAAAAAGTTCCACTCTTTTCATGTAAACATTAGATTGCTAGATATATGTATGCATACTATGGCTAATAAATTCAACAGAAGGAGGCCCGCACTTATTTCATACAAACAATAATTTGGTGATGGTGCCTGTGATCTTATGAATTCTTTAGACCTCTGACAGTCATACCTGACAGATTTACGGCAAGGGAAATAACTATTTACCAAAGGATACATTTGCTTGTCTGACATGTTTGAGGAACCCTGCCTTTAATTACATAAGCAGATATTTATATCTTAACACCAATTATGACTTATTAATTCTGGCAGCAATAAAGCAACTAAGGACATACTGTCACTCCTAAATATGTCACTATGTGAAAAATTAACTCAATTCTAGCTAAGTTGCCATGCATTTTTAAATAGCAAAATAAATATGACTAAATAACACTCTGACTTCAATGGATTAAAATTAAGCAAATTTTTCAAGTAATATTTACTGGTACCCAGTTTATTAAACCACATCTATCAGTGAAAGCAGAGCCACTATTTTTAGCCTTTTAAACTTACTCAAATATAAGATACATTGCAGATGAGTATGAGCTAAAACTAGAGAAGCTCTAAAAAATGAAACAAATATTTTGCAAGGATATAGTTAATATTTACCACCTGATAGTTAAAATAATTACTTTGTTTTGTGAAATCTAGTATCTTAAATGAAAATAGAGGACATAGAAAAGTATAGTCTCTCAATTTATTTTGAAGAAAAAATTCTTAATTAATTTATACAATTCAATAGTCCTTGTTTATTTCTGAAACCAGACTTATCAAGATTTACAAAAGATGTATCTTCTGATGATCAATGTATTACATTTTTGTGACTTATTAATCAAATGGTGGTGATGAATGTTTTTACATTAACAGTATTGTGAGGGCACCCCAAAATTATTATATAGATATTAGGGTAATTCTATCAAGCCATAACTTTGCAGTGATCATCAGATTTAATCAACCTATAGAGTTTATTTGGTTGATATATTGATGTCCAGTTTCTCTCTCAGTAATTTGTAATAAAATGTGCCTGGGGACAGAACATTGTAACAGTTATATGATAACTGTTTAATCAGCGGGAGTTTAATTAGGTTAGCAGCTGTATTCTAAAAGCATCCACAGAATGCTTTTTCCTGAGGCACATGAGCCTAGAAACCAGCACTTCCACTGGAGTTTATACTTTGCTGTCCTGTCATCTCTAGCTGATGCACAGCTTTAACCATGCACCACAAATGGCACCTATTACTTGAGTCATTCTCAGTCATAAACTTTTCCTAAAACATGAAGACTCTCTGTTTGACTCTGCCTGTCAGGATACTAGGAGAAACACACAGAATTCATTAACAATACTGATGAAACTATATAATATTTTTCATGTAATGGCACTATGGAATTCCTTACATTGTCTTCACTAGGTCTTTGACCCTGCTTTACTCTCCTAGAATACCTTCACATGTGAAGCATCTTGTAATACATTTTGAAACACTGTCTATACATAAAACTATAAAAACATGGCAGGTGGAGGTAAGAGTCCTCTTTTCTGTATACATGCAGAGAAGTTACAGGTAAAATATAACACCTAAGATTTAGTACATGTCATAGTTCAAACAAAAAGAAAATTATCTGCGTGTCTAAAGTGAAGAAAGACAGAATGATAAATTTGAAAGCTGGAGCTATGTTATTAGGTGCACAGACATTTAAGACTATTATATCTTCCTATTGAATTAACCCTTTTACCATTGTGAACTATCTTTGTTTTAGTCTAGCTTAAAATCTACTTTGTCTAATATTTAAGTAGTGACATCACTTTCTTTTATTTAGGCTTGCATGGTATATTTTGTTTGATGGTTTCACTTTCAATGTATCTTTCAATATATTTATATTTAAAATATATCTTTAAAAATATCATCTACTTTGGGAGGCCAAGGCGGGTAGATCACAAGGTCAGGAGTTCAAGACCAGCCTGGCCAACATGGTGAAGCCCCATCTCTACTAAAAGTACAAAAATCAGCTGGGTGTGGTAGCATGCTTCTGTAATCCCAGCTACTCGGGAGGCTGAGGTAGGGGAATCGCTTGAACCCAGGAGGTGGATGTTGCAGTGAGCCAAGATGGCATCACTGCACTCCAGCCTGGATGACAAGAGACAGACTTTGTCTCAAACGAACAAAACAAACAAACAAACAAAAACAAAAAAAAACCCACATGTAATAGGGTCTTACTATTCTTCTGAGAATTTCAGTATGAAAATATTTTGTTATTTTAGTATATACTCTGTACTCATTGTCATTATTGATTCAATTGAGTTTAAGTCTACTGTCTTCTTTGTTCTTAGTCCAATCGTTCTTTATTTTCTTTATTCCCCTTTCCTACCTTCTTTTGGATTATTGAAGTGTTTCCTTTTATATTCCATTTAATATCCTCTCTTAGCTCTTTTTTATAGCTTTTATACTATTATTTTAGTGATTAGGTATTGGTGACTTATTAGAGCCTGACTCAAATTAGAATATTATCACTTTCCTTAAAATAAATCTTACCACCATTTAACTTTAGATATCCCTTTGCCCTTTGTTCTGTTGTTATATCTATCTACCTTCACATTTTATAAAACCACAGGCATAACTTTTAACACAGAAATTAATGTTTCTTTAAGTAGTTGCTGTTTTTTCTTATTTTCTCATATATGTGCCCTTTTCAGCATCCCTGATTTATGTCTGAAGTTCTGTATTTTCATTTGGAATCATTTTTCTTCCACCTAGAGAATATATTCTTATAGTGCAATTGTAATGGAAACAAATTCTCTCAGTTTGTGTTTATCTGAAAAGAAAAGGCTTCCTTTTGCCTTTATTTTTGGAAGATATTTTACTTAGTGATGAACTCTAGGTTGACCATTTTTCCAAGACTGGTAAGCTATATGCTAATTTGCATTGTTTGTGTGCAAAGGAAGCTGAAAGTTTTATTGTTGCCCTTTTGATGCTATCACGTTTCCAAACCCCCACTACAGAGGGTTTAGAATTTTTTCTTTGTCTTTAATTTTCAACAGTTTGACTAATATACACATAAATGTATTTTCTTTATTTTTATCCTGCCAATCTGTATGTTGCATTTATCATCATTTTAGGAAAAGTCATGCCACTGATTTCTTTAATATTTTCTCTGTCCCATTTTCTCTCCATTTTGCTGTCACTACAATTACACAGAACACTCTGAAACACTCTAGAAGACAAATAATAACTACTAATTTTTATTTATCTCTAAAATAAGTTATATTTCTTACATTGTGTAGTATCTTACAACATAACATAGATGAGAGGACAGTTCTATAAATAAAACATATCACCTAGGTAGTACTATGTATTTTCAGATTTTCAAACCAACACTTGTTAAATCTGTTGGAAATAATATTATTACAAAGCAATACTTTTAGAAGTACAAACTTACTGTACAATTCTTTTATAGACTGATACAAAGTAGATGTTTTATTGCCTAATTTTGTTAAATCTAGTGCAAATAATCTCTGTATAATTGTGAAATAATTCATTTTCTGTTTGCTATTTGTTTTCTCTACATCGCACAAGCCTGACCTCTGTATCAGGGATTGCAACTCTACTCTCCAGTTTCCAAATAGTTAAATGAGGCCACCATCATCTGTGACTCTATAGTGAGTTCATTAATTAGCTGTTCTAAAATCCCTATTTTTATAATGTTTCTCTTTCCCAATCCTATTATCCTCAAAACCCTATCCCACCACCAAGGTCTGTATGTAGGAAAAAACAAGCTCTCCCCAATACGGTGTAAGTAATAAGCTCTCTCCACTATGGAGTAAATAAGCAGTTCTTGCATTTTTTGGTCTTGGAAACTGATTACACTCTTAAAAATTTTTGAGTATGTCAAAGAGCTTTTGTTTATGTGGGTTAAATCTATTTATGGTTAAATCTATTGACACACGTTAGAAATCAAAGCTGAAGATGAGTTAAAATATTTATTAGGCTATTTAAAAATAGAAATAATAAACCTATTGCAGGTTAACATAAGTACACTTCTATGAAAAATAAGTATGTTAGAAGAAAAGGTGAAAAGAGTATCACTGTTGTACATTTTAGCAAATCCCTTTAATGTCTAACTTCACAGAAGAACGCTTCTGCACACAATCTGTTATGAAATGGTACATCTTATTCTCTTAAAAATTCCCTCAAGGGAATGGGAATTTTAAAAGGCAGATAGCGTCTTAGCGTTATTATGAAAATTATTCTGATTTGTAGATCCCAGAAAAGGTTTCACTGACCCTTCAGAGGTCCCCATGCCATAGTTTGAGAACTGCTGATGTAGATATTAAGATTTAGCATGAGTGGAAAGTATTGAATTAAATACACAGTCCAATGCCCTCATTTAAAAAGAAAAAAGCTGAGAAATTCTTACAGGCTTTCCCAGCTACTTGGTGACAGAAGCAGAACGATGACCCAGATCTTTCCCCTTAAGCATTTTTTAGAGGAAGTAAACCAAATATTCTTGGTAATGAGGATTAAAGTAAATTAGACAGTGGCATAGAACATTAATGATGGAACCTCAGACATCTGTTGACGGGTTTGGAGGTATTTTAGGAGAATAGGCCTTTCAGCTTCTCCCAAATCAAACCAATTAGAGGATTCCACATTTTGTCTGTGTCAAATCTACCTCCAATAGCATTCTGCCTCATCTTCTATTGTGATACAGGCACAAAGACATTCTAGGAGAAAATAATAACAATGAAAACAACAAAAAGTCTCTTCATTGTCTATTACTAGAGATATAAAAAAGTCAAATAGGGACATGGAATTCTTCCTTACTGGTTGTGACCCATTGCTGAAGATACTTAGCTTGGTCAGCTGTGTTTTCTGCAGCCCCGGATCATCTGAAGAGGTTTTGGTTGTCCTTCAGTGCCTCAAGAGACTGTGGACTATTTCACCAACGGTGCTTCAGGTTATTAAGGATATGGCTTAGTGATACCATCATAACAAGACAGGGCACAGCACCATCACTGATGGGCATACATGTTAAGATGCAGCTCCCTTGTCGTGTTACATGATAAGAGACCAGTAGAGTTATGCATTCAGGAGTCGGGCTGCTGGAGTAAAAATCTCAAGTCTGCCTTTCACAAATTAAATGATTAGAGAAACTTCAAATAGTAACCTTAGACTACATACTGGAAATTAAAATAAATAACAATCAATGGGAGGGGATTTAATAAGCTAAGTAACATAGGCATATTTTTTAGAGAAACCAGAGTAATATAGTAATATACTTTGGGAAAATGTGTTTAAAATGGACACAAACATGTTTGTATGATATAATTATGATTCTTTTACTGTCAGATATCTTGCCATTTTATACTTAAGCTATGCTAGGTTCTTCTTGATATTCTTAACAGTGCTTTGCAATTCCTTTAAGTGCCATAATTTAAGATGAAAACTTATTCTGAAACTTAATAATTACTTGTTTGTTAAGCATTTTCCACAGAGAAAATTACCAGTTTAAGGCTTTCATTTAAAATATATGATACTAGAAATATAACATTATTTTGATAATAAACTAGATTTTGCTTCTTTAATAAATATGATTTTCCTTAAGTGTGTGTGTTATGTGGACATATACATTACTATGTATTAACTATATATAGAAATGTATATATGAAATATACATTATATAAATATATAAATAATATATATTCACTATATATTTGTAAAGAAAGTTTTCAATATATATTTATATATTTATATAGTAAAAAATATGTAGTGAAAATTTACTAGTTCTGAAAATTAGGATATGTTTTTTCATAAATGAATGCAAAGGAACAATAACAGCAGAATATGTGGCTTCGGAGGACCTGTTTTTGTTCTGTAATGTTTCAGCTTACTGAATTTTTCATGAACTCTTTACATTGAGTATTAAATCTCAAAGCATTTTAAAATTTTCTCCAAAAATCAAATTTTGTTACTTTTCATTTTTTAGGGAAGTTATCATTTATCTTCTGATTGTTTCACCCTTTCCTACCAGTAGTAAAATGAATATAAGATAAAAACAGGCAATGTATGGCAAAAGAATTCCAAAGGGTCAACTAACAGACGAAAAATATTTCATAAGCATATGTTTTCCAGAGAAATGCAAATGTAATCCATCATTACATGCCATTTTACTTCTGTCACATTGGCAAAAATGGAGAACACTGACAATCAAATATGTAGCACATTATGTGGAGAAAAGATAACTCTAATACTTAATTATTGGAATTTCAATCAATAAAATAGCTAGTAAACATGCATATTTTTACAACTTAATGATAGAAGAATTCTGCTATTGATTATTCATCTCAAAGTAGCCATTGTGCATGTGCACAAGGAGACATGTAAACTAATGTTCATTGTAACAGTGTTCAGAAGAGAATAATTTGTAAACCTAAACCCTTAGTAAAGAAAGAAGAGATATATGTCATAATATACCTTTATATGACATATAACTTATAATAGGTAGAATATGCTTATCATCATGGTATGTTATGTACCAAATACTAGGATGAATTGAAGCTCTATAACAACCTGGTTAAATATACTTACGGTTAATTACATGAAGCTATATATTAAAGTGGCCGTATCTTCAAAACAATGTTAAAAAAAAGCAAGCTGCATAAAATATGTAATATGCTGAAATATATCAATATGTACTAAAAGTCTATTAAAATACAGATAAAATAATGCAATTCTATTCATAATAGCTGTTAATTCCTTTTTGTTTTTCAAATTATTTATTATTCTTATTGTCTGTATTTAGGACACACAACATGATGTTTTGTTATACAGGTATATAATAAATGCTTACTTCAGGTAAACAAATTAACATCTCCTTCATTTTCTATAGTTCCTTTTTTTGTCAAAGAGTGCCTCAAATCTACTCTGTTAGCAAATTTTCAATATACAATACAGTATTTTTAGCTATAATCTTCTATTGTATTGACTTTATATCTTTAGACTTATTCATATTACATTGACTTTATATCTTTAGACTTATTCATATTACATTGACTTTATATCTTTAGACTTATTCATAATACATAACTGCTAGTTTGTGCCCTTTGACCTTTGTCTTCCTGTTTTCTCCCCATTCCCACACTATTATTTTATTGATATTTGTATTTGTACACATGTGTAGGTAATATGGTTTGACTGTGTCCTCTCCCAAATCTCATCTTATAGTTTCCATAATCCCCACATGTCATGGGAGGAAGCCAGTGGGAGGTAATTGAGTCACAGGGGGGATTATCCCCATACTGCTGTTCTTGTGATAGTCAGTGAGTTCTCACGAGATTTGATGGTTTTATAAGGGGCTTTTTCCTCTTTGCTCAGCTCTTCTCCTTCCTGCCATCATATGAAAAAGAGTTTGTTTCCCCTTCTGCCATGTTTGTAAATTTCCTGAGACCTCCCCAGCCATGCAGAATTATGAATCAATTAAATCTCCTTCTTTTATAAATTACCCGGTTTTGGGCAGTTCTTTTTAACAGCATGAGAATGGACTAACACAGTGGGGTACATGTGTTATTTTGTTACATGCATAGAATGTGTAATGATCAAGTCAGAATATTTAGGGTATCCACTGCCCTGAGTATTTATTATTTTTATGTGTTGGGAACATTTCAAGTCATCCTTTCCAGCTATTTTAAAATATAAAATACGTTGTCATTAACTATAGTCACTGCACTCTGCTACAGAATATTAGCACTCATTTCTTCTATCGAACAGTTTGCATCCATTAACTAACATCCATTCATCACCCCACTGCTACCCACACAGCTTCCCTGTCTTTGGTATCTATCATTCCATACTGTATCTTCATGAGATCCAACTTTTAAGCTCCCCCATATGAGTGAGAATATGTGCTATTTGTCTTTTGGTGCCCGTATGATTTTGCTTAACATAATGACCTCCAGTTCCCCCATGTTGCAGCAAATGACATAATTTTTTTCATTTTTATGGGCTGAATTGTATTCCATTTTGTGGAGGTACCACATTTTATTTATCCATTCATGCACTAAGGGATACCTAGGTTGATTCTACATCATTGTAAATAGTGTTGCAATAAACATGGCAGGGGATGGGGAAGTATCCCTTTGATATACTGATTTCCTTTCCTTTGGATTAATAGTGAGATTGTTTGATCTGTATGATTGGCAGAGCACTCATGAGGCCAATTTTGAGCTCCAGAAGAGGTGTGCATTAGAGGGATTGGGTCCCAGTAGCACCAGATTCCTAGTTTCTATAAAAAGATTGAGTGAGTGTTAGAGGAGGAAGAGCAACATCTAGGTAAGAACAGTCCAAGGCCACTGCACAGTTCGAGTACCACATGCCGTTGACATCCAGCACAAATCGGCAGTGGGTTGTCCCTAGAATAGCCACAATACTCAAGTAACCTCAGCAGACAAATCCTCCATTGAGAAATGAGCAGAAATTTGGCCAAATGGGACAGTACTCAACCTAATTTGGCTTATCACAACTACCTGTAGTAATTGTTAAAAAGGGGACGATGACCTCTTTCTCAGCAAAGCTGGACTTTGGCGTGGAATACTGAATAACAAATATTCAGAGAAAACTGTCTTTAGATTTCTAATGCATTATTCATTAGAAGTATAGTCGATAAAAGCAAAACAGTTTCACTGACAAAATAGAAACATAATAGAGCTGGGTTTTTTTTTCTTTTTTAAAAACTATGGAACCAGTGATGACTTTTATTCATTTTAAATTTTTATTGTATATATTTAAGGTGCACGACATGATGCTCTGATACACACATATATGGTGAAATTATTACTACAGTCAAGCAATTTAATATATCCATCATCTGACATAGTTGCCTTTTTATATATGTGTGTTAAGAGCACCGGAAATCTGGTCCCTTAGCAAATTTCCAGTATATAATACAAATATTAACTATAGACCTTATGCTGTACATTAAATCTTTAGACTTACTCATCCTTTATAACTACAACAACTTTGTACCCTTTGACATACATTGCTCTATTTCCCATTCACCTTTGGTAACTACTGTTCTATTCTGTTTCCATGAATTTAGCTTTTTTGTTTTGTTTGCTTAGATTCCATATATAAGTGAAATCATGTAGTAATTGTCTTTCTGTATTTGGCTTATTTTGCATAATGTTCTCAATGTTAATCCACATTGTTGCAAATGGCAGGATCTCCTCAATTTTTAAGACTGAATAATATTGCATCCTATATCCTATATATGACAATTTCCTTATCGATTCATTCATCAATAAACACTTAGAAGTTCCCATATCTTGGCTATTGCGAATAATGCTGCAATGAACATGAGGGAGCAGATATCTCTGTGAGATGCAATTTTATTTCCATTGGATATACACTCAGAAGGATTCCTGGGTCACATGGTAGTTCTGTTTTTAATTTTTTTGAAGAGCCTCCATATTATTTCCCATAATGGCTGCACCAATTTACATTCCTATTAACAATGTACAAGGGTTCCCTTTTCTTGCCAATAGTTGTTTTCTCTTGTCTTTTTGATAATAGCCATCCTAACAGTAGTGAGGTGGTATCTCAATGTGGTTTTGACTGGGATTTCCCTGATGATTAGTGATGTTAAGCACCTTTCATATACCTGTTGGCTATTTTTGTCTCTTCTTTGAAGAAATACTTATTCAAGTCCTTTGCCCGCTTATTTATTTATTTATCTACTTTTTATTTTTTGAGACAGAGTCTTTGTTGCCTAGGCTGGAGTACAGTAGCGCGATCTCACTGCAACCTCCGCCTCCCAGGTTCAAGCGATTCTCCTGCCTCAGCCTCCCAAGTAGCTGGGATTACAGGAGCACACCACCACTCCCAGCTCATTTTTTGTATTTTAGTAGAGATGGAGTTTCACCCCTTATTGGCCAGGCTGATCTCCAACTCCTGACCTCAAGTGATCCACCCACCTCGGCCTCCCAAAGTGTTGGGATTACAGGCGTGAGCCACGGCGCCCGGCCCTTTGTCCACTTTTTAATTGGTTTGTTTGATTTTTGCTCTTGGATAGTGTGAGCCTCTTATATTTTGGATATTAAGTGCTTATTATATATGTGGTTCACTAATATTTTCTTCCAATCTATAGGCTGTCTTTTCACTCTGTTGTTTTCTTCGCTGTGCGGAATCATTTGTTTAATGTAGCTCCAGCCCCACTGTTTTATTTTTGCCTTTGTTACCTGAGCCATTGGTGAGATATCCAAAAAATGTCCAAGGGCAATGTCAAGGAGCTTTTACCCTATGTTTTCTCCTAGGAGTTTTACAGTTTCACTCCTTACTCTTAGGTCTTTGATCCGTTTTGATTTGAGTTTTATGTATGAGGTAAGATAAACATCTAATTTCAGTTTTGAGTATTCAGATTTTCCAGCACCTTTTATTGAAGATTATCCTTTCCCCACTGTATTCTCTTGCTGCCCTTGATAGAAATCAGTTGATCTTGGGCCGGGCGCTGTGGCTTACGCCTGTAATCCCAGCACTTTGAGAGGCCGAGGCGGGCGGATCACGAGGTCAGGAGATCGAGACCATTCTGGCTAACACGGTGAAACCCGGTCTCTACTAAAAATACAAAAAATGAGCCGGGCGCCACGGCAGGTGCCTATAGTCCCAGCTATAGAGGCTGAGGCAGGAGAATGGCGTGAATCCAGGAGGCGGAGCTTGCAGTGAGCCGAGATAGCGCCACTGCACTCCGGCCTGGGCGAAAGAGTGAGATTCTGTCTCAAAAAAAAAAAAAAAAAAAAAAAAAAAGAAAAGAAATTAGTTGATCACAAATGCTTGAGTCTATTTTTAGGCTCTCTATTCTGTTACAGTGGTCTACCTGTACGTTTTTATGCCAGTACCACACTGTTTTTGTAATATTATTTGAAATCGGGTAGTGGAATGCCTCCAGCTTTATTTTTCTTTCTCAAGATTGCTGTGGTCATTTGGAGTCTTTTGTGATCTAAAAAGCAGCTTAAGAGTAGTAAACAGATTTTGAAAATGATATAAAGGTAATCAGGCCTACTGAATCTTTAGATGGAATCGAATTGAAACAGTCTCCTATAACACTTTGATAATTTGCAGAAGAATTTTGCCTTTAGAGGGTTCTAGCAAACCTATTCTCAGTTCACTCAAATTGTCAAGATCTTCTGAAGTTATTCAAGACTAACTTTCTATTTTGGCTATATTCCAAAATCAACTTGAGGTGTAGGAGCAGAGTGTATTTGCGAAGGAGTAGGAGCAACAGAGTCGAAGTGAGAGGGAGAAGCACATACGACTTGGAGGAATTCTGGACTTCCTTCCTTTAGGTGTTCTCTGATATACCCTTAGCCCATTTCCAATTTTCAAGCAAGCCTCTAAATTAATCCTTACAGCTTGTTACAGGTTCAACGAGGACGCAAACTCTTCACTACCAAAGAGAGCTATAATCTATCTATTTACGCATTTTTTCTCTCATTTTCTGGGTTTCTGACAGCTTAACTTGACTGAACTCATGAATAAGGGCACCAAGCTGATTACCTTCATTCCCTGCCACAGAACAATTGCCTGAGAAGTTTTGTGGAAAAATGAATGCAAATTCCACGAGGAAGGAAGTTCATACTCAGAAAGCTCTTTTTAAACTCATTAAATCCATGGCTTTTGGAAAGGGATCAAGGAGAGAAGCTATAACCGAAAAAAATCAAGAAAGCATTCAATGTAATCTGCTTTCCATAATAAGGTTTTTTTAACTATGTATATTCATCAATGAAATAAAATTAGATAAGCCTTGAAGAAGTGTACTAGCAATAACTATTGTACTAAAATTATAAGGTGTAGAAAATGAAGAAAGTAAGAGACAGAATGATAGAAAGAGAAAGAGGGAGGGAGGGAAAGAAGGAAGAGGAAAATAAAGTTAAAATGAATTTGACAGAATAGCTACATATATATTTAAATACAAACTATGTAATGTAATAGAACATGCCAAATACACAAAGCAAAAAAGGAATGAGAAGTCTTACGGGGCCATAATTTTGCATGAATAACTTCAACTTTTGTGGCAAAGCAGGGCAGAGACAGGAAATACAGGGAGAAGCACTTTAAAATTTCAGAAGAATTTAATGCATAAGAGGTTTCTTTCAGATTACAAAAGGTCCAAAGTCCAAGAGGTGGCAAGGCCATTTATAAAGACTTTATCCTGCACAATAAATAAAAAAAGGAAAGGAAAGGTAAAAGGAAGCAAAGAAATAAGGAAAGGAAGAAAATAAAGGAGAAAGAAAGGAGAGAAAGGAAACAAAGAAATAAAGAGTGAGAGAGAAGAAAGGAAGAAGAAAGAAAGAGAAAGAAAGAGTAAGAAAGATGAAAGACTAAAAAGGAAAAAGAAAGGGAGGAAGGAAGGAAGGGAGGGAGGGAAAAGAAAGAAGAAAGAAAGAAAGAAAGAGAAAAGAGAAAGAGAGAGAGAGACAGAAACATAAGAGAGGACTTTCTTCAGCTATATGCAAAATGTGGAGTGTAGCTGATCACAACATGTCCAGTTAGCCACAGTTTTTTCATTCCAAGTGTCAACTGTTTTATGTATAAAGAACCATAATAGAACATATAAATAAAATATATCCATCTGTGCATGTCTGCAGTACATGGAAAGTATGTCGTGTTGTTAAAATTTCTTCATAATTATGGATTTTGAGAGCCACTAGATGTCAGCATCTGATAATTCTATGAAAAACACACATGCTGGTTTTTTATTTCTGCGACAGACTTTCTGTTCAGCCATTTTCTTCATCTAAATGAAAGTGAACCAGAAATTCTATACCTTTTAAAATACTCATATCACTTGTTAAGAAGATAAACAATTAATTTGATGTTACTATTTTTACAATTATGAGTTTTATGATATGTTAAGTAGAGATATGAATAAAAATATCAGCTTCTGTGTGTTTGTGTATATGCATATATATACACATATATACATATACATGCATATATGCATGTACATGTATACCCACATGTGTAATGTGCATTGCCACTATACAAGAAGAAACTGCTTAAAACATTTTTTACCTCCTTAAGCCCTCAACAAGTGTTTCCTTTCTTCTTTCAAGAGAGCATTTCATCTGCCACATCACAGGAAATAATGAAGACATCTGAAGTTCTCTTTCTTGTTTTTATTCTATTGCAGATTTCATCCTTTCTACCTTTAGTGTGGATATTTATGGATACAGTATCTCCACACCTCTGCAGATCTGTTTCCTTGAGGGATAAAATGGTATCTTGTCCATC
Source organism: Pongo pygmaeus (assembly GCF_028885625.2). Taxonomy (NCBI): domain Eukaryota; kingdom Metazoa; phylum Chordata; class Mammalia; order Primates; family Hominidae; genus Pongo; species Pongo pygmaeus. The sequence goes on from NC_072376.2 coordinate 188,892,249, forward strand.
ATATGTCCTGGGTAAAATCAGTGACTTTGTGAATGAATTAACACATGAGTTACTTAACTCATCGTAGGGAAATAATTTTTAAAGCAAGTTGTATCTCTTGAGCCAGACCATGAGTTTTGAAGAAGTCATTCTGGAGAATGCATATCATTAAATTTCCTTAGACTACAGATATTAAGTGTCTTCAAATAATAACTAGGAAATTGCTGTTTGCCTTTCTCCTAATATCACTTTTTCTCGGCACCTAATTTTGTAGAGGAGGGCAGCCAGAGAAAGAGAGAGAGGGAGAGTCTGTCTTCATTCCAACTGTGATGGCAGATACAATCAAGTGACATCTACCAAAGCCCTTTGCTGCAGTTGACAATGGAATATTTTGCAAAGGCTATGTATGTGTAGGGGGCACAGATGGTGGACCTGGGGAACATTAACACAAAGGTCCTAAAGACTGGTTATGCAATGGTTTTCTGTTGTGAACTCGCCAGAGTTTGGCTGCATTTATCCTTCAAGTCTTAGCTGTGAGATCCTTCTTTCAATCCCAATTCTAAAACAAGGTCTCTCCTTTTCTCTGGGAAATTGTGGCTACAGACTGAGACTGTAAAATCCGTTCACTTAACAAAAATCTATTCATCCCAACTCTCTGTGAGGCACTGTATTAGGTTCTGTGGGGGGATACAAAGATATATTCAAAACAGTCCCTATTCCAAGAGTTTGAAATGAATCATCTAAAAAAATTACAATCCTTTATAATCTTAATACTCCATAAGTGATTGGTACTTCAAACCCATATAGCACAATTAGTCAGAGGACATTGAATCATCTTACCAAAAAATTCTCATTGATGCATTTAACACACAAAAAAATCAAATCTTAGCAGTTGACTTTTTTTAGTTGAAGCAATTGAAATACTTAGAAGAAATTGTTTGCTTCAGGCTATGAAGTGAGCTGAGATTATATAACCATCTTCACTAGTATGCTGCTGGTATTTAGTTCTAATGCCTGTAAAATCTTGATTGAAAACAATTTATTAAGCAATAGGTACAACAGCAAACATGAATTCATGAGTATGTCTTCATTCAGTAGCACTGTTAATACAACAATGCTGCAAGATGGCTCCTGGACACCAAATATTTAGTGGAAGAGACTTTATTTCAGCTATCTCAGAAGAATACGTCAGAGGAATTTCTCTTTTTACTTCAAATCTATTAAATTGAAGGTTTTTCCCATTTTTACCTATTTCCTCTCTATCTATTCACTCTTTAGTAAATACGCTAAAAGAATGATGAGGCAAGAGATCAGGTGTGTCCATGTGCACCTGGAAACATTTTCTCTCTCTTGCTGGTGAAGGGAGTGCTGGCAGAAGCAGACCTGTCACTCAGGCAGAGGGAACAGATGGAGTGAGAAAATTTCTACATACAGGCAGCCCTGAGGGGCTGTGTGGAGAACATACACAACAGGCATTTCATTTTCAATCTGCCTTCGCACTGTATTTATGATTTTGTGAAAATGTCTGGTTTCTTAACTGAATGTTGCATTGAATTGCCTCACAAACTTTTATCTTAATCAAACAATAGCTTTTCAGGTAGCCTAAAAAACAAATCACAGACTTCCTGGGGTTGTGCATGAAAGGCTGAAAGCAGAATTTTGTAGTTTAAATTTTAAGTTTTATGTATGTATATTTTTGAACACAGTATTGAGAAGATGTTGGATATGTGTGATTACTGGTAATATAATGAAAAGTGTATTATATATGTGTATATACATATATACCTTTTATTTAATAAAATCTAGATGAAATGCTGTTAAAAAGTGAGCAAAATTAAACTGTAGAAAAATGCTAGCTATAAATTTAAGGACAAGTAACAAACCAATCAGTTACTGAGCTGGAATGATAAATTACATTGAACAGGGACTGACTTGAAGACAGTAAAGCCTGTGACACTATTCATTTTACCTGTGTCCTTTAAAAACTCTCAGACAATTGAAAGAAATGGTATTTACAGAAGAAAATAAATTACTTGTCATTGTAGGAAAAAAAAGCTTTGACATGTATAGATAATAAGATTTCTTAGAGTTGCTTATCCTTTTACAATAATAATATTTCAATATACCATTTTAAATGTCTCACTAACCTTCAATTTCATAGCTCCTAGAGGACCCACAAAGATCTAGGGACTGAAAATTCAGGGGAATAAGCCAATCAATTTACCAAATGTAGTGAGTGATTACTGTGTTTGTATCTAAATGAGCTTTCCCAGAGAGTAAAATAAATAAATAAGTCAAAAAATTATTTCCAAAGCCACTAGATTGCATCTTTATAATTTACACTTAATGATCAATATCTTCTGTCTAAAAGGAATTGTAGGAAATGAGATATAGAAGGGAAAGGAAGAAATGACATCTGTCTTATTTGGTGCTATTTTCTTCCTCTTCACTTTTTGCCAGGTAATTGTCTAAGCTGTGGCTGGGACAGTAAAGGAAGAATGAAGGAATAGTTCTGTAGTGGGTTAAATAGTGACTCCTGCAATGGACTGAATTGTGTCACCACAAAATTCATATGTTATAGCCCTAACCTTAATCACATACAAGGGACTGTATTGGAGATGTGGCCTTTAAGAATGTGATTAAGGTTAAATGAAATCGTAAGGGTGCAGCCCTCATAGATCCTATGGAATTAATGTCTTCATAAGAAGAGGAAGAGATACCAGTGCACCCTCCCTGCCACAAAAGAATGCAGCAAGAAGACAGTCATTTGCATAGGCAGGAAGAGAACCCTTACCGTAACACAGACATGCTGGCATCCTGATCTCAACTTCCAGCCCCTACAACTATGAGAAAATAAATATGTGTGGTTTGTTAGCCACCCATTCTGCGCTATTTTGTTATGGCAGCAGGAGAAGACTAATACATTCCCCAAAATATATGTCCACCCAGAAGCTGTGAATGTGGTCTCATTTGGAAAGATGTTCTTGGCAGATGTAACAGTTAAGGATTTCAAGAGGATATTATCCTGGATAACAGTGGGCCATAATCAAATGGCAAATGTCCTTATAAAAGAAGAGAAGGCAAGAAGACACAGAGGAGAAGGTAATATGAAGATGGAGACAGAGGTTGGGGTGATACATCTATAAGCCAGGGAACACTAAGAAATGCTGGCACCAGAAGCTAGAAGAAGGCATTAAATGAACTCTCCCTCAGAATCTCCAAAATAAACCAATCCTGTTGATCCTTTGCCTTGAAACTTCTTGCTTCTGGAACTATGAAAGCATAATTTTCTATTGTTTTAAGCTACCAAATTTGGACAACTTGTTACATCAATATTAACAAGCTAATATAAGTGCTCATTTACAACCAATCCATCAGCTAGGCATTACTGAGCACATTTCCTAACAAAAGGTTTGTTTGTATACAATACCAAGAGGCAATGAAGAAAGGTTCCAGGTGTGTTTTGTTTTGTTTTACACTCAATTACCATCTTCAGATATCTGGCTCCAACAAATACTGATCTACCTCTGCCACCACAGTTGGCTTTTCCTAGGTCATATAAATGAAAACATACAGTATGTCATCTTTTCTGACTAGTTTCTTTCATTTATATAATGCTTTTGAGAGTCATCCATGTTTTTGCACATTTTAGAAGTTTGTTCTTTATATTGCTATGTAGGGTTCCATTAAATGAGGTATCCAAGTTAATTTCTGTGTTCACTGATGAACGGGCATTTTGGTGGTGTCAAACTTTGGGCCATAATGCATAAGTCACTATGAACATTCAGGTTTATTGATTTGTGTGTAAATGTGCTTTCATTTTTTCTTGGGTATATATCCAGGAGTGGAATTGGTGGGTCATATGGTAACTCTATGGTTAATTTTTTGAGGAACTGACAGTCTTCTTTCCAAAGTCCCTGCACTATTTTACATTCCTGTCTACAGTGTGCGAGGGTTCCAATTTCTCACATCCTCATCAATACTTGTTGTTATCCATCTTCCTGATTATAGCTATCCTGGTGTATGTGAATTGCCAGCTCACTGCAGTTTCAATTTGCAATTCCCTAATGACTAATAATGTAGAGCATGTTTTCATAAGTTAGAGTCCATTTACATATTTTTGGTGACCTGTTTATTAATATACATTTTGCCCATAATTTTATTGAGTTGTTTGTCTTCTGACAGATGAGTTATGGGTTGTGTTTTGGATACTAGTCTTATTTTTCTTTTATTGTTGTGGCTTATGAAAAAAAGTTTTATTTTGATGTAGTCCAATTTATTAATTTTATCTTTTATGCTAATTTTTATGTTTTATTTAAGAAATGTTGTACTAACCCAAGGTCACAAAGGTTTATTTTCTGTTCCTTTCTACATCTTTCATAGATTTAGTTTCAACATTTACATGCATGATGTTAATTTTAGGTTATGCGTGAGGTAAGGGTCAAGGTTCATTTCTTATATAGGGATAGACAATTGTTACAGAACCATTTGTTCAGATGATTATTCTTTCCTCATTGAATTACATTAGTACCTTTGTAAAAAAATCAGTTGATGTATAAATATTGATCTATACCTAAACTCTGTATTCTGTTTCACTGGTATCAGAAACTGCATTATCATAATTAATAAAGCTGTACAGTAAGTCATGAACTCAAGTAGTCTAAGATAAGCAATGTTACTACTTTGCAAAATGGTTTAAAAGTCTTCTGTAGTTGTCTTATCTAGACCTTTGCAGGTTCATTTCAAATCAATGTGACAATTTCTAGAAAATAATAGTCTGGTGGGATTTTGATTGAGATTATATTTTATTAACAAATCAATTTATGGAGGTTGATATCTAACTACATTGAGTTTTTGTAGCCATGAACAAGGTATAGCTCTCCATTTATTTAGATCTTATAAATTATTTCTCAGCAATGTTTGTAGTTTTGAGTGTATAGCTGTTATATTCACTTTAAAAATATATACCTAAATATTGTTACATTATTATGCTATCATAATTTTTTTAATTTTATTTTTCTTTTGATTATTCCTAATATACAGAATTTTAATTAATTTTTGTATATTGATTTTCAAAACTGCAACCTTGCTCAATACACTTAGTTCTATTGGCTTATGTGATTGTTAATTTTATGTGTCAACTTGACTGGGCTACAGAGTGTCCAGATATTTGGCCAAACATTATTCTGGCTGTTTCTGTGAAAGTGTTCTTGGATGGTATTAACATCTAAGTCAGTAGACTTAGTAAAGATTACCCTCCCTAATATGGGTGGGCCTCACTCAATCAGTTGAAGGCTTGACTAGAACACAAAGGCTAACCCTCCTCCAAGTAAGAATTTTTCCTGCTTGATGCTAGTGGACTTTTAACTGGGACATTGACATTTTTTCTGCCTTCAGACTTGAGCTGAAACATGAGCTCTTCCTAGGTCTTGTGCCTGCCAATGTTTGGACAGATACTATTCCATAGACACTGCTGGTTCTCAGGCCTTCAGGCCTAGACTAGAACTAAACCATCAGCTATCCTGGCTCTCCAGCTTGCCAACTCACCATGCAGATCTTGGGACTTGTCAGCCTCCATAAACACGTGAGCCAACTCCTTATAACAAACAAATACACACACACATGCACACACACACACACACACACACACACACACACACACAAATACCCTATTGATTCTGCTAGAGAACCCTGACTAATAAAGCTTGTTTACAGATCCTTTAGAGTTATATACATGGACAGTTGCAAAGCACAGCTTCAAAAAAGATTACAACTAACGTCATACTTAATGGTGAAAAACCCAAACCTTTCCTACTAAGATCGGGAACAAGACAACCACTCTTTTTCAGTGTTATACTGGAAATCTGAGCTCATACAATAAGGCAAGAAAAGGAAATAAAAGAGGTACAGATTAAGAAGAAAGCAATGAAATTGTCTGTGCTTTCAGAAGACATGATTATTTACATAGAAAATGCAAAATAAATGACAAAAAAACTCTTAGTTAATTTTATGCCCAGCAAAGTGGAGAGATGACTCCCTTGATTGTTGAACAAGAATCTCCCTAATATTCCCTCTACCAACGTCTACTTTAAATATCTGATTGGAATCTTATATTAGTCTTTCAGTTATTCTTGACATATATCTGGAGGTTTCACTGAGATATGGATAATAAAATGTGCTGTTTGAACATGTACGTTGGCATCATGGTACATTCATTTAAAGATTTCTGTTTGGCGGAAGACAATCGATTCCCTTTCAAGTGGCATATGACTATTCATATGGATTTTTCTTGTTTCATTTCTAATTTTACTTATTTGAGTCTTGTCTCTTTTACTGTAGCTAAGAGTTTATCCTTTTTTATCTTTTCAGAGAAAACAAATCTTAGTTTCATTGATTTTATTTTTTTCCTTTTATTCATTTCTGCTCTAATCTTTGTTATTTTCTTTCTTCTGCTACATCTGGGCTTAATTTTTTTTCTTTTTTTTTTAGTTGCTCGAGATGTAGAGTTAACTTGTTTATTTTAAATCTTTCTTCTTTTGTATAGTAGGTGTTTATCACTATCAACTTTCCTCTTAGTACTGCTTTTGCTCCATTCAGTAAGTTTTAAAATGTTCTGTTTCCATTTTTCTTTGTCTTAAGATATTTTTAAATTTATCTTTCAATTCCATCTTTGACTTCTTGGTTGTTTGAGAGCGTATGGATTACTTTCCACATATCTGTGAATTTATCCAGTTTTTCTTTTGTTATTGATTACTAATTGATACTTGGTATGATTTCAGTCCTCTCTAATGTATTAAGACTTGCTTTGTGATGAAATATGTAACCTATCCTGGAGAATAATCTGTGCACACTTAAGAAGAATATGTATTCTACTACTGTTGAGTGGCATGTTCTGCATATGTCTGATTTATCCATTTGTTCTATAGTTTTGTTCAAATCTGTTGTTTACTTATTGACTTTCTGTCTGGATGTTGCATCCATTATTGAAGGAGTACTGAAGTCTCCTACTACTATTGAAATGCTTTCTATTTCTCTCTTCAGGTCTGTCAATGTTTGTTTCATATATTTAGGTGCTCTGATGTTGGGTACATATATAGCTATTATTTTTATATGCCTTTGTAATGAAATGACCTTTTGTCATTATATAATAGCCTACTTTGTCTCTTGTAACAGTTTTTGACTAAAAGTCTGTATTATCTGATATAAATAAGTGTCCCTGTAAAATAGGAAATTGTGGACACAGAGAAATCAGCAGATGAAGATTGGTGGTATGTAGCCACAAACCAAGAAGCTATAATAGGAGCCTGAAATAGATCTTTCCCTGGAACCTATTACGGTCCTGAGAACACCATGATATTGTACTTCTAGTTTTCAGAATTGTGAGACAATACATTTCTCTTGCTGAAGCCATTCATTTTCTGTTACCTTGCTATGGCAGGCTTGGTAAGCTAAAACAGAGATGAAAGCCGTGTTCAAATCTGTTTCTTTAAGATAAATTGTCATCAAAGCTGGAGAGAAAGTGAGAAAGTCCAATGAAGGAAAGATATAGAACTTGACTTCCTAAGATGGAGGGGCAATGGAAAGACACTGGCAGATATTATCAAGCTCCTTTTTCCCACAGGTAAACTCTCAAGGATAAAATATAACTGATCTTGTTTCCATGGTTTCCCCCCAGCCAGCTTGCTAAATGCAATCTTCTCAGATTGGTATTCTTAAACTGCCAACTAGTCAATTTACTTATGAAATTTATTCCCACACTGTTACTTTATTCATCTCTCTTTTCTTCTAAATTTTGTTATTTCCTATTCTTACTGAAAACGTTCTCTGCAATGGAGAAAGCATATTTATGTGCAGATATGAAGTGTCTCTGAGTTATTCAGTGACATTAAAAAGAAAGATACAAACAATTACTGACATCTGGATCCCTTAGAAAAAAATTTTTTTTTAATGAGGCTGAACTCATTTTGGAATTTCTTAGTAGTCTATGACATGGTTCAATGTTAAGGAAAATTAATCTTGGATCAGGTTAATGGTATGAACAAAAGTACAAAGGGCTAAATGGTTATGCTATATGTAGGGAGCATATAAAATGGGGTAAGGAAATCAGATTTATTCACATTGAAGAGTAATTACAAGTAAAATTTGCTGGAGACGGTGGAGCCAGAGTAGGTAGGACTCTTAGCCACTTGTCATGAAAATGAGAGACTTTTGTTGCTAGCCAGGTAAATCTGGACCTTAAATGAGAGATAATTGAAGGAGGAGGTTTCTCTTTCTCCTTGTAGTGTGAGGTCTTAAATTAAAAACTTTGTTCAGAGAAATGGGTGGTACAAACAAACAATGAATTAAGCTATAACTAGGACCATAGGAATCATCAATTCATCAGTTTGTAAGTCATTCAAAAGTTTAGCTCTGAAGTAGAGAAGCATCAGTATTTATGCAGGCATGAATCAACACACACACACACACACACAAACACACATACACACACACTGATTCTTTGTCATGCGTTCAGATCTAGAGGAGTATCTATACTCTGTATTATTTCTTATTCTACTAGATTTATTTGGTTCAGAGCTTCTATGTTGTGTTTAATGTGTTGTCACTCATAGTTTAAAAAACATGAATTAAGTTATAAATGAAAGTGAGAAAAGAAGTGGTAATTAGAATACAGAGTTTGATAAATTTGATGAAACTGTGGGAAGAAGAAAACAGAATTTATAAAAGATGATATATGGTAATGTACCTTGAAGTCTGTACACTATTATGGCACTATAGCACATAATTAGTGAAAATGATATATTCTCTCAGGAGATGTGACCTGTATGAAATAATGTAAAGAATGCAAAGATAGTCTGGCTCAAACGTTCCTTAGAGTCTTTCTATTACGTGCTTGCAAGGTGAGATCTTAGGAATACACTTCTGACAGATTTATATTGGTCAAATTCACTATCAACAGGGCTACATTATTTTTAAATAATCGTTTTCCACCACAACAAAAATTTACATGCAATAATAATTAACAACTATATATCAAAAAGAGACATGGAGAGCAAATCAGCATATCAGGATTTTACTCACAATTTAGAGGTGTTGTCCTCAACAATTTTTTCTAATGATCTTGCTTTCTTCTTTTGTGCTCTTGAAATTTTGTAAGGTAAGTTTCCTCTTTATTTCACTTGATTACTTTACGCAAGCAATCAAGGCACTCTTGTCACTTTAATGAGGAGTATAATGCTCAGACTGAAACAAGTCCCCTGCCACTGATTTGCAATGACAAAACAAAAGACTAAGAAAAAGATCTGATCCTGTATTAAACAAACATTAAACAAGGAATTGTTTGTTTTACTATTTAAACTACCATTATTGAAATTCAGTACTAGTAACAACTTGCAAAAGTAAAGACAGTATTGATTTTCACCTAAGGGTCTTATATGTTCATGAGGAGACTTGGAAAATCAGCAAGTTAAGGAACAATGTGGACAACAAAAGAAAACTTACTAAAAGTATAGGAGTGTTTGAAATAAATACCTATTCACAACTTCATCCTTCAGGCTGAAGTTTTAGGTTGATCTTAACCTAATTCTGTGTGTTTCTCCCTTTTTAATATCCCCTAAATATACTCTGATTTATTATACCAGAATGTCAGCAGTGTGCTACAGTAGGAGTGGCAAAAGCAGAGAAAGGGATTAATCTAGACTGGCTTAAGGATTGTGGTCAACAATGGTTGAACTGAAGGAGTTTAGAGATAGGCTCTGGGGATGAAAGGCACAAGGAGGGAAACTTGAAAAATGGGAAGAAGGGAAAGAAAAGTGATTTGGATCCGCTGTAAATCTGATGAGCAAATTTTAATTAAGAATAAAAGTTATGGCTAACTATTTAATGTATAAGAGCCAGGATGGTTGAGGGTGATATTATGATATAGGTCATGGCCATAGGGCAATGGCTAAAGATCATTGTGGATGAGTTGTAAGGGTAAAAACAAAGAAAACCCTGAGTGCTCTATGGATTGTTCACATGCTTGCTAAACACAGTGAGAATATGGATAAGATTACTGGCAGGGAAGAAAGTAGTATCAGACCCCCAGTTCTCTGTAGTTTGTTCAGGATTGATTTGAGGTGTGGTTGTAAGATCAAGAAAGAAAGGTAAATAATGATATAACGAGATGGCTGCCAGTTTAGTAGTTTGGAAGTGGCAAATTATGCCCGAACATCTGGTCTGTAGGGCACATGGAGATTCTGAGAAGGGGAAGCTCCCCACCTGCTGCGTTTTACATTGTTGAGATATAGTATTTGTAATCTTTCGTAGAAATAAAGAGCTCTCCATAAATACATGTAAATGGGGAAGAGATTGTCATGGCTTTTATCAAAGGAAGATTTCATAAATGATAGGAATATGATTCCAAAGAAAAAAGGTAAAAATACTTAGAATCAAGATAAAGGAAAAATTAAAGAGAAACGTATCAGAGTCCAGGAGATGATAGGTGCTGAAACTGGGATCTTTCATTTTGCATTACTAACCATAGGAAGTGGTATTTGATCAGTGTATTTTAGATTCTTCATAGCAAATTTCTCTTTCTCCCCTATCTTTTTTTTTTTTTTTTAAAAATGGGCTAGTAGTTCCTAGTCTTATTGCTTTAATAATTTAATTACTTTAATGATCTGAGAAAGACTGTGGAGGCTCACAGCAGCTAAATTTAAAAAGGTATTTAAATGTAAAATATTGAATGTAATTTTACAAATTTCTAAAGTATATCTTTGCCCCACACATTCTGACAAAATTCATGCTCTAGGCCTGTATCATTCATTTATGTTTCTACATGTAGTGCCTACACATTATGTGGTTTAATTAGTGTGTTATTCAAGAACAAAGCAACAAATTAGCATTTCAACCAGGCATGGTTCTAGTACCAGATTTTTCATTTACACAAATATGTGATAATATTTGTATTACTGAGATAATTTTTTGTATTTGTATTTTTATATAAGATATATAAATGCATTCTCATACATGACATAAATACTTATGGAGGTAGGTCTATAGATTCTATCTGCTATAGATTTAGCTGGTGCTAAATCTGTAGATATAGATTTAGCAGGTGCTAAATCTGTAGATATAGATTTAGCAGGTGCAAGTGCAGTTTTCTCACATGGATATATTTTGTAGTGATGAAGTCTGGGCTTTTAGTGTATCCGTTTCCCCAGTAATGAACATTGTACCCAATATATAAATTTTCTTTTTTCTTTTTTTATTTTGCATTTTATTTATTTATTTATTTATTTATGTATTTTTGAGATGGAGTCCCACTCTATCACCCAGGCTGGAGTACAGTGGCACGATCTTGGTTCACTGCAACCTCCGTCCCCTGAATTCAAGCAATTTTCCCTGCCTCAGCCTCCTGAGTAGCTGGGATTACAGGCGCCCACTACCATGCCCAGCTAATTTTCGTATTTTTAGTAGAGACAGGTTTTTACCATGTTGGCCAGGCTGGTGTCAAACTCCTGACCTCAGGTGATCCACCCACCTCGGCCTCCCAAAGTGCTGGGATTACAGGCGTGAGCCACCATGTCCGGCCCCAATAACGTCAATTTTCAATTGACACCCCTCTCCTGTCCTCCCATTTTTTTTAAATATCTAATGTCTATTATTCCTTTCTGTGCCACAGGTACCCATTGTTTAGCTCCTACTTATAAGTGAGAACAAGCAGTATTTGACTTTCTGATTCTGAATTATTTTACTTAAGATAATAGTCTCCAGCTTCATCCTCATTGCATCAAAAGACATGTTTTCATTCTTTTTAAAGCGGCATTGTATTCCATGGCATATATATACCACATTTTCTTATTTAATCATCCATTAATGGACACTTAGATTGATTCTATGACTTTGCTATTGTGAATAGTGCTATGATAAACACACAAGTGCAGGTATGTATTTTTGATATAGTGGTTTATAGAGGAAACTCTGAGTAGTTACCCAGTAGTGCGATTGCTAGATCTAATGGTAGCTCTATTTTTAGTTCTTTGAGAAATATTCACACTGTTTTCCATAGAAATTGTACTAATTTATGTTACTCTTCTCAGGCCACAGTGGAATAAAACTAGAAATTGGTACCAAGAGGAACTCTCAAAACTATAAAAGTACATGGAAATTAAACAACCTGCTCTCAAATAATCTTTGGGTAAATAAAATTAAGGCAGAAACTAGTTTTTGAAACAAATGAAAATACCAACACTACATATCAAAATTTCTAGTATGCAGCAAGGACATTGCTAAGAAGAAAGTTTATGGCATTAAATACCCACATCAAAAAGGTAGAAAGATCTCAAATTAACAACCAAATATTGTTGCAACTCAAGGAAGCAGAAAAACAGAAACAAACCAATTGCAGCACTAACATAATTTGCTTTTAGTATTCTCCAACTGGTATTTTCCCTGTTGGTTTGATTTGCTTTCCATTTTACACGATCAGAGGCTTTGAGAAATATTTTTCTTAGGAGTAGAATCAAATATAAACAACTTCGAGTAACATCTGTCAACCCAAGGTCCTCTCCTGCCAATTCCACTATTGTTTATTGTTTTATTGAACAAAGGTATTCACTACAGCAGGTACAACTATTTGGGGACAATTGATGCTTTAACACTTTGAAGTTTGACAGGATGAGACAAAGATAAGTAATGATTTTTTTGTGTGGAAGTATATTGAAGGATGCTGAAAACTGTATGGATTTGAGTATCTCCTATATAGGAGATATTACTCAGGACAGATACGTAGCTGTTCTCAGTAGTATAACTAAACAATTTACCATTTGAAATGAAAAGGAATGACTATGGTTATTTATCCAAAGTTCATATTTATAAATCCAGATTTCCTCATCAAAACATGATATATGTTCACCTTTCCATGAAGACCCTTTTGTTTTATATATTTATCGGGGAAATGTTGATACATATGCATATTTTTAGAAAACAGCATAGTGAATCCATGTGTCCGTCATCTAGGTTCAGTCATTACCAACCTGTGGCCACTTGTTATTCTTTTGTACACCCACAGCCTGGCTGCCTCACCAATAGTCAGGAGTAAACCCCAACCCAATGCAGTGTATTGAGTCATGTCTTGATCCGAACACGAATCCATTTTCACCCATACCCTGCCCTTTCTCCTCTACCCTGGCCTGCTCATAATGCCACCTGAATCTCTGCCCTTCTTTTTATTTTTTCTTCTAGTTGTACTGCCCTAATAGCCTGAGTATGCCACAAGACAGACCATTAAAGTCAGTGCTGCATACAGTCAACTCAAAGGGAGGAGATAGACCACCTATGCCTCCTGTCCGCCCCTCCTTTGCTGTCACCCATAGATTCATAGTCGTGGCTCCATAAAGGCTATAGGAGAACACCTGGTGCATGTGAAGATCACCCTTCTGCTGTTGTGGCTGCAGGTGTTTTTGTTTCTTTCTGGATGGCCCCATTAGGCACTTTCCACACCACAGCCCCCCAGAAGTGGTGATACTTCTGAAGGTAACTGGCACTTGTGGAGTCATGGAAACCCCAGGTTGGTTCTCCTATAGTCTGAAATTTGGGGGCCAGAGACACACTGTCCAAATCAAGGTCAAGAAGTCTTTACCTTCTAAACACCTCCAAGTGTTCACCTACACAGAGCAGGGTGCTCTCCTTGAGGTTTTTGTCCAGAATGACTGCTGCTATCATGGTTATGTGGAAGGGAACCCCGAATCCCTGGTTGCTCTTAGCAAAGCCCTCATATTGAGATAAAGGTATTTGATAATTAGGTAAATGTCATTGTTTATGAAATTAAGCCCTAAAGACTTTCTACCACATTTAAACATCTGGTATGTTCCCACCCATGAAATGCGGATCAACAGAAGGAGAAATAGCAAGACCAAGTTTCAAGATAGTGATAATTTCCCTTTCATGCAAAGTGGATATGAGGGCTGGTGGAGTCACAGATGGATCCTTCAACTGGCAGTGGTGGTAGACTATAAACAATTCTTCTATCAGCAAAGTCATATCTGAAAAGTTCAGGAGGAAGTAGTCATTGTTGTCCATGAAATAAATGCTTATTTGACCACATTGGACATTGATGTTGTTTTACTTGGAACTGAGGTCTGGAATGCTACCCCTGTCTCTGCAGAAAAAAAAATCCATTTCTGGGACAATTTTGAGAATAAAAAAAAACCAGCCTTAATTCCTGCATATACCATAATGTTGCACATGTTTTTGTAAGACACAGATACCCTAAATATCTTGGCTTAGATTTATTATGTTGGAACAATATGCAGTCTTCCTCTTAATTGTGGAATTAGTAGTTTCATAGGTGACACATTTTCTTTTTTTGCATTGATTGTGTTACATGCACTTGGTTATAATTTGGGAATGGAGTACAATAACAAAACCAAAGTCCATGAGGACAAAAAATGATACATAATGTTTGAAATAGTAACATATGAAAGTACGTATAGCAGTTGCAGTTACAGTTATGCTAAGTTAGTGGCCACCACTGTTAAAAACAATTAAAGAGGTGCTTATACAATTCACCAAATTCTGAGGTCATCTTCACAAAGCCATGCTGTGTGAATGGTGTGGTTGAAGAAAATGAGGATTATGACTGTGGTTCTTTACAGTTGTGTAAAAAAGATTCACGTGGTTTGGCAAACTGCACTCTGAAACCTGGGGCTGCTTGTGCTTTGAGGCTCTATTGCAGTTCATCCCATTAGGTAAGGTGTGTAGAGAAGAGGACAATGGATGTGATCTTCCAGAGCAGTGAAACAGAGCTTGCATAATTGTCCAGAAGATGTATATGCGCAGGATGGGGTTCCTTGTGTGATCGGAGGCTACTATTAAAAAAGAGATGTAATATTCATAATGAATGGCGCAGACAAACTTTTGGCAAAAGGTCAAGAGTGCAAATCAGAGTTGCTATAGAGAGATGAATACCCAAGGTGAACGTTTTGGTCACTGTGATATCAGCGGCACTACATATGTAAAATGTAATATCTCAGATGTTCTGCGTGGAAGAGCTCAGTGTGAGAACATGAAAGAAATTCCTAATTTGAGACATTTTTCTACTGTACATTGGACTTATTTCACTGATATCACCTGCTGAAATACTGCCATCTGGAGATGACCATACCTGATATTGGTGAAGTGAAAGATGGTACAGAGTGTTGCGCAGAACAAGTATACATTGACAGAAAGTGTATCCATATGTCACTTTGGGAAAGTACTTGCTCCTAAGACCTGCAATATGAGAGGAATCCGCAACAGTAAACATCACTGCCATTACAACCAAAAGTGGAAACCCAACAGCCTGATAAAGGGCACTGGTAGTGTTGACAGTGGCCCACCCCATCAAAGAAAAGTGAAAAAAGAGGTATATAGAAGGACTTACCTAATACTAGTTTTTGGATTCCTATTTTTATTTTATTTTGTTATTTGTTAATTTTATTTTGGATGACTTGCAAAAATAACACGTAAGGAAAAACAAAATGTTCAAATTTCACCTAAGAAAGAATAGCAAAAATTTACAATTTCAGAACATAAACTCAATCCTTAATGAAATTTCCTCATGTTAATTATGTGTACTGGAAGTAGAAATATTAGTGTATATTTAGCATATATGCCAGAGACCATTGAAAGAAAATCCCAGAGATCTATTAAAGGATAATAAACATTAGCCATTAAATAAAGGGCATTCCTATTATATCTCTGCTTTTCATTATTTTAAGCATATTTTCTGATTTACTTTCCATGGAAAGTATCTCCTTGTGTATCCCAAGCAAAGGCACAGCTCATGAGTGGCAGTGACATGTGTTCATGTGTGCATGTGTGCATGTGTATATGAGTGTGCATGTGTGTGTATGTGTGTGTGTTGCTATCTCTCAATTCCAACTTTCTTCCTCTATTTACTCTGCTTTGTCACAGGGAAAATGGGAAACTGAAAATCACATATCTTCTTTGTCAGTCCTCCCCTTATTAGTATCTGCCAACGAATGGAGCTAGAGGGAGACTGGAAATCTGAGAGAACTGTTTGATGGATGTTTATGTCCGTGTTTCCTCAGTAACAGCTTTCACCTTGACAGCATCAGTAGCTTTCAGTCTGCATGTTATTAATATTGTTAGAAGAAAAACTTTGGGAAAATTAAATTTAGTAGAGTTTGTTTACATAAAGTGCAGCTCATAAATTGGGCAGCACTCAGAAACAGAAGTTCAAAGAGCTCCACCCAGCAATGCGGGCAGGTAGTACCTATAGACAGAAAATTAACATGATGTACCATAACAACTTGATTGATCACAGCTGGGCGTTGGCCTTATTTGGGCATGGGACGGTGAGACAGTTGCCTTATATGGACATGTTCTGATCAGTTGGCTGCTATATTAGTCCATTTTCACACTGCTATAAAGATACTACCCAAGACTGGGTAATTTATAAAGCAAAGAGGTTTAATTGACTCACATTTCTGCATGGCTGGGGAGGCCTCAGAAAACTTACAATCATGGTAGACAGGAAGCAAGGTACATCTTATATGGTGGCAGGTGAGAGAGTGTGAGTATGGGTGAAGGAGGCACTGTCAAAGACTTATAAAACCACCAGATCTTGTTAGAACTCACTCACTGTCATGAGAACAGCACGGGGGAAACCACCCCCATGATCCAACCACCTCCCTCCCTCAACACGTGGGGATTACAGGTCCCTTACTCTACATGTGGGGAATTGAGGATTACAATTTGAGATGAGATCTGGGTGGGGTTGCAAAGTCAAACCATATCAGCCATGTATGATTAAAGCCCAGCTGCTGTGATTGGCTGGGATTTAGATAATTTTACAAGATTATACTCTTAAGTTAGGCTGCAGTTTGTTTATATACTAAATTAGGCTGCAGTTTTCTACAGAGCGAGTTAAAGTAGGAATTAGGAAAATTTTAATTAAATTTAATGCTATATATATTTAGTAACTTCTAGATCCAACAGTATTTTCATTCCCAGAGATACGAGCACAGCTACCAAGCAACTTACCTTCAGAATTCTGAGTCCTAGGTCATTGAGCCCTCCACCAAATTCCAAAGGTTTCAGCAGCAGGTTGGCTCTGCTCTCTCCTCAGTGGTTGGAGCCCTAGAACAACAAGACCTATTCCAACTCTGTAGGTTCCAGGAACCCCAACCCCTTCCCTTTGATCTCCACTTCTAATAGTGATAGCTACATCTTGTTAATGCTTGTGATTATCTCAGGGTGTGGTTTCTCATTTTGTGAGAACTCTAAGTGACATAGTACTTACCTAGGTACAATGGAGGACCCAGGAAGAATCTGGACAACAGAAGGTTTTTGATATGGTTTGGCTGTGTCTCCACCCAAATCTCATCTTGAATTGTAGCTCCCACAATTCCCATGTGTCATGGGAGGGACCTAATGAGAGGTAATTGAATCATGGGGGTGGGTTTTTCCTTTAATGTTCTCATGATAGTGGATAAGTCTCACTAGATCTGAAAGTTTGATAAAGGAGAGTTTCCCTGTACACGCTCTCTCTTGCCTGCTGCCATATAAGATGTGACTTTGCTCCTCATTTGCCTTCTGCCATGATTGTGAGGTCTCCCTAGCCATGTAGAACTGTGAGTCCATTAAACCATTTTCCTTTATAAATTACCCAGTCTTGGGTAGGTCCTTATTACCAGCATGAGAACAGACTAAGACAGTTTTGAACTTTTCTTAGTACCACCTTTGACCATTTTGGGGAAATGATTTAAAGTTAGATAGAATTTCTTCAAAACCTGAAATGAGAAGATGATAACACCACTAAACTTCTTTGTAATATTGCTTATAAAATAGGATAAAGAAGATACTTAGAATTCTATGTAGGATGTATTAAATCTTGGTTTCTTTTGGAAAAAAAAGTCTAGAAAATCCCAATTAACCAATCATATTTTAAGGCTATCAGAAGACTGTGTAAGCAATGAGGACTAAGTGAATGAAAATGTCAGGCATGGAATGCAATTCCAAAATAAGTTAAATTTGCAGCCATGTTTCCCTCTGGAGCACTTGCAGATGCTGAATGTGAATTGAAGATTAGGCTTGACCCAGTTAGGAGACCTCTGCTGAGAAAAAGAGAAACCACCAATCCTCTTAGTTACTACACAGAACCAGATTCATAAATTAGACATTTTGGAGCCTTCAATTCATAATGAATTTTCCCTAAGTCACATTTGCTATATTTGAAGGCTTCCTGGGATGCTGGTGAGTTAATTTGAAATTTTAAAAAAGAATAGTTTCCTGAAATCATGTCATATTTTGGACATTAGTCATGGTAATACAGGCCTTGTCTCAAGCACAAGTATGTCTCTTCCTAAGACATTTATTTCATTTTGAACTTGTATGTGGCAAGAGGCTGGAGAGCTGGCTTCTGGACCCTTAAATGATGGAGATTAATCCCCATAATCTTTCAGAGCTGAGGAAATAGAGCCACATAAACTCCCAATTGAAAGTCTAGCAGGCTCAGACCTGAGCAATATAAACAAACGAGAATTAGTCCAAGATTTACCAAAAACTCCTGTGATTCATTTAGGTAATCAAGTCCTCAGCCTGTCTTTCTAACAGAGGAAAGAGGAACAAATCATTAGTGGAGCCACCTGGAGCTCCTATGGTTGCTTTTTACATAATTACCAGCATACAATGAAATATTTCCATACATGCTAAGAGTAAAAAAATTATGACCTTGTATTAGATAATAAACAAAGCAGAAGAAAATAAAGGAAAGAAACAGAAGGAGAAACTATAAGTGTGGTCAAGATGATCCAAACAGTGGACCAAGAGTACATTTAAAAAATGACTATGATTAATGTTTTAAAGCAGCAGAAAAATGTATAAAATATAAGAAAGAATGTAAAATATCTCTTTACATTGAACTGGACATTATCAAGTAAATATTTTAGAACTAAAATTACAGTATATTATAAGAACTCAGTAGATGGGTTAAACAGTAGACTGGATCAGATTACATAATTACTCAACTGAAAGACAAGTAATTCAATGGAAAAATTCCTACACTGAAGCACACAAAAAAAGCATAAAAGAAGGTAAGAGGTGTACAGAATATACAAAAAGTTCTCACATTCATAATATTGGAGTTCCAGAGAAAGCATAAAGGGATAATTAAATAGAGATAATATTCAAAGAGCTGTTTTTAAAAAATCTTTTAAAGGAAAGAAAGGTTTCAACCCACTGCTTCAAACCAGGTCACATACTTCTCAGGGGCATTAACAATATTTTTTTCTTGTTTATTTTCTTCAGAGAGATTTCTGCTTGCTAATAATCTGTCTTCAAGTTTGTTTATTCTTTTTTTCTTCTGTTTGCTCAAATCTTGTTTATTTCCTCTATAAAATGATTTATTTTAATTATCATACTTTTTACCTTAAAAACTTAAATTTGATTCTTTTATATAATTTATAGCTTTTTTCTTTTTTTTTTTTGAGATAGAGTCTCATTTGGTCCCCCAGGCTGGAGTGCAGTCGTGCGATCTCAGCTCACTGCACCCTCTGCCTCCCAGTTTCAAGCCATTCTCCTGCCTCTACCTACTGAGTACTTGGGATTACAGGCGCCCGCCAACATGCCCGGCTAATTTTTGTATTTTTAGTAGAGAGGGGGTTTCACCATGTTGGTCAGGCTGGTCTCAAACTCCTGACCTCGCGATCCATCCGCCTTGGTCTCCCAAAGTGCTGGGATTACAGGGTGAGCGACCACGCCCGGCCAATTTCTACCTCTTTACTGATATTCAGAGTTGCTTTTTGTATAGCCAGTGTTTGATCAGAAATTGTGCTTAATCTCGTAGACTCAGTGATACTCCTATACTTTGCTAACAGATTTGACTGTGGCCTGAGGAATTCTTCAAGTCTGTAATATGTCATGCTCTGATTGTAATGGGTACACCGTAGCACATGTGCACAGCCCTCTGACATTCTGTTATGACTGTCTTCCCAGGAGAAATCTTGCTGGCTGTCTGTTTACCTTGTTCTCTCTTTTAAACTTCTGGTTAGGTTGCCATTTTGCTTATTGCTATGAAGTTCATGAAGTTACTGGCCCTTTATTAATTGCTTGCCACCCAACCTCCACTATTTTCAACAATGTCCTTATTCATGAACTTCTTCATTTTCTAGTAAATAAGGTCAATCTCCTCAGTCAGAGCTAAGACCTCTTGATCATTCTGAGTAGAACATCTGTGACACTATACAGGAGTTGGAACAGGAAACAGTGAACCACTCTACTGGAGTGATATCTCCTTTCTACAAGAGGGTATGGAATGCAGATAGTAGACCATGGTCTTCTTGACTTGCTCCTCCTGGCGTAGAACCTCTGATCTATAAGCACACTAGGGCAAGGAAAACAGAGGACTCAGTAATCTAGGCCTGTTGTGCCTGGGGAAGAACTCTCACCGTATGAGTGGAAGCTGGGTGGTTGACCTGGTTCATGGTAACACAAAATATAGTTTTTATAACGAGAAGCTGGAAATGGAATTAGGTAAGTCTGATATTTGTTCTTATTCAGGTGAATCCATAGCACTAGCCTCAGAGCTTGGGGTTGAGTGAACCCTCCTTTTCTTGGTCACATCTGTACAGAATATAGACAGTATCACAGATAAAGGTCAAGTGCCACAGATTTTTTTTCTCTTCTACCAAGATTTAGAAGATTTGTTCAGGTAAATGTTTCTCCAATTGTTGTATGATCTTAGGACAATTGTCAGCAACATTAAACATTTTAAAATTTTTCATCATTTGAATTGTTGTTGTGTGGAGAAAAGGGTTTGTCAAGCTCCTCATATAGTCACTCTGAAACTCCCATCCCCATGGCATTTTGAAGAAAAAGAAAAACGTGGTATTTTGAAGGAGAAGAAAAACACTATCAGATATTCAAGCCTATTATAAAGCTGTGGAAATTAAAATAGTCAGATACTAAGCAGTGAAGTAGAATAGAGAGGCCAAATCACTTTTTCAGAAGCTTTTGTTGGGTCCATTGATACCCATGTAAAAATGATGTATCTTTATCACTACCTCAAACTGTACCCTAAAGCCAATTTCAGATTGATTTAAGATGTCAATGTCAAAGAGAAATCAATAGATCTATTAAAGGAAAACACAGACAGATGACTTGTGACCACAGAATAGGCAAACTTACTTTAAAAATCGAATAAGTTAAAAATATTTGATATATAAGACATTAAAAATAAGAGTGTCTACTCTTCCAAAAACACCATTAAAAGAATGAAAACGCAAATCCTTTATTTATTTGGAGAATATATTTGCAAAATACATCTATGGGAAAAGATTCATATACAGTGCGAAATATATAGGACTTGCTGTAGAATGAATGTTTGTGTTCTCCCCAAATTAATATACTGAAACCCTAATCCTAAATGTGATGGTATTAGGAGACAGGGCCTTTGGGAGGTGATTAGGTCATGAGGGTGGAATCCTCATGAGACTGGGGGCGTTAAGAAAGAGACCCTGGAGAGTTCCTGACTTCCTTCTGCTACATGAGGACACAGCTAGGAGTTGGATGTATATGAACGAGGACTTGGGCCCGCACCAGGCACTAAATCTGCCAGTGTCTTGATCCTCAATTTCTCAGCCTCCAGAACTGAGAGAAATACACTCCGATTGTTTATAAACCACTCAGCTTATGGTATTTTGCAATAGCAGCCCTGAATGGACTAAGACAACTCTTTCAAAATATTAAGATTAGAGAAAGACAAACCTATGGAAAATTGGGCAAAGAACTCCATCACTTCTCCAAAGAGAATATCTGGTGGCCCATGAGAATGTGAAAAGGCAATCCACTTTTTAGTTATCAGAGAAATGGAAATTTAATCTGCAATTTGATAATATTTTCCAAACAGTATGGCTAAAATTAAAATTTTGGAATATATCAAAGTTTAGCAAGGATATGGATTAATTAGAACTCTATTATAATGGTGTTAGTTATGGAAATTGGTTGAAATAGATTGGACAATTGCTTTGAACTGTCTACTAAACATGAGCATATACATGTATTCTGATGAATTGCAATCTGAGTTATAGGCTAGACATAAGTGTCTCCATATTTTTACTTAAGGACATGAATTAGTATGTTCGTAGAAATATTCACCATGATAGCTGAAAACTGGAACCCATGATATAAATGCTCATCAGTGGTAGCCTAGATCAATAACTTATAGCATATTCACATGCCGAAATAGTATAAAGGAATAAGAAAGAATGCTCTACAAATGTTTGCTACAACATGGATAAACTTACCCAAAATGAATGAAATAAATCAGCTACAAAATGGTACATACATATTACATTATTCCACTTACATAAAGCAAAAAACAGGTGAAAGTAACCTATGCTATTAAAACTGAGGATAGAATTTATTCTTGCAGAGGGGTAAAAAAGGGGAAGCAACACAAAGTATACATATTTTAGTTACATGCAATTTTTAATAATATAAAGCACAGAAAGGATTAGGTAACAAAAAATGTAAGTTTCAAAAACAAGACCTTCAGAAAACTTTTCCTATGTACTTCTCAGCCAACCTTAACTACACTAGCTTTTTGCCTTATTTGGGTGTGGAAATAAGTCATGCCTTCTGAAATATACTTCTAAAATTCAGTACCTAAATATATGTTTAATTACGGTAGGTGGAGATGTATCTGTTTTAGTCCATAGCACATTTTTAATATAAAATAAGAAGTTTAAGAAATAAAACTAACAATCTAAGTAAAAAGTTGAGTCAGGAAAATTACTGTACAAAACGAGTCATCTAATTATAGATAGATAGGAAACTATACTACAGAGTGCACAGGAAACAGATTAAATATGTAAAAAAAGCTTGTTCATCATTAATTAATAGCACCAGTATTTTGAAATCATAGGAAATATTGACTCGGGAAAGAAATGTAGTATAAAACACAATTCGCTTAGTTATTTTTAAATCATCTTGATTTAAATGCAGGCAAGCAGTGTATATTACCTCTCCAATTTATGTATCATGTTGGCTCTAAGTTCAATAACATTTAAAAAATTATTTTAAAACAGTTTTGGTGAGGTATAAAGTCCATACTTTGTACAGATTTCTTTTTTTTCCCCACAGTTCTTTTTCTGTAGCAGAGTCCCATCTGGGAGATCACATTATAGGTGGTCGTGTCTTCTCAGGCTCTTCTTGGCTGTGACTTTTTTGCAGGCTTTCCTGATTTTTGATGGCCTTGATACAATTGAGGAATGTTGCTCAGGTGTTTTGTAAAAGTTTCTCTAACTGGGGGTTTTCTTTTTTTAAGGTTAAACAGAGTTTTGAGTATGAAGGAGGAAAATGACAGAAGTAAAGTACTATTTTTATCACACCATGTCAAGGGTACATGATGTCAACATGACATATCTATGATGAGGCTAGCCTTTGTCACTTGGCTTAGGAAGTCTTTCTCAGATTTCTCTACTGTAATGTGACTCTCCCTTCCTCATTTCCATACTGTCGCCATTGGAAATAAGTCACTGTGTATGTCCCAAAGTTAAGGGGTGGGCAGTTGAGCGCTGATCCAAACATTTTTATGCAGGTTTTGTGTAGACATGTTTACAATTCTACTGTATAAATACATAGAAAGATTTCTGGATCTCGTAGTAAGACTATATTTAGCTTTATAAGAAAGTGCCAAACTGTCTTTGAAAATGGTTGGACTATTTTGCATTCATAGCAGCAATGAAAAAGAGTTCTTGCTCCGCATACTCTGCACAATTTGGATTTTATAGTTTTGAGGTTTTAGCCAGTTTAACAATTGTATGGTGGTTTCTCATTTATTGTTTTTAATTTGCATTTCCCCAGTAACAAATATATGCATTTTTTCATATTTTATTTACAGTTCATCTGTCTTCTTTGGTGAGGTGTCATCTGTTTGGATCTATGTTTTCATTTTAATTGGGGTTTTTCTTTCTTATTACTGTTTTAAGAGCTCTTTGTATAGATTCATAATAAGTCTTTTACCAAATACTTGATTTACAAAAGTTTTTGTCCAGTTTGAAACTTGTATTTCTTAATAATGTAGTCTTAGAACAAAAATATTTTAATTTAAAGTTTGGCCTTGTTAGTCATATTTTTTTGTATTGTATCTAAGAATACATTACCAATCCTATGTTCTGTAGATTTTTTTCCCATGTTTTCACCAAAAAGTGTTATAATTTTTCATTTTACATTGATGTCTATGACTCATTTTGAGATGATTGTATAAGAATTAATTTTAGATTCTTTCTTTTCATATAGACATCCAATTGTTCCAGCAAAAATTTTAGCCATTCTCCATCAAAATATCATTTTGCCTTTGTCAAAATTGGTTGAATATATTTATGTGGATTCATCTCTCTTTCTGATCTCTCTATTCAATTTCACAGATCAATGTATTTATTCTCTCACCAGAATCCTTCTGTCTTGACTAAAGTAGCTTTATGATAATCAGAAAATTGGGTCATGTGAGTCTTCTATTTTTATTCTTTTTCAGAATTGTGTTGGCTATTTCAGGTTCTTTGCTTCTGTATCCAACTAAGAACCAGGATGTCAGTATCTCTAAAAACCTTATTGAGATTTTGACTGTGATTGTACTGAATCTACAGATCACTCTGGCAAATCAACTTCTTAATAATAAGTCTTCTGATTCATGAACATAGAATACCTTTCCATTTATTTAGGTCTTTAATTTTTTCAATCAGTGTTTTATACCTTTCCATATATAAATCCTGTACACCTGTACATATTTTGGAAGACTTTTGCCCCAGTACTTCCATTTTTAATAAAATTAAAAATTGCATTAAAAAACTCCACTTTTACATTGTTGATAATATAAATAAAAATTTAACTTTTATAAATTAATATTGTTTCATATGACCTTGTTATGCTGGCTTACTAGTTCTAGGATTTTTTAGGATACTTTGAAGTTAATTACATAGACATCATGTCATCTGCAAATTCACAGATTTATTTTTTTCCTTCCAATATATAGACCTTATATCTTATTGGCCTGGCTTATTGCACAAGCTAAGATGTCCAATATAATGTTGAAGAAGGATCTCAGAAGAGGATATTTTGCCCATTTCATGATGTTAGAGAAAAAGTATTTCATCTTTAACCATTAAATATAGTGGTAGCTATAAATTTTTCATATATACCATTTATTACATTAAGGAATTTACTTGTTTTTCTTTTGTTCTTATATTTTTGAGAATTTTTATTTTTAAAGGATGCTAATATTGTCTATTTTTTCTACATTTACAGAAATAGCCATGCAGTTATTCTGAACTACAAAGACTGGTTTACATATGTTTAATCAGTCTGCATTTTTGTAATGAATTCCCCTTGTACTGCTACACCATACTTTTTATCTTTGCCATATCCGATTTCCTAACTTTTTAAAGGATTTCTGTGTCTATTTTCATAAGCTGTACTGGCCTATGGTGTCTTTTTCTTGAAATATATTTACCTGATTTTGTATACAGTGATGTTGGGCTCCTAAGATTAGTTGAGAAGTATTACTCTTAATTTTAATTTTGGAAAAAAACTGAGCAGAATCAGCATTACACTTTTTAAATGTTTGGTAGAGTACACTATTAAAACTACCTGTGATTGTGTTTTATTTTTAAAAGTGTTTAACTCTGAATTGTATAGCTTTTATAGATACGGAACTATTCCAGTTATATATTTTTCTTAAGCAAGCTTAGCACTTTGTGTCTTCTGTGAAATTTGTACAATCTAAGTAATAAAATTCATGGCATATAGTTGTTCAAAGTATTCCTTTGTTATCCTTTCAGTGTCTGTTGAATCAGCAATAATGAAATCTCTTTCATGACTGATGTTGTCAATTTGTGTCCTATCCATTTTTCTCCTGATTAGCCTGACTAGAAGTTTCTTAATATTATTAATTTTTTTTGAAAAATCAGTTTTGGGTTTTCATAATTTTTTCTATTTTTAAAAATTTGAATTCCATTTATTTCTGCTATATTTTGTGTTATTTTTATGGTCAATTTAACTTTAATATGTTATTATTTCTGCACTTTTCTAAGGTGGAATTTAGGAAGTTATTAATTGAATTAAGTGATTAATTCTAATATAAGTTTTTAAGTCATTAATTTTAACTTTATTTTCTTTTTTATATGTGCACTTATTGGTATAAATTTCCCTCATAAGCACTGCTCTTGCTACATCAACCAAATTTTCATGTTATTTTCATTTTCATTTAGTTCAAAATATTTTTAAATTTCTCTTGAGTCTTCTTTGACTCATGTGTTATTTGGAAGTGTGTTGATTACTTTCCAACTATTTGGATATTTCTAGTCATTTTTTTGTTATTCTTTTCCAGATTAACTCCAATGCAACCAGAGAAAAATATGTTGCATGATTTCTATTCTTTTAAATTTTTTTCAGATGTATTTTATGGTACTAACTGTGATCTACCTTGGTGAATATCAATGCAAAATTGGGAAATATGTATACTACTGTTTTGGGATTGGATGTTCTATAGATGTTATTTAGATCAAATGGATGATTTATTTTCAGGTGTCTATATCCTTGTTGGTTTTCTGCCTGCTTTGTCTATCAATTATGGATGTGAGACAGGGGAAGGGATATTAAGTTCTCCAATTATGATTACAGATTTGTCACTTTCAAATTTCATTTTCATCAGCTTTAACCTCAAGTACTTTGATGGTTTGTTGTTAGGTACATACAAGCTAGAATTGTATTCTTTTTGGAGAACTGACCTCTTTATCATTATGCAGTGGACCTCTTTATCCATGATAATTTTCTTTCTTCAAAATGTTACTTTATCTAAAATATATTTGTTACAGCTTTCTTTTGCTTAGCGTTAGCATGGTAACTTTCTCCATGCTTTTAATTTTAAACTATAAGAATTTTTATATTTAAAGTGGGTTTATTGCTGACAGATATAGTTGGGGCTTGTATTTTTATCCAGTCTGACAATAACTATTATTGTTAGAACATTCATATTCAAAGTGATTATTGATATAGTTGGATTGCAATGTACCACATTTATTTATAATATTTTTCTATTCATTAAATTTGTTCTTCATTACTTTTTTCCAGTTCTTTTCCACCTTGTCAGGTTTTTAATTAGGAATTTTATATGATTCCATTTTATTTGGTATATCAGTTATACTTTGGTTTTTTTTTTACATTCTTTTGATGAAACTTGGTTTGCATTACATGTTGTTAAACAATCTTAGTTCATCTTGAAATAACACATAATGTAGAGATCATATAGTAGTATGTTTCATATTCTCCCTTCTGTCTCTTCTGATATTGTTCTCATTACCTTAGTTATCCATATTCTATAATCATCCAATATATTGTTATCATTGCTTTAAGCAAACAGATATTAACTCAATTAAGAAAAATAAAAAGAGATTTTTACTTTACTTTTAATCATTCTTTCTTTGATATTCTTTTTCATGGAAATTCAGGATTCTTACTTATCCTATTCTCCTTCCTCCTGAAAAACTTTAAGTATTTCCATGGGAGGTATGTTGTCAATAAATATCCTCAGTTTGGGCTTCAGAATGACATTATTTATCATTCATTTCTAAAGTATACTATGTAGACATAAAATTCTAGATTGGCAGGATTTATTTTTCAATAATTTAAAGATTTGACTCTATTATCTTCTTGTTTCCATTATTTCAGGAAATAATTGGCTGTCATTCTTATCCTAGGGGGTTCTGTAAGTGCCTCTCATCCAGCAGCTTCCTTCCAGTCTTTCTATTTGTCTTTTTTTCCCCCCCCGCAGCTTTAGTACTATGTTTCTATGTGGGGTGTGTGTGTGTGTGTGTGTGTGTGTGTGTGTGTGTGTGTGTGTCTATGTGTGTGTGTGTTTAATCCTTACCGTAGTTGGTGTCTTCTGAGCGTCCTGATCTGTGGATTATTTTCGTGTCCTCAATTTTGGCCATTATTACTTTCTAGTTTCTTTCCCTCTAGTATTCCCATTACATATATGTTGCTCTCTTGATATTGTTCCACAATTCCTGAGTGTTCTTGAATGTTTATTTCTTTATCTTTTTTTTTCTTTTTGTGTTACAGCTGAGAAGTTACTATAGACTTGTCTTCAAGGTCAGTTGTTCTTTCCTCACTTGAGTTTACTGACTACCTCTTCAAACGCATTAATTTCTGCTAATATGTTTTAGGCTTTAAAAACATTAGGAAAATTTCTACCTTTTAAAAAACTCCTTTTTGTTTCCAGTGTGTATACAGTTTCCGTCTGTATTTCCAGAACTAGTTTGTGTAGATACCAAACTAGATTTTTGTTTTATGAAATTCACCAGTGAAACAATATTGTGCTGAGTTTCTCTGTAGAAAGTTGTTGACAATGAAGCCAATATAGAACTATTTGTATTTTCCATTTTATCTTGTGTCACTTTGTTAATGTGTTTTTTAAAAAATTTATTAATTATACTTAAGTTATCATAAAGGTGCCGTAAACATGTTTATACTATTTTTCTAGCTATTATATGTCTACAGAATTTACAGGAATAATCCCTTTGCTGTTCTTGATATTGATCATTTCCATTCACTTAGTTTTTTCTTGATTGATCCACCTAGGTTTTTACCCATTTTCCTGCTCTTTGAAATGATAAACTTATTCTGTTCCTTTTTTTCTGTATCCTTTAGTTTGAAATATTCAGTAATTTCTATTGTGATTATTTCTTTATGCATGGATTGTTTAGAAGTTGTTTAGTTTACAAATTATTGCGTCTCATAATATATTATTATTATGTATTTAAACATTAATTTTATTGTTATCAATCAATATAGTAAGTATGATTTATTTTTCTAAGTATTTAGAGTTGTTTCTTAATGCTGTACATGATCTCACACTGAGCATGTACCATGTGCCATGAGTTTTCTGCCTCTATTAGGTGTATTGTTTCAAGTATAAATTTGGTCATACTGCATGACAGAGGTTTTAAGAATACCTATTTCTTTAATAATTTTTCTCTAGTTGTTCTATGTAGTATTTCATTATATGGCTGTGCCAAGTTTTGGTTATCCATTTACCAGTTGATAAACAATGGATTATTTTCAGGTTTTGGCTCTTATGTATAATCTCTCTATAATCATCAAGTAGATATCTTTGTGTGGATACATGTTTTTATTTCTCTTAGGTCACACGGAAAATTTATGTTCAAATTTTTATAAAAACAAGCACACTATTTCTGAAATTGTCTACAACATATTACTTTTCCACAAGTAATATGTAATACCTTGCTTTTTCACATCTTCATCAAAAGTCAGTATTGTCTTTTTATTTTACAATAGTTTTTCTTGTACAATAGTGGTATTTCTTTCTGGTTTAAATTTACATTTCCCTAATGACTAATAATGTTGAAAACCTTTTCATAAGCCTTTAAGCCATTAATAGATCTTTACTGAATGTCCACACAAATCTTTTGTCCACTTTATGGGTTTTGGCTTCTTATTAACAAATTATAATAATTTATTAGATATTCTGAATACAAGTCCTTTACAGATATATTATTTGTAAGTATTTTCTTCCAGTCTGTAGGTATACACACACACACACACACACACACACACACACACACACTTCATATATAAATATCTTAAGAAGAGAAAATTGATTGAAATAAATACATAGTTAAAACATAAGAGCTAAGAAATCTCTGCTCATAGCAGGTAGAAGAAAATTGCTGCAGGGATAATTCTTCCTAAAATAAATAACCAAAAAAAAAAATCAAATTGGCTCAAAACTAACAATCCACAAATTTGTAGACTAAATTGAGGCCTGGGGGAGTCAGCAGGATGACTAATTAAAAATGAATTCAATAAAGCTGTGAAAATTGGAATAAGCATCTGTCTTGAATAGACTACACATTTAAATATATGAATCAGTAGGCTTGAAAATGATGTTATTATTTCATTTGTTTTTATCTATGTTCATTAAAGTATGCTGTACTGCTAATATATTTTTTAAATTATCTTTTTATTTCAAAATTGTCATTTTATAATCATTTTATACATGTCAGTACTTTGTATTTTTTATTCATATATATTTTAGATTTTAATCATGAAACATTAACATTTATTAATATAAAATAGCTACTGAAAAAAGATAGAAAAATGAGAGACAAAATAAAGCTAATAAAACATATATGCTAGTAGTGAGGGCATCTTTCTCAAAATTTTGATATCTGAAATGCCTCAAATAATATAGCCAAATTTTCTTGATTATCAGGGAAATGTCTGCTATATTGTATAAATTATGTATTCAGGAATAAGCATGAAGTGATTCAAAATGGCATTTCATTTGAAATGTAGTAAGTCCTCACCTGATGTCATTGATAGTTTCTTGAAAACTGCAAATTTAAGTGAAACGATATACTGTGAAATGAAACCAATTTTATGATAGGCTAATTGATATAAACAAGAGTTAAGTTGCTATGGCATACAGCACATCATTTTTCTTAAAGTCAGAGTTTCCAAGAACCTATCAACAACACTAAATGAGGACTTACCATAGATGTGTCAAATACCTGGCTCATTCGATCATGAACTATCTAATTAGAAAAGAAGGAAAAACCACCTCTACTTTTCTGACCTAGAATAACTTATATTCTATTTTGTTAGGAAGATGAGAGAAGAAGAAAGTATAGATATAAAACAAGACTGAGCTCTGCTGCCTGTTAGAGTACAAGAGGATGGTGTCGTACACAATTATATACACGGAAAAATGATTTTATTTTTCCTTTGTGCCTCCCTGGTGAAAGACATGCCTGCCTTCACTGGAAATCAATATTGTAGTTATCATCAGCTTATTGAACATGTCAACACGCAATTGTCTTGCTTTATCCAAAAAGTTTTAATCATTTCTAAATTATTAGATGAAATACATAAATACAAGTCGATTAAGTATATAGAGAAATAAATACAAAAAAGTTTTATCTATATAAGACCTCAAAATTTGATAAAGTGTAAATTGCCCTGTTTTATAATTGCGTTTATTTAAAGATCTGCTATTTATATTTTTCTCCACACACTTTATGAAAAGAGCAAAAATCACATGTGCATACCAAGTGTGCAAGTTAAGATCCTAAAGGTCAAAGTTTATTCACTATACAACTTTACTAAACCTTACTCTTCTGCTTTTCTATACACAATTTCCTTGGAAAATACCCAAAGAAGCAAATCATATTTTACCTCATGCAGTGATTATTAGACTATCATCTTTATCGGTCACATCTTAGACTATCATCTTTACTGGTCATGTCTCTCCATTTTCAATACTCTGCAACAGGAATCAGATGTTACTGCCTAACTGACCTTCTTTCAGAGGCATTTTCATTATGATATCTCCTATTTATACATATTAGATTCTCACCTATTTTGGTTAGGACAAAGTAAACATGTTTTATATCAGATCTTAAAATGTATTGAAATCTAGCCTCACACTATACAGATATTAATCTGAAAAATAGACTTCAGCATTCTCCTCATCATTTCATTTGTACATTAAGTCATTCCTCTTACCAGAAGCTTTCTTCCTTTCCCTCCTTACTGGTATTTAACTATGATTCATTCTTTTAAAGGCTGCTCTAGCTGTTCTAGCAAAGTTAAGCACAGATTTTTCCCACTCCATGAAGTTTTCTGGAGCTGCACTGACTGTTGCATCCTCAACCCCCGTACATGTCTCATTCAGTAAAAATTTCATCTCATTGAGGTATATTCACTTGTATTTTTATTTTTGTATATATTTATTCCAAATCTCTAAATAAATGTGCTATTTTTTGTGGCTTAAAGGCACTACCTAGGAAAATATACCCATATATAAATACCTCCAAAACCGTATTTTTTAAAAGAGGGTGATGAACGTATCTTAGCACCGCAGAATCACTCCATTTGTAATACCATGACTTTGTGTTCACGGTATTCAGTGCTTTACATATATTGGTGGTAATACTAGTCATAGTAATACTGACAATAGACAACACTTATTTGTGTTAACCACTGTTTTGAGCATGACTCATGTATTAACTCTTAATTCTCATAAGGTCTCTGTTATACAGTTGGAAACATTGCTGCACATTTATCTAAGGCAATTAGCCCAGGAAATCTGGCTCCAGATTATATTCTTACCACAATACTGACTCTCCATAAAGCGTAAACTTGATTGAATTGATTATTTAAACATATATACAAATCCATTAAGAACTGAATTGTATACATCTTAAAATTCATTGTTTCATATACATAACAATGCTTTAACATCAGCAGTGCCAAACATGAAAAACTATTGTATATTTTCATGTTAGTAAAGCTATGTTTTTCCTTTCTTCACACACACACACACACACACACACACACACACACACACACACAATAGATAAGGTGTTTCTCTTTTAGATCAATAATAATGAAATACATTATGAACACTGGACTTCATAAATGATAATTGATTTGGCACATGATTAATTGCCCTCTATAACAACCTTCCTGAATTTTCTGAACAAACAGATCAACAGAAAGCTCTTTCTTCACTCTCATTTACCTGTATTATGAATAGGCTTAAGATATCACTTTGGAGATATCACTTTTAAATAACTTTGTTGTTCCATCAATTTCTGTCCATGTAGGAGTAAGAGAAACATTAATCAGACCTTCACTGGGTCTGCTCTCTGCTCCATCTAAAGAAGAAAAAAATGGCTTCTCTGAAGATTCAGGCAGCCCATTCATTTCTAATAAGTAGAGGGCTATGATTGGTTTTTCACATATGTCTTTAGTTACAATTATTAAGAATTATTTTTGGGAGAGAAACGAAGTCACCAATATGGAAGACTAAGTTATAGCATATTCTATCCCCCACAATAAAACAAATAAAGACATCTAACCACAAACAAAATAGTCCTGGGCAAGCCAAAGGACCCATTTAAAAATACGCAGCAATGGTCTCAAACTCCTGGGCTTGGGCAGTCCTCCTGCCTTGCCCTCCTAAAGTGTTGGGGTTGCAGGTGTCAGCCACTGTGCCCAGCCATACAATTTTTTTTTTCTTTTTCTTTTTTCATAAATTTTATTATTATTATTATTATTATACTTTAAGTTTTAGGGTACATGTGCACAATGTGCAGGTTAGTTACATATGTATATATGTGCCATGCTGGTGCACTGCACCCATTAACTTGCCATTTAGCATTAGGTATATCTCCTAATGCTATTCCTCCCCCCTCCCCCCACCCCACAACAGTCCCCCGAGTGTTACGTTCCCCTTCCTGTGTCCATGTGTTCTCATTGTTCAATTCCCATCTATGAGTGAGAACATGCGGTGTTTGGTTTTTTGTCCTTGCGATAGTTTACTGAGAATGAAGATTTCCAGTTTCATCCATGTCCCTACAAAGGACATGATCTCATCCTTTTTTATGGCTGCATAGTATTCCATGGTGTATATGTGCCACATTTTCTTAATCCAGTCTATCATTGTTGGACATTTGGGTTGGTTCCAAGTCTTTGCTATTGTGAATAGTGCCGCAATAAACATATGTGTGCATGTGTCTTTATAGCAGCATGATTTATAATCCTTTGGGTATATACCCAGTAATGTGATGGCTGGGTCAAATGGTAATTCTAGTTCTAGATCCCTGAGGAATCACCGCACTGACTTCTGCAATGGTTGAACTAGTTTGCAGTCCCACCAACAGTGTAAAAGTGTTCCTATTTCTCCACATCCTCTCCAGCACCTGTTGTTTCCTGACTTTTTAATGATTGCCATTCTAACGGGTATGAGATGGTATCTCATTGTGGTTTTGATTTGCATTTCTCTGATGGCCAGTGATGATGAGCATTTTTTCATGTGTCTTTTGGCTGCATAAATGTCTTCTTTTGAGAAGTGTCTGTTCATATCCTTTGCCCACTTTTTGATGGGATTGTTTATTTTTTTCTTGTAAATTTGTTTGAGTTCATTGTAGATTCTGGATATTAGCCCTTTGTCAGATGAGTAGGTTGCGAAAATGTTCTCCCATTTTGTAGGTTTCCTGTTCACTCTGATGGTAGTTTCTTTTGCTGTGCAGAAGCTGTTTAGTTTAATTAGATCCCATTTGTCAATTTTGGCTTTTGTTGCCATTGCTTTTGGTGTTTTAGACATGAAGTCCTTGCCCATGCCTATGTCCTGAATGGTAATGCCTAGGTTTTCTTCTAGGGTTTTTATGGTTTTAGGTCTAACGTTTAAGTCTTTAATCCATCTTGAATTAATTTTTGTATAAGGTGTAAGGAAGGGATCCAGTTTCAGCTTTCTACATATGGCTAGCCAGTTTTCCCAGCACCATTTATTAAATAGGGAATCCTTTCCCCATTTCTTGTTTTTCTCAGGTTTGTCAAAGATCAGATAGTTGTAGATATGCAGCATTATTTCTGAGGGCTCTGTTCTGTTCCATTGATGTATATCTCTGTTTTGGTACCAGTGCCATGCTGTTTTGGTTACTGTAGCCTTGTAGTATAGTTTGAAGTCAGGTAGCGTGATGCCTCCAGCTTTGTTCAATAACACATGGTCTTATATTTGACATAATATAGCAAATTAGGCTATCTTTACTTTTCTCTGTTTCAAACAATGTTTAATAATTATATTTCCTTAGATAAATGTTTCTGTTATGAAAAATACCAGAAAACAAAATAATTTGTGTTTCTAACATTTACATTCTAACTGGGAGGTGTTTGGGTTATGGGGGTGGATCTCTTATGGCATGATGCTGTCTCCTCAATAGTAACTGACTTCTCAAGGGATATGTTTGTTTAAAAGTGTGTGACACCCCACCTCTGTAGGGAGATCCCCTGAAACTTTTGCTACAGAATAAAAGATGAAATGCTCCTTATTATTGTAAATACAAAATTGCATGCAGGATTGTGTAAAGAAAATGCCAGGTTGGACTGCCAGAATGAGCCAACAGTGCGTGATGTGCTTCCCCCTGCAGAGAGCCTATGAATGGATGTGCAGTCAGGGAGGTTTCACATCACCAAGATTCCTATCCCAGAAAAGCAGATGTTCATAGCTCTGGGAATGGAATGCAACCCTTGTGGAGAGCCTATAAACGGACGCATAGGGGGCACCTGTCCATATGGATAAGATAGGGCTATAAACACCCTTATCTTGCCATGGCTCTTCTAGGCCTCTTTAGGGTTAAGGCATACTCCCTTCTGAGAATTTGTGGTCTAACCTGTTGTCTAGCTTCACGTCCTGTTTCTATGGATTGTTTGAAACCAGCTTTTGCTGCAACTGTTACTGCTGATTAATATCTTGCTAATCATAGGCTATGGAAAGATTGTGTTTCTGTTTTAAGGCTCTGTTAGAAATTACTGATGCACACACTATATTGTAAATTCTTATCTCTGTATACTGTACTTCTACACACAAATGTACTGTACTTCTACATACAAATGTTATGTTAAAGAATTACTTCATCCCTATGTGACCATCTCACTTCATAATCAAATGACCCTAAATCCCTCACTAACCTACCCCTGCCCTCACTAAACTTAATAATAAATGCTGGTATATCCAGTGCATTGTTAGCACCACAGAACCAGAAGGCGGTGACCCCCCTGGACCCAGCTTTCACTATCTTGTGTGTGTCTATTATTTCTCAACCTGCTGATCTGCCTAGGAACAAAGAGAGAGCCCTGTTGCATTGAGGGCTGCTGGCCAGATCCTGCAATATACCTCCTCATTGCCCCTTTGATGTATCTGTTCCTGCTTCACCTTTTGCCATGAA
Source organism: Pongo pygmaeus (assembly GCF_028885625.2). Classification (NCBI taxonomy): domain Eukaryota; kingdom Metazoa; phylum Chordata; class Mammalia; order Primates; family Hominidae; genus Pongo; species Pongo pygmaeus. The sequence goes on from NC_072376.2 coordinate 188,928,023, forward strand.
TAAAGCCTCCCTGAGGCCTTCCCAGAAGCTGAGAAGATAGTGGTGCCATTCATTTACAGGTTGCAGAACTGTGAGCCAATTAAACCTCTTTTCTTTATAAATTACCCAGGCTCAGGTATTTCCTTATAGCAATGCAAGAGCAACCTAATACAAGTACATTGATTTAATTGAATGTGTTAAATTAAATGGATGGATAACAGTTACCAACATCAGAAGAAAACAACTTTGCTGGACTCTTCAAGTCAATGTCATGAGTTAAAAAAAGAGAGGAGGATGTTATGGTTTGAATGTGTCCTCAAATTTCATGTGTTGGAAACCTAATCCCCAAATGCATATATTGATTGTATTCGGAGGTGGGGCCTTTGGGAGGTAATTGGGATTAGATAAGGTTATCAGTTTGGGATCACCAGGATGGGACTGGTAGCCTTACACGAGGAGGAAGAGACCTGAGCTAGCACACACTTGTTTTCTCACCATGTGATGCCTTCCACCATGTTAGGACTGAGCAAGAAGGCCTTCACCAGATGCCAGTGCCACACCCTTCAATTTCCCAGCCTCTAGAACTGCAAGAAATAAATTTGTTTCCATTATAAAATAAAATAAAAATCTGCAGCAACAAAGTGGAGCAAGAAAGAGAACATCTACACAGAATGGATTTTTGGTGATAACAGAATAACTGAGATGCCAGGAGATGACCAGGCACTAAGAAAAAAAGTGGATGCTATCAGTACTAGTTTATGCAGGGGAAACAGCCATGGAGTTCAGTTGCCTGGTCCACAGGCGACACGAGCATCTTTTGCCACTGAGGTAACCAACAGTCATTCCTGTCAGGAAACACAGAGAGGAGATGCAGCTGCACCCCCTGCCCTAATAATCAGCTGCTGTTGTGATGCTCCAGGACTAGAGCTACCTCTTCCTACATCTGTCCGTGAGACCTGAGCCACAGCTGCTCTGCAAGTGTCCACACTTCAGACACCTCTCTGTGGCTCCACAGCTCACACTTATGCCTCATACACAGGAGCCATTGCCATAGCAAGCTAGTTCACATCCTTGGCCTGGGATTCAAAGTTTCTCTGTACATATCTGTGCTCTAGATACCAATTCAGCTGCCAAAGAGAGCTCAGCTACACACTCAATCCCAGAGCCACTGGAGCTCTTCTCATGCCTATGCTCCTATCTTTGGCTTTCTGGTTGTTTCACAAGCTCAAGCACCTTGCACGATTACCAGTGCAGTAGAGAAGATGGCTGTGTCCCAGGCACTGGAGCCAAAGCTACTCCAGATTCCAGAGCTAAAGTCTTTACATGTGTGCCTAGGATTCAGGATTTGGCTTGGTGGCTGCTCCACAGATGCCAGTGTTACTGTCAGATGCCAGTGTTACTGTCACTGCAAACAAGCTCCCAAGTTGCCACCGGTGTCAAGAAGGATGCCCTTGACATTGACTTTCCCAGTGAAAGAAATAGATATTGGAAGGACCCTACAGCCATTACCAATGATTACCACTGCTGCAAATATCTAAAATGTTGGCCTCTGAGGATCCCTGCAATCTTCATCACACTGACCTTAGTTGACAGAGCTGAGTAAACATCATACTGTTGCACTTTCACATGCTCCCATCGCAGGCTCTTTGCCATCAAAATCATCCTGTGACATCTAGAAGAGATGATTGCATCACCAACTGCACAGACATCAATATAAGCCAACTGGAAACATGAAAACCAGGCAGACATATCACCAAAACAACACAATAATTTTCTTTCTTTTCTTTCTTTTTTTTTTTTTGAGATGCAGTCTTGCTCTGTCACTGGAGTGCAGTGGCGTGATCTCAGCTCACTGCAACCTCTGCCTCTCAGGTTCAAATGATTCTCCTGCCTAAACCTCCTAAGAAGCTGGGATTGCAGGTGCAAGCCACCAGCCTGGTTAATTTTTGTATTTTTAGTAGAAACAGAGTTTCACCATATTGGCCAGGCTGGTCTTGAACTCCTGGCCTCAAGTGATCTGCCTGCCTTGGCCTCTCAGAGATCTGGGATTACAGGCAAGAGCCACCGCACCCAGCCTACACAATAATTTTCAAGAAGCTGATCTCAAAGAAAGGGAAATTTACAAAACGCCTGGCAAAAAATTCAAATAATTGTTTTAAAGAAGCTCAGCAAACTTCAAGAAAATACAGAGAAAAAACTCAATGAAACCAGAAAAAAACATAAATGAACAAAATAAGAAATGTCACAGAGATTGAAATTACAACAAAAAGGACTAGAAAAGCTGAATCTGAAAAATTCAATGAATGCAGTAAAAAATGTAAAAGAGAACATGAGCAGCAGAATTAATTAAACGATGAATCTGTAAAGTTGAAGACAGTTTCCTTGAAAATATACAGGAAAAAGAAATAAGAATAAAAATGAATAAGGAAAGCCCCCAGGATCTGTGGGATTGCAACAAGAGTGCTAGCTTTCACATAACAGGAGTTAAAGAAGTAGAAGAAAGAGGAAAAAGTGACAGAAGTCTTATTTAAAGATACAATAATTGAAGACCTTACAAATCTGGAAAAAAGATATAAATATTTAGGTACAGAAATTGACAAAAGAAAACACATAAATGGCCAACAAATATAAGAAAAAAATGCTCAGCATCACCAATCATCAGGGAAATGCCAATTAAAACTTCAACGAGATACCATTGGACACCTGTGAGAATAGCTATTATCAAAAAGATAAGTGTTGACAAGGATGTAAAGAAAAGGGAATCTTGCTATAATGTTGGTGGGAATGTAAATTTGAACAACCTTTATGAAAATCAACTTGAAGACTCCTCAAAAAATTAAAAATAGAATTACCATATGATTTAGTAATTCCTCCTCTGAGTATATATCCAAAAGAAAAAAATCAATTTGTCAAAGAGATACCTACACTCCCATGTTCATTGCAGCTTTATTCAAAATAGGCAAGATATAGAATCATAAACAGATAAATGGATAAAGAAATTGTGGTGTACATACACAATGCAATAGTAATCAGACTTAAAAAGGAAGGAAGCCTGTCATTTGCAACAACGCAAATGAACCTGCAGGACATTAGGTTTAGTGAAATAAGCCAGGCACAGAAAGGTAAATGATCTCCTTTGCATGTGGATTCTATAAAACGTGAACTCAGAAGTATAGAGTAGAATGGTCTTTACCAAGCGCGAAGGTGGGAGACTTGGAAAGACATTAGTCAAAGGATATAAATTTTCATTTTGACAGGAGGAATAAATTCAAGAGATCTATTGTAAAACATGATAATTATAGTTAATAACAATGTATTTTATACCAAAAATGATAAGTAGGTAATACATATGTTAGTTAACTTGATTTAACCAATCCACAATGTGTATATATGTATTGAGACATCCTGTTTTATTTCATAAATGTATCCACTTTTTGTCACTGGAAATAAAGTATGAAAAGAGAAAATATTTTTGATTTTTTGAACCATTTTTATTGTATTTACAGATCTTGTAAGTATATTGTACTTACAGAAATGTAAGTATTAGCGTGATTAAAATTTTCACTGGCAATATTTAAAATGCAAGATGTTTAGCTCTATATAAATTTCCTTTAAAACACAATTGGTGATGATTTCTGAAAAAGATTTCATTAGTTTTTTATCTCTAGCTGTTCACTTCTTGTACATCACAGTTTTTCCAGTGTTAATTCTAGCTCGTTAATTACTATGAAAGTTTATAATTGCAGCCATTCTTTGGAATCATTTTACCAAAGGAAGTTATTAACATCAATTTAAAATACATTAAATATATCTGCAAAAGTACAATTTTATTTTCTGCTTCAACTGAAGTTGAGTTCAGATGTCTAATATCCTTTGACTCAGTTGTAAAGAGATTATTATACCATCCACGCAAAATGACAGACATCCTCTTCATATTCCATTTCTTGTTAGCTAAATAGGTGCATCTCAAGTGGATCAATTTACACTGTGACGTGCTTTCTTTGTCTTTAAATTAGCATATTTGTTGTAGCTTGGTGGTTATGGTGTTTTTGTTTCTTCTTATTATTTTATGACAAGCATGTTTTAATTATTCTAGTCCCAGACAATAACACTGATGTAAGTGTCAGATCCATTGGGATTCTTGTTAACAAAAAATTTGGTTGGTCTTGTCAGCTTTTGGCAATGACTATTTTACAGGGAGAGTACTGGTATATGTAACTAGGAAGCTCAAGAGAAGGATAAGACCTTCATAAGATAACAGATCTGTAATTACAGTTTTTTTAAAAATTTTTTTATTATACTTTAAGTTCTAGGGTACATGTGCACAACATGCAGGTTTGTCACATATGTATACATGTGCCATGTTGGTTTGCTGCACCCATTAACTTGTCATTTACATTAGGTTTTCCTCCTAATGCTATTCCTCCCCCATCCCCCCCACCCCACGACAGGCCCTGGTGTGTGATGTTCCCCACCCTTTGTCCAAGCATTCTCATTGTTCAATTCCCACCTATGAGTGAGAACATGTGGTGTTTGGTTTTCTGTCCTTGCAATAGTTTGCTCAGAATGATGGTTTCCAGCTTCATCCATGTCGCTACAAAGGACATGAACTCATCCTTTTTTATGGCTGCATAGTATTCCATGGTGCATATGTGCCACATTTTCTTAATCCAGTTTATCACTGATGGACATTTGGGTTGGTTCCAAGTCTTTGCTATTGTGAATAGTGCCTCAATAAACATATGTGTGCATGTGTCTTTAAAGTAGCATGATTTATAATCCTTTGGGTCCCATATTTCTTGGAGGCTTTGTTCATTTCTTTTTAGTCTTTTTTCTCTAAACTTCTCACTTCATTTCATTAATTTGATCTTCAATCACTGATACCCTTTCTTCCACTTGATCAAATCAGCTACTGAAGCTTGTGCATGCGTCACGTAGTTCTTGTGCCATGGTTTTCAGCTCCATCAGGTCATTTAAGGTCTTCTCTACACTGTTTATTCTAGTTAGCCATTCGTCTAACCTTTTTTCAAGGTTTTTAGCTTCCTTGCAATGGGTTCAAACATCCTCCTTTAGCTGGGAGAAGTTTGTTATCACTGACTTTCTGAAGCCTACTTCTGTCAACTCATCAAAGTAATTCTCCATCCAGATGGCGAGGAGCTGCATTCCTTTGGAGGAGAAGGGGTGCTCTGGTTTTTAGAATTTTCAGGTTTTCTGCTCTGGTGTCTCCCCATCTCTGTGGTTTCCTCTACCTTTGGTCTTTGATGATGGTGACCTACAGATGGGGTTTTGGCATGGATGTCATTTTTGTTGATGTTGATGCTATTCCTTTCTATTTGCTAGTTTTCCTTCTAACAGTCAGGTCCCTCGGCTGCAGGTCTGTTGAAGTTTGCTGGAGGTACACTCCAGATGCTGTTTGCCTGGGTATCACCAGCGGAGGCTGCAGTACAGCAAATATTGCAGAAGAGCAAATATTGTTGCCTGATCCTTCCTCTGGAAGCTTCGTCTCAGAGGGGCACCCGGCTGTATGAGGTGTCAGTTGTCCCCCACTGGGAGGTGTCCCCTACTTAGACTACACGGGGGTCAGGGACCCACTTGAGGAGGCAGTCTGTCTGTTCTTAGAGCTCAAACCCTGTGCTGGGAGAACCACTTTCTTCAGAGCTGTCAGACAGGGATGTTTAAGTGTGCAGAAGTTTCTGCTGCCTTTTGTTCAGCTATGCCCTGCCCCCAGGGCTAGAGTCTACAGAGGCAGGCGGGCCTCATTGAGCTGCAGTGGGCTCCACCCAGTTCGAGCTACCTGGCCACTGTTTTTATCTACTCTAGCCTCAACAATGGCGGACACCCCTCCCCCAGCCAGGCTTGCTGCCTCACAGTTCGATCTCAGACTCCTGGGCTAGCAGTGACCAAGGCTCTGTGGGTGTGGAACCCACTGAGCCAGGTGCGGGATATAATGTCTTGGTGTGCCGTTTGCTAAGACAGTTGGAAAAGCACAGTATTTAGGTGGCAGTGTGCTGATTTTCCCAGTAAGGTCTGTCACGGCTTCTCTTGGCTAGGAAAGGGAAATCCCTGGACCCCTCACACTTCCCAGGTGAGGCGATGCCCTGCCCTGCTTCTGCTGGCCCTCTGTGGGCTGCACCCACTGTCTGACCAGTCCCAATGAGATGAACCAGATACCTCAGTTGGAAATGCAGAAATCACCCATCTTCTGGGTCTATCACGCTGGGAGCTGCAGACCAGAGCTGTTCTTATTCGACCATCTTGAAACAGACCTCCATAATTACAGTTTTTATGATGACCTCAGCAAACTATTTTATTGCAAATTCTAAACCTTTAAACTTCTGACCCAGCTGGAAGAAAAACAGTCTCAACTAGGTAACGGAATCTTTTGGTCAGGCAGGTTGTCACTCATTTCTCAGAATAAGGAAGGAACTTTACAGGAAATGCTACCATATCACATTTCATGTCTTCTAATATCTTAGACCTGATTCCTTAGAATGAGAGCCTAAGATAGGGATTGCCCTTCAAGTGCTTTATTGAGATGGTGCTCTGAGAGAAAACTGCGATGAAAGAAAGGAACCCATGTGGGAAAGGGAAGGATCTAAGAAAGAATGTGACTTTGCTAGAATGTAACTTTTGCCCACCCACACAGGGATTCTGAACCATGCATTTTGCCATTAAGTAAGTCACATGTTGAGGCAAGATGAATGACGTTTTTATCTCAGCTTACAACCCCTGTGAACCAACCATTGACTGAAGGCTGCCTGGATGTGCACAGATTAAAGGAAGATAGGTATTACAAAATCATATAGTATAGAATGCTTACTCAAGTTTATTCAAGGACAATTCTCAAGGGAAGGGTGCGTTTGTGGGCTATTAGCAACTTACCATTACGTCTGCTTAGAAGTATGAGTATAGCTAGCTGGGGTGTGGGTACGCCAACCCAGTACCGAAAATTTGGTGGGCATCCACATCTTCCACTATACTAAATAAATATTGCATAATATTCCAATTATGTTTGGGCATTTTAAAAGAGGAAACAAAAATAAGTACTAAAGAAAGAGAAAGAACATGAGTCTTAAGCATGAAAGAATAGCCCAATTATAGTTTTAAGTATTTAGGAAATTAGGTTTATTTTCTCAGGATTATCTCAAAGTACACTTTTTTTAGTAGGTCACTTGAAGTACCTTAAACAACTCATCAGTTTTCCCTGTTACTATCTAGATTGCTGACAAAGTAATAGATTATATTTCATTTTTACTTTAAAACAGACAAAAATTATTACCTACATGGCCAACTTACTGCCAGCCAAAGTTTTATGTGTAAAAAAGAGGTACTCAGAAATGACTGTAGACTTTCATAGTTCAATCTCCTATTATGTGGTTAAAATTATATTAAACCATGGCGTGATTAATGAACTATTGTCTCAAGCTCTCAGGCTACACTTACACTGTTGTGTTGCCCATATTAGTACTCTGCAAAGTACTGCAAAGTACATGTTCTTTACCAGATTAATTGTTGCCAACAGGGAGTGCTAAACAATTATTGACAGGAAATGGCAGGAGAGGGGGCTGTTTATTCCTGTTTGCTATTCCCATGACCATCCTTCTAGCAGTGGCCCTTGATCCTGTGAGTGGCAGTTGGTCTGGCATTAGTTTGTCCCATCGTCCAATGATATTTCCTCCCAGAAGCAGATCTTTCACACCTTCTCTAGAATACCAACCTTAGAAGTCATACATTCTTTATGTGGTTACCATATTAGGTCTCTGTTGAAAGAAGGAAGGAAAGAAGGGAGAAAGGAAGGAAGGAGGAGGGAAGGAAGGAGGGAGGGAAGGAGGTACTGGGGAAGAAAAGGGGGAAGCCAGCTAGCCTAATGTGGGTTTTTTGTTTTGTTTTGTTTTGCTTTGCTTTTTATTTTCCAGCAGGAAACTGGTGTATTAATCTATTCTCACACTGCTATAAGGAAGTACCTGAAACTCGGCAATTTATAAAGAAAAGAAGTTTAATTAACTCACAGTTCTGCTGGCTGTAGAGGAAGCATGGCTGGGAGGCCTCGGGAAACTTACAGTCATGGTAGAAGGGCAAGGATGCAAGCATATCTTCACATGGTGGCAGGAGAGAGAGAGAAAAGGGGGAAGTGGTAGACATGTTAAACAATCAGATCTCTTGAGAACTTAGATAATGAGAACAGCAAAGCGGCAAAGGGGAAGTTTACCGTATGATCCAATCCCGTACCACCAAGTCCCTTCCCCAATAGTAGGAATTACAATTCAACATGAGATTTGGGTGGGGACACAGAGCCAATCCGTATCAACTGGAAACTGATGAATACACATGGAATTAACACTTTAAGTAAACTGATTTAATTCATAACCTTTATGTTATTGTGTGTGTAATTTTAAAGGGAGTTAAAACATTTAAGAGAGCAAGATATGTTACATTTGTCAATGTTTTAACTAAATATAGTAAAATAAATATTAAACTTGGGATATAGTCTTTTTTATTCATAAGTGTTTATTTCATTAATTTTATAAGCACTATATAAACATTTAAAGAAATATTAATTTTGTAATGATTCCAGAGTCTGGAGTTATTATATGTGGCAGATTCTACTCTAAATAAAGTGTTTTAAAACAGTCTTTAAAATGTATGTCTGGCCTTCACTAGGGAGTAATCGAGAATATTTACCTAAATAAGTTATAAACTTTTGTAAATTGACTCACTTAACAAAGAAAAAAATGTAGATAATGAAAAATAAGATATAATAGTTATAATTGAGCTTGGTTTTAGTCTCAGAAATATTATGTTACATAATCTTTAAGATATTATTATGTGCCTATATTCTCCTCTATGTGATAGTAATCTAAGAACATACATAATATTATATAAGAACATACCTAATAATATTATATTATGTAATATAGTAAGAACATAATAATAATATTATCTATGTTCTTATGTATATAATATTATGTATGTTCTTAAATGATTGTCTTTTAAAGAAGAAGAAGATTGTTTTATATGTTCTTAGATGATTATCACATAGAGAAGAATACAGAAACACGGACTTTCATGTTAGAGACAGTAATAACAATCACTGGGATTTGTTAGATAATCGTAAGAAGTCAATGTTTTATGGACTTTGCTTAAAGAGAATTTTTCACTCTCAGTAGAGTTCTTTGAGGTATTATTTTTGTTCCCATTTTGCAGATGAGGAAACTAAGAAATCGAGATTTTTGATGACTTACCTAGGTTTGAACTGCTAGTGAGTAACACAGTCAAAACAGTGGTTAGGGAAAATGCTAGTGGTCTATTAAGAAACAAAAATATAATTAGTCTTAACAATGTTGGCAAAATTATGTGCTTATTTGTAACAGAAATACAGTCTCCAACTTACGATGGTTTGACTTATGATTTTTCAATATGACAATGGTTTGAAAGTGACATGCATGGCTGGGCATGGTGGCTCACGCCTGTAATCCCAGCACGTTGGGAGGCCAAGGTGGGTGGATCACCTGAGGTTAGGAGTTCGAGACCAGCCTGACCAACATGGAGAAACCCCATCTCTACTAAAAAATACAAAATTAGCCGAGCATGGTGGTGTATGCCTGTAAGCCCAGCTACTTGGGAGGCTGAGGCAGGAGAGTTGCTTGAATCTGGGAGGCAGAGGTTGCAGTGAGCCCAGATCACGCCATTGCATTCCAGTCTGGGTGATAAGAGCGAAACTTCATCTCAAAAAAAAAAACACACACAAAAAAACAAAAACTAAAAGATAAAAAATAAAGAAAGTGACATGCATTCAGTAGAAATTATACTTTTGAATTTTGAATTTTGATTTTCTCTATAAATTACATGAGATAATTTAACATTTTATTATGAAATAGGCTTTTTGTTAGATGATTTTGCCCAACTGTAGGCTAAGGTAAGTGTTCTGAGCAGTTTTTGGTAGGCTAGGCTAAGCTTTGACATTGAGTACATTAGGTGTATTACATGCATTTTTGACTTAACAATATTTTCCACTTATGATGGATTTATCAGGACATAATCCTAGTGTAGTTCAAGGAGTATCTGCACAGATAGAAGTCTTGTGTCACATTTATGAAAAAAAGGTAAACTGGTTCAAGATGCTAAATACTAATTAGATAATATGTAAAAATATATTACAGAATAAATTAAGTAATAAAAGGAAGTTAACTTTTATATTTCTGTGATTCATATATTATTACACTTCACTGAGTAGTTCTGTTTCCAAATAAAGATATAAAAGTTGTTTTCTGAATAGCAACTCTGCTTTGAATTGTAAAATTCTAAAAATTCTAAAATTTGTACAAATTACCTACATTTTCTTCTTAGATCACTTCTAAGTAGAAAGATAAAATTATCTTTATATAAATTATCTTTGTATAAAAACTGCCAACTATTTGGATTATATGCGTGTGTAGATTCATATATAATTAATATCTTTAAATGCAAAAATTTTCAAGAAAACTCAGTTTCTGGCTTTGATTGGTTAAAATATCAAGACAGTATAATTGTATTAATGTACTACTTCTATGTAACAACTCATCACAAATTTAGTGGCTTAAAACAACACAAATTTGCTATTTTGCTGTTCTGGAAGTCAAAAGTCTGAAATGAGTTTAGATGGGCCAAACTTGTCCAGAAGTTCTTGGGAAGAGTTTGCTTTCTTTGCCTTTTCCACCTTCCAGAAGCCCTGAGAAGTCTTCAGCTTTTCTAGGCTTTGGACCCATTCCTTCTCAACAGTGTCATTCTTCCAAACTCTCTGCTTCTGTAGTCACATCTGTTTCTCTGACTCTGCACCTCCATTTTTCTCTGATGACAACCCTTGTGATTACACTTGGGCCACCTGGATATGTGGGGTAATCTTTCCATTTCAAGACCCTTAACTTACTCATACCTGCAAACTCCTTTTGTCATATCAAGTAAAACATCCATAGGTTTGGGGATTAGGATGTGGACATCTTTGGGGGAACTTATTCTGTCTAGCACAGTAACTAAATTTTATTTACTGATTCAGCAAGTATTTATTGAGCATCTGATATGTGCCAGGCATTATTCTAGACATTAGGAATAGCTGTTAACAAGAGGCCAAATTCTCCACCCTCCTGGAGTTTACAGTCTAGTGGGGAAGACAGGAACTAAGCAAAATGAATAAGAATGGCATATATAATACATCAGATGGCAACAATGCTTTGAAGAAAAACAAACCAGGGGGGTGAAACACAGAGCATGGCTGGAGAAGGCCTGTCTCAGAAGCAAAAATATCAAGGTAGAAACGCAGTAAATAATGCAGACATGTGGGGAAAGACCATCTTAGACAATAGAACAGCAAGCAAAAAGGCCTCAGGTTGACACAAGGGAGAAATTGTTAAATTAAGTTTAGCCTAAATCTGCCTCTTTACATATTTTAAGTTCAGCCTAAACGTTTCTCCTTGGGTAGTGAACTGTCTTCTAATTAATTAGATGTGTGAACAGACTGTAGCTTACTCTTGTAACATGTGGCCAAGTGTCAGCCAATTACGGCAGATGAGTTTCAGCCAATCACAGGCAGTTAACTGCTCAAACCATGCTCAAATAAGGCAAATCCTGAGTTGTAACCAATCCAGCTGCTTCTGTACCTCACTTTCATTTTCTGTGTGTTACTTTCCTTTTTCCGTCCATAAATATTATCCCACCATGTGGCAGCCCCGGAGTCACTCTGAACCTATTTTGGTTCTAAGGGCTGCCCAATTCTCCCATTGCTCTTTGCTCCTGGAAACTCTTAAATTGAATTTGTCTAAGGTCATTCTTTTAACATGTATTATATTCTTACTGAATTATACACTACTTCTTTAATAAAATAAATTATCTTGTTATCAAAATGAGTATTAGAAATTTATTTTTAAGGAAAAATGTTGATTTTAAACAAAAATTCCATGAAATGCGTGATTTACCTCTGGTTAAATATTAATAGATAAAAGTTGGGTCACTTTTGGACTCAATGGAATTTTCTTTGTGTGATGGAAGTAAAGACAAGGATACACTTGGCACTTCACCGAAATAAATTTTAATGCAGAATAAATATTAAGCCAGAAAAGATGGGTTTGTATTTATTTGGAGATTTTAAACCAGTGAACAACCCACTTTCTGTGCTGCTACAACTGTTACTTTCTAGATTAAGCCGCAAAAATCTGAGTTACCATTTCAAGTCATGCTTACTATACCTTGAGATCTCATGGAGTCCCACTCCCTCTCTCTAAGCGGCATTTAGCCACAAAATTCTAAAGAACATTTTCTTATTGCAGCAAAAATTTTAATACAACTCCAGGGAAATAAACTGTATTACAGTGAGCCTGCAACACCACTGCATTTAATTTCATGTATTCCCACAACATTACTTGTGCTGCTGTGTCCTTTTGTTATGTCTTAAGCACACATTACTCTCTTTTACCTCCTTAAACACACATTTGCTATTTTGTGTAACGAAGTAACTCCTGTTTTATATTTACAACTTGCTTAACCAGAAATTCATGCGTTGGGATTATATATTTGATTTGTGAGCTTTTGACATCTAACATTTAAATCTTGTTGAATTGGCTATGTTTTGGAGGATGCGGAAAATAGATTTGGTGGACTAAGGCCCACTCATAAAACCCTTTCTGTCCTTGGTAAGATGTGTGCAAGTCGCTGTTCAGGATGCCTTATTCACTTCCAATTTTTAAAAAATCTCTTTTTTGGCCCAACGCTGTGGCTCACGCCTGTAATCCCAGAACTTTGGGAGGCCAAGGCGGGTGAATCACGAGGTCAGGAGATCGAGACCATCCTGGCTAACACAGTGAAACCCCGTGTCTACTAAAAATTAAAAAAAAAAAAAAATTATCTGGGCGTGGTTGCGGGAGCCTGTAGTCCCAGTTACTTGGGAGGCTGAGGCAGGAGAATGGCATAAATCTGGGAGGCGGAGCTTGCAGTGAGCCCAGCCCAGATTCCGCCACTGCACTCCAGCCTGGGCGACAGAGCGAGACTCCATCTCAAAAAAAGAAAAAAAAAATCCCTTTTTCACGTTGATTAAAATATCTATCTCTTACACATATAAATTCTTTAAAAAAATTTCTTTAAAAAAATTTTTTTTGGTCTATATGCACATTCTACAGTTAGGTTGATTTTAATTAAAAAACAAACAAGCATCAACTATTAGACCATTAAAAAGATGATCCCTAGAAATAGGAACATATGCATAAAAATGTTACAAACTACTTACAATCTTTTTAAAAAGTAAGCACTTTGAAAATTAGTGATTTTAATAATGAATTAAATTTTTAATGGCATTTATAGTTTACCAACTATAAGTTTTATGTCCTTGTTTAGAATTTCATGTCAGACACTCTCACCTGCTTGTTCCAGAATTACCTTAATTTGACCATCAGTAAATTTAAAATTATATCTGTGGGTGTTCCTGGAACCAATCCCCACCTGGTAGAAATAGAGAGACAAGTATAACTAAGTTTATTATCAGCATCTATGATACTTCTACGGTTTTCTTGACTTTATTATATCTTGAATTTATCTAAAAATTTATCTAAGGGATTACAGTTCTTCCTTTGTCACGCTAATGCTAAGACATATTCCTTTGCCTTCCAGGCATTTTGCTTTCTGAGAATCAAAGGAAGGAAGAAGAAAAAAGTATGAGAAAACGAACAGGGGAATCTAGATAAATGAATGAAGTAGAGGGAAAAGCAATTCAAAACAGTTTATTAAAGGCATGAAAGCTCAGAAGGAGTTATCACAAGACATTAAGCACTATCCCACCAGCATCTTGTATTCTTCTAACTCTGTGTTTTGGAGTTCAGTGGCTACTGATTCTGTTTGAAGTAACGACGCCTAAAGCTGTAGAAGTTAGATTTTGGATGACTCTCACCTCTAGCACATGAAATTGCATAAATTAAATTTTACTTTGTTCTCTTTCTCCACCTCTTGAACTTCAGACTTATTTCTTAATTTCTTTTATAATAAAACCTGTGCAATTTATGTTTTTAGACAGAGCTATGTGCATACTTATTCAAGGTCAATCTAGTTACCCTGATGTTATAAAACAGCTGATATTTTAGACTGTAGTAGAATATAAAATCTTCTGAATTTGATTAGCAATTGATTAGCATCTTACTCCTGTTTGGATCTTTAAACATATACAGAAAGCCTTTGGGAATTATGGTAACTGAATTTATTAGGGAAGGTCATGGTAAGAAAGAGTATTCTTGTAAAATCTGGCTTGTTATGAGGCATATATATATAATTTAATCATGGAATATATTGTTATCTGGATGGAAACTATTTCCGAGAAGTTCATCACAAAAAAGATTAACCTGGAATTTATAGAGTGATGTTTTATTAAGAAAATGATCATTCAATTTTATCCACATTCTCTGAAGACAAATATTGTTTTAAGACTATATACAAAAATTAATATTTTCACAATATTTTTGTGCTACTATAACAATATGCCACATACTAGGTGATATATAATTAATAGAAATTATTTTTCACAGTTCTGGGGGCTCAAAAGTCCAAGATCAGGGCACCAGCATTGGTGCTGAGCAGCAGGAGGGCAGAAAGTTTTTAAAAAATGCGATAGCAGCTCAGGCCATCCTCTTAAGACAACAGTTCTAGTATTCTGAACAAATAATGCCTTTGTCACTGCTGTTGCTACCTCCATCATTGAAATAGTATTGCTAGGAAGCTGGAAATGAGATCACAGAGAAAATAAAATAAACAGGATATGTCCCCCACTGTGAGTGTTAGAAGATCTATTTAATTCTCCTCAAGCAAGAATGAGAGGGTTTCTCCAGGAGCATTATATCTTTCTACTCCGATGCCACTCCCAAATATTGGGCTGCATTGAGTTGAGACAAGAGATAATGGATGAAAAAAAAATGATAAACTCATCACTAACTCAGGGATATTTCAAATTCTATTCTCCCTCCATAATCAGCCTTTTAGTATTTAATTTTCAGTGTCCTCAAATCACTGTTCCTTGCATTCTTTTCAGGTTTTATAGCTGCATTCATCAGGTGAGACTTGGTAGAGTGTGTTTACTCCACTTTACTCAACACTAAAGCTTTAGTCTATTAATGTTGGAGTGTCCAGGATATCAATGTTTGATCTACTTCTCTATTTACACTCATTCCTCTAGGGAAGCCATTCAGTCTCACTGTTTTAAATAGTACTTTTTAAACATCAATAACACCATTTTTTAAAACTTCATTTCAGAACTGCCACATTTTATGGGCAACTACCTACTCAAAATCTTCCATTAGATATGTAATAGGCATCTTCAATATATGTCCAGTACTGAAATCTTCATCTTCCTTCCCATAGCTATGTCTTTTGCAGCCTTTAGTACCTAATTTGATAGTAACCTCATCCGTTACATTTCTCAATCCAAAGAATATGAAATCAACTTTGCCTCCTTTCTTTCTTTCAGACCTTTCTCAATTTTTCAGGAAATCCTCCTGGCTCTACCTTAACTATATATCCAAAATCTGGCCCTTTCATGTTACCCCTTATTGTTATTGCACTGGTCAGGAGTATCAGCTCCTGCCTAAATTAATGCAATAATCTGTATCCACTGCTAGAATTCAATCTACAAAAGGGCTATAATCTTAGTCTCTTTCTGTAGTGATTTGAAACCATTTGAAACAGTACTTGGTACATATAAAATATTCAATAAATATTTTGTAAATAAATGACTGCATAACTAACACTTTTTTGTTGTTGTTTTTGTTGTCTGTGAGACAGGGTCTTGCTCTGCTGTCCAGACCGGAGTGTAGTGGTGTGACCATGACTCACTGCAGCCTTGGCTTCCTGGGCTCAGGTGATCCTCTCACCTCAGCCTTGTGAGTAGCTGGGACTACAGGCACACACCACCATGCCCGGGTAACTTTTGTAAAGATGGGTTTCACCATGTTGCCCAGGCTGGTATCAAACTCCTGGGCTCAAGCAATCCGCCCGCCTTGGCCTTGCAAAGTGCTGGTATTACAGGTGTGAGCCATTGTGCCCAGCCTCTAACATGTATGTATAATAGATATATAAATTTACTCCTTACTAAAACTCTGAGGTTGATACTGTTATCATTCTGATAGATGAGAAAGATGGTAAACAATTTCACAATTTGTTTGCCTTATTCATCCTAGCTCATTGCTCATTCAATCAAACAAGATTGGTTAGCTGATCTCTTATAATCAATCTCTTCATACTGACTCAATACAAACCCTAACATCATTGATAGTCTATTCAGGGTCTCTCAGAGACTCCTGTGATTCAAGTGCTTAATTTACCTGCTATCTGGGACTGCTGTGTCCATTGGTATCATCACAGTAGAGAATAAATGCAATTATTGGGGGAAAATTTACAGAATTTTTACAGGATTATTTTACAGTGCTACATGGGCAATTTCAAGATAAGATATATTGGCCCACGGTAGGAGATGCTCTCCTGTTCATAAAAATTTTCATTAACATAAAACATTAATATAGTTGAAAGTTGTAAGCAAATTCATCTAATTAGAGATGTTTCCTTAAAGTAATAAAACAAAATTAAGATGTACACAACACTGAACAATATTTTGGATAGATCCAACCTCTTATCAAGCCAGCAAACTATGAACATTTAAAAATAAAATAGGTAAGACAGCATATATTCAGAAAGCTAGTAGACAAATCCGCCCTCACAGCTATCATCATTGGCCAAAACAAAGCTTTACTGAAAGGCAGACAATTCCACATATTTCTGCTGTTATGAACCACAGACCTACTCACTTTCTTGGGCAGCTTATTTACCACTCCTGAGATACATAAAAATTTACATCAGACCATGAATTTACCCTGGCAGCTTGACATTCCGGTTGGTTGACGTTCCTCAAGTAACTGCTGCAAAGTACACCAAAGCAAACTAGGAAGCCACAGCAAGGACTCTGTCAATCACAATTTTAATTAAAAATAATGAGACAAAAATCACACTAAAACGAAATAGCCTATTAACCTGGTACATCGGACTGGCATTTGCCAATCAGTTACAAAACTAGCCTATGGCAGGTCATTTAAAGACACTGATCTCAGGTTCCTCAAAGTTATACAAAATAATAACTATGCAGAAAAGTGATGAAAATTATCAATAGTTTAAAACTGAAAGGAATTATAAAAGTATTGGATATGATGACAATGTAGAAACACACATGTTATTGCACAAAGAGGTTGAACCACTGTAGTGAAATGACCAAAAGAGATCATGAGCTTGTTTCAAATAATAGAGTAGGTTTCACAAACCTACTCTGTCACTGGGTTCTAGTAGGGATTCTTTAGTGGCATCTTAAAGTATGAAGGATAGATAAGGTCAAAAAAATGAACTTCCATTTAAAATTAGCTTATATTCACAATGGCAGATCACATGTTAAGTCATTTATATTTTAATTCACTCATTGCTGGAAATCTTTGTTTTAAAGTTTAAACTATACCTTTATTCTGAAAAATCTGAGATTAAAGAACATTAAGTACACAAAGGTTTTCAATCCAAGACATAAGACTTTTCCAAAGCTTTTGTGATTCTAGGAGTTAAAACACAAGATACTATGCAGAGACCAGCTCGGTTGGGGAGACCTTAACCCAGTGGTGCTAGAGGAATTAAAGACACACACACAGAAATATAGAGGTGTGAAGTGGGAAATCAGGGGTCTCACAGCCTTCAGAGCTGAGAGCCCCAAACAGAGATTTACCCACGTATTTATTAACAGCAAGCCAGTCATTAGCATTGTTTCTATAGATATTAAATTAACTAAAAGTATCCCTTATGGGAAACAAAGGGATGGGCTGAATTAAAGGAATAGGTTGGGCTAGCTAACTGCAGCAAGAGCATGTCCTTAAGGCACAGATCACTCATGCTATTGTTTGTGGCTTAAGAATGCCTTTAAGCGGTTTTCCGCCCTGGGCGGCCAGGTGTTTCCTGTCCTCATTCAGGTAAACCTACAACCTTCCAGCGTGGGCTTTATGGCCATCATGAACATGTCACAGTGCTGCAGAGATTTTGTTTATGGCCAATTTTGGGGCCAGTTTATGGCCAGATTTTGGGGGGCTTGTTCCCAACAATACTATTTGTAAAAAAATTAAAATATACTCTTTGGCATACAATCACTTGTAAATTCATCAGTCACAATTGGTAGTTATCAATTGTGATTATAAACTTACAGAATATTATTGTTGAAAGTACCAAATAGCAAAAAAACTTTCCTTCAGTACGGAATAGTTCTATTTTTCATGTAAAAAACTCTGTCATTTTAAACATGACATTTTAAAATCAGTGATTTATGGCTCCACTGCACTCCAGCCTGGGCAACAGAGCCAGACTCTGTCTCAAAAAATAAACTAAAAGATAAAATCAAATCACTGATTTTACAAAGATTGCAATAGAAGGCCAACTATTGTGATTTTTAACATAAAAAATAGATTCCTTTTTCAGGAAAAAGATTGGAAAATAGTAAATTGCTAAAATTATCAACTGGGCAGATGTTTGTGAAAATTATTAATATATGAAAAAAGCTATCACCCTTTAATATATTTATTTCTATTATGCCTTTAATTTTTTATGCCTCATGTTTTCTATGAAATATTCAGCTCACAGTCCCTATAGAAATCCCAGAAGCAAAGAAAATATAGTATGAGGTCATCCACTCTAGGGACCCGCCCAACTCATTTGAATCATAGTTTTAAAAAACTTGGCATTTGAGCTTGAGAAATAAATTAGTATAGTCTCAGATAATTGTCATGTTTCTGAATTTATTTATTCATAAATAAAAAATGAGAACATTATCTCTAAAGTTCTTTTTAATCCCCAAATCTAATAATTTTGCTGACATAATTAACTATTTCAGACATACAGTAATATAATGGTCTCACCATCTGTCAGTTACTTAAAATGGATTATCTTGCAAAACTTTTTGAAGTAGAAACTATTTTATCCCAATTTCAGTTTTACAGATATGGAAACTGACACTAACGTGATTTAAAACACATCCAAGATTACAATGGCAGGACTAGGATATGAACCCAGAGAAATGATCTCAAAAATATGCATTTTCCTTCTATCTTTGATTTTGTTTAATCTGACTTTTAAAATTGACATATTATTATATAAAATGTACATAAAATTAAGTTTATAGACTAATGTACAGGTTCATGAGTTTTGACAACTGTATGAACTCATATAACCACTACACCAATAAAGATACAGAGTATCAGGAAGTTTTGTTAACAGTTTATGAAGAAAGGAGTTATCAGTGCTCAGCCCACAGGTAACTGAATACTGCCAACGACTGTGTAAGTGCGCTACCAAGCAGATCCTTCCAATGTTACAGATCTGGAACCAGATGATCTAGATAATCTAGACTAGCTGTGCTCAGACTGCTGACCAACTGAGGCTGAGATTACAAAGTAGTTTTAAGCCACTATATCTTTGGGTAATTTGTCAGGCAGCAGTTGATAACGAATACCATGATAACAGGCTCGTCATAAGATTTGCAATTGATCTAGAATATTTGGGGCAATGCCCAAAGCTGCTTTTCTCTAGATTGAATGCTATCCAAAAGTGAGGGAAACTCTATGACTGGATATCTTAAAGGTGTTTATCTGAAAGGCAGAAAGGACAAGGTGGTGTTAAAGGTCAAGTGGCAAAAAATCAGTGGTCACTTCAGTTAGCAATGAGAGGGACAAAATAGACTATGGTTTGGGTGATTTTCTTGTTTCAATTTCTGCCCATACATAATTCTGGAGTGGAGTTGCTTTGTCCTTGTTCTATTACGGTCATGTTTCTGATGTGGTGTATTTTGAAATTGTTTATATTCTGCTAGAGACAATCTCACACCGCCAGACCAGCTAGCTCCAAGCTGCAACAGTCAGGGGTTGCTTTCCTCTGTTGATACTAAATATGCTCTGGACAGTCTTGTACAGTCTTTCTGTGGACCTGTGAGCTCGTTTGTCTTGAGTAATATCTAGGAGTTAAATTGTTATAATCTAGGATTTATGAAGCATTACCGAATTGTATTTATATTAGTAATGTATGAGAATTCCAGTTGCACCACTTCTTGAACATATCCTGCTGTCACTTTTTTAAAGTTTTAGGTATTCTAATGGTGTCAAATAGCATCTATCTTGGATTTATGTTTAATTTATCTTATAGTTAATGATTTTAAGTAACTTTTCAGGTGCCTATTAGCCATTTGCACATCTTATTGGTTAAGTTTCTTTTCAACTGTATTGGATTTTCTTTTCCTTATTGATTTAAATAAATTATACATTCTGGATATATTTCCTTTGTCATTTGTCAAATATATGTATCACAAATTCTTCTAGTCTGTGTCTTTTGTTTTTATTTATGTACATTTTGATAAGCTGAAGTTTTTAATTTTGATAAAATCTAATTCATCAGTGGCTCATTTTAGAGTTTGGGCTTTTACAACATGTCTAAAGATCTTTGCCTCTACTAAGTATTCTACTAAGGTATTTCCCTCTAGAAGCTTAATAATTTTAGCATTGATAATTAGTTCTATGATCCATTTTACATTAATTTTTGTGCATGATGTGAGGTAGTAGAGTCAATGTTTATCCCCCTCACTCTTCCCTCAACCCCCTACAGTGGACATATGGTTGTTTCCTAAGTATTTGCTAAAAATATTTTCCTTTGGGGTGGTTTGGAATCTTTGTCAACAGTGCCTCAACTGTGCATGTCTAAGTTTATTATCAGATCTTTTATCCTGTTGAATTGCCACATTTGTCTGTAGTTAATCCAAAATTACATTGCTTCCATTATTAGAGCTTTCCAATAAGTCTTAAAATAAAGTGCTGTAAATGTTCCAACTTTACTTTTCGTTTCAAGAGTGTAATGACAATTATAAGCCCAATGCATTTCTATATATATTTTAGAACTAGTTTCAAATTTTCTGCTCAAAAATCTGCTGGAAATTTGAATGAGTTGTTTTTCAATCTATAGATCAATTTTGGGAAAGTTGACTTATTAAAAACATTGAGCCATCTTGTTCTTGAACATGGTATATGCCTTCATTTCTGTAGGTCTTTTTCACTTTCCCCCTACAATGTTCTGAGGTTTTACTCAACAGATAACACATTTTATTAAATGTATTCTTAAGTATTTTACATTTTGTGATGCTAAGATACAATTATTTAAATTTTATTTCCAACGTCTCTAGTAGGTATATAGAAATACAGTAGACATTTTAACATTGACTTTGTATCTTATGACGTTGCTAAACTTGCTTATTAGTTATAGTAGGGCATTTCATATATTTATGAGGATTTTCTATGTTAGCATGTCATATACAAATAAAAGCATTTTATTCATTTTTGTGCTGATCCATGTGTGTTGTATTTCTTTTTCTTGCCGTATTGCAATAGATAAGAACCCCTGAGAGGTATGATGTTTAACAGAATTTGTGGGAGAATACTTTCTGAACTCATTTGCAGCATGTGATCTATCAAGGAGAATATTCTACATGCACTTGAAATGAGTATAGTATTGTTCAAAGTGTAGTTATTACATTTTATACATGTCAATTAAGTCCACTTAATTGATAGCACTGTAACCTTCCATTAGGCTCAGTGATTTATTTTCTACTTTTTCTATTCACTACTCAGAACAGTGTGCTGTAATATTTGTCTGTGTTTGTGAATTTTTCTATTTTTCTCTTTAGTTTTGTAAATTTAGTTTCATCTATCTGAACACCTGTTATTAGATGCATACACATTTATACATTTACACATTTAAAGTATTCTTTTAAAAATGACATATCATTATGAAATATTTCTCTGTGTCTCTGGTAATATTTATTGATTAGAAGTCTACCATTCTGATATCAATATAGCAGCATCAGTCTTCTGATGTGTGTTTTCATTTTGCATCTCTTGTAAGCAAGATAAAACTGAGCTTTGCTCTTCATTAGTGTATTTCTGTTTTCTAATTGGAATTGAGAATTCCTTTCCTTCTTTTTATCCTTTTTTTTTTTTTTTTTTTTGAGACAGGGTCTTGCTCTGTCAACTAGGCTGGAGTTCAGTGGCCCAATCTCTGCTTACTGTAACCCCGGCCTCCCGGGTTCAAGCAATCCTCCCACCTCAGCTTCCTGAGTAGTTGGAACTACAAGCGCATACCACTATGTCCAGTTAATTTTTATATTTTTTGTAGAGATGGGGTTTCCACTGTGTTGCCCAGGCTGGCCTCCAAACTCCTGAGCTCCAGCAATCCTCTGCTTCAGCCCCTTAAAGTGCTGGGACTACAGGCATGAGCCACCGCACCCGGCGGAGAATCCCTTTATTTTAATGTAAATACTGATCTGCTTGGGCTTAAATCTACCATCTTATTGAAGCAGTTATCTTGTCTGGGGTAAATACCTGGGGTTTGTCGTCTCATTTCAAGAAAATTTAAGACATGGACACACACAAGGAGTTTAGGAGAAGAAGTTTAATAGGTAAAAGAAAGAGAAAGAAAGAAAAAGGAAAACAGCTCTTTCTTTAATGAGAGAGGGGACTTCGGAGAAGAAAAGGTTCCCCCTCCCAGTGAGGGGATGTGCCAGATTTCATGGTCAGGCTTAAGGAGGCAGTGTCTGATTTACACAGAGCTCAAAGATTGGTTCCATCAGGTACGACATTTACATAGCGCCAGGAAGGCTGGCCTCCCCAGGTCAATCTTGTTATGCAAATGAACTTTCCCCTTGGCCGGCTGCCATCTTGTCTGTTCCTTTCTGTACCCATAGCTGACAAAGAGAAGGGAAGATAGAGCCTCATGTAACTGCCAGCATCTATAGCTGCAGCTCGATTTTACAGGCTGCTGTTTATTAGAAAGAAAAATCAATTTGGGGCTGCTTTTCAATAAAAGGAAAACCTTACTGAGGACTTCCTTACCCTATCTGCCTAAGTAATTTCTTCTTAACTCCTGTATCATTATCATGTATCTATCTTCCTTTTGTCCGCTAGCTTCTTCAGACTATGCCTCTTCTTTCTATTTGAGCTTAGTATTTTTAGTAATTTCTTGTAAATTTACCTTGTTTTTTCAGGTATTGTTTGTATTTAGTTACTGTCAGTTAAAATACATATATACTCAATGTATTACAGTCTATCTTGAGTTCACACAATACCACCTCTATGTATATTGTAAGAACCTTACAAATCTTACAAAAATATTATGTAATTTACGTTTCTTCTTTTTATATATAACAACCTACTGTTGATAAACATATGTGTATATTCAGGAAACTATATTGCTATTACTTTTGCATTGAACAATTTAATTTCAAATAATTCAAGAACAAAGAAGTAAATCATTTTTTTTGTTTACCCACATATGGACACTTTCCAGAAGAATTTAACTACAAGAGGAGATGAAATTTTTTACAGCAGACCAATTTTCATGGTAAGAAAAGCCATGATAACTGCATGAATAGCATAGTCGTGTTTAAAGTGACATTGGAGATCTGTGAAAGCAGTGAGGATTAGGAGAATTACAATTCTAGAGACGGCAGAACGTTCTAAATTTGACCTGAAAATCTGTAAGTGTGTTTTCACTGAAGAAATTTGCTAATTCCAAACACAGTTAAAAGGCTGAAGGCATGGCTTGGTCTAAGCAGAGGCCTGTTGCCGTATAATAAATACGTCTGCAAATTTTGGTTTGTTATGCAAAACTGGAGAGACAAAATTGGAGAATTGAATGTCCTCATGTACAAAGCTAGATCTCCCCTCTTTAAAAAAAATTATTTCCGTAGGTTTTTGGGGAGCAGCTGGTATTTGGTTACATGAGTAAGTTCGTTGGTGGTAATTTGTGAGATTTTGGTGCACCCATCACCTGAGCAGTATACGCTGAAGCCAATTTGTAATCTTTTATCCTTCACCCCCCTCTCATCCTTTCCCCTGAGTCTTCAAAGTCCATTTTATCATTCTTATGCCTTTGCATCCTCATAGCTTAGGTCCCACTTATGGGTGAGAACATGACATTTGGTTACTAAATTCTAATGCTGTGCTCTATAGGAAACTAAAGGAACAAGTGAACATTTTTTGGAAAATATAGGCTTGGTTTCTCAAAGTTGATGAAATGAAACCATCACTTGTTCAGTTGAAATCTTTAAAGGCCACATTTTAGTGACATTAATTGAAAATAGAAAAAGATAAGAGCCTTCGAGATACATGAGACACGGTGGAAAAGTTTAATGTATAAAATTGAAGTTCTAGAAAGAGAAAAGAGGAAATAGGACTAAGAAAAATTAAAAAAGATAACAGTGAACTTTCCAAACTTAATCCAGTATATGAATCTAATTCAGGAATCTTTGCAAACACCAATCAGGCTTAAATATAATTTGGCCAGGCACAGTGGCTCACACCTGTAATCCCAGCACTTTGGGAGGCCGAGGCAGGTGGATCATGAGGTCAGGAGTTTGAGACCAGCCTGGACAACATAGTGAAACCCCATCTCTACTAAAAATACAAAAAATTAGCCGGGTGTGGTGGCAGGCATCTGTAATCCCAGCTACTCCAGAGGCTGAGGCAGGAGAATCGCTTGAACCCGGGAGGCAGAGGTTGCGGTGAGCCGAGACAATGCCGTTGCACTCCAGCCCAGGTGACAGTGAGAGTCTCCTTCTCAAAATAAATAAATAAATAAAAGAAAAACAGCAACAACTATATATATATATATATATATATATATATAAAATTTAAGAACATACATTGTTATATCACAGTCAATATGCTGAAAATAAAGGAAAAAAAAAACTTGAACCAAACCTGCAAAAATAAACACATTTATTTCAAAGAAATGACAGTGAAGACCACAAGAAAACAATGAAAGCCAGAATCAAATGGAATAACATTTTTAAAATGGCAATGTAAAATAGAGTAAGTCAATAAAAATATCCTTTAAAAAAATAAAGATTTTACAGTAAAACAATAACTGAGAGAACACTTCCTCAGCAGGTCAAAGGAAAATAAATACTCGATGTAGTTCTGTAGGAAGAAGTGAATTACATGCTTGGAGATGCAGACTTATGAAAAGGAATGAAGAGCATGATTAAGACTAAAAGGTGGGAAAGCAGTAAAGGAAGCTAAAGTGTCCTTAATTTCTACATGATTGTGAAAGGAATAAGAGTAATTTTTTTATTAGACTGTGATAATCCAGGATGCAAATATAATTACTAAAATAACAACTAAAAACTAGTAAAAGTATGTACTTAAGACATTAAGACCAGAAAATTTATTTAAAAATGAATTAATCCAAGGGAAAATGACAGAGAAGAAGACAAAAAACAAAGAGCTAATAGAAAACAGTCAGTAGATTATAGATATACACCCAACTGTATCACATGAAATTAAATTGATTACACATGTTTTGTAAAAGACTAATATTGTCTGACTGGAAAAAATATGCTGATTACTTTAGATGCTCATCAAAACTGAAACAGAAATTTAATGGTAGGAGTAGAGTATAAATAGTGCTATACTAACCTTAACCAAAAGAAAAGTGGCATAGCTGACACAACAAAATAATTTACAATCTTTTCAAGTTCACCTGAAACATTTACCAATATTGATTATATTTTGGGCCAAAAGAAAGTCTCAATGTATTTCCAAAGATGAAAATCATGCAGAGTATTTTCACTGACTGTGGTTAAATTAAGCTAAAAATTAATAAATAAATAATTATAAATGTCCCCCACTGCTTAGAAATTAAATACTACATTTTTAAACCATTATTCAAATAAAAAATCACAATGGGTATTAAGCAACATTTTAAACTGAATGATACGAAGACACACTACATCAAAACCGGTAGGGTTCTGCAGAAATAGTGTTCAAAGAAAAATTCATAGAAAAGAAAAGAATTGAATATCAAAGATTTGAGTCAAAGAAACCATTTAAAGAAGAGCAAATTAAATGCAAAGTGGAAGGGAGAAATGAATAAAAGTAAGAGCAGAAATAAATGAAATAGAAAACAACGTGCAGTAAAGTGTTGTGGGAAGTGAGGGACCCCAAAAGGAGGGACCGGCTGGAGCCGTGGCAGAGGAACATAAATTGTGAAGATTTCATGGACATTTACCAGTTCCTAAATAATACTTTCATAATTTCTTATGCCTGTCTTGCTTTAATCTCTTAATCCTGTTATCTTCATAAGCTGAGGATGTATGTCGCCTCAGGACCACTGTGATAATTGTGTTAACTGTACAAATTGACTGTAAAACATGTGTGTTTGAACAATATGAAATCAGTGCACCTTGAAAAAGAACAGAATAACAGAAGTTTTCAGGGAACAAGGGAGGACAACCATAAGGTCTGACTGCCTGTGGGGTCAGGCAAAATAGAGCCATATTTTTCTTCTTGCAGAGAGCCCATAAATGGACATGCAAGTATGGAAGATATCGCTAAATTCTTTTCCTAGCAAGGAATATTAATAATTAATACCCTGGGAAGGAATGCATTCCTGGGGGGAGGTCTATAAATGGCCACTTTGGGAATGTTTGTCCTGTGCGGTTGAGATAAGGACTGAGATACACCCTGGTCTCCTGCAGTACCCTCAGGCTTACTAGGATTGGGAAACTCCAATCTGGTAAATTTTTGGTCAGACTGGTTCTCTGCTCTCGAACCGTGTTTTCTGTTAAGATGTTTATCAAGACAACATGTGCACTGCTAAACATAGACTATCAGGAGTTTCTGCCTTTTGCCCTTTGTCCTGTTTCCTCAGAAGCATGTGATCTTTGCTCTGCTTTTTGCCCCTTTAAGCATGTGACCTACTCCCTGTTCGTATACCTCCTCCCCTTTTGAAATCCTTAATAAAAACTTGCTGATTTTGCAGCTCAGGTGGACATCACGGTCCTACCGGTATGTGATGTCACCCCGGTGGCCCAGCTGTAAAATTCCTCTTTGTACTCTTTCTCTATTTCTCAGCCAGCTGACACTTATGGAAAATGGAAAGAACCTATGTTGAAATATTGGGGGCGGGTTCTCCTGGTAGTAAAGGAAATCAGCAACGTCAAATACTGGATCTTCAAAAATAACTAGCATAAATGATAGATCACTGGCACAATTAACCAAGAAAGTAAAAGAAAAGACAACACACAAATAACCAAACCAATGTGAAAGATTCATGTTTGTAGGACCTACAAGCAAAAAAAATCACAGGAGATATTACAAAAACATTACACAAAAATATTTGCTAATGTATATAAACTCCTCCAAAAACATGCATTACTAAAATGACAGAAGAAGGAAGAGCAAAACATGAATTTTGGCAATATGGAGATGAACTGCTTTGATTTTGCATTAAGGAAACCCTTGCCATTTGGCAGCAAGTAATCTAGTAAGCAGTCTAGCTGATAGCAACTTAAGTATCCATTTCACCTTTGAAAATGAGACTGTATTCTTCTCAGGCAGCCCCAGTCAACAAGTGAGCACAACAGGGGTAGGGCCTAGACTTTTCTTCCAAATGTGGAACTCTTCTAAGAGGCAATTTTTCATTGGAGTAGCCATTAGGTTGGCTGAGACTGTCATATTTGCATCAAGACCTCAAGGCTCTCCTTCATCAATCTTGTTTCTTCTCCCTTTTATGTTTCACAGGCATTGATTCCCAAGTGGGTTAACTCTCACATTCCTAACTCTACATCAGAAATATCTTCTGTAGAACACAACTAA
This sequence comes from Pongo pygmaeus, assembly GCF_028885625.2. Classification (NCBI taxonomy): domain Eukaryota; kingdom Metazoa; phylum Chordata; class Mammalia; order Primates; family Hominidae; genus Pongo; species Pongo pygmaeus. The sequence goes on from NC_072376.2 coordinate 188,955,715, forward strand.
CACGTAAATATAGGGTTACCTTTTAAAGAAATCCCACCCATTGTTTAAAACTTTTCCAGAAGACAATCCCAGGACCAGAGAGCTTTATTAATAACTTATTTTGAACCTTTAAGTAAAAAATAACACAGTCCTGTACAAACTCTTCCAGAGAGTAGAAGGGGAGGCAAGGGTGTGCTTCTCAGCCCATTCATAAGGCTATCATAGCCCAACAAGAACATCACAAGAAAAAAGAGGTTGCAGACCAATCACCACTCATCAACATGATGGAAAAATTCTAATAAACTACTTGTAAGTTAAATCTAGTTATATATAAGGAAAGATTATATATAATACATAATCATCATGTATGTATAATGAAGTTGGGCTCATTCAAGTAGGCACAGTGGTTTAACCTTCAAAAACTCAATAAATGAAGTTCTCTTTGTGAATAAAGAAGACAAATGTCACATGGTCATCTCTGTAGACTCTGAAAAAGCATTTGATAAACATTAACACACATTTGTGAAGAACTTTTTATGAACAGAATGGATTTCCTTAATCTGCTAAAATGTGTTTACCAAAAAATACACAAAAATATGTTTATTGGTGAAATTTAGCATCTTTGTTTCTAGAAATAAAAAAAGGATTGCTTCCAACCTCAATTCAACTTAGTGTTGAACTAGAGATCTTAGTAAGTGCAGTGAAGCAAAAATAAATAATTAAATAAATTAAACTAAGGGCACATGGATTATAAAGAAAGAAATAAAACTCTCAGCATTCTCAGGTGATATGACTATGTACATAGAAAATCTAAAGAAGTCTACAAAATGTGAGAATCAATAAGCATATTTTTGCAAATCACTTGTACAAGGACAATATTCAAACATTAATCATGTTTCTATAAAACCTAATGCAAAATAAAATTTAAAAATATTGAGAAAAGCATTAAATATATATTAAATACCTAGGAAACATGTAATGGAACATGTTCAAGATTTTTTCAATGAAGAATGTAAAATATTTCAAATGAAAATTAAAGAAGTCCTAAATTAAGACAAGACTATACCATATTCAAGATTTAAAAACTCACTGTTTCAAACATGTCAATTCTTTCCAAAATTATCAATATATTTGACGTACCTCCCCTTGAAATTCAGTGGATTTTTTTTTTTGGTAGAAAGCAACAAGCTAATTATAAAATGTTGGTGGACACACAAAAGACCAAGAATAGTCCTGAATTCTTGAAAAGTAGAGAAAAAGATGAATTCATATTGGCATATATTAAAATTTTTATAGAGCTATAAAAATGTGGTTTCAGAATTGTTTCTGGAACAATTGGTTGTCCTTATTTAAAAAAAGAAATTTCAAAGATTTCCAATGTGTTAATCATACGTTTTCTTAAAAAGGATAATGTGTTGAGATTGATTCTAAGAACATCTGTCTATCAAAATATACCATTAGGAAAAGTGAGGAGGCAATCCACAGAATGAGAGAAGATATTTTCAATGTATATATTCCATAAAAAACTTGTATCCACAGTGTTTAAAAATTGATTTTAAACAAGCAGAAAATCTAATGGAAAAAAAGTGAGTGAAAGACTAGCTACTTCATAAGAGGATATCCAAACACCCAGCAAACATATGAAGTGACCTCCATTTCATTAGTTATAATGGAGATGACAATTAAAATTCATTTGTGATAGCATAGCAGTACACATCCACTAGAATGGTCAAAATGACAGACAGACAACACTAAATATTGGTAAATGTGTAGAATAACTAGACTATCATGAAAGTCTTCGTGCAAATGTAAATTGGTACAACCATTTTAAACATCTAGAGAGCAGTACTGCTAAAATTCAACATATCCATAATATATGACCCAACAATTTAATTCTAGATATATACTCAATAGAAATGAATATACATAGATACATATATATATTCATATTTTATATATTCATATATATACATTTCTGTTGAGAGATACACATATATATGTTTATCAAAAGACAACAAGAATGTTCAAAGCAGCACTATATAGAAGAGTTAAAAACTAGAAGCAACTCAAATGGAATGAATTACATCCAAAGCAAACCAAAACAAAAAACTTGTAATATAAACAACAATGGACATCTACATCTCAATGAGCTAAAAACCAACTACAAATATTTGCAACAGTACGAATGAGTCTCATAAAAATAAAGCCAGACACAACGTGTATGTACAATTCCATTTATATAGTCTGTGATGTAAATTTCAGGATAGTGGCTACCTTTAAGTTAATAACTGAATGGGCAAAAGAGGGGCTTCTGAGGTCCTGGGAATGTTTTGGTTCTTCATATTTTAAGTTTGCGAAAAATCATGAAGCATATACTTATGACCTGTGTACTTCTTTGTATATATGTTACCCTTAAATTAAAAAGTTTAAACATATGCAAACTAGACCCCTAAAAATTATTATAGAAACTTCTTTCAATTAAGTTAGATTTTGGATTTTTTTTCCTTCCCAAAAGTTACCAGTGTGCTAAGAATTACATTAAATACAATTATTTTCATCCAAACTGCCTCTGTATGAGAGCTACAATACCAAATACAGACCACCTCCTTTACACATGCCAATTTTATCAATTAAAGTATAATTATTAAATAAATAGAAACTAATAAAAATGAACACATCTTTCTGTATTTCATGAGATTTGTGATATTACTTTAATCTGTAGACTGAACTTATCCTAAGAAAATATATTTATTTTGTCTTACACATCACAGCTCAAATTCAGTTTAATAAAACCAATATTGCTTTACCATACCACAAACTGCTCTGCATGGTTATTTATACAATTCTTTTATTCCCAACAAATTAATCTATTCTGCAAATATTTACTGAAAACCTGTTGTCTGACACACTACAATGTGCTGGGAATAAAAGGCAAAGGATAAGATAGTGGTCTCTTCAGGCTTGCACTTTCCTGGATGGAAACAGACACAACACAATTTCCCCAAAATCACTTAATTATAATGACAATTGCTCTAAAGATGGATTACAGCGTCCTGAGCACAGATGTAAGAGAATAACTGAACTGTTTCTCTGAGACCAAACAGTTTGAAGTGTTATCTATAAGATCCATAGAAATGAACTGAACAAGAAGAGGAGAGGAGTATTCTAAGCAGAGACTAAGAATATCTTAAAGTCGAGTGGTTAAAAAAAGAAGGATGAATGTGAAGATCAAAAGATCCCAGTGTCTGGAGTTCTAACAGTCAGTAGATAATCAGCTGGAGCCTCAGTAGGGACAAGATCATGCAGAGCTTTATAAAGTATGTTATTAAAATTTATTTTCCTCCTAAAAACAAGGAAAGGCACTGAATAGTTTTAGGCAAAGGAGAGACAGGATCAATTACATGTTGTTCATGTTGTAATGTCTCTGGCTGCAATGCAGACAATGGTTTGTGAGGCAAGTCACACAGCTGCATGTAGACCAAAGAAGAAGCTATTATAGAAATTCAGGAAGAGAAAATTGGTGTCTTGAAATTGATTGATTGTGTGCAGATGGCATGTAATAGATGATTTTGAGAGATATTTAGAAAATAACGTTGAATAGATACGTTTGTGTTGTAGAGAAACTGTTGAGTAAAACCCTTCCAGCTGGTACTATGGATATGTATTGATGCTGCTTATTAAGATAGGGAATATGGGGAAAACAGAGATGAGATTCCACATTTAATTGCCTCAGTAACTGTGAAGCTTCCAGTGAGATGTTGCGAAGAAGAGAGATTGAGGCCCACACTGGCTGGTTAACTGACAAATCACTGCCCACCCCCCCCTTTTTTTTTTTTTTTTTCTGGGAACACAGCTACCTCCATTTCTCAGGATTTTCTGCAGTTAGGTGCAGCTATGCGGCTGAATTGTAGAATATGGGCAGAAGCCTGGTTCATAACTGCTGCACAGTCCTGTCCCCTCTGTTTCTGGTCACTGAGGAAGATGAGTGGAGGCTTGAGTGTGACGGGATAGCAGCCTGCCCTCAGTGACTGCAAGGGGCAGAGCTCCCTCTAATGATTCCTAGTGTGCTGCAATGTAAATGAGAAACAAAAAGGCACGGTAGAAACCTAAGCCACTGAGACTTCAGGATTGTTTTCACAGCTATTAGTTTACCTTACCTAATGGAGAAATTGATGCTGAAAGTGTGGTGCTTCTGCAAAAAAAGCAAAACAAAATACAAATGAACTCACATAATACTCATAAATGCATATGTGTGTGTGTGTGTGTGTGTGAGAGAGAGAGAGAGGGAGAGAGAGAGAGTTTGTTTGCATGTTCTTTTGCTTTTTTATAGAAGCATCACAGTTTCAGTCAAAAAATAAGTCAAAATCTTGAGAGGTCAAAAATAAGAAAACTGTTGTAGACTTTTTAAAAATGGTGGCCTTTTGGGTACATGATTAAAATATTTGGTAAAATTATCATCTTTTGTAACCCACTAAACCTAGAGCCCTAGGGAAAGAAGTTGGAAAACAAAATGTTAATAGTGTGTTTTGGCTCCTGTTGGCCAGGTTTGGGTAGGTATTACAAGAAATAATTGAGATTAGTAAAGATGAGTTAGTTTTCAAAGAACTAAAAGAGAGTCTAGAAATGTGGGGTCTCGCTAAGTTCAAAAAGCTGACTGTTGCCATAGAGGTTCCAAACAGAGAAAGAGGAGGAAGGGTTGCACCTGATAAAATCCCTTCAATATTCAGTCTGGTGATAAAGATCCAACTATTGTTTATCTTCCACACAGTTGTTTCGGATCTTCTTAAGGTGGCTGCTATTAGAAGTAAAAGCCAGGGAAGTGAGAAAGCATTAGAACAATATGTTAGAAGAACTTTCGATATTGTTACTAGGACACAGAGTGGAAGCCTATTGAACTCTTGTATTTGTACCGCCAAAAAAAAAAAAAATGTGAGCTGGATTACATTTAAACGAATAATCCAAAACAAAATGTAAAAACAGTATGATGAAAACCAAATAGCATCTATTGGATGTGACAACATAGGTGGCAGTGGTGAATTATTAGTGATAGTTATTTTGGTCAAATGAGAGATAATGGAAGTCAGAATTTAGCTTTGATTTAGCAATTTAAGATTGGTGAAGTAAAGAACTACAGAGAAAGAACAGAAAATTCCTTTGATAATTTTGACTGTGAAAGAAAAGTGGATATATTTGAAATGAGGTAAGGGAGAGTTTTATTTTTGCTCATGTTTTTGTTACATAAGATCAGGCAACTTGAGCAGAATCAAAAGCTGAATGGTATATTCCTATAGAGAAGCAGTTTGAAGTTATAGACTATTAAAAAGTATAAATTACTAACAAAGGCAAGACAGCAGCTATGCAAATAGAGAAGTTCTGGTCTCAGACATGAGGAGGAACACATCCACCGCAATAACCCAGAGAAGGACATTGCAAACCATTTAGTCCTGAAGTATCTAAGTGCAGTGAATACCATATTCCCTCCCATGGGAAACATAAGTGCTCTATATTTTAATCTTTCAGACACAGGTTCTCCCCACCATTCCCAAAGAAATACGATTGAGACAATAGAAAAGCATCACATAATCTCAATTTGGTTATCAAATCATAGTATTAATACTTTGGCAGATGTATTATTTTATTAAAAATAAATAATCACCCACCATTGATTAGCATTGCTGCTATTTACAGCACCATCAATTTATATGCAATAACAATATCTCATTTAATCCTCATGCAATACAATACCTCATTTAATCCTCCTAAAAAACTCACAAGATAAACATATTTCTCACACACACCCCAAAATCTGAATTTTAAAGAACTGCCCCATTTTTTTCCCAGTACACTAGTTTGATTTTTTTAATAATGGAGATTTTAAGTTAAATTGAATAGATGATATCTCATTTTCTGGATGCTTCTCTTATATATTCACAGAGGCTGTTCTGATTTCCTTATTGGTGGTGATGAAATTTTTCAGTGCCTGAAATTCAATACTTACTGATGTTCTTTTATTATCAACCCGGAAATCTGATTCCTCTCCACTGCCCTTCTTCTGCTGCTCCTGTAATCCCTGTGCCAATAGTGTTGTGAAAAGTCTTTTGACCAGTTTAAGTTTCACCAAACTGTGGTATTGATTTTTTTTTCCAGAAACCTCATCTCTCACCTTAAAATATCATTCAACAACACAATGTTTTGGAAAACGTAAGAAAATGTAGAAGAAAAATGTGTTCTTAATGTTTTAGTTCTAGCCAAGCCAATACCAGACAAATTCTTTGTGCCGTAATTACTTCTCCTAGGACCACAGAAGGAAGAATGAGTGGAAATAAATTGGAGAAAAAAATGAAATTGGAAAGAAGGCTATCTTATTATACATATCACAGACACTTCAGGTTTCAGTGCTTCAAATTTAGAAAAAGATAAATATCACTTGTTCTCTCTAAAACATGTAGAACAAAAATAATGAGCTCATGTCTATAAAAGTGCCATAGAATAGAAAAAAATTATTAGAATTCTTTTTATAATTGGTCTTTAATAAATTACCACTGCATTTTAAAAGCAAACTTACTTCAATGCTGTGGTCATGTAACTCTTTTAATTGATAACTAGTTTAATAAACATTTATTGCTCGCTGTGTGCCATGTAATAAGGAATAAATCTAAATCTCCATGGATTTACATTTTAGTGAAGGAAACTAGACAATAAAGATAAATTTGTAAATGCAGATAGTAGGTCAAATGGTAGAAAGTTCTCTGCGAAAAATAGTTCACTCCTGTAATCCCAGCATTTTGGGAGGCCGAGGCGAGCAGATTGCCTGAGGTCAGGAGTTCAAGACCAGCCTGGTCAACATGGTAAAACCTCGTCTCTACTAAAAATACAAAAAAATTAGCTGAGTGTGGTGGCACACCCCTGTAGTCCCAGCTACTACGGGAGGTGGAGGGTGCAGTGAGCAGAGACCACCCCACTGCACTCCAGCCTGCGACAGAGCAAGACTCTGCCTAGAAAGAAAGAAAGAAAGAAAGAAAGAAAGAAAGAAAGAAAGAAAGAAAGAAAGAAAGAAAGAAAGAAAGAAAGAAAGAAAAGAGCAGATATAAGGTATAAGCCATTCTATAGATAGGTTGTAAAGGAAAACTAACTGAGACATTTCAAGCAAACAAGAAAAAGGATGAGGCTCACAGGTATTTTGAGGAAAAGCATTCCAGGAAGACTGAATGGCAAGTGTAAAGGCCCAGAAAGGGCAGAGTTGTTGATGTACACGAACAACAATGGCTGGGGCAAATTTAGAAAGGGTGAGAGGAAATGGGTTAGAAGTATACAGTATTGAGTGGCAAGATAAAATTGTGTTTTGTAAGCCATAGTATAGACTTTGCATTAACTCCTGAATGTGACAGGGAGTTTTAGGAGGTTGCATACAAAACTGTGATCTGATTTCCCTTACTTTCTAAGAGGATTATTTTGGCTGTTGAGTTGAAAAAAGATGGTTGAAAAGGGATGTTTAAGAATGGAAGTAGGGGGCTGGGAGTGGTGGCTCACGCCTGTAATCCCAGCACTTTGGGCAGCCGAGGTTGGTGGATCACAAGGTCAAGAGATTGAGACCATCCTGGCCAACATGGTGAAACCCTGTCTCTACTAAAAATACAAAAATTGGCCAGTTGTGGTGGCATGTGCCTGTAGTCCCAGCTACTTGGGAGGCTGAGGCAGGAGAATCACTTTAACCCAGGAGGCGGAGGTTGCAGTGAGCCGAGATAGTGCCACAGCACTCCAGCCTGGTGACAGAGCAAGACTCCATCTCAAAAAAAAAAAAAGAATGGAAGCAGGAAGACCAGTTAGTAAAGGCCTCCGGCAATCAGGATAGAAGATAATTGTGTCTCGAGGAGTGGAAATCATGAAGGACTTACTCTGGGAATATTTTTGAATATTCAAATAGCTAATAGGGGATGTGAGAAACAAAGACAATCAAGAATGATTCACGTATCTGGGTCTGGGGAAGTTAAAGTATGGATTTGTTTTTTATGGAGGTGGAGAAGACTGTAGAAGGTACAGCTTACTGAGACAACAGCAGGTCTGCAGTGTGATATGTGTTAACTCTGAGAGGCCTCAAAAACATGTTGAATATCCTTAGGATAAATGAATATGATTAGTTCAGAGGAAGATTCTAGACTGGAGAGATGAATTTGAAGTCATTAGCTTATTGATATTTTCAACCATGAGATTAGACGTTATTTACTAAGTTAAGGACAAGGAATTACAATGGTCAAAGATTACATGGCTGAGCAAGAATGAGCAAGGAGATTTAGAAAGCCAGGGCCAGGGAGTTGCTAGAAAAACCATGAGGAGGTTTTCAGGAGGGCCTCCTGAAATCCAAGGGAAGAATGTGTGGCAGAAAGGAGGGAATGACTGACTATATCAAATAGTGCTCACAAATTGAGTAAGGATCCAATGGCTTGCAAGACCATACCTAATGATCTCTCATTTTTGGCCTCTTTACCTCATTTAATGACTTTTCTTTCATTCATCCACACTGGTTCAACTGTCATTTCAGGTAAAAACCTTTTCTTTACTGTCCCATTTGCCTGGAATGTTCTCCCCCCATATAACTTACATGACTTACTTCCTCAACTCTTTCAAGTTTTAACGAAAATGTTACCTTCTCAGTAAGTCCTCCCCTGAAAATTTACCAACCCAGCCTAACCCTGCAACATTCCTGGAGTATCTCACATGAGTAATTATTCTCCATAGCATGTCTCGCTTCAAAAATACCTTATATTCTATTTATTTATCTAATTAGTATCTGTCTCCCTGCATCAGAATACAAACTATACTAGATTTTTACCTATTACATTCACTGCTAGATCCTAGTGTCTGGAAGATAACTGCAGTGGGGTCTCAAAATCATGTGATACAAAATGAATGAGAACTAAGCATTGGATTTAGCAATCTGGAGAGCATTTGTTACTCTGCCATGACTAATTTCCATGGAGTATTGAATACAGGAGCTGATTACATGGGATTTAAGATGAAATGATAGGAGAGTAACTGGAGGTGATTATACATCTCTTTTACATAAATATGCTGTAGAGAAAAGCAATAAATAGGCTTGCTGTAGATCAATGTAGAATCAAGTAAGGGTGTTTGTTTTTATTTTTATTCTTGTTTGATTATTTTAAGATTGGGATAAACCATTTGAAAGGGAAAAAATGCTGATTCAGAAGAGATTAGAGAGAAAAAAATTTCAGAGTGATAACCTTTCCTCAAGGAGGTGAGGAGCCTATGAGAAGACACCAAATGCTTTGGCCTAAGAAAAATGGGCAATTCATCCACAATAAAAAGAGAAAAAGCAGGGATTATGCATGTTGATGCAGAGAGGTTGACAGAAGAGTAATGGAAATTTACAGAAATGCACTTCTGATTATTTCTAATTTCTCCCTAAAATAGGAAGCAATTTTTAACTCTATGGATAGAAATAGTGTTGGAAGATTGATAAGAGTTTTGATATAGTAACCAACCAGGGGATGTAGAATAGTGAATGCTCCAGACTGTAAGCCAGCAAATTGTGGCTCTCAGGCTAAATCTAGGCCTTCATGAGTTTTTGTAAATAAAGTTTTATTGGAACACAGAACATGTAAGTGATGGGCATTTATTTACATATTTCTATTATTGTTCTTGCACTATGAAGGTAGAGTTAAGTGGTTGCAACAGAAACCTCATGGCACATAAAACTTCACATATTTGGCCATGTGCAGTAGCTCATACCTATAATCCCAGCTAGTGCAATGGCTCACACCTGTAATCCTAACTACTTGGGAGGCTGAGGCAGGAGGATCACTTGAGCCCAAGAGTTTGAGACCAGATTGAGCAACATAGTTAGACCTCCACCTCGAAAAGAAAAGAAAAGAAAAGAAAAAACTCACATTTTTGCTGTCTGGTCATTTACAGAAAAAAGATTGCCAACCCTGTTCTAGAAAAATGGAGTAGGTTTATTGGGAGTTCTGAGTGCTCACCTAAACTTAGGTGAGTCTCAGCATGTGTTTTACTCCAGCCACATTATGCTATGCAGGCTCAAGTGTGGAGGAATAGGCAGACAGCTGAATTAAATCAAAGTTGGCATCTCACCATGCTTGTTTAAGGAAAATAGAGGGTCAAAGGAGCTGAGTATTTGCCAAGGAAGTTTTTACAATGATGAATTTGCAGTATAAGCTAGTTACTGGGGAAATTAAGGACATAAGGGGAGTGAAAGACTGTAGGAGATCAATAGATAGGTCCTCATGGAGTAAGAAAGCTGGAAACAGCAGATGGAAGGTGGAAATTAGATACCTAAAAATTAGATTATGCATGGTTTGCAATTATTAGAAATTGTGAGTTTTTAGGATTTCAGTGGCTAGGGTGGGATGGGGTCAAAACCATTGGAGGAGAAGAAACAAATACCAGCCTCTGCAACTGACTTGTCAAGGTGTTTATATTAATATCTGAAGTCTTCTCTTGGCTTACCAGAAACCTCTCTTGTTACTTCAAGCATTAATTTTACACTTATATAAATCAATAGGTATTCTATTCAGAGAAATGTGAATGGTACCTGATGATGCTTGGGTATTAGTAGATGTTAAGAAACCAAAGGGGAAAGTCTTAAGCTATTTGTGTCAACTTGTATAAATAGGAAAACTTCGATGTTAAAAATGTATTTTTTCTTTCTTTTTTTTTTTTGAGCCTGTTGCCCAGGCTGGAGTGCAGTGGCGCCATCTCGGCTCACTGCAACCTCCGCCTCCTGGGTTCAAGCGATTCTCCTGCCTCAGGCTCCCGAGTAGCTGGGACTACAGGCGCCCGCCACCACACCTGGCTAATTTTTGTATTTTTAGTACAGACAGGGTTTCACCAAGTTGGCCAGGATGGTCTCAATTTCTTGACCTCGTGATCTGCCAACCTCGGCCTCCCAAAGTGTTGGGATTACAGGCGTGAGCCACCGTGCCCAGCCAAAAATGTGATTTTTCTATCATTTGCATTTATCACATTGTTAGTTCTAACCTACTTTGTGTACTACTTACAAGTTATGATCTAGGTGGCTTAGAAAGCATAATTGCTTTTAAGTCACGGAGGTGTCATTTGGTAAAATTATTGTCCCGTTAAGTTTCATTCCTGTGTTAAAGTAGTTGGCTGAGTTATTCACACATTCCTTGAAGTGTTGTTAGTATTTCTTAAAACTCAGTCCTTGTTTCTGGGAATCTTCTCTATATATCAAAAGGCTAGATTGACATCATCTTTTCTTTTGAGAAAGGTGATTAATAGATTAGTTAATAGGTGAACAGGTTTCTATAAAAAATAATAGACATCAGAGTTAAATAATTTTCAAAGACCAGAAAAAATTTGCTAATTCTCAATGCTCATTTACTAGAAAACACAAAAGAACTTCATGGTGTATTTTTAGTGGATCATATGGGTAAGCCTTTACTGGCATGTCAACTAATATATCGGCAAAATGGTAATGTTAATTTATTTATGACAAGTTGTATAAATATTTCAAAGAAAAGACATACCAATATCTTTGAGACACACCAAAAAATGTGGAGAGAGAGAAAAAACAATAAATCTGGTGCTTAAAATCTGGTGCTTACATACACATAGTTAGTATCCTAAGTGATACCAAAAAAGCACCTCTGCTCCATCTTTGGTGCAATATTTTTTGATTATTGTTCTTTCCAATATACATGAAATGGTTTGGAGAATTTGACTCACACAGTTAGATTTATCTTCGAATATTATATTTCTATTAGGATGGCGCTCAAGAGACAAAAATAACTGTTGAAAAAAGTAAACAAGCAAACATTGCAACACTTCTCTAAAGACAAAAATAGTTCCCATGTTTAAAATCAGAGCAGCGGTGTTGGGTAGCTGGATGGGATCAGCTCCTCTGTCAGTGGGTTCCAGGTTCTCGGACACTAAAGAGTGTTCTCTTTAGTGTTCCAACACCTGAACAACAAACACTTGCTCAAGAACCTAGAGTGGAGGGCAAAGAACCCTGAAGAAAACAGTATATGCAGTCTCAATTATTTTTTGCATATTTTTTTACTTAATAGGCTATTATTTCTTGGTCTAATTTGGGGTTTTTGTAGTTTTGACTTTTTAAAATTGTTCCTACATGAAATACATTGCTTCCAATAACATTGCTTTTTACTTTCTATTACTCAAAGAATAATAACAGAATTAGTTGGATTTACACTTACCGGCTCTTCTCCTTTCTATTTTTTAATTTTCCAATTATTTGTTTATTTTTTAAATTTTGTTTGGTATTTCCAAATACTATCTATAAAAGATTCCACAGATTAGCAATACACTGGTCAAAATGATATTATTTCATTTAATATTTTATTTCATTATTCATTTAATAATGAGTTAAAGAATTGATTTCTCTCATTTTTAAGTTGTTTTTCAATTTTATATTGCTAACCTGTGATGAGTTTTTGTGGTAAAGAGCCAAATAACCTAAAATGATCAGAAAGGTAAAATGTTTTTTGTAAGAAGAAACTCAAGGTCCTGGGCTTATTTAAGAAAATAAAAACACTCACATTTGAGCTAGAAGCATTTTACACAGATTTGACTCCATTGACTTAAAACAATCTTTTATCTGAAAACCTCACAGGAAACCAAAGAGAATTTCTTCAATATATTATAGTATAATTTAAATTTCATGGTGGTCATTATAGTTCTGCTACCAGGTTGCCTAAATGAAATGTATTTTAAAATCACCTGTTTCTATTTTGTCTAAGGTAAATAAATAAATAAAACAAAGATCTACTTGTTCTTTGAAGAAATCTGATATTTTTAAGTTTCAACATAAAGAATGAAACTATTTACATGCAAGTTAGAGCTGATCTACACACATCTTATTCTCAAAGTAAGTAATTTCCTTACGCTTAATATTAACCTTAAAATTCTCAAAAGGAAATTACTTGCTTTAAGGATAAAATGCACATTTTTACAAAGAGAAATTGACTTTTCAGTTTTCAAACATTATAATAATCTTATAATAATCCACTTTTTGTAAAGCATATATTATAAAATTGTTGTTCATATTCATATTGTATAGTATACAATTATTATGTTACAGCTATTATAAGAATTTAATAAACACTGGAAGTAAGAATTATCATTTCATAAGATATAGGTAGAAAATAATTTTATTTTCTTAAAAATAACTTTTAAAAACATAATTAAAATCCTTTGGCTACATCTACTTATAATTATTGTAGATATTTCTAACATAAGTTCATGAGGTTTTCATGTTTCCATTCAAAGTAGTATGTAAGTAGAGACTAATATAATTCCTTAAGCCTTATGAAAATTAGTATTTTTATTGATAACTATCTTATTATTTTTAACTTGCCATAACTTCTAGTTTGGCCAGAAGAAATCAGATCTAAAACATACAAAGCCTAGAAAAAATGTAAATACACTTAAATTTCATTGCTCTCACCTTTGTATTTTGAAGCAAACCAAGAAAGCATTTTTCTTTCTGAATTGCATTAGGCTTTTTTTTTCTCTGTTAGTTTGTGGAGTACTAAAGGAAACACAAAACAATAGAGATCAGACAAGAAAATGGCAGCACTCAGAAAAAGTTATCATTTTCTAAATAAAATAACCTCCAAAGTCTTTACTCCCTCTATCCAGCATTCTGATATTGAATATTTATGCACAGAATTGTCATTGAATTTGGACATGTTAGGTCAGCTCAGCTGAAGTAGAATCATAAGGGGATGGCATCTATTGTACTTGAAAAGAGTTCACACACATAGGAAAGAGGAATAAACAAAACAAAAAAGAAAAAAAATACACTGCAGAAGCTAATAATAAGTACACAAAGTACACAAGTGTATTTATTACATTTTGCAAGCACTTTGTTCTACATTTCAAAAACGCCACCATCAAGCTGTTGGCACATTTATGTACAAAACAGATTAATTGTAATGCCTGCTACAAAGCACTCTGTGAAAATACAAACTCTAATACCAGAAATAAAAGCCAAAAGTGTCAACATCATTACATAAGTTGAAAAGACAGTTTTAGAAATTATCACAAACTGTTAAGACATGGAACTGAAACACTATAATATAGAATTTAAAGAAGCCCATTAATACTTTTGCTGAATATCTGTAATACTGTATATATCAGAAAAATTTTGAACCAGTAAGATAATCTAAGCATAAAGAAAAGGAAGCAAAATGAACCCCAAATTTATTAAATAATACTATGGAATGCATAATCATGCCACAGATATCCCTAGTAGTACCCCCTACCTACTACAAGAACTTGTAAAATTACTGATGATGCATGACTAGTCATTGTACAAAGATCGTTTCACTCAATAAATTTTTATTAGAAATGCAGTTACACTGAGAAAGGATTTCACAATGGTCAAATCAGTGCACAATACTACCTAGTTTTATACACTGACAAAAATGTCTTGTCAGGCTACATCATTTTAGAAGACACTTTACAGCATTCTTGTAGCATTAGAAATAATCAAAAGAAGAGAGTCAAGGTTAAAACAAACACCAAATTTGGTCCAATAATACTGATTGCTCTTTTTTAAAATTCCTTTGATACAGGTACTTTTTATAAATGAATATGAATGAACATTCGGTTAAAATGACTTACTTGAAATAAAGACACAAATATATCACTACACTTTCAAACAATACATTCTATAGGGGCCTCTGACCACACTTTAGAAAACACTACAGGTAAACCAACATAGATTGGAAGGCTGCAAGCAAAGCTATTATATTAATGGAAGCCTTTTCAAATATATCATACACATTTTAGGAATAGTTTACAGAGGTGCAATCCATTAAAACTTTTAAAGTAGGTAAAACAACTTCCGAGGGGTTAGTGTGCTTATTTGTAATAAACCACCTTCATAAAGGTAATTAATTTTCCACATTAGCATATTAAAAGTTCCAATCCAGCCACTTCTTAAATCACAAAGAGATCATTCTTCAATAGTCTACAGTAGTTATTTCCATTAAAATTGTCTCTATATACTAAACTTTAAAAGGTAAGCCTGGTGTCACAATCTTAAAAAGGCAACTAGCCATGCATTAGCATTACTGTTTCTACATGCTCACAACATAAACATGAGTAATCTGAGGGAAATACCTTTTAAGAACATCAAGAAAAAGTACAATGTTAACAAAGATAAGAAGCACTTTTTTTTTAAACCTACTCTTACAAATTTAGAAATTGCACCTTAGATTGATGAAAACATGAACCAGGGCCTATAGTAATATGGCCACTGATCTTCAGACAAAATTTCCATATTTCAAGAGTCATCATGATGTCATCTCTATCTATTGTTCATAATGTACAATGGTCCCTTTGAAGGTTACCTGTAGTTAAACTAGTTACCGAAATCAAAACTAAAAAGTATAAAAAGCTATTTTCTTTTCAAAACATAAGAAATAATGCAAAAGGTGTTATGTATAACACATGGGAAGTGGTTAAAAATCAAACAAATCTTTGCATTTGACAATGTTAATATCTTTGATTTTACAGAACTAGTAAATGAGTTTGAGAAATTTCAAAAAAAAGGCTGGATAGGAGCTTGTAGAAAAGATCTGATTTACATCAATTTAATAAATTGGGAAATTTAAGTGCTAAACAACAAAGAATTGTACTCAGGTGATTCATAAGTCACCTTACATATCATTGATGAGAAGCACTTTCGTTTTGTTTTTTAAAGGTTGGATGGTTGGATGGCCCTTAGTTAAACACCAATGCATTCAAATCGTAGAAAGAACAGGAAGATGCATTTATGTGTATGCATTGAGCCGCTCTTTGGAGCGAGTAGAGTGGATGTCATGAAGCTCTTGCTCTTCCTTCGACTTGATGTCTTCATACTTCTGCATCCGGCAGGCGTCTTTCACATAGGCCCAGTTGGCAGACAGAACCATAAGGTAGTGAACCTAATCAAAGACAAAAATAATTTATATTGGAAGTTTGTTCAGTGTCTTCATTACACCTTGCTATCTCGAAAGAAGTCTTCGAATTATAGATCTATATAGGAAATGTTCACATATAAAATGGAAACAAAATTTCTTTGGTAATAGAAACAATATGAAATATATTTTTCATTCCTCCAACTATATCCCACCATATTCTTGGCACCATTTCTTTCAGTATCTCTTTCTCTGTTTCAATTCTTGGAAGTAATCCAAAACTAATTCTTAATCTTTATGGGATGTTTCCTGCCTAATGTGTCCTCATTTGCCCAAACCATAGATGATTCATTTCATGTTCATGTATCTATGTTTTATAATCCATAATCAGAAATATTTTCACATACCGTTTGTGTCTGACTTGAATTAACTGGAGGTTCTATTACCCCAATTAAAGAGAGATCATGGAAACCCCCAAATATACCTGTGGATTTGATTATCAGGTTAATTTTGCATATGATGAATTTTGTAGTTTCTTTTCTATTATAAACTACAGGAGATAAAATATTGTGTTACATAGATTTTTTATATGTATATACATTCACAAAAACTAGAATAGTGCCATGTTCAAAAAGGAAGCTCCTGGTTTGTCTTGAGTAATGAAGTTGCTGGAGAAATAAAGCTCCTTTATTTGACTTGAGTTTACCCAGCAATGAGACCGCTTATTTGTTTTTCTTTTCTTTCTTCCCTCTTGGTCCACAGGGGAGATAAAGCAGCTTTCCACATGACGAATTTTGATGAATAGGGAAGAGAAACTAAGTTGACAGTTATTTACTTTCTCTGAGTTTTAAAGGGTGGGCAATATTTTAATCCAACATTCAGAAAAATAGAACACTTAGATTTTGATGATTAGTAAACAATACATTGAAAGAGGAGGCGGGCTGGTTCTAGAAAAGTACAGATGGATATAAAGAATGCAATGTCAGTTCTAAATAATGAATATTGTGGTGTGTTCAGGTAGTCAACAAACAGCAAAAAACAAAACAATTTTGACACGGGATGTAGGGGAAAAGATGCATACCACTATAAATAACCTATTTTTAGAATTTTCTGTTTCCTCTGAAGTTTAGCATTTTGTTTAAGGAACACTCTAAGCCACCTGAAAGCAGGGGCTGTGAGTTATATTCTTGTACATTATGGCATTTACATAGTGAAAGCATAATCACTGTATATATATATACGGATTAAATAAGGCTTATACACATAATGAAGTTTATGCAGTATTTTGTTGCTGTAAAATATCAAGTGCTGTGGAGAGTGCTTAGTACATAGCAGATACAAATTTGCCAAATAAATGAATATATTTTTCAATCTTCAAAAACTTTTCATAATATCTGAGAAAATGTGGCCCCAAAATTATTATTAAATATGTATGAGTGTGGCCAGGTGCGGTGGCTCACGCCTGTAATCCCAGCACTTTGGGAGGCCAAGGCAGGTTGATCACTTGAGGTCAGGAATTCAAGACCAGCCTGGCCAACGTGGTGAAACCCCATCTCTACTAAAAATACAAAAAATAGCTGGGTGTGGTGGCACGTGCCTGTAATCCCAGCTACTTGGGAGGATGAGGCAGGAGAATGGATTGAACCTGGGAGGCAGAGGTTGCAGTGAGCTGAGATCATGATACTCTTCTCTAGCCTGGGCAACGGAGTGAGACTCTGTCTCAGAAAAATACATATATATATATATATATATATTTACATTATATATATATGTAATACAGGCATTTCCTCTGGCCTTAAGGGGAACCCAAGCTGCAGGGCTTATTACTGTCCCTCACTAGGTGAACAGTGATTACTGAAATCTGGTCCAATGCTAAGTTGACTTACTTTGTCAGCATGTAGGACTTCCTAACTTCTCTACAAATAATGGAGTAGAGTAGAACAGAGTAAGTTCCTGAGAAATATTATTAATAACATTACAATTACTATTCTCAAGTTCTTAATATTAAGTTTTTAAGAAATATTATTAATAATAAAGTCCCTGCTTTATTATTCCTGGTACTAGCAGCATAAGTACCAGGAACAGTAGCAGTAGTTATATTTTACCTGTCTCCTAAGACCTACATCATTATCAGAGCTAATAAGTTGGAAATACTTAGGTCAATCATTTAAGCTAGTATGGGGTTTTGTGATGACTCTAGACAGAGAAAATAACCCCCAGATAATGCTTAGTACTTGAAAAAATAATCTTCTAAGCTTTCTGTTTTAAATAAAACGTACATATAGCTTTAAGTATATGCAAAGCATAGATTGCTTAAGAAATACATAGTATATAAATTTCTATCATCTCAAAATCTGTTGATTTGTTTTCAGAGTAAGCATTTTCAGGGACATTTAAATAACACTTGTCTAAATAGGTGTTTTTCACTAGTGTATACCTGTATTTTTAGACAGAATTTTATATGCACATATACGTAGCAAATGCAAACAAATATTTATTATAGTCCACTTTTTAAAAGATACCTTCACAGACTTCTTGTACCTGGGTATACATTGCTCATACATACCCGTGTCATTAAAGTTTTTGACAGTATAGGAATGGGTGTATGAACACAAAGGTACATATGTTTCCTCTGATATCACAACCAGCATGTTTTCTTCTAAGGACCATAATGTTTGGTATATCATTGGCCAGAACTTGTTGATTCTTCCCCAGGGCATAGTTTAGCATTAATTTTAGGTTGAGAATATAAGGCCTTTGCTTTTGTTCTATTTTGATCCCCCCAATTAATCAACCAACATGATCTTTATCAAGAGTCTCATATTCTGAAACAAAATTTCTATATAGAGGTTTATTGTCACTGTATCAAAAATGTTGAGCAATGCTAAAGTAACAAAACATGGAAAATTCATGTTAGGACTGACATAGTCAGTTTTATTGAATATATATGTAAGTCATTTTTAATAAAACAAATTAAATACAAAATATTTATGAAATCAGTAAAATAACCACTCTGACATGGCTAATTAGCATGTTAGTATTTTCTCATCATTCTTACTTTTAGTCTCTGACAAGAGAAAAACAATTTTTTAAGAAAGTGTTCCTTTCACCAATACATTAGATAGATATTGGCACCATGAGGAAAAGAATTAAATAAATTCCAATTCATTCACCATCTTTACATATTGACTCAGCTGTCACAGTCGTGAGGTTACTGGGAGTCCTTCTAGGGCTCTAGACTACTCATCCTCAAGGATACAAACACAGACTGAAGATATTGGCTGCAAAAGCTATTACTGATGCTCAGAGCACTTGCTCAGGGTTGATATTTGGCATTCCAGTGGGCATACTGGAACTCATGCCAAGTTAGAAAGGAGGAGACTGGCCCTGGCAAGTGGTAGATCCTCCTCACTGTGTAAAAGCTTGATGTCTTAAAAGAAGATCTAAAGACTGGCTCTTAATATTTCTGAAGCAAATTAGATATAGAAGACATGACTTGAAACTACTCACATTTATTTTTTTTAATAACCTAATTTGTTTTTCATAAATGACTGTATATGGCTTTTTAATGTTCTCAGTTAAGGAAAAAAAAAGTAAATCAAGGAATTGATTAGATTACTCACAATGTCACATTGGTATATACATATATGCTACAGAAATAATTTTTATATTTATAGTTATCTAATATCTAAAATCCTAATGAATTACTATTTTTGTTAATGTTCTCAATATGGTAATAATAATATTTCTTGGGGTTTAGCCTTGTTGTTGACTTACTTACTTTCCCATTGTTTCCCCTGCTTTTTTTAATCTGATGAAATAAATGTGTTTTACATGGACTTCAAACTTTAGAGATAGTTTATCATCTCTACAAGCAAATAGCTCCGGAATTCACATTGAAAACCAAGCACCAGCGCTTTGAGGTCTTACCATAGCAATGACTGCTGCCCCAGCTCCAGCAAGCGCCACAATAAACAAGTGGAAGGTCATGTTCAGCTGCAAAAGAAACCACAGAGAATCAAAAGGTGTCAGAGTTTCAGGTAGGAGAGAGGTCAAGATTGCTACCGTCTTATAAACAAGACTTTGTACATCTTAAATGAAAGCAAGCCTGTGATAATCACCCACCTGATTAAAACAGATTATTACAATATATTTTCCACTGCAAATCATTTCAATCATTTCAACTTCATCATTATAACATAATTTCATTATAAAGATGAGACAATGATTAATAATGATGGTTTTCATCAGTAACATAACAATATAAGGAGGGCTATGCTCTCTTTAAAAATAACTTCATCATGTTTTCAGCCTTCATTAAAATGAGTTTCCAGAAAATTTGAAAGTCATTATAATTTTTATTGAAATATGCAGAGCATCTAATTCCTATTTATCCTCTACTCCCCCTGAATAACACTACTTTAGGTAAAATTGCCTCTGATAGAATAAAGGGAAAAGTTAATATAGATTTAGTTTAATACATTATCCAAATAATAAAATGAATGCTAAAATTCTGACAAAATTAAAGGCTGTAAAAACACTCACCTCAGTAGATTCGCACATCCTCAAGAAATTCTCAGAGACAGTACAAATTTTCTTTTCCTCTCCAATTGTCACAATTCCTACAATGTGTGGAAAATGACAGTTTAGCAGTATAAATGTTTTGAAGAGCCAAGCGAGAAAAAAATGAGTTTTTGCTAATCAAATCTAAGCAAGTTCCATTTTATCTTATGTTATGTTACAGTGGAAAAATTACCTAGCTTTCATTGTGGATAATAACTATGCATAGAATTATGAATATAATATACAAGACTATTTAGCCCTCAAGCAATTTAAATAATTTCAATCTGAATTCAATTGAATCTCACCACCAGAATTTCCAGACTCAATTATAGCCAGTTTATTGGTTTGGCCCATTAATGTGATAGTAGAGGCATCACAATTATTTTGTTAACTATGCCCCAGACTGTGCTGAAGTCAGGATCTAAATTTGTTCAGCTGGTGCAATGCTTCTGTTAATCTATAAAAGCATACTGCCCGAAGGAGTACTTTTCTTTCTGCCAGTTTTGCAAACAATGCTATTAGTAACAGGAAATGAAAAGTTGCCATTTCACTTCTATTTACCCCTGTTCCAGTTGGTTCATAGACCAACTGCATTAGAATCACCTAGGAAATTGTCAAAAATACGTATTTTTAGACTGTAACACAAAACTGATAGACGGGAATCTATGAATATTAGGCCTAGAACACTGCATTTTTAAAACAAGCACAGAGGTAATTCACTGGCGTGTCTGTCTCATCTTAGAGAGCAAAAGTAACCAAGTTCATCTGATCATGGCTCTTTAATTTTATTTTCTGAACTCTTGAAGTGCTAAACACATACAGGCATGATAAAACACATTCAGGACATTCTAATATCTAAGATTTTAGCATTTGCTGCTCTTTAGTTGCTTTTGTTGTTGTTGTTGTTTTATTTTTATGGTTTGTTTTGTTTTGTTTGAGACGGAGTCTCACTCTGTCACCCAGGCTGGAGTATAGTGGTGCAATCTCAGCTAACTGCAACCTACGCCTCCCGGGTTCAAGTAATTCTCATGCCTCAGCCTCCAGAGTAGCTGGGATTACAGGTGCACGCCACCACACCCAGCTAATTTTTCTGTTTTTAGTAGAGACGAGTTTCACCATGTTCACCAGACTGGTCTCAGACTCCTGACCCCAAGTGATCTGCCCGCCTCAGCCTTCCCAAAGTGCCAGAATTACAGGTATGAGCCACGGTGCCAGGCCTTCTTTATTTAGTTTTAATATGTATATGTATTTACATATTCTTAGCTTTATGGGGTGTCATCAACTCTCCCTCTCTTACAGAGCTGCTGCTATTAGTTTCTTCTTTGCCAATAGTTTGTGGAATCTATTTCAGTGTGAAAAATCTATTTGCAGTAAACAAACACAGAGATCCCTCTCTACAGCCTTTCCTTTCTGCCAAGATAGTTCTAAGAGTGGGTAAAAATTTGAAAGGGTTCTCTCATGAGATTTCCTCCCTAAAAAATCACCAGTGTTGAAAAAGCTTCCGGTCAAAGCTCTCTCTCTTCATAGTGAACCATTACAGACTTTATTTTGTGGAATATTTATGTTGTGCTTACATTTCCTTATCCATTTCTCAATTCACGTTTTCAGCAAAACACCTAGAAAGTGTTGCCTAACCTCACTGCAATTCCTTTCCTTTCATTTCTACTTAAATCCTCTCAAGTCATATTTTGCCCCAACCCCCCTCCATGGAAATTTTTCTTATAAAGATCACTAATGACCTCCAAGGACTGATTCTCAGTTTTCGTCTTCTTGCAAGTTGACAGTATTAAACACAGTTGATGCCCACCTTTTCCTTCATGCTCTCTTCATTTGGCTTCTAAAATCTACAGTTTTCAGTTTCTGCCTTTCTGATCTCATTGGCGCCTTCTTCTCAAATTTTTGTCTGTTGCCTCCTCTTCTCTCTGACCTCTTAAGTTGCAGCTTCCCACCCTTCACTCCTCAGCCTTTTTTCTCCCATGCATATCTTATCCAGTCCCAGATATTTAAATATTATCCTAAATCTATGTGGCCATCCCACATCACTCTTCTGAAATCAGGATTCATATATCCAATTTCTTATCTGACAATTGTATTTGGATTTCTAATAAGCATTAAAAAAAAAAACTTCTGCTCTTCTCCTTTGCTGGCTCCACTCCCAAGCAAACACTTCTCATAGCCTTTCCTATCTTTCTTGATAGGAAATCTTACCACTTGCTCAGTCAAAAGAAATTCCTCCTTGAATTCTCTTTTTTTCCCCCCAAACCCTACATGCAATCTATCAGGAAATTCTGCTGCCTCTATGTTCAAAATACATCCATAATCAGACCGATTCTTCCCACCTCCCTTGCCATCTCCTCATCCAAGCCACCAAAATCTCCCACTTGGATTAGTATCATTTGCTAACTGGCTTCCTCACTTCTACCCTTCCTACAAACCTTTCTTCAAGTAGCAGCCAGAGTAATCCTTCTATTATTAGTCAGACCATCTCCTTCCTCTGCCAAAATCTGTAATG
The DNA here is from genome assembly GCF_028885625.2 of Pongo pygmaeus. NCBI lineage: Eukaryota > Metazoa > Chordata > Mammalia > Primates > Hominidae > Pongo > Pongo pygmaeus. The sequence continues at coordinate 188,978,692 of NC_072376.2, forward strand.
TCTCTCTACTCCCCTCAGAATAAAGCCCCACACCTATAATGTTCTGTAATGCACTCATCAAGATGGTACATCGTGGGAACTCGTAGACTTCATCTCAATCTTTTGTCCTACTGTCTTATTCTACTTCAGACACATTGGATTCCCTGTTGTTTCCTGAGAAGCCAGGTATCATATTGGCTTGGTAACTTAGCACCGGCTCTTCTCTCTGACAAGAATATTCCCAGAGCTGAGTTCCTCCTGTCCTTCAAATGAAACTACTCAGTGCAACTTTTCTACATCATTAAAAAAAATACTATTGTTACAGAAGGTAGTCAGACATGAACAGAGCAAGAGAGTCCCCCAACTCACCGCCCACCAAGGATGTCAGGCCACCATCAGGTGACAGTCAGGCAGTTGTTAACTGTCTTTCTAAAATAATAATTGGTCACAGCTGGCTCCTAATAAAGAAACACCAGTAGCTGGTGATCAGCAGCTTCTTGATATGAACTCAGGAGTCGGACAAGCGGGCTCAAGCCTGCACACTAAGAGGCAAAATGGCAGAGTGTAACTGATATATGACCTTCCTCTAGGAACACTCACATGAGCATGTGTGCAACTCCAGAAAACACACTGCACATGCAGTCCCTCCCAAGTGCTGACCACCCACTGCACATGCGGACAGCCCACCTCAAGGGAAGAACCAGGTGAGAAGTATACAAGACCCTAGAAGAAGGCCAATGTATAAAACCCCAAGTCAAAAGATCAAACAGGGCACTTGATCTCTCAAGTCGCCCGCTTGGCCCTTTTCCAACTCTACTTTCTTTCATTCCTGCTCTAAAACTCTTTTTTTTTTTTTTGAGATGGAGTCTGGCTCTTTCGCCCAGGCCAGACTGCAGTGGTGCTATCTCGGCTCACTGCAAGCTCCGCCTCCCGGGTTCACACCATTCTCCCGCCTCAGCCTGCTCTAAAACTTTTTAATAGACTTTCAGTCCTGCTGTGAAACTTGCCTCAGTATCTTACTCTGCCTTATTCCCCTCAGCTGAATTCTTCCTTCTGAGGAAGCAAGAAGTGAGGTTGCTGCAGGCCCATATGGATCTGCCACTGCTAACATCATTGCTGAACTTCCAGTACTCCTGATGCTATATGTATATGTGTATATACACACACACACACACACACATAAAATAAAGTTTTTGTGATAAGTATACCATATATAACAAATATATATAATATATATTAAAAATTAACTAGTTTAAAAATCAACATGTGAATAATATGAAGCTCTAGAAGTGAGCATGTAGAGGATGAGCTGCAGTGTAAATTTGAAAACCTGATTATTTTGATTCTTGTATATCTGTCTATAAATGGCCAAATTGTTCTTACCAAAAATTAAGATTATTCAAATTTATATCAATTTTTCTAAATATTGAATATATATATTTATTACCTATGGAAAAGTTTTTAGCTGAAAGGTGCAGACTGATATTTTCAGTTTCTTCAAAGCGATTAGGAGAAAAGGCAAGTTATAAGCAAGGTTGGCCAGGAGCAGTGGCTCATGCCTGTAATCCCAACACTTTAGGAGGCTAAGGCAGGCAGAATCACCTGAGGTCAGGAGTTCAAGACCAACCTGGCCAACATGGTGAAACCCCATCTCTACTAAAAAAATACAAAAATTAGCCAGGCATGGTGGTGGGCGCCAGCTACTTGGGAAGCTAAGGCAGGAGAATTGCTTGAACCCGGGAGGTGGATGTTGCAGTGAGACGAGATCACACCACTGCACTCCAACCTGGGCGACAGAGTGAGACTGTCTCAAAAATAATAAAAATAATAAGCTAAAACTAGGCAAGAGAAGCATTAAGAACTGGGTGCAAAGAGAATTGGGGAGAACAGGGAGGACTTGATGCATGAAAGTTGCAGTAACAGGCTTTTTTAGTACTTTATGTTTTTCATGCTAGCTAAAAACAAGTAATATATTTCTGGCATCGTGAGAATTATTTGTGCCTGAAATATGAACAACTTCAGAGAAAATGATGCATAATGTGTGTACACAGTTCCTATGACTTTTATCACTAAGGCAATAAAAACCTTTGGTGCTTACTGGACAGTTGAAGTACGACTCCTAGGTTTGTAAATTCCTCTTAAGAAAATTGTAGGCCAGGTGCGGTGGCTCACGCCTGTAATCCCAGCACTTCGGGAGGCCAAGGCAGGTGGATCATTTGAGGTCAGGAGTTCGAGACCAGCCTGGCCAACATGGTGAAACCTCGTCTCTACTAAAAATACAAAAATTAGCCAGGCATGGTGCCACACGCCCATAATCCCAGCTCCTCGGGACTCGGGAGGCTGAGGCAGGAGAATTGCTTGAACCTGGGAGGCAGAGGTTTCAGTGAACCGAGATCACGCCACTGCACTCCAGCCTGGGCGACAGAGCAAGACTCCATCTCAAAAAACAAACAAACAAACAAACAAAAAAAGTTGTAAATGAGAGTTGAAGTTAAGCAGAAAGATGCAGATACTTATGACACTCTGAGATCTGATAGGATGACAGGAATTAACTCCCTACTATGAAATATAAATGCTTAAATTTAAAAATAATTTATCATTTACGTTGCTAGTTTTAAAGATGATAGAATACCAGCGTGTCCTTTTGCAGATTCTAGAGACCAACCACTTCCCCTGGCTCTGGGGTTTTTTTCTTTATTTTCAAAGTCAGCAACAATGGATCCTTTCATACCCTTCTTCTATCTTCCATCTCCCTCTAAATGACTCCTCTCCTTTGGCCCTATTTTTCATTTTTGAGGACGCTTCTGATTACATTGATGCCACCTGGATAATTCAGGCACGTTACTTTCTTAAAATCAGTTGATTAGCAACCTTAATTCCATCTGTGGCTTTAATTCCCCCTTGACATGTCACCTAACATAGGAATACCAAACAGAGGATTAGCCTACACAAGAAAAATATAACCAATATTTTACCAAATGAATTATTGAATTATTTAGCAGAAATGAATATAGTTCAGTAATTAGCAATGACACATAGCTAAACATACAAAAGAATTCCTATTAGGAGTATATGTATCTAATTTTTATGCAAACATAAAGTGTTGGCTGGGCATGGTGGCTCACGCCTGTAATCCCAGCACTTTGGGAGGCTGAGGCAGGAGGATCATGAGGTCAGGAGATCGAGACCATCCTGGCTAACAGGGTGAAACCCCGTCTCTACTAAAAATACAAAAAAATTAGCCAGGCGTGGTGGTGGGCGCCTGCAGTCCCAGCTACTCGGGAGGCTGAGGCAGAAGAATGGTGTGAACCTGGGAGGCGGAGCTTGCAGTGAGCCGAGATCGCGCCACTGCACTCCAGCCTGGGCGACAGTGCGAGACTCCGTCTCAAAATAAATAAATAAATAAATAAATAAATAAAAATAAAGTGTCCTTTTGAATAGCACAGACTTAGGTTAAAAGTGCTATTTATTTCTAGTTTCAACTCTATCTTCTGTTAAATCTTGGGCAAATAATGTAATATTCCTAGGTCTTGGCTGACTTTTCTGGAGAAAGTATGATGAGCCAGGTTCATGATGTAAGTGTCAAACTTCATTTTATATTTTTGTCATGAAGATATTTTTCTTTTAAAATTGAGTAGTACTAGCACATGACACAATTTTTCCTTAAATATTTATTGAAAATGAAACCAACCCAATTGTTCCATAGAAATGATATTTGTGGGTTTTTGAACAAACATAGAAATTAACCCTGCTGGTCTTAAAACTTGAAATTTACATTTGTCTCATCTGAGTTCCTCCCTCAGGAAACCCACCATCAGGCAAGGGACTGAAGCTCACCAGATCACCACATCTAGACAATGAGATGCCAGACCTCTCATTCATGGTTACCTCCTTATCCCCTAATTCCTGTTTTACATTCCTTATTCACTATATGACCCCACCACCAATTTTAGTGGTGGGGAGACAGATTTGAGACTGATCTCCCATCCACCTCGGCTGCAGCACCTGAAAAAGCCTTTCTTCCTGGCAATACTTTCTGTCTCAGTGACTGGCTTTCTGTGTGGCGAGCACTGCAACCTAGATCGAATCCCTGTTTTCAGCAACAAAAATAGTGTGAGCAAATAAATGAAATGAAATCCTACTGAGAAGTGCTTTATGGAAATAAGATAAAAACAAGCTGCTCTCGCTAACATGTGCGGGTGTGCTGAATAAGAGGTAGGATTGGCTGAAAGTCTAAAAGAAGCCCCACCTACTTTCTCTCCGTGGTTGGCTCTTAAGTTTTATCAAATCTTCAGGTTGTAATGGAGGAAAGTTTTAAACCTTGCATCTAGATGATGTAATGAGGATCAGTTTTAACATTTCCTCACATAAAGTTATGGGGATAAACATCTAATACATCCAATGTAATTGAATCACAGAATATATAATTGGAGGATAACAGAAATCATAATAAAAAGCATCAAAAATACAAGTAAAATTATTTCATGATGCATTTTGAAATACAGCAAATCCTAATATGATATGCCATCTATAAATCCTCCAACTATATCAAGTAATGTCTCTGCCTGCCATTAGAACTGTTTGAAATGCATAAATTTATTACATGCATGGGAATGAACAGTGAGATGCACACCTCCACTAAGTAGGTATAATGGCCATTATAGGCTGAGAGTTCCTATTACATAGATTAAATACCTGGTCTCCTGTAAAATAAAAGATGGCGTCTATACACTAAGAAGACAACTCTGCAACAAGGGAAATTACTTTGAAGTATATTCTTATCTATGCAATTGTCTTTTTGATGAATATTAGTAAATTCTGAATTGATCCTAATACAATGTTTGAGGAATGGTTTTCTTCTGATGCTTCTTGATAATAATGTGGTTATATACATACATTCAGGAGTCTTATCAGGATACATAATCTGGAGGGCAAATAAATATTATACAGCAGTAGATTTTATATTAAGAGCTAAACAGAACGTCTTAATAGTTCATGTAAAGGCTGCATGACATCTAAAATGTGTCTCCTCTTTCTTTCAAATCCATAAAAGAAAAGGTACATTTGGATAAATCTTGATAAATATGTTGTAAACATTGGTAAGCTTCAAAGAACAATTTTAACCACATATTTATGCTTTACATAATATGGAAACAAATAATATAGCACATTCTTTTTTTTTTTTAAAAAAAAGACAATCAGAGGTATGAACTAATGAGATTGAAATAAGGTTTTTGACTTTGAGTTGATGCCATAATGGGATGAAACCTTTGGAACTTGGGGTAGGTTGAATGTATTTCACACAAAGAAATGTATGTGTATCTTTGGTGGCCAGAGAGTAGACTGCAGTAGGCAAAAAATAGCCTCCCATAGATGTTCACATCCTTAACTCCGGAACTTGTACCTGTGTTGGAGTAAGCTGTGAAGGGGAATTAAGCTTGCAGAATTGTCAGGGAGAGGCAACTTTGCTGCCTTTGACCGAAAATGGACTTCCATCATGACCAAGTAAATGTAGGAGATCATGAAAACAGTAAGCAGTTTGGGAAAAAAATTGACCTTGGCTTTCGATATTATATTTGTCTCCTATTGCTGCTGTAACAGATTGTCACAAATGTAGTGGCTTAAAGCAACACAAGTTTGTCTCTTACAGTTCTGGAAGACAAAGCTAAAACCAAAGGGTCATCAGGGCTGCACTTCTCTGGAGGCTCTAGAAGCAGGAGCAGCTTCCTTTCCTATTCCAGTTTCTCCAGGCCACCCACATGCCTTGGCTCTTGGCCCCTTTTCTCCATCTTTAAAGCCAGCAACACTGCATCTTTCTGCCTTTTTGCCGTAGTCTGTCTATCTCTGACTGACTCTTCTCTTCTGACTCTCTCTTCCACTTTGAAGGATCCTTGTGATTACACTGGGCCCATCTGGCTAATCCAGGATAATCTCCCCATTTTAAGATCAGTTGACTAGCAACCCTAATTCCCCATTGACAAGTAATCTCACATATGTGTATGTTTCAGGAATTGGCATGTGTACATCTTTGAGGATCCTTTATTCTGTCTACTTAATAGACTAATGGTTTACTTAAGATTATAGCTGAAAAAAGCTCTTTTGCTAAAAATTATATTTGAAAAGCTGTCGAGTAGAAAATAATTGTGCTAAGATTCAGGACACTCCCCTTTCCATCCCAGCCCGGCCTGCTGAGTAGCTATATCCCTGGAAAATTATTTCATTTCTTAGGGCTCCATTTCTTTTAGACCAGACAGCTGGACTGGTGATAAATGAAGTCCATTTATAAAATTCTATGACTCTAAGACATATTCTGTGCTTAATGTCATAAGGAATCCTATATACTTAGTGGTATAAGCCTCAATACTTTCAGTGAAATTAGGTTCATTTGGGGATCACAAGCACTTGAATGCATTGAGAATTAATAAGTTTTTCTCTTTTTAAAGTTGAAAATATTAAGAAGGTCTATTTATCTTTTACAAAGGATTGTTCTTTCTGTCCTTTAGAAAACAAACTTGGGGAAATTTTAAATATTATTTTTCTAGAGTCTCCCAGTGTTTTTTCAGTTTAGAATCTGGTTTGATAATACCAAAGACTTTATAATCACCTACTTAACTATTTGCATTTATTATACTACAAGAAATGAAATGTTCCTAATCAGAACATGCTAATCTCTCGTGTATTTCTGAAAGTATAAACCGTCACATACAAGAGAATCCGACCCTCATGTATTCCTGTGGTAACACTTTCTTAAGATTAAACTGAAGCTCTGAGAGTAGGGTTAACAGATTTAACAGTGAAAACAATCTCAGTGTCCCTTAGTTAAACCTGAATTTCAGATAAAGAACAAATCATTTTAGTATAACTATATCCCATACAATATTTGGTACCATACTTGTAATAAAAAATATAGCTTGTTTATCTGAAATTCAAATTTCACTGGGTGCCCTGTATTTTAACCTGGAAACCCTATTTGAGAGGCTAATCACATATTTTCCAAATTTAACTTTTAGGATCAGCAGAATAAAAGGAAGACATTTAGGACAAGGGGCAGAAAGCAGAGCCACGGCTTTCTAAGCAGCTGTTCTGCAGTGATCTCCAGTAGCATTTGCTGTGGGCTCCTTTTCCAATATTTACAAGGGATTTGATTTTGAGAGTAAAACTTCCCCAATGTCCATATTCCCTCTTGCCAAGAACGTCACCTGTAGAGCATATTATTCTGCTTTTTCCCCCATACGCATGTACATATGAGTACTATTATTACGTGAGATTTTTGCCCTAAATAAAATTAAACAAAGAGGGCTGCTCACTTATTTGGCACTCTTTGATTTCATTATTTTATTTATTTGTTTATTTATTTTGAGATGGAGTCTCACTCTGTTGCCCAGTCTGGAGTGCAGGGGCACCATCTCAGCTCACTACAACCTCTGCCTCCTGGGTTCAAGAAATTCTCCTGCCTCAGCCTCCCGAGTAGCTGGGACTACAGGCATGTGCCACCATGCCTGGCTAATTTTTTAATTTTTAGTAGAGACAGGATTTCACTATGTTGGCCACGCTGGTCTCGAACCCCTGACCTTGGGTGATGTGCCTGCCTTGGCCTCCCAAAGTGCTGGGATTACAGGCATGAGTCACCATGCCCCGCCTGATTTCATTATTATTAAATGTGAACTAGTGTAGTGTAGTGGATCACACTACACAGGGACTGAAGGCTTCATCTGGTAGGATGGTAGGTAAGCCACTGTTCTGAACACACAGCTAGTTGGCTACCCTATAATCTACTTACAGCATAACTGTAAAGCCACAAGCCCTTCATACCCCGTCTAAGTGAAATGTTTCCTACTTTTCTGAAGTATGAGAAAACCTCATTAGAGAAAAATGCTCAGTGTCCCCAGGTGTTAGTAGGTTGGCTTTTAATGTCTGTTCAGAGAAAAAATAATCCATTTGCAAATATGGATTTGCATGTCTTTTATAAATTCTGTAGCTCCTATAATGTTACACATGATAACATAGAATCTCAAATAGGCTGAGATTATACTCTACCTTTCCACTTCCAGCTCAGTACTAAGTTTTAATATGAAAGGCAGTTGACTTATGAGCAAGAACACAGTCTCTGATTCAACCTGCGTTGCCCATGTTTGAATCCTAGCTCTGTCAGTTGCTAGCTGTATAACCTTGGATAAGTCACTGAACAACCCCACTGTGCCTCAGTTTTGTCATCTACAAAAGAAGAAAACAGTATTGCCTACCATATAGAGTCATGAGAAGTAAACAATGTGACACATGTGAAATACTTAAAATAGGGTCTATAACGTGGTAAACCCATATTCATATGAGTATTATTATTACATGAGATTTTAGCCTTAAATGAAAATAACCAAAGCAGACTGCTAATTTATTTAGCGCTTTTTTTTGTTTTTATTATTATTAAATGCTAATTAACATGCCACCCTCCCATTTCAGAAGACAATGAACTGTGTCCTTCTTAGGTGATCTTTATTGTAGACTTGACATTTTGTGCAGTTTATCATGGGAGGATAAAAGTAGAATGCAGACATCACGTTGAGTTTGGAAAAGAGCAAAGGAATCAAGAAAAGGAAACCACACTTCTAACCTGTCAATATCAGGTAATGTGATCTGACATCCTGGTCAATATACATGTGTATATGTTGTGATATTAACATCCATTCACCCTTGACTTTCTACTTAAAATTTAAAGGGAATAGCCTTAGCAGTAATACTCTGATAAATTTATCTCTGTGGTAGAAAAGGTACTGATAATTCCAGAGTGATCTATAATATTTTAGAGGCAGCTATGTAGGTAACACACTATGGGGTGGTGTTTTACAGTTAAGAGATCCAATATCCACCTACCAAACTGACGAAGGTCCAAGCAGAGATTTGCTCCCTCCACTAATGTGGTGTTCCGGCAGATGGTCCACAGATTGAAGTACATGTAAACTGGCAGTGAGGTGAAAGCCGTGACTCCCAGCCAGGCCAACATGAAAAGATATGTCAGCATAATGAACTGCAAAAGAGAAAGAAATGGAAAGAGAAAATGTAATCTACCAAAAAAGAAGAATTTTGTGTTTAATCTGCAAAGCTCCATTATAGAAAGTTTATAGGGATACAGTACATAAGTCAGTATCACAACACTGTTGATTTGCAGCACAAGAGGTTGAGAAATAGTGCGCATAATGGGTTAAGTGAATAAACCTGCCGGAAAATCATATCTTGGCAGAGGTTCTGATGGACAAAGAAAAAAATAATCCATCTGCATTATCATGCCTTTTCCTCCATGTATTTAACCTTAAAATCTCACCATAGATTTTTTTTTTAAACTTTAGAAAATATTCCTGGGTATTTAGAAAGCATTCACTTTGCAAAAGGAATTCAGGAGAATTAAAGGTCTGTCAATAAATTTCTGTAGGACTAAACTGGCATCATGTCACGTCGCAAATATTTAAGCTATTTAATCATGTTTACCATTAACAAATATGGTAATTCTCAAATCACATTAGTATATAATATTAGTGTGTACTCTTCTTTTAAAAAATTTTTATAAACTTGTCTGTTTTGTTTTATGCATGTTAATATATATATTTTATATACAGTGTATATACTTATATATATAGTAAAATATTATTTTAATTTTGAAAAATACCCAAGCTTTAAAAATACATTTCAGAGACAATTTTGAATATTTATAAAGTGTATAAAAGGTGTTCATGTATCCTAGATAGAATTGAATAAAATACTTAGTTTAAGCATGGATTTACATGAAGCTTTAGTTCCCACATGGTAAATGCTGGATAAAAGGACATGTAGATGTATGTATTAGTGGATGGATGATAGACATTAGACAGAAAACTGTCTGAAATATAGCCCCTGGATGCCAAAACCTACATTTCTATAGATATTTGGTTCTTCCGAATTTCAGAAGTACACTTTGATCAAAGACTGGAATAGATTCACTAGTGCATTCTGGCTAAACTTTTAACACCTCAAGCAGTCACATTTTCAAAATAGCAGTACAGCATATAATAAATATGCTGAATGAAACTAGATCTCTTATTCAACCCTATTCATCCCTTTTGTGATGAGTTATTAGCTAGATTTTACCCCATGATTTAGGTCAAATCTCAAACAAGTCAAACTTATTCAATAACCCTCATAATATATACTAAAATTAGCACTTTTGAAAAATAGTAAAATGGGAATCAATCCCATAATAGAACTTATGCACCTATATTAAAGTTATATTGTGATTAACATAGAGTTTATCCTTAATCCTTAGGATTAAGGATAGTAAGGAATTTATATGACAAATATAAAGAGAGGCAGGAGATCAAAACTTTCCATTAAATTGCAGTTACTAAATGCCCCAGTACTTCAGAAACCCAGAGCATTCTCAAACACACGTTTTCTAATAATACTGTTTTATCTCATCTCAACTCTTACTTCCTTTTTGTCTCTACTATGAAATGCTAATAGTTGGGGTCAACATCTGTTGCAACAATGTCCTTAAACTAAGATTTGGCAGACATATTTATACTTTATACATCTAAGATGAAACAAAGCCTGCCTTAAGAATATTAGCAAATAAAATTTGCTGAATATTAATTTATTTAAATCACCGAAGGAAGGAGAGTAACTATCATAAAAAAGGTATTCTTTTTAAAAATAATATTGAAGTTTACATTCCTTTTATAATTATTTTAGTCTTGCTGAACAAACACTTATGAGGCTAAATATGCATAAAGATTTATGGCAGGATTTCAGTCACGTAAGGCAATAACACTTCCCCCTTATTTTACTGATTAAAAGAATAAAATAGCCCAGGTGGAAATTTAGAGAATATTTGGTCTTTAGACACACTTGACTGTATATGGTAAACATTTTGCTCATCTTCCCCAGAGTGAAAGGATAATATTAACATTTTTAAGTGGTCTTTATCCTTTCTTTCTGGAATGTGGAATGAAGCATATCAATAGATGAAGCTCACAGAACAGTGGAGGGGTCAGCTCAGAATTTCTCCCCTCTCAAAGCCTTCCCTACCCTATCACATCATTGCTTAGGCACCCAGGCTAAGTGACAATGGTCAGCTAAGCCTCTGAAAGTGGATAAGCATACTCCAAGCGGCAATACCCATTCACCTCTAACACTAATAAACTCTATGATATAATGCAGGTCATTTTCCATCTTTTGCCGTTGGATTCTAATATGCAAGAGGTAGAAACCTATCTCTCTGTTTATTTAACAAGCACTGGCATGCCACTTACTGTGATCCTAAACTAAATATCACGTGCATTTAGCAATAAAAGGGGGTCTTCGGGCAAACTGATGGAAAGGCACAGGCTTTTCAGCTGGCTTGAGTGTAGTCTGCTCTTTATACTTCTGTTTCTGCCTCAGTAAAATGGAAATAACTCTAAATTGGCTTCACATGCTTAAGTGAGCCTGAGATGAGATAATGCATGAAAAGCATTTAGCGTTGAAACTTGTTACGTAAGAGGCTCTGACAAAAATATCAGCTATTTTTATCATTGAAAATATCAATGTGGTTACTACTATTGCTACATATATTTTGTACATACTATGTAATTATATAATTCTATATAGTCTTATAGAATAAAGGAATTAGATTTCATTTCATGTTTGGATAAATTAAAAGAATGATAAGTTCTTGAGTCAGGGAAAGTTATTCAAAATGAGCTCTCTCTCTAGAAGAAAGGCTCCAGAAATTCTTGGAAACTACCCTGAAAGTGAAGAAATCCTCTTAAAAGAACACCTTTGGGGGAAAAATCTTTTTTATTAACATTTTCATTATTTGCAATTGTAGATCTCAAGGCTAATGTATAGTCTCTAGAACAGTGAACATGATATGGCAGCCTGAAGCACATCGCTTTGGAGGACTAAAAGCAACTCTAAAATCCATAGAAGAGTAATCAGCATCCTTGTGGTTGCATCCTTTCTATCTTATTTTTCATTTGTTCTACCCTTAGGGATCTTTCTAAAGCTTCTTTTGAAGATGCTGTTCACTGTAGAATGGGACTTATAATTCAATAAGTTTAGATTCAAAGTAGCTTGGAACACTTTGAAGTGTGTTGCTACTGCTACCTTACAAGGCAATAAAAGGTCTAACTTCTGAAACCGCAGGACTGACTTACATCTTCTTTCTACTCTGAGCTATGTTACAGCAAATTAACAAAGCTGGATGATATAGAGTAAATCAGTGTGGTGAGAAAATATTTTCATTACTATTAATGCATAAGTTTTGTTCTAGAAAAATGCAAAAGTCTTTATTTTCTAATTTTGAATGTAAATTAGCTGCATTTCAGGGTGTAGCAGTTCACTAAAGTATTCACTGAAGTATTTAAAGAAGCTAAAATATAATTTGATCTTTCCATCTTATGTTCTATTTCAGAATCTGATGATTACTAAAATTGAAGAATTATTCAAATTGATCATGCGTAATCCTACATAGAAAATCTTTTTATGTAATAAATAAAATATTGCATAATTATAAATTTATTTCTAACTTCACATTTTGAGTCATATCATGGATATATATATTTTGTCATCTGAATGTTAAATAAATTAATAAGCTGCTCTTACTTTTGTTAGAATAAACTCTGAGAATGTGAAAAATTTTTCTGATTTTAAAAACCATTTTTGTGTATGTGTGCCTTTATTAATTTCTGTTTTCTGATTAAACACTTTCTGAAATTCATCTTCATAATATCTGTTTGGGAAACATGGTGGGAAAATGTAAAAAATGATAAAAGTACTACTGAACTTGAAATTAGATGACCTAGTCACTAGTTTGACATATCACTTAATCCCTCATAGTTACTTTTGTAATTTGCGAACTGGAAATTATGATACTTTTCTCATAGGGCTAAGATATAAATTGGGAAGTTTCCATATAAAGTCACTTAGCAGGAAATGTAAGCAGTAACTCAAAGAGAGGAGATAGTCTGATTTAATAAAAATGTATTACTTTGTACTTTCAAAGGGTAGGTATGGACATAAGGAAACTATTTCTGTCCCATTTGGTGTTTATTGCTTTGAACAGACACTGAATTTTAATTTATAGTAATTCTAGGAAGGGAAGATAAGTTCTGTAGAAATTACGTAAATAAAGTGGCCTCATTGGCCTTTCTCATTTTGGTCATTATTTAGGATCACTCACATATATTAAAATGCTGACTAATTCCTCTTGACCCACAAAAAAAAATTCTGTAAAACTTCCTTAATTTGAATTAGTTAATTCATTGATCTTTGATAGTAAAATTGGTATAAAATGATAAACATTAGGTGCTATATATTTAATTAATGTCTGACATATTCCATTATCCCATAATCATTTTAGTAGCATTTCGTCAGAACATGCAAATGTCTGGCAAAACAAGCATCCTCCTACTATATTTCCTGCTTGATTTTTGTTTTTACTCAATATAAATTTCTTGAGATCCTACCACATGTTAGCATTTGATTGAACAAAATTGTTATGAATTATTTCTTTATCACTTGAAATTAAATAAAACCACATGTAATTATTGTTTTGATGTCAATCTGGATATTCTAATCACTTTTAGAAATCTGGTAGAGAAATTGAAACAGAACTATAAGAGGCAAGGTTTCATGTTCTTTAGAAAAAGGCGACATATTATTGCTTCTTGATTATGTAGCCATTGAGATTGCAGTGTATTTAACTTGAAAATAACTTGTAAAATGTAATTGGTTTTTCATCTGAACTCCTATGAACTTAGACTTAATGTCTAAGAAAATCACACCCTGTTGAGGTCTAGACTTTCTGTGGCAACTTCAGCAGATGTGCACCAGTAGAGGTAAAAATAACACCTTGGAAATCAGCAGCATTGATGAAAAGAAGCCAGCTGACTCTGATTGCAAAAGTCTCTGAGTCTCTGAACTAACTGATGAAAACATATGCCACATATTGAATGGAATGTTATGATATAATGAAGAGTTTCAGATATAAGGCACATTTAAACTTTAGTGAAATGAATAAAATGGATGTTCTCATGTATCCAAAGTCTCTTTATAACCAAAAATATTCTATGAGATTGAACTCAGGTCATTGTTTCTCACTGTTTCAAGGCACAGGATATAAAAATAGTTTGCTAAAACTTAGCTCAGAACCTTATATTTCACAGTGATATATTCTGGTAGTATTTTCTCATCTTGGAATGAATTTAAAGAGTAGCAGTCCAACCATGTTTCCCACTTTAACAACAAAGGAAGTATCTTTAAATTTTATCAAAGGCAGAAATAGCTCAGAGTTTAATAATCCTGTGATTTTAAACAAAGCTTCAATAGATAGACAATAGCTAAGGGAATGCAACTTCTTCTAATAATGGTTTTCACCATGGCCAGACATTAGGATCATCTGGTTAATGTGAGAGAGAAAAAGAAGCTCAGGCCTCTCTCATGCTAATTGTATCTATACTTTTAAAATCACTGCAGGTGATTCTGATAGATATCTAGTGTTAAGAACTCCTTCTATATTGGAATCAAAGGAGATCTCAGGAGTACATGTGTTGTAAAGACTTATTTGATCTTCAGCTTTAGACTCTGACAGGGTACTATTCCTAATGTTTAAAAAAAAATGAGATGATAAGCCAGACACACCTACTAATGTCAATAAAATAGCCAAAGGCATGAATGTGTGGGGTAACGGACATGAGCCAAATATCTAAATCAGAGTGTCTCGAATTTGTCACTACTGAACTTGAGGCCAGATCATTCTTTGTTAAGGGGACTGTCCTGTAAAATATAGGACATTTAACAATATCCCTAGCCTCTAACCACTAGATGTCAGATGTCGGTTGTGCAATCAAAATGTCTCAATTTTCCTGAGGGGAAAATAGCTCTTGGCTATAAACCACAACACTAAGGCAGGAAAACACCAAGTCAAAGGGAAGAAAATGAATACCTGAACATACTATCACTACAATTGCAAAGTGAAAAAACATTACAATCAAGTAGGCTCTGGAAATTACACAGTGTATAGCTTAATGCAGAAAAAATTACTAAATCATTATGTAAATTACTCAAAAGTATGCAGTCATCATCATCATCATCGTTGTCAGCATTATAGCCCAAAACTACCTATGCTCAAGTTGTGATCGGAAAATTATTTTTAAGTGATTTGTTATGCTTATAACAACTTTATTCAAAATTGCCCAAACTTGGAAGCAGCCAAAATATCTTTCAGTAGATAAACAGACATATGAACTCCAGCACATCTAGATAAAGGATGGAATATTAATCAGCGCTAAAAAGAAATGAGCTATCAAGCTATGAAAAGACATGGAGAAATTTTAAATGCATATGACTAAATGAAAAAAAAAACAATCTGAAAAGGTCAGTCACTTACTGTGTAGTTTCAGCTCTATGACATTCTGGAAAAAGAAAAAGTATGGAGAAAGTAAAAAGATCAGTGGTTGCCAAGTGTGGGGCGGGGGTGAGAGGGCTGAATAGACGGTGCGCAGAGGATTTGTAGAACCGTGAAACTATTCTGTATGAAAGTATAATGGTGGATACATGTCATTATACATTTGGGAAAACCCAAAGAATGTGCAACACCCAGAGAAAATCCTCATCTAAATTGTAGACTTTGGGCAATTGTGATGTGTCAATGTAGATACATCAATTGTAAATGTGCCATTCTGGCAGTGGTGGGGTGTTGATAATGGGAGTCTATCCACTTGTTGGGGAGGAGGCTATGTAAGAAATCCCTGTACTTTCTCCTCAATTTTGCTATGAAACCTAAAACGGTTCTAAAAAATAAAATATTTATATAACAAAAAATGATTTGAGGAATTTATTCATGAGCATATGTGAAATGCTAATATTATGATCTAAGTGTTCACTGTGTGGTTTGGTTCATAAAAATCACCAGTGTCATTGTGAAATAATTAAATACTTCAATCTCAGTCGGCAAAGATGATTTCATCAGAATAAAATGATCTGTGAAACAGTCTGGTTTCCTACACTGAACTACAGAGATAAAACTACAGAGAATCTTCAGGTGGTGAGTGTAAGGGCTGAAAATATGTTACCTTAGATATAGAGGAAGAAAATCTTAAATCCTGTCATATGAGATAAATTGTTTTTGTTTTTGTTTTCCTTTTTTTTTTGAGACAGGGTCTCACTCTGTGGCCCAGGCTAGAGTGCAGTTGGCATGATCTCGGCTCACTGAAACCTCCTCCTCCCGGGTTCAAGCGACTCTCTTGCCTCAGCCTCTAGAGTAGCTGGGACTACAGGTGCACGCTGCCGCACATGGCTCATTTTTTGTGTAGTAGAGACGCGGTTTCACCATGTTGCCCAGGCTGGTCATGAACTCCTGAGCTCAGGCAATCCGCCCACCTCGGCCTCCAAAAGTGTTGGGATTACAGAAGTATGCCACTGCACTCAGCGGAGGTACCTTTTTTTAAAGAGTAAAATAAAAATAGCCCATTGAAATAACAAATACAGTATTACTATGTATTGCTACTTTGCAGAAGGTAAAAGAGTATTGAAAAGTATTCAATGTCCTTTTTTAAAAATAGTTAAGAGAAAAATAACATAACCAAAACTGATTATTATGCTCCATAAATTTATTTTTTAAATGGAGCAGGTTTACATAATGTCTAAAGCCACAAAATGATAGTCATGAAAATTGCACTAGAAAGGCAAGCACACTCTTGATAAGTTTATCATGTCATATTATCCAGAGTTATTTTATTCCCAGTTAAAATTAATAGAAATCAGAGCATGAGCTCTTGTGCTTAGATGGGAAATATATTCAACTTTCCGTCTGTTTTACTTACTGCTTATGCTCTAATGCTCAAAATAGTTCCTGGGACACAGTAGACACTCAACAAACATCTGTTGAATGAACAATGGTGTGAATGTAAGGTTTGTCTTGTGAGGAAATATATCTTACCATGTGTTTATCATTATGATTTATTGGGTTTTGATACATTAACCTGATAACTAAAAATAAAAATATGACAAATAAAAGGCAACTGTTCACAATAATACAGTATTGACAGTTAAATGTCATTTTTAAACTGACAAATCTCAAGATTTTACAAGACGATGATTCCTCATTTGTTGGAAAAGATGAGGACAAGTGAAAGATTTTAGGGGAGAGCAAAATTTTAAAAAAAGTATATAGGCCGGGTGCGGTGGCTCACACCTGTAATCCCAGCAATTTGGGAGGCCGTGGCAGGTGGATCACGAGGTCAGGAGTTCAAGACCAGCCTGACCAACATGTTGAAACCCCGACTCTACTAAAAATACAAAAATTAGCCGGGCATGTAATCCCAGCTACTCAGGAGGCTGAGGCAGGAGAATCGCTTGAATCTGGCAGGCAGAGGTTTCAGTGAGCCGAGATCGTGCCATTGCATTCCACCCTGGGTGACAGAGCAAGACTCCATCTCAAAAAAAAAAAGAAGTATATGGACATAAAAGTTGTCTACAACCAAGTATGGCCCTAATGATAAATACATGAATTCAAGTGTTGAACATTTTAATATATTATGTTAAAAAATAGAAACACTAGGCATACTCTTGGCTTGTAAATATTTTCTTAGAAATATAATGCTGAATAAAGGAAATATGTTGCTAAAAAATAACAAAAATATTGCTGGAAAATGCATACACTAATATAGCCACAATTTTTAAAAAAACACAGAAATAAAGTGTTGCTATTACTTAATAAAACAGGGTAACCACGGGTGAGCTAAAACTACTCAAATTCCCCTGTTAACAAGGGTCTTGCTTCTTCTTCCTCAAATTAAAATTAACAAAAATTAAAACGAAGAAGCAAAAAAAAATCAAGTAAATGAAACTGTCATTGAATGCATATGCTGGTCTGATTTATGCGGAAGAAAAATTCTAGCTATGGCTATATTTTCTCACTTAGGTTGACAGTGTGACACTTTTTACTACCACCCCTGCAAGTAAGGTAGTTCTGCCACTGATGAACAATTATTATGGACTTTTCTACCTTGGTTATTCTAACTTTCATTTTTAAATATTTGGCTAAGTAACCAAAAAAATTAAGATATCAGATTTGCAGTTAAACCCTGAATACATTTAATTGTGCAATCAGTATATACTTAGTATATACATAATAAATTTATATATAACTCTGATAAAAACTCTAGAATGTTATCTTTCTAAGTCAGATGGAGAATTTAAACAATGTTGACACATTGAATATATCTCAATATCAAAGAAAAATATAATTTCATTAGAAGTGAGTGATAACCAGTATGCATTCCTTGACGGGTGTTTAATTTCAGATGAAATGGCAAAACCCCGTCTCTACTAAAAATACAAAAATTATCCAGGTGTGGTGGTGGGGCTCCTGTAGTTCCAGCTACTTGGGAGGCTGAGCCAGGAGAATCACTTGAACCCAGGAGGTGGAGGTTTCAGTGAGCTGAGATCACACCATTGCACTCCAGCCTGGATGACAGAGTGAGACTCTGTCTCAAAAAAAAAAAAAAGAAAAGTCACTGAAAGTCACTGAGGATGTTAGTTTTCATTTTTAAACTTGAAAAGGAGCAATGAAGAAGCCCATGCTAAAATGTAATTATTGTTTTAAAGGTGTTTCCATTGTTTGAAAGCATATGATCCCTAAACCAGCATGTGAGTTTTTGCTCTTTAAATCAGCCCCTCCACTGTGATCTTCAGAAAGTTGTGCAAGACAAGAAAAAGTCTTGGAAATAAATATTGGTACATCTCTTCATATCGTTGTCCTGGGATGAAGTGAGATATGTTTCAGACCATTGAGAATATGTTTTTCCACCAAATGACAACGTACAGGGTATAATTTATATGTGAAATTATAACACAAAAATAGATCTTAAAATTGATCATGTAAAGGAAATTATAAGCTTTATCAAAATCCAGGAGAACACCACATATATCATATACATGTGTCAATCTGCTGAGAGATTATCATTGAGTCAGAACTTCAAATATTTAAAAATGTTAAAAAAATGCTACTTGAATACTTTTTGGCACATTCAATAGAAATAAAACAGAACTATATAGACTGAAATGATAAATTTTTTTAAAAAATTACATCCAGATTTGTGATAGGAAAAATTTTAAAGAACCAGAGAAAGCAATTAAACAAAACAATGACAGGTTTATTTAATATTATTATGATTGTCAATGGAATGAGGCATACCAAAGAAAATATCTAAATATATGCGACAGGGTGATTCTACCTCCCTGTATAATATACTGGGGGTTTTGAGGGAAGGGAGTGATTACAGGAGCACACCCTCTTGCCTGCACACCAGCTCGCACACATTTTCAACTAGTGCTTTGCTTTCTTTCTCACTTAAAACCATATTTAGCTAGGCCAGGCTCGGTGGCTCACACCTGTAATCCCAGCACTTTCGGAGGCTGAGGTGGGTGGATCACCTGAGGTCAGGAGTTCAAGACCAGCCTGGCCAACATGGTGAAACCCCATCTCTACTTAAAATACAAAAATTAGCCAGGCATGGTGGTGTGTGTCTGTAATCCCAGCTACTAGGGAGGCTGAGGCAGGAGAATCACTTGAACCTGGGAGGCGGAGATTGCAGTGAGCCGAGATTGCACCACTGCACTCCAGCCTGGGCAACAGAAGGAGACTGTCTCAAAAAAACCCAAAACCAAAACCAAACAAAAAAATACATTTAGCAGGTATTTAGATATTTAGGTTATTAGGTAAATATTAGGTAAATATTTAGACATTTACCTATCTAACAGGTAGGAAGAGCAATATACAGATATATATCTATAGATATAGATATAGATATATGGATAGATAGATATGAAAAACCCAAGAAGATTCTATCAGGATGATTTCTAAATAGGGCACCCAAAATGGCAGCTAGAAAACAAATCATATTAATTTAGAAATGACATGGCCAAATTAAAATATAGAAAGTTTAAAAAAAGTCACTGCTCATACAATTGGAAGCAAACATGGTAGTGAAATAACTATATATAAAATCATTAAGTAATAAGAACATAAGTGACAGAGTAAAAAATACAAATTTTCCCTACCTCAAACATTTTTCCTCTTCAATCCAGCCTTTACTTTTAGTCAGAAGAATTTTTCTAAAGCGCAAAACTAATTGCAATGTAGGATCTCTCACGTATTTTTGATGGGAATGCAAAATGGTACAGCAGCTTTGGTAATGCATTACAAAACTAATCATACTGTTGCCATATAATCCTGCCATCAACTCTCTGATATTTACCAGAATGAGTTGAAAACTGATATCCACAGAAAAACCGGCACACAGACGTTTAAAGCATTGTGCTAACTGCCAAAACTTGGAAGTAACCAAGATGTTTCTCAGTAGGTGAATGGATAAATAAACCTTGGTACATCTAGACAATGGAATGTTAGTCCATGCTAAAAAGAAATGAGCTGGAGGTGATGGGGTTTGGGGAGAGATATTGGTCAAAGCACACAAGGTTTCAGCTAGAAGGAATAAGTTAAGAGGTCTATTGTACAACATGGTCGCTATAGTTAATAACAGTGTGTTGTATTCTTGAAAATGGTTAAGAGAGTAGGTTTTAAGTGTTCTCAATACAAAAAACCATGTGAGGTAATGCGTTTATCAATTAGCTTGATTTAGCCTTTCCACAATATATACATATTTCAAACCAATATGTGGTACAAAATAAATATATACAACTTTTACTTGTCAATTTAAATCAATCAATCGGTAAAATATAAATTTTTTTTTTCTTTGAGATGGAGTCTCGCTTTGTCGCCCAGGCTGGAGTGCAGTGGCGCAGTCTCGGCTCACTGCAAGCTCCACGTCCTGGGTTCACGCCATTCTCCTGCTTCAGCCTCCCAAGTAGCTGGGACTACAGGCGCCTGCCACCACGCCCGGCTAATTTCTGTATTCTTCATAGAGACGGGGTTTCACTGTGCTAGCCAGGATGGTCTCGATCTCCTGACCTTGTGATACTCCCACCTCAGCCTCCCAAAGTGCTGGGAGTACAGGCATGAGCCACCGCGCCCAGCCAAAATATAAATATTTTTAAAAGGAACAAATTGTGCTATAAAGCCATGAAATGATATGGAGGAGCCCTAAATGCATATTGCTAAGTGAAAGAAGTCAATCTGAAAAAGCTATATACTGCATGATTCCAACTATGACTTTCTGGGAAAGACAAAACTGTGGAGACAGTAAAAGAATCAGCTGTCTATAGGGGTTGGGGGTGAGGGAGGGATGAATGGGTGGAGCACAGAGGATTTTCAGGGCAGTGAAACACTGTGTGTGATACTATAATGGTTGATACACAACATTACGCGTTTGTCCAAACCCATAGAATGTACAACACCAAGAATAAACCCTGATTTAAACTGTGGACTTTGGGTGATGATGTGTCAATGTAGGCTTGTTGATTGTAACAAATGTACCACTCTGGTGAGGGATTTTAATAGGAGGGGAGGCTGCACATATGTAAGAAAAAGGAGTATATGTGAGTCTATGTACCTTCTGTTCAATATTGCTGCCAATTTAAAATTGCTCTAAAAATAAAGTCAACTTTTAAAAACTAACTGCAATACTTTCTTCTTTATTATCTTGCATTGGTCTCATCCACTCAACAAATCATGTTCATATACTTCAAGATTTACATGACGCATCAGAGTTTTGCATCTACTTAACCTCTCCATCCTGATCTAGCACACGGATGACTGCAGTCCTCTATGTATTTCATTCTAATTCATACCTTCTGGGTTACTTGTAGAAGTTCTTTCTATCCTCCCAATCCAAGATCAAGAGCCCCTTTTACTCACTAATTTGTTAATACAGTTATACATCCTTTAAAGAAAGGAATTCATTTTGAGAAATTCATCATTAGGCAATTTAGTCTTTGTACAAACATCCTAATATATACTTACACAAACCTAGATGTGTAGCCTACTACAAACCTATGCTACATGGTATAGCCTATTGTTCTCAGGCCATAAATCTACACAGCATGTTACTATACCAAATGCTGGAGGCAACTGTAACATGATGGTAAGTATTTGTGTCTCTAAACATATCTAACCATAGAAAAAGTACAGTAAAAATATGGCATTGAAAGCCTACAGGACCACCCTCCGACACGTGGTTCAGCACTGATGAATACATTAGGGGGTGCATCACTGTAATTAAAATGTCTTGTGTGCCCACAATGTGTACTGTACTAGGCCTTAGGTATCTACTAGTCAACATTTCTTTATCACAGAAGTTTAATCCCTTCTCTCTGTGCAAACACTGTAAGCTATTTGCATGTTCATCAATATGTTTAGCATGCATGTCTTCATGTACAAGTCTCCCATGTATTCTGACTGTACTAGGGACTCCCCAGGGACAGGGATTCTGTTTTGTTTCTTGATGAATCCTCATAACTCAGAATGACACATCAATCCTTATAACGGATCCTTAAAAAATAAAATAAAATCGAGCCAGAGATTTTATTTTTTCAATTGAAAACAAAATTCAAATAAAGTCAAATTGTATAAAAATAAAAGCATTGGACAGGCATGGTGGTAGCTCAAGCCTGTAATCCCAGCACTTTGGGAGACTGAGGCGGGTGGATCACCTGAGGGCAGGAGATGTTTGAGACCAGCCTGACCAACATGATGAAACCCTATCTCTACCAAAAACACAAAGGTTAGCCTGGTGTGGTGGTGCGCCTATGATCCCAGCTACTCAGGAGGCTGAAGCAGGAGAATCGTTTGAACCCAGGAGGTGGAGGTGACAGTGAGCAGAGATCATGCCACTGCACTCCAGCCTGGGCAACAAGAGCAAAACTCCATTTAAAAAAAAAAAGCCATTGTCTTAGTAGAATATACATTTTTTCAGCAAATATTACTGCAAAGGAAATTTCCATTTGGTGAGTACTAACAATATAATATAGTTTTAATATCAGTGATACTGTAAATGTCTGAAAAATGTACGTTTTTTTTTTTTTTTTGAGACAGAGTCTCACTCAGTCAACCAGGCTGGAGTGCAATGGCACGATC
The DNA here is from genome assembly GCF_028885625.2 of Pongo pygmaeus. Taxonomy (NCBI): domain Eukaryota; kingdom Metazoa; phylum Chordata; class Mammalia; order Primates; family Hominidae; genus Pongo; species Pongo pygmaeus. The sequence continues at coordinate 189,001,715 of NC_072376.2, forward strand.
TCGGCTCACTGCAGCCTCCACCTCCCAGGTTCAAGCAATTCTCCTGCCTTAGCTTCCCGAGTAGCTGGGATTACAGGTGCCTGCCACCACGCCTGGCTAATTTTCATATTTTTTAGTAGAGATGGGGTTTCACCATGTTGGCCAGGCTGGTCTCAAACTCCAGCCCTTAGGTGATCCACCTGCCTCGGTCTCCCAGAATGCTGGGATTACATGCGTGAGCCACTGTGCCCGGACTGAGAAATGTACTTTCCGCCAGTGTTCCCAGTACAACAATGCTAGTCTTACTAATTCTTCAGTGAACATTTAACTTTAATACCCTCAAAATACTTAGTTTCCCCATAAAGCAACCTTAAAATATAAACTATAGTAGTGGTTAATCTCAAAATGAGAAACAGAGATAAAGAAATGGAGTCTCAATATGTTGTGAAGCAATATCTTTTGTAAAATGTTATTGATTGAAAGGCAGAGTCAAAAAAATGTAGCTCTTGAGTTTTTTCTGAAAATAATTTTAAATATCTTTGCATAAAGATTTTTCCCAGTACAGTAGGCATACAATTTCTGGTTGAAAAATAGAGGCAGTCATCAACCTATCAATACTTTAAAAGACCATTAATAGTCTGTGGTTATTATTTCATCCTTACTCTAGTGGTCTATTTTAATAATAACTATTACATGTTTGAAACTATCTGGCATACTAAAAGGGTATTTGAGCTCGAATTAGCCAATTTTACAACCATATTTTCCTTGTCAAGTGTCACCTGAATGTGTAATATTGAGCTAATCACATTGACGACAGTTAATGTGAATGAGTGTATCCAGATTGTTGCCTTGGGAGCCATCAAGTCTAAAAAGTTGAGGATGAGTATTTGCTATCCTTGAGATTAATTCCTGGCTTTATTGCAAAATTTGATTGAAAAACCCAAACCTGCAGATGCCTTCATTTAAACTATAGTATATTTGTAAGTAGAAATTAGAAATTCATATGTTATGGAGATATTTCCCTAAACTTTTTAGAGGGCATCACATTCTACAATTTAATTTTATATTAACAAAGTTAGAAACTTCAAGGTTTTAAGTATTCTGTAAAAAGAAAATAGAGAGCCACAGAGTATTAACCTTCTATATACAGGATGTTTATCATAAAATAGATTCTTTATGTAATTATTTTTAATAGAACTACTTTGTTTAGGAAAGCCTGGGTCAGACAATGTGTCATTTCATGTGTTTAGTTTTTCTTTTTCAGTAAAAGTACTTTAGACACCCTTGATATGATGTGATGAGAAAGATACTTTATCTCTGTAACCTTCCTCCTCATAACTCAAAACCCCAATCTAATCATGAGAAAAACATCAGACAAATTACAACCAAAGTGCATTTACAAAATGTATTACTCAGCTAATACTCCTTAAAATTGTCAAGGCCTTTGAAAACAATAAAAGTCTTAAAAAATGCTGTAGTTCTTAGTAGTCTAAGGAGAGACAATTAAATGTAATATGGTATCCTGAATGGGATACTGAAACAGGAAAAGAACATTTTGCAAAAACTAAGGAAATCAGAAAGAAGCATGGACTTTTAGTTAACAATAGTGGATCATTCTTGGTTCATTGATTGTAACAAATATACCATATTAATGTAAAGTGTCAGTCACAGGGCAGACTAGGTTTGGTATATATGGAAACTGTACCATCTTTACCTTTCTGTAAATCTAAAATTATTCCAAAATAAAATGTTTATTTAAAAATTACTTTAGGATTATAAAAACGTAGGCAGTCACAAATTATATAAAATTATATCCTAGGACAATCTGATAGGAGAATATACAAACTTTTTTTAAGTTTTGGCCAAAGAGTATATATCATGACTTGAATAATCTAAAAAATCAAAAACAGATATAAACAAAATAAAATGTTCAACAATTTGAGAAGTTATTTTTATTTTAATTGAATTTCAGTCACAACTTATGGTGATCTTAGAAGCATCCACATGATGCAAACTTTTTATCAATTTTCCATTTCTGGCTGTTGTAAGTCTCTTGTATTTTAAAATCTAAACTAGATGCTTTACACAGAGTTTTCTATTTTATCAATGCCACCTTATGAGACTAGCAGAAAATTTCTTTCAACTTTTACATTAGACATCAGAAAAAATAAGAACTTTATTTTTTCTTATTTATTTCTTCCTACTATTTATGTACTAGCATAGTTAATATCTCAATAGTTACACTGAGATTGGTCCACTGTCCTAGTATTTTGAGTTCAGTTCTGAAGCAATGTATGAGATCTATTTCAGATACTTGCAGCTAATAAAATCCTGGCCTTTCTTCCTCAATGCAATGGTTTTTCAAACATTATTTTAAAATATCACCCCTATGTTTGAAGGAGTCTACACCTCCTACACCCCACCCCCCACATCTTCCTTGCTGAGAAACCAGTTAAAATCTGGAAAAAAAAATGATGTTGTCTTAAGTTTCTAGAAAGAGGCAAGGCTTTGTTCTAGGAATTCTGTTTCCACAGTTTAGGATTCAAACGTTTGTGTGTTGTGTGTGTGTGTGTGTGTGTGTTTTATTTTAAAAGGCACTAAATTTTAGGGACAGTCTAGAATGCAGTTTCCTTACAATACTTAGAAATTCATCTTAGGCCTCCTTATAGCTAGTCATCAAAAAGTCTGTTAGTCACAGAAAAGCATCTTAGACTACCAAGTTCTTTCGCATCCTGCAGAGCATTCTTGTATTTCTGAAAAGAGACAATTCATGATTGTTGATAAAAGCAAAGATTAAAATGAGGACATCTCTGTAATGAAGGAGCTTTCCAATGACCAATGAATGATCTTACTAAGATGCAAAACAGAAAATGACTGCCGAGTTACAAAAGACCCTCGTAAACAGATAACCATCCTATTAAATTAACTCAAATACACCATAAAAAGGTAGGGAAGCCCTAATCATGAGGTTAGCGGCATGGACTCTGTGCCAGATGCTTGAATTCAAATCTGGCTTCATCACCCACCATGTACCCCAGGCAAGTCAGTCATCCTCTCCAGGAGGCAGCTTCTTCATCTCTGAAATGAGTTTAATTGTAGTATTTACGTGACATAGTTTATCAGAGGATTCTGTGTCCTACAATTAAGTATAGTAGGTATAGTATAGGCATATATAAGTGCCTAACAAATATTTCCCATTATTATTACTAAACTTATTATTAGTACTAAACTTTGATTTCAAGCTATGAAATGGAGCTGTGAGTTATACAGAATAGATTTTAAGATAATTATACAGAGTATGTCTTAAAAATACTAATCTAACATGCTGTGGTCAAATCTACAAACACCTGAGGCTAATAAGACAGATGTTTTAAACTAAACAAATAGAATAAGGGTTGAATATCCTTTGTCTGAAACGCTTAGGGCCAGAAGTGTTTCGAATTTCAATTTTTTTTTGGGTTTTGTAATATTTGCATTAGACTTACCGGTTGAACATCCCAAATCCAAATAACCCAAATCTGCAATGCTCCAATGAACATTTCCTTTGAGCATCACGTTGACACTCAAAAAGTTTCACATTTTGGAGCATTTCAGATTTCGGATTTTCAGATTAGGATATTCAACCTTTTATGTTTCTTTATTTCTGAAACAGGGTACCAACAGCAATTAGTTAATTTTGTTTCTTTGAAACTTGTATATGGAAGAACATTGCTGTTATAATAAGACTTGATTTAACTCATATGAGTTGAATTGTGTCCTCACAAAATTCACATGATGAAATTCTACCACCAGTATCTCAGAGATTGACCTTATTGCTCTTTACTGAGTTGAAAAAGTAAAAAATTAGGTCACTAGGGTGGGCTCTATTCCAATATGACTGCTGTCCCTATAAAAAAAGGGGAAATTTGGACACAGCCTTTCAGGCAGGAAGAACATCATATGAATGTGAAGGCAGTGATGGGTGAGACTTCTATAAACCACTGGATGCCAAAAATTACCAGCAGCCAACCAGAAGGTAGGGGAGAAATGTGGAACTGGGTGTTCTTTACAGCCCTCAGGAAAAAAAAAAAAAAAAAAAAATCAACCCGGTGACACTTTGGTCTCAAACGTCTAGCTTCCTGAACTGTGAGACAATGAATTTCTGTTGTTTAAGCCATCCACTTTATAGTACTTTGTTGTGGTAGCCCTAGCAAACTAGTAAACACACTTCCAAAAGTTATTATTGTTTTATTTAACTCTTAGAGCAGGTAGATTTATGGAAAATACATTTATTGAAAATTCCATAGAGTTGAGTACATTTGGGAAATCTATTACTTCGAAAGTGTTGTATTTAAAAATCTAAATTTCAGAAGAAGTATAGATAAATTCTGAGATCCATAATGATGTCACAGTAGCAATCAGAAATTTGTAGAAATAAGAAAATTGGAGATGGGTGCAAAACATATCTCAAGATTTGAAAATGTGACACACTGAAGGTCTCCTAATTTGCAGTGGAATAAATATGTTTTGTCTTAAACTTTAATAAGAAAATATGGTTAAAGAAAATAAATACTTCACCTACAAAATGGGAGAACATTTTCGCAACCTACTCATCTGACAAAGGGCTAATATCCAGAATCTACAATGAACTCCAACAAATTTACAAGAAAAAAACAAACAACCCCATCAAAAAGTGGGCAAAGGACATGAACAGACACTTCTCAAAAGAAGACATTTATGCAGCCAAAAAACACATGAAAAAATGCTCACCATCACTGGCCATCAGAGAAATGCAAATCAAAACCACAATGAGATACCATCTCACACCAGTTAGAATGGCAATCATTAAAAAGTCAGGAAACAACAGGTGCTGGAGAGGATGTGGAGAAATAGGAACACTTTTACACTGTTGGTGGGACTGTAAACTAGTTCAACCCTTGTGGAAGTCAGTGTGGCGATTCCTCAGGGATCTAGAACTAGAAATTCCATTGGACCCAGCCATCCCATTACTGGGTATATACCCAAAGGACTATAAATCATGCTGCTATAAAGACACATGCACACGTATGTTTATTGCCGCATTATTCACAATAGCAAAGACCTGGAACCAACCCAAATGTCCAACAATGATAGACTGGATTAAGAAAATGTGGCACATATACACCATGGAATACTATGCAGCCATAAAAAATGATGAGTTCACGTCCTTTGTAGGGACATGGATGAAACTGGAAATCATCATTCTCAGTAAACTATCGCAAGAACAAAAAACCAAAGACCGCATATTCTCACTCATAGATGGGAATTGAACAATGAGAACACATGGACACAGGAAGGGGAACATCACACTTCGGGGACTGTTGTGGGGTGGGGGGAGGGGGGAGGGATAGCATTGGGAGATATACCTAATGCTAGATGACAAGTTGGTGGGTGCAGCGCACCAGCATGGCACATGTATACATATGTAACTTACCTGCACATTGCGCACATGTACCATAAAACCTAAAGTATAATAATGATAATAATAATAATAATAATAATAAAAGAAAAATAAAAAATAAAAAAAATAAAATACAAAAAAAAAAAGAAAATAAATACTTCTACATTCAACTTAATAAGGTCATGTTTAATGTAGTCAATAACATGTATTTGTACTCAATTTGGTGCCATTTAATATTTAAGGTAAACAAATTTTGTTACTGAAAATACTTTAATAACTTTTTGTATAATGTTTTAATAAAGTCGTTAATAATGATTTTCACCCCCAAAATTTAATATTGTGGTTTTACGTGCCTCAAATTCTGGATTTTGAATGATAGATAGCATCAAAATATTGTAATGAACTTGAATTGGCCGATACTTCATGAGAGGAAACACAGAATGCAGATCAAGTTATGCTTTCAAAGGCATTCATTAAGTAAAGGAATATTGATTATCACTCTCCATTCAGTGATACAATGCTGCTTCTTTTTTTTTTTTTTTTTTTGAGACAAAGTCTTGCCCTGTCGCCCAGGCCAGAGTGCAGTGGCGTGATCTGGGCTCACTGCAACCTCTGCCTCCTGGGTTCAAGCAATTCTCCTGCCTCAGCCTCCCAAGTAGCTGGAATTACAGGCGCCCGCCACCATGCCCGACTAATTTTTGTATTTTTAGTAGAGACAGTGTTTCACTATGTTGACCAGGCTGGTCTACGAACTCCTAACCTCGTGATTCACCCGCCTCGGCCTCCCAAAGTGCTAGGATTACAGGCGTGAGCCCCCGCGCCCGGCCTGCTGCTTCAAAATTAATTGCATTTGTGCTGATGTAATTTCAATTAGTAACCATTTACTTTTTATGCAGCAGAGAGAAACAGGGATAGAATAACAAATTTCTGTCAGTATTAACTAAGGAAGATTTTTATACACTTGTTGCAAAAAAAAAAAAAAAAAAAATCCACCCTTTAGTATTATTCAGTGTTTCAAGTAGAGCTGCACTGATATAATACCTTCAAAAGCACAGACTCATTCACAGCTACGGAACACAGGCAAAACAGGTTAACAGGTTCACTTTGAACATAATAAGGTAGACCGTAAGATACAATCTGCCTACAAACGAAAAAAAAAAAAGCAGCATCAGTAGAGTGGAAATAAGTAGCAGGAGAGGGTGGACGATAAATCTTTCTTTTCCCCTGGATTTCATGGAGCTACAAGTCCTGCGTGATATGCAAGCTGAGGTGGGGGTGTGGAGGAATGGTTGGCAGAGGGGAAGGGAGGCAGAGTTCTGCAGTGCTGGCTGCAGCCGCCACTGTTTACTTCTCAGTCGTGGAGCTAGCCCCCTTCGTGAAGGCAGTGTTGGGACAGCCAGGGTATGGCTCAGAGCCTCACCCGCTGCTCTGCTGTCTCTGCAGAACGCAGGAGAGTGCAGCTCCTACTCCTCTCTGCTCTGCTCATTCCGGGGTGGCAGGGAGGTGTTATAGGAGTGGGCGGGGCATCTTCCTGGGCTGACACCCTGCTGCATTGCCTCTGGAGGAGCCCACGCAGCTGCTGCCACCCTTCTGGTCTGTTGGGTGGGACTGGTGACACAATTGTTACCATTATAGAAAAAAAAAAAAAGGAAGAAAGAAAAGAAAACGTGGCTCATGTTTTGCTTCGAAAATTCCTATTTGAAATACCTTTAAGATGCTTGAATGGCAGGCAGATAACCAATTGCATCTCTCTATATATATAGATATGCAATTTTTCTTTGATTGCTTTTTCTTTTTATTATGAAGTTATTTTCAAATTCTGAATGAAATAACACAATTGATTGCACTCTTCCTGGCAGAAGGTTATTACCTTATGGTAAAGACGTGCTTTCAGACCCCCTTATCTCTATTTTTTCGCTAGGGTTTTAGAATCACAGGCTCGTTGAGCTGGAATAAGCTTTAGAAACGATCCTCATTTTGTAAATGAGGAAATTGTGATCCATAAAAGGTAAGTAACTTGCCAAGGCACACCAGTGGCATTACAATGTTACTGTTCCAATTGTAATAAAAAGCCAATTACTATATAACGCAATTCACTATACTCTATTGACAGAAGGGAAATGAATCTTAAAATCGGAAGTTGCCTTTTTACTAGAGAAATTGCTTCGGCATCACTGAAAATTGGACCACGAATTATTCATATTTTATTTTTTAATCAATCCAATATCTCTCTGTAACTAAGTTTCTCTGGTTCTATAATTTGCTATTACTGATTTAAATAATTTCAATAATAAGGCACAGTTTAAAGCCCCTTAGTCACATTATTGGGATTCCAGTTTTACTCCTATTCATATATTTTACCTCTTTAGGTGTCACAATAAGTTTTGTCCCAAACTAAAAATAGGTGATTCTTATAAGAAACAATTCCAGAGACCACTACAAATACCCACAACTCAGGCAAACTATCTTATCAGATTATTATTGCTGTTGACACTGAGAAGCATAATAAAATGTGTTAGAAACAGGTTAAAAAAAAAAGGTTTGCTGGTAAACAGGTATTTTTGAACATTTCTGTGAGATTGAAGTAATTTACATCAGTCCTTATTAGAGGCAGCTTACTTAACATGAATTATATGCTATAATTAGACACATGTTGTTACATAACATTAGAAAAAAGGAAAATATGTCTGTCAAGAATGAAAGCTTCAACATTTCATTCTAGAAAAATTATTCTGTATAAAAGTGCAAAAGTACTTTCAACTTTATTATTTTTCATTTTTACCACTCTTATGCATTAATAGATAGATACCCATTATCTGTATTACAAAACTCTAGAGTAAGACTATATGTTTGATTTGCCATTAAATATGATATAAATTAAAATTTAATGCTGAAATTAATAGAATTCTTAAGTTAATAGAAAACAGTAATCACATGATATAGCTGTCCTCAAATTTACAGTAAAATACAGAGACATATGTTTAACAGGAGACAGGCACATGTATTGCTTATAAATTGGAGATGAATTTTTCTGTGATTCTCAAGAGAATCACAAAGCCCTTTGGAAAAAAAAAATCATACATCAGTCAACAGTGTTGCTACCTCTAGAAACAAAACTAGTTGTGCTACATAGAATCTGAGGATTTGAAACTGAATTTTCACAAGGAATAATCTTAATTTCAAAAATAATGTTATCAAGATTTAAGATAGCATCACAGAAGGAAATGTTACTGTGTTAAAAAAATACTTTAATTCTTGGGAGATGAATGCAAACACCTGTGTGCTATTGAAATAAATCCACATTAAATACTGAATGTAGAGAACTAACATACCCAAGCGCTCACACATCTGCCACAAGTGGTGATTTTGAAATCCCCATAGAGATCTTTGATGGCCCCAGTTGTGAAGAAACCTTCCACCATCAGCAAAATGCCATACACAAAGAATGCAGCTGCGATGCCGTAGATCACATACTTAAAGATGTCAATCCTGAGAGAAAAGACAAAGTGATTTATTTCAATAACTTTTCATTGCTGCTGTGCAGAAATTGACTCTCACATGCTCATGATTCTTTTGGAATGAAAGTTATAGAATATTTATATTCATAAAGAAGGTTGGATTTAAAAACATGTTTGCTTCATATATCTAATGTTTATATATAAATTTTGTGCTGCCACTTCCAATATTCGTTGACAAGAGATTTAGGGTTTTCGTGTTTGTCAGTTTCTTCCTCTTCTTTTCTAGCCTCTCCTCTTCCCTGGTTCACACCAAAGTAAGCTGGAATAAGCAATAAATTATACTTCTAAAGGAATTTGCTCCTTATTTTTATTTATTTATTTATTTTTTTTGAGACAGAGCCTGCTCTGTTGCCCAGTCTGGAGTGCAGTGGTGTGATCTCGGCTCACTGCAACCTCTGCCTCCCGTGTTCAAGTGATTCTCCTGCCTCAGCCTCCCAAGTAGCTGGGATTACAGGCATGCGCCACCATGCCCAGATAATTTTGTCTTTTTAGAAGAGACAGGGTTTCACCATGTTGGCCAGGCTGGTTCAAACTCCTGAGCTCAGGCAATCCACCACCTTGGCTTCCCAAAGTGCTGGGATTTCAGGCTAAGCCACTACTCCTGGCCTATTCATTTGTTAAGTAGGGTAATCATCATACGATTTCTCTAATTAGGACAAAATACCAAATGTAAAGATTTGTGTATGTAACCACTGGTTTTTAAAACTTACATTAAAAGGGAAGGAAGCTTTATACTTAATGATGCAGTAGTTTTACATAAAATGATACAAATTCCATATTTTTGCATTACAGATAGTCAATTATAGTTGTATTCTATTTTGTACTCGTCATAAACATCATGTGTATTTGTTAATGATAATGCGAATAATGAAAAAGATATGGTTTTACAGATAAACATTGACAATGAAGCCTTTTAGGTATAATCACTAATGAATATTCTGCAGAATTGGATCTGAGCCAAGATATGGCATACTTTTATAGTGGCATGGGAAGGTCCTTTTCATTTTCTCACAATTGATTACCCAGTTTTGTTTTGTTTTTTTTTTTAAAAAAAAACACCATGTGGCTAAAATAAAACATTTATCTAGAAAATGTAAAAATGTGCACAGCCAGAACTGATACATAATAACAGATGGATATATGGATAGATAGATAGATTTAATTCTTTTCCCCTAGCTCTGTAACTAGGGAATGATATTCAATAACATTAAGAAGAACAATTAGTTCATTTATGAATTAAGATCATTTGCATTTCCATGTTTTGAAAACATTCATTCCATACATATGCTCCAAATAATATCTTTTAAATCTGTAGGAATATTCACAGTCCTAGGTGTAGCTAGAGTTAAATACTCCATTAGGATTTATTTTAGATGTATATATATATATGCATGTATATGTGTATATATATGCATGATATTTTATATGTATATATGTATATATACATATGTACATATGTGTATATGTATGTATATATACATATGTGTATATGTATGTATATATGTACATATGTGTATATGTATGTATATATGTATACATACGTATATGTATACATGTATGTTTATACATATATGTATGTGTGTATGTATATACATATATGTATGTATATACATATATGTATACGTATGTATGCATGTATATATGCATACATGTATACACATATGTATGCATGTATATATGTATACATGTATACATATATGTATGTATGTATACATGTATACATATATGTATGTATGTATGTATACATGTATACACATATGTATGTATGTATATACACATATGTATGTATGTATGTGTATGTATGTATGTATATGTATATATGTATGTATGTATATGTATATATGTATGTATGTATATACACATACATGTATGTATATATGTGTATATATACACATACATGTATGTATATATGTGTATATATACACATACATGTATGTATATATGTGTATATATACACATACATGTATGTATATATGTGTATATATACACATATATGTATGTATATATATATCTGCATGATTAGTGAGCATTTTATATTCAACGTAGTAAGAGTTGTAGAAACAGTTAAATGCAGATGTGGCAATAACACCAACTGAATGCTATACAATAGTTACTTAACCTAAAAAATAGGTTATATTTAACACTGGGAATGTATTAACTATATACATTTCTTTGGATAGAGACCATGACTTTCTAATTAAAAGTTAATACAGCACCAATACATAAGTACTTGTTGATGATAAATATTTCCTTGAGACTGCTAGGTGAATTCAGTGAGTATGAAATAAATTTACACTTTCAATAAACCCACTAATCTTCCTTTGAACTTCTAATTTCCTTCATAATTAAGATTTTTAATGATTTTACTTAGTATGATTTCCACTTGGTTATTTATTTATTTATTGTTCAAGACATGGTCTCCCTCTGTCACCCAGACTGGAGTGCAGTGAACATGAGCATGGCTCACTGCAGCCTCAACCCCCTGGACTCAAGTGATCCTCTCACCTCAGCCTCCCAAGTAGCAGAGACTAGAGGTGTGCACAACCATGCCCTGCAAATTTCTTCATTTTTTTATGGAGACAGGGTTTTGCCATGCTGCTCAGACTGGTCTGAAGGGATCTGAACTCCTGGGCTCAAAGGGATCTGATATGGTTTGGCTGTGTCCCCACCCAAATCTCATTTTGAATTGTAGTTCCCATAATCCCCCTGTGTCATGGGAGAGAACCAGTGCGAGGTAGGTGAATCATGGGGGCTGTTACCTCCATGTTGTCCTTGTGATAGTGAGTGAGTTCTCATGAGATCTGATGGTTTTCTAAGATGCTTTCCTGCTGCTTTTCACTGCACTTCTCTCTCCTGCCACTATGTGAAAAACATGTTTGCTTCCCATTCCATCGTGGTTGTAAGTTTCCTGAGGCCTCTCCAGTTGGCTGAACTGCGAGTCTATTAAACCTCTTTCTTTTATAAATTACCCAGTCTCAGGTACGTCTTTTATTTTGGGGGTACCATTTTGGGGAAGTGAGGGGTTTAACATCTTCCTCCCTCTTGGCAAATAGGTTTTCTCTACTTTTCTATGTGCTAACACATAAACAAAAAAGGCTAAGATAATTTGTTGGCATAAGACAAAAACCTCTAAAGTAGGGAATGATTTTCTTGTAGAGGATTTGTTTGGTAGACAAAAGTACAAATGAATTGGGGGGAAGAAAAAAGAGAAATTTAAGGCATAGAACTCAAAAAATTGCAAACATGCTAAATGGGAAGAATTTGGCCAAAAAAAGTGCTTTCAATAATTTTCTTAGTTTTGATATGAGATGAATTATTGAGGGAAATCCATTTTAATCTCTAAAAACTAATTATTGCTCAGAAAATCTTTTTCCGATCATTCTGGTTCTAAAAGTTTTCTGATGTAATTAAACAAAAGCATTACACTCTCAAAGAACTAGATAATATCTGCTGAATAAATTTTTTTAGAAAAGAACTTATAAATAAAAAGCAAGAGCCTATATTAAAGAAATCCTGATATAAGCATATCACCATATCTAAAATGTACTAGTCATGAAAAACGTGGTCACAGATTGCTAGTCCATTGAATAATTCTTTCAACACAGGAAACAATCGAGCAAAAAAGTTTTCGCCTAAGTCAGTCACATGATGGTTAGGATATAGCTATCTCTATTAAATTATTGGACCTCAACAATATTTCTTCCTTTAGCACATGTATTTTATATATATGGAAAAAACAGAGTATGCATCTTGAGTTCATCATGTAGAAGCAGTTAATTAATATTTCGAATTCCCCACTCCAGGCCATACAGACACAGGCAGAGACACACTCACACATATGACTTCACACTGATAAGGCAAAGAACATACGGAACATCTGGAGGAGAACTGTCAATGGCATTGGAGAAAAGAGAAAGAATCTTCTGGGAGTAGGAGTTTTATTGAAGTGAAGAAGGGGTCATGGTGTGTGGAAAAGTATGTATATTAGCTAAAGGTCTATTTCTGCAGCCTTGATACTGTTTTAACAAATTGTTGTTTATTTCACATTCTCAAGCTTGAATTTATTTTCTTAAATTAATTAGAGTATGACTAGAATGGATAGGGTGGCATTAAGTGATGGAGACATCCTGTGATTATATACAAGAGCAAAATGAAGGAATAAAAAGCTTGATCATGCTGATAGAAATCTAGAGATGCTGTGACAATATTTTTGAAAGAATGCATGAAATAGGATTTGCTGCATATAAGATGAGAGAGAGAAGAGCTTGGTAATGGTAATGTCCCAGAGCAATTGTTTAGTGGCTGACTTTCACTGCCTGAGAGTCTAAATATTGCACAAATCTATTTGTCAAAGGCAATGAGGCAGATGATGTGAAGTGTGTAAACCTGTCATGCATTTGAAAGAATCTGAGGATGTCAACTTACAGATAAAATTTGACATCAAGAACACTTTAAAGAGTGTTTCATGGGCTATTCTATATAATTTTTTGGTGAAAATGGCATGTTTTCTAAACACATTTTTATTTTTTATTTGGAAATAATTTCAAATTTACAGAAAAAAGTTGAATAAAACAAGTAGTATGTGGAGCAACTTTACATCCTTTCTCTATAACATTTTATCTCATTTACTTGATTGTTTTCTCTGGATGATATATCTGAATGTAGAGAATATCTTCACAGTTCATAGTTATCGACCTCAGGAAATATAACATTGACATAATACTTATGTCAAATCTTTATTTGTATTTCAATTTTGTCAACCGACCCAATGATGAACTTTGTGGAATTTCTTTCCTGCTTGATACCGGATCCAATCTAGGGGCTACTATTATACTTATTTGCTGTGTCTTTGGTCTCCTTTAATCTGGAACACTTCCACTGTCTTTCTGTGTCTTAATGACATTTATGTTGCTGCAGAATATAACCCTATTTCCCACTTTTTGAATGGAGTGTTCCTTTTGAGTTTGTCTGATGTTTCCTCATGGTTAGATACAGGTTACTCATTCTTGGCTAGAATACTATACAAGTGATATTGTGCTTCTGTCAGGTTATCACTTCCTCACTCACACAAACTCCCGCCCCTCAGTACTAATTTTAATTTTCATCATTTAGTTAAGATGATGTCTGATTTCTGTACTGTGTACTACTTCTCTTCCAACTAACAAGTGATCTGTGAGGAGATACTTTAAGACCAAGCAAACATCTTGCTCCCAGTCAAAACTTCTCCCCAGTGTTAGCACCCCATCCAATGATGAGTATTGCCAGACCCAACCTTCTTATCATGTTTGCAAAATGATGATTTCCTAACTCCATTACCAGCTCCACATTTGCAAATAGCACTAGGCATTCTGATGCAAGAAAAGCCCACCCTTTTCCGCCCATTTATTGATTTGTCTATTTATTAGTGACACGGACTAATGGTGTCTGATTTTTTTCTCAAGGTTTAAATGCCATTACAATAGCTCATTATTTTGGTGCTCAAATTTTTCTAGACTTGAGCAATAGGAATCCCTTCAAGCTGGTTCTTGTATCTTTGTGACATGTGCCTAGCAATTTGTAAGAATACTCCTTGCTTTCTCATATAGCAAGATGCTCGAGGCTCATCTTGCACACACCTCTTTCAACCTCAGAAACAGGCATCTCTTTGAGAAACTCTTGTCCTATTAAAGAGCAATGGTATTCGGGACCAAGATGTGGTGCTATATGTGCTCACTGCTAATGTTGTGTCTTTACCTTTAGGTCTTTTTATTGTATCAAGGTAAGAAACACATGTCTGTATACACACACACATCAATATATGCATATATAAACATATCTATATATGTGTACATGTATGTGTGTTCATATATACATATATACATGTGCACATGTAACTGCATAATAAATATGCATATATTTTAGAAATATTGAGTACACAGTGATACCTCCAAATCCAGTCTATCGCTACAGGGATTTTTATTGCTTTCCTCCTTTGATATTTGTACGTCTTTCTTCCATAATGAGAATACTGACTCCCAAGAATATTAACACATTTATTCTTTGGTTTAATTCCATAATAAATCTAAAATTATTTCAGAATTACTTATTCACCTCATTACAAAAATCATATCTATCTATAAAGAGTTCTTGCGGTTTGCAACCCTTCCCAAACCTTGCCCAAGACTGAGACTATATAGTCAATATACTGTGTTTCTAAGTTACATGGATTAGTGTATTTTTTCTTCCATTCATTGTGGCCATGTTAATGCAACTGGGTCTGTTTATTTCAGTTTCACATTCTCCATCTCATCCATATTGACTTAGTTTCATTTTTGGATATACAGGACATTAACATGCTTCTTAAAGTCAAATCTATACAAAAGACATATCCAGAAAAGTGGCAAGACCTTTTCTATCCTGTCTGTCCTGTTCCTTGTAGGTAACCCATTTCATTGGATCCTTGATTATCTTTGCTGTGTTTTTATGTAAAGGCAAGTGTGTGTGTATATGTGTAAATGTCTATTTTCCCTTCTTTTTACATGAAATGTGCATACTCCATATATTCTTCATATATACTCCATATATTCATACATTTGTACTTTGATCAATGAACAAGTCTCTGAAAATTTCTCTATACAAATTCATAGAGATTGTTCTCATTCTTTTTAACTGTCGCATACTACTCCATGTGTATTCACACACTACCATTTATTCACCAAATCTCCAATGCTTACTTACATGGTCATCAATATTTTAAAGTTAGAATATTGCAGCAATGAGTAACTTTGCTCATATGTATTTTCAAATAATTGAAGATGCATCTGTAGAATTAGGATGGGAGGATTGTTGAGTTGGAAATTAAAGACATATGTAGTTTTGTTACATATTGCCAATTCCTCTCTATAGGTCTTGTACCATTTTGTATTCCAACCAGCAGTATATTAGAATGTCTGTTTCTCCCCATCCTCTACAGAAGAAAGCATTGTTAAGCTTTTAAATTGTTGCTAGTCTGATGGGTGATGAGTGTCCTGGTATTGCTTTATTTATCTTAGGTGTTCATGAAATTCAACATCTTTTAATATGATTGTGGGCACTATATATCTTTTTGTGAATTGTCTATTCATGTGTTTTGCCATTTTACCATAAGATTTGTGGTCCTCTCTGCACCCCATAATTTTTAAAAGATCTCTATAAATAAGGGATATTATACTTTTGTGTGTTGATAGTTTAGATATTTGTCCTTGCCTAAACTTCATGTTGATTGTAATCCCCAGTGCTGGAGGTGGGGTCCAGTGGAAGGTGTTCGGGTCATGAGAACACATCCCTCCTGGCTCGGTGCTGACTTAAGAGGATGTAGCACCTCCCCTCCAACTCTCTCTTGCTTGCACTCTGGCCATGTGATGTGCCTGCTCCCCCTTCACCTTCTGCTATGATTGCAAGATTCCTGAGGCCTCCTTAGAAACCAAGCAGATGCCAGCACCATGCTTCCTGTAAAGCCTGCAGAACCATGAGCCAATTAAATCTCTTTACTAATTACCCAGTTTCAGGTATTTCTTTATAGTAATGCAAGAATGGTCTAACAGAGAAAATTGGTACTGAAGAGTGGGACATTGCTATAAAGATACATGAAAATGTGAAAGCAGGTTTGGATTGGGTAGCAGGCAGAGGTTGAGAGAGTTTGGAGCGCTCAGAAGAAAACAGGAATATGAGAGAAACTTTGGAACTTCTTAGAGACTGATTAAATGATTGTGACCAAAATGCTGATAGTGACATCGACAGTGAAGTCCAGGCTGACAAGGTCTAAGATGAAAATGAGAAAGTTATAGGGCACTGGAGCAAAGGTCACACATGTTATGTTTTATTGAAGAACTTGTCTGCATTTTGTCCATGCCCTAGGCCTCTGTGGAAATTTGAACTTCAGAGTGATGATTTAGGGTATGTGGCAGAAGAAATTTCTAAGCAGCTAAGCATACATGGCTGCTTCTAACAGCCAATGCTCAGATGTGGGAAGAAATAAATAACTTTAAATTTGAAATAATATTTAAACAGGAAGCAGAGCATAAAAGTTTGGGGAATTTACAGCCTGGCCATGTGCCAGAGAGGAAAAAAAAAAAGTTTCCTGGAGAGGAATTCAAGAATTCAAGCAGGACATGGAGCAATCTCTTGCTAGAGAAATATGCATAACTAAAAAAGAGCCAAGTACTAATATCCAAGACAATGGAGAATAGGCCTTGAAGGCCTTTCAGAGACCTTTGTGGTAGCCTCTCCCATCACAGGCCCAGAGGCCTAGAAGGAAAGAATGGTTTCAGGGGACAAGCCCAGGGCCCCACTTTCCTATGCAACCTTGGGACACTGTTCTCCACATCCCAACTGCTCATGCTCCAACCATGGCTCAAAAGGCCCCAGATACAGCTTGGGCTGCTGCTTCAGAGGGTGTAAGCTATAAGCCCTGTCAGCTTCCACGGTGTGCTAACCCAGTAGATACACAGAATGCAAGAGTGAAGATCACTTGGCAGCCTCTGCCTAGATTTCAGAGGATGTATGAGAAAGCCTGGGTGCCCAGGAGGAAGTCTGCTGCAAGAGTGGAGGCCTCACAAGAACCTCTGCTAGATGCAATGCCAAGCAGAAAAAGGGTTTGGAGCTCCCACACAGAGTCCCTACCGGGGCACTGCCTAGTGGAACTGTGAGAAGTGGGTCACTGATCTCCAGACCCCAGAATAGTGGATCCACTGGTAGCTTGCACTCTGTGCCTCAAAAAGATGCAGGCACTTAAAGCCTGTGAGAGCAGCCACAGGGGTTAAACCCCGCAAAGCCACAAGGGTAGAGATGCCGAAGGCCTTGAGGGCCCACTCCTTCCATCAGTGTGGCCTGGATAGTGGGACATAGAGTAAAGATTATTTTGGAGCTTTAATATTTAATGACTGCCCTGCTGTATTTTGAACTGGCATGGGGCCTGTAACATCCTTTATGTCAGTCAATTTCTCCTTTTGGAATGGGAATATTTACCTACTGTCTGTATCTCCATTGTATCTTGGAAGGAATTAACTTGTTTTTGATTTTACAGGCTCACAAGTAGAAGGGGTTTGGCTTGTCTAAGATGAGACTTTGGACTTTTGCGTTAATGCTGGAAAGAGTTAAGACTTTCTGTGATTGTTGGGAAGGCATGATTATATTTTGCAACATAAGAAGGACATGAGATTTGGGAGAATCCAGGAGTGGAGTGATATAGTTAGGATATTTGTCCCTGCTTAAATCTCATGTTGAATTATAATCCCCAATAATGAAGGTAGGGCCTGATGGGAGGCATTTGGGTCTTGGGGGTGGATCTCTCATGGCTTGCTGCTATCTTAAAAGTGTGTAAGTGTGTGGCACCTCCCCTTTAACTCTCTCCCTCTCTTGCTCCCGCTCTGGCCATGTGAGGTGCCTGCTCCCTCTTTGCCTCCCACTATGATAGGAAGCTTCCTGAGGCCTGCCCAGAACAGACGCCACTATACTTCCTCTACAGTGTGCAGAAACATAAGCCAATTAAATATATATATATATGCTTTTTTTTTTTTTTTGAGTAGGAGTTTTGCTCTTGTCTTCCAGGTTGGAGTGCAGTGGTGTGATCTCGGCTCACTACAACCTCCACCTCCTGGGTTCAAGCAATTCTCCTGTCTCAGCCTTCCAAGTAGCTGGGATTACAGACATGCACTACCACACCAGCTAATTTTTGTATTTTTAGTAAAGATGGAGTTTCACCATTTTGGCCACACTGGTCTCAAAGTCTCAGCCTTCCGAGTAGCTGGGATTACAGACGTGCACAACCACACCAGCTAATTTTTGTATTTTTAGTAAAGACGGAGTTTCACCATTTTGGCCAGGCTGGTCTCAAACTCCTGACCTCGTGATCCACCTGCCTCGGCCTCCCAAAGTGCTGGGATTACAGGCATGAGCCACTGCACCCGGCCTTACATTTTTTAATATATATACATTATTCAGTCTTAGTTATTTCTTTATAGCAATGTAAAAGAGGGCTAAGACACAAGTGACAGATGTTACAAATATTTTCTTCTAGTTTGCCATTTGTCTTTTGGCTTTGCTTATGGCATTTTGCTATGCAACTTAAAAAAAAAGAAATTATATGTTGTCAATGTTATCAGTGTTTATTTTTATTACATCTCATCTGGGATTTTATCACAGTTGGAAGCCTTTACCTACACCCAGAGGAGTTCACCCATGCCTTCTTCTAGCATGTATCCAGTTTCATTTTATTATATTTAGACATCTGATCAATTTAGCATTTTTTCTTTGGGTGGCACAAGAATTGAATCTAGTTTTATCTTTTTTTCAAAATGGCTGTCCAGTTGTTCCAACATCATTTATTGAAAAGATCATCTTTGCTGCAATGATTTTAGGTCTACTTCTGTCATACAATGAATTTCTATATCTAGATTTGTCTATTCGGTCCTTTCCATTCTGTTCCATAAATCTGTTCATTTGTGTGCCAGTAACACACTGTTTTAATCAGAGGGGCTTTAAGTATGTCTTAATATCATGTAAGATTAGATCTCTCATAGCTCTCCCTTCTTTGTATTTTCTTAACTATTTGTGTGTGTGTGTGTTTTGTTTTGTTTTATTATTTTTTTTTTAGACAGAGTCTCGCTCTGTCGCCCAGGCTGGAGTGCAGTGGTGCGATTTCGGCTCACTGCAGGCTCCACCTCCCAGGTTCATGTCATTCTCCTGTCCCAGCCTCCCGAGTAGCTGGGACTACAGGAGCCCGCCCCCATGCTCAGCTAATTTTTTGTATTTTTTAGTAGAGACGGGTTTTCACCGTGTTAGCCAGGATGGTCTCGATCTCCTGACCTCGTGATCCACCTGCCTCGGCCTCCCAGAGTGCTGGGATTACAGACGTGAGCCACCATGCCCGGCCTATGTGTGTTTATTTTTACACATGAACTTTAGGATGTTCCTCTGTAGCACTATTAAAACGTCAATTGAAGTTTTATTAGGGTATACTGAATCTATTCATTAATTTTGAGAGAATTAACATTTTGATAATCCTCAGCAAGAATGAAGAATACCTTTTCATTTGTTCAAATCTACTTTCACATCTTTGGAGTATTTCACAGCCAACTTCATGTAAGTTTTGAACATTTCTTGTTAAGGTCCTTAACTTACTTTTTTGGCTACTATAAATCAAATTTACCTTTACCTTTAAAAATTCTTCTTTAGCTATACAAATGTTCCTGATTTTTACGTGTAAATTTTATATCCTACTATGTTGCTGAATTCTATTATTATTGGAATTGGCTTAATCATTGGTCCTAACATTTTTCAAGTATATCACCTTGTTATCTGGAAATAGAGGGAGTTTTATTTCTTGTTTGCCAATTATCATGTTTTCTGTTTAGAACAATGGTTTAAGCAGAGATTCGGAGAAGAGGAGGAAAATGAGAAGCAGAGATCATCCTAGCCTTCTTTGTTCTTGACTTTAGTGGGAATGTCTCATTGTGTAATATTCTGGGTTTAGAGTTGTGACATTTTTATACATCCCCCCACACACATATCATACATCTCTTCCTATCTTCCCAAAAGTTTATCGGCAAGCAGCATTTTTACTAACATAACTTCTATATTGAAGTAAAAATGATCATTAAAACTGTGTGTGTGTGTGTGTGTGTGTGTGTGTGTGTGTGTGTGTGTGTGTGCATGCATGCATTTGTTTTTGTTTCAGGAATGGGCTCTAGTCCCTCCTTTCAACTTAGAAATATGCTTTCTTTTTGTCTCGTCCGCATATTCCAGTGTTCCAAGATGCTGCTTATGCTCACGTGGATTCTTCTCATGGCAAAAAGCAGGAAATCAGATGTGCCTCCAGTAAAACTACACAGGCATGCTTACTTTGTTCGTGCATTTCCAAAAGTTTCTAACATTTCAATTCTTACAAAAAGTTGTCACAGGCAGCAATTATTGCAAGAGCGAAAATGAACCTTGATTACTGTGGTCAGCTATAAAAAACCCCGCTTCATACATTTATTTAGATTGGTGCAAAAGTAATTGCAGTTTTAGCCATTACTTTCAATGGCAAAACTGCAATAACTTTGCACCAAGCAAATAATTCCTAATCCCTGACACCTATGAATATTACTTAATATGGCAAAGGAGTGAATATTAACTTTCATGGCATAAATTGTGATTGAAAATCTTGAGAGGAGAAGCTTATTCTGCATTATGCAGGTGGGTCCTCAATGCAAGCTCATGTTTCCTTATGAGATACAGGGAGGGGGTTCTGAGAGACACACAGAAGAAAAGAAGGTAATGTGAAGACGGAGGCAGAGATTAGAGTGCTGTGGCCCCAAGCCAAGAAAGGCCCGCAACCACCAGAGCCAGGAACAAGCAAGGAGTAGAACTTCCCCTACCAATCTCCGGAAAGAGGCCACCCCTGCTGACGCCTTGACTTCCGGTGTCTGGCCTCTCCAACTATGAGAAAATACATTTCTGCTGTTTTAAGCCAACAGTTTGTGGCTATATGTTATGGCAGTCACAGTGAACTAATATAGGTGACTAATTAATTATTACATCTTTTTTGTTCTGTATGTAAAGATTGCTTGAAACAAATTCTGACATTGTCTAACGCACTTGTATGTTACAAGTCATTTATTAGAACACAGTGGTTTGACACACAAGTTGCTAGAGTATGCAATATTTCTTTAGAGCTGGAAAATGGCGATTTTAAAAAGTAAGAAATGGCTGCTTCTTCCTAAGCACTGAAAACCAAACATTCCTGAGTAAAAATGAGTAGCTTTTCTAGTCTAGGGTATAGATATATTGAAGTGGATGGTTCCAGTTGCTTCTCTACCAGACTTCAGAACAGAGTATCCGCAATTTTGCAGGCTATATTGAAGCTACTTTAGAATGTTTAGGGTTGTGATAAAGAAAAGTCATGTTTCATTATTTTTTATTGCAGTAAATAACACATAATATGGGATTTACTCTCAACATATTTTTAAGTGTACAATACAGCATTGTCAAGTATAAGCACAACGTTGTATAGCAGATCATTCAAATGTTTTCATCTTACAAGACTGAAACTCCATACTCATGAACAGCCACTCCTCATTTTCCCCAGGCCACAGCCGTGACAACCACCATTCTATCTTTTGCTTTTATACTTTTGACCATTTTAGATAGTTCATACAAATAAAATCGTGCAGCACTATCCTTCTGTGACTGGCTTATTTTACTTAGTGTAATGTCCTTGAACTTCTTCCATCTAGTGTCATAATGACAGGGTTTCCTCCATTTTTGTGGCCAAATAAGATTACACTGTATGTATATACTGTATTTTCTTTATGCATTCATCTATCCATGTACATTTAGTCTGTTTCCACATCTTGATTACTGTGAATTATGCTGCAGTAAACTTGACAGTATATGTATCTCTTCAAGATCCTGATATGAACTCTTTTGTATTAATACCCGGAAATGGGATTGCTAGATCACATAGCATTGCTAATTTTAATTTTCCAAGGAACTGCCAAACTGTTTTCCATAGCGGTTGCACAATTTTACATTCTTAGCATCAGTGCACACTAGGGTTCCAATTTATTCCCATACTCACCCACACTTGTTATTTTCTGTCTTATTTTGTTGTTTGTAATGGGCATCCTAATAAGTGTGAGGTGACAGCTCATTATGGTTTTGATTTGCATTTCCCAGATGGTTAGTGATTTGGAACATCTTTTCATATACCTGTTGTCCAATTCTAAGTCTTCTTTGGAGAAATACCTATTCAAGTCCTCATTTGCCTATTTTTTAATTGGATATTTTTGTTTTTGTTTTTTTGCTATTGAGTTGTAGGAGTTACTTATATATTTTGGATATTAATTCCTTACCAGATAAGCAGTTTGTAAATATTTTATCTCATTCTGTAGGCTGCCCTTTCACTCTGTTGACTGTTTCCTTTTCTGCACAGAAGCTTTTTAGCTCCATCTAGTCACACTGGTCTATTTTTTTTGCTTTTGTGACCTATGACTTTT
Organism: Pongo pygmaeus; assembly: GCF_028885625.2. Taxonomy (NCBI): domain Eukaryota; kingdom Metazoa; phylum Chordata; class Mammalia; order Primates; family Hominidae; genus Pongo; species Pongo pygmaeus. The sequence continues at coordinate 189,024,628 of NC_072376.2, forward strand.
GTGTCATATCCAAGAAATCATCACCAAGATCAAAGGTATGAACTTTTCTCCTATGTTTTCTTCTAGCAGTTTTATAATTTCAGGTCTTACATTTAAAGTTTAATTCATTTTGAATTTATTTTTGTGTATGGTGTAAGATAAGCATTGAATTTCATCATATTGCATATGGATATCCAGTTTTTCCAGCATCCTTTATTGAAGAGACTACCTATTTGTCGTTGTGCCTTCTTGTTGAAAATTCGGTGATGGTATATGCTTGAGTTTATTTCTGGGTTGTCTACTGTGCTATGGTGGTTTATATGTCTGTCTTTATGTCAATACCAGACTCTAGGATTCAACAGCACAGTAGAGTGACAGTAGAGAAGTTTACGTATATTTCAAGATAGCTAGAAAAGAATATTTGAAACATCTCCAGAACAAAGAAATAAAAATTTGAGGCAACCGGTATCCTAATTACACTGATTAGAACATTACACATTGTAAGTCTATATCAAAATATCAAATGCACCCCACAAATATGTATAATTATGTACCAATACATACATACATACATACATATCAGACTCTTGGTTTTTGTTGTTTTCTGTTTTTTGTTTGTTGGTTTGTTTTTTAGAGACAGGGTCTCACTCTGTCACCTAGGCTGAAGTGTAGTGGTGCGATCATAGCTCACCACAGCCTCAAACTTCTGGGCTCAAGAGATCCTCCTGTCTCAGCCTCCTGAGTAGCTTGGACTACAGGCATGCACCACCACGCCTGGCTAATTAGTCTACTTTTTTTGTAGAGATAGGGTCTCACTATGTTGCCCAGGCTGGTTTCAAACTCCTGACCTCAAGTGATCTCTTTGGCCTTGGCCTCCAAATGCACTGGGATAACAGGCATGAGCCACAATGCCTGGCCAAGATTGTTTTGCTTACTGTCGATTTATAATGTTTTGCAGTGAAGAAGTGTGAAGTTTCACTTTTATTCTTCTTTCTCAAGATTGTTTTGACTATTTGGAGCCCTTTGTGATTCCATATGAATTTTAGGATTTACTCTATTTCTGCAAAATATGCCATTGTGATTTTGATAAATATAGCATTAATCCACAAATTGCCTTGGTTAATAAGAACATTTTAACAAAATTAAGTTTTTCAATGCATAATATGGGATGTCTTTCCATCTATTTGTGTCTTCTTTAATTTCTTTCAAGAATGTCTTACAATTGACAGTGTACAAGCATTTTCCCTCCTTGGTTAAGTTTATTTCTAGGTTTTTTTTTTCTTTTTGACGCTATTGTAAATGGAGTTGTAGAAATATAAAAGTTCAACCCTCTTAAATTTTTTAAGCCTTGTTTTATGAGCTGACATGATATTTCCCGGTGAATGTTCCAGCTGCACTTGGAAAGAATATGTACTCTACTCCATTGGGTGGCATGTTCTGTACATGCTGTTATGCCATTGTTCTATGGTGTAATTTAAGTCTGTGTTTCCTGTCTGGATATTCTATCCATTCTTGAAAGTGAGGTATTGAAATCTCCTACTATGATTGTGTCGCTGTTAATTTCTCCCTTTGGGTCTGTCAGTGTTTGCAGAACAATGTTTGTGAGCCTTCTCCTAATTTCACTGAGATGTTCTCAGAGGCCACCAGGTATCCACACTAGGCTAGTTCTGTCACTGCTTAGAATGAGGTGAGACAGAAACCAGTCCCTCAAACAACCTTCCAAAAAGCCGGAGCACTGGGTGTGTGTTCTACCCTTCTGGTCTCTTTTTCTCCCAGTGCTGAGGTGAGCTAGCTTAGAAGAAGGGCTGATGTGGGATAAGGAAGATTGCTCTTGTCCCCTGTTTCAACATGGCTATTACGGGCTTTGTGCTCACCTGGAGTACTGCAAACTCTTAAGGGGATTCTGGAAATCTCATAAAGGTATTGGCCTGTAAATTATTGTTGAATTGGTGTTTTATGGGGGACAAAGGCTGGGACTTACCAGTCCACCAACCTGCTGACATCATTTATCTCAAATTCATGTTTTGTTCACTTAAAACATACGAGACTGCAAGGTGTGGCATCTATGCTAGAAGTATAATTGTAAATTATTGGTGGCAATTATAGCAAACATAAACCTTTTGATTTTACCTTTTCAAATTTTAACTCAAACATTCTGTAAAAATACCTGGCAGGAAATGCTGCAATAAATTAGCCTAAGTTACGTGTTAATTTCCTGTGACTGTTTCATCAAATTAACACAAACTTGGTGGCTTTTTAAAAAAGACACATTCTTATGTTCTGGAGGTCAGAAGTCTGAAATCAGTTTCACTGGGCTGACATCAAGGTATTGGCAGAGCCCTACTCCCTCTAAAGACTCAGAGAAACTTCCCTTGCACTTTCCAACTTTTGGAGTACTCCATTCTGGGCTTTCCTTGGCTAGTGGCCCCTTCTGCTTCTTCAAAGCCAGCAGGTAGCATCTTGTTTTAGGAGTAACACTGCCTTCTTCTCTGGTCAAATGGCTCTCTGTTCCCCTCTAATAAGGACACTTGTGTTGGGATTTGGGGCCCATCCAGATAATCCAGGAGGATCTGCTCACCTCAGGATCCTGAATGTAATCACAACTTCAAAGTCTGTTTTGCCATAAAAGGTAACATATGATGTTACAAGGATTATAATATTGGGGGCCATTATCAGCCTGTCACAAGCTATAGACTTCATTGAAGTTGAATGCTAATTCCTTGACATTCAAATATTCTTCGGTAAAGTTTTTCTTCAAACAATGTGGTGATGGACATGTGCTAATGTTACATTCCAAAATCCATTTCAAAATTTTAAATCGTCAAGCATTTAAACTATAATAAACCTGAGGTATCTTACTGACTTAATTCTCTTCTTTGTCACAAAAGTGTCCTTTTATCAACATGCAATATATAAAGTTAATAGAATACATAACTTCAAATATTAAATTAGGAAAATTAAACTCTTCCTTATCTACATAAGGATGAATTTTTGTCAGCGATATATCACAAGATGCATAAATAACCCTCTGATGAAGAAGTCACTGATTATGAAGTCACAGAAAGATCAAATAGAGAAATAGTGAAGAAGTTTTACATTCACTACTTTTGCCTTCCAAAACAACCATCCATATTATCCTACTTCTTAAGGGATTAATTCACATACTTTACCTCCTTCCTAAATGTAGACTTTCAGACTTTGTTACACAACTGTTTTACTAATTGTAAAAGCAATATATAAGCATTGTAAATTTCTTTTAAAAAGCATGTCAGAAAAATGCAGATTATTCACTGTTTATACTACCAGTTTTTAATTTATTTTAATTAATTCCACAAAGCTACGCTTACTATATACCACTTTGAAAACTTCCTTTTAAATCAATATAGGATGAATATTTTAGACTATTATATACCTTTTTAAACAATGTTTAGGATATGACACGTTCTGTCATTTGAAGATATCATGATCTATTTTACTAATCGTCTACTTTTGTTCAGTGGTAGGAAGACAAAAGGGCCCCAATGATGCTCACATCTTAATCTCCATAACCTGTAAATACGTCATCTCATATGCCAAAAAGGATTTGGAGATGTGATTAAATTAATGATATAGAGGTGAGGAGATTACCCTGGATAGCCCTGGGTACCCTGGGTAGCCCCATTGTAATCACAAGAATCCTTAAAAGTAAAAGAGAGAGGCAAGAGAGACAGGGTCAAGTTCAGAGTGAGATGTGAAGATGCCACACTGCTGGCTTTGAAGATGGACAGGGACCATGAGCCAAGGGACGCAGGTGGCCTCTGGAAGCCAGGACAAGCAAGAGTACGGCTTCTCCCTGAGAGCCTCCAGATGGAGCACAATTCTGCCAACACTTTGATTTTAGTTCATTTCAGTTAGCCCAGTAAGACCCATTTCATACTTGTGACCTCCAGGACTCTAAGATAATACATTTTGTTTTAAGTAACCATATTCATGGTAATTCTTTTTTGTAGCAGCAATGGTAAGCTAGAACTTGTTATTAAAAACAGCAAGGCAATAATGATGATATTATGTAATATTTGTTCTCAGTCTAGATTTCTTCCCTGGGATAAATTCCTAGAAAAAAATTAATGTACATATGGTCAAAATGGTGTCCAGAAAGTTTGTGCTAAAATGAAGACGCGTTAATAAAAAGCAAACAAACTCTCTTTGTTTCCTAATGCGAGGTATTATAATTTATTTTTTTCTGATAAATTGATAGGTTATAAATAATGGTATCATTTAAAATTACTTTTCTGAGTTTACTGGTGAGGATGAAAATATGCTTATAAGCTATTAAGCTTTTGTACTTTTTAGTATACCTGTTTTTGTATTTTCCCTGTTTTTAGTGAGATATTTTGCTGTAGATGTAGCAATTTTTCATTTATAAAATTAGGAGCTGTTTTCATGTAAGCTGCAAATATTTTTCTCAGTTTTTTTAAATACATTTTAATGTTTTTATAACACTTCAATGAATACAATTTTAATTTATAGTATGTCAAATACATAAATATTTTCTTTTGTGATTTATTATATTGCTTGTATCCTTCTTACCCCATGATAAAGAAAACCCTAATTTATGTAGTTGTCTGGCTTTTAAAAATTAGCTTACTTTTAAATTCTAATTTTTAATGCACCTGAAAAATTTTGGTAAAATATAAAGTAGGAACATAGTTTCATGAGAATTTATGAGTATTTACATGGACTTGGGTCTCTTTTTACCTTTATATTCTGCTCCATTTTATATATTTTTCTGTGTCTGTGCCAATACCATATAGTATAATATTAATTACTGCAGCTTCTCAATTCCCTGTATTTGTTTAGCTTGATGAAACCTATAACTCTGTTAAAGTACTAACTCTACCATTCTTTATTTGTATCTGATTAGCTGATGTGGATGGCACTTTGCTCACATACTTTTCATATTTCAGCACTTGAAGACAAGGAATTTGTCTTGCTCTGCTATGCATTTCTAAAGAGGAGCACAGCGAGTGGCATGTGTTATCACCTAATTTTTTTTTCTGAATGAGTACATTCATTAAAAGATTAATCAGACATAAGATTAGCTTAAATATATATATATATATACACACATATACATACATATATATATATACGTGTGGAAACAGGAGTATTATCGAAGTATAATAAATACAAACACTTTAAAATATATTTTCATACTTGAAATTCATGATTGCTCAATTTGTGAAATATGAACTAAGATAGCTATTCTTGAATTAACAAGACTAAGTGAATTACAGATTGTAAGCATTTCAGAACTACAAGTTCATTACCATCCTTGCCTAAACACTTTAATTGATAAGCAAATCACCTCATTTCAAGGTAGTCTATGTATACTTTTTTGAAAAGATTTTTGGAAAGTTCTTTATGTGATGCCAAAGAAAGTATTTCTCTATAAATTGAAATACTTTGGCTTAAGTCTCTTTCTTTCAGAACCATAAAGAAGAAAGCAAGTTTTCTTCTACCTGATAACAGTTCAAATATTATTTGAATGAAACTATCATGCTCTTATTTATAGATCTGTTTCCCTAAAGTTGCTATGATATGGTTTAGATCTGTGTCCTCACCCAAATCTAATGTTTAATTGTAATCCCTAATGTCAGAGGTGGAGCCTGGTGAGAGGTGGTTGGATCATAGGGGCAGTTTCTCATGAACAATTTAGCACTATCCCCTCAGTGCTATTCTTGTGAAAGTGAGTGAGTGAGTTATGGTGAGATGTGGTTGTTGAAAAGTGTGCAGCACCTCCCCCTACTCTCTCTTGCTCCTGCTCCGGCCATGTAAGATATGCGTGTTTCCCTTTTGCTTTCCACCATAATTGTGAGTTTCCTGAGGCCTCCTTAGAAGCCAAGCAGATGCCAGCATCATGCTTTATGTACAGCCTGCAGAACTGTGAGTCAATTAACCTCTTCTTTCTAAATTACCCAGTTTCAACTATTTCTTTATAGCAGTGTGAGAATGGACTAATACAAAAAACTGGTACCAAGGAGTGGGACATTGCTATAAAGATACCTGAAAATGTGGAAATCTCTTTGGAACTGGGTAGTTGGTAGGACTGGAACAGTTTGGAGGGCTCAGAAGAAGACAGGAAGATGAGGGAAAGTTTGGAACTTTCTAGACACCTGTTAAATTGTTGTGACCAAAATGATGATAGTGATTATGTACAGTGAAGTCTAGGCTGAGAAGCTCTCAGATGGAAATGAGGAACTTACTGGGAACTGGAGCAAAGGTCACTTTTGTTATGCATTAGCAAAGAGGTTGGCCACATTGTGTCCCTGCTCTAGGGATCTGTGGAACTTTGAACTTGAGAATGATGATTTAAGGTATCTAGTGAAAGAAATTTCTAAGCATCAAAGCATTCAAGATGTGACCTGGCTGTTTCTAACATGCTTATGTTCATATGCACGACCAAAGAAAGGACATAAAAATGGAACTTATATTTAAAGGGGAAGCAGAGCGTACAAGTGAAACATTTTCAGCCTAGCCATGTGGTAGAAAAGAAAAGCCCATTTTCAGTGGTGGAATTCAAACAGGCTGCAGAAATTTACATAAGTAAAAAGAAGCCGAGCGCTAATATCCAAGACAATGGGGAATAGGCCTCAAAGACATTTCAGAGACCTTTGTGGCAGCCCCTCCCATCACAGGCCCAGAGGTGTAGGAGGAAAGAATGGTTTCAAGGGCCTGGCCCGAGGTCCATGCTACTCTGCACAGCCTCAGGACACTGCTTCCTGCATCCCAGCTACTCCCACTCCAGCCATGGCTAAAAGACCCCCAAGTATACAACTTGGGCCACGGCTTCAGAGGGTGCAAACCATAAGCCTTGGCAGCTTTCCTTGTAGTGTTAAGCCTGCAGGGGAGCAGAGGGCAAGAGTTGAGGTTTGGAAGCCTCTGCCTAGATTTCAGAGGATATATGGAAAAGCCTAGATGTCCAGGCATAAGCCTGCTTCAGGGTTGGAGCTCTCATAGAGAACCTCTACTAGAGCACTATGGAGGGGAAATGTGAGGTTGGAGATCCCACACAGAGTCCCCACCGGGGTACTAGCTAGTACAGCTGTGAGAAGAGGGCTACCATCCTCCAGACCCCAGAATGGTAGATCCACCAGCAGCTTGTACTTTGTGCCTGGAAAAGCCATAGGCATTCAACAGCAGCCCATGAGAACAGCCACAAGGACTGAACCCTGAAAAGTCACAGGGGCAAAGCTTCCCAAAGGCTTGGGAGCCCAACCTTTGCACCAGTGTGCCCAAGATGTGAGACACGAAGTCAAAGGAAATTATTATGGAGCTTTAATATTTAATGACTACCCTGCTAGATTTTGGACTTGCATGGGGGCTTATAGCCCCTTTCTTTCAGCTTTTCTCCCTTTTGAAATTGGAGTATTTACCCAATGCCTGTAATTCAATTGTATCTTGGGAGTAACTGACTTGTTTTTTATTTTATAGGCTCATAGGTGAAAGGAACTTGCCTCATCTCAGATGAGACTTTGGACTTTGGATTTTTGAATTAATACTGGAATGAATCAAGAATTTGGGGGAACTTTGAGGAAACATAATTGTATTTGGCAACTTGAGAAGGACATGAGGTTTGGGAGAGGCCTACGGCAGAATGATATGATTTGGATCTGGTCCCCACTCAAATCTCATATTCAGTTATAATCCCCATTGTGGGGACTGATGGGAAGTGATTGGATCATAGGGGTGGTTTCTCATGAATGGTTTAGCACCATCTCCTCAGTGCTGCTCTGGAGATAGTGAATGAGTGAGTTATTGTGAGATAATTCACAATAACTGGTTGTTTAGGGTGTGTTCAGGGACAAACAGACTTAAGGCAGCATGAAAGTAGGTATCAAAACTGTGAGTCAGTTTCAGAGTAGATGTCATTATTATCATAGCCACTATCACCCCCACTATCACATCATAATAATAAACACTTGTATAGTGCTTACTCTGTGCCAGCCATGTTATTATTGTTTTGAAATATCAACTAATTATCAACTAATTTTATTGTCATACAACTCTAGAATGTAAGCAGCATTAATACATCCCTTTTACGGATGAGTTACTGAGGCAAAGAGGTTAAGTAACTTTTCCAAGGTAAGAAAGCTAGAAAGAAGCAGATACAATATGGAACAAACTAGGGGGAGTTTGGCTCCAAAATCTTATCCACCACACTACCTTGTCTATCTAAATTCCTCATGGTTCAAGTATTTGGTTTGCTTCTTCTTGTTATTTCATATTGGTGTTTTGAGGTTTTTTAAAATACCCATTTGAGGAGTACTAACCTGGCTGAAATATTGCCTAATGAAATGCACACTATTTGATTATTATTTGAAAAGTTAGGAATTCAATATGGTTTTCTAACATGAGTCCTAGTCATGACTTACATTATGTTTGACTCCCCAGGACTAATCAATAATCATACATCAATACAAATTTGGCAGATCTTCAACCATTGTTGTGAATAGAATTCTTCAGCAATTTGGTTTAATTGTCAACAACCTAGTTCAGTACAGGTAGTTTGCACAGTACTGTGATTCATGTTAGCCTATGAAACCTTGTTTTTTCTTGCTATTAATTCACAGTTTTCCCTTCTTACACTCATCCATTAAGCTGCTAACAACTGTTTCCTACTTCATTAACTTCCAGGAGTAAACGTAAACTACAAGCAAACTTAGAGATGTAAACCCACACGAAGTTAGTTGAGAGCAAAACCTATATATCTATTTTGTCTGAGCTTACTGATTTATTTTGTTTTAGGTAAATAGGAACTATTTTATATGTGCATGCAATATTAAAGAATTCACTATGTAGTGAACTCAGTTTTTGATGTGTTAACTTGAAATTACAGTCAATTAAAAAATCAATAAAATTTTGAAAATAAAATATTCACTGTGGAAGACCACCCAAATACAGTCTTTATCTTATAAGCTACAGGAGGGCATGCTTATGAGTAAGACTGTTCCTTGCCCAGTCCTTAGGAGAGCTATTCAAAAAGCCAAGTCACTTAGCAAAATTAGTGGTTTGGATTTCTGTGTGATATCTAATTTTCTAACCACTCTCCAGATTTTATTGTCCCAAATGAATCTGCTTCACAGAAGCAAAATACCTACCCCACTTCTTACTTAGTTTGTCAAATGACTTATGAAGCACAGTAATAACACCTTTCCAAACGGCTCTCAGAAGAGAAAGTCTGAATCACAAGTATCAGAAAAAAATGTCCTCCTCATCACACAGCAGAAAGTGGCAGAGCTGTTTTGAGTGCTGAGTGGGCCTAAATGGCAATGCTAAACCAACAGAAGTTGTGATTAGAATGTAGAAATAACTCTTAATGGATAAGAAGTTGCACACTTCTTATCAAAACAGTTTGGAACTAACAAATGACCTGGATTTGAGAAACTAAGCTGAAAATTAAGGGATTAAAAGCTTCTGGGGAACAAAATAGACAAGAGACAGAGAGGTACTAAAAGTTATATAAATGACTATAAATGAGTTATATAAATGAGTAACAAAATCTTTGATAAATTCTTTGAGAAATACATTCTTCTCTCTCTCTGGAGGTCTCCACACCTCAAATGTAATGGGACAAAACAGTATAGTGGGTGACATCAGCTAAGAGTTTAGGAGCTCGACTTCAGGCCAGCTCCCACTGGCAGGGGCTGATGGTATTTAGAATTATATGTCTAAAATATAGATTACATAAGAATGAGGATTATTTGCAAGCTCATTTATGGTCAGTATAGTTTGCATTCTGGACAGGTGATTAGTGAAACAGAATAGTCACACGTCATTGTGTTTGCTGTTGTCTTTCATGTCTGCCTCTGGACTTGGAATATTGATCACGTTGAGATAAGTGTATGTATTTAAGAGAAGGGAGATAGTGGAGAGAGAAAAAGAGAGGGAGAGAGAAATTTTGTGGTCCCTGAGATAAAGAAGTAGGTAACTCCTCAAATCCTGAAGACCACAGATGGAAGATTCAGGGCTTGGGCAACCGGTTTTATCTTTTAGTTCACACATCCAGTAAACAAGCTTCTTTTCCAAGTACATAATGTAGGAGTGATGAATTTGGTTGAACTAAGTATGAGAACTATGGAGAAAAGAAATAGACTCTGTTAATTACTAAAATTAGGTAAGTCTTTTCTCCACAATTGTGCTCTTACACATTCTTATCCAAACCTACCTTAGTTGATTTCCAAGGAGATGTATGGCCTGCAAACGAATCATTCAGCCTCCTCTGCCTTCTGTTTGCTTATTTTACATCTTCTGTTTCCCCTGCACTTTTTCCATTCCTCTGATACCCCATAAGGCAGCCCTGCATAGAGTAATATCTACCTCCTTGAAACCTTTATGTAATCTTTAAATTTATCACTTGGCACTAATCGTATTAAGAGGTTTACAGTACATATTTCCCGTCTGTGTTTTCATGAACTATTTGTTGGTAGGGAGAGAGTCTCAAATACTTTGTTAGCTCTGCAGGGCCTGTATAAGGAATTTTAGTAATGTGAAATATGAAAAGAGAGATAATTTTGACATTTACTTTTATTCCAATCAAAATGGTATTCTTCCCATTCCAAACATACATTATTGATTTCACATTTAATACATAATATAACAGAGCAAAGGTAAAACTACCAAATTAAGCATATAATCTCCAGTCTTTCTTCTAAACTCCCCTCACCCCTACATACACTGCCTTTAGAGCTTTAGTAGATCTCTACAAAATATGAAAGTTTGTTGTTTAAATATCAAATATCTTAACAAATAATTGCTGATAGATGTACATAAGCATCTATTGCCATTCATTAGGCTTATGATTTCTTACAAACTTGTAATTCTATAAGAAAATTTAGCAATTTGGATGTAGTTTACATAGAGAGAATCTGTAGATGTTAAGGACATCTGTGATGGCTTAAAATAATGCACAGTGAGAACATATTTTGTCCAGGGTAGGCTGAGATAAATCTAGAAAATGTCAGTTTTATCACATTAAAATATATCCATGCAATCATTTTCTTAAGACTCTCTAAAAGCTAACCTGCAATAATCTAAAGCATTTTAATTATATTCCAAATTATGAATATGACTTATGATCTTTAAAGGGTTGATTCATGCTATTTGAATCTAAGGCTTTCATAGCTATTGAATTTTGGTTTTATACATAAGTTTGTATTTAGTTTGATGAAAATTGATAAACTGTCTACTAATGCTTAAAGGATTCAATTTAATGGATAATGTTAATTTTTCAGAACTAATTAGTAAAATAAATTTACATTGGGAAATATAATATGCAACTTTCAACTTGCTATTAATTCTTCATTCCCATTTGTCATGACCTTGGTGAAGCTCTCACTTGATACTACAGAGTTATGGACTATATTTTTATAATAATTTCACTTCTTAATTTAGTAGCTAATCAATTCCATTCTTCTAATCCCCATGTATATGTGGGGGGTGGGGGGAACTGGGTTTTCTCAATCTCATTTTCCTCATTTTATTTCTTATTTTCTTATCCGTCTTTCTCTAGGTTTTAAGTATCAACAGATTTTAAATATTTAAACAAATATTTCAGCTTTGCTTTTACTAAAAATTTTGCTATGTACTCTGTCCAGGGGTATATGTTGTCCACCCACCCCTCAAAACAGAGCATTCTTGCTCTGTTACCTGATAGAAATGTATAACTCTATTCTCATTTATTTTTATTTTTATTTTTTTAGACAGAGTTTCACTCTGTTGCGAAGGCTGGAGCTGCCTTCTGAGGTCAAGCGATTCTCATACCTCAGTCTCCCTAGTAGCTGGGATTACAGGCTTGTGCCACCATGCCCAGGTAATTTTTGCATTTTTAGTAGAGACGGAGTTTCACCATGTTGCTTAGGCTGGTCTCGAACTCCTGGCCTCAAGTGATCTGCCTACCTCAGCCTCCCAAAGTGCTGGGATTACAGGCATGAGCCACCACACCTGGCCCACAACTCTATTCTCTTTTCATTTTCGGGGGAAATTAGTAACTTTAATAAATAAAAAAAATTTATGATATTTATAAAAAATACTTTGAAATATACTTTTATGAAAAACAATTTATGAAAATTACTTTGAAAAATACCTTGTTGAAGATAATCTGCCTATACCTGATGGAGTATAAGAAATTTAGCAATATGATATATTCCTGATATTGTAGTTGGAGAAAAGTTGTCTTCTACCTAAAAAGTTGTCTGGGTTGACCAAGTGTTTTTCAGAGTAGGATCTTAGGTTAAAATTATACCAGTTCAACAGGAATTGCCCTGCATAAATGAGAATTGTGATCAACCTCTTTTAGATGGAATGATAAGATTAAAAAGCAAAGCTACACTAACCATCCAGATACCCACTCAGATTTGTAAATCTAAAAGCATCATATTAGTTAAAAATGTATATACATTAAGAATGCTTGTGTTTATTTAGAATGACAAAATAAAGGAACATGAAGAACATTACAAACACAGGTATCAAACAGCATGAAATAAACACAAGAAGTTATAAATACAACAAAAGCTATAAGGGCTCAGGAGACAAGTTTATGATCAGCTGGGATTACAAACAAACTGTAATAAATTATTTCCTTTTCATGGGCATAAAAATCACTGAATAAATTATCTGAATTAGTAACTTATTTAGAAATAAACGTTTCTATAATTGAATCCCAAACCTTTGTTCTCTATATTATGCAAGAAGGAGCTGAAATTTCAACAGCAAACTTTAATTTTCAGACTGTTTAAGTTACTTTTCTAAAAAAGTTATTTTAACATAATCATAATACGGTGATATTAGGAGTTTTACATTTTATGAGAGAAAAGTATAATTGGTGTTTGAAAAAAAAGGTTGCTTGGTTTCTTATGATTTACTCTTTTACAGAAGACAGTAAGAACTTTGCACAACATTTACATCATTTCTGTGAGGCAGCAACAGTAAGATACCATACCCAGGGCTGTGTTTATTTCTTTTAAAGGTGGGAGTACCCATGGAGCTTTGGTGATTTTCCTAAAATTAGTAGCAAGGGCCAGATTTGTACCTGGCACTATTCTAATAGAACAGCCTCTGTTCAAATGAGAAGAGCAAGGGAAGTGCCAGAATTCCACTTAATGGTAAACAAATTTTGAATACAACTTTACATTTAAAGCATTGGTTGAGCCCTGGTTAAGTCGGCCTCTGATCCTGTGCTACATGCCTTCTATTGACTGTAAAGGCAATCATGAATCATGATTACCCTTCTGAATCATGTGTACCCTAACAGTGGTGTTGCATATATATTATCACCTTATTTAACTGTAGGCCCCTACTTATTTAACACACAGAAGTATAAACATATGCACTGAAAATAACAAGAAATACTAGAGTGACTTACATAGTAAAAACATCCAGTGTGTCTCCAGCAGTTCTTGCCATCTCAAAGTAGGTTTGCAGAATGTTGACAGTTCCAGAAAGCGCTTCATGACCGCAGCCACAGAACAGGGCAACACCCGCGTAGAGCAGGATGGTGGCAATCAGAGAAGCATAGGGAATGCCTCCCAGGCATTTGATACAGCATTCAAAACACCCTGTAGAAGATCACAAAGGGAGAAATTCATATTTTTGTTAATCTAATTTAATTTTTTTTCAAACTTCAGCACTATGGGAAAGTATATTTGCACTGATAATATGAGGTCAACCATATAAATGAAGTCCTAGAGTGTGTTGAAGGTTACTAAGATCAAATTCCTTAATTATAAACCCATCCTCCACAAATAAGAGAATGTTTGCTATGACTGATGTCTTCCTCATCTACCGCAAAACCTAGAGAAGCCCTTCCTTCCCAACCCAGACTTTCTATAATAATTAATCTTCACCATACATGCATGCATATCATTCCATCTTGAATTTATTGCTCTCAAATGTCACATGCGTATGGTTTTATTTCAATGGTATTTATTCTTTTGCTCTTCGTGTATCTGTATTTTTCTTTTTTTGTAACAGATTTTTTTTATTGATGTGTCATAGTTGTACATGTTTTGGGGATCCAGGAGATATTTTGATACATATTTATAATGTATGAGGATAAAATCGGGGTAATTGGGATATCCACCGCCTAAAATATTTACGTTTTCTTTGTGTCGAAACATTAAGACTCTTCTCTTCTAGCTATTTTGAAATATACAATAGATTATTTTTAACTATAATTTCCCTACTATGCTATTGAATACTAGAACTTATTCTTTCTACATAAGTGTGTTTTTGTACCCATTAACTAATTTTTCAGACAGTAAGTTAAAGCCTGTTAGTATATTGTGAAGTTAACTTAGTGAACTGGTTTTTTTCTTTATTGACACAGAGTCTGGCTCTGTTGCCCAGGTTGGAGTGCAGTGGGACAATCTCAGCTCACTGCAATCTCTTCCTCCTGGGTTCAAGAGATTCTCCTGCCTTAGCCTCCCAGGTAGCCAGAGCTACAGGCACGCACCTCCGTCCCCCACTAATTTTTTTGTATTTTTAGTAGAGACAGGGTTTCACCGTGTTGCTCAGGCTGGTCTCGAACTCCTGACCTCAAAACTTGGAGAACTTTGACCAGCAAATATTAAAAGTGGCAGAGACTGGAAGAGACAATAACTGAATGCATGTTATGTAGTAAGAGAAATTATTTTTGACTCTTTTGACTTCAGTACTCCTATATGATATTTGAGTGGTGACTCATAATGAAAATCTACTTCTTGCTATCATTCATGGTTTAAAAAAATGAGAAAGACACTGGCACAGCAAATGACAGCACATTGGACACACCGATCCCTATGTGGTTTTTGCCAAATTTATTCTTCTGAGCTTATTATCTTTAAAAATGTGACAATAAGAGAATTTCTCTCATATGGTTCTCATGAGGATTAAATGAGTTAATATAAAAAAATAGTGCTTGACATAGTGTAACTACTTACTACATGTTATCTGTCATTATTAGATGTAATTTAACTATTATTATTTTCTGGGGGGTGGAGGATGGAGTCTCACTCCGTCACCCAGGCTGGACTGCAGCGGTGCGATCTCGGCTCACTGCAACCTCTGCCTCCTGGGTTCAAGTGATTCTCCTGCCTTAGCCTCCCGAGTAGCTGGGACTACTGGTGCGCGTCACCACATCCAGCTAATTTTTGTATTTTTAGCAGAGACGGGGTTTCACCATGTTGGCCAGGCTGATCTCAAACCCCTGACCTCAAGTGGTCCATCCACCCCAGCCTCCCAAAGTGCTGGGATTACAAGCATGAGCCACCACGCCCGGCCTAATTTAACTATTATTCATATGAACTATTACTGTGCCGTCATGTGGTTTTCAAAAATTCTTTGGTCATCATGGGCACTTTTGCTTTGTGAAGTCTCATCACTTTTACCTATTAAAACACAGGTTTAAGCATTTAAATTGAGACATCAGAAAATGATGGTAAATATTCAAAATAAAGGTCACAATTTCCTAGGCTATTGCTAGATATCTTCTAAGAAATTAACTAGAAATGCTTAAGTATATATATTTTGCAAGAGGAAATACTGGTGAGGCACTATGTGCCAGCCACGGCTGATAAAGGAGAATTTAGATAAGAGGGCTGACAGGCTAAGGGTACTTGCAAGGATGACCTAGGTTCCATATGCACCCACCTCTAGCCACCCCAACCCTCAGATACACACACATATCCTCATTCCAAAGATTTCCTCCTTATGAAAATCCTTGATCAAATCTGTCTTCGTAATGCTGAAGCCCCTCAGATAATGACTTTTCCTTTTTCTTCAGAAACAAATGACAAACAAGATTTTAAAATGGATTATTATTGTGCTTAAGTCATAGGAAGATCTGTGTGCACCTTATCTAGAAGGCATAGATGCATATAGCAACATATGAAGCATGTGATAATTGCAAAGTTCCTGTGAGAACTAAGTTTATATTGAGAGATTGAGCTAGTCTGCTATTTTTAATGCTGCTCACTGAACTGGCCTTCTTGACAATTCTAGTCCATCCCATCTGCCCCAGAGGAGGTTAAAAAAAGGAGTCTGAACACCTTCCCACTTCAGTAGCTGTTGTTTGTGCAGGCAAAATTGTTTCTTGAACATTCCTCCCCCAACACACATCTCTCTCTCACACACACACACGTGCACGTGTGTGTGCCACCCCACCCCACACACACACAATGTGGGGAAGTAGAAAAGGTTAGAACAGCTTGAAACTTCATGGAATAGGAAGAGATTTCACCAGCAGATGGCTAAAAACAATGTGTGTAGTGTCTGAATGTCACTGAACACAGTTTTGGGTGGAGATTAACAGGGCGGCAGAAAAATCTTTGAACTATTCTGTCTGTTGATGTTCTACAATTTCCACCTCATTGATTATTTAAAAATAATAATAATAAAAAAATTAGTGCCAGCCCAATGTAGAGCTATCCCTATTTTTGGCAAGTATACCACATAGCCTCATGATTTTAAATCCTATTCATCTGTAATTTCTGTCTTCGCTGTTCTAGAAGGATTTGATGTGGTTGTGGGAGGTTTCTACTGCAGACATTCAGAAGTATGAAAACCAGATAGATGAACATGTTTCACAAAACTGTTCAAAATAGAATAAGTTCATATATAAAGAATGCAAACACCGAATGCATAGGTGGGAATTGCCTTTGCTGGATCCTAGAGCCTAAAGTTAATAACTGAGTAAAGACAAAGTCAGAATCAGGATAGCTCAGGAGCAGATAAAGTGGTAAGCTCATGACTGATCACCAAAACCACTTCTGGGGACTTCTGATTAATTTAAGTATTAATTCAGGGTCGGTTTCACTTATTTCTCATTCTCTACACTCTACTTCAAATGGACAAGTTCTAGCCTCCACACTATGCTCTACAGCTGCAAGGGGGATACTGGAGTTGCTGCATCAGAGCATCAAGTATAACTTCAATTGAGCAGTAGCTTTCAAATTTAGAAAGAAAAGCCCGAGATAAATTCCAAAACTGGGTCAACCCAAATTGACAACCCTGAGATAACATGCATTTCCAAATGAGTGTAAGGTCTTTTTACTCTATGTAAATGGTACTATTTAAATCTCTCAGAATCATATTACCTTTATGGCAAATACAAATTCCTCTAAACTTGCGCTACTGTGAAGTTAAGCTAGAATCTTTTGACTTAAGACCCGATCCTCCGTGAAACTTCTATTCAAAGGAAGAAACCTTAAGTATTTCATCATACACATTTCGCACTTGTAATGGGCTAGATCCTAACTATTCCCACTCTTCCACAGAGCC
Organism: Pongo pygmaeus; assembly: GCF_028885625.2. Classification (NCBI taxonomy): domain Eukaryota; kingdom Metazoa; phylum Chordata; class Mammalia; order Primates; family Hominidae; genus Pongo; species Pongo pygmaeus. The sequence continues at coordinate 189,041,902 of NC_072376.2, forward strand.
TGAGTTGCCTATTCGTTTTAAAAGAAGACTCTCTGAACTCCCATCTGGGGAAGCAGCGCATTATTTCAGTATTCTCTCCAGCTGCCAGGATCCCACGTAGTTGCTGGCAGGGGAGCTTCTTTCCACCCACAGAGAGGAACAGCCTTGGCAGAGCAGCAGGGTTGTCATAGCAACCCTGCCCCGGGCCCCGGATAGGTTCCCAACAATCACCCTTTAAGGCTGCGGATCTTGCTGCCCCCAGTACCACGTTTTCACTGAACTGCAAATGAAAAGCCACTCTATTAAATGAATATTAGTGAAGGCATAGTAAGTGGAGTGCTGGTGCTGGAGAAGATATTTTTTTCTTGAGAAACTCTCTAGTAAAATGATAAAGATTACTTTGAACAGGAAACGTTTTCAACACTAGATATTATAATAAAAATAGGCCCATTAATTCTCAAATAGAACAGATGGCTCAAATAGGGAATACTGAATTTACATGTTCTAGTCACTACCTATATACACAAAGAGGTATTTCTCATATCCATTTTCTGGTTATACTTTCCAAAATGAAATAATACTGTGCCTTCAGCTTTAACATGAAAACAAATATTAAAAGAATTATGAGATGTTCAACACACCCTCTGAAACATTAGCATTTGCCCAAAGATTAGTGAAGTTATAGATTGACTTGTACTAATACAAGAAATTTCAAAATTTCAAAGAAAATAGAAGAAATAGAAGAAGAAAATAGAAGAAATAGAAAAAGAAAATAGAAGCTGTGAAGATATGTTATCTTTAAAAAAAGATACTGACATTTTTAAAAAGACATTGATTAATTTATTTCCATTTAAACATTGTGACGTCAAATACATGCCTTTGCTTTTGCTCACTCCACAAACTGCACCAAAACAAATAAAGGGTAAAGAACCTAAACCAATAAGAAAAAGACCAGGAGAGACAGACAACAAAGAAGAGAGGCCAGCACAATTGTGGATTCTGGAAAAGTGATTGACAGGAGAGGTTGAGAAGTGAGATTTACAATAGACTGACAATTGACTCATTGACAAATTTTTCCTAATATTATTTACCAGGCAGCTGATTCCTTTTCTCCTGCCCTACGTCATCTTTGTCATTATCAAGTGTCCAGAGAGGTATAGGTCTGTTTGAGGGCTGTCTATTCTGTCCCATCAGTCTATTTGTCTATCCCTGTGTGAGAGGTGTTTAAACAAAAGCAACTGCATCTTGAATAGGGGCTGGGTGAAATAAGGCTGAGACCTGCTGGGCTGCATATCCAGTGGATTAGCTATTCTAAGTCACAGGATGAGACAGTAGGTCAGCACAAGACACAGGTCATGAAGACCTTGCTAATAAAACAGGGTGTAGTAAAGAAGCCAGCTAAAACCCAAAAACTAAGATCGCAACAAGAGTGACCTCTGCTCATCCTCATGGGTCATTATATGCTAATTATAATGCATTAGCATGCTATAAGGCACTCCCACCAGTGCTATGACAGTTTACAAATGCCATGGCAAAGTCATGAGGTTACCCTACATGCTCTAAAAAGGGGAAGAACCATCAGTTCCAAAAATTGCTCACCCCTTTCCCCAAAAACTCATGAATTATCCACCCCTTGTTTAGCATATAATCAAGAGATAACAGTAAGAATCCTTGGTAAAGCAGCTCAAGCTGCTGCTCTGTCTGTGGAATAGCCATTCTTTATCCCTTTACTTTCTTAATAAACTTCCTTTCACTTTACTCTAGGGGCTTGACCTGAACTTCTTGCTCATGTTCCAGGAACCCTCTCTTGGGGTCTGGATGGGGACCCCTTTCCAGTAACAGCTGGGCCAATACCATACTGCCTTATAGTATGTTTTGATTTGTGGAGGAAATTGCCTCAACCAATGCATTTTCTTCATGAATGTCACGGCTATTCATTGCCCTTTTACTTTGCCAATCAATTTTATAAACAGTTTGTCTGATTACACAAATTAACTCATTGGATTCTGATTGGTCTTTTTGCATTTGTATAAATTATTTATGTAATTTATATATTAATTTTTTATCTACAAACTTTAAAATTCTTTCATTCATCCTGTGAATTATTTTGAGTTTGTGGATTATTTTAAATTTAAGTTGATAATCATACCATCTGTGAAAATTTTGGGCTTTATTTCTTTTTTTTCAATATATGTGCTTTTAATTTATCTTCTTATTGTCTTACACTATTTGATAAAATACAGAGAGCAAATTAAAAGTAATGTGAAAAGGTATCTTTTGTGATCCTGATATTATCGATAATACTTATGCTTTTACCATTAAGTTTGATGCTTGCTGTTGTTTTATTGGTTAAAGATGGTCTCTTGTTTTAAATTCTATCACATGCTTCCCATCTGGTAAAATAATTTTTTTTCTTCTTTTTATCTACCATTTCAATAAATTTTTCTAATGTAAGTGAAACTTGCATTCATGAGAAAAAAAATGGTGTCACTGGGTTTTTAAAAATACATTGCTAAATTTGTCATGCTACCTTTGTTTAATACTTTTGCATTTATCAATGTATCCAACAGTTATTGAGCCCTTACCAGGTGTCAGACACTATGCTAATTGCTGAGACCTTAGAAGTAAATAAAATCAATGAAAATCTCTGCTTTCATTGTAGAGGTGCAAGCAAGATTATAAACAAGATACTGAAGAAATATAGGTAAGATTGTGAAAAGTTCAAGGAAGGAAACCTAAACAAAGAAATGGTGCAGGGAGTATTGGAATATCAGTTTCAATTTCTCATAAAGAGACCAGGCAAGGAATAACTATGATGGCATTTGTGAAAAGGTCTGGAGGAGGTAAAGGGACCATCCAAGAGGCTATCTGGGAGTAGGTTTCTTTTATTTATTTATTTATTTATTTATTTATTTGGGATGGAGTTTCACTCTTGTTGCCCAGGCTGGAGTGCAATGACGCGACCTTGGCTCACTGCAACCTCCGCCTCCTGGGTTCAAGCGATTCTCCTGCCTCAGCCTCCCTAGTAGCTGGTATTACAGCTGCCCGCCACCATACCCAGCTAATTTTCTGTACTTTTAGTAGAGATGGGGTTTCACTGTGCTGGCCTGGCCGGTCTCGAACTCCTGAGAGAAGGTTTCAAACAGAGGGAAACTAAATGTCAATGCCTTGAGGCAGGTGTGTGTCTAGAGTATCTGAGGAAAATTTAAGAGACCAATGGTGGCAAAATAGATTGAGATAGAGACAAAGGAACACAAGGAGAGGTTAAAATATAATAGGTGAAGGTATAGGGACATCAATATGTTAATGAATGTCTGGCAACAAATTTTTGCTTTCTTGTTTTGTAATGAAGTTCCAGCCTTGTAAAGTGATCCCCTTTTTCAATGCCCTGGGAGAGCCTGCATAAAGTTGTAATTACCTGCACAGTAAATATTTGGTAGAACAACCAGTAAAACTATCCAGTCCACTTGTGTACTTTATGGGAAGAATTTAAACTACTGATCTAATTTGCTGATGTATATAGAGTGATTCAAGTATTCTATTTCTTCTTAAATCTGTTTGCTAAATTCAATTTCTGTAAGCATATTTAAACTTAATAAAAGTTATTCATTTTCTCATTAAGTTGTATATAACGTTTTAAATAATATTTTTAATACGTTCATCATCTGAACGTATTTCCTTTGGTCTTCTCCAATGATTTTAATTCTTCCCTTTTTATTTCATTCCTTCTTTCTTTCCTCCCTCTTCTCCTCTCTTCTCCTTTTTTCTTTCCCTTTCCCTCCCTCTGCCCCTTTTCTCTCTCTGTCTCTCTCTCTCTCTATGTGGGCCTCTCTCTCTCTCTCTTTCCCTCTCTCTCTCTCTTTCTTTTCTTCCTCTTTTCTTAAAGAGCATTGGCCAGGACAACCTTTGTTTTACACTTTATGTTTGCTATTAAAACAAACAGGCTGGTCACGGTGGCTCAAGCCTGTAATCCCAGAACTTTAGGATGCCGAGGTGAGTGGATCATGAAGTCAGGTGTTCCAGACCAGCCTGGCCAACATGGTGAAACCCCATCTCTACTAAAAATACAAAAATTAGCCGAGTGTGGTGCTCGCTTGTAATCCCAGCTACTCAGGAGGCTGAGGCAGGAGAATCGCTTGAACCCGGGAGGTGGAAGTTGCAGTGAGCCGAGATCATGCCATGCACTCCAGCCTGGGTGACAGAGCAAGACTCCATCTCAAAAAAAAAAAAAATTTGAATGACTTAAACATCACATTTTATTTTTCAATAAGTCTACAGTATTTCCGTCCCAGCTTCACAGTGGGGATCTCTTCCCATTATAGCCATTCAGAAGCTCAGATTGATAAAGGACAACCATCTTGAATACTGCTAGTCATGATATCAGAATAAAAAACACCAGGGAAATCTCACTTTGGCAATCTAGTATTCTAGACTCTAGGTGGTACATGCCATTTCTACACCAGCCTAATAGGTAGAAAGAGTCACTTGCCTCCCCTTCAAACACAAAGACCAAAAAGTGCAACTCTGCTATGTTTCCAGAAGACAGGGAGCCACAAAACTTAGCAAACAGCACTAATGACTATCATAATAAGTAAAGCTGAAGGTTTTCCAACATTATTATTCTTTTCAAATCAGCTTTTTTTGGTATGATTACTTTGTTTCAATAATTTCTATTTTTAGATTAATTTTTTTCTTTATTTTTATTTTCTTTGGGTAAATTTTCCTATATATGTTCTAATGTTTTAATGTGGAAAGATGGATGCTGAGCTCATTGCTTTTTGGACTTTTCTCTAATAAACGTATTTAACCCTATAAAGTTACCTTCTAATTCTGATTTGAGTGAATTCCACAAGTTCTGATATGCAAACTTTTCATTCTTGTTCAGTTTTAAGTATTCTCTAAAGTTTATTGAGATCTCTTTTTGACATATAAGTCATTTTTTTCTTGGATTATTTATTTTGGTTTTCAAATATGAAAGCTTTTTAAATTTTCTGTATGTTATCTGTTTGTATATTTATTGCATTATTGTTAGAGAATATGGTCTATAGGATGCCAAACCTCTGAAATGTATAGTGACTTCCTTTATATTAAATCCAAGACTTGAGTTTTTCGGTTTCTGAAAGTAGCAGAAATTTTCATCACCAACTCACAGGAGAGCTGGCTTGTGGTACCAAATTCTCAGGAGACATATTTTCCCCCTCAACTCACTCAAGGTATAAAAGATGTAAATTTTCCTTTCTGCCTTACACACAACTTTTGTTATTATTATTGTTCTGTAATTTTTTGCTTTGTTTAATTTTGTTTTCCTGTCTCAGCCTTTCACGGAGTCCTTTAGAGTCCTGACCCTTATGCTGTGTGTTCCAACTTGACCTCCAGTCTCAGGCTGAACTCAGCTCTGTTTCCTAACCTATATTACCAGGACACCCAATGTGAAGCCCAAGGAGACCAGGAATATGAAAATGACCCAGGACCTGCTGCTGCCTGCAGTGCTTTCTTGCTTAGCTCCCTGAACTTCTCCTTTAACTTTATTGTTGGCCTCTGAGGGTTCTACATACTCTCTTGACAGTATATCAATGTGTACATACATGTTTACATATATAAGTAATTATATTTTAATTGTACCTATATTTTAAATAAGCATATTTTAAATACACAAGCATATTTGTTTCAAAACTTCAATTGTTTGGGAACAAAAAAGGTTTTCTTGCTATTTAATCTACCATACTACTGGTAATTCACTCTTAATTAGAAAGAGACAACCACTAGGTATTTGAGGAATGCGTCCAACTTGGAAGACAGAAACAGAAATAAATGAGCAAAAAAGAAATTCCAAGAAATAAAAGATAAAGCAGGCAGCTGAAGAGAGTTTAAAAAGGGCACACTGGCACACCAAATATATATATATACACACATATGTGTGTATATATATACATATGTGTGTATATATATACACATACGTATATATACATATGTGTATATATACGTATGTGTATATATACGTGTGTGTATATACATATGTGTATATATACATATGTGTGTATATATACATATGTGTGTATATATACACACATATATATACACACACACTTATATACATACATGTATATATAAATACAATATATTTATATATTTGTATATATAAATACATATATGCATATATGTATATATTTATTTAGAATACTACAAAATATATTGCATTCTAAACAAAATGGATGTATTTCTTTCTACCTAAAATAGGAATATGGGACAGTCAAGGAAAAAAGGGCTCCCCAGAGAATCCCCAGCTGGCTTGTGCATTCGGAGGATGGAGTTGGGCCTCGGGAAGTTCTCGCTGGTTTGGGTAGGGGGTGGAGAGGCTGGCCTCTTCTGTCCCTGTGTGGTAACCTGGGATTCATTTGGTGAAGTAGAGAGCCTGTTGGCAGGACTCCATCTCACTTTGCTGAGTTGTATTTCCTTTTTCCTTTTCGCTCAATGAATTCCACTCATCACCCTTATGTGTGTCTGCGAGCCTAATCTTTCCTGGCCATGTGACAAGAACAGTTTTTTCCTACAATAAATAGATGCTCTAAATAGGCAACTGCAATAAAATTACAAGCTATTATTAAATGGAAATATAGCAGAAGTTTACATTTTCACAGTTTAAAGACACACACACACACAAAGAAATCGATGACAAAGTAGAACAGACAAAAGATGGAAATTGGAGAGAAAAGATAAACAACTTAGAAGATCAGACAAGGAAGAACAACAACCACAATTGAATATGAGATTCATCAATAAAGCAGTGAAAATGAAGATTAGCAAATTACCAAATAATTAATATATAAAACGGTTTCCTAGAGTTAAGGGCATGAGTCTAGATTGGTAGGACTCACTGAGTTTGCTTCTGGGGCTGAATTCCTGCCTTCCTGTAGCTCTTATAGCCCCCACTACCTCCTGCTGCCCTGAGGCCACACTATGGCAGAGCCAGGAGGCCTGATGCTGGCTCGTGGTGCCCCCAGAGTGCTCCAGATTAATAAAGAAGAGCTAGAGCAGTTGGGGTCAGGGATGGCAAGTGTCTTAGAAAAAGTCATCATCAGAGAAGGGGAACAAGAAGTGCTTTCCACTAAATTTAAAGTAAATGCTTTTATTTAGAGGACTAGTTCTGAAAATTCGTAACAATTCTAAGTTAGCTTCTGTGTCTATGGAAATACTAGTGGAGAGGCCAACCTGACTTTCTCTTACCCTAACATTGAGGGAAACATGTCCCTTGGATAGAAATAAGAGAACAATTAAATCAAGACCTGACTGTAATAAGTTTAGTTCACATGCTCACTCCTTTTCTCTATGCCCATGCTAGCTGCATGGGCACAGACTCACTATGTTAATATTCAGAGAATGTTTCTTGAGCACCTATTTCTTCTATACACTGTGTATACAGAAGTGATCAAAAAATATGGTCTCTACTCTGTTTGAGCCTATATACCAGTGAGAAATACAATTAGAAAGTTCTGGCACCTTTTAGAAAAATTCCCGAAAATATCCTATGAAAACATCCAGTATTGTGATATCTTTAGTGTCCAGTTGGTGTAGCCAGGATTGCAGTGTTCATCAGCACATCAGAATTAGTGGCCGTGGGCTTGGAGTTCAAAATTATCCAAAGAATAGTAGACTAAAAAGCTCCCTGGCATAAAGTATAACATGCCATAAAGATGAGTAAGGATATTTCAAAATTGGGCTTCTGAGGAAGGCTTTATACTGTAAAATGTTTAGCAAACACACTCTTTAATAGTTAACCTTTTAATGAATGACATGATAATCTCTATTTTTATTTTTATTTTGATTCTTTGAGAAGGAGTCTCACTCTGTTGCCCAGGCCGGAATGCGACCAGGCCGGAATGCGATGGCACGATCTTGGCTCACTGCAACCTCTGCCTCCTGATTTCAAGCCATTCTCCTGCCTCAGCCTCCAGATTAGCTGGGACTACAGGCACACATCACAACACCTGGCTAATTTTTGTGTTTTTAGTAGAGACGGGGTTTCATGATATTGGTCAGGCTGGTCTTGAACTCCTGACCTTGTGATCCGCCCGCCTCAGACTCCCAAAGTGCTGGGATTACAGGCATGAGCCACGGAGCCCTGCCTGATAATCTATATTTTTAAAGCCTTTTAGAATATAGCTCAAATAATCCTTAAATATTGTTAAATTTTTATTAACATCTTACTTAAATATGTCCTGGCCTAAAGAGAGCACAGAGTCAAAGTAAATATTTGAATCATTAAGAACAAAGTGGCATTACCAAAAATAAACTCAAATGACCGGTTTTTATCTTAAACATTGTAGTCATGGCTATAATACTCTGCTTAAACAAATCAGTTACTAATTTTAAAAGAAACGTCTTTAAACAGGAAAAAATTTGCAGCATTCAAAGGCATTTTTGTATCCTCTAGTACAAAATGGAGGAGCATTTTCACTGCATTTTTTGCTGAATCTCATTATATTTGATAGCCAGTTGTTGGTTTTCCTTGTCTGATCTTCTAAGTTGCTTATCATTTCTCTCCAATTTTGATTTTTTGTCTTTTTGTTCTACTTTGTCATAGATTTTTTTTGTCTTTTAATCCTCTGTGAAAATTTAAACTTCTGCTATCATATTTCTATTTAATAATATCTTTTAATTTTTTTGGTAGTTACCTATTTGTGGATGGGTATCAAAATCACCAGGGGTGCTGTCAAAAATAGATTTTTGGATTCCCTCTGTTGAGAATCTTGTGGGTTTTTCTTAAGTTCTTCAGTTGATTCTGATGCTACAAGACATGCAAGCCATGCAGTATTCTATAAAATCACATTAGATGCCCTGAATCCTTTGAAAGTATTTGATAAACTGGGATATGCATGTAATACAAAATTAAGAAGGAATTACTCTAAGAAATTTGAACAAATGATTAAACAACATATACAGTTTATAACTACATCAACAATAATTTTTTTTAACAGTTCCAAGGCATCAGAAACAATATCAAGACTTTTTTATTTCTTTGTTTTTATTTTTATATTTTACAGGCAGGGTTTCAGTCTGTGCCCAGGCTGGAGTGCAGTGGTGTGATCACAGCTCACTGCAGCCTTGACCTCCAGGACTCAAGGGATACTCCTGCCTCAGCCTCCCAAAGTGTTGGGATTACAGGGGAGAGCCGCCATACCTGGTCACCAAGACTTTCAATGCATTGCCTAGTGTGATCTCCACGCTCATATGAAAGAGCTATAATTATAGTCAGGCAATTTCTCAAAAGGTGATTGACAGTAGATACTGCCAGAGTATGTGAAAGGCTATTTATTATGAATTTTTGAGAAGAATGGTGACATTTTTATTTTTAAAATGCTATCATGAAAACGTTTATTAAGATTAATATTCAACATTCAGATAGTTTTTTTTTAGAAATATATTACTAATTACAGAACATTCTGTACTGGTCAACATGACTTAGCAAGAATGTTTTGATTAATTAAACTTGTTTCCCTAAGGCAGAGAAGTTAATTGCTTCTATTATGAGTAGAACCATACTCTTCTGACTGTGATAAATAAGCCCCTAGGGTAAGGGAACAGTGAGGTGGAGACATATTTCTGATGTAGAAAAACAATCCCTGGAAGAAAAAAAAAAAAAAACTAGCTTGAATTCTCTACACCTGTGGGGTTTTGATATCACATACCCTGCTTGTTCAGATAATGTCTGGAAATCCAGTTAAAACCCTCATTTTCTCTTGTAATAAATGGACTAATTAACATAAATGTTCCTCCCCTAAATGTCCACATGATTTGCTCTCTCACAATCTTCAAACATTTGCTCAAAATACTTATTCATTCATTTGTTCTTTCATGTGTGTATTTGTTATTTATTGCTGCCTCACAAGCCATTCCCAAGATGTACTAGCTTAAAGCAGCAATTTATTATAATTTCCCATATCTTCATGGGTTTATTGGTCTCAGCTTGGCAGCTTTCACTCGGGATTGTTCATGCAGATGCAGCCAGAAAGTGAATAGGTCTGCGGTCATCTGAATGCTTGACTGGGCTGGATGTCCAGGATGGTTTCTTCCTTGCACGTACGGCACCTCAGCTAGCATGCCTCGAACTGCTGAGAACTTGCATAATTTTGTCACATTTTATTATCAAAGTAGTCACAGGCAGCTCAGATTCAGCTGGGAGAGGGGATGGGAGGAAGAGCTGAAGACTAAATGGGAGTGGGGTAGAATCTGCAGCCATGTTTAATCTGACACAAGCTGATCTATTTTAAAATTGAACTTTCCACCCAAATGATTGCTTTCTTTTTTTCCATAACACTTATCACCATCCAATGTATTGTTTATCTTACTATTGACTTTTTTTTTTCTTATTGAGTCTCTTTACTAAACTATGAAAGCTACGAGGTCAAGAATTTGTATTTTCTGGCCAGGCATGGTGGCTCACACTGTAATCCCAGCACTTTGGGAGGCCAAGGCAGGCAGATAACCTGAGGTCAGGAGTTTGAGACCAGCCTGACCAACATGGAGAAACCCCATCTCTACTAAAAATACAAAATTAGCCAGGTGTGGTGGCACATGCCTGTAATCACAGCTACACGGGAGGCTGAGGCAGGAGAATAGCTTGAACCCGGGAAGCGGAGGTTGCAGTGAGCCGAGATCACACCACTGCACTCCAGACTGGGCAACAAGAGCAAAACTCCATAAAAAAAAAAAAAAGAATTTATATTTTGTTCATTTCTGTATGCCCATGCCCTAGCACAATATCTGACACATAGTAGGTGCTCAGTTAATATTTGTTGAATAAATAATCCAGTTGAAAAATATGTCTCAACAACCAAGACAGATCCAAAAGGGGTCATTAGCTTCAAACCCTCCACCATGTCCAGCTTGCAGACAAATATCAGAATATGATAATTTTCTGCTTTGGGATTAAGAATGAGAAATATGGGCAATGAATGGTTAGCTACCACACAATTGTGTGTTTTCCTCCTATAACTCTTTAAAAAAGTGAGTCTATTTTTCTTTCTGAGTAACTTGTAAAGAGTGTTTATGTAGGTTTGCTGGAGAGGTAATTCAAAAGTCTTCCTGTATTATACTATAATCTTAAGTTTGTAGAAGAAGAAACTGTTGTTGTGCACATCATACAATAGAATGCAACAAAGTAACTGGCAAACTTGGACTTGTACTGAATGTATGCATCTCTAAACTTCTGTTTTGTTAATGACACAATGTTGAAGATCATCAGAATGACTCTCCACCAAACTCAAAATAAAAACACAAACACACAAAACAACAACAGAGAAAGAGTTACAGAAGACCCTGAGACCTTCAGAACTATTAAATTCCAAACAGGGAAAGCTGAAGACATTGCCAATAAATGTAAAAATAATTAGCCTCTTAAGCAAACTAATTCAGGAAAAGAAGATAGTGTTTTTCTTAAAGGAATTTATGATCACAAGTTATTTACTAGTATTTAATAAAATTTTCCATGATTTTGAAAATAATTTGTTAAGTATTGCTCCAAAATAATGTAATTCCTGGGATATGTGTTTCGTGAAAACAGATTTGTCTATATTTTATCTTATTTCACACAAAATCAATTCAGCAACTGAAGGAATTATTTCCAAGTATGACCTGGAGTATGTCAGCCTCCTGCTTAAGATCTTTACTCAACTTTCCTTTACATTAACTCACCATTATACCTTCCACACACTCCTTCTACTCTAGGATGCTGTGTGTGATCTCGCCAGCATCATTCCCCACTGCAGCCCACTTGGCTCACTGCACACCAGCTACATTGGCCACCTTTCAATTCGTTGCAAACCAGCCTTTACGCTCTTCCTGTTTCCTCTGCCTTGATGATCTGATGCTCTTCCCATGCTAGGCTCCTTCCTGCTTACAGCTTAAATGTCTCTTCCTTAGAGAGAATCCCTTTACTGTCCGTAAAAGAGAACACTATTTATTTTCAATATTTAACAATGACTAGTGAAAATCTGGTATTCATTGGTGGTCATGTAGAATTCTCTTGATCATAATATCCATTCAATTCCATGATTTAATCACAGAAGCTTATTTTTTTAATTATGCATTTTTCTGCCTAATCTCATCACTCACAGTGATGAGACTTCACAGATTGCCAAAATTTTTGCTGCAGTTGGAATTTTATAACATTGTATGGTAGCTCTGGTATAAAATGCTATTTCCACATATAGACATAGACATGAGTAATAAAAGATAAACAGTCATTACTTAAGATTGACTCTTCTTAGATAGACAACTTTTTAAAGACAATTAAAGAAGAGAGAACCAGTTGATAAGATTGGTCCTCTAGGAAAAAATTGGAATAAACTGCATTAGACAAAAATATCTCAAACTTATGAGAATTACACAGTTTAGTCATCATGTTTTGTTCTTGGTTAATATGATAAAGAATGTATTATAATTTTTCTAATGTCTTGTGGATATCATGGAAAAGCTGTTATAATTGCCAAGAGTTTTCAGCATAAATAAGGCATTTTGTGTTGCTAAATAAGTATTATGTGTTATTTAGTGAAGCAACATGGCATATGAAGTTATTTTTTAACTTTAAACAGTATATAAAATTTTGTAAAATTGCACGAATTAAGTATAGCAGGTATACTATTCTGGTGCCACAAATGTGCCCTCACGAGCAGAGCAATTTTAAGATGCTTTCATTATTATGGTTATTGAGAAATTGTCTTAAAACAAAAATAACAACTGCAAAAATGGCAGTAGCTTATGTTACACCAGATATCCTGTAGATTTGTTTTTATAAAATTAGTGTTTATATGTATCTTTGCTTTTTATAATGAAATGAATTCATCTGGATTTTGAAGAGAACAGAATCCCTTACACACAAATTAACTCATCAAAAATATTTTCATTTATATTTTATTATATTGTTACTTTAAAAACAACAAAAGAACAAATAAAACTTTATAAACTAATCTAGAAAAAGAAATATTTACATTAGCCTGGGTGTGGTGGCTCACACCTGTAATCCCAGCACTTTGGGAGGCTGAGGTGGGAGGATCACTTGAGGTCAGGAGTTGGAAACAAGCCTGGCCAACATGGTGGAACTCCTTGTCTACTAAAAATACAAAAAAAATAGCTGGGTGTAATGGTGGGCACCTGTAGTCTCAGCTACTTGGGAGGCTGAGGTAGGAGAATCGCTTGAGCCCAGGAGGCGGAGGTTGCAGTGAGCCGAGATTGCGCCACTGCACTCCAGCTTGGGTGACAGACTAAGACTCTGTCGAAAAAAAAAATAATGAAATATTTACATTATTACAATTAAATTGGTGAATGCTTAAACCATATGACACACACACATAAACCAGGAATGTATGAAACAAGTTTGTTCAAAGCACCAGTGTAAAAAGGCAAAGATGGGATCATCTACCAGCACACTCCACTACATGATTAAATACAAATCATTTTAACAGAATTGGAGCATACTTAAAATACAGTTGAGACATTTGAAGCCATTCTTAAAAATAAAAATATAACTTTAAAACCAAGTGACTAAAATAACTATAAAATAAATACTGATTATGAATTCAAGTTGTGAAAGAAAAATTAGAAATTAAAAAAATTCAAATTCTCTTTAAAAAGAGAACATGAATTACTTATAGACAGTTTCTTTAATTTAGTTCATAGAAATTCACTAAGACATTTGCAGATACAACCATCTTACTAAAAACATAATGATAGATTTTTAATGCAATCTGGCTTTTTAGGATTTATATATTTATTCCAAATTTTTAAAAAACATTTTTTAAGAAGCACATATTTTTAAAATTCTATCTCATAGTTACTACAACATACCAAAATTGGGTATAACACAACTTTTTTTTTTTTTTAGAAGAGTCTCGCTCTGTCACCAGGCTGGAGTGCAGTGGTGCAATCTCGGTTCACTGCAACCTCTGCCTCCTGGGTTCAAGTGATTCTCCTGCCTCAGCCTCCTGAGTAGCTGGGACTACAAGCGCCTGCCACCATGCCTGGCTAATTTTTTGTATTTTTAGTAGAGACGGGGTTTCACCATGTTGGCCAGGATGGTCTTGATCCCTTGACCTCGTACAACACAAAATTTTAAGCCATATTCTCAAATATTTCCTACATCAAAATGTTATTTCAAACTATGTAAGGACTAGAGAACAAAACAAATTGTCTCCTGATAATCACAGTATACCATTTTGTATCATAAACATTAGCAGAATATTCAAAATGGTTATGTAACAATTAATTTGTTACAATGTCAGAAACAAATTGTCACCATTTGTTAAGAGGAAAACTCTCTTCTGGAGTCCTGAAGTGCTGTCTAGAGAGCTTGAATTGTCTAAGGTACATTTGGAAATAGAGAGATAAATGGCCATACTTCAAAGTAGATATGTCACTTCTGCAAGCAGTATCTTTTCTCAGGCATCAGAGACTTTAAAAAGCTAAAACGTATTTTTTAAATCAAAAGAATAATATTTTCCTTCTCTCTCCCTCTCTCTCTTTCATTAAAGCAGCTATTGGCATATGCTTTGCTCCCTAAAGGCCAGGGAAATATAGTTCAAAGTCCCTCATAAATCTTTTTAAATGTTATAGAAGAAACGTCGATTTTATTTGAGCCAAGCATAAGCCTGTCATTTTGTTGCTTTAATCTGCCTGAGCACCCTGATAACAAAATATGGATGCACTGTTCTTTCTTACAGCAAATTCAGTCTTGACTAATTTATCCCATCACCTAAATACTTAATGTCCTTTGCTTCTTTTGATCATATCTCATATGACTTTTAGACGGTAGAGGCTGAAAATAAAGGTTTCCAGGGAGGTTAAAAGGACTATGAACATATGATAACAGAATATGCCTTTTAGCTGTTTTTGTATTCTGCTCACCACAGGACACATCCTTAAGAGGGCTCAGCCTACATATGAAAACCTGCACTTCACATAAATCTTTTTATTTCATGTTACTAATCCCCAGAATTTTATGAATACACACAAAGCTCATTTTCAGTTCCTATCAGTCACCTCTGGTGACTGTGAAGTGAAAATAAGAATACCGCAAAATAGAAGAATGTCCATGGAATATCTGAAAAGGCAGAAATGCTAAATAAAATATTAGATCTTTATTATTTCTAGAATATGCTCTACACTGAAGTATAGCACTCCTGTATTGTGGTCCACATGAGATTGATAACTAGTTCCCAAGACTAAGGAATACGTTTCATGTAGCGATATACATCCTGCATTTCATACAGAGTTTGGCTCATGGACACAGCACTGAATAACCCCAATGACTGATCTTCTACTTCTATTTTCTGGTGTGTTTTTATTCCTTTGGTTATCTTTTGTACAAGAAGGATAAGTGAAGTTCACCCACTAAAATGTCTACCCTTCAGTTTCAACATGATGTCCAGTCAAATTATATTGGAAAAACATACACTGAATTCACAGCAAGAGAACCAAAAGATGGATCTTGAACTGAAGAAACCTTAGAAATGTATTTCACAATGTAAAGAAAGATAGTCATTTCTGCATTTGGTTGTAACTGGTCGCTGCTGAGGTGTGATGAAAAGACTGTAGAGAAAGTAATATCAGAACTATGCTGTTTCTGTTTCATGGGTATTTTTCCAACAACTAGTAGTTACTTTAGTTTTTCTAGTATATATATAGTATATATATACGTGTATATATATACTATATATACACGTATATATATGTGTATATTATACATGTATATTATACGTGTATATTATACGTGTATAATATTTAATATACTATATACGTGTATAGTATATACATATATATAGTGTATATATACTTACATATATACTACATATACATATATATACACTATATAGTATATAGTGTATATATATGTATATGTAGTATATATGTAAGTATATATACGTATATATAGTGTATATATAGTGTATATATACGTATATATAGTGTATATATACGTATATATAGTATATATATGTAGTACATATATATACTAGTATATACATATATATTACTTTAGCTTTTCTAGTATATATTTCTACTATATATATACATACACACATATATATGTATACATATACATATACATATATATATATATATCTTTTTTTTGTTTGTTTTTAAAAAGGCAAGATCTAGGCCAGGCACAGTGGCTCATGCCTGTAATCCCAGCACTCTGGGATGCCAAAGTGGGCGGATCATCTGAGGTCAGGAGTTCAAGACCAGCCTGGCCAACATAGTGAAACCCTGTCTTTACTAAAAATACAAAAATTAGCCAAGTGTGGTGGTGCGTGCCTGTAGTCCCAGCTATTTGGGAGGCTGAGGCAGGAGAATCGCTTGCACCCAGGAGGCAGGGGTTGCAGTGAGTCGAGATCGCACCACTGCACTCCAGTTTGGGTGACAGAGCGAGACTCCGTCTCAAAAAAAGAAAGCAAGATCTAATTTAACAACTTCATTAAGAGGTGGTAAGGGGCGGAGGACTGGTTTTATTATCTGTGCAGCTGCTGTACAAACTTCATAGTTTAATGTTTTCCTCAAACCACTGGAAAGTCATGGGAGATAATTCTTACAGACACTTCTTACTACATAAATAACATTATTTAGAATTAAAATGTGGAAGACAATAAATATTCTGTATTCTCGATGAAAAACTGTTGACACTTCATGTGACTTCAACAGGTAGATAATAGGTATTCACAAGGTATATACATTTGATAGTGAACAAATTTAGATAATTGAAAAGATTATTTTTACCCAACATCTGATAATGTTCATATTAAGACTGAACTTGGAATTGAAAGTAATTGGAGTGAAAGGCATTCACAGTGGTTTTAACTAATGACAGAGAAAAATGTATTCTAGTGATCTATAGTAACTTTCACTATTTTCTTTTTGTTCTCAAGTGTGGCCAAGTTACATGCAATAATTTATAAAATTATATTATGCGCCAGATGCAATGTCCCATGCCCATAATTCCAGAACTTTGGGAGGCTGAGGCAGGAAAATTGCTTGAGGCCAGGAGTTTGAGACCAGCCTGGGCAGCAAAATAAGACCCCAATTTTACAAAAAGTACAAAAATCAGCCTGGTGCGGGGGTGTGCACTTGTAGTCCCAGCTACTTAGAAGTTGAGGCAGGGGGATCCCTTGAGCCCAGGTATATTTTAAAGACTACATGAGCTGTGATCACACCACTGCACTCCAGCTGGGTGACGAGAGAGTGGAAATCACCTAGTGGCCCTCAAACAGAGCACCGAAGAGAAAAACTCCTTATCTGAGGAATTTAGAAGGGAACAAAGACCCCCTGGTCACATCTGGTTCCAGCCTCTTTCAACTTATAAGTAACTAAAATTTTTATGCGTCTCTGGAATGCCGTGCTGAAACTCATTTTGCAACCTTGAACTCCCGCAGTAAGATCCGTAAATACCCCTAAGGAAAATCCACCACGGATCACGGCTGCACCCTTTTGCAGCTTTCTTCCTTTCTAATAAACTTCCCTTTTTCACACTTATACTGGTGTCCATAATTTACTTTTACCAACCTGTGAGTGGACCTTTTTCTGGTGTGGGGGCTCTGACACTTCACCCAGCAGGTGACAGAGTGAGACCCTGCCTCAAAAAACATTATATTGTACATGATGTACAATATGTATAATTTTCTTTTTACTGTTAAAACCAGCAATATGTTTAAAAATTCTTTTTCTTTGACCAGCCGTGGTGGCTCATACCTGTAATCCCAGCACTTTGGGAGGCTAAGGCGGGTGAATTGCTTGAGCCCGAGTTCGAGGCCAGTCTGGCCAACATGCCAAAACTGTCTTTACAAAGAAATTAAAAAAAAAAAAAAATGAGCTGGGCATGGTGGTGCACACCTGTAATCCTAGCAGCTCAGAAAGCTCAAGTGGGAGGATTACTTGAGCCTGGGAGGTGGAGGCTGCTGTGAGCCATGATTGTGTCACTGCACTCCAGCCTGGGTGACAGAGACCCCGTCTAAAATATTGAGACAAAAGGTTTATGGTAGCTCCAATGGTTTGCTCTCATAATGAGATTCTAAATACGGCCTACACTTACTGCTGTTTAGTTACAAAAGCTATATATTTTTCTAATATTATTTTTCTTTCACTTGACAAGTCACAAGTCCTGGAGTAATTCGTAATTATGACTGAATGAGCAAAATCCAGAATGCAAATGTGACAGAAACAAGCTTGACCATCTCAAGACTAGGAAGCAAATGTCCCTGGGGACATTTATCTTTGGTCCCAGAAAAAAGTTAAATAAAAGTGAAAATCATTGTGTGTTAGGGTTTTCTCCCTGTTTTCTTGGCATTATCCTGACTCCCATTTCAACCATTTAGTTGATTTTGATTTTGATTTTTTTATTTGATTTTTAAACTCCTTAGATGTAGCTGACTAATCAAGAGGATGCCAGTTTGAAAATTCAACAGATGCTGTAATACTAAAAGGCAGGCAAAAGGGTATTTCTGGGGGAGTTTGGCTAGAATACTATATTTTCACCAAAAAGTTCCAGAAATTGAACTTATAAACTTACTGTGTTTTAATTCTTTATTACCTAAATTAAGAAACAATATGGAATGGAATGTTCATCCTATAGCCTGGTTGCATTTGAAAATTAAGAGTAATAAGGGAAGGAGCTGGTCTTATCATTTATAAAGACATATTAAGTTAAACTAAATATTGAATCTTTTACTGGACAAATAATAGATAAACTAATGGCAAATTATCATCAGTTGATACATTAACCCCATAACTCTCAGGACTCTCATATTTTAAAAATTTTATTAAAAATGTATAATATATTATACATGTCATTTGTTAATGTTATTTGTTGTTTATTACAATTAAAAACAGACCTATCATATAATCCAGCAATCCCACTACTGGGTATATACTCAAAGGAAAGGAAATCAGTACACTAT
This sequence comes from Pongo pygmaeus, assembly GCF_028885625.2. NCBI lineage: Eukaryota > Metazoa > Chordata > Mammalia > Primates > Hominidae > Pongo > Pongo pygmaeus. The sequence goes on from NC_072376.2 coordinate 189,060,819, forward strand.
ACCTATGAGATTCCTTCAGTTCCATGTTCATTACAGCATTATTCACAACAGCCAAGATATGGGATTAATCATCAAAGGATGAACAGATAAAAAGGATATGGTGTACATACACAATGGAATAGCATTCAGCCTTAAAAAAGAAGGAAATCCTGTCATTTGCAACAACATGGATGAACCTCAAGGCCACTGTGTTAAGGGAAATAAGCCAGGTGCAGAAAGACAAATATCATGTGATCTCACTCATGTGGAACGTAAAAAAGTTGAACTCGGCCAGGTGTGGTGGCTCACGCCTATAATCGCAGGACTTTGGGAGGCCAAGGCGGGCAGATCACCTGACATCAGGAGTTCAAGACCAGCCTGGCCAACATGGTGAAACCCCGTCTCGACAAAAACACAAAAATTAGCCGGGCATGATGGTGGATGCCTGTAATCCCAGCTACTTGGGAGGCTAAGGTGGGGGGAATCGCTTGAACCCGGGAGGCTGAGGTTGCAGTGAGCCGAGACTGCCATTGCACTCCAACCTGGAGGGCAGAGTGAGATTCCATCTCAAAAAAAAAAATTTTTTTTTAACTTATAGAATCAGAGAGTAGAATGGCACTTACAGATGCTGGGGGTGGGCAGAGTAGGGAGATGCTGGTCAAAAAATGAACTGTGCATTATATATGTTATTTGTTAATGAATAATAAATGTATGTGGCAATAAAACTGAGATAGCTTGAGAGTCAGACGAGAATAGAATCAGGCCTTGAGAGAAGAGTGCTTTTCTCTAAAACCTGCAGTACCTCCTCATTTCCCTTGGAGTAAAGACAGAATCCTTACAACAGGTTGCCAAGACCGTGCATGATGTTGTCCCTCATAACTGCTCCAACCTCACCTTCTACTTCACTCCCTCTTCCTCACTCTGCCACACTCTCCTCCTTGCTGTGTCACTAACACCCAGCACACACTGGCCCTGGGGCATTCTCCCTGGCGAGGCCCTCTACTGCAAACATTCTTTCCTGACATATCTCCTGAACTAACGTCTTCATTTGCCTTCAAGATTTTGCTCAAATCGTATCCTAACTACTCTACAAATTGCATCTTGCTCTACTCAGGTCCATAATGTAAACTCTGGATTCTCATTTACCTGCTCATACATAGTTGTTGCTCAATTAATATTTTATTTTAGTGATAAAATACATGTGTAGTAATTAGAAGAGGATCTTGCACATAATATACCTAATGCTAGATGACGAGTTGGTGGGTGCAGCACACCAGCATGGCACATGTATACATATGTAACTTACCTGCACATTGCGCACATGTACCATAAAACCTAAAGTATAATAATAATAATAAAAGAAAAAACAAACAAACAAACAAACAAAAAACAAATATAAGCTCTTATTATTAGCCCCAAAAGAATAGAGCTATATTGTCTTTTAATGTGTTATGTTTTGGGTTTTTTTGTTTTTGTTTTTGTTTTTGCAACAGAGTCTTGCTCTGTCACCCAGGCTGGAGTGCAGTGGCGCCATCATGGCTCACTGCAGCCTCCACCTCTTGGGCTCAAGTGATCTTGCCACTTCAGCCTCCCAAGTAGCTAGGAGTAGCAGGCATGCACCACCACACCTGGCTAAATTTTTAATTTTTTGTACAGATGAGGTCTCACTATATTGCCCAGCCTGGTCTAGAACTCCTGCCTCAAGAGATCCTCCCATCTCAGCCACCCAAAGTGCTGAGGTTACAGATGTGAGCCACCACACCTAATCTCATTTTCTTATGCCAAATGAGGAGTGTTATATTAGTGTATATTTTTGTTTCCCATCACATTTTCATTCAAATGTAAATGATCAGCCTGTATTTCAAAAACAATAAAAACAGTATCAATGAGTACAGTATAAATAAAAGGTAAATCTGTCTTCTGTCTATCATATAGGATAGTCCAATGTCTTGAATCAATACAGAAAAAATTTGTATGCTATTTTGCATTTCATTAATTTACATGAAATGAATGCTTTGCAGTTCATTAGAGTAGATGCAAACCATAAATCATAATTCAATTTGACAACATGAAAGATAAAAATAATGAACTTTTATAGTAAGATACTTCACAGACACATCAAATTTATTTTCATGTATCATACAGTGTTTTCCAAATACCCTGTTTATTTATTTATTTATTTATTTTTGAGACAGAGTCTCGCTCTGTCGCCCAGGCAGGAGTGCAGTGGCGCAATCTCAGCTCACTGCAAGCTTCATCTCCCGGGTTCATGCCATTCTCCTGCCTCAGCCTCCCAAGTAGCAGGGACTACAGGCCCCTGCCACCACTTCCGGATAATTTTTTTTTTTTTTTTTTAGTAGAGACGGGGTTTCACCGTGTTAGCCAGAATGGTCTCGTTCTCCTGACCTCGTGATCTGCCCTCCCCACCACGCCCAGCCTACCTTGTTTCTTTACTAATTCAGCTAGAGTTCATTTGAATCATTTATTTATCTGAATCTATAAAAAATTCTTCTGAAAGTCTCTTAGAAAAACTCCTAAGAATTGTGTTTCCTTTACCAAAAACTGTTGTCTCCATATTGTAGAAAATGCATTCTGAATAAATTCTAATGAATATTTTTGTGTTTATGTTTTCAGACATTATTTCAAAAGCACATTATACATCTAAATAGCTAATCTTTCCTTAATGGAAACTATGCTGAAGCTTTATATTTTATATCTTCACTCTATGTTGATCATCTATATTCTAGGATTGATTAGAATTTTGTTCCCATTATAAAATTCCAAAGCATTATTATAATTATAATGCAGAGGAGCTAAAAGACACAAAAACTAAAATGCAAAAATGTTACTTTAACTTTTTATAAAAGGTTCACATCTTTAATCCCAGCATGTGGGAAGGCCGAGGCAGGAGGATCACTGGAGGTCAGGGGTTTGAGACCAGCCCAGCCAACATGGTGAAACCCCGTCTCTACTAAAAATACAAAAATTAGCCGGGTGTGTTGATGTGCACCTGTAATTCCAGCTATTCGGAGGCTGAGGCAGTGGAATCACTTGAACCCAGGAGATGGGGTTGCAGTAAGCCAAGATCATGCCACTGCACTCCAGCCTGGGTGACAGAGTAAGGCTCTGTCTTGATACATAAATAAATAAAACTTAAAATTTTCTAGAAGAGAAAAATCTCCCATGACCTTCTAAATTTTAATACCCCAAAAGAAAAAATAGTCAAATTGAAAATGGTCAAACTGCAGAAATTCTATACCATGTTTCACTGAAGGAAAGGAAAATAACACTAATTGACATTATGTCATCAATATTACCAAAAGATAACATGTTTGAAATCTTTGAAACACACTTTCAAATAATTATTTATTTACAAAAATAGAAGCAGTACTAGGCTTCACAAAAGCAACCTAGTAGACTTAAAAACAAAGTTCTACCACGGCAGTTAGTTCACTCATATCAGAATGTGTACAGTGTAAAAGTTGAAGAATAGCAAATACTCATCTAAAGTTGCAAATGGAAAAAAATACTAAATTTAATGGAGAATGCAACATAGGGAAAAACAAATTCATCTTGTCTGTATTCATTCAACATCCTTAACTTTTAGTCACAAATCTGTTAGTGAGATAAGAAATAGGACAATTTCTGGTCTTTTCAATTAAATACTTAATTTGCCACAGTATTGAGTAGATCCATGGGGAAAATGCTATACTAATGTGGTTTGATTTGCCATGGATTTGTGTCTCACAGTTAACTGATTAGAAAACTCATCACCTAAATACACTGCCTGAATGTCACCAATTATCCATTCATTTATTCCACTAATGTCATTATACAATTATAAAAACTTACGGTGTGGGCTGGGCATGGTGGCTTACACCTGTAATCCCAGCACTTTGGGAGGCTTAGGTGGGTGGATCACCTGAGGTCAGGAGTTTGCGACCAGCCTGACCAACATGGTGAAACCCCATCTCTACTAAAAATACAAAAATCAGTTGGGCATGGTGGCGCATGCCTGTAGTCCCAGATACTTGGGAGGCTGAGGCAGGAGAATTGCTTGAACCTGGGAGACGAATGTTACAGTGAGCCAAGATTGTGCCACTGCACTTCACCCTGTGTGACACAGCGAGACTCTGTTTCAAAAAAAAAAAAAACTTACCGTGTGTTTCTAGAAAATATCCTAAACAATTTCAGATCATCTCACTTCTTACATACTTCTGGTAACAATGGAGCAACTGTACACTCATTTGATTATTATTAATCATCATAAGGTTATAATATTAAATTATAAGGAGGAACTTAGAAATATTAGAGAGGATGAAACATAAATATTTTGAACACATGCAAACGGATTGTAGCCATTTTCCTGAAAGAATCTAAGAGAAACAATGAAGTCTTTTCCCTTAAAAACACAAACTAAAAATGATCCATCACCAAATACAATTTAAAAATTAAAAAAACTAAATTTAAAACAAAACAAAAAGTCCTCATCAAACATATCTTTGTCAGACGTCATTTTGAAAAGAACATAGAGCATCTGAAGCCGGAGTATGTGATTTTTGTTTTCCAACCTTTGTGTTTATTGTTTTTGTGACCTTGTATATTTACTTTCCCATCATGCCAGTTCCTTTTCTGCAGATAAAGATACAAATAATTATTTCAAGGACTATTAGAATATTCCTAGCTGTGGTGCAGAGGTCTCAGTACTGCTAAGTAATCATGTTTTCTTATATAATTGTTTCTATTTTTTCCATGCTCATAAAATTTCCTTTCAACTTCCCACCTATCCTTTGACTCTCAGATCACCTTCAGTTGCACTGTAACTTACTCTGAAACTTAGGCTGAAAGCTCTTGGTGCCCTCTCCCTGTTTCATTTCCCCTAGCCCTTCCCTAGTTATCTGATAGTTTCCTTTCAATCTGCAGCCTTTGCATTTCTTTGTCTGAAGGTGTCTTCCGCCTCACAAATACTTTTTCTGCTAATGAGGCAAGTGCAGGGAAATTGATTCCTATCTAAGAGCACCCCTCATTCAGTGACTGACAGGAGCTGAGTATAAATATCCCAGCTTCTCTCTTGGGGTGACAGAACTCTTAAGGTGTTTGATCTACACTGGCTCTAAGTGGTTCCCCAGGTGGGTGGTTCCAACAGCTCAAAGTGATACGTGGCTTGTAATGCGTGCTTTACTGGTTTCCTTATTTCCTTAAATTGTATTAGCCATATTAATTTCCTACTCCCTTACTGATGTTTTCCTCATCTATCAAATCTAATACCAAAACTCAAATCTCTGTACCAGAGCACTTTCTGGGGGAACTCAACTTAAGATAGTGACCATAAGTTCCAGTTTGCTAAAACAATCCTAGCTTCATTATTAATATTGCATATTTTCATTCTCCAAAGTGTTCCAGTTTCAGTGACAAACTACATGGTCATCCTACTCTAGGGATTATAGAAACCATCAGATTAGAATGCCCCTGTCTTTCTGGTGGCAAGTATGCAGATCTGCCAGAAAATTCATTTTGACCCATTCAGAGTCTCCTCTATGTTCGAAGTGAAAATCCCTTCACTATTGACAAGCAAGAAGATCTCTCTGTCTATTTAAAGTCAGTTTCTCATGGATACAAAAAAATAGTTGGAAAAAATAAATAAGAACTAGTATTTGCTAGCACAACAAGATGACTACAGTAAAAAATAATTTCATTGTTCATTTAAAAATAACTAAAAGAGTATAAGTGGATTGTTTGGAACAAAAAGGATAAATACTTGAGGTGATGGATACCCTACTTACCCTGATGTGATGGTTATCCATTGCATCCCTGTATCAAAATAGCTCATGTAAATAAATGTATACACTTACTATGTATCCAAACAAAATTAAAAATTAATATATATTATATATTATATTATCATATATTATATATTTTATTATACAGAATATATTATATCCTATATAATATAATATAAAATTATATAGAATATATTATATTACATAATATATTATATTATATATAAAATAATATAATATAACATATTAATATATAATAAAAATTTATATATATCTCTCTATATAAAGTCAACTTCTCTCCTCCTGATATCTAAAGATTCTTGTACAGTCAGTCATGCTGCCTATCATGCATACTCAACTTTCTCAACTGGATTTTCACATTGGCTTCCAACTATTATTGAATCTTTTTAAAAAATTTTACAAATAAATATAAAACTCTCCTTTACTCTGCATGCCCTTCTGGCAGCTGAAGTATAAGCTGCTGTCCTGGTTTATTTCTCTTCATAGCTGAACTGCTTCTAATTGCTGCTTGTATTTTTACATCTTTTTGTCATTTTCTTTTTTTTTCTTTTTTTTGAGCCAAATCTTGCTCTGTCACCCAGGCTGGAGTGCAGTGGCACGATCTCAGCTCACTGCGACCTCTGCCTCCCGTGTTCAAGCGATTCACCTGCCTCAGCCTCCTGAGTAGCTGGGACTACAGGCATGTGCCACCACGCCCAGCTAATTTTTGTATTTTTCTAGAGACGAGGTTTCACCATGTTGGCCAGGATGGCCTCGATCTCTTACCACACACAAACTATTCTCATGGTTTCCCATGTTCACCAAAGTACATGATTCAATTCTCATCTAAACTGCCCACTAATGACCCCTCCATTTTTCTTGACACTGCTTTTACTTGGGTCAAAAGATGCATCAGTTGTCTGGTCTCTTGGCATCTCTTCCTCTACTCCTTTGACTCTATCTTTTTCCACCAAACTCCTGGCAGTCTGTCGGACCATCCTTTTCTTGTCGACCATTCAAAGGGAACTTAGTGGGTCTGATTGCATCTCCACTGACCCATTTCTATCAGAAGGCGTTGAATATCAATTTGTCATTTCTCCAATTTATGCTTACTTGCTAATTATAAAAAGATACCATGGCACATCTTAGATTAGTTAATAATATTTTTGATGTTAGAATAAAGACAAACTCTCAGCCTGGCTTTCAAAACTCTTTGTTCTGTGGCCACTGCTTAGCTGGAGTTTCATCTCTCGCTGCAGCCCATAGACTGGATTCCTTGAGGTCCTCCCTGACGCACAGGCCGCCCTTGTGCTGCAGCACCCCAGTGCCTGCAATGCGCTCCCAAACCACACCTGTGCCACACCTTCATTTTCACTTACCGAACTTCTACACTTCTGCAACAATCACTTCCTGAGACAACTTCCCTTGATCTTCCTGACAATGTCATTCCACTGAGAATCTGACCTCAAGTATGTCTTTGATTCTTTAAGGAATGTCGCTCTCCACAAGGGTAAGGCACAGCAGGTTTTTGCTCAGTGTCCTCTACACGGTGCCCAGCACAATATCTGGCACAGGCCAGACTCTAAAAATATTTGTGGCATGAACAGTTAAAGCATCTGAAAAGCACTCTGTAGAAAATAAATTGTTCATTATTACAACTTAATTTTATTCTCTAGAAATCAGCCTGAATAACTTTTTTCAAAAGTTAGATGACATCACTCCCTTTCTTAAAACACTTTGATAGCCCCTAAGTATACTCAGGGCGATAGCCTAGTCCTAGCAATATAAAGGCTTCACAGTTTCAACACTTGCTACCTCTCTGACCTTATCTTTGCTGAGCTCCAGCCCAACTAGCCTTGCTGCCCCTCATACATGACAGGGATGCTCTTGCCTCAAGATTTTTGCACTGGCTGTTCCTTGTACCTGCAATGTTCTTCCCTCAGGTAGGGAACACGACTTCCTCTTTCACTTCCTCACTTCTTTTTTTTTTTTGAGACAGAGTCTTGCTCTGTTGCCCAGGCTGGAGTGCAGTGGCTCAATCTCAGCTTACTGCAACCTCTGCCTCCTGGGTTCAAGGATTCGCCTGCCTCAGCCTCCCTAATAGCTGGGACTACAAGTGTGTGCCACCATGCCCAGCTAATTTTTGCATTTTTAGTAGAGACAGGATTTCACCATGTTGGCCAGGATGGTCTTGATCTCCTGACCTCGTGATCCGCCCGCCTCGGCCTCCCACAGTGCTGAGATTACAGGCGTGAGCCATTGCACCCAGCCCACTTCCTTACTTCTTTGTTCAAGCGTTATTGCTACAGTAGCACACATTTTTTCTGACCTTATCCAAAACCCTCTGGTGTTCCCTATTCCTTGGTCTCTTTTTCTTCTATATTAATTATTGCCTTCTAGTATGCTAGTTAAATTCCAGATCTGTATAACTTTTAAAAGATGAAAGACTTTTTTCTATGAGTATGTGTGTATATGGATGTATATATACATCATGTTTTTCATTAAACTTATCTATATAATCTGGAAAAGCATAGGATTTTGGAAGACTAATATTTGTTTCTGTAAGTGATACAATTATATTAAACCAGGTAACAAAGATTTCATCTTATGTCTTTAAAAATGTACAAATAACGAGAATTCTTTGAGATGAAAATATCACCTTTCTATAACTCAAATACTTAATACCATAACTTAAGGCTACCTTGTAGTATGCGATACTAGAAAAGCTTATTGTAGCTTCTTATGATACTTCTTCATACATTGAAGGTTATCATCAAATTTTCATTTACCTCAGAGAAATATTATGATATGATGCTAAGATTTACATTTATGTGGGGGTTTAAATTTTGAGGAGATTTAACACCTATTAAGCCAATTATTAGGCAAGAATTTCTGTGTTATTAACTGTATTTCATAATCTGAGGAAACTGAGACATAGAATATTAATTTATTTGCCCAAGTTCACACAGATTGCAGCAGCAGAGTTAAGCTATAAGCCACAACCACTAAGTGTGGGACCCAAGTTAGGAACAGACAATGTAATAACGAGTGAAATGGACATGTTATTTTCCTCATGAAGTTTTTAGCCCAGTAGTGACATGTCTTTTTACTGTACAAAATCACTTTTTTTTTAAACACAGTCCTTGTGAAGATGCAAGATAAATAAATAAATAAATAAATATACAAACTCTGAAAAATAAAGCCTAAACAGTTCAAACTATGGTTAAAAAATAAACTCGGCAGTGTGCGGTGGCTCACGCCTGTAATCCCAGCACTTCCGGAGGCTGAGGCAAGCGGATCATGAGGTCAAGAGATGAAGACCATCCTGGCTAAAACAGTGAAATCCCGTCTCTACTAAAAATACAAAAAAATTAGCCAGACATGGTGGCACCACCTATAGTTCAAGCTACTTGGGAGGCTGAGGCAGGAGAATCACTTGAACCTGGGAGACGGAGGTTGCAGTGAGCCAAGATTGTGCCACTGCACTACAGCCTAGGTGACAGAGCAAGACTCTGTCTCAAAATAAATAAATAAATAAACAAACAAACTAAACTCAATTGCTCTTTGTTGTTGCTGTTATTTTACCTATGTGAGGAGAAATGTCTCCTTATTGGAGGTTTGACTAACTTCATAACATTCTTCCACTCAAAAAAAATGTTTTTTTCCAAGTCAACATGTGCTCTTTATTTTATGTACCTGAGATCTAACTCATTCATTCTATCTCTGAGAGGCCATGAAAAGAATAAAACACAAAGACTGAGGAAAACAATCTTGTTTTCAAGCTTGACTGTGTGCCTACGAGTAGTGGGCACATAGCATAGGCACTTAGTTCTGCTTTAAAAGCTAGCATTAATCAGCTCTAAAATGGTCTTTTAATGATAATTTAATAATTATTTAGAAAATTAAAATGCCATTATGAATTATCATAATATTTCTGGCATTCCTATTTAAACTTTTATCCCAAACATCAAAATTCCTATAAAGCATGCCCAATTTAATGTTTTGTTCTACTCAAAATTTCCAAACCTGAACTTTCATCTCCTTCAATTTGACTTCCATGATCAAAGTTTGAAAAATTAAAGTGTATTTTAATTAAATGTATCTCTCTTACTGCCTATATTCAATCTGAAACCAGGTTGTTTTATTTTTTTTGCCATATATATATATATATTTAATTTTAACATCTTCTGATTGCCAGTGCTGCTCTTCTTACTTGCAACTCTTCAATTTGTACTTGTATTAATGGTTCAGAACCAGATTCTGTTCCCTTGTCTTTACCTGTTTTCTTTTCTAATTTGCACCCAAAAGGCCCTCAATTGAATTGGCTCACTACTGTCACTTGATCATTTCCCTGTAAAAAGCATTCAGTGGATCTCTGTGCAATAATTATTAAGACATATTGACATTTTCTGAAGAGTTCTGCGTGATTGGCCACAATGAGCAGTGAACAAAGTAGCTTTATTTTGATGTTGGGTGGCTGACATGGTTTGAACGTTTGGTCTCAGTCTTCTTTGCTAGTTTCAAGGTTTCTCAGTTTATGTTAATTTATTTCAAATGTAATCAGTCCTTTACTTTTTTTTTTTTTTTTTTTTAAATGCTACATAATAGGCTGGGTGCGGTGGCTCATGCCTGTAATCACAGCACTTTGGGAGGCTGAGGCGGGCAGATCATGAGGTTAGGAGATTAAGACCATCCTGGCTAACACTGTGAAACCCCATCTCTACTAAAAATACAAAAAGTTAGCTGGGTGTGGTGGCAGATGCCTGTAATCCCAGCTACTCAGGAGGCTGAGGCAAGAGAATTGCTTGAACCTGGGAAGTGAAGGTTGCAGTGAGCCAAGATTGAGCCATTGCACTCCAGCCTGGGAGACAAGAAAAAAAAATGCTATAATATTTACTTTACATAACTTATTCCTTATTTGAGCCCTTTTATACCCTTGAGAATGACTTATTTATAAGAACCCTCCACACTACAAGTGTTTTCCAATAAGACAATGAACAATTATTGAATGCTTACTTTATAAACGTCATGAAACCATATTTGTCCTTGTTCAGAACAGTGCTTTATATTGTATATTTTATATGTGGCATTTGGTACATCTTATAATGGTTTTCAAAGTACATCCTTCTTGAGTTTTCCTTACTTAGGCCTAAATTAGATCTGTGAAATACAGAGTTAATGCTTTTTTCTTCTGGCAAAAAATCTCTCTCAAGCTCTAACAGGGTGAAGAATTGGTGTGGAAATTTTATAGGAAAGCTAGAAACAAATGGCCCTAGATTTTAGGAGTTTAAAATCCTGGGGTCATATAAAGAGAAAACTGATTATAGTTATATTAAGATTTGGTCCTAAATTCTGCCTAATTTGGGAAGCAAGAAGGAATTGCTATTCCTAATTATTGTTATTAAGTGGTCCATTCTTAGTCTCTGAGAAGGACAAACACTAATCAGGCTGTGAAATGTAATGAATGCATAGATGATATCACTGTAAAATTTTTTTCACAAACAAAATCATTAATCAAAAGTAGAATACAAATTATGAGCCTCTATTGCAAACAACCATTAGAACTATTTATGAATCTTTTTTTTTTTTTTTTTTTTTTGAGGCAGAGTCTTGCTCTGTCACCCAGGCTGGAGTGCAGTGGTGTGATCTCAGCTCATTGCAACCTCCGACTCCAGGGTTCAAGTGATTCTCCTGCCTCAGCCTCCTGAGTAGCTGGGATTACAGGTATGTGCCACCACGCCGAGCTATTTTTTTTGTATTTTTAGTGGAGACTGGGTTTCACCATGTCGGTCAGGCTGGTCTCAAACTCCTGACCTCATGATCTGCCCTCCTCGGCCTCCCAAAGTGCTGGGATTACAGGTGTGAACCACTGCCCCTGGTCTATTTATGAATCTTAAAACACAAATAGATTTGGAAGATAAACATCATATGTCTGGAGTCATTTAGAAATAGAACTGCATAAAAATATAAAGGCAGTCACAAACCTTTCTAAATTCGGTTTCATCCACAAGGTCTGTGAGACTAAAACAATGCTTTCTTTTATTTTTATTTATTTACATTTTTTAGAAACAGGATCTCACTCTATTGCCCAGGCTGGAATGCAGTGGTACAATCATAGCTTACAGCAGTCTTGAACTTTTGGACTCAAGGGATCCTCCAACCTCAGCCTTCCAATTAGTCACAGGCATGAACCACCATGCCTAATTTTTTCTTTATGTGTAGAGATGGCATCTTGCTATGTTGCTCAGGCTGGTCTGGAACTCCTGGCCTCAAGCAATTCTCCTACCTCATCCTTCCAAAGCACTGGGATTATAGCGCGACCACAGCACGTGGCATAAAAAAAAAGTTTTCTTCCAGAAAGGATTCTTAGAAGGAGGCATGTATAGAAATGTGAATAAACTAACATAGAGTCTTGACCTTTGAGGATCCATGCCATCTGTTTTAAAGAATGACCATCTCATTACCAAGTTAGTTTCTCTTTGTGCACAAAATATTAACAATATCAAGGTTTTCTTTAAAAAAAAAGTTGAAAATAATTACAATGCTGTACAAAGAAGATAATCATTTTTGTTCTCAATAATATTGGCTTTACGTTGCTGAAACAGAAATAAATAATATCTCAAAATAGCTAAATTTACTGAGTAAAAACTTCTAGTGAAATATAGCCTTCGGATTTATTTTAACAAGGATGCTTACTGGCATATTTGTATAAAAGCTCTCTTTAAAAGATAGTTATTAATTAGTAGTAACAAAATAAAAACAAATCTTAATATAAATGCAAATTATATTACATTGATGCAGAGCATCACCATGTTTTGGTCACGAAGAGACAGCGTATATGACTGTGGATCCGTAAGATTATAATGTAGCTGAAAAATTTCTATCACGTAATGACATCACAGGCATTATAATGTCATAGCACAATGCATTAGTCACATATCTGTGGTGATGCTGGTGCAAACAAGCCTGTTGGACCACCAGTAGTATAAAGGTATATTACAAACAATTATGTACAGTGCGTAGCACTTGGCAATGATAATAAATGACTATGTTACTGGTTTATGTATTTACTATATTCCTGATTTTTAAAGAACTCTAGGTTGGTCATATCAATAGTAGAATTCACTTGGGCACCCACCATTTCCAGAACGCGGTGTGAAGTAAAAGATGATCTCTGCTTTTGAACACTCAAAACCCAAAGCACCTCTTGGTCACTGTATTAGACCATTTAGCATTGCTATAAAGAAATTCCTGAGACTGGGCAATCTATAAAGAAAAGGGGTTTATGTGGCTCATGATTATGCAGGTCGTACAATCCTGTATGCCTGTAATCCTGCACGCCTGTAATCCCAGCTACTCAGGAGGCTGAGGCAGGAGAATCGCTTGAACCTGGGAAGTGAAGGTTCCAGTGAGCTGAGATTGTGCCATTGCACTCCAGTCTGGGTGACAAGAAAAAAAAATGCTGTAATATTTACTTTAGATAATTTAGTCCTTATTCTGAGCTCTTTTATGCCTTTGAGAATGACTTATTTATAAGAACTTTCCACATTACATGTGTTTTCCAATAAGACAATGAACAATTATTGAATGCTTACTTTATAAATGTCATGAAACCATATTTATCTTTGTTCAGAACAAAGCATGGTACAAGCATGGTACCAGAATCTTCTTCAAGTGAGGCCTTAGGAAAATCTGAGTCATGGTGGAGGGCAAAGGGGAGCAGATGTATCATAAGGTAAGAGAAGGAACAAGAGAGGTACCAGGTTCTTTTCAAACAACCAGCTCTTGTATGAACTAATAGAGCAAGAATTCACTAATTACCTTGGAGAGGGCACCAAGCCATTCATGAGGGATTCACTTCCATGAGATGAGGGCATCTAAACATCTCCCACTAGGTCCCATTTTTTTTTTTTTTTTTTTGAAGCAGAGTTTCATTCTTGTTGCCCAGGCTGGAGTGCAATGGTGCAATCTCAGCTCACTGCAACCTCCACCTCCTGGATTCAAGCGATTCTCCTGCCTCAGCCTCCCGAATAGCTGGAACCACAGGCACGTGCCACCACGCCTGGCTAAATTTTGTATTTTTAGTAGAGGTGGGGTTTCACCCTGTTGGCCAGGCTGGTCTCGAACTCCTGCCCTCAGGTGATTCGCCTGCCTCGGCCTCTCAATGTGCTGGGATTACAGACATGAGCTACCGCGCCTGGCTGGTCCCACTTCTAACACTGGGGATTACTTTTCAACATGAAATTTGGAGGGACCAAACGTTGAAACCATGTCAGGCACCCAACATCAAAATAAAGCTACTTTGTTCACTGCTCATTGTGGCCAATCACGTAGAACTCTTCAGAAAATGTCAGTATGCCTTATGGTCAGTATTACCATTTTGCTTCTCTTGGTGGCACTAATTTGAGAAAATATTCTTAATATGTTTTCTCAAAACCATCCCAAGCAAGCTAAATACAGACACTAAATTGGCAAGCAAAGGACTCAACTCATCCATATACTTCATAGTATCTCTGGGTGAGTTAGGTAGGGAGACAGAGAAAAGGGCAGAATGGGGTCAAAATGAATGGGAAAAATAGAGGGCTCGGAAGTGAAATGTTCAGTGATTTAAGGATGAAAAAAAATTTTATAGAAATTTGAAAAATCTCTAAGCTTTGATAAACAAAATGCAAAGATAATTTTAAAAAATATAATTCTCAATTTCTAAAGGAACAATGTGTTCATACTGTAAATAATTTAATGTGCAGATAATTTGATTAAGTCCAACAAATTCCATGAGTTTTTATTTGAGATGCATGCTGCGCTCCACCCTCCCTACACACCATCTGCTATTTGCTTGAGATATACAAAGTTATAGGTGGCGTGGATATCAGGCAGAATTTTAAAACCTCAGTTTTTAAAACTCACAGCTTAGTTTTGAAGGCTAGTAGTCTTTGCTTTCATGAAAAAAACGTTTAAGTATAAAACTGACATAATTTGTGGAGGTGGTCATATCGTGTTCTAAGAAACTAGCAAGCACTTGGTATAAGTCTAAAGCAAGCATTAAGGAAAACTACAGCTGTAGCTGACAAGGTGTTGAATAGAAGATACTTTATTTTAGTTTTCATTTGACAGAGTAAGTTCCTAATTGTTCTCATTAGGTTCTTCGCCTGAATTTTAAAAATTAGTATGTTTGTTATTCTATTTACCCCATTCTTCTCCCAAAATCTCATGTTAGGTCATTTAGTCATCTGGCATGTGTATTTTTGCCAAAGAAATATAAATTCAATCGTCAATAATAATAAATTAGATGCATTTTCTCAAATACCTATAGATGGAAGTTGTTTCTAACAGGTTGCAGACGTGAAATCTGTCATATTTTCCACCAAAAACAAAAGTCTCTATTGCTAGAAACAAATGTTCTTTCTAAGCCTACAACTGACTAATGCCTGTAGCTTAATACTGGTAATTCCCAATTTGAGAGCTAATAATGATCAAAAATTAAGTGTTGTTGAAAGTTACTAACTATATGCATTAGGGAAATTACCTACATATAAAATGCAAAGATTGTTAGAATGGCTAAGCTGTTTTGTAAACATAGAGACTTTTTTCTTCATAAATTCCATTCATGAGTCACATTTTTATGAGTAAATTATTCTATAATAGCAAACCTCAAATTCTTAAGGTTTGGGGGGAAAAGTGACATTTTGAAAATATTTTGGTGGACCATTAGAATCCTGAGTCACTTGGCTTCTCTTAATGTGCTGAGCCACCATAATCTCTTAAGATTTTCTTCTGAAAAATGCTAATTCAGCTTTATCTATTAAGAAGTTAACTTTCAGAAGTTACTAAATTATTTATGCTTTACTTTCATAAAAAATAAGAGTTTTGTTGACGATCATTTTATTCCACAAAAGTGAAAATTACATAAAAATATTCTGGAAAACAGAAAATATAAAAAACCTTCAAAAATGACTTTAAAAAAATAAATAGTATTTGACCAATACTTTGCTAAGACAAGTATATAGAAAATATTGTCTCTAAAACTATTTTTTAAAGCTGGCTTAGTTAAATATTAAGGAATTATGAAGAAACATATACTAAATTTAGGCTAGCATATTATATATATTTTGTCCCACTTGATTTAATTACATACTCAAAAATCGCAAGCACTGAAATCATATTCTATTTGAAAACATATGTAGTCCAATATAGAAATTGTATTAAAATTACTAGCTATATGATAAAAATGAAAGTACATGGAAAGTTGACTCAAAATGTTTTCTGCCACCATATAGCAGATAACTGGATAATATTTTGGATGATAATTTGTATTTATTTAAATTTAGGAAGAATCAGCATTACACGCAAATTATGAATAAAATTTAAATAACCTAACATTATTATTTACAACCATTAAAAGTAATTCATTCGTGGAACCTAATGTTAAAGACCAGCAAGTGTCATTGTGGACTTTTTCAGTGGAGAAAAATCTCTCATTTTCTATTTTCTTACAGTATCTTCCCATGAGTGCTTCCCAACAGAAAGAAAAACTAATTGGATATATCTTAATAGTGATATATTTTGAGCTCTGAAAATAGATTGGAGGTAGGTAAAATTTGCTTCATGTATACATCAAGTAGCGAGATGAATAGTTATTAGATTAGAAAATATTTTTGTTTCATTTTATTGTAATTGAGTTTGCCTCTTTTAGTTTTTAGAAGAGATTATTTCATGCTTGTGTTTCTCACAAAAAGTTGCAAAATGTAAAGAGCATTTAAGATAAACTAAAAGGGTGGCATTTTAAGTAACACTAAAGAAAATGGATGAAAGCCATTTTTAAAGCAGGGCTCTGAATGTCACCAGTAAATATATTCCATGAAGGTTTGGGTAGATCAGTGCATAGAGATTCGGCTGCTAACTTTATCCTAGTTCTGGTGTTCAGAAATGCATGTTGCATCCCTTTTCTCTGTAATTGTACCCATTATCATGATTTTGAAAATTATAGGCTTATATTTTTCAAATTCCTCTGCAGTATAGATTGTCTCCTAAGAATCAGAACTGTCTAATTGGTTCTCCAACATATTCACAGGCACCTCAAATTCAGCATAATCAAAAATGACTTATTTTTGCATTACCTTGTAAAAGCTGATAGGGCTCAACATCCACTCAATTTAGAAACACAATACCACACATAAGAAATATGAGACGTTTCCCTTTTCTCTCTGTATCTTTCCCATCCCTAGTTACTAGGCTCTGTTTATTTGAATTTCATGAATTACTTTTAAAACCATTGTCTATTCTGCCTCTTCATCCCTACCATCTTAATTCAGAGCGTTAAGAATCTTCTGCATTTATTATAACCACAAAACTGATTGATCTCTTCTAGTCTATTTTTTCACATTGCCACCATTCTTAGTTTAAACGTATGTATCTGAGGATATAATTGCTAATGGAAGACATCCCAAAATATCTTCACATGGAATGCACGACCCTTCATTATCAGACTATATCTGACACCTCATCTTCCGTCAGGATCTTGTGGAATATCAAAACATACCAAGCTCCTTAAAGTTTGCCAAATAAATCAGTTCTGCACACTACTTTATATTTCTATCAACAAACATCACATTTACACCTGTGGGTTTGCATTGTTAATGACTAACCTAGATTCTAGACTCTTGCAACCCAGGATATATGTCTCATTTATCTACTTGTCTTCACTGCTTAGCATGGTAATTAGCATTTAGTTGGCACTATTATATTCCATAATTTCTCAATTTCATAATATGTTTTTTTCACAATTTAATGTTTCTGGAATGTCTTATAATTATTGTATAATTTAGAGCAAAATGTCTTCTTTTTTCCTAGAAAATGTTTTGGTAAATTAATGACAGATCTTGCAGTCAAGGGTAACTTAGAGTCGAAGATACGCATTATGGAAGGAAGAGAAAAAATGAGAGCTAAACGTAAGAATTAAATTATTCTAATAAAAATTAAATGTGTTTATGGAACCAACCGATAAAAATATTTTTTATCCATTATTTTACATAAAATAATTTAGAAAGTTTTTGAAAATAAAATATTTGGGAGAAAAAAAGTATTAAACTTTTCCTCTTAAGTGGATGAAATTGAAAGGGTAATTATTTCCCTAAGTTAGTATCCAAATACTCATATTACAATGTGGGACAGGAAGCCTATTCTGATTCCTAAGCTATATCATCCAAAATGTAAAATAATTCCTTCTCTTTTATGGTGGGTTGTTCTGATCTAGAGTAGCTGTGAATTCTCTATTACATCATGGATTAGATCAGTTTGCAAAATGGCTCACTTGCTTAAAATGTAAACTAATTACCCAGCAGCATTTATGAGACTGAGATGCCACATACAGAATAGAGCAATAATACATGGGCTTATCAGTAACTTTTCAAAATGTGCATTACCAAAAATGCACTGAATTATACTGTTTACCTTTTATTACTTTATTTCATCCTCTTTGTATTGAATTTCACTGTATTAACAAACTCTATTATTCAGAAAAGAATACAGAAGTACACATTAGAAAATGGACATTTAGAGTCATGTACATTTAAGGCTCAGTTATTGGGTTTTTCACATTCAGTACAAAAACTGTTTCTTAGAATAAATTTCCTGCAGAAAACAATTTCAGGAATTTCAAAGCTAGCTATATACTAGAACATACACAAGAGCGGAAGTGATTTCTAAGAGGAATCAACGCACACTTGACATGAGGGGCCAAGGTCCTGAAGAGAAGAGAAGCAAGCAGAACCCTAAATATGTTGAGAATACTAACAATGAAAGTCAAAGACATGATCTCCTTAAATAATTAATTATTTAGCCAGGCATGGTGGCTCATGCCTGTAATCCCAGCACTGAGGTAGGCAGATGTGGGAGGATAACTTGAGACCAGTATTTGAGACTTGCTTGGGCAACATTGTAAGACCCCACTTGCCACAAAAAGAAAAAATAAAATAATAATAATTATTTCAAGTGTTAAAAGAAAATATTTTGCAAGAACAAGAGCAGAAATAAAGAAAATAAAATAAAGATTCTTTTTTTCTTTAGAAAGAAAAACATAAATGGAAAATAATGCCAGAAAGAAGGACAAAGAAGGGAAAATGAAAAGCCTCAGAAGGGCTAAATCTGTGAGCAAATCTAGATTAACAGTGATTTAAAAAAATAACATATGTGGTTCAAAATATAAGTACCATTAAAATAAATGTCCATAATAGTTCATGATGAGGTAGGCAGACAGAGTTAAAGTAGTGTAGATTCCAGTATAAAGTCTGGAAATTAGTACGTTTTATTTAAAGTCAACTCAAATAACTTAAAAATTCATGTTGTGATCTCTTGGGGAACCACTAAGAAAATTTTAAAAAGGAATTAATACTAACAAACTAATAAAGAGGAAATACAAAAGATACAATTTATCCAAAATAAGCTACAAGAAGAAAAAAATGAATGAAAACCATACAAGAAAAATACAAGTACAAACTAAAAAGGTAGGCATGGACCTCGATTATTATTAATTAAACTAAATATGAATGCACTAAATACTTCAATTAAAAGACAAATATGTCTGAAATAAAAACAATTTAAAAATAACTTTTACAATTTAAAAAATGCATTAAATATAAGGACACAAAAAGATGAAAAAATAAAGCAGAAAAATGGCTTAGCATGCAAATACTAAACACTAGAAAATTCTGTGAGTATTCTGATATCAAAGTAAATATTAAGACAAAAATAATTGCTAAAAATAAAGAAGAACATTTCATCGACAGGCTTAATTCAAGAGAAAGAACACTTCTAAATTTGTAGACACCTAATTAAACAACATCAAGTATATAATGTAATAACTAACAGAACTGAAAGGAAAATGAACAAACGTAAAGTCATAGTTGAAGAGTTTAGCAGTTGTACATCAATATCTAACAGAACAAAAAAACCCAAAAGGTCAAGAAGGCTATAGAAGAGATGAAAAAATGATTAATAAACTGACCAAATTGACATTCATTCAAAACCGCAACCACAAGTTGCAGAATATACATTCTTATCAAATACACACAGAAGATTTACCAAAATAGGCCACAGAGTACGCAATAAAGTAAGTCTCAGCAAATGTCAAAATGTTTGAAATATACAATGTTTCCTCACCAAAGTGGAATTAAGTTACAAATAAAATTTTTAAAAGGAGGGGGAATATCCAAATATGTTCAATTTAAGCAATATATTTCCAAATCACTTATGGGTCAAAAAGAAATCAAAAAGAAAATTAGAATGTACTTTGAATTAAATAATGATAAAAAGAGGGTATAGCTCCAAACCTCTGATATGTACTAAATCTGTGTTCCAGGGAAATTCATAGTCATAAATGCATAAATTTTAAAATAAGAAAGACTGCAAGTCAATGATCTAAGCATCCATCTTAAGAAATTAGAAGAAAGAGAATAATAAAAATAAGATGGACAATCAATATAATATAAAAATTTAAAACTCAAAATCTAAAAATATCTAATGCTATTTTTAAAACAATTAATATTGGATTAGTTCCTTTAGATTTTTCTTTTTTAAAAAATAGCCCAATATCAATTAACTTTCTGGAGTTTGGGAAGAAAAAATAATAATACATGTAAAAGCCTTCAACAGTCCCTGGCACATACCGTGTACTCAAAAGATTTTAGTTTGTCTCCCATTCACTTTTCCCTAGCAGATAAACATTGAAACCTTCAACGTTAGCTGTCCATCAATACAAAACGCTCTAGTAGAAAGAAACCTTCTTTTTCTCTGAAATTAAAATACATCTCCCGCTTCTGGGTCCAATGTTCTGATATTACTTTTTAATTTGTACTGGAAGTATCAGGGAGGCTGAGAAGGAATGGATAGGAATTATGTGTATTTATTGCAGGAAATATAAATTGTTAAACATAATAAAGAGAAAAAGGACAGGAAAGTAAGCAATTTGCCAGGTCCTCAATTCATCTTTTCAAAATTCCTTTTCTCTGAAAGGAAAGTACAAGTTGTTTTCCTTTTTGTGACACTGTCTTATCTACTGCAGGAGCCATAAAGATGAAGATAAGAAAGAAATACTCTGTGAGTATCATGATACAAAATCAGAAAAAAACATGAAATACCAGATTTTTTTACAGCATACACAAAATATTCATGTGCTAAATGTAAATCTGTTATCCTGACATACATTAAGTGTCTGCTTTTTAAACATGGCCTGAGACTACAGGCACTGGGTTCATTTTGGAGACCTGAGAATATTATTCAGCAGTAGCTTAACAAATTTCAGTGAAAAATTAAGCAGATGAAAGTGTTTTCTTGGGCCGGTTCCTCCATATGTGAGTTGGCTGCAGCTGCCATTGTACTTACTTTGCATGTTTAATTTGCAAATTAGCAATTGAGAAAGATAAAAAACATGAGCTTTGTTCTGTTCAGTTAAACAAACATTTGTTGCCCACCATGTGCCAAGCATTGGGCTGGATGCTAGAAGAACCCAGATGAATGAGAGCAAGTCCCTGCCTCAAAAGACCTAGTGTACTTGGCAGGGAGGCTGCCAAGTCTTCCATCCAGGATGATACAAATGTGTGGTTCACAAAAATCCTCATAACGAGAACATTATCATTATTCCTAGGATGCATAAGAATCACTCAACCATGGAAAGATAAGATTGGCAGAAAGTGCAAAATAACCAAATACTCAACATGCTGTGGGGAGAGAAATAACATCACCACTGATATTACCAAGGTGTACGTTGCAAAGTAAGAAAAAATGTTATCTGAGGCTGGAGAAGGAGATGGGGGTCAAGTTATGAGGACTTCTTCATGTGAACAAGTTTGAGTTTTATTTATTCAGAGTGGCATAGTCAGATTTATATTTTAGAGAGATCACGCTGTTTATAGTCTGAATGATGGATTTAAGCTGGGACAAGGCTTGAGGCAAAGAAATAAGGTGTCACCTTTAATAGCCCAAACCAGAGATGACCAGGGTTCTCATTAGGACCTTAGAATGAGTGGCAAGAGTAAATAAAAGAAAATGAATTCATCATCTGCTAAACTGAAAGTGGACATTTTGAGCACTTCCAGACAAAAAGGCTAAAATTTCCATGTAATTCATATGAACAACAGCTTTCCCCAAAAACCATACATGCTGATTCAGAAAGTATGCATTCTAGACTGCTAAAAGGGAGAGAATTAGTATGTGATGGGGGAAACATTATGAAAAACAAGAAACATGATCTAAACAGGGGCATTGTAGAATCACTTTCTGCAGCTCCTCTTGACTAGGAGTTTTGTTAATTCTGTAGTAAAAAAGTATTAAAAGTTATGATGTTAACTTCATTTTGCACATCTTGTGTTGCCAATACATTAACCTGTATATAAATGTACAAAGTTATGAATTCAATTATTCTGCACCAACCTTTTGTTTGTTCTCTTAAAAGAACAGATTTAAAATCTAATTTCTTAAATTTAAAGATCAAAATCTGCAGCAAAAAATGGCATTTGGAATTCTTATAGGTAAGTTTCTGAAGTGTGTAACCCATCATAATTAGAATCAAGCTCCTCATACCCAAAATGAGTAGATCCAAATATGTCTACCCTTTAGAGAATGGATCCTTTATATACTCATTTTTGTCCAAGGACTTTGATTTTATATTTCTAAACCTATGCCAAATCTGATTTGGTCTTAAAAAAACAAAGAGTTTCTTAGATCAACTAGATGATAATTAAGGCTATCTTCTGAAAACCTTAAATATTAGACATCAGGAGAGTTCAGGCTTCACAAACTGATGTGTGTTTATATCTATGTATTATCAATATACTAACTGAAATAAAAATCGGGAAGTGAACCTTGTTGCTTTGTGTGATGACTAGCAAGTACCATAATTTGGAAAATTGTAACCCATTAAGAAGATAGTCTAAATCTCTTGTCATGCACACACTGCAATACTCAAATATATTTTTAAAGAAAGAAACCTAGGCCGGCACGGTGGCTTATGCCTGTAATCCCAGCACTTTGGGAGGCCGAGGTGGGTAGATCACAAGGTCAGGAGATCAAGACTGCCCTGGCCAACATGGTGAAACAGCGTCTCTACTAAAAATACAAAAATTAGCTGGGCATGGTGGTGCGTGCCTATAATCCCAGCTACTTGGGAGGCTGAGGCAGGAGAATCGCTTGAACCAAGGAGGCAGAAGTTGCAGTGAGCCGAGATTGCGTCACTGCACTCCAGCTTGGTGACAGAGCAAGCCTCTATCTCCAAAAAAAAAAGGAAAGTAGCCCTAGGACATAGTATTTTTCATGGCTGTCATAAGACTGAATTAAATATTACATCATTATGAGGGAGTATGAAATACAGGAATACTGCTATACATACAGTAGTATGTACTATGCTTTAAATAGCTCTAAATATCTTTCAAACATATTCCAAGATATTGTGGGTTCCATTCTAGCCCATCACAATAATATGAATATTGTAATAAAGCGAGTCACACACATATTTTTTGAGTTCTCAGTGAATATGTTATGTTTACACTATACTGTATTCTATAAAATATGCAATAGCTTTATGTCTAAAAAACAATGTATATACTTTAATTTAAAAATCCTTCTTAAAAACTGCTAGCGATCATCTGAGTCTTCAGCAAGTCTTAATCTTCTTGCTGGTGGAGGGGCTTGCTTAGATGTTCATGGCTGCTAACAGATCAGGGTGGTGGTTGCTGAACGTTAGGGTGGCTGTGTCAATTTCTTAAAATAAGACAACAGTGAAGTTTGCCACATTGATTAATATTCCTTTCACAAAAGATTTTTCTGTAGCACATGATACTGTTTGATAGCATTTTACCCGTCAAACTTCTTTCAAAATTGGAGTCAATCCTCTCAAACCCTGCTGCTGCTTTATCAACTAAATTTATGTAATATTCTAAATTTTTACAATATCTTTGCCAAGAGTAGATTCTATCTCACGAAAACTTTTTTCATTCATAAGAAGCAACTCTTCATCCACTCAAATTTTATCGTGAGATTGTAGCAACTCAGTCACATCTTCAGGGTCCATTTCTGATTCTAGTTCTCTTGTTCTTTCCTCTACATCTGCAGTTACTTCTGCACTGAAGTGTTGAACCCCTCAAAGTCATCCACGAGGGTTGGAATCAACTTATTCCAAAGTCCTGTTAATGTCGATGTTTTGACCTCCTCCCGTGAATAATGAAAATGTTCTTAATGGCACCTAGATTGGTGAATCCTTTCCTGAAAGTTTTTAATTGATGTTGCCCAGATATATGAGAGAAATCTCTACGGCAACTACAGCCTTACAAAATGTATTTCTTAAATAATAAGGTTTGAAAGTTGAAATTACTCCTTGATCCACAGGTTTCAAAGCAGATGTTGTATTAGCAGGCATGAAAAGAACATTAATTGCCTTGTACTTCTCCATCAGAGCACTCGGGTGACAAAGTACATTGTCAGTGAGCAGTAATATTTTAAAATACATCATTTTTTCTGAGCAGTAGGTGTCAACAGTGGGCTTAAAATATCCAGTAAACCATGCCATAAACATATGTGCTGTCACCCAGGCTTTGTTATTCTATTTATAGAGCACAGACAGAGTAGATTCAGCATAATTCTTCAGAGTCCCAAGATTTTTGGAGTGATAAATAAACATTAAAGCTGCATTAGTCCCTAACAAGAGAGTCAGCCTGTCCTTTGAAACTTTGAAGCCAGGCATTGACTTCTCCTCTATAGCTATGAAAGTCCTACAGTACATATTCCAATATAAGGCAATATAAGGATGTTTTGTCTGTTGAAAATCTGTTATTTAGTGTAGCCACCTTCATCAATGTTCTTAGCTAGATCTTCTGGATAACCCGCTGCAGATTCTACATTAGTACTTGTTGCTTCACCTTACAATTTTTATGGAAATGGCTTCTTTTCTTAAACCTCATGAACCAAGATCTGCTAGTTTCCATCTTCTCTTCTTCAACTTCCCCCAACCTCAATCAGCCTTCATACAATTGAAGAAAGTTAGAGCCTTTCTTTGGGAGTTGGATAGGAAAATGGCTGGAGCAGTGAGAACACATACAACTTTTATTAAGTATGCTGTCTTATATGAGTATAGTTTATGGCACCTTAAAATAATATAGTATTAGATTGGTGCAAAAGTAATTGCAGTTTTTGCCAAAAAGAAGTAATGGCAAAAACTGCAATAACTTTTGCATTAACCTAATAACTTCGATAATCACTGATCGCAGATCACCATAACAAATATAATAATAACGAAAAAGTTTGAAATATTGTGAGAAATACCAAATGTAATACCAAGAAATGAAGTGAGCACATGTCAACAGTGAGCTGTTGGAAAAATGGTGTTAACAGACTTGCTGGACACAGTTGCCACAAACCTTCAATTTATAAAAAATGCACTATCTGCAAAGGCTATTAAGTTAAGCATAATAAAATAAGATGAAGTCTGCATGTGTAAATAAGTGTCATATTTAACTTTAAAGCATACAGAAGATAGCTTTAAAATGTATAGTAATGTGTTCTTTGGTATCATTTATATAACTTACATTTTGATATATTTCATTTCTCTGCTCAAATATCGAACGTAGGTTATAACATTATATCTTGACCCCCATAACCACACATTTCTGTAGGACACCATTTATGATGAATGCATATGTAAAAAGTGATGGATGTCATCAAATCACCCTTACTTTTTTATATTTACCTAAAATGTCATGATAATCAGGGTGTGAGTTCCTCTTTAGACATCCTTCTGAGAACTATTTTATGACCACTTCCCCACAACTGATAGGCCAGCATGAGTTGTCAGAGAATGGAAAAGCTGCCCCCACATCATCTATGCCTTCTGTGTCCTTTGTGGTCTAACTACGTCCTCCAGGTCCTGGCATTTCACACTTGGCCTATGTGCAATGTTCCCAAAGCTTTAACCATTTCATTTTGCACATAAAGATCAGATTCCACAACTGCATTCTGTTAAAAATATCCTCTCATCTTTATTCGAAGTGAACCTATTTCTTTTTTTTTTTTTTGAGTTGGAGTCTCACTTTGTTGCCCAGGCTGGAGGGCAGTGTAGCAATCTTGGCTCACTGCAACCTCTGCCTCCCAGGTTCAACCAATTCTCCTGCCTCAGTCCCCCGAGTATCTGGGATTACAGGAGCATGCCACCACACCCTGCTAATTTTGTATTTTTATTAGAGATGGGGTTTCATCATGCTGGCCAGGCTAGTCTGGAACTCTTGACCTCAGGTGATCCACCCGCCTTGGCCTCTTAAAGAGTTGGGATTACAGGTGTGAGCCACCGCACCTGGCCCAAAGTGAGCCTATTTCTAAACCAAAGCATGGACCTTGAGACTAATGAGGGTAATGATGTCTAGGGGCCCAGACTTTAATGTGTACCGGAGCACTCTTAGATTGAAAAGTAGAGGATTTCCTGAGAAATTCTAGAGACAAAGTTAACATGGTAACATGAAGGAGGTTATAAAAGAAAGTGTGTGTATATTAAGAGTTAAGAGTTGGGTTTTTCTATTTTAGCTTCTTTTTTTTTGACAGGGGTCTGGCTCTGTCGCCAAGGCTAGAGTGTGGTGGACCAATCTTGGCTCACTGAAACCTCCACCTCCTGGATTCAAGAGATTCTCCAGCCTCAGCCTCCTGAGTAGCTAGGATTATAGGCATGTGCTACCACGCCCAGCTAATTTCCTGCATTTTTAGTAGAGATATAGTTTTTCCATGTTGGCCGGGGTGGTCTCAACTCCTGACCTCAAGTGATCTGCCCACCTCGGCCTCCCAAAGTGCTGGGATTACAGGCATGAGTCACCACGCTGAGGCTATTTTACTATAGCCTCTTAACTAAAGCTTTTAAAATAGTTCCAGATGAAATCCAAAGCAAAATATCATTATATATATAATCTTCAGGGAAATTCGTTTACTTGCAGATAAAGTATATGTATTGCCTCCTCAGTAATAAACATCGTAGATTAAATTGTAATACGTTGCAAATGTGAGACTTGAGATGATATGATCAGCAGAAGGGGGAAAAGATTTGCATAATCTTGTATACAATTTATATTCCAAATGTCTGAATACATTAACAAAAATTCAAATACAGCAAAATAAGATGCTTTAAAGAGTCAGAAAAATGAATATGAGGATATGATAGCATTTAGTATCATAGAGAATGTAGAAGACATGAAATATCATAAAATATAAAATACAGACAGAAAACTGATTGCATAAAATCATTACATTTAGGACATATGAAATGAAAATCATGGAAATTACAGTCAATCAGTAAAATTATTTTCTTAAATTTCTCCTTAATACCTAGAATGGCAACTTATTTTCCCAAGGATACTGTAGAAAAAATATTCTTTTGTTTATTTCTTGTCACTAATCATGATAATTTAACTGTGTAAGCTAACCATATATTACTGTAATATTGAACATGTTTATATTCAGCAAATTTCTTAGACTCCACAGGGTTAAATGATGCTATCTATAATAAGAACACTTGTATTAACTTGGGGTTTCTGGAGAGAGAGAGGAGCTTTTTCCAGCCAACTTGCCAAAAAGCTGAATCTATTTTGTGCAAACTATATGACAGATCATTCTGGAAAATTGAGAGCTAATGTAGTATTACATGTGGTTCTACCATGGACAGTTAATAGAGAATGACCCAGAGTCACATGATGCACCTGTTTTTTTGTTGTTGTTGTTGTTTGATTTTTGGTTTGTTTATTTGTTTTACAATTCAAGGAAAATGAAATTGTATTTTATCATGGAGGGGAAAAAAAGGAAAATTTTTAAACATTGGAGAAAATATAATTGAGGGAGCAAGTTAAAGTAAATGTTATCCTTACAAATAATGGCTGACAGAATTTACTCTATTTTTGAGAGCATTGTTAAAACAAAACAAACAAACAAAACAGGAGTCAATTGATGTTAGCTCCTTCTTCCCTGGCATTTTTTATCCTGGGTTCCAGTCTTGTCTAATGGTACCAGGAAGTACCTAATTGCTGAAAACTATGGAGCCTTCCTGTTCTTCTCTTTTTTCAACATTTCCACATACTAATTCAGTCTGTTCTACCTAGTAATTTTGTATAATTGTGGATCATTTCTTGCTTAGGATCATTTCTTCTATCATCATTTCTTGCATAGAGTGTTGCCTTCTAACCAGTCCAAGATGATGGTTTGAAAGTGAAATATTTTCAAATCCCTGTCCTTTGTGGAGCTCTTAATGTCCTTTTGGCCTTCCTGTGACCCTGATGATATAATCTAAGCCTGTTGGTGGACAGCACACTAAACAGTTCACTGATTTAGGAAGTGTATCTGCAAGCCCGAGCCTTTTTCCATGCTGTCCTTTCTACTTGGAACTCTCCCATGTTTGCCTAATTATTGTCTCCTGGTCTTTCAAACCAGTCACACTTGGCCCCTTCATCTTCCTCAAGCAAAATATGGTGATCCTTCCTCTATGCTCTAAAAGAGTCGGCTCCAAGAAGGAAGAATTATGCCAAAGAAAAAGCCTACAAGAAGACATATTTCCAGAGTTTGAAGGTTGGTTTCAAGTCCTTGACTGCTAAGAATATCCACTTTTGACACATAATAAAGCAAACCAGGCTTTATTTCTATCTTCTTCTATTTGCTTATATATCTCTTACATGAAATTAAAGGACAAAGACCTCTTCCTGCCTTTTACACTGTGTTCTGGAGCATCTCCAAGTTGGTTATGCCATCTTCCTTTCCTAAAAGGGATTTGGGGGCATAATCTGAATAGTGAGACAAGGCAACAGCTTACTTCATGAAGCTGTGTTAAGGCTCCATCTGCAGAGAGTAAGCCGACTCTGGCCAATGGTTCGAAAGGAAAGCATCATGCTTGACAACGTGCGAACAACTAAAGACAGAATGTTCTCTAGTTTTTGAAAGAATCATTTAATCAATTCCATTAGTATTCCCATGCGCTGAAACACAGTGTCTACATTTCCCATATGGGACACAGAGTTAAAACCCACAGGGATGAATTCATTTCCAGAGATCTGCAACTTTATCGTTTTGTCTGTTACAATACCTGAAACAATCCCAGAGATTTTCAACATCATTAATATTTGATGTTCCATGTTCGATATACTTCAGTTATTCTTAACCAGAAAAGGAGTTTAATTTTACCATGAAACATGTATCTACATAAGCTAAAAATAATACTTAGTGATGTTTCATATGTATTATGAGAAAGCTGTTCAAAATGATGAGAAAGCTGTTCAAAATGATCAGAAATAAATTATAAAGATACTAACACAGTCAGGTTAATAAAAGTCATGTATGTATAGACAAAGCATAGGCATATTATTAACTTAGATTGCAAATAAAAATATCAAAGCAAAATGGACTGCAGATAATGACGTTTTATGGAAGAAAATAGGAATGTAATTTTAAAAGGAATCTAACAAGTAAACAGTTGTAGCTGAATTGATAAACTCTGAAACAATGTGTTTTTACCTTCATAAAGTTCCCTATTTGAGGTCCCAGTTATCACCCTCCCTTCACTACATGGGAAATTGTATTCTTTGGTATTTATATTCTAATTCTTCTTTATATTCCAGCAAATTATTTGCCCCCTCATATTTTAAACTAACATCCTCCTTAATGGTCTCCCAAATTCTGCTTTCTTTACTTTCCAACTCAGCATGCACACAATTTTGACATATTTTTCTAGAAATCCTATTTCCATTTTTAGTGTATGAATCAACTAAAATACAAGTTACTTTCTAAGGACCTATGTTAATGTCCAACAATTTGATCATGGTGTGCCTTCTGCATCAAGCATCAGCCTTTAGGTACTCCATCATCTACTGTTCCCTTAGCAATGGTGCCCCAACACATACCAATGCACCAGGTAGGTCCAATCTTCATAAAGGGAGAGAGCATTTTCTCCTCAGAGTTTTACTTATGTCAATTACTCCAACTAGAAAAATCTATGCTCCAATCTATCAATTCACTTGTTCCTAATTCACCTATTAAAAGTATTACCAAATCACTATTTTTCAACATATCTTAATAAGTAAATATTTCAATGACTTCTTAGTCCTAATCCCTTCCCACTCACTGCTAATTCCCACTAAAACACTGAGTGAACTGTGGTTGAAAATAATGACTATTGGCTTAGATGCATGAGTATGCGCCTGGCTGGCTGAATCAACAGTCTCCTTGATATGCTCAAGTTAGTTGGCTTACGTGACAATAACAACAACAACAATAACAAGATCCTTGGTTTAAGGGAGAGGGATTAAGGTATTGAAAGGTAGATGTTAAACACATGAAAAGTAGAATCCTTTTGATCCCAAAAGTAACTTCTAAGCAAAAAAAGATAAAAGAACATCTAAGGATAAAAAATATCCCAAACTTCTAACTCTCTCTATACAAACGGGTTCATGTTAAATTTGTATTTCTATTTACATAATTTAAACACATTGTGTTCAATTGCAAAGCTCTAACCTAAGTAGGAATAATAATCCCAAAATGCTCAATGTTAAACTTTAGGACTACATTGTTTGTAGGTACTTTCTTTCAAAGTTCATGGTTATTTACTTCTAAGCACAATAACACTCAAACTAAAGGAGGAATGATAGGCAAGGCCAGTATCTAGAAGCACATTCACATTTGTTTTACCTACAAATAGAATGCGTAATCCAGGGACACAGACAAAGCTAGTGTAGAGCTGTAAATTATTTATCTAATTAAAATAGAGATAATTCTTCTGCCTTCATCTTCTCAGCTATTTATTCCAGATGTCAGTGCCCAACCATTCTATTCCAACAACAAAGTGAAATATTCATTGATTTGATATTCCTGTTGCTCTAAAGCAAATACATCTCAATTTCTGTGTCCCTTCCTTCCTTCCTCTCTCCCTCTGTCTACTCCCCCCACAACACACATGCACACAATTACACATTTTGTAGGCACTTTTCAACTATGTCTCAAGAATTAAAGAAAAAAATCTTCAAAAAAAATTTTTGTGCAATTTGAACATTATAATATCATAAGGGAAAAATAAAACATTTAACCTTTCTTAATTCAAACACTTTCACACTTGTATCATAACAACATAAAGAGCCAAGGAAATATAATTGGTTGTTGTTACAGAAGAAAAAGGAGAATAATAATAATGTAGAAACAATGTGGCATTTCTGGTTGACAATGTGATAACTGTACTAAAAGATGTCTTAAATGAAAAAAAATAAACAGATATGGTATCCTTAGCTATACCTAAAATAACTTCTATTTTCTTCTCTGTAATTACATGAATGCTACAGAATTAACATTTTAAGGTTTCAAATGCAGTCAGAAAGACTAAACATAAAATTTACCTTATAGCTTTCAAGAAGCAAAAGAGATTTTTCAATTCTAAAATGAATCTCTGTAATCATGCAATCAATAATAATATTTTCAAGAATTAAGGTTCAGGGTAGCTGAAATGTTTATTTATGTTATAACACATTAAATAGGAAATAAGAAAAACTAACTCATTTTCCTTAATGTAAAACTTCAATCTAGTGGTAAGGAAAGTATAAGTTTGCTTCTATTTCAAAATTGCATAAAAAAGTTTTCTCCAGTTACGTTAGTAGTACTTACTTCTCTACAAGCCCAACAGACAATTGCCTGGGAATAGCATTCACACACAACCTGTGTTGTAGGTAATTATGTAGTGTTCCTGGATGAGTCAAATATTCATGTAATCCTCCTACCCAGGTCAAATGAATGAATTTCTATTTCCATCCATTAGCATTTTACGTGATGGCTTCTGTGTGTCAGTGACTACAATGATCTCAGGAGATTTGGAAAGAGTAAGTCATAATCATTGACATCACAAGACCTGCAGACTATGAGGAGAGAAAACTGAAGACAGAAAGGCAAACCAAAAAAGGCAAGCTTTGTATTGAGCCTTGAAAAATTAGTTGCTGTTCAGTAGGTAAGAAAGAAGAGGAGGAGGGAAGGTTTCAAGGCTGATCATATCACTATAGGAGCTAAGGTCTGATGTGTTAGGAATTTCAAGTTATTTAGGTGATTAAGATCTAGCATGTTCTGGAAGGTGTTAGATGTGGTTGTGGAGGGAGTAGGGTTATGTTGCAAGGTAGCAAGGAGCCACTGAAGGGTCCTAAGCATAGGAGGCATATGCTCACGCTTGCATTTTGGGAAGAATGCTCTGGAAGCTCTCTGAAGGATGGGTTTCTGATGGAGTGATGGAAAGAATGGTGAAAACATAGAGATTAGTAACACAGTTCAGTAAAGGAATGACAAGATTTGAGTTACGGCTGTAGCAATGGCGAGGCAGAATATATGGCAATCTTGAAAGGTTTTAAAAGTTAGACTCCATGAAACAGTCTGGCTGGTTTCATGTTGTGTGTGAGGGAAGAAAAGAACTCCAAATTACTGACAGTACTTGGTTTATGAGACTAAGATATGGTGGAACCATTCATTGAGTTTGACAGGATAGGACACGGAGCCAGTAGAAGGAAAAGCACAGACAGACATAAATTTGAGCTGTCACTGGGATGTAAAAGCAGACATAGCTAATGGGCAGAAGGATGTGTAATCTAGAAAAAAATTCTCAGAACTAGGTATATGAACTTACAAAACACCTGTACACGGTGGAATAAACACACTAAATAACATATGCAGTCATTAATAGTCATGCACTTTGAATTAGTATTGAAAAATACTCTAGGTGATAAGCAATAAAAGGACAAGTAAAATCAATTGCCCCTTTGACAAAATACTGACATCTCAAAGTAAATTGAGATTGTAAGCAGATAAGGTAACTCTGGGGATGAAGAGAATATTAGTTATCTTATGAAGAAAGAGTAGCAAGGTAATGAAGGCACATATGGGGCAATGGGTGGGTTTAGGAAGGCAAACTAGAGGCTACCTCTGGGAATGTGTAGCAGCCAGTTTCCACGATGACTCCCAGGGATGCTTGGGGTATTCATGCCCTTAGATAGTCTCCTCCAGCATTCCATTAGGTGTTATCTTTGTGACCAATTGGATGTGATAGAGGTGACAGTGTGCCCCTCCTGAGGCCAGCTTATACAGGGGAGTGCTGCTTCAGTCACCCTACGAGAAGTCAGAGTGAAGCTATGAGGATGCACAGGCATTCCTGTCTAAACACACACATGGAGGGAAACTGAGGACTCCCCCTGACAGCCAGCAACAGCCATGAGCAGGTGAATGAATCACCTTGGAAGTGGATGCTCCAACCCTGCCAGAACAGCCTATGACTACAGCCACCATTCACATTTTATTTCAGTCTCATTAAGGACCCCAATTCAGAACTGTCTAGCCAAGCCACTCCCAAATTCCTGGCCCACAGTAATCGTGGGATATAAAAATGTTCGTTGTTGCTTTATGTCACTAAAATGTATTACGCATGGATAAGTAACTAACAAGCACAATCATGATCAGTTACTCAAATGGGGAATATAGATAGCTCCACTAGTGCTTTTAGCAAAGACTAGGTTCAAAATGAATGTTCTCAACATGAAGTGTATTTCTTAGCAAGGAATGTAACAACCCATCATTTACACAATCAGAGATTGAGTAAATTTGTTTATAAGACTTAATTTTAAAGTTCAAGGAAAAAGACATGTAATGAGAAGATTATCTGAGAGAATCATGCTCATTAGAAAGCATTACCACAAGACCAAAGAGAGGGAGCAGCCCTGTATCCAAGAAGGAAGAAGGGTAACACTTGGTTGACTGAACAAAGAACCATTCATAGAACCCGAATAAGTATAAAAATGTACAGATAATACATGTTTGAACAGATTAGTCAAGAAATGGAGTTAAAAATAGGTTAAAAGCCTAATATCATGATAAAATAAAACTGCAGTGACATAATTATAAATACGTTATGTAATCTAACATTTACAACCAAAGCAGAAGAATGGAGAAGTAAGTGCCATCACACAATGGAAGAAGTTCAGTTCCTGGAGTAGGAAAGGCCTCTGCCAATTGCGGCCCTTCACTTCCCCAGGGAGTGATCCAGAGTAACCCATTGAACCTCTCCAAATCTCTGTTTCCTAAATTAACCAGAGTCATCTGTAAGAGTTACTGTAAGAATTAACATTTGTATTACTTATTTTAAAACATCCAACACAGGGCTGGGACAAAAAAAATGCTTAGTAAGCAATATATTCTCTTGTTTATTCCATTTCTTTTTTAAAAATTGGAAAAAATACAAAGTGCCGTAAGAAAATCAAGGTATTTTGCTTTCTCATCAGTAGCATTTTTAAGAAAATGGATAACAACTTTTAAGACGTCAATAAGGAATAGCAAGTGATATGATGAAAGTCTTAAGTTTAGCCAGATTCAATTAAATCTGTTGGCTTCACCAATTCCAAGCATACGACTATGTATGTAAAATAGCTTTCTAACTGTAATGCACTGCCTAAATGTGGAGTGTTATTTAGGAGACACTGGCAGAGAGTATCAATTGATCCACCAGTGAGTAAATAGCAAATTAAATCTAAAAATGACCGTTTTTTATAGATGCTAAAAGGAACATTGAGAAAATTTATTTAGATTTACAGAAACAAAGAATGTTTTTCCAAGATTGTTCCTGGGGTTGTAACAGTAGGAAAGTCCTAGTACATAAAAATAAATACAAGATGCTGAGTACATCCCGCTGTCCTCTACTGAGGCACAGCAGGGGATACAAAATCACACACTGAACATGCAGTTTACCTCCAGTGCCCAGGAGGCGGTCAGCTTTCTATTTTGTTTTTAAAAGGGATTGCAACATCAAGTTTTATTTCCAAATTCATGCTAATTTATGCAAGGCAGACAGTCTCTTCCATTTTGTGGCAAATGAAGTCACAAAAATTGCTAGAATCCACTCTCCTTGAGACCTGAGCTATGTTTGCAGTGTCTAGCATGCAGCACACAGTTATACTATTATAAAAAACAATATTGTGCAAAGTTAAATCTTTAGTTCATGCAATCAGCCATTCAAAAACTATTAAGTGTCCATTGAGTGCCAGCACATCAGGGTACAGATGCTCCCGAAGGCATTTCTGAGCCCGCAAATCTCACTGTTAGTGTCTGAACACAGTGTCCGGTTATTTGCTGTGTGTAGCTGTATGGGTTTTTCATAAGTGGTTATCTGCCTCATGATGATGGTTTTGTGACTTTGATAAAGGAAAACCAAACTAAACAGGGGTTTAAGGAATACACGGGGGCAAGAGAAAATAGTGATTTCAATTATACGTAGATAATTCTTCAAGACAACTTAGCATTAAAAATCAAATATCAAGACAAGAGGTTAAACTGTAAAAGGCATAAAATTTTCTTTATCTTTTTTCTCTCTTTTGAACATAGCTTGCTAAATAATTTTTGTTATGAATTTCAAGGGTCTTTTCCTTTTCCTTAAAAAAGACTTCCAAACCTATGCTGGCAATCAACCCATGCAACTCCAACAAGCAACTCAGTTTATTTAACGATAGATTATGAGTTTAAACTCATATCATGTATTTGAATTGAAAATGTAGAGGAAGATACAAATCTATGAATGATGGTTATCCCAGAAATGAACACTGGGGTTTGTGAAGGGCTAAATTGGGACTGTTAATTTGTTTTTATACCATCCCATAGCTTTTGAAGTTTTACCATGATTATGTATCACTTTATAATAAAAATTTAATCTCTAAAATATGAGGAATTATATATTAATGAGGAGATATAGCAATTTTCTCCTTCATAAGAGATTATCCTTTTTAGAATATTACCAGAAAGAATACAAGAATGTTATGTTTTAATCTAAATCTGGCTGGGTGCAGTGGCTCACGCATGTAATCCTAGCACTTTGGGAAGCTGAGGCAGGCAGATCACCTGAGGTCAGGATTTAGAGACCAGCCTGGCCAACATGGTGAAATCCAGTCTCTACTAAAAACACAAAAATTAGCCGGGTGTGGTGGTGCATGCCTGTAATCCCAGCTACTCTGGAGGCTGAGGCAAGAGAATCGCTACTGGGAGGTGGAGGTTGCAGTGAGCCGAGATCACGTCACTACACTCCAGCCTGGGTAGCAGAGTGAGACTCCATCTCAACAAAAATAATAATAAAATAATAAAATAAAATAAATCTAAATAAATACATCTAAAACACTTTCTCCTCCAATCAAATTGATCCATGTGTATATTTTTAAATTTTTGACAGTCCCCAAGTGATTCCCAAGAATAGGTAGGTGTTTATGGAATTAAATATTTGTGAAACTCAAAATGAAGAAGCAGGTACAGATGTATAAGAAGGCATCTGAGAAAAGATGAGGAGACAAGCAACACAACAACCTTGGGGGACTATTTTTATCTCTTATATCTCTTCACATTATAAAACTCTAGGGCATTTTATGAATATGTGCTCAAAAGACTCATGTTGAGGAAATATGTTTTAGAGGTTTAAGATATATTCAAATGCAGATTATAAAGATTAAATCAAGATTGTAAATTACATGAAAATCATGGGACAAGAATAAACACTCTTCATATAAACTGAAAACCATAGGGAATGTTTATAAAACTAGAGCTCCATGAGTAGTGAATTATTCAGTCGTTAAATGGATGCAGACAGAGAGAGAGAGAAAGAAATAGATATAGAGATATACACCAAGATCTTCCTGCTTAGGGATAAAACAACAGAAAAATAGGACTTTTAGAATGAGAAATGTTTGTCTGGGTACATCTGAAATATAAACAGTAATAATAGACAATCAAAAAACATCCTGATGACCACAGAATGACTGTGACATTAGAATAACAGCTAACAATTATTGAAATTGTATTTTATACGAAGTCTAGTATTAAGGCCTTTTTATTTATCATTTTATGTATTCTCATAAAAACTTCTAAGGGAAGTGCTATTCTTATCCCAGAGTTACTGAGGGAGAAAGTTATGTATCACTTTGAGAAGCAATGACACATTCTCAGAGTCACTAGTCAAGATCTACACTGAGCTAGAAGTGAGTAGCCTTGCTTTAGCGCAAGAATTTTTGTTTTCAAGATGGAGTCTTGCTCTGTCTCCCGGGCTGGAGTGCAATGGTGCGATCTCGGTTCACTGCAACCTCCGCCTCCTGGGTTCAAGCGATTCTCCTACCTCACACCACCGTGTCTGCCTGTTCTTGTATTTTTAGTAGAGACAAGGTTTCACCATGTCGGCCAGGCTGGTCTCAAACACCTGACCTCATGATCCACCCACCTCGGCCTCCCAAAGTGCTGGGATTACAGGCATGAGCCACCGGGCCCAGCCTAGTGCAAAAATTTTAATCACTACACTGTTGCATACAATATGATCTCCATAAATATGTGTTGAATGATGTGACAATGTTACTATAACGTAATACTGTATTCTATTAAAATACAGCAGGTGTCCTTCTACCAATATTTCAAATACACATTGACCCACAAAAGCTACACACATTTATTCAATTGTTTTAATCTATTTTGCCACAATTAAATAGTTAAGTAACAGATATAAAATGTAGGATATAATTATTGGGACACCTATAATTTAATAATTAATAATATACTACAAGGTTTTTTAAAGTAATAAAACTCATCTGAGTAATGTCTCTCCATTGACAAAAAAGTAAAAATAAAAATCAGAAAATCTAAATTAACTGACCATTTCTAGTCTACGAACATGATAAATAACATCAACAGTTTCTTACCAGCCAAATAATAAACTTTTTTTTTTTTTTTTTTGAGATTGAGTTTCACTCTTGTTGCCCAGGCTGGAGGTGCAATGGCATGATCACAGCTCACTCCAACCTTTGCCTCCCAGGTTCAAGCAATTCTCCTGCCTCAGCCTTCCAAGTAGTTAGGATTACAGGCATGCACCACCAAACCTGGCTAATTTTGTATTTTTAGTAGAAATGAGGTTTCACTATATTGGTCAGGCTGGTCTCGAACTCTTGACCTCAGGTAATCCAGCCACGTCGGCTTCCCAAAGTGCTGGGATTATAGGCGAGAGCCACTGCGCTGGGCCATAATAAGCTTTCAATGTCTGAAAAAGATTAGGAGTTCTTCAGATGCAAGTGTCCTCATTTAATGTGCTTTGAATTCCCTTGGTCGTTCTATGCTCACTTGACACTTAGTATGCATTTTATGACAGTTTGCTAAGTTTTTAATAAGTGCAGGGATGACACTTAATATTATCAACAAACATAAAAGAAATTCAGCCAAGAACATCTATAATTGGTATTAACAATATATTGCTCTATTGCTCATATAACATGTTTGCCACATTTTTATTCACTCATTTATCTTATTCTTTCATTCATTCACTCAACAACATTTAGACTAGCACTAACATTCACAATATGTCAAATATTGAAGCCATGGGGGTAAATTCACTATATTTAGCATCAGCTTGCTAGTCTTTTATCGAGTATTGCTATGTTTAGTATGAAATGTATTTAAACTCTGACTGAAATCAATAAAAGACGGCAGACAAAGGATTTAAATGTCCGAATCTAAGTATTCACTTCTAGACAGATAAAATATTATTCATGAGTATTATAAAAAGGCATTCGATTAAAAAAAATTATGGGAAAGTGATTCTCAGTGGGTAAACAAAACAAAACAAGAACATATGCGTATCTGTGCAATTGGTTACACGTGAAAATGCATGTCTCAAGGGCCAGTGCGGATGATTGCTTTTTCTTTCCCCACAGTCCCCAGGGTGAGCGTCTAATTCAAACACTAAGAAAAACAGAAATAAGAAACAAAATGGATTAAAGTAGAGGCAGCCAATCTATAGAGACAGAAACTAGATTGACTCGTGGTTGCGCGGGACTGGGAGAGAGGGAAGGGATGACTGCTAATAGGTAGAAAGAAGGTTTTTCTCTGGAGTAATAAAAATGTTCTAAAATCAGATTGTGGTAATGGTTTCACAATGCTGCCTGTGTTCTAAAAACCACTGAATTGTAAACATTAAGTGGGTGAATGTTATATGTAAAATATATACCTATAAAGTTGTTAAAAAATAGATGCTGCTAGTTTTTTCATTAACAATAACTACTTTTCAATACATTTTCAATTATTTTTATTTTTGAAAAGTATTTCAGAGCTATCTCCATTTCCAGAAATGTTTTTTTTTTTTTTTTTTTTTTTTTTTTTCTGAGACGGAGCCTCACTCTGTTGTTGCCCAGGCTAGAGTGCAGTGGCGCAACCTCGGCTAGCTGCAACCCTCTGCCTGCCAGGTTCAAGCGATTCTCCTGCCTCAGCCCCCCAAGTAGCTGGGACTACAGGCGCCTGCCACCGCGTCCAGCTAATTTTTATATTTTTAGTAAAGATGTAGTTTCACCATATTGGCCAGGCTGGTCTCGAACTCCTGACCTTGTGATCCACCTGCCTTGGCCTCCCAAAGTGCTGGGATTGCAGGCGTGAGCCACTGTGCCTGGCCCAGAAATGCATTTGTAAAAACTAATCTTTCCCTTCTGGATGAACATCAATGAACTCATAAAATTAGTTTCCATCCTGTGATTGCCATCAAGCATTTTGTCTTTTAATGGTAAAATTATTTTTATGAATCAGATTCTTTTGACTAATTTACTAAAATTTTGAGGTTTTAAATAAGCATAAACCCACTTAAGGACGAATGAAAATTAATTTTATTTTCCACTTATTGATAGGTCAAATTATTTTATGTAATAGGTCCTCATTAAATGCAGTTTATCTAGGGAAAAATGCAATGATAAAGAATAACCCCAGATTATTTAATAGTAGGCTGTTTATTTAACAACGTGAAATAGAACATTGTACGTTGCCCAATAATAAACTGAGTAATAACAGTGATTTCTTATGGAATTAGATCTACTATCAGAAAACAGGCTTTTTAAAATTTATTTTTAAAATTAATTTAAATTTGCTTCTACTCTCCAGTGAAAAATTTTCAATGTTTTAAATTCTAAACTACTCTTGATACTAATAGATTATAACAACATCTTTGTGAAGTTCTGCAGTTAGTGTTATCAGACTTATTTTCTGAGTACTTTTTATGCAGTTATCAGAAAGATGATTTTGGAAATGCTGTTTTAGTCAATAAGTAACAAGATCAAATAAAATATTTTTTGGTCCCATTTGTACTGAGGTAAAATACACAGACATAAAGTTCACCATTTTAAAGTGTACAATTCAGTATAATTGGTGCATTCATGATGTTGTATAACCATCACCACTATCTAATTCCAGAACATTTTCATCATCCCAAAAGAAAATTTTGTATCCATTAAGCAGTCCTGCCTCATTTCCTGCCTCCCTAGAGCACCTACCGGTGACTCATCTGCTTTATCTCTAAGGATTTGCCTATCCCGAGTATTTTATGTAAAGGGAATCATGCTACACACATGCTTTTATGCCTGACTTCTTTCATTTAGCGAAACGTTTTCAAGATTTATCCGTGTTGTAGCATGTATCAGTACTTCATTCTTTCTTATGCTTGAATGTTATTCCATTGTATGGATATACCACATTTTGTTTATTCATTCATCAGGTGACGGACATTTGGTTTGTTTCTAATTTGTGGCTATGATTTTAGCAGTACATTTGGCTTGCTTTTATAGATAACATATGTCATGTGATAGGCTTCTTTTCCAAATAAAAATTAAGAAAATAAGAATACAAGATTTGGGGAAAACTGTTTTCATTCTAAACAGGACAAATACCTTTCCAGTATAGAATTCATCCTTCATATCCAAAGATAAAATGTATATCCTCAATGAACTATGAAACTCACTGTTTTAAAAATATAATGAAAACATCGGAATTGATAGCCAACTACCTCCTTGACATATTGATTTGGATATCTGGTACACATCTCAAAGTTAATATGTCCCAAACTGAATTATTTTATTTGCACATCCATACTAAATTTTTCTTTAACCTTCTCCAATAACTCCATTCTTCTAGTGACTCAACCCAAAGGCATTATTATTATTATTATTATTATTATTATTTTTTTTTTGATACAGAGTTTCACTCTTGTTGCCCAGGCTGAAGTGCAATGGCGCCATCTCAGCTCACTGCAAACTCTGCCTCCCGGGTTCAAGTGATTCTCCTGCCTCAGCCTCCCGAATAGCTGGGATTACAGGTGCATGCCACCATGCCCAGCTAATTTTTGTATTTTTAGTAGAGATGGGTTTTTTCTATGTTGGCCAGGACGGTCTCAAACTCCTGACTTCAGGTGATCCACCCACCTTGGCCCCTGCAAAGTATTGGGATTACAGGCTTGAGCCACTGCACCTGGCTGCCTGGTAGCCATTCTTAGCACACTCCTTTCCTTCCTACCAATGTAAAGTCCATCTTCAAATCGTATGCAAACAGCTTGACCTCTCCTACTTTTCTTTATTATCACTGGCATTACACTAGACCAAACCACTATTTTACGTGGACTCTGCCTTCTTGCCTTGACCATCTTAAGTTTATTCTCCACCAAAAACACTGGAAGGAATCTCTTAAGAATTTATTTTTATTGATATATTGTAGTTGTACATATTTTGTGGGTACATGTGATATTTTGATATGTGGATACAACCTGTAAAGATCAAATCAAGATAATCAGGATATCCATCGCCTCAAACATTTCTCTTTTCTTTGTTTTGACAACATTACAAGTCTTCTCTTCTAAACATTGTGAAATATGTAATAAATAATTGTTAACTATAATTTCCCTACTGTCCTATTAAATATTAGAATTTATTTCTTCAATCTAACAGTATTTTTATACCCATTATGTCACCTCTTTGTTTCAAATCCTTTAGAGACTTCCTGCTACTCTTAAAATAAAAACCCAATCCTCACTATGACCTATTAGTCTCTGTATGATCTGATCTCAGACTTGCTCTCCAAATTCATTTCCTAGCTGTCTTTTCATACTGCCCCAGTGAAATCAACCTTTTTCACATCTTATTTGCACCACACTGTTCTAGAACCTTCTCAAATGCTGTCTTAATTCCCTTCCCCCCCCCCACACACACACCTAACCATTCTCCATTTAACAACGTCCTGCTCATTGTTCAGGCCTCTATTCATATGTCATATTCTCCAAATCACCTTTCAATCCAAATCAGGGTGCCCCAACATTAGGGTGTCCTTTGAAATGAACTGAAATAATTTGGTTCTTTATGATTCATTATTCTGCATTGTTTGGGGCTACTTATTAGTATAACTACTCGGTCCTACATGAGACTGTAAGCCCATTGGGGGTTTTCACAGTAAGAGATAAATATTCTTCTTTTAAGTAGAAAGTTCATATGGCACTTAAGTCAATGTTATTCTTTGATCTCTAGAATAGTTCATGTAATTAAAATTTTCATAAAATGTTAGAAATTAGGACTAGTAATTTAATCAACTTTATTTTATCCCTT
The DNA here is from genome assembly GCF_028885625.2 of Pongo pygmaeus. Taxonomy (NCBI): domain Eukaryota; kingdom Metazoa; phylum Chordata; class Mammalia; order Primates; family Hominidae; genus Pongo; species Pongo pygmaeus. The sequence goes on from NC_072376.2 coordinate 189,103,009, forward strand.
AAGTTTTATAGACGAAGAACACAAAAGGGTTAGAAAGGTAAGTGATTCTGAAATGCAGCAGCTCTAATCATGTTAGGAAAACATTCGCTCAGTAAAATAAGCCTTTATCTGGAGGAAAAAATCTGAAGAAATGTCAATCCAGATTAAATGAGTGATTCCAATTAAAGCAATTTCAATTTACACTAGTCAGTTAAGTTTTGATCACTAGCTTCATTTTGCTTTTGTTGTTGTACCTGATTGCCTTTGACATATTAACTTATAAATACAATGGATTTAGATTGATCTAATATACCTATCATTGATGCAGTGCTTTCTGCAGAGCACATTGTCTAATGATGTGTTAGAAGATCAGTGCCTCCATTTACTCTTTTTTTTTTTTTTTTTTTGAGACAGAGTCTCACTCTGTCACCCAGGCTGGAGTGCAGTGGTATGATCTCTGCTCACTGAAACATCCACCTCCCAGGTTGAAGCAATTCTCCTGCCTCATCTTCCTGAGTAGCTGGAATTACAGGCGACTGCCACCACACCCGGCTAATTTTTGCATTTTTAGTAGAAATGGGGTTTCACCATGTTGGCCAGGCTGGTCTTGAACTCCTGACCTCAGATGATCTGCCTGCCTTGGCCTCCCAAAGTGCTGGGTTTGCAGGTGTAAGCCACCATGCCCAGCCTCCACTTACTCTTTACCTCTGAGTTTCCCCTCTAATCATAAACTTTTTCGGCAGTTAATGAGCCAATCCATTGTTTCAGCCATTTGCCTTTCAGGGCATGAAAAGCGTATGCAGTAAAAGATAAGGACTACTGCTCTTTCTCTTCTTCCATTTTATTATTAATGAGTCTAGCACATTTTCCTGAAATAAAAGCTATCAGTACTGTTTAAATATTCAGTGGGCACACCAGTTCTCCTGAAGATACATACTATTCTTTTCAAAGAAGTTAAGAGAGTTTATAGAAAAGATCATGAGCCACAGATGGAATAGCTTTTGAAAGCCAAGATTCAAAATCTGCCCCATTTTTGGCAGAGTAGAGCTACATATGTTGTGAGAAGGTGACACTCCTGTGGGGGACAGGAAGATGATTTCTCTATACATAAAAACTGCTTGTAACCTGGCCAAAGAAAATGTGATTGCAGTACGTACAGCAAATCTTTGCCAAATTCAGAAACTCCTGACTGGGCAGCTTTACCATTAAAACCTCAAGAAATCCTTGATGAATTCTTTGTCCAGTGTTTTAACCAGAAATCCAGCATGTTTTAGAAAACAGATTTTTTTAGAGGAAAGTTTTTTCACATTTCACTTTTTTTAGGAGACTTTTAATAAAAGCAACTACACACCAATTGTGCACCATCTAATAAAATATGTGGCTGTAGTTATGGCTTCAGCCATTGGGCAGTAATGCATTTTAGGAGTTTTATAAACATTTTTTCTCCTGTCTGCATTCCATTACTAGCTAGAAAGTTTGAATTTCCTTAAATACGTTCAGCAGACACAGGATTGTCACCCATGAATTCAGAGTTATAATGCGGATGTTGAGTGGGTGGTTTCACTCTAGAACATCCCAAGGCCTCCAGGTTTCTGGCACTGGGAGAAACTATAAATTCTTTATATAGAAGATGTCTTAGATGCCACATATTACAGATACCTACACTGAAAAATCAGGTTGCCTGCTTGGGAGATTCAAGCAGATAACATATTTTTCAGAGATTTAGAGGCTGCTGCATTTAGTTTAGCATTTATCAAAACAGATAGTAGTTCACCCCTAAAACTGAGGAGAAAACACAACGAAATTGGAACTTCTATTAAGAACAATATGGTTCATGTTCATCTAGAAAGGGGAAGAATTTCTGTTTTAATTACCTCTGATTTTGAATTACTACTTAATTACAACATGATGATGCTCAATTTGACAACTAAAATTCTAAGAAAAAGCTTTCACCTGATTAAGATAGGGAAATTATATGAAATGTTCCAAGGGATTTTTTTAAAACTCTAGTTTTAGACTGTGAATATTGTATAAGAGAGTGCAAAGCATTCTAGGAAGGAAATGTGTCAGTTTTGTGTCACTGATTAGACAGATTATGCCATCTACATTTCTTTCACTGAAAGAATAAATTCTTTCCATAGAAGATGTCTTGGATGCCATTTATCATAAATACGGGAAAATGACGTAGCTTGTTGGGGAGATTCAAGGTGTTTCTTGGGAGCTTAGGGATTGTTAGAGCAAACAGAAAAGAGAATAAAAACTAAAAAAATAATAATAATTCAGTATAGTGACTAACTCAAGCAAGATGAGGAGAAATAGTGAAGGTTAAGTTAAAAAAAGGAAAAAATGATGCATTTCCTAGAAAGTTCATTTGCTCCTCATAAGAGTAGTTTATGCATTTTTAATTTTTGTTATATAATAGGCTATACTTCACATGTATCACCAAAGTTGAATCAAAATATCTGGCACTATATATCATTCTGAACATAAATATTTAAAGATAAATATAGACATTAATGTGTAGTGCAAGATTAGAAAATAAGGTACTATCCTGGCCGGGCGCGGTGGCTCACACCTGTAATCTCAGCACTTTGGGAGGCCAAGGTGGGTGGATCATCTGAGGTCAGGAGTTCAAGACCAGCCTGGCCAACAAGGTGAAACTCCATCTCTACAAAAATACCAAAATTAGCTAGGCGTGGTGGTGGGCGCCTGTAATCCCAGCTATTCAGGAGGCTGAGGCAGGAGAATCACTTGAACCCGGGAGGTGGAGGTTGCAGAGAGCAGAGATTCCACCACTGCACTCCAGCCTGGGCAACAGAGTGAGACTCTGTCTCAAAATAAATAAATAAATAAATAGGTACTATCTGAAACTTTGTTTTTAGGAGTATCTATTTTAACCCTCAATAATAAAATGTCAATTGACAGGTAGTTTATTAACCACAGTTGCATATTATTTCAAACAACGTTGAGTTTAAATCTTGACTTTTCAATGAAAGATTTCAAATGAGTAGCAATGTGAATATGGATAAACCACATAATCTTTCTAAGCCTCATTGAGAAAACAGGCCTAATTTACCTTACTCTATATTATTAAATGAAAAAAATGCCCAGAAACAATTCTAGGATGTATAATTGATTTAAACACAAAGACCTATCTGGGTTTGAAGTTGGGAGAAAATGAGGAATCAGATTAGCAAATACTTTGTGCAAAATATCCAGGTGAGTTCAAGGATACAAATCAATGGACCCTTCTGCCCAGGGCCTCCCTGTGACTCATATGCGCTCCACGGTCACTGATCCAAACACCCCCAAATGAGGTCTCTGCCAGGCCTAGGAACCCAGGGTTGTATGCCAGCCAGCTTTTACACCATTAGATTGTGAGAGGAGCCAGGATGATACTCAAGAGTCTACTAACTACCAAATAAATGATATATTCCCACATCTTATTTCTTTCTGTTCATGTCTTACTACCCTTACAGTAAATGCTAAACTTGCCTGCTAACTGCTTTCATTCCATTATATATTTCTTAGCTTTTGTTCCATTGGAAAAGTTAATGTCCAGAAAATATTAAAACATGGAATAAAGTTAAGGCTAATCATAGATAGTCTCAATTGATTAGCAGTCTCATCAAATGGCTAAATTCTATTCCTATGCGACATTCCACTAAAATATTCAGGAAGTAGAATAGCAAGGTGAATAATATCATTATTTTTGCACCTTTGACCTATTATAATGACTTTTAGTTACAGTATTGTAAAAGAGATACTTAGTTTTTTTGTTTTGTTTTGTGTTTTGAGATGGAGTTTTCTCTATTGTTGCCCAGGCTGGAGTGCAATCTCAGCTCACTGCAACCTCTGCCTCCCAGGTTCAAGCAATTCTCCTGCCTCAGCCTCCCAAGTAGCTGGTATTACAGGCATGTGCCACCATGCCCAGCTAGTTTTTTTGTACTTAGTAGAGACAGGGTTTCACCATGTTGGCCAGGCTGGTCTCGAACTCCTGACCTCAGATGATCCACCCACCTTGGCCTCCCAAAGTGCTGGGGTTACAGGCGTGAGCCACTGCGCCTGGCCGATACCTAGATTCTTTTAATAGCTCTGTGGCTGCCAGTCTGGCTCACCTTTAATCTCTTAGCTCTTAATTACATCTCTTGGCAGCCAGAACGACACTTCCAAAATGCTAACGTTACCATATCATTCGTGTTAGTAATACATTTTCAGAGATGCTTTCTACGCCTCAGAATGAATTTCAGGCTCATAACTTCCATTTTGATCTGCCCTTTACTTGACTGTTCAGCCTTCTCTCTCACACTTTCTTCTGTTTGTTCTACTTCAAGTTATCTTGCTTCAGCATTGCACATGTGCTATATTTGTGCAACTTTTCTTTTCAAAATTTTCCCATGTGGGTCCAGTCTCTGAAGACTGAATTCCGACATCCCTGCCAGCCCTGATCCTTGCCACCTCATGGATGACCTCACTGTGCAATTTCCTCAGCAGCATCTCTAACACCTTTCTACTGGTTAATCGGCCATAATATCCAGATATACTTAGATGGTACCTGTGTTGACCGTTTTTACTATATCTACAGAGGCTTCCCAGAAGAGATCACTCACAACAACCTAGCCGATTTCTGCCAACATGATTACTTCATCCCCGGTGCATCCCTTATTCACTAGTATTAATCTGAGAGCAGCTTCTTGCACCTTCTGAGAATAAAACAGATAACAAGAAAAGTACTTATTGAAAATAGCAAGGTTTTTGAAGTTACCTGTCACAAATATGTAATGCATCTTCGTTCCTCTGTATGTCTGTAGCGGGAAGAATGGGGTGTTTTAGGAAATATTTTCTCTATCCTAACCTATCTCACCTTCATTATGGCCACGGTGTCCTAGCTCTGGCTTCCTTGACTTTTGCCCATCACCAACCCTGCAATACGAACATATAATCTTTGACACATTCTAATTGGATTTTGTCACTCCCACTGCTTCAGCTGTTTTAGTGCGTTCCATGCTTTCACTTTCAGTTTTAAGAATTTTCATGGCCGGGCACAATGGCTCTCACCTGTAATCCCAGCACTTTGGGACGTCGAGACAGGGGGATCATGAGGTCAAGAGATTGAGACCATCCTGGCCAACACGGTGAAACCCTGTCTCTACTAAAAATACAAAAATTAGCCAGGCATGCAGGCGCTCGCCTGTGTCCCAACTACTGAGGAGGCTGAGACAGGAGAATCGTTTGAACCTGGGAGGCAGAGGCTGCATTGCACTCCAGCCTGGGCGACAGAGCGAGACTCTGTCTCAAAAAAAAAAAAAGAATTTTCATAAACATTATATTTGATGTTTAGAAGACGCAAAACAGAATAAAAGCATAAAGAATCCAGTTAAGATCCAAATAAAATTCAGATAAAATGAAAGTAAAATGCCAATGATTACCTCACAACTAGCCAGATAGATGGCTCATTTTATTTATTCATTAATTCAGAAATCTTTATTACTGCATCAGGCATGGAGCGAGCAAATGATGTGCAATGGGTGGTGAACAAAGCAGGCAGGATCCCTGCTTTCATTCTTCTCAATGAATGGGCTGCTTTGCCTTGCCATAGTCTAATCAAATCCACTGACTAAATCTCTGTGAAAACCATACCTTCCTTGCTTTAGTATAGAATTTAATTTTTCCTGTCAGTAATCTGAATTAATTTTTCTTGATGTGAGAGGCCAACAGACTTATTTCTGACCCTTGGTCCTGTCATTTTCTCCTGTGCGTTTCTAGGAATCCCCCCTTCCATCATTCTCCTGTTCAGTGCACATTTGCTGATCCTCCCAGGTCAGTCACAAGGGGAAGGACAAGGGTATCTTAGGAATGTTTCCTACACACCTTCCTATTGTAAATAGATTTATTCTGTCCCACAAACACCTTAATATGAGGCCAGTGTATCTGTCAATCACAATTTATTATCAGTAATTTCAAATAGGATACTGCTCCTATTTTTATCCTCCAGTAAATAGCATTTTTAAATTGGAAAGAGAATGAATCCCGAGAACATGCCACTTTGAAAGAGGCTTTGGTTAGAGTAAAAGCCTCAGGAAAGGCTGAAGTCCTAGGGGGTTTGGAGGATGAACAGCAATATGAGAGAAGAATGTTGCATGCTTGCAAGAGTGTATCACTGACAAAGAGCTCTGTCGCGTCCTATGTTACCAGTGTTTCATCCAGAAATGTCACAAATAGATCACAGAAAAAGGAGCTTGAGACTACCCCAATTCACATTATCCCTTTTTAGACTGGGAAACCTTCCTTCCTGTCATTCTGCTGAGTTTTGAGCCTCAGGTCTTCCTAACTGGCTTCTGTCCACTCCCTCTGGAGGAAAGAGGAAAAAAAAAAAAAATTGAAAGGAAAGGCAGAGACATCACACTGAACACTCTAGTCTCACTTTCCACATTCTCTTGGGTTCAGCATCCATCTTCCTTTTCTCTATTTATTACAATCATCCATGGGCTTCCATACTTTTTCTACCTACATTTTTTACATCGAAATACAAAGAGAGACAGAGAGAGAAAGATACTTATTACAGAGTAAAAACCTTAATTATCTAGTATTTAGAAATCAAATGGAAACAGGGCAAGTCCAATCAATATAAAGTAACATGCTTAAAACTCAAGGCATTTAAAATTTCCTCTGGACCCCCTTGGTCAATAATTCACCTTAGGCCTTGGCCAGGGCCATTGGAATAAATCAGCATACTAAAAGCCTTTTATGATTATTTAATTAACCAATCCCTTTCGATTTGTGTAATCTTCATTTTGAAAAACCTCATCCAATGATATTTTGGTGGTGATTCCTTCCACCCTTATAAATATCCAACGTCAGTTTACATAAGTTTACCAGCCTAATGTTTACAGGCTGCAGTGCATATTAAAAAACAGTTGAATGGTTTTTCAGAAGAACAACTTTCTATATGTGAGGCTTCTTAATTACTAAAATCTCTTCGACCTGTCATGGAGTAAGATCGGCATATGCCATTCAGGATTCAGTGGAGAAAAATCTCTATTCTTATATACTGAAAGCCTTAAACAGATCACATGCTTAGCTCTGAAATTATTTCCAGAATTCACTGTTGCATCTTTACAGTAAAAACAGAAAATAAGAAAACCTAATTGGCATAGATTGGTTGAAATTGAAAAAGAAATAAAATCTCAACATTCAAACTTAAAGAAATATCTCAATCAGAGCTAAAAAAGGATGATTCTCAAGGTAAATATTGATTTTGTATTTATCAGACTCTTTAAAAATAATAAGAATAATGCTAAATAATACTACTTTGATACAAAATGACATGTATATATTAGCACACTTGTGAGAGAAAGTAATGAAATTTTATTTGTATTCTTTAGTAAATAACAGAAGCACAATTATATGTTAACAATTTGGATGGGGAGAGAAAAGGATTGACTATCACTGTACATAAAACCTGTATACCTCAGAGTCCTGCACAGTTTCCATAGAAACACAGCAATAGCTAGTGTAGAAGCTATAGGCATCTCCAGACAAAAGGCTTGCCCGAGCGTTCATTTCAGTATATGCAAAGTCTTAAGAACAATGACTGTTTTTAAAAATAGAAAGGAAAATTTTCAATACACAAACTGTCAAACCAAAATGATATACCATTTCATAAATATTTTAAAAAATGCATCCTTCCAAATAAATTAAATGGAAGAGTAAATAAAATTCTATTTCATTAATCAACATACCAAATTCATAAAAACCAGTTCTATCAAGTTTTTCACCCAAGACAGCTTGAAATTCATCAGGAAAATTGAAAATCCCAGTTCTCTAGTGTCCATTAAGGACAATCAAGTTTCATAGACCACAGTTCTGTTAATATCGCTGTTTTTACCTTAGATGTTTGTTCAGTAAAAGTAAGAAGTGTGTATCAAGTCCAGTGGGAAGGAAATTTGTATTTGAATTTATTTTTTGTTTCTGTCTTCTGAACCAAAGGTCTCTAAAATGCTCAGTAATTAACTCTTGGATTAATAACATTGTATCTAATGTAACTCATCCTGGTAATTATTTAAAAATATTAATAAGCATATTAATCTTATTTGTATAAAACCTAAATCCTTCAAATAGTGTAAGTCATTAGATTCCTCTCCCCTCTAATCTTTAATACTAACACTGAAGTATGAGGATATTAATTTAACTCAGTAAAATAATAAAACAATCAAACTCACCTCTGTTTTACAAAAAACTTCCAATATTTTATTTTGGCATAGAATCCAACAATACAAAAATTCTTAAGAGAAACTAAAAACAATCAGCCACTGAGCTTATTAGATAAAATAAGTCATAAGTGAATTTCACAAATATTTTATTCAGTGAAGAGTCTTGTATATAATGGTAAGATCCTTGTCACAATTGAACAACAGAGCAAAGAATACATGTTAATGTCAACATTACATCATTAAACTACAATTAATCAGTTAAAAACTCAGTCATGGCTGTCTAATGAAGGACATTTTTCCTGGGAAAGCTTAACAAATCACTATAAAAAGTTATGCAAAAGAGTTATTTTCTATCTCTCAGTTCATAATACTGATGCTATATAAAAAAAAATTCTTAAACATTTTGTGTATCCATTCATTGTTTTTAAAGAATTTCCATAAAATACTTTTTGTTTCTAAATAAACCAGATGATCCCAAAATTTTGACCAAAATATTAGTCAATATGGATGTATAATAATATCAGGATATAAGGTGAACAGATGTATGTAGTGCTAACATTTTTATTTTTAGTGTGTAAAATCTACCGTGGCTTAGAAGGTTCACATCCGTATCAGTGTAAATTTAGGCAGAAATCTTTGGAAGTATTTATAGTTGCTCTAGAACACTGCAAGACTATATAGAGGAGGCATCTCCAAAATGTTTGCAGTTGAGAGCAATATCTCTGTATCAAATAAAAAATTTTAATCTAATAAAATTTCAGAAAATTAAAAAATCTAGACTCAGTCCGGTATAAAACACAGATCTGATGAAGATCCCAGATATTTTGTAGTGCTGAAAGACACAAATGGGAAAGGACAAAGTGTTTTCTCTGTTTTGAAGATATAAAAAGAACAACGTTTCTATAGTGGTGTTTCTCCAAAGTCATGCCCAACAAAATGAATGTGGGGAATGTTGTTTGGCATATATATTCAGAATTTCACTAAAAACCCTAGATTTTTCCATTAACTCAAATGTTGTTTCATTCTGCTAATAATTTTTAATCCTTACCTATCCACTATTGGTTATTTTGTATTTCAAAATCAAGTAAAAAAAAATGGCAAATTTGATAGAGTAGAAGGGAAAAATGGCAGCTTCCTTCCAAATGCCTTGCTTTCATATTCCCTTAAAGGACTACCTACTAATTGTCAAAACCATTAAAAGGAAGAAATCAGGAAAATTTCTGGTGGTATAAACAAGTCCATAAATTAATATAAAGCAAGTCATGTAAAATATACTCCAAAAATCATCTACTCTTTTCAGATAAGCCAATTAAATGTTTGTTACAGCAGAGCCATTTTTCTGTACCACCTCGAATCAACATGCTGTGGAAATCCAAGTTATAATCTATAAATCAGCCCAATGGAATGAAAGCACAAAAAGGGAGTTTATATTTTATTCTGTGTTGACTAGAATATGAAACAGGAAACCTTGAGAAAAAAATAAAAATTTCAAAAGACACTAAATTCTACAAAACCTTCGATTATAAAAAGCCAAGGACACAATATACCTGACATCACTATTAATTTGTGGTGTAAGAATTTCCATAAAAATTGCAAGAAGTTAAAACCAGATATTTTTTTAAAGGGACAATAAAAGAGATAACACATCGATGGGCAAAGTCTTTTTCAAAGAGATCTATGGCAAGACCCTTAATAAAACTTTCTTAGAGAAAAATTTCAATTCAATATTATACTGAGTCTATCCTAAATGTGTCCCATTTTTAACTGACTTACCCCCTGTGTTAAGTCAATTTATATGTAAATTCTATGGAAAATTAGGTTAATGTGCCTTTTTCATGTAACTGACAGTAAGAGCAAACGCATCTTGCCACTTGGCTTCCAAACAAAGGCCTAGCCACAACCTTGACATGAGGAAGGGAATCAGGAAGGAGGAACAGAAGCTCAGACTGAAAGAGCAAACTGTGCTGATTCATGATGTCAAAACTTGAGCTGCTGCCAAAAAAGTCAGGTGTGCAAGGGATCTCTGAGCATATTTTAACTTGTTCAGTCTCTAATATATTCAACCATTGATATTGGAGGCATGACAAGGGTTAGCAACAACTAAGAAGCTGCCCTGGGAAATCAGATTCATGAACAGGCAAAGTAAGAATCCCTACTTAAATAATATTTAGTTTCGTATGTTTTTCCTGGCGAAGTTTTAATGTCCCTACTAAATGTTATTATTCAATTTCACTCTTACCCATTATTTATCAAACCCTCACCATGATTTTTCAAATACCCTGATACACTTTAATATAAACAAAGGAAGAGGTATATAAAATAAGTGGAGCTCCTGGGAACAAAGGGAAAATAAATTCATATACATTGAACTGATGAAACCAATAGTGAGATAAGTCGCCAAATCTCATAGTGTCAAGGCCTATGTATGCAAATCAAAATCCAATAGCAAGCCCTGTTTAAAGAAAATATAATCTTTGCAAAAAGCAAAGAAACAAACATTTTATACACACATGGGTGTGTGCACGTATTTTAATAACAGACATTTATAAGTTCCAAATTTAATTTTAGACCATTGAAATAATTATTAAGGATGCATGTGTAAAGGAAGATTGTAGTAGGGAAAATAGTAAGTAAATGCAAGTTAGTGAGGTATACTGTTGTTATGCAAACATACATAGGATTTGGAGGAGAATAATTTGGTGTTTGAATCCCAGTTCTGGCAATAACTAGCTATGGGACCATTATGAGTAAGGGCCTGACATATTAATTAGAGATAATAAAGATCATAGGTTTTATTTACCATCTTCATGAAAAATAGCACTCAGCCTTTCAGAACCTTGGCACACCTGTTTATTATTATCTATTTATTATTATTATAATACTGAGTAGACAGTAAAAAAAATTACATATCTTAGTCCTTATCCTATTGTAAGGTACTCAACAAATAATAGAAGATTTTTAATATTAATTTATACTAAACATGCAGTTATCTCTTCATATAACATGTAATTGTGAGATAGAGAACATTCTCTTCTTTATTAACTTGGTAAAAAAAAGATAAAAATATTCTCTACAAGAATCCACAAGTGAATGTATTATATCTACTTATAAGATATGGGATTAGCCTTTATATTTTATAATTAGTAATGCAGCTGATTTTTAACTAGAAAATATCAAAACACACCAAATCTTAAACATAATTAATTTACTAACAGGATACTAAATTAGCAAAATGAATTTGAGAAACTATAATTTTCAAACTTCTCTTCAATGTTATTAGAAATCAACAATGTGCCCAATATGTTATCTATAGGTTATGAAGACCATAGGAGTTAATTCAATTGTAAAAAATAACTAATAAAAAATTTTTTAAATCCCTCAGATTATATGATAGGAATTATTTTTCCTTGATATCATTTACATATCAAAACATAAAGAACAGTTTGACATTTAAAGTAATGTTTTTAATTAGTCCACTTGCTATTCATAGAGCAGAAACTCTGCAAACTACTTTTTTTAGAATTTATCACTCATTTATTTCACAGCATAATGGAGCACAGATTTGCATGTAATCTGCTTACCTTTCAGCATTTCCCAACTCCGACTCTCTACAATGCTTATTAAAAAATGTCAGAGTAGAACTTGAAGACTACTAGGTTGGGTCCACCAGAATTCTGTTTTCTTATGGGATTAATGTTTTCTGTGGGAAAAATTATCCTAAGGAAGGCTGAAGCGCTTAGATCTAGGCTACAAATATTAGACTGATATTAATAGAGTTGGGTACTACTATTTAAAATTCAGGTTTGGTGTCTGTCACTGGCATTCATCCAATAGCCCAGGTCCATGATGACAAAGAAAACTCTGTAGGGGGCCTGGGTGCGGTGGCTCATGCCTCCCATTTTGGGAGGCTGAGGCAGGCGGATCACAAGGTCAAGAGATCGAAACCATCCTGGCCAACAAGGTGAAACCCCGTCTCTACTAAAAATACAAAAATTAGCTGGGCGTGGTGGCGTGCACCTGTAGTCCCAGCTACTTGGGAGGCTGAGGCAGGAGAATAGCTTGAACCTGGGAGGCAGAGGTTGCAGTGAGGGGAGATTGCGCCACTGCACTCCAGCCTGGCAACAGAGCAAGACTCCGTCTCAAACAAACAAACAAAAAAAAGAAAACTCCGTAGGATAGAAGAAAACTCAAACAACATAGTTTTTTCCTTATTAAAGATGCCTCAAATTTTTCTACCAAGTATGACATAGATGACTATAATTACCTAATAACTTTTTCTCCTTAATAACGTGTATCTACTAAATATATAAAATAACATAATTACTATATACAATAAAACATTATATATTATGTAATTGTAATATATGGATATATCAATAATATAATCATATTGATAGCTTGTGAATTACTATATAATTATACATATAAGTATAATATGTAAGTATATATATCAATTATATAGTTGGAATAAAATTTACTAATTTTTTACAAATTTATTGTATAACATTTGTTGGTAATTGAGGTAAAATATGTATTACAAAATGATATTACAGAAAAAAAAAGAATAATTGCTAGTAAGCTATCCAGTTCCCAGAAATGCTTATGGAAATGATGAGAGTGGCTCCATGCTTTCTTTATTCTGCCTCACCCACTCTTGTTCTTTATGTATCCTGTGAGCACTGCAGTTTCTCACCATAGTGCCTGTTTAAATCTCACCCTGCTTGATGCAATCATTGTTACCCATTTGATGTGGAAGTCTTTACGAATATCATCTGACCTATAAAAATATTTTAAAACTCTCATGCACATCTAGAGCAATTTCCATTTTGTTTCAGCTTTATAATGTATACTAGACATCCTCCTCAATCAATGCAGATTGACGTCATTCTTTTCCAAAGCACGTTATATTTCACAGAAGAACTTAGGCTATATTGTCAATATTGAATATTGAGTGTAATGAATAGCATTCATGTGGTTTCCAGTTCAGTAAGCTGTTTTCGTATGGGGCAACATGAATATGTGTTTGCCTTCTTGGTACTGTTCTACCACAGCTTTTCAGGTCTCATGGCCCTCAAGAATATGTTCTACCATCACCAAGCAAAATTAGGGACAGTCTGCTCCACGCATCTCTAGAGGCAAACACTGAAGGTCAGATAACAAATTAAAAAAAAAAATAAACTTTTCTATGAAGAACAATAAAAATTAACATCTCTGCACTTAGTTTTTCCCTTTGGCAACAGATACACCCACCCGTTGGTACAATGATTGTTACCTAAAAGGTTAGCACTACATATGTCCTAAGTAAGGAAATATGAGGGTAAAATTTTAAAAGGAGATAAGAGAATAATAACTATAAGTTCAAAATTTATGTGCTTTATGAAAAGAATGACTTCTTCCAGAGAAGATAATACACATGTATTCATTTTGAAAAGGCTAATATAACTATAATAATTTACAGTAACTCAGAGGTGGCAGTATGCTCAGTGAAAAAAAAAAATAAAGTCAGAAAAAATTAGGATTTTAATTCATGAGTTAACTTTTTTTTTTTTTTTTGAAATGGAGTCTTGCTCTGTTGCCCAGGTTGGAGTGAAGTGGCCTGATCTCGGCTCACTGCAACCTCTGCCTCCCAGGTTCAAGGGATTCTCTTGCCTCAGCCTCCCAAGTAGCTGGGATTACAGGTGCCTGCCACCACGCCCAGCTGATTTTTGTATTTTTAGTAGAGATGGGGTTTTTCCATATTGGCCAGGCTGGTCTGGAACGCCTGACCCCAGGTGATCCACCTGCCTCGACCTCTCAAAGCGCTGGGATTACAGGCATGAGCCACTATGCTGGGCCCAGGCATTAACTTTTAATAAATCACTTGCATGAGCTTCTGATTCTTACTCTGCAAAAGGAAGTGCATATGTACAAGAGCACAGTTTTCTGTCTCTTTTGTTCATCCCAAGTGTTTGGCACAGAGTAGACACTCAACAAATATCTGTGGAATTCATGAACTGCTATCATGCAGTTCTGATGAGACTTAAATAGCATAACACAGTGTGTCACATTCAACACATGCATATTCAAGCCTATATTTACCTATTTTATAGTTTTCGCTTAATGATTTCATATGTCTCAATAAGAATGTAACTTAGTTTAAAATGTATCTTAATGTTTATGACAATTTGAATTTCCACTACACAAATTAGCCAGTGTTTTCTGAATAATACCTAAAATATCTGGACACTATAGTGCTTTAGAGAAGCAAGAAAACTAATTTAACAATCAGTCCCCAGTGTGTTCTCTATCTCCAAAATAAGTGGATTTGTGATCACCCATCTATAATAATATTATATTTTCTTGGATGAATATAGAAACTTCCTAATGGTAGGATTAAGCCAAATCCTGAATTCTGCCTACTCAGATTAGTCAGGTTAAATGATAAAAGGTGTAGAAAAGATAAAATTGTGGTGGAGGAATTTAGGAGCCTTAGAAAGTATATGATCAATCAATTAGAAGGGCAAGGTATCAGGAGAGGCAGGAAATGAAATACATAGTTCATCACCAACAAGACCAAATAACTCAGAGATGTATAAAAGCAACCTATAAATGAAGCAAAGAGCCTCAGGCACAGTAATAAAAAAATAAAAAATAAAACAAAAAAGATAACGTTCACATTAATTTCTTTGGTTTTAATAACACGACTCAAACAACACCCACCGTGCGAAAATAAGATCATACAAGCACACAAATGCTTCTATCAGAGGCCCAAGTGGACTGAGGAATCCCAAGTGGTCTGTTTGGATGCCCTGAAGAAATGAAGGGAAGGGGGTGTCAGAGAGGGGCACCCAGAGCTCTTCTGTTGTAGCATTGACCAAAAAAGATGCAGCCAGAGAAGGAAAGATATTTCTTATATCATTAATGACATCCCTACTTCTGGATCTGAAATTACTTGCCTCTCAACTTCAACCACGTCAAGCTTCCTAAAACCCCTTCCTTTTTGAACTTCTACTTCACAGCGCCAACTGATCTTCCATACAGTTCTTTGATACTTTTGCTCTTTTCCTTCCTTTGCCTTCTAACTATGGGCATTCACTTCATTCGGTCTTTACCTCAATGATTTATTTTTGCCTCTGATTTCCTGCACTTGAAACCTTTAACTAGTGTCTCTATGCAGATTATTCACAGTTTAAAAATTCACAATCTTGCTCATTCATTTGAGATTTATTTCACGTTTCTAAAGGCTGTGGAACTTTGGGCACGCTATATAACATGGGCATTGGGATGACTCTTCTGTGCCAATGTCCTGTGCAAATGTCCTGTCTAAAAGTTTACCTTTGAATGTATCCTCATAAGACCTTCATTATGATATGCAATTACCACAAATATTTCCTCCAGTATACATTTCTGGATCCCTTTTTAAAGCATGGTTTTACAATATAACACATTTTCATAAAGATTCAAAGGTCGTCTAGCACAATGATCATGAGCAGAAAGGGTGAGTCCTAAAATATCTTGAAATCTCAGGTTTCTCAACCATAAAATGTAAAAATAATAATGGTGTCTATCTTATTGGATTCTTGCAAGGCTGAATCATGGTAAGGCTCTGTAAGTGTTGGCTATAATAATCACAGCATTGTTATTATCATCAATTTTCTGCTAAACTCTAAAAAGTTTAGGCTAAAATTTTCCCATTATCTGACCCCAATTTTATTTCACAGACCATTCTTCCATATACTCTGGGATAAACAAGAAGAATATCTCTGTGTTTCTCAACGATTTTTTTCCCTCACCCACCTAGGCTTTTGCTGGGGCTATTTTTCATTATGGAATATCATGTCATCTACTTTCACCCTTCAAAATCTTAATCATCCTTGAAGCTTCCTACAAAAAAGTCACCTTTATGAAGAATCTCTCTAAAATCTCAACTGAAAGAATACAAAGGAAATTAGACCCAGCCCTGTAAGGTAAAAGTGCTACGTCATGTCTTCCTCCCCTTACATATCTCTAATAGGTTTTTCAAAGATGGAAATAATGCTTTGTTCATCATTGTTTTCTTTATGGTACTTTTTAATACAATGTAGCAAATTAATAAACTCAAATGCAGCTATACTCTCCAAGTTTATGTCAGTTTATTACATCCGATTAACTAGTAGAAAGACAAGCATGGAAATTATAGATAACTTGCTACTACCTTATACATTTAAACTACTTACATTCCATAAGTAGTATAAATTACATTATTTATTGGACATAGCTTAAGAAATAGAACTTATTAATAAATAAATGTCAAAATTAAGTAGTGAAAATAATTCTCATTTCTTTCTTTAATATACGATGTTACCGTTTGAACTACTAAAATACTCTTTACATACCATCATTTTAAAATAAATATTTAAGATTATTTTGTTGTCAATACACTGAGTAAAATTAACACAGACATGGTAATATCTATATCTGTACTAGAAATCTGAAAAAAATTTATTGTCGTAAGTTATTAGCAACGATGGAGCAAAACTCATGAAGTAATGCTATTAAATTATTTTCAAAATGTTCTAGTTTAATGACAGTTTATTTGATTAGCTTGTGACCTTGTTTTATTTATCAAAATGAGAAATGTTTTGAATTAACTTTTTTAAAAAAGTAATTTAAAAAATTTTTTGCCTTTGTCATAATAGTAAGGATTCTAAACATAAACATAAATTATTAAATAATCAGGCACTGCCTTGTCACCCTATTTTCATCTACATAAGAAACTTAACTCTAATAGAATTTGTTTCCTATTAAGTCACATTAATTTTGCCAATAATTTTTTTTAAATAATGGATAAAGGAATAGAACAATTGTGAATTATTCATGATGTTATATTTTTCTCCATTTTCATCAGAAATTCTTTTAATCCTTTTGACTTCAATATTTCATAAATTAAATTAGTGAGGAAATTCAGTATTTGTGGAATACCAAGTGAAATAATATGGAAGGAGCTTAACATACAACTTAAAACAATGCAAAATTTTCAAAGCATAATATTAAAGCCTACTATTTGTGCCAAATTATATGCTTTGATATAATTAAATAAAATGAATGCATACTTTGATTCAGTTCCTTAAGGCAGAGCTAGTACATGGAATAAATGAATTGTATCATTTAAATGTTTTATACTTTAATTGGGAAATGGATTGTATTTGAATTTATACAGATTGATAAGAATTATTGGCAATATTTTATGGATTTCCATTTTGTCACATTACATCACAATATTTACAGACAAAAAAATTAGAAAAATAAATTTTGTAACAAAAACTTCAAATCAGAGGAGAAAAATACTCAAATTCATTTTATGAGAATCATTCTATTTGCATAGCCTCAGAATATCTCTCTGAAATATCTACCAATTACAATGGTAGTATTAACATATGTCCACAAATTTTTTGATATCCCTTCTTCTAGGAAGTGGAGCTTATCACCTCTCTTTCGAAGTGTACTATAGAGAGAATGTCTCAGTTTTTTAACATACATAGTTTGAAACAGGAAAAACAGTAACTTCACAGTGAAGGAACCCAGTAGACAACACCTTAGCCAAGTGATCAATGTTAATATTCCCAGTAATAAATAAGATGGATTATATGTGCTTCTAGATATGAAGTGATGAGAGAGGCACATCACTTTTGTCCTAGTCTTCCCCCAAATCTATAATCCCATTCTAATCATGAGAGAATATCAGACAAACACAAAATGAGGGCAATTCTACAAAATACATGACTAGTATTCTTCAAAAGTGTCAGGTCATGTAAAACAAAGAAATATGGAAACACCGTCACAGCTTGTGGAAAACTAACGCAACAATAGTTTCTTGGATTGTATCCTAGAACATTAAGTGACATTAGCAGATAATTAGTAGATAACATTAGCAAATCCAAATAAAGTCTGTAGTTAATTAGAGATTATTATATCAATGTTAATGTATTAATTTTGATTAATGTACAATGGTTATGTAAACATTAGAGGAAGCTAGTTTAAGTGTATAATCCAAGTTTCTATACTATCTTTGCAATGCTTTTGTAAATGTAAAATTATTTCAAAATTAAACAATTGAAGGAGAAATTCATCTCATGAGTAAATAAAATAATCAATGTGAATTCTAATGAACTCATCAAAAACAAATTGCAATGATTATAGTCAATATCATCATTAGCATCATGACCTCTAAATATGCTAAGTGTGTGTGTGTATGTGTGTGTGTGTTTGTGTAATCATATATGAGAATGAACAGTATTGCTAGAGGCTGAGGCAATACTTGGTTGTGATTAAAGACAAACTCTTGGGAGCAAATTCTCTAAGTACTAGTACTGGCCATTGCACTTATCCACTATCAAATTAAGTTACTAGCCTCTCTATAAATCAATTGCCTCAATCCTAGTAAGAAAAGCAATAGTACCTACATTTGGTAATAGTCAAAGATCTCAATTCATCCCCTTTCTGTATATGCATGCTGCCTATTACATGGAAACATAGAATCTAATTCCCCCTCCTTGAAGCTGGGCTAGCTTGAGTGACTTGGCTTTGCAAGTGCAATGTAACAGAAGTGGATTTCTCCCATTTCCGAAGTTAGATCATAAGAAACCTTGCGACTGTTGCCTTAATCTCTAAGACCACTTGCTCTGGGGATGTCCCCAGACCAAGTCCAATTGCCATGCTATGAAAAGTTCAACTTCCATGCAGAGGCCACACCTGGGAATTCTGGCGCAGAGCCTCAGCTAAGCTCACAGCCATCACCCAGCATCAACTGAGCCCTCTTAGACATTCCAGCCCAATCCAGCTCTGAGGAGACTGCAGATGTCCCAGCATCTTGCAGCCAGCATCATATAGAACAGAAGAATGAATCAGACAATCCACATAACTGTGAAAAATAATAAATGAATGTCTTAAGCTACTAACTTTGCAGTATTTTGTTATGCATAATGCCTCCTACAGCTGTTGGGAGAATAGAATTAGTAACCACATTATATTAACATTAACTATTGTTATAGTTATTCTCATCTCCTCTAAATCACCCTTAACAGTTACCCAAATTGATTATTCTTTTAAACCCTTTCCCCTCTTAGGCAGAACTGAAGAAGAAACCCCTTTTTTAGCATTTGCATTGATACCACTCATATGTTGTCAACAGATTTCACATAGATCATTAGAATAATTCTACTAAAAGAAATATGGCAGAAAATAATTTAGGGTTTGAAAAATAAATGCAGATAAATCAGCACTGTATATAAAGACAAATAAGATTACTCCCCTCATAACTGGGATTAATTCAACAGCTAGTTACAGAACACGTGCCACAAGCCAATCACCATGGCTGGGCAAGGCGGATTCAATGAGGAACAGGATGGAAATGGTTCTTTCCTCATGTAGTTTGCAGACTCAGTCCAATCAGAAAGACAGATAATTACAGAAGCAACTATAATAGAGTGCCATAAACACTTCGATAGAGAAAAAAGAAAAAAAATGAGAGAGCATCGCATAAACCTATAGTTTCCAAGCTGTGACCCAAGGCATCACAGAGTGGCAGCAAACTCACAGGATATTGCTGGATATTTTAAACTTTCAACAGAAAACACAGTGACATCCATTAACTTAAAAGTGCTAGGTATTTCTTTTGACTTGGAGACACCATGAGGAGAAATTACTGGGACACTACAAACACCATGAATTGAGAATGTTTAAAATCTCAGGTAGAGACACTTACAAATAACAACATCTTTTTTGAAGGTCAGGAAAGGTTTTTGCTTTGTTTTTTTTTTTTTTTTTTAAATGAATAGCAAGTATTCAGTTGGCAGGTAGCATTTGATCCAAATTACCCTTCTTCTCTCCCTTTTCCTGACTCTCCTCCCTCCAATTACATCAATTTGGGCATCTACCAAGTTCCCATGCTGAACCTTTGCCCCCTCTACTTATTTCAGTCCCTCACTTCTGATTGTCTATTTTCATCCCCATATGGTGTTTTAGTGTCACTTCAAACTCAAAATGTCTAAAATAAGATATTTTTTCCTTTACCCAGCACCTTCTCCTGCCATTCCTGTTTCTCTGTTCTCTTTATCACTCAAGCACATGAAAGCACCTTAAGTCTAGATGTTCCCTTCTCCCTCAGAACTAATATGATATGTGCCTTATCAGTTCTTCTTGTCCATGTTCCCTTGAGTCAGTTGCACCCTTTCATTCTATGGCTTTTCCCTTGGTCCGGCCTCTATCATCATCCACCTCCAGTCTCACTCTCTAATCCATTCTGCACAAAACCTTCAGACTAATTTCACCACAATTCTTCCTCCAACAGAAGTGTAAAACCAAGCACACACAAAATGAGACTTAGCCAAACTTTCTTTCTTTGGGTTCGAGGAACAAGGCTAAACTTTATTCTTTAAAGAGAAAGAAAAATATCTGTGGTCTTCTTGGAAAGTGTTTATTAACCTTTCCAGCCACTTGCTGGACGGCATTCCCTCCCCCAACTGACCTCCCTCTGTGAGTTTTCCTTTAGTCTATAATCTTGGTGTTTGTTCGTTTGTTTTCCTTTGTTTTTCTATTTCTCCCTCTGTTCTTTTTTTTTTTTTTTTTTTTACCCTTGATACATATGACTGTTCAAATCCTTATGAAAGATCAAACAACACAAAAAAATGGCATCCCTTTCATTGAATGTGACATGCCAATTAATAAAATTCATCTTAAAGCTTTAATAATGTATTTAATGAGGTATGCACTATACAGAATAAAGCAGAAATGATTTTCTCAATAGTTTCACTGATAATACTCCCACCAAAGTCACCCTTGACCTTACCTTCCAGGTCTGTCATAAAAATGTGACGCTGCCGGCCACTCGCTCCCTGTGAACTGTATTTTCTCTTGATTCAAGGGCACAAGCTCTCTTCTGTGACAATTTAACATTCTGTTTCCTGTTCTGAGATTTTTTTCTAAATTGTTTTTTTAAGTCACCATTTTTGGTCCTTTTTGTTCCACCTTTAGGTTGATTTCATCAGTATCAACATCACCAATGATTGCATACTTGTTGATGATTTACAAGTACAGATTTCTAATTCAGCTTTTTTCCCCAAATCACAATCCATGTATCTAATTGCTTTACTGACATAAGTCTTCCTAGTCAGACAAATTTAATATATGCAAGACGTAATTTTCTTTGAAAAATCTGTTCCTTTTGCTCTCAGTTCTGAAACAAGAATATTCACAAGCAATATAAAGCACCATTTTAAAATGACAGCTTTACCTACTAGAATATAGGCTCCATGAAGGCTGGTTTTGGCTTGTTAGCTTGTTTTTAATTGCTGTCTTCCCAGCAATTTGATTACAGCTGGCCCACACTGGGTGCTTGTTATATATTTATTAAATGTTGAATGAATGAACAAATCAATCTCATGAAGATGAAAAAAGTCATACATATATACTCTGAAGTTTTAAGTTATGAAAATTACACTTTTCCATTGTTTCTTCTTTTCTTCCCCATTTTTTCCATTTTTTCCATTTACACTCTTCTCATCATTTATTTCAGATTTGATTTTGCTAGCACCTCGCTCCTCCTCCTCACCCTCCTCCTCTAGCCTCTTTTTGTCCCTTTGTGGATATTCATTAATATGTGTTAGTCTAGTCAAAGCAAATGGAAAGGGGAGAGAGAGGATGTGTCTGAATAGGGAAGAGCAAGACAGAGAAGAGACCAAACAACAGAAAGGAAAAGGAGAAACGTCTGAAAATAGATTTAAAGAATAAACAAAGGAGGATGAAAGCAAAGATTTTTAACTGATATGTCAAGAAAAACAAAAGGAACAGTAAGAGATATATGTATTTTCAATCCTGAAATCAAGGAAAACAGTCAGTTGTTTCTCAAAGAAATTTCTTTAAGTTGGCAAGGTATATTCAGTCTGTTTTATTAATAGAAATAAAAGTAGAAATATACAGACTACTGTTTTTTTCTTAAATAACAGTTTTGAATCCCAATACTTGAAAAGCTTTAATCAAAGCAATCAAAGCATCATACAGATGCAAATACAACACAGACAAAACCCTTATCCCCCAAACTACAAAATTTAATGTAAGAGACATTTATAAACTAAACTGAAACTAGATTGTATTACTGTTAATTATTTGCATAGCAGAAGATGAAAATTTTACAGAATCATGAATCTATAGTGTTACAGGGGAATTTCAGAAGTGGATTTTGTTTCAGAAGTAAATTTTAAAATACCAGCCAATGATGGGCAAATACTTAAACCTATCCACCCTTTAATAGTTCTTAATGAACAAATCAGACATATAAATAGAATGGAGACATTAATAAGGCTATCTAAAAATTTAAGCAAACAAAAACTGGTTCATAATGTAATAAATTAGAGCCATAGCGCCATACAAGGAACTATGATAAAGAAAGAAAATGAGGAATATGAAAATAAAACAGTGCTGCTTTCATTTACACTAAATGAACATCTCCTGGAAGTAGGAAGTTAACGTGTTTTGACCACAGTGTGCTTGGTAGTGGGATTAGAAGGCACCACGGTGCTGTAAAAAGAGTCTGCATTTGAACGAGGCCAGCAGGGTTTTAGGCCCAGTTCTATCACTAATTAGTTCCTAATCCTACACAGTTAATTTACTTTTGCAGAACAAAGATGATCTTTAATACATCTTCTTTTTAAAAGTGCTATAATGAATAGTGATTTTTAAAATTTATTTCAACAATAGACTTTAGGAATAAATGTGGCCTATTTAAAATATTTATTTTTATACTTGATATCCATATTCAGCTCCTTGATTCATCAAAACATCCATTCTGAATTTTAATACAAGCATACTAATAAGAAATAATTAAGACATGTCCCCTTCATTGATCTCACATATTGATTGTCTTGGCAACAAAACTCAATTGCAGAAGCTGTAAATCTGTTATGTTCAATTTATCTTGTTTTTATTATTTTATTATCCTGATAAAAGCAAGCTGATTTTAAGAAATAATACTTCCTAGAAAGTCAACTCCTTCTCCTAGCCTAAATGTTTTCTGAGGTATGAGAAATCAAGGAACATGAATAACAAAAAAAAAAAAACATGAATTGTGTCCTAGGACATGATAACTTGCTTTAATTTTCTATCTCCAAATTTTGTCTTTATGTTAACAGTTATCTACTGGCCAAAGGAAGGGAGTTAAAATATAGAAGAAAAAAGATATTAGTGAGTCATATCATCAAACCAACTCTCTATTTCTCTCCTTAATGATTTGTCGTTTTACCATCTTCCTGCTCCCTAAATTTGGCTGTGGCAGAACTGGCCAGCAAAGGCTGTTCCTGTGTGCCAATGTGCCTTTGTATGCCATCTGCAGATATGATCTGCCAGGCACCTCACAAAATCATTTACAAGGAGAAAGAGCTAAATAGAAATTGCCATTGATAGCAAATATATTTGTTCTGAGTAATATCAGAATTATCTCTAATAACATCCTTAATACTGTAAGGCTGTTTCAACCTTTTCTTATTAAAATACACATCAAATCAAAACTGTATTTCATAATCATCTAAGTGAATTTTTAAATATCCAGCTTTTTACACATACATTTATCTTGTTAGCACTACATAAATAAATGTATAATAGCACATTCAAGGCAATTCTTAGAAATTTCTGCCCAATTTGCCATTATCTACACAGTTTTTTATTCCCCATCTAGTTAACAGCTTCTGAGAAGCCCAGGTTCCCAATTTCTGAGCATGTTTAATCGACCACTATGGTTGTCATGCCAACCAACACAGAGAATTCTGAGCTTACATGGGGCATTTCAATACAGTGACCCAATTACTTTCTGTCAACAAATTCACCAGCAAAATAAAGGGGCTAACACATTAATGAGATTTCCTGAGACTGCCCTGTAGAGATGCTTGCAGTAAGATCGCCATCAGTTTTTAAAATAACTAAAATGCTATTAAGTATCACAAGTATGATTCTTTTTATCCTCTGCCTTAGTTATTGTTATCTTTATGAGTGTATTTTCTATCAAAAATGCCTGAAGTCAATATATTTTAGCTTCTCTTTCACTACAAAAGCAAATGACACTGGGGTGTACATGATATAAGGATACCATATTCTCCAAAATGGAAGTCACTCTATCTCAACATGATTTTAATTTTATATTGTACAATGGAAATTTATGAAGGCATAGAGAACAAAAGGTATATCCTTTTGTTATTGTTTTAAAAAGTCTTCATTTGAAAACCAAGAACAACAAATGCCATGAATTAAAGGACTTTGCAAGATGATGAAATTATCTATTCATTGCCTAAAAGATATTTTGTTCCTTCTTTTAGGGAGGAAGAAAAGAGGGCATAGATGTTAGCACTAGGTTGAAACAAATATTTAAACTAATCCTCTAGATATATAACATACAAAATGTTTTAGCTTCACTTGGGTATTTACTATATTTACAATTAAAGTTTGCTTTAATGGGGAGTGGTTGTGTGTATGAGAGAGAGAAAAGAAAAAAAGGAATAATAAATACAATATGAATGTACCTATTTTCTGGCAAATCCTTTTCCTACGTCTTTTGGACTAGAGTTCCATTTTTTTCACAATTTATAATCATGTTACACATAGGCTCTATCTATTAGGTAAAATAAAATTGATTCTCAGATGAGTTTATTTAATAAATAAATCAGATGGCAGACGGGCTTTATTAAAACAAGTAGAGATAAATAAAATGTATACATAGAAAAGATATTCTTGTTCTAGCAAGATGACAAGAATTTAATAATGTGTTTACATTACTCTTGAAAATATCAGTTTTAAGAAATGCATCTAAAATTAGTAGAAGCATAGACATGGAACTCTAGCCCCACTCCTTAGCATTGCAAATAGGAAAATTAAGGTCTCAGAGGTTAAGTGACTTGCCATATGCCACCCAGTCAACTGGTGGCAGTCACACAATTTGGAGCTTGCTTCATTATTTGACATTAATTTGTAGACAGTTGGATGTATTGTTATAAATGTCCCTATATGTAAAGTAAGAGCAATTTATAAAAGGTTAAATTTGCATATTTAAAATTGAACTCAGAAATTGATTGCAGTCACCATCTTAATCCACATAACAGAGAAGAGATTCAATTTTCTCTTACTTAACAGATGGAGACTACTAACAAAATGATTATATCAAAATGAAAGCACTCATCTAAAACATACAGAAGCAATATTTATTACAAAATAGAGACATTCATATTTTACCCATTTATTCACACACACACACACACACACACACACACAGACACACACTTTTCTGTAACAAGAGCAAACTAGTTTCCAAATATTTTGTGGCTTTTATGCCTTCTGAAAATTGACATATTGTTCTTCTACACTCCCAGAAATACTTCCATATATTAAAATATTTATGGGGAGCCTATTTTTTAAATCAAATTGATGCTTTGATACCATAGCCTGTGGTCATATTTAGTTGTTAATCATATAACCTAAGGAGTTTTCATAAGACCTAAGCAGTCATCAGTAAAATTAGCATTGACATAAAAGAATTTATGAAGCTACAAATAAATGATTGTATTTGTTTATAGTATAACAGTTATAGATTCTGGTTTAAGTAATTTGATCTTATTATAAAAATATATTTCAGTCTCTTTAATTTCCAACTCATATGTGCTAAAAAGTTTTAAGCTCATATGTTCAATCCCTCTGTTTACTGCTAGTAACATATAGTTTTTATTTCTTCTGGTTATGCACTGGATTGAAATTGTCATGCCAATAAAAAGTTAAGTCAAATGTGTAGAAAGTATTCAGCTCACAGTGTGGGTTATACCATTTTTTTTTATTCTAAAGTTTTACACTGGATATTTGGTGTCTACTCTTTCAAGTACTTTTAAATATAAAAAATAAGACTAGAAAATAATTAAATGAAGAAAATAGCCAAAAAGAAGAGGCAATCCTGTATTTTTTTTACTGACCTGGTAATACATTTATTTTTAATGAACTTGGGAAATGCATGCTTTCTTGTAAGGATACTCTATAAAATTGAGAATGGCATTATTTTTCAAAATAACAACTAAGTTTACTTAGAATATATCCACTGATAATTATAATTGATGAATATTAGTAAAATTTGAGATGTTAAATTCCATTTTGCTTAATAAATTTATATTTTAAAATACAATGTAAAACTCTTTATTTTGGAATTTAACTTATAATTCTTTGACATCTGATCAGAAAGTTTATTTGCCAATTTCCAAGGAAATATTGAAATTAAAGACAGAAATACATTTGGGATTCTCATGTTATTGTATTCATAATGCCTTTACTTTTAAATATTTATATTAAGAAACCTTTCAAACATAAAACAATATTATAGCAAGCAATGATAACGTTGACAATGTGGCTGACCATGGTGATGCATGCCTGTAATCCCAGCACTTTAGGAGGCTGAGGCGGGCAGATCACTTAAGGCCAGGAGTTTCAGACCAGCCTAGCCAACACGGTGAAACCCCATTTCTATAAAAAATACAAAAATCAGCCAGGCATGGTGGTCTGTGCTTGTGGTCCTAGGTTTTTCATTTACCATTATATCTTAAAAAGTTATCCATGCTAATACATTCTGTAGCTAGTACAGATGAGCCTACTATTATGGACTATATTATGTATTTTTGAAGAACTCTTCCAAAAAATTAATAATAACTCCCCTTCTGAAAGATGTTCTATGGCTTCATACAATATGAATGCTCTTCCTCCAAGCTATCCAGGACCCTGTTGGTGGAGATTGCCTATATACCCACCGTCCCTATCTTACAGCAATTAAGAACATGCTGGAATAGTCTGTAAGAGATCCATGAATTCTATTTATTTATTTATTTATTTATTTATTTATTTATTTAGAGATGGTGTTTCACTCTGTCCCTCAGGCTGGAGTGCAGTGGCGCGATCCCAGCTCACTGCAACCTCTGCCTCCCAGGTTCAAGTTATTCTCCTGCCTCAGCCTCCTGAGTAGCTGGGAATATGGGCACGTACCACCACACCCGGCTAATTTTTGTATTTTTATTAGAGAAAGGTATCACTATGTTGGCCAGGCTGGTCTCAAACTCCTGACCTCAGTTGATTTACCTGCCTCGGCCTCCCAAAGTGCTGGGATTACAAGTGTGAACCACCACGCCCGGCTGAGATCCATGAATTCTTCTGCACATCAGACACTACTTATACTTTTTACTTGGATCATCTGATGTCTTGACTTCCAGAAATGCATTTCCCATTGTTTATGATAGTAGGAGTTCTTTTCCTCTTTAAACTCTGGTAAGCTGCCAAAATTCTTCTTGGTATTTAGAGGGAAAATATTTTAAAATACTTTTTTATGATATTGTAAATTCTGATCCTCTTGGTTCACAAATATAATTTCATCCATTTATCCTAATCAGTCTTTTGACTTTTAGTCTTTGTTCATTTTACTTTTTAACCTTTGTCAATTTATGTCATCTTGATTTGGATGCATCTTTGCAAACCATTTCCCTTCTAGAGTAATACAGAGTATCTGGCTCTACATTGAGAGGCCTAAGAAGCAACTGCACCACTTACTACTGAGTGACCTTGGAAAAATTATCAAAAATCTCTGGGTCTTAGCATCTTCATCCACAAAATAAGAGTAATAAAAGTATGTTATTTGTATAGTTATTGTGAGGATTATGTAAATTAATAAATATAATGCACTTGAAACAGTGCTTAGCAAATGATGTTATCTCAACAAGTGTTAAATATTCATATAATTTCTTTAGATTTACATATGTGAGTCCTTAATAGAAACCATAATCAAATGTTTACTTGTTCGTAGCCCTTCTTTGGACCTTCTGTAGTTTAAATATTTCCTTTCAAAGATATAGTGCAATTACACACAATAACTTAAACAAGGAATTGTTTATTCACTCAATATTTATTGTCAATCATTATACTATTCTGTTCAGAACTTCGAATTCAAGATTAATATTGCTCGGAAGTTATTCTAAAAGCATAGTATAGAAATAGAAAAAATGAAGCTGATAATTCAAGGAGCTGCATGACATTATAGAAATGTACTGGAACCTGGGGAATTGCATGACTTATGATGAATATGGAAGCCTGGAAAAAGCTTCCTAATGAAGTATTGATTGAGGCATGGTCGGTAAGAAAGAAGATGGAAAATAAATCAGGATGGGCCTGTACACATCACGTGAGGGCATGCCGAGAGACTATTTCAATGTTGAATGATAAGATTGGGTAATAGGCCTAGAAACTTTGCTTTGGGCCATATTATAAAGGGCTTGATATGCCAAAATAAAGCTAATGGATTTAATTTTATAGGCAGTAGAAACAATGGAAGCCTTTATTCAACAGAATCCATGAATATATTTTGTTTGAGAGAAATTACTCTAATTAAAGCGAATAGAAATTGGATGAAGAGAAGCATAATAAAGACAACCTCAATAGCTTAAGGAAATAGTCGATTACATTACCGAGTACATGAAGATGAGAATCCGGAATTAGGAGACATTTCTGAAGTGAAAGCATTTGAAAACCCATTAAATATAGAGGAAAGTGTGAAAGGCATTAGTAATGACCTGTAAACTTCTAGCTTGGGACACAGTGTACATAAATGATGACAGATGTGATGGAAGTCAAGAACAAAGGATGTAGAGTTGATTGAGCAGTCAGTTGATAAATTCCATTTTGGACGTATTGCATCTGAGGTACCTATGGCTATCTGAGGCAGGCAGCCTCTTCGAGGGCACTCAATAATCCCTTCCTAGTAACATTCATGTCTTTCTGAAATCTGCTCCACCTGAGTAAGGGCTGCACTTTTTGACTTGCTTCTAATGAATAGAATATGGCAGAAGCAAGGAAATGTTGCTTCCAAGATTACATTATAAAAGCACTGTGGGCTGGGCATGGTGGTTCATGCCTATAATCTCAACATTTTAGGAGGCCAAGGAGGGAGGATTGCTTGAGACCAGGAGTTTGAGACCAGTCTGCACAACATACTGAGACCCTATCTCTACAAAAACTTTTAAAAAGTTAGCTGGGCATGGTGGGACAAACCTGTGGTCCCAGCTGGAGGAGGCGGAGGTGGGAGGATCACTTGAGCCCAGGAGTTTGAGGCTGCAGTGAGTCATAATCACTACTTTACTCCAGCTTGAGTAACAGAGCAAGACCCTGTCTCAAAATAAAATGAAATATAATAAAATAAAATTAGTAAAAGTACTCTGGCTTCCAAATTACATGGAATCTCTCTCCCAATCTACCTTAGATCCTTTGCTCTGGAGAAGCCAGGCACCATGGCATGAGGCAGCCCTGTGGAGAGGTTCATGTGGTATAGGACCAGGCCTGCAGCATCACTTGAGTGAGCCACTAAGCAGATTACTCCCCCCACCCCAACTGAACCTTCATATGAGACTGCAGCTGTAACTAACAGCTTAATTGCAATCTTGTCACTTTCTAACAGGCCATCCTGTTTTTCTCAAACTGTATCACTGATATTTTCTTAAATATCTATTTATCTGTATGTGGATGCTGTTTTAGTTGCTCTCTGTCTCCACCACTTCTACATCAAAAGCTTTATAATGTAGTCTGCCTTGCACAGTGACACTTAGAAGGGTGGCTAGCAACTAGTCATTCTAAACTTACTATCTTCTTATCTAATTTATCAATAAGAGTTATATTTGTGTTACATATAATCACAAACATTGGAAGTAAATGGCTTTTAGCATGGACAAAGGGGTGATATAACATGATGAATGAAGATAATAATATAATCTTAAAGATGAATAAAAATCTATTTTGATCTTCTCTAATTTACCAATCAATGCATTCAATGATTTCTAAATATCTCAACAATTCCAACATATAGATACTTTTCTTCCTACTAGATGGATGAGAAAATTAAGTCTCTTGATCAGAAGTTAAGTCACCTGCCTAAAAACACAACCAGTATATAGAATATAAATTTATGTTTGAATGGTTCTGTTTATTTACACTACCTTCCCTCTGGTACTTTAGTGTTTTTCATTATAAGTATGTAAAAGCTAAAATACAAACCACTCATCCTATTTGATTGCATTCACAATACTTTTATGTTGCTTTACCAAATATGGATTATAATTTAGGAGTGATATTTACATCTTGGAATTCTGGAAGAAGTTGTGAAGTTTAATTCCTATGGGAACTCATTATATATTCATTAGTTCAAAAACAAAGAAGCAAACAGCATGCACCAATAAGGAGCTTGAAGACTACCTTCCTCTCAGTGCTACCCCTGGAAATTAAACCTCACAATTTCTTTCCTGTCTAAACATGCTTTGAAAGTTGTTCTGACCCAAAACAGTATTTTCAAACGTTTCTGATAAGTCCTGAATTGTTTTTTTTTTTCTGTGTGTTAATCCTATGCCATTCTTTGTTGTTTTCAGTAAGTACTCAATTCTCTCAGATTACTAAGGATTCTCTTCTCTAAAAATATACTGGCAAATTTAATATCATATTCCATACCAATGTATGAAAAGCTGCTAGTCATTTTATTTCTTCTAGATAACTAACACATGTAAAATTGAACCAAATAATGCCAGAAACCAAATACATAATTCAACAGCACGTGGTAATAGCTGGGATACTGATAGTTACACTTTCTACTTTCATTTTATTCATTTTATTTGTGGATGAAAGATGCTCTATGATCTTATTCAGTCACAATATTGATAACCAACTATTTTAACTATCAATATCAAGAGTTAGTGTTCATTGGGCCTTTCATAATCTTGGTCATAAAATTTACTTATTAATGATGTTTGGGTAGGTAGCTGTTGAGACTGACAATAGTATTAATACCAGCAACGATGTGTGATGTGATATCAATGTTTATATCCAGCCCTCAAATAACTGAGCTCCCATGTATGTGGAATACATGGTAACTGTTTTATTGTTACATGCATTAGCATTTTCAATAACCATAGGCTATCTCAATCAATTTCCCCCATCATCCCATGATTGCAATTTTCTTCTATGCCTATTGAATAATCCAGATTAAAGACTATATATCATTTAACTCCTGGCCTCAAGTGATCTGCCCACCACAGCCTCCCAATCATTTCGCAGTACTTTTTGAAGTAGTCAAGGGCTTATGTACATGATTGTAGGCTTCGAAGTTCTTTTTATTTTCAAAGGCAAAATTATAGAGGTGTTGTCCAGAACACCCTTAAAGTTCTCATTTTAAATGATTGCAATCTCTGAATATTATTTCCTCTCAAATTTTGGGATTTCAAATCCATAATATCTTTATCTTGATATATAAATTATGAATCACAATTGGGAAAGCTACCAGAGTTTTTAACCAATAATCAACAAGACTCTAGGTGTGGTTCCAGGATCCACAAATATAGCATTACCTGAGAAAGTACTAGAAATGCAGATTCCTGGGCCCTACTCCATACTCACCGAATCAGAAACTTGAGTTGGGGAAATGAAGTGCCGTAATCATCAAAAATAGGTGATGCTTGCTAAAGCAAACTAATGTTGAAGAGCTACTCAGAATATGGTACTGCTACACTTGTGTAACTTACAAGGACAAATAAACCTCAAATCACAAACATAACACATTCATTGCAAAGTAAAGTTAATAATCACTCTTCTAAGTTATTCATTTATAACAATCTAAGTCATAATCACCTCACCTTTCACAAAGGTTGCTTGTTACATCATTTAATAATTTTTAATGAAGCTGAGTTATTTAAACTTGATGTTAAGATTACCATGTACTCACATTATCCTAAAAGCACTCAATTCACCTATTTAAGGCTAAGAAAACTCTGTTTATGACACTTACAATCCAGTTATTCAAGACAAATAAATATTTCCTTTACGTAATTGCCTCATTTAAAGAGCAAAACTGAAAAGCTAGGTTATGGAATGAGGAAAACTTGAGACATTTAACTTAGATTTAACAATGAGCAATGTGATAAATTTATGTCATATTTCTTGCATATTTATCAGAATCACATTATCAAAAATACACATACAAACTTTGTACTAACTTTCTAATTATTATATTTCTTGGTGGGGAAAGGAGAGGCAACTTAACTCTTTTACTGACTATCACAGATAGGTAAGTTTTGAATGTTACTACTTTTCTCAAATATGTCCTTTCTGTTAGTCTCTTAATCCTGAGTCAATTCTTTCTCAGAACAAATGTAACCCACAATTGAAATGTAAAGATTTATTTCTTAGTGTCCCATTTTCTCCTTAGAATACAGTGGATTTCCTCAGGAAACCAATTTTACCAAGGGAAATGTAAAATGCATTTTTTATATTGCACCAAAAGAGGTATTCAGTTTTTGTCTGGCATGTCCTCTGCTGTACTGCACATGAAAGCAGAAGGAAGGCAATTGGAAATCCTTGCTAGAGGCTAGTTATGAGCAATGAGTTCAAAGATTTCAGTGGCCTGATACATAGTGCTTAAAATATATGAGTCTACTGTCTCCTTTCCTTTCATTTTGCAGAATGGAAAACAACATTGTTCTTTCCCAACGTGGCTTTAAATAGCTCTTCCAATCTTGTTTTCCTGCCCCAGGATGTCTTAGGCAGCACTCACAATCTCCCTTTGCTCATCTGTCTTAGGGAGCTCCAGTCAGCTGCCTTTCCTAGAGTATCACAGGCATCAACCCTTTTCTATAATATACATAATTTCCTTTTTGGCCAAAAAATACATGCAGTTCTTTAATTTTTGACTCTGGACCACTTATTTTGACTCATTGTGGGGCAGTAGCATTCAACGACCTCTTCCAAAACAAGAGGCACTGAGCTCACAGTCTTTAATATTCCCCTCTCACACTAAGAACTGCTTGAATCTAAGTATCTAGGAATCTAAGAGTCAATTGAAGAACAGTTTTGCAAATTTAACTTATAAGAATAGAGACTGATATTAGTGCCAGAAAGTAAAAGCATATGAGGCACAGAAGTAGTGCTGCTATTTTTATATACTAAAGTAAAAATGGAAATATTGGAGTCAAGGAGAAGACTGAGGTATAACAGACAACTCCAAATGACTGCATTTGTCACCCTAAAAGTAGCAAGTGTTTTCAAAAACAAACAGAATATCCTTGAGCAAAAGCTTAATATAAAACACTATTGATAAGGATACAATTCAGATATTTTTTGAAGTTTATCTCTTTTTTTCATTCAACTTCTTATGGACCCTTAAATGGGATTTTTAATACTAAATTTTAAAGATGTTTCAAAATTTTAATTTCAAATAAAATGATCCTGACAGTACAATATTTTTAAAAAGTATATGGATTCCAAAGTGATTTAGGAAGTCAATAAATGATTCCAATAACTGTATAAGTTGTGGTTGAGGGCCAAATGTTGTGGTTGAGGGCTAAACTGAAGAGCAATCTTATTTAAGAATGTCCAAAATAAACATAAATAGCTAAAAAGGATATACAAAATATAAAAAAAAATTATATAACCTATACCCAAATCTAGGTAGAGATATAGATTGTTTTACTTAATCAATGTATGCTAACCCTATGTGTATAAGTCCATTTTAGATAATATCAATATCATTTTAATTTCACTGAATGCAAATTATCCAAGCCAGAGAAAAGACCCTCCAACCTCTAGGCCAAATCTTGTCTAAAACAATTTAATCTGTCCTATGGTAAGATCGGGTGCATCAAATTCTTTCCCAGCCATCCCCACTTGTTTCCCGTACCCACACTTAATAAATAATAGCTAAAATTATATACCTACATAATACTGCATTATTGTCCACTCTGAGGCCTAAATCATGGCTTCATCATATTTCTAAAACACAGATCATAAAACCCGTTCAATGAAGGCTTCCGTTTCTTGCAAAATAAAACTTCAAAATCACCAGAGAGGTAATAATGGTCAGGTTAATGCCTGGGTTACATTCAATACTGAAATGGTATATAACTCATTTTCCATCAAGGACCACAAAACAGCCTTGTAAACTCATCCTAGAGGATCTAAAAGAGAACCCCCTCATAACAGAATGGCATTCCCAGCTTGCGGGCTCTGAGACTCCATTGAGTCATGCCACATGTATGGAAAATTATTTTTGGAGTGTTCTTCTATCCAAGGAAAAACAAAGCAAATTTTCCACTTTCAGGATTAAAGGACATTCTGTCTACATTAAGACAAGCAGGGTAAGTCTTAAACACTTGTTAATCTTAGCACTATGTTTAACAAGCCTCCCAAGTATTGAACTCAAGAAACCTAAGAAATGAGATCAATGTTAGCTTTTTCATGAAATTTAAATGTGTCAAACAATACAGTCTTCAAATAGTTTGCCATTTTTTGCTAACAGGGAAAATTAAGCAGTGAATTAACGACCTCACAAGGATTTTGGAGAATGCTGGGTAAGTTTACTACACTCCACGTAAGTATGATATGCGGATCCTACTCATTTCACATCATATATTTCTATTTTGTATATAGAATCAGGACCACATTAAAAACTTTTATGAGTGTAGCACACTAACGTTATAGGTATGTTGAATAGCCATTTTATAGATAAAAAGTGTTTAATATTGGTAATTTGACATGGTTCAAACTAACACATCTACAATATAGACAAATAAGTAACAGACCACTAAGTAGACTTTAAAAAATAAATCTATTAATACCTAAAGGCTGAAGCAAAATACATTTATCAGTTAATAGGAGAGGATTTTCCAGGAATCTGATAGAGATGGAATGAAATGACCAGTGGATATGATACATTTTTTAAAACTTGAGCATGTCACATAAATAAATACACTATATTTTTTAATACTTTAAAGACTATGGAATGCCTGGGGGGACACAAGCATGGGTAATACAGTTGCCTGAAAAGACCTCATCATCATTAGGTTATAGTGGTGTTGCTTTTGCATCATTGCAGAATTTAAAAGAAAATAGAGTACTAGAGTTAAGGCCAAATATTGCAATGATTATATAACTGTAAGTATGACACAAAGTTTCCGTCCAATTTAGCAGAAACAATGGGCAAAAATATTTTTGATATTTATGTAAAATAGTGGTCACTCCTGATACACAGATGATATGAAAGAACCACATGTGTCACAAATCAGTAGCTCCTTTTAGACCTTTGGTAAGTACACTACACTCCGCATAAGTATAATAAGCAGATCCCAATCATTTGGGAAGGGGCTCAAAGTTGCTAAACGGTGTTGTAGAGATCAATCATGGAAATACATGCTTGCCATCTCTTTGTGAATTAAATTTTCATGTAGCGTTGCAAAAAAAATTACTATGTAAAAGTAACACATAAATAAATAAGCTTATCTTTCTTCAAGATTATACTTTCCAGCCTGGCTATATAACTGGCCTATAAAACATGAAGTTATTTCAGTTGTTTAACAAGAATTCATTCTCGGTTCCACCAAATAATTATATCACAAGTTCATCTCAAAACACAAATTAGTGATTAATACATCAAAAAAATTAGTACACCAAAATTGTAGGGAGAATATGATGAGCATTGAAAGGTTAGATGGAAATACTCTTCAGATACCATTGACCAGAGCTCAAATGCCCTGTTTTCAGATACTGTCTTGATCCCATCTAAAATATAAGCCAATTGTGTGAGACTATATACTGATTAAAATACAAAAACTAAAATAAAGCATAAAAGAAGGCAAAAGAAAATTCATTACTCATTGCATGTTATTTTTTAAATTCATTACCTTGAAAATTACTAAACATATCCTAGAAAAGGTCTTACCTTATTAAACTGTCCTCAATGATTTCAAACTGTTATTTCTTGTGTAATTTTGTTTTCTTTGATCAATACTTACGAATGAACACAGTAAGCCTAGTGTCAGCAAATTTGTAAACTACTTTGTTAAATTTTAACAACATATTATAAAATATTATAAGACATAATTTTCCAAGTTTCAGTAACCATTTGCTGAACCTGACAGTTTAATGTATTTGATTTCATTGCCAGAATCATAATGCTAAAAATATGTGTGGGCTCTTTAACAATAAAAAAAAGAAAATCTGTTCATTTTCAAGAAAGCTGCTACCAAACTACTGAATATATTTCAGGTCAAAGAATAAAAGAATTATTTTTAATTCAAATCTAATGGCATAAAATGGAGTCCTTGCTGCATTCTCCCAAGCCAGGTTTAGCTGCTCTGTTAGATCTGTCTCTATTTAGGGGAAAAATTGTGTTTTATTCTTTCTTTAGTCTGTACAGTTGACCTCTTCTTCTTCCTCTTTATCCTCTTCTTTTTCTTCCCCTCCCCCTCTTCCTTCTCTTTCTCCTCCTGCTCTCCTTTCATCGTCGTCATCATCATCATCATCATCATCATCATCATCATCATCAGCTATGAATGGTTTCTATTCAGAGCACTTTGCAGGTTGGGTTCATGAACAAACGATAAAATCTTTACCCTTCAGGAATTTGTACTTTGAGAAGGGAGCTACAGCATAACACACACATAAAAAAATAAACAGCAAGATATGCCATATAGTAAGTGACAAACATTTAAGAAATAACTGTTACAACAATTCAAAAAAGTTATTAGTCCTTTAATTCTGACTCTGACTCTAGGAAAATTGCTTGCTCACCTTTTTAAATGGGCACAGTGTGTTACGATGAGAGGAAAGGAAACATGGAGAAGGAATCTGCATTTACTCAACTCCTACTACGTTCCGGGAATTGTAATAGTCACTTTTACCTAGTCATTATTACATCTAACTCA
This sequence comes from Pongo pygmaeus, assembly GCF_028885625.2. Taxonomy (NCBI): domain Eukaryota; kingdom Metazoa; phylum Chordata; class Mammalia; order Primates; family Hominidae; genus Pongo; species Pongo pygmaeus. The sequence goes on from NC_072376.2 coordinate 189,139,946, forward strand.
CGTTAAACAGATCTAAACCCAAAGATAATGGTAGAGAAAATTAATTCTCAAGATGGAGACTTTGAAAAAAATACGGTTGAGTAATACAGATTAAGTTACAGAGAAAATGAAGGTGGAGAAAAGGAGCCAGGGCTTTAACACAAGTCATCTGATTGGGAAACCAAAAGTCAGTTGGCCACTCATTATGATGGTCAACTGAAAAACTCCTGGCCCTTATACATGTTTAAAATTCATGGAGACAATCTGAGTGCATGGTTTCTGAATTCTAGATCTTATGACTTAATTACAACTTTCTACTGTGAATGGTTGAGCAGAGATTTAAAATGCTTTAAGTTCAATTATTCTGACTAGTATTCAAAGCATTCTTTTCACTGTAAAAGGGTTTTTTTTTTTTAACTTGATGAAAAACTAAAATAAAGTCTCTGAGATAATAAACCACTAAATGAATTTGGCTTTGGTAATACATGGGTACTATTTAAGACAGAGATTCTCAAAGCCTATGGTTGGTTTTAAATGGACAAACCACATTCAGTGTCATATCTAAGAGTTCCATTGCTCAAACAACGCTCAATCCTTATTTTAATAATGAATTCTATTACTGAATATTGAAATATTGAAAGGTGTTTGAAGAAAAATAAATATAATTCCTTACTGCCATTCAAATGTACAGTCTGTGGTTCCAAAAATTTGAATTTAAATGCGTTATTATGGGAAAAATACATTTTTAACTAGAAAAATGGAGAAATCATTTGGCTCAGTCTCCTTTCTGCCCACCTCATAATCCTTCTTGGAACTGAAATGGAAGACTATCTCATTTTGTTACAATTCTTTTTTTCTCTGGATGTTTGTGTGAGGTTTTCCCTTAGTTTCCTGTAGAGTTTGAACCCAATGGCCATTGACTAAATAGTGTGACCATAAAGTCAAAGAACATTTGATATTTATTAAAAAACTGTAATCAATATTTATTAACTAGTGTTAAAATATATTGACATTAGACACTGCATATGAAATGCTTAGAACAGTGCCTGCCTGGATTATTAAATATTAGCTATTATTATTAACATTTTCCTTGACAAATAAATCATGCTAGTAAAAGTACTTAATTATGTTTCTGATGTTCAATAACTAAACTGAACAGAAAAACTGATATGATATAGGCTGTTAAAAATGAAAGTGGGCCGGGCACTGTGGCTCACGCCTGTAATCCCAGCACTTTGGGAGGCAGAGGCGGGCGGATCACGAGGTCAGGAGATTGAGACCATCCTGGCTAACACAGTGAAACCCTGTCTCTACTAAAAATACAAAAAATTAGCTGGGCGTGGTGGCGGGCGCCTGTAGTCCCAGCTACTCGGGAGGCTGCGGCATGAGAACAGCGTGAACCCGGGAGGCGGAGCTTGCAGTGAGCGGAGATCGCGCCACTGGACTCCAGCCTGGGCGATGAGCGAGACTCCGTCTCAAAAAAAACAAAAACAAAACAAAACAAAACAAAAACAAAATGAAAGTGGATATCCACCAACACAGGAAATGTGTAGAAGAATCTCAAAAAAATTTTTTTTTCAAAAAAAAAAAAGCTGTCAAGTTTTGGGGGGAACGTAATTTGGCCATGTACTAGTTCTTTATTTGAATTATTTACTAAACTTTGTTGCATAAAACAACAATCAGGGAATAAATACAGGTGTAAAGTTTTCCTCCCATATTTTATTTTTGTTAAGAAAGAATAGGTAATTCACCATTCAAATAACCTTTCTAATGGAGAATATTAATTGCAACCATAAAAATGTAGAAAATAGTTTCCCAGACATTGAAAGTTCTATTATAAATCAATGAAGAATGCTAATTAGCAAAATACTTTAATTGCCTCACTTTTACTTGATAACCAAGAAAAAGCATGACCACCCCCTTTTAGGAGACAATATGAACAATCTCTTTTATGTTTCTAGCATCATTCTCAGGGATAGATTCCATCCAATTCCTCTCTTTGATGGAGGTAAGTAAAGTAAAACTCATCATCTCTTATATGATAAAAATGTAAGTCCAAAAACATTTAACAATTTAAACAATGTGAGAAAGTGTCTTTCTTTCTTTGGGAAATGAATCTGGATATACACAGCAGTTAATGTTCTAACATGTTGACATCTCTTAATACACATCATTTAAAAGCCAACAGTCATTCTTCTTCCTTTTTTCTCTGACCTCAGATTTCCTCATATTATAACTTAATTCCCTAGTAAACTCTATAAACAGACTCCAATAAGGAACTGACTCTCATCTTTTCCCACTCACAATTTGAAAAAAAAAAAATCAGTTATCTTCTGTTTTTCTTTCTTTATGTTGTTCACAGTGCAAAGAAGTAAGTTACTGTTGGATTAAGAATATCCAAGACAATGGTCACAACTTGAAAGCACATGGAAAAACATGAATTATTTTTATAATGTCAGCTAATCCTCAGCTGTGCCACCTGTTAGTATGGATGCCATCCAAAAGGATTTTTGAAAGTAAGCCAGGCAGTCTGCCTTCGATGTATGAAAAAGAAAACTGTCAAACATTTTGAATGGTGGGGAGGGGTTTTTGCTTGGGGGAAAATGGAGTTCGCAATGGACAAACTAGAAGTTATCTCCTGCATCCTATGAATCTCTCATGAGCCATTGTCTTCTGATAAATTAAGGAATAATTAATTTCTAAAAACCATGCCTTAGAAGTCATCACTCCAAGGACACTATCAATATCTATCTATCTATCACGCTGTACTTCTCATTTAGTCTCTTTAAATATTTAAACCTTATTTCAAGGAATTAATGAAGTAACTATATCAAGCACTTTCATTTGAAAAGGTGAATTCACTCATTTTAATGACATTGTGAAAAATCTATTCATATCTTTCATCCTAACAAGATGTTAGAAATGTGTTATTGATATTTTGGATCTCTGAGATAAACAGTACCACCGACACTAAAAGAAACCATAATTAGCAACTGATCCAAGGAAAATATAAAATGACAAAATTCTAAAATGTTATATCTAAATCACAGCAGACATAATAACCACAACAATGCAGAAGTTCTGCGAATATCTATTGAATTTTATTAAAAATATAACTAATTTTCCCTACTGACAGATATTGTAGAACTGCATTTGAAAATACCAAGGGGTAAAAGTAATTTCTTATACCCAGGAGGACACTTCAGGTTAAGCACAATGCTAGTAAAAGCACAGCTGTCAAATCTTAGGACAGATTTTTCCTATATGCTTTATGAAATCTGATTCTCTATGTTTCTTCTAGCCTTGTTATCCAAATGCAGAAATGACAGCTGAAGAGATGATTTGTGACAGTATTTGCTGAGACGAAGTCTGTCCACTAGATGGATAAAGCCAGTTCCCTTTTCATAGGTCTGTAAGTAGCCAACAGCTAAGAAGCAAATTATTAATTCTTGCACTTAAATGAATGCTTAAAGATTTTTGATGTTGTTTTTGTTATTTTCTTAGCCACTAGTCTACAGACTTCAATGACATATTAAGGATTATAAATCTATTAATAAACCAGACACATTCTGTCTCTTTAATTTCTTTGCAATAGTTCTCCAAATATTATACTACCAATACTTACTGGCAGGCAATGATTTAGGGACAAATTTATTTAAATTGTAAAAAATCAAAGATCAGTGAGGGAAAAAAATCAAAATAATCAAGAATATACTAAAGAGTGGTGTCAAAGTTGAAATTTAATACATTAAATATACAGTTGATTCAGCTTCGACTCACCAGGTTAAACTCAGGGAAAATTTCTTAACACTAAGCCTCTTTATGTAAGACTCCTGAAAGGATCTGAAGATTTGTTTTATTTAGAGGTCTTTTGATTGCAAAGAATAGAGATTCACCCAGAGTAGCTGAAAGATGGGGCAGCACAGTTATTATTAAAATTTGCCGTGGGATAAAGAGATCCTCAGAGCGTACTGAGAGTCATCTTTTCCCAGTTCTCAAGAAAGAAGGCCAATTGAACCAATTCATCTTTTTGGATTCAATTCACGACTTACAAGTCGTAGATTGCTAGTGCACTTACAGATTGGCTGCCCTTGAAAAAGTTTTCATATCTGGCAAAGAAAAAGAAGCCAGAGCTGGTGGTAAGGAACACAACCATAAATTATGGATCATAGCTGATGAGTGCAATGGAAGCATGTGGGGGAGGCAGTCCTTCGAAGGAGTGTGGCTGCCAGGCAGGCAGCTATGGACATCTAGTGTAGATAGTGGGGTTGAAAGTTCAGAACCTGGACTCATTCTGATTGTACTGAACCCAGTTCTGCTATTTACTACTATGTGACTTTGGTCTAGTCAATTAACCTATTTGATATTTATTTTCCTCAACATTAGTACCACTTAAGGTTATTGTGAAGAGCCAATGAGTTCATTTAGGTAAAGTCCTTAGGCCAGTGTCTGCCACTGAAATCACCGGGCAATATAGGTTGGCCAATATTTCCTAGTCTCCTAAAGCCAAAGCTGCCTCTTTTTTTTGTTGATTATAGTGGTGTCTCTTCTTCAGGGATGATGTCTGCTTAAGGAAAGGTTAAGTTCTAGAGTCATCTTTCAAGATAAAAATAATCTTACACACACAAAAAAATGTCTGAAGAGACTTTTAGTCAGCCTATAAGCTGTACTGTATATTAAATATACTGTATATTAAATATACTGTATATTAAGTACAATATACAGTATATCCTTTTGTGCATAGATTCCTTTATAGTAATACGTGTGTATAAATGTATAAAGTATATGATGAACGGGTCTCTTGTCAACAATAATTGTACGGTATTTTAAATAATGAGATAGATCAACATTAACATTGATATGAAAAACGAAGAAAATAAACCTGTACCCTCTCCTTTCATTTATGTATTCTTGTTGGTTTTAATAAGTTAAAGATATGCTGAAATGACAAATAGGTTAGTGTTATTGAGCTAAGGATGAACAATGACCATTGAACTTTGGCTGTGTATTGCTGTTTGAAATGATGGAACTGGTCATTTGATCACATTCAGCTTGATCATCTACATCTGCTAGTGACCCAGTCCCTGAGAATCACCAAGAATTGATTCCACTGAGGCGATGGTAGGCGGGGCTTTGGTGTTGGAAAAGTCAGTGGTTGACATTGACAGCACAGACTCATATAAGCTGCTGGTTTATTACACTAGAAAAATACGGTGAGTGACACTGTGGCTGTTATCTTTTGTGCTGATCAAAACTTTCTGGTATGCTCCATGTAATTTTGAGACCTGTTTCATAAAATGTTCATGTTCAGAAATTAAAGCCATCAGGGTTTTGGCTGTTTGGAACAGTTCAGCCAATTTATGAAGACTCCAACCTGCTGGCTCTTTCTGTCCATTGCTGTTTTCTTTTCATCTCTATATTTTGTTGCTCCCTTTACTTATTGATTCATCAGCCTTCCTCTGTAAACCCCTCCTAATTCAGCAAGGCCTTCATTAGGGCTGTCCATGAAGACATGGTCACCCACTTGTCTGGCAACCCGAATGTGTATTCACCAATTCACTCCTAATTAGAAACCCAAAAATCATTTACATATTTTCTCATTTGGCAAAATGTTCTAGAAACAGTTGCATGGCTACAAGTCATAAATGCATACCTGTTAAATCTTCATCAAAATATCTTTATTCACTTTGCTCATCCCCTCTGCAGTAACTGGGGTCCTTGTTGCCATGTTTTTGTGACAATGGCTCTTGATTTTGGTGACAGATGATGCTAGGTTTATTATGGCCATAGTAAAGACCAAATTCAAAACACTCTTTTCTTTTTTCCTTTTTTTTCTATACTAGAATACCATTGTTTTGGCTGAACACAAGATGAAGTAAGTGGCTTTCATTTAGAGGCCATGTTTTACCAAAAAATATATGTTTCTTAAAATACTAGACTCCCCTCAGGATAATGGGATACTCACCTTTGGGGAGGGTGTCAGAAATTGATGGAGCAACAGATTTATGATCCCCATTTCAGTTTCACATCAAGCATGGGCTCATTGAACAGAATGGCTGGTGGGTGAAGTCACCCATACTTTTAAATTATCCTCTCTCTCTGGCTGAACACATATACTTAAATTAGGATAAAAGTTAGGACTATTCTCAATTGTCTTTTAAAGCTTGAGAGGGGAGTGGGCTCTCACTATGAAGAAAAATATATTTCTTACGGATGATCTTTTTAAGTGCTTAAGCATCAAGTGTATATATTTTCAAACATATGAAATTACAATTAATTAATGAAACCACTCAATTTTACATTCTAGTTGAACTTGCAAGGTAATATGAGTAAACACTGATGTGAATTTTAAGTCTTGGTGACATGTAACAGGAAAGACAAGGTCTAAATTTTAAGAAAAGACTGAAAAGCCACTTACTTCTTGCAAATGGAAGAAAATTCTGTGCTATCTGAATTATTGTTTAAGAAAATCCTATGTAGTTTAAGAAAAACAGGATAAGAACTAACACAAAATGCTGCTTTTCTTTAGATAGATCATTAAATCTCTCCACCTAAACTCTTGAAAAATCTCTAACGATTTTGTCTGCTTGTCAAATTGCTCCTCCAGTAATTTCACAGTTACAACCCACGCACATATCGACAGAGCATTTCGATTCAAATGTAACTTTCTAACAACAAACTTATATAGAAAAGGTGTCATAGGCGTAGTTGAGAGGAACAGAAGATCAAGAGTGAAGAAAATTAAATCTTCTTTTCTCAATTACAAAAAAAAACCTAAATCATAAGTATTGTATTCATATACATTTACAAACTGACAGACCACTAAACATTTTTTCTGATTTAAAATTGCTTTCCACCACTGTTGCTGGTGCATATATTAATGATGAAAAACCCACTGTGACAGAAATCTTCCCCTCACGGCATTGCCACCTCCACCCCCATAAAAGAAAGCTTTTCAGTGTTACCTGAGAAAAAAACATCACAACTAATTACATCATTTTTTTGGTTCCTGCATCTACCAAGGCTTGCTCAGACACATTCAACCTGTTACCACAATCCATGATTTAACTCAAGGTTTTATTTAGTGTAATGAATATCATTCCTCTATTTAAAATGCTGTTTATCTTTCCTTAAGCAAATTGATCGGCCGATAAGTATCATTATTAGGTATTACAAAAAAGATGTTGTCGTAAGATATTTTATTATAAATTAAAATAGTCCACTGAGATGCCTTGTAAGAACAGAAATTACCATTAAAATGTCTCATTTACAATCACTGATGAACACTTAGGCTATTCGTGCATATAATAAAGGGAGCTGAGGTTTTTTTAATTTAAAAACAGATCACATGCTATTAATGTAGATTTTTGTGTTTCTATTACAGATTATCATTAGTAAGGGTACTAAGGACTAAAACTTGGAAATCAACTTATCTATTATCTCTTGCTTATATAAAACCTTCATATATTTAATATCAATGGTCTTTTATTACGTGTGTGTGTGTTTGCACCATATATGCCTCAAAGTATGTGTGTGTACATTAAGAGAAGAAACCCAGCATAGCTAAATGGCTAAAAATATGGTAACTATACTGTGCTTCCACCCTATATATTTTATCACATAAAATATAGTTTTTTAAAATAAGTGCCTTTATATACATTTGAAATTAACTTTGATAGCTGAATCTTTTTCAACGCTACTCTTGAATATTACCTTTATGTAGTATTACCTGTGTTACTGTTTCAGTACTAAGAAAATGAGACCATTTTCTCTGACATTACATAAGCCCGACAGCAGACGAGAGAAACGCTGCCTATCTGGGGTGAAAGCTAGCTCCCTCTGAAGCTACCATTTGGCACATTAAAACAATTCTCGAGTTGATTGAATCATTCCAAATTACCAATATTTGACCATTTTAACCTTCAAAAATGGCAATTTCACTTTAACTCATACAGCCAGATATACCTAGACAAGCTTTAAAAACACATCAAAAAATTTCCTTTAACATTATTACTCAGAAGTTGATTACAGTCAACTACATAGAAAGGAAAATCTTAACGCTTCCATACACCCTGAAGATTTATGAACTTTTGCTCCATCTGCTTAAACCCATACTGCATCCTCGTTTTTAGTTTTTAGTTTTTAAAGATTGTTTTAGAAAGGTGCACCAATCAAAAGATAACTAACGGTCTTGGTCTTTGTTCTATCAGATGTCCATGCAAAGATATGGATAATGGTTCCATCACCAAATTTTTAACTAACTCCAAATATTGTATTTGTGGCTCACATGGCTCACACTAGGGATCCCTCGACCCAGCTCGGCAAGCGTGAAATCATGAAATAAATGAAGGTTAACAAAGACTGGTCTAAGGAATAGTTCACTACAATACCGCAATGCTCTTCTCACCAATACTCGACTCTGCATTTCGGTACTTATATCTGAAAGATTTGCAAATAATGACAACATTCGTGCCAGACATTACTGCAAGTGAGGAACAGACTAAAGGAGAGGAAGGAACAAAATGCTTCCAAGAGAGAAACATTCATTAGCTTTACTGGCAAGTGTCTAAAGCAAACAAGGAAACTGCAAAATAATTATTCAGTTACAAATAAACGCTTTTTAGCACAGTACCTTTTTGTGTCTGTCCCTCTTCCATATTCTCTTCCATAGCTACCTTTCTTCAGTAGAATCTGGTGCACGGAATTAATCAAAAGCTCAATTAGATGTTGGAAAAACTGGTGTTTTTTTTTTTTTTTTTTTTTTTTTTTTTTTTTTTTCCTTGGGAAGCTCCAACAGCAGTGGCTTGGGCAAGTCCTCAGAGCTTAGCTCAGACTCCCTCGTTCCTCTTGTTTGCTTGGAGACGGGCTGTCAAGTGTAATTTCATTCAAATTACTCTTCCGTGAAGATTATCAATTTTTCTTCTCAAAGCTGCCCATTGTGTACCACTGTAAGCAGGTATTCAAACAAATAGCCTGAGAATTTTGGGGGGAAATTTGGTCTGAATCCCAGGAGCAGAGACACTACGATTCACAAGTCTTGCTTTGCATTTAAAATGGGGAAAAGAAATTGAGGTTTGTATTGAAATCTGGGCTTTAAATTGGAAACAGGCTGAGCTGTGAACAGATGGAGGGGTGTCCTCCTAACATGAAGCCGACCACCAACCCATAATTCCCCCCTTCGCTTCCAGAGTGGGAAAGCCCAGATTCCCGTCGGTTCTTTATGCTGCAGCAGTGGCTTCTCACCCAGTCAGATACGTTGCAAAAAACTGTGTTTTCCTTTTCTCTCCTCACTAAGTATATAGTTAATTTGATTTAAGGTGCCAAGAAAGGATGCAGTTATACCATCTCAGGGTTTATCTGCAAAAGTTTATTACTAAGACAGGACTTGTAATCCCACACCTTTGAGATTTAAAAAGAAATAGAAGCGTGGCTGTCAAAGGAGTGAGTATAAAGCTCTAAGCCTGAGAGATACATGTTTTAAGTAATTATTTTACTTAGTGCCATATGACTCTTAAGTAAAAGGGAGAAAACCACTGGAAGGAAAAACCCTATTGATGTCTTTGTCATTTATTGTTAGGATTTTAGCCCACGAAAGCTGCTGATTTCCAATGAGAATCTCTTGAAAGGGAATTTCTTTAAAGGTCAGTGTTAGGGAATGAGAAGAGTGATGTAAGGGAGGAACAAATTTTAGATAAGAAACAAGAGGATAGCAATTTATAATGGGAATCTGCAAGCGGATTTGGAATGCAAATCACAATGCTGCAGTCTGGCAATAAATTAGCATTTGTATTTCAGCCTACTGAGTGACAGGGCACAGTCCAAGAGTCTCAATACTTCACAAAAGGTATAGCAAGAAAATAAACAGTATCTCTTTCAAGGAGCATAAACCTTTCCTAGAGTAGAAAGAAAGGATCCTTGCCTCTGTCTTCATCTCCAAATCAGCCAGCACACACACACAGAGGGAGGGAAACACACACAGAGGGACAGAAAGACACACACAAGCACACACACACAGATGCACACACACACACAAGGACACACACACAGACAGAACTGTAACTCTCTGCCTTTAATGAAAAATAGTTCACATCCTCATTATCCAGAGCATATGTTTCTTGCATTATAGCTTGTATTTCACATGCATTCTTTAAAGCAGGCCAGTAGCATGTTGCACATCACCCTCCAAATATTACAAAAAGCAACTATTTAGAGGAAACACAATTACTGCATTCCACTTTATTTCTCATAAACGAAGGTTTAGTCCTCTTACTTGTATAATCATTTGTTATTATTTTCTCTTTTCAAATGAATTTTGTCCAAAAATAACTGGAGTTCAAATAACTCAAAACCTATCTCTTCTGAATATATATCAATTTGTATTCAAGGGTTTTTGAGAGAGCTGCTTGCTCAGTGCACAGATTGAGAGAGGGAAACCATAAGGGAAATCAAAAAGCCAAATTGTAGCAGCCTCTCTGCTTCAACTCATCCCTAGGCTGACATAACCTGGCATATAATCAACACAGAACGGAGCAACGCTCCTCATTTAGATTCTTCATTCGTTCTATACCATGGAAATCATTAGTGAAAGCAATTGTTTATTGTAGTGCTGGCAGATACAATAATGCCACCTTAAATTTTTAGAACACTGTACAATCTATAAAACATGATTACATACATTAACCCATTGTAAGTCAAATGGGAAAAGCATAATTTTCCCCACTTTCTGTTAAAAAAACAAAAAAAAACAGATACCCAGGGACACCTAGAGACTGGGCTAATAAATGACCAAGTAAGTCTTAGAACCCATGTCTGTTGATTTCTTGCCTAATGTTCTGATCTTAGAAGCTAATTTTCCTTCCTACTCTGTTCCTTTATGAGTATCTTCAGCATCTTCAGAAATCAGCCTCAGTTCATAGCTTTCTTTTTCACCACACATATAAAGCAAAAGAGAGGGAAATGAGAGGGAAAGGAAATTTTAAAAATATTCGTGATTTCTTTTTCTTCTGGAAATTTTGCAGCAGAACACACTCATAGAACCATTCACTTTTTGTCTAAAACAGGCTTTTTCATGTGACAATTGTTACCAACATAAGTCAACATCAACTTATACCAATTTTTAAAATATACAAAAAAGTCCTCAGAGCCAGTCCAAATGGACTCTTGTCAAATGAATTAAGAGAGATGCATACACATACATAGCCTCCTCACAGCAATCACCTGTCAGTAGGCTTTCAGTATTTGTTATTGGGGTAAAATATACAAGAAAAAATTGCCATTTTGATAATTTTTAAATCTGTAGTTCAGTAGCATTAGGTACATTCACATCATTCTGTAACCATGGCCACCAGCTATCTCCAGGACTTTTTCATCTCTACAAACTGAAACTCTGTGCCCATTAAAAACGCACTCCTCCTTTCCCCTTCCTCCTGCTTGATGGCAGTTGAGTTGTTGATGATTTTCTCTTTTTTTCTGAGATGGAGTCTTGCTCTCTTGCCCAGGCCGGAGTGCAGTGGCATGATCTCAGCTCACTGCAACTTCTGCCTCCAGGGTTTGAGTGATTCTCCTGCCTCAGCCTTCCGAGTAGCTGGGATTTCAGGCATGTACCACCACACCCAGTTAGTTTTTGTATTTTTAGTGGAGACGGGGTTGGTTTCACCATGTTGGCCAGGCTGGTCTCGAATTCCTGACCTCAGGTGATCCACCCACCTCGGCCTCCCAGAGTGCTGGGATTACAGGCGTGAGCCACCAAGCCCAGCCAAGTTGTAGTTGCTAATGGTGGTTTTAAGATTATTTTTTCAAATTTGGATCTCATTGGAAGTAAAAATATTTTGAACCTCCAGTATCTTAAACTAGTTAGAAAAGAAAATTATTTCACATTATAGTGGATTTGCTTATTAATTATAAAATATACTATATAAAGCTTAATAACTAGCAATGATGTGTCCTCATGGGGACTGAAATGCCTCATCTAATACTCTTTCCATTGTATCGTATTGTATTTGCCCCACTCTTCTCTTAGTCATTTATTTAAAATATATGGGCTGTATGCAGTGGCTCATGCCTGTAATCCAAACACATTTTGAGGCCAGGAGTTTGAGACCAGCCTAGGCAACATAGACAGACTTCATCACTACAAATATTTTCTACTCTTTTTCTTTTTTTTTTTTTTTTTCAGATGGAGTTTTGCTCTTGTTGACCAGGCTGGAGTGCAATGGCACGATCTCAGCTCACTACAACCTCTGCCTCCCGGGTTCAAGCGATTCTCCTGCCTCAGCCTCCCAAGTATCGAGGATTACAGGCATGTGCCACCATGCCCAGCTAATTTGGTATTTTTAGCAGAGACAGGGTTTCTCCATGTTGGTCAGGCTGGTCTCGAACTCCCAACCTCAGGTGATCTGCCCGCCTGGGCCTCCCAAAGTGCTGGGATTACAGGCGTGAGCCACCACACCTGGCCATTACAGACATTTTAAAAAACAAATTATCCAGCCATGGTGGTGCACACCTATAGTCCCAGCTACTGGGGAGGCTGAGGCAGGGGAATCACGGGAGCCTGGGAGGTTGAGGCTGCAGTGAGCTATGATCACATCACTGCACTGCAGCCTGGGCCACAGAGTAAGACCCTGCCTCTAAAAAATAAAAAAAAAATATAAGTTAACTAGGTGGTTAAAAATATGATTATATTTTTATCAAGTCAGATTTCCCTTTCAAATACTGTCTAGGAAATGTTTATAATGTATATTACTTTTTTCTTGTGTGAGCTCACTCAATCCAAAACCATTATAATTCTCTTTCATTTTTCTTAATCTCAGTTTGGAGCTTCCTTTAACACTTCATCTTATCTTTATGGATAAACACATTATTATATACACTGGGTAAATATTGACATATTCCTCTATTATGTAATACAGTCATCTTTGTGGTACAATGTTCATAATATAGACAAATAAGTAGAGTTAACAGATTAAAGAAGTTGTGGTTCCAAACACCGCATTAACTATAAAAAGTGAGGGGGAAATGTGTTCGTAGTCCCTGGGTCAGAGAACAGAGAGGAGATGTGGAAAAGAAGATCGTGAAAACCTAGCCCAGTGCATGGGACTAACAGACAAGAACACGGTTTAGAAACTGCCTTTTATTCTACCTCAAATGTTTCAGACACAGAATTAACATTATCTCTAGAATGAAATGTCTTAGTTGGGATCTTCTTATATTTTGACAGAGAAAAAGGACCCCTTTGTCTGCTACTTTAAGCTCCAGGTCAGAAACTGACTTCCATAACATTTTCTTTTCCTTTTTTTATTTTTTTTTGAGACGGAGTCTCGCTCTGTCGCCCAGGCTGGGTTGCTGTGGCGCGGTCTCGGCTCACTGCAAGCTCTGCCTCCCGGGTTCCCGCCATTCTCCTGCCTCAGCCTCCCGAGTAGCTGGGACTACAGGTGCCCGCCACCACGCCCAGCTAATGTTTTTTGTATTTGTAGTAGAGATGGGGTTTCACCGTGTTAGCCAGGATGGTCTCGATTTCCTGACTTCGTGATCCGCCCGCCTCAGCCTCCCAAAGTGCTGGGATTACAGGCGTGAGCCACCGCCCCTCGGCCAACATTTTCTTAAAGAAAGTCAAAACCACCATAAACACTGCAATGTTTTCAGTCCATTATAAAATGACCATAACATTCTTCAGAGTTATATAATCATAGAAAGCAGTCAATTCACAGAATGATCATGGTATTCACAGTAGTATCATTACCCCATTTCCTTTTATTCTGAATTGTAAAAGTGCTTATTAAGCATTCTTACAGGAAATTGATGTAGGCAAAAGGGATACTAAGGAGACAAATTCCTGCCCTAATTAGGCCTATAGCCTAGTAGCGTAAGACAGACCAAATATCACAATGCTGAATGACAAGTGCTACCAAATAAAAATAAAGACGCATTAGATGGCACATGAGCCTACCTCAAGGATATCTAACCTATATTTAGTTTTGATAGTTGGAAAGTTTTCCTGGTTTCCTAGAAGGTACAGTTTGATCTGACTTGATCAAAGCAGGTGACCTTTCACCCAAAGGAGATGAAATTAGATGGGAAAAAAGGGGGAGGCAGATTGTTGGGGAGAAAGAAAAGATTTTCTGAACAGTTGAAAGAGAATACATGAGGGCCTATGGAGGGGGAGACACACTCTGCTGAGAACACGTAATAGACTAACATCTGGCTACATGGGCGTAAACTCTCTTTTACTATTTATTAGACATTGTATCCCCAACGTATTCAGTAGTCCCATGCTGGAATATCCAATTCTGAGTCTTGCTCCTTAGTTTTCTTAGAGTACTGAAGAAGATGCTCCTAAGGTCTAAGGAGCTCCTAGGTCTAAGAAGACGCTCCTAAGACCAGCTTGTACTCCATAAGATTGGAGCCTAAAGGTAGACAATGGCAAACCCATTAATATTTACCCCCAAGAAATTACCTTTCGGGTATCTTAGGCTCTTTCTTATCAAGACCTTTCCTCTCCAATCTATTAATATTGTATTTTCACATAATTACCAGAGCTCTTGTCATGAGTATGTCATAGGCCTGTTTACAACTAGTGAATGCTTTTCCAGTGTTCTTAGGATATAGTTCAACCTCATTAGACTGGCTGGAAAGATCGGACATGACCTGGCAGGAGCTCACCTCTTCGGCATAACCTCCCCCTGCTGTTCATTCATTCATCTCCTTCTAATTTCTTAAAATTGTCCATTTGTGAACATTGTTTCTTCTTCCTAAAACACTTTTCCTTCCACCCTCAGATAACTAGATCTACTCAGATCTCAGCTGGAAAGTGTTATCCTCAGGCAAAACTTTTCCGAGAGCATAGGCCTCTTTTAGTATTCATATCACATGCCATTACAGAGCTATTCCTCAAAGTCTGCAATATACATATAGATATAGTCTACTATATATATAGAGAGAGAGTCAGTTCTATATATATGTATCTTCCCTCCTGGCCTGCAGCCTATAAGCTCCATGAGATAATGGCCTCTATCTTTCCGCCTCACACAAGACAAGCACATAGTAAACTTTCAATAGATACTTGTTGAATGCATGCATGCATGCATGAATGAATGAATAAAAGAATAATGATGTACAAATAAATGAATGAACAAACTCAGTGGCTTACACATACCTTATCTTATGTTTATCTGCTTCCACAAAATATTTTAGAGGGTGAACATAATTTGCTATAACTTGGGGAGATACATATCACGTTCATATGTAACAAATGTCATTCCCCAGCATTCCCCAGCAGTTGAAGGCAAAATAATAATGAGATATTTCAAAGAGCAACCAGCAAAACAAAAAGGGAGCTGGGAAATATTAATTGTGTTTCATCTTTCCCCTAGGAAGGGAAAGTTGTATTGTCATAAATGCTGATTACAGTAAGGGGAGACAGAAAAATTCAAGGGTGACACTCTTTGGGCCAAACTTACCCTTTTATAGAAAGATCAGTTCTAAGTACTTATGCATTCCTATAACCTAAAGGTGATCCAGATTTTAAAACTTCTAAATAGTTTTGTTTTCTCCAAAATGCCAGAAAGCAAGAGTAATCCAAATCTCTTTTTGGTAAGTATGTTTCCCATAAAACATGGCAGAAAGCATGAGGGTTTAAAAACTATGCAATGGGTAAGCAGCAGTGGCCTCTGTTTACTCAAAATCCAAACACTACTACTAATTGAGAAACAGATCACAAAAACTGGCCCAAGCTGATTCTCTGTGGTCACAAAAATTCTACTTGAAATTGAGCTCACCAAAGAATAAACTTTACAGCTCACTCCGCCACTCAAGTTGCATTTATTCAATGACTACTAGGTATCTGAAGCTGAGCCAGGTGAACAG
The DNA here is from genome assembly GCF_028885625.2 of Pongo pygmaeus. Lineage (NCBI taxonomy): Eukaryota > Metazoa > Chordata > Mammalia > Primates > Hominidae > Pongo > Pongo pygmaeus. Next base: position 189,155,786 of record NC_072376.2, read on the forward strand.
GACAGATGTAGCTTCCTGCTCTAACAGAGCTAACAGCAAAGATGGAAGAGAGAGACAAACAATTGGAACAAAGTATGATAGGTGCAATTATATTAATGACAATTATACTCAGCCCTTCACATGTGTGAGGCATTGTTCTAAGTTTCTAAAAAGTGTATATCCCATTTAACCTTCACCACAACAGCCCTGTCAGGTAATTACTATTGTCCCCATTTTGATAGAGGAGGAAATCGAAACAAAAAGATTAAATTCTTTGTAGCAAGTAACAGGGTGGTGAAGATGGGATTTAAACATAGGCATTCTGACCCCAAAGACCATTCTTTGAACCACCTGGATATCTGTCTACACTTATGTAAGTAGTAGACCCAAAGGCATTTAATGTAGGAAAAGGCCCTGATTGTAAAGTCTTATTACAACATGAATATTTGTATTCATCCAAAAACAAAAACATTTAACTGCTTCCCATATGCCCAACATGTTGCCAGATGCTGTGAGAGACATACAAAAAAGTTGAAGAAATGATTCTCATACTCAGAGAACTTCAGATTGAAGTTAAAAATATTAATACTCACTTTAAACAGCAATAAATCAACAGAAGTGTGATTTCAGAGTAAAACTACTATAGGGAGTTGAAGTAGAGAAAGTTCTTTAAGATTTCTAATATGCTTGATAGCTTTCATCAACAAATGCAATTATCATCCAAGCAGTTTAGCAGAAATATGGAGACCTTTACGCAGTGGACGTATCTCTGATCTTCAAACTCTGTTCAATGCCACAATTTAGCCATTAAGACTTTATGCACAGTTATTATTCCTTTTTATTTTCTTTTTTTAAATCAAGTCTTCAGACCAAAATAATAAACACTTGTACTACCACCCAACATAGAAAATAAAGTATAAGGCCGATTATACGTGTTCTCTAACTGCATTCCTTTCCTTATATCTTCTTCAGCCCTACCTCCTGTTAATAATCACTCAGGACTGGAGTGTTTTTATTCCTGTATGTTGTCCTTATAATTTAATATGTGTGTGTGCACGTGTGTGTGTCTGTGTGTATACAGATATATATACACACCATAGTTAGTATTGTTTTGTAGGTTTTCTTTTTTCTTTTCTTTTCTTTTTTTTTTTTTGAGATGGAGTCTTGCTCTGTTGCCCAGGCTGGAGTGCAATGGTGCAATCTCTGCTCACTGCAACCTCCCCTTCCCGGGTTCAAGTGATTCTCCTGCCTCAGCCTCCCAAGTAGCTAGGATTACAGGCATGCACCACCACGCCCAGCTAATTTTTATATTTTTAGTAGAGACAGGGTTTCACCATGTTGGCCGGCTGGTCTCAAACTTCTGACCTCAAGTGATCCACCTACCTCAGCCTCCCAAAGTTCTGGGATTACAAACCTGAGCCACCACACCCGGCCTGTTTTGTAGGTTTTGATTAGATATCAAGAATATCTTCTTATGGGATTACAGGCGTGAGCCACCACACCCGGCCTGCTTTGTAGGTTTTGATTAGATATCAAGAATATCTTCTTATATGTCTCTTTTCACAACTTTTTCCTCAGTCTTTTAATGATATATGCAATCTGTTGATAAACATTTAATGTTGTTTCTAATTTCTAAACAACAGTAAAAAATTATAATGAATATTTTTATATATGTTTAGTGCATACATTTAAAATTTTCCCTAGAAGTCTGAGGTGTGTGTATGTGTGGAATCATTGGGTAGGAGAGTATGTGTGTCTTCAATAATACATGTGTTAAAAAGCCCTTCAAAGTGCTTGTGCCAATTTAAATTTCCCTAAGAACTATCTGAGAATCCTACTGTCTACGTCTTCTATACTTAATAATTTTTAAATGTTAGCAAAGATAAATTTTTTAATTTACATGAAAATTAATTATATATCTTAATATGATTTCATTAAGTATCTCATAAAGTTGAGAACATTTTTATGCAATTAGCCAATGATTTCCCTCTTTTGAGAAATGTATATTCATGCCCTTCACTCATTTTCCCACAGTATCGTTTGCTTTTTGGTATTATTCTATAGATGTTACTTGTAAGTTCTGAATACTAATTCCACAGCAATTAAATGTCTAACATATATATTTTTACAGTGTCTTAGTTAACTTGATTTTTGGTCATCTATAGACATTTTAGAATCAGCTTTCAAATATAATGAGGGGGAGGTGAACTTACATTTATTGAACTTAAATTAACTTCATAGATTAATGAGACATAATTAACATTTTTACAAAATTGAATCTCTTTCCATGAACATGAGATCTCTTTCCATATGTTGAGAACTTTTTTTCATATATTTTAAGAATATTTTAAAATGTTCTCCCTAGGAGCTTTGCATATTTTTTTTGTTTTTATTCCTAAGTATTTTGATTTCTTTTAGAGGTATTTTATACTAAATCTCTCAAGCCTTTTTTTGACTGAAGTAAAGGAACACATTATTGGATTTTAAAAATTAGTCATATAACAAGCAAATTTGCTAAACTCTCCTATAGTTCTTAATAAGTATAGGTCTTGAAATTTCTATGTAGAAAATCACATATTTGAATTAAAACAAATATGAGTCTATCTGTCCAACCTGTATATTTTATTTCCTCTGTTTTACTGTGCATTCTAGGGTCCCCAGTGCAGTGTTGAACTGAGCAGTGATTTTAAAAGAAATGATCCTATCGTTTCACTATTGTATGTTATTTGTAGTAGGTTTGGGTAGACATTTTTTATCTGTTTAAATAAGTTCCCTTCTAGTCCATATTTCTGAGGTTTATTTATTATAAAGTATTGAATCAGAAAAAAATGTTTTATTCTCCATCAAGTAAGATGATTATATAAATTGCATCCATTAATATATTAAAGTAAGAATTGCATTTGTAGATTTTCTGATGTTAAACTCTGTTTGCATTCCCAAACAGAGAATTGGTCATGATATGTAATTGCTTTAATTTCAATTTAATATTTTGAAAACTTCTCTTAATTGGAAATCTTATCCTTTTCTGTCTATTTTTCTCTAAATATACATAATGCTTTTTTAAAAAGCTGTCCACTTTAGGCGAATCGCTTATTAAAAATTTTGGTACATCCAAAAATGGGAATACTGTATAGCAGTTAATGATTACATAAGTTGTCTATATTAACAATGAAAAGCTGTTCATAATAAAGTGATAGAAGTATATAACAACAGTATAAACAGTATCCTTTTGTAGTTTAAAATGTTCATAAACATATGCATTGAAACAAGCCTATACAGATCTATTGGAAAATGTTGAGTGCTTATTTCTAGAAAGTGGTATTTGAGATAATTTATTTAATTCTTTTCATGCTTTTTTTTCCTGGTTTTTTAAAAAAATTGTACTTTAAGTTCTGGGATACATGTGCAGAACTGCAGGTTTGTTACATAGGTATACACGTGCCATGGTGATATGCTGCACCTATCAACTCGTCATCTAGACTTTAAGCCCTGCATGCATTAGGTATTTGTCCTAGTGTTCTCCCTCCCCTTGCCCCCAGCCTCTGGCAGGCCCCGGTGTGTGATGTTCCCCTCCCTGTGTCCATGTGTTCTCATCTCTTGACATGCTTTTTGATACGTTTTATATAGTTACAATATTATTTTAATTATCAGAAAACGTAATAATTTTACAAAACTGACAATAATAAGTTGGTTACCAGTAACTGCAGCTAAAATGTTGTAGACATTGGGCTAGCAATTTTTATAATTTTTTTCTAACATTCATAACACATCTCTGCAAGACAGCTTTCTTTCATGTGAAAAAATTGAGGCTTTCAAAGGTTAAGCAACTTTCTCAAGGCTACACAGCTGGTGAATGAGGAACTGAGATTTGAATTTTGGTTTCCCTAATACTAAACTTCTATCACTCAAAAGATAAGTCATTCAGTACTTGATTAACACAGTTGTTAGCCAACACATGTTAGCTTTTCTTCAGTTTTGAGTAAAGGCTTACTGCTATATTAACGACGATGAACATAGATTATAACTTATCTGAAAAGTGGATGACTTTTTCTTGCTCCGTTCACTTGAACCAATATTTAACAATTAAGAAATGTCAGTTAAGCCTAACCTTATATATCACATTGGATATTGCAAATGACAATCTTGCAAAAATAAATAGATAAGTGCAAGAGAGAAAGAAAAACACAGACAAGGGGGAGGGGTGTAAATACAACTTTATGCAGAACTAGTGGCTTGTCATAAGTCCTGAATTTTGAAACAGTGATTTTAAATTGTTGCTTTGAATCTCACTGCAGATGCAGATGGTAGGAGATATCCTCTGAAAAAGCTGATTACACTATATGGTGCATAGAGAACTGATGAGGAAAAACAAGACTCAAGTTTTCTCAGCTTTATCATAAGCGTTTTGGTATTTTTGCTTATACGTTAGATTGCAAGTCCTCTGTGGATGAAAAAAATACATTAAAGTGTACTCTTACATTTCCAGAGATCACTTTAGGTAACCTAAAAATTCTTATCTCAAAAAAGAAAACTCAGACTGACAACTTTTCTCATTCTTCAAAGTGCCTTGCCCAACACATCTGAACTAATGACTAAGAAGGCTGGGAGCCTGGGCTTCTCCCATTGGGCAATCAAGGTGAAAGGCCCTTCCTTTCTTACTTCTGAGAGAAAGGTATGATTTTACACATTGTTGCTTTTTTTGTGAGTTAGGTATCTGAAATCTTTAGAGAGTTTGTCAGTTCTGAGCAAGAGGCCTTAGATTGTGACCTACTCTCCATTAAGGAGAAAACAAATAGGCCCACATCCTGGGTGTTCCAGAAACACCCAGAAAACATTTTCTCAAGGATGTTTTATTGGCCCTGACATATGGTCTCTTTGGATAGATATTTGGCCAGATCATGGCTCCAGGAAGATTGATACACTCAAGTAATTAACATCCTAGAAGTTCCTCTGCTGCAATGTGCACACTGTTATTTTCGAATGAACCTGCAAACACCACTTGACTCCACTCTGCTTGTGCGGCAGACACACACTCCATCCACTTACAAGCGTTCTTCACGGTTTTCAGCGATGTGCTCAAGTAAGCAGTAAGCAACCCGCTGCCATTGTCCTGGACAAAATGCAAAGCTGTTTTTAGCATTTACTATTGCAAATATTAAGGTAGATGTGATTTATTTTCTCTCTCTATCTGACTTCCTGAATTTCAATATCATTTGTCTGTAGCTCATATTTGCCAGGTATCATACATTTTTTATTTTTAATATTTCAATATGTCTGATATCCATTTCCCCTGCCTGTCATTGTGGTCAGAAACCACGAGCTGCGCTTGTTTCTCCCTTACCATTCATAAAGTGAGACTGAGGTTGGACCTATTGCAAGGTGCCCAGCTTTCCAGGGACTAGGTTCAGCTCTTCTTATTCAGTAATATTTAACAAATATTTGTGTGGTATCCACTGTATGCTAGGCACATATTTTTTCTTATTATTTACAACCCTGAGAGTAAGTGGTATTTCTATTTTACAAGGTATAAGTCTGAAATTCACACAAGCAAATAATTTTCACAAGTTCTACAACTATGAGGAAGCAAAATTTGAATATAAAAGTCTCTCAAAAGTTCACTGTTTCCAATACATTAAACGATTCAGTAAACAAAAAGTAAACAGATGTTGACTAATCAATTCCTGCAAAAGTGATGTAAATATATCTTCAAAAGGTGTGTTTATTTAAGTCTTAACACTTGTAACTAAATGGGTAGGATGCCAGTATAAATTTCTAGATACTTTTTGAGGCATCTCTTCTTGTATATCTCTTGTAGCTCATAAAGAATCTTTAATATAAATTGAATTATAAATTTAAAATCAATTTAAAATTTAAAAACCATTATCCTTAAAAAACGGAATGAATGTTAAAGTCACACAAGCCAAGGTTTTACAGATAATTGTACTAGGTTACCTTGGAGTGCAGTAATCTTAACAGCAAAAGCATATTTCATGGGAGTAGTATCAGACAGAACCTATAATAATTGATTTAAGAGGAAATGCAATATGCCCAAAGAAATCCTGCCCAAGGCTAGTCTTTCAGTCATTAATTCATTGATTATATATTGAGTGCTTACCATTGCCCAGATGTAAATCTAATTTGTAGGGCAAGTCCATGAACACATATACTGGGTCCTTGCTCCCAGGGTCTTTAGATTTCAGAAGAGGAAGGTAAGAGGCCAAATAAGCAAATACGTTAAGGAGCTAATGTCAGATTCTTACATGGGAAATGATGAAAATATATCAGAATGAGGCAGTGAAGAGTGTTTTAGGGGCTCTGTTAGCTTGTGTTGTCAACCTAAAGATGATGTCAATCTTTAACATCATCCATAGCCAAAATAATAAAAATATGTCAAAAATCTCTACTGTGAAATGGTCATTAATAGAATTTTATTGTTCGTTAGAAAAGAAAGAAGACAATGAGAGAGACGCTTGAGCAATCAGCAGTGGTCATGAATGTGCTTTTTGTCCAGATGAGATCTTTTGTAATTATACTTATGTGGTACAACACAACATTTTCAAGTTGAACATTTTCAAGTCAAGTTGAAAAGATTCGCAAACTTTTAGTTAAAAAAAAAATGTCTTGGCTGGGTGCGGTGGCTCACATCTGCAATCCCAGAATTTTGGGAGTCCGAGGAGGGCAGATTGCTTGAGCCTAGGAGTTCAAGACCAGCCCGGACAACATAGCAAAACCCTATCTCAAAAAATTAGAGGGCATGGTGGAGTGAACCTCTGATCCCAGCTACTTGGGGGACTGAGGCAGGAGGATGAGTTGAGGTTGAGGCTGTAGTGAGCCATGTTCATGTCAATGCATTCCAGACTGGGTGTCAAAGGGAGACACTGTCTCAAAACAAACAAACAAACAAAAAAACTGTCTCTAATCATTCAATCTCAAAAACCATTGGCCACTGATCTGTACCATAAGGCTTAGAAGACCTTAACATATTACCTAATGCAGAAATTAATCTCTCTTTCTCTCTCTCTCTCTCTCCCCCCACCCCCCCTCAGTGGTGCACATGTGTGTGTGTGTGTGTGTGTGTGTGTGTGTGTGTATCGTGAATTAGGGACAAGATTGAGACACAGGTCTGTGTGACTCCAAAGCTATCACACTTTCCATTATAAAACACTGCTTTTTAAATGTAATACTATTATGTAGTCATTGCACATTTCTGAGTTGTTAATATAGTAGTTTCAACATTATGTTGACTTTTGATTACATTCACTAAAGGAGGTAAATATTGCTATACATAAAATGAAAGATGGAACGGAAAACTGGGGTGGTAGAAGAGGGTGGTATCAACCAGCCTTCTCTGAATGGTTCACAAAGAAGTGGATACAGAAACATGCAATTTGTGCAGTGAAATTTAAAACACCTTTTGTAAGTCAACAAAAACAAGTTTCTCATGGCTCAAAAAAGACAGCTTCCTGAGTTTTTTATTAATAAACTCATGTTACAACCAGCACGTCCATGTATACCAAGTCAAGCAGCAAAAGAAAATGGAGAGATCACTAGCCTTTTAGGAAAAAAAAAAGAAGAAGAGTTCTAATGTTGATTTATTTCTTTACTAACAAGTAATCTGTCAGTTTACTCTGCTGTGTGTGAAGATGTACCACTAACTCATTACACGACTTTAGGCGAAGATGTTCTTTATCTACTTCCTCAAATACAGAATGAATTTAAGACTTGGCTCACTGACTTCACAAAGTGAGGGCACCAAGTGTCTGATACTGCACTAAATGTTTTAGGTACACGATCTCATTTCATCCCTCCAAGATGCCCATGAAGTATCATTAATTAAAGCCATTTTACAGACAAGGAAAATGGGGCTTCAGAAAAGTAGATTCTCTAATAACAGAAGATGAAAAAGTTCTTTGAATAATATCAAATGCTTTACAAAAATGATGTAATTATAGCCATTTTAAATAGGAAAAAGTGAAGAAGCATGCTGTAGAAAAAATGTCAGCTATACTTAGTAGCTCAGTAAGACCACCCGATACACTCATGTAATAATACAAAACGTTTAGTTAGAGCTTATATTTGCCAACCACAGGTCTTAGCATTTATGTCCTCACTTTAATTCATTAATCTTCAAAATAACCCTGTGAGGTACATAGTATTATTATGCCTACTTCACAACTAAAGAAACAAGGAAACAGAACAAGTGACTTGTTCCAGGTAACAGCTAGTAAACGGCAGACCTGGGACTAGAACTCAGAAGATCTGGTTCTTAAACCTGCGCCCTTCATCATAACACTGCTTCTATGAAGCAGGCTGGAAAGGGTGCAAACCAATTAGCTATTTATTCAACAGGCTTAGAGAACAAATAGCTGGATTATTTCTCATTGCGCACAAGCCTTCGGGCCATTCTCTAGGCTCTGTTGGTTTGGTCCGCATGATGTTCTGTAAGGAGCAATCAGAGTTTCAAATGGCAGCTCAGCCAGCCCTGTTCATCCTCCACGACCTCTTTAAGGTTCTGTTTCCCATTCGTAAATGAGGAAAAGAATACCTATTCATCAGGGATTTAGTGAGGATCAAATGCATTCTGCACAAATTTTGGCACAGACACAGTTGGCACTCAGTAAACATTAGTCTGCTTCTTCCTCTGGCCTCAAACGTGGTGTCAGTTCAAATAATTTATTCTCCCATAAACTAGGAAAAGATAAGAGAAAGGCCTCAGGTCATGAAATATCAGGTTTTAAATCAACTGTATATTGTTTTGAGTGATGAAGTAATGTGCTTTTTTGAAAATAATGTTATCCTGAGTATTTATAAATAGGTTTTTTTCCCCTAAAACATTGTATATTCATATACTGATTTCTCAGAGGTCAGTATATGCAATTTGAAAGACTAGTGGACTGATCTGGTTTGACAATTCCTGGGTCAGTTCTATACTTGCTCATGCCACAGGTCTGCCAAAACAAATCTTATCATCAAGTCAAATTGTCTTGTAACAGTTATTAGTCAGGATAGAAGGCAAGATACAGGCTGCTAAGAAACCACATGGAAATATTTGAAAGCACATGAGTTTTCAAATTGTTAATTGTGTCCAAAATTTAACAGGGGGCATATTTTGAATTTGTTATGTGTTTGAACTTTGGATGGTTCCATGGCCTCATTTTTAAATTATATTTTAATTGTTCCTGAAATAGAAAAAAACTAAGAAGATGACAATCTTGCTATGTTGTTTGAAGACAATTGTTATTCTTTACACAGTGATTCTGCTGTTTACAAACAAAATATTTATGTTTGTAAGAGTATTCATATTACAAATGCTCTTTAATCCCCTAATGCGAAGAGTTTTTAATTAGGTTAATAAAATTAGCTTCATTGCTCAAAATCTTTTTACTTTTGTGGCCCTAACAGATAACTAAATTCGAATCTGTGGATGAGCATTTGAAATGCAATAAGCAAAATAATAATAACAAAAGCGGTAATTATAAGTGGACTTATAGAACCCATATCCTGTGAATTATCAAAATGATTTAGAAATTTAAATTTGCAAAGTAAATTTTAATTACAGTAAACTTTATCTTTTAATGATATAAAATATATTTATATAAATAGAAAGACTAAATTTATATTGGCATGAAAACATTTCAAATTTTAAAATTATAAATAATGTTAATCTTTTTTTTTTTTTTTTTTGAGACAGGGTTTGACTTCAGTTGTCCAGGCGGGAGTGCAGTGGCACCGTCTTGGCTCACTGCAACCTCCACCTCCCCAGCTAAATCAGTCTTCCCACCTCAGCCTCCCAAGCAGCTGGAACTACAAGCATGTGCCAGCGTGCAGCGTGTCTGGCTAATTTTTTGTATTTTTTGTAGAGACTGGGTTTTGCCATGTTGCCCAGGCTGGTCTCGAAATCCTGAGCTCAAGCAATCCACCTGCCTTGGCCTTCCAAAGTGCTGGGAGCCACCAGGCATGAGCCACCGGGCCTGGCCAAGAATGTTAAACTTTTTATACATCTAAAATAAATAGAAAATGGACTTGATATAGTTCAGCTATAACCATAATCATATCAAGATGGGGGAAAGTTTCAAGTTGAAGGATTATTTAGTAATATCCTTTTAGATTAAATTATATGATTAAAAAATACAACTCTCTATTTTAATACCAACAATAATTTGTTAAAGACACTATGTTGGGAAAATTATAACCTACTAAGTTAAATAAAATATTAAAGTCAGTTAAACGGTAAAGTCAGTGGTATAATTGGATGCCAAGTGAAAACGTGTTTTACCCACTATTTTACTTGGAGAGCTGTCCGCTGGGCGTTTTTAGCAGTTTCCAGGTTTTTGCATGTGGACACTTCAATAACCTTATTTCAGAAAAACTACCAGAATAAGTCCTTTATGTAATGTGTATATATATATATATATATTACATATATATGTGTATAAATATATTACATATGTGTATAAATATATTACATATATGTATAAATATATTACATATGTGTGTATATATTACATATATGTATATGTATAGGAAAATATAAGATTATATATAGATATATATATCTTACTCATTTTTCTTGGAAAATCTAGGAAGTTACTATAAAACTAAATGGAGGACATAAGCATTTTGTGACCATAAAACTAAATGCAGGTTACTAAAAAACCTAATGCAAAATCTGCCACAAATAGTTTTATGTAACACATATTAATATCATCTTTGGATACTATATGATCAACTTCTTATAACTGCTGTAATCTGGGCAAAAGAGGTCAAACTAAGCCCAGTGTCTAGGCATAGTAGTTGGCCCTGCATGAAGTGGACATCCATCCTCTGAGTTTAATAGATCCACTGCCACTGATTTGAGGCAGAGAACAGAGGACCAGAGAAAGGAGAGAAAGAGTGAGACAGATGGGAGGAAAATGCACATGAATTTGGAGAGGTGGGGGCATGAGAATCAACAAAGATCTATCGTTGGGTGGTGATGGTTGAGCTGGTCATGTGAGTTTGGGGCCCATGAGCTAGCAGTGATGAAAATCACTTTGTTTTTTATTTTTATTGAGCATCATTCAGTGAGGTTGTGTTAAATGCCACAGTCTGATCGTAGGTGAACTTTAGAGCATTAAACTTGGGCACGTTTGTTACATCACATTTGTTAGACGCATAAATACACGAATGCTATTCACAACTTTATATGTTATAACTATGTAGGCCAAAGTGTATATAAAATAATGATGATGTAATAATAATAGCTAATACTTATACAAGCCCTTTTTATGCACCGGACACTGTTCTTCACACATATATCATCCCATTTAATCCTCACCATACCTCTATTAGGTGGTCACTAATATTACGCCCATTGTTTTCATATAAAAACTGAGGCATAAAGGATTTAAGTGATTTTACCAAGATCATATCACTCATAAGTGGCAATAAATGGCAGAGTCGAGATTCAAAGCAAGTAGGTTTCTTCAGAGTCCATATCTTTTATCCATTTTGAATAAAGAGTGTATAAATAAAATAGAAGGTTCTTACTATATATGTCAGTATGCATGCCACCATTCTGTACTTACTGATTTCACTCAATGTGTTTGTTCAGGTTCATTGGTAGAATCTCTATTATTTCTGGTTTCTTTTCACATTGATTTGTTCGTTTATATTTCCTGACTTACTTTTGCCTGTATCTCCATATATATCCCTATACTAACTGGGTTGGGGGAAAAAAAGTAAGTGGAACAACTTTGATTTAATTGGACAATTTTTATTCATCCCCTAAACTGGAAAAGAAATCTAAATTGCTGAGCTTATTTGACTCCTTTATCTCATTTATTTGCCTATTTTAAAAAAATACAATTCCTTTTTATTGGGACTAATATCTATTATTAGCATCTATTTCTACTTGTCCTTTTATTGTCAACTAGAAATTAAAGCCGGAGTTTTACCAAAACACATGGAGTGGTAGAAATAAATGCCTTTATTTAATTACTGCAAATCCCTGCAGAGCTACACTCTGGATAAATTAAACTCACCGGATAGAAAAAAAAATATTTGAATCTAATAGATTACATACTTTAGCCTGAAGACACCAAGAAAAGGCAAGGTAGAACTATTAGTCAAAATTGAAAGTATCTTTGAATGGCTGCGCTGTGCTTATTGTAACATTGACTTCTTCGATATATTTTCTTAAATAAAAGCTCAAAACACTAAGCTACATTTCCAGAGTCTAAATTACTTTATGCCTGACTATAGACAGTAATTTATTTTGAACAGACCAATCTCCCAATGCTTCAAACACAAATTTCCGAATATGAAATTTAAAATACTCCATTGATGGGCCCCATGTCAAGAAAGTAACATCTTTTTCTGTTTTGCAGAACAAATCCGTGCTTAATTAGATTCATTGACAGGCTACTCCCCACCCTTCTCCACCTCCTAGGAAGTCCCCTGCAATTTGATTTCCCTTCAGTTCATTTCCCCAATATTGTTTTCTCAAAGGTCACAAATAGAACTTGTTAAGGCCCATTTAGCCATCTTTTTTTTTTTTTTTTTTGACAGAGTTTCGCTCTTGTCGCCCAGGCTGGAGTGCGCTATCTTGGCTCTTGGCTCTGCAAGCTCCTCCTCCTGGGTTCAAGTGATTCTCCTGCCTCAGCCTCCTGAGTAGCTGGGACTGCAGGCACATGCCACCACTCCCGGCTATTTTTTGTAGTTTTAGTAGAGACGGGGTTTCACCATGTTGACCAGGTTGGTCTTGAACTCCTGACCTCAGGTGATCCACCCTCCTCGGCTTGCCAAAGTGCTGGGATGACAGGCGTGAGCCACCGTACCTGGCCTAACCATCTTAATTCTACTTGACTTCTTAATGCTGGAAGTACCTTCCCTGATACTCCCTTATCTAGATCAGAGCCCCCTTGATCTTTCCTCAGATTGCCAACTCCCTGGCTGTTTGTTTGTTTCTTAAAATTCAAGAAAAAAAAAAAATTCTGGCTCTCTAACTTTCCTCTTTTCCTTCTCAAAGAATTCACAAACTCATTTAGTAACAAACAAATACACAAATAACAAACTATTATTCTTCAGCCAAGTGACTCCAAAATTATTTTCTAATCTTGATTTTTTAAAAGTGTTTGAGATTTAAACCTCAACCTCAACTAAATAAGAAAGTAATATTTTTTTCTTTATAAAGACAAGGAGGCAAGGAGGATAAGGCAAAATAATGTAGAATATAATGTTATGTGAAATACTTGTTATTTTAAGGATTTTCCTTTTAAGACAATATGTTATATTTATTTATATTCAAAGTTCCTAACATAGTTTTTATTATGCATCATAAATTGTGGTAGATACTAAAAACATAGAAATGAAGAAAACGTATCTGCCCACAGGAGCTTAAAGTCTGTTTAGAATCTGGCAGAAGGAATTAGTGATAGCTGGACCAATAGGAAGGAAGCATTAACTTGGGTATTATTTTATTGTCCTAGAAAATTTTCACATACTTGACAAATAGTAGAATGTTTTATGTCTTGTTCTCTATTTTCTAATTCCCCAAAACCATGCAAGCTTCTCTATTCTATTCACATGCAAGTATTACATTGATCTGTTATATTATTGAAGGCTCTTTTAATGCAAGAGAAAGAAAACCAGCTACGACCAGCTAAAATCAAATGGGGAGTTTCATGGTGCACATCCACAAAGTGGACTTGTCAGGACAGGGGAACATCTGGATCACAAGAATGCCAGTTCCCAAAGACAATAAGGATGGTTTCCAGCCTCTACTATTCCTGCACTGTGAAGCCATCATCTCCATTTCAGACTTTCCCACTAAGCAGGAAATACAATTGCCAACAGCAGCTAGCTTCATACCTCAAAGCAACACCAGAAAGAAGAAGCATTTCCATTGAGGGAAGGATTGATTGTAAGAAGTATTTCCCCCAAAAGGTAAGATTGCTTTCTCAGAATATGGGAGGAGCTGAGTAGGGCATGACAAATGTCTTCTCTGGAGAGGCTCTTAACAAAAAGGCAAAAATATCATCAGTAAGAAATTCTGGTGAAAACTATTAGTATGGATAAAGACTCCTGGGGGTGGGCGGGCTAAAGAAAGAAGGCAGAATGATGAAAAACAGAAATCAGTGACAAAGGCAGATTTCCATAGCAAAAATTATAGAACGTGAAACAAGGTGAACCCTTTCTCCCAGCTCCTCCTCCTTACCACCTGTAGGACTCTGTAGAAGCATGCAGAGACTCAGCTGAATGCTAGTCCGTTTGTTTTGTTATGTTTTGTTTTTAAATCCCTTTACCACATCCGTAATCCAGTTCATAGAGCAATCTTCAATCCTTCATGCTTTTATATCTTCCTAGATAACAGATAACTTTTTTTGGAATAAGGCAAGGTATAAACATGAAAACAAATAAATATTTTTGGTTAAGTCTAATTCAGCTTCATGTTGTTCCCAGTAGAGTAATTAAGATATATTATTTTCCTATTTAACTAATAAGGAAATTAAAGGACAAAATGTTTAAACAGTGTGCCCTGACCGTAGATGAGTCATAGCAGAAACTGTGATTCCTTGCCGTCATCTGAACTTTTCTGCCTAACCACCAGCCACAAATTATTTTGGGTTCCTGGTGGGCACCTCAAATTGGCTATACCCAGGACCTCAAACCAACCAGCAGTTACTAGGTCTGAGAGAGAAGAGAGCAGAGAGAAAATCAGTCTGATAAGCCCTTACATGGGTCAGTAAGATTGAGACCACGATCTCTTTAATTATAAATGAAGAAACTGGGCTAAAAAATTCCCAAGTCTTTCCAGAGAAGTGCTGCAATGCCAAGTCTCTGAGCTAGTGCGTTTCAGAAAAAGCTGGTCGTATTAGGTTTTGTGTAGCTACCCTACTAGATATCAGAGAGACTGACACCTGCAGTGACTTCAGAGGAAAGCAGAGGCAGCACTGCCAAAGAGGCCGTGACTACCCAACCGAGAGAGATGTGTTACGATTTACTCAACTGTTTATTTGCCAGGCCTTTAATCTGAAAATGATGGCCTGGCTTTCATAAAACCATGCAAAAATCTGCTATAGAATGTCCCTACGCCTCAATTCTGGCTTCGAGCCTGGCAGTGGGGGAGGGCAAGTATATGCTTCCACAAAAGGACAAAAGACTCCACCATCCCTTAGAATTGTTCGGCTGCTTTTTTTAGTTTGTTTTATTCTTGGCTTGCTTGTTTGCATGGGTGGTTGCAAAATCTTTAAAAAGTGAAAAAGAGTGCAGAATTTTCAGTACCCTGACTCAAGGATGCAGTCCGTAGCCTATTCACAGTTTGCATCTCTGACCTTCACAGACTTGTTTTCTCTTCTTTACTCCTTTTGTATTGAATGTGTGCTGTAAACTCATATTGCTTGAGTATGTACACAATGTCTCCACTATATTTCTAATCCTGCATGGAACGGATTAAACTATCAGCATTCTCTCACCTGTGCACTTTTCCCTTACCGAGAATTTAAAAAAAAAACAAAAACTGTTTATAAGTTTAGACTAACAAGAGCTGAGAGATCCTGAGTCATAAAAATGATAATTATAACCAATCTTCCAAGTATTATTACCATCACTACTATTGGAAAACAAAAATACATCTCTTCTTAATTTTATTAAAGCTTTCCTTAATCTTTTGCATCTGATATCTCTTTCAAAGAAAGAGAAGAATAAAGAAGCATAAATATTGATTACTGGTAAGTGTATTTCTTTTCATCCCTGGTATTTACATTGAGTCAAGAGCTCCCTGACCAGCCACATGGCACCTACTCTTTCTGTCCTAGAACTAACTACACTGCCTTTATTCTTCCCTTTCTTTATCTTTTCTCCAGCTTCTCCTGCTGAGCTCACCATGAGATCTCATCATGCATTCATGCCTTGAGAAGACAGTGCTGCCGAACTTTACTGCCTAACCACCAGCCACAAATTATTTTGGGTCCCTGGTGGGCACCTCAAATCGGCTATACCCAGGACATCAAACCAACCAGCAGTTACGCCCAAGATTATCTTGGGTGCTTGTTAAAAATTGCCAATTATTGGGAGCTCAGAAATCCCCAATAAGACGGCATAGCCCAGGTCTTTTTACTATACTGTGTTTCTCCTTTGGACCCTATCAATATATAAACAGCACATGAGAATATCATACACTAAGACTAATCTAAATGATTAGGAAACATAAATTTTATCTCGTGGTGGAAATTGACTTGCTTACTTTTGTTAACTTTAGTATACCATCTTTCTCAAAAAGCTCACCTCGTCAAGAATATGGCTGTCTTGGGGAACCAGACAGAGATCATCTTCTAAGCCTGATGTACATTTTAATCATCTGAGAAGATTTTAAGAAAACATAGATCCCAAAACTTACTGTATACCTAGTGAATCAGAAAATCTGGAGGATGAAATACAAAAATATGTTTAAAATTAAAAATCTTCTCTGTCCTTCTCCATTTCTAACCACCACTATACTGCCAAGAAGCGCCAATATTGACTCCTGGTGTGCGTTAATTCAACCCCTTTTAGCATACCCAAGTATATGTGTGTGTATATATACATATATACTTGTATGTTTGTGTATAATATATAACATATACTTTATAAATGTATATAATATATACTTTACAGTACATATTAACTATATATAATATATTATTTTTTCAAGTAATTATATTTACTAAAATATTATATAATAAAGCATATATAATATATACTTTATAAGCATATGTTATATATAATAATACATAATTTATATATTATAAATATTTTTATATGCATGTGCTTGAAAAATAGGGGCTTGCAGGACATTTACCCAAAAGCCAGAAAGAGAAGAGCATAAAGGTGTAGAACGTGGAAAGTTTTTTGTAGGTCTGGCCTGGAAGAGATGCCCATGGTTCCGCTGACATTCCATTGGCTAGATCTCCATCATGTGACTATGCCTAATTATAGGGGGCTGAGAAATGTGGTCCGCAGCCTGGCAGCCACTTCCCAGGAACAGCTCCACATTATAAAGAGAGAGTAGGAATCTTTGGCGAATAGCTGACTTTCTCTACCCCTCTACCCAATTATGCTCTGTTACTGATATTCCCTGAACACGTGATTTCCTCTGTGTTTCTAATCACCATCCTCTCTCAACCTGGAGTACACTTCTATACATACAGCAAGCCTAATTATGCTGTCTCGGTTCCATTTTCTTCTGCTCCTCAGATCCTATTCCTTTCGTAGTTTCTTTCACTCAACTAATGTCTTTTGAGGTGTACCACATGTCAGAAATTTTTTTTAGGTGATGGAGAGCAAAGGGTAAACTAAAGGGACAAAATATCTGCCCTCTTGGAGACTACATTCTTGGACAAATAAACAAAATGTTTAATAAGTAAACCATATTGTATGATACATAGTGGTATGTTCTGAAGAGATAAATAAAAAAAAAAACATAGAGGAAACGTATAAAATTTCCAGAAGTAGGGTAAAAGTTTTAGACAGGTTGGCCAAGGAAGACAACAATGAGAACATGAATTTAAGTAAAGATTTTGAAAAAGTGCAGAAAAAAAAGAACCAATGCAAATTTCCTAAGGCAGGAATATGTTAGAAAATGCCCCCAAAACAGCAAGAACATTAGCACAGCTTGAGCAAAGAAAAACAGAAGGGAAATTAGAATATGATGTTACAATGACAATGGGGTATATTATGTCCAGCTTTGTAGATCACAGAATTTTGGCTTTTATGGAACATGAGATTAGAACTATTAGATGAGTTGCAACTGAGGAGTGACATGATGTTATCTATTTAAAATTACTCACCAGGCATAGCAGGGAGAATAACAACTGTCCCAGGATGTCCATGTTCTAATCCTCAGAACAGGTGAATATATTACTTCACATAGCAAGAGGGATTTTGTAGATGTGATTAAGTTGAGGATCTTGATATGGGAGGATTATCTTGGGTCATCTACATGAACCCAGTGTAATCATAAAGGACATCAAAAGAGAGAGGTGGATCAGAGTCAGAGAAGAACCATGTGACAAAAAATAGAGATGCGAGAACAAGAACGAGAGAGAGAGAGAGAGAGAGAAAGATGCTATGCTTCTGGCTTTGAAGATGAAGGAAAGGGCCAGGAGCCAAGGAATACAGGGAACCTCTAGAAAGTAGAGAAGGCAAGAGAACAGATTCTCTCCTAGAGCCTCCAGAGAGAACACCCTGCCTACACCTTAATTTTAGCCCGGCAAGACTCCTTTCAGACCTCTGACCACTGGAACTGTAAGACAGTACATGTGATGTTTTAAGCTAAATTGATGGTAATTTGTTACAGCAGCAATAGGAAACTAATACAGCAGGCTGCCCTGTTGAGAATAGCAGGGAGCAAGAACAGAAGCAGGGAGACCTGCTAGAGAGCTACTACAGTAACCCAGAAGGGAGAGAATGATGGATCCAACCAAAAGAGGGGCAATGGGGTTAGTGAGAAATGGACAAATTCTGGCAATATTTTGAAGACCATACTGACAGAATTTCCTAAAGGCCCGCCTGTGAGGTAGGTGAGAAAGAGTTAAGGCTGGCACCAGGGTTCTAAGCCTGAGCACTGACAGAGAGTTGCTATCATATGAGACATGGACAACGGCAAGAGGATCTCATTTATGGAAAAAGAACCAATGATCCCTCTTCTCTGTGACATATATAGGATTTGATTATTTTATTTGACACTTATTAGATAGTCATCCATGTCCTCATCTGCCTTTGTGGCTAGATTATAAGCTAGGAGATCTCCATTTTTTTCTGTGTTTTTCTACATTTTTAGCTTAAGAACTTTGTTAAGTACAAAATTATGCAAGAATAAAAGGGTGGCTATCCAACCTATGGCCAAAACACGATAATGGTACAACTTTTGAATAAAATCTGCTTTTAACGAAAGGATCATCTGCAGTCAGAGAAAACACCAAATTTCTATGTTCTTTAGTTCTCCAAAGCACCTACCCAGCTCCTAATAAAGAATAGCCGTTCAGTAGGCCTTGGTTAAAACATACACACACACACACACACACACAGAGACATACACACACACACACACAGAGACACACACACACACACACATACACACACACACACCCCCCTGTAATAATGACTTACGTCATCAGTTCTGCTTGAGTTTTCCAAGAAAAGGGATCGAGAGAAAGAAAGTAAAGCACTTCTTAATCTATTCATGAGAATTTTACCATTTAATTTGAGATTTTCTCTTACCCTCATGGAAAAATAGAAATAAACATCACCCTATCATCCAAGCGTCAGACAGTAAAACTGTTTGAACTTGAAACTCATGATGCATTTCAAGTTCAAACAGTTTTACTGTCTGAAGCTTGGATAATAGGGTGATGTATATATCTATTTCTACCCTAAATAAGGAAAGTTGCAACTTTTTTTCTGTCTACTGCAATCAATGCTAGTTCCCTGCAACAAAGTCAGTAGTCTAGTCCAATAAAGCAGTATTGAATATAAACAAATATAAGTAAGTGTTGTTACTACATTCCCATTCACATTTAATCTGTTACTCCTTCCCGGCCATTAGGAAAACTTTATGTGAACAAAGGATATGGTGTTTCTAGCAGTGAATTTTTTTTTTTTTTTTTTTTTTTTTTGAGACAGGGTCTTGTTCTATCACTCAGGCTGGAGTGCTGTGGTGCAATTTCAGCTCACCAGAACCTCTGCCTCCTGATTCAGGCGATTCTCGTGCCTCAGCCTCCCAAGTAGCTGGGACTACAGGCCCACAACACCACACCCGGCTAATTTTTTATATTTTTGGTAAAGATGAGGTTTCACCATGTTGGCCAGGCTGGTTTCGAATTCCTGACCTCAGGTGATCCTGACCTGAGGCCCACCTCAGCCTCCCAAAGTGCTGGGATTACTGGTGTGAGCCACCGTGCCCGGCTGAAATTTTTAATCTATATATGATAATGGATCTGACTTCAGGAATAATCAAAAGAAACACCTATTTGAGGAGATATTCTCTGCTATTACTTTGGTCTTAATATTGCTAGTGTCTTTTCATTTAAGATTATCCAATACAAAGTAAGCACTAATAGCCTATTTAAAAAGCCAGACTTAAATAAATGGTATTGGTTCAAGACAGCCATTTTGAAAAAGAAGAATTTGACTCCACACTTCAAATTATACACTAGAATAAACTCCCGATGAACCAGAAGAAAACAAATAAATAGAATCAAACAAGTGCTAAAGAAAACATGAATGAATTCCTTTGTCACCTGGATAAAGGGAAAAACATTACTAACTAAGACTAACATTCCACAGGCAATAACAAAGAAGATTAAAATATTCTACTACATTAAAATTTTTAAAAACCCTTTGCATAAAAATTAAGCAAAACAAAATACAAATGAAAACCTGGAAGAAATAGTTTGGACTTCACCAAAAGTAAAACATTCTCTTTTTGAAAGACAGTTCAGGAAAATATAAAGTCAAGCCATGACAGACTGAGAGCAGTACTTACATTATTTTATAATGAACTTGTGTGTTGAATATATAATAAACCCAATTCAAAAATAAAAAACTTTTTTTTAAAAATGAGAAAATATAATTTGAACAGAAACAGACATTTTACCAACATAGTAGGTACCACCTAAACATTTTCACTGTGGGAATAGACTAGTCTTGAACACTAGATTTCAAGAAAAATACTTTATAGTTGAAGTTATTAATCATTGTTAATTCCCATTTAGCTTGTTTATATATTATAATTCCAAAGAGTTTCTTGATGTCTTTATTGCCATCGAAAGATACACAAACTTATCAAAGAAATTTATAGGAGATCCTTGCTAATAATATTACTCTACCATGACATCTTTAGAGATTAATGTATAATTAAAATTAGGAATTTAAAATTGAAAATTATAATTCCTGAAGCGAGAGAGATCAATGTAACTTACGTCGAAAGTAGAGCCATCCCAATTAAATTCTTCAGTAATGAGATTGTTAAAACCAATTCATCAAGAACAAACAGCTATTTCCAATATGACTGGGAGAAAAATGATTTTGTTAGCTTTATTGATAGATATTAGAAGACAGCTATAGCTACAACTGACCATAGAATAGAAAAGAATTTCTCATAATTAGCGTTAAACCTAACCCATCGTAATTTTTTCAGGACATAGGAAAGTGCCACATTTGAAAATCTAGGGGTGATTTCAATCTTTAAAGTATTTACTTAGTGAGTTAGAAAAAAGGGGAAATGTCTATGCCAATTTAAAGAAATTTTCTCCATTATTCATTACATTAATAAGTGCATATTGAATCCCTTTACATGTGGAAGAATAGAGAGTAAACTAGTAATAAAATAAATGCAGGCCGGGCGCGGTGGCTCACGCCTGTAATCCCAGCACTTTGGGAGACCGAGGCGGGCGGATCACCTGAGGTCAGGAGTTTGAGACCAGCCTGGCTAACATGGTGAAACATCTTTTCTACTAAAAATACAAAAAAGTAGCCGGGCATTGTGGTGCACGCCTGTAATCCCAGCTACTCGGGAGGCTGAGGCAGGAGAATCGCTTGAACCTGGGAGGCGGAGGTTTCAGTGAGCCAAGATCATGCCATAGCACTCCAGCTGGAGACAACAAGAGTGAAACTCCATCTCAAAAATAAATAAATAAATCCTGAATTTCCAAGTGTTATAGTGGCAAGGAAGTGAAGAATCCAGTATGAAAGAGAAAAGTGTTAATGATAATTCAATGATATATCCAAAGGCCTAAGTCATAAGACAGCAAAAGTTTTAATGCACTTGAAGAATGAACAGGAGAACGGTAGAAAATAGTGAAAGACAATAATAGCAAAAACATTGGCAAATATAACATTAATTGAGTTCCCGTTTGGCTCAAATTACTTTTTTAAGTGCTTAACATATAGTAACACATATAATTGTCACAATAACTCTGCTTATTACTTACTTATTATCCCCATTTTACAGAGAAGGATACTGAAAAAGATATAGTTGAACTAATTTGTCAAAGTCACACAACTAATTAGTAGCAAACAGATCCTAACCTAATCTGTCTATAAAAATGAATTCTAAAGATAAGTGGCTGCTAAATCATGAAAGGATACATAGGCCAAGGTTGCATTTACATAAGCAACATGAGTAAGTTACATGATTCTGTTCATGTACAAAATATTCGCATATATACATTGTAATTATATAATTAACAGTAATTTGAGAGTAACATACATTTTATAAGCTTAAAATTGGAAATGAATTCTGGAATTCTTTGTCATCATAACACTTTTCAAAAAAATCTTTGTTTTTAGAGCCAGGAGCTAAACATTCATATTTAATATACACGTCTGGAAATTCGAACGTTCCCCCACCCTCCAGGATCTTGAGAAATCCTATTGGGAAAAACATTAAGAAATATGGTAAAATAAAGATTAATGTTTTTATTTGAAGGATAAGGATGCTTGTCCAAAACCAACTTAAAATGATAGGAAATCTATAAAAAGCAAAGCCCAGCAGATAAACCTACTTGAAAATCTTATTTCCATGACAACAGAAACAGAGCATTAAAGGGCCAGCACACTTCTGCAATGCGTTGTTGTTGACACATTCAGTCAAATAAAACATTTTCAATAAAAGGAATAACCTTTCATATCCATGCTAAATTATAACTACATATTAACATAGGAAAAAATGTTAGTCTGTTTTATAACATTTTTATAAATGGAGGGATTATAAGGCTGATTTTTTAAATTTCCATGAACAGATTTAACATCTTTTCTACTGATTCTGAAAAATGTACAAATAAAAGATAAGATATAATCTGACATTGTATACAGAAAATGAGTTTTCTAGTTTCCATAGCTGTCATTCCATTTATTGTTTTAGAAACATCCAGTTAATCATATTATTGTAAGATACTATAGGGTGCTCCTTCATGAATATACATGTAGCCAAAATAATTTTTTCATTTAAAAGAATCACTATTATTTAATGATGGGAGATAGATTTACATTCATAATTCTGGGTATTAAAATCTAGTTGTTTTTGGTGTTGCATAGATAAAACTTTAAAAATATTTTGAAAAAGATAGCTTTTTTTATTTCCCTATGGTAACAGCAGTTTTTTTGTACAAAATTCGTTTTTCATATTATGTTTTTAAGGCTTCCTAAATTTAAATGATTCTCCAAAAGCAAATTTAGCATTAAAGTATGTAAAATAATTTTGACTCTGCTATTTTAAACAATATATATGTTACAGATTTTAAAGGTGTTACTATGTAAATGACTTTGGCCCTCATAACAATCCTGTGTAGTGAGGAAAGGGCAGATACTGTTATCATTTTTTTTTTAACAAGTGAGGTATTTGATGCTCACACACATTACATGGTAAGTGGTCACAGGAAAAATAAACAGGCTGGCCATGTTGGTTCACATTTGTGATCCCAACACTGAGGCAGGAGACCTGCTTGAGTCCAGGAGTTTGAGACCAGCCTGGGCAACATAGGGATATCTTGTGTCTACCAAAAATAAAAATTAGCTGAACATGGCGACACACACCTCCAGCCACCCTGAAGGCTGAGCCTAGGAGATCAATGCTTCAGTGAGCCTTGACCTTCATGCTGCCGTACTCCAGCATGAGTGACTGAGTGAGATCCTGTGTCTAAAAGAATTTAAGAAACAGAGAGAATAAACACAGTTCTTTACATTTCCATAGCCAGCTTTTTTCTGCTCTATGATGCTATATACCACAGTTAATTTAGAAGATTAAATATTGACCTTATAGGTCAATTTAGTTATACTTTAATATGAATTGAATTAATGGCTCTATGGAGAAAAGAAAAAAGAAATCATTATTAATCCCAACCCTTGCTTACCTAATTATAAAAGTGATAATTCCTTGTTAATAATTGATGCACAATTTTTCTTTAATTTTATATATGTAAAATATATAAGTTACTTATATATTTTCTATATAAACACATTACATATTTTATATGTATATATATGTATGTAGGTAGTTAGGTAGATATATCAAACTTCAAGCAGGAAATCTTTCAGGGATATACCCAATCTTTGAATTTCTAAACTAAAGAGGTCTATTGATCTATACCCATGAGCACAAGGAAAATATTTGCTTGCCAAAAAGAAGAAGCAGAATTTCCTAGATGAAGAGTATGTAAGAAAATACAGAATATAAACACTAATTTCACCTAAAATAGGGAGGAATTTACAAACAATATCATTAACTTTGGTTTCTCCAGTATAAATGTCTTTCCTTTTACATTCATTTTTTTCTTGACAGGAACGTGCTTAAGCTAAATGTAAATCCACTGAACAGCGGCCCCTGCCTCCAGAGCACAAAACAATGAGGAGACAAGTTCACTGCACCAGACCATCTCGTTTGTAATCCTAGTTCCATGACTGAAATGCCGAGTGACCCTCACGAAGTCATTTAAACCTACTGGGTTTCTGTTTCAACACATTTATTCAGGTCTTTGGCAGATATGTGAGCCATAAATCCTACTCTCAAGGAGTTTGGGACCCGGGCCAGCTTCATAGGCAGGCAACCTATGGAGCTGAACTAGGTGCTATGCTTAGAAAAAACCACCACTTGGTTTGATGTTCTGCTGTCATCGTCTTGAAAATCTTAATTTTTGTACAAGGGGTTCCACATTTTCATTTTATACTGAGGCCAAAATTACGTAGCCACTTCTTGAGATAATCGCTTAGAAGCAATTTCACTTGTAAAATAAGGTGACTGGATACAGTCATGACTTATGAAGACTTCCTTCTTGATGAAAATTTAGACAGGCTTCTCTGGGACCTCCTTTTGAGGATACCTCATCCCTGTGCTCCGTTCTCAATCTGGTTAGCCTAGTTTTAGCAGGAATCCTGATAAATCAGTCCGGAGAGAATCCACCCCACCTTTGCTATCTGCAAGTTCCTCATCCCCCACCTTTGATACATAAGTCCTTAGCTACAATTAGCAGCTACCCTTAATGTCTCTTCTTGGTAATTTCTCATCCACTGACCACATCACTCTGCTCCTTGGCTGTAAATCCCAAGTTCTTTTTGTTGTATCCAGACTTGAGCCTAATCTCTCTTCACTATGGCAATAGTCTTGATCCTCATTGCAAAAGCTTTTAATAAAACCTTCAATGCCATTTTAACAAATGTCAAAATAATTTGTCTTTAACATGAGAAATATAAAATTGTGAGTTTATATTCCTTTTTCTGAGCAAAACCCTCACCTCAAACACAGATGTTATGAGATCTCCAATGTTAGTTGAGAAGACAAGGCAGTCTTTCCAATTCCTTCTGCCACAAGACTGAATTATCTCAAACCTGCTTTACTCTGTCAACAATACTTTTATTCAGACGGTGACATGGTTCCTTGTCACTGTATGAAACCAAGGATATGAAATATCCTCCTAGGTCTTCTTTTGATTTTGGTCTTCTGTTAATTTGTTCATTTTAGGTTTCACTAATAGAACAGTGTTGTTTACTCTATGCAGATTATAGATGCTTATTTTCACACATAAAACTATTGCATGTTTGCTTTTCTTTCATTCTTTAAAATCCAATATTATTAGAGCTCAAGAGGACCTTAGTGATCATTGTCCAACTTTCTGACTCTATAAATGATGAAAAGAAGGTTAAAGAAGTCTTGTAGCTTAAACAAAAACCAAGTTTTCTCAAATTAATTAAGAATTCCTCCAATGCCTCTTAGCTTTCTTTTAAATAATTATGTCAGATTTCCTTATCACTATCAAGATTTTATAAGTATCTCTTGGGTTCCAGGTATTGAATTTATTTTCTTTAAAACTCTGTTTAGACAATTGCTACTTCCTATGAAGAGGGATGAAGAGGGGCGTAGGTGATAAATATCTTAAGCACTTTTTTCAGCTATAATGGCTAGAGAAAGGAGCTGTATTATATTTTGCATAATATCTGCATTTGTTTTTGATCTATACCAGCTTAATTCAGCCCTCTTCTTTTTCTAAAGTCAGCTAACACCTTTAATAGTTCCATGTTCTTGACTTACTGCTTTAAAATTGACTACAAAAAAAAAGAGAAACATTTTTATTTCGTGACAGAAGTCAATTAAAAGTATTTTGTTAATTACAAAAACTGTGTGTTTTCCTAAAACTTTCTTTCCTAGTAGTGGATCTATGTAAATGAGATATAGGATTTTGTTTCCAACAGCGTCTCAGCATACAGTTTATAATTACAATAAATACACACAAGTTGCCATAGTAGAGAACAGTGTGACCCACATTATTAACTTGGAATGTAAATCTTTTACTTACAGGGATAACATGAGGTTCCTAGCATTGATTTTGATATTCCCCTAACAGACATGGAACCCACCATTGTATTATTTCACATTCTTGAGTAAAGGATACATTGGATTAGTAACTTCTCATTCTTCCTAAATGTTCACCTAACAATGTAGGCATCTATGCATACATAGAGTTACTATTGTGCTTATGAGCTCATTTATTCCCTTAATGAGTATAACCACATTTAAATCTTCTTGAAACAAAGAACAGAACTAAATATGCAAGTTCCAGTTCAGATTTATCTTTCCCCTTTCCTCATCAAGATAATTTCTCTTCTTGAAATTTCTGCAATAATTTGTATCTTTCTATTTTCACAATTTCTACTTTTAGTAATCCTTATCTGGATCATTACAATCAGACACCAATTAATTTTGATAATTCAAGAGCTCTCCTTTTTAGTATTGTCAAGACAATCACCATAAGCATGTATTTTTTAATCACATTATTCCCATGCTAAAAAACATTCACTGTCTCTCCATTATTTGAATGATAGAATATATGAATCTGCCTCCAAGCTGCCTTCAAATGTAAGTTGTACTACACCTTTTGTCATACTTAAAAGTAGGGAAAAAAAATGCTGTCCCCAAAGTACCGACCATGTGTTTTCACTCACTGCCATTTCCTCTATTTCACTTTTCCAAATATTAGTCACCCTCAAGTTCATAACACCCTCCACCCCCATAAGAATTGTTCTCTTCAAGCCCTAATGTGTCATAACATTGTGTCTCTACTCTCAATTTTGCCCTTAGTTCATTATTCCAGTTTGCCTTATATTGAAAACAAAAGAAAGAAATTATTATTTCAATAATGCTCCTTTTTTGTACATATAGGCTAATTTGATAATCTGATAAAAGCTTTACACCTTCTATTCTATCACCCGACAAATGAATATTTGAAAACCTACCAAATTTTGTACACGTTTTTGCTGTTTTATGAGGCTCAACATGAAATCCTATCTTAAGATCCTAAAACTTCAGTTTATAAACCTCTTGAATATTGAAAAGAAACTTCAAACATTGATTCTTCCCTGAAGAAGTTTATAGAGAGAAGTCCCCAGAGTCACTGTGGCTAATTTATCTTTGTAGCCCCAAGCCAATATTTCCTTTGCCCAGGTTGTAAAGCCTTTAACGTGAGAGGCACTCTGGATTAATTAGATACCAAGTGAGTGATTATAATCTCATTTTCAAAAGAATATTATATGGCATAAATTTGGTTACATCTGCATAACTTTTAATATGTGGAAAAACATGATTTTTTCTTAGCAATTAAAGAAATGTCTATACCGAAGAATAAGGTCTCCTACTCTATTTCACTGATTCTGCCAATTTTCATAAAAGTGCAAAAGCTCTTATAATAGGATTTTACTCAAAGTATCAAGAAATTGAGATATAGAATGTAGCAATTATATTAAGTACTTTAATAAAAATATACAGACCTTGCTCCTGCTTATTCAATCTTCGTTAACTTTGAGATGTGTATCTCAATGTGCCTTAGTCACAATGAAATAATGAAGATGAGCTGTTTAATGCATTTGTCTTACATGGCCTCATTTTGAGGTCAAAAACAAATAAGAATTTTGGAATATTTTTGCTGTCAACATGTGCTGTATAAGTAAAAGCCAAGAATCAATGAATCTCCCTTTTTAGCCCAAACAATACTAAAACATATAGAAAAAGAAGTAATGCAGAAAGTTCCCAAGCCAAAAAAGTAACTCAGGCTAGAAGTAGAAAGCAGTTTGGTGTAATAAAGGAAAACACATAGAATATGCTGTTCAACACATCTTTGAAACTACCCACTGGATGGTCCTTCTTTCTTTCAGTCTAGAAACAAAGTTTCTACTTGTTCACATGCCCATTAAAGCAAATTCCTTTCCTTAAGATGCTCAGAGTACAGTAATTTACTTATATGCATTATTGCTTTCTGCTGTTTCTGTGACCCAGGGTCAACTGCGGTCCAAAAATATTAAATGGAAAACTCCAGAAACACACAATTCATAAGTTTTAAATCGTGCTGTGTTCTGAGTAGTGTAATGAAATCTTGCACCTTCTTATTCCATTCTGCCTAGGACGTGCCTCCCCCTTTGATCAGCCTCTCCATGCTGTGGATGCTACCCGCCGCTCAGTCACTTAGTAGCCTTCCTGGTTATCAGATCTACTGTCACAGTATCACAGTGCTTATGTTCAAGTCACCCTTATTTTACTTAATAATGGCCCAAAGCTCAAGGGTAGTGATGCTGGCAATCTGGATATGCCAAAGAGAAGCCATAAAATGCTTCCTTTAAGTGAAAAGATGGAAGTTCTTTACTTAATTTAAAAAAAGACAAAAATTATATGTTGAGGTTAAGATCTATGCTAAGGCGACATCTCCTAGCCATGAAATTGTGAAGAAGGAAAAAAAAATTTATGCTAGTTTTGCTTATCTCACTTCAAACTGCAAAAGTTACAGCTATAGTACGTGATAAGTGCTTTAAGATGTAAAAGCCATTAAATTTGTGGATGGAAGATGTGAACAGAAACGTGCTTTGATCAACGTCAACCAGGTATGGCACTATCATCCACTGGAGGGTCTTGGAATGTATCCCCACGAATAAGGGGGAACTGCTATAGTTTCTTAACAAAGGACAGTGTTCTGCAAAAGAAATATCAAATTCTTTAATTCTCTCCCAAGTTCATATCTTCATTTCTCTTTGCCTACTCTTAGCCCCTAGCTCTTTTCCATTGTTAATTGGCAAAAAGCTCAGAGTTCCCTTTCTTGACTAGTTGTCAAAACACCAAGGCTATAATCTCGTGACTCTCCACATTCTAGTGCTCAAGCTTTTTTCTTGAACATTTGTAATAATGTATAATTTTAAATGACAGCATATTTTGTAGCTGTCTTGTCTTCCTAGTTTCGAGAATAGCAGCCCCTAATGAAAAGCCTTTTCCAACATAACTATCTTTCCATTTACCTCTGAAAGTCAATGAAATAAAACTATTTCATTCTTTCTGGGACTCATCAAATGACAGAGTTCTTAAATGGGAGGCCCTAGATTTTCCTTTTTATTTTATACCTACATTTGAAAAATATCCAACTCTTACAGTGTTTAAAATCAATACATTACAGAAAATTCTGGAGGTAAAGAGCCAAACTTAGTTGTAATAGATGCCTTTAGTAATTTACCTGAAAACAGATTATAATTTAGACACTAGAGTTACACATAATGAAGACCAAATTCTGGCTTTACCTTGCACTAACTGGTAATTTTGGAAAATTATAATTCCATTTTGATTTCAATCCTGTACACATAAAATGAGAATATTAACAATTTGCCTACAACCGAGCAACGATGTTATGAAATTTCAAGAGATAATGTATACATCATTCTTGACACATGTTTTTAGTACACAATAATAAATACTGTTATTTTTAACTAATAAACATAAATGTCTAATAAATACTATTATTGATGCCATAAAGCAAATGAGCTATTACAATTTTGGAATTTTAAAAAATCCCTGAGTGCAAATAAAAGGAAGAGTAAAAAAACCAGATATATACAATTTAGATTCATATGAGGAAAAGTGATAAATTTTAATTTTAGATTTTGTTGTTGACTGATTCATTAACAAGGAAATGGTATTGAACTGCCTGAAATTTCATTGCTTGATATTTATTTCTGCGTGTGAAATGTATTAATTTCAAAATATGTAATTCATTTTATAAATATGTATAGATTTAAGAGTGTAAAAATGTTTCCTATCCAGACATATAAGGTATGTTTCCTATCCAAAGGTAAGTACAGTACTAATTAATCTGGTAGAGAAGTGTAATAAAGACATTGTACCAAATATGAAATTATTCAATATCCATGTGCTTCCCAATTCTCCCAGCCCCCTTTTAGTTGGATGGGGCCTTGTGACTCATTCTGGCCAATGGACTAACAACAGAGTACATGTGTGTCACTTCTAAGCAAAAGCCTGTATGATAGGTATGAGAACATGGATGTTCATCTACCTTTGGTGAATGCAGTATCATAGAGGTTTAGCCTCCATTGACCCAGTGCCTTGAATAGCAATGGGGGGCAGAGTTCATTTGATAATCCACATTGGACATGTAGCACCACCAAAAATAATCCATGGACATGTTAAGTCACAAAGATATGGGAGTTAATTTGTTACTGCAGCATAATCTAGACTGCCCAGATTAACATGGAAATGGTTTCACTGACAAAAAGATGAAAACAGTTGTACTACACTAATAATCATTTCTTCATAATTGCCTTTATTTTTAATATTTGCCAATCTTATGACTTTTATTAGAAAAATATATATTGGAACTTATTATGTTGAAGCACTTTCCTCCCCAAAGTAAGTCATTGTGTGATATGAAAGAGAAGACAGAAATATTTACAGTAAAACATAGAGTGTTAAATTAATTCTGAGGAAAGGAGTATTGGTCCTACTAGATTTCTTAGAAGAGATATTATCTCATTTGAGTCTTGAAGAATTGGATGTATTTAGACATGTGAGGATGAGCAAGATATGGTAATGAAATAACGTGGAGTATTCTGGGAGAGAGACTAGCATGAACAAAATCATAAATAGAGAATAGTGACTTGTTGAGTATGGACGGAGTAAAGGCTGTAACTAAACAACACAAAGTTGACATCCACCCTCATGTGCTTCTATAAAAAATAAGAGTACCTCCAAGAAAGGTATTAAAGGAAAGATCTGAAGAGACATGGAAGCTTTATTCA
This sequence comes from Pongo pygmaeus, assembly GCF_028885625.2. Classification (NCBI taxonomy): domain Eukaryota; kingdom Metazoa; phylum Chordata; class Mammalia; order Primates; family Hominidae; genus Pongo; species Pongo pygmaeus. The sequence goes on from NC_072376.2 coordinate 189,186,839, forward strand.
GCACGAAAGAAGACAACCTTCTTTCATTCTTTCTAAATTCCTGAGGGATATCAGGAGAAAAACATGATTCTAAACTCTACTTTAGAACCCTAAGCTATAAAGAGAGGGAACAGAGACATTCCTATTAGAAGTTCATTACAATCACCACCATAGGATTTAATAAAAGAAATTAGTGTGGCAAGGGAGTAACAATGGGAATGCAAGAGAGAGGAAAAATTGGAACATTTTGTGAATGCAGACACAAGAAGTTTAGGAAAACAAAATTGTGGATATGAGGGCAACGGGAAGAGAGGAGATAGAAACCAGGATGATTAAAGGATGACGTTAGGAAAAACAAAAGTAAGAACATAAACAGGGGTGGGGTGAGGCAATTTGATTTTGGACTTGTTGGCTTTGATATACTAATACACCATGTGGGAAGAAGATAAAAGTAGGTTTGGAATTCAGGAAAGAGTTAGTCTGGGTGATGCATGCTTAACAGCAACAATAGTCTGAATTATTTCACCATAAATAATCTCAGGTGGAATTTTCTTAGACCCCAATATCTGTTTATCTGATGCATTGCAAGAAATATATATATGTAAAATAAATATGTATCTAAATATATATATAAAACATATATGTAGGAAGGGCACCTACAGAATGGGGATATTCATTTTACATGTATATTGCATATATAAAATTTTATGTATTTATATTTTTCATATGTATTATATAAATACAATATTATATAGGTTTATATATAATTTTATATATGATATAATATATATTATTTGTAACATAAAATACTTATATCTATATTATATATGTTAAAAACTGATTTCCCTATCGTGCATGTGTTCTTCCTACTTTCAACAATTTTTCTTACTAGAAATATTCCTCCTAGGATACAGCTTATCACTGCAGCCCATTCTCCTTTTGCCTGACACTTTGTTTTCTGAAGACTGTAGCCTCCGGCCGGGCGCGGTGGCTCACGCCTGTAATCCCAGCACTTTGGGGGACTGAGGTGGGCGGAGTTCGAGACCAACCTGGCCAACATGGTGAAACTCCGTCTCTACTAAAAATACAAAAATTAGCTAGGCTTCATGGCGGGCGCCTGTAATCCCAGCTTTGGGAGGCTGAGGCAGGCAGATCACAAAGTCAGGAGTTCGAGACCAGCCTGGCCAACATGGTGAAACCCCGTCTCTGCTAAAAATACAAAAATTAGCTGGGGGTGGTGGCGGGCACCTGTAATCCCAGCTACTCTGGAGGCTGAGGGAGGAGAATAGTTTGAACCCGGGAGGTGGAGGTTGCAGTGGGCCGAGATCGTGCCATTGCACTCCACCCTGGGTGACAGGGCAAGACTCTGTCTCAAAAAAGAAAAAAAAAAGACTGTAGTCTCCAAATGAGTGTCCAAACACTCTTAACGTTCAATGAGAGGGAATAATATTCAGGTTACATTGAAGAGCAAAGAGTACCTAGTTCTGTAGTGTAAAACAGGGATCGTGGATATAGCAGCTTTGGAGTAAGGAGGAGAAAGCCTGTCAATCTATTTCCCTTCAGATCCATACAGTTTGCTGCACCAACAGGTGGCACAATATGCAAATCAGTTGTGATTGGCATGTCCAGTTCATGCATTATGAAAATATAATTTGCATTCCGGGTTTTGTTTCGTTTGCAGTTTAATAATGAATTTAAATAATTTTCTATTCTGTATTGGACTATTATCTTCCTCCATTATCGTTTAGTTTGAAGTAAAATCTGTTTTATGCAACAGACACATGTCAGTGGTGCCTTAAGAAACAAAAAAAAGAGAACAGTGACCACACACTGGGTGAAGCAATATGGAAAGAAGATGTTAGCCCCAGGAAGTGACTGGATATTAAAAGATCAGTCAGAGCAGGAATTCAGAGTCAGAGACAGACACAAGAAAATAAGCTCCCAGGGGAGGGTATTGAACTCCCCATAACACTTGGAATTGGGGCTTTGGCCATCTTACTAGCTGTGAAATAAAAGGATGAGACCAGAAAGTGAAATCTTTTCATTTTTAGCATTTGGCATTATTCCTAGGATGTAATAGATACTCCATCAGTTTGGAATCAATAAATAAATAAGTGGAAATATGTGAGAACCTGAAGGAGAAAATATTGAGAGTAAAGAGAATGAGAAAAAAAGGAAATTTTGGAAGGCTTACATTTTTAAAAAGGCGTAATGAGAAAAGGAACTGATAAGAACCAATGGATACTTATGGAGATAAATGTATGGCCAGAGACCAAATAAAGATTGGCTTTAAAAATTAAGTCTTCTTTCAGAGCAAAGACCCATCTTCATTCTTGTTTCATTCTTCATTCTAGTGAAAATTCTAATACATTTCCACTTTATTAGAGAGGGCAAAGAAAAAGTGAACTAGCCCCTTATTGTGTCATGTTTGATCTGCATTCCAAGGCTTTTCAGTCTGGAGGCTCTTAGAGCTTATATTAATAATAAGTATTTACACTCCCAAATTTGAAAATGTATTTGGCCTTATTTTTAAAAACAAAAGGAATGGGGTCTGGAAAATAATTTCAGAGTACCAATAGATAGCACTTAATTTCCCTCCTTTGTTTAATACTCTGCTGCCTTTAAAATGTAAAGAGGAAAGTCCTTTTTCATCTGCTGTCAGGGTAACAGGAAGGAAAAAAATCTTGAAACTTCAATGAAAATGTCAAAATGCTAATAAAATAAAACATTTCACACATCCTTACAGCAATATGAAAATCAGAAAAGATATACCACCTTGTTCAAAGCAACTAATAGATTATGTAATATCCAGCAAAATATCTCAATCAATATGCAATAAACATTGTTTTTTTTTTCATTAATATTGTACTCCAAATGGGTCATCCAGTTATTGCCGATATCATGCTTCTTCTTAGATCTAACATCCTCTCCTTTAGGGAACTTGAACGCCACAAAAATCTGATTATACAGAACTACAGAAAACAATTGAATGCTACAATTGATTGCCTCATTTTTTCTCCTATTATTTATAATTTAAAGAAAAAATTTCAAACCACTTCGGTTCAAAGAGATTAAAATACTTTAAGAATAATTTACTGCTTCTATCCTTAATAACTAATACATATTTAGAGTGATTACTTCAATTCAACTCAAAAATATTACTGAAATAAGGCTTTTTTGGCATGATATCAAAAAAGATTATTTAATAAAATACTCTAGAGCTAAGTTTACAGGAAAGTACTAACAAAAGAAGCTTTAGGTTTTCTTTTATTCCTTTTTACCTTAACTAAAATCTTGGCTAAAATCTTGAGTTGAAGCTTATCACAATATTAAGGAAGTATTAAATAATAGTGCAACACAAATCAGACAATAATTGGGAATTCAAACAAGTTCTTTTTTCTTTTTTTTTTTAGCTTTGCAAAGCCACAGAAACAATGAGATCAAGAAGTAAGAAAATCAGGAAATCTTCATTACTCTTTACAAAGAATTAATAAGATTACCAGTGGAGTCGTTCTATGCTTTTATGTAAGGGGTTATGTTCCAAGGAATTCAAAACAAAAAAGGAAAGGAAAATACCCAACAAATAGGAGTTGTGGCAACTTGAGAACTCACATGACTCTGAGGTTTTATTTCTAAGCAGTACTTTTGTGTGAAGATATTATTATATTAATATCACTCAGTTACCAAAAATAAAAACTTTAAGCCTTCTTAGCCAGTTCAAACAATTGTTGTAAGCCTAAACACTCTTAACTATTTCACTATCAAAGAGTATTTATACAATATGTTTTATAATTGTTCCACATTAATTTGAACTGCAGATACCCACTTTACCTTGAAACTAAATGCAGGCTGCCAGTTGACTTAAATATCTCACAAGGTTAAAACAAAGGGACTCCTATAAAAGGAGAAATAGGAAAAAGCACAAGGAAAGCACATCTCTGACTTGCGCAGGTAAACTGAAATTTTTGAAAGTTCTGAGGATATAATTTTGATTTTAGCAGAGGCACTGGAAATAAATGTGTGTCAGCACAACATAGCAGAAGATAAGCATATTTAGAATAAAGATACGGAGACCATCAATTTCTTAGGAAAAGAATAAAAGGCGAACAAACAAATAAGAAGAAACAAAAAGAAAGTAAGGATATGAGGACAGAGTAGAGGTGTCTCATCCAGAAATTACATGAAGCCTCTTGAACTAAAAGACGAATGAAGTCAGAGTCTAAGTTTCATCAAGAACTCTTTTTAACTGATAGCATTGAAAGCTTAGAAAGGTGAAAATCCTAGGACTTAAGAGAAAAAGTAATCTAATCAATGACTGGTGGATGGACTATTGCTTCAGGCCAAGATTGAATAACTAGGACTGGATTTACCTTTACACCTGAAAAAACAAAAGATCGAACAAAATATATGAAACAATGGTTTCCAAGACAAAGGGCAGTATGTAATAAAATGCAAAGGTCTCTGAAAGAGGGAATACAAATGAAATGAGCCCTATAATTGCCTTGTTACTGCCCTGAAGGAATTTCTAGGCAGTGGTGCAAAAAAGAAAAACCTAGGCAGAGTGCTGAACTCCGTGAGTTGAAAGATTGAACTGAGAATACGGAGAGACCTAGACAGCAGCAGTTAAAAGAACACAGTAGCAGAGGGAATAGAGCTGCACAAAGGGAGAAGTGTGGAGATCCACAGAGGGTTTGCCTTCAGTATTCAGCAGAGCACTGATTCACAAATGCACATAAAGAAACCTCAAGAAAGAACCACCTGAAAGGATTAAAAGGAAGAGCACCAGTTGCTCACACAGAGCTATAAATAGTAGTGTTTGTTTCTACCAGTAAGGGTAGAACATCTCATAATTCTCAAGTCACAGGGTAGACATTGAGAAGAGTTTTGCCTCAGTGGTTAAAATAATTTGACAAAACACTGCTCTGGTCCCAATCAACAAACTTAAAAGGAATCCTTGAAAAGATTACATTATACCCAAGTAATTAACTGCATCCTGGAACATAGCTCAACAATATCTTTTTTAAAAAAGAAAAATTTCAAAAGTTCTAGCAGGCAATCAAAAATTACTATGCATGCAATGAAGCAGGAAAATATACTCTCAAAAAGAAAGAAAATAACCTGTCTAAACAGAGCCAGATCTCAACTAAATATTAGAGTTAGCAGACAATAATATTAAAACAGTTATTACAACTATAGTCCAAATGTTCAAAAGTTCGGTTTTCATTTGCAAAAGTTATAATACTTTACGACACAAACAGTATAACAAATGTACGCAAATAATATATTAGGACAGAGGATCCCAGGAAAGAATGCAGACTGTTACAAGATAATCTAACTGTATTACAAATGTATGAAAAAAACTTAAGAGGTTGAGAGTAAGGTGCTGAACGAAATAACTTTGGAAATGAATGGTGTCTATGAGACATAGGCAAAAGGAACTGAACATAAGCACTCTATTCTAGTCAACAAAATTGTTTTCTACTGGGGTAGAGGATAACAATTCTAATAGTACTAGATGAATGTACTGGAATTGAACAATTAAATAAATAGATGACAGTTGATGCAAATGAGGCTTCTCACTATTGGAGGGGAAATTTATAAATCAGCAAGGGAAGGAGGCTAGAATGACCCATTTGGTAATGGATTAGAGTTGAAGATTTAAGAACTCATGTTAATATAATACTGATGATTACACACGGAAATATTTGTAAATATGTACATATTATAGGTTAATATACACATATATATTTCTTTTCTCTCTCAACTGAGAGGAAGCAACGACACTCCGGCAACAATGAAAACACGTAACTAGCAGACAGGAGCACGTAAGAGCCTAGCACTCACTCTTGCTTTTTAATACCACTCACCAATAGAAGGAACCAGAGATCACTGGGCAAATGGCTGATTCTAGGACTGGGATGAGATATAAACAAGATAAATCTGGAACATCTTTTAGTTCAAGAAAAAAAGGAATTATTCAAAAAAGCAAAAATATATTGATAAATTAATGTTTATGTGGTTTTCCTGGGTAAAAGGGATTTTTTAAGGTAAAAAACTAAGAAAAATCACTGGGTAAAAAACTGAGAGAATCAGAATAAAATATGCACTTTGATTAAAAACAATGTATTAGTTCATTAATTATAACAAATATACTATACTGAGATGGGAGAGTTCCCTTGATTCCTTTGTGGGACTTGCGACAGGGTGTGGCTCCTTTACTCAGCCCCTGGTCATTTGCTCAAACTGCTTGCGGGAGGGGGAGCACATAGGTGAGTGGGTGCAGGAGCCAGGGCAAATGCCTTTGGGCACCAGCAGGAAAGAACCCCATACCAGCCCACAGCAGCATCTAGGGGTTGCCCATGACCTCTGCAGCCCCAGAGGGCATGTGTTACAAACAGTTTTTGCTTTGCTGTCTGCTGATAGCTTAAGTGTTAAACAGCTCAGTGAAGAGTCAGTATGACAGCCTTTTTGGGTTCCTGCACACAGTGAGTCCCAAGTTCTTGTCCAGCATCCAGGAAGAATCAGGTTACATGAACAGATTGAAGGGTGGTGTATGCAGAGGATTTTTACTGAGCGATGGAAGCAGGATAGGGACCTGGAAAGGGGATGGAGTGGGAAGATAATCTTCCTCTGCAGTTCAGCCATTCCCAGTTGAACTCCTCTCAACATTCAGATGCTTCTTCTCTTCTCTCCTCTGCTGTACCGCTCTGCTCCTCTGCCAGTGGAACTTGGGGTTTTTATGGGTACAGAGCTGGCGGCATGGCAGGCCAGGGTGGTTTTGGAAAAGGCAGCATTTGGTCAGGAAAACAGGAATGCATATTCTTATTTAGGGCCTGAGGTCCAGGCTTGTGGGTGGAGCCCTCACCTAGGACCCTGCCCTCTTCTACCCAGTATTTCCCTGCTTCCTGTCTGTATCAATACTTATGTAAGATGCTAATAATAGGGGAAACTATGTGTAAATAGTGTGGCAATTCTCTGTACTATCTTCTCAATTTTTCTATAAACTTAAAGCTGTTGTAAAAATTAACATAAATATTTTAAAATGTAATTGATCCAGTAAACAAAAATAAGCACAAGCAATTATATCACAAGCAATATATAGCATGTGATATACAAATATGCGAAAAGTAAAATGTATGAGTACAGAATATTTCAGTACAATACATTTCAGTACTGACTGAGAGGAGAGAAATGAAGCAAAGAATTACAAGATTCTTACAATATATGTGAAGAAGTACAAAACCACTTGAAGGTCGATTCTGATAAGTTAAAACATATAAACATTAAAATATCCACGACAATAGCAAAGTAGTTATAGCTAACAAGCACAGAAAAGATATAAAATGCAAGCATAAAAATCAATTAAAAACAGGAAGTGAAAATGGAACAAAGAAGAAATAAACACAAAATTAAAATAGCAAACTAACAGATGTAAACCTAACCATATCAGTAATAACATTAGACGTAAATGGTCTGAATTCCATAATACTTTCAGGAAAAGCCATTTGAGGGAATGCAATATCCATTCTTGATTTTAGAAACTCTCTGCAAATTAGGAATAAAAAGAAACTCTCTCAAGCTGATAAAGATTTTCTGAAAAAAAAAAAAAAAACGAAATCTAACACCATACTTAATGATAACAGACTGAATGTTTTCCACCTAGGATCAGAAACAAAACAAGGATGTTTGCCTTTACCACGTATATTCATGAATATACTAGAGGTTCTAAATAGTGGAAGAAAGATTTAAAAAAAATAGCAACCTATGTTTTTGCAGATGACAATTAGAAATAATTAGAAATTGAAATTTTAAAAATACCATTTACAATAGCATCAAAAAACATAAAACACTTAGGGATAAATCTGAAAAAATTGTCTAGAACCACACATTTGAAAACTACAAAGTATTGCCGAGAGAAATTAAAGACTTAGATCCCTGGAGAGGTAGGCTATGTAAATAGATTGGCCAAAGATTTAAGCAAACATTTCACCAAATAAATATATGAATGGTAAATGAGCATATAAATAGATGCTCAACATTATAAGTTATTAAGGAAATGAATATTAAAATCACAATATGACATCACTACACACTTATTAGAAAAGCTAAAAAGGGCCAGACGCTGTGGCTCATGCCTGTAATCCCAGCACTTTGAGAGGCCGAGGTGAGCGGATCGCCTGAGGTTAGGAGTTTGACACCAGCCTGGCCAACACAAAGAAACCCTGTCTCTACTAAAAATACAAAAATTAGCTGGGTGTGGTGGTGGGTGCCTATAATCTCAGCTACTCAGAGGCTGAGGCGGGATAATCGCTTGAACCCAGGAGGAGGAGGTTGCAGTGATCTGAGACCATGCTGTTGCACTCCAGCCTGGGTGACAGAAAGAAACTCTGTTTCAAAAAAAAAAAAAAAAAAGAAAAGCTAAAGAAAGTTGAACATAACCAAGTGCTGGTGAGGATATGAAGGAAGTGGAACTTTCAAACACTGCTGGTGGAAATGCAAAATGATAAAAGAAACTTTGGAAAACATTTAGGAAATTTATTAAAAACTTAAAAATATATCAACCATATGATTGATCCACTCCACATCTAGGTGCATACCCAAGAGAAATGAAGGTGTGTGTCCATATTATGACTCTTATAAGAATATGTATAACAGCTTTATTTGTAAGAGTTAAGGACTAAAAGTAACTCAAATGTCTATGAACGAGTGAACAAATAAACAAATCTAATATATGCATGAAAGGGAAATCTATTTGATAGTAAAATGGAAGAAATTCTTGAAACACACTACAATATGATGACTCTTAAAATAATTATGCTGCATGAAAGAAGCAAAAAAGGGTACATACTGTATGATTTCATTTATCTGAGATTCTAGAAAATGCAAACTAATCTATGGTGACAGAAGGAAGATTAGTGATTGCCTGAGGATGGAAGGAGGAGATGGGGTTGTTCAGGTAGAAAGAATTCCCAAGAGGCATGAAGAAAGCTGGGGAAGGATATATACATGTTAAATGTCTTAACTGTGGTTATGGTTTCATGGATGTATAAATATGTTGAAATGTCAAACTATACATGTTTAATATATATAGTTTTTGTATGTCAATCATCTTCCAATAAAGCTGTTAAAAATATGACTAGTCACAAAGAAAAACACTAAAAAAGAAATCCAAAGAAATTTAAGTTAAACCTGCAAAAACTTCGGAGGCTGGAGCCTCAAAGTCTGGGAATCAATGGTGTGTCTGTGCATTTAAGAGACAAAGAACAAAAGGTAGAGGCAATGGAATCTTCTAAATTATTGCCAAACTAGTTAAGCAACACAAAATTCAGTTTGTGACATTCACTTTTAATTCCGTATAATTTGTTACATGAAATTCCTGTCTACTAGAGAAAATATATCCATACACTTCAATGAAGTCTATGTTTACTGTGTAGCAGAAGTACAGAAAGGTGAATGTCCTTCTGTGCTATAGAAGAAAGAGCCAAATGAACCCAGAGAAATAATATCTAGACAAGATTCTCTCCCCGCTCCCCACTCACTTGATTCCTACTTCTTGTTAGATTCCTGACACCAAGACAGATGTGACAAGAATACAGATGAAGTGCTCTGGGGTTTTCCTAAATAGTATCCTATATCATGAAACTTCAAACAGCTAGGAACTAGATGCCCCCAAAACAAAACCATCCATGCTGTGTCTCCAGGAATTTAAAATAACCATGAGTAATATGTCAAGGGCTCTAATGTAAAAAGTAGACAACACAAAATAGCTGCCAAATACCAAATATTTAAAAAATAATCTATATATTTCTGAAGGACACATGGGTCAAAAATGACATTTTGAGACCATTTTAAACTATTTTGACATAAATTAAAGTGAATATACAATTTATTGCAATTTATGGAATGCAGGGATAGGAGTGCTTAGAGGGAAATTTCTAACTTTAAATTCATATATTTAAAAAGAAGAAAGATCTAAAATAAATAAACTAAGCTGCGGTCTTGAGACACTAGAAAAAGAAGAGCCAATTAAGCCCAACACAAGCAGAAGTGGGAAGATAACAATACAAGTAAAAATGAATGAAATTGAAAAGAGTAAAACAATAGAGAAAAATCAATGAAACTGAAAGCCGAGTCTTTGAAAAAAAATCAATAAAATTAACAAACTTTAGCCAGCCTGATTATGAATAAAAGAAAGAAAATGCACAAATTACCAATATTAGAAATTAAGGAGGGATCATCACTACTGATGCCATAAACAGTAAAAGAATATACTAGATTCTATAAACAATTCTATGCCCGCAAAGTTGATAACTTAGATAAAATGGACCAATTCCATGAAAGACACAAATTACCAAAATTCGCTCAAGGAGACATAGGCAATCTGAATAACACTGTATTTGTTAGAGAAATTGAATCCATAATTTAAAATATTCCGAAAGCAAAGATGAGAGGGAAGTATAGCACAGAATGATAATATCTCTAGAAGCCAAATATTATGGTCTATGCTGTCAATTTATATTGACCATTTTCCTATTAGCTACTTCAGTGACAAGCTAGCAGAATGCCCAGCTCAAACACCAACAGTAAAGATCACTCATCACTTCATGACCTGTTCCTCCTATGCAGTGCATCTAGGAGTAGAACCAGGGAAATCTTTCCTTAATGGTCAGCTACTATGTTTAAGCAGATGGCTATATTTTGGCTATGAGTATTTCAATCCTTTCGAGAGGAAAGTTAAGTGAATGTTAAGGCTACTCTTTATGTGTAAAGCATATGGTGAATTCTAGGAAAAATATCTCATTTTCTAGAAATTTCCTCACATAAATATCTCATCCATGTGGAAAGGCCTGTAACAAAAAAACGCTAAGCCAGAAAACAGCACCAACTTTCTTCATTAATCTGTGTCATCCTAAATGAGTTTAGATCCATGAAAATAAGCACTTCCAAAAGTTGCTAATAACATGCATATATAAAGCAGGAATATAATGGAATCCTCTAGCACGGTCAAAGGGTATTTCAAGTTTACTCTTTATAAAGAAATTAAAGGCACAAATACAATATTGGAGCTTGTATAAGGTGAGTGAAAGACAGAAAAAGACAAATATATATGAATTATCAATATACATTTAGATAAAGGATAAAAATACAAAAATAAGGATAAAAAGGGCGAATAAAGGATAAATAAAAAGGATAAAAATATAAAAATAACTTTATATATAAATTATATAGCTATGCATCTATAACTCCAGTCCTCTCTCATTTAAATGACTCAGAGAAACAAGTTCAATAATTTTAATTCAAACTAAAAAAAAAAAAAAACCACTTTGAATCAGATATATACTGGCCAGGCACAGTGGTTCACGCTTGTAATCCAAGCAATTTCAGAGGCCGAGGCAGGCAAATCACTTGAGGTCAAGCGTTTGAGACCAGCCTGGGCAACATGGCAAAACCCCATCTCTACTAAAAATACAAAAATTAACTGTACGTGGTGGCCCAAGCTGTAATCCCAGTTACTGGGGAGGCTGAGGCATGAGAATCACTTGAATCTGGAAGGCAGAGATTACAGTGAGCCAAGATGGTACCACTGCACTCCAGGCTGGGTGAGAGAGAGGAAGAGACTCTGGGAAAAAAAAAACAAAACATGAATACGTAAATCAGATTGCTAGAGGTGAGTTTAAAGACATTTTATTTTTCACTATCCCTAATATAAATTTAAGGTTGTTTTCCAAATTTATAATGTATTATATCTTCCATAAAATAGAAATGAAATAAATAACTAGATGGAGGAATAAATAAGATGAAAGTAGCATATTTTCTATAAAAAAGTATTAATACAAATATTCACGTTTACTCTGTTAATCTAAAATTACTATTTGTAACTGACATAGCGTGTACATTAATCCAGGGCAGAATTCACAGTTTTACATTTTTAAGTCTTCCTTTCCAAAGCATAGTTTTGTATTTATGTCTAATTTGTAACTTCCATAGATTAACTTTTTGGCTGAGGCTTTAAGTTCCTTTAAAAACTTTTTCGTAAGTATCTCATACATAGAGAAAAGTGTGCACTTTGCAAGAGTAAAGCCCAGTGAATTTTCACAAGCTGCATATATCCATGTAAACAGCACCTAGAAGATTATCTCAGTGCCCGAAGACTCCGCCAGACCCCTCGAGGTCACCCATTTCCATCAAGGGTAACCATCCCTGTCTTCTAACAGTATAGTAGTAGACTGCCTGTTTCTGGATTTTATAGAAGCTGAATCCTACACTATTAATACATTCTTTTTAATTTGTTTTTGCTCAACATTATGTTTGTGAGATCCATCCCTGTAGTTACAGGTCATTTATTCTTGCTGCTGAGCAGTGTTCTCATTGTGTTAATTTAGCACAATTTATTAATCCAATCTACTGCTGTGAACATCTATATACTTTCCAGTATTGACTGTTAAAGACAGTGCTGTTTGAACTTTCTTGTACAAGTACTTTCATAAACAGTATACACATTGCTTTGGAGCACATGGCAATGTTCAGCTTTAGTAACCAATCTAAATCCCCATCAGTATTACATTAGCATTCCATTTACTCAAAGCACAAGGTTTTATATTTTTGTCTTTTTTGTTGTTGTTTTCTATGAGTCTCCATTTTCATTCAAGCAATTCTGGCAGGTATATCCAGTGAATATTTCATGTAAATTTTGCATTTAAAAAATAAATTTTATGTCTCGTTTTGAAAGCTTTGGTTGCTGTTGCAAATAGGGTCATCTCAGCTTTGTGTTTTTCCAAAGTCACTGGACCAATTATACCCGCACCATTAATATCAGCATGTGAGCTTTCGCAAATACAATTTTCTGTTTGTTGTCTTTCTTTCTCTACCTCGTCTCCTCTCTCTCTCTTCCTTCCTTTTATCCATTTCACTGATTCTGGTGATTGTATTGAGTAGACATTTTTGACAGCTGTATTAAAGGTTAACTGAAATACAATAATCTGCCTAAATTCAAAGTATAAAATTTCATGAGATTTCAAATGTGCATGCATATATTAAAAAATCACCACAATATAGATAACATTTCCATCACACCCTTCCAAGTTTCCTCATGCCTCTTTGTGATCCATAGTTTCCTCCATATCATCCCCCAGCAGCACGAGATCTCTTCTTTGACATTATTGTTTAGTTTGCATTGTCTAGAATTTTATATAAATAAAATCCTATACTATGCACAGTTTTTGTGGATTTTTTTCACTCAGTATAATTATTTTAAAATTTATCAATGACGCTGTACATATCAATAATCCATTACTTTTTATTGGTGAATAGTATTCCATTGAACTAATACGCCACAATATGTTTATCAATTCATTTATTAATGGACTTTGTTTTTTTTTAGTTTTGGGATGATACAAATAAAGAGGCTGTAAACACTTGTTTATGAGTCTTTGCGTGAGCATGTGCCTTCACATTTTTCTTGAATCAATATCCAGGAGTGACATTACTGGTTTATAAAAGCACATGTTTAATTTCATAAGAAACTTCAAAATTATTTTCCAAAATTGAACAAATTTATGTTGCCACCAGCAATGTATAAAAGTTCCGTTTTCTTGGCCAGGCACAGTGGCTCACATCTGTAATCCTAATACTTTGGGATGCCGAGGTGGGAGGACTCTTCGAGCCCAAGAGTTCAAGACCAGCCTGGCCAACAAAGTGAAACTCTGTCTCTAGAGAAAATAAAAAATTAGCCAGCTGTGGTGGCAGATGCCTGTAATCCCACCTATTGGGGAGGCTGAGGCGGGAGGATCCCTTGAGTCCAGGAATTCTAGACCGCAGTGAGCTGTGGTTGCACCACTGCACTCCAGCCTGGACAACAGAGAGAGACCTTGTCTCTGAAAAAAAAAAGAAAAAAAAATTTCCATTTTCTCAATACCATTGCCAATATGCTGTGCTGAGACTTTTTAAATGTTGCCCTTCTAGTGGGTTTACAGAGACACTCATTGTGGTTTATATTTGCATTTCCCTAATAAAATAAAGTTGAGCAAGTTTTCATGTGCCTTTGTTTTTGTTTTTGTTGTTTGAGAAAGGGCCTGACACGGTAATGGCTCACTGCAGCCTTGACCTTCTGGGCTTAGATGATCCTCCTATGTCAGCCTCCCAAGTAGCTGAGACTACAGGTGCATGTCACCATGCTCAGTTAATTTTTTGTATTTTTTGTAGAGGCAGGGTTTCACCAGTTTGCCCAAGCTAGCCTCAAACTCCTGGACTCAAGCAATCTGCCCACATTTGCCTCCACCTTCCAAAGTGCTGGGATTACAGGCATGGGCTACCATGCCCAGTTTATTGCTAATTTTTGAGTAGGGTTGTTTTTCTTCTCATTGATGGGTTGTAAGAGTTCTTCTACTATCCTGGATACAATTTTTTTTAAATAAAAATTTACAAATATGTTTTCTATGGCTAAACTTTTCACTACTTCAAGTGTCCTTTGAACAGCAAACATTTTTAAATTTGATTAAATCCCATTCATTATATTTTGTTTTATAGTTTGTGTCTTTGTGGGTGTGTACTATTCATGTAATCTTTGCCTAATTCAAGATCACTGAGATTTTCTTCTGTGTTTTCTTCTAGAAGTTTCTATTTGGTGTTCTTACTTTATATCTATAATTTTTCATTTTTTTATTTCATTTTTTTCTTTTTTCTTCTTTTCTTTTTTTCCTTTTTTTTTTTTTTTTTTTTTTTGAGACAGGGTCTCACTCTTTCACCCAGACTGGAATGCAGTGGTGTGATCTCAGCTCACTGCAACCTCTGTGCCTAGGTTGAAGCAATTCTCCCGCCTCAGCCTCCCCAGCAGCTGGGATTACAGGCACACCACTACCACCTTGCTGATTTTTGTGTTTTTAGTAGAGGCAGGGTTTCACCATGTTGGCCAGGATGGCCTTGAACTCATGACCTCAAATGAGCCACCCGCCTCGGCCTCCCAAAGTGCTGGGATTACAGGCGTGAGTCACTGTGCCTGGCCTCATGTTTTTTATATAGTATGAGGTAATAATGAAAGAGTACTTTTTTGCATGTGGATATCGTTTTAGCACAATTGTTAAAAAGATGATCATTTCACTATTGAATTACCTTGGAAACACTGTTGAAAATCAACTGGTTATATAGATGTGGTTCCATCCCTGGGCTCTCTAGTGTTCTCCACTGTTCTGTATTCTAACATTATGGCAATACCAAATGCCTTGATTAATGATAAGTATTGTTATCAGATAGTGTAAATTACCTAATTATGCTCTTCTTTTTCACAATTGTTTTAGCTATTCTAGGTCATTAGGATTTTTGTGTAAATTTAAGAATGAGTTAGAATATTTCTACAAAAAATCTGAGTGGGATCTTGATTGGTATTTCATTGAATCTATAGACCAATTTGAAGAGAATGAACATCTTAACAATATTGAGTTTTCCAATCCATGAACATGATATATTTCTTCATTTACTTAGTTCTTCTTTACTTTCTTTCATAAATCTTTTATCTTTCTACGTGCACATCTTAAATATTTTTGTCAAATTTATCCATTAACATTTCATATTTTGTGATGCTATTGCAATTGGTAGTTTTTGAGTTTTTTTCCTTACTTTTAATTTCTGATTGTATTTGCTGGCATATAGAATATTTTTGTCTATTCTGCTGAGGAATATTTGTCTGTAGTTTTATTTCTTTGGATTTTCTTTGATTTTGTTATCAGTAGAAGAGTGATTTGATAGGAAACCACTATTAAAAGAAACAGTTTGTGTGGAATTGGTGTTACATCCTCCTTAAATATTTGGCAGAATTCACCATTGAAACCATTTGAACCTAGAATTTTCATTGTGGAAAAATTTTTAATTGAAAACTCAATTTCTTTAATAGCTATAGCGCTACTACAATTTATATGTTTTCTTCAGTGAACTTTAGTAGTTTAAGTCTTTCACAGAATTTTAAAATGTTATCCAAGTTATTTAATCTATTGCCATAATGTTTGCAATATTCATTTTTAACAACTATATTTTTGAGTGGTTTTAAATTCCCAGGCAAATTAAAAGGAAGGTACAGAGATTTCCCCTTATGCCGACACATGCATAGCCTCCCCCGCTATCAACATTTCCCACCAGAATGGCATGCTGATTACAACTGATGAGCCCACATTAACACATCATAATCATCCAAAGTCCACAGTTTGCCTTAGGGTTTGCTCTTGGTGTGGTGCATGTTAACATTTGGACAAATGTATAAAGACATGTACCTATAGTTATGGTATCATACAGAGCATTTTCACTGCCTTGAAAATCCTCTGGGCTCCACCTCTCCATCCCTCAACCCCTGACAACCAAGATCTTTTTACTATCACCATTCCGCCTTTTCCAGAATGTCATATAGTTAGACTCATACAGTATGTAGCTTTTACAAATTGCCTTCTTGTACATAATTATATACCTTTAAGGATTCCCCGTGTTTTTGCATGGCTTGATGGTTTATTTCTTTTTAGTAATGAATAATATTTAATTGTCTGGATGTACCAGGTTTGTTAATCCATTCACCTACTAAGGAACATCTTGGTTGCTTTCAAATTTTGGAAATTAAGGATAAAGCTGCTATAAAGATCCACGTGCATGATTTTGTGTAGACATGTTCCCAACTTCTTTGGGAAAATATCAACGAGGGTGACTACTGAATCATAAGACAGAGGCATGTTTACTTTTGTAAGAAACCACCAAATTGTCTTCCAAAGTGGTTATATCATTTTGCATTCCCACCAGCAATGAATGAGTATTTTGGATGCTCCATATCTTCATCTGCAATTGGTTTTGTCAGTGTTCCAGATTTTGGACATTCTGCCAGGTGTGCATTGTTGTTTTAATACGCATTTCCCTGATGACATGAAGAGTGGAGCATATTTTCATATGCTTATTTGCCATCTGCATATCTTATTTGACAAGGGGTCTGTTAAGGTCTTTGGCCTACTTTTTAACTGGGATTTTAAAATTTCTTCTTGTCGAGTTTTAAGAGTCCTTGGTGTATTTCAGATAACAGTCATTGGCTATATCATTTGCATATATTTTCTATCAATCTGTGGCTTGTCTTCTCTTTCTCTTGACATTGTCTTTCACAGAGCAGAAGTTTTTAATTTTAATAAACCCCAGTGTATCATTTGTTTCTTTCATAAATTGTGCCTTCAATGTTGTACCTAAAAAGTCATCACCATACCCAAGGTAATCTAATTTTTTTTCTCATGTTATTTTCCAGGATTATTATAGCTTTGGATTTAACATTTAGGTCTGTGATCCAGTTTGAATTAGTTTTTGTGAATGATGTAAGATCTGTGCGTAGATTATTTTACCTGTGGGTGTACAGTTGTTTCAGCACATTTGTTGAAAAAAAAATCTTTGCTCTATTATATTGCCTTTGCTCCTTTGTTCAAATATAGGTGACAATATTTATGTGGGACTATTTCTGGGCTCTCTATTCTGTTCCATTAAACTATTTGTTGCCATTGATCTATCTCTATTTCCATAGATCTACTGATCTGTTCTTTAGCCAATATTGCATTGTCTTGATTAGTGTTGCATTGTAGTAAGTGTTGAAGTCAGGGGTCAGTCCTGCAGTTTTGTTCTTTTCCTTCAAAGTGATGTATTGGCTATTGTGGTTAGTATTTTCCTTATCCCACATGAAAGGCTACAGCCGATTGAAGTGGGGTATTTCCCTTCCCCCAGATCAGTTAGGTTCTGATCATATCCCAGCACATTTGGTTCTGGTTAAATAGTTTCTCCTTAGGAAATATCTTGTTAAGAACAGAGTGCTCTCATGTATTTCAAAATGGTTCATTTTCCCCTCTCCCTGCCAGAAGAGCAATGGAATTTTTCTCTGATATTTACTGTGGGAACCAGGTCAGTCTGGTTGAACTTGTGAAGATGAATATTGTGCCTTGTTCCCGTGACTCAGTTTCTCTCGAGCTTTTGGCCCCCAGAGTTGTCCACATCAAGCCTCCAGCAATTTGTTCAGGTTTTCTTATCCTCATGAGTCTTTGATCTGGTAAGGCTAATTCCCTGCTTTCACCTGTCTGTCTCTCCAGTGTTGGAGGCAACAGTTTGCTCTGTGTCATCTAGATCCAGAGTGTTGATTTTTCAATCTGTTCATCTCGTTATTTGTTGTTAGGAAGTAATGGTGATTTCCAAACTCCTTACATGTGGAACTGGAACCCAGTCCTTTATTGTTGTTTTAATGTCCGTAGTATCTATAGTGAAACACCCTTTGTCCGTCCTGTTTTCTATGTCATTAACTTGTTTTGGACAATTCTTCTTTCTCTAATTCGTTATTCTCAATTTATGCACTTAATGCTATAAAGTTCCCTCTAAGTAGAGCTTTACCTGCATCCCAAACATTTTGACAAATGTTTTTCTTTTCATTCAATTTCAAATGGTTTCAATTTCAAATTGTTTCCATTTTTTTCTTGTATTTTCCTTAATTTGTTATTCAAATATATGTTGAGATCAGTTTCCAAATGTTTGAGGATTTTCCAGTTATCTTTTTTTTATGGATTGCTAATTTAATTTTGTTTCATGAAGGAACATGTTATGTATCATTTCAATCATTTCAAATATATTGTGACTTATTTTATGGTCCAGAATATGACCTGCCTGTTATATCTCATTATTACTCAGTGACAATTTTTGTAAATGTTGAATCCTTACTTGATGAAAGAATGAATGAAAGATCCACTTCTCTGAAGTTTATTTCATCCTTTTCTGTTCTCGTTTGTTGCATGACTTCAGGAAAGTGTCAATTCAGCTTGATCTCATGCTATTGATGACTTACTATTGTACAATTGCTTGTATTATTGATGACTTGAGTTGGTCTACACTAATTCCTAGGTACCTTTCAGTTTCACATGCTGTGATTACATTTCAATAAATGCATAGTATTCTAAATGCTGATTCCAGGCATTTGACTTGACTTAGTCACTAATGATTTACTTCGAAACACCATCATGCCTAACAAAATCACAAACAACTACATTTCACAGATTTCCAAAGCTACTCTCAATTTGTCAAAAATCTCACTATTCAAACCCATAAATGCCAATGGCTTATTGTATTTTCATCTTACCTTTTATCTATGCATTTTTTCACAGTTGCAATCATACTTTATACAGATTATATGAAATAAAGTATATCTTGTTTATTTTCCTAATATTATGTTGGTCTCCTAGCTAAATGCTAATGACTTCAAAAGTCTTTTCTTTATAATAATATGTGATTCTGTGTATAGGACACACAAAATAAAAAGGTAGCACATATACCCAGGAAGTAAGTTAATCACTTACAGATATATCACATTTATTTATTTAAAAAAAACAAAAAAAACAAAAAAAAACATGTCCCGGCATGATGGCTCATGTCTGTAATCCCAGCACTTTGGGAGGCCAAGAAGGGCAGATCATGAGGTCAGGAGTTCGAGACCAGTCTGACCAACATGGTTAAACCTCATCTCTACTAACAATACAAAAATTATCTGGGCATGGTGGTGTGTGCCTGTAGTCTCAGCTATTCAGGAGGCTGAGGTAGGAGAATCACTTGAATGCAGGAGGCATAGGTTACAGTGAGCTGAGATCATGCCACTGCACTCCAGCCTGGGTGACAGAACAAGACTCCGTCTCAAAAACAAACAAACAACAACAAAAAAAAAAAACACTAACATAGCACTTAGTACGTGCCAAGTATTTTTCTAAACAATTCACAAGTTCTAGATCTTTTACTTTTAATCTTCCTACCAAGTCATTGATGCAATTGCAATCATTACCTCCATTTTACAAGTGAGGAAATAGTACAGGCTTTAAAAAATTTAGACAGGGTCACATAGCTAATAATTTGCAGCAGTAGGATTTGAACCCAAGCTATCTGGTTCCAGATTCTGTGCTCTGAATTATTCATCTCCATGATTAGGCATGTTATTTATTTTCCTTTATTCACCAATTAATTAACAAACTGAATTGCCATAGTAGTATAATGTGATTAGTGCTATTATTGCAAATAATATACAACACTTTGATGTGTTTTGTCATTGACCTTAATTATTAGTTTCCTTGAGCCAGAATACAGCATCTAAACTTCACTTTAAAATACAAGATCTGCTTTTTTCTTGAACCAAGGCAATTTTTTTTTCAATTTTTTCAGGGCAGTAATTCAATTCCTCAAATATCAAACAATAATGCATTATTAAAAAGTCCCTGTGTAAGTAAGCTATCCTAAGCCTTTTAATTCAGCATCTTAGGCTATGTTGTTGACACTGAACATTCAACTATCAAGTTTCCTTTATTCACTCAATAAACTGTTATCACGTACCTACTATGTGACAGGCACTATGCCAAATATGGAGGATACAACGATAAAAATAATGTATATAAAATATTTATTTTTGCAATTAAAAGCTTCTTAAGTTTTTACTTTACATTCTAAATCTCATGGTTCTCCTTATGGACTGCAATCTAGAACCCTGAGAACTTCCTCTTTTAAATATATTCTGTTACACTACATCGCTTCTCTCCTTTAACTTCTCCTTGTTCCCACACCTTATGTCACGGTGAAAATTTGCTCTTTGGGAAAACTCTCTCTTTTCTTCTGTGTATAACTCTGTTTCCTAGGGTTCTCCTATGGTTAGACAGCTAAGTTGGGAAGCTGTTTCCCTTATTAACTAGCTTTGGTCCTGAACAACTACTTTGGTCTTTCGAAGCCTCGAAGTCCTCTCTATAAAACAGGGATTAGAAAAAGTATCTTTTTAAAGAGATGTTGTAAGAATGAAATAAAAGCATCCATCACACAAAACATTTATGACAAACAAATAGGAAAGATTAAATAAATGTGAGTAGCTATTATTATTATCTTAATCATGTTAATATCATATTTCTAGAGTGTCTTTAGAACCATTCATCTTCTTAATCCCATGCCTCCTGCTTGGGTTATTTGTATGCTAGAGTATTCTGGTGCTTCTCCAGTCTTTCCCTATTTATCTTTCTCACTTTATCTTTACCTTGAGCAAATAGTTTGAAGCAAAATTTTGGAATTTTTGCCTTCAAAAGAATTCAATCTGCCAACCGCAGTGGCTCAAGCCTGTAATCCCAGCACTTTGGGTTGCTGAGGCAGGCGAATCACCTGAGGTCAGGAGCTCGAGACCAGCCTGGCCAATATGGCGAAACCCCATCTCTACTAAAAATACAAAAATTAGCCGGGTGTGGTTGTGGGTGCCTGTAATTCCAGCTACTTGGGAAGCTAAGGCAGGAGAATCGCTTGAACCCAGAAAGTGGAGGTTGCAGTGATCCGAGATCGCACCACTGCACTCCAGCCTGGGTGACAGAGTAAGACTCCATCTCAAAAAAAATAAAAATAAAGAAAGAATTCAATCTTAGTAACAAAAGTAGCTGCGTTTTCTCCTGATTTCTGAATATTTTTCAGCCTTCCCTTTAACCCTGGTCACAATAGCTTTCTCTCTCTTCTACTCATTACCTTGATTAGCAAGTAACAACATTATCCCCTATATTCATTCACCAACACACCATTTTTGGCTTATTCTGACTTCTTCTATCCCAGGGTCATCTATGCTATTATTTCTCCTGTATAGGAATATTGCCTATTTCAGAGTCTTTGTTCAAAATTAATAGCATTATGTCTCTTTAAACTTGGACTAATACAATCTCTAGTGACCATTTTGTATGAGAATATCTGTGATCTGCTCACAATTTTTGCTGCAGAAATAAAAAATTTTATTTCTTTTTCCCTTCCAGATATTCCCAAAGAGATCATAGATCATTTTATTACTAAAGCTCCACTAACACATTATTTTTATCTCTGACATATGCATTCCAGAGAAAACGTCTGACTCATTCCACTGGGAATTTACAATTATGGCTTATAAAATACAATCTCTCTATGGTTTTTTTCTTCTCTTCACCTCAGAGATTCCACATATTTATTATTTTACTTCTATTGGCCTTTCCTTTTCCTCCTGACTAATTAGCCAAGCCAGCATTTTAAATCAATACTAGAAGTAACATATTTTTATCTTCTTTCATTTTTGCACAGTTTACAGAGGTCTATATTTATCAGGGTGTGGCTCATGCCTTTCAGTTCTACACACCTCTGCCATCTCTCTGGAACCAACTCTGCACCATGGTGTCACCCTGAACACTTGTCTCCACCTCCTCCTTCACTACTCTACTCCAGACTTACACCCTTCTCCTCTATTTCCAGGAACTTCCTAAAATTGCTTCCAGGGCTTCTTTGATGTATGTCGTTCTGTCTGAGGCATCAGCCATCTTGGCTTCAACCCAGGAAGCACTAAAATATTCCTATAACGTGGGTATGATGAGTTGCCATGCAAATTGAAGTATGTATAACTAAGGCAAAGAAAGAAATTAAGATATTTCAAAAGGTTGTATAATAAAACTCTCTTTACTTGGCTTTCTTTGAGAATTAGAAGAAACATTATAAATTCCTTTGATCATAGTGAATATAATATTAATAAATACTCCCGTCTTTAAAGTTGAATTATTATTTTGAGTACTTAGAGTAAAATTTCTCCAATGCTAGCCTAGGAACCCAAGGTTTAATATGTAAACAATGCCGAAATTTATGTGACAAATAAAAGGTGCAAAGAAGTTAATGCATTTGAAGCAATAAATTAACATGTAGACAGATGGTATAACCCTCCTGTGAAAATAAAATTCTAAAATTTACACTTCTGTGAAACCAAAATGTGATCATCAGAGTTCTTTCTAACAAGTCTTATTAGGATGAATTAAACTATACCCTCTGGTTTTACAGATAAATATTAATTAAACTTCATAAAGGGCTCAAAAGAAATGGAATTGTTCACTGGGAAAGTAGATACCTGCTGATTTTATTTAAGGTATTTGGGGGAAGAAGAATAAGATATTAAATAAAATAATACAATTTTATTTTTATTTATCTGGGTCTGTGTGTGTTTTAGCTATGTTCAATTGATTAGATAGATAGATATGTTAATTTTCAGATGTAATGAAGGGAAATGTGTGTTCTTTTCTCAGTTTAATGAAGTAACATAAGTAGGTCCTAAAAAAAATCATTTACCTGGTACTCAGATTTAAATGTCACATACAGGCATTCCTTTATTAAATTAAGTACTTTGTCATTTCTAATTTTAGGTCTAGAAAATTTATCAGCAAGACTGAAAGACTAGTGCCTTGTGAAAAAAAACACTGTAAACATTTTGTATTAAATATTATTTAAATTACAATTACAGAAAACAATCACATTTTCTTCTATCGTAGGTGGATGTTCACACTTTAAAAATATGTAATCATTTATTTGCTATTCAGCTATGTTATTATATTTTCCACAAAATCAATGGGAAATATATTTTGATAAAAAATATAGCCAAACTATAAATACAGTAATTATGATAAATCAAAGATATAAAAGACTGGCCGTGTTTTTTTCTTGTAGATGACTAACAATTATTAATGAATTAATTTTATTTTTTCCAAAAAAGGCACTTAATTTCTGTTACAAAAACTTTGTTCTCCCATTATTTTCAGGATGCGTAATTTTAAAATGAATCCCCAATATTTAAAAGAGATAACAATATGTAAAATTATCTCTTGGTGTCCTCACTATTACAGACTCTCAATATGGAAACAAATTCAAATATTTGTATTCAGGAAGCTCAGCAAATAATTGTGGTTACAGTCATAAAATTTTAGTGTGTCATAAAGTTATGCTTAATTATCTAACTTTGTTTCTATTATAGTCCATCTTTCTATAGACTTTTATTAGGGTGTCTATTTTCCGTTGTAGTAACTTATTAATTTAACAATTATTGACTGAGCACCTGTCACCTATTAAACAAAGTAATAAAAGAGTCCCATAAACTCCAGAAAATTGCAATCCATAGAAAACTAGAGAAAAATACATGATTAGCTAGTGTAAAAAGAAAATGGTAACTTTCAGAAAAAAGACGTGAGGCAGCACCAGGAAAACACGGAGCACCATATTCCTTATGGCAGGTGGAATCTCAGCCGCACATCTTCATGTTCCGCAGGTCAATAAAGATTGTGGAATAAAGAAATAGAAGTAATGACAAATGTAAGGATGCTATCATTGATGAGCACCCACATATAATTTGTTCGAGAAACAAAAAGTTCCAGGAGAAATACAGAAAACAAGAAGTCAGAGACATTTTAAAAATTGAATGCAATGCTGCAAAAGCTGAAGAAGAAACTATTTTTCAAGAAAAGACCTACAGCCAACAGGGTTCTGGGCGCTCAGTGAGGCTGCAGATGGGCAGAGGACTGTTGATATTGGGAGAGTTCCCTGGGGACTTGAGAGAGCAGGTTCAGTACCGTGGTGTGGAGGGGAGGGAGGAGTAAACACTGAGGGAGCACAGCCAATGGGTGTGGCATATGCTTTTGAAACTTTCACAGAGAAATTGGAGACATTTAATGGTACCTTAAGGCAAGGAAAAGGTCAATGGAAGGTTTTTAATATTTGGAAATAAGAAGGTGAATAGCTTAAAGTCGTGAGAAAAGAGAGACTGTAATAATGAGACTGAAGACAAGAAAGAAAGTATATGAGATATAGAATTTCCAGAAAGGTAGATGGCACCGAGAATGAGGGATCCTTGATGTGAAATAGATGGGAAATGGGAGAAGAGGAAAATTTATACAATTCATTTCCATTGGCATACATCTTTTTAATTAAGCCAAGGCCCTGGCCATCTGCAGAGAAGGAAAATATAAAAGATAACTGAACAATTGTTTTCTACACTGTACCCTTTCTTACTGCTTAACACACCTCAGTTTTCTTTTGTGAAGTTACCTTAGCCCCAAGGTGTGTGTGTGTATACTGCAACAAGAAATCTATGTGCCTGCCTCCAATTACAAAAGCTGTAGGGGATAGTTCGTGCTTCTCACCTCCCAGTACATCCAAGAGGCAGAAATGTGTCCTAAGCTTAGACAGAAAATTTACTCCTAGGACTTTTTGAATCTTGATGCAAGATTACGATAAGGATGGGAGTCTACACTCCCTAGCAGCTGTGCCCTGACAGGTTTCTGCCAAAGAACGATTCCCACAGCTCCCAGTTTCTGGCTTCCGGAGCTGGCTTTGTCTTGTCCTCTTCATGTCTGTTCCTCTATTCTTTTTGCAATGCCATGAGCTTTTAATATCAAGCCACTAAATTTTCTTTTGCTTAAATTAGTCATGAGTGATTTTATTTCTTTCACCACTCTCCCCAACTTACACACAAGCGTAACAGACGGAGTTGGAAGACTGATGGGAGAGGAAGAATTTGTAATAGTGATCATGGGATAATTAGAGTCAATTTGAGGTGACAAAGAATCACTAGTAGCACTGAGAACCCATTTAAAATTAAATGACACAAACATAGTTTTATAATGACCAAGTGTAATGAACTACATGATGACTATTTTCCACATTTTATTTTTTATAACAAACTATGATATTTTCCAAAAGTTGGACAGTCGAGATGCTGGTTACTGGTAAAACCACTGAGCATCTCATCCCTACAAATACCATCTCATATGCCAACTAAACATGCAGACTCAATTTTCATGTTGCTTATAACATGAAGTTTTTCCAGACTCAGCAACCTAAAAAATACGGAAGATCATTCTAAATCCTTCCTTGGTCCCTTAAATTCTTCTAAGAACAGAAGCCCTGGAAACAAAAATATTACTTTTGTTATTAAGTGAAAACGGTATGGTGGATCACCTATCTTTGAGAGCTATGATTTCCCTTTGGTAGACTAACCCTTGATGTAAATCTTGTCTTGGTAATTAAAAAGCAAGCAATAAGAAATCCAAAAACTGTAAAAAATAAAATAAAATAAGAAAAGTAAAAGCAAGCGCTGGTTTTATTTCTAACCACTTGCTTGACTGGATAAGTCAGATAACCTTTTTTGTCATTTATTTTCTTCATCTGTAAATTGAGAATGTTAGACAAAATTTTAATGCAGCTCAAATCTTCTAGAATCTGCACTGTGATTCCTCTATGTAGTTTGATTCCCATATGGTACTTAGATCTAAAAATAGTATTGCTGTGGGTAGAAACCTAAGAGGATTGTGGTGACAATCCCATGAGTTTCAGATGAGCAGTTTCATGAAGTAGCTCATATTAGATTTCCAGAATACTGACCCCCTACCAGACTGTGCTAGAGGAGTAATAATATGACTCATGCAATGGCCAAAGTCATAATTAAAATTCATTAAATGCATTAGATTTAAAGTAATAAGGAAGTTTTAAAAACCAAAATTAGACTTTGCATTTTACTAACATATACTGTACTTTTTGTCCTCAATTTCTGGAGAGAAAATATGCCACTCTATCTATTTTCAGTTTTTACTTCTGTTTGTGGAGGAGATACATTTCTTTCTGGAAGCTGTCTTTTGAGTACCATGGTAACCGCATCCTTCCAGTCAAATCTGTCCTGTGGGATGCGCAATTTAAGACATTTGAAAATGCCACCTAAGAAGATCACACTAAAGAGATCTGAAAGGGTAGGCTTTAACATGAAAGTGGGAAAATTTCTCAGTGTTAGTCCAAATGAAATGCCAAGAATGAGGAGGAGAAACAGGATTCAACCAATCCAGCAATTTTTGCCATTGCTCTGAACAACCCGAGTCTTTTTTAAATTTTTTTCCTGACTATTTTCTCACCATTAAGTCACAGTCTAGTATTTGCCCCTCATCTGGTTCTCTGTATTGAGGCTAGAAAACACAAAGGCCAGAAACAACAAGATTATAGCTAAGAGATAAGAAGGGTCAAGAGACCGGTGACACTGTCATAACAGACAGGATTCTGCATAAACAGAGTGTGCCTCAAAGTCCATGTGGTCACCTATCCCTCCTCTAGCAGAAACCAGCTCCCCAGCTTTGGAGGCTCTGGAAACATAATTGGAAGGAATATGCCTGATGATTCCCTTTCATCAGGGAAATGAAAGTCAGAGGATGTCCAGTGGTGAGGTTCAATAGGGAAGTGACATTTGTCCTGAGGTGAATGCAGACAGCAAATTCATGTGTGGGCACAGTGTGGCACAATCCTCTGCACCTGATTCCAGGGATGAAGTTTTGTCCCTGCCTCAGTGGTAGGCAAGAAGCAAGGGACAGCAAATCTGAGTCATTTTTATATGACAATCCAAATAAAAGTAATTCTAGATGTACAAGGACAGCAGGTCAGTTACAGTGTTCTAGTCTCAAAGCAAGCAAAGGTAGTTAAGCATAGTATTAGTCCATTCTCACCCTGCTATGAAGAAATACCCAAGACTAGGTAATTTATAAATGAAAGAGGTTTAATTGACTCACAGTTCTTCATGGCTGGCGAGGCCCCAAGAAACTTACAATCATGGTGGAAGGCACCCCTTCACAGGGCAGCAGGAGAGAGAATTAGTCTTGAATGAAAGGAGAAGACCCTTATAAAACTATCAAATCTTATGAGAACTCATTCACAATCATCAGAACAGCATGGGGAAAACGGTCTCCATGATTCAGTTATCTCCATCTGGTCCCACCCTTGACACATGGAGATTATTACAATTCAAGGTGAGATTTGGGTGGGGACACAGAGCCAAACCATATCATTCTGCCCCAGCGCCTCCCAAATCTTATGTCCTCATGTTTCAAAACACAACCATGACATTCCAATAATCCCCTAAAGTCTTAACTCATTCCAGAATTAACTCAAAAGTCAAAATTCAAAGTCTCCTCTATGACAAGGCAAGTCCCTTCCACCCCTTCCACCTATGAGCCTGTAAAATCAAAGCAAGTTAGTTACTTCCTAGATACAATGGGGTAAAGGCACTGGGTAAAAACACTCACCCGAAATGGGAGAAATTGGCCAAAGCAAAGGGGCTACAGGCCCCAGCAAGTCCAAAATCCAACAGGGCAGTCAAATCGTAAAGCTCTGAAATGATCTCCTTTGACTCCATGTCTCCCATCCAGGTCACACTGGTGCAAGAGGTGGGCTCCCACAACCTTGGCAGCTCTGCCCCTGTGGCTTTGCAGGATACAGCCTCCCTCCTGACTGTTTTCATGGCCTGGAATTGAATGTCTACAGCTTTTCCAGGTACATGGTACAAGCTGTCAGTGGATCTATCATTCTGGGGTCTGGAGGATGGTGGCCCTCTTCTCACAGCTCCACTAGTCAGTGATCCAGTGGAGACTCCATGTGGGGGCTCTGACCCCACATTTCCCTTCCAAATTGCCCTAGCAGAGGTTCTCTGTGAGTGCCCCACCCCTGCAGCAGACTTCTGCTTGGATATCCAGGCATTTCCATATATTCTCTGAAATCTAGGTGGAGGTTCCCAAATCTCAATTCTTGACTTCTATGCAACCGCAGGCCCAACACCACATGTAAGCTGCCAAGGCTTGGGGTTTTCAACTTTTGAAGCAATGGCCTGAGTTGTATCTTGCCCTCTTTTAGCCACAGCTGGGACAGGACACCAAGTCCCAAGACTGCACAAAGCAGCAAGGTCCTGGGTCTGGCCCAAGAAACCATTTTTTCCTCATAGGCCTCTGGGCCTATGATGGGATGGGCTGCCTTGAAGATTTCTGACATGCCCTGGGAGCATTTTTCCCCATTGTCTGGATGGTTAACATTTGGCCCCTCATTACTTGTGCAAATTTCTGCAGCCACCTTGAATTTCTCCTCAGAAAATGGGTTTTTCTTTTCTATCACATCACCGGGCAGCAAATTTTCCAAACTTTTATTTATGCTTTGCTTCCCTTTTAAACATACGTTTCCACTCTAAACCATATCTTTGTGATTACAAAAAGCTGAATGCTTTTAACAGCACCCAAGTCACCCCTTGAATGCTTTGCTACTTAGAAATTTCTTCTGCCAGATACTCTAAATCATCTCTTCCAAGTTCAAATTGCCATAGATCTATAGGACAGGGGCAAAATGCTGACAGTCTTTTTGCTAAAGCATAGCAAGAGACACCTTTATTCCAGTTGCCAACAAGTTTCTCATCTCCAACTGAGACCCCCTCAGTCTGAATGTCATTGTCCACATCATTATTAGCATTTTGGTCAAAGCCATTCACCAAGTCTCTAGGAAGTAGCAAACTTTCCCATGTCTTCCTGTTTTCTTCTGAGCACTTCAAACTGTTCCATCCTCTGCCTGTTGCCCAGTTCCAAAGTTGCTTCCACATTTTCAGGTGTCTTCACAGCAGCACCCCACTCCTGGTACCAATTTACTGTATTAGTCCCTTCTCATACTGCTATGAACAAATACCCAAGACTGTGTAATCTATAAATAACAGAGGTGTAATTGACTCACAGTTCCTCATGGAGGGGGAGGCCTCAGGAAACTTACAATCATGGTGGTAGCTAACTCTTCACAGGGCGGCAGGAGAGAGAATGGGTGTCAAGTGAAAGGGGAAGCACCTTATAAAAGTATCAGATCTCATGAGAACTCATTCACTATCATGAGAACAGTATGGGGGAAACTGCCCCCATGATTCAATTATCTCCACCTGTTCCCACCCTTGACACATGAGGATTATTACAATTCAAGGTGAGATTTAATTTGGGACAGGGAACCAAACCATATCAAGCACCTTTATACAGCAACATCAAAATAGTAGGCAAAACGGCCTTCTTCCCTCCACTAATTATTATGTAGTAGACATGGATATTTTTTCTAAATATTTTAGTATATTATTTGGCTAGAAAAGAATGTTATGCTATTATTGAATGTTTGAGAAAATAATAATGATAAAATAATATTGAAAAAGCCCTTTTAAATACCCACCATGTTCAGCAAGAATCAACACATAATTTGCAGTCAAAAGCATTTAAAAAAACAGGGGACATGAAGTCCTTGCCCATGCCTATGTCCTGAATGGTATTGCCTAGGTTTTCTTCTAGGGTTTTTTTGGTTTTAGGTCTAAAATTTAAGTCTTTAATCCACCTTGAATTAATTTTTGTATAAGGCATAAGGAAGGGATCCAGTCTCAGCTTTCTACATATGGCTAGCCAGTTTTCCCAGCACCATTTGTTAAATAGGGAATCCATTCCCCATTTCTTGTTTTTGTCAGGTTTGTCAAAGATCAGGTAGTTGTAGATGTGTGGTATTATTTTGAGGGCTCTGTTCTGTTCCATTGGTCTATATCTCTGTTTTGGTACCAGTACCATGCTGTTTTGGTTACTGTAGCCTTGTAGTATAGTTTGAAGTCAGGTAGCATGATGCCTCCAGCTTTGTTCTTTTGGCTTAGGATTGACTTAGCAATGCGGGCTCTTTTTTGGTTCCATAAGAACTTTAAAGTAGTTTTTTCCAATTCTGTGAAGAAAGTTATTGGTAGTTTGATGGGGATGGCATTGAATCTATAAATTACCTTGGGCAGTATGGCCATTTTCATGATATTGATTCTTCCTATCCATGAGCATGGAATGTTCTTCCATTTGTTTGTGTCCTCTTTTATTTTGTTGGGCAGTGGTTTGTAGTTCTCCTTGAAGAGGTCCTTCACATCCCTTGTAAGTTGGATTCCTAGGTATTTTATTGTCTTTGAAGCAACTGTGAATGGGAGTTCATTCATGATTTGGCTCTCTGTTTGTCTGTTATTGGTGAATAAGAATGCTTGTGATTTTTGCACATTGATTTTGTATCGTGAGACTTTGCTGAAGTTGCTTATCAGCTTAAGGAGATTTTGGGCTGAGACAATGGGGTATTCTAGATATACAATCATGTCATCTGCAAACAGGGACAATTTGACTTCCTCTTTTCCTAATTGAATACTATTTATTTCTTTCTCTTCCCTGATTGCCCTGGCCAGAACTTCCAACACTATGTTGAATAGGAGTGGTGAGAGAGGGCATCCCTGTCTTGTGCCAGTGGCAACAAAAGCCAAAATTGACAAATGGGATCTAATTAAACTAAAGAGCTTCTGCACAGCAAAAGAAACTACCATCAGAGTGAGCAGGCAACCTACAGAATGGGAGAAGATTTTTGCAATCTACTCATCTGACAAAGGGCTAATATCCAGAATCTACAAAGAACTCAAACAAATTTACAAGAAAAAAACAAACAACCCCATCAAAAAGTGGGCAACGGATATGAACAGACACTTCTCAAGAGAAGACATTTATGCAGCCAAAATACATGAAAAAACGCTCATCATCACTGGCCATCAGAGAAATGCAAATCAAAACCACAATGAGATATCATCTCACACCAATTAGAATGGCGATCATTAAAAAGTTAGGAAACAACAGGTGCTGGAGAGGATGTGGAGAAATAGGAACACTTTTACACTGTTGGTGGGACTGTAAACTAGTTCAACCATTGTGGAAGTCAGTGTGGCAATTCCTCAGGACTAGAAATACCATTTGACCCAGCCATCCCATTACTGGGTATATACTCAAAGGATTATAAATCATGCTGCTATAAAGACACATGCACATGTATGTTTATTGCAGCACTACTCACAATAGTAAAGACTTGGAACCAACTCAAATGTCCAACAATGATAGACTGGATTAAGAAAATGTGGCACATATACACTATGGAATACTACGCAGCCATAAAAAGGATGAGCTCATGTCCCTTGTAGGGACATGGATGAAGCTGGAAACCATCATTCTCAGCAAACTATCGCAAGGACAAAAAACCAAATGCATGTTCTCACTCATAGGTGGGAACTGAACAATGAGAACACATGGACACAGGAAGTGGACCATCACACCCTGGGGCCTGTTGTGGGGTAAGGGGAGAGGGGAGGGATGGCATTAGGGGATATATATAATGTAAATGAGGAGTTAATGGGTGCAGCACATCAACATGGCACATGTATACATATGTAACAAACTTGCACATAGTGCACATGTACCCTAGAACTTAAAGGATAATAAATATATATATATAAAAAATAAAAAATAAATAGATAAATAAAAATACATTTAAAAACGGGAGAAATTGATTAGAATAATTTTCATATAATTGTTTAGATTAATCATTTGTTATACATTTGTTTGTCCATAGTTTATTATCATTTTAATCAATTAATCAATTTTAGCTATTTCCACTATTTCCTTTTAATATAAGGCAAGAAAGACATAAATGTTTTCCATTGTGCCTGAGGTAGTGTGCCTCTAAAATTATCAATTACTATTTTTAGTCACATAAATTTTCTTTAATATTTTCTGTGAGCTCTAATATGTACTTATTAAAATATTTAATGGTAGCTGACATAACTAGTAATTTAATGCACAAGTGAGCAATAAAATTATTTTATGCTATTGGATGATTAAGAAAACTGTCAGTAAAGAATAAGTCTTCAATAATCATATATTAAAGTATAATACCTTATTTCCTACTAAATAAAAATGAAAATCATTTTTTTGTACTATTTCAGATTTTTCACAAATAATTTATTCTTCCATTAAAGCTAAGAAAATTTCTATATGGACCCGGACTAACATTTTTAAGAAACTTTTAAATTTTTAACTTTCCCTTTATTTATTTCATCCTATCTTTCAAGTCAGATGTTTCACCTTACTTTCGTTTTTGTGTTTCTTACATTTAAAAAATATTCATATATATATAGTATAAACCAGGTGCTATGCCAGACATGTAAAAAAATGTAGGGAACAAGATCAAAAAGAATTTACAGGTGGTAAGAAAATAAATCTTTCAAACAAAAATATTTTGATAAAAGGTGATAACAGGTGTATGGAAAACACAGTGGTAATACAGATGAGGTAAGTAGTGATTAATCTTCCAGTGAGAAAACTCAAGGAAATTATTGAACAGGAACAAATAAGAGTCAGGTCTTGGAAAAATTGACAGGAATTCACCAAGCAGTCAAGATGATAAAGGTATTCTAAGCAGCAGGAATAATTGATGTAAATTTTTAAAACTCATGAAATTGAATGGCATCATCAAAAATAGAAAAAAATTCATTTCTTCAGACACACTAACGTACAATGGAGAGAAGAGTAGCCCACATGGCTGGAATAAGAGCCAAATATTTGACCACAGAGTCTGCAGTACCCTAAGGAATTTATCTTACTTCTTGATGGAAGTAAGCTAATGGGAAACTACTGGATTTAAACACAGGTAATTAACCCAATTTGCTTTGTAACATACTGGTTTGAGATTGCTTCTTCTGAAAATATGCACATTTAAGCTACTGCTCTAGATTGTCACTGTACAATAGAAATATAATGTGAGCCATATATGTAATTTTAAATTCTTTAGTAACCACATTACAAAAACAGAAGAAATTTATTTTAATAATATACTTAATTTAATCAAATATTCAAAACCAAATATTATCTTGCAATATCCAATCAATATAAAAAATTGAGGAGATAGTAGTTCACATAACTTTTTCACTGAGTCTTCAAAATCCAGTAAGCATTTTATACTTATAGCACATCTCCTTTTGGATGCTAAATTTTCATCAGAAGTACTTGATCTGTATTTATACTACATATAATTTACAGTAAGAAAATAGATGCATCTTCCCAAGTTATTACAAACTTACTTGAAAGTTTCCTAATAACTGAATTGAATATTAAAAATCATCTTCCTTTAATATCCACAATATTGACAACTCTGTTCATCTTTTTTTTAGAATAGATTTGGTTTTTAAGCAAGAACATGTCAGTTTCAAAACTGTGTCTCAAAAGTACATCTGTCTCAGATAAGCAAATTTACTTTTGTGTTAACTCAATATTGACATTAAATTCACTAAGGTATTACACAAACTGAAAACAATTCTAAATTTACCAATGGAGAAATGTCATTGAAAATTTTCTTCTAGTTTTTACAACCAATTTGCATAATACAGTTGATTACAATTATAATGTTCTATACATTGATTCATATTTGAAAATGTATAAAATCGATCTTACTGATTTGTATTATGAAAAGTTTCAGTTTCAAAGCCAAATCTCATATCTACCTGGCTACCTCAAAAATAAGCTTTTCCTTTTCCTTGGAGCTTTAAATTCATGTGTAGTGCAGCGTGACTTTGCTGATAAAACATACATCACAGGGCTATTTTTGTCCCTGGTTATTGAATATTTGTCAAGCATTACTTTTGTTTTAAAATTCTTCAATTTGGGTTAATAGAACTATAAATCTTTGTAAAACTCTTCTATGACTCAACCAACAAGCATTGACAAAGAACACAAGATCATTAAACTCATTGTCTTCTTTTTCTTTCAACATTTTAACATACTAGTGATGATTCACATCATTTACACATATATTCTGAACAGTTTTAGCAACTATATTCATGGTTCTTTCATAGAATTTCCTTTAGGAAACTAAGTACAAATATTGTCAGACTTTCATACAATAGAACAAAGCAATAAGGCAAAGACCACTCTTATTTTAAAATTCCAATAAATCCAACATTTGAACTCATATTTGTAAAGCATCATTTATTGTGACCAAAATTATAATTATAATTATAATTATTATTGATATGGAGTCTCGCTCTGTTGCCCAGATTGGAGTGCATTAGCGCGATCTCAGCTCACTGCAAGCTCCACCTCCTGTGTTCAAGCAATTCTTGTGCCTCAGCCTCTCGAGTAGCTGGGACTACCAGTGCCCACCAAGAGCCCAACTAATTCTTTTTTGTATTTTTAGTAGAGACAGGGTTTCACCATGTTGGTCAGGTTGGTCTCAAACTCCTGACCTCAGGTGATCTGCCTGCCTAGGCTTCCCAAAGTGCTGGGATTACAGGGGTTAGCCACCATGCCAGACCAATTATTTTTATCTCTAAATGAAATATTTCTTTGACATATTAAAAATGTTTTTAAAAATCTACTGTTTTCAAATTTCTTTGCAAATTTGGAAGTTCTTCGAGACAAAATGGTAAAATGGCAGAGATAGCCAATACTAAGTGCTGGTGAGAATGTAGAGCAACTGGAACTCTCATACAAATCTTATGATTAGCAATTCCGCTCTATAGGAAGATACCTTTCAGAATGTACATATGTATGTGCATCAAAAGTGTTCAAAGTAGCACTCTTTATAGTATTCAAAACCTGAACACAACACAGCCATTAATGAGAGAATGAAAAATAAATTGTGCTATTACCATAGAGTGAAATACTATAAAATGATGATCATTATTGAACCAGAATTACCTGTAACAAAATGGATGAGTCTCACAGGGATTATGTTAAGTGATGGAAACCAGACACAGCGAGTACACACGTTACATTTATAAAAGATTCAAAAACAGACAAAAGTAATTGATGCTGATAGGAATAGATAGTGTTTAAATTAAGGAGGATGGGTTGGGATGGGTATGAGGGACACCTCTTGCTGGATGATCTCTTGAGCCCAGGAATTGGAGACCAACTTGGATAACATAGTGAGACCCCATTTCTACAAAATATTTTAAAAATTAGCCAGGTGTGGTGGTGCACACCTGTAGTCTCAGTTACTTGGGAGGCTGAGGCGGGCAGATGGCTTGAGCCTGAGAGGGCAAGGCTGCAATGATCCATGATTGTACCATTGAACTCCAGCCTAGGTGACAGAGGAACACCCTGTCTCAAAAAAGAAAAAATTTACTTAATCTAGTAATCCCACTCCTGGGTATATATCCAAAATAATTGAAAGCTGAATCTCTAAAAGACATTTGCACCACCACGTTCATTGTAGCAGTTGCTTATAAAATTCTAGTCTTAATCAGGGTGGTGCTTACATGGATGCGTTCAAATGGTGAAAACTAATTGGTCTGTAATTATTACACTTACGATTTGCACGTTTCAGATATGTATGTTTTGAGTTTTGCTGTTTTTTAACAGTCTTAATAAATCTATTAAACAGCAATTAACACAGACCACATAAGAAATTTAAGGGAGTTGAAAGATCTGAGGAAATCACTCAGAATACAGCACGAAAAGATAAAACGTAAAATACAAAAACAGCATTAAGAGACATGGCGGTCAGAATAAAGAGATTCTATATATATCTAGCAGAAGTTCCAAAATGAGAAAATGTAGAGGCTGAGTTAAGGCACTATCAAAAGGAATAAAAGCTTAGACTTTCAGCTATCTAATAAAACAC
The DNA here is from genome assembly GCF_028885625.2 of Pongo pygmaeus. NCBI lineage: Eukaryota > Metazoa > Chordata > Mammalia > Primates > Hominidae > Pongo > Pongo pygmaeus. The sequence continues at coordinate 189,222,905 of NC_072376.2, forward strand.
ACTGTCTCAGATGCAGGAAGCACAGTGTACCAATAATAGGGTAATAAAAGGGTTTCTACAACTGTACTCATTATAGGAAATTACTAGATATCAAAACGACCTTAAAAGCAACTAAAGAAAAAATTCACAGTATCCATAAGAGCATTATAATTAGACTGAAAGAAGACTTACAAAGCAGCAATGTAATCCTACAGAAAGTGACATAATGTCTGTAAAATGTTGGGAGAAAATAACTGTCAAGCTAGAACCTTAAAGCAAGCTAAATTGCCTTTCAAGAAAGAGTGTGAAACATTTATAGACTAACCAACCCTGAAGGAGTTCCTAACTCACAGAACCTTACTGAAGTAACTACACAAGTATGATGAGGTCACTGAACCAAAAGGTCCTTCTATGGTCCAGAATCAAATGGAGATATTGATTAAATTAAGATTGCATCACATCATTTGTGCATGTTAAAAATGTAAAGGTATAAGAACTTCATATAACAAAAAGACAAAAAGAGAGTTAAAAACATTTGATCAACAAAATACAACAGAGAAAAAAAAAGAGGAAAATGGTAAAGGTAAAACTCAGTAAACCACACACACACACCAATAAGATGACAGAAATAAAGCCAAATTCTCAGAAATCTAAATAAGTGTTATAAGATTAAATTTGCTTCTAATTGAATTTTGGAAATCTGCCTATGTCAACTTATAAGACACAATTGTGGAAACCAAAAAAATGAAAAAATAAAAGAAATGAAACTAAATAAATGGGAAAGTATATATGCCAGGTAAATACTAATCAAGGAAAAGTTGATAGCTAATTTAATATCACTAATCAAAAATTAATATCACAACAAAATATTTCCAGACCAAAGTCATTGTTATAGAATACAAAAACAAGACAAAAAGTTTATCCAATGTATATATATGAAACCTGGTACCCAATAATTAAAGTAAATACATTGTTTTTCAAATACAGTATACATAAAACATTTATAAACACCAATCAATTATCAAGCCATAAACTAAGTCGCAACAGCTGCCAAAAAAATTTATATAATGTTCATAACGTCACATGATCAAAATGCAGGTAAATAAGGAGTCAATGATGAAAAGGTCGTTAAACACAATTTAAGTTAAAAACTTCTAAATCATGTGTGGTTTAAAGAAAATTTAATTATAAACTTGACAAAATACAACTGAGCTTCGGTGAAAAAAATTATCCATCAAAATATACAGGAATGCAGATTAAACAGTACTGGAAAATTTAGAGGCTTATATACATATTTTAGAAAGAAAAACATTCAAACAAATTCACTTGTTCTCTTAAAAGAACAAAATACAAGGAAAAACACTGATCACAAGAAGCAATAAAGATGAAAAGAGTAATTAATAGAATTTAAAAATTCAAGAATACGAGAAAGAACATTTTCAAACCTAGTGTTTTGGAAAGTAATACATTTGACAAACCACGGCAAGTGTTATCAAGAACGAAGGAGGAAAAGTAAACTATTAGACACAATAAAAATATAACCATGATAAAAATTTTGAAAAAAAATTAAAAACACTAAAAACAATTTCTTAAGTTTGTTGAAAATGTTGATGAAATTCATATTTTAAGTGTTTCAAAAGGAAATAGCAAGACCTGAATTGCGTAATAACAATTTAAATAATCAATAGTTAAAAATTTGCCCACCGATCAATAGCCAGGTCCAGATATTATTAAATAAGGGCCCCATTAAAACTTTAAGGAGAGATAATTTCTATTTTGTACAAGGTGTTGCAGAATAGAAGGAGCACATTTTGTAACTTAATGCTATGTTACTAGATAAATCTTAATACCAAAGACAGATAAGGATATCATCAAAAAGAAAAATTTAAGGTTGATTTTATTTACAAACTAAAATGTTAAAGTCTAATTTAATATCAAAAAATAATACATAATAACCAGTCACAATTCAAGGATGGTTTAAAATCTGAGTACAAAGATAGCTTAAAATTAGAAAATCTAATTTTAATACACCATACTAAGAGATTTAAGACAAAAACTTATTGAACAAGGTATCTGTGCAATAAAATAAATTGATAAATTCAGTACGCTTTTATGAAGAATAAAAGCTTTAAGCAAACCAGAAATTGATTAAAATTGTCCTAACCTCTTAATGATTATTTATTTTATAAGAAACAGCATACTACAGAGTAAATCATAAGAAGCATTTCCTTTTAATTCAGGAATAAGCTAGAGTGCTTCTGCAAATCAAAACAGAAATTAAATATACAAGAACTAGAAAAGAACAAAGCTATCATCACTCACAAAGATTGTTAATCTATTATAGCAAATCCGAAAGAACACACATTATATATTAGCAAATGTGAGACTACTGCAAGGTTGCTGAGTGTAAGATCAATATATGAAAATAAAGATAATATGTAACATATTTAATAACTGTGCTTTGATCTAAGTCTAAAACAATTTGTAAGACTTTACTGAGAAAATTTTTAAATCATTGAAGAATAGGAATGGCTTAAATAAAAGAAGATAATAGACCATGTTCACCAATAAAAAATTTCAATGCTTAAAGGTAGATATTTTCCCTATAATTATATAAACTGAATGCAATGCTTATTGAATTCCCAAAAGGATTCCAAGGAGCATAATATAGTCAACATAAAGTAATACGGTAACATAAAGATCTACAAAAAGCTAAGTCAGTTTGACTAAGAAACAGGAGGAAAAAGTACAATTAAACATTATGATACTGCCATAGTGCTAGGCAAATTGAAGAATGTAATTAAATATAGAGCCTAGAAATAGATCCCTGTAATTATAAGAACTACACTTAGGAATTAGGTAACATTATAAATCAGATGGGAAAAAAGTGTTGGACAACTGACAAACTCTATGGTTAAAATGGAAAAATGAATTCCTATTCAAATTATGCACACACACACAAACACATACACAAAATTAGATGAACTAAAGATCTGATGTGAAAAATAAAACTTTACAACTTTTAGAACAAAAAGAGAATAATTTTGTCATTAGAATAGTATTTTTAAGCGACAAATAATACAAACAATTTTTTTAAGACTGATAAATTTGATCACATGAAACTTTAAAAATTCTGCGTTAGAAAATGCCAGAAAACCAGACTGAGCAACATGGCGAGACCCTGCCACTACAAAAAAAAAAGATTTTTAATTAGCCAGGCATGATGGTGTGTGCCAGTAGTCCCACATACTCTGGAGGCTACAGCAGTAGGATGACTTGAGCTCAGTAGGTCACAACTGCAGTGTTTACACCACTGCACTCCAGCCTGAGTGACAGAGCAAAACCCTGTCTCTAAAAAAAAAAAAAAAAAAAAAAAAAAAAAAATGCCTGGAGCGGTGGCTCACGCCTGTAATCCCAACACTTTGGGAAGCCGAGGCGGATGGATCATGAGGTCAGGAGATCGAGACCATCCTGGCTAACACGGTGAAACCCCATCTCTACTAAAAATACAAAAAATTAGCCAGGCGTGGTGGCGGGCGCCTGTAGTCCCAGCTACTCAGGAGGCTGAGGCAGGAGAATGGCGTGAACCCGGAAGGCGGAGCTTGCAGTGAGCCGAGGATCGCTCCACTGCACTCCAGCCTGGGTGACAGAGTGAGACTCCATCTCAAAAAAAAAAGAAAGAAAGAAAAACAAGCAAAACAAAGAAAAGAAAAGAAGAGGCCATGAAAAAAGGAAAAGATAAGTCACTGACTACACAATTAATAGGAACCCAAAACATGTGAAAACATACTACAAATCAACAAGCAAAACACCTACATTCAATGGAACAATAACCAAATAATATAAACAAGCCATGCACAAAATTGGAAATACCAAATGGCCAAAAGTTATATAACAAAATATGCAGGCTCACTAACAATTAGATAAAAGCACATGAAAATAACAAGACTCTACTGCATACCCAGAAGACTGAGAAAATTTGATAACAAGTACTGTTGAAAGATACAGGAAAACAAACTCTGCAACAATGCAGGACAAAGTAAAAACTTATACAATCAATTTTTGGAGACCAACTTGACAATATTTAGTAAAGTTGAAACGTCCATCCTATAGAATCTGGTAATTTCATTTTAGAATAAACACCCTAAAGAACTCCATATGTATGTACGTAAAATATATTCATAGTTATAGTTCTTGACAGCACTACCTGTAATAGAAAAACAGCATAATGAAATTGAATGTCCAAGTATATTTAGGAGGCTTTTTGTATAATGGAAAACCATACACACAGTCAAAAAGAAGCAAACTGAATATGTTGAGAGCAATTTTATTTTATTTTATTTTATTTTAATTTTATGTTTTGTTTTTATTTTATTTTATTTTATTTTATTTTATTTTATTGAGACAGAGTCTTGCTCTGTTGCCCAGGCTGGAGTGCAGTGGTGCAATCATGGCCCACCGCAGCCTCTAACTCCTGGGCTTAAGTGATCCTCCCAAGTAGCTAGGACTACAATCGCATGTAATCAAACCCAGCTAATCTTTATTTTTATATTGTAGAGATGGGATCTTGCTGTGTTGCTCAGACTGGTCTCAAACCCCTGACCTCTAGTGATCCTTCCACTTTGGTCTCCCAAAATGCTGGGATTACAGCCATGAGCCACCACACCCCTCTAAGAATGAACATTTTAAGAATCAAATTATTAGAGATCATGCATACAGTATGATAACATTTATATACATTTAAACACAAAAAATGATACATAGCCCAAATGATATAGCGTATATGCAACTAGATGTAGATATATAAATATATGCAAAAAGCAGCCCTTGACATGTGTAAGCAAAGCTAACACTAACAACTACGGTCTGGCCTGGAACTCATCTTTATGAGACTGACGACCTAGGCTTAATATTCTTCAACTTAACATAGGTAATTTTACATCAACATCAGACAAAGCTACCTTGTGATCATTATAGGCCAAAATAAAAACAAATCTGAATTCATATTAACAAAGGCAAACCAGGAATATTATCCAAACCACAAGTATGACCAAATCTCCTCTATTTATGCTTTCTTCTCTCTACTGAATGTCATTTCCTCTTCCCAGCTAATAGGAGTGACTGTTGCTTCTCTACCGGTTACAGCTTTAGCTTTATCCTATTCTTCCCTCCTTTTAGGTAAGATTTGATAAGACATTCAATAATAGAATTACTTCTGCTTCCTAACAGTAAACTATCTGGAGCAAAGTCCCACTTCTTTGAGTCCTCCCAGACTTACCTAATGCAAGTCCAAATCTGTAATAAATCCTTTCTAACACCCTCTTACTGAGGTGCTCCACGCTTTCTTATGATGTGCATTCTCCATCATCGAAATGTACCCAACTTACTCAAATATAGATTTCCTGATGATCTTTGTTAGGAGGCATTAACCAGAATAAGTAATTAAAACAGAAACATACACAACAAAGTCATTCTAATTTCAGGACGGTAGTTATTCCTTGAGAAGCTGTAAGGGAGAAAAGAAGGTGGTGAGAATTTGAACTGCCTCTTAAAAATTGCATTGCTCTTTTAAGACATGTAAAGTATTGAACCAAATTTATACTTGGAATAGCAGAATCAGAGACTAGTCTGAAGCTTCAACTCATAATTTCAAAGCTCATTTAGATAATTATAGTACTAAATAAAGAATAAAATGAAAAGGCAAGGCTATGATTCATAATATTGCAAGCTGTGATGCTGCAGGATTGCCAGGAACAGAGATCAACACGCAGTACAGAAAACTTCAATGTGGCTTTTGCCCGTTGTTATCTTGCATGTTGTATGTGTGTTGACACAGACTCAACAAAAATCAGAGGGCTTGTTTGGGAAGCAGTCTAGTACTTTAAAACTACTATCAAGCATGTAACTTTGCCACCTTTTGGTAACTAAAGCAAACTGCAATTTACATTCTCAAGAACAAAATTAACAAAATGGCATCTTGCTAATATGAATCCTACCTAATTGAAAGATAATATCACGGACATTTATTATTTGCATAATTAAAATCCTTAAATAAGGACTCAAGATACCCTCTTATTTCATTCGAACTTATTTCATTAACCTTAAAAAAATACATCTAGAAAAACAATCTGCTACTTATTGTTCCCCATCATTTCCCTACTTTTTCTCACTTCTTGGTCATTATTTATGCTTTCTTCTCTCTAAAGAGAAGAGGAATGTCCTTTCCTCTTCTCAAATGTCCAATACTGTCTATCCTTCAACTTGTAATTCATGTGTCAACTATTTCATGAATTCGTAAGCAGCCCCGCTGGAGTAATGGTCACTACTGTGAAATCCTGTTGCTCTCTATTTTTACTTCTTATATTTATTGTTCATTCTTTCATTCCTTTATTCAATAAATATTTTCACCCACTTCGTAAGAGAGAGTGAAGGACTAAATTTTCCACCTTGGCTCTTTCATTTGCTTGATCCCTGCAGCTGTCCCTTCCTCCCATCCCCTCTGGCACATAAGCTTCCCCCAATTGCCCCTTCTCACCCTGTTGACATAATCCAAATTCCTCAGACAACGGAAGTGAATATACAAGAATCATCTTTGAGCAACTATTCCCAAAACTAGGTGAACTTCAACTAATCTCTCTTGCTAAACTCAATAAAAGCTCCATCTTCCAGATTTTTACCTATAGTGTTCTGACTGATTTTCTTCCAGGGTTTCAATGTCAAGACTCAGATCAGGACTGTGTTTTCGGGTGCTTGGCATTTCATCATGCCAGACACTCTGTTGATGTCTCCTCTCTTTGGAGTCCCAGTGACTAGACAGTTGGGCTGGTCCTGCTCCTGACCACTGTTCTGCTCCCTTTGCTTGAAAGCACTATCTAAGCTTTTATTCTTCCATCTTAATTGTCCTTGGTGTAAGCTTTTTCATTTGCACTGTTTCGCTACTTAATGGGTCTCCCCCATGGATAAGACAGGCATTGGAGACAGTGATGGCAAACCTATGAGCCTGATGCTCAGGTTCTCTTATTTTGAATCAATGAACATGTGGGCTGCTATCCAGCTTCTTAAACTGTGGCAGGCTTTTATCAAGATCAACTTTGAACTTTACTGATGATACTAGAAAGACTTGGAAGATGAAGAAAATAATCCTTTGTGATATGCCATAGGAAAGGAGAAGTTTCAAAATTTCAACTATTCAATGATCAGCATTTTTTATTTTTTGAAGTAGCCTCTACAACTTAGGAAATTTCTAAAACTGATTCCCTTAAGAACTCCTTAGAAAAGGTAATAAAAGCATGGAGTACCTAAAATCCTAAGTCAAACACTTCTCCCTTTCTCCTGATCTTATTCTGATCAGCCTCCCTCCTGGCCTCCCTTAAGCTGACTGTCTTTTTCCTCTTGGTCTATTCTTCCTCCTGATCCTCCAGCACCTTCATGGGGTCCTCCTCTCTTTCCTTGGCCAGTTTTTCTTAAACTACACCCCTGAATAGATAATATTTCTTCTTAATGTCTTATAAGACAGGTGGGGATGATAACTAACCTAATTAGTCTCATATCTTCAAATCTTTGTTCAGATCAGATTTGCATAATCTAGTTAAGTTTCCTAAACTTCCTAAGTAAAAACAGAAGTTCACTGAAGAGTTTAAGTTTATTTTAAGAATGTATAGTGTAAGACAACCTGGTATCTATCAACTCATCTCCTTGTAGGACATGAAGATGCTAAAACTCAGTAAGAAAAAGCAATATAAATTCATTAACAAAATGATATAAAATATAATGATCAACATTTGAGAGAGCTACACAGCTCACATCATACCTCTGAGATCATTCCTGTTAAAATGAATTGGTCAAAAATCCTATCCTTAAAAAAAAAAACAGAGATTAAAAATAAATTAATCTCTTATTTCAGAGACCCCTTAGCTCCTACTTCTGAGAATACTGTTGTCTCAGTGTTGCTGATAATTTCACAGTTGCCATATCCACCTTCTTTGTTGATCTTAAAACTGAGATGGCAGATATAATTGGGAAACAGAAGATAAGATAACAGACCATCCTCATGTTAGAATTACATTATTTTTAGTTCTTTGAAGATACTTTTGCTCAGAAAAAAAAAAAGGAAAAGTGATAGACCAAATTAAATGTTCTCAGCAACTACTAAGCCCAAGTGGGAAATCATCTATATCTAATCTATACGAAGATACTTCTGTATATAGCAAAAAAAGTGAGGAAGGGGTGCTAAAGAACAATTGCTCTGCCTTAGCTCAAAAGATAGAGTCACAAAATATAAAAGACTAACTCTGTCCGATAGATTGACTCCCCTCTGAGGAAATAGCTGCTCCATTCTGCCCACAATTGCTTTTCATGAAAAGAAAGAGATTTTTATGCATGCAAAAAGAGTGTGTTCCACGGTTAATAATGTCTTCTAGTTAATAATGAGACTACATTTTCTACCCTTCATCATTCCTGATACAGAGTAACCTGCGCAAACAACTAGAATAGAAGGACTTTAATGTTAGTAGTATTTTTTTAATAGTAAAACAACAGAAACCACTCAAAAGTCTGTCACAGGGGGAGTGGTTAAATCATTTCAGCTAATTAATTTCAAAGACACTCTAGTATCATTTAGGAAGAAAATTCATACACAAAATATTATACAAAGAATACATGATCCCATTTTCTTACATAAGGGTCTTCGAAGTTCAAAGAGAGGTTAAGTATCACATCTAAGGTCATGCATCTATTAAGTGTCAGGTCCGAGTTTTAAACCCATTCTCTGTTTCCAAAAGTCAAAACACTATTACTGTAACACACTGCTTCCCAAATCAGTGTACAGTATTGATAAGACATGTTATAACTAGTGTCTTGCCATCCATTTTTTTACTGTGTTACTTTGTGCTTCACGGGACCCAGAATGCCACAGAGTGAGAAACCATGAATCAGTGAACTTTAAAGCAAACTCAAATACTTAGAGGCAAAACAAAATCTTCTTTGATCTTTAGAACAAAATCGCCTTATGATTCAGTATGCCAGTGAATGACTTGAGATGCTACCCATGTAGCCAACTTGCTTTTAAATATGTGATCCATTTTGCTCTGTTTGGTAAGCTTCTATAAGGGCTGGAATAAACTAAATGATTCCATTTGATCACTATAAGGAATACATGATTCAAAATCCTATTTATATTTTTCTCAGAATAAATTTAGGTTAATTTCAATTAAAGTAATACTGATATAAACAGTGCATCTTATCTTTTCAAAATAATGGTGAATAAGTTAACTTTTCTTATTGCCAATTGGAAAAAACTAAGAACTTGGAAGGTAACTAACATTTCAAAAGTGTTACATGTTCTTTGCAGAAAATTTTGAAAACACAGATGAGGAAAAATAATATCTACAGGTATGTATATCACCAAGAGATATATAGTTACTAATAAATTTAAACAGAAGACATGTTATGAACAAGTTAAAATTCCAAATCAACCTATTAATATAGTAACAGTAGGATATTGGTAAAGTCTCAATTGTATAAGATACAATTAATCAATGTCACAAGTACTTAATAACATAGAAATTAGTTGAAAATGGAATATTTATTTGGTTTGCAATATTTTCTAAATCCTGTATTAAGTACACTGTATATGATGTATGGGTATAATAGTGCATTTTTTGTAATTACTTCAAGTTAAAATATTTCTTAACAGCTTTTTTAGTAACTCTTCATAATCATACCTTGGCATAAACCCTGAAGTCTTTTATCTACTTTGCTTTTTATTTTATTGTGCTTTCTATTACATTGGCTTTTATTAATCCTGAATCTCTCAATTTGTGGCCTTTTCCTATGAACTTTACCAAGCAAAGTTGTTGTTAACATCTGGTTGTTAAAGTATAATTTGTAATAGCTTTGTAAATAAAAAAGCATGAACTATGTATTATTACTTTTGCAATGGATATAAATATGAGTCAGTAAATTCAGATATACATTTAGTGTTACTTTTATTTATTTCCTTAAAATAAACTTAGTTCTGACTTCTAGTTTCCATCCTAGAAAAGTGGCAGGAAATCAGACTTTTATCTTTTGGGGAAGCTTTACATTTCAGGATGATGAGGACTCAGGTGGTTTTGGGAGACTCAAAGTAGATGATAAGATCCCACATCGGTCTGCTTTGGTGACCACTGACACTTAATATCCCAATCCACATAGTTCCTCAGGCCACAAAGTTCTGGGGTCTCTATGGCAAACTTTTTGGAGTCACAGCTACGTAGCATCCTGCCTCCCTAAATGCATCAGGAAATTATCCTCTGATATCATTCAGCCTGCTCGGGGAGGTGCCTGGGATTGTGATGTGAGTTCAGCTATTCCTGAGATCCAGAGATCTCTGCCCCCTTTGAAGCCTTAAGCCTTGATCTAACTCCTCAACAGCCTTATTACTTCAAATTCTGTCTTCACTCTACCCCAGTTATGGACCCAACACTATTTCTTTCCAGAGTTTAAGAAAATTCAAAAAGCCTCTAACTCCAAAAGGCTTCTGTTTCTGTTTTCTGCTTCTGTTTCTGTCTTCTGCTTCTGTTTTCTGCCTTGCAAAAATCTCCCCATTAAATAGGCACCACAGGCCCTGTCTATCTTCTTGGGGTGGGGGCAGGAGACACAGTAGAATCTGGGGAGAAATACATAAAATAATATCTTGGTAAAGCAACTTGCCATCACATTTGTTATTCAAGTCCATATTCTGTATTAGTCAATGAAAAGACGTTGATGTTTGACAGGACTTTTGGTTCATTTGTTTGTTTCAAATCACCCAGAAATCCTCTTCTTTGAGGTGGCGTCTTTCATTTGAATAGTGTATCAGGGAAAATGATTATATTCACTGAAAATGTTTAATTCAAGATGATTAACTCAAGCACTTAAAGATCTCGCTTGCCTCATGAATCAGTCAGGGCCCAACATAGAAAACAAAAAGCATTCTAAGCATTTAAATCAAAAAAGTTATTACAGGGAATAGGATGAATAGGGGACAGAAAAGCCAAGAAGCTACACAGAAGACAGGGAGACATCCTCGGGATTAGGAAATGTAGGAAGCTGGTGTCCAGCCTGGGCTGGAGGGAGGAGGTGATGCTTGTGGTGTCCAGGGTCAGTGCAAGTGGCTGAAACCAGGATGGGCTTACATTGGAAGCTAGAGCCTCAGAGGAGCTGCATTTGAGAGGCGCCACTGAAGTCAGAGAACAAGGATCATAAATACCCTGGCTTCTCCTTACTTCCCACTCTCCAATTTCACTCCAGTGCCTCCCATTGATGGAATCCAACTGAAAGGAAGCCAGCTGACAGGAAAGCCTGTGAAATGCGGCCTGCAGAGGTCAGGTCTCTCGTATATTGAGAAGGGGAGAGGTGAGGAATGGACCTTCCTGTATGCAGTCCAGAGACCAGCATATTTAAGAATTCTCAATACAACATAGGACAGGTTTCTACTCATTTATTGCAGAATGTTTCTACTACCCCTGGATTCCTTTAGTGAGTTTATTTCTTGCCTAAACTGTAAAAACATTAGAGAGCCATTCTTTGGAATACAAGATATTTAAGATTAGGGAGGCATGCACTTGAGAACTTCAGAAAGAAGAGTTTACTACCAGACTCTACGTTTCTTTTTATTCTAAAATCTCTCCCAGAAATTTTAAAATGTGTCTAGAAATGCATTGTTAATTGGGTCAATTGAGCTACTTTGGTTAAAGAATAAAATCAGCCTAGATTTCAGAACTGAAGAATCAGGTCCTCTGTACAAGCTAGTGATTCTAAAAATTGACTTTACTTAAATTAGAATCCCTCTTCTCTTGGCTACATTAATGATACCTGCTACATTTTACTAAAGTTGGCAAGTAACACAACACTAAGCCTCTCTTCTCAATTTCAAATTGTAAATAATGAGAGACAGGCAAGATAACAATATCTTAAATCAGAATTATACCATGGTAGTTTGGGATTATAAGCTAATTTTAATAAATAAAAGCTATCACTCTGAGAGAAACCTTCTAGCTGCCTTAATCATTTACCCCTTAAACCAGTGCAACTGATTTCTCCATACCAATCCTGTCTTCTTTCATCTATCACATAAATTTTAAAATGATCTATATAAAATGTAAATTTGATTATGTCATTCCTCTGCCTATATCACTTCAGTGGTTCATCATTGAATAGATAAAACTCAAACTTTTCCATATATAATTACAAGTTCCCCAAGACCTGATACCCAACTACCTCTGACCTACTTCTATTTTTGACCTTGAACCTCTATGAGTTCCAAGCTACTTCTTACTCACTGTATTCACTGGGTCTCAGAGAGTCTCTTTGTTTATGGTACATCTTTTATAGAAACATTTGTCTGATTTCCCTCTTCTGGTTGATACCCATGTAGATTCAGCTCCAGTAAGGGATTCTAATGCCCAAGAATGACCTTGCAAACACAGGCCCTTGGGGAATACATTGACCATTGTAATGCTTGCACTGTGATGTGACTGTTTCTATTTCTACCTCTCAAACATTCTGAGAACCCCTTGGGAGCAGGATTCACACCTTATTCTTCCTTGGTAAAACTACCAATTATGTGAGGCACACAACGGCCCTCAATAAATGTGTGCTAAATGAATGACTAAATACTACCAAAATATTCCAAACTGATTTCTATTCTCTCCCTTCTGACATTAATTATACAAATTGCCACCAAAGTTATGCTTCAAAATAAATAAATAAGATCATGTTTCTCTCTAGTAACATTGCTGATGCTATCCATGAACCTACAGGTCACAAGGATTCGATTATTCATTCTTCAACACTATTTGTTCAACACCTAAGGGTTTGCGAGGTACCGTTCTCAGTACTAGAGTCTAAATAATGAATAAACAGACAAGTTTCCATGCTCATGGAACTGACTTTCTATGCTGTTTCACACCTTTCTTTCCTAACATACTATATTGCTTCTTTTGTTAAGCAAAAACTTAGTCACTTTTCAGTCCATGTTTAGATGCCACATATTCTTCCACACCCACGGACGAATTATTTGCTTCTTCCTCTCTCTTCTATTGCACAGAATTCATGTTTCTACTAAACAACTTAAAACTGTATTATGTAATTTTGTGTTTATTTGCTTTTCCTGTAGTATTCTCCTAGTCCCATTAAGGCAGAGATAAAGAACTTACATAAAGACAATATAAAATAATTCTACAATTAAATACTACAAAACAATTTTTTAAATGAAAAATGCCTTTGAAGAGGCACTTCACAAAGAAAGATATATATAAATAGACAATAAATACATGATAAGTGCTAAGCATCATTAGTAAGTAGGGAAATACAAATAAAACCATTTAAAAATAAGACAGTGGAGGAATAACATTAGCTAACTTCAGATTATACTACAGAGTTATGATAACCAAAACAGCATGATACTGGCATAAAAACAAACACACAGACCAATGGAACAGAGTAAAGAACACAGAAATAAATCCATACATCTATAGTGAACTCATTTTAAACAAAGGTGCCAAGAACATACACTTGGGGAAGAGAGTCTCTTTAATAAATGGCACTGGCAAAATTGGATATGCGTACACAGAAGAATGAAACTACACCCCTATCTCTCGCCATATACAAAAATCAAATCAAAATAGATTAAAGACTTAAATCTAAAACCTCCGACAATGAACCTTACCACAATAAAAAAATGGAGAAAATCTACAGGACATTGATCTCAGCAAAATTTCTTGAGCAATACCTCACAAGCACAGGCAACCAAAGCAAAAATGGACAAATTAGATCACCTCAAGTTAAAAAGCTTCTGCACAGCAAAGGATCTAATCAACAAAGTGAAGAGAAAATCCATAGAATAGGAGAAGATATTTGCAAACTACCCATCTGACACAGGATTAATAACCAGAATATGGCTGGGCACGGTGACTCATACCTGTAATCCCAGCACATTGGGAGGCCGAGGCGGGTGGATCACCTGAGATCAGGAGTTCAGGATCAGCCTGGTGAAACCCTGTCTCTACTAAAAATACAAAAAAGTTAGTCGGGCATGGTGGTGGGCACCTGTAATCCCAGCTACTTGGGAGGCCGAGGCAGAAGAATCCCTTGAACCCAGCAGGTGGAGGTTGCAGTGAGCCAAGATTGCACCACTGCACTCCAGTCTGGGTGACAAGAGCAAGACTCTGTCTTAAAAAAAAAAAGAGAAGAAAAGAAAAGAAAGAAAAGAAGAAAAGGAAAAGAAAGGAAAGGAAAGGAAAAGAAAAGAAAGGAAAGGAAAAAGCCAGAATATATAAGAAGCTCTACAGGAGAAAATCTAATAATCCAGTCAAAAAATGGGCAAAAAATATGAATAAACACATCTCAAAAGAAGACATACAAATGGCAAACAAAACCATATGAAAAAGTGCTCAACATCATTGATCATCAGAGAAATACAAATCAAAACTACAATGAGATATCATCTCACCCCCGTTAAAATGGCTTTTATCCCAAAGATAGGCAATAACAAATGCTGGCGAGGATGTGGAGAAAAGGGATCCCTTGTACTCTGTTGGTGGGAATGTACACTAGTACAACCACTATGGAAAACAGTTCAGAGCTTCCTCAGAAATCTAAAAATAGAGCTGCCATATGATCCAACAATCCCACTGCTTGGTATATACCCCAAATAAAGGAAATCAGTATATCAAAGAGATAGCTGCACTCCTATGTTTGTTGCAGCACTGTTTACAATAGCTAAGATTTGGAAGCAACCTGCATGTCCATCAACAGATGAATGGATAAAGAAAATGTGGTATAAATACACAATGGAGTACTATTCAGCCATAAAAAAGAATGAGATCCAGTCATTTGCAACAGCATGGATAGAGCTGGAGATTACTATGTTACGTGAAATAAGCCAGGCACAGAAATAGAAATATCACATGTCCTTACCTATTCGTGGGATCTAAAAATCAAAACAACTGAACTCATGGACATAGAGAGTAGAGAATGGTTACCAGAGGCTGGGAAGGATAGTGGGGGTCTGGGGGCGAAGTTGGGGGCAGCAGAGGTGGGGGTGGTCAATAGGTACAAAAAAAGTTAGAAAGAATGAATAAGACATAGTATTTGATAGAATCACAGAGTAACTATAGTCAATAGTAATTTAATTGCATATTTTAAAATAACTTAAGAATGTAATTGAATTGTTTGTAACTCAAAGGATAAATGCTCGAGAGGATGAATACCTCAATTTCCATGATGTGCTTATTTTATATTGCATGCCCGTATCAAAATATTTCATGTACCCCATAAATACATACACCTACTATGTACTCACAAATATTAAAAATAGAAAAATTAAAAATAAAATGAGATAAGATTATAACATTAGAGTAGCTACCATTAAAAAGAATAAAACACCAAATGTTAGCTAGGAAACAGAATTACCAGAACTCTCATATATTTTTTGGTGGGAGTGTAAATTTATAACTATTTTAGAAAAAGCTTTATAATTTTCTTTTTTTCTTTTCTTTTCTTTTTTTTTTTTTTTTTTTTGACATAGTCTCACTCTGTCTCCCAGGCTAGGGTGCAGTGGTGTAATCTTGGCTCACTGCAACCTCTGCCTCCTGGGTTCAAGCAATTCTCCTATCTCAGCCTCCCAAGTAGCTGGGATTATAGGCACCCACCACCGCCCCAGCTAATTTTTGTCTTTTTTAGTAGAGATGAGCTTTCACCATGTTGGCCAGGCTAGTCTTGAACCCCTGACCTAAGGTGATCCACCCACCTCAGCCTCCAAAAGTGCTGAGATTACAGGTGTGGGCCACCGTGCCCAGCCTATAATTTTCTTAAAAAGTTAAATTAAAGAGTAAAATATTCCTCAACCCAATACTCCACTTTTAGATTTTTATCCAATAGAAATGAAAATAAATGGCAACAAAAAGATGTGGACAAGAATGTATGTAGCACCTTTTTTTGTAGCAGTCCAAAACTAGAAACAATCCAAAAGTCCATCAGCAAAAGGATGGATAAAAATTTGAAGTATTCTCATACAAGATGCTACTCTGGAATAAAAAAGAACAAATTACTGATATGGGGAACAACCTGGATGCCTTTCATAACCATTATGCTGAATGAAAGAAGCTGAACAAAAAAAAATACATGGTTATGATATGGGAGCTAAAAAGAAATTATTTAGGTAGGTAGTGAGGGTAAGAGATTCATCGGTAAGGTTTCCCTTTTAATAAAAAGCAGCCTCCAAATCATTTATTTCCTAAAAAAGAGCAGCCTGAAAAATTAAGCTGCAGACATAGAGAAGCAAGTTGGAAGCTTGCATGGATGAATGTCAGCAGCTGTGCCAATAGGAAAAGGCTACCTGGGGGCCAGACATGTTCAACATGCAGGCTCCATCTTCCCTTTCTTTGTCAACCATGTGTACAGTAAGGAACAGGCAACATGGCATCGGACAGGTAGAGAACCATCTGCAAAATAAAAGATTTGGGTGGGGTGGCCAGATTCTTCCTGGCTATGCAAATGGCGCACCTGGTCTGACCAATCTTGTTTGCCCTATGTAAATCAGACACCGCCTCCTCAAGCTCATCTATAAAACCCCGTGCATTTCAAGAAGGAACCAGCAACCCATTTTTCTCCGGGACCCCTCGCTCTGCAGCAGAGAGAGCTCTTCTCTGTCTTTCACCTATTAAACTTCTGCTCTTAACGTCACGCTGCTGTGTTTGCGTCCTAGTTTTCCATGGCAATGGGAAAACGAAACTCAGTTATTACCCCAGATGAACGATGCAGCTTCCGTTACGATTCCATTTTTATAAAGCTCTAGAATAACAGCTAATCTATGATAAATAAATATAGAAATAAAGATATCTAAATAAGTACATATGTTTTCTAGAGAGAGCTGAGAAGCAACAACATGCTAATAACAGTAAGCACATCTATAACCCAGATCTTGGTTTCCGAATATTAATCTTCACTAAAAGAAACCACGGCTCCTTAGAGAAATGACTGATTCTGGGGCTGATGAAGGGAAATAATGATAAGCTGGAAACTCTTGTTGCAACAGAGAGTGACAAATTTTTCAAATAATGATGGAATCCTATCCAAAAGACCCAGGAGGCTCTCATTGGCCAAACTCATGTCATTTGACTATCAAAAGAAATAACTCTAATAGATTGTAATTCATTAAAAAAAAAAACTCAATGAGTAAATTAACAGACAAATAGAAAAAGTCTCCCTTAAAGGGGAATGTACACTAGCAAATATAGAGGGAATGATGAAATTAGAAAATATCATTGAATTACTTGAAGCTAAAGCTAATTAGGTGAATATTTGATGAGAAAAAAATTTATATATAATTTCAAAGTATCTCCCCACAAACTACTTATTAATTACAAAGGGGAAAAAGGATAACTTCACACTGGAGAAGCTTTAATCAACCAATCAACATTAACACCTGCAATTTTAGGACAAACAACAACATGCCTTCTGATGTGATGCACGGGGAATAGCACCATGTGTTCCTGTGGTATTCCTGCAGAAAAGGGAAAACCTGAATTTAATCTTGAGGAATCAGTAAACAAACCCACACTGAGGGACATTCCATAAAATAAGTGTCCTATAATTTTTTAAAATCACAAGATTAAAAACAATGGTTGAGAAACTCTTTCAGATTGAAGTAATCTAGAGAACCATGATAACAAGTCCAGTGGAGGGTCCTGGAGTGAGTGAGGAACCAAGGAAAAAATTGGGACAGCCAGCCAAAGTGAATATGGACGAAGGATAACATGATATATAGTATCAATATCACATGCCAAGATGGGATCATTGTACTATGGTTATGTCAGAGAATGTCCTGGGGAAATACATGTGAAGAGAATATTTTTCTCAAAATAATAGAAAACAAAAATTGAAAGAGATTTCTACTATATTCTATGTGGATGGAGTAAAAGAAGTAAAGTTAGAGAGTAGCACGCTA
This sequence comes from Pongo pygmaeus, assembly GCF_028885625.2. Lineage (NCBI taxonomy): Eukaryota > Metazoa > Chordata > Mammalia > Primates > Hominidae > Pongo > Pongo pygmaeus. Next base: position 189,240,855 of record NC_072376.2, read on the forward strand.
TTTTTTTGTGTTTCCAGTGACATTCAAAAATATAAGTAATGGGAAGATAGCCACATTTACAGTAATCTCTATTATCATTCTTAATAAAAAAATTTTTAATTATCCATGAAATGTGGGTTGTGAATTTACAACCCACATTTATTATTCTGCCAAAGATAGCAAATGTGTTTTTCAGTTTACGACAGGCAACTGATATTATTAGAAATTATAAAGAAGACAAAGAAAAGTCAAACTTCATTTAAGATAACTGCTTTCAGTAAAGTGTCAAGCATTCTTAGACTTGAGCTAACATAAAAGATATTTGACTTTGAGTGATATTTTACATACACATGTATACATGTGTCTACATGCATATGTATACATATACACATACGTATATATACACACACATACATGTTCATAAACACATACAAAATGCACACATTTAAAGTAGACATTCTATTTTTTGAGATTTTTCTAAAGAAATAAGTCCTCCAGAACAGTCAAAAGTAGACTACCACCACTTGGCACTCAACACTGGTAACCCTGAAAGGATGAACATTTGGAGATTTTTTGGTTTATTATATCTGAACGTGAAGGTATAGTATCTTGAAAAAGATAATGCCCTTTCCTGACAGCAAAGCTCCAATTTATGGAAAAAAATGAATAATTAACTGCATAATTCCTGAGTGCTTTTGTCTAATCTTGTGCTTAGTGCTGGTTGTTATTAAATATTTCCTGAATTACTCATGTAAGATACATCAAAAGTAACCAAAGAAGTTATTTGCAGCATCTTCAGAAGGTACATCAATTTTAAAATTTGCCATTTCTTAGTTCACCTTAAACAAGATGGATATTGTAAGAAAGGGAAATTTTTTCCTCTACCCTCCTAAGTTCAGTGGCTGGTGCCCTGCAAGTTAAACCTACCAAAGGGAGATTAACAGGAAAAATCATTTATCACATATGCATATGAAGTCCTTCATAGAAAAAAAGCAAAGACCCAAAAAAGCAGTTAAACCCAGGGATACACAGCATTTTAACGTAGAGCAACGAACTGTGGAAGTGACAAGATGAAGGAAAACAGGATTAGGCTTTTAAGGGTGGTTAATTGTGGGAAGGTAAATCTGTAGGAGAAAGTAATGAAAGATAAGGGTTGTTCAGTAAGGTCTGTTATTCAGATTCCTCTCAGGTGCTGTCTCTGGGCTGAGCCTAGGTCAAGCTTGTCCAACCCACTGCCGGTGGGCTACATGTGGCCTGGAATGGCTTTGAATGCAGCCCAACACAAATTCATAAACTTTCTTAAAAGATTCTAAGTTTTTTTGTGATTTTTTTTTCTCATCAGCTATTGTTAGTGGTAATGTTAGTGTATTTTATGTGTGACCCAAGACAATTCTTCTTCTTCCACTGTGCCCAGGGAAGCCAAAAGATTGGACACCCCTGGAGATATCTCTAGTGATTACAAACCATTCTCCCTTTCCTGGCACAAGAGAAGGGAGAAGGTGGGGCACCCTCACGAAGGGAAATTGATGACCTGATTTTAGCCAAATACAGGAGGGTAGAAGTCTTTTCAATGTTTACTGTTTCTCAGTTGCCTTCAGCTCAAAATAATCCTTATGCCAAAGTGGTATATTTTGGGGTGGCATACTCTGATCCCTTTCAGTATATATTTTCTAATATTAAGGAATCATCTAAAAATACTGGTCTTCATATTGTCTAAGAATGCTAATTTTGGAAAACCGCCAATGTTCATGCTTTCCTTTAATTGTGAAGATGCAATGCCTTTTGTCCTTTCATCATTAAGAAAAAAAAAAGAGCATTTTAGTAGACTTTTACTAAATATCAGCACTTAGTTTCTTTCTCAATTAGATTGAAACAGCTGGTGTGGACTGCATTTCCCTGTATCTTTGCTTACCAGAAGCATTTGGGAAGTCAAAAGAATAACATTGCAGCAGGGACTTCTCTTGGTAATGAAAATTGCAGAATGGTTTCAATAAGAGTGAACATTTAAGGCCCATTAAGTCATCTTTCTTATTGTGCTTAACACCATCAAATTCAATGAGTGAATCAATGGCCACAGCTGGATGCAAGAAGCATTGAAATTCAAGAACGATGTCACTGCATCAGTGACAACAAGCCTAAGTAGTGGGTGAAAGATACAAAGTCATCACTGAATTTTGATTGTAGCTCAGCATCAGATTAGAGGATGACTTGATGTCTCACAATGATTCGTTAAACCTAAGATTCATGATGTCAAGGGGAGGGAAAGACAGCACAAACATTCTTGAATGTTTAGCAGTGAGCACTTAAGGAGAAATTTATAATTTGGTTTTGGCTTTTGATTTAGTCAAGATAATGCAAACCACAGGATCTTTTCATTTTATCAGACAAATAGATAAAAACCAATTTTAGAAAACAAGCCTTCAAACTCCAGTGCTCTTATTTTTCTCTCCTCATTATTTTTTATAGACCGTAACCATGGTGATATTCAGACACACAGCTCTGTTTCTTGCATAGCTTCCAAGCTTGCATGTCTGCATGTCACCACCTCCGCACGACAGCAGCCACACTTAGACTCTTTGAAATCCAGTTTTACCTTTCTTTATTTCATTTCCTTGTAATTCTAATGAGTCCAATCCGATACTGCGAACTTGGGGCCACCACCAAGCACATCTTTCCCTTCTCAGAGCTGTGGGTGCAGATGCTGCCATTGACTTGGATGGAATTCTACCCTGATGAGAACCCAAATTAAGTTTGGAAATCTCAGCTACCGAAGTAAGGAACATGATCAGCCACTGAAATAGATGAAAGTGAAGAGCATTTATGACATCACTGAAAGCAAATTTTGTCTTTCAGATTCTGTTAATAGGTAAAATTACCTTTAGAGTCACAGCAGACCAGCCATCTGCCACAAGGACAAATGACCTGTGGCCATTCCAGTTAAAGAGCTAGCATTTATCCTTAAACCTCATAAGTACAACTTACCTCTTAGTCATTGCAGCTGACAAGCTCAGTGGGTACCTCAAGAATAATTGGGCTTCTCTGGTGTACCATGGTAGCTTTCTGGCTGCCTTACTACCTCCTCCTGCTCTGTCTTACAGAACACCTGCTGCCTCAGAACACTGGTTTTTCTCTCCTACATGCCATTCTTCCACCTCCAATCAGATTCACATACACATGCATACACCCAAGAGGACTACTTGTTCCCACTAGAGTCCTCTAGTTTTAATTGTGCTCTTTTCCAATCTCAATCCCAACTAAATCCACTTTATTCCTAGACTCTCCTTGTCTCTCATTAAATTGCTGGTCTCAAAACCGCATCTGTTTGAAGTAGCAGATCTTCTAGACATAGTTCAAATGAGCTTGCATCTACATCTGTGTCCTCTGATGTTCCACAAATCCTAAGTCTATTCAATATTCATGCACAGTCAGTCCCAGCCTCTGCATCAAAAATCAAAACTGTGGATAGGAGTTGAGGACATGCTACCCCCAAATATGACACCTTGGCATTTGCGAAAACAGCAGAAGCAGGAAAGTCACTCTGACCTTCTCTTGCCCTTCTGTCCTGAAACAGGTCATAAAACCCTCCTATGAGAAAGGAATATCCTCTTTTCTGAAGGCACAGGGGCAAAGAGAGAAAACTGAACCAACAGGCTTGCTATGTTTCTGCTGGTTTATTACTATTAGATCACACTTTATATCCAATCTTTATGACTATTTACTTCTTCATCAAACCTAGCACAAAAGATAAACATGTTTATCCATTTCTTTGGGTCTTCATTTACTTATGAAGGCCCCCATGTCACATAAAAGGTGTACTAAATAAGTTCGTATGCTTTTTCCTTCTTATTCTGTCTTTTGTTATAGGGGCCTCAGCCATAAACCTACGATGGGTAAGAGAAATATATTCTTCGTCTCCTACACTGTTGAGTAGTAAAGGTTTTTTAGGGTCAACAGGAAGCAGGGAAGAAGTGAATGTAAAGACTGAACGTGAGCAGAGAAAAACAGTAAATATAGAAAAAAGAATATATTAATGAAATAACTATTTGGCCATAGTTATCATGTTATATACAATATCACTTATTACTATGTAATTTATGAAAACGTGTGTCGTCTCCATTTGTCTAGTGATAATTTTTTAAAAAGCAATCTATTTTAAACTAGAGATTCTAAATAATTTGTCCACAGCAGATGCCCTGTTACCACTCATACACAAGTCCCAACATACTACTGATGTCATGCCTATGAATGGGGCAGTCTATTTCTAACTTATCTGACCTTGAACATGCCTAGATTCTTCAGATCCCTGTGTCTTCTATATTCTCATCTGCAAAGTGAAATTGATTAGAAGACTGCCAATATCCTACCAGTCTCTAAAAGCTAGTGTTACTCATTCCGCTGGCGTTAATTTGAACACATAAACAAAAATTATCAAACATAGACTGAAAATCGTTAAGTTTTCTAAAGTTAAAAAAAAGACAGTTTAAAAGAAAAGATACCTGATCTAGGGATAAACTTTGAGGAAGAAGAAGTTTGTATCATCAAAGGGGATTTTATAGGAAAGTTGCCTTAGCTGGTTCCAGCAAATAGAATCTTTATATTCCTACAAGGATAAAGAAGAAGATATCAACAAAGGAAGGATATTTCAACAAAAATTTAAAAGCTATTTTTATGTAGAACTATCACTGAGGCTTTGTTTCACATCAACTAAAAATAGACTGTGTGAAAACAATTCAAATAAATTTGTTATGAACCATATAAGAAAAGATTGTTTTTCTCATATTTTATTGGGCTTTGTCCTTGCAAGAATAATTACTAGAAAATGAGAGTGAGCTAGCTTTACTGATTTGTTCTCTTACGTACCCTATCCGTAAGAGCACACAATGATTTTCTGTTTTCCCATCGCTCTTGAACCAGGATGCTCCCTATGTTATCTTGATCACTGCATTTTGCCACTAGAGGCAGGCAAAAAAAAGCGGGGGAGGCAACTAGCTCATAACCAACTTAATCAGGTCTTACTATAACTCAGAAATAGTGACTGAAAGAAAAAAAATGCTGTTAATACAAGTTCTTTTATTATCAGGAAAGATAGGTCAGAAAATATCACCAATTAGCTAGTAGTCATCAATGATTATGTGATAACAGAGAAAAGAGGTGCCTTGACTGAAAAAGGCAAATTTAGCTTTAGTCAAACACATATCAGCGGTTGCTAAGACAGTCCAAATGTTTTCAGATCCTTTTTCCAACTGGCGCATTTGGATAAGTAGTCATACCTTTCAAAATTTCACATGTATTATCAGATTTAATCATCCCGATAATCTAGGAAGGTAGAGAAATGCCAGTGTAAATATAAAGTAAGGTTACCATATTTATTCATGAGTAAACTGTTATTAATATATTTATTTATAAATAAATTCCTTAATGGTAACTATGAACATGGAACTGACATGATAGAAGAATGAAAGAAGCCGTGATTCCTACCTCCCATCAGCATACAATATAGATGAAGGGAGAAAACACAGAGGACAAAAACATTTTAACATCATGTAGCATATTACTTATGGTTTTACACAATGAAACGCAATTACTAAAGGAAGAGCAATAATGAGAATTCAATTTAAGATACAGTAATCTGGAAAAGATTCAAGAAAAAGGTACAGTCCATGGTGAATCACAAAAGTTGGTAGGATTTGCATAGGGCAAACAGAGAGAGATAAACATTTCTTTGAACAAAACAGGTTAAACAACATATTTAATGAGAAATAATCGTAAGTGTATTTACAGTACAGTGAGAATGACACCAAAATATAAATTTAAAAAAAGAGAAGCCAAGTACTACCCTTGTATTAAACATGAAGAGTTCATGGAGTATAATAAAAAGCCCACCTATTTTCCACTCTCACTACAGTTTCAGAGTAGTCCCTGGGGCATGTTATGGTCCAATGGTGTGCTAGTAAACTGACTGACTTTCTGGGGGGAAACAGTTCCAATTGGCAGCATTTATCAGTTTCTGTGGCATAAATATGTCCACAGTGGCCAATTTCAAGCTACAGATGTTCTAATCACAGGATCCCAGTGTTCCTGAATATTTAACAACCAGCTCTCTCAAGCCAGTGGAATTCTGCTACAGCACACCACTGGTTTCTCTGACCCTTGAAAAAATGTGTTTCTACTATATGTCTTCTCTGGCTATTCTTAGGCTACATAAATTTCAAAGTCTCTAAGTTGCAAAACACTATCTCCTTTTAATAATAAAAATGATGAAACTCATGTAATAATAAAAGCTTTGAACCTGCTTTGAAGCTGGGCAGGGGTGCAGGTGTTCCCAGCTTATCTTCTTTGTCCCCTCCTGCTGTTACTCCTCTTCTTAGTCTGGTACATAATTCACTCTCTCAGCCTTACTGGGCTGGTGAATGGAAAGGAAGAAGAAAGGGGCCCAACAAGCACTGGCTTGACTGAGACTATGATGAGCTAGTGTTATAACCACAGGACGTGGAATATATATAACACAGGTGTGCTCTTTTCATATTAACTAGGCTTCTGAAATTTCTGTCTTTAGCACCCTTCTACATGACCTCCCATAACCAGGGTGATTGCTTCTCTATTCTAGATATTTTGCTTTCTCCTTTCTCTGGCGTAAGAAATCAAACAATAATTCCACACTTTTTCTGCTGAAATCTGCCTACCTCTCTAAACCGGAGTTCAACAACTTTTTCTGTACAAGGCCAGATAATAAATATTTTAGGCTTTGTGGGCCAGATGGTCTCTGCAGCAACTACTCTACTCCTATAGCCCGAAGCAGCCATATGCAATCCATAAATGAATGAGCATGGCTGTGCTCCAAAATTTACGAAGAGACAATGGGGTTTGGCCCGAGGTCTTGGCATGCCAACCTCTCTCTCAGACAGCCTTAAATAACATGTATTATGACCCTTGCTGCCTCACTCTTATACACAGTCCATTGCAAATGCTTACACATCCTATGCCCTGATAAACCAGGGTGGTGAAATAACCTCCCAAATCTTGGGCTGCCTAGGCCAGAAATCACTTAGATTTCTCAGGTGTCTTAGACACCTGTCTATCCAGCCCTCCAAATGATAGGGACATATATTAAGCTTTTCAACTGACGTTAGGATCCTTCTCTTTTGACTTGGACAGAAGGTTTAATACCAGTTTTGGGGGCAGATGAAGGGGTGAGGAGGGTGAGACTCATAGTACAACATATACACTTAAAAAAATCCTCAAAACTCCTCTCTCCATCTCAAAAATACAATACATTTCATGTCCTAAACATTGGCAAGAGGTTTTTCCTCCCCTAGTTTGAAAATACTACTTAAGGCCCAGTACCGCCTTAGAATATGTTAGCTATTATCCCCTGCTTTTCAGCTCAAACTTCCATTTTAGCACTCTGTAAAAGGTTTAATAGGAGTATTGGCATAGATCGTTGGCATAATAAGCCATGTATCCCAAATAAAGTGATTTTTAACTCTATTCACGGAGGAACAATAAAGTAGTTAGGGTGAAAAGTGATGAGTGACATAAGAAAACTACTCTTTAAGAAAACAAAGTTCAGTCAAGAACTGGTTGTATTGAAAATCAGGAGATATTCTGACAGCAGGGAAATTAATTAGAAGGTTCATACAGATAATGTAATAACCCAAACTAGGATTATATGTATGAAGATGGTGACAAAAGCGGGAATATGTAAGAGAGACCAAACATCTGAAGGTGACTAATTGCAGGAAATGAAAGAAGAGTGAGTAAACTTTTCTCCCCTTTCAAGTTTAGAAGTCAAAAGGACGACAAAAATAAGCAAATCAAGAAGGGCAGGAAATGGAGTGACAAAGATGATAAATTCTATTCAGGACAGGCATAATTTGAGGTCATGTTAAAACATCAAACTGATGTTTTATGCTAAGCTGTGGCTACATCTATACAGATTTTGAAAGCTAAACAAGTAGATGATACTATGCAGAAACAGGGAAGTTCACACAGCAAAGGAATACAGAAAAGAGAGAGAAGTTGGGAAATGCTCCCAGCCAGGGGCAGGAAAAAGAAATAAAAATAAAAGAGTAAACAAATTGAGTTTATTTTTTATTAACTTTATATGAAATTTGGGCAATAAGTAAAGTTTTTAATTTGATAAGGACAAAAAAATTCCTTAAAGCCAATTTTTAAACGTGTTTAAATGTTTGTATTCAATATACAAGGAAGATGAGAAATACTCTTTTATGTAAAGTAGTAAGATTCGATTTATATACCATTTCTGAGTATCAACTCACGGTTCAAGCATAAAGGTCTCGCTGGGCACGGTGGCTCACACCTGTAATCCCAGCACTTTGGGAGGCTGAGGCAGGTGGATCACCTGAGGTCAGGAATTCGAGACCAGCCAGGCCAACATGGTGAAACACTGTCTCTACTAAAAATACAAAAATTAGCATGGACGTGGTGGTGCATGCCTGTAGTCCCAGCTACTTGGGAGTCTGAGGCAGGAGAATGGCTTGAACTCGGAAGGCAGAGGTTGCAGTAAGCCAAGATCACACCACTGCACTCTAGCCTGGGAGACAGAGCGAGACTCCATCTCAAAAACAAACAAACAAAAAAGAATAAAAGTATCAGTACCGGTTTGATTTCAAAAAACCATATCGTCTACCTGGAAATTCACATCAACTGTCTCAGCCTTATCTCCTCATATTCACAATGATGGTGGATGCTGCAGCTATACCCTAGAATGATGGTGAAAGTTAAATGAGGTAATGCAAATAAGGCAAGAGCATAATACCTGTCACTTTGTAGGTTATAAACAAATGTTAGGTATCATTATCATGTTCATTATCAATGAACAATATAATTTTTTATATTGTACATATAAAGTACAATATAATTTTTAATTGCATTTTTCCCTAGAAGTTACTTTATATATACATAAGTATATGGCAAACTGGTTCTAATGGAAACAAACTGCTAGCATTCCTGAAGAAAATTTACTCACTCTTCTGCATGAGTAAGACTATAGACATATGTCATTGCAAATAAGTGCAAAATATATTGCTGAATTTCTTTTTATGCATTGTTCTGGTGTCATTTCAAGTTGACCATATGCTTTATAATAACAACCTGAACCCTCAAGACAAGTGTTTACTACAGGAAAATTCACCTCTATAAAAAGATGATTTGTAAACAAACAGAATCACCCACTGTCTCCTCCAATAATTTTTTCTATGCATATATATTCATGTGTTTTAATACTTATATATGGAAAAAGAATGCATCTATGCAAAGACACTGTGTTATACACATAAGGTCATGTACTTCTGTTCAGTAACTTGCTCCCTTTCCCAAAGCAGTAGCGGGTAATCCTTTAAGATGTAAACAGATTGATCATGCCTTTGCTCACAACCCTGCAAAGGTTCCCATTTCATTCAGAATGAAAGTCCAATCCTTGCACTAGCCCAAAGTGCTGAGTGATTTGATACCCTTACATCATCTCCCACTCCCCCTCTCCCACTACTCATCCACCTATTCAATCTGGCCACACCAGCGAACTTGCTTCTCCTAGAACAGGCCAGGCCTGTTCCTGCCTCAAGATGCTTGCACAAGCTGTTGTATTTGCTTGGTGCCCTTGCCCTGCCCCATCCCTTCATCTCCTTCAAGCCTTTGCGAAAACGTCATTTTCTCAATGAGGCCTACTCTGACCACTATATTTACGATTGTAAACCTACCCGGATAGCGTGGAATTCTCCAACCAACTACTTTCAGCTGCTCTTCTTCCTTTTTCCATCATACCTATCACCTTGTAACAGAATATAAAAATCCTTTGTTTATGAAGCATATTTTACTCTTCCCTCTCACCATTGACATCATCAATTCCACGTGACTGTAAACCAAAGAAGAGTCTGAGACAGGTCTCAATCAATTTAGATGATTATTTTGCCAAGGTTGAGGGCCTGCCTAGGAAAAATCCACAGAGACACAAGCCACCATAGGATTTGTGCCCCACATTTTCCCTGAGAGGGTTTTTAGAGCTTCCACATTTAAAGGAGGAAAAAGTGGGCAGGAAAGAGAAAAGGGAAAAAAAAAATGTGTGGGGGGGTAGGAATATGTAGTGAGGTGAGTTGTCACATTTTTGTGAGGCTTTGATTAGTGTTCACTTAATCCTGAATCCACATGCTGCATGTGGAAAGGGGGTAAAGGAACAGTCAATCACGCATTTGTTTCACGCTTAGCAAATCAGCATTTTGTTTTGTTTTGTGTTTTTTGAGACAGAGTCTCACTCTATCGCCCAGGCTGGAGTGCAGTGGTGCGATCTCGGCTCACTGCACCCTCTGCCTCCCGGATTCAAGTGATTTCTCCTGCTTCCGCCTCCTGAGTAGCTGGGACTACCGCGCATGCCACCGCGACCAGTTAATTTTTGTATTTTGAGTAGAGACGGGGTTTCATCATGTTGGCCTGGCTGCTGTGGAACTCCTGATCTCAAGTGATCTGCCCGCCTTGGCCTCCCAAAGTGCTGGAATTACAGGCGTGAGCCACTGCGCCCGCCCGCAAATCTGCATTTTACATAAGATAAAGTAAACATAAGGTAGAGAAAGAAGTCAAATATGCATTTGTCTTGTCTAGTGCCAGTGAAGGTAAGCAGTTAGTTTACATTGCCAGAGTGAGGGAGGCCACCTGGGGAGATCCGTGGCCTTCTATCTTGCAGCTATCTGTTTAAGAACAAAAGGAAAGGTAGTTTTTTGTATGGCTTGGTTTTCAAGCTTAACGTTTCCTTTTGCCATAGTGTTTGCGGCCCCAACATTTTATTTTCCTTTCACAAGACACACCCCAGGCAATAACAATCAAGAACCTAGAAAAGTGACTGGCACAGTGCACATGCTCAATAAATATTTTTGCACAAATTTTAATTAATATTTATTTTAAATGTTGAAAGATATTGCCAAATTGGCCTTCTAAAGCTTTTTTTGACTGCTATTTCTTTCCCAAAGAGAGAGAAAAATACACAAAATAAAACCACCATAGCACTGAGTAAAGAAAGCTTATAATGCAACTTATGAAAATCAAATGTCATTTTAAAAAGAAAATACTGACAAATTTAATCATATTACAATTTTTGTCTGAAACCAAAAGGCACATAATCAACTATGGAGAAGTATTTGTAACATCTATACCAGACAGGAGGCTATCCTTCCTTAATTAAAAAGGATTTTTTTTTTTTTTTTTTTTGACATGGAGTCTCGCTCTGTTGCCCAGGCTGGAGTGCAGTGGCGCGATCTTGGCTGACTGCAACCTCTGCCTCCCGTGTTCAAGCAATTCTCCTGCCTCAGCCTCCTGAGTATCTGGGATTACAGGCACCCACCACTACACGTGGCTAATTTTTGTATTTTTAATAGAGATAGGGTTTCATCATCTTGGCCAAGCTGGTCTCGAACTCCTGACCTCAAGGTGATCTGCCCACCTTGGCCTCCCAAAGTGCTATAAGTCAATAAGAAAAAGACCAATCACCCCTGTAGAAAAACTGACAAACAGGCATTTCAAGATGAAGTAATAAAAATGATCAACAAAAATATAAGGAGCTAGGCACAATTTGATAAGTGCAAATCAGTACAACAATATTATTTTCATCCACCTCACTGGTAATATACAGGGTATGGGGAAAAAAAGGGTATGAGAAACCAGACAACGCTGTCTGGCGATATGTTAGTCTTTTTGTGTTGTCCTTGGTAGTTGCTTTGGTTATCTGGTGGTTTGTTGTTTTGCTTTGTTGTTTGTGCATCTCCAAATGTGAATGTAGCCATGTGGACCTTACATTTGTCATCCTCTGCTGCTTGCGTGTACATGGGGGCTGGGTCATCCATCCATCCTCCTTCTCAGATTGAACGCTGAAGGGAAGGCTGATGTGTCATGCTCACCATTATCTCTCACTCAGCCTGTTTTTATTGGATCGATGTGTGGTATTCTCCTATCTCCACAGCCAAGTTCTCTGATAGTCTCACCATATAAAGTAGATACATACAAAACAACAGTCTTCATAGGCCCCTGCTATGCAGGCCCCCAGGGTCCCTGATAGAAACCACATCTGTCCCTCCCATTCCCGCATGCCACTTCTTCCCTATTTGTTTTCTGTGAGCTGCGATATACAGCGGAGAGCTTGAGTTTAAGAATATCATCCATGCTATACAAATACAAAAGTCTAATTTTCTATTTAGTGCATCCCCTGTCTCTCTTAGCCACGGGCAGGGGTGGATTGAAGGATCTAATGTATACAGGCTACCTAATTCCATCAGCTTTGGAGCTAAATCATAATTATCCCATATTTTGGCAAAATGTGAAGTTTTGCTTTTCAGTAGTTTAGAATTTTGTTTTTTCTTTTTTTTTTTTTTCTGTACCTACTGTTTCAGAGGGAAGTTATGAGAACTTGTTAAAAAATGCTAACTGTAGATCATATGAATCAGAGTCCTTGAGACTAGTGCTAAATTTATATTTTATTTCCCTCATTCTATATCACACCATGGGCATCCCTGTGAGAGAAAATAACCCAGGAGGCTGGCCTGAAGGGTGTATACATTATGGGGGAAATATAATAATCTGAGCTAACACACACTTTCTAATTGCAGAATCAGATGTGATCAATCAGAGGTCTCACATGGTTTCAAGCTTTACTAACATTTTCAAGGATAGGAGCAATCAAGGGTTTCAGGTAACCAAGTCTAGATCCCATGACACTCCCCAGGCACCTCCTTCCCACATTAAAAACATAGTTTTCCTGGCCAAGAATAACAGGTGAGGTGCGGGAGAGGTTCTGCAGATTATTACTCACATAAAAGAGAATTTTTAAGTTATGAAACATCTTTTTATACCCCCAAAGTGTTTTGTGGTTTATGGGCATTCTCCTACCTCTTAAATCCATAGACCCAGGGTTGATTTACTATAAGCATTCTTTTAGCTAAGGATATCCTGTTAAAAGGATCCTGCTGATGCAATTAAGTCCTGGCAAATATCATCCCTCTATAGAAGTCCATTGAACAGGGAGGCTGGAGCAGGTCACTGGCCTTGCTACCTTTCCTCCAGCGGGTGGGGGTAGCAAGAAGGCATCTCCTTGGTAAAGCAAGCGAATGGGTCCCAAGGCAGCTTCTTACACTCTTCCCTCCACACAATCACAGTTTTGTTTTGTTTTTTTAAATCTTTAAGCATCCTGAAATTTCAGATGCTCTCCCCATTTTAACATTCCTTATAAGAGCCATCTTCTTCCCCAAGCACTGCCCCTTGCCTGCATTGAAGGACCCTGCTACAGATGCTGCTCCTGATTTAATGTTGCAAGAAAAGAAATATTAGCAATAAATAAGCAAAACAATGAAATGAAGGGCTTGAGATAGCAAAAGAATTCCTATCAAAAAAAGGTAACATATGATTCTAACAAGAACAAAGAAGTCAGAAACAGGCTGACTGGACTGTACATCTGTCCATGTACGTTACCATAGTAGTGTGGGCAGCTATTAAAAATCCACCTACCAGATGATTACTCTTCATTCATCCTCCTTGATACAAAATTCACAAAATGGGGAGGGGGCTGTCAAAATAATCCAGGATGGACATGTTAAAATGCGTGAGATCTGGTATGTGGGAGGAATGAGTTGGTGCAAAAAACACATAAAAAGACAATGGAAAAATAATACCAAATGGCTTAAGAAATCTCAACTTAAGGAGAAAAAAAAGCTTTCTAAAGAAAACACTAGAGAGACAACAATGTTAAGTAGCCTTATAAGTGTCAATGTGTAATTTGTAAGAGATTATATACTATTATAATAATTTCTAAATAACTGAATCCTTTTTTCCTGGTTCTCTATTTAGTAAAATTTTAAACAGTTTTTAAAAAGTCTATCTCATTTTAAATAGTAACTGAAATAGCTGCTTTAGTAATAAATCCCATCAAGATAAAAGAGTAAATTACCATAATTCTTTTCCTAACTTATTATATAAATCTTGATTCCCACAATGAAAATTTCTATAGAGAGCATATTTTACACACATAACTTAAAAACCTGAGATTGAACATGGACAGAAAAATGAAAAAAAAAGAGAGAAACTTTATAATGAAGGCATATTTCAGACAATCTTGATGATAACCATATGTGCAAGCTATGAATGTTTTTAAAAAACATTGGAGAAACTACAAAAATATATGCTAGGAATTTGTCAGATTTTAAGGATATGCAAAGTTTTGCTTAGGTAATGGAGCTGATAAAGCGGGCAGCAGCTGTTGAGTTACATGTGGAAGAGGCTTTAGGGGAAAAAATAGAATTGGAAAAGAAAAATCTTTAATTAGGGAGAAGAAATGAGGCACACAAAATGACATCGCAATAGTTTTTAAGAAAAAATAGTATTCATCAAGAAGGTGAAGATACGGTTCCTGTCCTTAACAAAAAAAAAAAGGCTGCAAATGAATTCTGGAAAATATCTTAAATTATTGTTTTCCATTTTCCTGTGGAAGACAGTTTAGCAAGACAATAGAATGCTTGGAACTAAAGATAGCATTTCCTTAGTCTAAGATCTTTGGCTGAAAAGCTGTTAATTTAGTTTGCTGGAGTTTCCTAAGAAAACTGCATATCATGTTTCTTAATTCTTTTTGTCAAAAACATGTGTTTCCAGTAGGATGTCTGAAATGCAGAAATGTATATTTAAATTTTTTTAACAATTTGTGAAACAATAGCACATCACATTTTTTATCTTATGTCTCTAGTTATTAATAAGAAGGAATTATCATCACATCTATACACCATTCTTTTCTGATTTGTCTGCTTATATCCTTTATTTTTTATGAGCTACTGGTTTTTGTCTTATTATCTTATAAAATATATTTAAATAATATGGAGAAAGATTTTTATATACTTGTTTATTTTATAGTCTCATATTTTGAAACAAAACTGAGCTCACTAATAAATTGATATAAAACTAGGGAATGTGGGAAAATTGCCTTTTATCATTACGATAAGCTAGGGTATCGTTTCAGCACACCTAAATTTAACTGTATAGCTAATTAAAATAACAGCTCATTAAGGACTGCTGCCCATCACTTATAAAAAGAACTCAACCCTTCTCATGATCTTTCTTTTTTTTCCCTTCTCATGACTTTTCTGGCAAAAATGAGGTCCCTGGCAGTCTAGTAAAATATAATGAGTTTTTTTGAGCTACTTCTAAAAATTCTGTGTATCATAAAAGGTGACTTGTGGGTCTCACTCCACCATAACCTGCTTAAATCCAGGATCTCACCTTTTTAATCCAGCAAGATCCACAGACAAAAAAGATTAATGGGCCAGAAGAAGCTTAAAGAGCATTTGACACTTTTAAATAAACATTTCTAACTTAAAAATAGAGGGCCTCTTTATTTTTGGATCAACAAAACTTACCCTTACTTAATTAAAAGTATCAGTGAAGTTTGCCAATGACTTTCCAGCAGGCTTGTAACTAACAGTATGCAAGGGTGAATAAAGAAAAATTAGGCCAAAGCTTTTATCTTTAATAAAGAAAAGTAGTCAATAGGTGAGCCCATGACTGCTAATTTCCTTTCAAACATCCATTCTCTCCTTTTCTGTCACATTAAGAGAATTCCCATTTATAACTGGACACACTCCTAAATGGTCATTTCCCAAGCTGTGATGAAGCTGGGTACAGTTATTGACCAAGTTATGGACAATGAGCTGTAACTATAACCAAGTAGGGATCCAATTCAGTCTGAAATCTTACTGCTGCCTCAGGACTCCCCTGTAATGGATAGCTATGTAGCCCCTCAAATTTCCTCACGTGTTTCAGATTAAAAAGCACCATCTATGTGAAAGATGGTTCAAATCATTATCTCCTGTCTAGACTTCCATCAAGGACGTTGTGAAGCAAAGAGAATCTTACTCTAGTAGACTCTTCTTTCTATCTTCTCATGTCTGGCCATCTTTGGTCATAAAAGGAAAGTAACCTTTAAAGGTGACGGAGCTTGGCTTATGCCATCAATTGTGCATGTGAGTATGTTTATGTCTGTATGTGTGTTTCTATGCTTGTGAACAGAAGGGGAAATTGTCCTTTCCAGGAAGGCAACATACAATAGAATCAGTATTAATTACTACTGATATTATTATTGCCACTGGGATCCTATATGTCTGGCAGGAATTTAGGACATAATGTTTAATTGATCCCACGTCTGCTACCAGTTGTGTTAGCCCAAACAAGTCACTTATCCTCTCTATGCTTAATTCTCTTACCAGTATAAAACAGTTAATTACCTTTTAAAATGGTCTTATAAAATGACACAAAAAAATAAAGAACTGAGAATTGTTCCATGCATACAGCAAGCACTCAATGAATGTTAGTAACTAATATCACCGGTAGTGTTAATCTAGATGATGATATCATTTGGTTATTTAGTCACTTACTGAGTTAAAACTATGTTCACAGAAACAATAGTTAAACTACTGTTCACAAGAATTATGCGGCCGGACGTGGTGGCTTACGCCTGTAATACTAGCACTTTGGGAGGCCGAGACAGGTGGATTGCCTGAGCTCAGGAGTTCGAGACTAGCCTGGGCAACATGATGAAACCCTGTCTTTACTAAAAATGCAAAAAACTAGCCAGGTGTGGTGGTGCGTGCCTGTAATCCTAGCTACTCAGGCGGCTGAGGCAGGAGAATCACTTGAACCCGGGAGGCGGAGGTGGCTCACTCGTGCCACTGCACTCCAGCCTGGGCAACAGAGCGAGAATCTGTCTCAAAAAAAAAAAAAATTATGCTTCAAATATACTCTAAAAGTCTCTGAAATATTATTACTTTTTATTGAATTATATTGACATGTGTGATCAATTATAAATATGTTCTTGCATCAGAACATTGTCAAAGCATATGCTTCTACAATAGATGAGGAAACAGAACTCCAACAGTAGTAGTATATTTATAAATAAGAAAATAATTTCTACCATGAAGAAAATTAGGATTATCTTTAACCAATCTGTTTATATGTTTAATGTGATATTTCACATTACTTGGAATTTCACACTGAAATCTTTATAGTGTCAACTTAATTTTGACTCATTAACAGCTTTCAATAACAAAAGATTCAGAATCTTCCTTTTTAATATTCAGTGTGATCTATTTAAAAAAATCATCTCCAATCTTCAATTATCTAATCTCAAAAAATAATATTCCATCTCAATCACTTAATCTCAAATTCACGTAAATGTCAAATTTGGCTTTGCTTCTTATACACTCTGTATGCACTTTTTCCAACTCATTAGAGCACTCAAAAAGACAGTTGAAACATAATTTTGTTCATATATGGATAGAGAATTTCAGTATTTTAAGCAAAGTCTTTAAGTAAATCCACACATGATCTTGCCAAAAAAAAAAAAAAAAAAAAAACCATGGACCATCATTCCCAAAGAAAAAAATGAGATGTAAATAAGATTACATAATCATAACCTGCTAAATAAGATGAAATAGTAAAGGCATCAAATAACTCCTAGGAAAAAATAGAATTATGCCTTAGTTTTATTTATTCAGTAAATTTAACGCATTTTGAAAATCCAGTTTTGTATGCAAGAATAGAGTGAGATGGATTTTACACCACAGAAAGTATTCAAATCCTGACCATGAGCCATCATCTTGCTTGCGGCACTAGCTTTCTTGCCTTTGTTTTTGGAGTAGAATTTTGCATTTACTTGTTGGAGTGTACCATATTTCCAAAAACAGCTAACAAAAATGGCAACACAAATTATATTGGCCTTATACAGTCTATATAGGATGGCTGTCCTTCTTCAGTACTTCATTTCTGTTGGGCAATAATCCAGGTCACTAGAACTAGAATGGGAGGGTAATCTGCTTCTAAGGGAGTAATAGAAGACCCAGTTTGTGTGGTAACTGAACACAAGCCTTGAAGACCAAGAGAGATGAGCTTAAATCCTGCTTGCCTACCTAATACTTATATGATTCATAATGCGGGGTAAAACATGCTTATGTAAAATGGAGCTTCTAATACATCGGGGTTAATGTGAAGATTGTAAAAGAAAAGGTATGTGAAATACCTGACACGTGTTAGACCCTCAATTCATGTTAGCTTCCTCTCCAGGCTAAAGCAGTGTTTAGGGAATTTCTATTAATACATAATGATACCCAAATGTCCTATAAGTTCCACAATGGTCTTCTTGAGTATCCTGATATCAGCAATCAGTCCACATTAATAGATTTTTACCTCCTCCACATCTTTATGCTAAAAGTTCCCGTGGACTCTTCAGCCTGATATTAGTCCAGCTCCATAATGATCTCAGAGCCCCCAAAGATCCTAAGGTATTAGTCGGGAAGTACAAATTACCTTATTCTTGTATGTAGATATAAGCCAAGCTGGAAAGGTTCCCAAAGGCTTCCAGGCTTACCTCTGCTCTGAAACTCACACCAAAAAGAAGAAATCTGATATTGGAGAAATGAAAACTTTTCCAAGGTGGTATAATGAAATAAAAGGAAGAGAGCAATTCAAGAAGCCCAATTTGAACATCTCTACATAGATGAAACTAGCTCATTTGATTTCCCTTCTAGTGGAATGAAGTCAAAGTCTGGAAAAAGATGAGTTTATTTGGGGCTTACAATAACACTTACATTATAAAACTCTTACAAACTCTAAAGCAAAAATCTCTAGCTACTGGTAATTTTAAATCTACCTAACATAAAATTTAATTGAATATGAAAAAAGCTCTTTCACCTTTTCTTTTCCTATCTTTTCTTCATTTCATTAACTGATGAAAAGAGATATTGTATTAGCAGTTATAAATAGAAATACATCATTGCCCACTAAAATTGCCCTATAATTTAATCAGTACATCTTGTAGCTCGTTTTTATCTGTACTGGTAACTAAAACATAATCCACACTTGTTATTTGTCTAGGATATCATAATAACATGACTTCATACATACATACTGTGCTATTATTCATATAACAATTGATTTATAAATCTTTTTCTAGAAAAAATAAATGCTGAATCTTACTAAGGTATAGGTTAAACAATTATTACAAACTTTGTCAAAGACAATCTTTATAGTCTCTACATTTCATAACGTGATTTATATATATATATATATATATATATACACCATACAAGTGAAAAGATTAACAACTTGAGAGTGTTTTTTCTTTAGAAGAATATTTTACTGCAAAGGAAGAGAGCTTTGGGAATGTGTATGAGCACATTGAATTTAGAGTTCAAGTTCTGGCTACGAGATACCCGGGAAAGTAACACACATTGAATAGTGAGAGGCAAGCGTATACCTGCCTCATCAGCAGATGAAGTGTGAGCAGAAGTTGGTGATGGAGGGGAAGGTTCCAAGAACTACCTCCAATACTCCATGCCCACCTTCCTGCAGTTTTGGGGGTTTTTTGTTGCTTTATTTTTGTTTGTTTGTTTGTTTGTTTTTAAGACAAGATCTGGCTCTCTTGCCCAGGCTGGGGTGCAGTGGCATGAGCTTGGCTCACTGCAGCCTCTGCCTCCCATGCTCAAGTTATCCTCCCACCTCAGCCTCCCAAGTAGCTGAGACCACAGGCATGCACCACCATGCCCAGCTAATTTTTGTATTTTTTGTAGAGACAGGGTCTCATCATGTTGCTCAGGCTGGTATCCAGCTCCTGAGCTCAAGAGATCCTCCTGCCTCAGCCTCCCAAAGTGCTGGGATTAGAGCTGTGAGCCGTCATGCCCAATCTCATCTTTCTTCTTTTGAATCAAGTCCTCATGGCTGGCATTGCCTCAGCCATCTTGATATCATAAGACAACAAGCATGAAGACTAAAAATGGTCATCATTCCTGATTTGCCTGGGATCATCTAGGTTTGCTTAGAATAGTCCTATTCGAGTATTTGTCCTAGGTATTTCCTTTCAAATAAATAATCATTATTAATAGTTGCACTCAAATAAGCAAAGATGCATTTGGTAGCTCTCTACTTTCTACTTCCTGCTTCCTGTTTCTGACATGACCATATTAGTAGTGTGTGGGAATCTTATGCAACAATTAGAGCTCTCATTTTAACACATGCTTAAATCTGAAGATTAGCAGTGACCTGTCTTTATTGCTGATGTTTGCCACATGAAATATTACTCAAATCACCTTACAGAAACAGCAGGCAGTATAATTAAAGACAAAATGAAGTACACCGGACACCAGTTTCTAGGAACAGACCAAAGCAAGAGTGGGAGAAGGCTTTGATGCTCCTGTCATTCCGACCACACGTTGTAACCTCCAAAAGTGCTGTGGCCCTTGCTAAAGACTGTGAAAGGAACACAGCAGACAGGCCACTAGTCAGAGAGATAGGTAAGGAATATGGGAAAGGATAGGTGAGGTGTATATGAAATATATGAGGGAAATCAAGGCTGAGTGCTTCTGCCTGAGAACGAATCAAGAGAAGCCTGAGGTCAAGTAGGATGGCTCAAGCCTGTAATGCCAGTACTTTGGGAGGCCGAGGCCCACGGATCACCTGAAGTCAGGGGTTCGAGACCAGCCTGGCCAAAATGGCAAAACCCCGTCTCTACTAAAAATACAAAAATTAGTCAGGCATGGTGACCCACGCCTATAATTCCAGCTACTTGTGAGGCTGAGGCAGGAGGATCACTTGAACCCAGGAGGCAGAGGTTGCAGTGAGTGGAGATAACACTACTGCACTCCAGCCTAGGCAACAGAGTGAGAATCTGTCACAAAAAAAAAAAAAAAAAAAGAGAGAGAGAAGTCTGAAATGCTTGTGCTACAGTGGTTTTGTCATTTATTGTGTGGTGCAAATCTACAATTATTTATACAATTTATTTTGGGAAAGCTTTTTAATTTTGTAAAGAACATTAGTTCTTAAGTTCATGTTTAATGAAAATATTAATACCACATTTCCATTTATCATCTCAGAGATATTAATAGTGAATATGTAAGTTTTCAAAGTGTTTGTCAACCAGGGATCATAATAATTACTATACCTGATCACATGAAAATCAGAAACACACAACCACTGAGGAAGAATCAGCAACTTTTTAAAAGTCTGGCAGTTATATTATGAAGATGGTAACGGAATACAATGATTTACGATGTGAAACTGGAAATGGGTGTTTACACATCACTCTGTGGAGTGCGACTTTGCATTTACATCAAGTGCCTGACTTCTAGATTAATTTTATGCATTATTCTATTCCAAGTTTTCTTGTGAACATACGAAGAGCTATAAATTTGTTACTTCCATTTAGCAAATGATCTTCAAAAGCAGTTAAATAATCCTGTGTCATAAATGCTTCAAGTAGAAGCATAGAAATAAAAATAGAAAATTAGTTAAATTTAATTCTTAAAATGATTTGAATTTTAAATCTAATTTACATATTTAAAATAAAGCTCTTACAAGCTCATTCTGTTGAAACTGAAACGTGATATAATGGTAAACACTATCGTAAATGTAGTTAAAAAGTTCATCATTGACAAAAAATTATTTGCTTTTATGGTGATAATGTGAATACAAGTCTTATTGTAGTATAGCTTTGGAATAAAATCAATGTTCTTAATACATGTATTTGGAAGTCGCTGAGATGAATTAGAATTCATATCTGCATCCGAACTAGTTTCTAATTTCAGTATTGTACTAATATTGTAGTAATCAAAATACAGCTGTAGTTGTCAAAATTTACAAATGTGTATGTGTATGTATTTATACACAGATTCTCTTTTTTTCTTTTCTTTTCTTTTCTTTTTTTTTTTTTTCTTTGAGACAGAGTCTCACTCTGTCATCCAGGCTGAAGTGCAGTGGCGTGATGTCAGCTCACTGTAACCTCTGCCTTCCAGGTTCAAGCAATTCTCCTGCCCCAGCCTCCCAAGCAGCTGGAATTAAAGGTGCCCGCCACCACACCCGGCCAATGTTTATATTTGTAGAAGAAATGGAGTTTTGCCTTATTGGCCAGGCTGGTCTCAAACTCCTGACTTCAAATGATCTGCCCGCCTTGGCCTCCCAAAGCATTGGGATTACAGACGTGAGCCACCGTGCTTGGCCACAAATTCTCTATATTTTAAATTCAAACACATTTAAAACATGGAAACACTAAAAAATTAACAGCATTCAAAAACACTGGCAAATGTTTATTCAAAGTATCCAATAAATGGAATGCCAAAAAATATACTGGCTTTTACAGCTTGGGGTCAATTGCAATTACTAGGAATAGGCTAGAACAGAAAAACACACACAAGAACAAGGAAACTGGAAGATCAAATGGCCCTCAAGATTTAATATTTAAATTCTCTGTATTTAGAAATATATTGGATTGTGGGAAGAATCTTTCAACAGAGCCTATATTTTTCATTGGATAATTTTATACTCTGTATAAGATTAAAATAACATTGAGATGATCCTACAATTACATGGTGTTGAAATTTGACAAAACACTCAATCAAGTTTTGACAAATTTAAATATGACAATTTTCTAATTTGATAATCTGAAAATTTTTGTCCAAGAAAATTACTCTGAATCAAGGCACAAAGATAGTATTTGTAAAATATTTTAGCTGAAATATTTATTATTTTACAATATGAAAATATTAGAAGAATATGTTCCTTTTAGAAAAATTTTCTCTAAGCTTACAGGAACCTCAACATGTAGAAAGTGATATTGACAATTCGAAAACATTATTTTTCATAGGGAAATGCAAATTGAAAGAGTACTAATTTTGATTTTTAATAACTATATAATAAAATAAACTGAATGTAGAGTCAGATCGTCAAATCACTGCTTTAACCATTCCTATAGGCAGAAGCTTATTTAGTCACTTTGCTTTCAATTAAAAGTGTACTTACAATAATATTTTAGTAAAACCAAATAGGTGCCTATGCTGTTAATAAAATACTATTTAAAATATTGTTCACTTTATCTAATGCTTTTCTAATTTGGTTTTTGTTATTTTTAATAATCCACATAAATGTGTATAATTTAAAATAAGTGTACACCTTTTGGATATGCATGTGGAAAATGTTTTTACTCATAGAGTGCACAAAAAGTTAAGTTTGGAGACCAACACAAGAAATGTATAGCTGTCTTCTGAGACTGCCTATTAGGACAGAAGAACATGGCTTTGAGAAAATGATTCTATTAAGGAATGTCCAGTCATTTCTGAAAGCACTGAACTATTCACTGACCACAGTTCAAATGCAGACAAGGAATGTGGTTTCCACAGTCACCGTAAGCTGTGTTTTCACTACAAACAGAAGTCCAAGAGTAGCTAGTACATGTTAAATACAGATTATGGCATTTTTTTAATAGCTAGAAGAGACGTATGATTCCCTGAAAAGAAAGCTGAGGCCTGTGGCTTTGCACAATGTTGTGCAGTGGCCGAGCTAGACCTACGTCTCCCAACACATACCCTCATGCTTTATCCCAAACTGTACTGGATGCCTTGTTTATAGTTAGCTCTACTTAATAGAGTACTGGTTAAGAATGAAGGTATAATTCGGCCAGGCGCGGTGGCTCACGCCTGTAATCCCAACACTTTGGGAGGCCGTGGTGGGTGGATCACTTGAGGTCAGGAGTTCGAGACGAGCCCGGACAACATGGTGAAACACCATCTCTATAAAAAATAGAAAAATTAGCAGAGAGCGTGGTGGTGCACGCCTGTAATCCCAGCTACTCTGGAGGCTGAGGTGGGAGAATTGCTGGAACCTGCAAGGCGGAGGTTGCGATGAGCTGAGATCGTGCCTCTGAACTCCAGCCTGGGCCATAGAACAAGACTCCATCTCAAAAAGAAAAAAAAGAATAAAGATATAACTCATCTCATGCTAATGAACCTTCTTTCTTTCTACTGGATTTTTGTCTTAATGTTAAAGACTCTTCTTGCCTTTAGTTTAACTGGTTTTGGAGTTAGAGGGTCATTGTTGTTTAGCAAATTATTCTTATTTTTTAAGGAGGACATGAAACTGCAGTAGTTTCTAGAGAGAAAATAGATTAATAAAACAGAAGAGATTTTTATTTTTCATACACTTATACTTTCCTTTATAAAATAAGTGTCCGGAAGTGAGCATTTTTCTCTTTTATGAATCCTGAAGGCTTGAAAAGACTGACTGATTGCAAAAAAGTTTATAGAATGCCTTCTAATAAACCTTCTCATTAACACTATGGGACTTAGGACAAGAATGTTGCAATAAATGGAATGAAATATTACAGTTTTAAAGGCATTAGTCTGGAAAATTTCCTATGTGGGAAAAGCTTGCTCTAGCGATACAAGCCTTTACCTGGGAAAATTATCTAGCTGTTTTCTCTTTTTCTTGTCCACGTGTGGTGCCTTGGGTAAATGGTTTCATAACAAGCGTTACAAGCTTATAAGACTGGAACATTACTCCCCACTTCCACTGCCACTTCTCCAGCCAAAAATAAGTAATGGAAATTGAAATATCATCCATAAGGGCTTGGCACAAAAGAGGAGTGTATTTCAGAGTCATTTCAGAAAGAAAATATTTACTGCCCAACCAAGTGGGCGCTGCAGTAGGCCTGGCTGGCATGCGGTGGGCAGTGCAGAGAACTGAAAATGCACCAAGAAACACAGTATGAAACTTTTGGCTATTTTGTTTTTCTGTTCAGATTATAATATGCAAAAGAGGTAGAATTTAAACAGATGTTGAATCTTTATTCATCACATTTTGCTCTACTTGGTTTTATAGTATAGTTTGGCCAAACAACTCAGGTTTATCATAGAAATTTCTACTTACTATTAAACTCTGAAAACTAAAGTAATGAAGCTCTTCTGAAAAGACTTGGTCATATTCTTGATTAATTTGCATGGATACAGTTGTCTGAGAATACATTTTAAGCACATTTCAACAACATTCATATCTTGAGGAACACTTACTTTATTAAGTGACAGATGCAAAAGAAACTCAGATGAGACTACCTCATGCTGTAAATCTAAGGTTTATGTGGAATGAATAAGTACACATTATCTTCCAATAGATTCAGAGCTGTGATGAAGTAAAAGAAATAAAGTTTTAAAAGCTCAGAAAAACCAATGATTTTTAAGTTTAGCGCCCTATGACAAGGAACAAAGTAGCAGGCTTCAATTTTAGAACTCTAATTACGTTTTTCTGTATTTAAACACTTTCATAAGCAGAAAGGAACATCTTTATATGCCTGATATCACCTATCTCCGTCAAAATATTTTGAAAACTAAGCCTCATAATGAAACCTCATTAGTTCATGCTCAACACCAGGAGTACTTTGTACTTTGGAAGTTACAGGGGCCATTGTTACAGGTCTACTGCTCTGTTGTTACTCTCTGAAGAATACATTCCCACTGGTGGAAAGATGTGTAAAACAAAGATAAACTCAGTGATTAAAATACAAATAAAGTAATATGGTTCTGCATTTGTAAAACTGTCCTGACCCATACTGATTGGATGAGGCATGTATACGACTTGCTAGTTGTGATAGTACTCCTTCCTAAATCTATCCTTGCTGCTCTCTTTCACTCCTCAAATGTTTCCCTTTGAAATAGAATGAGATCATGCTGTTATGAATCAATGATTCCCCCTCAAAAAATGTACACAGGGCTTTGGGCATATTAGTTAATCCAATAGCTGTAAATATAAACAAAACAACACTCCTAACACGTTGATGCTTTCAGTTTAGTAAGTGGGAGAAGTATATAAACTATTAAATTATAAAGCATAATGTGATAAGCCCTTCAGAGATAGAAACACACAGAGAAGGAGGATGATGAAGATATCCAACAATGGTAGAAGAAATATGATCTCTCAGATACATCATAGCCTTGTATCTGTCTTGGGACTATTTAAACCAAATCATTTTAATATGAGGAGTTAGTTCTGTCTCATTCCTGTCTCCAAAGAACTTATATATTCCCTATAGATAAAGGAAAAGCTAAAAATCATTAATCTTAACTTTCTTTTCTCTGGTTTTTTTGTTCTCAACACAATCAACAGTTGTTTTATCGTATTTGACATGCCATGCAAGCTCCAGAGATGAATAATGTTACAGTCATCAAACATAGAGATAACATTAAGTCACTCTCAAACAAGGCATCTTCTTTCGTTAATAAAAACATTCTGTAAAAATTGTGCTTTTTGAAAATGCTTGGAAACAGCATTAGCAGTTTCAAAACAAAAACGCCAGGGAAGTGTATTTTATAGTCAAGATTACTTCCATGTTAATATTCTTCTTTTTAAAGAGAAAATTTTTAGCCAAGACCAGAACAACAATGAAAAGCATAACATAAGCCTAAACTTAAAAAAAAAAAACTTTAGAGACTTTTCATCTGTTTTCTTTTTTTTAAGTTTCAACATGAACTCATCTTTCTAAGGAGCATTTTAGGTATTATACAGCTTATTTTATGTATTTCACAAGCTAAATTTAGACAATTATACTCAACTCTGAATTTCAGTTTTATAAGAACCTTTTTTTGCTTGGTGAGGTTCTTTTGAGCCTCAAAAGCTGATCCTCATTTTAATCCCTTTGAATTCTTAAGGATAAAAGCTATTCAAATAATTTGAAGACTTCTATCAAGAATCCTGGCATTTTTCCTGCAGATAAAATGAGCATTCCTTTCTTCCCACATACCAAACAGTGAAGGCGATATAATTGTTTTCTAAACACAGATTTTATTTCTTCTTAGTTAATATTACATAATTTTGGTACAATATATTATTAAATCATTGACATTTTTATAAATAACTACTTGGCACTATGTATGACATTTACACGATACCTGGCATAAAGATGTACATAAATTAATTATCTATTATTTAGGATAATTATCCATTATTAGGATTTGCTAAGAAGATGGCATTTAGCTCTTCCTAGCAAAGTGCCAAATTCTTGAGACAGGAAATCATATCTAATTTTAAAAGCAACAAAACAAGTGATATTAATAATCACAGTGTCTCCGTATGGTAATCATTATTACTGTCATCAACATCATAGTGAATATTTAACTGGGAACTGAGATTGAGACAGGCACAGTTCTAAGAACTTATTTCTCGTATCTCAATCTTTGCAGTCATCCCATGAATAATAACTATTATTGTGCCCATTTTACACATGAAGAAACTAAGACCTAGAAAAATATTCAATAAATATTAGATAAACCCTACTAAAGTCTAAGCCACAGAAATTAAATTCTACAACCTCACATTCCCAGATGCTCTCTATATTTTACATTCACCAAGGGTTTTTCTAGAACACTTTTTGACACTTTTTGCCTTGCAGTGTAGAATTTTGGCCAGTGAGCAAACACATATTTTGAATTCTAAATATATTATAGATGATAATTCAGATGACTTGTACTTTTCTCTCTATATTTTACTATTAGTTGAATCCAAGAGAAAACAAAACATTATTTTTAAAGTGTTGAAGAAATAAAAAAACTGTCAATCTCAAATGCTATGTCCAGGGAAATATATATTTAAAGAATCAAGGCAAAATAAAAACTTTTCCAGATACACAAAAGCTTAAAGCGTCCATTTCTGACAGACATGTGTTACAAAATATATATATATATACATATATATATGTATATATATATATAGCAGAATTATGCAATGAGAGCAGATAAACTCAAATCTGCATGTCTACATAATGGAATAAAAAGTACTAAAAATGGGCTGGGCATGGTGGCTTATGCCCTATAATCTCAGCATTTTGGGAGGCCAAGATGGGAGGTTCACTTGATGCTGGGAGTTCAGGACCAGTCTGGGCAACATAACGAGACCTCATCCACAAAAAATAATAAATAAATATTAATTAGCCAGATATGGTGGTGCATGCCTGTAGTCCTAGCTACTTTGGAAGCTCAGGCAGTAGCCCAGTCACTTGAGCCCAGGAATTCAAGGCTTCAGTGAGCTATGATTGTGCCACTGCACTCCAGCCTGCGAGACAGAATGAGATCTTGCCTCTAGGAAAAAAAAAAGAAAAAAAAGGAAAGAAAAAAGTGCTAGGAATGATAAGTATGTAAGTATATCTGCTATTGTTTGGATGTGTCCCTTCCAAAATGCAGGTGTTGCCAGTGCTATAGTATTAGGAGATGGGGCCTTTAAGAAGTAATTAAACCCTGAGGGCTCTTCCATCATGAAGGGGATTAAAGCTCTTATAAACAAGGCTGCACACAATGCTCTGCCCTCTTGCCTTCCATCTTCCGCCAGGCGAGGACTCAGCATTTCTTCTCTCCAGACAGTGCAGCATCAAGGCGCCATCTTGGAAACAAAGAGCAGCCCTCACCAGACACCAAACCTGTGAGCGCCTTGAACTCGGACATTCCATCCTCCATTACCACGAGAAAACAAATTTCCATTCTTTAGAAATTGCCCAGTTCGAAATATTCTTTTATGGCTGTACAAACAAATTAAGACAATATCTTAAAGGCATTTTCTCATTTCAAAATCTTTATTGATGAGATAATTGATGGTTTAAAACAAAAATAATAGCAAAATATTCTGGATATATAACATGCATAGAAAGAAAATACATGGTAACAATTTTACAAAGAGAAGGAAGTAGAATAGAAGAACACTGTTTTATGGTTCTTATATCGTACATGAAGATATATATTAAATGAAGATAGACTAATAAAATGAATATTTGGAATTCTGGAGCAACTACTAAAAAACTAAAAATAAAAATAAAATATGGTTGATTAAGAAAATAAGAGAATGGTAAAAATACCTAATTAACCTAAAAGTCAGGAGATAAGTATATAATAAAGAAAAAATAGATGAGACCTACATAAAATAAACAAGAGGGAGGACTTATGCTATCAATTACAGTCATATTCATTGCATGAAGACCACAAATAAAAATGTAAATTGTCAGTTGATAAAAAAGCACCACACAACTATAAACTTTGTACAAGATATGTCTTTATATAAAGAAATAAATAAGAGTGAAAGATTGGAAAAGATACACCAAGCAAATACTAATCATAAAAAAACCAACAACTCCATTAAAAACGGGCAAAAGGATGGGATACTTCAAAAAAAACTCCATTACAAATGGGCAAAAGGATGGGATACTTCAAAAAAAACTGCATTAAAAATGGGCAAAAGGATGGGATACTTCAAATGATCAATAAGCTCATAAAAAGACACTCAATATCTCCAATCTTCAGAGAAATTCAAATTAAAACCAGAGTGAGATACCACTATACCCCCTCTAAAATGATTAAAATTCAAAAGTTGACAACACTTCCTGTAAGTGAAGATATTAGAGTAACACTAAGTCTCATACACTGCTGGTGAGGATGTACAATGATACAATTTTGGAAAACAGTACAGCAGTTTCTTAAAAAGTAAAACATAGACTTACCACATGATTAGCAATTACACTCCTCTCCTGTGTCGATAGTGAATAAAAATGAAAATTTATGACTACACAAAGACTTACACGTAATGTTCTTAGAAGTTTTTTGGGTTTTGTTTTGTTTTGTTTTTTTCCACAATCTCGGCTCACTGCAAGCTCCACCTCCCGGGTTCACGCCATTCTCCTGCCTCAGCCTCCCGAGTAGCTGGGACCACAGGCGCCCGCCACCACGCCCGGCTAATTTTTTTGTATTTTTAGTAAAGACGGGGTTTCACCGTGTTAGCCAGGATGGTCTCGCTCTCCTGACCTCGTGATCCGCCCGCCTCGGCCTCCCAAAGTGCTGGGATTACAGGCGTGAGCCACCGCGCCTGGCCAGAAGTTTTATTCATAGAAGTCACAGAATGGAAACAACTCAAATGTCCATTAACAGATGAGTGGAAAAACACACTGTGAATCCATACAATGGGATACTTTTCATCTTTTAAAAGAAATGGGCTATTAAAACGTAGAATAACATGTATGAATTTCAAAAGCTTTATGCGGAGTAAAAGAAACCACATATCAAAAGTTACATCCATTTATATTAAATTCTACAGCAGGCAAAACCAATCTGTAGTTGAGGGTTGGGGTGGGTTGACCAGCAAAGAATAAAAGGATTTTTCTGAGGGATGATGATGATTACATGGGTTTCACATTTGTCAAAATTCGTCAAACGCTATGCTTAAAATGGCTGCATTCCATTGTGGGTAAATTTTTCCTCCTTAAAGTCGACTACTTTAAATGTTAATTTTAAAACATTTACTCTCTTTTGTAAACCAGTGATTCCCCAGCTTTCATCAATTAACACTTAAGAGAAAAGGGATTATAGCCATGAATCTCAGAAACCATACGTTAGCCAAATGCCTATATACATCAAATAAATAATTTACCTACTGGTTAAAAACGAAATCATTTACTTAAGTTATTAATTTGAAGTTATAGTGACTCGAACACTCTAAAATATAACCCAAATCTGAAGAGGTAGGAAAAATTACATAGACTATATTCATTTCAACAAATGTTGGCAGTATAATTTTCAAGTGATAATGTTCTAACACTAAAATGTATTTTGTTCCAGGGCATGGTGACAGTGTTTGTTCTTGGTTCTAAAATTTATGGGGTGTTTGAAATTAACTAGCTCAGTAAAAATAAATATAAAAAAGAAATTAACTTTCTATAAATGCTTTCAGGTACTCTTTCACAGAACAGGAGGGTAATAAAACAATCACATTGAATTTATTTTCCTTCCATTTATAATGCTGAAGCTCTCATTTATGCCTCCAGTCATAACAACAAATTGTATAACAAATCAATTGCTTCATACTGACTAGGTTAGCTTAAAAGTGTAGCCCCATTTTTGAAACTGCCACCTACAACTAGCTAAGCCAGCATGTATATCCTTAAAAACAATAATGATAAAATTAAATTGTTGTTCAAATCCCTACCTTATGTTCGAAGGTCACAACCAAGCACAGAATTCCAAAGTTAATATTAAGAACTGTTTGTTATTTAAGAAGGAATAATAATCTGTCAGTCTTATTTAATTCCCTGTGTATATCTTGACTACTTTACTGTGGATGATATCATTACTAAAATACCCTCTACTCTAGGTATTGCACTTTAGAGTACAGTAATGTGATTTTATTCTGAGTTCCAATAGCAAAACCTGATGTTTGGACAGTGTGACTCATCAATCTGGAATTACCTGTTCTACTGCTTCAAAAGAGCCTTCACTTCACCTTCCCACCTCTCCACCTCTGAATTCTTAGGTAGCAGGTCCCTTAGACCCATTGAATTTGGTTATCTCAGCTGTCAGGAACTTCTCACTCAACTTTGAAGAAAGAGAGGCAGGACACTGTTTAAGGAAACTTACAGTAGCCAAAAGTACAGACTGTCAATGTCCAAAAAAGAAGTTACCCCAAAATAGTAAAGAAGTCCTGCCCAGGTGAATATTCTGTCCTTTCTCTACTACCGCCTCTAACCCATTAAAAGACTTAGATTTCTAAAACCACTACTGGAACAAAAGATATACTCAGAAAAATTAGAATTTAAAAAAATCCCCATTTTCAATACCAACATACTAAAAACAAATATATTCCTTATGAAGAAAAATATAAAAGAGAAAATATTTTTAATACAAGGAATAAAATGATTTGAATAAATAAATATCATACTCCTGAATTCAAGGACTCATTAATATAAAGATATCAGTTCTCCCCTAGTTAATCTATCAATTCAATATAACCCCAATAAAAATTTTATAATTTTATAGGTTTTGTAAAACATAACAAGCAAATTTATAGTGGATATTCAAGAGTAAGTGTTCTAGACCGCCAAAGAATAATAATCAAAAAGTGCAAGGAGAGGGGATATTGATTTAATTAAATTAAGAAAGATGTTAATTTGTTATAGCAATTGTTTGAGTTTTAAAATCAATGAACCATGAAACACTCTGCAATAACTTGAATAGAATATAATGACTAAATATTTAGTAAAAAAAAAAACGGCCTGGCACGGTGACTCACGCCTGTAATCCCAGCACTTTGGGAGGCTGAGCGGGGTGGATCACGAGGTCAGGTGATCGAGACCATCCTGGCTAACACGGTGAAACCGCGCCTCTACTACAAATTACAAAAAAATTAGCTGGGCTTGGTGGCAGGTGCCTGTAGGCCCAGCTACTCGGGAGGCTGAGGCAGGAGAATGGGGTGAACCTGGGAGGCGGAGCTTGAAGTGAGCTGAGATCGTGCCACTGCACTCCAGCCTGGGCGACAGAGTGAGACTCTGTCTCAAAAAAAAAAAAAAAAAAAACCAGAAACTATACATTCCTGTTATACAATAAAATAAAAATTAAAAAACTATACATTCCTGTTATACAATAAAATTAAAATAATTTCCAGGCATACCTTTCCTTCATTGCACTTTCCTCAATGTGTAAGTACATGCATTAAACTGCATATGTGATGCCACTCCTTTAGCCCACTAGAACATAGTTACCCAGAGAGCAGTTGGGATTGCTCTACATTGCATCCGAGACAAATCCTAGCAGCCTGCAGGCATTCAATGGGTATTTTATGAATTCATAAATAAATAACTAAATGTTAAAGCACACTTAAGAGATTTAGCAACATTTATAAAAGAATATTTCAGAATGTCAGGATATGTAAGTATAACCTAACAAGATATCAAACCAGAAGCAATATTTTTTAAAAACTGAAGAAAAAAAACCCATAAAAATGTAAAGTATCTGTAGAGTAAAAATACCATAAAGCTAAAAGATAAGCACAGGACTCAGAGAAACTACTTGGTAAATCATAGTGGGGGGTTCATATCCGTAATATATTTAGAACTCTTAAAAATAAATAATATAAAGGCAAGTAAATAAATAATAAAATAAGGAAACAATATAAACAAAGAAGTCACAAAAAATAAAAATGTCCAGTAATATGTGAAAATTTTTCCTTCATCTTGACTATTGTGGAGTTTAGAGAGATGGAAGATCACATCAAAATAAAAAAAAACGTAAATTATATCTTTTCCTCAGATACCTATAATTAAGATTGATGATTTCCAGCATTGTCAAGGGTACAGACAACAGAAACCACTATTTCTTTTATTAGGATTAAAAATGGGAGTAGTTTTGGGGGATGGTAATTTATCAAAATATTAAAATTATTAATGTGCTTCTTTGACTTAGAAATTTCACTTTTAGAAGTCTACTTACTCTATGGAAATACTGATATATGTGCACTCAAGGGCAAACTTTTCATTGTAGCATTCTTTGTAAATAGTAAATTAAAAGGAATCAACTCAAATGCCCCTCAATTAAACACACTACTTTACATACATTTTATGTTGTCTATGCAGTCTTTAATGCACTTTAATGCATTTAAGATGCAAATGAGTTCTATCAATATGTATCTCTATGAAAAAACTTACTGAAAATAAAAATCTAAAACTAAGTTACAGAACAAGCTGCATAGTATGACTGAATTCATGTCATAAAAGTATACAAAAGTTTCTGACATGAACAAATGGAGCTGATACTCTGCATGAAACATAGTACTTAAAATGTCTGATTAATGAATGAACAAGTCAATGAATAAATAGAATGAAACCTTAAAGTATACAGCATGTTGAAAACAGTGATTACCTATGAGTTGGAGAGTACAATGGGAGAGGTGAAATGTTGTAAGGATATGAAGGAGACTATTCTATTTTATTTTATATATTTACTTGAATTTTTTAAACAAGTTGCATTCACAATGTTGAATTTAAAATTAATTTAAATTAAAATATAAAAAGATCTGGCTATTAGAAAAATATTAAAGTAAAAACACAAAGTTGAGAGCAAAGTTAAGCTAAATGAATAGTCCATTTTTACAATGAAAAAAATGCAACTAAATTACAAGTGCCACTTAGATCAAAAGCTGAAATAAAATAATGTAATTAGGCTAGTAAGGTGACTTTCTACCACCCTATTTAATTCTAAAGTTGATAGTTATTTATATGGACGTGACCTCAAGTGAATGGATTACATAGAGTTTGAGTGTTAACTTTCTATATCTTAGTCTCACTCTCAATATTTTTTATATAAATAATTTATTACATTATTAAAATGATTTTGACATTGGTCAATAGGTACAAACATAAAGAGAAGAAATAAGTTCTAATGTTTGATAGCAGAATAAGGTGACTATACATAGCAATAATATTTTGTACATGTCAAAGTAACTAAAAGAGAGGATTTGAAATATTCCCAACACAGAGAAATAACAAATACTCCATAATGGGATTGCTGAGTCAAATGGTATTTCTGGTTCTAGATCCTTGAGGAACTGCCACACTGTCTTCCACAATGCTTGAATTAATTTACACTCCCACCAACAGTGTAAAGGCATTCCTATTTCTCCACAGCCTCGCCAGCATCTGTTGTTTCCTGACTTTTTAATGATTGCCATTCTAACTGGCGTGAGATGGTATCTCATTGTGGTTTTGATTTGCATTTCTCTAATGGCCAGTGATGATGAGCTTTTTTTTCTGTTTGTGGGCTGCATAAATGTCTTCTTTTGAGAAGTGTCTGTTCATATCCTTCACCCACTTTTTGGTGAGATTGTTTGTTTTTTTCTTGTAAATTTGTTTATTTCTTGTACATAATCCTTAATAATGTAAGGATACATAATAACAGATTGTAGATTCTGGATATTAGACCTTTCTCAGATACTTAAAGTAAAATAAAAATTTTTAAAAAGTTAAAAAAAAAAAAAAAAGAAATGACACTCAAGGTGATAGATATTCCAAGTACCCTGGCTTTACTGGCTTTATCATTACACATTCTATGCATGGAACAAACACATGTACCTCATAAATATGTAAAATATTATGCATCAATAAGAAAGGGGAAGAAGACTAAAGTCAACTGTGATTTTAGAAACAAATTACATTCTAAGTTTTCACCAGTGTTACAGCTTTTGCCAAAATCCATAATCAATCTTTTCCTTAATTCATTCTGTAATTTAAATGCTGTCTAGTAACCAAAGGAATAATGCTAAATATAAATAAACAAAAAAGGGTGAAAAATGGTTTTGAAATATGCCATACCTAAAGATGTGAATCCTGTTTATAATTGCCAATTAAGGGTATCTGCATAGAAGTCTAAATTATATCGATCACACCTCTGGACTAGAGTTAGACTCCAGAATGAATGCAAGGAAGACCCAATATTGTTCCAGCAAATACAATAAATACTACTCAGCTGCTGCAGGGCCAAAGAGCCCTGAGGGGGTAAAACAATAGGCAAGCTCATGTAGCAGTCTTCAAACCTTTGTCTACAATTTCATTCCTAGAGTATTTAGAATTGTGAATAATTAAGTAATCTGTACACTTCCTGATGTAAAATCTGTTATCTGAATTAAGAGATTTTTGTATTTCTTAAAGCAGTACAGCTACATTTAATAGAATTATGCTTTCCCGGCTGATTTACATTCGCTGCCAGACAAGTTAAAAGTACTAAATAAAAAGCCAATAAATACATCTTCCCCAATTAAAGAGAGGCCACTCTTCACCAATTTAAATGGCAATTAAATAGTTCACTAATTTTATAGCTGTTTCAGTTAACAACATAATATAACCATTATATGTGTCCATTAACTGTAATATAAGCCTACCAGATGGAAAAAGTCAGAAGAAAATTCAGCTGGAAGTTAAAATGTGTTTTGTAATAAACTACATAGGAATGAATGTATATGGTGACCTAGAACTAGGGTATGATGACTTTCAACAGAAGCAACAAGAAAAAGTTAAGTCCTTATAGCAGGAAATTTTTCAAGTTTTTATTTTACATTTATCTGCTTCACTCTTAATAAGCAGAAAAAAACCCTGAAGTTTGGCAATGATAAGTTTTTCCATAAGCACAAATAGAACCATAGCACCTGGTTCCAGGCTACATATAATATTTCTGAGAAAATGCATACATGCCATGAAGATCTGTACCAGTTAAGGAAGAAATGGAGCAACATAAATAGTGATTAAATGGTGATGCACTAGTTCATTTATTATTTTATAATACTAATATATTTTGTATCAGGACTGGTTTTACCAATGAAATTTAAAATGCCTGGTAGACTAGCAATAATAAAATAGGTAAGGTGACTTGGAATCAGAGGAGTAATAAAAGCACCGTACATTGATTCTTTTTGAAAATGTGTGTACCTTCTCATGTTAGCCAATGTAAATATGATCCAGATATGTTTGGGAGCAGCATCAAAACAATCTACAATCAAAATTACTTCTAACAGTCTCACAGAAAACTTTTACCTATAGGTTTGGGAGGTGTTATGCCATAATTTTATGAGAAAAATAATGCATTTTTTAGTTTATTATCAAACATTTTACTTAGGCAGAAAGGTAGTAAAATATATTTTATTTAAGAATAGTAATAATAGCACTATCATATTAATCAAAATGCAAAGAAAAGTTTAAAAAGTTCTAATACTCTAAAAGTTCTATTGTTGATAAAAAATTTGTTGATATTTCATTTATAACAGCTGCTCAGCTATGAAATTATAGCAAAAGTGAATAGAAATACCTATAACATTTTTTATATCTTCTTTACTTCTTCCCCCCGTCCCCCTGAGATGGAGTCTCACTCTGTCGCCCAGGCTGGAGAGTGCAGTGGTGCGATCTTGGCTCACTGCAACCTCTGCCTCCTAGATTCAA
This sequence comes from Pongo pygmaeus, assembly GCF_028885625.2. Classification (NCBI taxonomy): domain Eukaryota; kingdom Metazoa; phylum Chordata; class Mammalia; order Primates; family Hominidae; genus Pongo; species Pongo pygmaeus. Next base: position 189,277,408 of record NC_072376.2, read on the forward strand.
GCGATTCTCCTGCCTCAGCCTCCTGAGTAGATGGGATTACAGGTACATGCCACCACGCCCGGCTAATTTTTTCATTCTTAGTAGAGACGGGGTTTCCCCATGTTGGCCAGGCTAGTCTCGAACTCTTGACCTTGTGATATGCCAGCCTCAGCTTCCCAAAGTGTTGGGATTACAGGCATGAGCCACTGCTCCCGGGTATATCTTCTTTAACTACGTTGGCACAATTAAGTTAGGATTACTGGAATAGGAGCTAAAAAGCCAGATTTAACTCTGGCTGGTCCTCCATTTCACAGCAGGATGTTGGGAGAAATTACTAGTGTCCCTGGCGTACAGGAGCTTAACAAACATTAAGAAATACTGTTTTTTACTAAGTGATATACAAGATTCTTCAAACTTTCAACACAGGGAATTTTAATGTTTATGTTATCCATAGTTTGGAAAATATGAGTGCTCAAATACTGGTTTCTGGCTCAACTGCTTAGTCACAGAAATCTGACAATTTTGGTTTCTAAATAATGAACATCATTTTAATAATGTTTTCGGAGAGGAAAATTGTTAAATGCATATTAATTAATATGTTAGGGATAATACTAGAGACGTCTCACTTGTAATAAGCCTTCATCTTTTAAAAAAATTTATTAGTTATTTTAGCATCAATCCACTTTAGAAGCTTATTTTCTTTTTTAAAAAAATTATACTTTAAGTTCTGTGATACATGTGTAGAACATGCAGGTTTGTCACATATACACATGCCATGGTGGTTTGCTGCACCCATCAACCTGTCATCTATATTAGGTATTTCTCCAAATGCTATCCCTCCCCTAACCCCACCTCCTCCCCCAACAGGCCCCAGTGTGTGATGTTTCCCTCCCTGTGTCCATGTGTTCTCATTGTTCAATTCCCCCTTATGAATGAGAATATGCAGTGTTTGGTTTTCTGTTCCTGTGGTAGTTTGCTGAGAATGATGGTTTCATCCATGTCCCTGCAAAGGACATGAACTCATCTTTTTTATGGCTGCATAGTATTCAATGGTGTACATGTGCCACATTTTCTTTATCCAGTCTGTCATTGATGGGCATTTGGGTTGGTTCCAAGTCTTTGCTATTGTGAACAGTGCTGCAATAAACACACGTGTGCATGTTTATAGCAGAATGATTTATAATCCTTTGGGTATATACCCAGTAATGGGATTTCTGGGTCAAATGGTATTTCTGGTTCTAGATCCTTGAGGAATCGCCACACTGTCTTCCACAACGGTTGAACTAATTTACACTCCCAACAACAGTGTAAAAGTGTTTCTATTTCTCCATATCTTCTCCAGCATCTGTTGTTTCCTGACTTTTTAATGATTGCCATTCTGACTGGTGTGAGATGGTATCTCATTGTGGTTTTGATTTGCATTTCTCTAATGACTAGTGATGATGAACTTTTTAAAATATGTTTGTTGGCCACATAAATGTCTTATTTTGAGAAGTGTCTGTTCATATCCTTTGTCCACTTTTTGATGGGGTTGTTTTTTTCTTCTAAATTTGTTTCAGTTCCTTGTAGATTCTGGATATTATCCCTTTGTCAGATGGAGAGATTGCAAAAATTTTCTCCCATTCTGTAGGTTGCCTGTTCACTCTGATGATAGTTTCTTTTGCTGTGCAGAAGCTCTTTAGTTTAATTAGCTCCCATTTGCCAATTTTGGCTTTTGTTGCCATTGCTTTTGGTGTTTTAGTAATGAAGTATTTGCCCATGCCTATGTCCTGAATGGTATTGCCTAGGTTTTCTTCTAGAGTTCTTGTGGTTTTAGGTCTTACGTTTAAGTCTTTAATCCATCTTCAGTCAATTTTTGTATAAGGTGTAAGGAAGGGGTCCATTTTCAGTTTTCTGCGTATGGCTAGCCAGTTTTCCCAACACCATTTATTAAATAGGGAATCCACTCCCCATTGCTTGTTTTTTGTCAGGTTTTTCAAAGATCAGATGGTTGTAGAATGTGTTATTTCTGAGGGCTCTGTTCTGTTCCATTGGTCTATATATCTGTTTTGGTACCAGTACCAACCTATTTTGGTTACTGTAGCCTTGTAGTATAGTTTAAAGTCAGGTAGTGTGATGCCTCCAGCTTTGATCTTTTTGCTTAGGATTGTCTTGGCTGTACAGGTTCTTTTTTGGTACTATATGAAATTTAAAGTAGTTTTTTTTTCTAATTCTGTGAAGAAAGTTAATGGTATCTTGATGGAGATAGCATTGAATCTATAAATTACTTTGGGCAGTTTGGCCATTTTCATGATATAGATTCTTCCTATCCATGAACATGGAGTGTTTTTCCATTTGTTTTTGTCCTCTCTTATTTCCTTGAGAAGTGGTTTGTAGTTCTCCTTGAAGAGCTTCTTCACATCCCTTGTTAGCTGTATTCCTAGGTATTGTATTCTCTTTGTAGCAATTGTGAATGGGAGCTCACTCATGATTTGGCTCTCTGTCTGTCATTGGCGTATATGAATGCTTGTGATTTTTGTACATTGATTTTGTATCCTGAGACTTTGCTGAAGTTGCTTATCAGCTTAAGGAGATTTGGGGCTGAGACAATGGGGTTTTCTAAATATATAATCATGTCATCTGCAAACAGAGACAATTTGACTTCCTCTCTTCCTATTTGAATACCCTTTATTTCTTTCTCTTACCTGATTGCCCTGGCCAGAACTTCCAATACTATTCTTGAATAGGAGTGGTGTGAGAGAGTATGCTTGTCTTGTGCCAGTTTTCAAAGGGAATGCTTCCAGCTTTTGCCCATTCAGAATGATATTGGCTGTGAGTTTGTCATAAGTAGCTCTTATTATTTTGAGATACATTCCATCAGTACCTAGTTTATTCAAAGATTTTAGCATGAAGGGATGTTGAATTTTATCAAAGGCCTTTTCTGCATCCATTGAGATAATCATGTGGTTTTTGTCATTGGTTCTGTTTATGTGATGGATGACGTGTATTGATTTGCATATGTTGAACCAGCCTTACATCCCAGGGATGAAGCCAACGTGATCGTGGTGGATAAGCTTTTAGATGTGCTGCTGGATTCAGTTTGCCAGTATTTTATTGAGGGTTTTCGCATCGATGTTCATCAGGGATATTGGCCTGAGATTTTCTTTTTTTGTTGTGTCTCTGCCACGTTTTGGTATGAGGATGATGCTAGCCTCATAAAATGAGTTAGAGAGGAGTCCCTCTTTTTCTATTGTTCGGAATAGTTTTAGAAAGAATGGTACCAGCTCCTCTTTGTACCTCTGGTAGAATTCGGATATGAATCCGTCTGGTCCTGGGCTTTTTTTGGTTGGCAGGCTATTAATTACTGCCTCAATTTCAGAACTTGTTATTGGTCTATTCCGGGATTTGACTTCTTCCTGATTTAGTCTTGAGAGGAATGTTCAGAAATTTAACCATTTCTAGAAGCTTATTTTCATTTCAATAACCAGTAGCAGACCATAATAGATTTAAAATTATATACCAATGTCTTTTTCATTATATGTGGTAATAAAGTGCCAAAAACAAGCTACAAGCTGTTTGTGGCCTAAGATATGCAAAGAATTAATTTTTGTGCTGGCATATACTGTAATTAGAAATTGTTCTGTGCATCATGATTAAACCAGTAACTATGGTAACGAGAGCAGGAAAGCATGAGTGCAAAAGGAAAGAGCCCGAGTAAGTCAGGGATAAGCTGTGTTTCATCTTTCTTTTTAAGCCTTTGTAATAAACAGAACTATCTATAAAATGCATACTGATTTTTATTCCAATTCTTATCACTCATTTACAATCAATTAAAATACATTATTCCTTGAACATACACACACACGTACAAGACAGAACAGACACAGATTATTATCACATTTGGAGAGTATACAGCTCTAAACAATATTATCGGGGAATACCATTACAATCTATGCACATCTCCCTCATTTTCATAGGGCTGTATGAAGAAAATGACAGAGCAGAACACTCAAGTAAGAAATCTACAGTTTCTGGCTTTTGCCTTTTGGCCACAAATTTTCAGCAAAACTGCTTGACTCTTTAGTGGCATGGATGACAAATTCACATTAGCAGGCAACAGACATGAATACAAAGGAAACCAGCGCAACACCATTCCCAATAATGCATTTTGTAGGCTTTACCCACTGCAGTCTTCAACAGACATAAATACGGAAGTCTCAGTTTCAGAGACCTTGAATCCTTAGGCTTCATGTACATTTTTTTGTTTTTTGTTTTTGGTTCCCAAACCATCAAGTGGTATGAGAAATAATTAGAGCAGTTTCAAAGGAGAAGATCAATCAAAACTGATTAAAGGTTTAAAAGTAAGCTTTTTGAGAAAAGGGTGTTTTTTTTAAAAAAATTATTCATTGAGGCTAGAAAAGACTCTGTGATGAAGCCAAGTATGTGAGTGTGAAAAGCAATTATCTCATTATGGGAGACAGAGCAAAATGAAACAATATAAACTTCAGAAAAACAACTTTAATTTATGGAATAACTTCTTACTGTGCAGATATAAGAAATTGAACATATCACTAAATAAACTGTATAATCTAATTGAATTTATTGAAGAAGATGAACAAGCATCATGTTCTTGTTTAGTACAAACAAATATTTAATTCAGTGTTTCTATAGTAGAGTTTCTCTATAAAGAATTGTAAAACTTTTTAAAACCCCATCTGAAACAGAAAGAAATACCACATGGTATCACTTATAAGTGGGAACTAAGTAATATGCACCCATATTACTTAGTCGTAAGTAATATGCACCCATGTTACTTAGTCGTAAGTAATATGCACCCATGTTACTTAGTTGTAAGTAATATAACTTATAAGAAACATGTTATGTAAGTTGCAAGTAATATAACTTATAAGTAATATAAGTTATAATATATAAGTTATAAGTAATGTAACTTATATTACTTTGTAAGTTATATTACTTATAACTAAGTAATACGGGTGCATATTACTTACAATTCAGTAATACGGGTGCGTATTACTTACAGCTCAGTAATACGGGTGTGTATTACTTACAACTCAGTAATACGGGTGCGTATTACTTAGTTCCCACATATAAGTAATGGACATAGAGAGTGAAATAATAGACATTGGAGGCTCAGAAGACTAAATGTGTAATGTACGCTATTTGGATGATAGTTACATTAGAAGCCCAGACTTCACTACTATGCAGTATATCCATGTCACAAAGCAGTACTTGTACCCCCTAAATCTATAAAAACATCTATAAATTTCTAAAAATTAAAAAAATTAAACTTCATTTGAATGTAAAGTTAATGAGGAAGTTAAATTATTTCAAAGATTACAAATTGAGTATCAACTAAGACAAGGCACCAAAAACAACTGAGTGTTTCAGGAAAATTTTTAAACAAATAACACCAATTAGTTAATATTACTATCATCTTCCATTCATTTATTCATCGTGTCAACCAATATCAAGCACCTGCCTTGTGCGAAGCACTGTTCTAGGGTCTGGGTCACAACATGAAAAGATGCATAAATCTCTGTGTCATGTAGCTTCCATTCTTTTAAGGGAGACAGACAAAAACTAGTAGAAAATAAATTACACTATTTAGATGATGGTAAGAGTTCTGGAGTAAATAAATGGGTGATGTGATGAAGATGAACTGTCAAAGCCTACTTTTCTAGGTGGGTCAGGGAAGACGTTTTTGAGGCAGGTGGCCCATAGAAGCCAGCGATGTGAGGCAGAGCATGTCAAGAACAGGGAACCGCAAGCACATCTGTGGAGTGTCCGAGGGATAAAGATGGCAGCAGCCCAAGCACTGGGGGCAAAGGCAGGGCAGGACAACGCCAGGCTGCAGAGGTGGGCAGAGGACAGACAATCGGGGCCTGGTAGACCATTCTGGGGCTTGGATTTTTAAAATGCCTTTATCCTACCATCAAATTTCAGTGTTTCTGATTTTGGGAGTGATTTATAAGAAAGGTGCCTTTAAGAAAAACCAAAATATGCTTATTCACGCAGAACTTCTGCTCAACTTCCTGAGAGGAAGCCAAAACTGGAGATTACTGCTGTACTGGAAGCCAGATCAGAAAAGAAAGCAAAATCATTTAAGAGCCTCCATTTGAAAATGCTTCATTTATAGGATGAAATGGAGTGTGTGTGGCTTTTCTATTGCTTTCTTCAAGCCTAGATATATTAATCATCATCTTCATTAAAATCCGTTTGATGCCATAAAAGGACCAAATAATTTTCCTTCTAATTTTCAGAAACTGAGTGCTGTTATATAATTTTAAAATCCAACTGTGGAGTCTTAAAAAAAAAAAACACTAGCTCGAATTTCCTCAATAATTCTGGCTATTCGTTTTTCAATTCTTATGTGTTTATTTTCCATTTGAACATTTATTAGAAAATCTTCATGTGATTTCCACAGCAACCACTAGAGGGAAAACTTCGACTGAAGAAAGTCATTTAAAGACACTATCTCAATAATATTTGTTAAGTATAATATTAAGTATAATATTTCTTAAGTCTAATATTCTTAAGAATAATATTTCTTAAGTCTAATATTCTTAAGAATAATATTTCTTAAGTCTAATATTCTTAAGAATAACATTTCTTAAGTCTGAAGAACTCAAAAGTAATGATGTCTTCAAGATAAAATATTATAAAAGCACATCATAAATCCCACATGCATTTTCAAATTGTTCCTGATAATAATGAGCATTTGTGTTGTAATATGTATTCTGCAAATGTTCTTGCATTCATTACCTCATTTGTTTCTCCAGATGAATGACTAATAGAGCAGGAACTATGATCACTCAGCTAAAATAAAAAAATACAAATAATTTAACCAAAGACACCCGACATTTTAATTGCACAATCAATATTACTACTGAGGGCTGAGTATATTTTTCAAGTACATTATATTCTCTCCTCACTACTTTTTTCAAAGAAAATATGAAAATATTGTAGTCTCAATTTTCTCATCATATTCTAGATTTTTTAGTAAAATACATAGAACACAGTAGGCACTTGATAATTACTGAATGTATGCATGCATTCATATATGTATAAAAAGATGAATGAATGAACAAAGCCCTACTCTTTTTCTATGCAACACTATATGCCAACATAGCACTTAGCAATAGCAATAGCAATAGCAATAGCAATAGCAATGTGTTTTCCAAACACATCCCATTTCAGAGTTAGTAAATGCAGAGGACACCTGAAGATATTACTTGCAGCTTAATAAGTGCTACAGAGAGGACATGTTTTTGTGATTTTTGCTCCAATATTATGATACCCTCATGTTATAGACAGGATGTGTCCCCCTGAAAGTTCACATGTTGAAATCTTAACCCTCAAAGTGATGGTATTAAGAGGTGAGACTTTTGGGAGGTAATCAGGTCATGAGGGTGGAGCTCTCATAAATGGAATTAGTTTCCATAAGAAAAGACATGAGAGAAATGATTTTTCTTTCCTTCATAGAAGAATACAATGAGAAGATGGCCATCTGTGGGCCAGGAGGAGGGCCCTCGCCAAGAACCCGACCATGCTCACACCCTGATTTTGGACTCCAGCATCCAGAACTCTGAGAAATAAAGGTTTGTTGTTTAAGCCCCGCAGTCTATTGTATTGTGTTACAGCAGTCCGAACCGTTTCTACATCTGATTCTACCTCCTTTACATCGTTTGACTTTTGAATATTTGAACTCTAAAATTACGATCAATCCATCAAACTTTATATAATTCCTTATTGTAACTCAAAAACACAAATATATCATATGGGTTAATACAACCACATAAGATATCAGAAAATGCTAACTGGAAGTGAGAAGAATTATAATTGTGATTCTGTCTTTTCGTTTTGCAGGAATCCTGAAACATTGGCCACAAAGTTATGCTATGGACTCATGCCCCCACGCAATAAAATAATAATGTTAATACTAACTTACTATCAATTGTTACTAGATTGAGCAAACAGCAATCATCAAAATGCCATAGATCCTTGAAAACAAGCGATAATTTCCTGATAAAGATGAGAGACTTTTCTTATTCTACCAACAAGGCTGCATTTGGTGGTAAGTGTGTGTGTGTGTGTTGTGGGGATGGGGTGGAAGGATGAGGTAGATTTGGATATCTCTTTTCCCACAGTTGAACTCCCTTCCATACAACTAAGAAATCAAGCAAAAGCTCCTAAAATGAGTAGCTAACTTAAACTTTCACAAAATATTTTTAAAAGAAATACTCAGAAATATTAAAAGCAGTTATCAATGGGTAGTGTGATAAGAAGTAATTTTAATGTTCTTTTTATGTTTTTATGTAATTTCTCATTTGTTTGCAATGAAAATATGTATATTCTTTTTTAACAATTGGGAAAGTTTTTTCACTAAAAGTCGTTTGTTTATTTTTGTTGTTGTTGTTGTTGTTGGTAGACACAGGGTCTCATGGCTGTGTTGCCCAGGCTAGTCTTGAACTCCTGGCTTTGAACTCTTAACCGCAAGTGATCCTCCTGCCTCAGCCTCCCAAAGTGCTAGGATTGCAGACCTTAACCACAGCACCTGGCCAAAAGTCAAAGTAATATAAATTTTACATTACATCTTAAAATCATCATTAACTGTGTTTGGCATATATTTTATGTAAAACAAATATGAGTTTGTTTGATTTTATCTAAGAAACTAAATAATCAAGGGCTGTTAAGCTGAACCATAGCTAATACTCCTTGCATCTTCTTATCAAGGGCTAACTTTAGTAAAGATTCCTTCAAACCAGTAAATAAATGAGGTTGTCTTTGGCTGATACTTTCAGAGTCCTCAGAAGTTTGATTTTAAATGTATGAAAAAGATAAAGCTGAACCAACAGGCTTTACAGTATTTGTTCATTCTTCACATTTAGTACATTCCTCGAATAGATGGTATTGCCAACAGCTTGTTTAAAAATTGTCTGATATCTGCACTAAGTTGTTTGGATGACAATTCATGAAATCAAATAGAAAATAAACACTGTAGCCTTACGAGTTCTCACCACATATTTTCAATAAATTTTACAAATTCATGAGTGAAGAAAGATAAAGTTCTCAGTAATCAGACAATGTATAAACACCAATGGATCACAAACATTTTTGTAAAAAAAATAAAGTAAGGACACCCTCAAAAAATCCTAAAAGCACACAAAGTTCTCCATTAAGAAAGCAATTCATTTTGTAATGAATACAAAGGGAAACAAGATTATATACACTTTGACAAAGTTAATATATTTCTTTCTACTGTATTGTGAAATTTTAAGAACTCTATGGCCCCTCCAAATGCAGATGTGTAATTACATCATTAGAAAAGAATAAATAAAACTTTATTAGCTATGGGTCTAACAGAGTCTCAGTGAGACATAATAGATGTTTATTTTTATTCAATTTTTTTATATTATTTTAATGGCTTTATTAATTAATTACAAAAGTGCCATTGATTCCTAAGACAAGACATTCCAAGCATATAATATGTTCTATACAACTAGATATAATTTTGAAATGTGAAAATAAGAATTTAATACTTGTAAATTATTTCCAACTTTCAACAAAATTTAAATATTCCAGGTTTAACCATGACTTTCCAGGAAAGGAATTGCAAAATGATGTCTGGTTATTGAAATGTGCTTCAAAAGTGGAAAAAAGTAGCCTTGGGGGAATTTTTACATTTAACTTTACTCTCAAAAGAACCTAGGACAATCTGCTGCAGTCAACAGATTGGGCAGTGCTATTTTTTGCTGTGCCTGAGTGTGCTGGCAGGGGAAATGAGGGGACAAAGTCCTCACTTACATTTAGAGAAATGTATTATTTTCATGAAAGTATTTTTAAATGACACACAATAGTTCTAAATGCCATGACATTTCTTGTCACCTTAAATGATTAATAGCAAGAATTATATTATTCCTGGAGAAATTATCAGCCATAATTTCAACAATGTTAATTTCTGAATTATCAAAAATATTTAGTCAGGTCAGAAAGTAGAGCTCTGAAACTGAAAATACTTACAGGAGCAGAGATAATACTAAATATTAAAATATAGTATTTGTAAGACTTTTTTTCTCTCCTATGAATATTTAGAAAGCCTTTTTGGTTATTTCAGGCTTCTGTTACACTGAATGCCACCCATTCCAAGTGACCGCTAGGAAAGGGGATTTCATCTCTGCAACCTAGAAATTACTACTCTTAAATACAACACGTCGATAAATAATTGGAAAGCTTCATCTATCACCCTGCCTACTGAACTCCCCACGGAATGAAAAATGTCACCTTCTCAAGATGATTATCTGCCCAACTGACCCTGTAACAAGCCATTTTTCTTTATAAATAGTATTTCATGTGAAAAATACTATTTTTAGTAGGAAAAATGGGTAGAAGAACCATACATTACAATTTTTTAAATCTGTGGATATAGAACTGAAGATGGAGGTAAAACAGTAAAAATAGATATTGATTCCCATGATGTCCATATAATTAGACCATGAACAGACAGAAAAGGAAACAGAGAGAATAGAGTTGGACAAGCACTGGCCTGTAATTTCTGGAATTACAGAAAGTCCGAAATTTCTGGATTCCATCCTCGTTACCTCCGACGGCCAAATAATCTCTTGAGGCTTCAGTGTCCCTAACTAAAAATGAGGGGAATACCATCTACCTTGAAAGGCTGTTGAAGCAATGAGGCTTTAGGCATTAAAAGCAACTAGAATATGCACAGTTAATAAGTAATAGCTAATAAGAAATATGAATGAATTGCAACAATTTTCTGAAAAAATATCTGGATTTATCTCAGAATTATATAGCTTTATATAAGTCAAGTCTTCTTCACATTTATATTACCTGGGTAGTTAATGGTATTGGTCAATGTGGAGGGTGTTTGTGAATGAGATAAGACTTAAACTGGTAAACTTTTCATAAGCAGATTGCCCTGCATAATGAGGTGGGCCCCATTCAATCACTTGAAGGCCTGAATAGAAAAAAAAAAGACCAGCCTCTCTGAACAAGAGGGAATTCTCCAGCAGTCTGCCTTCCAACTTTACCTGCACCATCGGCTCTCCTGGGCTTGCAGCCTGCCGGCAGCCATGCTGCAGACTTTGGACTCACCAGCCTCCATAATCATGTGAGTCAATTCCTTATGATAAATCTCCTTCCATACAGACACACATTCTGCCGATTCTCTTTCTCTTCAGAACCCTGACTAATACAATAATACTACAGGGCGCAGGTGACCAAATATCTCAGAGACAAGTAACTAAAACAAATACGTCAGAGACAAGTAACTAAAACTCTCCTTTTCAAGAGTCAAAAATCTGTTTGACTTTTGAGAGTCTTTGACTTTTGAGAACATTCTTTTATGTTTGAAATATTCAAGTTAAGATATTATATTCCTTAAGAAGCTAGGAGAAGTTCATTTCTATGTACACTTCAAAGCTAGATGTCCAAGGAGTCTAGTGGAGTTCTAAGCTGCATAATGGATTCCCATGATGGATTGTAGCTTAAGGTAGTGATCTCAAAATGGATGTCCACAAAGGAACGGAATTAACACATTATTCAGTTATTTTCCCAGTTGCCCATTGTAACAAGGAGCAGAGGCTATAGTACCCCCACCTTCCTAGGGTAAGGATTGTTGTAAGAAAAAATTTTAAATTCTTCCATTTAAGCAACATGTAACTAGGAATATTAGAAAGCATTAATCCATTCACTCATTCCAGAGATATTTTTGTGTGCCTCTTTCCTGCAAATTTTTGTAATACATTTTGTCCCAGAGCCTACAAAATCATATAATAAAATAGATAATGAGCCATCCTGTCCACCAATGAGTCCAGTCCTGGTGTATTACAATGCCCAAAGAAAGCAGAAATCCGGTGGGGGCGTGGGAACTTGGGCCTGTAATCTCAGCACTTTGGGAGGCTGAGATGGGAGGATCCCTTGAGCCCAGCAGTTCAAGACCAGCCTGAGCAACATGGCAAAACCCCATTTCCACTAAAAATATAAAAATTAGCTAAGCATGGTGGCGCATGACTGCGGTCCCAGCTACTTGGGATTGCTTGACCCCAGTGGGTGGAGGCTGCAGTGAGCCAAGATCTCACCACTGCTCTCCAGTCTGGGTGACAGAATGAGACCCTGTTTAAAAAAAAAAAAAAAAAAAAAAAGGGAGAGAGAAAAAGAAAAGAAAAGAAAAACAGAAATCCCCTTGCCTTAAAAGTTAAATAATAGGAATGTTCTACTTTGATTCAAGAATAGAGCATGCATTCTACGTATCTAAAATCTTAGATTTTATAAAACAAATAAAGAAATCAAAGGGCAGGGAAATTTCATTCTACATCAAACTGTTCCAAGAATTTGATAGTTTTTGAAGCTGAAAAACCTATAAATACACTGTGTTGGAACCTCTGCTGTATCATGACAATTTTCCATGGAGAAGTATTCTAAGGGAAAATAATTTGTGTAATAGATGTGAAAATGACTCCGGAAATAGCATTTGCAGAGACCTAAACTGTATTCATTTTAAGATATGTAGTACAAAGAATTAGGAAGAATGCACTTTCTGGCCACAAAAGGAGCAGCCAATTGCCTGTAAAGCAGTGTATGGCAGGAATTTAATTGATATTTGCATGTCATTATTTTTAGTTAATATAGTATTATTGCTTTATTTATTATGACACATTACACAACTTTGAGTTCTGCAGGACACATGGCAGACTTATAACGTATATAAAAACTACCATGGAGGTTGGGCGCAGTGGCTCACGCCTGCAATTCCAGCACTTTGGGAGGCCGAGGTGGGCGGATCACCTAAGGTGGGGAGTTCGAGACCAGCCTGACCAACATGGAGAAACCCCATCTCTACTAAAAGTAAAAAATTAGCCAGGCATGGTGGCACATGCCTGTAGTCCCAGCTACTTGGGAGGCTGTGGCAGGAGAATTGCTTGAAGCCAGGAGGCGGAGGTTGTGATGAACCGAGATCGGGCCATTGCACTCCAGCTTGGGCAACAAGAGTAAAACTCCGTCTCAAAACACAAAATAAAATAAAATAACTACTATGGAAACTATTAAAATTGAGTTAGAAATGTTAACCCAGTTGGTTTAAAAAACATCTTTTTTACCATCCTGAGAAATGCTGACAGCACTCATCACTGGGTGACAGAAATTTGTTCAATTACATGTCCTTAGCTTTTCTTCCTGGCCAACTCTATACCTTGACTTTTCCTAGAGGGCAGTATAGTCTAGGGCTGAGCTGTCTAAGAAGGTAGACACTAGTCACATATGGCTATTTCAGTTTAAATAAACTAAAATTAGATTAAATGTAAATGCCTTTGCTCAGTTGTGCTATTCACAATCCAGGTGCTCAACAGTCACTTGTGGCTAAGGCTCTGGTATTGTACAACAGAGATTTAGAACGTTTTCGTCATCTCCATGAGTTCTACTGGACAGCACAGCTCCAGTGGCTAAGGCTGTGGCCCCTGTGGCTAGGTTGTATCAGTGCGAAACCCAGCTCAAGCACTTTAGAACTGTGTAAGCTTAAATGAGTTTCCTTGTCTTTCTGTGCCCCAGTTTCCTCACCTGTAAAATGAAAACACTATTAGAGTTTTAATTAAAATGTGTAGAGTACTGAGGACAGTGGCTAGCAAATAGTATATACCACACTGAGATTTGTCTATCATTTTTCCACCTGAAGAGTCAAGCCAAAGCAAAAGTCTTAAGAGGTCTAAAGAGGAGTGAATCTGAGCTGATGAGTTACACCATCTCTGGAGAGACATGGAAGTCATCATTTCTGTTTTCCTTTCAGTGAGGTTGCACCCATGTCTTAGCCTTTGTAGTCCAGCTACATCCCTTTCACAGGGCCTCATATCTGTCCTTTCCATGGGTCTTAAACATGATTTGGACTCTGAGTATTTTCTACATATCTAGGGCAAGAGTAGAACCTTACCCTGGCTGCCTGATGGCAAACAGCCAAACCTTGTAGTAATGGAACAAAAGAGAGATAGCCAGGGACTACAGTAAATTAACAGCCGTGCTGAGAAGGTACTACAGGCACTGTGAGGGCCTAATAATACTTAAGTCAAAGGACCAGACAATGACCTCAAACACAGATAAAACACCCTGTGTCTACTTGAGAATCCAGAACAAATTCCATGATTTTTCGTAAGAGTCCTGAGAAGTAGAGATGAATCACCCTATTCTCCAAAACACAACACCTGGAAGAAAAGTCCCTTGGCTTTTGCCACATAGATAATCCACAGCTGGACGAAGCCTGCACTTGACCTCTGGACTTTTCAAGCCAGTGCTGGAGATGAGGAGCAATTTTATCTGTTCCAACAAGCCCACATACCACACCTGTTCCTGGGGTCCATGGGAGAAAGGAAAATCTAGTAAGTTCATTTGAAGGGGTAGCCTATTTCAATATGTGGTGTCCTTTGCTTTATTCAACAAATATTCAATGGCAAATATAGAATATGTTTACAAAAATAGAAAATGGTAGACTATGGAACCAGGAAACTCACATTTAAATCCTAGCTGCAGAAGTTTCTAGCTTAAATACTCACTTCTTGGGATTTTAATAGGACTGGAACAAGCTAATACAGGTAAAGCATTAAAAATAGTGTCCAGTATGTATCACATGTTCAAATACAATGTTAGCTATCATATATTTTCATCAGTACAGAGATAAGGCAAAATCTTTTCAGGAAGATTTATTTTCAGGTTTTCAGTTTTATTTATGAGTATCCAATCTATCTCTGGTTCACCTGATTGTGAAATCATTTGGCTCTATTCTTAATCAGTAATAAGGAATAACTTCATTCCAAGCAGTAACAGCAGCCAAAACAAAGCTGTTTGGCTCCATCTGTCTCTACTGATGGAGCTTGCTTCAATCACTGTAATGAGTAAACGATCCATTCCTGAACATCTAGATCCCGTGTTGGATGAAGCAGGGTTTTGGAGAGCTGTGACTGGGGACATGGTGGTATGCTGGAGCTGGCTCTCATGGTCTATGGAGAGCCCATTGTGTGTATCTCTTTCCAGCTCTGCCTTCAGTGACGTTAAAATTAGCTTTTGTGGGAATAGTTACACCTTGAAAATAGACAAATACTTGGGTAAGGGCTGAACTCTCACCAGAGACCCAGTTGTAAAATACCAACATGCTGCTAGGGCAACCCCAAATAGGTCCCACAGAATTCCATGGATGGGCGCCATAGTGCACGTGCGTCGTACAAAACCAAGTGCTCTACAATATACATTAGAAGAACCTCTTGAGGATATTGGTCATCAAAATTTAAAAATTGCTGTTCTAGAGGACCCATTAGCCAAATTTCTCTTGGATATACCAGAAAGACACATGTTCTGTCTTCATTTTATCCTATGGACAACAGACTTTCCCTCTTTTGATGGATGTTAGAGAAATTATAGACAATTTTTGAGACATCAATAAATAAAATGTAGGGCTTAACAATACAAATTCTGTGTAAGAATCTCACCGAAGCGTCACCTAATTTTTCTACTTATATTTCCTTTGCTCTAATTCATATCACTATTTCTATTTTTAATCTCTTCTTTTTATTTGTTTATACTCAAATTTATGTTATCTCCGGTAAGTACAGTGTTACAGTACGTTTTAAACCAATAGTTAAGCTGTTTTAATTTGGTTCTGTCAAATTCCAAATGATTTCTCACTCAAATACAAATTTTTGAAGTACTTAGTTGAAGATTCAATGAGATAAGAAGCCATCTACCAGTTAAAAAGTACACAGAGGTGTTCAATTGATTCAGCTCAATTGGAAGGTACAAAAGAAAGTTGATTAATCCCTCCTCTAATTCTAATTTGTAAATTTTTAAGTATTCATTTCAACTGAATACTATGTCCCTGAACAATTTAATGTAATTTTAATCCCAACTGTATTTTAAGAAAGAAAAATACATTTTTAAATAGAGGTGGAGAATAAGGACCATTTGGTACAAGTAAGAATGTCAAGGCATTCATTATTCTCTAATATAAACATGAGAATAAAATAAACCATGTATTCTAGAGTACATATTGTCAGAGATTACTTCACAATATTTCGATGGGAAAATATACAGAAATTAATCAATATTCTCTATCAAAATACAGCCTATGAAAATATATTTAGCAATTGTTCATATAAGCGTAGGGAAAAAGACAGAAAAATATATTTTTTTACTAGAACAGCTTCGAAAAACACCCTTAGTTTTTCCGAATGTGCACCTTGGAAATGTCCAGACTGAATGCTCAGGCTTAAAAGTAGGCTGGCAAATGAAGTTACAACACATGAGCAGGTGTGTTTTACCCATTATTACAGCCTCTTATCTCAGTGGGTTTCTATCAGTTCTTCTCCACCCACACCACTTACTGAACAAAAATTCTGTGCTTCACACTAAGCTAAGAGCAAAGGCAGATAAAAAAGCCATATACGACAAGGGTACCTGCTCTCAAAGAAGTCCATTAATTATTTTACACTTTAATTGAACAAAGTCATAGGTAAGTCCCTACCATGTATTTATGTACCAGGCATACTGCAAGATGATTACAGTACCATCATTCTCAGCAAACTAACACAAGAACAGAAAACCAAACGCCGCATGTTCTCACTCATTAGTGGGAGTTGAACAACGAGAACACATGGACACAGGGAGGGGAACATCACACACCGGAGTCTGTCGGGGGGTGGGTGGGTAGGGGAGGGATAGCATTAGGAAAAATACCTAACGTAGATGACGGGTTGATGGGTGCAGCAAACCACCATGGCACATGTATACCTACGTAACAAACCTGCACGTTCTGCGCATGTATCCCAGAATTTAAAATATATATATTAAAAAAATCAGTAGTAGCTTCTCATAAAAAATAAGTAAATAAAGAAAAAATAAAGTTATAAAAACAACATAATTTTTGTTTGTGCCTACCTTTGTAACATTAATGTAACTTGTAATCCTAACATATCACCGATATTTCACAGTTTCTGAGTAATTGTTTGTTTTGTTTTATTTTGTTGTTTGTTTGTTTTTTTGTTTTTTTGAGACGTAGCCTTTCTGCAACACCCAGACTGGAGTGCAATGGTGCAATCCTGGCTCACTGCAACCTCCACTTCCCGGGTTCAAGCCATTCTCCTGCCTCAGCCTGCCAAGTAGCTGGGATTACAGGCACCCACCACCATGCCTGGCTAATTTTTGTGTTTTTACTAGAGATGGGGTTTCACCATATTGGCCAGGCCCGTCTCGAACTCCTGACTTCAAGTGATCCGCCTACCTCAACCTCCCAAAATGCTGGGATTACAGGCGTGAGCCACCACGCCTGGCCTGTTTCCAAGTAATTGTGAATGCTGGAGAGCATTGCCTATTTTGATTTCCTGTAAAATATTAGTTGGGCCATATAAAATACTTGAATGGCATCATTCACCTTCAAAGTACTTTTTAAACAGTAGCCAATAAAAGAATAAAATCTCCACAAAGTTAAGGAAACCACTGTTGATTCAGAGGCATGTTTACTGTTCCACTCTGTAGCATTAGGTTACAGATGTGCAAATTAGGATTGTATTTGAAGTGTATTTTCAAAGCCACTACCCTTGAGAACCATAAAGCCACTTTCAAAATCTGTCTCTAAATTCAATTGCTAACTGATAGGGTGACATGTAAAAATGGCTAAAACTGTATTCTAAACAAAGGTACTGATCTTCCCCCCATTCATTGACCAGGAGGACAAGTTTCCTCAGATCTCTAGAGGTCTGGAGAATGCTTGCCTCTAGCCACTTTGAGTGTATATTAGCAGTCCATTAAGCCTGAATCTAGATCACATCTTGAAATAAACTAGGGTGTGATCTACTCACATCTGTGTTATCTACATTGCCACAGCACTAAGGTTTCCAAAAGGAGGCATAGTTTACACTAAAAGAAACCTTTTTGGTTTCACTCAACAAAATCACAGTTTACTCTCTTACTGCTGCCTTTACAAAAAGCTACTCAGATCCATTTCCCTTCCCACTAAACATAACCAGAATTTGTTGTCTTCAGATGAAGGCTGAATTTCACCTACCTGCAAATGTAAAAAATGAATGAAGAACATAATGAGTATCTGAATACACAATAAAATTGCCTGGAATCCCAGGTTTTTTTAAAAAAAGTTTCCACTGAATCTGTCAAAAACACTTAAAAACCCTATAGTTACAATATAGGTAGGAATAGTAGACGGAAGGAAAAGTAAATTATTCTACAAAACCAATTCAAGAAATAGTGACTAAAAACAGAGATTTTGCCAAGTATTTAAAGGAAACCCAAAACAATTAGAAAAGTAACTATCCTCAAAATTGCTGGGTAGATGGGGCCAGAAACTCATGGGAACTCTCTATATTCACATTTTATAAACAGTCATGCCCCCATCTTCATTCTGCACAGCTTAACGTTATACACATTATAAGAGTTTAGGGTACAGCCAGCTTCACACGTTATGATTCAGGTACTGCACATGATCCTTGCATGCTTGCCATCTAATAACCTCTCATGCATCTAGAAATGATCCTGAATACACATGTACACTCACACACACACACACACCCCCCACATACGCACAGTTCAGTGAGTGCTGCAATTACAGAGGCTTACTTAAAATTACCTAAGAAGAAGATAACAGAAAGGATGAGAAGAGCATCAGAGCTTTAAGAGAACTGGAATGTAGGGATTGTGCTACTTCACTCACTAGAGATGTATGCACAATAAATTTTAAGACTAGGCTTTGCTACCCTGTGTGACAGAAGAGTCAATTATTGAAACTCATTGGACACATTCGTGCTTCTCCACCACTGCCTGCCCCGCTCCACACACATGCAAACATATTGATATGAAATTAGTAGAGTGAAAGGAACTATTTTAGAGGTAATATAGAAATGGCCAATCATCTGTCCAGGATGGTTTTACAAAGGGTTATAAATAGAGGAGGGCTAAAAATGCAAATCCTAAGAGTGTGAGTATCTGTTCTCTTTAATTATAGTAACTAATATTAATTGGGAAATTACTGTCTGACATTGTTCTAAGCAATTTATACATTTAATGTATTTAATCCTCAAAATAACCGTATGAGTAAGAAACTATTATCCACATCCCACTTTACAAGGAAGAATAAGAGGTTAAATAAATTAACCATGGTTACACAGTCACTAAGTAGCATCCTCATTGAATAGGACAAAATCATAGTCAAATATTCTACTTCAGAATTTACAAATGCCCTGACTTGTTTTCTTAAATAAGCTCCTAAGTCACATCAATTGGGACCAATGTGTTTGAATTAAACTTTTTAAAATAAACTTGACATACTTGGAGTCCATTTTCAAATAATTGTTATATAAGCAAATAAAAAAAATAAACTAGGGTTGTAGGCACAGAATTTAGCTGTTTTGTGGTGAGCCAGATATTGCTTTGAGATCCTTCAGAGTTTCAAGCTCATAATTCTAAATTCCACTATAGGATAATCCCCTGATGAAGTAAATAAGAACAAGATGGGCTAAATCTGTCTCATTTTTTACATTTTTATTTTATTTTAAGTTCTGGGACACATGTGTAGGATGTGCAGGTTTGTTACATAAATAAACATGTGACATGGTGGTTTGCTGCACCTATCAACCCATCACATAGGTATTAAGCCCCAGATCCATTAGCTATTTATCCTGATGTCTCCGCCATCCCCCAACCCTGTGTGTGTTGTTCCCTTCCCTGTGTCCATGTATTCTCATTGTTCAGCTAAATCTGTATTAAGACCAAGACTGACAGTCACGTTTTAAGCTACCATAATATAATTATCCCACATACTAGCTTCTGACCCTAAATAAGACACTTACCTTCTGTAGACATGATCTGTAAAATATGAAAACAAAATTATACAAGATCTCTTCAAATTCTAAAATTCTGTGATGCAGTGAGTAATCCCACAACACGCTACATCAGGATATACAAAATTCATGCTAGTTTAAATTATGAAGTTGTTTCAATTTTGGAAAAATGATAGTTGCTTCCAAGACATAGCTACTTTTCCATTATGAATTAGGGACAAAAGCAAATAATGTAATTTGATGAGCGCATACTGTTTAATGCGCAAGAATGTCTATGTTACACAATAATATTCAGCATACCAATGTGCTAATTTCTGAAACTTTATTAATCGAAACTTTCTTCAAATGTAGCTGACAATACAAAACACATTTTGAGCTAATGGACTGTCAGTTGCAAACATTATTATTCGGTTATCACTCATCAGTTGCATACAAATCCCTTTATTGGAAACTTATCATCCTCTTGAAATATGCAAATTTTCAAAATGCTTACAAAACTCACCTTTAGATTACTTTTAAAGAAGAATGTTCATTCAACAAAAATCAAAATAAAACTGATTTTCTTTTTTTGGCCAGCATATAGGAGTTCAGAAGTCACTACTCCATTCTAACAACAAATAGAAAGCTGAATAAATTAAAAATCAACAGCTCTTCTTAGGTCCATGAGAGAATTGAGGTCTTGAGACAAATGGATACCCCCCCAAAATTGGAGAGACAGATAAGCAGACACAGAAATCCAATTTCCTGGAGCAGAAATCTCTGCTGGAACTAGCACTGGAGTTGAAATCTAAAGCTGTAATTTATGAATTGCTGGAGGCTCAGTTTGGACAAGTTTGAGAATTAAAATCTCCCAGTGGGGCCTTCCTAGGAGGTCCCCACATTTTTCAGAGTTCTACCTTCAGGAGCCCTACCAGGTTCTCACAGAGAAGATCAGAGAAAAATCGCCTATAGCTTCCAATGTGTGAGTGGGTGGAGAGTGAGAAAGTAGCTCTTTTGAAAAACACCAGAGCTTTCTGTTCTCAACAAGACCTACCCTCAAGGGAAAATATTCTGCCAGTGCCTACCCAACCTCGAAGAAGGGAAAGACTCAATTCCAGCCCACTCTAGACTTCCTGTTTCACCTAAGCAGGGAAGGTACCTGCAAAGTTACAGCCCAAGGGCACAGGCTCAGTAAAAGACTGAGTCCTAATTACAGGACAGGACAGTGCTGCCCCTCACCCAACCTTACCACCACAGCAATAGGGCTCTTGTATATTAACAGGGGAGCACAACTGAAAATGTTCACGTCTCAGACCTTACTTAAGAAATTTCTAGGGAACCAGATGTTGCCAATCTGGCTAAAGTCTTTGGCCTTACAATAGTAGCCCATGCCCAGTGACAATGTTACAGGACATCAAGCATCAACCCAAGGTGGTCGAGCACTTGCTTTCTTTGCCCCTGGAGTATTGGAGTCAGTTCATGATGGTGGAGCAAGAGAACACTGACCTCCCATATGTCATTGAAAACTCAAATGCCTTTTCAACACCACAGACACCAGATGTAAAAGTGAGTTTACTGAGACGTGTGGTCACTCCTGAACATCAGCTTCTTAAGACTCCTTCATCTAGTTCCCTGTTGCTGAGAGTCCATTCCACCCTCACCAAGAACACTCCCAAGTGGGAGCAAAGGCAAGCCTGCCACCAACCTAGGATGATAAGGCAACCTTTTTTGCTTCTCCAATGCGCAAGTGAAGTCACAGCTGCCTATCACGTCCCAGCAGTGACTGACTATAAGAAAGGACATCCCTGTACTCTCTCCTCTGCAGCCTTCTGTACTCATTACTACTTTGGTTTCTAGGGAAACATGAAGACAACTGAGGTGGTAGAAACATGGACACCTGAGGATATTTTAGCCTATGGCACCTACAGCAAAGGAAACTAGTAAACAAGGCCTAATTCCTAGCCAGACAGACCAAGAAAACCCACACTAAAGGCCTATTTACCTCATTTATTTTTACCCAGTATATAATGTCCTACTTTCAACAAAAATTCAAAGGCATACTAAAAGATAAACAAAATTTAAGAGACAGGGCAAGCATCAGAATCAGACTCAGATATGGTAGAGATTTTGGAATTATCAGATCATGAATTTAAAACAACTATGATTAATAAGGACTCTAATGGATAAAGCAGATAGCATATAAGAACAGATGGGTAATGTAAGCAGAAATATAGAAACTAAGAAAAAAATCTAAAGAGTGCTAGAAATCAAAAACAGTGACAGAAATGAAGGCTACCTTTGATAAGCTCATCAATAGATTGAATAGAGGCAAGCAAAAACTCAGTGAGCTTGAAAAAAAATGTCAATGGAAACATCAAAAAAGAAATGTAAAAAGAAGAAAATGAATGAAATAGAGTATCAAAGAAATGTGGGACAATTACAAAAGTTATAACATATTTATAATGAGAATTCAAGAAGGAGGGAGAGAAAAGAACAGAAAGAAATACTTGAAGCAATAATGACTGAGAATTTCCCAAAACTAATAACAGACACCAAACCTCCAATCTAAGAATCTCGGAGAACACCAAGTAGGATAAATACAAAACAAAATAAAAAATGAAATCTAGACAAACCATATTCAAACTGCAGAAAATCAAAAACACAGAGAAAATCTTGAAAGAAGCTGGGTTGGGGTGGAGAGTGGGTGAGCCTACCCAGAGAGAAGTAAAAATAATGATATCAGACTTCTCTGTACAACTATGCAAGCAAAATAGATAATGCAGTAAATATTTAAACTGTTAAAAGGAAAAACCCACCCACCTATAAAAATTGTCTTTCAAAAGTGAAGTCTTTATCAGGAAAAATGAAAATTGAGGATATTTGTGCTGGTAGACGCTTCTTTAAAAGAGGTTCTTCAGAAAGAAGGAAAATGATATAGATCAGAAACCTGGATCTACATAGAGAAATGAAGAGCTTTAAAAAAGGAATAAATAAGGGTAAAATGATATCTTTTATTTTTCTTACTTTTAATTGACATAGCAGATAGCAGCTGGTTCAAAATAATAACAATGTATTCGACGATTGTATCTCATGGATAAATGAAATGACTGACACCAATGTTATAAGAGATAAGAGGGAGGAATTTGGAATTATCAGTTACAAGGTACTTGCCCTATCTGTGGTAATATAGTATTGCCAAGTGGTAGAGTGTCTTCTGAAAATAGACTGAAATTAATTGAAAATATATATTTAAACTCAATGGCAACCACTCAGAAAAAGTTTAAAAAATATAATTGATATGGTAAGAGAGAAGAAAAAAATAATTACATTAAATGCTCAATTAAAACCAGAAAAGACAGAAAAACAGTAGAAGACAAAAAAAAAGAGAGAGAGAAAGAAACAAAGAACAAGGGCAACAAGTAGAAAACAATAGCACAGTAACAAACATGATAGATAATAATCTAACTATATCAATAATCACTTTAAATGCCAGTGGTATAAATACACTTAAAAAAAAAAAGAGACTAAGTGCACAAAACTACACTAAACTCTATGTTGTCCAAAAACAAACAAACGAACAAAAACAACCACCACAACAACAAAACCCACCTAACTATAGAGACAAATAGATAAAAGTAAATGAATGAAGAAAGAAATACCATTACTATACTATATTAGTTCGCAGGGGCTATCATAACAAAGTACCACATTGACTGGGTGGCTTAAACAACAGAAATTTATTTTCCCACAATTCTGGAAGTTCAAGATCAAAGTGCCAGCAGTGTTGGTTTGTTCTGAGTCCTTTCTCCTTGGCTTGAAGATGGCCACTTTCTTATCTTTGTATCGTTACATGATCTTGCCTAGACACGTGTGCCTGTGTCCTAATTTCCTGTTTTATAAAGAAAACACTCATATTGGATTAGGGCCACCCTAATGACCTCATTTTACCTTAATTACATCCTTAAAGACCCTCTCTCCATATACAGACACATTCTGAATTTGGGGCACACAATTCAGTCCATTACGTTGTTAACACAAATCAAAAGCAGGTTGCGGTAGCTATATTAGTTTCAGACAGTACAGACATCAGAGCAAGGAAGGTTATCACGGATAAAGAGGCACTACATAATGATAAAGGAGTCAATTCTCAAGAAGACAAAACAATCCTTAATAAGCATGTACTTAACAATAGATTAGCAATATATGTGAGGCAAAAACTGAAAGAACTGCAAGGATAAACAGATGAATCCACTATTACAGTTGCAGACTTAAACACCGCTCAATCTGCAATTGAAAGTTATAGCGCAGGCAGAAAAGCAGTGAAGAAAACAGCACAATCAGTAGAATCTAATTGACGTTTATGGACTACTTCATCTAACAGCAGCAGAATACCCATCCTTCTCAATCTCACGCAGAACATTCACCAAGATAGACCACATTTCGTGTCCCAAAACACATCTTAATAAATTTAAAAGAATAGAAAGCAAACAAAGTATGCTCTCAGACCACAATGGAATGAAACTAGAAATCAAGGACAGAAAGCTATAAATCATAAAGACAGACCATTCGTACTTAGACAAAAATTTACATAATTGAATGCATATATTAGAAAAGAAGAAAGATAGAAAATTCAATCATCTAAGCTTCTACCCAAGGAAACCAGAAAAAAAAGAGCAAACTAACTCTAAAGTAAGCAGCAGAAAAAAACAATATTAATTAAAGTAGAATACAAGACATTGAAAACAGGAAATCAAAGGAGAAAAATCAATGAAACCATAGAATGGTTCTTTCAAAAGATCAGTAAAACTGATATACCTATAGCTAGGTTAACTAACAAAGAAAGAGAAAAGAAACAAATCAGAATGTCAGAAATGAAAGAGGGACTATTTCTCTCTCTTTTTTTTTTTCCAAGACGGAGTTTCACCCTGTCTCCCAGGCTGGAGCACAGTGGTGCAATCGTGGCTCACTGCAACCTCCACCTCCTGGATTCAAGAGATTCTCCTGCCTCAGCCTCCCTAGTAGCTGGGATTACAGGCGTGTGCTACCACTCCCAGCTAATTTTTGTATTGTTAGTAGAGACGGGGTTTCACCATGTTGGCCAGGCTGGTCTCGAACTCCTGACCTTGTGATCTGCCTGTCTCAGCCTCCCAAAGTGCTGGGATTACAGGCGTGAGCCACCACACCTGGCCAAGAGGGGCTATTTCTATTGAATCCATAGACATTTAAAAGCTAACAAGGGAATATTACAAACAACTCTATGCCCACAAATTTGATAACCAAATGAAATGGAACAATTCCTTGAGATACAATCTACCAAAACTAACACATAGAAAAACTAATAGTCTAAATAGACCTTTGCAATGAAATGAACATTTTTGTGCCCTTAAAATTTATATTTTCAGGCTGGTTGCAGTGGCTCATGCCTGTAATCCCAGCACTTTTGGAGGCAGAGGTGGGAGGATTGCTTGAACTCAGGAGTTCAAGCCTGGAAAATATGGTGAAGTTCCATCTCTACTAAAAATACAAAAATTAGCCAGGCATGGTGGCATGTGCCTGTAGTTCCAGCTACTCAGGAGGCTGAGGTGAGAGAATCTCTTGAGCCCATGAGGTGAAGGTTGCAGTGAACTGAGATGGAGCTTCTGCATTTCAGCTTGGGGCCACAGAGCAAGGTTCTGTCTCAAATAATAATAATAATAATAATATAATATATATATTTCAAAATTATATATGTATATATATATTCAGAACCTAATCCCAGTATGATGGTCTTTGGAGGTGTGGAGGTGGGGCCTTTGGGAACAGTTAGATTATGAAGGTGGAGTTCTCATGAATGGAATTAGTGCCCTTATAACAAGAGGCCAGAGAGCTAGGCAGCTGTCTTTCTGCAATGTGAGGACAAGCAAGAAGACCACCCTCTCCAAATGAAGAAGAGGACACTCACCAAGAACCAAACCATGCTGGCATCCTGATTTGGGATATTCAACCTCCAAAACACCAAGAAATGAATGCTTGTTGTTTAAGTCATTCAGTCTGTGGTAATTTGTGTAGTAGCCTGAA
Organism: Pongo pygmaeus; assembly: GCF_028885625.2. Taxonomy (NCBI): domain Eukaryota; kingdom Metazoa; phylum Chordata; class Mammalia; order Primates; family Hominidae; genus Pongo; species Pongo pygmaeus. The sequence goes on from NC_072376.2 coordinate 189,303,264, forward strand.
CTGATTATGATATCTTATATCTATAAAAGCAATTAAATCAATAATAGATGACCTTCCAAAACAGAAAGCAGCAAACAAAGATGGGTCAGCTATTGAATCCTACCAAATATTTAAGAAAGAAACCAATTCTCTAAAATCTCTTACAGAAAATAGGAGTGGAGGGAACACTTCCTAATTTATTTTACAAGTCCAGTATTACCTTAATACCAGAACCATACAAAGACAACACAAGAGAAAACTACAACAAATATCAAACCTAGATACAAAAATCCTCAATAAAATATTAGCAAATCAAATCCAACAATGTATAAAAATAATTATACATCATGGCCAAAAGTGATTTATTAGTGTATGAAAATCTAGTTAAATATTCAAAAATCAATTAATGTAATCCATCACATCACAAAGCCAAAGAATAAAAATCACGATTATGACAATAGATGCAGTAAAAGTATTTGACAACCCATTAATGATGAAAACTTTCAGCAAACCAGGGATCGAGGTGAACTTTCTCAACTTGGTAAAGAATAGCTAAGAAAAATCTACACTTAATATCGTACTTAATGACAATTAACTAAAAGCTTTCCTGCTATGGTGAGGAGGATGTCCTTGCTCATCACTCATTTTCAATATTGTAATGGAAATTCCAGCTAAAGCAATAAGACAAGAAAAGGATATAAAAGGTATTAATATTAGGAAGGAAGAAGTAAAACTTAATTTGCAGATGGCATGATTGTCTATGTGGGAAATCTCAAAGAATCAACAAATTACTAAATTAATAAAATATTATTTTCAGTCTGCAGGATACCAGGTTAATATATAATAGTCAATCACTTTCTTATATGCCAGCAATGAGCATTTGGAATTTGAAATTAAAAACAAAATGTCATTTACATTACCATCAGAAAAATGAAATACCTAAGTATAAATCTAACAAAATATACACAAGAACTATATGAAAAACTACAAAATTCTGATGAATGAAATTAGACAAGATCTACATAAATGGAGGTATCCCATGTACATGGATAGAAAGAGTCAATATTGTCAAGATGTCAGCTCTTCCCAATTAGGTCTATAGATGGAATGTAATCCCAATCAAAATCTCAGCCAATTATTTTCAAGTTATCAATAAATTGATTCTAAATTTTATATGGAAAGAAACAGAAAAAAATACAGAATAGTCGGCACAATGTTGAAGGAGAAGAACAAAGTTGGAGGACTGATATCACCGGACTTTAAGACTTACCACAAAGTTATAGCAATCAAGACAGCATAATACTGGCAAAAGAATAAACAAATAAATCAATGGAACAGAATCGAGAGCATAGTGATAGAACTACACAAACACAGTCAATTGATCTTTGGCAAAGGAGCAAAAGCAACTCAATGAAAAAAGGACAGCCTTTTAAACCAAAGATGCTAGAACAAATAGACATCCATAGGCAAAAAAAAGAACGAATACAGAAGGAGTTATTATACCTTTCACAGAAATAAACACAAAGGACATCATAGACCCAAATGTAAACCACAAAACTGTAAATATCTTAGAGGATAACATAAGAGAAAAATGTAAGTGATTTTAGGTTTAGGGATGAATTTTTAGACAAAATACCAAACATATGACTCATGAAAGAAAATATTGATAAGATTGCCTTCATTAAAATTAATCATTGCTGCTTGGCAAAAGATGCTGTAAAGAGAATTAAAAGACAGGCCACCAGCTGGGAGAAAAATCTTTGCAAAACACGTATTTGGTTAATGACTGGCATCCAAAATATATCAAGATTTCTTAAATATCTACAATAATAGAACAGATAACCCAATTAAAAAATGGACAATAAATCTGACCTAACATCTCACCAAAGATGACATAGAGATTATAGATTAGCATATGAAAAAACACTCCACATCATAGGTCACTTAAACAACTGAAGGTTAAAAGAATAAGATACATTTACACACTTGTGAGAATGGCAAAAATCCAAAACACTGACAATATCAGATGCTGGCAAGGATGTAGAGAAATAGGAGTTCTCATTCATTGATGGGCTGGTGGAGATGCAAAATGGCACAGCCATTTTGGAAAACAGTTTGGCAGTATTTTACAAAACTAAAAATACACTTGGCATATGATTCTTGATATTTACCTACATGAATTAAAAACTTAAGTCTACACAAAAACCTACCCATGGATATTTATGGCAGTTTCATTCATAATTGCAAATAACTTGGAAACAACCAATATATCCTTCACTGGGTGAATAAATAAATCGTAGCACTTCCATACAATGTAATGTTTTACAACAATAAAAAGTGATGAGCTATCAAGCCATGAATAGGTAAGGAATCTTAAATACATATTATTAGGTAAAAGAAGCTAATTGAAAAGGCTACGTACTATATGACTGCAACTATATGACATTTTGGAAAAGACAAAATGTCTATAGAGACAATAAAGTGGTCAGTGGTGGCCAGAGGTCTAGTACAAGGAGGGAGAGAAGGCAGAGCACAGGGGATTCTTAGGGCAGTGAGACTATTCTGTATGATACTCTAACGGTAGATAGGAGGTATTATCATCATACATTTGTCAAAACTCAAAGAATGTGCAACATGATGATTGATTGACCCCAAATGTAAACTGTGGACATTAATAGTAATATATCAGGTCAGGCGAGGTGGCTCATGCCTGTAATCCTAGCACTTTGGGAAGCTGAAGCGAGAAGATCATTTGAGGTCAGGAGTTCAAAACCAGCCTAGCCAACATGGTGAAAGCCCCTCTCTACTGAAAAAAAGAAAAAGTTACCTGGGCGTGGTGGTGGGCACCTGTAATCCCAGCTACTTGGGAGGCTGAGGCAGGAGAATCTCTTGAACCCAGGAGGCAAAGGTTGTAGAGAGCGGAGATCATGCCACTGCACTCCAGCCAGGGCAACAAAGCAAAACTCCACTCAAATAATAATAATAATAACAACAACAATATATCAACATTGACTGATCAGTTACAACAAATGTATCACAACAGGGCAAAATATTAGTAATACTGGAAAGTGTATGTGGAGGGATGCAGGGTAAATAGAACTCTATGTACTTTCAACTCAATTTTCTATTAATATAAAATGGCTCTAAAAATAATGTCTATTGATTTAAAAAAAAACTCCAAAGAGCATACAATGATCTTTTGAAAATGAGTAATTATTAAGCACAAAAATAAAGCTATTTAATTACTTTTACCTTCAGGACCAAGTCAGCAATTACTTTCAGATATTATTGTTCCTTAAAACACAATGATGCTGAAATATTCCACTGTGTCCTTCCTTTCTCCTTTCTAAAAACATTTTTCATCAAAGAAAACTCCTCCTACTGAAAAATATTTGGCAAATTATCTGGAAATAAAAATATTTTGCCCTTGCACTTTGCCACCTCTCAATAAACAAGTTTGTTTTCATCGGAAATCTGATTTTTTGGCTTTTAAACAGAAACACACCAGACTTGTGCTTTATAACAGAGAAGGAAACTGAGGGTTGAAGGTCAGACTCTCATTGCAGCAAAAACATGAACCCCTCAGCAGCCAAATGCCCTACAGTTTTCAGAGACACAGTAAAGTGAACTTCCATGGAAAAGAACAAAATTCAAAAAGGGAAAATGAAAAAAAAGTTACCGGTAAACAATAACAATAGACTTTGTAATACAGTTTGGTTTGTTCGTGTGTGTGTTTTAACACATGTATTTACTGACAAACGTTTATAAAATAGAGGGCTACAAGGAATACACAGAAATAGTTGGACAGAGTTCTTGCTGTCTTTGAAAGACAAATTCTTTCTAGGCTTATTTCTTTCCTCTCATTCAAATTAGATTTAAAGGGTCATATGCAGGGTTGTGAAGCTTAACACAGTCACAAGTGAAAAAAGGAAAAGGGAGAAGGGAATTGAAGTAAGCTATATCAAGCTATATCTTCAAAGCCACAACAAACTTCTTATGTTGAAATAAAAGGTCACATTAAAAGGAAGGAATTGCAACTAAAAGAAAAGCAAGATTTTATTTTTCTTTGTCACCGCTTCTATTTAAATTACTAAGCTGTCAGAAGAAGAAATCTTCCAATTGTTAGATCCACTGCTCTTACCAAGTGTAGGCATCACTCGATACCGACAGACCCTTTTTTTTCCCAACTGAAGAACACAGGGTGCCGTACAGAGATGGAAGCCAGAGCCTGTGCTTGAGCAGCGCAGAGCACTCCTGGGGAATTCAGTGAAAGTTGCAAATACAAGACAGCCTCAGTTAGGAAAGCAAAGGATACAGACCCCAGAAAAGGTCCAATTCCCAGACAAAGCCTGTTTGTCTGCAGCATCAACTGCCTTCAAACATTTTTTATTAACTCTATTTTAAAATACAGAACATATTTAGATTTTCTAGAGCCCTAATATATTAGTGATTTGGATTAAAACTGTAGGCTGCAAGGTTAACTCCGCTGCTGCTGCACTCCTGTGAAACCTGTCATTAGAGTTCTCTTTATCTTCTGTGGAAAAAAAAAAAAAAATTCTGAAAAGGAACCGGTACCTGCCTTTAGGTTACTATTCATCAAAACCAACATAAAGCATATTTTCTGAGTCATATTTATTTTCACAGCTGCAATCAAATGAGGAAGTAAAGTAGGTGCTTAATATACCAAAAATATTGTGTGCACATAATTTTCTTTAAAAACCTCATTCAACTTTTTCACATAAAAATTAGAACCAAACACATTCAATAGAATGACATCCAGTAACTCCTCTCCCTAAATTAGCCCCCTCCCTCTCCTTTATATCTCTCTTCAACTCTACTATATTCCCCTACTGGGAAGCGGGAGGCATCAGGTGAGCCAATTGAGCTATCAAGAAAACCAAACCAAAGGAGAGAAGGAGGTGTGCAATGAATAGAGAGATGGTAGAAGAAACAGTGGTCTTGAAGTCTCTGCTGGAGGTGTCTTTCTATATTACAGGTTTTGAAATAAAGTATTCCATATATTTTTTCCAGAAAAATGAAAAGTACGATAGAGATGTTGTTGAAATCACCAATAAAGAATGGCTACAGTCTGCATAATTTCTAGCTGTTTGGTTTTAGAAAGAGAAACCAGTAGAGAGAAAAATCACACCTTGTGAAAGTCAGTGATGGGATCTCTTGCTTTTGGGAGGGTGGAAACAGTTATTTCCTTGTCCTGACACACGCTGTCTCACTGCTGGGGCATGCAGCTGAGTACATTGTTCTCTGCCGTTGTCTACTTTTTTGAAAAGTATTTCCAGTCAGAAGAGAGTCACATGCAGTGTCTTTGACCTAAATTCTCCATGGTGCTACTATTCATTCTTCCCTTCCCTTCACATTATGATTCTTCACATATACTTTATTATTCATCAGTTCACTCAAAGAACCCCCGCTTAGCTCTAAAATTTATTTAAAAAAGAAAATTTGTGTCAAAGTCAGCTACTAAAAGCAATAAATTTTTTTTAAAAAATTTGTGGTGTATATACATTTAAGAACACAATATTCCAGTGTATCTATATAAAAATACTAATTATTTATTTTGCTCAAAAGATTTTATTTACATAATTGATTACAAAATCACGGATGATTGTTAAATTCATGCCAGTAATTATTTCTAAAGAGACTTACAGATAAAAACAACAAAACAATCCTGAACATGGCATTTTAAAACTGATCTTAAATGCAAGCGTTTTCACTTGCAGACTTGCTCTGCCTTTGATCAACCACACAACCTTGGACAAGCCAATTCACTTTTCTTGGCCGCAGGCTCCACACTATAAAATAAGATGTTTAAGAATAAAATCTGAAATGGTAATTTACGGTGCGAGGATCTTCATATATATAGCCTATTATTTAAAATTTAGAGAATATTCTTTGTTAACACAGAGAAAAATAAAATATAAAATATCTCATTACCTTTGTTTTGGGCTTGTTTCTTTGCATATGTGAATACCTCTGTTTGATGTATGCTTTTTAGTGGTTTGAAACACTCCTTTCCATTGTTATGCAAAGTTTCCTTTCTTGATTATGAAGGGAAAATTAGTTACTCTCTTTTCTATGCTGTGACAATGTATATCTCTATTCTTATTTCTCATGAGCAGCTATATCTATTATCTTTCTATATTATTAAATTCTGATCCATGGGGCAGTCAATAGTGCTGAGCATAAACTGAGTGCTCATTACGTGTTGGTGGAAATGAATGGATGATCACATTACTATCATCTATGTCTATTGATAATCTCACAATGCTATGTCAATGAAAACAGAGTGTGTCCATAACAGTGAACACCCACTTGAAAAGAGATGATTTATGGCAAATCATAAACCAGAAGTTTAAAGAAATAGACATGAAAAAATCCAGAGGATTTAACTTTATAGATGCAACATCTTCTGAAGTCGAAGATTAGATAATATCGTGAATATTGAGCCTTGGGGCATTCAGTGTCTAGTCTAGGTCTTCAAACCAAAAGCACTCCATATCAACAGAGTTTACACAATGAGGAAAAGTTGATTCTTAAAAACAAGCATGACCCAAGAAATTATTTAGCTTTTTATCTAATCCCAGAATGAACTTCACGAAGCTTTAGAACATGGTTTTGCTGCTTATATTGTTGTTGTTTTCAGTAAGGTCCATCTTATGAAAGCTGTGACTCCTTTGAGGTGGTCAAATTAAAATTTTGCAGAAAGCTTACAAATTATCACATGCAAAGTGAGGTAATTAAAAGGGTCAACTACATAATTAAATTCACTTCGAACTCAATCATACATGCTAATGAGATCTTGGGACAGGATGAATAAATGAAATTTTCAGTTAATCCCAAACCACATCGCGACTATAAATTGCAATTTTAAAAATTACTAAGCATTCTTCAAAAAGACTGTTCTGAAAGAATATTAGAATGATATGACTCAGCTCCCTGGCTAGCCTCTCAGTGGAGGTGCTAATGAGCAGTGAAATGGCTAAGGGTCTAGAAAGATAAAATAGCAAATGTCTTCCAACCTATTCACCCAGACTCTCATTACTCTGGTACACATCTGCACCACCGCCACTTGTCTTATCAGCTTTTAATAAATTATCATATGATGCTTTATGCTGACTTTTTTCACCAGCTTTTATTGCTTCACAGTTTTTAACTCATCATTTTTGGTTTAATAATAATTTGTGTTATTAAAACAGCCTGGCCTGGCACAGTGGCTCAAGCCTATAATCCCAGCATTTTGGGAGGCCGAGGCAGGTAGAGCACCTGAGGTCAGGAGTTTGAGACCAGCCTGGTCAACATAGTGAAACCCCATCTCTACTAAAAATACAGAAAACAGCTGTGCGTGGTGGCGCACACCTGTAATCCCAGCTACTTGGGAGGCTAAGGCAGAAGAATCGCTTGAACCTGTGAGGTGGAGGTTTCAGTGAGCTGAGATCACGTTGCTGTACTCCAGCCTGGGAGACAGAGTGAGACTGTGTCTCAAAATAAATAAATAAATAAAAATAAAAATAAAAATAAATAGCCCGTATGGTAGATCCTTTGTTCTGTTTTGTCCCCTTCAGATTCACCCTGAAAAAAGCTTCCTAAATGCCTTGTTTGTTTGATTGTTTGTTTTGAGACAGAGTCTCACTCTGTCACCCAGGCTAGAGGACAGATGCACCATGTTGGTTCACTGCAGCCTCCACCTCCCAGGTTCAAGTGATTCTCCAGCCTCAGCCTCCTGAGTAGCTGGGATTACAGGCGTGAGCCGCCATGCCCAGCCCTAAATGATAAATGATATCATTTATATGCCCAGCCCTAAATGACACTTAAAGGGCAATGTGACTATGTCAAATATCTGTTTAAAATCAACAGCTCCAAGCTGCTAGGATAAAATCAAAGCTATTCAATATGACAACAAGGCCATGTACATAAGAATCCTATTTATGTCCTCCAGAGACCTCTCCTGGTAGCTTTCCTTTATTTTATTTTATTTTTGAGACAGGATCTCACCCTGTGCCTCAGGCTGGAATGCAGTAGCACAATCTCGGCTCATGGCAGCCTCAACATCCCAAGGTCAAGCTATCCTCCAGCCTCAGCCTGGAGTAGCTCCTGAGTAGCTGGGACTACAGGCACATGCCACATGTGCACATGCCCAGCTAATTTTTGTGTTAGAGATAGGGGTCTCCCTATGTTGCCCAAGCTGGTCTCAAACTCCTGGGCTCAAGTGATCTGCCTGCCTCAGTCTCCCAAAGTGCTGGGATTACAGGCGTGAGCCACCGCACCTAGCCTATCTATACATCAGCCAATCTGAACTACTTTGAATTTTCTCAAGTCCATAATCTCCTACCTCTCCACTTTCAGCCTTCACACATGCCTCTCTAATACAACAAGCTAGTGCCTGCCTGCATTCTCTGCTCGTCCGTGCCGTGCATGATTAGGGGACAGGCTCTGAGCAGCAGCCTCTCGTGCACTTTGCCTGTATACAGGTAAATCTGTCCAACTCCAACCTGAAGCATTAATAAGCCCCCTTGGAAAGACAAACTAAAGTTCTTTTCTTCAAAACTCCTTATCAGTAAAAACAGGTAACATTTTTAGCTCCATCTGCCAGAGTGTTTGTATACAATCCAAACTTGGGTGAGTAACAAGATTATTTGTTGGGTCCTGTGGAATACCAATGCCTGAGTTGCACTTGTCTACTTGCCTTTTCTTCCCTATTAGCCTGTAAATATCTGTGATATAACTAACCATGTTTACCTTGATCATGACTACATTTTCAGCATCTAACAGTTTATCTGGAACATAGTAGGTACATGATGGTCATTCAATCAAAATTTATTTAGCAAATAAATGAATGGGCACAAAACAAACAAAAAATCCAGACTTCTCAGCATTGCACTAATGCCGCTAGAATTGCATCTCTCACCAGTTCCTAACTAATTTTTAGAAATATTTAAACATTTACACCTTATTCTAAAACATTATTAGTTTTTATTGCACTGATTTAGTATTCGATAACTTAATCTATCATAGGTTTAAATGTATCTTTGTTCAACAGAAAAGATTTATTAATCAAAGATAAAGTACTGTAAATGTAATCATAGAATATTCAGTGTGAAAATTACTTTATTAGTTATCTATCAAGAAAAAGCATCCCAAAATAACACTAAATTAATTTCTCTGTGAAAGGTGCTGAGGTCATTTTAAATGATTTTTATCTGCTTATACCGTTAAAAATATAAGATTTTTCTTTCCAAAACCATAGTAATAGTGGCTTTCAAGGCTTTTGGTATGCTAGGAATAAAAAAACTATGCTATTTGTGTTTGAAAATTCAGTGATTTAGACTTTCTTCTAATTTGGCCTTGTGTTATCCAGTTTTAATAAGTCACCTACCATGCTTCACACTGATGTTTTTACCAGGTTTTATTACTTCACAATTTTTAACACATTTGTGGCTTAAATATGTCGTCTTTTTTTTTTTTTTTTTTCCTTGAGACGGAGTCTCACTCTGTTGCCCAGGCTGGAGTGCAGTGGTGCGATCTCGGCTCACTGCAAGCTCCGCCTCCCAAGTTCACGCCATTCTCCTGTCTCAGCCTCCCATGTAGCTGGGACTGCAGGCACCTGCCACCACGCCTGGCTAATTTTTTTTTTTTTTTTTTTTTTTTGTATTTTTGGTAGAGACGGGGTTTCACCATGTTAGCCAGGATGGTCTTGATCTCCTGACCCCGTGATCCGCCCACCTCGGCCTCCCAAAGTGCTGGGATTACAGGCGTGAGCCACCGTGCCCGGCCAATATGTTGTCTTTCAAACCACTTTTTTATTATTAAAACTGTCCTTTTTCCTTACCACAGGCAATTGCTAAATAAACATAATATTATACTGTAACAACGTGGTTCAGAACCAACGGTAGGTGCCATGCATACTCATTAAGTGAAGGTCTACAACAAAGAGGGCAAAGTGCCACCGAGGCTTGACTCTGTGGAAATGGGTACACAGATGAACAGTCCTCTAATAGGAGGCTCCATTGGCCAGGCCCTGCCTTGTGTCAGGGACTAAGGCAGTCCCATGGAGCGCTCTGCTTCTGACCATCATTGTAACAGTATAAGTGAGGTAGAACCACCCACCCAGAGAAATGACAACAGAGAACTCAAGTAAAACACACAAATTGCATAACAAGTAAGTAGAATGCCTAGATTTAAGTATAAAAGGACAGAATTGAATAAATCAAGAAAAATAAAACAAATAGAAAACCCTGCATTCCATAATGGTGTTGGATATAAGAAGTATAGGTGAATTTGCATAATTAAGCTATTAGAAACTATCCAGATCTTTAAAATTATATAAATGTTCTACAAGCTAATACGTTAATAAACTCATTCAAATAAGGTCAAAATATTGTATTCTTAAATAAATAATTAATAGGCAAATCAAAGAAATAGAACAGTGTGAACAACTGGTCTCCAAAAGACAACATATCTGAGACAAGAATTCATCAAAGTTAGACTTTGGAATATGACATGACTGTAAAGTAGCCAGACTGATTTTTTATGTCCTAATAATGGAAATTCCTATCACAAATTGAAAATCAGTGTTCATATCTTTAATATTCCTACAATGGATAAAACAGTCATGTACGCCCAAAGTTTAGCTGTATTTTATTTAGCACTTTCTTGTCAGAATGCTAATACTACAAAAAATGAACAACTCTTTTTTTCAATGTTTTGTCTTTTAGGGAAAACAAAACTCTTATTGCTCTAATAATATCTTGAAATATGGGTTTTAATTTACATAAGCTCTTCATACCTGTTAGAAAAGCCTAGATATTCCTAGTGAATGGAAACATACTATATTCTTCCTAATATCTAAAAATAGTAATACATTATTTGATACATATCTTAAATCAAATTCTTACCAAAAATGCCTTGTGATTACAAACCTGTATTCATACAAAATAATATTTATATAAAAAGTTAAAGACAATCTTAGTAATTCTCTTCTTCCTTCCCATATCATTAGCCTTACAGTGAGGCTATTAACTACACATTATCAGGAAAAGTGTATAAAACCATATTCAATGTCTGTGTGATGCAGTAACATTAATGTTTAAATGCAAGTAGAGATTCCTGGTTCTTCTTAAGAGGTGATATTTTATAATCAAATGACAGAAAGAAAGTGTGACTCCTAACTGAACTCTCTTTAACCTTCTTGAATTCCTAAACACTTCTGCTCAGTAGTCTCCCTTCGCGTGCGCACCACTTAACCCTCCAAATACTATGTGGTCCTACTTCAATGCTGTCAGATTCAAAGGTTTCTCCAAATTTTCCAAACATTTAAAAGTAAATATGTATTGTTACTTTTTTCAAGATGCTAAACAAAGTTTTAAGAAATAATACCATTTTTGATGTGCTATTGTATTAGCCTGTTTTCACCCTGCTATAAAGATACTACCCAAGACTGGGTAATTTATAAAAGAAATAGGTTTAATTGACTCACAGTTCCACACGGCTGGGGAAGCCTCAGGAAACTTACAATCATGGCAGAAGGTGAGAGGGAAGCAGGAACCTTCTTCACAAGGAGGCAGGAGAGAGAAGTAATAGAAGGGAAACTTCCAAACACTTATAAAACTATCAGATCTCGTGAGAACTCACTAACTATCATGAGAACAGCATGGGGAAAACCACTTGCCTGATCAAACACCTCCCTCCCTCGACAGGTGGGGCTTATAAAATTTGAGATGAGATTTGGGTGGGGACACGGAGCCAAACCATATCAGCTATCATTTACTATTTTCTTTTAGAGTACCCAAAAAAATATGTCCCTTCCCCTCTTGCCTCCACATACCTTCTTCCCACTCATGCCAGACTGCGACTTAAGAGAGAAATAAATCACTTGTGTGAGCCACTGAGATGTATTATTATTATTTTTTACAATGAGTCAATGCTGAAAAAACAAATAATATGGCAATAAACAACCATAGTGTCTAATTCAAGTACTTTCAACCAGGCATTCAGGCTTAGCTGCATATTGGATTCAAGTACTATAGGTTTTTCAAAAAATACCAATACCTGAGTTTTAATCTGAATCAGCTGAAACTCTATCTCAATAGGTAAGCCAAATAGCCCTAGTTTTTAAAAGCTCTCTAAGTGAATCTGATGCATTAGTGAGAGTTAAGAACCACTGCTAATCGTGGAGCTGTATTAACTCAATCATAGTAAAGGTGGTATCTTTGCAGAGTGTTGTATCTATTTTATCAAAGCCCATGTAAAGCCTAAAACTGTCCATTTAAAGCAAAAAAATAAAAAGTCCAAATTGAATTCTGGAAACCTTACTTTAAAATTCCAATAAATATTTCACAATTGCTCCATTTATTCCTCAACTTGAGGCAAATGTTAGCTTTCCCTTAATTAAAATAAATACTTGGTCAGAATACAAGCTCGTTTTTACCAAGAAACAACTGCCACAATAATGTAAAGACTGACTACAGTTTCATGAGGTATAAGTTTAACAACACTGAAGACTACTTGGTTTCTATTTCAATTCCATAAACTAACGACTAGTTTTTCAAGCAAGCATCAATCTATACTACTGAATATTTAATCACCATACTGCCCGAAAGGTTATTTAAACACAACTTTTCCAGGTGGTATAGGATAAGCAAAAATTGTCACATCAACTGAGTCAATTATTCCATTCTTAAGTTCAGCAGCCTATTACTAAAGCAGAGTCAAAAGTAAATATCAATCATATTAAAACTTTATCTGCATATGCCAAGTGTTCTCATTGTTCAATTCCCACCTATGAGTGAGAACATGTGGTGTTTGGTTTTTTGTCCTTGTGATAGTTTGCCGAGAATGACGGTTTCCAGCTTCATCCATGCAACAAACCTGCATGTTGTGCACATGTACCCTAGGACTTAAAGTATAATGAAAAAGATACATATAAAAAAAAAACTTTATACGCAGAGCTCCTGAGTTTCTGAGATCAGCCTTATAGACCTGGAACCACGGCAAAAGTTCACAGGAAAAGACAGGGAGAAGAAAATGAATTTCCACTTAGGCTATGATGCTGAAAATATCAATTACTTATTTTCCAACCACAAATTTGTAATTGATAGCTTTATTCTATTTGCCACTAAGTTAATTAACAGTAAATAATAATAGTAATAACTAGCAACAGTAGTAATGCTAATAGAGCTATCTGCTTCTTGTTTTGTGAGTTTTACATCTGCTCCTCTGCAGTCAAGTATACTGATCTGGTTTACTATTTTGCCCTGACTATAATTAGGAGTATTATTTCACCCACTAATGAAATTTATAACTTCAAATTTTGAAGATCTGCTAAGGTCTGGGTACTGTGTGAGATAATTTACATATCTTCAATCCATACAACAAACCTTGAATTAAGTAATATTATCATTTTACAAAAGTTAAAAAAGAAGCAGTTTGGGGGGCTCAGGCAGGTGGATTGCTTGAGCCCACTAGTTGGAGACCAGCCTGAGCAACATAGCAAGACTCTACAAAAACTACAGAAAGAAATAGCTGGGCGTGTTGGCATCTGCAGTCCTAGCTTCTCCAGAGGCTGAAGTGGGAGGATCGCTTGAGCCACAGGGATGGAGGTTGCAGTGAGCCCAGATCTTGCCACTGCATTCCACCCTGGGCAACAGAGTGAGACCCTGTCTCAAAAAAACAAAACAAAACAAAACAAAAACCTTGAGGCCTCACAGTAAGATCATTTAAATTTTTTAAGTTGTTTTGAATGTACTGACAACAGGATTTGAACCCTAGAAGTATGACTATTTAGCTTGCTTTCTGACACGGGCCTTATTATTAGTTTTCATATGTGTAAGATCAATGTCTACTAACTGGAATATTCTAGTAAATTTGTGAATGTTCTTCCTAAATAAATTGGGGTTCTTAAAATGAGGATTGAATTAGTTTGATGGATTATAATAATATTTGTTTCCAAATTCTGCTGGATAGAATCAAGACAGGTTTTTGAAAGTATGTTTCTCAAATTTGAAAAAATGTATGAAATATTTATCTTGGCAATAATAATAGTGATGTGACCACTGAAAAGATTTATGTACAGGTCACTTCTCAAGAGTTAGGAATCCTAAGGCTTCCTCTCAATCAGTACACCAGCTCAGCAGGCGTGGGGTTTGATGTTTGTTTGTTAGCATATTTTGCCATTTAAGATGCATTCAATTTTTAATACAAAATAAGTGAAACATATTATCTAACGCATAATGGTTGGCTAAATTAATGATTTTAATTAAAAGTAGCTTACAGAAATTTTCACTTCGATTATGTCTAACACTTAAAGATTTTGTACATTGTATGAAACTGAAGGCAATGAAGGGAATAAAAGAAAGATTACAAATGCAGGATTTTATGGTTTGAAGCAGGAATAGGGAAGGTGTTCTCTAGAGGTAATTATTTTTAATCTTTTAAAAACTAGGGAAATAATTTTTATTTTATTTTTATTCGGGGGAAAAAACATAAAAATAATATAATTAACAAAAATGACCTACCACTCAAAATCAACCAAGGGTAATGTTTAGTTATATCAGATTTCATGTGGCTTTTAAAGGGATATAACTTGTTGCACAGAAAACTCACTCTTTTTAGAATAAAATTCTAAAAATTTTGGAAAATGTATGCAGTCACATAAACATCATCATAATTAAGACATGGAACAATTTTTCATAAATTATCTCGTCGATCTGCAGTCAACCACTTGCCTCACTTCCAACCATTCTTAGGCACTACTTTGTTTTTTATCTTTATAAAGTTGCCTTTTCTAGAATGTCACATAAATTGATTGACAGCCTTTAGAGTCTGGCTTCTTTCACTCAGCATGCATTTAAGATTCATCCATGTCCTATGTTATTAAGAGTTTCTTCGTTCTTTACTGCTGAGTAGAATTCCATCTATGGCTGCACCAGAGTTTGCCCATTCAGCAGCTGAAGGTCACGGATTATTCCCAATTTTTAATGACTACAGATAAAACCATTATAAACCTGCACTTAACAGATTTTTGAGTCAACATACATTTTTATTTATCTTGGGTAAATACATAAGGGAGGGCTTGCTGGAACATTGTAAGTGTATTTTTCATTTTATAAAAAACAGCCAAGCCATTTTTCAAAGTGGTTGTACCATTTAGCAGTCCCACAGCAATGTTTGAGAGTTCCAGTTGTCCACTGTCAGGACTTGGTATTTTCAGGTTTTTTTGGTTTTCTTTGCTTGGATTTTTGTTCTGTTTTTCTTTTTTTAAAAAAACTATTCCCATAGGTGTATTGTGTTATCTCATTGTCAGTTCGATTTGCATTTCTCTACTGACTAATAATGTTTTACGTACTTTTACATTTATTTGCCACCTGTATATCTTTCTTAGTGAAGTGTCTGTGTAAGTTGTTTGTCCTCTGTTTTCTTGTTAGCGGGTTTTTATTGTTCTTCATATATTGAAGATATCAGTCTCTTATCAGGTATATGTTTCACAAATGATTTCCCCCAGTATAGGGCTTGTCATTTCATTTCCTTAATGTGTCTCACAAAAGTTGATGGATATCAACTTTTTCTTTTAAAACGAGACTTTCTGTGTTTGTCCTAGGAAATATTTGCCTAACATAAGGTCAAAAAGATTTTCTCCTTTGTTTTCTCTTAAAAGCTTTGTAAGTTAATGTTTTACAGTTATGTTTTATATCCATTTTGAGTTAATGTGTTTATAATGTACAAGTTAGGTCAAAGTTCAAGGTTCATTTCTTTATACATGGTGTCTAATTCTTCCAATATCATTTGTTTAAAATACTTTGCTTTTCTCCACTTAATACTCTATGTATCTTTGTCAAAAATAAGCTGAAATTGTGATGTGGGTTTATCTCTAGAGTTCGTACTCTATTCCATTAATGTATATATCTATCCTCTCACCAATGCCACACAGTTTTGATTATGATGGCTGTAGAATAAGTCTTAAAATGAATTAGCATGACTCCTCCAATTTCGTTCATTTTTAAAATTGCTTTGGCTATTCTACTTCCTTTGCCTTTCCATATGAATTTGAGAATCAACCTATAAAACTTCTTGGTGATATTTTTATTGAGGTTGCATTGGATCTATAGATGGGTTTAGAGAGAATTGACAATTTAATATTGAGTCCTCCAATCAATTAATGTGGTATATCTTTCTATTTAGGTCTTTGTTTTCTTTCATGGCTATTTTGTATTTTTCTGCATAAATGACATATATGTATTGTGTTCGGTTTATACCTATTTTATATATTTTGGTGCTATTTGTAAATGGTTTTCATTTTTTATGGGAGTCATAGAACATAATGCAATTTTATTTTGTCAAGTGCCTTTTATTGCAAGCTGCATCCCTGGTACCAAGTTAAATAATAAATCAATATAGCACAAGGTGCCTCAAAGATGGGGAGGGGAGAATTTAAAGGACCAAAACAAAGGAGGAAAGCTATGAGGACAGATAATCTATAATCAGATTTGAAAGGACCTCCAACTCTTCATGTGGCTGTGATTATTCCATAATGTATCAGGCAGATACATAGAACGGAACGTGGCTTAACAAATATTTTAAACAATGCCTTTAATTTCATGGTGATAGCACAGTTGCGCCGTATTTCTCATGCTTCTTTGGAGCTCTTTATATACCATGCAGAGCTTTCTATTCTGAAGGTCCTGTTTCAACAGACAAAATTCCATCCCCCTCTGCGATTTTTAAAATGTCCTTTATCAGGTTAAGGAAGTTTACTTCTATTCCTAGTTAAAGAAATTTATCATGAATGGATGCTAAACTTTGTCTAATGCTTTTTCTATGTCTATTGTGGTGACTATAAGGTTTTTCTTTTTTAATCTGTTCTTATGGTGACTTACACTAATTAAATTTCAAATGTTAAACCATTTGAAACCACTTCCTTGCTTTCTTAGAATAAAGCCCACTTGGCCTATACATGTTGCATATTGGTTTCAATTTGCTTGAAATTTCCTTGAGGAAGTTTGCATCTATGCTCCTGAGATATATTAGTCTAGAGTGTTATTTTATTTTTGTCTGGTTTTGGCATCAGGGAATGCTGGCTTCATAAAATGGGTTGGGAATGATTTTTGTTATTCTTTCTTTGTGGAAGGTTTTGTGATAGAAATGCTGCTATTATATTTTCCTTAAATGGCGGGTCAAATTCCCCAGGGAAGCATCTGGAGTTTTCTTTGTTGCAAGCTTTACAACTATTACCTCAGTTTATTTAATGCATATAGGAGGACTCCAGTTACCTATTGTGCTCTCTCTCTCTGTCTCTCTCTCTCTCTCTCTCACACACACACACACACACACACACACACACACACACACTTGATTTTCTCTAATTACCAGAGATCAGAGCATTTCTTGATATATTTATTGGACATCTATGATTACTTATTCCATGAAATTATCTTGTTCTTTTATTTTTTTATTTTTATTTATGTATTTATGTATTTATTGAGATGGAGTCTTGCTCTGTCACCCAGGCTAGAAGGCCGTGGCGTGACCTCAGCTCACTGCAACCTCCGCCTCCCAGGTTCAAGAGATTCTCCCGCCTCAGCCTTCCGAGTAGCTGGGACTACAGGTACGTTCCACCACGCCCGGCTAATTTTTTTGTATTTTTAGTAGAGACGAGGTTTCACCGTGTTAGCCAGGATGGTCTTGATCTCCGGACCTTGTGATCCACCCGCCTTGGCCTCCCAAAGTGCTGAGATAACAGGCATGAGCTACCGCGCCCGGCCCTCTCCTGTTCTTTTATTAGCTCATTTTCTATTGTATCATTTGTCTTTTTTCTTAGTGATGTATAAGTTATTTATATATTCTTAACACTTAAAAAAATCCAACCTGTTTTTCAATATTTTATTGCTTCATAGAAGTGCTTTACATTTTGATATGGTAAAATTTGTCAGTATTTTTTCTTACTACTTTTCCTCTATATTTTTAAAATCCTTCCCTGCCCTAGTGTAATAAAGATACTTTCCTGTATTTTTATTGTTTTTTACAATTAGATCTTTATTAGGTAACTCTTATCAGATGCATCTAGAATTTATTTTCATGTATAGGGTAAGATAGGGATATGTGTGAGGCAGTAAAATAATTTATTCATTGTCTGCATAAACCTGTTGTCCCATCACCATTTTTTGAGTAGTTCTACATTGATTAGTAATTCCTCCCCTATTATATATCAAGGACACAGAAAGCTGAACCTATTTTTGACCTGTATTGGCATATATTCATCTATGTATTTATTTAGTGCTAAACCACAGTTGTGATTACAGTAGTTTAAGAATAAGTCTAGATATTTAGAAGGCTTAATTCTCCCACCTTCTTTTTCTTTTTCAGAATTATGTCAATTTATAGAACATCTCTTTTCCTTACAGAATTTTAGAATCAGTTTGTAGATTCCATGAAAACTTTTTTGAAAATGTTCTTGAAATTGCATTTGAAAATATATCTATATCTATATCTATATCTATATATGTACACACACATATTTGAAAGAGATGTGATAATGAGATTGCATATCTGCTAACCAGATCTATCTTATCATGTGTTCACATTTGCTTTCTGCCATTAAAATCTCATATATTTTTGGTAAATTTACTTCTGGGATTATTATAAAACTTTATGCTATTGTAAACTAGATTTTAATTACCCTTGTTTTGGTACTGTTGAGATACTGAAATGCTCTTGGTAATACATGTTGACCTATGCCAAGCATTCCTGCTGATCTCCTATTATTTTTAATTCTTGTAGAATGTCTTTATTATATAGACAAGTGCATTGTCTTGATTAATGCCAAATTTGCCTCCGTCTTTCCAACCTTTCTACTTATATGTTTTCTTTTCTGATTGCCCTGATTAGGACAACAAAGTCAGCGCTGAATAGCAACGGCAAGAGTGAGTGTCCTTTTCCTGTACTTGACATTATTGGGAATGTTTCTAGTGTTTCACCATTAAATATAATGTTACTTACAGTTTTTGCAGGATGTCCCAGATCAGTTTATAACCATTCTATTCTATTCCTAATTTACTTATAATTTTTATCATAAGTTAATGTTAAATTTTATTAAATATGTTTTATTTATTTATAATTTTTTTTTCTGAGATGGAGTCTTGCTCTGTCACTAAGGCTGGTGTGCAGTGGCACAATCTCAGCTCACTACAACATCCGTCTCCCGGTTTTAAGTGATTCTCCTGCCTCAGCCTCCCAAGTAGCTGGGATTACAGGCATGTGCCACCACACCCAGCTAATTTTTGTATTCTTAATAGAGATAGGGTTTCACCATGTTGACCAGGCTGGTCTCGAACTCTTGACCTTGTGATCTGCCCACCTCAGCCTCCCAAAGTGCAGGGTCCCAAAGGCATGAGCCACTGCACCTGGCCTACATTTTATTAAATGCGTTTTTATGTTTACTGAGATGATCATATGGTTTTTTTCCTTCAAACATTGAAAATGAAATTTCAGCTCTTTAACCATCCCTCCATTCCAATAAGTGTTATTTGGAAAGAATTATTTTTAGGACACTTTTAGGCCAGGTGCGATGCCTCATGCTTGTAATTCCAGCACTGTGGGAGGTCAAGATGAGAGAATTGCTTGAGGTCAAAAGTTTGAGACCAGCCTGGGCAACATAGTGAGACCCTATCACTACAAAAATAAATTTTTAAATAAGTTGGGTGCAGTGGCTGTGGGTATAGTCCCAGCTACTCAGGAGGCTGAGGTGGAAGGATTGCTTGAGCCCAGAAGAGTCTGCATGCTGCCCACCAGGCTACAGTGAGATAGTATTGTGCCACTGCCACTCCAGCCTGGGCAACAGAGTGAGACTCCACCTCTACAAACAAGAAAAAAAGACTTTTAAATTTTTGTAGTACTTCATTGATGTATTTACCTCTATTCTTAAACAAAACCTTTCTTATATTTTCCTGTTGTTTATAATCTCCCATGTATCATATTTTTCATCTCCATTGCTGCTAGAATGATCGTTTTAAGTGAACAATTTAAGTATCTTATTTCCCCAGCAAATACCCAACAGTGCATCTACGTGCTTACTGCGCAAAAGGCCAACCATCTAACACGTCATGCAAGAGCCCCACCGCCTAATTGAGCTCTTGTTGATCAATGCACATCTCTCACATTTCTATACTCCAGTCAACTGAGCTGCTTACAATTCATTGAATACCTCACGCTTTTTTCATTTCAATATTTTATTCATACTACTCTTCTGGCTAGAAGGCCTTTTCCTTGATCCATAAGTCAGGCAAATCATTTCAAAGTTTTATGGATTAGCTCTACCCTGTCTCTGAATCCTTTACTGACATTTTAAGAGGAATTTCAACTACTGTCTTCTGCTCATATACACCATATAAAGTCCCACTTCAACATCTGTTATGCTATATAATTCCTACTGTTTTATTGTTATACCAGGTACCATATTTTATCTTTCTTTAGAAATGGGTAGCACTAAGCATTCTGTCTAGCAAATAGCAAGTTTAAAAATTACTTGATGAATGAATTACACAGATAGACTTAGCAAGCTCTGATTTTTAGGACCATCTCTAAGTGTCTTTTGACCAACACCTGGCTCTTAATTCTAGCTTCTTCCTAACAATATCCATAAAAGCTATAAATGATCAGCTTATTCCTAAGAAAACATGACTACAGTGTGTATTGGTTTAGAAAATAACCTCTCACTTGATTGAAGTTTGTCTTAAATTACAAATCTAAAGTTCTCTTTATGATAGATTTAAAAAGAAATTAAGACTTAAAACTTAGTTAAGACAAACTTACTTTTGTACTAAAGTGTGTTTGTGTGTGTGTGTGTGTGTGTGTGTGTGTTTGTCTTTATATTAACTGAATACTTTCTCCTGGTGACTTTGTTAAGCTATTTGACTTATTTTCCCTCATTTATTCATCTCAACAACTCCATGATTATATATTATTTTTATTAGGCCTACAAATAACATAACTAAACTTAAGGATATTAGATCCTTTCTTCAATTTAATGGATCTAGAAGTTGGGAACAGATTGTTCTAAATCAAAAATTGCCATGAAACTGTCATGAATTTGCCAAGGAAGGATGTTTTGTTTCAGGTTGCTTAGAAATTAATTAATTGAATGATATAAAATTTTATTTCAAATGATGTATAAAGTAAAATAATATAACCTTTTTTCACCCATTAACCTGACTGAAAAAGTCTAAACTTTATAATTCCATACCACCGAAAGAGGTTTTATGTAGGCAGAAATTAGAATTATATGTTAGTTGTGAAAAGAGAAAAAGTCCATTTGTATTTATAAATTATATTAGTAGAATTTAACACAAAACAAGATTATCTTCCCAAATCCACCTTTATCTAGAAAAATAAAATAACCATAGCTATCTCCTCTCTAAACAACATTATTGACTACAAAATATCCTGAGTCATTGTTGAAAATGAACTTTTGTAAATATTTGTTGCCACTATAGCCCACTTCAATGCACTTCTCTTTGTTACTGCTGGCTATGTTTAGCTTAGTAACCTAAGCAAAGGCACCCAACAACTTGGCCATTAATCATTTTAAAATTAAAAGATTAAGTCCACTGAAAGCCTAATTATGAAAACTGGACAAAGAAAGAAAGAAAGGAGTGCAAATAATTTCAGCTTACTTGTTCAGAAATGAACATTAGACAAGAATGCTTAATCAACTCTATGAAATTGTGGTCCTATGAAAGAACATATTCATTTTCACTAGGAGATGAAACTTTTTGTAGTCATATATTCAAAGACTAAAGAACCTTATTTGAGATGCCCAAAAGATAATAAGTAGGACTTGTTGCTATGACTTCAACAACCAGCATGCAGCTAATCAGCATCCATTGCAGTCACTGAAAAGGAACTGGCTATTTCAGTCCTTAGCTTTACTTCTAAAGATGCAGTGATCAAAACTGAAATTTGACCTAGAAGCTGTCATTGGTCTAAAGATGCATGACAAAAGATTTGGCAAGTGCTAATAAGAATAGGAAAACAACAACCAACAAAGCAGTCAGATTTCTCAAACTTTCAGGATGGTAAAGTGCATCAAAACCAGCCAAGAGCCTAATAGGCAAAGATTATACCCAATGTAGCGTGAGGGGCAGGCTCATTACTCTGATTTGTTGTCAATGTTAAAAGAGTAGATGTTTTTTCATACTAAACAGCTAATAAATAAACAGTGAGCTACAGCCATTGGGACAGAAGAAGAAAGCCAGGGACAAAGAAAACAGAAGGACTCAACTTGAGCAGAGCAAACAGCTACTTGTACCCCAATTCTGTAGTCCTTGGAGGAATTGGAAGATCAGATTAAAGCCATGCCTACCAGTAGAGCAATACTTCTTATGCACATTTGCATCTAAAAATTCATCTGCACATAGCACCACATATCAATTAAAGAAGGCTTTACTGAAAAATGAAAAGACATAATTAGAAATATCCTATTAGCTTTAAAAAAATTACTATTCAGAATACTTTGTTTTAATTATGCTGTATTTTATTTTAATTATGTTGTTTTGAATCAGTCCTTGATGTAAAAGATAAGAGAGAGAGAACTGAATGAGTCTTTCAACCCAAGGATAATAGCCTCTTTAAACATTCATCATTTGAGCTTTAAAAGCCAAGAAAAAGCGAGAAAGGGGAAAAATAGGGGGCAAAAGGGAAGACATGGAAGAGAGCCCCAGAATTATGGAGACCTACAGACAATAATATGAAATACAAGGTATTACAAGAAAGGGATCTTTCTTCTTTGCCCTTCATCTCAATTAAGTCATACAAGTATTAAAGTATTAAAAATATGAAAATAAATTTTAATAATGCTAAATCATGTGATCTTTTTAAAAAAAAGCTGTTGGTATCCTGCCATTATCAACACTTAACTATACATTTTCTGATAGCTAAAGTTTCTAATTTTTAATTTTATAACTTAGTTTGATCATTGTAATAGTCCACTATGTTATAATCTATAGTTAAATATGTTAAATTATTTCCTTTATAGTGAATCAGATCTCTTTAGGTCTTTGGGTCAAATTTTATAAATTTCTGATTATATCATGGCAATAAGTGGGAAATAGAATCTTAAAGACTTGTCTGGAGGTTCTGTTTAGTTAAGGAGTGAAACCAACTGAATAATCATAAACGTTTCTGTCATCTGTAAGAGTCATCCTCTTGCATAGCTTCCAATGAAGGCCATGTGGGGTAGCAAGAAGTGATGTAACATCTATCTCTCTAGACAAGTAGATCAACAAAGCAATCCTGAATCACTGGGTTGACAGAAGTCATACCAGATCATCCTCCTACTTAATAACACAGGTTTTGATATATACAGTTATTTATAATTAATTGGAAGTTACCAGAATTGTGAATACTTTTCATTTGTTTGTGCTTGTTCTTGATGACTCCTTCCACTCTTCAGAATACCAACTTCTCCTGGTTTGTATTCTAACAAATAAAAAGATGTTTTTCCTTCTTATTATCCCACATATTTTCTTCCTTTTTATTACATCTGTAACCACATCTGCTTGGATCTCCATCACTCCCTGTAGGAAATGCAGCAATTGCATGATCATGTAGTAGGACGATTTTCATAATCCTTATATCAAGCCTTTCTCTGATCTATACTGCAATAACCTAGACTCATTTGGACAAAAGGCCTAGGGAGTCAAAAATATTTTCATAAGAATGGTTGGATCTCTGAACCACATAGTCTAGATTGAATAGAAAGAAAGTAATGATAGGTTGAAGTAGAGAGAAAGCAAATGGGACCAGTCTCTAAGGGCCCTGTGAGGACAATGAGAGGGTTTAGAGTTGGAGTAACAGGGTCAGGGGACCGAAAGGATAAGACACGGGGGCTAGCAGAACCCCTATGTTGCTCACCAGCAAGGCACTAGTATTCACATTGTTTCTACAATTTCTATTAGGGTGTGGCCCCATATCCCATTCCAGAGATCATGGGGCATAAAAAAAATTCATTGTAAGAGATCTGGAGGGGAAGCCGACTCTGATGGGTCCCAGAGCATGCTTGCCCCCTCCATAGCTTTCTTCACGCTTCATGCTTTTCTTGGGCTATTCCCACACTTTGACCACCCCTACTTCCTGACTAAGTCACAAACCATCCAGCTGCTCGTCAAGGTGCTCATTCAGAAAGCTTCTCTTGATGACTGTAGGCTCCACTGATGTCCTCCATTCCTGACCAGTGGTTTTACCAATGATTATACTTAATCTAGATCTCTGTATCTTACAGATTTTTAAATAGTTTGCTGTGTGCGAGTTTTATATCTCCAATGAAAGCATAAGTCCTTTAGAATCAGAAATTATCCTTACCCTGCATCCTTCATTATGTCATTATGTGCAGAGCAAGGGTGGGCATGGATAGACCCTTCAGTAGACCCTTAAGAAATACTTGTTCAATTCAGTCAACACTAAAATAAATTGAAAAGGCTGCTTTTGGGGGTGCAGTAGTTTTTTTTTTTAAAACAGGAAATTGTTGGTGGTCCTACATACAAAAATTCTGCCACAACGATGATCTTAAGATGATATAATGAGATATGTGAATTATCATTGGAATTTTTAAATATTTGACCTTTCTTCAGTTGAGTATCCCTTTACCTGTCAGCTGATTTAAACCAGGATGTATTTATCATATGATGTAAGGGGATTTCTCTTAAGGTAACTGCTGTGAAATGAATGAAATTATTTAATAACACTAATTTTTGTAGGTATCTCTATGCCTTTTTTACCTAAGGAACCAACTACTTACA
Organism: Pongo pygmaeus; assembly: GCF_028885625.2. Taxonomy (NCBI): domain Eukaryota; kingdom Metazoa; phylum Chordata; class Mammalia; order Primates; family Hominidae; genus Pongo; species Pongo pygmaeus. The sequence continues at coordinate 189,328,043 of NC_072376.2, forward strand.
AATTGTATACTTGTATTAATAGTTGCTCTGCCTTTTTTCTCTTTAGAGGAATTTGCTTTCTTATATACAATTAACAAATCAAATTTCATTCTTCTTTTTAAATCTTTCTTCCTTTATCTTTCTTTTTTTTGACTTAACTTCACTCTTGTAGCCCAGGCTGGAGTGCAGTAGCACAATCTCACTGCAACTTCTGCCTCCTGGGTCCAAGTGATTCTCCTGCCTCAGCCTCCTGAGTAGCTGAGATTACAGGTGCCCACCACAACTCCCAGCTAATTTTTTTTTTTTTTTTGTATCTTTAGTAGAGATGGAGTTTCACCATGTTGGCCAGGCTGGTCTCGAACTCCTGACCTCAAGTGATCCACCCGCCTCAGCCTCCCAAAGTGCTTGGATTATAGGCATAGCCACTGCACCTGGCCTAAATCTTTCTTTAGAAGGGAAAAAAATATGTAAAACAGTGACAAAATGTATAACCTTGTCAAACATATCTCATATCTCTAGAACATCCCTATGAATATTTATCCTTTTATGCTATTTAGTAAGAAAACTGAAAAAAAGAATGCAGAAAATTCCCTGAGTATCCAGTGTTGAAGTTCATTATTTGCACTTCAAATCTAGATGGAAACAGATAGTTGACTTATGTTAATAAAAACTATCTACTAAATATAACGTGTCTTCAAAATATTTTGAAAGCACAATTCCATTTCAGCACTTTTCTTTTATATATTTATGTATTTTTCTTAATAAAATAACAAACAAAAATACTATACCCAGAAAGAATAAGCAAGCACTGAGTTATATTTTATCAGATATGATCTGTTCTATGCCCTGATATTTCTTTAAAAAAAAAACACAATATATTTGTTTCGGACATACAGACTAGGATTTAACCACGGTGGTCATTTTTACCTGGAGATAACATTGCCAATGGAGCAAACATCATTTCTAGAACTTGTAAAATGATTCCTTTTAAATGAATCATTTCTAGGACTTGTAAAATGATTCCTTCGTAACAGCCACGCAAACCACTATCTTGCACTCACATATATAAAAACGAAGCAAATCAATCAAAATGAAAAAAACAAGAACCCCCTACACACAAACACACACATGCACACACACACACACAGAGAGAGATGTAAATAGCAATCTAAAAGTTTAGAGTTGTTAGCATAAAACATATAAACTTACATGTTAAAATGTATCAACTAGTTCCCTCACTAATTAATAATATATTAATAATATATAATGAGTTACCAGTAATGTGCGTGTAGCCTAAGGAAGTCTCAGATAATTCCTGGTAATATTGTATATTTGCTATTTGTCTTGTTTCCATTTTTTTCTTATCCTCACTTAATAAAGGGAAAAAAATATCTAAAGACGTGAAGAAAGAAAAATACCCAAATCTGGTTGAAGCCTTAGATGTCTTCTCTGTCAGAAAGTCAGGGTTGAAAACACAGAAGAATTACTAACAAGGAAAGATCTGTCAGCTTTGAGAAATGCTGCTATGGGAGTATCATCTTCATAATTTGGTAAGGATGTGGGGCTCAATATAATTGATCGATTGACTAGTTTATAGGCATCTACAGCTGAGTGAAATCTTACAGGACCAAGGTAGCACAGATCAATAATAGCTGAGTTATTGGGATAAGAACAATTATCTCCTGACTCCTAGTGTAGTGATTATTTAAGCACAATACGCTTCATCTCTGTTGATTCATTTCACAGTTCGAATATAGGTCATGTACTTATCTATATATTCCTAAATTCATGAAGGTATAAAAAGTCTCTATAAATAAAATACAAGAAAAATGAACACAATATAGTTTTCAGAACAGATGCATAACACCAACTTTACGAGACATACTGTATTATATCACAATTTAAAACAGTCAAGAAGCATATGTTATCATTTAAAAAACTCAAATGCCATCAAACATTCTTAGACAGTTTGTTTAACTTTTAAAGTTATATTTAAATAATAAATGTATATCAATAAATCATTTTGTAGTAACTTGCTGAGGGATTCTGCTATTCCACGGCATTTTCAGTCTCTGACTTTCTCTTAGATCATTCCCCTTCTGAAATCATGAAACAGTTCTTTCCTACCCAACAAAAATCTTTGCTTGACCTTGGACCCATCCAAAGTTCCTCCCACCCTCCCTCCTTTCCTGTTTCCCTCCCCTCTCTCCCTCCCCTCTTTCTTCCTTACTTTTCTTTCTTTCTTTTTTTTTTTTTTTCTAGTCCTTGTAATCTGGTCTATGAGAGCAGACTTGCATCTTCACTCCTTTATTAAAAATGCTTTGATTTCAATATCTGATATAAATGAAAAAAACCTTAAAACAAAACATATTGTATTCCTTTCTGTTCTTTCTGTTGCACTGAATACTGTAGGTCACTCTTTTCTTAAAACTCTTTTTTTTTCTTTGATTCTTCTGAATGTGCACTAGCTCTGTCTTATCTACTTTTCAGCTGAAAAGTCCTTCTTGCCTTAATGTTCTGGATCCTTCTTGCCTTAATGTTTCTTTCACAAGGGCCTTTGGTCTAATGTTGACTCCCTCCCACAACTGTTTTCTATACCCTCTTCTGAACAGATACACTCATTCCACAGTTTTGCCTTCTTTCCTGTCTCCAATGACCAATATTAAATACATTATACTTTTTAAATTTTGTATTTTTATATCTTTGTGAGTTAGCAAAGTAGGCAGTCATAGGCAAATAGCTTGATGATAAGAGCATTTGTTGGTTTCTTTGTCAATTATCTAAATGTTGTTGCCTTCAAAGTCTGGACATGACCCCAAATAATGAAGGAAACAATACACATTCACAAATAACTATAATGCAAGGAGGAAACAGCTGACATAGCAGACACAGAGAGACAGAAAAGAAAGGTAGACTTTCATCAGATGCAGTGTTTACTGAACTTTAGGCATTTGTGCAACATACTTGTAGCTTTACCACATTTTCCTAGCAATGTGTACAAATGTAATAATATATGAAATATTTATTATATTCACATGCCTTTTCCAATATCCCTTCATTTTCTACAAACATCTTTCCAAGATAGATATTAGAGAGAAAGGAGAGTTTTGAACCTATTGAGGCTGAAGGACTAAAGGGACAGCTAGGTGAAGACAGCTGACAGCTGACAGGCATAGATATGCAGATTTGAGAGATACATAAATATAAATGACACTGAAGCTATGAGACAGGAGGTTATTAGTAACTTTCAGGGGAGGGGTTTCAGTGAACTCTGGAGAACATTACCCAATAAGGTTGATTAGTGACTGATGAAAAAGAAGAGACAGCAACTATAGAAACTTAGTAAGTTTAGTAGTGAAATGAAACAGAAATGTAATAGTAATTCCAAGAGGTAGCTCTTGGTAATATTAGGACCAGGATTAGAAAATAAAAATAACATGCAGGCATGCCTTAGAGGTATTTGGGGTTGCATTCTAAACAATTGCAATAAAGCCAACATCACAATAAAGCAAGTCACATGAATTTTTTGATTTCCCAGTGCATATAAAAGTTATGTTTACACTATGCTAAATTCTATAAAGTGTGCAATAGCATTATGTCTAAAAAAACCCCAATGTATATACCTTAATTTTAAAATACTTTATTGCTAAAAAAAATGCTTACAATCATATGAGCCTTCAGCAAGTCATAATCTTTTTGCTGGTGGAGGGCCTTGCCTACCTGTTGATGGCTGCTGACTGATCAGGGTAGTGGTTGCTGAAGGTGGTTGGGCAATTTCTTACAATAAGATAATGAATTGCATTTGTCTTATTTTAAGGCAATATAATTGCTGCATCAATTGACTCTTCCTTTCATGAAAGATTTCTCTGTAGCATGTGATGCTGTTGGTTAGCATTTTACTCACAGTAGAACTTTCAAAATTGGAGTAAACCCTACTGCTGCTTTATCAACTAAGTTTATGTAATACTCTAAAACCTTCATTGTCATTTCAACAATATCACTGCATCTTTACCAGAAGTAAATTCCATTTTAAGGAACCACTTTCATTATTCATCTATAGAAAGCAACTTCTCATCCATTCAAGTTTCATGATGACATTGCAGCAATTTAGTCACATCTTCAGGCTCCACTTCTAATTCTAGTTCTCTTGCTATTTCTACCACATCTGCAGTTATTTCCTCCACTGAAGGCTTAAGCCCCTCAAGGTTATCCATGAAGACTGTAATCAATCTATTCCAAACTCCTATTAATACTGATATTTGATCTCCTCCTACGAATCGTGAATGTTCTTAAGGGCATCTAGAATGGTGAATTCTTTCCAGAAGGTTTTCAATTGACTCTGTCCAGATCCATTAGAGGAATCATTATGTATGGCAGCTATTGCCTTGTGAAATATAGTTCTTAAATAATAAGACTTGGAAGTGGAAATTGTTCCTTGATCCTTTCGATTTGTAAAAAAAAAAAAAGAGCACAGTATCTACAAAGCACAATACAGTGAAGTGCAGTAAGACAGGGTATGCCTGTATATTAGCGATACAAGTGAAGGAATAACAGCTGTAATGAGTGGCTAAGTCAGCTTGAAAGAAAGGCATTCTGGAGTCAGTTTTTCTCGTTACATGCCCCAGACTTCCTGCCTCATCATCAGTCGAATTACACGTTAAAATTGCAGGTCTAGCTCTCAAGCCCAAGCCTTCTGAATCTGAGTCTTGGGAGTTGGGACCCAGGAATCAGTATTTAATATACACCTTAAGGTATTCTAGCTAGACAATAAAATTAGTGGTTCTACAATAAGAAAGTTTATACAACTAGCAAGAGATATTTATTTTGTTATTACTGCATATTATTTCAGCATACCTTATATACCTTAAAATAAATAGTGAATATCTTACACTGAATAAGAATTTGTTTTATCATACTGCTTTCTAGAATTAACACATTATTCTGTTTATGTCGTTCTTACAGGTCAAGGCTTCATTTCTCACTGGGATGTGGTTTTGTTTGCTTGCCATAGCATGGATAGTGAGCATCGAGTATACAGCTTTGCAATATTTACCCTCGTCTCCTCACCTCTTGTCAAACAGTTGAAAATAAAATGATCTCAACTTAAATAAGCTGAAACACAATAATGAGCTAATATTTTTTAAGGCCTCTAAATTTCTAGGTTGAAATTAACTCTGTCCTGGAATTTAAACTCATCTCATTTACCCCAATTTTTCTTTGTTTTTCAAATGTCTGGGAGAAAGGCCTCGATTTTTTGTAATCACAGAGACAGCTCTAACTTTGCCAGATAAAAGTATTAATAATAAAAGGATATTTACATGAAGAGTTTCGTTAAGTGGAACCTTAATTAAATACATCTCTTCAAAAGAAAAGTATGGTGAAGCCTCTAGTGACACTATACCAATTCAAATTTTGTGCTTTGTAAAGCTAACACATGCTTGAAAAATAAAGCAATCTCCTAAACAGTTCACTACAAAGCATCTAGTTGATTGTGACGAGGATATTGAGCAAAGGATTTATGCTAACTGACCTACATTCCAATTTATGACCAACTCCATTCTAAATAAAATGAACAGTATTTTACAATAGCCTTAGAAACTTCAGATTCAAGGGAAAATAAGAAAGATTAGCTGATTTTATCTGAAACTATTTTGAGTAGAACTTATCCCAGTATTCTACCAATACATTTCCACCCAGGCATGAATTTCCACACTCAAATGTTTTGCTGTGAAATTTTAGTGTGACTGTTTAGATTTCATGTTTCTAATTGAAAATTTAGTCTTTAATCATACGTTTTTCTCAGGACTTGTGCTGAGTTTTCAGTTGTAAACCCAATGTGAAGCACACTTAACAAGACAGCTCTTTTAGGAATTAGATCAATTAGTCAGTTACCCTCAATTTCTCCTTTCCTCGTATGAGCAGGCTGCTCCTCACATCAAGGAAAAGCAATGTCCTGGGATTTCTGATGCTAGATCATAAGAATCTTTGCAGCTTCTGCTTGGGTTTTTTGGAACATTCATTCTTGGGATGCTGCCTCTTGAAACCTAGCCATCATTTTGTGGAAAACCCAAGCCACTTCAGGACAGCCCGAGATAAACTCGTAGTCAACAGCTGGCATCAACTGCCAGCTATATATATGTGAGCTCTCTTGGACGACCAGTCCAATCGTGTCTTCAGATGGCTGAATCCCCTGCTGTCATCAGGCTTCCAAGTCAGGAAACTTCAAATGAGGATTGCTCAGCAGACAGTCAGCCCTCAGAACCGTGAATGAAAATAATAAATTGTTGTTTTAATCCACTAGTTTGGGAGATCATTTTATGCAGCAATAAATGCTTAGAACATGAGTTTTATCTTCTTCCGCTGAGGTTGGGACTCTTATCAGACTTTGTGATTTTCTAAGGAAAATAACACACTAGAAGCCAAATGATCAAAAGTATTATCCAGTACTCTAGCATCATAAAAGTGTTCTTGATTTGCTTAATGGAAATAGCTTAATCTTATCTTCATTACAATGTTTTTTTTTTCTCTAATAGTTACTGGATCAAGAGCTGAGCTACATAAATTTATAGAACCTTACCCAACCTTGTCATCAAATAAATGAGGAAACAGGATCCCAGAGATTTATAGGACCCGTTCAAAGACATAAGGGATTATCATCTGCTTCTCCTATTTCAAACCTTGGCTCTTGTACCTTGTTCATAACTGTCTCGAGGGTGTCATAGTTTTCCTGAAAAAAAAGTTATGAGCTCAAGACAATACTGTGTGTCATTATTCTTTGTCTAAATTTGCAAACAATTTTACAGATACTTAACCAACTCCATTGTTACTCAAATTGAGTAAGAGCAAAATATTTCCATTGGATATTTTTCTCTTGTCAAAATGCGTATACTCTTAAATCTAACGCGGAATGTTTAAGTTGTCCCATTTCGCTGTTCTTATGTTGGGGCATTTAGTACATATCATGTAGTTGGCGTCCTTCTTCAATCAAACAGGGTTTATCCTTTCCCTCCCTGTCCCTCAACCAGTACTCCTTATACTCACACTTTCAAATAGATAATTCAGTTCATGGGTTTTCCCCTCACTAAAGGTTGGTAACCCTTTCATCTTTGTTTTCCTTTTTGTTCCTGTGTTCTGATTAAATTCTCATTATGTGTTCCTAACATACTAAATATTTGTGTTTAGATGTCTTGCTATTACCTCTTTTTTTTTCCTTTTTGTTTGAGACTGAGTCTCTTTCTATTGTCCAGGCTGGAGTGTAGTGGCACAATCTCGGCTCACTACAACCTCTGCCTCATGGGTTCAAGCGATTCTCGTGCTTCGGCTTCCCGAGTAGCTGGGATTACAGGCATGTGCCACCACACCCGGCTAATGTTTGTAATTTTAGTAGAGACGGTCTCACTATGTTGCTCAGGTTGGTCTCAAACACCTGGCTTCAACTGATCCACCCAGCTCGTCCTGCCTCCCAAAGTGCTGAGATTACAGGCGTGAGCCACCGCACCCGGCCTTGCTATCACTTCTTAATAACATTTCAAATATGAAATTAAGTTCCTATCCAAAACATGCAGAAAGTAAACCATTTGGTTTATCCTTTAAATATTCTATCAAGGAACCCACTACTTCCCCAGTCTTCAAGATTTCAAATTTCTAGACAAAATCTTCTATTCATTCTATTATTGCTCCATTTCCTGATTTTATAGATTTTTCACTAGATCTATCTCTCATCAATCTTTTGCTCTCCGGTTCCACTGGCTTAGACATGTATCATATTCTATTATTATCATATCGTATATATCATATAATATTATTCCCAAACTGGTTTAGACATATATCATATTACCCCAGGATTACTGTGACAATTGGATCTGTCTTCTCCAACTAATTCTGTTTTAAACAACATTTTCACTAATCTCCTTAAGTCTTCCCTGCTCAAAAACCTTCCATGACACCCTACTTCCTATCATGTAAATTCTAAATTCCTCTCATTGCTTTTAAAGGCTCTCCAAAATCAAATCCCATCCTGTCAATCCAGCTCCACGTCTTACTGTTCCCCAAACACACCTTACTGCCATGAGAAGGAGCTCCTTATTCTACCTAGAACCACTTCCCTTCCAAATGTTTCACATTCCTCCAAGACAGGTTCAGTACCACTCCCATTAAACTTTTCATAATATCTGTCAAACTAAATCATATTCAGCATCATTTTTTAAACAAAACCGTAATCAATGGTCTCATAGTGATATACATGTGGTCAAGTAGAACAGTAAGTGTTGTGTTCAGGAGAAAATTTTAAAAATATTCCTGGCCTATCTTTCCAATGGACCCTGAAATTCCACAATTAGAGATTTGCAGGTTAAAGTTCAACTTGAAGTTAAAATGTAAATACTCTTAGCAATGTGTTGGCCCTGCAGTTTTTTTAGTATCAACTATTTTGTTGCATCCTTTCCGCAGAGTAAAATTTTGGAGTGGAGGGATAGCCTTGCTGCATACCTAGAGAAGCCGAGGGCATCAATGAGGAAATCAAACAATAAAAGGAAGAGATGCCAAACTTGCAATTTGCCTACTTTGCAAATAACTTTTTTTTTTTTTTTACAATCAGCCTTGTGCATTATGGATATGAAGGACTATAAATTATTCAGAATATTTAATTAACCAATTACTCTCATTCTTCCACAGTGCTAGAGTTCAGATTTCTTCTTCTAAGACACATGAGAATTGATTGCTACATTCATCCCCATAACATTATCTTTCTTTCTTTAAGTGATAAATTTTGGTTTTCATGGTACCAGGAAAAAGAAAAAGAAAAACAAAACAAAACAAAAAACTGGATTCCATTTGTTGGCGCAATCCAGTATTCTCCTATGCTGTTTTTCCCTCTTATCCTAGCCATTAGGACTCTAATGCTAAACTTCCTACCATCCTTACTACCACTAAATAGAAGAGGCTCTAAGTAGTGAAGTTTTATTTTTCATAAGTAAATTAAAAGAAAGAGGAAAGATATGGCCTTAAGTGGCCAAATGTTGTCTATTTCCCCTATGCACTTCCTTCCTGCTTTCCCCCCTTTCCCCTCGCTGCTTATTGGCTCTTCCTACTCTCTGAACTGAATACTTGAATCTCCGTCCTGAGTTCTGGCTTCATGCTGTCACTCTCCCTTGCTACAGGCCTGCTCTTTTCTCTATTTCGCTCACCTCTGGCTTCCTTACTTGCTTCCTCTACTTCCACCTAAAGAGAGTTCAGGAATATTTTTAATCTCTCCTACTAGGCCCCTGACAATGTAAGTTTTTGGTGACCTCAGTTACAACAGGAAAAATGTAATCCACTTCTGGCAGTAGAAGGAACAGACAAATTTTTAGGTATCTGTAGATTACAGACAGGAAAGAGAACTTCTAAGAGTTACAGACCAAGCTTTGGATCCTGACAACTCAGTTGTTAACTCCACACCATCCCCCACAACAACACCTTCCTATAATTAGGGATGATTGATAATTATCCATGGGCATTGAAGCAAAATCCAGGACAAATTGTTTTCACAATAGTATGGAAATGGAAATTAAAAAATAATTAACTTTGAAATTATGAATACCTTACCTTTGATAGCCAGTCCTCTCGAGCTTGACGTTACAAGGGTGAATTATGTAATTCTTTCTAGACATTTTATTATGTTGGATCCAAATGGCATCTTAATGTTTTTAATACAGCTAACGAATAGATTACATCAAGTCAATTATTTTGACTTTCCATTTCTGACAGCTTTTCTCCTGTGTGAGCATGTAAACAAGAGTTTATAGGCTCAAGTGGTCAAGTAGAACACTAAGTGTTGTGTTTAGGAGAAAAATTAAATATTCCGGCCCTGTCTTTCCAATGGAACACAACACTTAACAACCAAATAAAAAAAAGAGCCTGAAATACTCTCTGCCACACTTGGGAAAATGTTTTATCTTTCTTTTTTAACCTGAAAATACTCCTTCCTTTTCAGAAAACATTTAAAGACATTCCTTCTTAAGACCATTTCCAACACTGTTTATACAAAGGCCCTAAAAGTGGGTCCTTCTAAGACACTTCCAAGGGTCAAGCAAGAAGAGACTATGAAAGTCTTGATCACAGCTAACATTCATAGGCAAAAATGTCCTCAGCTTTCTCTTTTTTCCTTTCTTCCAAGTTGGCTACTGTCTATAAACTCCAGTGATTAGTAGTCAAAGCATCCCCTAACCCTTGAGCCTGTGGGAATACAGGAATTTCAACCCGAGCACTTCAGTCCCCAAGGCCTCCTTTACTCTTGAAGAAATCCCTCACAACAAAGGACAAGGGAGAAGCAAGGGGGAGGGGCGCCCAGTGGACTTGGGCTGGAAGAAGTGAGCGGGCTGGGGTTGAAAGAGTAACTCGGGCTGCGGGCTCAACGCAGTCGGCAACCGCGGAAGAGCAGCATCCCCCCTGCGCCTATGGATACGCCAGTCCAGGGATGGCGAGTGCTTTCTCCTCCCCAGCTTCTCCCTCGCTCTTCAAGGTGACTCGTGGGACCCTGCGTCCTAGTGCTGGGTTTGAATCGGCTATTTCACACCCAGTTCTCCCTCCCCTCCGCCACACACAGTCACATTCCTGGAGCTATTCCAAGCTGCCTCCGCTAAGCACCGAATAAGCGGACCCTGCCTGGAAACTTGAGCGAAGCTGAACTGCGCCGAACTCCACCATCCAGTGACCCGAGCCAGTGTGGACGCCCTTTTAACCAAGCTGTTTACCCAGGTCGAATTTAGGAAGAATCAGCCTTCAGCCTCAACCTCAAACCTTTTATGCAAATGGGCACTTCGTTTGGAAAGGGACTAGAAATTGTCCCCAGTCTGGCCCTGCCCCAGCACTGTACAAACCTGTACAAAGTGGAAGTTTTAGGAAGTTTCCATTTCTCGTGCCCCGTTTCAACTTGCTCCCCAAAGAGAACATGAAAACGTGGGAACTCAGGAGGACAGAGATCTCCCTGTAATCCCCTCGCTATTCGGATCCGGGGTCTCTTAGTCTGTCTTTATTTCCCAAATACCGCCCCCAGCACGGTAGACCGGACCCCCAGGCTTGGGTACTGGGGCCGGCGCAGAGGATCAGCGCCCAGGCGCAGCCCCCCACCCTCCCGACCCACTGTAAACAGTCAGGCACCCTCCCTCGCCTCCAGGTGCCACCCCATCGCCATCGCCTCTCTCCCAGAAAAAAAGTCCAGAGACAAGAGGGCGGGGGGCGGGGGGACGCCGGGCGCGATGGGAACAGAGCTGGGAAGGACGCAGTCTGAGGCCGAGGAACATTCATTTTCTTTCTATAATGCCCATTCCCGTGGCCGAGCCTTTGGGCGAGGTGTCCGCGCCCGCCCGCGCACTCACCCATGGCCCGAGGTCCTGCTTCTCTGCAGTCCCCAGAGAAGAGCGAGTGACCAGGCGCTGCGCGGGGCCAAGTTCTCCAAGCCGCGCTGGGGCTCCTCGCGCCCTGGCAAGTGACAGCCTCGCCCCTCCCAGCGGAGACAACTCGCAGGGCGCCTGGCGACTCTGCGGGCGCACAGACCCCTCCCTCTTTCCACCTGCCTCCTCTGCTTGAAGCCCATTTTCCTCCCCCTCACTGTGAATCTCCTCCCCAGAGGCCCCCACCCTGCCCCCTTTCACTTTCATTGGAGACACGTGCAAAGTCTCTCTCCTAAATACATTGAATGCACATTACAGACACACACGTTGTCTCAGCACCCCACAACCGACTCGGTAGCCAAGATAATGATCTCTAAGTGGAGTCTGGAAATAGATTATTCCAAAAGACAGGTTTCATATGATAATTTTATGTTCCCTTGTCTTCTGTGTACCATTTTGTTTCTTAATGATAATAACATTAATAAAGACAAGAGGAAGAGAAAATTCTCCCTTTAATTTATCCTTTGTCACCTCCTCTTTCTTCTACATAAAATATGTTTCTGTAATTGGACAAGGTTATAAAGTCCTAAAAACCATACGCATAAACACACATGCACACACCCTGACACACACACACACACATCATAATATGCAGAAATCACCTGGAAAATAAACAACTCAATCCAAGAGGCAGTTGATGAGGCTGAAAGAGCACAGGGCTTGACAGTTGAGAGGATGAGTTGTAATCCTGGCTCATTTCCTAATTTGTAAAATGAAGGATCTGGAAAAAGTGATCTCTAAGGTCTCCTCAAGCTAAAAAAAAAAAAAATTATATAACTCTATGGGTTATTGACCTAGTTCTTTCAAGAGTCATACTGGAGAAGTTATTTCAGTAAGTCAGTCCCCAAGGTGTCGTACACAGCTTTTTCACGCAAAGCACACCCAAAAGTATACATATCTATGCTGTGAGCAAGTGGAAGAATAAAATAAAATGGACATGATTACTTACTTGAGGAACATTGCTATCTAATGGGGAAAAGGTGATATGAAAAATAAATAACAATATTTTTAGCAGAATGCATGGATAAATGCAGAGCATATCATTAAAATGCCACAGAAACATCTGCACAGCTCTTTCTCGCGTAATGGAAGAGGTATACTCCTGGCAGGGGTGTTGTAAATGCACTTCAGTTACATGGGAATACAGTTATTCTTATGGGAGGGGAAAGGAAGTAGTCAATAAAAATTAAAAGTGTTCAACATATCATTCAGAAATGCATCACCGTTCTAGAAATTGACTAACATGAACTGTGACTGTAGCAAAGCATAACACTAATACATTTGCTCAATAAATATGAGTTGCTGGCTCACACCTGTACTTCTGGCACTTCCAGAGCCTGAAGCAGGTATATCGCTGAAGCTCAGGAGTTTGAGATCAGCCTGGGCAACATAGTGAGACCTCGTCTCTACAAAAAAATAAACAAAAAATTAGCTGGGTATGGTGGTGCACGCCTGTAGTCCCAGCTGCTTGGGAGGCTGAGTTGGAAGGATCACTTTATCCTGGGAGGTTAGGGCTGCAGTGAGCCAAGACTGCACCACTGCACTTCAGCCTAGACAACAGATTGAGACCCTGTCTCAAAAAAAAAAAAAAAAAAGATAAGTGATAGATTTTGGAGATTGATACATAAGCTCAGTTATAGGATCATCACAAGCAACTTACAATCTATTTCCTGAAGACTTATTCAAAATAATATTTGAATTCTAAAAATTAGAACTATTTTTTGTTTTTTTCCCATCGGATTCTATGATAATCCTGAAATACAAGATAATAATTATAACATAAACTGAGTACAGTGTGCTAAGTGTCAGGCATTGTACTAAAGGCTTTGTATTAGCTAATATAATTCTCACTATGAAAGGAAAATACTGTTATCCCCACTTTACAGATGAGGGAATTAATCCACAAAGAGATTAAGCACTTGCCCAAATTCTCACAATAAATGGGAATGCGAAGTTCATACCCAAGACAAAATATTCCAGAGTCCATGATCTTAGTCAGTTAACCACATTGTTTCTCAGTATCCAACTGGTTTGCCACATGCTTGAGAAAGACGGTGAAAGACGGTGATATCTTCCAACAATAAATATAATTCATAATTTTTTTTTTTTTTGAGACAGAGTCTCACTCAGTCACCCAGGCTAGAGTGCAATGGCACGATCTCTGCTCACTGCAAGCTCCGTCTCCCATGTTCATACCATTCTCCTGCCTCAGCCTCCCAAGTAGCTGGGACTACAGGCAGCTGCCACCACGCCCGGCTAATTTTTTTTTTTTTTTTTTTGTATTTTTAGTAGAGACAGGGTTTCACCGTGTTAGCCAAGATGGTCTCGATCTCCTGACCTCGTGATCCACCCGCCTCGGCCTCCCAAAGTGCTGGGATTACAGGCATGAGCCACCGCGCCCCGCCTAGTTCATAAATATTTTTAACATTCCCAGTAAAATATATGAAATTTGGAATACACTGAAGATACAAATCATCATATACTGGCTTTTAATAATCAAAATCATGATGTAGTCTTTCCTTTGGCCTATTATGAGTGAATAGATCAAAATGTTGATGTTTAATTCATTTACCTTACAGTGATGAGGCAAATGGTGTCAGTATCCTAGATCTCAGGTATAGAGAGGCCATTATCTCCCCTGAAATCTAACAAGTTACATAATTTTACATGGAATTCAATAAACATATAAATTAATTCATTATCTAACTTAGTAAATTTTTTTTACTCTAATTATCCAGTATTTCTGCTTTCTCATTCCTGTCACCTAATTGTCCATCAAGCCCTAAGGTTCTGTTTCCAAAATATTCTTCCCACTCATCCCTCATCTTCAGTTTCATTGCCTAGACCACCTTTTAGCAAGTCCTATGGAAATATAACTAACACTTCTTTTTAAAAACGGAGGTACTTACCAGCCATGGGACTCAAAATTAAGGCTTTAGCTAAACTTGTAAAATTCTGAGATGAATATAAACTTTTCTTTTCTTTCCTTTTATTTTCTTTTTATTTTTTTTGAGATGGAGTTTTGCTCTTGTTGCCCTGGCTGGAGTGCAATGGCATGATCTTGGCTGACTGCAACCTCTGCCTCCCAGGTTCAAGTGACTCTCCTGCCTCAGCCTCCTGAGTAGCTGGGATTACAGGCATTTTTTAGTAGATACGGGAATTCACCATGTTAGCAAGGCTGGTCTCAAACTCCTGACCTCTGGTGATCCACCCGCCTCTGCCTCCCAAAGTGCTGGCATAAGCCACCATGACTAGCTAGAAATTTTTCATGATATAACCTTGTTGGGGCCAAGGGAAGACTTCCCCTTTGCTCTCTGAAAGTTCACTGAAAACTATTTATCCAAAGATGGATAAATAGGAGAAATGGCATACAAATTTATTAATGAGCACAGAGAACCACAGAGTGATTACCTCAACCCCCAGTGGGGTAGAGAATCTTATATATTCCATCTTGAGGTTACAGAAAGAATCGGGGCTTTTATCATGGCAAAATAGGGTACTGTGGCAAGACAGCTTATGGGAGGAGGAGAAGAGGAGCCCAGGCTTGCAAATACGGTCTTTCTATGCAGATGAAACCTTGCAGGGCTCAGCCCTCACCAAGAACACAAGGTAAATGTTTCTTTCAGACTTTTAAAGGTGTCAGACTCTCAGTTAATCTTTCCTACATCCAGACAAAGGAAGGTCTCAGAGAAAGCTGGCTGCATCAATGCAGGTTTTCTCTACTGATGCGAATCTCCCCCCCACAAAAGTCAGCTTTTCAGCTATTCTTGAATTTCCAGCTTTTCTGAATAGTTTTCTTGAAATATGTCAAGAAAATATATTTGGAGAGGAAATATTTTAGTTTCCTTCTGTTCCCCTTTGGAAGTTTTTCTTTAAGAAGGTTTCACTTATTAAAGGCAAGGTTGATAATTTTGGAAAGATGTGAGTTAAAGGTTGCTATTTAGGAGGCAGGCAAAGGAGGAGAAAAACAAGTTAGGATAAGCAGAAAAGAACAAATTTAAATATGTTATCTTATATCTTCTCAAATCAGCCTCTTAGTCCTGAGAAAAGTTCAGTTGAGTTAAACAGCAGGGTCCCATTCCAGGAGGCAGCATGGCAGATGGGCTTGACCTCCATATATGGTGCAGACAAACAGATCTTTAGTAAGAGGCATTTCTGTAGAAACATAAGAAAAACAAAGATTAATGTCTGGAGTAGTCTATAAACTAATTTTTCTAGCATCTCTGAAACATCTTTAGATGGCAATCTGACAGATTTTTCTGGATTGTAGTTCGAATCAAGTATTCAAATGAACGTTCGGCAGAGTCCAGACATCAATAGGCATGAAGACTGTTTGTATGTAAGTTGCTCTAGTGATTTCCCTCAAAGTTTTTATCATGTTATCTAGTTTTAGTTTGCAGAGCTTTAAAAAAAAGCGTGTTTTTAATTTCTAGTGATTTCAAGTTAGAAAAATGAGAGAAAAATTTGAAAACCTTAAGACTTGTAGCCAGAAAATAATTCAGAATGCAGTCCAAATTGTAGGCAAATAATAAAACTCAAAAACAATGGACAAGGCTGAAATCCAATAACAGGTATACTATAGTTTTCTTCTGAAACATATGTTTCTCTCTCTAGTCCCCTAGGTCTACCAAAGATGAGGCATAGTAAGACCAATTTATTTGCAAAATAAGTTTTAGTCCTATTATAATTGGCCTAATTATTTGCACAAAGTGCAGCAAGAACAGTGATTGGCTATATAGCCTTTTTTAAAGTTAGCTTTGCTGGAACTTTTACATAAGGAATCTCACATTACATTTTTAAAAACCTCCCAAGGCTAGTAGCCAAACCATGGATTTGCTATAAGACTGTGCCCAATACCTGTATGTATTGGGTACATTCCCCTTTTCTCAATGATTCCAAAATATCTTGAGGTTCCTGAACCTGCCAAAAAGTGACATTCTACTTGCTGCAAGGTCAGGAAACTTGTAAGAGAACCATATAGAGAAGGTACCAGGCCAGTATTTACAAGGGTTTTTTTTTTTTTTTCTAAATCAGCTCTAGAAAGTCAACCTCAATTCCTCAAAGTAGTAATACCTGAAAATATGTCATTCCATCCACAGCCTTGGCAAAATAGTGTCTACGATTGTGTATTATTTTGGAAGAAAACAGATTCTTATTGAATTTATGCAAATTACTGTTGCCATAAAATAAGACTACTCACAAATAGTTTCTAAATTCTAGTGACATCAGGTAGAGAAAATGGTAAATGTTTCCACTTTGCTTACAGAAGTGTACTTTACCAATTACTGTAAGCTATAAATAGTTCAAAAGAAAAAAAGAGTTTTCTTGACTCTAGAAAACAAAACAAAAACCATCAGCTATATTTCAAATTTTAAAAATCATAGAAAAATCATTTCAGTTCTCTATCAGTTCAGTCTTATATGACTAATGTTTGTTCTGCTTGATGTTGGGTTAGCAATCTTCATGAACTCATTAGTTTTTTTATTAGACTTCTGGAAGTTTTTACCTAGTCTAATGGTATGACCTCCAAAGTTCTCAGAAACCTGTATTTCTGAGAATATTTCGCAATGTCCTTTCCATAAATTTCCTTGAAAAATAAGCACATTTTGGACTGTAACCAATTAAAAATAAGCACATTTTGTACTGTAGCCAGTTGTAAACTACTTTTTGAGAAGACTCAAAGTAAAACAATCATTGTCTGAGGATGACAAAAGTTACAGAATAGCCATGGTTAAAGATGCAATTGACAAGGAAATTTGGTTATTTTTGTGGCATACTGCAATTTAACATAATAATTATAATCATAACTGATATCATATACCAAGATATATCAGAATTTTAGGAATTTCATACAACTTTGGAACACATTAATAACATTTATACAATTATGACTCAAAGAAGAGTTAAGCACAATTTCCTATTTGACAATATTTCTGCATGATTTTTACACATCACATAAGCCTCATATGTCTCTCTTGGACTTCCAGGGGTTCTTTATGGAATATCCAAAAGTCAGTTTGAGGTCAGAAAGACTTAATTTTAGAATTTAAATTTGGTATTGGAAGTTTGTCAAATATCAAAAGTTTAAAACACTTTATACTAAAAAAAGAAAGTGTTAAAATATTTGACCAAAATAGGATTACAGGTCACTGTAAATAAGTTATTCATTTAGCCAAATTCATAATTAAAAGATTTCAAAAGCAAAACACTTCACTCTTTGATAGAGAGGAGGCTCAGTTTTCCAATCAAAGTACCTAGTAAAGACAGCATGAGTCAAACTCTCCCTGCTACTTCTTATTTTTTGCAGTTTATTCAAAAGGTGAACAAAAATCTTCCATTATACTATCTCTTGTCAATACTACATGAAAATCATGTTCAAAAGAGAAAACTAAAATATATCTTTGCATCAGCATTGTTAATGTTAGAGCTAACTTAATAAAATACTATAAATAGTTCCATTTAATCTCAATCAGTTTTGACCACATAAGATTTGTATGAAACTCTTATAACAAAAATTTTTTCATTCTTTTTCTTTCCCCAACTTTCTATGTCCATTTAGTTTTATCTATTATTTTTTCCTTTCAATTGAAGTAACATTTATATGGTCTCTGAACTGGACAAAAATTAATTTACCATTTCTTTAACAAAAACCACATTCTCATACCTTTGTTATAACCTTCCCCATCCAAAACACATTGGACTTTCCTTATGCATTTTTCATACAGAAATGTTTCTCTTATATCTGGTAGTTTTAATTTTATATACTAATTACAATGTTAACTCTTAGTAACCCTAATTTTCAGGGAAAAACCTTAGAAGTTAGCAATTTTAATTGTTATATACCAGATACAGTGCCCAGGACCTTTCAAGACAATTCCTGGTGAATCCAACTTCTTTCAAGGAGGAAAGACCTTTCAAGACAATGTCTAGTGAATCCAACTCCTCCCTGCATGGCCATGAGGCACAGCTGGGTCAGGTAGGATGGGGTTCAGGTGCTGTGCCCTAGCCCTCACTGTGACCAAGTGTCTAAACCCTAGAATCTAAAGACTCAAAACCAAAGAAATAAGCTCACAGACAAATTAAGCAAGTATCAAATATATCACAGAAGAAATCGTTTTTTGGCCTTAAAAACATCTAGAAGAGACAGTATAAATTTGTCTGTCCAATAGATCCAGGCAAAAATGTGTGAATTATATTTAATACCTACAATTCTGAAGACATTCTAATCATATTTTACTAACAGTTTTTAAGCCAGTTTTATTTACCAAAGATTACTCACGTCACATGACCTTGAAAAGCATTGGGATTTAATCTAGGCATAGAGTGACTATGGGTCATTGAATGAGCATTTTACGTTCCAGCCAAATATCATTTCTACATTGCCAATGATTTTTAATTCACTGAGGGAGAATGTTCAATAAGAGGAAAGGAACACTAACGACGGAGAATGGGAACACACAAACATTTAATAACTGTGGACAAGAGGAGATCATGCAGAGGAGTGCAAAAAATAATCTTAGGCTAGGAAAAGAATCCAGAGAAAGTCCTCTAGAGAATGTTTCAACGAGAAAGAAGTGTCAACTAGATAAAACAGAATGAGTGAAGAAGACAAGGACTGGCAAGTTCCCTTTGGATTGGTGGTTATGAAGTCACTGGTGAAACAGTAGCAAGAGTATTATGGAAAAGTGAAGAGCAGAGAGATAAAGAATAAGGAAATGGGTGGTAGGAAAAGAGTGTAGACAACCTATTTACAGTTCACAGTGAAGGAAGGTAGAGTGGGCAATAAGTGTCAGAGGAAGTTTATTTATGAAAGAAAAAGAACTGTATGTTTCATATGTTAATGCATATATAGGTTTCAATCTTAGAGATCTACTGCTTAGAGTAGAATGAAGAGATATTATCTGGAATACATGAGAAGGAATAAGCCAGAGAGAACAGGCAAAATTGCCTAATCCTCTGAGGTAGAGAAAGAGAGTGTAAAGAAAAAAGAAGAAAGATTTTTACTTCAGTATGGAGCTTTGGAGCAGAGGGCTGATAACCTCAGGACCTTGTGGAGGCCTGATAACCTCAGTATTTTGTAGGTACTAGGAAGGAGATGTGCTGAGAGAGAACAAATTGGGGCTGCAGCTCCACTTTAGAAAAGTAATGAAGTTTGTTACAGCTGCTGTAGTGAAGAGGAGAGGGAGGTGACCATGGTATAATAAAGAAACATCAAGTAACATTGAGGTCCAAGCAGAGACTGAATCTAAATTTATAGAGACACCAATCTATAACTTGGCTATAGGAGAGGATAAAACAGAAAGCTGAATTAATAGAAACCTGAGAGCATTTGTGAGTATAATGGTAGAGCGGTAGGAAGAAGAAGGAGGTAAGGTTGATGGCAAAAATAACAAAAGGAGTTAATTCATCTTGGGTCTAAATTAGAACAGGAAGAAAGAAGACCCCAGGAGAGTAGCAATGGACTGTGAGAGAAGAAGGGGACAAGATACTGAAAAGATAAAGGAAGTTTAAGAGCAGATTTGGGTAAATAAAGCTTGAAAGATGGGGATAGACAGAAGTTGTTGTTCAGCTATTGCTGTATTAGACCTTAATATTTCAGAGGCTGAGAAATTTGGAGTGCAGAGACATCCAGGGAAAGACTAAAGAGTAGATTTGTAAAGTTCAGCAGAAGTGACAGTTCCTGCTATTGAGGCAAGTCTTTGAAGACAGGTGCTGGAAGAATTATTAATAGGGATACTACAGTACACTAGAGTGATTATAGGGATTGGAAAGAAAGAAAAAAATGTCAAAGTCCAATTTAAATAAGATAATGCATTAGAAAGGCTGAAAATTTTAAACAGTTATAAAAATGTTAGCTGCAATTATGAAAATTGCTGAAGGGAATAAATTAAAACAGTTGATGTATACCATAAATATGAAGCATAAATTTTCATAATTTATATATGAATAAGGACCAAGAGGAAACCATGGATCCTTGTGCACGGTAACCAACGATAAAAAAGATGGGGAGATCAGGCTGATTTTCCAGGGAGTGGAGCTTCCATCTACAAGACTCAGATCTTTTTTGTGTTTGCTTTTTGTTTTGGTTTGGATTCGTTTTTGCTCATTTGTTTCAGCTTTATAAAGATTGAAGTGGTTGTTTCACAAAATACATATTGTACAGATATGACCCTCAGGCCTTATTTTCCCGCCAGAAACACCAACACAACAGCTTCCAAATGCAGCCTCCTTTACAATTCATTAATTTTTGTTCTATTCCTAGGATGGCCTCACTGGGCTTTGGTTTCCCTTGAGGAAAGTGATTTTGTTTTGTGGTTTGCAGTTGGGTCACAAGAGAATTTTGAAGGGTTTTGAACCCCCCCATTGCAAAGCTGTAGGTAAGTGTCTTGTGACAGCTATAGCAATAAAGCAGAGTGGTTTTCCTTAACATTTAAATGCAATAATTAGCATATGTTGTTTTAAATTGTGTATGTGTGTGTGTGTGTTTTGTGTTTACAGAACCATGTTCTCGAAGCAGTCCACTCTCTAAAGTTTCACCAGGTGGGGCAGAGGGCCAGGCCCATGACTAAGGCCAGAGGTCTTTCCTCTTGTCTCCCTGATGAATGCTGGCAGTTCCCCAGGCTTACCAGTTATTTTGGAGATAATACTTTTGAAGGCCTCAAAGATGCTGAATATCATCTTAATTTGAACCCCACAGAAAGAGTTTGGACACCTCCATTCTTCACTGCACAAAGCTCTCTTGACCAGGCACCTGGCTGATCTCTGGCATCTCAGTGGGCTCTATGGAGCTCGTGGTCTTCATTCTCCAGGTAAAATCAGGGAGCACAGCTTGAACTCCCGACATTCTATCTTGATTTTATCACTGCCTCTCCTGCCTCTGCTGCCCATCTTGTTATGTCTGATACACACTGCTTTCAGATTCATGCTGTTATGTTTCTGGCCAACTGGAAACATACATATCTGCAGATCAATGGTGAAGAACCTCCCAGTGCCCTACTGCAGGCTCTGGGTGTTGTCAGAAGAGACTGGGGGTCACATCCTCAGGCATATTTTGCTGGTTGTGCACCTTTCTGAACTGCCCAGAGTGAAAGGAGTTTCATTTGGAGGACAGACCCTGGAGGAAAAGTTTCAACTTGGGCTCCACCAATGCTGCCGGCATTGTGGGTAGAGAGGGAGGCCACGGGGCCATCCTGGAGGGCTATGCTGTAAGGAGGTGGTCTTCACCTCTAGGCAGATTAAGCGACCAGCAAGCACTTTCACAGAGCCACTGGCCTTCCACTGTGACTCCTGGTTCTGCCCGGGCCACTGAATTCTTGGAGTACTCTGACTACGTTTTTGAAAAAATTTAATGAGTTCATGTGAATATTCAGTGATTCATGGATTGGGTGGCAGCAGATCACAAGTGGTTCAGTGCCCCACAGAAGGGGTCATAAGGGGACTTTTAAAATAATTTCAACTTTTATTTTAGATTCGGGAGTACATGTGCAGGCATGTTACACCAGTGTATTGTGTGATGCTGAGGTTTGGGCTATGAATGATCCTGTTGTCCAGGTAGTGAGCACAGTACCCAATAGATCATTTTCAGCCCTTTTGCCTCTAATATATGTCTACTATATATATAAATATTATACATATAAATATATAATATATATATATTTTTTCAGCCCTTTCCCCTCTAGTACCTGTCTACTATACCCATCTTTATGTCCATGTGTACCCAATGCTTAGCTCTCACTTACAAGTGACAACATGTGATACTTGGTCTTCCGTTCCTACATTAATTTGCCTAGTATAATGGCCTCCAGCTGTATCCATGTTGCTGCAAAGGACATGATTTCATTTTTTGTGGCTGCATAGTATTCTAGTGTATATGTAGCACATTTTATTTAACCTATTTACCACTGATGAGCATCTAGGCTGCTTCCATGTCTTTGCTATTCTTAGAGTAAGAATTAAAGGTGGGAATGGCAGGCTCATTGAAACTCTGCTGCTTTGAGGTGGCAGAGATCTCATGCTATACCTTGCAAGTGAGGAAGGAGTACAGCTGTTGGTGGGATGAGCTGAAGCCAAGGCTTAAGGATAATGGGGTAGTGCTCCATCTCAGATCTCTCGTAGCCCAGGAGCAGATGGATGGTCATTGCTTTGGCATACTTCTGACCCATTAACAAGTTCTGAATCTCTTCCCACGTATAATCCATGGGCATTATCTCAGTCTGTCAGGGATTCTTAAAAGCAGGAAGTGGGTCAATGTAAGAGTTTAGATTTCAGTTCCTCCTTGTGGTCCATGTTCATCCATGGATGCTTCATGATTTCCTCTAAAGTGCCTCTCCTGCCAGAGTTGAGGACAAGAAATATCTTGAGCAGGTTTTCACACTCCATGGGCATATAGCAAGAAATATCAGATATTCTTCTCAATATCTACTCTGGCAACTCCTTGAAGTTCTGTCTATCACAAGGCGGCAGGGACACACTGAGCAGCCGATAGAGGATAACTTCCGGTCTTTACTCATTCACTAGCAGCTGTTGTACTTTGGGCCCTGGAAGAGCTGTGGGGCAATATAAAGAGGGCTGCCACAGAGGACATCTAGCTTGTTGCCAAAGGTGAATTTGTTGTGAAGCTAGCCTACAATGTCAGCTGTGCAGGTGTTCTGCCCACAGGTCTCTAAGGACCATACACCTCTGGTGGTAACACTGCACAATAGGCACTTCGTGGCAAAATTCACCTTGTGCTTTTTTCTTTTTCATGCTGCCATCAGCCACCAGGTAATGGAACACCCCCTCCTCCACCAACATACTCCACAATACTGTAGAGGATTTTCTTAATGTCAATCACTTCAAATAATTTCACTATGGTGGGGTGATTCAAGGCCTTCTTGATTTGATCTTTCTGGAACAGTCACGGGAGGCTGGGTGTGTTCTGCTGAGTCTTATTGATGGTCTTTGCAGCCACCTCTTTCCCAGTGAAAATGTGCCAGACCAATTTCACCTTGATGAAGTTACCCCCACTGATGGTCTTAAGGAGCCAGTCGTTGCCATTATGGGTCTGTTCCTGAATAGAAATGGCTGAGAGGCACTGCAGCATGTTGGGCTTATGGGCAAGTTGTCACAAAGTCAGCTTAAAATTGGGAAAAGCTGGTGAGAAGCTTGGTCCAAACCACATCGACAGAAACTCAGGCCTAGAGTCTACTCAATGAACTGGTCATTGAGAGGAATCAAAACACAACACCAAACAAAAATAAAAAGTACCAGAAATTAACAATAACTAAACAAAAAAATGAGAGAAATTAAGAAAAGAAAAATGAGAAAAAGACTGAATAATAAAAATGAGAAAAATAAAAATGGAAAAGGGAAGTGAGAAAAAAGAAAGTAAGAAAATAATAAAAAATGAAGAACAGAAAAAAACAGTATAGAAGAAAAATTTAAAACAAGCCAAAGAGAAAAAAAGCCAAAGAGATTGAAAAGTTAACTTTGGTCAAAGTCTCTCAGGTCATGGAAAACCAGCTTCCTGAGCTAGAAGCACCAAAGTTTAGACCCGGAAGTTGTAGGTTCTTAGAATTTCATAACAATAGCTCCTTATGCAGGTTATAGCAAGAAATGAACTATCACTGGTAAGGATAATCCAGAGTGGTTTTCTTACATTTTGGTTTTGGAACACATTTCTCTTAAGAAAGGGGGTGGAGGTGTTCCTAAAAAGCTTTTTATCTGAGTTATATTGATCAATATTTACCTCGTTAGAATTTAAAACCTGCAGAGTGTTTCAGTGACTTTTTCATTCCTAGTTTGAAACCTATAATAAACTTTGGCTTTTAAAGAGCTCATAGTATCTACATTTAAAATATATAATTTCTTTCTTCCTGTCTTTCTTTTTTTTTTTTTTGAGACGGAGTTTTGCTCTTATTGCCCAGGCTGGAGGGCAATGGTGTGGTCTCGGCTCACTGCAACCTCTGCTTCCTGGGTTCAAGCAATTCTCCTGTCTCAGCTTCCTGAGTAGCCTGGGATTACAGGCATGCCCCAACATGCCCAGCTAATTTTGTATTCTTAATAGAGACGGGGTATCACCATGTTGGTCAGGCTGGTCTCAAACTCCTAACCTCAGGTGATCCACCCGCCTTGGCCTCCCAAAGTGTTGGGATTACAGGCATGAGCCACTGTGCCCAGCCTAAAATTTATAATTTCTTTTTTAAAAACTCTGAATGATTGGTCTCAAAATGGTGTCATAACATCATGATACTATACAAAAATGTTCCATTGCATAAGACACAATAAGATACACTTAGGTATACATTATTAGCATCTTTAAAGCTGAGGGGAAGATAGCTTCCATCATACTCTCATTTCTTATTTAAAGCTTTGCCTTCCTTTGGAGAAAATTTCTCCCTTCCAAGAGATAGATGATTCATTTTGTTCATGTCAGTATTTTCAAATGTAGAGGTTGCAGCTGTCAGTTGAGAAAGCAAGTTTCTCTTTTTCTTTCTTTTTTCTTCTTTCTTTCTTTTTCTTTATTTCCTTCTCTTTCTCCTCTCTGTCTCTTTCTTTCTTGCACTTTATAGACTATTTAAAACAGCAGTTTATGTTCTCAGCAAAACTGAATGGAAGATATGGAAAGTTTCCATCTCCCCCTACCCAACACAACACATGCATAGGCTCCTCTACTATCAACATTCCCCATAAAAGCAGTTCGTTAGTTACAATCAATGAAGCTACATTGACATCATTATCTTCCAAAGTCCATGGTTTACATTGGGGTTCACTCTTGGTGTTACATGGTCTATGGGTTTGGACAAGTGCATAATGACTTATATCTACCATCATAGTATGCAGAATAGTTCCATTGCTCTAAAAATCTTTTGTGCTCCACTTCTTCCTTCCTTCCTCCCCACTAACTCTTGGTAACTACAGATCATTTTACTGACTCCATAGTTTTGCCTTTTCCAGAATGTCATATAGTTTTAATCATACACTGCGTATCCTTACAGTTAAAATCATACAGTATTGGCTCCTTACACTTAGTAATATGTATTTAAGTTCCTCCATGTCTTTTCATGCCTAGATAGCTCATTTCTTTTCAGTCCTAAATACTATTTAATTGTTTAAATGCACCACAGTTTATCCATTCACCTACTGAAGGACATCTTGGTTGCACCCAAGTTTAGACAATTATGAATAAAGCTGCAATAATCATCCATATGCAGGTTTTTGTGTGCATATAAGTTTTCAACTTATTTAGGTAAATAACAGAGAGTGAGACTGCTGGATTTTATAGTAAGAGCATGTTTAGTTTTATAAGAAAGTGCCAAATTGTCTTTCAACTAGCAGTGAGTGAGAAGCTCCAGGTTCTCCACATTCTTGTCAGTGTTTTGGATTTTTGCCATCTCACAGTTGCGTAGAATTGTCTCATTGTTTTAATTTCCAATTCTCTAATGAAATATGATATGGAACATCTTTTCATATTCCCATTTCATATATTATTATTATCTCTGTTTAGGTGTCTGTTCAAATCTTTTGCCCTTTGTAAATCAGGTTGTTTTTCTTACGGTTGAGTTTTTAAAGCTTTTTGTTTATTTTGACTAATGTCGTTTATCAAATATGTTTTTGCAAATATTTTCTCCCAGTCTGTGACTTAAGACTCATATTTTAATTATTATTTAGCATATTTTAATGATTAAATATTAAACAGGATTATACATTTAAAGTAGACCACATAGAAGCTGCATATGTAAGTACTGTTTGCTAGAAACGATTGTCACTTAAGTTTCTGTGATGGTAAGAATGAGTATTCACTGATCTCCTTAATGAATCTGTGAATTGGCATGAATCTGTAAAGGTGTACACATGAGACAAGAATTTTCCAGTTTTACACTTTTTGCACATTGGCAAGATATTATGATATATGATCATAGACATCACTAAAATATACATGTGCTAAGTTTTAGGGCTTTCAGATAACTACCAGTAGTTTTGTATTGAATTAATTGGTTTAAAGACAAGGCTCAGATATGTGTTCAATGATCAAAAAGAAGTAGTAGGAAATCTTTTTTTCTTTCTCAAGAACATTGGCACCTCTTCAAATACATTGATTATAGAACACAGACAGCCCTTGTGATAGTTTGCTGAGAATGATGGTTTCCAGCTTCATCCATGTGCCTACAAAGGACATGAACTTCTCCTTTTTTATGGCTGCATAATATTCCATGGTGTATATGTGCCACATTTTCTTAATCCAGTCTATCATTGATGGACATTTGGGTTGGTTCCAAGTCTTTGCTATTGTGAATAGTGCCACAATAAACAGATGTGTGCCTGTGTCTTTGTTGCAGCATGATTTATAATCCTTCGGGTATATACCCAGTAATGGGATAGCTGGGTCAAATGGTATGTCTAGTTCTAGATCCCTGAGGAATCGCCACACTGTCTTCCACAATGCTTGAACTAGTTTGCAGTCCCACCAACAGTGTAAAAGTGTTCCTATTTCTCCACATCCTCTCCAGCACCTGTTGTTTCCTGACTTTTTAATGATCGCCATTCTAACTGGTGTGAGATGGTATCTCATTGTGGTTTTGATTTGCATTTCTCTGATGGCCAGTGATGATGAGCATTGGGAATTGAACAATGAGAACATTTGGACGCAGGAAGGGGAACATCACACACCGGGGCCTCTTGTGGGGTGGGAGGATCGGGGAGGGATAGCATTAGGAGATATACCTAATGTAAATGACAAGTTAGTGGGTGCAGCACACCAACATGGCACATGTATACATATGTAACAAACCTGCACATTGTGCACATGTACCCTAGAACTTAAAGTATTATATATATAAAAGAACACAGACAGCCAACTGGGAAAAGAATTTTCCGACATCTGCATCCGTGAAGACATTTTCAAACAGATGTAAAAGCAGATTGATGCTTTCACTGGATTTGTAATTTTTTTTTAATACAGAGGGATTTGTAGCCTTCTCCTTCATTAAACAGTATTAATAAAATCACCTCTAAGTAAATGAAATCCTTATGGTTTTTATTCATGATATTAATTTCTTCTTGAGGTTTCCACAATTGCTTTTAAAATCAAGTTTCTAATATCCTCTACTCTTCATACATCTCTAATTGGAAAAGATATAAGAGCATTAGCAAAAGCTAATAAAAATGGTCTTATATGTTTTCAAAATAAATGGTTAACAATTTAACATCTCTGATATTCCTTTCAAGCTACCACTATTCTTTTGTATATTGAGTCCTATAAAGTACAGACCACTATTTCATGCACTAATATATGAAATAAATGCTGTAGCTAAAGATAAATGCGTTGGTGGGAAGTTTTTAATCTGAACTTTTGTCTAATATTGTAAAATATATCTGATAATCTTGGACTGTCATGTAAAGCCATCCTGCAGCAATGTACCCCTCAGGTACCTTTAACTACACTTGTGGTCCTCAACCCTGGCCACACTTACCTTAATTTTTTTTTTTTTTTTTTTTTTTGAGACAGGGTTTTGCTCTGTTGCCCAGGCTGGCAGGATCATAGCTCACTGCAGCCTCAACCTACTGGGCTCAAGTGATCCCCCGCCTCAGCCCCTTGAGTATCTGGGATTACAGGCACATGCCACCACACCCTGCTAATTTTTTTTGGAACTTTTTAGTAGTGACAAGGTCTCACTATGTTGCCCAAGCTGGTCTCAAACTCCTGAGCTCAAGCGATCCTCCTTCCTTGGCCTCCCAAAATGTTGGGATTACAGGTGTGAGGCACCATGTCTCACCTTAGAATTTTAAAAATTATACCTGGACACCGCCACAACTAAAATGTGTTAGAATTTCTGGTGATCAATATTTTTTGAAAGCTTCCTGATGTGACCGTGGTTGACAGCCACTATGCCAGATCTCTTCGTCTACTTCTTGGATTTCCTTGCCTCACTTTTAAGAATTCTAAAGCTGATATTTTGTGTTATATGCATTACTTCCAGAATTAGATGCTGCTAATGTTTATTCAATGGGTATTACTGAATACACTTTCTCAACCTCTTTACATTGCTATTACCTGAAAACCTTACAACAAAACAGTAAATAAGGTGTTCATGTTATTTCTACATACAGATGGAAAGACTGAGATTCAAACATGTTCATTTTCTTCTCCAACATGTTCTTTTTTGCGTGTTTGCTGTTGACCTCAAGAAAGACTTGGAAATAAGACCATAATCTGTAATTTTTTTTTTTTTTTTGAGACAGAGTTTTGCTCTTGTTGCCCAAGCTGGAGTGCAATGGCGGGATCTCGGCTCACCGCAACCTCCACCTCCCGAGTTCAAGCGATTCTCCTGCCTCAGCCACCTGAGTAGCTGGGATTACAGGCACGTGCCATCACGCCTGGTTAATTTTGTATTTTTGGTAGAGACAGGGTTTCTCCATGTTGGTCAGGCTGGTCTCAAACTCCTGACCTCAGGTGATCTGCCTGCCTTGGCCTCCCAAAGTGCTCGGATTACAGGCGTGAGCCACCACTCCCAGCCCATGATCTGTAATTTTAATAAAAAGTGTTAGGTTACGTAGTGCATTGTAAATTTTCAATTATGCCTAATATAAATAAGCACAACCAACACTATTTTTCAAAGTCACATAAAAATGTTTAAGAAATCACAGAGGCTCTCTACATAATAAAAGTAAAAGTGTGAAAGGCAGAATTTAGAATGATTTGTTAGAGAAGAACTGTAGGTTCTGCATATAAAACAGGCTCATTTAACAATATGCCATTCTATATGCCCCAAAGGATATGGGGGAAAGTTAAGAAACTTCATTTTAAATCAATTGTTAAATGTGGTTTAATTATCAGAAGCAAATGGGACATAATTTTTTCCATCAATAGAGCAGTTTTAAATGTTGTTCACTTTATTTTAGATATTGTAAGCATGAAAATGATTTGATAACCCTAGACAAAATTTTTGAAGAGTTTCATGAATCCAAACATGTTTACACTATAATAAATTATTTCCAAGACACCAGAAACACCATAGCTAAAATACAATTCAGATGAGATCTACATTTAATGTAGAAGAACCAGACATCCCTTATCTATATCAACTACTAATATCCCTGCTGTGAACTATAAATTAACAAGGTTCATTTTGTGTGTGTGGCCATGGAGCCAGGCTTCCAAGCCCCATTTAAGCCATATCAGTCATACCTCATATATTTATTTAATGAAGATAAGCACTTTCAAGTTGCTTCATGCATTTGCATCTTTGAAGGCACTGTATATTATGTTTTTACCGCAACATTTGAGTTCTGGTTCTGTATTTTGTGTTGATAAACCTAAATACGGTTTGAAGTTATTTTGATTCCATTTATATATTTGCTTTAGGCAACTGAGGGAAGGAAATACATTTGACATCAGAACACTCAAGTCTTGTGAGGAAAGAATTACAGGAAAGCTCAGATCAGCTGTAAGTAATAAACATGTTTTATTGTAATGCCTACTATGAGCCAGGCCTGTTGCATAAACATAAAATAATATAATCTTCCCAACAACCCTGAGATGAGTGTATCATTGCTATTAATTTCTAATTACAATGTTAACTTATATAAATAGAGGCAGATTAGGAGAAGTTAACGAGTAGCAGAGTGAGTCTGAAATCCCGAAGTAATTCTATAGATCTGCTCAGTGAAGGAAAACAACGGGCCGGGCACGATGGCTCATGTCTGTAATCCCAGCTCTTTGGGAGGCCAAGGCAAGTGGATCATGAGGTCAGGAGATCGAGACCATCCTGGCTAACACGGTGAAACCCCGTCTCTACTAAAAATACAAAAAAATTAGCCAGGCGTGGTTGCAGGTGCCTGTAGTCCCAGCTACTCAGGAGGCTGAGGCAGGAAAATGGCCTGAACCCGGGAAGCTGAGCTTGCAGTGAGCTGAGATCGCGCCACTGCACTCCAGCCTGGGCGACAGAGCGAGACTCCGTCTCAAAAAAAAAAAAAAAAAGAAAAAAAGAAAATGATGGCATTGGCATTTTTAACAGAGTTCTGAACATGTGGTCCAAATACAATGGTGGAAGCTTAATAGTGAGAAGTGAGTTAGTCTGAGATCACTAAAAGGCTCTTGTAATTCTTGATTCTTTGGACTGGAAGAGGAACATCTGGACCACAGCAGGAAGTGAGAGCTTGGAAAATATCCTCTCAGGAGCATGGTAGGCAGTGTTTCAGAGCAGGAGAGGGCTGTTGGAAACCATCTGATTGACAATATGTAATAACTTCTTAATAGGATCCCTGCACCTCATCATTTTATCATCTACTGTTTAGCCAAATTTGTCTTCCTAAAACTGGAAATCTGGTTATGTAATTTCCTGATTTAAAATCTTCCACCTAAACATTAAAGTAATACCCAAACATTTGAAATGGCCCATAAAGCCTTTCAAGCTATGGTTGTCTTCTGCTTAATCTTCCAGCCTCACCTCATTCGGTTGCCACTCCCTGTATTGAGCCTTATGTTCAACCTGTACATAATCATTTAGATATCATTATAGTGCCTATAATTTGCCACACATTATCTTCACACATTTAAATATGCTGTTCTTCTGGCTTTAAATAATTATTTCCCCCACAAAATGACCTCCCCTCTTCTCCTCTACTTTGATCTATAAACAACTACTATCTTCATTTTCCAGCTTGGATTTGCTGACTATCCACGACCTAGAGACTTGCTCAGGCACATCTTTCACATGCTCCAGGAAAGCCCTGTGTTCCTCCCATCATAGAGCTCATCAGATTGCACTGTAAGTCCATCTGTAATTATCTGTGTCTTTACTAAATTATAGGCTCTGGGAGGGCAGGAACCAGGCTTTTCCTGCCCATCACTGTCTTCCCAGTATCTAGCACCATGTTTGGGCTCAATACTTGAATTAAGTTGGCTTTTTGAGACAGGATCTTTTTCTGTTGCTCAGGCTGGAGTGCAGTGGCACGAACATGGCTCACTGCAGCCTTGATCTCTTGGTCTCAAACAATCCTTCTGCCTCAGCCTCCCATGTAGCTGGGACCACAGGTGCACACCACCACTCCTATTGTGTTTGTTTGTTTTTTGTAGAGACAAGCTGTCACTTTGTTGCTCAAGCTGGTCTTGAATGCCTGGGTTCAAGTAATCCTCCTTCCTCAACCTCCCAAAGTGCTGGGATTACAAGCATAAGCCATTGTGTCCAGCTTGAATTAAAATTTAATACATTCATACAATACTTCAGGTATCAGAGACAAAAGATTTTTTTAATTCATGATCCCTCATCCTCCACCTTGTGTATAGGAGAACACTCCCTCCTGGAGATCTTAAATAGTTTTCCTTAACTCATATATTTCATTAGTGCTTAGTGAATATAAATCTCAGTCCAAAAATTCAGATGTGCAAAAAAAACCTGTTGTTTTATTTTCTAAAAATTATCTTAACTATCAACTTAAATCTAAATTCCCCTGAGATGGCAAGGCACTCAACCTCAGGGTTCTATGGGCTTTCTCTGTGGAGCAATTGCAAAGTCTATGGAGTATTAACAGTCTTATTTTTTAAGTCATGCTTTCAGGCTTCCATATCGCCTTCTCCATAGCCCTCCTAACCAGCCAGCTTTGCAGCTTTCCTATCATGCTTGGCTCTCACCTCTTTGGAGAAGATGGGTGTACTGAAGCTTAGAGTCCCACCTGTCATAATGCATCACTCTATCGGCTCTTCTGAGGCCTAGCCACCTCCTCAGAGCACTGCCTTAGAGCAATGTCAAATTCCAGCTGATCTTTTCTCCATTCCCTCCCAATTGGAAGCCTCAGAATATATTATGTTTAATATTGAATAAATTGTTATTTCCCTTTTCATGTTTCTCATAGAAGAATTATTTCTCCTCATTCCCTTCTCTTTAAGGCACTTAGACTTCAGGTCACAAAAGCCAAAAAAGAAACTGAACTGAAGACAATTTTAGCTTTCTAATTTGGTTAGTTGGAATTTTTCTGGTAGCAGGTGAACATACCCCCAACTCATACGGCCTTATGCATAAACAAAAATGAATTGGTTACAGCACTGAGAACGTCAAGGTATAGTTTTGGCTCCCAGGAAGCTGGGTTTCAGGGCTCATATTAGGTCATCAGGGTTGGGTTTTCCTCTATGAGTTTTGGCTTCATTCTTCTTATTGAATTTATTCTCTGAGCAATTCTCCAATCATTACCTCTGGTTACACCGCCATCTTAGCTTCAAGTCCATTAAGGAAGAGAATGAGAGTCTCCTTTCTAGAACAACCAGAAAATTAAACTTTATTGGCACTTATTTGACTTCGATTGGATCACATTTTCACCCCTGAGCTCAATGACCAAAGTAATATGATGCACTGAGTGAGTTAAATCCAGGTCCCATACTTTACACTGGAGCTACGGATGGGAGTTACCCAAAGCATATGGGCTGAGAGAGGAATATTGTCCTGAGGAAAAATGAATATGATTACTGAAAATGGGAGAAATTAATCTAGATTGCATACAAAAATAATGTATTTTCTTACAGATAGTTTCAATAATTAGTTGCCAACAGTTCCTCTCTTCCCTGGGTGCGCATGCTACTCATCCCATCAAGAGGTGGAGCCCATTTCCCCTCCCCTTGAATAAGGCTGGCTTTGTGACTTGCTTTGCCTAATAGAATGCAGCAGAAGTAGCCCAAGTGGGAGCTTTTGGGCCTATTAAGGGCTAATCCTCAAACTTCAGAGCTCTCTTAAATCCTTGAGCCTCTAGGTAAAATATCCAGGACATCCTGATAGAGGAGCTATGTGGAATTACACACCATGTAGAGAATGAAGTGACTCAGAATTAAGGCCCCAAAAGTGAGAGAGGCCTGCTTGGACCTCCCAGCTCAGTAGAGTTATCAACTGAGTGCAGTCATTACAGACCCCAGCCAACCCCACATGGCGAGAGGAACAACTACCCAGCCAATCAGTCCTGAGAAATAGTAAGTCACTATTATTTTAAGTCAACAAGTTTTGGGGTGGTTACACATCAAAATGCAACTGATATACTGTTTTACCCTCTGAGAGAAAACTCCACGAGATGAGGAAGCACAGAACCTGTCACCTGCTAAAAGGAGAAGGAGAAAACCAGCAGCCTTAGTGCTATTTATCAACCCACTCTACTTGTAAGCACCCTGGCCTCTGTCTCCTAATTCAGTGCTCTTACCACTATGGTTCACTGTCATCCAAAAAATTGTGCCTTAATATTCAGAAAAGCATATACACTTGCTAAGTGTAAATTGAATTGGACAAAAAGGTGCATGGGCAATTGAGATTCTGACAAAAGAATAAATTAGAGAGCTAATAGGAGAAAGAAATCTTTCAAGGAAAAAAAACTTGACTGTAGTGTGACAAACATTGTAAAACTGATTTGATTATTTGTACTGGACACAGTCAACTGCTAAAATTATATGGTGGTTTATCTTACAGCAAATAAATAAAATTAAAAGACAGTTGTGAAGTTTAAACCCCTGTTATCATTATTTCTCTTTTGCTTCATTAATCCTTAAATTATATGAAAAAAGCTTCAAGCTTTACTAATGAATCATTTCAAAAGAATGAGAGATGTCTTATCTGTCAGCTGTAATGATGTTAAAAATTACATTGACTAAAGAATAGCAATTAACTTATTAAATAACTTTTATATATGAAAGGCCATGTTCATTCCAGGGACAGTAATATACTAAGGCTAAGATTGTTCAGAGTTTGGAAAATGTGACTTTAAAAATAGAATATGTTGAATCTTTACACTTAAATATACTTAAGTTTTTTGGTCAATTTTGAAAAGTTCTTGATGATTAAAAAAACTCTCAGTAGTCTACTCAGTAATTACATTCAATCTGTGAAAATTACATAATTTAAACATCCATCTCTGAAAATAAAAGTGGTCCCAGTTAATCAACAGAATAAAAAAGCAACCCACAGAATAGGAGAAAATATTTGCAAATTATATATCACATAAGGGATTAATATCCTGAATATAGAGAACTCCTAAAACTCAAGAACAAAACAGGCAAACAACCTGATTCAAAAATGGGCAAAGGACTTAAATAGACATTTCCCCAAGGAAGATATGCAAATGCCCCGTGAGCACATGGAGAGATGCTCAACTTCACTAATCATTAGGACAATGCAAATCAAAGCAACAATAAAATAACAACTCATACCTATTAGGATGGCTACTATTTAAAAAAAAAAATACAAGTGGCCGGGCGTGGTGGCTCACGCCTGTAATCCCAGCACTTTGGGAGGCCAAGGCGGGCGGATCACGAGGTCAGGAGATCGAGACCATCCTGGCTAACACGGTGAAACTCCGTCTCTACTAAAAATACAAAAAAACTAGTTGGGCGTTGTGGCGGGTGCCTGTAGTCCCAGCTACTCGGGAGGCTGAGCCAGAAGGGAGTGAACCCAGGAGGAGGAACTTGCAGTGAGCCGAGATCGCGCCACTGTACTTCAGCCTGGGCGACAGAGCGAGACTCCCTCTCAAAAAAAAAAAAAAAAAAAAAAACAAAATACAAGTGAGCAAGGATATGGAGTCATTGGGACTCTTGTGCATTGTGAATGGGAGTGAATAATGGTACAGCCGCTGTGGAAAACAGTTTGGCAGTTTCTCAAATAATTAAAAATAAAATTGCTATATGATCCAGCAATTCCACTTCTGGGTATATGCCCAAGAGAATTAAAAACAGGATATGGAAGAGATATTTGTATAACCGTGTTCATAGCAACATTATTAGCGATGGCTAACCACAGAAGCAACACAGGTGTCCATCGATGGATGAATGGATAGGGAAAATGTAGTATATACATACAATGGCATATTATTCTGCCTTAAAACAGAATGAAACTCTGACACATACTACAACATGCATAAAACTTGAGGATATTATGTTAGGTAAAATAGGCCAGTCACAAAAAGACAAATACTGTATGATTCCACTGGTAGGAAATACTTAGAGTAGTCAAAATCATAGGGACAGCAAGTAGAATGATGGTTCCCAGAGGCTGTGGGGAGGATGCGATGAAGATTTATTGTTTAATGTGTATAGAGTTTCATTTTTACAAGTTTAAAAGAGTTCTGGAGATGGATGATGGTAATGGTTACACAATATTATAAATGTATTTAAAACCACTGAATTGTACACCTAAAAATGGGTAATATGGTAAATTTTATGTTTATGTGTATTTTACCACAATTTTATGTTATGTGTATTTTACCACAATTTTTAATAAATAGGGGAAAAACTAGTTCTAGTTAAACTACAAAAAGATCAGGTCAAGAATGGTTAGAGATTTGGAAAAAGAATGAGAATAGAACAAATGTGGAGGTGAGAATAGATGGGATGGGGCAATTATAAAGGCTAATAAAAGATAAAGCTATAAAGCAAGGGAGAGGTGTATATACATGATTTCTGTCCTCACAACATTATGATTTGCCCTCTTTGCTACAAATCCTGTTACTTCATTGTGGTGTCATTCAATCTCATCTTGGATAAAAACGAATGTTAACATTCTTTCAATAAACTTATTTCCTTAAGCTTTGAAAAGCAAAGTAAGAAGAGACAAACAAAAAAAGTAAGTTAAATTTGAATGATCAAACACCATGGAATGTATGTATATGGTATTATAAATTATCCCAGTGAGCAAATATGAAGAACACATTTATGGTAATAACAAAGTATAGATCCAGAACTACAACAACAAGTTATAGGTCTAAAAGGACAGATAAGAAAGCATTAATCAAACCTTCATATGGGCACTGTTTAAAGATAGAGTTAATAATAAAATCGACACTATCCTTGATTCTCAGCAAACCATCAATAAATGCCCCTCCAGAGTTTCTCAATTTTATTTGCAATTTTATCACAAAATAAGTTTTATTTTTGTTTCATTATTATTATTATTATTACTATTATTATTGAGATAAGATCCCATTCTGTCACCCGTGCTGGAGTACAATGGTGTGATCACAGCTCACTGCAGGCTTGACCTCCAGGGTTCAAGCAGTCGTCCCACCTCAGCTTTTTATGTAGCCGGAACTACAGGCATATGCCATCATGCTCAGTGATTTCTTTTTAGAGAGAGAGAGAGATAGGTTCTCACTATAGTGCCCAGATTAGTCTCAAACTCCTGGACTCAAGCAGTCCTCCTGCCTTGGCTTCCCAAAGTGCTGGGATTACAGGTCTGAGCCACCTCACCCAGATAATTTTTAAATTTTTTGTATTATCATCAATATATATCATTTTTAAAAGATGAAGACGTTATTCATTCCTTTTAACCGGGCCACTACAATTTAGCAATTAAGAAAACCCCCTAGAATACAAGTATTTTGATTTACGTATCTACTCAGGCTGGTAAATTTTAAAACTGCCAATATCAAGACTACCCAATCATATAATTTTTAATTTTTTCTCACAGTAGTGTTGTCACTAAAGTGACATTTTCCTTAAGCTAAGATTCATAATGCAAAAGTTACAGAAAACTCTTTGCTGTATTGTGTAATACCAACTATATGGTGCCATATAGTTAAGAACAAAGATAAATTAAAATAAACATCATTTGTGATTTAAAAAAAATGTCTACAGCTCCTAATCTTTGCTGCTAATATCAGGGTACTGCCAAAAAACTGACCCAGACATGGTGAATTTAAGCTTTAGTAAAGAAATCTAACCCCAAGTCAGTAAATGGAAAAACATTCATCTGTCTTAAGAATATCCCATTCCATATAAAAAAAAGAGTCACACTCTTAAGATATTCAGCACATTTAAAATTATTTTTTAAAATATGACTAATTCAAATAATTGCTTACTATAAGATGGGAATGAACTATAAAATCAGTAGCATTTTACCAAATGATCTATGCAAATTTTAGAGAACTTTTAGATAAAACTAGCAGTGGAGAAGAAAATGAGAACATAAAAATCCATTAAGAAAATAATTAAACTAGGGAAAGATAAAAACAATTATAGAATATATCTTATTTCTGATTAAAGCAGAACTATTATGAAATTAGATCATCATAATTTGGCAACCATGATAGTAATAGTTGATTCCAAAAGAATCATCAGCAGATGCTAAAACTAACTGGATGAAAGTCAGATGAATAATAGAATATTTATGTACCTTACTTTCAAATGAGCTCTCAGAATGCACTCATTAATTACAAAAGAAACAATACAACTTTACATGGGGACAAAGGAGGACACCGAATTAATGAAGTGATCAAAGTTAATATCACTGGCAATTGGACAATCTGACATTATGCACCTCCTGATGGGAAGCATGGGAAACACAACATGCTTCTGCAATGTTCCTGCCAAAAATGCGTGAGTTGAATCTAGTCATGTTGAAGTGCCTCAGAAAGCATGTTTAAGGATGTTCTCTGAACTAGCTTGCCTACTGTATATTCTTCAAAAGTATAAAGATTATGAAAACAAATCAACAAAAAACCCTGGGGAATGTTGCATACTCTAGCAAACCAAAAAGACGTGCAACTGAGAACCACTTATGATCCAACAATTTCTTTTCCTACAAAGGACATTATTGGGACAATTGGCAAAATGGGAATGTCTTTAGATGAGATAATAATATCAATGTTAATTTCCTGATTTTGATCATTCTACTTTATTTTACTTATTTATTCATTTTTTGGAAGTAGGGCTCTCACTAATGTTGCCCAGCCTGTATTGGAACTCCTGGGCTCAAAGGATCTTCCTGCCTCAGCTTCCTGAGTAGCTGTGACTCCAGGCACATACCACTGCACCTGGCTTGATAATTGTACTTTAGTTCTATGACAAAATGTCTTTGATTTTAGAAAATATTCACTAAAATATTTAGGAGTAAAGGAGCATCAAGTCTGCTACTTAATTTCAAAAACAAAAGAATATGTAAAGGGAAAATTGTACTGTGTGTGTGTTAAATGTATGTGTGTAATATTACATATATACATACATAAAACAGAGAAAGAGCAGTAAATCAAAACAAAGGCAGCAAATGTTAAAATTTAGGGAATCTAGAAGGTTTGTTTCATATTCTTACCATCTTCCCATCAGTCTGAAATTATGTCAAAGTGAAAGCTGAAAAAAGAATGAAGCATGATTTTTTATCATTTTCAAATACTATCCGTTGTTATGATCTTGCCAAATACATTTTCAGTCAAAAATCCAAAATTTTATAGGTCATTTCCATTTAATCAAAGAATATTAACAAGAAAATAGTTATTTTTGTGCAATGTTGGAAGCATGTGATATGTATTACTCTAAATTCTGTTTGCATGTCCTCAGTCTAAGCACCTGGTAGTTTTTGAAATGGGTAAGTGGCAAATAGCTGCAATATAGAAGGATAGTATTATTAACCTATCTGAGGTAACCATGTTTTGAATAGCAACCTATATGTGCCTTGTAATTTTTTAGGCTACTAAAAAGCTATAATATTGACTTAATGTCAATGGATAAATGAGAGAAGAATATTTTACTGCCCTGAAATTATGGGGCACCTTGATTTAGAGAAGAAAAATAAAAACAACAGCAAAAACTCTGTTTCATGAACACAGCTGCATTCAGAGCCCTAACAGTACAAAAAAGATGAATATTCATCTTGCTCTTAATGAACTTTCCAATTGATTGAGGTAAAATGTATGCCTGAAACATATCAAGTACAAATCTGTATATAAACTTTTTTTAATTATGAAAAAAGAAATATTGCTTCATTTACATATCTTTATTGATACATGAGATTTTTCTTTTTAAACTGATATTCAAAGTAACTGATACTTGGTTCATCAAGATAAGTTTTAGCAATTGCTGCTTAAAATATCTCCAAAGGCATTATTTGATTTAATACCAGATATAGGGCCATTCATGAATATTATTTCTTGTTCTCTTCAGAAACAGAGGAAGTTTAGTTCCTAGGATTTTTCTTACCTATGATGTTCAATTTATTGATTCTTTCAGCCTTCCTTTTTCTGAGTACTTCAAATGAGCCAGAGTTTGGTAATTCAAATGATCGTTAGAATTGCTGACAATGAAAAATTAGTATGCTCTGAAGTTGGTCTGTAGTCCTTTGATTCAAAATAAAATTGTGCTAGTTCTAGTGCTTATAACTTCAGATGACACAGAATCATTTATATTGTTATTTTCTGATTCTTGGCTAAAGTCTTAGCTGTAGATACAGTTTATGTTACTGTGATTAGCGCAGCATAAAGAAATAAAATATTGATGGACTGAAAAGCAGTTTTCCATGTGACTTTAAAACTAAGTAATCAACATAATTGGTGATGAGTAGTATAGAGAATATTCTACGAACTTTCATTCAAATGGCAAAAAATATATCTGTAGATTATGAGGTAAGAAAAACATCTAGCTAATTTTATGATGGTGTTTTGATTTTTAATAATTGAAAGATAAAAAATACACATCGATTCCCTATTTTTAAAGAAATCAGTGACAGGTAGTAAAATGATAAAGTCTGTATATCTCATAACATAACTAATACTATATTCAATTAATAAATAAAACCAATCTAAGAATCTTATAGTGTCCTGAAGTTGTTGGAGAATCATTTTTATCCCATGCTGGTCTTTGTTTATCTAGCCAATTGTAAGGTAGTGGACAAAAATGGGATATAGAAACATCAGAGAAGAATGAGAATGACTAAGTTCGTGTTCCGAATGTTTAGAGTGGAGGTTTTATTTAGAAAGTGCAGTGAGGCACATACAGAATGGATTCATTTTTAATTAAAGCTCTAACATCATGAATTATACCAATCATATGTGATATTTTAATGTAACAGGACCATTTGTATGCAACAACAACAACAAAAACAAGGCTGGGCACAGTGACTCATGCCTGTAACCCCAGCAATTTGGGAGGCCAAGCCGGGGGGATTACTTGAGCCCAGGATATTGAGACCAGCCTGGGCAACATAGCATAACCCCGTAACTACAAAATGAAAATAAAAATAAAAAGTTAGCTGGGCTTGGTGGTGCACATCTGTAGTCCCAGCTACTTGGGGAGGCTGAGGTGGGAGGATCGCTTGGACTTAAGAGGTCGAGGCTGCAGTGAGCGTTGCTTGCACCACTGCACTGCAGTCTGGGCAACAGAGCAAGAACCTGTCTCACAAAAACAAACAAACAAACAAACAAAAACAGCAATAAAAACACAAACCACCGTTAACACATACTAAGTGCTTACCATGGGATGTATGACTTTACAATGGATTAAATTCTTATCTATTTATGAAGTGTAATTATGAAGCAAGAGGTAGCTTGGTCACATTTACATTGCTAATAAGTCCTTAAGCAACTTCTACTACAGAAGTGCTTCTCTAATTTGTCCAAACCAACACAGCACTTGGTATTCTGAGTAGTTTCTAATCTTCCTGCCACTCACCTTATATCCTTTTTCCCTGTTTATGTCATCCAGTCAACCTGAAGATTAATGCAGCTTCTGTAGCCCTGATCTCCTGATTCCCTGTTCAACCTAATTTATATGCAGCCTGAGGCTACTCTGGAGAAATACTTTAACACATCCTCCCTCGTGCCTGGGGCCTTATACAATCATCACAACCAGCATTGCTACTGGCTTGCCCAGGCCTGTGAATGACACACGTTATTACTACTCTATTTCTACTTCATGAAATTAGGTAACTGGGTCATTTACTTGTGAAAGGACTGTCTGTAGTGTGATTTCTTTTAACTAAAACTTTCTTTGCGAGGACTCAAGTATTGCATTTGGCTGCTGTTTGTCTTTCAGAGATTGGGTATTATGGGTATTATGTTAATTTAAAAAGGACATTCATTCATTTAATAAATATGTCTTGTGCATCAATAAGTACATACTAGAAATCCAGTCCTAAATGCTGTGGATATAACAGTAAACAATATAAACAAAGTCCGTGCCTTTATATTCTAGTAGGAAGAGTGAGAAATAGACAGATGAGGTAGGTAGATAGATAGAAGATAGATGAAAGAGAAATAAGAGAGAAATGGATGATGATAGAAAACAGATTAGATGGATGGATAGAGAGATATATCCAACGGATTGGATGGATGGATGGATGGATGAATAGATAGATGATAGATAGATAGATAGATAGATAGATAGATAGATAAATAGATAATAGAAAAGAAAGGAAGAAAGAAAAAATAGATTAGGTGGATGGATAGATACAGATTAGATTAGATGGATAGTTAGCTAATAGATTAGATGGATGGGTGGGTGGATAGATAGATACAAAGATAATAGATTACATGAATGGATAGATAATAGATTAGATATATTGACAGATGAATAATATAGATTGGATAGATAGACAGTTAGGTAACAGATTAGATGGATGGATAGATGGGTGGGTGGATAAATAGACACATAGATAATAGATGAGATGGATAGATAAATAACAGATTAGATGAATGGGTGGAGGAATGGATAGTTAGATGATTGATAGATAGATAGATAGATAGATAGATAGATGTGATATGATAGGAAGATAGATAAACAGATATATATCAAGTGTTGTTGACTGCTGCAAAAGAGAACTAAAACAGGATAAGAATAATAGAAAGTAGCAGGGAAAGAGTTGCTATTCCATATAGTGTGGTCAGGAACATCTCTTTGATAAGACAACATTTCATCAGACACCTGAAGGAAGCAAAAGAAAAAACACATGAGCTTCCGCACAGCAAAGGAAACTATCATCGGAGTAAACAGGCAACCTACAGAATGGGAGAAAATTTTTGCAATCTGTCCTTCTGACAAA
Organism: Pongo pygmaeus; assembly: GCF_028885625.2. Taxonomy (NCBI): domain Eukaryota; kingdom Metazoa; phylum Chordata; class Mammalia; order Primates; family Hominidae; genus Pongo; species Pongo pygmaeus. The sequence goes on from NC_072376.2 coordinate 189,370,203, forward strand.
GGGCTAATATCCAGAATCTACAAGTAACAAACAAATTTACAAGAAAAAAAAACCATCAAAAAGCGGGTGAAGGATATGAACAGACACTTCTCAAAAGAAGACATTTATGCAGCCAACAAACATATAAAAAAAAAAAGCTCATCATCACTGGTCATTAGAGAAATGCAAATCAAAACCACAATGAGATACCATCTCACGCCAGTTAGAATGGTGATTATTAAAAAGTCAGGAAACAACAGATGCTGGCGAGGCTGTAGAGAAATAGGAACACTTTCACACTGTTGGTGGGAGTGTAAATTAGTTCGACCGTTGTGGAAGACAGTGTGGTGATTCCTCAAGGATCTAGAACCAGAAATACCATTTGACCCAGCAAACCTCTTTCTGACTGTATACCCAAAGGATTATAAATCATTCTACTATAAAGACACATGTACATGTATGTTTATTGCAACACTATTTACAGCAGAAAAGACTTGGACCAGCCTAAATGCTCATCAATGATAGACTGGATAAAGAAAATGTGGCACATGTACACCATGGAATACTATGCAGCCATAAAAAAGAATGAGATCATGTCCTTTGCAGAGACATGGATGAAGATGGAAGCCATCCTTCTCAGCAAGCTAACACAAGAACAGAAAACCAAACACTGCACGTTCTCACTCATAAGTGAGAGTTGAACAATGAGAACACATAGACACAGGGAGGGGAACATCACACACGGGGGCCTGTCATGGGTTGCGGTGGTAAGGAAAGGGAGAGCATTAGGACAAATATCTAATGCATGCATGTATGTGGGGCTTAAAACCTAGATGATGGGTTGATGGGTGCAGCAAACCACCATGGCACATGTGTACCTTGGTAACAAACCTGCATGTTCTGCACATGTATCCCAGAACTTAAAGTAAAATTTAAAAAATGAAAAAGAAAAGAAAAAAAGAAAAACATAGAAATCTGGGAGAAAGATATGTTAGGGGCAAGGGCACATCAAATAAGACCAGTGCTTAGAGACTAAATTTTAAATTACCTATCTTGTTATCGATTTCATATAAAGAAGATATTCCCTAGCAATAACTAAGAAAATGTGGGTGCCTATAGCAGCAGTGGATAACATTTTTCCCATGATATGAATACCTGGTAGGCCTCACAACATGACAAGATACATCTATAGCATTGCAGAGAGCCTCCTCCACATGTTTAATGCCAAAGAGAAACTTTAAGTGAAGCATATTTAATTTCTTATAGAAAGTGAAGATTTAAAACCCTAAAGAAAATTCTGATTCACTTGAAGAATCTGCTCTCAAATAATTGTAGTTGAAATCACATTCCCACCAGAGGTCAGCCTAACCACAGGAATGAATTGTTAATTGGCAAAGCAAACTGGTGTTGATTTTTTACAAAATATAATGCTGATGAAATTGTGGCTTAAATCTCTTTATTTCTTTATGTTGTTTTGTGGTAACTAGCTACTTGGGTGACAAACCATCATGGTTTGAGCAGATCCTTTAAGTAAATCAGAATTTTCTTCAGGTAAATTTTCCTTTTCTATTTGTAATGAAATATACTTCACTTAAAGTTTCTCCTTTGGCATTAAACATGTGGAGGAGGCTCTCTGTAATTATATTGTAAATGTACCTTACCACACTGTGAGGCCATGCCATGTACTCACATAGTGGAGAAAATTTTACCCGCTGTTGCTATTGGCACCCACATTTTCTTAGGGGGACTGAGGGATTTCCAAGGAGCAGGGAGGTGGACCTTTCAGTACTGGAACCAGGAAAGTCCTGAGCTAATCAGGAACCGCTCTTCACTCTATTGCAGTGACTTAAGCATTTGTGTTTAGTCAGATTTTTTTTTTTTAAATTTAGCCAACCGGGTAACACAGAGTTCCAATTCAGAACGTATAGGAAACTGAATTTTTAACAAGCTCCTTGACAATTTGGGTACAAATAGAACTTGTTTCAAAAACACTGGTTACAAGATTTCCTATTTAAATTATCTGAAAGGGGGGATACGTTATATTAGCCTAAGAAGAGAAACACACATATTAAATACTAACTAAACAGAACAATATATTACTATAACCTTATTTTATCTTTTCCCAAAAAAATTGCTTTTACTTCACAATGAAGAAATTATTTATCTCCTATTAAACTGAGTTATTTATAAAAATACGTATTTTATCCACCCTTTAAACTGTTATATAAAGTATATATTAAATTATAATCATAATAATGATTATTGATTGCCTACCATACGCTAGCTGTGTGCTAGCACATTTACATCCTTTCCTCATTTAATCCTTAAAATAACTCCATAAAATAGGTACTATTTTTCACACTTCACAAATTAGGATACTGTAGCTCAAAGAAGTTTAGTAAATTTCTTGCACCACAAGACTAGAAAGTGACAACCTGGAGCCCAAACATATGTTTATGGCTTAAAATTCATTTTCTTTTCTCTGAAACAAGCACAGCATCTCCAGACTTTACCCTTTTTACACTTTTCAGTGTGTCTCTCCCCAGGCATTTGTGGAGAAGTTAAAGAGGCCATCCTCGTTACTTACAAAGTGAATCCTTGAAGTATTTTTCCCAGCAGAAATTACCAGATACAGATTCTCTACCTCTGAGCAAAAGCTTCAAGCCAAACTCTCAGACTCGCTCATTTGTTTTTCTCCATTGACTTAAGTCCAAGTGCTATCACCTTTGAGATTTCAGATTTGAGTTATAAATTATCTCATTATTAGGCCTACAGAGAAAAAATTGGGTTTAAGACTGGGCTGAGTCAGATCTAAGTTAGTTTGGGGTGATAATGTAGACTATTATCCAGTTAGGATTGGCCCATTGATTGAGGGACTGCAGTCTCACCAAGAAGTGGGTCTAAACTAGGAAGTGCCAGTGGACTCCTCCTTGGAGTCTGTCTCTCATAGTTGACTACTCCATCCAAAATATCTCTTTCATTTTTCAGGTCACAATTCTCCTTGCATCCCACTTTATATTATACTTAGCTGTAATACTCTCCAATTCTGATTTTAATCTACTTTCTATTTTCACTAGGTTGAGACTGTACTCCACTCACTCTTGGACTAGAAAATTTACCTTAGTCCTGTCCAGTTACATTATGGCTCAGAGAGTCACCATATTTTACATTGTAGGTGAGTTTATTTCTCTATGAAATGGAAATCTCGAAACATAATATTTTATCTGTTTTAACCATGCAACTAACTTCTGTATTTACATTGAGAGTTCTACAAACTCTCAGAGGAGAGCTAAGGACATAATACTCTGCATTCCCCACCGCCACTGGACTTCCATTTGTAAGTCACAGGCACCTGGGAAGTGTAGGCATGTTGTCTGTGTTTCCTCCTTCTCTTGCAGGGGTATGGGTTTTTTTTTTTTTTTTTTTTTTTGTAATTCTCTCTGTGGTTTTTCTTCCCATAAGCCCAGCTAGAGAGTGAGACAGAGCCTCTTCTGCCCCTCACTTTCTATGAAAATCAGCACACTAACCTTTTGGTATTAAGGGATTTACCGCCAGTTGATTCTGTTCACAGAGCACCTAGTGTTTGAGATCTTCGATTTGAAGTGGGCACGGATTTGATGGATGCTTTTGGGAGCAGGCTGAAGAGTTGGGTTGAGAGTGGTGATAGGACAAGTCTACACAGTAGACTAGTGGTGTGTAAAGTGAGACCCACGAATTGCTGGGCTTCCAGAGATCATTTACATAACATCACATTTTTTCACATAAAAATACTAAGGCATCATTTGCCTGTGTTTTTCTCTTATTCTTTCACTATAGTTTTCTAGAGGGCTCATGTGTGTGATATCACCATAGATTAAATGCAGAGCAGATAACAGACTTCAGCAGTGATTTTCTATTAAGCCATTCATTAGAGAGATTTCAGAAATGTTGAATAACATTGCTCTTCTCACTAATTTTTTTTATTTTGGCAAATACAGGTATTTTTCCTAGAAAACATGTTATTTATGTTTACTTGCAATGAGTTAATTAGTGTTGTTTTTATAGAGATTTAGTAAAATTTTTAAATTATTAGTTTTAATTTCTAATGCCATAAATTTCAATATTACCCAAATAAACCCAAGCTCTTTGGGGTCCTCAATAATTTTTTAAATTGTAAATCATACCTTTTAATTATATCTGCTTTTTCATCTAATTGTTTGTTATCATATAATCCTCTTAATAATTAAATTATGTTTGCTTACATGTCTGCCCCCTCGATGGACCGTAAATTTCCTGAAGAAATAGTCCATATTGTTTCATCCATGTGTTTACTTCCCTAACAGAATCTCTATTACAATGCCTGAGGCACAGTTAACACCCAATAATAATTACTGAGTGAACAAATAAATGGGCAAATATCCCCAGCCTTAACTTCTTACTCAAATGCTAAGCTATCTTCTATCAAGTGGATATTCTCCCTCTGAAGGTATCTGTGACTCAACATGTCCCCATCTTCTGCTCTGTTCTCCAGCTTCCATAACGTGATTTAGTAACATCATCATGAATCAATCAATATCTCTGTCTATCATTCTGTCTTTCTCTTCTCTCCCCGTGTTCCTCACTCCCACATGCAGACACACACATATGTACACATGTCACACACATACATACAGATGCACTTATTCCTGGAACACTCTTATTTTCAGTCCAAGTCCCAGCCCAAAGTCACTTATCCATTACGACAGTATTATAATTGTACCAACATCCATTTTTATTACATTGGTGGAAAGTAATTGTGGTTTTTGCCATTATCTTTAATGGCAAAATTAATTAAAGATAATGGCAAAAACCACAATTACTTTTGCACCAACCTAATAGATTATTGCTCCTGTTGAATTGTGAATCCTTTAATTGTAGAGTTCTTATTTTACTCTATTTTTAAATTTTTTCTTTAAGTTCAGGGGTACATGTGCAGGTTTGTTATATAGGTAAACATGTGTCATGGAGGTTTGCTGTACAGATTATTTTATTACCCAGGTATTAAGACTAATACCCCCTTAGTTATTTTTCCTGATTCTCTCCCTCTTCCCTCCCTCCACCCTCCAGAATGTTCCAGTGTCTGTTGTTCTCCTCTATGTGTTCATGTGTTCTTATAATTTAGTTCTCACTTACAAGTGAGAACATGTGGTAATTGGTTTTCTGCTCCTGCATTAGTTTGCTAAGGATAATGGCCTCCAGCTCCATCCATGTTCCTGCAAAGGACATGATCTCATTCCTTTTGTCTGGCTGCATAGTATTCCATGGTGTATATGTAATACATTTTATTTATCCAGTCTATCATTGATGGGCATTTAAGTTGAGTCCGTGTCTTTGCTATTGGGAATAGTGCCGCAATGAACATATGCATTCATGTACCTTTATGGTTGAACAATTTATATTCCTTTGGGTATATTCCCAGTAAGGGAATTGCTGGGTTGAATGGTGGTTCTGTTTTAGGTGTTTGAGGAATTGCCACACTGTCTCCCACAGTGGGCGAACTAATTTACACTTCCGCCAACAGTGTATAATCATTCCTTTTTCTCCACAACCTCGCCAGCACCTGTTATTTTTTGATGTTTTAGTAATAGCCATTCTGACTCGTGTGAGATAGTATCTCATTGTGGTTTTAATTTGCATTTCTCTAATATTCAGTGATATTTAGCTTTTCTTCATATGACTGTTGGCCACATGTATGTCTCTTTTTGAAAAGCGTCTGTTCATGTCCTTTGGCCACTTTTTAATGAGGTTGTTTTGTTTTTTCTTATAAATTTGTTTAAGTTTCCTGTATTAATAGATGCTGGACCTTTGTCAAATGCATAGTTTGCAAAAATTTTCTCCCATTCTGTAGGTTGTCTGTTTACCCTGTTGATAGTTGTTTTGTTTGTTTGTTGTGTTTTGTTGCTGTTGCAGAAGCTCTTTAGTTTAATTAGATCCCAGTTGTCAATTTTTGCTTTTATGGCAATTGCTGTTAGCATCTTCATCATGAAATCTTTGCCCATTCCTATGTCCAGAATGGTATTGCCTAGGTTGTCTTCCAGGATGTTCACAGTTTTGGGTTTTACATGTAAGTCTTTAATCCATCATGAGTTAATTTGTTTAAATGGTGTAAAGAAGGTCCTATTTCAATCTTTTGCATATGTCTAGCCAGTTATCCCAGTACTACTTATTGAGTAGGGAGTCCTTTCCCCATTGCTTGTTTTTATTGACTTTGTCAAGGATCAGAGAGTTGTAAGTGTGCAGCCTTATTTATGGGCTCTCTATTCTGCTCCATTGGTCTATATGTCTATGTGTCTGTTTTTATACTAGTACCATGCTGTTTTGGTTACTGTAGCCCGGTGGTATAGTTTGAATTCAGGTAGCATGATCCTCCAGCTTTTTTCTTTTTGCTTAGGCTTGCTTTGGCTATTTGAGCTCTTTGTTGGTTCCATATGAATTTTTTTTTTGTCTAGCTTTTAGTGGACTATCATTGGTAGTTTGATATGAATAGCATTGAATCTATAAATTGCTTTAGGCAGTATGGCTATTTTAACAATGTTTTCTCTTTCTATCCATGAGCATGAAATGTTTTTCCATTTGTTTTTGCCATCTCTGATTTATTTGAGCAGTGTTTTCTAGTTCTCATTGCAGAGATATTTCACCCCCACCTGTTTAGCTGTATTCCTAGGTATTTTATCCTTTTGTGGCAATTGTAAATGGGATTGCATTCCTGATTTGGCTCTCAGCTTGACTATTCTTGGTGTATAGGAATGCTAGTAGGTTTTGCACATTAACTTTGTATCCTGAGATGTTGCTAAAGTTGTTTATCAGCTTAAAGAGCTTTTGGGCCAAGACTATGGAGTTTTCTAGATATAGGATCATGTCGTCAGCAAACAGGGATAGTTTGACTTCCTCTCTTCCTATTTGGATGCCCTTTATTTCTTTCTCTTGCCTGATTGCTGTAGCCAGGACTTCCAATACTATGTTGAATAGGGCATCCTTGTATTGTGCTGGTTTTTAAGGGGAATGCTTCCAGCTTTTGTCCATTCAGTATGATGTTGGCTGTGGTTTTCTCATAGATGGCTCTTATTATTTTGAAGTATGCTCCTTTAATACCTAGTTTATTGAAAATTTTTAACATGAAGGGTGTTGAATTTTGTTGAAAGCCTTTTTTGCATCTATTCAGATAATCATGTGATTTTTATCTTTAGTTCTGCTTATGTGACGAATCACATTTATTGATTTATGTTGAACCAAACTTGCATCCCAGGGATAATGTCTATTTGAAGGTGGTAGATATGTTTTTTGATGTGCTGCTGGATTGGGTTTGCCCATGTTTTGTTGAGTATTTTTGCATTGATGTTAGTCCAGGATATTGGCGTGACATTTTCTTTTTTGTTGTGTCTCTGCCAGGTTTTGGTATCAGGATGATGCTGGCCTCATAGAATGAGTTAGGAGGAGTCCCTTCTCCCAAATTTTTTGAAATAGCTTCAGCAGGAATTGTACCAGCTCTTTTTTGTACATCTGGTAGAATTCAACTGTGAATCTCTCTGGTCCTGGGCTTTTTTTGTTGTTGTTGGTAGGCTATTTATTACTGATACAATTTTGGAGATAATTTTTTATCTGTTCAGGGATTCAATTTCTTCTCGGCTCAGTATTGGGAAGAGGTATGTGTCTAGGAATTTATTCATTTCTTCTACATTTTCTAGTTTATGCTCATGTAGGTGTTCATAATATTCTCTGATGGTTATTCGTATTTGTGGGGTTAGTTGTAGTATTACTTTTGTCATTCCTAATTGTTTTTATTTGGATCTTCAGTCTTTTCTTCTTTATTAATCTATCTATTTCACTAATTAAAAAAAAACAACTCCTGGATTCATTGCTCTTTTGAATGGTTCGGTTCTCCCTCAGTTCAGCTCTGATTTTGGTTATTTCTTGTTTTCTGCTTGGTTTATGGTTAATTTATTCTTGGTTCTCTAATTCTTTTAGTTGTGACACTAGGTTGTCAGAATAACATCTTTCTAACTTTTTTATGTGGCCATTTAGTGCTATAAATTTCCCTCTTAACACTGATTTAGCTGTGTCCCAGAGATTGTGGTATATTGTATCTTTGTCCCCATAAGGTTCAGAGAACTTCTTGATTTCTGCCTTACTTTCATTATTTACCAGAAAAGTCATTCAGGAACATGTTATTCAATTTCCATGTAATTGTATGGTTTTGAGCAAATTTCTTTGTCTTGATTTCTAATTTGATTGTGCTCTGGTTCAAGAGAGTGGTTGCAATGATTTCAGTTATTCTGCATTTGCTGAGAAGCATTTCTATTTCATTATCTGGTCAATTTTAGAGTTATGTGCCATGTGGCAGTGAGAAGAATGTATATTATGTTGCATTTGAGTGGAGAATTCTGTAGATGTCTATCAGGTCCATTTGATCCAGTGCTGAGTTCAGGTGCTGAATATCTTTGTGAATTTTCTGCCTCAATGATCTAATACTGTCAGTGAGGTGTTGAAGTCTACCACTATTTTTGAATGGGAGACTAAGTCTCTTTGAAGGTCTCTAAGAACTTGCTTTATGAATCTGGGTGATCCTGTGTTGGATGTAGGAGAGTTAGTTCTCCTTGTTGGATTGAACCCATTACTATTATATAATGTCATTCTTTATCTTTTTTTTATCTTTGTTGGTTTAAAATCTGTTTTGTTGGAAATCAGGATTGCAACCCCTGCTTTTTTTCTGTTTTCCATTTGCTTGGAAGAGTTTTCTCCATCCCTTTATTTCAAGCCTATGTGTGTCACTGAATGTGAGATGGTTCTCTTGAAGTCTTGAACTAAGACCAATGGGTCTTAGTTCTTTATCCATCTTGACACTCTGTTCCCATTAATTTGGGCATTTAGGCTAAATGCCTGTTTACATTCAAGGTTAGTATTAATACATGTGGATTTGATCCTGTCATCATGATGTTAGCTGGGTACTATGCAGACCTGTTTGTGTGGTTGCTTTTTAGTGTCACTGGTCTGTGTACGTAAGTGTGTTTTTGTAGTGGCTGATACTGGTCTTTCCTTTGCATATTTAGTGCTTCCTTCGGGAGCTCTTCAAAGCAAGTCTGGTGGTAACAAATTCCCTCAGCATTTGCCTGTCTGCAAAGAAACTTATTTTTCCTTTGCTTATGAAGCTTAGTTTGGCCATATATGAAATTCCATGTTGAATTTCTTTTCTTTAAAATGTTGAATATTGGCCCCCAATCATTTCTGACTTTAGAGTTTCTTCTGAGATATTCACTGTTAATCTGATGGGCTTCCCTCTGTAGGTGACCTGATTTTTCTCTCTAGCTGTCTTTAACATTTTATTAATTCTTGGAGAATCTGATTAATATATGTCTTGGGAATGATCTTGTGAAGTCTCTTACTGGGATTTTCTGAATTTCCTGAATTTAAATGTTGATCTCTCTAGCTAGGTTAGGGAAGTTCTCATGAATGATATCTTAAAATATGTTTTCCAAGTTGTTTGTACTCTCCTCATCTCCTTCAGGGACACCAATGAATCATAGATTTAGTCTTTTTACATAATCTCATATTTCTCAAAGGTTTTGTTTATTCTTTTTCATTCTCTTTTCTCTATTCTTGACTGTCTTATTTCAGAAAGCCAATCTTCAAGCTCTGAGATTCTTTCCTCAGCTTGGTGTATTCTGCGATTAATACTTGTGATTGGATTGTGGAACTCTTGTAGTGTGTTTTTCAGCTATATCAGGTCAGCTACCATCTTTTCTATACTGGCTACTTTGTCTGTCAGCTCCTATACCATTTTATTGTGATTCTTAGCTTCCTTGGATTGGGTTTCAGCGTACTCCGGCATCTCAATGATTTTTGTTTCAATCCATATTCTGAATTCTATTTCTGTCATTTCAGCCATCTTGACCTGGTTCAGAACCCTTGCTGAAGAGGTGATGCAGTCATTTGGAGGAAAGAAGGAAGTCTGGCTTTTGGAGTTGGCAGAGTCCTTGCATTGGTTCTTTCTCATCTTTGTGGGCTGATGTTTCTTCAGTCTTTTAAGTTGTGACCTCTGGATTTTTTTTTCCTTTATCCCATTTCTTTCCTGACCTTGAAGGTTTGATTGTTGTGTAAGGATTCAGCCAACTGGCTTCATTTCTGGAAGATTTTAGGGGGCTGCTGCTCAGCTCCCAATTCCTGGACTGCATGCACTATCTCTAGGGTTGAGGTGGAGGGTCTTGTGTCAGCCCTGACTTCGTTCTCAGGCTCCTCAAAGTTAGGACTCTATTGTGCTGGGTGGGAGGTGAGATGCTCCTGGACTGCTGGTACTGGTCACTAGACTTTGATGGGTGGTGTCAGCCAAAGCATTGCATAGTGCAATGGCAGCAGGATTTTTCCTCATTTGCACTTGTCAGCAGCAGCAGTAGCTGCAGCATGGAGTTCACACTCTCAGCTGTGGCAGGGTGCTAGCAGGTGCAGGGGTGCCTGCTTCCATGCAGGTGTCCATCACAGTAGTGGAAGCAACACAGCTGGTTGGGGGGGTTCTTGCTGTTGACTGTGCACAGTCACACTGGTAGGGTGGGGCTCTGGTGGGTGCAGGTCTGTGTATATTCTCTGTGGCCATAGGCAAGGGTGGTCACTCAGGGTACAGAGGGTTTGCTGTTCTCTGTGCCTAGTTTCACTACCATGGCAGTGCTGGTGCAAGAGCGAGGAGCTGGTGGGGGCAGGGCTGGCTGGCTCTATTCCTGCCAAAGTTCTGACTTCAAAGGTAGTCCAGTGGGGGGAGAAGGGGTAGAGGGCATGCCCACTGCAGCAGTCACAGGGCAGGGTGCATGCCCACATGTGTGCTAGCAGTGCAAGGAAAACAAAACCTGCCACTCCCACAGGTGCCAGCAAAGTGATGTGGAGGTTTGCTGTGGGCCCCAGGAAAGCTGCAGCATGGGGAAGACGTGGGTAGGCTGGTGTGTGGCCATGGGGGCTGACCCGCTGGAGCTCTCTGCTGGTCAGGCACAGTCTGCCAGTGCAGGAGCTACGATATAAGTCCCTAGGGTAACTGAGACTGCCCTGTAAGCAGATGTAGCCAGGCTGGGGCCGAGTAGACGAAGGGGTGCTCAGGTTGGACCAGCCAGGTCTGATGGGCAAGACTGACCTGCAGAGTTCAGGGCCCGCAGTTCTCTTAGGACTAACGTCTCCTAAGGGAGCAAATTGAGCCTAGGGAGATGGGCTTCCCTTGTTGTGCTCTGCTACAGACATTCCTGCAAACCCTCTGGGCTTCACTTCAGCTGGCATGCTGCCCCTACCACTTCTCTAAGCAGCTCTCCCTGCCTACTCGAGTTTCCATGGTGATTGAAGATTCTTCTCCTGCCAGGATTCCAGAGGAGCATGGGAACAGTGGGTTGCTCCTTGCCAGTTCAACTCACTTGTTCCCCCAGGATCATTGGTGGCCAGGAACTAGTCCTGGTGCATGGTAGCCCCAGGCAGGGTTCCCAGCTTCCTCTCCCTTCAGTCCAGCTTCTGTATCTTCCTTCTGTCCACCCTTTGTGCCTTCCCTCTGAAGATCTGTCAGAAGTGTGCCAATTGTCTCAGTCCCTTAGTGGCAGCTGTTCCAACTGGCTGTGTCTAGTTGGCTACCTTGGCGTCTCTCCTCAATAACTTCCAAGAATGTAAAAGGCTGTAAGAACAAGACCACGATTATATTACATATTGAGAATGAGAAAGCAGAAAAAAAAAAAAAAAGAACAACACCATGAGAACTGCTGCTGTAGACCACTGGGTTAATGTCACCTAAAAGAGAGGAAACAGGGAAAAAACAGAGTCAAAAATTAAGCTTACAGCCAAACAAAATATTGATGTAAGAAAGTCAGCCACAAAGAAGATTAGAGTCAAAAGTCAGCAATCAAAGATAGATTGAGCTAGTAGAAAATCAAACTTCAGCTTTCCTGAAAATGGAACCATCTAGACTCAGGGACCTTGCCATAGTGTATTAGCCAGAGGTCTCTAGAGAGACACAACCACTAGGAAGGATAGATAGATAGATAGATAGACAGACAGACAGACAGACAGATAGATGATAGACAGATAGATAGATAGATAGATAGATAGACAGACAGACAGATAGACAGACAGATGAGAGGGGATTTATTAGGGGAACTGACTCACATGATTATGGAGACTGTGCAGTCCCACTATGGGCCACATACAAGCTTCAGAATCAGGGATGCTGGTAGTGTGGCTTGGTCTAAGCCCGAAAGCCTCAGAACCAGGGGAGCTGATAATGTAACTCTTAGTTCGAGTCCAAAGGCCACAGAACCTGGAAGCCTGCTAGTGCAAGTCCTGAATCCAAAGCTCATCATAACCCCTGAAGAACGTGGAGTTATGATGCCCAAGGGCAAGAGAAAAAGGGAGGCCCAACTCTACGAGAGAGAGAGACAGAGAACTTGCCTTCCTCTGTCTTTTTGTTCTATCTGGGCCCCCAGCCAGTTGCATCATGCTTGCCCGCATTGAGGGCAGATCTGTCCTACTCAGCCCACTGACTCACATGCCAATCTCCTCTGGAAACACCCTTACAGAAATAATACTTTACCGGTTATCTGTGTATCGTTAATCCAGTCAAATTGACACCAAAAATTAAGCACCACACTGGGAATAACTGTGGTCTCACTGGCAAATGGATAGGAAGCTATCAAGTTCTGTGGAACAAGCTCTATAATTACAAATATTAAATATCTATATCCTAGAGAAGCCTATAGTTTTGTGGAGGAATGCTACATTTATTTCTATGTAAGGTTTGCAGTCATGAATTAAAGTGAGACCACTTAGTGCCTTTGTGTGATTTTTTTTCTCCCAACAACATTCCAACACTTGAGCATAAGCAAGCAGAGGGTGGGATTGAGGTGTTTATGGCATGCAGAGAGAAACAATGGAATTGGAGACATTGATAAGTGAGAAATTATAATGATGAGACATTATTTTGGGGTTGAGTTAAAAGGGAAGTGAAGGTAGCAGATGATGGGTTGGATAGTTAAAAAAAAAAAAAAACTTGAAAGATAAAAACAAACAAGCATCCCAGTGAATCAGACATCTTGAAGGAGGTAAGAATTGTTGGAGTCTGGGTACTAGAATGAATGAGTTAGAAATATACGAGCAAGTGATTAGAAAGTGGGATGCGTAAAATAGAGATTTTAGAGCATACTTGTCCAACCCGTGGCCCAGTGGCCAGATGCAGCCCAGGCTGGCTTCAAGTGTGGTCCAACACAAATTTTGAAACTTTTCTTAAAACATTACAAGATTTTGTGGGTGATTTTTTTTAGCTCATCAGCTATTGTTACTGTTAATGTATTTTATGTGTGGCCCAAGACAATTCTTCTTCCAGTGTGGCCCAGAGAAGCCAAAAGATTGAACGCCCCTGTTTTAGAGGTTGTGCAGGTATTGATTGCAGCAAGATAATGGTCCCTGGGTTTCTTCATATTGCTACATGGTGAGTATCTTCTGAGCAATGGAAATTAACACATTATGAAGATAGAGAATGTCTCCTCTCCCCTAATTTCTCATATTTTTGATAGCAAAATCTAAACTTAGTTTTCTAATCTTCCCCAGAACAAATTGCTTACATTCCAGGGTAAAAGGAATTCCTATCTTTCCCCAAAAGAGGATGTGTTTACATTCCAGAGTAAAAGATAGTCAAGTCAATCTCTCTCCCTCTCTCTGAGGATATGCCAGCAGTTCCAATATAAGCTCTGGGTTTTAATAATTTCGGAGTTCCTCTCCTATGATGCTAACCCCATCAGGTACATGTAACTCTTGTCATGCCTCTCCATGAGGAACTGGGGCATGGAGAAAAGGTATTCTGTGACTAAACAAAAGCTTTGTTCCCTGATCCAGAAGTTTCTATTGGTGTGTGCATGTGCGCACACACACACAGACAGGTAGTTTTTTAGCTTGTACGTCGGGTAACATCTTAGACTTTTCACAGTTCCAGGTTTAAGACTGATGATCACAAGATTCATGGAATGAAAAGCTGAGTGTAGTAGAGCAAAATACTGAAGATGAAGATGAACTGAGAGTCCTGACTGCTAGACAGGTTATCCATAATGATGTAACATCATTGGTTGCAGAAGCAGGGTTACAGAGAACAACCTTGTGCCAGAAGGTGAACTCTTCAACAAATGGAAGAACTGAGAGGAATACTAACGTATGAAAGCTAGATGGCCATATAAACAGAGGGCAAAAGCTTCCAAAAGCAGATGTTTTGGTTCACATCATTTTCTCCTCCAAGAAAATATGTGGTCCAGAAAGTCAAGAATGCCAATATATTCATCTTTGTTCCCGCAGCACTAAGATTATCAGGATGAGGGTGGGGAGAGGGAAAAGGAAGACATATAGTGGTATAGCTAGTAAAGATGCTACCTGTTTGGCTGTCAATGCAAGAATCAGGGAGGAGAGGGTCAATGGATAACTTTTCACTTTAATGACATAAAATAAATTAGACTTGCATATTTGTTATTTAAAAGCCAGAAAGATGGAACTAAAACATTTTATGCTTCCTTTATTCTTAGATACCCTCTCATTTTACTAAAATATTTATAAAATAATTAAATTTTGACATGACAGTAATATTACATACATACAAATCTGACTTCTAGAATAGCATGAAAAACTCAGGAATAAGAATGCTTGAAATAACTTGTTTATGTCACTGTGTGTATTCAACAGTAATTGAGCTTGTTCCTTTCATGTTTCACTGCTCTGTGAACTGAGGGTGTTTTTCTTGCTAAAGAAAACACAGGAGAAGAGGGACTTTTTGAGTTGGAAACTCAAGGTTTATAAAAATAGATTTGAAAATGAAATTATAAATTTCCAATAAATGTACATGTTCTTGAATAGATGTTCCAGATTGGGGGTCATGATATAGACAAAAAGTTATTTTTATGAAAATCATTAGAATGAAAATTCCATTGTAAAAATAAAATTTCCCTGGAAACTGAAAGTTTAGGAAGCAATAAATAAAGCTAACCTTTGCATATTTTGCAACTCTAGATCTTTGCTTTCTCCAGCTTCTCAGAGCTCCAGTCACTGGGCTTACCTCATTCAATCCAAAAAAAATCTTTCCTCGAGGAAAGAGGGTGTCTCACTTTCCTACTTTGCCTTCCCCAGGATTATTCTCTTCTGCTCTTTGGGCTTCTCCAACAGATTTTCTGGAGCTTCTTCAACAGATTTTCTGGACCCATTCCTCACCAACTTGTTGACAGGTCACAGGGCTGAGTTTCTATCTTCATCCACATTCTAAGGTCATAACCCAGTAGACTGGCTAGATTTCTGTCTTCCCTGAAGACTAAGTTTATTCTCAACGGTGAAAGTGCTAATTCAGTTAGGGCCCTCTTCCCTGTAAGCACATCTTCCAGGTAATACATGTTTCATTTCCTTTTAGCCATTTGGCTCCCACGGTTGGCACACTCTGCTACTTTTGTTTGATTCAACAGATGCCAATCACCTGCTGAATTAGGGAGATTTCCAAGCCCTCCCTGACATATGTTGCACACTGTTCACCCCCTCAAATCTCAGTTTGTGTTAGTCTTCACATGCTTTGATCCTTTCCAGCCTATCCCTGTTTCCTTAAAGGAACACTGCCTTGATTCAAAGATAAATGATATGTATGCTATGCTAGTGAAGTCTGAATCTTCAGGCAACTATATTTAATATTTGTTTCTGTAAAATAAACATTTAAAATAAATTGAAGAAAAATATTTAGCCCATGTCAGATTATTTTAATTGCTAGTTATATAAATCTGATTATATTAGCTTAAGAAAAACAGTAATTTGTTGGCTTATAGGGTTAAGAGTCTATAAAGGGGTTTAGTTTTAGGTGTATCATGATTCAGGAGCTCAAATAGCATCATCAGATTCTGGGTTTCTTGGATATGGATAAATCCTGTTTTCATTCTTCACAGAAGGATTTTTTTTTTCTTTCATGTAAGGCAAGATCATTCTTTTCAACATGGATTAATGTCCTCCTAATTGAGCAATCATATTTTTAAAAAGCCTCTCTCTGACGGTATCTAAATATCTGCAAGTCTTTTCTGGAACCTCTGACCCTGTTTGTAGCAATCTCTGTGTTCAAGAAATAAGGAGCTCTTATTAACAAGGTCTGTGACTCTTCATGGTATGAGGAGAGGTCAGCACACTCTGGTAGGAAAAATGAACTCATGCATCCATGCTGAAGTGAAAGAGGAGGATCACAAACAAAAAAGCAGGACACAATTTCCATAATAGGAGGGAAGGGATGCTAGGCAAGAATCAGCTCACCACTGTGAGACATGGTTAAGCCCTGTCCTTAGTCTATGCTTCTCAAAGTCACATAAAAGTCAACTAACTGAGCCAATTTGGCCAGAGCAGTTTTGGTTTTAGCACTGATAATTCTGTATCTTAGAAAACTCTGAAGTTCTAGGCAAACCATTCTGGTGAGTCACCCTACGTATACATTCAAGACTCCAAAAATTAACAAGAAGCGTCTTCGGGACACATCAAATTTGCTTAATAATAAGCATTTTTATTGAAAATGTATTTTGTATTAAACTTATGGATATATTTTATGGTGTAGAATGTGAAATTCTCATGAATTTCTCTTATAAAGTTGAAACTTCCACCATATACACTCTGGTTTCAAAGCTGCTTTAGCTATTAAAAACCACTTGGATGCCATTTTAAAAAATGATTGCATTAAAGCATTGGTGCCTATAGACACAGTTACACAAAGATTTGCAGGAATATAATATTTACAATGATGCAAAATGACATAAGAAGTTTTAATTCAGTTTATTAATAGAAAAGAAAACTAGACAAATAATACAAAGATAGTGATATTCATTTGTAAACAGAATTAAAAGGAAATAATTGGACATGTAGTAATCATTTACAAGTCATTATAATGTATAATTTCAGCTGGATGCAGTGGCTCATGCCTGTAGTCCCAACACTTTGGGAGGCTGAGGCAGGTGGATTGCTTGAGGTCAGGAGTTTGAGACCAGCCTGACCTACATGGTGAAATCCCATCTCTACTAAAAATACAAAAATTAGCCGGGAGTGGTGGCAGGCACTTGCAGTCCCAGCTACGAGGGAGGCTGAGGCAGGAGAGTTGCTTGAACCTGGGGGCGGAGTTTGCAGTGAGCCACAATCGAGCTACTGCACTCCAGCCTGGATGACAAAGCGAGACTGTCTCAAAAAAAAAAATGTATAATTTCAATTGGAAAAAAAATGCATCAAATGAAGATGGAGATCACTCTAGGACTATTTGTTGGAAACGTAGATATTGGTTTTTAAAAACAGGATTATTTCCTTTCTACCCTCATGGACCCTGACCATATCATGCCCTACCATGGTCATAATTTAGCCACGTTATTACCTGGGTTTGGAATACTCTTGTGCCCTTGCCTGTTTGGTGAATTCCTAACAATTTTTCCAACCACAGCTTGAATAGACTTTTCTCTGTGATGATATCCCTGACTCCCCTAGTCCCCCTCCATTTCTGAAACTCGGCAAACTCACTCTATTATAACACTTATCACATTTTATTAGAGTTGTTTTTCAGGGTTTCCATTAGACTGTGACATTCTTAAACCCAGAAAATTAGCCTTTCTGAGTTTGTTATCCCAGAACCAAGCACAGGCCTATATCACAGAGTCACTCATTGAAAGAGGTTTGTGAAATGAAGAATGAAGGAATGAATATGACAGTATGAAGTCAGTATAGATTAGAAACAATGTATTTTGCTTGACATATTTAAAATAAGCAAGAGGTTACTCTGGAGTTTTTTTCCACTATATTTTTCATTATTATTATATAATTTTACAAAGCCAGGTTTTCCAGCTCTTCTACTTTAAAGTTTCTACCGATTATTGTGGGAGAACATGAATATCTTCCTATATCAGTTCCTTGAGATGGTTTTCGGAATAATAAATACAGGAAATAGATTTTCTTTTATTTGGTGTAATCCAAAAAAATAGCTGGTGACTAAGGAGATAGTCACTCCTGACAATGGCTATAGCTATTGCATAACAGCAATGCTAATGTGTTAACCAGTCATCTCGAAGCACATCACAGAAAACTGAAACGTTTTCTACTAGCGCCTTCTTAAAGGGTCTACCTAATATCCTTCTGATTTTGCCCCTATTTTGCCAGTGAACAAAGGGAATAGAAGTTTCTGTTGCATCTCCTTCTGATATTATATAACGTAGACCAACCTTCCCCACAAAAAAAGAATGAGTTTTGAATATTACTATTCATTTCAAATTTCTTGAGGCCAAAACAATCTTATCAATGTTTTTATTCTTCCAAATATGAGATAAGACTAAACTCTATGATACTTGAGAAGTTTTCTAAAGTTGGATGGAAAGCCAAATGGCAGTAGTTATCATCTCCAATACCTTACAAAGCCAAAGGCATGTCAGTCTTAATGTTGCAAAAGGAGAGTCATAAAACTACAAAGGATGAGAACGGTGGTCTAACAGAACAAAGAAAACTGTATAAATACCAGCACAACCATCAAGTTTTTGGTGATGAAATTGAATAAAGAGAAGAGCAGATTCCTGAACTTTTACTTTTGTGTTTACTATTCTACTCAACAATATACTGGTACTTAGTACAGCTTGCCTGCAACTCTGCACACTTGGCATGAAGAAATGGCTTTCCTGAGAGGTTCCAAGAGGGGACAGGCCTACCTATGGTCTTGCATAGTCTCGTTGGAACTATTAAATATACTCTTCTCAGCTATCACTTGGCTTTTACTTTTTTCCTTTTCTCATTCTCTGGCTTCAGCCTCCAATAATGTTTGCTGCTGGAGCCACCAGCAATGCTGCAGTAAGATACCTCACTGATGTTGCTCTCCTTACTTAGTAGCATCTAAGGCCGAAGCTACATCGTGCCAAAGCCTGGCTGAGATTAATTGGCCTCTTTGTGCAAAAGCAATCATGCTGAGCTGAAGGAAGGTAACACTATGAGTGTGTTAATATCCTCCATATGGATTGCTGTCTTGTGTTCTCACCAGAAATGAGGATATTGCTTTGCTCTATGTAGTATGTGGATTGCAAAGCAGGCAGGGCCCATAAGTTTTACAGGGCTATTAGTTAGCCATATCATAGGTTTTACTTGTTTTTCTCTCTTCCTTGAATTGTATTTCCATGAGTGCAACAGACACTCAAATTACTTCCAAATCTCGTAATTATAGTCATTTCTCCTGATTAACAAACAACTTTACAATTAGGCCAAGGCTGTGGGCTTGAACTTTCCTTCCTCAGAATGTTTCTCAAGAAGTTCTTCCTGCAGTGGGCCAGTGTTTTAAAGTCCATTTACTTCTGAATCCAAGTATAAGTAAAATGTAATGTACCACTTTGTAGATGAGGAGACATCATTTAGAAAGCTGGTTAACTTATCCAAGATCACAGAGATTTATGGCTGTAAAACCACACAGCCATAAAACTTCCCCTTTTCACTTTTGCTTTGATATTCACAGGATGTGCATGTAGCTAGGAGAATAACCTTCAGAAACACATCAGAAGTGCTAAGCAGTGGGCTTATGTTTCATTTTACTGTGAAAAGACATTGGTAATGGTCACGTGACAAGTGACAGGGAAAAGATGTCCAAAGCCAATGACTTAAGGAAATGGTCACTCCTGACAATGGCTGGAATAGTCACATGGCAACGGTGCTATGACATCAACCCATTCTGTCAAAGCATCACCTAAAAACTGAAACAGAGGTCCAGTTTGTAGGAATGAGAAGGGTGGGGGTGGGGGGAATAAAAGAAAAGAGCCAATAGTGCTTTACAAAATACACAATGTAAAGTACTAACTCTATTGGGATTGTGACAGAAGAGGCCTTCCAATTTGGAAAAATGTTCCTTTTTTCTCCTTAACAGTTTAGATCAGGGTTTGCAAACCTAAATATCTACAGTTGTCAAGCAACTATTGTCAACAGGCTAAGGTAGTAGAATGTAAAAAGCAAGAGAGAAGCTGGGCACAGTGGCTCACGCCTGTAATCCCAACATTTTGGGAGGCCGAGGCAGGTGGATTGCCTGAGCTCAGGAGTTTGAGACCACCCAGAGCAACATGGTGAAACCCCGTCACTACTAAAAGTACAACATAAAATAAAATAAAATAAAATAAAATAAAATAACCAAGTGTGATGGTGCGCACCTGTAGCCCCAGCTACTTGGGAGGCTGAGGCAGGAGAGTCGCTTGAGCCCCAGAGGCAAAAGTTGCAGTGACCCGAGATTGTGCCACTGCACTCCAGCTTGGGCCACAGAGTGAGACTCTGCCTCATAAGAAAAAAAAAAAAATGAAGAAAGAAAGAGAGAAACAGTGACTGTCAAAGAGGATCATCTGCCGCATCTAGAGAGTCAATGACTACTCACCTCTAGCTAATTACTTGCATTGGGATAAGGTCCCATATTTCCACGGCTTCTAGTTAGTATGGAAAAGCTGGAATAATGAAGTTTTATGGTGAAATCTCCTGATTTTTAAATGTTGGCTTATTGTGAAACAGATTTTGTAGGCTTTAAGCCAAACATAACATAAATGTTGTTCAGAAATGGCCTGACCAGTTTGCAAGCTCTATTTACATTCTGCTGACTCTGCTAATTGTCCTCCATTGTTAGAGGTATGCATATATCTTCCAAATACACAGATGTATGTTGTAAGTCCATGTTAATTTCTCAGTTATCCATTTGACAATATGATCAAGTGGCTGTACTGGGAAACCTTAGAGAGATCAGACCTGATTGCTTATTTCTGGCTGGCATCATTATAGAACACTTAGAATGCCAGAAGTCCACACTAACACACTGACTCTGCTATTCCAGCCTCTCCTTTTACTCTCTCTTCCCACCTCTGCACTTGTACCCCAAAGAAGTGGTGTTTTAGAATGGTATTTCTAATTTAAGGCAACAGGAGGATGGATGAAAATAACTTTTGTGCGTAAGGGGTAGACTCCCTGGATAGTGGGTGGAGAGTCTAATGGCAGAATTTGGAAAGACATAATTTTATGAAGTAGCTATTACTAAGGAAACAGTATCAAAGTTGGGTACACATCAAGCAAATCCCCAACCTTCTAAAACTTTTAAGTTCATGGGTGATTTGCCTTGGGATGATAACTGAAGGCATATTTAATATGCAGTTTGAAGTTGCTTCCCTCCTACCCTATAGATCCTTTGTTGCACCAATTATTCAGAAAGTTTGACATTCCCTTCAGCATTGAGTGGTGCAGATGTAAAGTATAAAGGGTCAAAAAAGCTATGACTGCTTCATATTCACTCTCCCACTACCGCTTTCAGAGAAGGAGCAACGTTCCAGCAGGCAGACCATGCCCATACATTCTAGGCGGTGGCCTCAGTAGAATGGCAAGTAATGGTAGGAGAACTTCTGGGGAGACAGTCCAGCAGAGACATAAGTCCAAGCCACTGGTTTACAAACAGGCACAGCACCAGGCAAGGTGATCTCTGGAAGAGAGGAAGACTAATGCTTTTGTTTCATTGGTTTGTCTCCTAATAGCGAGGTGGAATCATAGCTGTCATAATCACTATAGCATTTGAGATTTGGAAAAGCAATAGGTTGTAACTGTGGGTATGAATGGAGCTTTATGAGTGAGCAAATAGGATCAAATCAAGGGGCTCGGAATCAAGCCTGGCCTGACAGAACTTGCATTTCCTTCACAGCCACCAACAGAAGAGAAATCAACTTCTACATTTACTCTAAGGATGAAATAGTGTCATCTAGTGGCAGTTGAAATTTGTTTGTTACTTCAAAATCATTGGAAAAATTAGGATTGTGATGCTAAGAAGTCCATACACTATTTCAGATAATATCAGAAACCTTATTTTTAAACTTCTATTTTTATATCATAACAAAGCAAGTAATTATCCCAATATTTTATATTAAGGTTATCTTTCCCATTATATAGAGAATATCACATTATAGTCCTCTCTGCTCCCTGCCTCTCTCCAACAACAACAACAACAAACTCTCAGCTAGTTACCACTATAAATTTGACAATAGAGATTTTAGGGCCAGGTGCAGTACCTCATATCTGTAATCCCAGCTCAGGAGGCTGAGGTGGGAGAACCGCTAGTAGACAGGAGTTCCAGACCAGCCTGGGCAGCGTAGCAAGATCCTGTCTCTAACAAAAGAAAAAAACAGCCAGATGTGGTACTGTGTGCCTGTAGTCCTAGCTACTCGAGAGACTGAGGCAGGAGGATCCTTTGAGCCTAGGAGATTGAAGCTGCAGTGAGCTATGATTGCATCACTGCACTCCAGCCTGGGTGACAGAGTAAGAACCTGTCTCTAAAATCCTCTTTTTTTTTTTTTTGAGATGGAGTCTTGCTGTCACCCAGGCTGGAGTGCAGTGATGCAATCTCACTGCAAGCTCCAGCTCCAGGGTTCAAGCGATTCTCCTGCCTCAGCCTCCCAAGTAGCTGGAATTACAGGCACCTGCCACCATGCCCGGCTAAATTCTTGTATTTTTAGTAGAGACGAGGTTTCACTATGTTGGCCAGGGTGGTCTCGAACTCCTGACCTCGTGATCCGCCTGCCTCAGCCTCCCAAAGTGCTGGGATTACAGGTGTGAGCCACCGTACCAGCCAGGCCTAAAATCCTCTTTTAATGTCTTGATAACTATGAGACTATGAGATGATTGTAGTTTATTATCATACCAATGTGCTATTTTAAGCCAACCCTCGAAAACTATGTCAGTCTCCTTATACCCTAAGATTACCTTTTTATTTCCCTAGGTGTAGTAAACCTATATGTGATGTTGGTTAAAAATCAAGTCAATTAAATTTAAAGCCTACGTATTTGCCAAATCAATGAGTATGCTCTGTATTCAGAGCTAGCTCCCCAAACATCGCCAACATAACGTGTTGAAAAGACATGGAATTCTATGCACTGACTATGGCGCACCCTTCTGCTGTGTGATTGATCTTTAGCTGTTTTGCCTTTTTAAAATTGTAGATCTGATAGATACATTAAATTTTTCCTGTGTGGTAAAGACTTAACGGACTTATCCCCTTCTCCTCCCAAAACAGTTTTTGCCTTCATTTGAAATTCATTTAAATATTCATTTATGGCCGGGCGTGGTGGCTCACGCCTGTAATCCCAGCACTTTGGGAGGCCGAGGCGGGCGGATCATGAGGTCAGGAGATCAAGACCATCCTGGCTAACACGGTGAAACCCCTCTCCACTCAAAATACAAAAAAAAATTGGCGGGGCGTGGTGGCGGGCGCCTGTAGTCCCAGCTACGCGGGAGGCGGAGGCAGGAGAATCGCTTGAACACGAGAGGCAGAGGTTGGAGTGAGCCAAGATTGCACCACTGCACTCTGGCCTGGGCGACAGAGTGAGTCTCTATCTTAAATAAATAAATAAATAAATAAAAATAAATATTCATTTACATGACATACACATTTGTGAGGTTTGGAATTTTCATTTGAACTGCTTATAACATCTGCTTGATTCCCTCATATATGTGTAAAATGCTTTTAACTGGGGAAATGACTAATTGATTGAAAAAGAAATGTCTGAAAATTTAACCATGTTTTCATGAACTGGAGAGAAAAGTCCCTTTGTGTAACAAAAACAACTAAACTAAAATGCTCTAGCAATGAAAGAGTTAGAGAATACTTACAAATTAATCCCTAAGGATTTCTCCTCATGGCCACCCTCTATACCTCAACTTAAAAATAAATTATTATTTAATGCAGAGGTTTGAAAACCTAAGTATAATCATCTCCTTAAGTATTAATTTATCAAACATAAGGTTAACATTTTTAACATTCATTTAACAAAGCAATTTATCTGAGTGGCAAATATTAGACATTTACTGAATTACTTGCTTATTTACTTAGGTACTGAGGCCACACTGCCCTTTTGAGAATTTTTTTTTACATTTCAATATTAATTTCTCCAGAAGCAAATTTGGGTGAGCTGCTTTCTTATTTCTCTTTCATTCGCCTAAGAAAAACAAAAGTAAAATATAGTGGTGGGGTCAGGATGGCATAGGTACAAGGTAATGTGGAAGGTCACATGTAAGAAAATATAACATAATTTTATTAATTTAACCTGTTCTGCTCCTTGAAAAAATTCTAGGTTATAAAATCCATTGCTTGCCATCCAGAAAAACACCATGCAACACTTATTGCTTCAATATTTCATAAAATATATATTTAGGGGTTTTTCTTTTTTTTTCTTTTTGGCAGGATGGCTATGAATTGGGAATACAATAACACAAAGGAAATCCTCTGAGATTTACAACTGCTTCTAAAAAGCTATGAAAATTTGCTCACTCTTTGAACACGATTTTATGAAGGCTAGGTTTTTACCTATCATTGTTTATGATCTTACACTTTTTAAAACATGTGAAAACTACCCTTCAACCTGGTGTCACTAAAAGATTGAAAGTTTGGATGAAGAATTAGTGCTGGCAAGCATCCTTAAAACAAAGAAATAAAAACCAGTGTCTTGGGGCCCAAAGTCTTCTGAAATATCTTCAGCAAATTGCTTCATGTGGGACTCCCATTCATAGCAACGTATTGCCTTGTTTCATAGCAAAATGGCCTGTCATATTTTCTAGAACCAGATATCTGAACTTTGCTTTATTTTTAGTTTGGCTTAGTCTTTTGCATGGTTTCAGTCTATTGTATGTACTTCTTCCATTCTATTTATAAGGCTTTGATAAATTTTATTTAAATGCACAGACAGTAGTATATACATACACACACATATATGAATTGAATGCCCATAATGGAGAGTTTTAGATTTAGGGAGTCAGAATGTCTATCTCAAATAAAAGTTGTATGTACCTTATACCAAAAAATATTTCCATATGGGATATACATGTTAAAAATAAATTATTATTTAATATCAATCTGATAAAATTAATGATATAAGCTCAGGTGGCTGTCCAAATAAACAAGAGTAATTAATTTTGCCATTGTTTCTATTAAGTCCGAATATTTAATACTAATATATGTTCAAATAGCATTTTTCATGTTTTTAAAAAAAGTATTTTCATAAATTTTTTCAGTCTGATGCACTAATTGTACACTATTGGGATATTTGAATACTAACTGGGGAAAATTAGTTCTTTGTGTAGGTCAAAAAATAACTATTGAGATAAAATTTGTATACAGTGAAGTGTGGTTTTGGCATAAATGTGATGATGGTGGATTCAGATCACAGCAGCTGAGACCATCTATTCTTTATGATCCCCACAGCTGGAAATGAGTAGTACATTCTGAAGGCCATGACAGAGAGACTGGGGGGAGAGAGAGAGAGAGTAGATGAATACATAGACAGATGGCTTTGAAACACCAAGAGTCATAAGCATTCGTGTGTCACACTTTTAAATAAATTCAGGTGCTTTCTTACGATGTGTTAGTAAACGTTTTACAACTTGCTCTCTGAAAAAAACAATGTATGCGTATATGTATGTAAACAAATTTATTATAAATTTTATTGATATAGAATATGTCCCACACAATTTATGTATGATAATACAATACATTATATTCTTTATTTTATATTTCATATAGTAAAGTGATTTTCACAGAATACTTCCATTAGTATTTGCCAAACTCTTGTATTTGTATTGAAATTATGGTTGTAATTGACATTAATGTTGATTTTTTTATGTTAATGAGTAAGACAATAAAGAAACAATGAAGGCATATATAGAAACTTCACTCATTCACCATTGGCTTGAACAACTTATTCGCAGGATTGAATAACAGTTTTTGAATATTAAAAGAATAATTCCTCAGTTTTTGTGCGATTTCTAATGTAACAGTAATAGACACAACAAACTTTAAAGTTAAATTGCATTATTAATGGTTTCTCCATCATTTTCTTAAGTTTATACCAGAGACTGCCAAACTATTATAGCCTCAAGTTGAATACAGCTTGCCTCCTGTTTTTGTAAATAAAGTTTTTTTTGGAACACAGCCACATCCATTCATTTATGTATTGGCTATGACAGCTTTCACACTGTCATAACAAATTTGAGTAGTTGTGACAGAGATCATATAGCTCTAAAGTCCAAAATATTGAGTATCTGGCTCCTAACAGAAAAAGTTTTCTGACTCCTGAAGTAAACCAGCATTTACCAATAAAACTTTCTGGTATAATGAAAATGTTCTTTACCTGCTCCGTTTGATACAGTAACCACTTAGCTACATGAGACTATTGAGTACTTGAACTATTAAGTACTATCACTGAAGAGCTGAAGTTTCAATGTTATTTCATTTTAATTACTTTAAATTTAAATAGCCATGTTTTGCTAGTAGCTACTTTATGAAGCAGGGTAGGTCGAGACAGTTAACAACACCACGAATCATGCCCAGATTTCTCACATTTGCTGAATTTCAAGGTGTAAATGTGGAGTACTAATAAGGGAAAAGGAGTTGGGCTGGTGGGACCAAGGGAAAGGAAAGAGAAAGCAGATAAGTTATAAGTCTACCTTTCTTCATGATTCAGGACACACAGCCCTCCTGCACAAACAACTCACAACCTTTCTGTGCCCAGCTATCACTAGACCCTCAGCTGCTGGAAAAATGCAAGTTAGCTCACTGCAACCTTGATATTATAAATACTGCACAAAGCCCTTCTCAGTACACAGTACAAGCACCATTCTATAAAATCCCCAGCAAGTTTTGACTCCTTGAAGTCAGCTCTTCTATTGCTGGTCTGCCCATTGCACCTTTGTGAAGTATTTTCATACCTTCTCCAATAAATCTGCCTTTTTATCTACAACTGTCTTGATAATTTCTTCTTACCCTGATGCCACTGGCCTAGATAGTCATTGATTACCCATGATAGTAAATACATCCACTATGGCCAATTTCAAGCTATTAATGTGACATCACTGAACAAGTTAGGAAGAAATGCACATTATTATACAGTATTTGTACCATACAGTTACAATAAACATAACCTCAAAAGCATAGATACAACACTAGTAAATAATTAAGAAGTGATACATTTTGAGTATTTATTACTTTTTAAATTTAATTAATTTAATTATATACATTTATATAATTTAAAGAATAGATGTGTTTAATAATGAATAGCAAAATTCCTAAAAAATATTAACAGTTTTCTCTCAAACCAGTGCAATCTGGCTTCAGCAGATGACTGAGTGAAAACACCATGCTTTTTATTACTATACATAAAATCAATTGAACTAAAAAAAAGGTAAGTGAAAGAGAAAATCAAAAGGGTGCATTAGTCTGAAACTCAGTTTGTGAAAATGGATATACTGTCAAAGGCAAGGCATTTCTAGTTGTACAAAAAGAACAGTGTCACAGAAACGAACAGAGTAGGGATTTGTTACAGAGTCAGTGGATTCTAAGGCAATTTCAAAGAGGATCCCTCTCAATTAATATGCAAAATTTATGTAAAGATATAAAAACATTTTCCCGAGAATAAATTAACATTCAGGGAGGTTGGGGAATTTTGCTTTTGAAAATTTGAATATTAAAGTTGTTGAGTCTCAGTCAAAAATTCAGTAAGCACATTTGTGGCTTAAATATAATGAGTGTAAAGCTAAAACCATAAATCTTTTGGATCCCAAATCCGAATTAGGTAAGAGTAGATGAGAATTAGCCTAAGCTGAAAAATGGAATCTAAATGTCTCATATGAGGCTGGGCAGGAGCCAGGATCATCACTTTGAAACTATTTGAAGAAAAAAAATTCATAAATTGAAATATGGTACTGAGAGTCATACAGAATTCAGCATAAAGGGACAAAGAGATTAAAACTATGAAAAGACAAGTGATAAATACATTATGGGTAAAATTAACAACTCTCATATAGGTTCAATTAAAATTTTAGAAGTGAAAAATAGAATAAATATTCAAATAATGATGGAGAATTTTTACAACTGAAGATCTGGACTGATATTTGCAATGGGTATATATAACAAACATAAACACCCAGAATATTTTAAAACCTAAAAAATCAATATGGAAAAGTTAAATGTAGGAAAAAAAGGTAGTGAACAATTTATAAACTTAAAAAGATGTGCCATTCCAACAATTTCAGAAAACACAAATTTAAATCATGTAGAGATATTTACTATACATTCATTGGATTGAAAAAAGCATAAAACTCTGATGTTGATGAGGATATGGAGCAGGAAAAGAGTTTCACTACTTTTTGCAATAGAGAAAAGTTCACACATTTACATGTTCATCAATAGGTAAATAATGATGATGATATATTTTATATTCCTAATATAAGATATATATTGTATAAATATATATACTTCTATGTACCAATATTATAAAATTTCAAAACAAATGACAGAAAATAAAGCAAATTTAGAAAGTATATTTATCTGTTAGATTAGCTACATCTGGTTAAAATGAGAGAGTAATCAAATAACAAGAGAAAAAAGGACAACCTCACTCCCTGTAATTTTTTTTTTTTTTTTTTTTTGAGATGGAGTTTTGCTCTGTCACCCAGGCTAGAGTGCAGTGGTGCAATCTTGGCTCCCTGCAACCTCCACCTCCCGGGTTCAAGTGATTCTCCTGCATCAGCCTCCCAAGTAGCTGGGACTACAGGAGCTCGCCACCATGCCCAGCTAATTTTTTTGTATTTTTAGTAGAGACAGGGTTTCACCATGTTGGCCAGGATGGCCTCGATCTCTTGACCTCGTGATCAGCCTGCCTTGGCCTCCCAAATTGCTGGGATTACAGGTGTAAGCCACCACACCCAGACAATTTTTTTTTTCAAAGACCACACAAATATGACAAAAACAAAATTTATTAACTATAGATATTTCTTGCATTATTGTATGTACTTTCCTGTTTAAATATTTTATAATTTAAAAACAATTTTAAGAATTCTATCAATATTGATCCTGCTGGGTGTGGTGGCTCATGCCTGTAATCCCAACACTTTCAGAGGCTGAGGCGGGCAGATTGCTTGAGGTCAGGAGTTCGAGACCAGCCTGGCGAACATAGCGAAACCCTGTCTCTACTAAAAATACAAAAAATTAGCTGGACGTGGTGGCACGTGCCTGTAATCCTAGCTACTCAGGAGGCTAAGACAGGAGAATCACTTGAACCCTGGAGGCAGAGGTTGCGATGAGCCAAAAACGTGCCACTATACTCTAGCCTGGGCAACAGAGTGACACTCTGTCTCAAAATAATAATAATAATAAATAAAGAATTATATCAATATTGATCTAGAGAAAAAATATCAAATTTTCTGCAATTATTAAAAAAATAAAAGAATTCTATCAATATTGATCTAGAGAAAAAGTCTCAATTTTCTGCAAAAATTATTGGTTAATTTAAGCCATTTTTATATCTCAAGAAGACCAAAGAGTAATAACCACTAATATATTTCTTAATAGAAATAATAATATTTTGATATATTTAAATATATCTACCTTAATCATCAATATTGTGGCAATAGATTATATATCTATTTAAAACTATTTCAATTTTTAAGTGTTTTTACATACAGTACATTTTTAAGTATTTAGTTCACTATTTACTGCACATTAAGTTTTTTTTTTTTCTGTTATACTTGTTTCTGCTCTCTTACCATTTTTACATTAAAAATAGTGTGAGAGGGCTTTTCAGTTAGGTGAATCTAAAGTCTTTTTGGATAAACTTTTCTAAAATTTTAATTTAAGAAGTTTTTTTCTTGTTGATTTCTCATCCAGAATACATATTAAAAGGGCATTTGCCACATTAAATTGCACTGAACTTCCTTTTCAAAGCCATTGCACTCATAGAACATGTCTGTGTATCCTTGAAGATGAATTTGACGGGAGTCATTTGGCTTCCCTAATCGCTCTGCTTTTAAATTTAATCATGAAGAACTCCGGGTACTCAGTGCTAAGAACTAATGATTGCCCTGAAAATGTCAGTCAGCCTAAGTGACTGACAATTTTTTCTTTGTGAGGTGAGTGTATGACATTAAATACTTGTTGAATAAAAGAATAAAAAATCAGAGTAAAGAGATCTTTGTTTTATAAATTAGGTATATTGTTCCTCTAGATCTAACTATAGTTGTGATTATTTAAATCTCCTCTTCAAAAGGAATGAACTAAATTCTGGTAAAGGAATAAGAGTACTGAACTGGGAGACTGGGATCGTTCTATCAAAATCTGCTGCTAATACGACTGGAGATTTAAACACCTTCATCTTTAAATTATGAGTGCATAACTAGATAATTTCAGTTGTCTCATTCAATTTTATGTTTCTTTCTCTCTTTTTTCTTTTTTTTTTTTTTTTTTTTGAGACGGAGTCTCACTCTTGTCACCCAGGCTAAAGTGCAGTGACTCAATCTCCGCCTCCCGGGTTCACGCCATTCTCCTGCCTCAGCCTCCTGAGGAGCTGGAACTACAGGCGCCCGTCGCCACGCTCAGCTCATTTTGTATTTTAGTAGGAACGGGGTTTCACCACCACGCTGCCCTCAAACTCCTGACTTCAGGTGATCCGCCCACCTCGGCCTTCCAAAGTGCTGTGATTACAGGAGTGAAACACCGCGCCCGGCCAGTTTTATGTTTCTTAACTGGAGAGCTGGAGCCATTATGAGCGAAATAAACATAAAAGATTTTTTCCGTCCAACCGATGGACCAAGCTAGACATTGTATCTTCAACAACATTTTCTCTTCATGTACACCAGTGACTATTCAGCACTATACCTAGCAAATATCAGTCATAAATGAAAACTATAGTCTGTTTTCACAGAAATGTTTCTTGTGATTTTCCCTCTTCGCTATTCTTATTTTCATTATCTTAACTCAGGTCATCAGTATCTTTTCCCACGAACTACTGAATTTTTCTCCTAACAGACCATGCTCTTCATCTCCGTGCATCCCATGTATCTTCAATGTTTCCAAGGTGTCTTTCTTGATGAAAAAGCACTGATTTTATAAACTTCAATCTCTTCCTTTGGTTTAGAGGTTAAAGCCTAACCCATATATAGAATTCTGCATCTTTCTTAATCTAGTTTTCTTATTTTTCTAGTACAGTCTTTTGCCAATTTCCATCTTCCTTCTTATCTTTGGATTCACATCCCCAACTCCGGAGAAGGCAAAAACATCAAATTTATTTACATCAATCGTTCATTTTTTCCCACTTTATGCTTTTGGCAACGCTGCTCCTGCTGCATAGTATACACTTTCCCCTTTTTTATCAGGTGAAATTCTACCTATTTATAAGTCCCTGCTCAAATACTAATCATATTGAAAGCTTCCCTGAATACCTTGGAAGAAAAAGTTCTGCCTCCCTCATCTGAAATCATCTCATAGCACTTTTATGTAACCCTATTTTAGTACTTAACACATTGAGTTATATTTAGTTATTGCCCTTAAACTTTTTCTGGTAGATTGTGTGCTAATTTCTTTCTTTCTTTATCTGTCTGTACATCAAGAATTTATTGAAGACCTGCTATTCATCAGACACTTTGTTAGAATATAGGGGACGGAGTTGTAAGAACTGATTTTAGCTTTAACAAGTTTATTCTTTATATGGAAATCCAACATTTAAGTAAATTTTAGTTTACAATATAGGATATTGAGTACTGTGGTAGGTACTCGTCTCTGCAGAGAATATTTTGGAAAAAAGAGCATTAAAATCTACTGCATAGGAGGGTAAGAATTAGGCCCAGGGACTTTCTCTGGTTGAGGTCGAGAATTCATTTATTAACTATTTAGAGTGGAGTATAATTAATTCTCGATAGATGTCATTAAATACACTTTGTTTCGAGTATATGGAGGCTTATTCTCTCTCGTGTGTTGGATAAAGGCCACAGGTAGTGAAGATATTTCAGAGATGTGAAGAATCCAGTAGGAATGGCAACATCCAGCATTTCCATTCAACCAGATCCCACAGGGAAAATGTCAGTTTTGTGAAGGCAGATACATTAACCACATACAACTCGATTAATATAAACAAATAATCTTATCCATTGAGCTCTCCCACAGACCTTCTTGGGCCCAATCAGACAATAATGAAGTGCAGGCAAGACAGCATTCTGCACTCACATTCCAGGCAATGGTTCAAGTCCCTCCTCCAGGTCCCTCAAGAAAGAGACAGGATGACTGACTGATTGTATATTTGACTCATTTTCCTAGAAAGTGCAGACTCGCTATAAAATGTGTTAGGTGGTGAGAACGCTGGTGGTTCACCGTTTTCCTCCACTTTCAGCCTCAGTGCAAACCCTCCGCCCAAAGCCTCGCTCCAGTACGGAGGAGCTGCGCCTTCAGCACACTTTCTCTGTTGCCAGGTAACCACTTCTCCCTCAGCCTAGTCTCCAGGGGTCACGAGCCACTTCCGCCTCCCCCTCCCGGGCGCTCCAATCAGCGACCTGAGTAGCTGTCACGTGGGCCTCTGGGGCAGACCCTGGAGAGCGGGCTCGCGGCGCCTTCCATCGTGGCTCCGCGCTGGGGCTTGCGGAGCCCGCTTCCCGCCCCTCGGAGCCCGCGGGCCCGGCCGCCCCGCCCCCGGGTGCCCGGGGCGAGCAGGTGGGGAGGGCGGGGCGGGTCCGCGCGTTGGCGGTGCTCGCCGCGCAGCTGCGCCCGCCGGCTTCAGCACCTTCCGCTGTCCGCCGCTGCAGCCACCTCCTCCTCCAGGTAAGAAGCCGGTGGGGCCGCAGAGATACCAAGGCAAGCTCAGGCTTGAAGAGGGTAATGCTTGAACTGTCGCGGCGTCGTGCGAGAGGGGCTCTGACCTCCCTGTGATCGCGGACCAGGGTGATGTACGTCCTGCAGGGCTTTGCACACCATGGTGCCTAATGAGATAATCACCTGAGTTTTAGAGCCACACACCTGATTCTTGCAAGGCACAGCAAGCGGCGAATATTTATGTATCTAAACTACCATTGCAGTGTAAACTATGGACATTTCGAGGGACATTGTTTTATTTTAATGGCTATTAAGTATATGTCTAGAGCCTAGATTGCTGTTCTCATCCCTTCGCCGGCCAGACAGTTCTGTATAGATCATTTACCCCTTTGAAGATGGTCTTATTAGTAGGGTTGTACTAAGAAAGTTTTGAGTAAAAAGGAAATGCGTTCCAGAAAAAAAGACGGTATTGGATGTAAGACAGGTATACTATGTATTAAGTAGATCGTAAAATAGAATCTTTGCTGTCCTCCCCTCTCCAAAAACAGACTTGCTTTGCTTGCAAAGATTGGACAATTTAAGGACACCTTTTTACTATATTAATTAAAAGCAATTGATTTGAATGAAAAGTCCGACCATGTATCAAAAATAAGTTATTTTGCATGTTAATATATACATATACATACTATATATATTTAACAAGGGTTTGAAGAGAGATACTACATTTCTGAATCTTTCATAAATACCCTTTAGAGAAAACTATCAAAAAAACACAAGTTCGTTATAAAAGGATACGAAACGGCCAAAGCCCAACAATGTGAGATTATAGTTGCCATTCTTAGCACTCTAATAACATTTCCGCATTGTAAAAATTAGAAATAAATAACAATGAATTTATGAGAATTTATAAATTTGAACTCCACAAGAGTTTAAGCATTAATTTATTTGTAGATTTATGCCTTATCATTACCCTGCTTGCCAGGAGCTGATACTGGGCGGGTGGTGATTACAAACTCTATGGAGAAAGCACTCTTACATCCTTTTGAGATTCTGCCTGACTGGCCTAAGTGTTCAAGAAGATGGATATAGTTATATCTAACTGTTTTGAAGGCAGACATCTGAGATAGGTGGTCTGAGAACCTTTCCCCTCCTATGATCTAAAATTAAATATAGTTATTAAGTGCTTTTGAAAAGTTGTCAATTCGTTAATATTTTGGGAAACATCCTTTACTGGATTGTTTGGAGATTAATGTTACAAATGGTAGCTTTAGAGTTCCTGGGAAGTTTTAAAGCAATGACTTATTTCAAAGGGCATATATGGAAAGTAAAGCTCTTGAGTTCCACAAACTTAATTATGTAAAAATAACTAGTTGAATGTTATTGTTTACATTGTTCTGACTTTCTCTTATGTTGGTATTAATAGAACTGCTTAAAAAACTGGACATCTGAAGAAGACGTTAAATATGCTTACTTGAAAGTTTTAACATTCTTTATTCTTATTTCTAATGATAAATAGTGGTGTTCTAAATATTTTAAAGTTACCCATTAGTCACATAATAATTCCATAGATTAGAAAGCCATAAATTAATTTAGGCCAGAAAAACAATGCTCCCAGTAGAGGGAAGACTAGGGCTAGAGTGCTTTTGTTGTTGCTGTTTTCTACAGAGTCTATCTTGTATCCTTTAGTCTGGAAAAGGAGGGGCAGGGCCAGTGGCAGTTTTTTAATTACTCGGAGAAGTTTAAGAACAGGTTTCTGTTTGTTTGTTTTACTGTTTTACTCTGATGGATATTAGAAGTCCAACATGAATGATTAGGTTGTCACTATTAATGAAATGTGTAAATTCTCCAGAGTACCTAATTTTGTTGCCTAAATACTTTAATGACGACTAAAATGTAATTCTAACAGTTTTGAAGGATTCACATTTTCATCCTATATTCCAGAATTTCTTTGAAATCTAACATATGCAAGAAAGGTAACACTTTGTCAGATTACTGAATTATAATACTGAATACTTAGAGTTTACCCAGCTATTCATGATAATTATGTATATGGAAGCATCATTGCTACTTTTGACAACTGCTGAATCATCTCATTTTACATTTTGTATACCTGTTCCATTGAACAGATGGAAATATTAAAGTGAAGTCATGTATCTTCCAGTGTGTCTTCAGGAACAAAGATTTCATCGAAATTATATTAATTTATAGAAATCATATGAGGATAGGCCGGGTGAGGTGGCTCATACCTGTAACCCTGCCCTTTGGGAGGCTGAGGCAGGTGGATCACCGGAGTTCAGGAGTTTGAGACCAGCCTGGCCAATATAGTGAAACTCCATCTGCATCTGTACTAAAAATACAAAAATTAGCTGGGTGTGGTGGTGCACGTCTGTAATCTCAGCTACCTGGGAGGCTGAGGCATGAGAATCTCTTGAACCCAGGAGGCGGAGGTTGCAGTGAGCCGAGATTGCACCACTGCACGCCAGCCTGTGCGACAGAGCAAGACAAAGTAAAAAAAAAATTAAAAAAAGAAAAGAAAAAGAAAAAAAGGAGGATATTGGAAGGAATTTTTTATTAATTCATGCTCCTTTTCTTTTGTATCAGAAACATATGAAACTCAAGATTTGTTTGGTGCTTTTTCATCCCCAAGACTGTGCTTTATCCTCTTAAAATAGTATCGTGATTATTCGTTCATTGTTGTTAAGACTATTCCTTGAAATTTGTGAGCAAGAAATTAGATATGGATACCTGAAGAGAATTTTAGAAATTCTCCCAAAGAATCTACTCTATAAGGAAACAAAACCTAGAGAAAAACATTTTTCTTATTTGAGTTTACTTAAAATGTTCACGAAGGACTTGCAACTTTGGTAATAAAAATTGGTAGAAATAATATAAAATGATCAACTTTGTATAGTAAAAGAAAAATTCCCATCATGATTAATTAGAAAGATTTGAAAAGATCCCATGCTTAAAGCATGGGCTGTCACATTAGAAAACAGAGTTCAGGTTGTTTTCATCTGATTTCAGTGACTAGACAGGTATAATTTCAGTGACTAGTCAAATATTTCAAATAGGCTAGATTTTGTAAGAAAAAAAAGAACTTGATATTGGAGCCACAGCTGGCACCTGCCTTCCAGATGTCACACTATCAGCTACTTGAGGAAAATAATTTTTATATATATTGATAAAAATCTTACTTTTTATTGTGTTAAATGTACTTACAAAGTATTGTTCAGTAAACTGTCTTATAAAATTCTGTAATTCTACATTCTAACTTAAAAAATGTACTGTAGAAATGGACAGTAATATAAATCTATAATTAAGATAATACAGGAGGTAATTTAACAATGTTATTTGCTATGATAAGGATGACTGATAATTGTCATATTCAGTTAAATTGTAGCAAAGTGTAAGAAATAAATTTCCATGTGTCAGTGAAGATGTTATAACAGTCAATACTTGTTTTGTACATTCAAATGTTCTGAGATGGAGAACTCAAGATAGAGGTCCTTAAACAATTTTTCTTATGCTTAGGTTGATTGTTTTCTTCTTCCGGATTCTTCCCATTTTTTTTAGTTGTAAGCATGTACCAGTAGCCCAGGCAGACTCATTTACTATGATGTGTAGTAAG
Organism: Pongo pygmaeus; assembly: GCF_028885625.2. Lineage (NCBI taxonomy): Eukaryota > Metazoa > Chordata > Mammalia > Primates > Hominidae > Pongo > Pongo pygmaeus. The sequence continues at coordinate 189,406,409 of NC_072376.2, forward strand.
TTCAATTTCGTATCACGCACACAAAAAACTTACTTTCAAATCGGAAAGTAGAAAATAATTTTTATTACACAAAGCACTCGTGTTTAATGTGCTATTAAAAAAACCCTTCATTACAATACAAACAGCTCCACATGGAGTATCAAAAAATGAATAATTGGTTAATAAGAAATAGCTAACATTTAATTAAGTTTGATTCTTTAAGATAAAGCATTATGGGTTACTTTTAATGAAAAGAATTATGCAACATTTTATTTTTAAGGTAAACAGGTTTGAAGGGGTCATTTTGGAATTTATGATAGAAGGATCCTGAAGACCAGTTACTCTAACACCGTTATTTTGTTAATGAGGACACTAAACACGTAAAAATTATGTTCTCAAAATTAATAAGGGAAAAGCTGGCTTAGAACCTCGGGCCGTGACACTCAGCTTTGTGCTCCCTCTCTAAAGAGCTACAGAATGTATCACAACATGGTTTTCTCTTATATTATATTTCTTCAAGTGAGTAAGTTAAAAGTTTAAATAATTAAAGTCTAAATCATTTTCGTGTGGTTAAAATAATTGTAGTTAATAAACAATATGCATGTGTTTTGGTCTCATCATATAGAAAGTTTACTTAAAATACTAGTTAAAAATTATTTTCCCAATACTTATATAATTTATTGGTTTGCTTATTAATACAAGATTTGCTGCAAAGTCATTTGTGATTTGAGATCTGGTTACCTTAGAAATTTCTTATCCCAATGCACTCCATGGTACGTAAGTAGCCATCACGCCTAAAATTAAATGTTAAGAATATTAGAAATAAGATGTTTTTGGAAGTTGCATCTGAAGCCTGGATTATGGTTACCCTTAGCTACAACTGTAAGGTTGAATACATTTATTTCTTAGGCTTTCTCCCACTTTCGTACTAGATGCTACTTACAGCACTGTTACTCAAAGTGTACCTTAGACCAGCAGCATCAGCATCTCTTGGGACTTTGTTAGACATGCATATTTTTAGGCCAGGTCCCTACCGTATCAGAATTTCTGAGGGAGGGGCTCAGGAATCTGTTTTAACAAGCCTCAAGTGATTCTTATGCATCGTGGAGTTTGAGAAGTACTGATACCGAGTACTTTAAGCCATGCAGGTGAATGGGACATGAACATTATGAGCTCAACAGGCGACCAAGTCTCTTGGCAACTTGATCGCCTCATGAGCTAGTAATGTTCATGTACTATTCTACTTCTGAAGCTTTACTTGGGAGTACCATGAACTACTAAATAAATGAATTTATTCCTGAAAATATAATAGTGGATATGTTTCGTTAACATTTATATATCAATAGTAGCTTTTTGGGCATAATGTCTCACCTTCAAAATTAATTCATTAACTCATGTTTAGGGAGAATTTTGTGTTTTCTAAGAGCATAATATTTGACTTAGGCAGACTAATATGTAGATTACCAACCTATCAGATCTGTGCCTGGGCCCTGCCTTAGGTAATATAGCCCTTTACTTAGCAAATTAAAATCAGACTTATTTCAGGCCTCTGTCAATATATTGAATGCATATATTGAAGAAAGTTTCGAGTTTAGTTAATGTAGATCCTTTTTTCCCTTTTTTTCCACTTCTTTTTTCTTTTCTTTTTTTCTTCTGAGACAGGGTCTCCTGCTGGAGCGCAGTGGTGTGATCGTGGCTCACTGCAGGCTCGAACTCCCAGGCTCAATCAATCCCCCCATATCAGCCTTCTGAGTAGCTGGGACTACAGGCATGCACCACCACTCCTGGCTTTTTTTTTTTTTTTTACTTTTTGTAGAGAAGACATCTCACTATGTTGCCCGGGCTGGTCTGGAACTCCTGGGCTCAAGCGATCCACCCAACTTGGCCTGCCAAAGTCCTGGGATGCATGAGCCTCTGTGCCTGGCCCTGTTTCTGTTTTTTGTTTTTTGTTTTTTTTTGTTTTTTTTTTTTTAATATTCAAGCTTCTAAGCATCCATTTGATTTTCTTTCCTGGTTTTTCCGAATTGACTTGCCAAAATAATTTTTAACACTTTTTCCCAGAACATGAATATGCCAGCATTAAGTGACTTTCTGCCAAATGGGGAATCCTAAGTTTGATAGACAGATAAGCATGAAGGCTCATCCTGCTTCAAAAACTCACCTACAAAACCCAACTCACATACCAGATTAATTAGAAGGGGAGCGAGGGTCCTGGGGATTACATAGCAATTTATGGCAGAGTTCCTCTTTTTTTTTTTTTAATCAGCAGTGATTTTATTTATAAAAATAGGGGTATACTTTTTGCCACACCCTCTTGAAGAAATAATCTTGTATCTTTTTATGACAAATATTTACTTATTTCCTTTCATAGTGTTCTCGCAATGGAATATTTACTTCAAAAATTCTGAGTTTATACTTGAAAATATGTGATTTCTCCCTTTTCTTTTTTCTTTTCTCTCTTTTTTTTTTTTTTTTTTGAGATGGAGTCTCACTCTGTCGCCCAGGCTGGAGTGCAATGACACGATCACGATCTAAGCTCACTGCAACCTCCGCCTCCCAGATTCAAGCAATTCTCCTGCCTCAGCCCCCTGAGTAGCTGGGATTACAGGTGCAGGCCATTACGCCCGGCTAACTTTTGTATTTTTAGTAGAGACGGGGTTTCACCATGTTGGTCAGGCTGGTCTGGAACTCCTGACCTCGGCCCACCTTGGCCTCCCAAAATGCTGGGATTACAGGTGTGAGCCACCATGCCCGGCCTCTCCCTTTTCTATTATTCTTTGGATACCTCTCTCAGAATGATCACATTGAAAGTATATGAATGAGCTTGTTGAAGTAGATGTGGATTACTTCTTTGATCAAATCAAAAATTATTTCCATGTTGCAGCACAAAACATTCTGTAATCCTCTAAGCATCTGGGTAAGTCTAGTTCCAGGATTCAAATTCATATAATTTTCATTTTCATAGCTAAAATGGAGGAAAGTGTAAAAATATATGTAAATAGATAATAAAGGTAACTCCATTCATCTTTCTGTATCTTTGAATCAGTGTCTTGCTCTTTTGATGTTCAGTATTTTGTCTTACATATAACTCCTGTGTTTTGTTGACCAAGATGGAATTCATACTGGTATAAGTGGTCATTTTGTGAGTCCAAACTAGAACTGCCATAATGACCTTATTCTTCTCTACTTGCTACCTAATCCAGGATTTTAATGTAGGCTAATACTGTGCTTGTGACCTATTTTGTCTTCTAAGCTTTTAAGAACGTCACGATTTGACATATATTGGGAATGCTTAGATAACACTGCCTGTCAAGCATGTAAAAGGTAAACTCAGAAATGCTCAGGTAAACTCAAGCATGTGAAAGGTAAACTAGACATTTCAGAGATTAATCTCAGACAGTAGAAGATACCAGAGGCAGTTTTTCTTCCAACTCATCTTTATAGTCATTGAATTAGGCCAGTAGTTCTTAAGCCTTGCTGTGCATTCAAATTGTCTGAGAGTGATATTGAAAAGCTCCACTCCAAGGTTCTCATTTATTAGAGCTGGGATGTGATTCACAAGTCTGCATTTTTAGCAAGTATCTAAGTTAATTCTGATGCAAAATACTTGAGAACCACACTTTGAGATACACTGATTAAGAGATTTTTGAAATCCTATTTATTCTTGATAATGTATGATGCTATATGTCACAATGAGAATAATGCTCATTTAGAATTATGGATACAAGAAGAGCTCAAGTGAGTGGGCCAATGGATGAATTTTTAAAAATTCCTTTCAGTTTTCTGCATTTTCCAGATGTTTTCCAAAGAGTAACCACCTACGGATTATATGAGAAGACATATTTTTTGCATAGCTCTGAGTATATAGTATATTTACATTTTAAACACTGATATTTCAACAACATGTTTTTAGAGTTTTATTTTTTAGTAATAAAGGCAATACATTTACATTACAGAAAAATTACACAATTCAGAAGAGTATAAAAGTGAGTTTAACAAAACTACCTTGAATCTCTGCATCCTAGTATAACGCTCACCTTTTAATAGACATTTTTAGGTACTTTTATTGATTTTTTCTTACTGTTTCTCAGACATTCCCAGAAACACATCTCAGAGTCTTTATTTTTGTGCTCCCTCTTTTTAGCAAGCTTTTTTCACCAGATGTCTTTATATTTTGCTTTCCTTCAAATGTCTGCTTGGTATCACCTATGAGGCCTTCCTGTGCCATCTTTTAAAAAAATTACAATGTGAACTCTGTCTCCAGAACTCCTTTTTCCTTTTCCCTTTTCCCTCCATTATTTTTATTTTTCTCTATTCCACAAATTATCTTGACGGATATATATATAACTCAAGATAATTGTGATATATACTACACATATACATATATATTTATATATATAATTTACTTATTTGTTTTGTTAATTTCCTTTTTTTAAAAAAAGACAATCTCACTTTGTCATCCAGGCTAGAGTGCAGTGGCATGATCATAGCACACTGCAGCCTCGATTTCCTGGGTTCACGTGGTCCTCACACCTCAGCCTCATGAGTAGTTGGGACTAGAGGTACATGCACCACACCTGGCTAATTTTTGTATTTTTGTACATATAGGGTCTTGCTGTGTTGCCCAGGCTGGGCTTGAACTCCTGGCCTCAAGTGATTCTCCAACCTTATCCTCCCCAAGCACTGGGATTAAATACACGAGCCCCTGTGCTAATTTTGTGATTCCCTGCTACAAGAATAAAAGCCCTGGGCACGCAGGATTTTTTTTAATGCTCTTTTTTTCTGTTCTTGCCTAGCACATAGTTATTGCTCAATAAATATTTATTGAGTGGATGAGTAAATTGTGCAGTGATTACTGAAAGTTTAAAAAGTCAATGGAATAATAAACTTCCCCAAATTTTACTATCTAGAAATAGCCAAATATTTACCTTGAACTGTATATTCTTTTAGTTTTTAATGTGTATGTGTATATATATATATTATTTTTTAAATGCAGAAACATAATTCTGACATGCCTTTTAAATTAACTATATAGACTTTATCAAATGATTGATTTATAACTACTCTTTTCATATTAAGATGTTTTATGTATATGTTAATAGTTTTTCCAGTTTTTTCTTTCAATTTTATGATATATTTTAACAAAAATAATAAAATTCAAGATTTCATTTCATAATTTTTGTAATTTCATTTTTTTAATTATAAGATGACTGAGTCAATTTCTAATATTGTGAGTCAATTTTTCCCTAAATATCAGGAAACAAATTGTGTCTACTGATTACCTTTGTTAAATGAGAAATTTACCATATCTTTGTTTTCTTCTATTCTTCTCCTAAGCTCTAGTACCTAGGAAAACAATATGAGATTTTAAAGTTTTGATAATGAACATTTTAGGTTATCTGTCTTCTCTTTCAGTCATTACTTTGTCATTTCCATTTTCATAACCATATTCCAGTTTCTTTGCTTAATACATTTTAAAAATTACATTAACTTCCATATGTGAGCTCTTTGTTTTGATTCATTTTTAAAAAGACTGTCATTTTTTTCAAGTAATCTTTTAAGAAGAATACATGTGTAAATTGCCTTCTAAATCTTTCCAGTATGAGAATGTCTTTCTGTTCGTTTTCCCTTCACACATGTATGATACTTTGGCAAATTATAGAAGAGTGAGATCAGCATTTTGGGAGGAGGCAGGAGGCTCACTTGAGGATAGTTCAAGATCAGCTTGGGCAACATAGTGACACCCTATGTCTACAAAAAAGAAAAAGAAAAAGAAATTAGCCAGGAGTGTTAGTGTGTGCTGTAGTCTCAGTTCGGGAGGCTGAGGCAAGAAGATCACTTGAGCTCAGGAGTTTGAGGCTTGAGTGTGCTATGATCGGGACACTGCACCCCAGCCTGAGTGTTGCAACGAGACCCTGGCTCAGAAAAGGAAAAAAAAAGTGAGATCACAATAGTTCTTCAGTTTAATAAAGTTATTATATCACTGAATTTGGGAATTTTGTGCAGTGGTGAAAAATGATGCCAATCTGTTTTTTTCTGCTTGTACATAATATTTTTACAAAATTCTTCTTAGTTGCTCATTAGAGTGTAAAGAAATAAATTAGCCTTGAATTTGCCTTAATATACCTAGGTATGGATAGTTAACTATATGTTTACATATATATATATTTAAGCAAAATATGTGTATCTGTATGTATATATTTAAGCAAAATAAGCGTATTGCTTAAAACAAAAGCACTTTTGATCTGCCTATTTAGAGTCTTTTTTTAAACCCAGTAAATGAGTTGTTGTTGTTGGTTGTTTTTTTTTTTGGCTACATCTCAGATTGTTGTTTCTGTTTCTGTAGTTTTACTTGTGCTTTAGCTTTTTCTAAAAATATTTTTAATATTTTAGTTTGAGGTTTCATTCCTTGTATACTGTATCTTTCAATTTCTCTCTAAATTTTAAAAAATCCCTTATTTTCCAGTGTTTTGGAAGAGTTTTTTCACTTTGTTCTCTGAATCATTGATATGATTTTTTTTTGCAATTTCAGTTTGGCTCTTTATTGCTCTTTAATGTGGATTTTTATTCTGCTATTGTCTTTTTTTTTCATAATCATTATTTTAGCCATCTCATTCTGCAGCCTCTTTATCTTAGCTGATAGTATGCTCATTCCTACTCCTGAATGAGAGGCGGCCCATATAGGCTACTGATTACCAAAACACAGAATGTGTAGGTTTCTGCAGGCCCCAAACTCTTTCTTCTTGGATACTGGATCAATTATATCACTATTTGATCAATGTCAAATCTCCTTCTTATATCAACATTGATAAAAATCTGTGTCAATATCCTAATCTAATAGGCATTGTCTAGCAGACTTTCTATTATCTAGTAGATTCTTTTTTCCTGAGATGGAATTTTCTCCTTTCTGCATTGACTCAATCAATGGGGAAATGCATGAAAAAAATAAAAATACTTTTTGCTTCCACCTATAATATATTGCTAAAGAGCTACACTTCTTTGAGTATAGTACTGTTGTCTTATCTCACTTTTTCTCCCAATTTTTTTTTCTTTTTTTTTTTTTTTTACTAAGAGCCGTAGTCACTGAGTAAATAATACAAGGGCAGAGGTCATGGACTGAGTGAAGGATAGAAAAGGCACATGATGGAAATGAGAAAGACAGTACTACAGCTCCCAGGCCATGCATGGTTTAATACCTCTGTTACTTTCTGGTTGACATTGATCTTGTTTTTCTAAATTGGGGGCATTTAATGAGGCAATGACAATGTACATTTATACATACGTCCTGGGAGAAAGGCTTCTAAAATTTCTAGCAGCATTGTGGGTGGTCCACCTGTGACACTCTGTAGTTCCTTTCACATAGTACCTATGACACCGATTATAGTACCTTAGTGTTTAGAGGAAATTCCTCCCAGATTAAAATGTCGTTGATGCTGAGACCTTATTTTATGTGTGACTATGAGTTTTTTGGTGTATTTTTCCTGTGATAAGTGCCAATTAGGGTTCTTTCAGTTGTAGGCAACAGAAAATACACTCATTTTACTAGCTCACGTAACTTAAAAAAAAAATCTAAGGATAGAGTTGGATGATTGTATGTATCATTCATAACTAGCTTCATTGTTAAATTGATGTCATTGTGACTCAGCCCCTCTCTACTGTGCTGGCTTTTTTCAAGCTCCAGGTAGTAGCCTCGAGCAATTCTACATATCTCCTCATGATAGTAAAATATTATCTCTGATTTCACACTACCTGTGGTTTAGTCCACAGAAGAGAAAGCTTCTTTTTCTAGTAGTGCCCATAAAAGTCCTAAATTTCAAGATTAAACACATTTGACCCAGGCAACCACTAATTGCTTTCTGTCACTAAATATTAGTTTGCATTTTCTAGAACTTTCTATAAATAGAATGATACATTGTGCACTCTTTTTGTCTATATTATTCTACTCGGTATAATTATCTTGATATTTATGCATTTGTTGCATGTATCACTAGTTCATTCCTTCTTATTGCTGCAGAATATTCCATTATATGGATACATTTTTTAAATCCCTTTGCCTACTAATGGATAGTGGGTTGTTTTTAGTTTTTGGCTATTATAAATAAATCTGTTTGAACATTTATAATAAATAAATAAATAAATAAACACATTTGAGCTTTTTTCCCATCACTGAACCATTACAATGGCTAAGGAAATGACGAGTATAAACTGGAATCACCTGCTCTAGTTCAGGGACTGGAATTTTACCTAAAGCTGGACTGAAGCAGAGGAGAGGATCATCAAATACAAATGTAGTGATTGCACAAAGAAGGGAATGGAGGTGGTGGGGAGGCAAACAACAAGTCTTCATTATGGTGTTTAAGTGGAAAGTTGGAAGAGATTCTGTCAGGATCTGCTAGAAATGCTATTTTAACCTGGAACACTTGTATGCCTCTATAGCACAGATGACTCAGGCATATTGAACCTACGAACAAAATAGAACTTTGAATCTTGAAATTTGTGGGAACAAAATTCTTCAACTGGAATATAAAAGTATAAAATCTTCAATTAAAATTATATTTTGCTGCTTATCTCTCCAATTCTGCTCATATTTTGATCTTTGTCATGGGCTTTTTGTCATTTTTTAATTAATTTATTTTGTTCATTGAAACGTAGTTATATGTGTTTATGGGGCACATATTTATGATACATGCAATATAGAGTAATCAAATCAGGATAGTATATCTGTCACCTCAGATATTTATCATTTCTTGTATTGGGAACATTCAAAGTCCTCTCTTCTGGCTATTTGAAAATATATAATAAATTATCATTAACTATAGTCTTCCTATGGTGCTTAGAACACTAGAACTTATTCCTTCTATATAGCTATAATTTTGTATTATTTAATCCATATTTTCTTATCTCCCCTACCCTGCTACCCTTTGTGGCTTCTCATAAGCAGCATTCTACTCTTTAGTTGTATAATACCAACTTTTTAAGCTTCTGCGTAAGAGTGAGAACATGCAGTATTTACCTTTCTGTTCTTGGCTTATTTCACTCAACATGTCTTCCAGGCTTATCTATGTTGCCATGAATGGCAGCATTTTATTTTTTTATGGTTCAATAGTATTTCATTGTGTATATATACCACATTTTCTTTATCCATTCATCTGTTGATGGACTTTAAGTTTGATCCTACATTTTGGCTATAGTGCTGCAGTGCTGCAGTAAACATGGGAGTGGAGATATCTTTTTGATGTACTGATTTCCTTTTGTCATGGGGCTGTTTAATCAGTAAGTAAGTAATGAAATGTAAACTAATAAGAAATGTATTAGAATTGGAAAAATAAAACCCAGTTTTTATTAGCAGTACTGCAAGTAGTCTGTATTTCTTAATGCTTTTAAAAATTTACACATAGTCTTTACTAAAATGTCAACATACACATACACACTCATACGTATCTCAAATGGAATGTCTCTATCACCAGAAGGTGATTCATATTGAATCAAATTAAGGAAACATCAGTTATTCTTTATACCTAGTTGTCTTCATACATTTTCTGGTGCTTACAGAAGAATACCTGAAACTGGGTAACTTGTAAAGAAAATAAGTTTATTTCTTACCATTACGGAGGCTAAGGAGTCCAAGGTCAAGAGGCCACATCTGGTAAAAGCCTAAGAGCCTTCCTGCTGGTTAGGACTCTGAAGAGTCCAAAGGCAGTACAGGGAATCACAAGACGAGGGGGGTGAGCATGCTAACATGCTTAACATGCTTGTTGAGGTCTCTTCCTATTCTTATAATGCCACCACTTCCCCTCCCCTGATAACCTACTAATCCATTGAGCCACTAATTCATTAATCCATGAATGGATTAATTTGTTCACAAGGGCAGAATCCTCATGATCTAATCAATTTTAAAGGCCCCACATTTCAATGCTGCCACATTGGGGATTAAGTTTCCAACACATGAAATGTAGGGGATGCAGTCAAACCACAGCAGCAGTCATCAGTAGCTATTTATTATAGTCAGATTGGTGGCCATTTACTGAATTAGAAAAAAACAAGTAGGAGCATATTTTGTGGGGAACATCATAAGTTTTTCTTTTAATAACTTAAATTTGAGATTCTATTTAAAATTCATGTGGGGATGTTAAACAGGAAATTATAAATATGAATTAGACTCAAGATAAAAACTTGGGGGTAAATGCATATGGTATTTAAATTTCAAAAACTGGATGGGATCACCAAGAGAACAGGTGTGGAGAAGAAATCCAAGGACTGATCCCTGGGACGTTCTAAAGTTTGAAGTTCAGGGAGATGATGAGGAATCAAAACAAAAAGATTAAAAAAAAAAAAAAACAATGGGGAGAAGGCACTGAAGTAGTAGGGAAATCAAAAGAAAACTCTTTTCTAAAAGGCAAGTGAAAGAGATGTTTCAGGAGGGTGGATTCAACTGTGATCCAAAGTGGCAACTACTGCTGCTAAAGTAGCAAGTAAAATGAGGACCGATCATTGACTAGTGGAGGTTTTACTAATTTTGCTAATTAACAACCTACTTCTTAATCCTCAAATGCAGGATGAATACTTCAGTCTTAATTTTACTTGGCCTGTCTGAAACATTTAACCTGCTTGAGAACATTCTCCTTTGACAGTTAACATATTATTTTCTCTATTATTTTTATTTATTGTATCTCTTTGCTCAGTTGTCTTTTCAGTCTCCTTTTTCTTTCCTGTACTTATCCCTCAGACATTGGTGTTGCTCAAAATTGTGTATGAAATGCTTATCCGGACCTCTGTATTTTAATTTTAGGAATCTCCATCTACATGTCGCACTGACATTTTGCATTCAATATCTTTTAATAGAGCTTTACCCCAGACCTGGAGCTCCTACTGAATTCTCTGTCTCAATGAATGGGGCTAAGTTATTCAGTCAGGCAGAAGTCTACAAATCTTAAGTTCTCTCTCTCCCTTGCTGCCAGTTAATTAGTTCAGCCCCTTGTCTTTCTCATCTGCTTATACATGTTTTGCCACCGTGTCCCCCAGAGGCCTTTTCAAAATAGTGTCAGGATGATATTAGTAAATCACAAAATGGGACTTTTGTGTGATTTTAAAATATCGTTAGCATGTTGAAAATGTTTCAAAGACTCCCCATCCCCTATAAAGTAAAATTCACAATTCTTACCATGATCTACGTGACTTTCCATCATTCCGTCTCGGAATGATGTTCATTCTGTCTGTTCATTCTGATGTTCCACTACTTCTTTTCATGTGCCATTGTACTTTAGGCACAGAAAAATAATTTCTGTCTCAAAGTTCCAACCCCACCTTTTTTTTATACAGCCTTCTTGGCCACCTAAATCATAGGCACATTTTTCTTTCTGTTCCTCCGAGTATGTGTTCATTCTCTATTATAGCAGCTATTGCATATTGTTTCATACATTTATTTGTGTCTATTAGAAATGAAGTCAAGTGCAAATAACAGAAAATCAGTAACTAAAACAGACTTCCTTTTTTCTTATAACAAGATGCCTGAAGATGGTACAACAATAGTGTTAGTATTGCAGCATCTCTGCAGTTTTCTTGGCCTTTCCTTCGGGGATGCAAGACAGCTGCAGCGACAGCATCATATCAATGTTCCAGTCAGAAGGGCAGGAGAATAACACCATAGATTTCCACTTGTATCTCCTTAGCTGAAGCTGGATCAGATGCCCACACCTAGGCCTCTAATTGTCCAAGGATGATGAAATTACTATGACTGACAAAGACCAATCATCATTCTCCTCCTAGGAATAGGTAAACAGCCTTTCCTCCCTGAGATCAATGTAATTCCACCTGTACCAAAAGAATGTGGGACTCTATTGGCAGGGAAAGAGATGAGTGAGAATGGTTGTTGGTAGATTAGACAGCATATGTGCCTGCTGTGTGTCTAGCTCTTCTGCTGGAAGTTTCTTGAAGCAGCTTTTTTTTTTTTTCTGCTTTGTTTACTTCTTGTTTATCTTTGTATCTTTAATAACTGGCTTTAGTTCCTGGCCATGATTTATACTATTTGCCAAAATGAATGAAATAAAATGATGCAACAGATATATACGGATTAATTTTTTTCACTAAATAATATGTGATATTAATGAGATAGAAACATAGGCAAATAATACATTTGGTAAGGCAAAATGACACCAGTTCTGCTTATTGTATTACTATAGACAGTAATGACTGAATTTTAATAACCATGTATACTCGGGGTGATGAAACATGGTAATTATATTTAAAGACAAGAAATTAAGAAGGCTTTAATTGACATTATTGACTAATTGAGAATTCCACTTTGTAAAATATGATTTGAAAATAGGCAACCTAAGAGTCGACCTGAGGTTTGGCTGCATAACGGAGACATGCAGCATTACAGTGGCTTAAAAGTCCAGGTTTTCCAGGATTGAGACGTCTTCCAGTTCCTGTTCTACTATTCTTTGGTATAACCCTTGTCCTTATGATCCAAGATATTTGCTAATGTGCCAGCCTTCCTTTCCAGGTTCCAAATGGAAGAAAAAGGGTGAGCTGAAAATGGTATGCCTTTTCTCTTAATGCAAACAATAAATCCCAATGCTTTTTATTTTCAAAAATTTGTGGAAATATAGTGTGTAAGATACTTTCCATTTTAAAAATTATTTTCTCCAATGTTAGATTCATCTGGATTTTTCAAAATGCTTTTCATGGGATATTTTTAATTTATTTACTTTAAGTCTTAGGAAATAGCAAAGATGAAGATGAATTTTAGGCAGGGAAATATAGGCTTATCCAAAAATATACATACTTTTGAACAGCTTATTATAATTTTTCTGCTGCATCAAGCCACTTTCATAAAAAAGTAAAATGTTTTTCTTTGAATTTTAATAAAGACTGCATTTATATTTCTTAGAAATAGAGTGTACTTAAACTGTTTGATAGATTTTCTTAGAAAGCCAAATTATATTAAATAGCAATTAACTTAGAAGTCTATTTTTTCCTCTAAAAATTAATAATATTTTATTCATGAGGCGCTGTGGCATATGTGGGACATTTTAGACTTGTTATATTACCCTAATGCAAGTGATTTTTTAATGTTTAGACTAGAACAATTAGGGATTCTGGCTAGGAATTTTCGTTAAATTTTCAGGAGATGGGGGCTGAGTAATTCATTAAAAAGAACTCATTGACTATGATGATTATGATTCATACTACACAGAGGCAATTCTTCCCTTAGGTTGTTTTTATTTTTGTTTTTAAGCATAAATAGAACATTATCAGCACTCACTACCACCACCAAGGATACCACTAACAGAATAGGTAAATATTGTACGTTTTTGTGCTTTGTATTCATGGAATACAATAGTATTTTTATATCTGGCTTCTTTCATTATTTGTGAGTTTCATCTGTAGGGTTGCATGTAGTTGTTACTTATTCTCATTATTATAAACTTTTCCACACAGTATGAATATACTGTATTTATCATTGTACTATTAAAGTATACTTGAGCAGTTTATACTTTATAAATAGAAATACTGTGAATATTCTAATACATGTCTTTTGATGAACATTACCCATTGCTGTTGGCTATACACTTAGGAGTGGAAATGCTGGTCACAGGGTATGTATTTGTTCGGCGTTAGAGGATTCGGCCAATGAGTTGTCCAAAGCATTTGCTCCAGTTTACATTCTCCTGAGCAGTATATGAGTTTCAGTTACTCTGCATTGTCGCCAATCTGTGGTATTGTGCATTTTAGTCCTTCTGTTGGGAGTATAGCAGTATCTCTTTGCAGGTTTACTTTGTATTTCCCTTATGACTAGTGTTATTGAGCAACTTTTTATATGCTACTTAGTTATCTGGATGATCCAGGTTCTGAATTTATCTTCCCTTTTGTCCATTTTTCTATTGGTTTGCCAGTCTGTTTTTTTTTGGTTGTAAGTGTCCTTTGTTGAACATAGGTGCCATAAACATTTTCTCCCTTGCCTTTCACACTTTTAACAATGTCTTGATGAATGCAAGTGTTTTAGTCTGTTTTGTGTTGCTATAAAGGAATGCCCAAGGCTAAGTAATCTATAAAGAAAAAAGATTTATTAACCTCATGATTCTAATGTCTGGAAAAGTTCAAGATTGAGCATTTGGTTAGGGTCTCAGGCTGCCTCCACTCATGGCAGAAGGTGAAAGGGAACTGGTGTGTGCAAAGAACACACAGCAAGAAAGGCAGCAAGGAGCTGGGAGTGCCAGGGTCTTTTTAACAACCAGCTTTCCTGGGAGCTAGAGTGAGAACTCACCCTTTTCCTGAGAGAAGGCATTAATGTATTCATAAGAGAGCTGCCCCCATGATACAAACACCTTTCCATTACATTCATCACACCTCCAACATTGTGATCAAATTTCAACATGAGGTTTGAGGGAAGACAAACATCCAAATTATAGCAATAAGTTTGTAACCATAATATTGTCCTATATGTGAATGTTTTCCCTTGTGATTGGCATTTTTTGTGTCCTATTTAATGAGTCTTTTCCTATCCCTAAGATAAGATGTTATCGTTAGTTTTCTTTTAAAGCTTTAATACTTTACTTTTGTATTTACTTTTATAATCATCCTCTCTTTTTAAAATTAAGTTAGCTTACTGTCGAGATTTTATATATATATTTTATATATATATATATATATATACACACATACTTATATTTCCATAAGGGTATTCAATTATGCAGACTCATTTACTGAAAAGTCTGTTCTGTGCCCCACTGAATTATCACCTTTGCCATAAATCACTTAACGGTATATGAAGAGATCTATCCTGGACTCATGCTGTTCCATTAGTCAGTTTGTGTATCTTTGCATCACCACCACCCTGTTTTAATTATAATAGCTTTATAATAGATAGTATAACATTAGGCTTGTTCATACAAAACCTCAGTCTTTTTCAAGACTTTCTTGGCTATTCTTGGGCATTTACATTTTCATATGCATTTTAGAATTTGCTTGGCACTTTTCATACATAAAAAAAAATCTGCTAGGATTTTTGATTAGGATTGAATTAAATCTGAAGATTAATTTTGAGAGAATTTACGTTTTCACAACATTTGATCTTCTAATTCATTAACTCGATGTATCTTTACTTTTTTGTTTAAGATTTTTATGTTTAATTTATGAGAGACATTGCTGTGTAGTTCCCTTCTTACACGTCTTTTTCAGGTTTGGGGAAGATATAAAGAAGTGAGAAGTGATTCCTTTTACTATATTCTCAAAGAGTTTGTGTAACATTTCTTTTTGAACTATTTTAAAGAATTCTCCAGTGAAATGATCTGGGCCTGGAAGATTATGTGTGGGAAAAGTTTCACATGTAGACTTATATTCATACTCAGGCTAAATAGATTTTCTCATTCTTCTATCAACTTTGGTAACTTGTATTTCTTTTTGAAGAATGTGTCCATTCATCCAAGTTATCCAGTATATTGGTGTGAAGGTGGATATAGTATTCTTATTTTTTTATGTCAGTAAGTTCTATAGTGATGTATTTTTTTATTCCTGATAAGGATCTGATATGGGTATTTGTGCTTTTTCTGTATTTTTCTTGATCAATCCTTCTGCGAGTCGATCTAAGGGAAGCTGTTTGGTTTAGATGATTTCCTCTACTGAATGTTTGTAAACTATTTCGTTGCTTTCACCTCTTTTTGGAATGATTTCCTTTGCTACATTTTTTGAGCTTGATTTGCTTTTCTTTTTTCAGTTTTTAAAGATAGAAACTTAAATCTTTGACTTTTCTTCCTTCTCCCTTTCTACTAGAAAAAAGTGAAATATAATTGATGCTATAATCCTCCCCCACTCAAGCATTGATCTAGCTGCAACCCACAAATTTCTATGTTTAGACTTTGCTATTTAGTGCTAAATATTTTCTAACTTCCATTTTTATTTCTTTTCTGATTCCAAGATTATTTAGAAATGCATTCTTTAATTTCTAGATAGTTGTAGATTTTGTAGTTTTATTTATTGATTTCAGACTTAATTCTATCCTGATTTTAAAATATACTCTGAATGATTTCAGTGTTTTAAAGTTTGGTTAAATTTTCTTTATGGCTCTGCACACGGTTTATTTTTGTAAGTAGCCCATGTTTATTTGAAAAGAATGTGAATTCTATCATTATTGGGTACAGTATCATATATGTGTCAGTTGAGTCCTTTTCTGTATGTTGTTCAGATCCTATGGGGTTTTATCTGTTTATTCTATCAGGTATTGAGATTTGTTACTTAAAATCTCCCATTATGAGTGTAGATTTACATAGTTTTCCTTTAATTGTGTCATTCTTTTTTTTTGTCATTCTTGCTTTATATAATTGAAAACTATGTATGTCATTTGGATGCAACCAGTTTTAGGATTATTATACATTTCAGTCTCAGTGTCACCTTTATCTTTAAGCAATGTTCCTTTCTTTTTGGTAATATTTCTTTCCTTAAAATCTATTTTATCTTTGATTTACATACGATCTTTCTTTTGGTTAATATTTGTATAGTTTATCATTTTCTGATCTTTGACTTTCAACCATTCTGTAACCTTTTATTAAAGTGTGCCCCATGTAAAGAGTTGAATTTTTTAATGTAGATGCTAATTTTATTTTGATTTGTAATTTTATTTTCTCTTATTCAATATATAACTGTTATAATTTTATTTATATATACAAAGTTTTTCTCATTTACAATTTTTGTTTTCTGATTTACAATTTTTAATTAATTATACTTTCCTTCAATTAACTTGCTAATAGTATGTTTATTTACTGTTCTTTTTTGTAATTACCCTGGAGGTTCCAGCATGTAAATTTGACTCATTATGGTTTAATACAAATGATTACTTTTACCTCTTCTTTAATACTAATACTAACTCCATTTATCCTGCTGTCTTTTGTGTTACTGTTTTCATATAATTTAGTGCTACAAATATTTTAAATTTCATAAGACATTACAGTGTTCATTTTATATAGTTAATATTTATTTATATTTAACTACGTATTTTCCCTTTCTGATGATCTTCAATATTTCTAACATTTTCATGTTTCTTATCCTTCTACCTAAAGAAATCCCTTACATTTTTTTTTCTAGAATGGGTCTCCTAGCAATGAATTTACTAGGTTTTGTTTGTATGAAAACTTACAATGAAAACGTTCATATTCTTCCATTTTTAAATAATACGTTTACTGAATTTTTAGTTATCTTTTCCTCAGCACTTTAAAACGTAATTTCTTTGCATTCTCACTTCCATTATTTCTGTTGATCTTTGACTGTAACATGACCATTTTTAAGATTTAATATTTTCTTTTTGTGGTTTTTGGCATTTTAGTGTGATGTGCATAGATAAGGTATCGTTTTAACTTACCCTGCTTGGAGCTTGGTAGCTTCAGAAATCTTAGTTTTAAAATCAGTTTCAGAAATTTCTCATTCTTTGTCTCTCTTTGGTTTCACTATATTATCCCTTTCCTCTCCTTCTTATACTACTCTTACATACATGTTTAACTTTTCAGCATACCTTATCTGTCTCTTATGCTTTGTTCTGTTTCTCTTTTTCTCTATGCATTGATTTTGGCCTATACCATTTATTTATGTTCCACTGCACTAATAGTGACTTTTGGGGTATCCAGTCAACTAATAAACTCATCCATTGAGATATAAATTTCAGCTATTGTGTTTCTCAGTTTTAGAGTATAATATTCATTTCATTTTTATTTTAATCAATTAATTTTTTTTTTTGAGATGGAATCTGTGTCACCCAGGCTGAATTGCAGCGGCGCGATCTCGGCTCACTGCAACCTTTGCCTCCCAGGTTCAAGCAATTCTTGTGCCTCAGCCTTTTGAGTAGCTGGGACTACAGGTATGTACCACTACACCCAGCTAATTTTTATATTTTTCGTAGAGACAGGGTTTCACCATGTTGGCCAATCTGGTCTCAAACTCTTGGCCTCAAGTGATCTGCCCTCCTTGGCTTCCCAAAGTGCTGCGATTATAGGCGTGAGCCACCATCCCTGGCATTTATTTTTATATATTTTTGTATATTCCAATTATCTGGTAAATATACTTCCTTTTTCAACTATTTTACTTTATTTGTTACTGCACGTTAAAGATAGTATATGGCCTAAGCTAAAGAGAAGCATAGTATATACTTTGTCACTAAAAACTTCAAACTCAGCCAGGAGGGTACTGTGATGCATGTTTGTAATCCCAGCTACTTAATGACTGAAGTGGGAGGACTGCTTGAGCCCAAAAGTTTGAGGCCAGTCTGGGCAACATAGTGAGACCCTATCTCTTTAAAAAAAATTTCAAACTGGAATCACTAATAATTGGAGAGTGTTGTCAGCTGCACTATTTTTTCTTGTTGTTAAAGGGTGAGCTTGGAATGTCTGATCAAAGTATGAAATACTGAAGCAGAAATATTTTTCTATGTAGATTTCTTCAGGCCTTTCAGAACATGATAGTGGAGATCTGCTCAAGTACACATTTTCTGTGGTAATAGTAAGAATTAAGGACGTAGAGGACCTGCTATAGATGTGACATGAACAGGCTGAGATCATTATGGCAAAGTCAATACATTTCCTGTTGGTATTTCTTTGGATCCCAAACACATTTCCTTGATCTAATCCATCTTCAGCTTATTTAGAAAGACTTCTGTTTTTATTCCTGCCCCATTATGGGGACTATTTATTTTTTGTTTCTGCGTTCTTCATCTGCTTGTCCCTGACATTGCTTCTAACAATACTTGTGGATTAGAGAAGAATTTGTACTATATCCCAGAGATAGATTTAAGTTGATGTGTCCTGAAATATTGATGGTTGGGGTTGGTGGACAGAAAACTCTAATGGAAAAGTGAAAAGGAGAAATGAAATTGCCCAAGTGAAGTTAGAAAATATAATCTAATTACACTGTATCTCTATGTGGACATGTTAATTTCTGCATTTTCCCCTTTTAATTTTGTTAATATTAGAAAGCACTGCTGTGGATTTTTAGTATGTAATTTCTTTTTATTTAGATTATATACCTGAAAGCAGAAATTATAATCTAATGT
Organism: Pongo pygmaeus; assembly: GCF_028885625.2. Taxonomy (NCBI): domain Eukaryota; kingdom Metazoa; phylum Chordata; class Mammalia; order Primates; family Hominidae; genus Pongo; species Pongo pygmaeus. Next base: position 189,425,424 of record NC_072376.2, read on the forward strand.
TTTATAGCAGCAAAATATACTCATTAGCATAATTAGCGTAAAATAAACGTTGTAAACTCCCTAGAAATCTCCCTCAGGGCTTCTTTTAGTTACAGTTTCTGTCCACCCCCCCCAAAACTCTTTCACAACTTCTAATAACACAGAATTAATTTCACTTATTTTAACTTACTATAAATGGAATCATGCAATATGTATCCTTTTATGTTTGACTTTTGATTATCATAGTTCATTCTAATTATTTTATAGTACACTAATGTAGTATTATACTACAATTTTGATCCCCAGTTTATGAGAGTCTGGTTCTTAGCAAAGATTTGTGGGTCTCTCCTATACCCCTAAACCCCTTTCTGTGGCAGCCAGTCTCTGCTTTGTATGTATGAGTGTTGAGTGTTGTATATGTGAGTGTTGAGTAAGAGAGCTTTTTTTGCATTTCCTCAAACAGTGGCAGATCTATGTCTTGTTTTTGGACAGAACTGGGGACTAAGTTTTTTCCCAACCTGCTCCCTAGGGTATGACAGCTTTTGCTTCTTCGCTTTTCCTAGAACTGGTGATTTTTCCCTGGTTCCTAGGGTCAGAAAGGAGAGTTTTCTATCCCTCCTCAGAGACAAATGAGGTTTGCTTTCACTCCTTCTCCATTGTTCCTGGAAATGAAGGTGTTCCATTTATATATAAGTGGAAACAAGCATAACTCGGAATTTCTGTATTTTTGCCTGCCTGGTCATTATTTTACTAAATGCTGATAATTTAATGTTATCTTCCTCCAGAGCGAATATAGTTTTGCTTATGGAGGATATTAGAGTAGGGCAGTGCTATAGATTGGATGTTTATCCCTGAAAAATCCATGTTGAAATTTGATCCCCCATGTTGCAGTTAGGGTATAATGAGGTGTTTGGATCATGGAGGCAGATCCCTCATGAATTGTTTGGTGTCATCCTTGCACTAATGAGCAAATTCTTGCTCTATTAGTTCCTATTAGAGCTGGTAGTTTAAAAAAAAAAAAAAAAAGTCTGGCATCTCCTTCCCCTTTTCTTGCTCCTTCTCTCTTTCCACGTCATCTCTGCACACACCAGCTCCTCTTCCCCTCTGCAATCAGTGGAAGTAATCTGAGGCCCTAACCAGATGCAAATTCCGGTGTCATGCTTCCTGTACAGCCTGTAGAACCATGAGCCAAATAAACCTCTTTTCTTTATAAATTACCCAGCCTTATAGCAAGACAAACAGACGAAGACAGGCAGGTCACATTATTCTAGTCATTAAATGAATTTACCCAAGTTGAGCTTCAGGCTTTGTGAGAAATGGTCTATTTCCATTTCTTCCTTATTATTAAGATATAGGCCCATATGGTCCTCACTGAAAAGACATCGTTATCACCCAATGCCAAGACCAGCTTGGTCAGGGAGACCCTAGCGGTACTAGAGGAATTAAAGACACATACACAGAAATATAGAGTGTGGAGTGGGAAATCAGGGGTCTCACAGCCTTCAGAGCTGAGAGCCTCGAATGGAGATTTACCCACATATTTATTGACAGCAAGCCAGTGATAAGCATTGTTTCTATAGATTATAGATTAACTAAAAGTATTCCTTATGGGAAAAAAGCGATGGGCCGAAATAAAGGGATGGGCTCTGGCTAGTTATCTGCAGCAGGAGCATGTCCTTAAGGCACAGATTGCTCGTGCTTTTGCTTGTGGTTTAAGAATGCCTTAAGCAGTTTTCCGCCGTGGGTGGGCCAGGTGTTCCTTGCCCTCATGCCGGTAAACAACAGCCTTCCAGCGTGGGCGTCATGGCCATCACAAGCATGTCACAGTGCTGCAGAGATTTTGTTTATGGCCAGTTTTGAGGCTAGTTTATGGCCAGATTTGGGGGCCTATCCTCAGCAACCTAATAGATATTTACAGAACATTTTATCCAACAGCTGCAGAATAGACATTTTTCTCCCCAACACATGCATCATTTATAAGGGGAGACCATATGTTAGGCCACAAAATGTCTTAAAAAATTCAAAAAAGTTGAAATCGTATGAAATATCTTTTCTGGTCACAGTGGAATAAAACTAGAAATTAGTAACAAGAAAAATTTTGGAAACTCTACAAACACATGGATATTAAACAATATGCTCCTGAATGACTGGTGGGTTAATGGATAAATTAAAGAAATTGAAAATTTTTTGAGGCAAATGAAAATGGAAAAACAACATACCAAAACCTATGGGATATATCAAAAGCAGTATTAAGAGAAACATTTACAGCGATAAATGCCTACCTACATCAAAAAAGTGGAAAAACTTGAAATAAACAAACTAATGATGCATCTTAAAGAACTATAAAAGCAAGAGCAAACCAAACCCAGAATTAGTAGAAGAAGTAATACATATCAGAGCAGAAATAAATGAAATTGAAACAAGTACAAAAGATCAATGAAGTGAAAAGTTGGTTTTCAGAAAAGATAAATAAAATCAACAAACTGTAAGCCAGACTAATAATAAAAAAGACCTAAATAAATTCAGAGATGAAAATAGAGATATTACAACTGATACTACAGAAATTCAAAGGTTCATTAAAAATACTATTAGCAATTACATGCCAATAAATCAGAAAACCTAAAAGAAAAGGACACACAACCTACAGAGATTAAACCATGAAGAAATCCAAAACCTGAATAGACCAATAGCAAGTAATGATATCAAAATGATAATAAAAAGTCTCCCATCAAGGAACAGTTCAGGGCACAATGGCTTTACTGCTGAATTTTACCAAACATTTAAAGAAAAACCAGTACCAAATTTACTCAAATTATTCTGTAAAATAGAGGAGGAAAGAATACTTCCAAACCCATTCTTTGAGGCCAGTATTACCCTAATACCAAAACCATACAAAGACACAACAAAAAAAGAAAATTAAAGGCCAGTGTTTCTGATGAATATTGATGCAAAAATATTCAACAAAATACTAGCAGACTGAATTCAACAGCATATTAAAAAAAGACCATTCATCAAGACCAAGTGGGATTTATCCCAGGGATGCAAGGATGGTTCAACATATGCAAATCAAATTATACATCATGTCAACAGGATGAAGGACAAAAACCATATGATCATTTCAATTGATGCTGAAAAAGCATTTAGAAAATTCAGCATTCCTTCATGATAAAAACCTTCAAAAAACTGGGTGTAGGAGGAACATAACATGACACAATAAAAGCCATATACATACTGAATGGGAAAAAACTGAAAGCCTTTCCTCAAGATCTGGAACAATACAAGGATGCCCATTTTTACTATTGTTATTCAACTTAGTTTTGGAAATCCTAGCTAGAGCAATCAGACAGGAGAAAGGGATAAACGGCATCCAAGTTGGAACAAAAGAAATCAAATTATCCTTGTTTGCAGAGGATATGGTCTTATATTTAGGAAAATCTAAAGACTCCACCAAGAAAAAATAGAACTGATAAATTCAGTAAAGTCACAGAATGCAAAATCAACATACAAAAATAAGCAGCATTTCTATATGCCAACGTGAACAATCTGAAAAGGAAATCAAGGCTTGATGTGGTGGCTCACATCTGTAATCTCAGCACTTTGGGAGGGTGAGGTGGGTGGATCACTAGAGGTCAGGAGTTCAAGACCAGCCTGGCCAACATGGCAAAAAGCCGTCTCTACTAAAAATACAAAAATTAGCCGGGTGTGGTGGCGCACGCCTGCGGTCCCAGCTACTTTGGTGGTTGAGGCATGAGAATCGCTTGAACCCGGGAGGCAGAGGTTGCAGTGAGCCCAGATTGTGCCACTGCACTCCAGCCTGGGTGACAGAGTGAAATTGTGTCTCAAAATAAAAAAGAAAGAAAAGAAAAGAAATCAAGAATGTAGTCCCATTAATAACAGCTTCAAATAAAATAAAATACTTGGGAATAAACTTAACCAAAGAAGTGAAAGAGTCTATAATGAAAACTATAAAACATTGATGAAACTGAAGAGGACACAAAATGGAAAGATCTTCCATGTTCAAAGATTGGAAGAATCAATATTGTTAAAATGTCTGTACTACCCAAAACAATCTACACATTCAGTGCAATCCCCATCAAAATACCAATGACACTGTTCACAGAAATAGAAATAATAGTCCTGAAATGTATATGGAACCACAAAAGACCCAAAATAGCCAAAAGTCATCTTGTGAAAAAAATGGAGAAATCACAGACTACTTGTGTGCTTGACCATTCAATGCCTGCAATAAGTTTTCTGACAATGAAAACTACTTTACTTCATTTTCTATTTTATTTAAATTAGTGATGTTTAATATTTTATTTTTTTCATTTATTTCTATCACCAATTTTAATAGGTAGTAAGGATTTTCTGGCTAAAATAAGTTAAATGGTGATTTTAATGAAATATCAATTTGACTCGTGGACATAGATACAGGGATGCGAAGATGTGTAATAAATTTCCTCAAAAGTTTCTTCTTATCTCAGTTACTGCTGAGTGATCATGACATGCTTCCCCTCTGAAGTCAGCTAAAGGTTTCAACTCTGCACCCCAGGGAGGGGTGAGAGTTAAAACCCATTTACCATTCTTATACTAAATGAACCAGATCCCACCTATTCTCATATAATCAAAATACCTGGAGTACAACAAAAAAAGTATTTTTTATGCAAGATAACATTTAATCTGAGATTACATAATGTGAAATATCCTGCTTTTCTTATTCCTTGCAAATATAATAAATAGTGCTCATGGAAAAGTATCAGGACATAAGAAATAAGAACTACTATATGCTCTATGAATAAGGTATTTTATTTACACTGGATTTATAATAGTACAATAAAGACACACTTGGTGATGGCATGATGACAAAGAACTTTTACTCATTCAAGTTTTATTTTACTCTTGAAAAAACACCAAAAACAATTTCTTAAGTGATTTTGTTTAGCTGCTTCCCCACAAGGAATTGGATAGTAATCCCATTTTACTTAGATACATTTCGTTAGATCTTTTCCAAGTTTCAGTAATATATGCCTTCAGTTCATGTGAACTGTCACTAGGTGACCAACTTTCATAGCACTGCATGTGCCAATTCACTCAACATTCATTTTGTATCTTCTATACAAAAATGATTAAGGCTTGGTCTTTTGGGGAACTCACAATTTATATCTACACAAATAATCACTATCTAATACCTACAAATATAGATATGAAGGAGCACAGACAAGAGATTTGAGGATTTGAGAAAGAAAGTCTTCAAAAGACGGAGACATTTAATTTGAGTCTTGAAAAACTTGCAAGAGCTCACTACTCGCAGGAAAAGGTGAAAGGGGCAGCCTGGGCAAGACATTTAAAAGCTTCCAGGCAAAAAGCCTTGAAAACATAGAAGGACAACATATATTTCGGAAATACATTGAAAGCAGAGAACAGTAAGTAAACTATTGCATTAGTTTGTACAGTACACAATGAAAGGTTTCATTAAAAGTAGTGGCGTTAGTAATGAAGATAAGGGCCTTCTGAATAGACTTTTTCAAAGTATTTGATAAGACTTGGTGATCAAATGTAGTAGTAGGAGGAGATGAGGTTGATGGAATAATCAAAGATGACTTGATATTTCATCTCAGGTTACTATCTAGAATATAATGATACTCATTGAAATGGAGAATGTAAGAGAAAGAATATTTGGGGTGGTAGAGAGGAAAACCTTACTTGAAAGAGATACATTAGGTTTTAAATATGTTAATATTGAGATTATCAGGTAAAGGGCTGAGAGATCTAGATTCAGCAGGTAGCTCGAAATGGAGTTTAGGAGCTTGGTATGGCCTGTAGGTTGTGTTATGAGAGACACACTGGAATCACTGAAGCAGAGACAAGGTTGGTAGAGTTGTTGGGCCAGTACTAGGTAAAAAAAGTTCAAGGTAGGGTAAAAAAAGCTGATGGCAGGACTTAGATAAAGAATTGCAACTCAAAATACAATAAGCCAGAGACAACAATGAAGAGAGGACAGATCCAGAGGATAGGATAAGGTAGGTGATTAAAAACCTGAGCAGATAGGCAGGAACAAGGGGCTTTGTGGAAACTAAAAGAGCAGGGCAGAATAGCCAAGGTAACGGATTCAAGGAAGTCATCGAAATGTAAACAAATTAAGCAAGAGATTTTGCCAGTCCTGGAGCTTATTGCAGAAGCAAGAACCTATTCCCAAGCATTTTGACTTGAGGCTTCACTCAGATATTATTGAAAATACTTCTAAAGAGTAAGGAATCACAGTAGAGATAAGGCTGTTCTCAAGTAGCTGCAGTGATAATTATATTTCATACAAGTGTATCTTCCTATGCCAGAACAAAAGCTTTCTTACTTTTTGGATATTGAAGAATGAAACACTCAAATTACAAAAATTGTAATTTCCCCCCTCCCCTACCTTCCTTCTTTCTTTTCGTTTGTTGCTTAATACTCTTTTTGTTACTTTACTCATTTTCTCTTTTTCTCTTCCCTTCCTCCCTTCTTTCCTCACTTCCTACCGTCCATCCTTCAACCGTTTGTCCTTCCTTCCTTTATTTTGTCTCTGTTGAAGAAAAGATCACTTAGAACCTGTTTTATGTTGAGTTAAGCATCTAAACATTATAGAGGATATTTTGAAGTCCAAATATTCTCCAGTGTAGGAAGAAATATCTTACTCATCATGGCTAGTAAATATTTCCTTCTAAAAATGAGTAAAACTAAAATTAAATTACATTCATGTGATTTTGACTCTGTTGAACATATTGGCACTGTATTAAATGGTGTCTTTAAACTTTTTGACGCAGTTAGGTGGTTAGCAATTAACTTAAACGTAAAATGATTTAACTCTCAACTATGGAGCTGGAAGCAAACAGAAATATAGGATTGGTTTTGTCATTGTATACCTTTTAACTTAGAAAGCTTCAGTTCCTGAGGTTGAAAATGTAAATCATTTTCTGCTGCCCGTTTTGTGATTTTTATGGATACCTTATTTTTAACTTGGTAACTTTTAGAAATCATTGACCTGTTTCTTATAAAAGTTGAATCTAAGATTGTTTTTTAAGAATGTAAACAGAAAGGTTAATAAAATATTTGATAATAGCATTCTCTGGTACTATCCAACATTATTATCGATTTTTTTCTTATTTTCTTATTTACTTGTAAATAATTAAAATTGTTTCAGCTGAAATATTTGTGCAGTTCTAGCCTTTTGTACTGAACATCATTTCACAAGGGAGATTTTGGTAAATCTTGTTTTGTTGAAACACATTGTTGTTACTTTAGGTGCTGACTATTCTGATGCCGAGTTTCCAATTGCCTTGATTAAAGTAGAAACATTCTATGGCTTGGATGACTTACATTTCAAATTGGTTTGAGCAAGATGATTGGTATGAAGGACTACAAAGAGTAAGATATATTTATTTGTAATTACGATTTCCTGTGATTTTTTTTCTGCTTTGCTTCTCATATAGTTCTACTTCTGTGTAATTTATATTGTGGACATTTTCACATTGCAAAGTTCTGAGTGTGAATAAGACATTTATTTGCTAGTTTTAAAGCAAAAGTAAGAATATAATAAGGGTAATTATATATTGAAGAAAGGGCATTTTTTTCTATCCTAATTTCAGATGAGTTCTTAATGTTTTCAAATTCTCTTAGGCTTTAAATATAAAATAACATTTTATATATTGAGATTAATATATGAAAATAGCAATAATTTCAAGCAAGTCTTTCCCATAAAGAAAATCATTTAATGAAACAGAAGATCAATGTATGCTGATACTATTTATTAAACAAATATTTTAAAAGGAAATGAAAACAATTCTGAAGAAGAGTGCCATGTTGCATCTGATAAATTTTTAGGCACTTAATTATGTTTGAAAATAAACTGCATTGTTAGTGTGGCAACATTTGCATAGTGTTTTGAAAATAGTATTCTAACCTATTATTACAATAATAGAAAAAAAGCTATTTAAAATATACCTTGTCAAATGGATTTAGTCTAGAATAATATATGATTTCTCTTCGATTATTTTCACTTTTTAAATTTCTTGATTATTTAAATGAAGACAATTTGTGTATTTTTATTTTATTAATTAGTGGGACAAAAAAACCAGACTATGTGCAGTTTTACTAGATTTTTCACCACTGTTATTCAAGGGCATAGGCTGCCAAAGATATACAGTACTTTGTTTTTCTTTCTTTTTCTTGAGATTCCTATCCTAAGCACATTAATTACAGATATTTTCTCAGTATTACTTCTTTTTAATTATAAATCCTCACCAGTTTAAAGCCTTTTGGACTTTTTTTTCAGATACTTTTTTTATAAGCTGTGAAAAAATCTGGTAAACATCTCTGGAGCCAGTAAATATCTGACTCTGAAGAATCATACTCATATTGTAAATCCTAAAGCATTCTTCAGAAAAGGAGTTGAGAGTTAATGAGAAGTTTTCCATCCTGAGTTTCAATTTCAGGTATAAATGATGGAAATACTTCAGCTTATGAGTTTAATAGTAATACTTCAAGCCCCACTTACACACACACACACACACACACACACACACACACACACACACACACAATGCCAGTATCCTTGTTTGTATTGTGTGCAGGAATGGGAACTGATTTTAAGAAAAAATCTTTTTAATGAAATGTGTTTCCTTTAAAATGACTTTAGAGCAGCTCATGGAGATTATGAGAATTCAAAATCTTTCCCTTCTTGCCCCTTATACTACTATGGGCCTTTATAAATGAATGCCTGGTTTTGAAACATATTAAAAGTGTAGCTGTTGTTAAAATATAGAAATAGAGTGACCCTAAAATTACTCTATTATTGTGAGTTTGAGCTCCTTCTGGCTTAAGTATTGACCAGCTCTCATACATATGTAGATGAAAATGAAAGATCCTATTCGGAATGAAAAAAATTGACACATGAATATTGACCTTAATTTCTTTCAAAAATCCAGCTTATGCCCTCGTGGTGCTTACCACAGGCTGTGTTCTTACACTGACTGTATAGAAAGAGAAGGTAGAATAAACCTACCCCATATGCACTTCAGCCCAGGACCTGTGCCTGGTCTGTATTGTGAATGCGGAAACATAGAATTGAAAAAAATTCAGCGTATTATTTTTTATGTTATTTGTATATGCATATATTTTATATATAATAAGCATTCAGCATAGCAGATCTTTAAAGTTGTTTTTTAAAATGTTCACAAGAAGAGATAAGTTGTGTTTTTGAGTTAAAAATTGTAAATTAGAAATGTAATGTTTGGAAAGTCACATACAAGTGTGAATTTGATCTTTAGAGCACTAAGTTGACATTGGTATTTTGACATAATTAGTATTTATGGCATGTGACTATGTTTATACAAACACATATATATGAACTTTTAGTTTTATAATTTTTGTTATGATTATTTTATATAATAATAATCTTACATATTTAAAACCAAGCTTTATTACCTATGCCAAACTAATGTAGATGTATCCTTATCACTTTTTTTATTCACTTTGCGAAAAGCATCTTCACCATCTATTCCCTATTGAACCTAAGAGTAGATTTAGTATGATTATTTGTGTGTGTGTGTGTGTGTGTGTGATTCATATGGTATGAGATTGAAACCAAAAATAGAGTTTCAGTTAAAAAAATAATATCATTGCAAGGGCTATAGTTGCCAGACTACTGATGCTGCCAGTTCTATGTGGGATGACACAATGCTCAGGGTTTCTTCCTGAATCCATTATAAATCTGCATTATTCAGTGAGCTACAGTGTTTAGTACTTCATTGGCAAAGTGTGTGTGTTGTTCCTGGGCCAAAAAGACTGTATTTTCTGAAGCAACAAATCTTTGAAATAGACATGAAAATTCTTGAGTGGTTCACATATTAATGAAACATTCTAAAGTAAGGGTATTAAAGGCTTTGTAAAACATTTATCTGCAATATATTACCTGTCACAATTAAATATGTTTATTTACCTTTATATGTGACATATTTTGTAGGATTTATATTTAAAATATAAATATATATTTTGAAATGGACCTTCAGTGGACCATTTTCTGTTTTTAGTAATGCAGAATCATGAACTGAGTAACAATTCATGCTGACTACAAAGATAACAAAAGGTTCTGGACATTTTGTTTCATCTCCTTGGCAACTGTAGATATAATTTAATGAAGACTGCATAATTATTACATATCTTTTTTAGTCCTTTTGCAAAAAAAATCTAGAAATTCACATATTAGACTTTGCTTGAATATGTAATTCAGATTTTAAATGTAATAATATATATTCAATAGTATATGATATGCTTTTTATCTTTTATTTAGAATCATAGATTTTTAAAAATATCTATTTTGTTTTGAAATAGCTATTTTGTTTTGTCCTATTTATTATTTTAATATCTGGTTTAGCAAGTTATTTGACTCTGAATTTTAAAAGGATTTAAGTTGTTGGTTTGTAAGACCTGTAAAAGCTATTTAAGAACAAAGGTACACCAAATTTTATGTCAACATAGAAATGCTTGTATTATCTAATTTTGGAAACTAAAAAATAATAAATCAAGATATACTCTGAGTTAAAGTCCAAATGTATTGGCATAAATTTAGAAGTTTATTTTTGTTTTTAATAAATAAGCAGAGAAACTGCTGGTTTCTAGTTCAGTATGTAAGCAGCTTAGAAGTTGCTACTCCATTTTAGCCAATAAAAAATTGAACGCATTGAAAAATCAACAACTCTTCCTAGATCCACCTGAAAAGTAAGGGCACAAGGCAAATCACTGCCCTCAAAATTATTGAGATAGAAATGCAGTTACAGAGAATCACAACTTACCAGAGCAGAAATGAATTAGCAGAAACCAACCTGGGCATCACTGCCAGAGTAAGAAAATCTGAACTGTAGCTGATAAATTGATGGAAGCACAATATGCTCAAGACTGAGAGTTAAAAACTTCATGGGAACCCAGTAATGGGGGTGGCAGGGGATCTTTTGTAAGTTTTACTTCCAGGAGCTCTAATCGGGTGCTCACAGTGAATATTAGAGAAGAATATCCTCTTGCTTCCAGCAGGGGGAAGGGAAAAGAAACCACTTAAATTACACTAGAGCATTCTGTTCTTTATTTTTAACCAACTTTTAAAATAATTTGTGTAAAATTATGGAGTACAAGTACAGTTTTGTTACATGCATAGATTGCATAGTGATCAAATCAGGGCTTTTAGGGTATCCATCACCTGAATAATGTACATTGTACCATTCAGTAATTTCTCATCATCCATCCCCTCCCACTCCTTCACACTTTGGAGTGTCCCTTGTCTAACATTCCACTTTTGCGTCCACGTGTACACATTTTTTTTACTACCCAGTTATGAATGAGAACATGTGATATGTGACTCTCTGTGCATGGCTTGTTTCACTTAAGATAATGACCTCCAGCTCCATGCATGTTGCTGCAAAATACATGATTTTTAATGGCTGAATAGTATTCCACTGTGTATATATATGCCACATTTTCATTATCTGATCATCTGTTGATAGACACTTAAGTTGACTCTATAGCTTTGCTATTGCAAATAGTGCTGCAGTAAACATATGAGTGCAGGTATCTTTTTGCTATAATGATCTATTTCCCTTCGGGTAGATACACAGTAGGAGGATTACTGGATCATATAAAGCTCTAATTTTAGTTATTTGTGAAATCTCTTACTGTTTTCCATAGAAGGTGTATTAATTTTCATTCCCACCAACAGTGTATGAATTCTCTTTTCCCCATATCCTCACCAACATCTATTATTTCTGTCTTTTTAGTAACAGGCACTCTGAGTGGTGGAAGATTATATCTCATTGTGGTTTTAATTTGCATTTCTCTGATGATCAGTGATGTTGAGCATTTTTTCATATACCTCTTGGCTATTTGTATGTCTTCTTTAGAAAAATGTCTACTCATGTCCTTTGCCCACTTTTTAATGGGATTATTTGTATTTTTGCTGTCGTCGAGTTGTTCGGTTTCTTTGTATATTCTGGATATTAGTCCCCTGTTGGATGAATAGTTTGCAGATATTTCTCCTATTCTGCAGGTTGTGTGTTCTCTCTGTTTATTTCTTTGGTTGTGCAGGAGCTCTTTAGTTTAATTAAGTCCCATTTATCTATTTTTGTTTTTGTTGCCTGTGCTTTTGAGGTCATAGTATACATACCTTGCCTAGATGAATGTCCGTAAGAGTTTCCCCTAGGTTTTCTTCTAGTATTTTTATAGTTTCTGATCTTGCATTTAAGTGTTTAGTACATCTTGAATTGTTTTTTTTTTAATATGGTGGTAGATATGGATCTAGTTTTATTCTCCTGTATATGGATGTCTAATTTTTCCAGCACTATTTATTGAAAAGGGTATCCTTTTCTCACTCTGTGTTCTTGTTGGCCTTCTTAAAGATCAATTCACTGTAGGTATGTGGCTTTATTTCTGGAATCTCTATTCTCTTCCATTGAGCTATATGTCTATTTTTTATACCAGTACCATGCTGTTTTGGTTACCATAGTCTTGTAATATAATTTGAAGTCAAGTAATGCATTGCCTCCAGCTTTATTCCTTTGGCTTTGGATTGCATTGGCTATTAGTGCTCTTGTTTGGTTCTATATGAATTTTATTTATTTATTTATTTATTTATTTATTTATTTTTTATTATTATACTTTAGGTTTTAGGGTACATGTGCACAATGTGCAGGTTAGTTACATCTGTATACATGTGCCATGCTGGTGCGCTGCACCCACTAACTCGTCATCTAGCATTAGGTATATCTCCCAATGCTATCCCTCCACCCTCGCCCCACCCCACAACAGTCCCCAGAGTGTGATGTTCCCCTTCCTGTGTCCATGTGTTCTCATTGTTCAATTCCCACCTATGAGTGAGAATATGCGGTGTTTGGTTTTTTGTTCTTGCGATAGTTTACCGAGAATGATGATTTCCAATTTCATCCATGTCCCTACAAAGGACATGAACTCATCCTTTTTTATGGCTGCATAGTATTCCATGGTGTATATGTGCCACATTTTCTTAATCCAGTCTATCATTGTTGGACATTTGGGTTGGTTCCAAGTCTTTGCTATTGTGAATAATGCCGCAATAAACATACGTGTGCATGTGTCTTTATAGCAGCATGATTTATAATCCTTTGGGTATATACCCAGTAATGGGATGGCTGGGTCAAATGGTATTTCTAGTTCTAGATTCCTGAGGAATCGCCACACTGACTTCCACAATGGTTGAACTAGTTTACAGTCCCACCAACAGTGTCAAAGTGTTCCTATTTCTCCACATCCTCTCCAGCACCTGTTGTTTCCTGACTTTTTAATGATTGCCGTTCTAACTGGTGTGAGATGGTATCTCACTGTGGTTTTGATTTGCATTTCTCTGATGGCCAGTGATGATGAGCATTTTTTCATGTGTCTTTTGGCTGCATAAATGTCTTCTTTTGAGAAGTGTCTGTTCATGTCCTTCGCCCACTTTTTGATGGGGTTGTTTGTTTTTTCTTGTAAATTTGTTTGAGTTCATTGTAGATTCTGGATATTAGCCCTTTGTCAGATGAACAGGTTGTGAAAATTTTCTCCCATTTTGTAGTATGCCTGTTCACTCTGATGGTAGTTTCTTTTGCTGTGCAGAAGCTCTTGAGTTTAATTAGATCCCATTTGTCAATTTTGGCTTTTGTTGCCATTGCTTTTGGTGTTTTAGACATGAAGTCCTTGCCCATGCCTATGTCCTGAATGGTAATGCCTAGGTTTTCTTCTAGAGTTTTTATGGTTTTAGGTCTAACATTTAAGTCTTTAATCCATCTTGAATTAATTTTTGTATAAGGTGTAAGGAAGGGATCCAGTTTCAGCTTTCTACATATGGCTAGCCAGTTTTCCCAGCACCATTTATTAAATAGGGAATCCTTTCCCCATTTCTTGTTTTTCTCAGGTTTGTCAAAGATCAGATAGTTGTAGATATGCGGCATTATTTCTGAGGGCTCTGTTCTGTTCCATTGATCTATATCTCTGTTTTGGTACCAATACCATGCTGGTAATTAGGCAGGAGAAGGAAATGATGGGTATTCAATTAGGAAAAGAGGAAGTCAAATTGTCCCTGTTTGCAGACGACATGATTGTATATCTAGAAAACCCCATTGTCTCAGCCCAAAATCTCCTTAAGCTGATAAGCAGCTTCAGCAAGGTCTCAGGATACAAAATCAATGTACAAAAATCACAAGCGTTCTTATACACCAACAACAGACAAACAGAGAGCCAAATCATGAGTGAACTCCCATTCACAATTGCTTCAAAGAGAATAAAATACCTAGGAATCCAACTTACAAGGGACGTGAAGGACCTCTTCAAGGAGAACTACAAACCACTGCTCAAGGAAATAAAAGAGGATACAAACAAATGGAAGAACATTCCATGCTCATGGGTAGGAATAATCAATATCGTGAAAATGGCCATACTGCCCAAGGTAATTTACAGATTCAATGCCATCCCCATCAAGCTACCAATGACTTTCTTCACAGAATTGGAAAAAACTACTTTAAAGTTCATATGGAACCAAAAAAGAGCCCGCATCGCCAAGTCAATCCTAAGCCAAAAGAACAAAGCTGGAGGCATCACACTACCTGACTTCAAACTATACTATATGAATTTTAAGATTGTGGCATTCTGTTCTTAAGACCTACCCTCAAGAGAACCTGTTTGTCCAGAGCGTAACCCTCTGGGGTTTTAGAAGAGCCTTACCTACCTGGGAGAAGGAAAATACCCAACATCAGCCCGCTTCAGCCATCCTGTCCCACCTAAGCAGGGCTGGGGGGACTGAGAAGCACTGATCATGGGCACATGACTGAGACCTAATCATAGGACTTTAGAATGCTCACTCTACCCCCATATCTTACCACTACATTATTAAAGGCCTATTTACAGCACTTTCTTTTATGTAGTTCATCATGTGCACCTCACAAACATTTACATGATAAACAAAAAGGCAAAAATATACAGTTTGAAGAGACAGATAAAGCATCAGAACCAGAGTCAGATATGACAGAAATGTTGGTATTATCAGACAAGGAATTTAAAAAACTACAATTAATTTGCTAATAGCTTTAATGGTAAAAGTAGACAACATGCATGAATGGATTGAAGGAGAACAAAGTTGGATAACTAACACTACCCAACTTAAAGACTTACTATATAGCTCCAATAAAAAAGACAGCCGTGGTGTCTGCAAAAGGATAGACAGATAGATCAATGGAACAGAATAGAGAGCTTAGAAATAGATCCACATAAATATACTCAACTGATATTTGATAAAGGAGCAAAGGCAATACAGTGAAACAAAGATAGTCTTTTCAACAAATGAGGCTGGAATAACTGTTAAAAAAAAAAAGAATCTAGACACAGGCCTTATATATTTTACAAAAATTAACCCAAAATGCAGCATAGGACTACATGTAAAATGCAAAACTATAAAACTCATAGAAGGTAACATAAGAGAAAACCTGGATGACTGTGGGTTTGGCTAGCACTTTTTAGATACAAAAGATATGTTTTACGAAAGAAATAATTGATAAGCTGGACTTTATTAAAATGAAAATCTTCAGTTTTTACAATATCAACAGAATAAGAAGGCAAGCCACAGAATGGAAGAAAATATTTGCAAAAGACACATCTGCTAAAGATCTGTTATCCAAAATATACAAATAATTCATATAACTCAGTAACTAGAAGATTGAACAACCTGGTTTTAAAGTGGGCAAAGGAGCTGAACAGATACCTCATCAAAGAATGTATATACATGACCAGTGAGCATGTGAAAAGATGTTCAACATTATTTGTCTTTGGGAATTGCAAATTAAATCAATTAGATACCATACACATCTATTAGAATGGCTAATATCCAAACACCGGATGCTGGCAAGGATGTGGAGCAACAGGAACTCTCATTTCTGATGGGAATACAAAATGACACAGATCTTATGGAAGACAGTTTGATGGGTTCTTACAAAGCTAAACATATTCTTACTATATGAGCCAGCAGTTGTGTTCCTTGGTATTTATCTAAATGAATTAAAAAGCTGTGTCCACACAAAAAGCTGCACATGGATGTTTATAGCAGCTTTAAGCATAATTGCTAAAACACAGAAGCAACAAGTATGTCCTTCAGTAGACTGGTGGATAAATAAACTGTGCTACATCTGGATAAATAAATATTATTCTGCACTAAAAAGCAATGAGCCATTAAGCCATGAAAGGCACTAGAAATTTCTCTCCCCACCTAGACAACAATTGCACTGGTACAGTCTGTCTCATGTAATTATTTTGTAATACCAGAATCTATGAAGGCTTGCAACTTCCAGGGGAAGGCCTGGAGGATAAATTGAAGTTAGTAAGTTTTAGTTCTCAGCACAGTGGCAGCTACTCATCCCTCACCTCAAGCCCCAGGGCAGACAACTGAGCATATATCCCAAAAGTATCTTGCAAGCAGCTTATGTGAACCAGGGTGGAAAAAAAGCACTCTGTCCTTTATATATCAGTGATCTACTGCTTCTGATCACAGAAGTGCAGACAAAGAGGCAGGCAGCCATTGTTATTGCACCTACCTCCGTTGTTACAAGCTCCTCCCCCTACAGCTGAAGTGATTTCGAGGGGACTTAAAGGGCTGAATCACTGAATTTTTTTCTTTTTACCCTATTGGGAGCCAGCCATTAAAGCCTATGCAATTAAAAGCAACTGCCTATACAAAGAAAATTAGGAAGTTACTGTGCATGAACAGAGAAAGACACAGGTTCAGAATAACCCTGAGAAGTCCTTATGTTTATACCTGAGGATGATCCTTGGCACAGAGACAGCCCACAACAATTGAAAACAAAAACTAAAAACAGAAACAGCAAGTACTGAGGAAGGAGACTCTGATTTCCAGTTACCATATAACTAGATTCAAGTGTCCAGTGTTCAACAAAAAGCCACAAGTCCTAAAAAGAAACAGAAAATTATGGCTCTTTCAGTGGAAAAAAAAATAAACAGATGCTTTCTGAAAAAGACCTGATGAAAGATCTACTAGACAAAGACTTTAAAACAACTGTCTTGGGATGCTTAAACACTAAAGGAGGATATGGAAAAAGTCAAGAAAACTATGTATGAACAAAATGGAAATAATAGAGAGAAAACCAAAAAAAGAATTTTGTAGGGCTGAAAAATATAATAACTTAAGTAAAATAGAAGAATTCAAAGACATATTTAAGAAGAAAATATTAGCAAATATGAAGATAAGACAATAGAAAATATTGAATCTGAGGAACAGAAAGAGATTGAAGAGAAGTAAGCAAAACCGAAGGGACATAAGGGACACTATGAAGCCCACCAATATGCACTCATGTGGGAGTACCAGAGGAGAAGAGAGAGAGATGGAAGAGAAGAAAGAATATTTGAAGAAATAATGGCAGAAAACTCCTCAAATTTGATGAAAAACATGAAGTAAATTTCCAGAAGTTTCAGCAAACTCCAAGAATTTGAACTGAAATAGACCTACATGGAGATACATCATAATCAAATCTTGAAAAACAGAGTGAATCTTGAAATCAGTAAGAAAGAAGTGATTAACACATACGTACAGAGATCC
The DNA here is from genome assembly GCF_028885625.2 of Pongo pygmaeus. Taxonomy (NCBI): domain Eukaryota; kingdom Metazoa; phylum Chordata; class Mammalia; order Primates; family Hominidae; genus Pongo; species Pongo pygmaeus. The sequence goes on from NC_072376.2 coordinate 189,443,026, forward strand.
TCAATAGTATAAATAACAGATTTCTGATATGAAACTTTGGAGACTGGAAGGAAATGGGCCAATATATTTAAAGTGCTAAAAGAAAAAAAATGTCAACCAAGTATCCTTTATCCTGCAAAACTGTCTTTCAGAAGTGAGGGTGAAATTAATACATTTCCCAGTAAATAAAAACTGAGGGAGTTCATTATCTTTAAATCTGCTTTGGAAGAAATGCTCAAGGAAGTTCTGCAGGGTGAAACGAAATGAACTAGACAGTAACTCAAAGCCACATGAAAAAATAAAGAACTCAATAAAGGTAAATACACGGACAATTGAAAGTGCCAGTATTTGGAAACAATGCTATTGTTTGTTTTCATCGTCATTTAAGATAATAAAATATTTTAAAAATTCTTAGTATACAAGTAGTATTATTGTAACTTTGGTTGGTGATTCCACATTTTGTTTTCTCTTAATTTAAAAAACTAATGTATTTAAAATAATTAATTAGTTTGTGTTTCAGGCCACACAATATCTAAAGATGTAATTTGTTGACATCCACAACTTAAAGATGTGGGGTTGGAGTTTTAAAGGAGCTGAGGTTCTGTATGTAATTGAAGCTAATTTGGAATAAATTTAAATTAGAGTGTTGTAACTTTAGCATGTTAAGTTTAATCCCCACGGTAGCCACAAAGAAAATAGCTATAGGACATACACAGAAGAAAATGAGAAAGGAATTCAAAGTTTCACCACAAAAATTAAACACAAAAGACAAAAGTGTTGCAGGAAATGAGGACAAAAAAGCTATGAAGTATATTAGAAATGAATAGCAAAATGACAGAAGTAAGTCCTTTATCAGGAATTATTGTAAATGTAAATGGATATTAAGTTCTTCAAACAAAAGAGATTGGCAGAATTGATTTAAAAAAAGATCCATCTATATGCTGTCTACAGTTGATTCACTTGAGATCCAAAGACACAAATAGATTGAAAGTAAAAGGATGAAAAAATTTTTTTCCATGCACAGAGTAGCAAAAAGAAAGCAGGCATGCCTATGTTAATATTAGACGAAATTGATTTTTAGTCGAAAAAGTTCAGAAAAGCCAAAGAAGGACACCATATATTAATAAAGTTTCAATGCAGCAAAATATAACAATTATAATCATTTATATACCTAAAAAACACCATCAAAATCTATGAATCAAAAACTAACTGAATTGAAGGGATAGATAGTTCTACAATACTAGTTAGATAATTCAGTACCCCATTCTCAATAATGAATACATCAGACAGAAAATAAGTAAGGAAACTGAGGACTCAAACAATATATTAATCCAATTAGATCTAACAGACATATACAGAACACCCTACTCAGTAACTGCATACACATTCTTCTCAAATGCACATGGGAGGTTTTCTAGGATAGACAGTATGTTTGGCCAAGTATTAAGCCTCAATAGATTTTAAAAAGTAGTTATCATACATTATGTCTTCTCTGAACACTGTGGGATAAAGTTAGAAATCAATAACAGAAAGAAAACTGAAAAATTCACAAATTTGTGGAACTTAACACACTCTCAAACAACCAATGGATGAAAGAAGAAATCTCAAGGGAAAGTAGAAAACTCTTAGAGATGAATGAAAACAAAAGCACAACATACCAAAACTTATGGGATGCAGTGGAATCAATGCCAGGGGGCAAATTTGTAGCTATAAATGCTTTCATTAAAGCATTTATAAGATCTCAAATTAGCAACCTATTTTTACAACTTAAGGAACTAACAAATGAATAAACTAAACCCAAAACTAGAATGAAGGATATAATATCCAAGCAGAGATAAATGAAATAGAGAATAGAAAAAAAAATAGAGAAAAATATCAACGAAATTGTCATACCTGTAGCTGGATAGACTAAGAAAAAGAGAGAAGACTCAAATTATTAAAATCACCAATAAAAGTTGGAACATCTCTACAGATTATAAAGAAATTAAAAACATTATAAGATAGTAGTAGGAACAATTGTACACCAACTAATTCAATAACCTAGATGAAATGGGCAAATGCAACAATTTTAAAAAGCCATCCTAAAATTGATATAGAAACTCAAGAGACCCTGAATAACAAAACTGAAGGACTCGCACTTTCTGATTTCAAAACTTGTTACAATACTACAGTAATCAAAACAGTGTCATACCAGCATAAAGGCAGTTATATAGACCAATGGAATAGAAGAGAGACTTCAGAACTATCCTCTTACATATATGGCCAAATATCTTTTGACAAGAGTGGCAATACCATTCAATGCAGAAAGGCCAATCTTAACATATGGTGCTGGGAAAATGAAATATCCACATGCAAAAGAATGAAATTGGACTCTTACCTAACACCATATAAAAAAATTAAAATGGATCAAAGACACTAAATGTAAGACCAATATCTATAAAGCTTTTAGAAAAAAACAGAGGACAAAAGCTTCACAACATTGGATTTGACAGCAGTGTCTGGGATATAATAACAAAGGCACAGACATCAAAAGCAAAAAACTTGCAAATTGAATTTCATGAAAATTAAAAATTTTGTGCATCAAAAGAAAAACACTGGCCAGGCATGGTGGCTAACATCTGTGATCCCAGCACTTTGGAAGTCTGAGGCAGGATGATCACTTGAGGCCAGGAGTTCGAGACCAACCTGTGGAGCGTGGTGAGACTGTTTCAACAACAGAAAATAGCCAGGCATGATGGCGCATGCCTATAGGCCTAGCTACTTGGGAGTCTGAGACAGCAGGATCATGTGAGCCTAGGAGTTTGAGGTTGCAGTGAACTATGATCATGCCACTGCACTCCAGAAGGAAACCTGTCTGTAGAAAAAGAAAAAGAAGAAGAAGAAAACAAAAACCCTATCAACAGTAAAGTGGACAGCAACCCACAGAATGAAGAAAATATTTATAAATCACATATCTGGTATGGGATTAATACCGCAAATATAGGGAGAACTCCTAAAACTCAACAATTACAAAGAAACATGATTTACCTGATTGAAAAATGGACAAGATACTTAAATAGATGTTTCACCAAAGAAGTTATGGAAATGGCTAAGAAGCACATGAAAAGATGCTCAACATTATTAATCTTTAGGGAAATGCAAATCAAAAGAATAATAAGACACCATCTCACACCAATTAGAATGACTATTATCAAATAACAGAAAATAGCACGTGTTGGTGAGGATGTAGAGTTATCCAAACACTTGTACCCTGTTTGTTGTAATGTAAAATGGAATTGCTGCTGTGGAAAACAGTATGGTAGTTTTGCAAAAAAGTAAAAATAGGATTATTATTTGATCTAGTATCCCACTTCTGCATATAAACCCCCCAAAATTGAAAGCAGGGTGTGGAAGAGATATTTGTGCATCCATTTTCTTAGCAACAGTTTTTGTAATAGCTAAAACATGGAAGCAATCCAGGTGACAATTCACAGACACGTGGATAAGGAAATATGGCATATATGCACAATGGAATATTATTCAGCTTTAAATCAGAAGGAAATTCTGACATACACTGCAACATGGATGAAACTTAAGGACATTATGTATTAAGTCTTTTGCCCATTTTTGAATCAGATAAATCATGTTTCTTTGTCACTGTTGAGTTTTAGGAATTCTCCCTATATTTGGGATATTAATCCCTTATCAGATATGTGGTTTACAAATATTTTTTCCCATTCTTTGGGTACTATTGATAGTGTTTTTCCCTTCCTTCCTTCCTTCCTTTCTTTCCTTCCTTGCTTTCTTTCCTTCCTTCCTTTTTTTCCTTCCTTGCTTTCTTCACTTCCTTCCTTTTTTTCCTTCCTTCCTTCCTTTTTTCCTTCCTTTCTTCCTTTTTTCTTCCTTTTTCCCTTTCTTCCTTTTTTCCTTCCTTCCTTATTTTTTTCCCTTTTGTCCCTTCCTTCCTTCCCTCTTTCCTTCCTCCCTTCCATCCTTCTTCCCTTCCTCCTGCCCTCCCCCCTTGCCTCCCTCTCCCCTATCCCCCAAGACAGGGTCTCTCTCTATCACTCAGGCTGGAGTGCAGTGGCACGGTCATAGTTCACTGCAACCTCACACTCCTGGTTGTACATTATGAATGTATTTAATACCTTTGAATTGTACACTTAAAAATGGTTAAGAAGTTAGATTTTATGTTATGTGTATTTTACCACAATAAAAAAAGGAGAAAAAGAAAAGAAATGAGCTATCAAGCCATGAAAAGACATGAAGGCAAACTAAATGCATATTACTAACTGAAAGAAGGCAGTCTGTAAAGGCTACATATTGTACGGTTCCAACTATTTGACATTGTGGGAAGACAAAACTATGGAAACATTAAAAGATTAGTTGTTGCCAGGAATTGGGGAGGGGGAGGGATGAATAGGCAGAGCACAAAGGACTTTTTAGAGCAGTGTAGCTGTTCTTGCCCATACTGTAATGGTGGATACCTATCTTTACATGTTTGTCAAAACCTGTATGATGGAGAACATCAAGAATGAGCCCTAATGTAGACTGTGGATTTTGAGTGATAATGATGTGTCACATAGGCTCATCAGTTTTAACATATGCCATCCAGTGCTGAGTGTTAATAGTGGGGAAACTTGTTTTATGGGGTGGGGGAGGCTATGAGGGGTATATGGGAAATCTCTGTACTTATTGCTCAATTTTGCTGTTTTTCTAGGAATTATTAATTATTAAAAATGTGTAAAAAATTACCAGAAAGTGAAAATTTTAAAATGACTTTTATTTATTTATTTGAGACTTGCTGTGTCTCCCAGGCTAGAGTGCAGTGGCGTGATCACAGTTCACTGCAACATGCACCTCCCAGGCTCAAGCAATCTTCCCACCTCAGCTTCCCAAGTAGCTGGGGCTACAGGCACACACCACCACCCCTGGCTAATTTTTGTATTTTTGTAGAGATAGGGTCTCCCTATGTTGCCCAGACTCATCTTGAACTCCTGGGTTCAAGTGATCCACCCATCTTGGCCTCCCAAAGTGCTGGGATTACAGGCATGAGCCCCTGTGCTTGGCCAAATGACTTCATTTTAAATGTGTGTTTAAAGATTTTTCTTTAATTATGTTTCTTTTCCAAATATAAACTCAATATTTGGTTAAACAGAAATCAAAAGACATTTTTACTTAGATGCAAATGTTATAAATAGTAATTTAATAGATCTCCACATAATCTCCAAAAGTCAATGTAACTCACATTGTGTCTGAAATAATGTACGTTTTCAGCGAAAGATACTGTAACATTACTAAGTGTAAAAAAAAAGAAGTGTATATCTTTTTTATTTACACTGATGCTAATATTTGAGGAAATACAGGTGTCATTAGAGGAGGAGGAAAGTTTCTGAATACATAAAAGCACTCAAGATTGGTAGCCCTGTTTCTTTGTCATGCCAGTTTGTACTTCAAGTAATTTATTTACTCTTTTTCCTAAATCTATCACTAATTCTGCTCAGATAAGGGGATTTAATGAGATGAAGACAGAAAGAATTGGAGAAGAAGAGAAGAGGAGATGAGAAGAAAGTAGATCCTTTTCAGAAGTGGAAATATGAAATAGAAAAGATAAAATGAAGAATGTAGTTTTGTAAATAAATATGAGTTAGTGATCTATGGGAGAAAACGTAACCATTTAAAATTTACTAATTGCTGAGCATTGAAAGAATTGGATTAAGAGTTGGAAGTTTCAGAGTATACACTGAACAAGCATCTATAAGACTTGAGATGTAGATCAGATGTGTATAAATTTATGTGTGTAGGTTTTGTATGTGTGATATTTTTACATGTTGTGGTTTTGACATTAACATTATGCAAAGCTTTTGAGCAGCAAAAACTAAATATTGACTACCCAATGTATTAGTCACGTAAAACAAAATTTATTATAGCTCTCAGTTTTCTACTTAATTTTCTAAGCCAAAATATTTAAGATTATAATCACTACTTACATTTTTTCCTTATTTAAAAATCATGAAATTGACAATAGTGAAAAATTGAATTTGCCTAGTATGACTTTGTAGTAGTGTAAATGGAAGATAGTCTCTCATATTAGGAGCTCCTATCTTTATTTTTTATTTATTTATTTTTATTTTTTTTGAGACGGAGTCTCCCTCTGTTGCCCAGGCTGGAGTGCAGTGGCGCCATCTCGGCTCACTGCAAGCTCCGCCTCCCGGGTTCACGCCATTCTCCTGCCTCAGCCTCCTGAGTAGCTGGAACCACAGGCGCCCGCCACCACACCCGGCTAATTTTTTGTACTTTTAGTAGAGACGGGGTTTCACCGTGTTAGCCTCCTGACCTCGTGATCCGCCTGCCTCAGCCTCCCAAAGTGCTGGGATTACAGGCGTGAGCCACCGCGCCCAGCCTGTCTTTATTCTTAGACCAGTATTTTAGACCGTAATGGAAAGATAGCTAATAATGGCTTGGATTCTACCTTTAAACAGTATTTTTTGTCAATAATTTCTTTTTAAATGTGATTTATTAGATAACCACATAGTTTAATACTCTGCACAAATGTGTTTTTTGTCTTAGTATGATTTTGTTATGATGAGTTTTCATTATGATCATAGACTTACATCCTCACCGTTTACTGTCTGTTCTCCAGTATCTTAGAGGAATTTAGAGTTTACATATAGATTCATAGCATTTTTTTGATCTGAGAGGAATCTGATAGAAAATATAGTTCAGAAGCTGTATTTTAGACACAAGAAGTAGAGACGTAAGGTTTAATGCTTGACTCCAATTCACACACTATGTGTGGTGCAAAGCTTGGTCTAATTCCTTATTTCCTGAAGTCTCATCCCAGGCCTGCTTCTGCGGCACTACATTGTCTGCATCTCTGGGGTTGTCTCTTCCAACATCCTCTGTCCTGCCACATAGACAATTTTTATTCAGATGGTTTTCAGCTTCTTTCTGCCAGATCCTAACAGTGAACAGTATTGTTAACCTAGCTTGTATACCTGTCTTATGCACCTCAAATAGATTTTGTGAGGATGAAGAGTCGATGTAAAAACTGAAGTTCTATGACACAGGTCACAACCCTTCCATTATTGGCCCATAGTGTTTTAAATTTAAATGTGATGCCTTGAATGAATTGCCAGTATTGAAAAATGGATACATTTCACATAAAAATCTGGGTATTTCCATTTTTCTAGGAAGTTCCATAAATCTTGCAACATGGGATGGCCTTCTTCAGTGATACTATTAAGACAGCATGTGCAATTTCTATTTCACTAGAGTTCCTGTCACTGTGTATGTGTTTCCCAGTCCTTGGCCAAATGTCAGCTGTCGTTCCTTCATTATCGTATTTCCTGCTTTCCTCATTTAAATTAGTTGCCTTGATGTCTGCAGACATTTAGGGAGTTCAACTGCTGTTCTCTGAAAATAAAAGTCAAAATTAATAGTACTAGTAAAATGTTTTTCAGGGCATACAGGTAAGGGTTGGGGAAGACAGATGTAAAACAATGAGGAAGTTTGTCAATAATGGAAATCACTGACATTTCTTCCAATTTGTTTCTCAAGGCAAACATGTCCCAGGTAAGGCAAGTGGGATTGCTGGCTGCTGGATGTCAGCCATGGAACAAGGATGTATGTGCTGCCAGTGGAGACAGGTTTGCATATTGTGCGACCCTGGCTATCTATATTTATCAGGTAAAATAATAATTCTTTTCCATTTTTAATTATATCAGGTAAAACTAATATTTGATTAATACATATTTTAAGTCCTTGTTACATGAAAAGCATAATGCTATAATTTCATTTATATTTATATTTTTAAAGTTTTGTGATTTATACCATATGTTTTAAAAGTTAAACCTTTAGAAAACACTTACATTATTAAATTATTAGTAAATTTGATATAAGAAAACTCTTTTTTAAGTTGAAGAATGTGGGTAGTCCATTAGAGATCATTATAGTAAAATTAGGACAGACATATATTGTGAGATATTATTGGGAGAAAAACTTGTATAACTATTTTTTTCATGTCCTAGCTCCATTCAGATATCCCTTATCAGTTCACAATTTATAGAGCCAAAAACCGCCTGGATTTCTTCATATAGAAGTGCCATAAGCATGTTAAAATCAAAGTCCAGTTATTCTCCTTAAATTCAAAGTCAGTATCTCAGTGTCACCAGCTAACCATGCATCTAAACCAGAAATGTGATAGTTATCTTTGACTCCCTCTTCCACTCACATCCCGTGCCCTTGGTAGCCAAGAGTGATTCTAATATGTTCCTCATATCTTTCTCACCTAAACTATTATAATAATCTCTTAATAGTCTCTACTTTTAGTTTGGCTCCCACTAATTTATTGTTCAGTGTGATCAGTTATCTGTAATGCAAATCTAAATTTTAAAGCTTTCAGTTGCTACTCATTCCCTAATAGTAACATGTAAACTTCATAGAATGGCATTCAAATGCTTTTGTGATTTTCCTGCCTCTCTCTTACTCTGTGTTCCAGACATACCAAAACCAATTACATTTTTCTAAGACATCTCAGTCTTTCTTATCTTGCCTTCGCTTACACTAATTTTTCAGTTTGCTTACATTGCTTGTCTAGAGAACACTTTCTCATCTTTCGAGTCTCAGCTCCTGTATGAACTCTTTTCCATATTCTATTTCCCCTCTTTCTTAGCAGTAAAGGACCTCATAAAACGGACTGCTCTCTACATGCTTTCATTTATTAGGAGTCTTTCCCATCTATTAATTCTCAAATTTTTGCACACTTTCTGGCACTTAGAAGACATTCATTAAATGTCTTAAATGAATGAATCAAGGAAAGAATCTTGAAACTCCAACTTATTTCAGTTAAGACTATCTTGTTTTATTCTAGAGTAAAAATTCTTTTCATTACTACATATTAGTACATTACTAATTGCATTCTGCTTTATTCAAAATTTAAGAAATATAGCATTAATGTATAAAACAATCCATTTTCCACAATATAGAGTAAGATTTTATGTAGTCCATTTCTTAAGACCGTAGAAATATCTAGCAACCAAAATGTAACTTCAATATAACTCACACTTCTTCATTTTCACCCCCTTCATACACAACGCAGCAGCAAGATTTCTAAATGCCTCTTTTTTTCTCCCATCTACCTCCTTTACACTCTTTATATACTCCCAAGCTTGTCACTCCCAAATCCCTCCTACATAATTTCTCTCCTAATCCTAAGTCCCTATCTTGTCTTTTATTTCCTCTTAAAGAACAGACAGTTATCAAGCAAGTCAAACTATTCTTCTGAGGTAAGGATGGTAAAGAAACTCAGTGGATGAAACCGTAACTTCATTTTTTCAAGTTTCTATGTCTTAAATTTTGTGATGACATTTTATGATGAATATTTAAAAATACTGAGGTAAAATTAGTAATATAAACAATGTACATGAAAGTTGTCATGTCATTAAGGACTGAAACAAACTAAATATTATCCTAATTTAGAAGCTGATGCAAATAAACTTAGGGGACAGTTCATTACAATGTCCACTATAAAACCTTGTTTCAAAGTATGCCAATAGAAAATTACATAATTAAATGGTGACATTAATATGAAATTTATGTTAATAAGTATTGTTTTAAATATTATCATCTCAATTAAAGTGCTTTGAAAATTATGCTACATAAATGTAACATGATACAATTATTTTCAGAGGAAATATTTATTAAATAACACTTAGTGCCAATGCATAGTCAAAGTCTGATAATCGGTCACACTCTGGATAATGACACTCTTGTATTATATTTTTCTGAATGATTAAATGATAATGGGAAATGGTATTAGAATTTTTCTTTAACTGTTGTTTTGTAATGCACTAATATGTTAATGTGCCCTAAAAGTAGAGTAATTTATGGTCAATCTCAATGTAATAGTACAGTTCAATATTACTGAATTGTAAGTATCATAGGAATGCATTAGTAGATTAATTCCTGCAAATAGTTCAGTGTTCTCTAGTGTGCTTACAGTTACTATGTAGATAATTTGTATGGTAATGTCAGTGAAGATATGCAACATAGCTTCTTCACTCATTTACTATATTAATAGATTCTTCTACTGAATTTCTAAATAATGTAGGTTTTTTTCTTTTGGATACATTAGATACACTCACTGTATCTACCATAGGTGACTTAAATTGCTGAATAATTTAAAACTTAAAAACCTATTTATTCCTAAATGTATAGAAAACACAATTATGTATTTAAATAAGTCAACTTAAAATTGCTATTGCTGCAGTGCTAATCAAATTAAAACTTCATTGGTTTTGGCTTATCTTTACTAATGTTTTAATCCAAAGTTGTCCAAGAATAGCTGAAGTTATAGAAAGAGAGAGAAATATAGAAGAAAAAGCCTTAGAAAATACTTATGTGATTAGTCAAAAAGTTTACGTACAATGTTCACTGCAGCATTATCTGCGATGGCAAAAATTAAGTTACTTAAGTGTTAAACAGATCTTAAGTGTTTATTCTTTCAATATTAACTGAATCTCTTCAATTGGCCAAGCCTTACTCTGTACCAGGATCGCAACTATGAACAAACAGGCAGAGTCTTCTTGTGGAACTTATATTCTTGTAAGGTGTAAGGAAAGGTGATAAGATAAATAAGTAAACAAATAGGTAAAATTTTCAGAAAGAAGTGTGCTCTACAGAGGCTGAAAGAACAGGTATAATAAGATAGAGTCATGGGATAGGTTCTGGGGAGAGTTATGAATTAAGATAGCATGGTCAGAAAACATCTCTCAGAAGAGGTGCATTTAAACTCAGACCTCGGTAGGAGAATGAATAACCATGAGCAAATCAGTGGATAGAGTATTTAGAAGCCAAGGAAGCAGCAAGCAGAAGGCCATCAAGTGGAGGTCATTGGCTGTAATGGAGAAACAAGAAGTTCAGAGTGAACAGGGAGGAACATGATTTCAAATTACTTTGGCAAGATAGCAGAGATTTGATCGTGTAGAGATTTGAAGGCTGTTTATCAGTTAGGATTTTATTGCAAGCATAGAGCTTTAAAAAGTTTGATGTAATAAATATTTAATATCATAATGATTTTTAAAACTTAGAATAGCGCTGTGAAAGGCTCATTATATGCTAAAGGGGAAGAAACTACAACAAAAGGACATAAACAACATATTCGAAAACATGCTAAAAATGATAGAGATTAGTTCACTAATTAATGGAGGCACACTTACAAAAGAAATAGGAAAAATTAGGCTGTTTGTTTTTTCTATTTACATATAAAAACACAATATAATGTCCCATCCAAAAAGACAATAAAATAAAAAGAGTGAATGACATCATTGCTCTGGAAGCTTTGGACATCTTAATAGTGTAATAATGAGCAGTTGGTGTATTTAACCCAAATTTTCTTGATTCAAGTATAAGTGAAAAATTGCAGAAAAAAAATTCCAAAACCAAGGGTTTTTCTTCTCATAAATAGATATAGCTATGGAAAATATAATAAAGTTCTAAATTATTATGCATATTTAAATGTGAAACATTTATTTTTACTTATTTTTAAAATGGATATGTTTTTATTCTCTGTTTTTAATTTTTTTTTTTAGCTGGTTCAATATTCTTGAATACACTTGAATGTAGACCAAGGCTTGAAATATGTTCATATCTTTATTATTAGGTGAAATAATTTTCATGTATGTAGCTTTAGTTTTGTGTAATGTGACTATTAACAGTGTATTATCTTAAAAAGGAGCACTAAAATATTTTATTTATATATTTTGTTTTAGTTGGATCACCGTTATAATGAATTCAAACTTCACGCAATTATGTCTGAACATAAAAAAACAATCACAGCAATTTCTTGGTGTCCACATAATCCTGATCTGTTTGCAAGTGGCAGTACTGATAATTTAGTGATCATTTGGAATGTTGCAGAACAAAAAGTCATTGCTAAACTCGACAGTACAAAAGGTATAATTACAACTGGGATTTATTTTATGGAATAAAATATTTTTATTTCAACAAGCACTATCAATATTATTAGTTCAGGTTTTAAAACGGTGTTTTCAAACTTCCTAATGGTAATCTGTATAAGAAATAAATTTCACATAATGACTCGTGTCCATAGGTACAAAACTGAAACAAAATTTCATGAAATAATTATACTTAGAACGTATGATCGACTAAAATCGTAGCCAATACCAAATAATTTTATTAATGTTTAAATATAATGTAAGAATTTCCAAAATAAATATAAAAATAATAATCAGAAAGATTTTCTTATTGAGACAAGTAACAAGCCTTGGCTGTTCATTACTCTAGTCCAACCTCTAAATTACAAAGAAAGTATTATGCATATATTTGATGCATTGTTGAGCTGGTTTCATGCCTTTGTTTTTAATTTGGTCGAGGTAGAACATCCTCATTCACACAAATTGGACTTTATGAATTGGAATAATAGCATTATACTCTTTCTACTTAGAATTGGGAACTCGCATTTAATCTTATCCCATCATAATGGTAAAGTTAAGTAATAATTATCCTGTGTTCAGTGTCACAGTAATTAACTCTCTTTTTGAGCACCATATTTAGCTTGATTGATTATGGTTTTGAAAGCTACTGCTAGATATGTTTTTCAATTCAGCTTCTTCTCTAAAAATAATTGTTATAAATTTGAGATATAAAACTGGACATGACAATCTCACTAACCTTATTTTGTTCAAATTTATTTGTAATATTCTAAGGCAAAAATACTGGGAATTTATGGGCAATTATCTTTAAATTTTGTTTCCATAATAATAGTAAAATAATATCTTTTGTAACTTTTAGACATATTCGATATTTTTAGTATATTGGTTTGTCTTTTCAAATTTAGGTCATTAAGAATGCTTCAAATATCAGTGTAATACATAAATTTTATTACTCAACTGTTAAAGATATTTGTCAAATGAAGTTAATTTTCAACTAGAAATATATGGATCTCATTCCCAAGTTTATGTACCCTGTTTTTTATTTTTACTTAGAACAACCAATGTATTAGACAGTGAGTAATGTTTGCTCCAATCTCTGAACAAAATACTGTAAAAAGTCAGCTATTCGGTGAGCTTCCATTAATGTAACTAGCAATTTTTCTTAAGGCTTTCCATGAGAAAAAAACAAATTACTTTTGGCACAATGCTTTGTGATATATAAATTGTGATTGATAGCCTCAATTAAGACTTTTCGTATCTCCCCATGTTTTCTGGTCATATCTGTTTGTCCACCAATCACAAATTCTACAGGTTACTCCATTACTGTTTATATTGATTGATAATGCATTTCCAAGTACTTTAAATCCAGGTTTGTGTGAGATTAATTTTAAATAACACAACAAATTTTTCTTGAAATTCTTTCCATATTTTATGTGCCATAAACTAAAATGTTGCATGATATTATTGTTCTCATAAAGATGTAACACAAAGTCAACGTTAGGTTATAACTGCATATAATAAACATAAATTCTAAATGTTTTGCAAAAGTAATGATTAATTTTATTATCACCTAGTGTATCCATGGATTTATCATCAAACACTATATACATCACATCCATTCATGGGGGAAGATTTTATTTATTCATCAGCTATATGCACCATAGTTTCTTTTGTCACTGGATGTACAATTAAATAATACTTTCTAATTAACAGTCCCAGAATGATTAGATAATTGTGGAAAACTTTTGGCAAATTTTTCATGTTTTTCCTTTCTTTGAAAATTTTCAGATATCAGTATCTCCCTTATCCAAATATCTTCTTAATTTGAAGATTGAAAGCTTTGCTATTTTATTTGCAAAAAAAATTATGACTAGTTTTGGTGATTTCCATCTTAAGTAACACCTTTGAAATGTTTTAGGCTTATTTTTCTTTTTTTTTTTTTAATAGATTTTATTTTTTAGAGCACTTTCAGGTTCACAGCAAAATTGAGCAGAAGGTACAGATATTTCCCTTATAACCCTGCCCCCAGACAGGCATAGCTTCCCGTCATTAGTGATATTTCCCATTTTTCTTTTCAGAATCCAGCTTAAGCAAAGTAGAAATTTGCATTAAGTGAACTTTTTTTTCAACTTCCAAATACAGTTGTTGAATTTGATCTTGCCTCTGTATTTTTACTTCTTCTTCCTTTTGTTTCTAATAATCTAACAATCCATTTAAATGAAAATGCATATTAGTTTTTCCAAATGTAAAATGTAAAAATTGTCACCAACTTGAAAATGTCACACTTTATGTAACAGTGGATAATAATACTACCTACCTATCTCAGAATAGTGTTGGGAGAATTAAATTGCAGCACTCATTGGAAGTGCTTGTACATAAGTCACTATAAAAGTGTTTTCTATTATTATTATATGACACTGTTTCTGGTCCTTTCACTTTCCTTGCTGTCTTTCTCTAAATATATAGTCAGAGAACCAGTATTCTATTGTCTTTCCTCTACTGTGTTGTGGTGGTTTGATCCATAGATCAAAGAGAGTACCTCATCTCTTTTTTGGGTAAATTCTACTTCTGTTAATGTATCCTAAAACCACATCAACAATTTTATTGGCCTTTTTCATGTATACATTCATTCATTCAGCAAATATTTATGGAGTCCTCATTATGGGTCAGGCCCTGAAGTAGGCATTAGGCTTTGTTTTTGCCTCTTGGAGCACATAGACTATTGACACAAACTGAACTTACTGTCAGTCAGGAAATTTCAACTCTGTGTCTTTGTTCATATCATTTTCTCTTCCTGGGAAATACTGCTCATTCCATGTATTTAAACTCTACCCCTCCTTCTAGGTGTAATTCAAATCTAATTTCTTTCCAGGACAGTAGCACAGTGGTTTCTAAACCTTTCTGCATATCAAAATCATTTGACGAAGCTTGTTAAAAATAAATTCCTGTGAAACCTCGTCTCTACTAAAAACACACACAAAAAAATTAACCGGGCGTGGTGGCGGGCACCTGTAGTCCCAGCTACTCGGGAGGCTGAGGCAGGAGAATGGCATGAACCCAGGAGGCGGAGCTTGCAGTGAGCCGAGATTGCATCACTGCACTCCAGTCTGGGTGACAAAGCAAGACTCTGTCTCAAAAAATAAATAAATAAAATAAAATAAAATAAATAAATAAATAAATTCCTTGGCTCAAACTCCACATGATCTGATATGTTATATTCCATTTCATGATTTTGATGCAGCCAACTAATATATCAGTGTTGGAAGATGCACAATCTCTCTCTCATAAATTTCTCATAATACTTATTTTATATATGATTTATTTGATCACAGTAGCAGGTATATTAACAATTAACTTTTATATTCCATCTTATTGATTAAAAGGTACCTTTACATAAATGATTATATTTCCTTGACTTTCATGTGAAATAAGTGGTCAGCTATTTTTATTGTTATCTCCATTTTATAGATGAGGAAACAGAAATTTAGAGAAATAAAATGACTTGTTTATCTGAGGCAAGGCTTAGATTTGAATCTAAATTCCTGATAAGACGTAGATTATAACATTAAGTCCATTGTTTTTACATCCTTATAGTAGCATTCATCTTTTTATTCACTAATCCCTGTCTCCCTAACACACATTTCAAATTCTCTAAAGCAGGAATCTTATCCCACACTACCTTGTATACCTAGAATGCCTAGAGGTCTTATATACAAATATACAGTAAGAATTTATTACTCTAATCTTTAATATATAGTCTACTAAAATAAAAAAATCTATAAATGTATTTGACTATATGAAGCAAATGATCATGTAAGTAGTATTTAAACCTAACTAGATACATTTTCTTTCATCATGGACTTTCCCTGCCTATGTTCCCTGCAATCTTTGGGATTTCTTTATAAATCCAATTCCCAAATAAGAAAGTAGTGTATCTTAAAAATAATAAATATGCTCTTGTATTTTAATTTGTTTTAGAAATGTAAACAGGGCAAGTAATATTTAATGGTATAATCTTATGCTATATCTCTATTATGTATCCGTATTTAATGTATTCCAGGGATCCCTGCCTCTCTTAGTTGGTGCTGGAATGCAGAGGATGTGGTGGCTTTTGTTTCCCACAGAGGCCCGCTGTTCATTTGGACCATCTTAGGACCAGATAGTGGAGTGACTGTACACAAAGACGCTCATAGCTTCTTGTCTGATATCTGTATGTTCAGATGGCATACACACAAAAAGGGGAAAGTTGTGTTTGGTCATATTGATGGAAGTCTATCAATTTTTCATCCAGGTAAGAATTTAATTAGCAAGGTATCTTAAATAGTATATTTTTCTTATATATAATTTTGTACTTGCTTGATCTTTCCAGTGACTGGTCCCCATTGTGAATAAAACCAAAAGTGACAAAATTTCAATTTTGATAATATTATTGTTAAAATGTTATCCAGTATTGTACTGAGTCTAAATATTCATTTGAAGTAATATATATATATGTATATATATAAATACATTCAACACAGCTGTTAATATTTTACTTGGAATTAACCTAAATCAGTCATTTTTCCCTTATTTGTATTTTTAATCAATTCTTTATTTCTGTACATTTACTAAAAAACAACCCGAGTGAACAAGGACATACAGCTAGAGGATGTGATGGTTTACTAATACTAAATATTTCCCCATCTGCTTGTAAAAATACCATTCTGATGCCACAGCTCCTTGGCAAAGGCTTTGAAACTGGCATAAAAGAAAAATGATAACCCTTTGAACCCCTAGTAGTTAATTGATTTGGCTGAATGAAAGGGTCTGAGAAATTAATGTTCACTTACAAAAGTATGATTAAAAAATCAAAAATTACCTGAATTGCTTGCTTTCCCCTCAAAAATAAGTATTTTTAACATTTGGGAAACATACTTTTAGCCATCTAGTATCTCTGTTGATGTATGTGACTTCTGGCTGGCTAGATGGATGAACGAAAGTGCTTTCTCAGGAACACGATAACTACTTTCACAAAACAAATTACATTTAATTTATCTGAAATTAATAGAAAAAAGAAATTGAAATTGAACAAATGAAATTGAAAATTTAAACAAATCTTTCTTCAGGAAATAATGTTTCTAAAGTTAAAAAGGATTGTGTAAAACTTTGAAACATTGGGGCCATTATATTCTAAATACATTTTAAATAGGATCTATTATTTACCTTTCAAAGAAAGATAAAAATAAATGTTCATATACTTCTTCCCCAGCTTCTCTCTCAGCTCTTTGTACACGTCCTCTGTTGTTCTTTCTGGTTGTACCAGGTTTACGTGTGGACAGTTTCATTGATTTGTCAAAGATTAGTATGAGGAGGGATCAATGATTGGTGCTTCTTCTGGATTTGTTGTACCAAGTACCTGCACTGCAACTTACCTGTTCCATCCTTGCGTTGGAAGCAGATCCTGTTTTATAGTTGGTCATTAAGGCTCATAGTTAGGCAATATAATTCATAGCTTTCTTTGTTTTGGTCTGGTGAATACCACTTCTTTCTCTGTAACCTTTGTCTCTGGCAGTCTTCCTTAGTCTCAGGAATGCAATGTATAATAAATATGGCTGTATGCTGTGTGGTTCCTCCTCTTACCTCTCTGGGTTATGTAACCAAATCTCACTAGTGATATTCCTCCACTTCTTCCCTGGCCTGCACCCAAAGATTTCATCAGGATTGTGACACTTTCTTTTCAAGCTAGATCTGAAGAAGATATGAGGAGTGTGTTTTTATTTTATTCTAAATTGCACTCTAGATATTTTTTATATTTTATGATGTGTCATTTTTACCCTTTCCTTTATCATTGACTAAGGTTGTCTTTTTTCTTGCTTTATTATTATTAGGCATCTTTGAAAGTTTCAAGCCATAAGACATTGAGACTTTTTATTGTGTATCTAAAACATAAAACATTGAGACAGTGCATGCTTATTTTGACATAGAACAGAAAAGAAAAAAGGCTACCTTTGTTTTCTCTCTCTTAGGTTTAGAGGATAGAATGTTTAATATTTGAACAGTCTGAGACATGTGCCTTCCAGAAGAGACCATTGTTTTTCAATAACCCAATCTTCCAGTTGTTAAACCAAGTGAAACCATCTATACCCAAGTCAGCATGTGTTATTTTTCTGTTCCACCCATGTATTAGTTTACTAGCGCTGATGTAAGAAAACTATCACAAACAGGATAGCTTAGAACAACATAAATTTTATTATCTCACAATTCTTGAGGGCAGAAGTATAAAATAAGGTGTCAAGAGGGCCATGCTCCCCCTGAAGGCCGTAAGGAAGGATCTGTTCCAGGCCTGTCCCCTGGCTTCCTGTTCCTTGGCTTGTGGCAGTATAACTGCAGTCTTCACGTGGCATGTGGCATCCCTGCTGTGTGCATGCATGTCTCTGTGACAAAATTTTCCCTTTTATAAAGACATAGTCATATTGGACTAGGCTGTACCCTAAGGGCCTCATCTTAGTTTGATCATCTGCGAAGGCCCTAATTCCAAATAAGATCACATTTGGAGGTACTGGGGCTTAGGACTTTAACGGCTTTTTTGAGGGAGCACAGTTCAACCCAAAACAACCCAATACAGACTTGTTAACCTCATTTATTCTGTAGGATTTATTTATCAATTAATATGCACAAAACATTATAAAAGGTACAGTCCTGATAGGTATTTTCCTTTTGCATATACATGAGCGAATGGATCATGAAGGAATCACTACCTTTTAATTCCAACACTACATTCTGGATTGTGAGTTAGAAACTGTTAGCATTAATACCAGTATAGCTAGGCTTCTTACTTTTCATGAGTTGTTAACCTTATCTTCTTGATGACTGACTGGCACCACAGATGGTTCTATCCGTATGTTACAACATAGGATTTCTGTCCTCCAGGTTTTTGCAGGAACCTATGACCTCAATATCTCTGTTGTTTAGTCCTTCTCAGAAGAAAAAGTAAATATTCATGAGAACTGGCCACAATAATGTAGTTCATCATTTTAAATCAGTAATTTTTGAACTGTGCTTTGTATGTCTGTATACTTATGTGTGTGTATTGAGGGTAGGAGGGCTTCATAGATGATCCAGCTGAGCTTTAAGCCTTCTTCTCCATTTCAGCCTGAAAAAAAAAAAAAAGCCATGTTATCATGTATTATTTACTGGATTTTCTTGTAAACATTCTCATATGAACAGAAGATTCCAGGGCAAAAAAATTGGAAAACTGCTTTAGCTATCTCAAATTGTATTCTCAGGCCAAGTTCATCGGAGAAACTTTTTAAAAATCTTTATTATAATCATGTTTAAATTGAATTGATTTTGGTATTACTCCATGAATGTGCCTTAATAAAATTTGCCTTGTTTTATTTTAGGAATATTGTTGATGACACTGTCTCTATATAACTATTACTTTGTGGAAAAAACAGACTCAGTTTCTCCTACTATACTCTCACAACACAGTTCTGATACTAGATGTGTGAGAGGCTTCTCCACACATTAAGCAAGCAGTCACCTCTACAGTAGACACTCGTTGAGTGTCCTCCAATTCAATTCCGACACTACCTGGAGATAGTCACAACACACACACTGAGGGATCAGTCCCCATGACTATCCTCTCTTCTGATGACAGTTGTAAACCCCAGCTTATTTTGCCTGTGCTTCTGAATGACTGGCTATAAATCGAGGTTCCCATGGCCCCCTCCTTGGATTTGATTAGTTTGCTAGAGTAGCTCACAAAACTCAGGGAAACACTTTCTTACCTTATTATAAAGAATATTACAAGGATACAAATGAAAAGATGAAAGGGATAAGGCATATGGGAAAGGACATGGGGCTTCCGTGCTGTCTCCAGCCATGCCGCCCTCCAGGAGGCTCCATGTGCTCAGCTCTCTGGAAACTCCCAAATTCTGCTTCTTTTGGGTTTTTATAGAAGCTTTATTATATAGGCATATTGATTAAAACATTGGCCCTTGGCGATCAGCCTAACCTTCAGTCCCTTTTCCCTCCCTGGACATTGGGGGATGAGGCTGAAGGTCCCAACTCTCTAATCAAGCCTTGGTCTTTCCAGTGACCAGTCCCCATTGTGGAGCCACCTAGTGGCCACCAGCTACCTAATCAACTCATTAGCATACAAAAAGACACTAGAGATTCCAAGGATTTTAGGAGTTGTAATGCCAGGAAACAGGGATGAAAATCAAACATATATTTCACGATATCATAGTCTCCCTTTTAAAAACACACAGGAGACATTTATTTCTGGTCTCAATTCTGTAATTATGGGATTGCAGCAAGAGTTGTATTATCTTTCAATTGTGCTTTTTAAAAAAGAAACACACTTCCTTTATGATACTTAGGACTAATTGGTACTTTCTCTTAAGGCTGTAGTCTCTCTAACTAGATGCTTCACTGCCTCTCTTGAGAATGAGAGGACTTGCCCAGTGGAGTTCCCATGTGGTATCTCAGCAGAATTATTTTTTTTCCATATTTCCAGTTGTGTACATAAATTACAAAGAACAAGAAGTTTGTTTGATGATCCTTTGCTCTATTTAATTAGTCTTGTTAACTCCCTATCTTTCTGGCTTCCCTATTGTACTGTTGGTTGGGTGGGAATTATAATTACGGCAAATGACAAGATGAATGAGAAAGGAATAACAGTAAATATTAAGATGCTGTTTAAAATGTGCACCACTATTCTAAACATTTTAATCAAATTCATTTAATCGTTTTTAAAACTCTGTGAGATAAGTATTGTTATATTCTCCATTATTAAAAAAAGAAAAAAGCCACAAAACTGAGGCACAGGGAGATTAAGTATCTTGTCTGAGGAAGCAAAGCTAGTAAGAAGCAGAACTAGGATTGGAACCAGGCAGTCAGCCAGCTCTAACATTTATCCTTTTAAATCACTATATGATATTCTTCCTTTCAATAAGCATTTTCCCTATTTCTATGCTGCTGTAACCCAGTGAAATTTGTAATTGTTGACAAGATCTGAGTATATTATTTATCTGTATATTTTCTTACCGCTTTTCGGTAACAAATGGGAGACACATTTAAGGCACTGGAAATTGCCAAAACAGAGTATTGAGCCTGACTTTCATCATTAGGACAAACAGATCTTTCTGCATTCATATGTCAGTTATGCCTTCTGCATATAAGCACCACATTTGTATTTTCGATACCCTCAGAGATAGATATTGTACAAGGAAAAAGTTAGCATCATCTAAATTATTGATCTTTTTTGCAAGTTTTTTGGAAATAATTATCTCTGTATTTTAATAGGTAATAAAAGTCAGAAACATGTTTTGAGACCTGAATCTCTTGAAGGGACAGATGAAGAGGATCCAGTTACGGCCTTGGAATGGGACCCACTATCTACTGATTATCTTCTAGTGGTTAATTTGCATTATGGAATTCGCCTGGTAGATTCTGAATCACTTTCTTGCATAACAACATTTAATCTTCCCAGTGCAGCAGCTTCTGTACAGTGCTTAGCCTGGGTTCCCAGTGCTCCTGGGATGTTTATAACTGGAGGTAAGCTAATCCCCATAACCCAGAGTTTTAAATATGTGTATATATTCTTTCATTGAATTTAGGAAATTGTCCTTTATAGGTTGATTTTGTGTAAAATGTATTAATAGCTCAATTATTATTTGTACTAGTAATTTGTACAAATAATTTGTACAAATTTTTTGTACAATAATTTGTACAAAAAACTCAATTTGTACTAGTAATTACACTAGTAAATTACTAGTGTACTTTTATTTATATTGTATGTCATTAATGATAAATAAAATGAAATGACAAATAAAAGTGAAAAATAAGGTCCACTCTGCCAGGTTTCTGGAAATACCTTGGAATATATTATATATGTGCACACATGTGAGCATGTCTGTGTATGTGCAAAAGACAAAGAGAGTTCCATCTCAGGCATAGTAGGATGACAGTGAAGGTACTGACCAGAAAAACAATTATCTGATAGGCGCTTTATTAGCCTCACTGTCTTAGTCTATTTTGTGTTGCTATAACTGAATACCACAGAATATTCTGCTATAACAGAATACCACAAGCTGAGTAATCTATAAACCATAAAAGGTTTATAGTTTATAGTAATCTAAACTATAAACTAGTTTAGATTAGTTTAAGGCTAATCTAAGGAGGCTGGGATGCCCAGGAGCATGGCACAGGCATCTGGTGAGGAACTTTGTGCTGCTGAAAGCAAGAGAGGACAAGAGCATGAAAGCGAGAGGAGACCTAGCTCACTTTTATAACAAAGCCACTCTCACAATAAATAACCCACTCCTACACTGTCTATATTAATCCATTCATAAGAGTAGAGCCTACATGACCTAACTGCCTCTGATTAGACCCTATCTCCTAACAATGTTGCATTGGGGATTAAGTTTATAACACAAGAATTTTGTGGGAGGCATTCCAACTATAGCACTCACTGATCCGTGGGTTGAACGAATACTCCTTCATGCTTTCCTAGTCAAGGGGTCATGAGAGAATTAGCAAAGCTAAGTAGTGATAGGGGATGGGAAGATGGGGGAATTGAGGAATAATTAGAAACTAAATGACTCTCTACTTTTACCATTTAATTGTGTTCAGAGAGAGAGACCTCTGAAAAAACAGAATATTTTCAGCTACTGTATAAATACTTCCCATATTTGCTTAGTGTAAAATAATAGGCAAAGACCATCCCCTCAAAATTTTAAAATAAATTATTTACTTCTTTAATACTTAACATAATAGTGACGCCACCCTGTATCTGTGGGTTCTGCATCCATGGATTGAACCAACTGTGAATGATAAATGTTAGGGGAAAAAAATTCCACAAAATTTCAAGAAGCAAAACCTGACTTTGCAGTGTGACAAGTACTACATTGAACCCATGTGAATAATGTGATGTGTAGGCTTTGGATTAGGTATAACAAGTGATATGGCTTGACTGTGTCTCCACCAAAAATCTCATCTTGAATTGTCATTGCCATGATCCCCAACTGTCAAGGCCGGACCCAGGTGGAGCTAATGGGATCATGGGGGCCACAGTTTACCTTATGCAGTTCTTGTGACAATGAGTGAGATCTCGCGAGATCTGATGGTTTTATAAGTGTCTGGCATTTCTCCTGTTTGCCCTCACTCCATTCCACTGCCCTGTGAAGAAGGTGCCTGCTTCTCCTTTGCCTTCCACCATGATTGTAAGTTTCCTGAGGCCTCCCCAGCCATGCAGAACTGAGTCAATTAAACCTCTTTTCTTTATAAATTACCCAGTCTTGAGTATTTCTTTATAGCAGTGTGAGAACAGACTAATACAATAATCTGGAAATGATTTAAAGTATACGAGGAAACATGCATAGGTTATATGCAAATAATATGCCACTTTATGTAAGAGACTTGAGCATTCATGGATTTTGTTATCCATGGGAGGTCCTGGAACCAATCTCCCATGGATAACAAGGGGCAACTGCCCATGGAAGTAGATGGATTTTTAATTTATATATCTTAATTGCCTTTAACTTTTCAGGATATAATTAATAATAGGCATGGAATTTTTTTTTGAGACAGTGTCTCGCTCCGTCACCCAGGCTGGAGTGCAATCTTGGCTCACTGCAACCTCCACTTCTGGGTTCAAGTGATTATCCTGCCTCAGCCTCCCGAGTAGTTGAGACTGCACTGTGGCGCATGCCACCATACTTGGCTAATTTTTCTATTTTTAGTAGAGACGGTGTTTTACCATGTTGGCCAGGCTGGTCTCAAACTCCTAACCTCAAGTGATCCACCCGCCTCAGCCTCCCAAAGTGCTGGGATTACAGGCATGAGCCATCATGCCCAGCCCAATAGGCATGGAAATTTTTATTGTATTTTATTACCATTACTGAAATATGCTTCACATATAAAATTCACCATTTTTAAAGCATGCAGTTCAGTGGTTTCTAGTATATTCACAAAGCTCTACAATTATTACTACTGTCTAACTAACATATCATTATTCCCCCAACAAACCCTGTACTCATCAGCAGTTACTCTCCATTGCTCCCTCCCTGCAGTCCCTGATACACACATGTGCAAACATAAACTGCTAATTACTTTCTATCTCTGTGGCCTTGCTTCTTCTGGACATTTCATATAAATGGAACCATTCAGTCTGTTGCCTTTTGTTTCTGGCTTCTTTCACTTAACATACAGTTTTCAAGGTTCATCCATGTTACAGCATGTATCAGTACTTCATTCCTTTTTATGGCTGAATAATATGTCATTATATGGATATGGCAGGTTTTGTTTATCCGTTCCTCTGTTGATAGACATATATTGTTTCCACCTTTTTGCTGTTATAGATAATGCTGCTGTGAACATGTATGTACAAGTTTTGGTGTGGACTTTTGCTTATAATTCAGTTGAGTGTTTGTCAAGGAGAGGAATTGCTAAGTCATATGGTAATTCTACATTTAATCATTTGTGGAACTGCCAGACTCTTCTCCAAAACAGTAATTAAGGTGGGAATTTTGGAAGAAAGGAGACCATCTAATTGGTCTTCAGGTATATTTGACAATCCTTAATGGCTGAAAGTGGACATTGGAGCAGTTTATAAACATTTTAAAGGTGGAAAGATTGATTATTTAAGGTCAGAAATGGAGAGTTTTCTGTGGCTGGCCATTTCCTAGAACAAGTGTGTGTCAATAGGGTCTTTTTTTGTGGTTGAGTTATTATAATGGTCTTTATTGGAGGAAGCTGCCAAAACAGGCAGTTTCTAACCCTATAAAAGGTTTTGGAGCAAAAAAGTAGTAAAACATGCCAAAAATTTAAAGATTAAATAGTATTTCAGTTGTTTGGTTGTATTACTGTATGGTATTGTTATTCAAAGGATGTCAGTAATTAGTCCTAAAATATTTCCAGTTGAAATTTTGTTATACTTTTATGTCTAGGCATTTTAGTGTCATACAAAATTTGTTAAAATATGCTTTTTCCCTGATCTGACTAGATTCTCAAGTGGGTGTTTTACGCATTTGGAATGTTTCAAGAACAACACCTATTGATAATCTTAAATTAAAGAAAACAGGATTTCACTGCTTACATGTACTTAATTCTCCTCCAAGAAAAAAGTGTAAGTAAAAATGTTATCAAAATTTTAATTTTTAAAAAATATTGTATTTTCTATCAAATAAAATGGTATAGTGAGATATCAAATACTATATGCCACTGAAAAGCAATTTTAAAAAAAGGCTTTGATAATATATGTGCTCAAGGATCCATCAAAGCTACACAAGATCTACTATTACTAAATTGAAAATATTTAGAGTCAAGTTACATTTTTTTAATGCTACTAAGTAAGAATATTTAGATAATTTCAGATTATCTACATGGAAAAGATGAATCAATGATATTGATGAAAATAAGTTAGAAATATTAAGAGTGATAGGATTAAATAAGATTATCTGAACTGGGAGAATTTATGTTTTAAACATGGCTCATTTAAAATCTGTGCAGTTTACAACAAAGTTAAAACAACCTAAATATTCAAATTATAGGATCTAGAATGCATATTACATATTTGAATACCAGTTGTCACTGGGTTAATAGTTAGTATTATGGATCTTCTGTGTCTTCTTTATTTCTGTGTATATTTTCTGTATCATTCATTGCCTCTGTAATTAAGAAAAAATAAAATACACTTAATTTATAAAAAGAAAAAATCTGGAAATTTGGGGGAGGTTTAGAATTAGAATTTTTTTCAAATATAAGGGAAAAGTAATAGACTTCCAGTTAAGTCTATCGTGATTACTCTGCATGTTTGGTAGTGTTCCCATTCTGTATAATACATCATAAAAAACACGGGGTAGGGAATTCAGTGATGAAAAATTTAGAGTGATTGTTTCCTTCTTACTCTATATAATATACTAAGTAATTAGCAATGGCTATTCAAAGTAATGTTATTTTGGTGTCTAATTGGTAGGCAATGGCAAGTAGTAGAAAATCTCTATATTTGAACCTATACCCCTTGTACAAAATTGTGAAGTCCCTAATAAATCTAGTGCCTGGAAACTGGAGGGTCTAGAAATATTAGGACTAGAGAAGTAATATGTTGGATGCTGGCTTACTGTTTAGGGATCTTGGAATTTTTTTGTCATTGTTAGTTCCTTTATTTGTTTAGAAGCTTTGAACTGCCATGTCATGGAATGTCTGAAATACCAGATTCTTTTCTTTCATTTTTTTTTCTTACTATAAAAGTAGCCCATGTCCATTAGACAAAGTCAGAAAATATAAAGAATAACATACCAGTCTTGTCATTTTCGAGCAATTCCTTTCAGATTACCTCTTGTTTGACTTCTAGGTTTTTCCCTCAATTTAATATAACAGAAAGTATGGAAAAAGAACAATTGTGAAAATGAAATTTTAAAAAATAAGCATACTCGCTGGATTCTGAAAAGCATGATTTACAAATAGATTGGTGCA
This sequence comes from Pongo pygmaeus, assembly GCF_028885625.2. Taxonomy (NCBI): domain Eukaryota; kingdom Metazoa; phylum Chordata; class Mammalia; order Primates; family Hominidae; genus Pongo; species Pongo pygmaeus. Next base: position 189,469,398 of record NC_072376.2, read on the forward strand.
TAAAAGTTGTCTAACCCACCTATAATGTCAATTAAAGTGTTAGAAAAACCAATGATGGATTATATTAATTTTTAAACAAAATATCAACAAAATTTTAGTGAACCAAATTCATTGCTACCGAATGCCTCTTTTGTCATTTGTAGTTCATTCTAGTTTGGACTTTCTGTAATTCTCAGATTCTGAGAAATGAATATTATCCATAATAAATGAACTAAGAAAAATTGTATTGTATTTTAATTTTAAAAATACTGAGAAATGGCCGGGCGCAGTGGCTCACGCCTGTAATCCCAGCACTTTGGGAGGCCGAGGTGGGCAGATCACAAGGTCAGGAGATCGAGACCATCCTGGCTAACACAGTGAAACCCTGTCTCTACTAAAAATACAAAAAAATTAGCCGGGCGTGGTGACGGGAGCCTGTAGTCCCAGCTACTGGGGAGGCTGAGGCAAGAGAGTGGCGTCAACCCGGGAGGCGGAGCTTGCAGTGAGCCGAGATCGCGCCACTGCACTCCAGCCTGGGCAACAGAGCGAGACTCCGTCTCAAAAAAAAAAAAAAAAACTGAGAAATATTTTCCATATTCCAGTGTATAATTAATAATAGATTGGTCTCATAATTTACTGTAGTGTCATTATTTTGGATTATGTTTGCAAGAAAATATTTGGATTCACATTCTAAGGAAGAGCTTTTTGGAAGAAGACAAAATATGGGATAAATAATATATAAAAGTAAGCACAATGATATTTATGTAATTGAAAGTAGGAGAAATCCAAGTCTATAAACAGTAAAAAGAAAAAACAAACAAAAAAAATCTAGGAAGAAGAAAGAAAATTGAGATGCCAACACAGGTCAGATAGTGTTGTGATTCTTAATTTGTGATAAATTAAAATGAATTATGCATAATCTCAAAAAAATTATTTTCACTGGCTTGGAAATTGTTGGCAGAGTTATTTATATTAAAAGAAAAAATTATATGCATATATGTTTGTGTATGTGGAAGGAGGGAATGAGCTACTATGTCAGTATTTTGAAGGAAGTTTATAATTCAGAAATAATCATGCTGAGCTTTAATTTATGGGGTGATAAGAAACCACATATTCACAACAGATTGTGATTCCTCAACACACTAATTTTCATCTATTTGCTCCATCTGTACTTTAAAATAATATCCAATTTTGTGCTTATATTATCACATTTTTTGGCAATCCCAAAGAACTGCTTATGTGGTAGAAAATATGATCATTGCCTAAAGGGTTTACTGGTACAGATTCTGGTTTTTTTTTAAGTGAAGAATCTTTCTAAATTAAGCTCTGTGGTTTCATTCCAATAGGATTTTTTTCTTCTATTTTTAGTTTCACTCCAATCTCCAACCAAAAATCATTATACATCCTCAACAAGTGAAGCAGTTCCACCCCCAACTTTGACACAGAATCAAGCATTTTCTCTTCCTCCTGGTCATGCAGTGTGTTGTTTCTTGGATGGTGGAGTTGGACTTTATGATATGGGAGCTAAAAAGTGGGATTTTCTTAGAGACTTGGTATGTATGTAGTCATTCCTCTATTATACATAACACTTTTTTGTGTAAACCCATGATCTTTACTTTTCCCTGTCTGAATATTATTTGAAATTATTTTTGTAAGTAATAATATATTAGAAATTTATTGTAGCTGGTTGAAACATTTTAGGAAATGCATAGAATGATGATAAAACTACTAAAATAACTTTTAACCGCTATACTTTAAAAGTCTTAATGTTTACTTATATTTTATGTACAATGGAAAATTACATAGCTGTAGTATATTTTGGAAGCAAAATGAGAATAGAATGTCCTTTCAAGAGAAAGGACAAGTTGATCTCTGCCAGTTACTCAAAGCCTTATTGTTCCCATTTGTTAATTGAGTAAGGTTGGATTATGTTTTCTAAGATTTGTTTCTATTGTTGAATCGCTATGATACTTAAGTGATTCTATGAATTCTGTTTTTATGATAATTAAGCCCCTATATAAGATAGAATACAACCTCCTTGAGATCCCACCTTTTTGTCCTGGTTGTGTTCTGTGGTACAGCCCCACTACCTAATATAGTATCTGCCACATAGCAAGACTATTAAATTTTGTTGAATGAATGAATGAAGACATGCAATAATACATACTGTGTTGTAATTACTGTTTGTCAAAAACCATCCTCTTTAATTTTCCCTACTTTAGAGTTTCTAAAAATGCCCCTGTCTTTTTCCACTGGTTTGAATTAGACTAATGTGGACATTTAAGAAACCTTTAAATGCTAATTATTTTCCTTTGATCTTAGAAAAAGAATCTAGAGGTGTAATTGTCCTTGTAACTGAAGGGAGAGAAAGAATCCGTAATATTGTATCATTTCAAGCCTGCTCATTTAATTTTATCCTCAAATGAAAAAATGATTTATAGCAAAAATATTTTTTAAATAATCTGTAGCTTAATTATTTTTGAATTTTCCTTTTGTAGATATTCATTTGAAGATGACTTAATTTTCTTTTCACTTTAACTTTTCTTTTTATATGAACTCTTTCCTAGTGTGGTAAACTTTTTGTATACTTCAAATTACCATTTGTTTTCAAACAAATTTATGAAAGGGAAGGGAGAAAAACATAAGAATACACTTAAATCTATAAAAAGTTATATTAGTAGAAGAGAAGTCATGCAATCTAAATTCAATAAATTTTCTATGACACTTCATATTAAAGTGTGTTTTACTTAAAATCTATGTTAATTTATAATTCTAATAAATGCTGAATACTAAGTACTAAAAGCCGCTTGATTATAAATTATTTCAGTTGCTTTTCTCACTTTAAAATGTCTGCCAGTCAGAAGGAGGCAGTCATTTTTTCCTTACAGTTTCAATTTTCTTGACACAGATCCAAATTTGAAATTTCTCGAAGTGTTACCAGAAGAAACAACTCTGAACTGCTGTATGTATAAAGCATCTCCAAAGATTCCAGATTACATAGGATGAGAAAAATATTATTAATATTTTTTAAAATATTACATAATTTTAAAAATCTTATTAATAAACATTCTAAAAGGTGTACTTCCATATGAATATTTGCTCCATTAAAATTAAGAAAAATGCCACAAAATTTTCCTCATCTTACCCACCTTCCTCTTGGTAAGAAGAAAACACAGAAGAAACATTTACAATTTCGTTCTTGCTATGTGAATTTTCATATTTCAAAAAATAAAATTTTAAGGCATAGCAGTGAAATAACATTTAAAACTGCATGTAAGTCCCTGCCTTGATTATGTTCCTAACATTGGAAATGACCACATGGGACAGCTTCAGCCAGGTGAACCAGTGGCTCTAACAACATTTTTACTTGCTAACCCTTGAGATTTTTCTTTCCTTTACCTCCACCTAAAGGAGAAACTTTACAGTACTTTTGTAGTTTCCTAAGGGTTGTGATTTCTGGTATTAATGGAAGTACACAGAGTTTTAAGGACTTTCTTCTCTACCCTTATTCTATTAGTTGAGGACTAGAAAACCCTGTCTTTTTCTTAAACTCCGTCTCTAGATCCCAAATGTTAGTTTCGTTTGCTTAAAGTAGAAATTTCTATTCCCATTCCCCAGCATTTAGAATAGTTGTAATTCTGGCTATTTATGCTGGACTCTTAACGGATTTTCCCAAAGGCCCACAGTAGTTAAGCACTACTTTACTGGTGTATGTTTACATGTATCTGCATATACCACTTTATAGTCTTGTGGGTGTTTGGGATCCAAATCATTGTGTAATGGGAACAAGTATTCAGGTTCCAAAGAATAGACTTGCTAGAAAATTTTGGAACAAGGCTCATTAAAAATTGGGGTTATGCCTGATTCTTCTGTTTCTGTCAAAATTATGAGGTGCTTTTGGAGTATGTTATTAGGATAAAAAAGGAATATTTGCATTAAATGACTTTTAGTTTGAGTTTCATCTTGGTCTTCTATTATAGTGCCAGATGACATATGGTAACTATTAAGAGTTAATTGCTTTATAGATTTCTAGCATAGTATCCTGTAAGTTTAATAAAAATAGAAAATATCTTTTGCACTGAATTTAAATTGAAAAGTGAGACTTCTGAACATCTTTGAGTTTAGTTGCTGATTTGAGGAACCGTGGTTGACTAAAATCTAGGTCTGTACAAAATAATGCAGTAATGGCACAGAGAACATTCAATCACTGTAGTGATTCCAGTTTTCTGTTTTTCTTGCCTATATATTTTTGCATTAATATTTGGAAAACCATATACATGTGTCAATTTGAGTATACATTGTGGTTCGTCTATTAATAATGTGAATTTTCCTCAATAATTATGACTTTTTTATGCCATATTCCTAGGGACATGTGGAAACTATCTTTGACTGCAAATTCAAACCTGATGATCCCAATCTTTTAGCAACAGCTTCATTTGATGGCACTATAAAAGTCTGGGATATAAACACATTAACAGCAGTGTACACATCCCCGGGTAATGAAGGTGTTATTTATTCCCTTTCTTGGGCTCCAGGTAAGAGATATTTTATTGAAATTAGGAATACAATGAAATGGCTTTTTAAAGTTTTATTTTCATTTGAGTTACTTTCTTCCTCTTGATCTCATCTTGTTCTTAAATGAATGTAGAGCAAATTAGTGTGAACATATTTGTTGATTCTCTTTTTGCAAGGTTTAAGAAGAGTCTATCTGCAGAGGCACTTTGATTCCTGGTTTCCTCTATATAACAAGTCATATAGAAAAACCACAGTAAATCAGGATTATCTTTACCCGTCTAATATTAGTTGTATTTCTATAGCTATGCCTTTAAAGTATAATACAATTTACATGATAGAAGTTTTCTGGAAAGTTTTAATGTAAATCCTGTTTATGGTTATATATCAAGTAACAGTTCACTTGTAACCATGTAATTCTGTATTAATTCCACCTTTGAAGTATTGAAGAACTTTTATGCCATCATAAGATCTTATCTCTGATCTTAGATGCCACCTTACACCTTGCTGTACATATAAAGGAGAGATGTCCTATGAAACCTCTGACATTTTCTCCCAAAACACTATTTCCCCATAACAAATAATTTCACACACCTATATGAATTTTTCACTTTTAAAGTATATGTAATGGTTTACTTATTTGGCTTAATAGTAATATATTAGTTCAATACATGTAATGTGGATGTAGCTCATCCTTATTTTTAAAATTATTTCTTCATACACAGGGATTCTTAACTTTGAATATTTGGGCCTCCAAGCGTTTTATATTTCATCAGCGAGTTTGAGAATCTCTGAGAAATTTATGAATAATTTTTAGTGTGTGTGTATATATGCCTATATCTGTCAAAGAGTATCTTAGTACTCAGATTTTCAGAGTTTCATGATATGAAAAAGGTTAAGGACCACTGCTTTATGTATCCTTCATCTCCTACAATGAGGAGAATTATAGAAAAAGGTTTTACTTACAACTCTTAATGACAATGTTTGTCCTTTAAGCAGAACATAACTGAGCCTATTCTCTTGATTATTGCAGTATGCACCTCCACTGTAGGTTAACTTGGCTAGCAATATAGGAATTGGACCAGCCAGTGCAGTCACCTTGCACTAGAGCTCATATTAGTTGAATACTCTTCATCCTACAAAAGTATTTGTCTGAAACATAAAACATAAATAAAACTTATGACTGTAAAAACTATTGTTTCAAATCATAACACAGAAGATCTAATCTGACTTATAGCATTCTTTCACTCTCTACATTGAGAATTTGCATCAAGAAAGTAAAAATGTTAGAAAATGGAAATTCTGTCATTTTCTGTTATGTGATTACTGGTGAATCATGACTTTGAGGTAAGTGGGGATGATATTTAAAAGATAAATGAGGGTTGACAAGGATGGAAATAGAGTAGGATATAGATAATTACATAATTTCCTCTGTATCTTAGCACAGATACCAGACGAAAAGAAAAAAAATGCAAATAAATTTTGAAACATATTCCCAATAATTTAAGAACCCCAAAAGGAGAGCAGTATAAAAATGTTAGAAATATGATGAGAACATTTTTAATGTGTATAATCATTTATCATTAAGTAGTTTCTCCATATTTTTACTCCTAGATAGCAGATGACAGCTGCTCCTTTGTTCTGATGGAGAAAACCTCTTCTTTCACTGTCTTGCAAAAGGCACTTATTTAAGTCCTTGACCATCTACTCACTTAGCAGTAGTTTCATTTTCACAAGTATTTTTTATTTCTTAAAACAGAAAGCATTGTTTATGTTTTTATGGAGAAACTGTATTTTTCCTGTGATCTGTTCATAGAAATACTTTCATAACCATGAAAATACTGCTAGATAATCATGGAAATATGAATACTGACTGAATATATAATATTGAGGAATTATTGTTAATATTCATGATAGTTTGGTCTTGATCAACAAAGAAGTCCCTGTCTTTTAGAGATGCATACTGAAGTTTTTATGGATGAAATAATATGATGTCAGAGATTTACTCCAAATAAATTCAGCAGATGCTATAGACAGAACAAGATTGGCCATATTTTGATAATTGTTGAAGCTGTGCAATGGATACATTAACTTTATTATTTTGTCTATATTTTTATACAGTTAATAATTTCCATTATAAAAAATTAAAGAACTAGTTTGCAAATCTCAGTTCTTACATTTTCACAAGTTACATTTTTTAAAAGAATTACATTTGTGGGAAACACTTAGTATAATGTCTAACAAATTGTTTCCTAAGGTGGTTTAAATTGTATTGCTGGGGGAACTTCCCGAAATGGTGCTTTTATTTGGAATGTTCAAAAGGGCAAAATTATACAAAGATTTAATGAGGTAAGATTTATTTATTGCTACTTAATAATATAATGTTTTATACTATTTTGTATTTTGTAAATATTTTCATTTCTTAATATAATATTACTTAATAATCAGGTGGTATGTGTGTTCTCTCAATTAGAAGAAAATCCTAGAGAATACTCACATACTAAAATGAATTCTGAAAATTGTAGCTGAGTCACCTGAAGTTGCATTAGAGAGTCAAAGGAATTTTTGAGTCATCCTCCACAAAATCTAGGCAAATACTAAATAATAGGAGGAAGACTAAACTCAAAGCAAGTCTCAAATTATAGTCCTGGTTCTGTTATTAATTAGCTCTTGACATAAGGAGAATCATTTTATTGCCCTAAACCTGTTTCTTCACCTAAAAAATGATGAAGGTGGATTATATAGTTTCTTAGATTTTCTTCCAGTTTTCAAATTCAATTATTCCATGAAGAGCCTTAGAACCTGCTCTCTTGTATTTGTAGCATCACAGATTTTATTTCTCCTTTGTCTTGGAGTTATATTGTCATCCCATATTTTACTGAGTTCCATTAATATTTGAAAAATACGTATGACCTGATTACAAAATATTAGGTATGAATCAGGGGAAAATGATCTAAGATTGTCTGTGTCTTGAAATTTCATTTATTTTAGATGATTACTATTGAAGCTTATTAAATATATAATTTCTTTGAAAATTGCTTATATATTTGGGGTTTTAAAAACATTTATACAGAGAGTATTATCCCTTTGAAGATGCTCCTTAGTAGTCCTGCTCCCCCACTACTTGTAGTAGTGTAGCAAATGCAGAGCTTTTATGAAAACTTTAGGGACCACTGTGAGCAATTTTGCACTCAAAAAAGGAAACGACAGAGGATTATAAAAATTACATCCTTTCCTTTCTCTACATATAACACAATACCCTTTCAGTTTAGCAATGCCCCAACCTGCCATCTTCCCTCCCATCACCAAAACAACAATTTATTCCATAATAAATAGTGGATTATAAGAAGAGATGAGCCTAAAAATGAAACTTATGGCCTAGATTCAAAAAAGTGTATATCTTTACTTATTAGATCTGTTGATTTCTTCTTATGGCATCTTGGCAACTTGGAATCTCACATATCTGCCCACTAGTACCTAAACACTTCCAGCCTGATTGTGGAAACCCAGCATTTTAGTATCAAGGACATGTCTTGTATTTCTTTATGTCTTTCCCAACATTCACTAGTGAAATTGCTTAAATCCTGTGTCATAAATAAGGGAAAAATTAACAATGCCAGCGTTAATTAACTAAGCTACGTGTGTTCCACAGAAAGAATTATGGGATAGTAGGGAGTCATAAATGCAATTTTCATGGGAATAAATGAAGCTGACAGAAGGCCTCCACCCTATAAACTGAATGAATAAAGGGACTAGTCCCATTTTTAAATCTGCCTGCATAAGTCTACCCTCCTTGATCCCCAAAGAGGTAAAATAGCAAACTGGGGATTGCTTTAAGAAGTTAAAACTATATTTACACAGCAACCTTAAGCTACAAGATAAAAAGTCACTTTAGTTTCCCCTTAATGGAATTCAAGTACTATATAAAGTAGAACTGTTTTTAATTAAAATTTAGAAATGGGTTGATTACAACTTTTATTTACTGATCACACCATTGATGAATGACATTCTCATGTGTAATATATTACTTCTAGTTTTAAAAATTCTTATAATTCCATCTATTAACTATATCCCCTGGCCCTTCCTCAGTCCTAGAAAGCAGAGAATCAAGCAAATATGAAGTGATTTATTATAGGAATAACGTGAAATCTATTCTTATTTCTTTATAAAATAGAACTTTGAAACTTAGAGAAACAACCAATAATAACTGCTTGCAACATTTCTTATACTGTGGTTGAAGTAGCACTGTGTTTGGAAGCAGATAGATAACTGTTTTCATCACCATACTGGTACTCATGGGAAAAGGCATTAAGCAGAGCTTAATTCTACAGATGACTTAAGAAGGACATTTTGACTCTTTACCTTGTATCCAACAAAAAGAAATGGAGCCACCTGATTTATGTCTTAAAACAACAGATTGGTATCTTAAAACACTTTTAAATTGTGACAGCTTTAGACATTTTTAAAGTATATATTCAGGTTTCTACTCTTGACAGTAATGCCTCTGTTAGTGTCATCTAAAGCACATTCCTAATAGAAAAGTAATACTTAGAAGAAGTAAATATATAAGAGAAAAAAGGGGTGAATTATTTCTTATTGATAGGTATTTTACATTTTTTGAAGCATGGAACAAATGGAATATTCTGCATTGCCTGGAGTCATAAAGATTCTAAAAGAATAGCAACCTGCAGCAGTGATGGTTTCTGGTAAGTACTATGTATGATACATGATATGAAATTACACTGTTTATAAAGCACTCATCTGATCATTCCAACTGTGTATCAGTGAGATTTCATTTGTACAGTTCTACCAACTCTCAGAAGCATTATTTTTAAGCCCATATAGGCACATACTATATTGCTATGATGTATCATTAATAAATAACAATTCAAGGGTATTTAAAATTTGTTTAATGAGCCATTCAATTGCTTTCTCAGTGAAAATACTACTTGAATTATTATGAAAAGACTCATTTCTTTGCCTCAAAGAAACTTTAAAGACTTTTCACAGTCTTAATAATTATCATCACATTGTTTGGAGAGTAGTATTTCAGTTTCACAGCTGATTCAGCAGATACTAAGTGCTGTAAAAACTTGTTTACAGTTTTGTAGATGCTTTTATTTATAAAGGGTTAAAAAGCCTTTGCAAGGAGAAATAAGGTCATGCATGTGGGAAATGCCGTTTGTTAGGAAATAACTTCACTAATCCTGTTTTAGAAGTATGTGCTTTCTTAATTCTGTTAAGTTCCAGAAATAAGTAAGTTTTCAAATAAAAATATGTAAGGAAAAAATGCCTGGTTTAAAAAACTTTTTAAAATCAGATGCTCCTCCCCTGTATCTTGTCTATGGGTATAGCCATCTTCGATAGGTGGACAGGTGGTATAGACACTCATAGTTCTTGAGAATACAGAAGTTGTTAGGTTTTGCTAAACCCACTCCAGTCTTCTCATCCTCACTTTTTAATTTCAGTAGAAAAGACAGTAGTTATGGAAACCAAAGATCCTTACCGGGAAGTTAAAATTTTCAGAAACAACAATATTAGTGATTTTTTTTTTCCTTGAAAGGAACTATGTGCTAATTGGTAAATACCAAAATACAAAAGCACCTAAGAGTTTTTTGATTAAGTGATACAAAATTAGTTTGACCATGTATTTCAGGGCATTATTTATTTGACAGATATCACATTCAGTGACTAAACACCTGTAAGCATAAGTCACCATTACTCCCCAGTAACCTCAAAAGTGTTGGTGGGCCTAATAACATTTAAGACAGTCTTTTCCATAGACTTCTAAAACTTCATAATACATTAATTAGTACACGCTTTTTTTCTAATGGAATCAATAGCTTTTGCATTGTGGTAATACTAGACTAGGGTAGTAGAGCTTTTATTTTTGCAGTTAAATTATATAGAATCCTTTTCTGATGGCAGGGGGTGGGGGATCATCTCTGAATTTTAGTTACATTACTGAGAATAAACAAGGAAAAGTTATAACTTAATGTCTTGGTTTTGCTGCAATAGTACATAAACCCAACTTCATAAATAGTTGTTTTAAACACTATAAATTTTGAACTACCACATTTTGAAGCTAAAAATTTAATGTATATGTTAGTTATATGATTATGTTTTAAAATGTATTCGACTATGTTTTCCTCAATTTAAAAAAATTCTATAAGAAAAAGGGTTTTTGTTGTTTTTCCATCGCTCAGGCTGGAGTGCAGTGGCGCAATCCCAGCTCACTGCAACCTTCACCTCCTGGGTTCAAGTGATTCTCCTGCCTCAGCCTCCTGAGTAGCTGAGACCACAGGTGTGCACCACCACGCCTGGCTACTTTTTTTGTATTTTTTGGTAGAGATGTGGTTTCACCATGTTGGCCAGGCTGGTCTTGAACTCCCGACCTCAAGTGATCCACCCGCCTCGACCTCCCCAAGTGCTGGGATTATAGGCATGAGCCACCGTGCCCGGCCAAGAAAATAGTTTTTAAATCAAAATTTATTACCTTCTATTAATTGTAGGTTACCATAATTAATATTAAGAGTTGCAAATATACTCATAATTGGTAACATTTATACAGTACTTTCAAAAGTTCTTTGTGCTTTGTAGACAAAATCTCTATCCTGGAATATTTCTATTTGAAATTTACAATTCTGACTTTGTTTCCTTGAATAATGTATTTAGAATGTTGTTTTTCTATTAACATATTATAATTAATTCTAGTATTATTCGAACAATCGATGGTAAAGTGCTACACAAATATAAACATCCAGCTGCAGTGTTTGGTTGTGATTGGAGCCAAAACAATAAGTAAGTGTTCTTTTCCTGAAATAAATAATAACTACATTTTGGAAATTTTAAATAATCATAAAGTTTGGTGCTATTTCCAAAGGTAATATCTATCACTCTATTTATACAATATCCCCTTTGCCTAGCAAATGAGAAACAGCCTTGTAGTTGCTCATTTATTTTAGTTATTTTTATTCCATGAAGTTTTTACATGATTTACAAATATTGATTTCCTACTCTCAAAAAAACTTTCTAATACTTAGGAAAAAAAAATAATGCTAACTAATGAAAAATGGAAATGAGTCCATTGCATGTATGGCTTCTATCATAGAAATGTGGCCCTTTTTTTAATCTCACTTAGGAATCTGTGCGATGCCAGTGTTCCACTGTGACTTTGCATTGTCCCCCACCCGATGCTAATGCCTCTGGCACTGGGTAATTTTCCACGATGTGGAACTTAAGTGCCTGGTTTTGAAAGGTCGATCTTGTTTGACAGCCGAGTATTTATCATGTAAAAATCAGCTTAGATTTAAAATTACGTCCAAGTCAAATCTCCACTAAAATTAGACCTTTAACTCATTGCATTTCCTAGAATATTGTGTTTCAAGCCTCTTTTAATGGGATAACAATTATATCTAAAAATTCAAAGTTATTTAAGATATTGTCAAAAACAATGTGAATTATGTTATTTCATATGAAATGTGGGAAATATAGATTAAGGTACTGAAGCCTAATTATGCTTGTGTTCAGAGTCAAATCACACATTTTACAAAATGATAGACCTATGTATTTCCTCCATTAAGTGCAGAAGAATGTGTAAAAAACACTGTTTTTTGTGGGTTTTTTGGGGATGTAGTTTCGCTTTTGCTGCCCAGGCTGGAGTGCAATGGCACGATCTCAGCTCACAGCAACCTCCACCTCCTGGGTTCAAGTGATTCTCCTGCCTCAGCCTCCTGAGTAGCTGGGATTACAGGCATGCGCCACCACGCCCAGCTAATTTTGTATTTTTAGTAGAGATGGGGTTTCTCCATTTTGGTCAGGCTGGTCTCGAATTCCCGACCTCAGGTGATCCACCCGCCTTGGCCTCCCAAAGTGCTGGGATTACAGGCGTGAGCCACCACACCCGGCTTTACACGCTGTTAAGGTTATATGCAAAATAAGCTCACTATCAGCTCATCCCCAGTATTTCCTATCTCAGTGGCCAATATTGCTAACAAGGAAAACTGCTAAAGCCAGAATCCTTAGCCTTTTCTTTTACACCTTTTTATATCTCACTTTCTGTTTTCAATCAGCCACCAATTCCTGTAATTTTCTCTGTCTAAATATTCATCTTGGCCAGGTATGGTGGCTCATGCCTCTAATTCAAGCACTTGGGAAGCTGAGGCCAGAGGGTCACTTGAGCTCAGGAGTTCAATACCAGCCTGGGCAACATAGTAAGACTTCATCTCTTAAAAAAAAAAAAAAAAAAACAGTGAAAAAATTCGTCAAACTGGTGGGGCACACTTGTAGTCACAGCTCCTCGGGAGGCTGAGGTGGGAGGATGGGTTGAGCCTAGGAGGTCGAGGCTGCAGTAAGCCATGATTGTGCCACTGCACTGCAGCCTGGGTGATAGAGCCAGACCCTGTTTCAAATTTAAAAGAAAAAAATTATAAATACTCCTTTTTTTCCTAACCATCAACTTGCCACTAAACCAATAACATTTGGGTTTTTTTAGAGTCCTGCAGAAACCTTCTAAGTCAGTTCTACAGTTTACACCCTTTATCATCACCTCCTCTCTCTCTACCCCACCTCTCCGTGCTGCAGTCAGAATGAACATTTAAGACACAGAGCTGAGCACACCATTCTACTGCTTAAATCTTCCAATACTTTCCCATTAACTGCAGGATAAAATGAAAACTTTTAGCAAGCACTACAAGAAGGTCCCTGAATAATCTTTTTCCTATTTTATTAATCTCATTCCCAGGCTTGCTTTCCCTTACTCCTTGCATCCAGCCACACTCACTTTCAGTTTATGGAACTAGCCATCTGATTTTCACCCCAAGGTTCACTTATACTGGCCCCCTTACCTAGGATTCTGTTTCCCACCCTACACCACATACCCTACCTGGGTGGGACATAAATAACTGTTATCCATCCTTCAGCTTTCAGCTCAAAAACCACAGAAAAGTATTTCTTGACCCCCATATGAAGTAAGTTTCCCATATAATATGCCTTTGGAGCACTTAATATAATAAAATTAAATTTTATTTGTTGCCTGGTTGCATATTGGCTGTCTCACCCTCTGAAATGTAAGCCCTATGAGATCGCCAACTATGTTATCTGTGTTAAACAGCATATTCTTAGCAAAACAGAGTTGCTGACCCTCACTGCGCCTTGAAAAAAGGAGATGTTCAATAAATATTTGTTGAATATGCAAATGAATAGAATTACCTTGTATCTGACTAATAGAACAGTTCCACATTCTTATTTCTCTGTTTTATAGAGTTAATAACCCATTTGGCCAGTTGAAATAAAAGCTATATATTAATATAATGTGTTTAGTTAGTTAAGAAAGCTATATTTTCTTTTTTTTCATTTTTTTTATTATTATTATACTTTAGGTATATCTCCCAATGCTATCCCTCCCCCTCCCCCCACCCCACAACAGTCCCCAGAGTGTGATGTTCCCCTTCCTGTGTCCATGTGTTCTCATTGTTCACTTCCCACCTATGAGTGAGAATATGTGGTGTTTGGTTTTTTGTCCTTGCGATAGTTTACTGAGAATGATGATTTCCAATTTCATCCATGTCCCTACAAAGGACATGAACTCATCATTTTTTATGGCTACATAGTATTCCATGGTGTATATGTGCCACATTTTCTTAATCCAGTCTATCATTGTTGGACATTTGGGTTGGTTCCAAGTCTTTGCTATTGTGAATAATGCTGCAATAAACATACGTGTGCATGTGTCTTTATAGCAGCATGATTTACAGTCCTTTGGGTATATACCCAGTAATGGGATGGCTGGGTCAAATGGTATTTCTAGTTCTAGATCCCTGAGGAATCGCCACACTGACTTCCACAATGGTTGAACTAGTTTACAGTCCCACCAACAGTGTAAAAGTGTTCCTATTTCTCCACATCCTCTCTAGCACCTGTTGTTTCCTGATTTTTTAATGATTGCCATTCTAACTGGTGTGAGATGGTATCTCATTGTGGTTTTGATTTGCATTTCTCTGATGGCCAGTGATGGTGAGCGTTTTTTCATGTGTTTTTTGGCTGCATAAATGTCTTCTTTTGAGAAGTGTCTGTTCATGTCCTTCGCCCACTTTTTGATGGGGTTGTTTGTTTTTAAGAAAGCTATATTTTCAAATGACACTGGAAGTCCTTTATATTTAACTATTATGCTTACCACCAAGCATACCTAATAAACTTCATTTTTAATTTTAACAACCTTTTAAAATGTTTTAATTGCTGTATTCATATTCCACTTAGTGTCTTAGTAGGTAAGTGAACCTTGAACATACTGAAGTTTATTTATAAGGTGTCTCTGACTGTATAATTTAGATATCTTTATGTGCATTCTTTAAATGTTTATGATATCATTTCTAAGACTTTATATTTATGTATCTGTATATACATATATATGAATATACTGATATGTACATGTAAATATATATATATATGCAAATTATATTTTCCCAAATGTAGAAACTGTCTTGTTTATCAGTGGATCTTGAGAAGATGTAATCTGCACACTTACAGATTGGCATGCCAGTTTGTAAACTGCCATATTTCTACATGTGGGCTTAAATAAATATAAGTATTATAACCCATGTGACAAAATCAACAGTTTGAAGTTTTGAAAGGGTTTTGATGACAGTTGAGATCCACAGTGTGTAACTGTCTTTCTTTATGTTTAGCATGTGGAGACTGTTTATATGATGGTTAGAGTAGATGTTCCTCAAGTAGACTATTCTGGCAGGTCCGTGATTTCCACAGGTCTGCCTAGTACTCATAATTCCTTTCCTAGCAGTATTCCAAGTTTGATCACGAAGGTACAAGTAGTTGCTTAGCTTATTCTCACTATTGTGAGAATAATGAGCAAAGAACATTAAAGTATAAGTAGTTGCTTAGCTTATTCTCACTATTGTGAGAATAATGAGCAAAGAACATTAAAAGATCATATTCTATTTCCAGGGGCTTCATAGTTGTATCAAACAGTTAAAGCATCTTAAAGAAGGAAAGCCATCAAAAAGGAATGGAAAACAGGACCTTGACTTCCTGTCCAGTCAGACAACCCTGGTCTGCAGGGAGCTTTTCCAGAAAACTTTCAGTGAGAATACTGTTGTTTGTGCGCATGCCACAAAAACAATCTAACAACTGGGCTAAGGCATGTAATAATAATTTGCCCACCAGCAAGTAAGCAAACGTCATCACTCACCATTTGGGATGCTTTTTAAGACCTAAGTGTTGCAAAATGTAAAGTTTGAGAAAAATTCAGAAAATTATGAGTCTGGTCATCTTGAAAAAGAACTTATAGAAATAGAAATACCGTTACCTCTGACCTAAAATAAATAAAATAAAAATTCAACCAATTAAAGGAAAACACAGAAAGAAAGTCTTTCCATACTGGTGCAGTTTCTGTAAATGAGCAGTAGCGTGATTATACATGATTTTTTACATATGTAAGTTTTTAGTCTAACTTCACTAAGGAAGCAAAAATTCTACTTTTAGAAATTAGAACTATGGTATACCTTTAATTATTAGTTATATATCATATTTATCCTATGTCAATATTCCATTGATGATATTTCAGAGACATGATAGCCACTGGCTGTGAAGACACAAATGTTCGTGTTTATTATGTAGCCACCAGCTCAGATCAACCATTGAAAGTATTTAGTGGGCATACAGCAAAAGTGTTTCATGTTAAATGGTCTCCTCTGAGAGAGGGAATTCTTTGCAGTGGTTCTGATGATGGGTATGTATTTTTGGATTCTAATTTTCTAGTCCTTAAAACCATAAGCTTATATTTTCCTAGAAATGTACATATTTATAGGAGATATATATACAGAGTCTCCCTCTGTCACCCAGGCTGGAATGCAGTGGCGTGATCTTGGTTTACTGCAATCTCCACCTCCCAGGTTCAAGTGATTCTCCTGCCTCAGCCTCCCGAGTAGCTGGGAACCACAGATTTAGTATTGAATGATTAAGCATTTTCATTGAATTTTTGGCATAAATCCAAATTTAATAAGATAAATAATTAGGAGATTTCTGTAGGTTATGACTTGAAATAAGTCAGAATGGTAGGGAAATCAGTTATACTGCCATACTCATGGCAGAACTCACAGATGCTGCGCTTCAGCCTGGAGAGCCTCAGACATTCATTTGCAGTGGGGCCTATAAAAGCCTTTCTTGGGTTTGACCAAAAAACATGCATTGGGACTTCAAAGCCTAACTACCTAACATGTCATAAAAGGAAAGACACCTATTCTAGTGGCCCCTACAATAACATTAAATTATTTTGATACAAATCCCTTTAATGTATTCTTATTTATGAAAGTATATCAAATGTAAAATATTTAAATGTTAGCATATATAAGAAATTAGCAACAAAATTTTTAGATTGTAATATACTTTGATATATTGTCATGTACAAGCTTAAGAGGACAAAGAAGAAATGAAAAAAAATTTTTTTTTGAGACAGTCTCGCTGTGTCGCCAGGCTGGAGTGCAGTGGCATGATCTCAGCTCACTGCAACCTCCGCCTCCCGGGTTCAAGCTATTCTCCTGCCTCAGCCTCCCTAGTAGCTGGGACTACAGGTGTGCGCCACCATGCCCAGCTAATTTTTGTATTTTTGGTAGAGACAGGGTTTCACCATGTTGGCCAGGATGGTCTCCATCTCTTGACCTCGTGATCTGCCCGCCTCAGCCTCCCAAAGTGCTGGGATTACAGACATGAGCCCCCGCACCTGGCCGAAATGAAACTTTTTATATAAAGCAGAAAGGGATATGCCTTAGGAAATAAGAATATATCATTTATTTCCTATATAGTGCAAAATAGTAATACTTTTGAAGTACTACTATTTTGTTGTCAGTTTGGCATATATCTGTGACTAAAAAATTATTGTAAATTGTCTAAGCAAAATTAGCAGTTGGAGGTCTTAAATTGATTGTAAGTTAAATTTTAATTTCAGTAACATTTGTACAATCAATAGATACAAGTAATTTCACGAATCCAGTTATATTTAAATTTTTTAACTTGATCTAAGATTTATTCTACACTGACTAAGCAACTTATATCACCGACAAAAACATGAAGGAATTATTTGCTGTATTGATTAAAGCATAAATATGAAGTGACATTTCAAATAATACACATCGTCATACATGTTATACTTTTATAATTTACAAATAATCTTAACATATTAAATTATTGTATCTGTATTATTAGTCATATTTTCCACTTTGGTTATAGCTGTTTTTGGTATTTCATTTTAACAAAGCAATTTTATTCACATAAAAACTGTGAAATAATATGTTTACTACCAGTAATAAATCAAGAGTAAAAGTCAAAAAAGAAAATATGTTTAAATAAGCTAGCACTAGCCTAGTTAAATATTCATTTCCATCTACTATAAAGAAAAGTATGTGAGGGGATGAATTTGTTAATTAGCTTGATTTAATTATTCCACATTGTAAGCATACATCAAAATATCACATAAATATATACAATTATTATTTTTTAAATTAAAATGAAATGAAGAGAACCTTATATCTTGAGACATAAAATGCTTCTAGATAAGCTAATAAATAATTATTATACTCTATTAAGAATATGTTAATACTCTAGATACATTATAACTTGAATGTTATCACACCCATAATATTCTGTTTTCAGTACCGTTCGAATCTGGGATTATACTCAGGATGCTTGCATCAGTATTCTTAGTGGACACACTGCACCTGTGAGGGGATTAATGTGGAACACTGAGATTCCATATCTGCTCATATCTGGCAGCTGGGACTATACTATAAAAGTATGGGACACTCGAGAAGGAACTTGTGTGGATACTGTGTATGATCACGGTGCAGATGTATATGGTAAAGTGTCTTTCATTCTTTCATGTATTTGTTATATTGACATACTAATGATGCTTATAACTTCTGAGGAATACAGTATTTTTGAAGAAGTTATACAGTGTTTTATTTTACAATAACATTTTTCACATTAGAAAATATACATGTTTATTATTATAATACCAGAATGTACAGAAGAAAAAGCCAACAAAAATTATCAGAAGATGACTATTGTTAGCACTGTTTTGTCTTTCTCCCCCCCCATCTGTGTTTCTGTGTAAACACACACACACAAACAATGCACACATATTGCGATGGGCATATATACATGTATGGCTTTTGTTTTTCTCCCTTCCTTTGACATCACTCCAGAGGTAAGTTGTTTAACAGGAAATCAGTAATAGAGTAGATACCACTTATTTAACCATTCCTCTATTCTTGGATGTTTAGTACAATGTTTTGTTTTTTAATATAATCCCGTTTTTTTAATATAATTAATGTGGTTATGGAAAATCAGATTACTTACCATTTGCACATCTCTTCACTCTCATTCTTGTTTGTATTTATTCTCATCCTTAAACCCTGATGGGAGTAAATGGGCAGATTAAGAATCCAAAAATGATTTCTTAGAAAAAGTAACCTCAATCTAGACCAGATTCAGATCCATATGCTTGACCACAATGGCCTTTTAGCCAAGGCAATGCGGGACTGAGTGTGGGAGAGAATCATATTTGTTGATATTCAAACTGAAAGGTCCCCAACTCTTCATCTTTTAACTAGAACGTCATCTGCCCATCCACTAACTCATAGATACTATGTATGCTATTGGTTTTATAGTATACTTGTTGCTGCTTAACCACACAAAATATAATTGTAACATTTTCACCCCATGACCATTTGCTTTCTAATAATTTTTTTCTTTTTTCTTTCTTTCTTTTTTTTATTATTATTTTGTTTTTTTGAAACAGAGTCTCACTCTGGCTCTGTTGCCCAGGGTGGTGTACAGTGGCGCAAACACAGCTCACGTCAACCTTCACCTCCCAGGCTCAAGAGATCCTCCCACCTTAGCCTTCCAAGTAGCTGGGACTGCAATCATGTGCCACCACACCCAGCTAATTTCTGTATTTTTGGTAGAGATGGTATTTCATCATGTTGCCCAGGCCGATCTCAAACTTTTGGGCTCAAGGGATCCACCCGCCTCAGACTCCCAGGAAAGTGCTGGGATTATAGGCGTGAGCCATCATTTCCAGCCTCTCATAGTTACTCAATTTTATATTCGTATTTATAGAATATATAAAATAATTTATTGCATTCTTGTATTATTTTCAGCCAGTATATTAAATGCAGATAGAAGGTTGACTGAGAACCTTTCCGTTACTCACAATATTTCTTCATAGCTTCAATTCTGTAGAAGTTTTATGAAGCACATATAAATAAAGAATATTTTTCAATGTTTACTTAACATAGGTTTTTATCTTCGTCAGGTTTAACCTGCCATCCCAGTCGCCCCTTCACTATGGCCTCTTGCTCCCGTGACTCTACAGTAAGACTCTGGTCATTAACAGCCTTAGTCACTCCTGTACAAATGAACATTCTGGCAGACAGATCTTGGGAAGAAATTATCGGGAACACTGGTATGCAACATATACATGTATTAGAGTTTATTTCTAAATAATATTTTATGAGAAATCTTTTCTCACTGAATTATGTCTGTTCTTCAGATTGTGCTGTAGAACCAGGCACTCCTCCTCTACTGTGTGGTAAAGTGTCAAGAGGTATTAGACAGGAAATAGAAAAACTAACCGCTAATTCTCGAGTGAAAAAACTAAGATGGTTTTCAGAATGTTTATCCGTAAGTATTACAGGAATTAAATGTGAATATTTTCCCTTTAGCCAACATGAATCATTACAACTATTTTTATTCACGTATTTACATGTACCATTCTAATTCATTGGGTAACTCAACATAATCTGTACACTGTAAGACAGCAAATGTAAAACTAGAAACAATACATGAGATAACATATAGTTATTTTGTTAATTTTTAAATTTAGATATGCCTGAATTATAATATTTTTGAAGATGCAAAATATTATGAGGTTTTTAATTCACTATTCCATATTTATTTTTTGTCAACTCTTTAGCCTCCAGGTGGCAGTGACAATTTATGGAACTTGGTTGCTGTGATAAAAGGACAGGATGATAGCTTACTTCCTCAGAACTACTGCAAAGGAATAATGCACTTGAAACATCTGATTAAATTTAGAACAGTGAGTAAAACATGCAAATATGATGTACTCAAGCAAATTTTTTGCCTTTTCACTATTAAAATATAAAAATGATTTTAAAAATATATATGATTAGATTGGTAGATTTAAATAAATGAACACTGAGGAGATCCATCTTGGGTAAAATGAATCATAAAAGTGAATTACTTGAGAACAGATAAAGTCAATCATGGTTATCATAGGTTGAGTCTCATGAAATTCCTTCAAAGTCACTTGAAACTCCTTGAAATGCTTTATCTTTCCCCTATTAGCAGATGATTGTGACATGTGGACTATTCTAATTTTAGTCTCAGAGGGCCTAATAGACTATTCTGGGATATGTTTTATAAAAAATGATCATATTATAGCTCTTAATGAATTTCAGTAAAAACTAATAGTTACCTCATCCCTGGGGTAATCTACGGCACCAACAACAAAACCCACTCTGGGACCAGAAAGAAAAAATTGCTTATATATTTTCTGAAATATCTATAGTTAATTGTTAGAGCATGGAGACAGTTGTGCCAGAGATGTGGATCTAATGCTCATAAAGAGCAGTTTTTTCCATAAAGAGGAAGTACTTTCTTTAATCACAAACTAAACACCTAATGACTGTAACCGCAAAATCTATTTGACAGGAGAAGAGCTAATTAAAGTAAGCCAGTAACTTTTTATTTTTACTAGAGGCCTGTCTGTATTGTTGTATATTACTTTATCATTACCTTTTATCTGTTCTGTATAACTACAACACCTGGAGAGGGTTAAGAACAATGGGATTCAGTCTCTCCCCTCCTGTGTCCCACCCCCACACACCCCCCAAAATATTATGTTTAGAAAGGTATTACATTTTATAGAGAAAAATATTTTCAAAATATTTACTTTCCAGAGCTATATGCTTTTGAAGTATGTATTCATGTAAAGTTTATATGATCATCTGTTATCATGAACTCTTGTAAAACAATTTTTTAAAATTTTTAATTATTATGGATGCATAATAGTTTATGGGGTATATGTGATATTTTCATACAAGCATACAATGAGTATTGATCAAATCAGGGTAATTGGGGTATCCATCACCTCAAGCATTTATCTTTTTGTGTGTGTTAGGAACATTTCAATTCCACTGTATTAGTTATTTCAAAATATACAACAAATTATTATGACACATACAAAACAAAATATGACAAATTTTTTAAAATTCTATTTTCTTTTTAAAACCAGTCTGAAGCTCAAGAACTAACAACAGTCAAGATGTCTAAATTTGGTGGTGGTATTGGTGTACCTACAAAGGAGGAAAGACTGAAGGAAGCTGCTGAAATCCACTTGAGATTAGGACAAATTCAGAGATACTGTGAACTTATGGTTGAACTTGGAGAGGTAATGTGCTATGAAAGTAAAACTAATGAGTTTAACATAGTAGTCTAAACGTTAAGAATATACTCAATTTTAAGTATTAAAAATAAAAAGCTCAGGACTTTGGAGGCCAAGGTGGGCGGATCACTTGAGCCCAGGAGTTTGACACTAGCCTGGGCAACATGGTAAAACCCCACCTCTACAAAAAACACAAAAAATTAGACAGGCATGGTGGTGTGCACTTGTAATCCCAGCCTTGGGAAGCTAAGATGAGAGGATAAGTTGAGCCCAGGAGGCAGAGGTTGCAGTGAGCTGTGATGGTACCACTGCACTCCAGCCTGGGCTACAGAAAGAGACCCTGTCTCAAAAAAAAAAAAAAAAAAAAAAAAAAGCCTGAGCGTGATGACTCATGCCTATAATCCCAACACTTTGGGAGGCCAAGTCGGGTGGATCACGAGGTCAGGAGATTGAGACCATCCTGGCCAACATGGTGAAACCTTGTCTCTGCCAAAATACAAACAACAACAACAACAACAAAAAACTAGCCAGGCATGTGGTGCGCACCTCTAGTCCCAGCTACTTGGGAGGCTGAGGCAGAGGAATCGCCTGAACCTGGGAGGCAGAGGTTGCAGTGAGCCGAGATTGTGCCACTGTACCCCAGCCTGGGTAACTCCATCTCAAAAAAAAAAGAAAAAGAAATGTATATACCCTGCGTGCTGGCTCACACCTTCACACCTGTAACCCTACCACTTTAGGAGGCCAAGGCAGAAGGATCACTTGAGGACAGGAGTTCAAGATCAGCCTAGTCAACGTGGAGAAACCCCGCCTCTTCTAAAAATACAAAAATTAGCCCAGCGTGGTGGCGTATGCCTGTAATTCCAGCTACTTGGGAGGCTGAGGCAGGAGAATTGCTTGAACCTGGGAGGCGGAGGTTGCACAGAGCTGAGATCGCACCATTGCACTCCAGCCTGGCGACAGAGCAAGACTCCATCTCAAAAAAAAAAAAGGAAGCTTATTTTTTTACAGATCTAATTGATTCTCTACCAATCTGATATTAAGTGTAGATGTTAGGAGAATAGTTATCAATGTGTTCCAGGACAGCAGCATTGGCATCCCTGGGGATCCCTATGCATGTTTCACCTCAGACCTACAGAATCAGAAACTGTGGGGTTGGAGCCCAGCCATCTTGTGTTTTCATAAGCCCTCCATGTTATTCTGTTGCATGCAGAAGTTGGAGAACTACCGCCCTAGGCTGGAATCTTAACTTCTTACAAACAAACAAAAAACTATGTTGGCTAATTTGTTCACAGTAGAATCCCCTTGCTAATACTACTTGTCATAACTAAATCCCACAGTGGCCAGAAGAAGGGTTTCTGCTGCATATCATCTGATAAAGGATGATGATTGTTTAATGGAGGGCTAAATCAACAAAACTGATCTTTACAAAAAGGTTAGGATGAATTTATGCTTTTGCTACCCTTTAGTAGATGGGTAGTGACTGCAATGGAACACGGGAGAATGGGGCTTCTGTTTCTTGATCCTGGGTGTTGATTACGTGGGCATATTCAGTTTGTGTAAACTTATTGGACCTTTCCCTTTTCTGTATATGCATTTTAGTTCAGTGAAAATTCTTCCTTCCCCTGCCTCACCAAAACAGTGGTTAGAATGGCGTGGACTTATCTCATAGCTTATCATCTTTTAAAAAGTTTAAGTTAGTTAACTGTGTAGCTACAAAGCATGATATTTAGAGTACTTGTAAATAATATAAAGTAAAACTAAGCAATATGGTTACATAAAATAAATCAAAACTAAATTTAGCTCACCTTTTTACTTTCCATATACTTCAAGAAAAACAATGAATTACTGCTTGACCCCAGATAATAAAATGTGCCATTTTAAAATGTTATCAAAAAGGCATTATAAATTTAAAAGTATTTAATTTAGGAGCAATGTAAAAATTTTCCTTGTAAAGTAGTAAATATTTAACTAAAAGTTACTTTTTTAAACAGCATTACTGCAGAGAAGATCTATCAAAAGTCAAGGAGAAAAGGAATTAATAAATTTTGGTACAACAGTGTAATTCTTTAGATTTCTGGGTTTTATATTTGATTAAATATAATTTAAACTCCCTTTAACTCAAAGCCTATTTCAATCAGGTATCTGTTTGGGAAGCTTAATAATTTTATTGTTGTGCAGGTTCATCGATGTACTTATAATGATCCATGAAACTGTACAAGTTGTTAGAAATATGGGTGTCCTAAGCCGGGCACGGTGGCTCACGCCTGTAATCCCAGCACTTTGGGAGGCTGAGGCAGGTGGATCACCTGAGGTCAAGAGTTCAAGAACAGCCCTGCCAACATGGTGAAACCCTGTCCCTACCAAAAATACAAAAATTAGCTGGGCGTGGTGGTGGGTTCCTGTAGTCCCAGCTACTCGGGAGGCTGAGGCAGGAGAATCACTTGAATCCGGCAGGCAGAGGTTGCAGTGAGCCAAGATCATACCATTGCACTCCAGCCTGGGTGACAAGAGTGAAACTCCGTCTCAAAAGAAAAAAAGAAAAAAGAAATATGGGTGTCCAGAGAATCGTTTGTAATCATTTCTTAGAAATGTTTTTTATTTTTTTAAGCTTATTTATTAGACATGTTTCTATTGAAAGAGCTTGGTGAATTCAAAGTTAATTTAATCTACATTGCAACTTCTGTCTTCCGTTAGAGAGAGATTTCCCCTGAAAACATATTTTAAGATACCTTTTAGGTAACATGATTTTAAATACGTAGTATTAAAAATTGCCTGTTTAAAATTTAACATATTATTTTCTGGTTAATAACCAATTTTCTAGTGATAATTGCAATAGAACCCTAGTGTTTTGAAGAGCCTCAATTAAAATGAAATTTTGATTCACATAGTGATATTTCAGAAAATTTTCCTCTCAGTTCCAGTCTAGACGGGAATTCAATGAAATCTGTATTTTCATATAACAGTAACAATCAGCCTTTATTAAACAATGAGCTTCTTCAATAGAAGTCCAATTTCTAAATGTGAAGACAAGTATTGTATTACCAGTTAAATGAAGAAATGACAATAAATAAAGTTTATTAAAATGAGTAGGAAAGGATAAAATAGAAATAGATGGTATATTTGTTCATATAAGTAGCAGTGAAATAAAAATGTTAATATTTTGAACACCATGGAACAAATTACTCTGGAGTTGTATTAGAAGAGGAGTCAACATATTTTTCAAAGTACATATTTTTGTTACTATTTCTTTTCTTCCCTTCCTTTCTCTCCCTAAGTCTCTCCTTCCATTTTTCTCTTTCTTTCTCTCTAGGTTTAGGACTGGATTTTCCCTAAATAATAGAATTTTACATATTTTATTTTAAAATATTTTAATATGTAGGGACTTCAAAAATTTGTGGAAAATGGAATTAAAAGATAGCAATAAAAAATAAATATTTTTCTCAACTTCTTCAAGCTCCATCAAGTTCAAGACACTTTTGTAAGTGATAACAGCAGCCATTTAATCCTTCCCTAAGGAACCGAAGGGTACTTGGAATTTAACCATGTCAATACAGTCTTTTTTACTTTGTTTTTTTGTTTGTTTGTTTGTGTTTTTGTTTTTTTTGTTTTTTTGTTTTTTTGAGACAAAGTCTCGCTCTGTGGCCCAGACTGGAGTGCAGTGATGTGATCACAACTCACTGCAGCCTTGAACCCCTGGGCTCAAACGATCTTCTCCACTCAGCCTCCCAAGTAGCTAGAACTACAAGTGTGCACCACCACACCTGACCAATTAAAAAAAAAAATTGTTTTGGTAGAGATGAGGGTCTTGCTGTGTTACCCAGGCTGGTCTCAAACTCCTAGCCTCAAGCAATCCTCCCACCTCAGCCTCCCAAAGCACTGGCTTTACAGGCATCAGCCACCATGCCCAGCTTCTTTTATATTATTGACAGAGGTAAAATTAGTGCTCTTTAAAGATTTTTTTAAAACTATGGAACAAAAAGAAGTCAGAAGGTAACAAATCAGGACTCAAGAACTCAAGTATAAAAATACTATGTTATAAATACGAATCTATTTTTTAAGTGTCTTGAGAATTACACAGAGCAACCAAAATTAATATGCTCCTGCCCTTTTTGCCTTCTATTCTAGTGGGACAAAGCCCTGTCAATTGCACCAGGAGTCTCTGTGAAATACTGGAAGAAGTTAATGCAGAGGTAAGGCAGAGAGAGTCTGTTAAAATAGATGTTTTAAAATCATGTTAGAATAGAAGCAGTATATAAATATGGCAGTAGCTCTTGAAATTTCTTATTCTTATGTTGTCTTAAATAATAACTAAATTTTGTATCTACTGATACAGTAAATGAAATGAATCAGTTACAAGTAATTTTGGTGTTCTTGGATTTGACTTGACCTCTGATGAAGATAGCAGAAGGCAAATTTCCCCATGTCAATGGAGAGAACGACAGATCAGCAAACATACTCACTGATTAATAAGTTGCTATTGAAATATAAGTGGCAAGATTTTCTGAAGGTTAGCATAGGTTCGTAAAATACTATTCTATTAATTATCTCAAAAATTTTCTCTGTAGGCACTAATTCCTGCCATTTCTTCCATGGATATGAGGGAGGCACTGATGATAAAGAAGGGTCTGACCGCTGAGGAAATTAACTAAACATTCTTGTTTTAGAATGCAATAAACCAACAAGATTTTTTCTCAAGTGGATTAGTTTCCTGGGGTTGCCATAAAAAAAAAAAATTACCATAAAATGGGTGGCCTAAAACAACAGAAATTTATTTTCTCACAGTTCAGGAGGCCAGAAGTCTAAATCATGTTGTCAGCAAAGTTGGTTTCTACTGGAGGCTCTGAGAAAGAATTAGTTCCATGCTTCTCTCTTGATGTCTGGTTGCGGGCAGTCCTTGGCATCTTGTTGCCTTTTGACGCATCACTCCAGTCTCTCCCTTATCTGCACATGGCATTATTCCCTGTGTGTCTCTGTGCCCAGATTTCCTCTTCTTATAAGTCATGAGTCATATTGGATTGAGGGCCTACCCTAATCCAGTATGACCCCATATTACTTCAACTAATTACATCGGCTAAGACCCTATTTCCATATATGGTTACATTCACAGGTATCATGGGTTAGGACTTCAACATATTGTTTTGAGGGACACATTTCAACCTACAATGTATGATTATTCTCTGTTCTATTTTATTCTACTCTCTTCTGTGCTATTCATTCATTTAACAAATATTTATTAATGCCTACTATATGCCAATCACTGTGCTAAGCTTATAGAGTACTATATTTTATTAGGTAATTACCTTGCTTCTGACATTAAAAACAGAAATTTGGATTTTTCTTTTATGGAACAAGGTTTAGTGGCAAAAAATCAACTGCTTCTTACAGACACAAGTAAAAATCAATCAAAGGCTAAACATAAAATTCAGAAGGATTAACACATTTGCCGTGAGAAAGTAGACTGTTCCCTAGCACCTGCTCCCAACAGTAAGTTAAGCAACAGGCTGATTGCAGCCCTCAGATTTTAGGCTCCCTCTCCTGAGCTTTAAGAATCCCCAGTGCTGTAAGTCCCTGTACCCTCACAGCACAATTGTGAATGTTATTGCCCTCACCGAATCCTTAAGAAAGTCAAGTTAGCAGAGGATATTTACTTCACAAAACATTATTTCAATCTCAGCAAAAACTTAATGGATTTCCATTTAAGACCAAAGTGGAGTCACTCAGTGTTAATATTGCAGAATAAAAGTAAACATATTTTGTATTCTATGTGATTATTGACATATTTTATTGGCATCTAGTCATATTAATATTCTACTACATTGCTTTCTATGTTAGATATCTGTGAGTTTAAAATGTGGTGTATCCTCAGATAAATTGGAACAAAGGAAACCTGACCAAGATTGGTGTATATGAACTGAGCTATAAAGAATACGTAGGAGATAACCAAGTGAAGAGGCTAGAGCTAGCATCCCAGGCTTAGGAAGCAGAGTACAGGAACTCTGTGAAAGGAGGCTGCTGTAGCTGGAGTGCAGGAGCCAGGGGGAAGTGCTGCCAAGGGAAAGTGAGAAGGTAGGCACAAGCTGGACGTTTTAGGGCCTTGTAAACGTAGTAAGCTTTTTTATTTTTTCTTTATCCTAAGAGGAACACAAGACATTAGAGGGTTTTAATTTTAAATAGGGTAGAAAGTGATGTGATCAATTCTTCATTTAGAATATCCACACAAGCTAAAATATCAAGAACAGACTAGAGAAGGTCAATAGCAGATATGAGGAGGCCAGTTAGAAGGCAATTAGAATACCTGAGTCAAAAGACAGCAGTGGCGTGGATGCCATACGTAGTGATGTGGGGACTGAGAAAAGTAGACAAATTTGATATATCTAAGAGTTAAAAATAACTGGATTTGGTAATAGAGATGAGGAAGGTATAACAAATAATTTTTAGGTTTTAGGTTTGAAAAACTGGATAGAAGCTGTTGCTAATCACTGGGATTTAAAAACAAACAACTAAGACAACAACAACAGCAAAACCATTAGAAGAGGATTTGAATCAAATGGCACAAAAATCATTAGTTCTGTTTGGACATGTTGAGCTTGAAGTTCCTTGTGATTTAAGTGGCATTGTTCAATAGGCAGTCTTGATTTTGTAGCCCAAAGAAGAAATCTGGATCACACGGAGGTTATTGTTGATCTTAGTAAGAGCTGTTTTGGTAGAAAGAAGGAGACTGAAGCAAGATTAGAATAGATTTAGTGGGGAAGGAAAAGGGGGAGGCAAATGGGAATACACAAAACTCTTCCAATTCTATTTCATTTATCTTTGAAAGCCAACTCCTGATTTTCTCTGCCTCTTAGCCCATGTAGCTGCCAGAAAGTGGTCTCTCCACAACTCCTGCATTTATGCTTTATAGATCCAGCCATTCATCCAGATTGACAGTCTCTCAATCATAGTTTCAAATGCCCAGGGAAGTAGATTATTATTTCTAACCAGCTTGTTTCTAAACAGCTATAACAAGAAAATCAAAATCACATAGTAAAAACATAGCTGTTGAGGAATACTTCGATGACTCTATGAAATTGGAGACTGTTAACAGTGAGCTGGCAAATATCATGAAAAGTATTTTCCATTTTCAGCATGAAAAATATCTGCTACCCCTACCCAAAGATTAAAAATTGAATTCTGGTTTAATGTAAATGCTACCATAAAGTAAATAGACCAGGTTATTTTTAAACAAAACTGAGGTTGAACATTGAGGGCAGAATTAGCGAGGGGGTTAGTCATTGAGAAAATACCTGAGACTTAGATGGGAAGATACACACACACACACACACACACACAGATGGAGAGAGAGAGAGAGAGAGAGAGATGGGTGCAGAGAGACAGAGACAGATATACGGAAACAGACACATGTACACCCTTCACAATCTCTAAGATTACCATCCCCTTTCTCCCTTCACATGTCTGCAACATTATTTTTCTTTAATCTTCCTCACTTAGGGCACTTAAGACATTCTACATTTTATTGTTAATATTTATATTTCTATATTCTCCATCTTAGTGATTTTTAAGCTACTTGAGTTTCAAGGCTCTCTATTCATTGTTACGCTTCCTAAAACAATTAAAATTATCTGTCTTTAGCAATGTAGATACCCACATATTTGCTTAATCCTCCTGATATCCTATCACACATATCGTATATAAAACATATTTTTGAATAAATTAGTTGCCCATTTTAATAGATAAACCACATTGATTTTAATATCTAAAATGTTCAGGCATATTTTATGTCATGTTCTAAAGGCAGACAATTACCTATAGTATTTATTTTTTCATACAACTTTTATCTGCCTTCCACATGTAATTTGATTATAAAATGTCTTTTTTAAAAGTGATATGCCAAAGGGCTTTATGAAATCTGCTACAAATTTTAGCCATACTTTCAGAAAATCTCAATTCACCTAAAAACCTTCAAAATAATATATTGTTTAAAAAATTGTCCTTATTTTATTAGGAGAGCTGACCAATTAATCCAGGAAGATAAGGATGATGTCATTCCATACTGCATAGCCATTGGTGATGTGAAAAAGCTAGTCCATTTTTTCATGTCAAGAGGTCAGCTTAAAGAAGCTCTGCTTGTTGCACAGGTAAAACCACAGAACCCAGTCACATACATGGATGGGTGAACATGTAGAAGGGAGAAGATTGTGTTGACTGGCTCATCCTTACATAATTGACAAAGTCATAAAGGGCTTGGCTTCTGCCCTCTTCCCTGGCCTTCTTTCTCAACTTTTGAGAACATACTATTTTTGTTCTGGTCACAGCAAACTTATTTTATTTTATTTTATTATTTATTTATTTTTTTGAGATGGAGTCTTGCTCTGTCACCCAGGCAGGAGTGCAATGGCACGATCTCAGCTCACCACAACCTCCACCTCCCAGGTTTAAGTGATTCTCCTGCCGCAGCCTCCCGAGTAGCTGGGATTACAGGCACCCGCCACCATGCCCAGCTAATATTTGTATTTTTAGTGGAGATGGAGTTTCACCATGTTGGCCAGGCTGGTCTCAAACTCCTGACCTCAGGTGATCCTCCCACCTCAGCCTCCCAAAGTTCTGGGATTACAGGCATCAGCCACCACACACAGCCAAACTTATTTTAGATCTTTAAACATACAAGCATCTCTGAACTCTAAACTTTACACATGCTGCTGAATGTTATACACCATGCATTAGAACAACTTATTTTTAGTAATAATCCACTTGAAGCTTTTTTTGCTACACACAATTAACATCTCATTTCTCCTCAAATTCTAAAATTATCTCCAAATTATAGTATAAATTTCAAACAATATTTAAGTATACTTTGCTCAAAATAATATTCTGAAATGTGTCAATTATCAACAATTAGCTAAAGAATAATTCAATATTTAATTAAATTCTAGGCTGCTTGCGAAGGAAATATGCAGCCCTTACATGTTTCTGTGCCTAAAGGAGCTTCATATTCTGATGATATCTACAAGGAAGACTTTAATGAGTGAGTGATTTATTTGCTCTGGGTTTATATGTTTTACGGTTGTCTTCCCTTTAGGAATTTTTGAAGTCTCTATAATTCATCCTTCTTTGTATATTGATGACTTGACTGCCTCAACCGCATTCCTCACCATGATCCAGTTCCATTACAGCATTTACTCCTAGATGAACAGGGAAATTTCAGGCACGGAGACTCCGTTTATACACATTTTGTATAGCTTTCAGAAAAGCAAAATGCATTTTACTAGAGAGATTGCAGGTGAGGCACCTAAACACTTAGAAACTAATCAAACCTATTGGAGAGGACCAATGATGAAAATAAGATAGACTGCTTATTAATGTTTTACTCTAAAGTTAGTGTATGTAACTTCACAGTAATGTAGTTTATAATCCCATGACCCCAGTATTGGTATCTAGAATAACGTTTGGTCCTCTTTTAAAGAAGAAATCCTGATAGTTATTTTAAAAAAGAAATGGAAATGAGAATTTTTCAGCCTTCCAACCTTTTTTTAATCCAGTAGTCTGCCTTCCCCCATCCTTTCTATTTGCTCCTATTATTAACCTAGAAAATAGGATATTTAAACTTTTAAGACATTCATCGAGCAGAAGAGGATCGTGAAATGTTAAGCAAATAATGTGTTGGGAATAATGTATTCTTGCCGGATCTTTACTGCCGTTCTCTGCCATTTCTAAACTTGACATTTTAAAAAGCTAACACATGCTAGCTGTATTTTGGATGCCACCCAAATTTTGAAAAATTTCAATTTGACCTGTAATTCTTCTACACTTAACTTTCCCTGTGGCTGAGTCATAAATTGTCCAATGCAGGATGGTAAGCTTTTAAAATCAGGCTTCTCTTCTGACAGTTGTGGGGATAGAGGGAGATAGAGGCTTATCAGACCATATACTTGTAAAGACCACTTTCCTGATTTATTTTTTCCAAAAACAAGTCTTTAAAGCAAGCATGTCAAATTAAATTTTATTTGATCTTTTTATCATACCTTTTAAAAAGTATTGGTTCGCTTTTATAATGGAATACTTGTGTTTATATAGAATACACACTTTTTTCTTTCTAGACTCCTGCACAAAGTCAGTAAAGAACTGGCAGAATGGTATTTTCAAGATGGTCGAGCAGTACTAGCCGCATGTTGCCATCTTGCCGTAGATAATATTGAGGTACGACATTTAAAACTGGTTTATGTTAATGAAAATTTTTTAGATATGTCATGGTGTTTGAGAGGAAAAGATATGGTGACTTTCTGTGTGAGATCTGGTTTTGCATGTCTTCCAAGCCTGAGTAATTAAGTAATTACATTCCTAATTAGCACACATAAACTATGAGCTCTTGTTTTTAAGCACACATAGACTATGAGCTCTTGTTTTCTTTTATTTCTACCACAAGACACATATTTATAACAACCTTGTTTTAAACATTTCAACATATATGAGAAGCGCCAATGTAGTAAAAGGAAGAATCACTGGACATGGATACAAAATATCTGAGTCTTTTCTCACACATACTGACTTTGGGCACGTCATTTAACCCTCAGAATCTCAAAGGTCTTCAATTCTAAAATGAAAATATGAATACCTCCCTTACCTATTTCACATATATTTGTTAGGCTTATAAGAAAAAATACAAATGAAAGCACTTATTTTTCAGTATATTATTCACAAGTTATATTTTTAAGGTACTTTCCACTTGACTCATTAATTTAGTAAGGAAAATGTTAATTACAGATACAGATTCTAGTGTGCATTTATCCTTAGATATATTTGCTTTAGGAAGTGATAGATAACTGTATAATCTTAAAGAAGCTCTTAAAAATTTACGTTTTTTTCTGATATGGAGATTGAAGGACATATTGAGAATATCGTAAAGTGTTATTAATTAATTACAAAAATAGAACCAAGGGTTCCAAACTCTTCAATTCTGACCTGATAAAATTTTCGGTATGTCTCATTAATAACTTTTCCCTCTGAAAATTGCAATTACTCTTACATAGCTACTTCATAGGAATATTACAGTCAATATTTTATAAGAATAATTGATTTATAGGTTAATACTGCTTTATCTGCTTTATGAGCTTGGAGGGGAATGATGATCCTACCCAGCTTCTGTGCAACTGAAGAAATTATTTTCTTATTGAGCAAGCTTGCTATGGCATACCTGATTCGCGGAAATGAACTGGAGTTGGCAGTCTGTGTGGGCACAGTACTAGGAGAGTCTGCAGCACCAGCAACCCACTATGCCCTAGAATTACTGGCGAGAAAGTACATGATGATTTCAGTATGGTAAGAATTTTGAAATTCAAAGAATAATTTCATAGTGATGAAATACACTTTTAAAACATTATAAATTCCATTTGATAAGATATGCATTGGGAGAATATAGGATCACCTTGTTTATAAAGGATAAGATTGTGGAAGGAAATAATGATATAACAATGTCATAATGATGAGAACTACCATGGTTGTAGAATGAAATCTGCCATGGTCCATTCTGAAGTAGCCCAGTTGTAATTCCAGAATGTTTCAAGCACTTAAAGTATCATGAGACAACAGATGTGCTCTTCTTAAGATGACCAGAACACATTTTCCCACATCTTAAAATTCTGCATATCTACACTTTTTCTTGTCAGATCTTGTGTCCTATTTTAAATTTGGACAGTAAAGTCACTTATATAAAGCAGCAACAAAAATGGTTTTGCTGGACACTTGAAACAGGACACCTCCCCCAGAGTCTGGCAATACCCAAAGAAGGAGACCCTGGGAATTACCTGAGGTAGCCCGGAAATCCAGGGCAAAGCAATTCCAGCTCGTATCTGCAGAGCCCTGGCCTTAAGTCAAACAATCCATTATTACGGAGGCTCTTTTAGGAAATATGGGATTCTGTCATTCCTTAGATGTTTATTGAATAAAGATTGTTTTAGATTTTTATCTTTTCTTTCCCTCAAATACTTAGACCTCAAGAAGTTTCTAAATGAATTTGTTTATCAGGACTATGACCTTTCCCCATTGCAAGTCCCATGCACACACACACCACCCTCCAGGGAGCTATACAGATGACTCTAACTATTGAACACTACAGGTGGTAATGATAATAATGAATGCTAACTAACACTTCTATACTGCTTACTCTGTGCCAAGCACAATTTTAAGTACTTTATATGTAAAAATTCACTAGGTTCTATGTGGTAGGTTTTAATTTTCCTGAGGTCACAGTAAGTGGTAGAGCCAAGATTCAAAGCTACATAAATCAGCTCTGAAGTTTGCATTCTTAGCTATCAGGGTGCTATCAGCTATTAGGGATGCTCGGGGTGAGCATCCCTAATCCAAAAATCCAAAATCCAAAATGCTTCAAAATCCGAAACCTTTCAGATGTTGACATGACAACCATAAGTGGAAAATTCCACATGAAAGTACTTAACACAAAAATTTGTTTAATGCACAAATTATTAAAAATATTTTATAAATTACCTTCAGGCTGTGTGTATAAGGTATATATGAAACATAAATACATTTTGTATTTAGACTTGGGTCCCATCCCTTAGATATCTTATTATGTATATGCAAATATTCTAAAATCCAAAAAAGTCTGAAATCTGAAATACCTTTGGTCCCAAGCGTTTCAGATGAGGGATACCCAACCTGTACCACTTTCTCATCTGCAGCCAACTCGGGAAAAGAACAACACTTACAGTCTTCTTTTTTGTCTGAATCTGAAGGTTTTACGGTGAATCAGAAATTTCAAAGTTGTTTTAATTTTTACATATATTTTACAGTAATTTAAGAGCTCCCTTCCCCCAGTAAAATGCAGTAGTACCCTACCATCAGTTTTAGACTTCAGTATACTTAATGGTGGCGCTCCTATGAGAGTATCTAGTTATCCCTCTATCAAGAGCTATAATGGTCAACTACCTAGGGACTTGCCTTCATCTCAAAGCATGAAGCCTAATTCCAATTATTTATTCATGAAGGTGGCTGATTTCATGCTAAAAGTCATCATCAGATGAAAGAGGATTTGTTTTTAAAAAGTGAAGGTACTTCCCAAAGTGAAGTACCTTCCCAAAGGTGAAGCACTTTGGGAGGCCAAGGTGGGTGGATCACCTGAGGTCAGGAGTTCAAGACCAGCCTGGCCAACATGGTGAAACCCCATCTCTAAAATACAAACAAAAAAAAACCCATCTACTAAAAATACAAAAAAAAAATTATCCAGGCATGGTGGCAGGCACCTGTAATACCATCTACTTGGGAGGCTGAGGCAGGAGAATCACTTGAACTCAGGCAGTGGAGGTTGCAATCAGCCAAGATCACGCCACCGCACTCCAGCCTGGGCAACAAGAGCGAAACTTCGTCTCAAGGAAAAAAAAAATGGCAACAAAAGAGAAATACAGTATACGGTTGACCCTTGAACAATATGAGGGTTAGGGGTGCCAACCCCCCAAGCAGTCCAAAATCCATCTATATCTTCCAACTCCCTCAAAACTTAACTACTAATAGCCTACTGTTGACTGGAAGCCTTACTGATAACATTAACAGTCAATTAACAGATATTTTATATCCTTTGTGTATTATATACTGTATTCTTACAATAAACTGGAGAATAGAAAATGTTATTAAGAAAATCATAAGGAAGAGAAATCAATTTACTATGCATTAAGTTGAAGTGGGTCATCATAAAGGTCTTCATCTACATCTGCTTCATACTGAGCAGTTCAAACTCATAACATTGTATGTTACATAATATGATTAAACATTTTTCAATTAACTGTATGTCTTAGTTACTTTTAAGAAAAAACAAACTTCTTCCTTGTAACGCCCCCACCTCAACAATTCTTTTTTAATATATCCATAGATATGTGTAACAGAAACTAGGAAAGTTTAAATACGGTGCTGATTAGCTTTATTTTCAGGAGAAATCTGTAATCCTCCTGGCTATTAGAAGAGCTGCACAAATTTTTAAAAAGATAGCTACATCATTTATAAAGATGTGCATAATATTTAAGCTATAAACAGCTCATTTTTTTACATTTACTTTAAAAGTCTGTTTCTTTGTGGTATTCATCGTATAATCATGGTATTCATATTTAATATTTTCCTTTAGCTTTCCATCTGTTGGATACAGGTATTATCTACTTTTATTTAAGAACATATTCCTTTAAAATGCATACACTCCTTTATTTTATTATTTGAATACTATCTCTGTATTAAGAAATATTTATCAACTATTTTCACATTGTTTTATGGTTTGCCAATTCACATGTATAATTTATAGCATATAAAACCTGACTACAAAGTCATGAGAAAAGTTCCTATAATCACTCATGATTTTATACTTAAAACTTGTACAATAAATGAACTGTGATTTCCTGCAATACCAAATAATAGCTAACTCAGCTAAGCAGAATGAAATATCTGTTCTGATAGTGAAATTTTACATTTTAGATCATTCAATTGGTCTATATCATTTTTATATGTACATTTTTCCCCATTTGTGTACTGAACTCTCAAAAAAGAGTGAATTTGATTAAACATTGAAGGAAATTAGCTGGCCTTGCTAAAATTTCACTGTATGAAGACATAATTCCACATTAAGAAAGTCAAATTTTGTCTGTAGTTCAATGAAGTTTGAATAGAATTTTTAGCACAGCTATTTTATACACAGTAAAAACAAATGATACTTTATATTTTCATGGACATTATTTAAAACTGC
The DNA here is from genome assembly GCF_028885625.2 of Pongo pygmaeus. Lineage (NCBI taxonomy): Eukaryota > Metazoa > Chordata > Mammalia > Primates > Hominidae > Pongo > Pongo pygmaeus. The sequence continues at coordinate 189,506,105 of NC_072376.2, forward strand.
TATTAAATTTTGATAGGAGGAAACACATGACATTATTCATACATTTTAGCATGAACAGCTAAACTACTCTAACTTGGAACCTGCCCAATGTAATAGAAAATGTGGCAGTTTGGAAAGATATTATGTGTAACTTTTAATGGCTAGAGGAAAATAATATGAAAAATTATTGTAATCTTTTATCAATTCTCTTTTGACATCATCTAGAAAATTACTTATTAGTAAAATGATGAGTTATCAAAATATTTTATGTAAAAAACTTCACTAAAGTTTTTCTTATTCTAAAAACATTAAAGTAAGCCTAAATGAAAACGTTATTGTCCTGATAGTTTGTGAGGTGTGTGTATTTTTTATTTTTAGTAACACTTTGGATTTCACACCAGAGCTTGCCAATTATCTTTATTCCTATTCTATATTCATTATATTCTTAATTAAGCACCTCTTAAGTTTTAAAAAAGAATTGATTTACTTAAATGACTAATGTAGATTTTACTGACGTTTTCACAAAGAAGATGAAGTGTAGGGTTTTACTCCCAGAGGCCCCAGCACACAGCTTTATAAATTCTTATGTGAAATATCTCCTATTCTAATGTCACCTCTTCTGTATGGCTATATATCAATTTCTTAAAAACAATATCTTGAATTATTGAAAGTTAAGTGTTTTCTCAGTTATGATGTATGCATCCATTTACTCCTCACCTAGTGATTTGAAGAGGATTTTACAGAAAATGTTTTAATATAAATCTTCTAAGTACATACCATTTTATATTTTTAAAACCCTCAATTGCTTTAGTCCACTGATTGGATCTTTAATAAGTAAATAGGCCGGTCTCAGTGGCTCCTGCCTGTAATCCCAACACTTTAGGAGGCCAAGGTGGGTGGATCACTTGAAGCCAGGAGTTTGAGATCAGCCTGGCCAACATGGTGAAACCGTGTCTCTACTAAAAATACAAAAATTGCCCGGGCATGGTGGCACGTGCCTGTAATCCCAGCTACTCAGGAGGCTGAGGCAAAAAATTGCTTGAACCCAGGAGGCAAAGGTTGCAGTGAGCTGAGATTGCACCATTGCACTCCAGCCTGGGCGACAGAGAGAATGAGACTATGCCTCAAAAGAAAAAAAAAAAAAAAGGAAATAAGAAAACTATCTTTAATTTCCACTTATTGTTTAAGAAATATGTGGGATACCCAAAATTATGAACTTAACTCAATATTCTACTGGTTTCACTGATCTGGCTGATACGATTTATCAATATTGACAAGCATAAAAAAAGTTGATGAGAGTTAACTTTCACAATGTTTGCTTTATAATTCACTCCAAAGAACATATTCAAAACTACTTAGAGAATTATTCTATAATGATAAAATTAATTATAAGTACGTTAAGACTCATGTATGTAAAGTTTAGTTTTTAATATTTAGGATTTATAAATACATTTGTTGTTCATGACCTTTGGTTTGGGTAATCTGCATTTACAGTAGTTTCATAATTAAGTAGGCTATTAATACTGTTTCTGTAAATTGAAAAGCAAGAGCGGTATATTATGTGAATTGCCCTTCTTTGAGATAGTTATGAATGTTATTTTTAAATTTTCTCTTCAATGAAGTGTCCCCTTTTGTTACGTTAACAGGAATTTGGCAGCCGATCTTCTGATGATGATTCCTGATAATGAACTACATTTAATAAAACTCTGTGCTTTCTACCCAGGATGTACTGAAGAGATAAATGACCTTCATGATAAGGTATCCTGATTATGTTAAATATTCTGGTTTGGAATGCAGTGCTATGATTTAATTAATTGTAAGTTCAAGCAAATAGAGATGCATGCAGAGAAACAAATGTATGGTCCCTTTGGGATACCTATAAGTACAACAAAAATGTTGTACAATAAGACGTAACATTTACTGAACTTCTGCTATGTGCTTGGCACTCTTCTAAATCTTTACATATATTTATGTCTTCATTCTCATAAAACTTTGAAAAGCAGGGGATAATTATACAAAGAAAACTCGGAGAAGGTAAGGAATTTGCCCAAATTAGTTAGTGGTGGAGTGAGAATTTCAACTTCAGCAAGTCTAACTCCAAATCCCAAGTGTTTTCCACTGTACACTTTGCATATTGAAGTATGTTGTAGGATAAATTTTTTAAATAGACAACTTAGAATCCTTAAAAGAATTAATGAAATATAATGAAATTTACATGCATTTTTCCAAAGTGCTTTAAAAATACTCCTCTGCAGAACATAGGAATCTATGCATCAATATTATATATAAAAACAACCAAAATGTTCAATAGGAAGATTATTTATATTAAATTACAGTACTTTTCTATATTTCAGTGCTATTAATCCATTAAAAATCATGAAGCTCTATTTTTATTGGCATGATACATAGCTATGAAACAGTTAAATAGAAAGCAGATCACAAAACTATGCATATGCCATATGATTTTGGTTTGAAAATAAATGTGAATGTACATATTTATGTTTATAGCATATTTAGGAAGATACAGTTTCTTTTAAGAAAATGAGAAGATGTAAGTACAATATTTTCTCATCTTGAACTTCTAAAATAACAAAGTTTTTCACTTATTTGAACTGTGATTTTTTTATCCCTAGTGGGTGAGTATCCCTATTCATTAAGCAACAGATATTTACTGAGTATTGTATTAATACAGATTGGCCAAAGGTGTGTGTGAATGACAATGTGTGGGTGGATATGTGTATGTGAATGTGTTTGTGTTGAGACACGGAAAATACTTGTGAAAGGATAAATGTCCAAAGTTACCAGTGGGTTGTGAGATGATGGGATATTTTAACTACTTTATTCACTTTGTAGTCTGTGAATTATTTTTTTAAAAAGCTGTGCTTTGTTTTTTTAACATGACAACTAAAAGCTATTTTATGTTGAAATTAAAATGCATACGAAAGAAAGTAGGAGTTTTTTAATTATACATTAACTGGTAGTGTTTGAAGTATACTAACAGATATCCTCTGAGGCAGAAGGTACAGATGTTAATATCAAGACTCAGAGAGGCTAAATGGCTTGTCTAAGCTTTAAGACTTAAGCTAATGACCTCACTTATTATTTTCAGATTTTAAAGATATTTCCATAAATATATGCTGTTAATTCAAATAATTTTATTTATATCATTTAGGACAACTTTAATAAGAAAACCACACTAGTAATAGGAAATATTTAGTATATGTACTATTTTTCTGTTCCTATAAACTTTACTAACATTGTTGTCAAATCAATTATTTTCTTTTCTTTTTTTTTTTTTTTTTTTTTTGAGATGGAATTTCACTCTTGTTGCCCAGGCTGGAGTGCAGTGGCACGAGCTCGGATCAGTGCAACCTCTGCCTCCTGGGTTCAAGCGATTCTCCTGCCCCGCCCTCCCCCAGTAGCTGGGATTACAGGCATGCACCATCACACCCAGCTAATTTTATATTTTTAGTAGAGACAGCGTTTCACCATGTTGGTCAGCCTAGTCTCAAACTCCTGACCTCAGGTGGTCCACCCGCTTCAGCCTCCCAAAGTGTTGGCATTACAGGCATGAGCCACCGTGCCCGGCCAAATCAATTATTTTCTAGTGCAAGCTACACACAGTAGAAGAATATAGGCAGTTAGCTAAGACCGCTTTTAATGATAGGGCTAGAATATTATTCACCTTCTCTTTTCATCACACATTCTAAAAGGATATAATTAGACTTTCTGTTCAGACTTCATTAATATCTTTTTAGCAAGACTAGTGAGTATGTGTAAAAGTGTTAATAACTGAACAATTTCACAAGTACAGATGCTCCTCGACTTACCATGGGGTTACAATGGGTAAATCTATCATAAGTCAAAAATATTCTAAGTCAAAAATACATTTAACGCACCTAACCTACCAAACATCATAGCTTAACCTAGCCTTCCTTAAACGTGCTCAGAACACTTACATTAGGCTACATTTGGACAAAGTCATCTAACACAAAGCCTATTTCATAATAATATCTCATGTAATTTATGAATACTGTACAAAAAGTGAAAAACAGAATGGTTCTGTGGGTACTCAAAGTACACTTTCTGCTGAATGCATGTTGCTTTTACACTACCATAAAGTCAAAACATAAGTTGGGGACTGTCTGTAACACTAAAAACTACATATTCACATATGATGTTTACTTACATAACTTTTAGAATTTTAAAATATATAGGATAAAAATTACAAGGATGATCATCTTACTCTTTCTTCTTCTTATAGTCTATTTAAAAATGATATTTAAATGGGAATGATTTATTATTTCCTCTATGCTGTGAGCACATATCAAGGTGAAGAACCTATGTCTCTATCTAGCCAAGCACAGTACCTACCATATAGTAGTTGCTTCGTAAATAACTGGCATTTCATTAATAAGGATGGGGAAACAATATCAAATGTTATATATATATGAGAGCCCTGTTAATTCAGTTTGTTGTAATTTGTTTGAGAGAGAGATTGAGATGTAAATTGTTCATTTTACCTAACTTTTAAATAAGAAATTTGAAATGATTAAATGAATATATTAATAAATAAATTGAAACAAACCATGAAACTATTTTATCCACATTGTTTAGCAACAGACTTGAACATTTAAGCTTCAACAATTATAAACACATCAGAATTTGATATAAAAGGTAATTTAATGCTTACCTACATTATAAGGAAGCAGACCAACTTACTTGAGAGAGGATTAGACTCTCAGTTTTAACAGAAAAAGAATTTTTTTTTTAATGGGGAATGTGGCTTTTTATTTTATAGTAATGAAATTTCATGGATGAAAAAATCTCCATTTCATGGCATTTCAAAATGTCAAAGCTAAAAACTTTTAGAGCTTCTACATTTTTTGTGTCTCTGAAATAAGGTTGCTTTGTTTCAGAAGCCAAGTGACATTAAATTGCAGTGTAGAGGACACGTAATAATGCACACCCTTTATGTTTGGTGCATTTAATGTCGTTTTTGCGCCGTTATGGTCAGTATATTTTTTCTAACATAATTAATTTCATCATTTGGGTGCTAAATGGCATTTGTGGGTACTAATTCCAGTATCACAATCAGGAAAATTTACTTCTATTTCTTTTATTAGGTATTTGTGTGATGGAAAACTACTAACTCATTAACTAATATCCCCTCTTACTGTTTTTAGATCTTAAAGGTGTTTCCATAAATATATTCTCTTAATTCGAATAATTTCATTTACATCTATTTTAGACAACTTTAATAAGAAAACCATACTAGGAAAGCTGAAAGTATTTTGTACTTACACTATTGCTTTTATCCCTGTGAATTTTAGTAACATTGTTTTCAAATCAATTATTTTCTAGTGTAAGCTACCCACAGTGGAAGAATGTATGCAGTTAGCTGAGACAGCCCATGCAGATGACAATATATTTGAAACTGTAAAATATTACTTGTTAAGTCAAGAACCTGAAAAAGCCCTTCCTATTGGTATTAGCTTTGTTAAAGGTAAGTAATTCGTTGGTGGTAGAATTTTAAATATACTCATTTATTTGATCTTTGTTTTCATATTGATGATTGTTTTAATTCATTTTTGCATTGCTATAAAGAAATACCTGAGGCTGGGTAATTTATAAAGAAAGTAGATTTATTGGCTCATGGTTCTGCAGGCTGTACCAGAAGCATGGCACTGGTATCTGCTCTGCTTCAGGTGAGGCCTCAGGAAATTTTTGTCATGGCAGAAGGTGGTACAGGAGCAGGCGTATCACTTGGTGAGAGCAGGGGCAGAGAGAAGGGACAAAGAGAGAGAGGAAGGGAGGTGCCACACTCTTAAACACCCAGATCTCGTGTGGACTCAGAACAAGAATTCACTCATCACCAAGGGGATTGCACTAAGCCATTCATGAGGAATCCACCTCCAAATCCAAACACCTCCCTACTCCAACCTGGGGGATTACATTTCAACATGAGCTCTAGAGAGGACGAACATCCAAACTATATCAATGATCAGCCTTAAAATCAAGAACTAGTCATCCTAAATTTAAAAAGGAGAGTGATGCTGATGTGCAATACGGCATCTCTTCTGATTTTATGGTATGGGGACCTGAGAGAGGATAAATAGGAAAATACTTGTGATCTAGAAAATAAAGAGGTAAGTAGGACTGACTGACAGAAAATTAATTATATAAGTTAAAAATGGATGAATAAATTTTGAGACTATTATTTAATGAATCTTCCATCTGGTTTAATTTTTCCAGAATACATCAGTAGCTCAGACTGGACTTTGGATACTGTATACCCTGTTCTTGACCTACTGAGCTATATTCGTACTGAAAAATTACTCTTGCATACGTGTACTGAGTGAGTATTTTTTCTGCAAAATATATAAGTGAATCTATTTGATAATTTTAAAGTGGCTCCATTGTTTTTGGTATTCAGATCGGGAAATAGGATTATCTTGGACAGGTAGCTACACTTGTAGAAATATTGTATTTTTGTTTGTTATATATATTTTTTTCTTTGTTTTGAGACGGGATCTTGCTCTGTCGCCCAGGCTGGAGTGCAGTGGCGTGATCTCGGCTCACTGCAAGCTCCGCCTCCTGGGTTCACGCCGTTCTCCTGCCTCAGCCTCCCACGTAGCTGGTACTACAGGCGCCCGCCACCATGCCCGGCTAATTTTTGTATTTTTAGTAGAGATGGGGTTTCACCATGATGGCCAGGATGGTCTCGATCTCCTGACCTCGTGATCCACCCACCTCGGCCTCCCAAAGTGCTGGGATTACAGGCCTGAGCTACTGCACCCGGCCGTTTGTTATGTTTTTAAGAAAAAAATGTAGAGGTCAACTTCAAACAGAATATTAAATATTAGTGGTCCCACTTAATAATATCTAGTATGTGTATATTTATATATGTACACACATATGCACCCCTGGTTTAAAGACAGCAAGTTCAAAGCTTTTGGACCTCAAGTCCTTAAGAAACTCATGGTCATATTTATTAAATATCCATTGTATGCAAAGCACCATACTGAGCTTGTGGGAAAGAAGTAAAATTGCTAGAAAGTACAAAATAGACATCATCCCGGGATTCGGGTACTATTAAAAGACATTATTATCTATATAACTAAAGCCCTCAGAGACTCTTGCATAATTTACAGGAGAGGCTTTGGGCTCTTTTTGTTTTAAAGCCTAAATGGAAAAAATGATGCAGCAGCCTGGGAAACTGGCTCACTCCCTCAGCAAGAACTGCAGAAGACATTCTTTACTGTGAGTCTACATGGTATTCCAGGACTCCCTCCACCTGACCAAAGGAGCTATTTAGGGATAAATTACATGAAGAAACAGCCAGGAAATAGAGAACAACAAGCAGGCAACAGTGAAATACTATTTAAATACGCTTATTTTGTAGTCTAATTGATGGTATAGCATAAATATCTGAATAGGAATTAAGAACTGATGAATAATTTTCCTTAAGTTTAGAAAATTTTCTAAACATATATTGCTATAAATGTCACCTTTCAGAATATACAGATACAAGTACATGAACTGTGTATCAGAGTAATGTTCTATGCCTCAAATTGTGGAATTTATAAAAATAAATATATTCTCTTTTAGAGCTCGAAATGAGTTGCTAATATTATGTGGTTACATTGGTGCATTACTGGCTATCAGAAGGCAGTACCAAAGCATTGTTCCAGCACTTTATGAGTACACAAGGTAAAAAAGGCTTTTTCTTCCATCATGACATTACAGCAATTTCTCTTGCTAAGATGGATAGTCTCTAAGTGGATTATAGAAAGTCTCAAATATATTATTACAAGTATCCATCTATTTACTCAGCATGTGCTTTATAATAAAGCAACACATAAATTAGGATGCATTGGGCTGTAAATAATAATAATGTGAATACTAGCTTAAACTCCTAGGGTTTATTGATCTTTCATGTCAAGACACTTGAGACAGGCATTCTAAGGCTTTTACTGCTATGCAGTGATTTCTTCAAGGACCTGATACTGCCTTCTTTCCACTATGACATTTTTGGATTATTTCCTCTTGCTTGAGTATCCCATGGTTAGAAGACAAATGCTAGCCCTCCATGAATTACAACTACATTCTAAGTAGGAAAGAGGTAAGAGTGAAAGACAGAGACCACAAAGGACTTTCTCCTGGCAAGACCATTTTATTCAGGAAGGAAAGTCCTCCTTAGGGTTTTATGCCCACATCTCACTAAAAGAAAATAGGAAACTGAATATTTTAGCTTTTCAATCTCTACAGCAGAAAAGTCAGAGTAAAGGGAGTTTGTAAGTAGCAGGTTACTCACTATTTTAATATTTTATATTCAGGCATAACCTGTTAGCCATAGTCCTACATTTTCTAACAACTTGTTTAACTTCAGCACTTGTACTTAAAACTTCTTATACTATAAAATAAAATTCACAGTGCCTTCCATAAAAACCTACTTCCAAGTCTAGTAGTTAGCTAAATGGCTTAGTAGGTGACCATTTTAACAAATGCAGAGGGTCTGTGGTTAAGCAGTTTTATTGTTTGTTTGTTTGTTTGTTCATTTTTGAAACGGAGTCTAGCTCTGTCGCCCAGCCTGGAGTGCAGTGGCACCATCTCGGCCCACTGCAACCTCCACCTCCCAGGTTCACACCATTCTCCTGCCTCAGACTCCGGAGTAGCTGGGACAATAGGTGCTCGCCACCATGCCCGGCTAATTTTTTGTATTTTTTTAGTAGAGACGGGGTTTCACCATGTTAGCCAGGATGGTCTCAATCTCCTGACCTCGTGATCCACCCGCCTCGGCCTCCCAAAGTGCTGGGATTACAGGCGTGAGTCACCGCGCCCGGCCGGTTAAGCAGTTTTTCTGAGTTCACATATGGCAGAGGATTCTAAGAGAAACAGGTTTTCTCATTCCTAACTTCTCCCTATTGCGTAGGTGAAGCACTAGCTGTCACCTAGTACAAATAAGGAATAATATGGAATTAATACCATCAGCATGCTCAGGGAAAAATCTCTTTCTACATAGGTAGCATAACCAAAATTGGAAAGCAACATTTAACAGTATTAAAAGATATTATAGGAGGAGTAGGATATATCACATAGATGTAAAATCATGTTTAATGAAATATGTTCAGCTATATATAATGATAAAAGTAGAGAAAAATTCTTAATTAAGCATTAAATTAATATCAAAAAGAAAAAGAACAGTTTTTATTTGCAAGGGCAGGAGAGACTTGAGAGAATGTGACTAAGTTTAGTGAATGTGTTAGCTTAGAAAGAGAAATTAATAATTTCCTAATATTAAAGAATGTATCGTCTCTGACAATTCCATCTTTGTTGTCTTGCTGCTTATCATTATTTTCCTGACCCACTAAATATTTGAGTCCCCAAAGTTTCATTCTCTCATCCTCTGCTTCCCTTTTATCTCCTCTCCATCCCACTCTCCTCCCACGACTTCACTCCCTCCCCTCTCCTTTCTATACGGCGTCCTTCAGAAACCTCACCACTTTTTAGCTTCACCTGTCACCTCTATGGAGGTAACTCAGTGTCTTATATTCAGGCATAGCCTACTCTTCAAACTCCTATGTGTATACTCAGCAGCTTGCTAAACTCCAGCCTAAAAGTCAGTATGCTCAGAATTCAAATCATCTTTCTTCTCAAATCTCCTTCTCCTGTATTCTCTTTCTGTCATTCAAGATTAAACGATCGGGGTCATGGTTAAGTGTTCTCTCTCACTGTGGCTGTTATTTAACATCACTTAACTTGTCCAACCATTCTCCATACATTATGCAGTTCATTTATTTATCTACTCACTCATTTACTCATCCACCCAATGTTTATTGAATAACTTTGACTTGCCAGGGACTCTGCTAAATATACAAGTGAGCATATATACACATATACTAGAAAATATTCTATATTATATATAATGTATAATGTCTGTATATAGAAATATATAAATCTAAAATCACATTTAAAGTTTGTTTGCTTTTTCTGATAACTTAGTTTTTGGTATCAGATGTTAATTTCCTTTTCACACGTTCAGTCAGCTGTTAAAACGTCGGGAGGTGTCAGTACCTTTAAAAATTGAATATCTTTCTGAGGAATTGGATGCATGGAGAGCTTGCACACAGTCCACCAACAGGTGAGTAAATATGATATAAAAATTGGAATGCAGAAGGTATTTGATGTTACAGACAAACTTGTTGGAAGTATGTGTGGTCTCATTAATTTTAGCAGAATAATGAATCTTGATTTGTTTGGCATATATGCAGTAATAATTTACCATACCATACTTTTCTGCCATTTAGTCCTTTGTTTTGCTATAAATTAAGTCTAAAGGTGATTTGTCTCCATCAATAAAGGGGAACTAAATAATCATCAGGGATAATTTCTAATCTAAACATCAAAAATTCTATGATTTGACAAAATGAAATTTTGACATCTGTTGAAAATATAGATCATTAGAAGACTCTCCGTATACACCCCCTTCTGATTCACAAAGAATGATTTATGCAACTTTATTAAAGAGACTAAAAGAAGAGTCACTGAAAGGAATTATTGGACCAGATTATGTGACTGGATCAAATCTTCCAAGTCATTCTGATATTCACATTTCTTGTCTTACGGGATTAAAAATCCAGGTAAAGCCTAACATCAGACATAACATGTGCATTTCACCATTTTACATGTTTATTTTTTGAAATGATATCTTAAAATAAGCCTAATTTGGATAAAAGTAGGTAATTTAGGACTGGGGCCCAGTAAGGAAATATTACCTCTAGTGCTTCCATAGTTAGTAGAAGTGGCCTCTTTCTGCTTAAAATAAATTCAGATGCAATCATCGTACTGACTCTTAACCACAGAAGCAATACATGAAAGTTTAAACTGGGAGGTTTTGGTGAGCCGAGATCGAGCCATTGCACTCCAGCCTGGGCAACAAGAGTGAAACTCCGTCTCAAAAAAAAAAAAAAAAAAAAAAAAAAATTTATATTAACCTCCCATTAATATACACAACTTATTGAGCAGATTCTTATGTATTTCTAATGCTTCCATGCTACGCCAATGAAGAAGGCAGGTTTTGTCATAGCCACCCAAAATAAATGAAGTAGCTGGATACTGATGTAAACCTTCACTGTAGCTTAGCTTGCCACTGCAATCGTTTAGTCTCAAAACATAACCAGTATCTTCCAAAAGACAGGACACATAGTTGTATACACCTCTATTATCCATTTATGCTCACAAATAAAGAACCAAGTCAGGAAATTAAATAACTTTTAGTAAAGAGCAAGAAACATTATGAAATATTTGGAGCATGTCATCGTGCTATTCTCTGCCCTTTGTATACCATTTCTAGTACTTGGTACCTTCAGGTTTCTTTCCTCCTTTTCTTAAGGTTTCTTTTCTCCATCTGACCTTGACCTAAAAGATACTATCTAACCTCTCTGTAGCCAAACCTGCATCCAGGAAAAGAGCTACTAATTATCTCATATACACTGAGGCCCACATGACTGGTATAGATGGAGTACTGTCCTGCCAGGATATTTCTGTTTCAACAGAAAGTTGACGTATTTGGGTTCTAATTGTGAAATTTCTAGTGCCTACTTAATAGGAGCTGTCTACTTTACATACTCCTATGATGAGCTTTCCATTATCTAGAGATAATTTGCTAACAACAAGTTGTATCATTTGAAATCAGACCCAAAACTCAACAGCTTTAGAACCTAATTAAGAAAACATAATTTTATTGCATCTTGTGTTTTTGAAATTATGCTTTTCCTTATCAGAGCTAGGTAATATCGATTGAAAACGTTTCACATTTAGTTCTTTATAACTACCCTGGCATATATCATAACTGATGCAACTAAATTATAAATAAGCAAGAAAATCACATGGCTAAACATATTTTAAACTATATATACAATATAGAACAATATTCGTCATCTTCTGGAGAGCACATTTAAAGTTTCTGGCTTAAATAATTTCCCCAGCTGTATCGACGTAGGCTACATGAGTAAAATAGTGAAATATATTTAAGCCTATTACTAGGCATATATGCTTTTATAGAATAAGTAAACTTTGTGGCAGTTACCAGATTAACAAAACATATTTGTCATTGACAGTACTATTGTATTTAAAGAATTTAAATTGTAAACAATTCTATTTTGACAGATATTAGGGTATAATGACATAATGTTAAGACATTTGAAAATGTTTCTATATTTGGGTCCAGCTCAAAAAAACTAATTTTCTCATAGTCTTAATTTTTTTATTAGCTTTGCCTAAATATCATGTTTTTTTTATTGCAGTGATTCTCTTTCTGAAAGTTTAAAAATACTTTGCAAATTTATAATCTCATCTTCTCTTTCCTCAACTCTCACTGTGCAGGGCCCTGTGTTTTTCCTTGAAGATGGGAAATCTGCTATCTCCTTGAATGATGCTTTGATGTGGGCAAAGGTGAATCCATTCTCACCTTTAGGGACTGGAATACGACTCAATCCATTCTGATAGAAGATTTTTGTCCATGCTTGATTTTTTTTTAAAAGAAAAACTTTCATGGGTTAGTATTACCTTAATCTTTGTTGCTCAAGTGCCAGAGGTTGGGAGAAGTATTGCAGGTTGGGAGAGGTGGGAAATAGCAGTGAATTTTGTTCATTAACTTCAAAAAATAAAATATGTATATAATTTAAAGGAAAAATAGGTGCCTCCTTTATAAACAGTAATAGCTACGTTTGGGAAGGAGGAAACATTTAAATTATAAAGGATTGAATAATCTAAAAAGCATATAAAAGTTTCACACAGCATAAAAGCTACCAAAATATCATATGGTTGAAATATTCAAACATATTAAATTGTGAAACACCTAGAACAGTGTTAGACATACAGTAAGTACTTAATGGATATTTGAATGATTGAATATCTTGAAATGTTGAAATGTAAGGTGTGTACAGTGATCTTCAACTTAACAAACACTTATGTTCTCCTTTATAAAATGCATAGTAAACCACTAACATTAGCTGTTTAATAAAAGTTTTCAGTTATAAGTTTAGTAAATATTAATAAATGGATACACATTCAAAATACTTTAAAAAAAAGAAAATGTTACCAGTTTTTTCATCTGAAGTTTAACTGTCCCATTGTAAAGGTGTAAGTTATATAGGCATGAAAAAAATTGGCGGGTAAAAATCACAAAATGCAGTGGAATATATATGAAAACTTGCATTAGGTGATAAAGTGACTATTTTAAGAGATTTGGCATGCATGGATATTAGTTTTGATTAATGTGTATAATAATTTACACAGTATACTCTAGTCAATTTATGTTAACTTTATTTAAAACACAATTTATTTGGCCGGGCGCAGTGGCTCACACCTGTAATCCCAGCACTTTGGGAGGCCAAGGTGGGTGGATCACCTGAGGTCAGGAGTTCGTGACCAGCCTGGCCAGCATGGTAAAACCCTGTCTCCACTAAAAATACAAAAATTAGCCAGGCATGGTGGCAGGCACCTGTAATCTCAGCTACTTGGGAGGCTGAGGCAGGAAAATCCCTTGAACCTGGGAGACAGAGGTTCCAGTGAGCCAAGATTGCGCCACTGCACTCCAGCCTGGGCAACAAAGAGCGAAACTCTGTCTCAAAAAACAAACAAACAAAAACCACAACTGATTTGATGAAAATTAGTTTTAAGTAAATGTTTGTAAATAGATATTGGTTGAATCCTTGGATATATTATGTTGATTTAACTTTTAAAATGTTTTTTAAAAGTGTAAAGCTATGAAAATCCTGATAATGTGACTACAAATATTTCAGTTGGACTAGAATTCTAACTTTGAAACTTATTAAATTAATGCATACTGAAAGTACTTTGATACTCAAGTTGTTTCACAAGATTTATAATAGAGATGTTTTTGTTTGACTAAAGAATAATCTCATATAACTAGAATACTTGTGGCTTTTATTATCTTTAAACTTGTTGCATTTAAAATATTTTTAAAACCTTCTTAACAAAACTTCTTAAAACTGGAAAAAATATATATTATGTATCTATGTATCATATTTATCACATGACCACTTTTGATTCCTCAAAAATACATTACAGGCTTAAATTCCATTTTATAAAAAAAAAAAATTGCCTGTAATCCCAGCACTTCGGGAGGCTGAGGTGGGTGGATCTTGAGGTCGGTAGATGGAGACCATCCTGGCCAACATGGTGAAACCCTGTCTCTACTAAAAATACAAGAATTAACTGGTTGTGGTGGCGTGTACCTGTAGTCCCAGCTACTCAAGAAGCTAAGGCAGGAGAATCACTTGAATCCAGGAGGCGGAGGTTGCAGTGAGCTGAGATCGCACCACTGCACTCCAGCCTGGGTGACAGAGCAAGACCACCATCTCCAAAAATTATATATATAAAAATAATTAATATTATAGAAGAGAATATACACAACCCAGAGATGCAATGGATAATAAGAGTACCTGAGATGTATTTTTTTAAACTCTTAGAGATATCTGTAACTCAAATTTTTCTTAGGTGAGGAGTATTATTAACTGGCACATATGTACTAAAAACCCCTCACTTAAAAATGGCAGTCTCAATCCTACTGTCATTCTTTTTATTTTAAAATAAATAAATAAGCCTATCTTTTTTGTGCTTACATACTTAAAAGGATATCATTCAGTATATAAACAATCATTACTTTCTTCTGTATTTTTAATGAATGCAGGAAAATAATATTTTTGTGTATAGAAGATGAAAAAAAAATTTTGCAAGTCTTTAAACACATAAATACAACAGAATAGCCACCCAATTTCTGTCTGAAATCTAAATTGGATGGATTTGACCATCATTCTATTATCTTTGATTTCTACAATGTCTATATCTTATTACCTATAACTATTAATTTTTCATAGAATTATAAATGTCATTTGACTGTGTCAATCTGTATCTATTGTACCTTAATATGAAAAACAAATTTTTTAATTCATAAAAGTATTTTTATTAGATTTCATAGGCATGAAACCCAAGCAAATTGTATGAATTTATTTTACTATTTGAAAATGTTCATATTACCAATAATGTGGACAAATTACTTTGCAGGTTTAAATATGCCTCTATAAAGGAAGAGTCTCATTAGACAATGATTTTTAAAGCATTGGAAAAATATTTTGCCTGTAAAAGTTAGTAACCAGGTGGTTCACAAAATTACTACATCAAAATAGTTACATCTTCTGAAAATATATGATTTTTATGTCAATCAAGACAAATGAAATATATATGTATGTGTATATATATACATGTATATATGAAATATATATATATGTGTGTGTGTGTATATATATATATATATATTTCTATGAAATTGTCCAGATGTGTTCAGGAACATGATTGCATTAGAGCAATGACTGTATTTTGTTGTCCTTATAACATTTATATTATTTCGGTTTTAAGTCAAAAGGTATTCTGAATATAATAAAAGCCTCACAAATTATTTGTAAAATTTAGCAGTTCATATTTAGTATATCAGTAATATAGAAGACATCTTTATAGTCAATTCTTAATTAATGTTTATTGTACCAAATCTTTGAGATATTTGTACCTAAATGAAGTATGTACTTTCATGCTAAAATTATATATCATGACTGTGCTATAATTTGGCATGTCATTATCTAGATTTATATGTATGTATGTATTTCAGGTCCTTTAAATTTTAATAAATATTACAGTTAAATCCTGATATGACATAGTTACCGGCTAAGATGAGTAGTTGTTTCTTTCCCCAAACACCATTGAAAGACAAGTGTTTCTCCATAAATGCTTGGATCGGAGTCATCAGAGGTGTGAAAGGGCTCAGCTGTCCAACTGAGTTGTTACACTACTCAGTAACCTAGGAAAATCACTTCACTGAATTGTTCCAGAGGCTGATTCTTCACTATAGAAACACTGACTACAAAATACCCCAAAATTAGTATAAAAATGGAGAAAGCACTTACTCATTAATACAAATCCTATGTCATAGTAGCTTCTATTCCCATAAGCTACTCGGGAGGCTGAGGCAGGAGAATAGCATGAACCCGGGAGGTGGAGCTTGCAGTGAGCTGAGATCGTGCCACTGCATTCCAGCCTGGGCAACAGAGCAAGACTAGGTCTCAAAAACCAAAAATAAAAACAAAACAAAACCAAAAAAAAGAAAATGTTTTATTCCTATAGCATCTGCTATAGCTCCTAGAAAATTTCATTGCTTCCTTCTGTCAAAGATTCTTTTTGAAGTAAATGGTCTAAGATATGCCTGTAGTCTTGGCTTCTGTTGCACAATTCATCCTCAAGAAGCTCTTGAGGTTACCCACTTTGACTATCCTGTATCTTCATTTACATAATCACTATGTAATGAAGCCTACAGACTATTTCCTATTTTCCAGTCTCTATAGGTTCCGCAGGATTCTTGGGAACTTACCATAGTCGAGCCATGAGTGATGAGCTCTTTCAGGAGATTGAACACAGCACCACAAGGACAAAGAAACTTATTATTTGACTCTACCCAAAACTAATCCTCTTCTCTGGATCTTTTTCATGGCTGAGCTTCAGAGACTTGTTTCTCAAACCTTTTCCAAAGGAACTATATAGGTTAAAAATTATTCTCATAATTTTGTACTTTAGATTGTCCCGTGAGAATGCAAGACAACAGATACATTACTTATAGCTGATTAAGATATGCATTTGACCTAGATCTCTTACCTCAGATAAAACTGGATTTTGAACACATTCCCAGTAAGTTATCTGTATCATCCGGGCTTTCTTAGTCTTCTTAAATATTATCTATCTAAAAATGCAAAATTTAACAAGGAAGTCTCTGGAGGTAGAATTGCTAATAAAACAGTCTGAACTTTCAAAAATGCAGAAAATCTGGTAAGTTTAACTGGAAATTGGCATTAGTAATATTCATCTTTGGAGTCAAATGAGACTATTAATGAGCTAGTATCAAACATAAATAATACCAGTTGAAAATTTTCCACATATAAAATATAAAATTACCATGTATATATAAAAGATTATTAGTTTTTCAAGACATCATTCTGCTTTTCTTTCCCTTCAGTTAAAATATGGGGCATAGCAGCAACAAGTGGGAACTTTTAAATTGAACTAAATGTATTGCTAAACACCAGAATCAAATTCCAAGAAAAGGATGATTTTCTTTCCCCACAACTTGTTTTCAATAGCAGGGACACCTATTTTTTTTTAATGGTTTAAGTTCAGGCTGTTCTTAGAGATGATCAAGATGTTCTATGGGCCAAAGTATAATAATCATTCAGAATACGATTTAATTAATGAATGTGATGTGTAACCATACAATAGGCAAAGCAGTAACTTTTAATTTCTAATAAGGAAAACATATTAAAAAGTAGATTCACCATTCCTACAAAATTATGAGAAAGAACTCTTACTCATCATGGTGAATTATGTTCATACCTTTAAAATTATTTTTGCTCATTCTGTACTAATTTATTTAATTTTGTATTTTCAACAATGCCTGGCATAGGAGTTTAATAAACAAATTGAATGGAAAAGAAATGTTCTTTAACACAACTATGGAAAAGACACCACTCTATTTATTATTGAAATACATCCAATACTAGGTGATTCTGTTTCTTTATTATGGCGAGAGATGGTGGCATCACTTCTTCAAAGCCATTTGACAGGTGCTTTTCAAGGTTTCTTGTCCATGTTTCTGATAGGTTTCATAACAGAGTAATAAGAATGTCCAGCTTGCTTCACATGTATTTCTCTATGTGAACTGCCCCCATTACCTATATTTGCTGGGACATTTAAATAAACAACATTAAAATCAATTCATGGTTACTAAATATTCATACAAGCATCAACATGTCTAATGTATCAAATATATGCAGAATGATTGGCAAGAGGTCGAGCACAGTTAATCTAAATGCCTGGTAAACAAGATTATTTAAATCATGTGTTATAGTACTCATGGATAAAAAAAGTCTGAATGTCAGCCACTTCTAAAAGTCATCAGCCTAAAAATCTCCAGGGCTTATTTTGGTGCATCTGATACTGAATATGACCCAACTATTCTTAGATATTGCTTCAGAAAGCAGCTGAGGCAACAGTAGCACAATTTTATACTTAGATTTGACAAACGTCCATGATTCATAATACAGTTTATGGAACTCTGATTACACTGAGGCATTCCAGCTAGCCACCCAGACTCTGTAGGTCACTCAGCTCTAATGGGAGGGGCCAGTGGCAACTAAGACATCTATATTCCATTGGCCCATAATTTTGCTAGATACTAAATTTTGGTAAACAAGTAGAGGAACTTGAGTGTTATAAAAAGAAAAAAGCAAAGGTAACAACCTGACTTACAATTAATTTTGGCCACCCTGTTTGATAATTAGAAGATTTTCAGATGAACAGCCTGTGATTTCAGTGCCATTATATGAAATCTTAGATGGTAAAATAGAGTTAAGTTCCTACAGTCTAGTGTTTTTGCTTCTCCTCCTTCCATTAACTATCAAACTATGGTAGCAGACCTGAACTATTTACTCTACCCTCTTATCAGAAACTGAAATGAAGTCCTTTGAACAAATTTAGAAAAAATTATTTAACACTTAATTGTTCTCATCCATATAATTACCAAAGCTGAATCCACATCATCCATTAATTTACTATGTGCCTAGATTAAGAGAATCCAAGTATATTATCTGGAACAGGATTGAGACAAGTAAAAACAATAAATGTATGTTCACCTTCCCATCCTGATCTACCTTGTCCAATGAAGGCTTCCATAAACCCATTTCTTTTTCCAAAGAGAGCAAGACTATTGAGGTGAAAGCGAATCATAAAAGAGCATCCAGAGAATCATAAAAAAGAGCAGTAGAGAATAAAATGGGAGGAGTTATTTATGGCCACTTATACATTATTAAAATTGTAAAAGCAAAAATTCATTTTACTTGGAATCCTGTTCTGAAGTAATGATAGCATGTAGTTTTTCTAAAAACTCATATGTGAACCTTCAAGATTTTCAAAAAAGATAACAAAAATGAGAAATACTCTTTAGCAATTCAAATATCAGCAGGCATCAGTTTTTGTCTCTGGCCTATTTGCATCTCTTTCTTATACAGGAAGGAAGCCGTGCTGTGACTCATTACTATTCCTTTCTACCTTTTCACTGCAGGTCCCAAAGCAGGTGACCCTGCTCTTTCCCTTTCCCAGTGAAAGTCAGTTAATCAGTCATAAGGGGAACGAGGCAAGCAAGTTAAACCAAAAACAAAACTTAGCTGCAGTTTCCTTTCCATACCTCCTGATCCCCTCCTCCTATGCTCACCCTACCACGGTGACTTCACCTCCCTCCCTGCTGGAACTTTCACCACAAATGTCACCAACAGAAGAAGGTTGAGGCAGGCTGAAGGAGAGGATATATTCCCAGAATCTAAAGGTGAAACTATGGATGCATTTTATTCATGGAAACATTGTTATCCACTTCCGTTGGATTCTATTATGCTTACTATGCCTCAGGTGGATGAAGAGTTGAAGGGATTTTGATGGGCTGGCCTGATGTTTGGACATTAAAAAGTGTGCTATGAGGAACACTAGTTCTACAAGGCCACCAAACAAAGCAAAACCAAATAGTGATGTGTGATCAAATAGAGTTTGGAAAACACTTCATTCTGCCTCTCCCCTTTAGTATTTACAGTGCATATTAGCATATTAAAGGTTCTGAGAAATCATACTTTTTTTTGTTTTTTTTAAAAAAAGGAACATTGGCACTGCTCTCAAAGACTCTATGTAAACAAAGAACTTTTATCCCCGGCGAAATCCCTCAACACGTCAGGAAACATAATCTGTAGCAGAAGTCCACACACATTTTCTGTAAAGGGCTGGAGAGTAAATATTTTAGGCTTTGTGGTAGGGTTGCCAGACAAAATATAGGACACCTAGTTAAATTTGAATTTCAGATAAATAATGAATAATTTTTAGTAAAAATGTGTCCTAAATATGCCCTCAAAGGTATTTGTCGCATTGCCCTGTGTTTTTATTTGCTAAATCTGGCAACTCAACTTTCTAGACTAGACAGTCACCTTGGCAACTACTCAACCCAACTGTTGTAGGGTCAAAGCAGCTGTAAGCAAGGCATAAAATGAACAGGAGTGGCTATGTTCCCTGTTATTTATGAGCACGGGAACTTGAATTTCATAGCATTTTTATGTGTCAGGAATTACTATTTTTCTTTTGATTTTTTTTTTTTTTAACCATGAAATCCTAGCAGTTTGCGAGGCCGAGGAGGGTGGACTGCCTGAGCTCAGGAGTTCAAGACCAGCCTGGGCAACACGGTGAAACCCCATCTCTACTAAAATACAAAAAATTAGCCAGGTGTGGTGCCGAGCATTGTAGTCCCAGCTACTCAGGAGGCTGAGTCAGGAGAATCACTTGAACCCAGGAGGTGGAAGTTGCAGTGAGCCGAGATCGCATCACTGCACTCCAGCCTGGGTGACAGAGTGAGACTCGGTCTCCAAAAATGAAAAAAAGTAAAAACTATTTTTAACTTGTGAACTATACAGAAACAGGCAACAGGCTGAATTTGGACCATGGGCTACAGTTTGCTGTAGTATAAATGCTTTCTGAATTAACAGGGTTTAATCAAGTGACTTCTTGTAATACAACTGATTGAGAATTCTTAGTGTGCAAGTATCTATATCTGTCTCAGGACTGACTGACTCATCCTTTAAGTACTGAAGAACTGAGCTTTGAACTCTAATGAGCCTGATGTGTTTCAGACTCACCTATTTAAGCATAAATCAGAACTCAGTGGATCTGATTGTAGCAGGCTGGGGAGGGGGCAGCGACTTAGCAGACCACATGTTCCCTTCACTTATCATAAAGAACTGCATACCAGTGTAATTGACAGTGTAGGACTGAATGTTGACCTACACCAACATTTTAACTATTTAACCGTTTTTTAAAACTTTAATTGAAGAAAGTCAAGCAAAAACAAATCAATTTTAAGAAGCAAAGAGTTAAAACTTACGTAAAACAGGGACAACTCTTCCTCTTTTAACTTTTGAATTATATCTGCGCCCAGAGGCTTGGGCAGGAAGGTGATTGAGAGTAACTTCTCCCACTGTTGGTTTCACATCAAACCATTCTATAAAATGTGAACACAAAAGTTATTTCTTAAAAAGCCATAGTGGCCATTGTCAAAATAAGATGCCATAATTTAAAAATTAAGTAAATTATTTAAATTTCTGTTTATCATATTCCTGAGTAGTGTGAATACATAGGTTAATAATCCCTCCCCACATTGCTCACAATATATTTAATACACAAATAGTTACTTTAAAAGTAATATATTTATGTTCCTGTTAGTCTTTGGTAAGTTTTTATTCAATTATAATGTATATACAAAAAGGTAAACAAACAGTAAGTGTAATTCACTCCAATGAATTTGTGAGTGAATACACCTAGGGTACCATCATCCAGATCAAGAAATGATGTATTACCAGTACCCCAAAGCCCCCTCATGTCTTTCCAAGACAGTATTCTAAAAGGAAAATGCTATCCTGACTTCCATCATCATAGGTTAGTTTTATGTATTTTTATATTTGATAAAATCATACAGTATCTTTCATTTAGCACATATTTTATACTATAAAAATTGTGAATTAAAATTATTTCCATATTTCCCATATTTCTTTTTAACTAATCCTGTAAACTGAAATACTTGGGCAATTTCCTTGTGCTTCTAAAGATCACTTCCTCCTCTGCAACTCATCCTTCACTGAGGCTTGAAGAAGTTGCTAAGTTAATTCCTATTCACCAGTCATGCTCTGTCAACACTAAACACAACTCTGGTCAGTAACACTGCCAGAACTATAGTTATCACAATTAATTACTTTGGCCACAAATGAGAAATGTTTAAAATCAGCAGTCTCAGGAATCAAGACTGGAGAAAGAGTACTGTTCAAGAATTGGAAGGGTTGAGATGATCTGTAGCTAAAGAAAAAATGTGTTCAAAAGACAACAGAGATACAGGTTAGTTTTCTACAAAGATAGACTTTTAAACAGAAAAGTCAATGATGTCTGATTTGTGGTGTTAAAATATAACTGGACAGAACTAAAATGCCAGACAACAAAAGAACTGAAAGGAGGTGAAGGGGTGGCAGCGAGGGATCAGTGTCATAGTGTTCTAAGGTCCTTGCAGTTTCAGGAAGAGAGTAAAGATTAATTTTAGACTAAGATAAATATGTATGCTAAAATGTACAGATTAGCACTAAAAAGAGTAGAGATTTAAAATGTTCAAAATTAGTGGGAAAAAAAATCTTTGGAAAAAAATTTAGTCCAAAAGAAGAAAAGATAGGTAAGATGAAAAGAAGAAACAGAAAGAGAATTAAAAAAAACTCAAAATAGTATGTTAGATATGAATACATATAACAATAGGCAGTATTAATAAATTCATAACAATAAATCGCTGTAAATGAAATAGAAACAATACTTCATAGAAGAACAAATTTTAGGACTTTACAAAGTATCAACACTAATTATAAAGCAATAATAATTAAGACAAGATGCTGAAGTGACACACATGTAGACAAAGTTGAATAGAAGGCTCAGAAACAGACCCATACATATACGCAAACTGAAAAATGAGAGGGCATTACAAATAAGTGGGAAAAGAATAGACTACTCAAAACATGGAGCTGAGGCAATTGGTTCTTCATATGGATTGCAGATGAAGTAACAGTGTAGCAGGACAAGCCGCAGACAAAACCCCTCAGACACCAAGTTAAAGAAGGAAGCAGTTTATTTGGCCGGGAGCTTTGGCAAGACTCCTGTCTCGAGAGCTGAGCTCTCTTGAGTGAGCAATTCCTGTCCCTTTTAAGGGCTCACAACTCTAAGCAGGTGCGCGTGAGAGGGTTGTGATTGATTGAGCAAGCAGGGGGTACGTGACTGGGGGCTGCACGCACCGGTAATTAGAACGGAACAGAACAGGACAGGGATCTTCACAGTGCTTTCCTATACAATGTCTATAATCTGTAGATAACACAACCGATTAGGTCAGGTATCAAATCTTTAACTACCAGGCCCAGGGTGTGGCACTGCGCTGTCTGCCTGTGGATTTCATTTCTGCCTTTTAGTTTTTACTTCTTTATTGGAGGCAGAAATTGGGCATAAGATGGTATGAGGGGTGGTCTCCTCCCTTAACAGCTTACAAGTTTTCACTTTAATCAATTTAAACCTTAAAAGGTTTCACTTTAATCAATTTAAACATAGGAGGATATATTTATAATCTCATTATGGGAACAGTGTTAACTATGAAGCTTGTATTCGGTTTTCATTCCTGCCATAACAAATTACCACAAATATCATGACTTGAAACAGCCATTTTTATCTCACGGTACAGAAGTCTGTGTCCTCTATTTAGAGTCTCACGAGGCTGAAAGCAAGGTATTGGCAGGGCTGCATTCTTTTCTGGAAGTTCTGGGGATGAATCTTCTCCCAGGCTCACTCAGCTCTTTGGCAGAATGCAGTTTCTTATGTTTGCAGGACTGAGGCCCCTGTTTATTGCCTGGCTGTCAGCCCAAGGTAATTCTTTGCTCCTGGAAGCTGCACCACATACCTTCTCATGCTTTCCATGTTGTCCCTTGCAGCAATAGCAGGTTGAGACCCTATCACACTCCAGATCTCTTACTTCTCCTTCTGCTACATGTGTCTTGATTCCAGTTGAAGAAAGATCTCTGCTTCTAAGGGTTTGTGTGATTAGATCAGGTCTGCCTGAATAAGCCAGCATACACACCCTATCTTGGGGTCCATAACTTTACATCTGCAAAGTCTCTTTGCCATGTAAAGTATCATATTCACAGGTTTCAGGGGTTAGGACATGGATAGCAGGGGGGCTCATTCTGCCTACTACAGAGTTTCATAAAATCAACTAAACTTAAAAATATATATGAATGAAATAAAAAATAATACTTAAATAGTATGTATAGGTAAATGAAATAGAGAATAATATATAAATAGTATGTATAGATTTTTTTTTTTTTTGAGACAGAGTCTCACTTTATCGCCCAGGCTGGAGTGCAGTGGCACAATCTTGGCTCACTGCAACCTCAGCCTCCTGGGTTCAAGCCATTCTCCTGCTTCAGCCTCCCCAGTAGCTGGGATTAGAGGCACACACCACCATGCCCA
Organism: Pongo pygmaeus; assembly: GCF_028885625.2. Lineage (NCBI taxonomy): Eukaryota > Metazoa > Chordata > Mammalia > Primates > Hominidae > Pongo > Pongo pygmaeus. Next base: position 189,530,279 of record NC_072376.2, read on the forward strand.
GCTAATTTTTGTGTTTTTAGTAGAGACGGGATTTCACCATGTTGGTCAGGCTGGTCTCAAACTTTTGACCTCGTGATCTGCCTGCCTTGGCCTCCCAAAGTGCTGGGATTACAGGCAAGCCACCATGCCCGGCCTAGATTTTTAAATCAAGGAAATTATAAACAAAGGCAGCAGGATGATAGTTACCCTTGGAAGGGAATGTGGAGAATGCAGTCTGAGAACACAAAGGGGAAGGTAAAGGCATTAGTAATGTTCTATTTCTTAACAGGTGTAGGGATATACAAATGTGTTTTCATCGTTAGTCATCTTCTTTAAATTGTACATATACATTATATACGTGCATGTGTGATAAATATCACAGCAAAATTCTAAAGTTTAAAAACATGCAAAATGTTTCAAGATAAAACTCTCCTCATTAATAACCGGAATCATTTCTTTACTCATGAATTCATGAGTAAAGCCAGAGACGAGAAAAATCAAGGAAGAGAAAACAAAATATAAGAGATGGAAGAATGGACAGAGTAAGGAAGGACAAAACCTAAAATATCTGTCTCACAATTTTACGAGACGTTAAAATTGGTGCTTTCCTCTCTTGCTAGAAACCAAAGAGGAAATGGTTTTCTTCAGAAAAAGTTCATAGGGGAGAGAAATCCTAATGACCTACATCTACCTCTTTTCCCGAGTGTTTGGGTGCCACAGAAATGATGCGGTCTCTAGATGTCTGGAATCAAGTGAAATAAAATTTCAATACACGAGTGGTATCCTGAGTAAACTGCCAGAAAAACAAACAAAAAAATGTAGAGTGAAAGTTCAATTACTCTGCCACCTGCCAGTGACTCCGGCAAATGCAGATGGCAAATGCTTTCTCTGGGTACTTAGAGAATGATTTCAGTGATACCTCTGGAAAGTTGCCATGATCACCCCAATCTGCTCTACCATCTACATCCGAACAAGCCTACTATGGAAAGGATAACATTGTCCACACTGTAGAAAGCATCCACAGTGAATCATAGTAATCCAGGCTTTTCCCAAGGGATGAGTGTCCCGCTTAACTCTTAAACTCCTTAGTTACTTGATATATGAACTTATTTCTTGTGAAAGTTTACATGAATTTTTCATACACATATACATTTTTCTAAAAAGAAGTGTCTGTATACTATGTTAACATATGCCTTCATCAAAAAGATTTATAAACCACTCCAATGCTAATAAATCATTTCACTGCTAGCATTAAAGAAGTAATTTCCCTTTAAACCAGTAAACCAGTTACAGAAGATAGCAAAATGGGCCAGTGCCAACATTTCTTTCATCTGTGCTCAAGAATAGCCTGACAGAGCTTGGAAGAACTCAGCTGTTTCCAAGGAAAACTTACCTGGATTCAATTTTCTGCCTAATTTTCTTTGCAACATATGTAAAAGGATGAGGAACTCTGCTTTAAGTTCATTGGTCAGCATGTTGGGATTGCTTAGTAATTCTGATAACCTAATGTTATCTTTAATAGACTTCGAAACTGTAGACCTGGAAACCAGGGGTAAACGCATCTGGTAACTATAGTCCGTGAAATTCACAAAGTCATCCTGGATACTTTTAATTCTGGAAATAAAAAATAAAATACTGTTGACAAGCAACATTTTAGTAATGAGTTTTATATTATCAAAAGTTTCACATTAAATTGTGCTACTAGGAAATTACAAAGAACTTACTCTCGATGTGTTAATAAAGTGTAAACCTCTTCTATCAGTATTTCAGGCACTCCAGCTTTACAATGAATTGTTCCATGGATTAGTTCTTTAGGTAATTTAAATTTTTTTCTTGCCAGGAACTTTAATAGTAGAAAGAAAATGTTTTTATCATGAGAAATTCTATAAAAATCTCCAAGTACTATGAATTCACTGTAATCTCCCTTTTATTTACCTATCAAGTAATTTTTTGTGTTTAACGCATTAGTTATTAGAAGATAATATTCAGCAGGAAAACCAATCAGTATATATCATGCTAATGGAAATAATTATGCTTAGTTTCATAGGTGACTCATGACATAAACAGTTGGAATTTAATAAACTTTGTGATACACAGGAACAAGCTGCCAGCTCAGTATCACACAGTCACACACATACATGTAGAGATCCAGGAAATTAGGATAGCACACTTTAAAACAAACATCTTAACAGTTAAAAGTGTAAATGATTGCTAACGTACCTTCTCCAACTGTGCCCAGTTATCCAACTTGACTTTTAAAGAGGTCCCATTTTCAAAGGATGATAATTCAAGTTCCCAGGGGTAATATATACAGAATATTTCTGCAATTAGGAAGCCATTTGAAAAATCTCTGATCCATGGCAATTAGGAAATGAAATAAAATGTAGTTAATTATGCGGTTTGTATTATTTTATAATTAACACTAGTCTAATATTCCATACTAAAAGTATCTTGTAAAATGAGTGTTGTTGGATCATTGCTCTAAGGAGAACCTACTGTGGAATTTTGCTAAGATTATCTACTTTTCAAAGGCTTTGGTGTTCTTTTGATGAACCCAAACTGTTAATTTGTATTGAATCTGCATTTCAACAAGATCCCCAGGTGATTCATATGCACTTTAAAATTTCAGAGGCATTGTTGTAAGCAATACTGAAGACAAATTAGTAAACTAGTCCCCCGCTTATCTGCAGTTTTGCTTTCTGCAGTTTCAGTTACCTTGGGTCAATCACAGTCGGAAAACATTAAATGGAAAATTCAAGAAATAATTTGTAACTTTTAAATTGTACTCTGTTCTGGGCAGTCTGATGAAATCTCCCTGCCTGCTCTGTGTTGCCTAGGATGTGAATCCTCCCTTTGTCTAGAGTCTCCACGTTGTAGACATCAGTTACCTTTTAGTTATCAGATCAACTGTACAGTGTGGTGTGCTTGTGTGCAAAGTGCAAGAGCAGTGATGCTGTTGATTCAGATACGCCAGAGAGAAACCATAAAATTATTCCTTTAGGTCAAAAGATGAAAGTTCTTGACTTAATAGAAAGTTGTAAGAATGGTTAGAATGGTAGGAATGAAACTTGTATCCCTGAAATATGAAGAAAAAGAAATTCTTGATAGTTTCGCCATCACACCTCAAACTGAAAAACTTTCAGCCACAGTGTGTGATAAATGCTTAGTTAAGATTTTTAAAAAGGCATTAAATTTGTGGATGGAAGACATAAACAGAAATGTGTTCTGACAGAGGGTTCTGTAGTATCGACAGTTCCAGGCATCCACTGGGGATCTTGGAACCTATGCCTCTCTGATAAGGAGAGACTACTTTAAACCAGAGTTCTGCAAAAGATTCATTGCCTTTTTATAGAATTTAGTTTGCATTCCCAGAGCAAATATTAGCTGCCAGTTACATACAAAGTGCCTACAATTAAGCAGCAACTTAAAAAACTTGTTGATAACTCTCAAACTAGATACCATCTCCGACAGAGGGTAAACTGATCCTTACCAGTATTTTTTTTTTTTTTTTTTTTTTTTGAGACAGAATCTTACTCTGCCACCCAGGCTGGAGTGCAGCGGCGTAATCTCGGGTCACTGCAACCTCCGCCTCCCGGGTTCAAGCATTCTCCTGCCTGCAGCCTCCCCAGTAGCTGGGATTACAGGCACCCGCCACCACACCCGGCTAATTTTTGTATTTTTAGTAGAGATCGGGTTTCACCATGTTGGTCAGGCTGTTACTGAACTCCTGACCTCAGGTGATCCGCCTGCCTCGGCTCCCAAAGTGCTGGGATTACAGGCATGAGCAACTGTGCCCGGCCGTCCTCACCAGTATTAATGCCCAATGTCACTAAAGAAAAAGCTTTGACTATGTTAATATTTTTGTAGTCACCAAAGCATTCTATATTGTCTACAATTTAATGATTGGTTGATTAATTGAATAAACAAGATGTTTCGTGATATTTTGTTAAAGTATTTTCGTGTGTGTGCGTGGGTGGGGGGTGGTCTTGATTTGAAACATAAGCCAGGCCAGGGTAGGCAATCTGAGGCCTGGCAGGCGGCGGAAAGCAGGCGGGGCGCCCACCGAGGGGGCCTAGGACTGGCTTACTCAAGCACCTGTTGATGTTCCTGGGGAAGAAGCTGAGATCCAGACCCTGAAGCCAACGCAAAACGGAACGAGACAGGTGGGAGCTCTTCGGCGCATGCGGATAGACCAGACACTTCTTAGGCCTCCCTCGGATGGGAGTTGCTAGCTGTGGCGAAAGTGACGGTGACTTAGCTAGGGCTGCCGCAGTCTGTGTCAAATACCGTTTTTCCCGGTCGGCGGCAGCCATGGCGCTTTCTGGGTTGCTAGGCAACAGCAGAAGGCGGGGCTGGGCCTTAGAGCTGGCGGGGCGGCCTCGTGGGGCGGGGCGGAGTCTTATGGGGCGAGACCTCAGCGCCTGCGCAAGCGCTGCAGCAGCCGCCGGTGCCAACGCTTCACTCCGATTTTGGAGCGCGGAGTCGGGTATTGAGGGACGCAAAGCTGTGGTCCCAGTGGTGTGGCTGCGGTCTGGGGAGAGCTTTCAATCTCAGATTTAGTTGGCCTCACTGTTAACCTATTTAGAGCTTTTTTTTTTTCTTATGTCATTGTTCATAAGTTTTGTATTTTAAATATTGTTGGTTTCTGCCCAGCCAAAGGCCTATTTTCAGTCCTCTAGTTTGAGGAGTGGTGTGAGAAGACTCCAGAGGCCAAGGACAGTTTTTGTTTGGGAATTGGAAGAGATGGGGTAAAAAATCTTTGAAATGGAAATGAATGTCCACAAAATTTAACATAACTGTTTCCTTAATTATTGCATTAAGTATTTGTAAACATTAATATTTGAAAACGATGTGTAGGTTAGATTTTCACACTTAATTAAAATGTCCTAGTAGGCATAATTCCTTCATTAATTCAACAAATATGTATTGAGTCCATATTATGTGCCACGCACTCATCTAGTCACTTGGGCTCTATCTGAACACAATGCAAACAACTGCAAGTTGGCATAGGCAATTATAAATATGTAAGCTTAATTATTAAAATCCATTAAAAATTTTTACAGCCACATTTTTTTTTTTTTTTTTTTTTTTTGCTTGGCAGGGCACAGTGGTCATGCCTGTAATCCCAGCACTTTGGGTGGTGGAGGAGGGAGGATCGTTTGAGCTCAGGAGTTCAAGACCAGCCTGGGCAACACAAGGTGGAGAGACTTTCGCTACAAAAAAAATAAAAATAAAAATAGCTGGGTGTGGTGGTGCACACCTGTAGTCTCAAGTACTCCAGATGCTGAGGTGGCAGGATTGCTTGAGCTCAGGAACTTGAGGCTGCAGAGAGCCAGGTGACAGGTGACAAAGTGAGGCCCTGTGGATACATACACATGGTAAAATATGGGATAGATCTTGATAATGATACTATGTAATATTTTTAATGTTTATTCATATACATGCTTATTAATAAAGTAAACCAATGTGTTCTGTATATGGTTAAAAAAGAAAACCAAAACTGAAGCTATGTAAGTGTTTTCTGTTAGGCTAAAAAAGTTTTAATGAATGATTCGTTCATTCAGTAAACCTTTTTTGAGGAACTATCCTGGGGTATGTGCTATATCTTTACTATCCAATATGGTAGCCACTAGCCACATGTGGCTATTTAAACTTAAATTTAAATAAATTCAGTTCCACTGGCTACATTTCACCTGCTCAATAGCCATATGTGGCTGGTGGCTGCCATGTTGGTTAGCACAGACACAGCACTGTTCCATCACTACAGGAATTTCGATTGGACAGTTCTGTGCAGCAGATCATTTATAAAAGATTCAGAGATAGAAATATCAGTGAAAAGATTACATACACTGAAAAGCTCTGCCCTGGTAAAAATATGTTAGCACCAGAAAGGAAGCAAATACTTTGGCCTTGGAGAGTGTAAGAAGTCCTCTTGTGTCCGGAATTGGTGGGTTCTTGGTCTCACTGACTTCAAGAATGAAGCTGCGGCCCCTCGAGGTGAGTGTTACAGCTCTTAAGGTGGCGCCTCTGGAGTTTCTTCCTTCTGATGTTTGGATGTGTTCAGAGTTTCTTCCTTCTGGTGGGTTCGTGGTCTCGCTGGCTCAGGAGTGAAGCTGCAGACCTTCGTGGTGAGTGTTACGGTTCTTAAGGCGTCGCGTCTAGAGTTGTTCCTTCCTCCCGGTGGGCTCGTGGTCTCGCTGGCTTCAAGAATGAAGCTGCAGACCTTCACGGTGAGTGTTACAGCTCATAAAGGCAGTGTGCACCCAAAGAGTGGGCAGTAGCAAGATTTATTGCAAAGAGTGAAAGAACAAAACTTCCACAGCATGGAAGGGGACCAGAGTGGATTGCCACTGCTGGCTCGGGCAGCCTTTTATTCTCTTATCTGGCCCCACCCACATCCTGCTGATTGGTAGAGCCCAGTGGCCTGTTTTGATAGGGCGCTGATTGGTGCGTTTACAATCCCTGAGCTAGATACAAAGGTTCTCCATGTCCCCATCAGATTAGTTAGATACAGAGTATGGACACAAAGGTTCTCCAAGGCCCCACCAGAGCAGCTAGATACAGAGTGTTGATTGGTGCACTCACAAACCCTGAGCTAAACACAGGGTGCTGATTGGTGTGTTTACAAACCTTGAGCTAGATACAGAGTGCCAATTGGTGTATTTACAATCCCTGAGCTAGACATAAAAGTTCTCCAAGGCCCCACCAGAGCAGCTAGATACAGAGTGTCGACTGGTGCACTCACAAACCCTGAGCTAAACACAGGGTGCTGATTGGTGTGTTTACAATCCCTGTGCTAGACATAAAGACTCTCCACGTCCCCACCAGACTCAGGAGCCTAGCTGGCTTCACCCAGTGGATCCCGCACCGGGGCTGCAGGTGGAACTGCCTGCCAGTCCCGCGCCCTGCACTGGCACTCCTCAGCCCTTGGGCAGTCCATGGGACTGGGCGCAGTGGAGCAGGGGGCGGTGCTAGTTGGGGAAGCTCGGGCTGCACAGGAACCCACGGAGGCGGGGGAAGGCTCAGGCATGACAGGCTGCGAGCCCTGCACCGCGGGAAGGCAGCTAAGGCCAGGTGAGAAATCCAGCGCAGCGCCGGGTGGGCCGGCACTGCTGGGGGACCCAGTACACCCTCCGCAGCCGCTGGCCCGGGTGCTAAGTCCCTCATTGCCTGGGCTGGCAGGGCCCGCCGCGCGGCGCCCGCCAAGCCCACGCCCACCCGGAACTCCAGCTGGCCCCAAGCGCCACACGCAGCCCCGGTTCCCGCTCGCGCCTCTCCCTCCACACCTCCCTGCAAGCTGAGGGAGCCGGCTCCGGCCTTGGCCAGCCCAGAAAGGGGCTCCCACAGTGCAGCGGGGGGCTGAAGGGCTCCTCAAGTGCCGCCAAAGTGGGAGCCCAGGCAGAGGAGGCGCTGAGAGCGAGCGAGGGCTGTGAGGACTGCCAGCACGCTGTCACCTCGCACTCTCAAAAGAGATGACCATTAATTTGGATCTTAGAAGGCGGTATCTTCAGCAGATTAAGATGAAAGCTTTGAATAGCTGTTTCTACTGTGAAAGGAAATTAAATCTTAGGACCCCCCCCTCCCCAAAATCACTAAGCTAAAGGGAAAAGTCAAAGTGGAAACTGCTTAGGGCAAACCTGCCTCCTAATATATTCAAAGTCACCCCTCTGCTCACTGAGCTAAATGCATACCTGATTGCCTACTCTGGAAAGGCTCATCAGAAACTCAACAGAATGCAACCATTTGTCTCTCATCTACCTATGACCTGGAAGCCCCCTCTGCTTGAGTTGTCCTGCCTTTGCTTCTAGTTGTCCCACCTTTTCCAGACCAAATCAATGTTCATCTTCCACATGTCAATTGACATCTCATGTCTCCCTAAAATGTATAAAACCAAACTGCTCTGACCACCATGGGCACATGTCAGGACCTCCTGAGGCTGTGTCACAGGTGCTCATCCTCAACCTTGGTAAAATAAACATTCTAAATTAACTGAGACCTGTCTCAGAGTTTCTGGGTTCACACTACCTTTTATTAGCTATATGACTTTGGGTAAGTTATTTAACATTTGTATTTGTAAAATATGGAAATAAATAGGATACACCACAGAGCTGTAGAGATTAAATACGTGAAATCTATAAAGAGCCTAAAACAACGTGCAGCACGTAGTGCTCAGTAAGCATAGATGATTGCTTTAAAGGTGATCTTGGAAATTTATTTGGATGATGAAGGGGCAGTCTCACACAGAGTGACTAATGGTAGCAATTGCATAGAAATATGAGGGGTTTTTTAAATGAGTTTTAGGAAAGAACAGAACCCATTAGGGTTAGAGAAAGTGTTTAGGCATTATCAACCAAAGAGACATCATCAACCAAAGGTTTAGATGATAATGGCTAGAGAAGAAGTAGGTTAGATCTACAGGTTAGGGTTTATTTGTTTTTGTTTTTGAGACAGAGTCATGCTGTGCCCAGGCTGGAGTGCGGTGGCATGCTCAGGGCTCACTGCAGCCTTGACCTCCTGGACTCAAGTGAACCTCCCACCCCAGCCTCTCATCTCAGCCTCCCAAGTAGCTGGGACTACAGGTGCGAACCACAATGATTGGTCAGGTTTTAAATTTTTTATAGAGACGGGTCTTGAACTTGTGGGCTTGAGGAATCAATCCTCCAGCCTTGGCCTTCCAAAGTGCAGCAATTGCAGGCATGAGCCACCACGCCCAGCTAGACTGGGGCTTAATTGTAAACAGTTTTGCTAAGGAGTTAGAAATCTTCCTGTAATCGATGTGCCAATTGTTAAGCAAATACATCCCTGTTAGAAACACTCCCTTCTCTGTTCTCAGTTCTGTGATGCCGAAGTTGGAACGCTGTGGCAATTTCTCCTTTGCTGGGTGGATGGTAAATTCTGCCAATAGAGGGAGTGAGAGAGTGGCCAGGAGGTGGGGAGCAGGGATTTGCTGTTTCTCTGCTTGCTGTTCAAGCCCCTGTGTCACCACGGCAACAAAGCTTCACCTGGCGGGGCAGTTGGTTCCAGTCTCCAGTATGGTTGGTTGGTTGGTTGGTTGGTTTAGCACTCCTGGAGCAAGTTTCATCATACTCCCTCCGAGGTTTTAGCAACCACCAAGAAGTGGCCCTCCTTGGAAGTCTGAGACCCAATTTTACTCTCGGACTGCTCATGTGAGCTCCTGAAGTATTAGCACCAGCTGTGTACGCCCCCTCCTCAGAAGTCTAAGTCTTGAGGCTCTTATGCCTCCAACTCTTACGTTCTTATAACTTCAACTTCTTCCCTGGGGGTGGTAATTGCTTCCTGAAGTGTCTATCTTTGTGTTAATTTGATAGTCCCATTTTAGTTTTTCGGTTCTTCAACACCACCAGTTCCTTATACAGTTGATGCAGATTTGAACAACAGGATTTGGAACTGCACAGGTCCACTAATATGTGGATTTTCTTCTGCCTCTGCCAACCCCAAGACAGCAGGACCAATCCCTCCTCTTCCTCCTTCTCCTTAGCCTACTCAGTGTGAAGACAAGGATGAAGATCTTTCTGATGATCCACTTCCACTTAATGAATAGTTAATATATTTTCACTTCTTTATGATTTTCTTAATAACATTTTCTTTTCTCTAGCTTACTTTATTGTAAGAATACAATATATAATACATATCACACAAAATATGTGTTAATTGATGTTTATGTTATTGGTAAGACTTCCAGTCAACAGTAGGCTATTAATAGTTATGTCTTTGGGGAGTCTACAGTTGGGTTTTCCACCATGCAGGACATCGGTCCCCCTAATCTTAATGTTGTTCAAGGATCAGCTGTTAAAATTTTTGCTGTTGAATACATGGAATTAGTTCTGTTTTCCTGATTGGATGCTGAATGACATATTGCTTGGTACCTGGAGTGAGGTTTTTCTCTACCACTAGCTCACTTGCATCTTTCTAAAGTATCTAAGGAACTTGCTTCTTCCTGTTCATGAGGTCGACTCAGCAGGATATCATCAATATAGTGGACTAGTGTGATGTTCTATGACATGTTAAGACACTCAAAAATCTCTGCCAATCTTGTGGCAGAGAGCAAGAAAATTGATCTGAACCTAAGGCAAGAGCTTGAATGTGTGCTATAGATCCTAATAGATAAAAGCAAACTGCTTTTGGTGGTTTTTGCAGACTGTTATGGAGAGGAAAAAGTACCTTCCAGATTAACATTTGCTGGGGACAGTAGAAATTCATTCCAGTAAGGACAATTCAGGCCAGGTGAGGTGGGAGGCCAAGGCAGGCAGATCATTTGAGGTCAGGAGTTCGAGACCAGCCTGGCCAACATGGTGAAACCCCCATCTCTACTAAAAATACAAAAATTATCCAGGTGTGGTGACACACACCTGTGGTCTCAGCTACTCGGGAGGCTGAGGCAGGAGAATTGCTTGTGAGGCGAGATCATGCCACTGCACTCCAGTCTGGGTGATAGAGCGAGACTCCATCTAAAAATAAAAATTAAAAATTAAAAATTAAAAAAAGACACTTCCAATGGAAAAGCAGCTGTAATTGGAGTTAATTAAGTCTACAGTAATCCACACTCATTTATTAAGATTTCTCTAACCTGCCTAAGCCAAACAGACTTTACAGCTCACAGCATAGGAAGCAGCATGAGCTCTGTTCATGCCAGTACCTCTTGCCCCCAGGTGTCTCGGGATGACGTGAAGAGGCTCAGGTGGAAGCCTCACACACCATGAGTTTACATTACAGCTGAGGAATCCCAACCTTAGGGAAGCCCAGTCTTTTATAATGGGCTGCAAGGAAAACTGCCGAATCTTTGCCCTGGAGGGAAACATTGTTTTTACGATACTGGTCAGTAAATAAACCTGCAGTCTCCTCTGAAGGAAGATACTATATTTTTTAACACTGTTCACTATATGAGCATGTTTAAAAAGATATTCTGGAACAAAAGCTTCCAGGGCATCTGCTTGCAAGATGCACAGAAATGTAAACAACTCAAAATGGATGGATATACCAAAAAGCATTACCAAATCCATTTCCATTCCTGATATCTACTCCCCGTTTTGGTTGCAGCATCGAACTGCTTCTGTCTTCATCCGTATTTAAGTTTAACTTCTTGAGGAATCTCATCATAGAGCAAAATAGTATTTCATAATTATCATCAGACTGTGGTTTTTCAGAAGTGGCTATACTGAGAGGCTCTGGCCCAGATTCTAAGGCACTCCTGATGGAGGAAATAATTTTAACACTCATGTCACCTCTGAACAGTTTTTCTGAGTTGAAAGGCATAGCAGTAAGAATGCAGTACACTAAACATATGAATTGAAAATATGGTCGATATTTAGGCAATCAGAACTATAAACTTAAATAAGACTACATCTACTACTTAAATTACTATTTAAATATTTTATGTTCAATATAGGTATCAAATTCTTAAAAAGTGACTACAAGGCCAAGTGCGACGGCTCACACCTTTAATCCCATTATGTTGGGAGGCCGAGGCAGGAGGACCACTTGAACCCAGGAGTTTGAGGCTAACCTAGGCAACATAGTGAGACTTCTGTCTCTACAAAAAATTGCAGAAAAAATGACCAGGCATGGTGGTGCACACCTGTTGTCTCAGCTACTTGAGAAACTAAGGAGGAAGGATCACTTGAGCCTGGGAAGTTGAGACTGCAGTGAGCCATAATTGTGCCACTATATTCCAGCTGGGGCAACAGAGTGAGACCCTGTCTCAAAAAAAAAAAAAAAATGACTATAAGATTCAATCATTTACTTAAATGTCTTGATATCTCAGATGTTAAACTTCATATTTATTTTTGTTTTTTAGAGACAGGGTCTCATTCTGTCACCCAGGCTGGAGTATAGTGGCACAATCATATCATAGTTCATTGTAACCTTGAACTCCTGAGTTCAAACAATCCTCCTGCCTCAGCCTCCTGAGTAGCTAGGACTACAGTGCATGCCACCATGCCTGGTAAATTTTTAAAATTTTCTGTAAAGATAGGGTCTCACTATGTTGTCCAAGATGGTCTTATACTCCTAGCCTCAAGCCATCCTCCTGCCTTGGCCTCCCAAAGCACTGGGATTAAAGGTGTGAGCCATGGCACCCAGCCCTTAAACTCTGATTTGACTGATTTTGAAGCTAAGTAATGTAGAGTCTTGGTTGTTCATCTTCACTTAATGTAATTTACTCTATCAGATTCAAGCCAGGTGCATATTAGAAGCATTTTCCTCAATAATGTATTAAAAATGTATTTGGCAACTTCATGTCTCTATCTGAATAGATGAAACTGTTGATAATGTTCACTAATATAATTGTAACTTCAGCTAAAGGTCAAGTCGGTTACAATTGATAATAACTATAGTGAGCTATAATGTCACTTTACAAATGAAAACTGATGGAAACAGATATCTTTCTCTCTCCACAAATACACAGAGATAAAATTAAACCTTTCCGATTATACTGTGAGTTTGTATAGGGATGAATCTAAGAGCTACAAAGCGATAAAGTGATGGGCAATATGTGAGGCCACTGGATCTTGCATAATGATCTTGTAGAAAATTAAAACATAGGCCAGGCGCAGTGGCTCATGCCTGAAATCCCAGCACTTTGGGAGGCCAAGGCAAGCAGATCACCTGAGGTCAGGAGTTCGAGACCAGCCTGGCCAACATAGTGAAACCCCGTCTCTACTAAAAATACAAAAATTAGCTGGGCGTGGTCCGGGCACCTGTAATCTCAGCTACTCAGGAGGCTGAGGCAGGACAATTTCTTGAACTAGGGAGGCGGAGGTTACAGTGAGCCGAGATCGTGCCATTGCACTCCAGCTTGGGTGACAAGAGTGAGACTCAGTCTCAAAAAAAAAAAAAAAAAAAAAAAAAAGCCCAAAAAGTTAAAACATAAAAAAATTAATATATTAGTCAAGGCAAGTAATCATAACTACAACACACAAACTCAGAAATCTCAGTGGCTTAACACATCATGGGTTTATCTCTTCCTGACATTGCCCGTCTACTCTGGGGCAGTGAGGAGGGGAGTTTTCCACCTGCAGGAATCTAGGCTAGTGCAGACAGCACTGCCCAGAACATGTGGCCTCTGCAGTTGCTGTTTTGAAGGGAGATGGAGGATACACACTGGCTCTTAAGTCTCCTAGGCTGCAGGTGACACATGTCACTTCCACTCTTGTCCGTCGTGAAGTCTCATCCCACCTGTGTGAGAGTCCTAGGAAAGCAGAGGGCACGCGGGATATTTAGAGAGTGTGGGTGCCAGTCGCCTCAGCTATGCTTAGAAACCTCTTTTTAAAAGGGGCCTCATCCTTTTGGATGTGCAGCATGTGAGGAGATAAGAAAAACTTCCTTTAGCTTTTCCTTGAAAATTCAACCATACACTCAACTTGGGAGATTCTAGGTAGGAAATATTTTGTCTTCAGTAACTGCATTTCTTTATACTTTTGCTCTTTTCTCACCTGGTTTGTTAACTCAGAATTTTGATCGTAAATTTTGATCGTATGTCACTGGAAGAATAAAGGTGTTACATTAAAAACACTTCTTGCTAATGGGAAGGCTGTCCTCCTACCTTCGGTCAATATAGCCGCCAATCACAGGTGCTGAATATTCCGCACAGAAACGTAGGGGGTCCCTTTCACTTCCTAACAAGACCAGGAAATGTAGGAACTGAGGAGTGAAAAGAAGAAATAAGATGGAAAAATATTCATAACACCGCAGTAGAAAGTATCTGTTTCTTATTGGTTATCCATTGTTGAACCATTCGAAAACATAGTGGTATCAATCACTCAGCAACAAATTTTGTTTCTCACAATGATGTGGGGCAGCATTTGGGCTGCGCTCAGGCAGTTCTGCTGGTTGTGCTTGAGGTCCCTCATGAGGCTTCACTTCTCTGGGACTCAACCTGGGCTGCGCCGTCTAAGAGGGTCTCAATCATATCCTTAGCAGATGGTGCTGGCTGTTGGTGGGCTTCTCACTCCACATGTTTCTCATCCCTTTTTCACATGGTGGTCTCAGGCTTCCACAAGGATGAAATGAGAAGCTGCAAGGTCTCTTGAGGGCTAGCCTAGAAATTAACCGAACATCACGCTACTCTGTGTCTTAGTCACAGGAAGAGACAGGACCCATCCAAATGCAAGACATGGGGAACGTGCCCGCTCCTCTTGTCGGGAGAAGAAGGCACCTGACATTGCAAAAAAGCTGCACAGGAGGAATTATTGTTAATATTTTGCAAGCAATCTACTCCTGTTCCTCTATTTCCTTCAAGTCCTAATGGAATATGATTTGGTTTGATGCAGGTAATTTTCCCACAAAGAATTCAAGAGAGTAGAGGGAGAAGTTACATTCGCAAGGAGAAAAGTTAGCGTTTTTCTTGCTGCTTTTTGCCTTCCAAGTGTGACCTTTTCCCTCCAGCTGTGTTAAGTCCCAGGCTAGGGTAAAGGAATTACCTAAGTCATTTCCATCTGATTTAACCAAAGAGGACAACTTCCCTCCAGATGGATGTTACGTACCAGCGTATGAGCTGGTGCATGTGCAGCAGAATAAGGCTAGCTATGTAATTTGTAAGGCAAAGTGCAAAATAAAAATGTGGGCTTATTGATCAAAAATTAAGAATTTCCAGGTGATAGCGGATCCGTAAAAGCAAGCATGGGGCTCCTCTAAGTGTGGGGCCTTGCAGCTGAGTCCAGCTCAGTGTTAATAAAGAGGCATGGAAAAAAAGCACGTTGATCATGTAATTTGTCCTATACAACTCAAGAAGAAAGTTTATGAGATTTTAAAAAATAATCCTTTTTTTTTTTTTTCCGAGAGAATGTGACTCAAATGGTAAAATTGCTGTCTTTCATTTCCCCAGACAGGGACCATTTGGCTGACAATTCAATTGAGTTCTTCCTTACAAGGAGTAATGTTTTACTTTACCCAATGTGTTATTATGTACATGATGAATATGGTTCTACAGAATAATTTGAAACATAATAATGAGAAGTACTGACTTCACTTTGAGAGAGATACCTCAGAAATTATAAGGTAGTTAGGAAAATATTTCTTACTGTCACACTGGCAGGGAGGTCACAAGCCCCACCAGCTTCTGAATGTCTAAGTCCAACCCAGGCTTGCAGGCCTGGTCTCTGAGGTGTGCAAGCTGTGCAGCCTGGGAGGCTCATTGCCTAGACGGGTTCCATGCTTGGAACCAGTTATATAGTTGGTCCCATTCTTCATTGATACTGTAAATCCACACTTCCTTTAATACCTGTCTGCACACAGCAAATACGTCTTCAGTTGTTTGCATATCAAAGGAATTACGTCTATTCTAATGAAGTCACTGAAAGATTACTCTACATTTGTGGCTCTCAGTGGGGCAAATTTGCCCCCAGGGGACATTTGACAATGTCTAGGGACACCTTGTTTGTCACAACGGAGAGGAGACAGGGTGGGGTGCTGACAGCTCAGGGGAGGGAGCAGATTGCTGATATCTGGTGGGATTTGGTTTGATGCAGGTAATTTTCCCACAAAGAGTTCAAGAGAGTAGAGGGAGAAGTTACATTCGCAAGGAGAAAAGTTAGGATTTTCTTCTTTTGTCAGGGATGTGTAAGTTTGTATCTCTTATCTTTTTATTTTGATTACTTGTTTTTTGTTTTGTTTTGTTTTTTTGAGGCGGAGTCTCGCTCTATTTGCAGATTGGAGTGCAGTGATGCGATCTGGGCTTACTGCAACCTCCGCCTCCCGGATGTCCGCTGCTGGACATCCGACAGTGCATTAGACAGTCTCACACAATGAGAAGTATCTGGTTCCAAATGTCCACAATGCGGAGGTTGAGATATCCTGTTTTAGATTAACTCAAACTTGCAAAAGTGTACTGCTGAGTGGGAGATGGGGACTCCGAGGTGAGGATGGTGCTGTGAGCAGACGGTGTGGATTCCTGTGAAGTCGCCAAGGAGAACACAATGAAGGGAAGAGGGCAGCCCTCACATACCTGAGAATGGAAGGTGGGGGATGGGCGGGCAACGTTAGAACTGAGCTCCACAGACACTTATCCCGCCTCGGGAGGTGGAGAAAGGAGAACAAACAGCATGTGCATTTATGGACAGTGTGAACTGTGATAAGCAAAGGTTGAAATTATACACGTTGTTGCAGACCTTATGAATATTTTACTTCCTGCTGTTACTAACCATCACTACAGCTAGGTGACAGAGTTAATGCACAGCTGGCCCCGCTTATCATGAACAGGTCTTAGGAGTAAGCTAGTCTGTTGAACTATAAAGAGTCTCAAAAACATGCTCCCTTCCCTCCTGAGATCTGAAACAATTCTCAGTAAGACAAAAGATCAAAGCAGTTGGAAAAAAAAAAACCCTCAAATCTGTCACTGATGGAGTTGTTATTTGAGAAGGTGCTTATGTCCATGGGCAAGCGTCTTCCTAATATTCAACTCCAGGTCTAGAATGATGCCTCTCCTAGTCACAGGCTTGTGGGACCTGGATGCAGGCAGAATCAGCTGCTGTCAAATGCATGGTTATAGAGAAGCAGAACAGAGCATTTGCTCCCTGTGGCAGCTCAGACCAGGTAGGGAGAGGAAGGGGCTATGCACGCTCAGTTCTCCTTCCGTTAACCAATCCCATTCAGTGGCTCCCTCTCTTGTAGGATTGGGGACTACTGCAGGTGGCAGTTATGGAGGATGGGGCTGGGGGTGAGGACAGAGCCCTGGAGTAATGTGCTAGTGGGGCTCCCTACACATGGGAAAGTACAATAGGAATGGGAGAAAGATGCCATCCTGCCCGCCTTGCAGACAGGATCAGTGTGCCTTTGGAGACAGGGGACCCAGCATTATGAAGCTCCTCCTTAGTATCATGAGAACAGAGGGGAATGGGGTTGAGGGAGGAGCAACTAGAAGAAGAAGAAATCCTTGCCATATATGGAAATGCTAAGGTACACTGGCTTCATTTTCAAAACTCCTCTTGAATAACCAACTGAAGTTAGGGGGCCCAAAAGGTGACCAATCATGTCCAGAAGGCTAGCTTCATCCATTTAGGGGAAGGAAGTGACTAAGAATCCAGCCTAAGCACAAGTATGGGAGAAGGAGAGATGGAGTCCCTGCTTCCTTCCACAGTATCCCCCAGCACCTACATAAAACCCAATTCTTTCTTTTTAAAAGCCTGGTGTGGAGGGTTAATTCCATCTTGTATATCGGTAAAGGGAGCTTGGAAAACACTATTTTCTCCAGGTCTTTATTCCCTTTGTTCTATCAGGTATGCTCACGCCATGATAAAGCAAGTTTGAAGGTCTGTCCCGCCGTGTGATATACCCTGGGCTACTCCTGCAGGGAAGCAGCCTTGTTCCTCATTCCTCTCATTTCACATATTCTCTCCCTACACTACTCATGTTGAATAATTTTACAGGGTCCTCCCTGTAGAAACCTGTCCTGATATCGAATATCCTGACTGACTACTTCTTCTACTCTGGATCAATAAGGGATCACTTTTCTGATCCTCTCGATCCTCTCCTGTTTGATGTCAAGTCTTATGCCCACCAAAACCCCCATCCTTTTCTTCCTTGAGTCTTTGGGAATCTTCATTGTTTAGTTCTCTAGCATGCTGTTAGTCTTCTGGCACAAAAACACTAATACCTCCGGTTTTTAGGAACTGGACTGCATCAGTTTTACTTGCCCCCCGTGGGTAGCTCAGATCAGGTAGGGAGAAGAAGGGGCTATGCATGCTCCCTTCTCCTTCCAGTTAACCAATTCCATTCATCCGTCCCCTCTGTTGCGAGGTGAGGGGTGCTGCAGGTGGCAGTGATGGAGGACAAGGGCTGGGGTAGTGAGGACAGAGCCTGGGGGTGCTGTGCTTGTGGAGCTCCCTCCATATGGGAGAAGAAAAATGGAAAAAAGATGCTATCCCACCCACCTTGCGAATGGAATGAATGTGCCAGTCACAGCCCTTCGTCATGCAGTCTGCATGAATCCACTTAGGACAGCAATTCCACTGGATGTTTTCTTCTGTATGTGTAGGGCATTTATATTCTCTAAAGTTCTCTCTTGAGCAGTTCCTTTGAGAGGATATCAAAAGTAAAGATCCTGATATATTGGCTTTAAAAAGTTACATTACTGGGCTGGGCACAGTGGCTCACGCCTTGTAATCCCAGCAATTTGGGAGGCCAAGGTGGGTGGATCACCTAAGATCAAGAGATCAAGACCAGCCTGGCCAACATGGCAAAACCCCATCTCTTCTAAAAAATACAAAAATTAGCTGTACACAGTGGCAGGCACTTGTAATCCCAGCTACTCAGGAGGCTGAGTCAGGAGAATCACTTGAACCCGGGAGGCAGAGGTTGCAGTGAGCAGAGATTTTGCACCTTTGCACTCCAGCCTGGGAGATAGAGCAAGACCCTGTCTCAAAAAAAAAAAAAAAAAAAAAGTTACATCACTGGCCTGCAAGAGACAGAGATTTTAGAGCTCTGATCTCACCAGATTCAAGCTTTTAATTGCCTTATCTCTGCAGCTATAAAGATAATGAGTGTTGGCAGTAAGAGTTGCTGGGTCACCCTTATTTGCATCAACTGCAGAGGCATAGCTGCCAGCTCCCTTCATAGGGCACGCAATTCACCTCTGTGCTTACATTCCCCATCAAGACGCACTTTGGCTGCTTGGACTTATGAAATTCCTTTTAAATATTTTAATTAGTTACTGTAAATTGTTCTATATAACCCATGAAAGGAACCTCCATGCCAGAGCTCGTGAAGCAGCTAATGAATCCCAAAATAGTGTTTGCACAATGGGAGCATGTCTTCCCTCTGGGCTATTCCTTTAGATATTCATGAATTTGCCTTTATAGGAGGGACAATGTGGGATTAGCATAGGAGAAAAGCATTAATTGCCTTCCCAAGATAAATATTTCTGTAATAGGTTATATCATGTTTTTATTCCTGCTTTCTCTCATCTTTAGTATGGATATTTTGGACATGCTAAAAATGACCATCTACCCGGGCATGGTGGCTCACTCTGTTCTTAGACCTTGTTGTCTAGGGTCCAGTCTGACAAGGACAATGACAATAGAGAGATTGAGCCTTTCTATCTCTGTTGATAATTTTTTGCTGGCATAAGACCAGTTAAGCAGGTGTATCTTAGCAGGTGTATCTCAGTCTTCCATGAGGATAAAATTAGAAGTTTCAAAGTCTCTTGGGGCCTAGGCTCGAAATTAACCCAACATCACTGCTACTCCATGTCTTAGCCACAGAAAGAGACAGGACCCATCCAAATGCAAGACATGGGGAATGTACCCTCTCCTCTTGTTGTGAGGAGAAGGCAAGTGACATTGCAAAAGACTGCACAGGAGGAATTATTGTCAATATTTTGCAAGCAATCTACTCCTGTTCCTTTATTTCCTTCAGGCCTTAATGGAATATGATTTGGTTTGATGCAGGTAATTTTCCCACAAAGGATTCAAGAGAGTAGAGGGAGAAGTCACATTCGCAAGAAGAAAAGTTAGGATTTTCTTCTTTTGTCAGGGATATGTAAGTTTGTATCTGTTATCTTTTTATTTTGATTACTTTTTTTTTTTTTTTTTTTTTTTTGAGGTGGAGTCTTGCTCTATTGGCAGGCTGGAGCGCAGTGGTGCGATCTTGGCTCACTGCAACCTCCGCCTCCCGAATTCAAGCAATTCTCCTGCCTCAGCCTCCTGAGTAGCTGGGACTACAGGTGCGCACCACCACGCCTGGCTAATTTTTGTATTTGTACTAGAGATGGGGTTTCACCATGCTGGCCAGGATGGTCTTGATCTCTTGACCTCATGATCTGCCCGCCTCAGCTTCTCAAAGTGCTGGGATTACAAGCATGAGCCACCACGCCCGGCCAATTACTTGTATATTTTAGTTATCTCTTTTTGTTTCATCCAGTAGAGGCTCACTGATATTCTTTATCATAATTGGAGGGAATTGGGTGTTATCTGAATGAAGTGCCAAAGAGTTCATGTTTAGTGCTCATCTCTTCGGATGTCCTGCCAACTCTGAAAGTTCCATGATTCTCCATGATTCTGAAAGTTCTGTGATCCTCCTACTTCTGCTGCTGTGGCAGTTGGCCTCAGGTTGGGCTGCTTCAGACGGGTGGAAGGACAGGCAGGTGAACAAGGAAAGTCTTTGAAAAACCTGTCCTTAGAGACAGCAGTTCCACTTTCTATGCCATTGGCATACATCTGTGGCTCTCTGGGTCTCTTTCTTTCTCATGCCACCACAATCTTATTGTTATGGCATTTCCATTTCATATCATTTGTTATGTCTCATATCTCTCTGGTAAATGCTTTATGGGATATTTAATTTTTCAGCACT
Source organism: Pongo pygmaeus (assembly GCF_028885625.2). Classification (NCBI taxonomy): domain Eukaryota; kingdom Metazoa; phylum Chordata; class Mammalia; order Primates; family Hominidae; genus Pongo; species Pongo pygmaeus. The sequence goes on from NC_072376.2 coordinate 189,550,559, forward strand.
TTACATCAGAGCACCTCCTTGTCCCAGCTTGTCTTTCAAACCCCTGCCACACACCACAAGCCACCTGCCTGCCTGTCGTCTGCTCTTGGGGGAGATGCCCAAGCATCTATGAAGCGGGTGGTACATGATTCACATTGCACGTGCTGGACTTGGCAGTGGCCGTAGGCGTGACAGATTTTTAAGACATATTTTGTTCAGTAAAGATGAATAACTTTTGGGTGGATTTCTTTTTATTAGTGTGTTTGAGAAAGCCAGTCTTGTCTGATTGTAGAATTTGGGTTGCATTCTAACCCTATATCCCAGATTCCACCCGTTGTGGAAGGGATTGTCATCTAACATTGCCCAGTGGAGGGGGAGTGAGGGAGAGCTCAGTGGTAACTGTCCCAAAGGACCTGGATCCGGGTTCCTAACTCCACAGATGTCTCCACTCCAAATAATAGAGCCACTCTCTTTACCCACGAAGTCTTAACTTCAATCTTTGCAGTAGGGACACTGATCAAGGAAGCCAAAGCCACTGAATTAGTTTAACATCTCCTTTCTCTTGTTCCCACTCTAGGAGAAAGGGTGCTATCTTTCCACATACAATCACACACATCCCTCGTGGGCAGAGAAGAAAAGAACTTTTGTGTTTCAAGCTAATTGAAGAAGCATGTGATGGCCTTTAAGGGGAAGGAAATGTAGATGAATCTTTGACTGATGAGGAGGGAGTTGTGAACACGACACAGTTCCACCTACAATAAACTCAGAGCCTACGCAGGAGGCAGACAAGCAAATAAAAGTTTGTTCTATAGTACTAGGGATGTGATTAGAAGAGGCCTGCACAGGGTCCCAAAGAGAATAGATGGATATGCAACCCAGACTGGAGGATGGTGAGGAAGATTTGGCTGGGAGGAAGGTGAGGAAGGTTTCTTGGAAGAGTGATTGTTTAGCTAACTGTTGGTGGTAATGCAGCAGTTATTAAGATAGAGCATGGAGAAGGATGTGTTCCAGGCAGAGGGAAGAGCATTTGCAGTGGCAAGGAGGCAAAATGAGCTCTGGGAGGATCCAGTCTGTGTTTTGACTTTCACATTGGGAACTTTCCTTCTTTCTTTCTTTCTTTCTCTCTTTCTTCCTTTCTTCCCTTCCCGTCCCTTTCTTTCTCTTCTCTCCTGCTTCTTTCCTTTCTCTTTCTTTTCTTTCTTCTTTCTTTCCTCTTTCTCTCTTTTCTTTCTCTTTCTTTCTCTCTTATTTATTTATTTATTTGTTCATTCTTCTTTCTTGTTCTTTCTTTCTATTTCAAACAGGGTCTCACGCTGGAGTGCAGTGGTGTGGTCATAGCTCACTGCAGCCTCAACTCCTGGGCTCAAGTGATCCTCCTGCCTCATTCCTCCTGTATAGCTGGGACTACAGGTGCGCACCACGCTCAGCAGGAGCTTTCTTAAATCAGTGCAAAGGCCCTTTGTGATCTGTTACCTAATCACTGCCCCATATCACCGGCCTAACTCTCCTGACACACTAGAGTCTCCCAGAGGACAGGAGCATATGCATGCTCCCACCAGAAAGTGGATTTCACAGACATCTCCTGGAATTTAGATGCCATTCCAGGAAGAAATGGCACAGGGGTTGGGGGGGGCGGGGGTGGGGTGGGCAGAGGTTTGAATTGACTGAAAAGTTTACCTGAAAAGACTGAGAAAACACTGAATTGACTGAGTTTATCCAGGAATTTCCTGATTTCACTTGGTGAAAAGGAAGCTTGGAGTAAAAATTAAATTCTGTTCAGAATAATAAAACAAACTTTTTTTCAAACCTGAACATGTAATTTATAAAATTTGTACATGCAATATGTTTTTCATAAACCAAAAAATAATTTTAAAAATGTATTTGAATTCCCTCACCCTTATTAAAAGACTCAATGAATTTGAACACAGAACTGAAAATGGGAAGGAAACCTATCATTTAAAAAATGTGAAAACTGGCTGGATGCGGTGGCTCATGCCTGCCATCCCAGCATTTTGGGAGGCCAAGGCAGGTGGATTACTTGAGGTCAGGAGTCCAAGACCAGCCTGGCCAACATAGTGAAACCCTGTCTCTACAAAACATACAAAAAGTAGCCAAGTGTGGTGACACACACCTGTAATCCCAGCTACTCAGGAGGCTGAGCCAGGAAAATCGCTTGAACCCAAGAGGCAGAGGTTGCAGTGAGCTGAGATTTGAGACTCTGTCTCAAAAAAAAAAAGAGAAAACTGAGACCTGTTGTGGGAAGTCAGGGACCCCAAATGGAGGGACTGGCTGGAGCTGCGGCAGAGGAATATAAATTGTGAAGATTTCATGGACATTTATCAGTTCCCAAATAATACTTTTATAATTTCTTATGCCTGTCTTTACTTTAATCTCTTAATCCTGTTATCTTCATAAACTAAGGATGTACATCACCTCAGGACCACTGTGATAATTGTGTTAAATGTACAAATTGATTGTAAAACATGTGTGTTTGAACAATATGAGATCAGTGCACCTTGAAAAAGAACAGAATAACAGCGATTTCTAGGGAACAAGAGAAGACAACTATAAGGTCTGACTGCCTGCAGAGTCGGGCAAAAAGAGCCATATTTTTCTTCTTGCAGAGAACCTATAAATGGATGTGCAAGTAAGGAAGATATCGCTAAATTCTTTTCCTGGCAAGGAATATTAATATTAATACCCTGGGAAAGGAATGCATTCCTGGGGGGAGGTCTATAAATGGCCGCTCTGGGAATGTCTGTCTTACGCAGTTGAGATAAGGACTGAGATACACCCTGGTCTCCTGCAGAACCCTCAAGCTTACTAGGGTGGGGAAAAGCTCCACCCTGGTAAATTTGTGGTCAGACTGGTTCTCTGCTCTCCAACTGTTTTCTGTTGTTTAAGATGTTTATCATGACAATACGTGCACCGCTGAACATAGACCCTTATCAGTAGTTCTGCTTTTGCCCTTTGCCTTGTGATCTTTGTTAGACCCTTATCAGTAGTTCTCCTTTTCGCCCTTTGAAACATGTGATCTACTCCCTGTTCTTACACCCCCTCCCCTTTTGAAACCCTTAATAAAAACTTTCTGGTCTGAGACTCAGGCAGGCATCACGGTCCTACCGATATGTGATGTCACCCCTGGCGGCCCAGCTGTAAAATTCTTCTCTTTGTACTGTCTCTCTTTATTTCTCAGCTAGCTGATACTTATGGAAAATAGAAAGAACTTACATTGAAATATTGGGGCAGGTTCCCCCAGTAGACACCTACATAGTGGAAATGAAATGATTTGCTTAAGGTCATGGAGCAGATGAAGAGCTAGTAATGCACTGAATTTTCTTAATAAATTTTCTTCCATCAATCTTGAAACTGTGAGAAAGTTCAGTTAGGTTTTTAAGAGAAAGGGCTAACCTTAAAATAAGCTAAATTCTAAATGATAATAATAGAGAAACTGAAGTAAAAAATTGGGAATAATCCAAGGGAAAGGATAATTTTTAAGTTATTTTGTAGCTGGATCACTAGTCAGTTGAGCTCAGTGCTAGATGGAACAATGAAAACCTTCTACTCTGAAGAGGCCTTTCTTTTTGACTACATATCTATTTACTTTCTCAGAAACACCAAATATATGCATGGTTATTAAAACAAGAGAATTTAATTACTTTTTTAATCCAAAAAAATTGTTTCAACAGTGTCTATCTACAGTTATTGTTTTACTAAATTTCTTAAATCTTATGTCACATAGTAACTATTTTATTTGTTTCTTTTACTTTGTGAAATTTTGTCCTTGAAGTTTAATGTGTGTGTATACATATATGTATATATGTATAATATTATATGTATTAAATATCACATATATTATATGTATTATATGTCACATATATATAAAATATGTTTTGGATTAGAAGGCCTTTGAGGTATCTATTTTTTATTCTGTACTACTCTATCTTAATGCTCATGATTCAGTGATTTGGAAACTGGTGGTGAAAAAAATTAGTGCAACTGAGTCACTCCATGACCTTTCATTATAAAATAAAATAATGAGACAAACACAAAGTGTTTTATTCCAGTGAATAATAATCACACTTTAATATAATAACATACAATACGTTAAAGTTAGAACACTACTTTGATAAGACAATCATACTCAAGCTAAGACACAAGGTACAGATATACTGAAATTGTAAAGTGACCATTTTAATGTTTGATATTTACTTCTCTTATTGGCACAAGACTAATAAGATATAGTGTTGTATTACTCTTACAATCTAAGACTTCTCCTCTAGCTCAGGGAAAATACTGGTGGAAAACTGTTTTACCCAAGAGCAGCTTTAATATCTGTTTAACCAGGTTATTCTATAATAAGAACTCCACTTTAATGCACATTATCCATTACAAATGTGTGAGATATTCTATAAAACACACATTTAAAGGTCCCTATCCACATAGAAAACATTGTTTAGTGAATATGCTACAGCTTTGTTTCTATGTTTGAAAATCTCAACAAACGTTTTAAATCACAACCGATTTTTTTTCTTTCTGCGAAAATGCAAGCTTAGTGATCTGGGAGTCACATACAATCATAATTTATTTTCCCATAGTCTGGAAGTTAGCCAAGAAGTCAGAAGAAAATAAGCCCTGGGTTGTTGAAAATAGTGGTCAAAATATTTACTTTATCAAAATTTAATAAATCTATAAAACTCACCCAAAGTTGTTTTTGTTTTACAAAGAGTTGTATGTTGATTATCTTATTTCTAAAATCATAATAGACCCTGAATTACAAAACAGGCATAAAATTTTATTATGTTTTTTATTGCACTCAAGTATAGTGCAAATATATAAAGCTGAAGAGAATAAACATAGTATTTACCCTTGCAGAGGACTAGTTTAGTAATACCTTCTTTTATACAATACTCTCTTGCTATTACTTGCAAATACAGTATACTGTAAGCCCTTGTTTTGTGTAAAAAGAATTAGAAACAGTGCGATTAAGTTCTCTATATACATTTTATAAGGTCTCCAATGTGTTAAGTGGCACCCACTCTTTAAAAACTCTGCAATTTGAGTTTTTAATCTTCCATTTTTTTTTATATCCTTGGACTGATTTGATGATCCCCAGAATATGATCCAGGGCCTGTTTGTCAATTAGATATATAGTTCATTTTCTTAAGTCCAAGTATCACTAGCTATTGACAATTTCTGAAATGGGAGAAGGCTGGAGTAATATGCATATAACCGCCTTGATAAGAGATCATCAGGGGCTACTCCTGAGAAGGAGGCAGTCTTAAAATAGCCTTAGAAGGTGTGTAATGTTCTAAATATCTCAGGGTGAGAGGGCGGTATTGACCTTTCATCCTATCACTTTTCTGTAACAAGTCCATGTACTATGGAGAAGAGAAGTGACTTGTGAGTCCTTTGCCAGGGGTAAGGGGGTGGGCAGTTTATCTTTATGAAGTGGTCATTCTAATGACCAGTGGACATTCAACATAGTGGATTTCCTGAATGAGCATCACCTTGGTTTCAGAAAGCATATTAGTTGCTCTTTGCTAAGCCATATACATATTTTATGTCAATATCAATAACAAGTTAGCCAATTACAATAGCCAAAATTAAAAAGTTAACCCATTACTTGAAGAACATAGACCTTTTTAAATATAATATGAATAACTTTACTAAGAGCTTTATTTCTTTCCAATCCAAAAGAAAACATAAGATAGAGACTTTATTATTTTTTTCCTAAATAAACAAGAGGGTATACTGAAATAACAAAAAATAGATATTATAAATATGCTATAATCCAGACAGCATAAATGATAAAACAATAGTACTGATACACTTAAAATGAAAATTGATATTTTGCTGCTTCCCTGGGTGATCTCACACTCACTTTTACCCTATCTTTAGCATATTTTAATATGAACTATTCCTTAAGCAAAAGAAATAGAAATTTTGATTTTCAAGGTATTTAGAATTACTTTACTGTTTTATCGATACTGTAAGAAATTCTTCAGTAACGTTGGCAGCTGGAGCTGTGGGATAAGGTGCAATCTTGGTTTTCCTATGTAGCTTCGGATACAGAGTCGGCAAAGTTGGTAAAGAGAGCTTGGGGTAGCTACAAGAAGACATGAAACTGTTTGTTAATTAAAATAGAAATGAATTTTTTATTTTGTAAGGCACATAACATAAAACCATAAAAATTACAATGCTTTGTAGTAAACCTAGGATAGTATGACCACTATACTAGGGAAATTTATGTAAGCAGTTATATTGCTTTTATTTATAAGATCTTATTATAATTGAGATATATTCCGTATACGTTCTTTAAAACATTATAATCCTCAGGCTTAGGAAACAATTGTTGAATTTAAAGCCTCAGAAATAAAGTCTGCTTTTTGAAGGAGATATAAATCAAAAGTCCTGAGATGTGTTATGCAATAAAAGGGGAAATTTTAAAATTAAGTTTAATATTTACCCTAAAAGAAATATTATAGTCCCTGGACCAGGATTAAGAAATCCTATTTTAGAACAAAAGTCTCAAATATAAAAATATTTACTAATTTTATTTCTATAATATGTTATAGAAGGTTCGTGCCCTTATAAAATAGGGCATGCTCCAAATATAAATCAGCAGATATTATACCAGAACTACATATAATGCATTACCGAAACTAATTGAATATATTTAATCAAAAAAATATGATAGTTTAGGTAAGATGAAAGAGAAAATTAAAATTATCATTTTTTTTTTTTTTTTTTTTTTTTTTTTTAGACAGAGTCTCACTCTGTTGCCAGGCTGGAGTGCAGTGGTGTAATCCCGGCTCACTGCAACCTCTGCCTCCCGGGTTCAACTGATTCTCCTTCCTCAGCCTCCTGAGTAGCTGAGATTACAGGCACGCGCCACCACACCCAGCTAATTTTTGTGTGTTTAGTAGAGACGGGGTTTCACCATGTTGGCCAGGATGGCCTCGATCTCTTGACCTTGTGATCCACCCACCTTGGCCTCCCAAAGTGCTGGGATTACAGGTGTGAGCCACCACACCCAGCTGATATCTTCTTTACAGATAAAACCTAAGTTAAAAATCATCTACTTTCACAAATAGTATTCCACATTTTATGCCATTGTTACTTTCCATGCCAACAAAAACTCTCTCACTTTCATCTATTTTAGGCAAATATATTTTGTTTCTGTAAGTTTCCACATGTATTTTTCTAACCTTCATGTTGAAGCAGTATTCTTTCCACCATACTGCTAGATGTAGCTACATCTATAGGTCGCAGAAGCTCTGTATTTTTCGCATTGATATCTGCTCCAAATTCTAGCAGTAAGTTTACAATTTCTGTACTGGATTGTTGAGCAGCAGCGTGTAATGGAGTATCCCAATATTTGCCTTTCTGTACATCAGCACCTACATGTAATAGGGAGTGAAGATAAATATAAATAAAAATTATTAAATAAGCCAGCTGCCTCAGTGGGGATAGAAAAGGAAAGGCAATAGAGGAAGGTTACTAAGGGGACTTCAACTCTGTTTGTTTTGAGTTATTTCTTTATATATATACAGTATCTACATACACATATATGCCTCATATGTACATATATATAAACTGGGCACATCTGAATAGGAGAGGGTACATACATTTGTTATGTTACTCTCTGATACTTTTCTGTATGCTTGAACTATCATAATAAAATTCTTTTTAACTTTTAAATGATCCCAAAAGTAATCATATTAACTAATATTATAAAGAGTGCACAATTAAGTTCACTCATTTTTATTTTCATCATGGTTGATAGCTTTTAGAATTATTCAGGTGCTTATTTCTATTATTCTTTTCATTTATGTAAGGCAATGAAGCTCTTTGGTTTTCTTGGGAAACTCTTGGATATGTGAGCTATTTAGGTAAAATGTATATAGATTTTCCTGCCATTTCTCACTTATGTAGTTTAAGTCACTAAGTATATAAAGATATTGAGCCTTTTAAATCAAAAGGCACATTGATGATATCTGCATGAAAGGAAAGTTTTTAAAAATGCTTATGTTAAAATACAGCCTACACGTTAAATTACCTATTGCATACTTACTTTATCCCAGTGCAAAGCCTGGCACATGGTGGTCATTCAATGCATTTGCAATAAATAAATGCTGTTTAGTACTGTTAAAAATAACCATCCCATTTTCTGGTACATAAACAGTTACAATACCAGAAATGTCTACCAATAAAAATGCACACGTTCTTTTCATAGTTCTGTTTCCCGATACTATCTTTAATGACGTCTTTATGAAGCAGGACAGTTTAAGTATCCCTTTATGGACCTTCTGCTCCTTTCAAATTTCAATAAATGTAATCATTTTCAATATTTTTAAAACAAATATAAAATGTTTAGTGGAAAAATTAAATTACATTCCATAACAAAATTTCCATAGAGAAAGCATAAACTTTGTTGGTTATGTCAATTTTATGGAAGAAAAGTGTCTGAAAATAACAATCAACAATCACTAACAGTATTTTATATATATATTTATATATTTTATAAGATATATAAATATATATTTTATAACATATATAAAATATATATTTTATATGATATATAAAATATATATTTTATATGATATATAAAATATATATTTTATATGATATATAAAAACATATAAAATATATATAATATATATGATATATAAATATACAAAAATATATATTATGTATGATATATAAATATACAAAAATATATATTTATGATATATAAATATATAAAAATATATATTTATGATATATAAATATATAAAAATATATATTTATGATATATAAATATATAAAAATATATATTTATGATATATAAATATATAAAAATATATATTTATGATATATAAATATATAAAAATATATATTTATGATATATAAATATATAAAAATATATATTTATGATATATAAATATATAAAAATATATATTTATGATATATAAAGATATAAAAATATATATTTATGATATATAAAGATATAAAAATATATATTTATGATATATAAAGATATAAAAATATATATTTATGATATATAAAGATATAAAAATATATATTTATGATATATAAAGATATAAAAATATTTATGATATATAAAGATATAAAAATATTTATGATATATAAATATATAAAAATATTTATGATATATAAATATATAAAAATATATATTTATGATATATAAATATATAAAAATATATATTTTATATATTTTAATATTTTATATATATTTTATATTTATATATTAAAAATATATAAATTATAATATATAAATAAAAATATTTATATATAAATATATATTGATTATAAATATATATTATATAATTTATATATAATATATATAAATTATATAATATAATTTATATATTAAAATAATATATACAATAAGTTATATAAATTATATATAATATATAATATATAAATATAAATAAATATATAATATATAAATAAAAATATATATAAATAAATATATAAATCAAAATATTCATATATTTTTATATATTTTTAAATATATTTTATATATCATATAAATATATATGATATATTTTATATATCATATTATATATATTTACATATCATATAAATATATATGATATATTTTATATGACATATTTTATATATCATATAAAATATATAAATATATAATCTTAAATATATATTTAAATATATAAATATATAAATATAAAATATATAAATATATAAATATATTTATATGATATATAAAATATATAAATATATTTATATGATATATAAAATATATAAATATATTTATATGATATATAAAATATATAAATATATTTATATGATATATAAAATATATAAATATATTTATATGATATACAAAATATATAAATATATATAAAATATATATATTTATATATAATGAGAATATATGTAATGAGAATGAAATAGTAGATGTAGACCCTGCTTGCAAGAAGTTTCTCAGTTAGCTAAGATAATGTGAGTAGTGCCTAAAAGGGCTACTAAAAATAAAGGTCAGTATATATCAGGGATCAAATGACTCTCATAAACAATAAATAGCATAGAACTCCATTTACTCATTTTATTTATCTTCTAAACATCTATCACATGAAAGGATGAGAGAGGAACCATGCTAGAGAAAAGAGGGATGGAAAAAAAAGGTATGATCCAAATCCTAAGGGTACTCTGAGTCCTGTGGTGACTGGGACCACCATGGTCTCAATGGGTTAGAAATGTTTTTCAGGGGACTAAAGCTGAATTTACTTGAAACAAACCTTGAGGAATTGATTTGTTTCAAGTAAGTGGAAAAGGGCAGTAAGTCTTTTCAAGTAAGCAGGACAGAAAGTACAAAGTCTAGAAAAGTGCATGAGTTTTTAAGGTTAGCAGAAGATGAGGTTGTCCAAGCAGTTACTATCCTGAAAATTTCTTTTGATGGATTTGTTCCAAGATATATACACACTTGGCAACATCATATTCAATCTTGAGGATCCTAATTTTATGACCTAAAAGTAGAGCTTTCAGAATCCATTACATAGCCAAATATCTGCTAATGCAGTGCATGTAAAATATGCACTGTGAGCATATTTTATACATATACATATTTATACATATACATATTTATGTATCTATCTGTGAGCTAGGAAGCCAACTTATCAAGAATGAGGTTCTTTTTTATTGGTTCTCTATTCATGTGTGAAAATGCTTACAACAAGAACATTTTTTAGCAATGAGATCTAATTTTTAAAGATGCTCATTTAGAGAAAGAAATAACTGCTTGTGTGTATGGACAAAACGGAAGATGTTTTAAAGGAAAATACCAGCATAAAGAAGCTTCCAGATGCAATGGAATTGCTGTGACACACAAGCTACATAGAGAGGAGTTCCCAAATGAGGAATGTCTTGGTCAACATCTACGCCCCAGGATATCAGGATGGCAAGACATTCATGGTGACCTGCCAACACAAAGTAGAGGAGTTTAACTTAATGCCCATTCACCCCACACACCTCACCCTCGGCCTCCCCTGTGGTGTCATTCATTAAAAGATCAACAGAGCACTGCAGGTTGCTAAAGAAACTTTCTCCCCTTGTCACTTAATCCCAGAACTAAGTTACCTTTACTGGCAGCCTCATGCGTGGGGGATGGAAGACATGACTCCAGCTGGGCTTTGGCGCCATACTCCAGAAGCAGCTCTGCACAGCTTGGACTGCCCTGGGAGCATGCGTTGAATAACGGAGTCACGCCATCTATCGTGACTGCATTTACCTAAACCAAACCAAAATATCCAAAAATAAGATTCATAAGTCATACATGATTAACCGACTTAGTTAGGCATTGTCAAAAGGTATGTGATTTGCTAACAGAAATACGTAGGAAAATGTGCACAGTAAATAGGACAAAGTATACTTTGCTCTTACGTATTAACAAGAAAAGCTGTAAAACAGACAGAAATATGATATGGCAGATAATTCATTGGAATGGGCATAAAACTGGCGGAAATCATGAAAAAAATGCATGCTCAAATAGCAATTATGATCTAATTCAATGATTAGATACTTTTCAGTAGGAGTAAAAATGAAGAAAAAAGTGTAATGATGATGAAGTTGTAATGAAGCCACATTGCTAGTTTAAAGTGGTAAAATTGGTAATTCTATTTCTGAGACTTTATTTAAGGAAAATCATCCAAAAGATGGGCAAACGTTATAGACCTAAAGATGTTCATCGATTGCTATTTACAGTCACGAAAGCAGGAAATAACCTACAGAATAGTCTATATTATGACGCAGCATGCTACCCATTTATGCAATGATTGGAAATCCTTTTTAGAGTGCAATAAGAAGACTAAGGAATTCAAGAGCTTTATTTTTATTCTGCTATTTTTGAAAACTACCGAGAATGAAGGAAAGAAAAGTAAAATGAGAACTCTGTTGGATTCTCTCCGTCAGTAGATGTTAAATGATTAATGTTTTGAAAGGTACTTACATTAGCTCCTGCTTCCAGCAGAGTTCTGGCACATGCCACGTGATCTCCAAGGCAGGCTTCGTGCAGTGGGGTGACATGGTCTAAGGTTACTGCATTTACATTATAACCCTAAATGTGGCATAATTTTGAAAGGTGAGCAAAGAGTTATATACTTTAAAAATCATCTATATGGATGTCACTAGAGAGTGATATATTTTAGAGATCAAAGAATCTCAGGCAAACGAGTTTCCAGTTTAGCAGAATAGGCCAGTTCAAATGCCATAGGGTCAATCCATTGTCCAGACTCCTTAGCCCTATTATTTTGGCACCATCATGTCTGGACCCAGTAATGCCTTAAGTATTTGGTTCAATAGATTCTGGCACATTTTCTTTAAATGTTGCTTTCTTAATATTTTTTTGTCCTTATTTTGTACTTTGTTTTGTAGAACTAAACACTCCTTTTTGTTTTGTAGAACTAAAGACTTGTTTTTTTGTTTTTGCTTTTGTTTTGAGACGGAGTCTCGCTCTGTCACCCAGGCTGGAGTGCAGTGGCACGATTTCGGCTCACCGCGAGCTCCGCCTCCCGGGTTCACGCCATTCTCCTGCCTCAGCCTCCCGAGTAGCTGGCACTACAGGCGCCCACCACAAGGCTGGGCTAATTTTTTTGTATTTTTAGTAGACACGGGGTTTCACTGTGTTAGCCAGGATGATCTCAATCTCCTGACCTCGTGATCCACCCGCCTGGGCCTCCCAAAGTGCTGGAATTACAGGCGTGAGCCACCGCGCCCGGCCAACTTGTTCTGACTGAGGCTATAAAATTACAGGTCAGCCAAGAATGGGAGAAAAATACTCTATACTATAGTAAACAGTTTTGTGAACTTTTGTCCCTAAATAGGTATGATGAAGTTGTGTGCTAGTGGTTAAGAACTCTGACTATAAAATCAATTAGACTTGGGTTTGAAGCGTGGCTCCATCGTGAATAGTTTTAATTTGGACAAATACCTTAACCTCTAAATTTGAAGATTATCATGACAATTAAATGAGATCATGCATGTAAAGCAATTATCATTATAATGCCCAGCATATGAAGACATTATTTTATTGTAATTATTCAATCAAAACTAAGTAAACACTTTTTCACTGTATTCCAATCAAACTCAAAATATCACAGTAAAATAATTAAATACTATTAGGATGTGAGATTGTTTGCCTTCTTGATATCTTTAGTATTTCATTGTCTATTGATAATCATACTAAGCACTGTAACAGGAAGAACCTCAAAGCCAAATCTTCATAACATATTACAGATCACCAAAATCTGTAACACCAATATAGACATGAAGAATTTTTAAATGAAGGCAAGAAAACATAGTCCTTTCAAAGATTTCCAGTTGGATAGCCAGCAGTCAGACTTGGGAAGCTCATCCCACACTGCCACACACTAGAGGGACCGGATGGCAGAAGCACCTGAGAAGGCCAAGACTCCCTTTCACGTCAGGGTCTGGGGACAGCCTCTCGTGATTCTTGGCTGAACTGTCAGTGGATTAGAGACACACACTGAAAAATGTCCTAAGACTGCTCTTCTTCAAAGAACCGCATGGCCCTTTCTGAGGAATTACCCTTTAGAAATTGTTGAGCCCTTTTTAGTGTTTATTTTCCTCCCATCAAGTGATGAAGAAAACGAAACAGTCACATGGTTTTCACAGAACCGGAAGGCTCTAAGGAAGTGTCTCAGTCTACAGGTGAGAAAAGGAGGCTCAGGTAGGTTGTGATTCACCTCAAGTGCCAGCCTAGGATCCAGGTCTTGAGACCCAGGCAGTGCTTTTTAAATTGGGCAACACGACCTTTCCTTTCTTTGTAGCCGTCTGAGAATGTTCTTTCTTCTTGAGACCGGGAAACACTAGCGCATGACTTCCAGATCTGGATGTGCATCTGAATTTTTTTTTTTTTTTTTTTTTTTTTTTTGAGACGGAGTCTCATTTGCTCTGTCGCCTAGGCTGGAGTGCAGTGGCGTGAATTTGGCTCACTGCAACCTCTGCCTCCCGGGTTCAATTGATTCTCCTGCCTCAGCCTCCCAAGTAGCTGGGACTACAGGCGCAAGCCACCATGCCCAGATGCCCAGATCATTTTTGTAGTTTTAGTAGAGACGGGGTTTCACCATGTTGGCCAGGCTGGTCTCGAACTCCTGACCTCAGGTGATCCACATGCCTCCGCCTCCCAAAGTGTTGGAATTACAGGCGTGAGCCACTGTGCCCAGCTAATTTTTTTTTTAATTTGTAGTAGAGATGGAGTTTCACCATGTTGGCCAGGCTGGTCTCGATCTCCTGACCTCAGGTGATCCACCTGCCTCCGCCTCCCAAAGTGCTGGAATCACAGGCGTGAGCCATCGTTCCAGCCTAGCTGTGCATTTGAATTACATCAGAAGCTTTAAAAAAAAATACCCAAGCCAGAGTGTTTTCTGTTTCAATAAGGATTTGTGTTTTTCATTTTTCTTCTGGTCAGTCTGATGAGCAGGCAAGTATAGAAATGATTGTCCTATAGCTTTGTTAGGCAATTCCCCATAGCATATTACAGATCACCATAATATAAAAAAAGATTGCTTTGGCATCTGATCTGATGACTTCTTTTTGGATATGTTATTATTGAACTAAGTCTGTAATTAGCTGCACATATTGTGCAGAGTTAAGCATATTTAGAAAGCTCAATCAATAACACATAAATCCAATCATTACTTCTTTAAATGTCTATCGATGAACAAATATGCTGTCTGAGAAATCTGAAATACTAAGACATACAATTATATCAAAATATTTATAAAAGAAGTTTCAAAGATCAGTGAGAAACTATTGACTTCTCTGACATGAGTAAAATAAAAGGGCAGAAGTAAAATGTAAGTGGTTTTATTATATTTGGATTGATTTGTTTTGACCGTGTTCTGTGCACATGGAAAGGGGGTATATTTTAAACTATATGTAATATATTACCTGTGATAATAATGTTCTCAGAGCAAGAAGGCGACCTTGACTTGCTGCTTCATGTAGTGGTGATCGATCTGCCCAGGAACCTGTCAAAAAAACAAAAAAGAAAAGAAAACAAAAATCTATGAGTCAAAGTGAATCCTAGTAGACACAATCAATACCAAGATCACATAAATTATTCACATTCAGTGTTCAACAGGGTGACCCATATACTTATACTGTACATTAGGAAATTTGACTCTTATTGTAGGAACCAGATAGGCAGTTCCCAACATGAGCCATGATGCATGCTCTGGAACTGACCCACCCCAGACTTACTGTGCCTTTTTTTATTTTTTTTACTTTATTTAATAGATGGAGTCTCGCTCTGTTGCCCAGGCTGGAGTGCAGTGGCATGATCTCAGCTCAGTATAACCTCTGTCTCCCATGTCAAGAGATTATCTCGCCTCAGTCTCTCGAGTAGCAGGGACTACAGGCGCACACCACCATGCCTGGATCATTTTTGTATTTTTAGTAGAGACAGGGTTTCACCATGTTGGCCAGGCTGGTCTTGAAGTCCTGACCTCAAGTGATCCACCTGCCTCAGTCTCCCATAGTGCTGGGATTACAGGCGTGAGCCACCGCCCCCGGCTTACTATGCCTTTTGAATTATCTGCACTCACTATTACCCCTAGTGACCCACCAGCAACATTTTTCTTCCTGACTTTATGCTTGGCTGGCCTAGAGGTCTTAGTTCCAGAGGGAGGAATGTTTCCACCCGGAAATACAACAAAGATTCCATTGCCATGGAAGCTGAGAATGAGCTCCTCCTGCCTCTGAATCAATGGGCTAAGAAGAAGGGAGTTACGATGTTGACTGGGGTGGCAGATCCAGACTTCCATGGGGAAACTGGACTACTACCCCACAAAGGAGCTAAGGAAGAGTATGTCCAGAGTACAGGAGATCCTTTAGGCCATCTCTTAGTATTATCATGCCCTGTGAGTAAGATCAAAGGAAAATTATAACACCCAATCCAGACAGGACTATGAATGGCGTAGCAGGAATGAAGGTTTGGGTCATCTTGCCGGGTAAAGAACTATGACCAGCTGAGGTGCTTGCTGAAGACAAAGGGGTTACATAATGGGTACTAGAAGAAGGTAATTATAGACACCATCTATGATCACGTGACAAGTGACAGACATGAGAACTATAATTGTCATGAGTACTTTCTCCCTATTTTGTTAAGAATATGTGGGCATTTATACATATATTAAGCAAATTTATCTTTATTTTCATTCCCTTCTTATTTCTTTATAGGTAACATAAGATGTACTGACTTTTTAAATCATGAGATATCAGGAAAGAAGTAAACATCATCCAAGAACTTTACCTCTTCTTCTGGAGAAGGGATTAGAGCGTTTTTTGTTATTGGCAGGATAGTAATATTATATCTGGTTGAGTCATTACCTTGTTGCTGCGTTTATTTTGGAGATGAAGTATAGCTTAAGAAGATGCATATAGGTGCCACGTTGACAAGGGGTGGATTAGTGATGGTAAATTTCAGGTGTCAACCTGACTGAATTAAAGAACACCTAGAGAACGGGTAAAGCATTGCTTATGAGTGTGTCTGTGAGGGTGTTTCCAGAGGAGATTGTCTTATGAGTAGGTGGCTGAGTGGAGAGAGCTGCTTGCAGTATGGATGGGCACCATCATATGGCTGGGGGCCTGGAGAGAACAAAAAACCTCTCCTGGAGTTGGGACACTCTCCTCCTCCTGCCCTTGGACATCAGAACTCCAGGCTTTCTCTGACCTTGAGACTCTAGGACTTCAGTGGCCCCCTGGATTCTCAGGCCTTTGACCTCTGACTGAGAATTATATTGGCTTTCCTGGTTCTGAGGCTTTTGTACTTGAACTGAGCCACGCTACCACATCTCAGGGTCTCCAGCTTGCAGACAGCCTGTTGAGGGACTTCTCAGCCTCCATAGTCATGTGAGCCAATTCCCCTAATAAATCTCCTCTCATATATCTACATCTTTCTCTGTCTGTCTATGTATCTAGGTATCTATCTATCACCTATTGGTTCTGTCTCTCTGGAGAACCCTGACTAATACACCTAACAGAGAAGAGGAGAATGAAGGTCACCAGATCAGCCACAAAAAAGTTCTGTTTCATGGTTTTTCACATTGAACCCCTCCTCTCAATTTTGTTTTGTCCCTTTAGCAGGAATAGCAGCTTGAATGCCCACCTCACCACACTCCCAGCTCCTTCTGCTATTTCCTGTGGTCCCCCCACCCCAGCTTGCCCGGGCTCTGCAGCATAGGGGCTGCAACATGTTGCCATGGAGGGCAAGTAGCTGAGCCCTGTGTCTGAAGTGAAGCATGAGGCCTGCTTCTTCACCCAAGCTCTCCTGAATGACTCTCAACAGTGTCCTAGTGGTTAAGCATTCTATTGCCTGTTGCAATAAAATGGGTATCACCATTGTGATAAGGAAAGACTTCCGAGGCAGCTAGTTATCTCCCCTGCAGTGAAGTCACTCTGCATAAACCAAAAGGCAAAACAAAGAAGACAATGTGTGGTCATGGCAGTCAGGGCTAGGAGCATCAGCTCTGGAGTTAGACCATATGACTCTCTAAATCATTACATTTCATCCAGATTTCATTTCCTCTACTTGAAGATGGAAATAATAATTATATATACCTCAAGGAGACATGAGAAACTAAATCAGATAATATACATTGTGCTTAGACTAGTGTACGCACATAATAAACACCATTCAACATTACCTGCTATTACCATTACTTGTAAGTCAACAGAGAGAAGACAGACTCTGCTTGATTTCCCTTAGGATTTCTATTTCTGAGAAAAATTCTGTAATATTACCAGATACAAAGGGATTGATGACTGGTAAATGACTTCTGCCCTCTGCACCAGGCTGGAGTAACGATCTTAACATTGAGAAAAACCAACTTATTTAATGATAACCTGATTGCCTAAATAAAAGCAGAGAACGCTTACACAGTCCTCACCATATGCCAGGTCCTGCCCTGGTTGCTGGGTATAAATTTATTTGTTTTATCCTCACCCTGATCCTTTGAGGTTGGCGCTATTATTATCTCTGTTCTCCAGGTGAGGAAACTGAGACATGCAGAAGTTAAATAACTTGCCTAAGGTCACACAGCTAGAAAGGGGTGGACGTAAAATTCAAACTGCAGCCTCCTAACCTGCAGTGATAATACTTTTCACTTGTTGAGAGATAGCAATCCTATCTCCCAACACACACACTCTCTCCCTCTCTCATGCACAGAGTATGTGAAACGTTTTAGCCAATGGTAACAGCATACATCTCTCTGGGACATTTTGTGCCTGTCATTGATTTCATTACTATATTTTTCCTTCTAACACCCCCTCCAAAATAAAACCCTTCAGTCT
Source organism: Pongo pygmaeus (assembly GCF_028885625.2). Lineage (NCBI taxonomy): Eukaryota > Metazoa > Chordata > Mammalia > Primates > Hominidae > Pongo > Pongo pygmaeus. The sequence continues at coordinate 189,568,874 of NC_072376.2, forward strand.
AAAGAGAAGTTTTATTTCATTTTATTCTTAGCAAAAGTAGCCTGTTGCTTGACAAGATAAAGTTTACTGCAACAAGATACTACAGCAATAGTGCAGGAATGTTGTAATCCATGCTAAATTGCAAGTAAACAAATTAGGGAGGCAAAGGCTAACCATGATTCTAAGTTTTAGCAAGATCTTTTTAAATTTAGTGGGATGAAAATCAAAAGTACTTTTCTCATATTGGGTTCTGTTTCTTAGATAGTCGGGGAATTTCTATTGTCTACACAGTCTTTATTAATCATCTCTTACTATTTTAAAATATAGTCTGTTTCATTCTGATTCCCTTTCAGCAAATTTCTTCTGCTCCCTGATTTCAAGAGAAAAAAAGACAATGACAATTAAGTCTTATCACGTGTTTATAAGAAGAAAAGCAATTCCTTGAATACGTCCCCGAAATGATAGAACTCCCAGCCAGTTTCTTGCACGGGTGTTTATCTTGAATTGCAGAATAACGATAAGATAATTGAGGTTTACAATTAAAGACATTACAACTCCCTAAAGAAGACTAATGTATACTTTCTCTCTCAATAACAGATATAAGTTTCCATCTAGTGTTATTTCTTGCTTATCTAGAAAAATTAGTAAGCCAGACACATAATTCTTTTGAGTTTTCATTTGCAACAAGTTACTGTGATTAGCTTTTGTGTATTACTTCTTTCTACTGTATGACAGTTCTATTATATATTCAAGGCAGAATTGCAATAATGCACACCAACAAATATTTTTTGGTAGGACAAAAATTGGTGGCAAAGTCATAACTTATAGGAAATTGGAACATTGTGTTATCATTAGGTAATATGCAAACGTTATCATCGCAAATAATCTTTTGGGGAAAGCATTTTGCCAGTTCCAGCTTCTAAGATGAAATCTGATGCTTTAAAAATCATAGGCATCTGTTTGTATGATCATTAAACAACATGATTGCAGAATGAAATTCTGCAGAACTTCAGAACATATATCAATTTTTTGTGAATACTTAAATATTTAAGAAAATATGAAAATTATAATACTAACTTTGCAAACAGATTGCATATGTGAAGCCACTTTGTTCAGTTTAATCAGCAAAGCAATCATAAATTAATAAAAATTTTAGTAATCAATGCCTAAATGTGTTTAAATTTAAATAATCACTTATAATATTTATAATGATCAGTTTCCCTCTTGTATAATCGTATATTTCATTATCCTTAATTTATCTCTTAAACACAGGTGCTGAATTATATGATGCCGACCCATTATCCCTGCCTATTTTTCCATTGTCACTAGTTAACAGGACAATTAACCAGATGTTGCTGGGAATGGTAAAGGCCTAGAGACGTGGCCTTTGGGATTCATTCTGGACTCATTCCTTTCTAGTATACTATGATGACCTTTAAGGGGAAGGAAAGCTAACAATATTTGTAGCTGAGGGGTACTTGATATTCCTTCCAGCTAGCTCTTCTCCCTTGCATACTCATGTGTTTGTTCATCAAAATGATTGTATTAGTCTTCTGAACAATTTCAGCATTACTTGCTGGGGTTGAGAGAGAGAGAGAAGGAAAGGATTATTTAGAAAGCAGGCCACATAAGGGACAAAATAAAGAAACATAAGTATCCAAATCCCATCCCCCTGTTCCCCCAGGCTGTCACTTAGCTTTCTGTCCCCGCTGCCATTTTCTTTATCATCCAAACTTAAGTCCATGAAGATGAGGAGAGGAAAACAAAAGCTGAAGCCAGATATTACGTATGTGCACTTGCTATTATTTCTATTAATAGGACCTCCTTTGGCATGAAAAAGTTTAATGTCATTGTCATTCTCAGAAACGGGTTTTGAATGTTGGATGAGGGAGCCCTTGGCCCATCTTGCAGGAACAAAGCACATGTTATCACTTCATGAACTGAGCTCTGCTCGCCTGGAAAGGGCCTTGCAATCTCTCACTATTCCTTGAAGAAGGGGGTGGGAGTGGAGAGCAGAAGGAGGAGAAGAAAATAGAGAGCAGGAGGAAGTGAGAAATGGGATCGGGTGTAGGAAAAAAGCTGAGGGGCTGGGCAGGCCTGGATTGGCACCCCAGCTTAGGGCAGTGGCCTTTATAAAGTCATCTAACCTCTCTGAGGTTTTGTTTCCTCATCAAATGAGAAAAGCACAATCCATGAAGCAGGATTGAGGGAGGATTAGAAATGAGCATGTTAAGCGCCTGCTCTCTAAATGCACAATAAATAATAACTATCATTATTGGCTAAACATAAGCTGGTAAATGGGGGAGATTTTAATATGAGTTTTAGGGAACAATCTTTTCCCCCAAGATAAGGAAACTAAAGTAATAAATAACATCATTTATTGACTAAAATATTTTTGTGCACTGTCACCTTAATTAAATGACATAAAACAATTGAGTGATTTATAAATATATATAAGCCAGCAACCAACAACTGCTGTTACATTTTTTCTTTCTGAAATAAGAAATGAAGCTATATCAAGCTATTAAAGAAGTAATTTCTAGAACATGTATACCACTCAATGAAAAAGAATCTTTTTATTTGTTTTGAATTCTGTATTTATTTCCCTGTAATTTATTTTCTTGTAATTCCTTAGAAGAATTTATGTAATTAATCTAATAACATATGAGAATCAAAGGATACTACAAATGTATATCACATTCCAATTTCTGTATGAACTAAGTTTTCACACCTTGTTTTTCCCCTTCAAAATCCGAAATTTAGCAACTACATATTTCTATTCAAATATATTTAATACTAAATATCTTATCTTTCATTATCAATATGCTTTATATCAGAGAGATTTATGAGCCATCTCAAGACCAAACAAGATATAAATATCTTTATGTACAACTACTTAGTAATTTTATAATTGTGTTAGACTTTCATTGAGTGCCTAAGATAAAAGCAATGCAACCCTTACTTTAAAAAATGTGTAATTTAACTCTTTAGGATAAATTATTCAGTGTGAAATTGTTTTACAAAGTGTCTGTAACTTTCACCATGCTAATCAAATTCCTAGTTATTCTCTCTCTGTAGCTACACAGGAGGTGGCTCTGACTATATTTAGAAGCAACTCTTGTTCCGAGACATCTGGTATATAATTTACAGGGAGAGAGCCTGCCCTGTTTTGTAAACACCACATTGCTAGAGAAAAACACTCACATTTTTATATCTATGAGATTTTGTAAGGTTTGATACCATACCTAAATCACCATCTCCCCACGGCACTTCACACCAGCCACTGTCGAGGTAAATCCGACTCATACTTTTTTTTTTTTTTTAAACAGCAAGAAAAGAAAAAATCACTTGTCATTTGCTGGTTCTGTTCGGCCATTTTAAGGAGCTCCAAGCTCCTTGTAATATGACCGTCGGCCTCCAAAAAGAAAAACAGCTTTTGAAAAGGTGATTTATTTCCAAAATTGCTTTTTCTTATTGATCACTCCTCTTTATGTGAGAAACTGCTGGTCCTAACTTATTTTTTCTCCTTACAGTATGTGCCCTGAATTGAAATAAAAGCACTACAGTTAGACCTCTGTCCATGGCCACGGAAAAACCATATTATTGTTAAAAATGTTTTTGTGGCCAGGGGCCGGTGGCTTATGCCTGCAATCCCAGCTGCTCTAGAGGCTGAGGCTGAAGGACCATTTGAGCCCAGGAGTTTGAGATCAGCCTGGGCAACATAGTGAGAACTTGTCTCTGCAAAAAAAAAAAAGTAAATTAAAAAAAATTATCTGGGCATGGTGGCGTGTCCCTGTAAGTCCCAGCTACTAGGGAAGTCCTGAGATGAGAAGATTGCTAGAGCCCGAATTTGAGGCTGCAGTGAGCTATGTTCCCAATACTGCACTCCAGCTTGGGCAACAGAGTGAGACTCTGTCTCAAAACAAAACAAAACAAAACAAATAAACAAAAAAGTCTTTACCTGCTCCCAACCTTAGAACATCCCATCAGCAGAAGCAGGATGTGGACTCAACAGAGAGCTAGCTTAGCAATGGTGCAGAGTTTAGCCACACCTGCTCTTCCTCAGTGTTCTCAAAATAGGAAAATTAGGGAATTAATTATAAGGAGAGGGAATAAGCAATGACATTTCATATAACATGTTCATTTCAGTAAAAAATGGCAATACCTTTTTTAGATCTCTTACCTATTATATATATATATACACACATACATATATATATATATATATATATTTTTTTTTTTTTTTTGAGACGGAGTTTTGCTCTTGTCACCCAGGCTGGAGTGCAGTGGTGCGATCTCGGCTCATGCAACCTCCACCTCCCGGGTTCCAGTGATTCCCCTGCCTCAGCCACCCAAGTAGCTAGGATTACAGACATGTGCCACCACACCCGTCTAATTTTTGTATTTTTAGTAGAGATGGGGGTTTCACCATGTTAGTCAGGCTGGTCTCAAACTCCTGACCTCAGATGATCCACCTGCCTCGGCCTCCCAAAGTGCTGGAATTACAGATATGAGCCACGAAGCCTGGCCCCTGTAAAATATTAAACCAACAATCCTCTTCACAATGGAGGTGGATTTACCATGAAGCCAGTGAAACCCTTAGCCTGCACAGACTCCCTTTCTAAGACTCTGTCCCTAATTTCATGTTACTTTTCTTAAAGGAGCCCCCAAAGTGTATACAGTATAAGCTTCAGACTTGACAACATCTAGCCCATCTCTACTCACAAGTTTATAAGCAAATTAAAAATCACCAGGCATTTACTAGCCTTTATTGTATACTTTCAGACAACCACAGAGCCACAGAAATCCTTGAAACATGGTTTTAAGGGAAATAATGTCTAGCACCTCAATGCATTTCTAAAAGCCAACATCTTTCTCTTAAGACTAGCTATTCCTTTTTCACTTCTCTATTGGTTTAAACAGTGTTACCATTTCCCTCCATCACCTGGTAATAATCATATGGTCTCAAATTTAAGCACAATAATTTTCAAGCTATCAGCTCTCTCAATTAACTATTACTGATCACTGATGCCATGGATACGGCATGCTGAATTTAACTATAAGATAGACCTGAGTTCAAATTCCAGCGTAGATATTTACTAGTTATGTGACCTTTGGCAGTTAACATCTTGAAACTCAGTTTTCTCAAAAAAAACAAGGATGAGTCTACCTGCCTCATTGAATTGTAATGAATGTAAAGTACTTAGCACAGTACTAAATGCATTTGAAACATCACAAATACAACCCAAATTTCATTTTAAACAATTACTTTCATATATCTTCCCCATCAGCTTTTAACTACATCTTCTAAACAGAAGGATAACTTATTTAAGATAAAGATGTTTTATCTCATCTTATTCCTCTTGGCTATATATCTGTAGGAGATAAAAATAGATATTGTCAAAATTTAGTAACAATTATTACATGCATATGGATTACTCTAATCTACATAGCTCCCACGCTGATCTCTCCCACAAATTTCAGTGCCACATGTTAAAATTTACTTCTGGGGATTCACCTAGATATTTTCCTGGCATCTCAATACATTTCTAAAAGCCAACATCTTTCTCTGAAGATTAGCTATTCTTTTTTCATTTCTCTATTGGTTTAAACAGTGTTACCATTTCCCTCCATCACCTGGTAATAATAATATGGTCTCAAATTTAAGCACAATAATTGTCAAGGAAACTATATATATTGAGTGTTTCATGTGCTTCTTTGAAAGGAGTCAGTTATTTTTGGCCCAGTGTTTTCTTCCGTTGTTGTTGTAGTTTCTTTTCCCACCTTGAGTCCTCATCATCCAAGCTTGGTCTTTGCATCTATCTACATTAACTCTTGAAGAGCTCCCTTCTAGTACCATGAACATAAATATTATCCACATGTTGATTACCCCAGTTTTAGGTTTGGCTATTCAACTTCTCCACTTGAATATCTAAATAGGTAATACAACTTAACATGTCCCAAACTGAACCCTTGATTCGTTACTCCTAACTTCTCCCGATCTGCAAATGGCAACTTCACTCATCCAGGTGCTTCAAGGCCAAAACCCTTTGCATAATCCTTAGTTTCTGTTTCTCACGCCCGCCAGGCCCACACCAGGAAGTCATTTTGCCGCTATCATTTAAATGTATCCAAACTTTGTATCTCAACCTCCACCACTATACCCTAGTCCAAGCCACCATTATTCTCATCTGATGTATTGCAAAAGTCTTCTAACTAGTCAGTGTGTTTCTGTCCATGCCCTTCCAGTAGTCTGTACTACACATGGGAGCCAAAGCAATCCTTTGGAAGTTAGAAAGAATCCCATGGCTTCCCTTCTCATCTGGAATAAAATCCAAAGTCTTTGTCATGACCTATGAACTCTCCAGGCTCTGATCTCGGGTTCTACCCACTTTTTCCTAGGCCCATCATCCTCATCCAGCCATACTGGCCTCCTTGCTTTTCCTTACACAACCTTCTGTTTGCTCTTTCTGAAGTACTGCTTTCTGAGACACACATCACTTGTTCTCTGACTTTAGTGCTCTCTGAAATATCACATTATCAGAGAGGCTTTCTTGACAACCTGCTATTAAAAAATCCTCCCTGTCCCTTCCCCAACATTCATTCTTTGTCTCCTTTCCCTGCTCTACTTTTCTTCTCAGCACTTATTACTAGAATGTTAGACCTTAGAAAGCGAGACTCAGTTGATTTCATTCATTACCATATCCTCAATACCTAGCACATCAGTGAATGTTTGTTGCGTGAATGAGTGCTCAAAGTCACATGATCACACCCAGCTTCATTAGAATCTTGTCTGAGCGGCCATATGGAGCTTTGTAATGGGGTTAAAATCAAGGGCTGTGAAAGGAGGCATATCCGAATTGGACTCCTGACTCTACCACATATTGGCTCACTCTGTTTTTTACATTGCGAAGTTTCAGTTTCCTCATCTATAAAATGGGGGCAATCATACTTACATATTCTAGTTGTTCTAAGGGTTACATGGACATGAGAAGTGTCTAACACAAAGTGTGTTCTTAAGAAAGTCAGTGTTATTATTTCCATTGCATTAGGACTTAAGGGAATTAAATGACTTGCCTCAAGTTATAAACAATAACTGACAAAGCCAGGAAGCAAACTTGGTTCTTTTGAATGTCCAGTTGAAATTTTAGGGTACAATATTCTTTTCAACCCTAGAACTCATAGGGCACTTGGTGGACTGTTAATCCATAATGAGTCCATAATAAATATAACTAACAGACTAGACAAGTTAAGAGTTACTTCAATAAAAGGAAGAATTGTGGAATTGTGTTTTCTACATTTTCATATAATAATATGTATATTTGAAATAGTAGCAAAACACAGCAATACAGTACTATTAGCTGTAATACCTTATTGATTATAAAAGTTGTAGATTAAATAAATGAAATTTGACATACACAAGAAATCATAGTGCTTATTTCTAAATACAACCATTATAAACATTTTAGGGTGTATCTTTCCAACTTTTTTCTAAAAACACACATTTTTTAACTGATTTGTTTTCATTTAAGATATCTCATGGTCATTGTTCTATGTGAAAAAATACAGTTCTACCACAAGTGATTATGATATATTGATATGTATTTAATCAAATAGCTAGAGCATTATGTATGTATTTATTTATTTAATTATCTATCAAATGATGTTTAGGTGGCTTTTAGTTTTGGGAAATCCAACATTATTACTTATCTTTGTGAATAATTATCTGCTTAGGGTAAACTCCTAAAATTTTGACACATACCATCAAATTACCTCCAGCAAGACTGATCCTATTTACATTCTGATTAACAGCACTGGGAAAATGTAAAGCTAAATCTAGTGAAAGTATGCTAAGACTTGTCTTTTTTTTTTTTCTTTTAAATGAAAGCATGGGGGCATTTTTTTAATTACATTTTTTTTCTTCTACTTTTTTAAGAGACAGAATCTTGCTCTGTCATCCAGACTGGAAGGCAGTGATGTGAGCATAGCTCACCGCAGCCTTCAAATCAGGCTCAAGAAATCCTCCTGCCTCAGCCTTCTGAGTCACTGGAATAACAGGTATGTGCCACTGGGCCTGGCTCTATATTTTCAGTATATTTAAGCCATGTCAAAAAAAAACTGTATACAAAATTAGATTTTTAACATAAAATGATAGCTTATTTTCAACTTCCTTTAGAGTCTCTATCTGCATTGAAGATATGTGAGACTCATCCAGGTGAATTAGTTTACTTAATTATTTTTTAATTTTTGCCATTGCCACAGTTCTGTTATGTTGCTAATGCCTGTGGTTTAGTTCATAGTTAGGTAACTTACCCTTCATTTAAGAAATGACAGGATTGTCTTTATTTCTATAATAATTGCATTCCTTCTGGACTTTAAGGACCATGAAATGATGAGACTATTTATTGCTGCTCCCCGCCTCTAGCACAGTGTCTAGCACACAGTCAGCACTGGATAGGCATTTGTTGAATTGTTGAATTATCTTCTTTGTAGTCAACCACTTTTTTCCTTGCTGGTATATTTCTCAATTTTGTTGTTAATTATGTTGTTAAAAAGTAATAAAAAGGAAACATATATTGGGGTGGGAAGTAGGGATCCAGTTGCTTTCTCAAACTTTGAAAGAAATTATAGTGTTTTAACCTATTTGAAAATATGCTTTGTAGGTTTGAAAAACACAATCATTTATAGTAACATTCTTCAAGCTCCAGCTATTACATAGTAAATATAACTCTTTCAATCTTGGGGGGCAAGAGTCATTTTATCTCTGAATCTGCATTTTCGACACTTAAATATATCATCTATCATACTGGTGTTCTACTAAAACTTATGCAAATGTAGGGATATTCCTTTTTAAAAATAATTCCTCCTCTTTGGTACTGTGCTCATTCTCCTTTCTATCTTTCATAGTTTTCTATCATTATAATTAATGACTTCGTGTCAGAACACTTTTAGGAAGTTGCTGTACTCATTTTCTTGCCTAAATCATCCTCCTACTTGATGTCTAATTTACATGATTTAAAATTTCCATATTGCCTGTAAACAGTCTTTTCCTGCTTAATAGCATCTTTCCTTGTTTCCATACCAACTTAGAAACACCTGCTGAAACAGAAAGGTAAACAAACCAGAGTCTAAGAGTTTGCAGTCATGTTTAATATACAGTCACAAAAATGAGTCAGCCGATGCAGTTTCCATACACGAAAAGGCAAGAATACAGAGCGGTCCTTTGCCATGCCATACATGTACATTTCAATCCGCATTCTGGAAAGCACCCGAAGTTTAAAGTTAGTATTTGCAAAAACAGGCCAATATGGTTTATTTCAGGACACCGACAGATTTGAAATGGCTGCTATACTAACCTTGACTGGTCAGAATACCCCAGCTAGCTTTTCGTTTAGAAGAACATTCCTCTATACTCGCTAGCCTTCTTTTCGTGAGGACCTGCTTAATGCAGTTCATTTCAACAGCAATATCTGCGGACATAGTTTGGTTGACGTTTTTTGTCTGTGACAACCAGGTGTCATAAGTGCAAATGCTCTAGCAAGAAGAAATATCGGCGTCTGGATTTCTAACTATTTTTTCCTTCCCTTCAGACTTTCACAAAGGTTCCTGTGTGCTAACTTGAGAATGTCTTCAACATTGAACTCTATTCAGAAACACTTGGAGCAGGGCTGGTAGGTGCAATGTGGAGGATGGGCCAGAAATGCTGGAGCATTTTCTATTTTTAAAGCAGAGACATGCTGCAGCCGGAAGTCTTTAACTATTTGTGTGATATAGAAAGTAAAAAGTGGGTATAATTGCTTTTCCTAGTTGAAACAGAATAGAAATGAGCTCTATCGTTAAAAGATAAAAGCCTATTTAAATAACCTACAAATCAATCAAATGTAAAATTGCCTGTTGATAATGACTGCAGACAGAATATTGCAGCCAGAAAGCTCAGTAGTGATCAGCGACTAGGTTAGCCTTTCTCCTTCATCCTCAGGAGTAAGTATGAGATGTGCCTTAGGGCTGGGCATGGTGGCTCACGCCTGTAATCCCAGCACCTTGGAAGGCCGAGGCAGGCAGATCACCTGAGGTCAGGGGTTAGAGACCAGCCTGGCCAACGTGGTGAAACCCCGTCTCTACTAAAAATACAAAAATTAGCTGGACATAGGGACAGGGCGCCTTTAGCTCCAGCTACTCAGAAGGCTGAGGCGGGAGAATCACTTGAATCCGGGAGGCAGAGATTGCACCACTGCACTCCAGCCTGGGCAACAGAAGGAGACTCCGTCTAAAAAAAAAAAAAGTGCATTACGGTCAGCTGGTAGCCAGCTCATGTTTTCATTTTGCAAGGATCTAAGTTTAGAATTGGCTTCAGTACAAAATCATAGTCCTCTTATTTATATAGGCACAGCTCACTATTGTGATTTTTCTAGAGGTCATTTCTAAATCAAAAGACGTCAGCAGTCAATTTAAGTACAGCTGAGATTTTTCACCCTAAAAGGCAGAGTAAAGGGTAGTTGGCAGGATGAGAGGAAAAACCAAACATGTGCCTGGTATTTTTTGCTGGCCTATAAAGTTGAAAAAGGCACACAGTCTATGATGGAATCAAGAGCAGCGACCGAACTATGATAGGACTCCAAGGATTAAGTGAGCTGGTGATCACGTTACAGAGTATTAATATACTGAAATCTGTCTTGCTGAAATATGGTGACAGATTCTGTTATCTATCTTTTTTTCATCAGTATTTTTAAGGCTCTACCTTCTGCTAGTATATAAAAGGAAAAAAAATTACTGGGGTTATTGTCTTCATGTAACAAGCCAAGTAAGACAAAAAAAAATTATGACTAATTCTTTCCTATGCACTACCCTATTAACATTTGCTGTATACAATGTTAATTGTATACAATACAATTAACAATACAATAATTGTATACAATACAATGCCATATTACATTGCCAATGTTTACCTCAAGTTATCACTAATGAATACCATGCATATCTTTTCCTTATCTTGAATTAAGTTCTAATCCTACCAGCTGTTTGTGTGACCTGGAGCAAGTAGCTTAATGACACCATAGTTTCCTTCTCTATAAAATGAGGAGCTTGGATAAGACCAGATTCTATGACTAACACACAAAGGGTAAGAGAGTGTGTGAGCTGTAGACATATTATATTAGCACAGAAGAGGCTAGATATTCCCAGTGAAACTGAAACTCAGAGCCAGCTTGGCCCAGGCTATTTGTATGGGTGGCACATTCCTAGGTGAAGTTAGAAAAGACTGAAGGGGCCTATTCAGTCCAGTATATTTACATGAAGCAATTGTCATTCACCACTGGCTCTTTGTCACCTGGTTTGTACTCATAAGGGGAGTACGGTAATCTACACAAACAATACAGTAAAAGTAAATTTTAATTTTTGTTTAAAATTAAATTAAAAGAAATTTCAATTTTAAGCTTATACTTATTATTCTGTAACTACAAAAGCTTTATGCTTTTGAATAATGTATATTCCTACAGAATGCATAATAATGCATAATAATATTCCTACAGAATAAATGTAGGAAGTTTTATCGTAAGTATTGTGACAATTTTTGTTTTATCATAAGTACTGTGACAATTTTTGTTCTGAAAACAATTTTACACACCGTCTATGATAATGATCTATTTCTATGTGTGTCTCCCTCACTGGGTTGTGCACTCTGATCACAGAGACTGAGTCTATACAGCTGTTATTGCACAGGTCTCAGTACTGTACCTCTTAAGCCATGGGTACTAAAAGAGTTGTTAAAGAGTAATTTGAATATGGAATTTCCTAGAATGCTTTAAGAAGGCTTTCTGTAGTCCTCGATGGTAGTAAACAAATTTCCAGGGCAGTGGGGAAAAAAGAAGCCATTGGATTTGAGCATAACTCACACTTAATGAACTGGGAGATGTGCTGGACTGAAGGCGGACTAAGGAGAACCTATCAATACTTAATTCTTTTAAAAATTTAAAATGGATCAAAAGCAAAAGTAATTTTTAAAAATGACTCCATGGAATTGGAGGAAAACGGTATGGTTAATTCACTAGAAAATAACAAGGAATGGAAGAGTGAATAGATTGAGCGTGCTCAGTGTACGTTCTGTGTGCTCAGCTGTATGGATTCATAAGAAGAAATGCATAGTGAGTGAACGTGTTAGGGACAGAATTGTTTAAATGCTGGATATCTGTGATTGTGCATATAAGAGAGCACTGTGAAATCTTGAGATATCTAGAAGAACATTAAGCCATATGAGTGGGCAGAAGTTTTGAAGAGAGCCAGTATCAGATAAAACACTAGGAAAATAATAAAAATTATAATCTATAGAAGATAATGGACTCTGAATTATTATGGCTCAGAACAAGCATGTAAGATATACCATAGATGAATGATGGCCTAATGTTACTACCGACAAGGACTAAAATAAAATGTTAAACCTTATAAGATATGAAACAAAGGCGATTCTATCTCCAGGAACTATTGTATTTCCATTTTAACCAGTGCTAATGTCCCTGAAAACATGGGGACCTGTGTCTGGTTTGGTCACTAATCCTCAGTGGGAAAGTGATGTTAAAGCTGGAAAGTTTCAAAGAAGGGCACTGGAAACCATCAAAGACTTGAAGACACTTCTGTCTTAATACTTATAGATGTTTCAAACTGGAAAGTTGAAATCTAAGAGGCATTATGACAGAAAGCTACATAATTATGGAAGGCATAGTTAAGAGTGAGTAAACGTCTTCAAGAAATTCTGAAAAACTAGAAAGCAAGATCACCTTCTGACAATTTTTAAAGCTAAAAACCTGGGGACACAAATTTAGCTTTTTTGGCTTACACAACCAATCACAAACAAAGAGCTCACTGCTTCCAAGAAGTGGTATTTAGATAAATTAACAAACGAGTGATCCACAGATATGGATTTTTGAGAGTATATTCCTGAGTTTGGGGACTTAAAAGTAATTGTTCCTCCATTGTCAGAAAAAGAACATCAGGATAAATATATTCCTGCTTGGATCTGCGTTGGCAGTTTTCCCCATTTTCTGCCACAAAAATTTCAAACATATATGCACATCCATGCACAGTGTCAACAATTATCAACATACGGTTAGTCTTGTTTCAACTATAACTCACCCACTTCCCCACAAAAACTCCTAGGATTATTTTGAAGCCAATCTCAGTATATAATTTCATCCATAAATATTTTAGTATTCTCTCTAAATGATGAGTATTCTTTATAATTATAACCACAATATCATAATCGCAAAAACAGCAATACTATAATATTAACAAATACACGTTGATAATTTTTATTTTCTGAAAAGCAGCTCAGTTCACAAACTGCCTTCAATAATGATACTTAAGTTGATATAACTTTTAAGTCCTTTATCTCAGGACAAAATTCTGTGATAATCTTTTCATTTCTGAACGTCTTTTTAAAAGTGTAACTTTCCCACCCTTAGAAAAAAATGAATGTTTACTCCAAAATTACTACTAAGGACTCACTAAGTAAAAAAATAAAACCTTCTCCTTAAATCATGACAAAGAAATCCTAAGGTTTTCTTTTACCTGTTACTGCCAAATTTCCACCATTGCAAAGACGCATCTGGAACGGGCCATTATTCAGTTCTCAGAGGCTGTGTTGCTTTGGGTTTCTTTACAAGGCCATGCCCTCATAGAACCTTTAGGAGTCATGTCTGAGCCCAGTTCTTGCTCCATTTTATTTTTTATTCTACTTTACTTAAACATGAGTACCTAAATCTGTTGGCCTAGTGGTGGTGAGTGAGGGCAGATGAGGTCTGAGAGTAAGCCTGACATAAGCATCTTGGAAAAAAATTGAGCAGTTGTTATCCAACAGTTAACCTTTGTTTCAAAGGTCATTCATTTATTGTATAAAGGTTGCTGGGAAACTACAGATGTCAATCTTGTGGTGAGTGATATCTCCTCTCCTATAGGAGAGAATGGAGTGGTGATCTGGAACCTATGGGGAAAAAAATCATGAATGTGTCTGTCTATCACCATCTTTGTCCTCAATGACGCAGATGACCTAAGGAGAAAAGGGTGGCCTTCATCACAAAACTGCACATACACCTGGGACATGGAAGGGTCAAAGCGGAAGATCTGGTGAGAGGAGGACAAGCTTTACCTCCGCATGTTGCTAAATGACCAGTGACATGTGCAAACACCCACGGCACCTGGTACCCTACAGCAAAATTCAGAATCCCAGCCGCAGCTTCCTCACACTGCCATCCAACTCTTACATTATCTTTTCTTCCAATCTCACTTGGAACAACACAAAAAAGGGAAACAGATCCAACATAACCAAGCTGACACAACACGGAGCCACCACAGATGACAGGGTTACTTATACTTGACTTCATGACAGGAGTTTGGGACTAGTCTCTTGTTTTCTCTATTATTGTGGTTCACATACTAGAAATATTTCCACCTGTAATGCTTGGTAGAAGTCACTAGTAAAATTATCTGCTCTTGGAGTTCTTTTGAGGAATTTTAAAAGCTACTTATACATATACATATTTGAATTTACAACTATTTAAGTTCTCCCTTCTAAACTCAGCTTAGATCAGTTGTGTTATGTAGAAAATTGTCCATTTTGTCTTAATATTCAAAATTATTGGCATTATATTGTTATATAATAACCACTTATGGTAAAAATTTCAGTGATATCTGCTAATATAGTCTCTTCCTAAATCCAGCTGTTGTTTATTTGCACCTCTATAACAATGACAAGTTTGGACAGAGGTTGTCCAAAGAACCATCTTTTTTGGCTTTGTTGATTCCTCCTGTCTTCGTTTTTCACTTTATTAATTTCTGCTTGCAGCTTTCTTATTTTCTTCATCAGTTTGTGGAAAGTGAGTGTTTTATTCTTTACACAATTTTGATTTCTTGACCTATGAGTTACTTTAAAATATTTTTTCTTAACTTCCAAATAATTTTTTTTCTAATTACATTTTGTTAATGATTTCTACATTAAAATTACTGAGGCCAGTTATATGTTCCCTATCAGTGGTCAGCAAACTACGGCTCATAGGCCAAATTTAGCCTATCATCTGTTTTTGTAAATAAAGTTTTATTGTAACAGAACTAAACTCAATTATTTATATATTATCTATATTTTCTTTTACATAACATCAAAATTGAAACTGTACTCAACTAGTCCCACAAAGTTGACCCAGGAGACTAAAATATTTACTCTTTAATCTTTTACAGGAAAAGTTTGCCAACCTCTGGACTTTATAATGTTAGTCATTTAAAATTTACTGAGACATGCTTTATAGTCCTATGTGTACTTAACTCTTACAAATGTTCAAAATGTCCATGAAAAGAATGTGGATATGAAGTTCCATATATCAATTAGGTCTTTTTAAATTCTTCTACATGTTTAGATAATGAAGACGTTTGTCTGCGTAACCAATCAATTACTAAGATAATTTGATTAAAATTTTTCTCCTTAAAAATTAGGTACATTTTTGAATTTTATATTGTAAAGCAATTTTATTATGTGAATAAGAATTATTACAGCTTTTTAGTAAATTCAACCTCTTATTATATAGTGGCATCTAGTAGGTTTTTTCCTTTATTTTTATTTTTTATTTTTTTGGAGACAGGTCTGTCTTACTCTGTTGCCCAGGCTGGAGTGCGGTGGCACAATCTCGGCTCACTGCAACCTCCATCTCCCAGGTTCAAATGATCCTCCCACCTCAGCCTCCTGAGTAGCTGGGATTACAGGCATGCACCACCACGCCCGGCTAATTTTTTGTATTTTTGGTAGAGACAGGGTTTCACCATGTTGCCCAGGCTAGTCTCGAACCCCTGAGCTCAAGCAGTCTGCCTGCCTTGGCCTCCCAAAATGCTGGGATTATAGGCATGAGCCACCACGCAGGCAATTTTTTCCCTTAAAGTCTTATTTTTCTCATATTAATATAGCAACAGCACTTTTAGTTAGTATTTCCCTTAGGCACATCTTTCTTGATCCTTTTATTTTCAACCTTTCTGAATCCTTATGTTTTAGACAGGACATTTCTAAAAATATATTGCTGGATATTACAAAAATTCAATATGAACACTGTAATCTTTTAACTGGAAAAGCCATTCAATTTATAGCTATTTAATCACTGATGTATTTGGATTTATTTTTCCCACATTAGTTTGGTGCTTTGTATTTGACTCACCATTTCTATGTTTCTTTGCTCACTTTCTTTTGTTCTTTTAAATTTTTTTATAATCCCATATTTCCCGCTTCTAGTCTGAATGGTATATATTATATTTACGATTTTTAAAACATTGTGCCTAAAATTTTATTCAGACTCAAGCATTAAGGAGAGCTAGAATAAAATTATAGCCATAATCTTGTCTACAGAAGTGACATCTTTCAAGTATAAGTTTGGGGTGATACATGCTTCATACACCAAAGCACAAATTCATAGATGTATGGGGCATACCACATAAACTGCATTTACATCCACAGCTACATACACCTATAGCACTGAATAAAAATACTGCCGTTTTTAATAGGCCAATTACTACTTCAATTGCTATGTATGATTTAAATGTGGAACAGCTGTTTAGAAACACGACCTCACTTCTAGTACAGGGAGGCACTGACTCTTCCTCTAACAGTGGCTATCTCTTTGATAAATCTCAATTTTATCCCACGACCAAGTGAAATTAGCCAAACTGTAAACAGTCACTTGAGTTAAGATGACTCAGGGGTTGGGCCTGGTGGTTCACACCTGTAATCCCAACACTTTTAGAGACGGAGGAGGTGGGAGGATTGCTTGGGGCCAGTAGTTTGAGATCAGCCTGGGCAACATAGAGAGACCCCCATCTCTACAAAAAATTAATTTAAAAATTAGCTGGGCATGGTGACATGTGCCTATAACCCCAGATACTCAGGATGTCAGGGCTTATCCTGAGTAGCTGGGACTACAGGCACACTACAGGTTCAAGTGGGGAGGATCACTTGAGCCCAGGAGTTCAAGGCTGCAGTGAGCTATGATTGCACCACTGTGCTCCCACCTGGGCAACAGAGACCCTATCTCAACAACAACAGCAACAATAACAAAAAAGATGACCCAGGCCTCACCTCAGTCACCACCCTCTTTATAAGCTGTCCCCTAAACCCAGCTCTTCAGGGTTTCCAGATAAACTTAATTATTCATTACCAGGAAGTGATGAGATACGTTATGAAGCTATGCAAACATAATGAAACACAAAGAAGTCCCCCATATTGACAAAGGGCTAATATCCAGAATCTACAAAGAACTTAAACAAATTTATGAGAAAAAATCAAACAACCCCATCAAAAGGTGGGGAAAGGATATGAACAAACACTTTTCAAAAGAAGACATTTGTGCAGCCAACAGACACATGAAAAAATGCTCATCATCACTGGTCATCAGAGAAATGCAAATCAAAACCACAATGAGATACCATGTCACACCAGTTAGAATGGCAATCATTAAAAACAGGTGCTGGAGAGGATGTAGAGAAATAGGAATGCTTTTACACTGTTGGTGGGAGTGTAAACTAGTTCAACCATTGTGGAAGACAATGTGGCGATTCCTCAAGGATCTAGAACTAGAAATACCATTTGACCCAGCCATCTCATTACTGGGTATATACCCAAAGGATTATAAATCATGCTACTATAAAGACACATGCACACGTATGTTTATTGCATCACTATTCACAATAGCAAAGACTTGGAACCAACCCAAATGTCCATCAATGATAGACTGGATTAAGAAAATGTGGCACATATACACCATGGAATACTATGCACCCATAAAAAAGGATGAGTTCATGTTATTTGTAGCGACATGGATGAAGCTGGAAACCATCATTCTGAGCAAACTATCGCAAGGACAGAAAAACCAAACACCGCATGTTCTTACTCATAGGTGGGAATTGAACAATGAGAACACTTGGACACAGGGTGAGGAACATCACACACTGGGGCCTGTTGTGGGGTGGGGGCTGGGGGAGGGATAACATTAGGAGAAATACCTAATGTAAATGATGAGTTAGTAGGTGCAGCAAACCAACATGGCACTTGTATACATATGTAACAAACCTGCATGTTGTGCACATGTACCATAGAACTTAAAGTATATAAAAAAAATTACACAGACCAAAAAAAAAAAAGAAATCCCCCATATTGATCTTGGTGTAAAATTAGTAATGGTTATTTAACTTAGGCTAATTAGAACTTGCTGTGTTGCTGTTAAAATATCAGAATTGCAAGAAGTGGGGGAAAATGTTTTACTGTATTTAATTTTAACCATAAGGAGAAAGGTTTTTACAGCTACTATAAGAATATTTATGGGTCAAGAGATAATAGGGAGAAAGGAAGAATGATGCTATTCGATGAGATTTTTCTGAGGCAATCTTCTATAAAGTTTTAAAAAATCTTATCTTAAGAAAAAGAAGAACCTTTCAGACCATCTATCAGATACATACAGTAAATGTATGCAGGATGTAAGGAATGGACTCTGAAAGATAATTTCATTTAAACCAGTATCACAGCACTAGCCGTGACCACAGAGTACGAGTGTAGACAGTCCATACCACAGTGCAGTTGCTTATTTAGTGAATTCAGGTGCTGTGAACTGTTTCTCCAGATATTAAAGCTGAAACATGAACTACACCAATAACGATATGGGGAATGCTTTTTAAAAAATGCATTTGCAGAAGCAAACTCTCCTCAGTATACTGAATGTCCAGATGTGTGCACAGCTCAAAGTGAGACACTTCCTTAAGAATGGTAAGGGGTAGCTACAAAAACAAAACAGAAAACCTTCAGAAGACATGATGGTTAATGACGGAATGTTGAAGGCTTTCCCTCTCAATTAAAAAACAAAAATGAACACTCCCTACCACCAATCTATTCAACATCATACAGGAGGTTTAATCCATAGAATAAAGAAAGAAGAAGAAATAAAAATGGTACAACATTTAGAAAGGAAACAAAACTCTCATTATTGACAAATAATATAACTTTCCACATAAAAAATCCCTATAGAACCCATAGATTCCTATTAGAATTAATAAGAGAGCTTAGAAAATTTCTTTGGTATGAAGTTAATATACAAAAATTAATGTATTTCTCTCTGCCCTTGACAAACAGGTTGAAAATGTAAAAATTTATTAAGATATTATTTATGGTAGCATAAAACAATTTGTTACCTATGAATAAATTCAACAAATATATATAAGATCTCCCCAGGAGATGATAATAAAACATTATTGGGAGATATTCAATCAAACCTATATAAATGAGAAACTATATTACATTTATGATTGGAAAGCCAAGTATTACAAAGTTGTAGATTCTCCTTCAAATAAATGATTTATAGGTTCAATGAATTCCAACAAAAATGCAACAAGTATTGTGCGAACCACAGAAATTACTTCTAAAATTGATACATAGAATTTCAAATTACCAAGAATAGCCAAAACTGTGAAAAAATAGAAGAATGTGGGACATCTTGTTCTGTCTATGAAGACCTATTCTAAAGCTACAGAAATCAGTTTAGTGTAGTACAGGTCCAGAGCAATGTAACTGATAAGAGCCCATAAACAGACTCATGCATGAAGAAACACTAGACTTACACAAACTGGGCACTGTAGTGACTATAGAGTATGAAATATAGAACTCACTTTCCAATACATGGTGTGAATATAATTGACTATGCATTTGGTGAAAAATGGACTTAAACCATACAAAAAATTAATTTCAAGTGGACGAATTTCAAAGGAATGCTTTAAGAATATGGAAAAAATACTTCCATTACCTTGAAGTGCTGAAAGATTTCTAAGATGAATTCCACAAAAAGTCTTAATCAAAGTGGAAAAAATTTGTAAATTTCACTATTTTTAAATAAAGAGTTTCTGTTCACCAGTAGAAACACCAGTAAAAAGTGAAAAGTCAAGCCACGGAAGATATTTGTAAATAGTTCTTGTAAATGTTTTCATTTTCTTACAATTTTAGGATACAAAATAACTTCTAAAACTCAATTTTAAAAAGGGGGAAGACAGATGGCCTGATAGAATAGAAGGCAAAATATTTGGCAAGCACATTACAAAGGAAGAAGTACAAATGGTCAACAAAAATCAAAATGGCATTATTAGTCAGGGAAATGAAAATTAAACCATAATATACTCCCACATGCCCACCATATTGGCAATTTTTTATTTTTTATTTTTTCATTTTTTTGAGATTGAGTCACTCTGTCATGCAGGCTGGAGTGTAGCAGCATGATCATGGCTCACTGCAGCCTCACCCTCCCCAGGCTTTGGTGGGTCTCCCTCCTCAACCTCTCAAGTACCTGGGACTACAGGTGCACACCACCGTGCCCAGCTAACTTTTGTATTTTTTGTACCGATGGGGTTTTGCCATGTTGCCCAAGCTGGTCTCCTGAGCTCAAGTGATCCACCCACCTCGACCTACCAAAGAGCTGGGATTGCAGGTGTGAGCCACTGTACCCACCCCACATTGGCAAACATTAAGAGTACTGACAATATGTGAATTCTCATAACCCGCTGGGGTTTCACCACAGATACAGCCACATTGGAAAACAGGGCAATACTATCTTAGAAAATGGAAATGCACAGGCCCTATGACCTGGAAATTTCACTTCTAGAGCTATAAAAACTTATTTATACTAGATGTTTATAGAAATATTGTTTATAATTGCCCCAGATTGGTAATGGAATTTACATTATTGAAAATGAATGAATCTAGATATATGTAGACAATTATGTCATACTGTTCATTGTAAAAGTAAATAACAAAAGAATATTTAGAGAATGATTCAATATAGGGTTGAAAAATAGGTTAAACCATATCAATATGAGATGCATAGGAGCTGAAACTAAAGAAAGGCAAGAAAATGATTACTATAAAAAGTAGTCACTCGGTCTTGATGGGAGAAGAAGGTATTGTGATTGAAAAGAGATACATGAAGGCTTCTGGGGTTCTATTTCATGACTTGAATGGTGGTTATACAGGTTTACATTTTGTTTCGTTTTGCTTTGTTTTTTTTTTGAGACAGAGTCTTATTCTGTCGCCCAGGCTAGAGTGCAGTGGTGTGATCTCGGCTCCCTGAAACCTCTGCTTCCCTGGTTCCAGCGATTCTCCTGCCTCAGCCTACCGAGTAGCTGGGATGACAGGCATGGGCCACCACACTCGACCAATTTTTGTATTTTCAGTAGAGACAGGGTTTCGCCATCTTGGCTAGGCTGGTCTTGAACTTCTGACTTCAAGTAATCTGCCTGCCTCAGCCTCCCAAAGTGTTGGGATTACAGGCGTGAGCCACCGCATCTGGCCTATACAGTTTTTTTGTTTCAAAATCTTGTATTAAACTCTGTAAACAAAGTTCTGTCCATTTTCCCCAGTTGTGGTGTATTTTATGATCAAGAAAATACTAATTAACAAAAAGATCCCAGGTAAAAAGATTTTAAAATAGAGGAAGAGGTTAACAGAAAATGTGACACTCCCAATATGAGAAGAGAAGAGTAAACACTTGGCTCTTCTTACCCTGCTGTTCTTTATTCCAACCTGCAGTCTTACTGGGACTCCCTGCTCTCCCTGACTGGGAAGATCTGCTGAATGTCTGCTCTACCACTGGGGGCAATAAGAGACTTTAGTTCTTCTCCCATTGGTGCTGAGGAGTAACAGGGCATCCGAGAAGACTTAGGAACTTTCTCCTCATGAAACTGTGCTTGGTGGAGAGGATGAGAAAATATGGAGTTAGACGAGTGCTCCAGAGTGCTGGGGAAGCAAAATTTCCAACAGCATTCTTTAAGTGACCTTAGGCGATCCTTAAAAGAAAGTGAGTTGGCTGGGCGCGATGGCTCACGCCTGTCATCCCCGCACTTTGGGAGGCCCAGGCGGGCGAATCACGAGGTCAGGAGATCGAGACCATCCTGGCTAACACAGTGAAACCCCGTCTCTACTAAAAATACAAAAAATTAGCCCGGTGTGGTGGCGTGCGCCTGTAGTCCCAGCTACTGGGGAGGCTGAGGCAGGAGAATGGCGTGAACCCGGGAGGCGGAGCTTGCAGTGAGCCGAGATGGTGCCACTGCACTCCAGCCAGGGCAACGGAGTGAGACTCCATCTCAAAAAAAAAAAAAAAAAAGAAAGTGAGTTAAGTGCAATATCGCCTGCAAGGCCACAGGGAGTGTCCTAAAATAATGATCATTACACATTATTTGGTGACTCAGTGCAGCTGTTCTGAGTTCGGTCAAGTACCTTTATGTTCTGGAATAGAGTGGCTGACGTCATGGGCGTGATAAATTCACAAAAGGTAACTTCGGTTCTTTGTGCTAAAAGTTTCTCTGGCCAGGAAACTGATTCACCAGAAGTCAAAATAAATGTGCATAGCATTATTTAGCATTCAGAGCTAAAAGCAGACGTAGAAATCATTTTCTTTAGCCATTTACAAATGGCTTCAAAGAGCCCGAGGAGTTCAATAAAGCTACCTCAGAGTGTGCTGGCAAAGTGTGGGCTCTGTTTCCCATCAGGGTAGCTTCCACTCTCAGCTTTTCAAAATGACCTTCCAGGTCACAAAAGAAAGGGCCAATGGCTTTAGAAAAGATTCAAAAACCAGTGATCCTGTCTAACTCCTTCATTTTGCACATAAAGAAACAGGTCGAGAGAGGGGAGGTGGTATTCTCAAAGCGGCTCATAGGGCTCTCAGCAAAACAAGACAGGAACCGAGATTGTCTGCTTCCGACTTGGACTCTTTCCAATGTACTAGATTGCTAGTTAACGCCACATGCGAACAAATCTAAACCAGTGAACATAAAACAAGGAAGACAGAAACAGATCTCTCATCACCAGCACCTACATCATAAGGTTTTCGTAAAGATTAAATGCGTTTATAACGCTACTTGTTTAGAGCAGCTCCTGGCATGTACGTAAGAACTGGGCATTTACCATTCTTATAAAATGACACTTTTCTGGTCCTTTCATTCTCTTTACCCGCTTTGTTCACACACTGTTTTATCTACCAACTGCCAGCTTGAAATTTTCAAAGGGTCACAAATCCATACAAGGAATGAAATCAACAATCTGTGTTCTCTAGTCTGAGGACAACAGCTGCCGAGGAGAAAATCTGATCTGCACCATGGACAAGGACTTAATGTAAGAACAATTTTACACATAATCCTTCTCCTCCCCACGGCTCTAGCCACAGATACTTTTATCACCACTTAACCATGTGCTCATGGGAAGTTTAGCCTCTGACAGCAGTTGGGACGTTTTATGTTGATACTTTTAATGAAAATCAAACATATTTGCAGAAGTGTATCTTAAGAGCAGAAAGCACAGAAAGTCAGGAGTCCCAAATGTGCTGGCCTCAACTCCAGTTTTACAAGCCAAGGTGGCATCCTGTCCATGCTGGTAGGACAGCAGGTGTCCTGCAGATACTGTGCCTTTGTCCAACTATCTCCAAACAGGAGACCTCGCTCACTATGGGAGCTGCTTCCTTCTCTTTCCGTTGCTTTACAGTGACTGCAGGAAAATAGATTTCCCATTGCTGGAGACAGATCATCCCTCCCATCGGAATCTTCCAGCAGCCTATGTATGAATAAGCCAGTTGTGTGCATGCGCAAAAGTAAGATTTCTATTTTTTGTTTGTTTAATCATTCTTACCTTTGTTAACTAAAACAGATACTAAAGGACTTAAGACACAAGCATCAATGCAGAGTATCTGGAAGGGTGAAGATCTAAAGTCCAGAGTGGCTGTTTTTAGCAGGTACTGATTCTCAGTTTCATATCAGCCATAGCCCTTCCTGTGACACCATCTAACACTTGATAATTTTCTGGTCTGCTTGAGAAAAAAAAGAGAGTAATCTCTTTGTCAGTTATAGTTCCCATACCTGGTGTCTGTGATGTTTTCTCTTTGCCACACACACTTTGAAGTACCATATTGAGCATTCAATCTTAAATACACAAACAATGTTTAATAATGTTCTGGCCGGTTGCAGTGGCTCACATCTGTAATCCCAGCATTTTGGGAGGCTGAGGCAGGGGGATCACTTGAGGTCAGGAGTTTGAAACCAGCCTGGCTAACATGGTGAAACCCCAGCTCTACTAAACATACAAAAATTAGCCGGGCATGGTGGCACGTGCCTGTAATCCCAGCTACTCAGGAGGTTGAGGCAGGAGAATCGCTTGAACCCAGGAGGCAGAGGTTGCAGTGAACCGAGATCGCGCCATTGCACTCCAGCCTGGGCAACACAGCGAGACTCTGTCTCATTAAAAAAAAAAAAAAAAATTGTTTGAAGATTGGCTCAGAAAGCTTAAAAGATTAAGAATAAAAGTGTATTCAATTAAAAATGGAGAATCAAAAGGTGAACAAGCAGTGTTCTTTACTTAAAGGAAAATGATCTTCGAGTTAATAAGACATGAAAAAACACTTGAATACATTAGCAGCCATTAACTGATTCTAGTTAAAAAGAAACACATAGGACCAGCATGATTGCTCACGCCTGTAATCCCAGCATTTTGGGAGGCGGAGGCGGGAGGATCACTTAAGCCCAGGAGTTCGAGACCACCCTGGGCAAGCAACATGGCTAGACCCCACCTCCACAAAAAATACAAAAATTAGCTGGGCATGGTGGTACACACCTGTAGACCCAAGCTACTCAGGAGGCTGAGACAGGAGGATGGATTGAGTCCAGGAGCTTGAGGCTACAGTGAGCTATGATCGCAGCACTGCACTCCAGCCTGGGTGACAGAGCAAGACCTTGTATCAAAAAAAAAAAAAAAAGAAAGAAAAGAAAAGACAAGCACATAAAATATTTTTATTTGGCGGAGTGTGCAGGGGTGCTGTTCTAATGCCAATTTTATGAGGTTAAAAGAAATCGGGAAAAGGAGGAATCGGGAAAAGAAGGAATGGAAGGCATTACTTATAGATTCAACTTCGGACAGTATTCATTTTCTGTCTTCATTTGTTCTTTGAAAATTAACTTCCAGAATCAATATCCATTAACACTTATTCAGTGCACAGGCACCCACAACATTCAGCTAGGGACAATTGGAACAGGTACCATCCTGCATTGAAAAGGGTAACAAATTCCATTCACTTAAGTTTGAGTCCCCTCACTTTCTCCCTTCCTCTTTTCGTTTCTTCCTTCCATGAATATTCATTAAGAACCTGCCATGTGCTGGCATTTGTCTAAATTCTGAAGACGAAGTGAATCTGTCTTCATATGGCATACAAGCTAGTAATGATATTGACTTGATGAGATGGTCAGTATTGAGTTTGTTTAGGCTGTCATGAAGATGGGGAAAAAGCCACACAGAAAATGTTAAGATAATCCGTGTCTTGCTGGGGTTGGTACAAAGACTCTGAAAGACAGATTGCAACCCAATACAGATATTAGTTCTGGACAAAGGACACTGCCTGTTTCATAATATAAAGAAACAAAATCTCACAAATGCTAAGAATGTATGATGTCAGAAGCAATGTCAGAAGACCAGGGCTCACATTTTTACTTTCCTCTAAGATCAATAACCTTGAGCAAACGCCTCTGCAGTTTAAAGCCTTTTTTCTTCTCTACAAAGGAAGCATAACATAATACCATTACCTTATGTAGGGCACAGTTATGAGGATTATGGCATGTGTGAAAGTTTGTGAATTATAACAAAAATGTAATGTACTATCATTACATTAAAGTGTGAGGTAGGGCATGTTCAGGTCAAAGCCTAGGAAAAGAAAACGTCAAAAAAGACCAACTATACACATGTATTAAGTCCAATTACAAAACTTTGAGAAACATGAGACTTACTTTATGTTGAAGAGAATGTTTACTTTTTTCCCTTTCTCATTGTCTCCTGTCTTCAAATATTAATCACATAATATATACTGGAAAAACAACTCACAGATATACCTCAATTTTTAAAAATGTAGTCTATAAAAAATGTACATTTATAAAACAAAGATTGTTTCTTTCCAAAGGACAAAATTCAGTGATTTGCTAAAAGTTCTTTTATACACAATTTATAAAGCCCAACAGTGCACACATTCTGGTAAACTTTTTGACTGGTATTTTACCAAGTTTCAAACATAGCTTTTAAAGAACCTAGGATTTAGCTATTTTGAAAAATAGTTCATACTGATCAGGCAAAAACTGAAAGCATTCCTGCTGAGAACTGGAACAAGACAATGATGCCCACTCTCATTACTCCTATTCCTATAATATTGAAAGTCCTTGCCAGAGCAATCAGGCAAGAGAAAGAAATAAAAGGCATCCAAATAGAAGTCATTGAACTATCTGTCTTTGCTGATGATGTGATTCTTTACTTAGAAAACCCTGAGAACTCTAGCAAAGGTCTCCTGGAACTGATAAACACCTTCAGTAAAGTTTCAGGATACAAAATTAACGTACAAAAATCAGTAGCATTTCTATACACCAATAACACTCAAGCTGAGAGCCCAATCAAGAACACAATCTTGATTTACAATAGCTTGCATTTTACATTTACAATAGCTGCAACAACAACAAAATACCTATGAATATATCTAACCCAGGGGGTGAAAGATCTCTACGAGGAGAACCACAAAACACTGTGAAAGTCCTCATAGATGATCCAAACAAAAAAATCCCATGCTCGTGGATTGGAAAAATCAGTATCATTAAAATGGCCATACTGCCCAAAGAAGTTTACAGATTCAGTGTTACTTCTACCAAACCAGGAACATCATTTTTCACAGAACTAGAAAAACCTATTATAAAAGTAAGATGGAACTATGGAACCAAAAAAGAGCCTGAATAGCCACAGCAATCCTAAGCAAAAAGAACAAAGCCAGAGGCAATCACATTACCAGAATTCAAACTATATTCTAAGGCTACAGTGACTGAAACAGCATGGTAGTGGTGCAACAACAAATACATAGACCAATGGAACAGAATAGAGAGTGCAGAAATGCTGTAGACCTACAGCCCTCTGATCTTCAACAAAGTTGACAAAAATAACAATGGGGAAAGGACTCCCTATTCAATACATGATTCTGGAATACCTGGCTAGCTATATGCAGAAAAATGAAACTGGACCCCTTCCTTACACCACATACAAAAATTAATTCAAAATAGATTAAATATTTAAATGTAGATCCTCAAACTATAAGAATCCTAGAAGAAAACCTAGGAAACACCATTCTGGACATCAGCCTTGTGAAAGAATTTATGACAAAGCCCTCAAAAGCAATTGCAAAAAAAAAAAAAAAAATGACAAATGGAACCTAATTAAAGTTTTGCACAGCAGAAGGAACTATTAACAGAGTAAACAAGTGACCTACAGAATGAAGAAGATATTCACAAACTTTGCATCTAACAAAAAGGTCTAATGTCCAGAATCTATAAGAAACTTAATACAACAAGCAAAAAACAAATAACCCCATTAGAAAATGGGCAAAAGACATGAACAGACACTTCTCAAAAGAAGACATACAAGTGACCAACAAATACATGAAAAAATGCTCACATCACTAATCATTGAGAAATGCAAATCAAAACCACAATGAGGGCCAGATGCGGTGGCTCATGCCTGTAATCCCAGCAATTGGGAGGCCAAGGCGGGTGGATCACAAGGTCAGGCGTTTGAGACCAGCCTGACCAACATGGTGAAAGTCCATCTCTATTAAAAATACGAAAATTAGCCAGGTGTGATGGCGCACACCTGTAATCCCAGCTACTCAGGAGGCTGAGGCAGAAGAATCACTTGAACCCGGGAGGTGGAGGTTGCAGTGAGCCAAGATTGCACCACTGCACTCCAGCCTGGGTGGCAGAGCAAGACTCCATCTCCAAACAAACAAACAAACAAACAAACAAAAAACCACAATGAGATACCATCTCATATCAGTCAGAACAGTTGTTATTAAAAAGTCAAAAAACAACAGATGCTGGGGAAGCTGTGGAGAAATG
Organism: Pongo pygmaeus; assembly: GCF_028885625.2. Classification (NCBI taxonomy): domain Eukaryota; kingdom Metazoa; phylum Chordata; class Mammalia; order Primates; family Hominidae; genus Pongo; species Pongo pygmaeus. The sequence continues at coordinate 189,596,801 of NC_072376.2, forward strand.
GGAATGGTCATACAACATTGGTGGGAATGTAAATTAATTAAGCTGCTGTGGAAAGCAGTTTGGAGATTTCTCAAAGAACTAAGATTTGAACTACCATTCAACCTAGCAATCCCATTACTAGGTATATACCTAAAAGAACTTGTTCTAACAAAAAGGCACATGCACTTGTATATTCATCACAGCACTATTCACAAGAGTAAATACGTGGATTCAACCTAGATGCCCATCAGCAGTGGACTGGATAAAGAGTATATGGTATATACACACCATGGAATACTACACAGCCATAAAAAGAACAAAATCATGTCCTTTGCAGCAACATGGATGCAGCTGGAGGCCATTATCCTAAGCAACTTAATGTAGGAACAGAAAACTAAATGCTGCATGTTGTCACTTATAAGTGGGAACTAAACAATGTGTACTCATGGACATAAAGATGGCAGCAGTAGACACTGGGGACTACTAGAGAGGGAGGCAGAGATGGGGGTATGGGTTGAAAAACTAACTACTGGGTATTATGCTCAGTACCTGGGTGATGATATCAATTGTAACCCAAATCTCAGCATCATACAACATATCCAGGTAACAAACCTGTGTCCCCTGAATCTAAAATAAAGGTTGAAATTATTTTTAAAAAGAAAGAAAAATAGCAATTATGTTAGAATACTACTATTCTGGTATTATCACACAGAACTGGATTTCTATAATCTCAGAGAACAAAAGGTCATTATTGTATTATTAGTATTATTCCTTAAAAGTCTATTAGAGACTAGCAAGACTGAGCTATGTCCTAAAACTTTTAAGGGCTGTCATATATGACTGTGTTATTCAAAAACGTTACTCTCAAGTTTGCAGTTCACCATAAGATATTCCATTTTGAGAGAGTTCTTTGTCCTTCATCATATTCCTGCCAAGCTTTGAGTAGTAAAAACTCATTTCTGACTTGAGGCTGAGATTCACACCTGCCTACCCTACATCACATAGGAGAAAGCTAGCATCTCAGATCTTGCAACTAAGAGCATTAATTTTCCCATTGTTTTTATTATAATTTTGTTCCCTATTGTTAACATTTATGGTATAATGGTCTCATAGCGAAGAGAGAATACAAAAACCACTCTTTGCTTTTCATTATTTTCTCATTGGAGGCTTAGCCACCTTCAGACAGGCTTTGCAGTGGCCTGGTAAAGGGGCAAGGGTTCCTGGAAAGCTCAATTTTAGGATCGATATTTTCTAAACCTGTGCATAAGGCTCCAGGTAATTCAAAATATGAATTCAAGTTTGAGGTCTTTCAATGATTCTATGAGATAATTCCATATCTTTATTTCCAAATATACTCTGCTTATTTTTAAATGGTTTGTTTTTCTTTTTTCTCATAAGGAAAAAAACTTTCTGTAAGATATGACAAGGAAAACTATGTTTTGCCAGGCGTGGTGGCTCATGCCTGTAATCCTAGCACTTAGGGAGGCCGAAGCAGGTGGAAGGCTTGACCTCGGGAGTCTGAGATCAGCCTGGGCAACATGGTGAAACGCTGTCTCTACAAAAACTACAAAAATTAGCTGGGCATGGTTGCTTACACCTGTAGTCCCAGCTACATGGGGGGCTGAGGTGGGAGGATTGCTTGAGCCTGAGGCAGAGGTTGCAGTGAGCCAAGATTGCACTACTGTACTCCAAGAAAAAAAAAAAAGAAAAACTATGTTTTGGTCACTTCCTGAAGAGATCAGCTGGCAGAAAGGAGCAGAGAAAATAAAGGAAAAAAGCCAAATCCCTGAACTAGCTGACTCAGTTCTTTGTTGTGAATGTTGTCATTAGATTTTGTCTTTTGCTATCAGCTGCCAGGGATTATGAGAAAATAAAATAAAAGGACAAGAGGCTTTTAAGAAGGATGGTTTGGCAAAGGACATTACTATCTGGTGCTTTGTTGTGTGCTGGAGGTTAAGCAGCTTTGACTCTTTCCATGGCACTGACTATAAGGGAGAGCCAAGAATTTGCCGACTTGCCATTGCTATATGCTGTTATGTAACTCATCAAAGAGTTCTTTCAGAGCAATCCAGGCTTTCCCACAGGACAGCCATGACCAGGTATTTGACCAAATGTGCCCAGGAAAACATTTCTGTTTGAAGAATTTCTGTCAAGAAAAGTTTCTTGGACAGAGTAAGATTGTAGAAGAAATTTCTGCAAGTAATTCTAAAACTCCCAACTCTGAACTAGCCTTCCCAACCTTAACATTCTGCCTAGGTCCTGGTCACACTAGCCAAGCTCTGCATTACTTTGCTCCAATCCTATGGAACAGCTCAGAATGTCTTACTTTCCTTTGTATCAGAGGGAGTACCTGCAAAAACATACCTTTAGTCTTAAAGGCATAAAATAAATGGCTTATTTTTGGCAAGCTTTGTATTTTCTGTCTTTTAAAATAGTTATAGTTCTCCAATATCTTTCCTTTTATATAGAAAGGGCCAGTTGACAAGGCGCACGGATGGCACAGAGACCTCATGCACACAAGGCTTTGATTTTGCCACTCACCCCGTGTTTATTCGATGAGAAAGACCATGGAGTGGAAGAGGAATCTGGGTTGGAATTCTGCTTCTTCTAGTTACTACCCGAAAAAACTGACAACTTACTAAGCTCTTTAGAGCTTCAGTGAATTGTTACGTTTGCAGATAAATCAAGCTGACCTCTGAAACGATCTAACCAAAGAGCTAATATGATTCTGGGGTAGAACACGTGCTTAGTAGACAGATCCTGGTATTATATTATGTGCTGGTAGCAACCGTTTGGCAAACATAGTTAATTCATTAGAATGTTACTTTACTATCTTTTCCTACTGATGCTTTCCTGTGTTACTAAATTATAGGCAATTCTATCCTGTTTTTGAATTTTTAAAAAAGTATGATATAGAAAGCTAACATCTATAGAGTGTTGACTTTACGCCAGACACTGTGGTAAGTGATTAAGGTAATAAATTATATCTCATATAAGATTTCTATGAATCCTCTCAAGTAGTATCAATACCTCCATTAAACTGAGATCTACAGACATTAAGCAACTTTCCTGAGATCACACAACTAGAAAATGCTACAACCATGACAAAACAATTTATGTCTGGGTCAAACATTGTGCAATATGCAACGGGTTTTTAACCTCCATTTTCTCTTTTTTTAAGGTCTTTTATTCATTCTACAACCATTTGCTGACTTTCTTCAATATCCAAGGCAGTGTTTTTCCTGCATGCCATTGAGAGTTATTTCAAGGACCAAGTGACTTTCGTCTAGGAAATTGCAATTTTCTTCTCCATGATAAAAGCAGTTTTGACTGATCTACTTTTCTTGTAGCCCGTTAAAATTCAGTCTCTAGTCAAGTATTCGGCAAGAATCACAGGTTTGTCTCATGAGCCTTAGGTTAATTATAAAGTACATAGTTTTTTTTCTTCTACTTAAAAACATTGTCTTTCAAAAGTAATAGAATATTCATTATAATGCTATAGAACCAGGTTTGTAGTCATTTTGTACGTGCTTTCTAAAATGGAGCTTTAAACCTACAAAATCTCAATCACTGAATTCAATTAAGTTTCATAAATAAAAATAAAAGTGCTTTTTCAAAAAAATATTATCATCAGTTTCAGTAGACTCCAAATACTAAGCTTACTTAAACAGATTTCTTTTCACATTCTTGGAATGTCACACCAATTAGATATGCAACTATTGTTTTGGGACTTAATGTTCATTAAAGGTTTTTTTTCTCCAACCAGAGCCAGTCTTGTTTTGTTGGTTTATTTGAGTAATGGTAAGTAGCCAGAAAACTTAGCCCCTATACTAGATTCTACCTGAGCATTTTCATCATAACTACGGTGGATGGGAGAGAGAGAGAAGGAGAGAGATGCTTACATTTTCATTTTACTCCTTTTCTTTTAGTTCTTGGAGTTACAATGAAGTATTTATTGTTTCCTGGATGCAACAGATCTGCGACCTGTGTATTTGAGCTCTAAAGAATTGCACTTTTTCCTTTTCCGAATTCATGATTCTAGATCACTGTGATTCCATCACAGGTCAAGATGGAAGTAAAACACAAAACTTCCAAATTCCAGAATTCATTAGGTGCATCATTTCATTCTGAAAATGAACTATTACTTTTACTTGATGAATGATGGAAACACCATTTCTCTAGTGAATGAAGTAGAATTTGGAAAACATAAGTGCACATAAATCTCCTTAGTGGCTAATCAAAGATGTATTTGCTTGCTACTGAGGGGTTGAGTCACTACCAAAGTCACCGCTGTTTCCATGGTCATTATTTAACAGCTCTTGTAGTGCATTGAGTCTGCTTTAGAAGAAGTCTTGAGACTTCTTTAGAAGAAGGATTACTTCCTTTCTCACTTTGGCAGCCGTACCTGATTCAATTCACTAACAAGGGACTTTGCGGCATTATGACAGTGAAGAGCAGATTTCCAATGGATGGGCCTTAACTTAAATTTTATAATTGTCAGCTTTCATTTAAATCACACTACACACTTGACAGTTGAGGTGAGCCAGTGCTTCTATTTAAAAACATGAATGGCATTTTGGTGTTACATTTCAGTTTGTTTGTACTCTACCAGTAGTTTAAGACTATAAGCCTTCTGGAAAGAGTATGTGTATTTCTGAAGGTTTCTATTTTACTCAGTGGGTACTGGTGGCATGGAAATTTTAGCTGCCCTGATAGAGAGAGGATGCCTTCCTGACATTTCACATAGTTATGTGCATGCCTGACAGACCCCAAATGTTTGCTGCTCATCTAATCCCTAGGAAAGAATTTTGAAAGGATATTCAGTTATGACTCATATTATCAGATGGTTAGGTTCTGTAAAGATATGTGAAACAAATAATATTTTCCATAAACTGGGACAGTCTAGTTTTAAATATTATTTTATCCCTTTCTTTGCAGAAAAAAATTATTACTATTTTAAAGCCCAACTTATGAAGATTTATGGAAGTAGAGTTGGTCTGTTCAAAAGGGAGAAGGGGACCCATGGGGACCTTGCTCCCTCACACCACCCTAACTTCTCAGCCCCTGACGGCCTTCTAGAAAAATCTTAAATCTACCTTAAATATGGGATATTAATCTATCTTAAATCTGTAAGACAGATTTTTAAAATCCTTTTCCATGGTAACCAATGAGGAATTGTAGAATGAGGATTGAGAAAAAAATCATCTAATATATGTTCACCTTTAACCTAAATTTCACAGAGTGGACTTGTTTAATCACAGACCACCTGGAAGATTCTTTCAGTGGTCATTTAACAATTTATGATACTCCTTAAGCCTCTCCTTCCCTGCCATGATATTCTCTGGGAATTTCCAGTCTAAAAAGCCAATGGTCTGCTTTGTAGCATTGCTGAGAAGGCTGGAAAGAATAAATGACTTGTTCGCTATGCAGCTGATAATGTTTTGTTTTGTTGTTGTTGTTGTTTGTTTCTGTTTGTTTTGTTTTTTTGAGATGGAGTCTAGCTCTGTTGCCAGGCTAGAGTTCAGTGGTGCAATCTCGGCTCACTGCAATTTCCACCTCCCAGGTTCGAGGATTCTCCTTCCTCAGCCTCCCGAGTAGCTGGGATTACAGGCGCGTGCCGCCAACGCCCAGCTAATTCTTGTATTTTAGTAGAGATGGGGTTTCACCTTGCTGGCCAAGATGGTCTCGATCTCCTGACCTCGTGATCCACCCACCTCAGCCTCCCGAAGTGCTGGGGTTACAGGCGTGAGCCACCGCGCCGGCAAGAAATGCGAAAAGTTCTACATCACTAGTAAGCAAATGCTTGCTTTCTTTTTAATTTTTTAAAATTATTTGAGGGTGGCTTTGGAGGAAGAGGTGTTCCAAATACTTCACCTGCTTTTAATGGCATGGTTTACCTGTCACTGGGGATAATTGTTCTTCTCTCCTCTGCAGTTTAGAAAATGGGCTTAATTGCTAAAATTGTTGCCCAAATCCACAGAATTACCATGGAACCACTCTAAGGATTTGCAGTGCTGAGTCAGTGTTGGGGAGGTATTCCATCTTCTCTGAGATACACTTCATGAAACACACATAATGACATATTAAATCATTATACCAAGTATTTTGTAAAATATTTATGGTGGTAATTATTTCCGTCATTAGCTAGCGACCCTTTTTCATATGCTGAATCCTGTAAAGGCATTAGAAAGTTCTTAACAGAATTTCTGACTTTTAGATGTATGATTCGAAATGTGTGTTTATTTTTCCCATTAGCATCAACCACTCAACTTATGTTTCTTCATCCCTAACATTTATACTTCCACCTTTGCTCCAGATGAGACAGGCTTGTTTGGCTCCACATTCTAAACTTTTCCACTTTTTTTCTTTATATTTAGCTTGGTTTCATCTCCACATCTACATAACCAAATATGTTCTGCCTTTGGATTTCTGCCTTAAGCTCTGCTTTATTTGTGAAGTACTTACAGTCTCAGATGACCTCAATCTCTTCCCTTTCTGACTTAGAGGAGAACATCAATTGCAAAACTTGACTGTTTTCCTTTTAGCACCATATGGTTTTCTACCTCCTTGCTGTTTAGGTTGTCTTACTTCTGCAATGTTTGGCTCCGCTCATCCAAGCCTTCTGCTTTTACTCATATATCACACATGGCAAACATATACATATATATAATATAGAAATTATATACATGATATAGTATGCATTTTATGTTTATTATATATTAGTTATGTTACATATTATAGTTATTAAATACTATGTATATTATAGATATATTGGTATATGTGCATGTAGTACACAACATTGTGCCAGGAAGAGAGTAGATATTCCAATATTTATTCAACTAAGCTACATTCAAAGCTATAGCAGTTATGGCAATGAATAAGAAAAATAGCTTATTTTAATAATTCACTGTCTTCTAAAAGAGATAGTAAATAGAGAAGCAGAAAGTTAAGACCTAGTTTTCATTCCTTTACTACCTTTACTATGTAAACAATTTTAAAACATTGACAATATCAATGTCCCCTATCAAAGTACACAAAATCCATTTTGAAATTTTTTCATCAAAATATTTTTCATTTTTCACAAAGCATACTTGTGTCCTTCCTAAAAATAAATTCTTTTAACAACAGAACTCTGAGCCTAAGATAAAGCTTTAGGTAAGGGATATATGAGTCAGAAATAACAAACTGAGAAGTGAAAAATTTGGTAGGAAGTGAAGGTGGGGACTTGGCAAGTTTTTGAGCATTGTGAATAAGGATGCATGCTTAGTTGTGTGAGAGAGTGTGTATATTGTTAGTACGGCTTCTGTGTAACTGGCATATCCTAGGCGGAACCATTCTTAGCTCTACATACATTTCTCTGTATAGCACCTTCCCATAGCACCTTCTTTAATCTTGTAAAATAGCAATTACCATGTTTTAAAATTACTTGCATATCCATCTTTCTTCCACTAAACTGTGTACACTGTTGGGAAAGACAGTGGTTAGTTTCCATAGTTTATCCTTAGGGCCTAGCACAATGCCTTTGACCTGGTAGATACATAAATAAGTGTTGGGCAAGTACATTATGTTGTAAGTAATAAATGAGCAACTAACTGAATGATTAAAGGAAGGAAGAGATGAACAAAAGATATAAGAATATTCCTAGGAAAACTGATCCCTCCTAAGCTATCACCACCTATGTCAATTTTTTAACTTACAAAATTTATGCATTTCTCCAAATCTAAAATTATTAAGTGCCATGGTTTGGATATTTGTCCCCTCCAAACCTCATGTGGAAATTTGATCCTCAATGTTGGAGGTGTATAGTCTAATGGAAGATGTTTGGGTTATGGGGACGGATCTCTCATGGATAGATTAATGCTTGCCCTCCCTTCCTTGATGCTGAGTGAGTTCTCACTCTATTCGTTTCGGAGACTTCTGGTTGTTGAAAAGCACACACACCTGTCCCCACTCTCTTGAGTCCTCTCTTACCATGTGATCTCTGCACATGCTGGCTCCCCTTCCCTTTAGTCATGAGTGGAAACAGCCTGAGGCCCTCAGCCGGCACCAGAATCATGAGCTAAATAAACCTGTTTTCTTTCCCCAGCCTCAGCTATTCCTTTATTGCAACACAAAATGAATAAGAAACAGAAGGAGAGGAAAAGCATTAATACATTAAAATTTGACAGTCTTTTCTAAACTTGGAAATTTGTTCCCAGATTTCATTTTTGATTTGCAGGATTATAATGATTTCTTCCACAAAAGTATTTAGGCATTTCTGAAAAAGTAGAGCTTGGACAAAATTAAAACCTCTCTGAAAAAAAAATTAGTAGCACTTTTGAGTATAATGTCATGTATTTTGTCATACAAGAGCAGTTCTATCGATTCCAGTTATTCTTCTGTGGAGTTGTTCCACCTACGTATAGAAAATGTGTCCAAAAACTTCCACATATTGAGAATATTTACCTTTATAAAATAAAGATATTATTAAGAAGTCATCCTACAGATTTGCTACAGATTCTTTGCTGAGATTCTCAGAATGTCCCTAAGATAACTAATCTCATGCACAGGTAACCAGCAGCACCAAAAGTCACAGGAAACAAGTTGCTCCTCAGAAACAGGTATAAAGAATACTACTGCTTCTACTGCTAGCATTGGCTGTAAAGCTAAATTCCTAAAGTTGGTTTTAAACCTAGGATGGAGTTTATTAATGGAGAAAAAAAGATATTACATCAAATTCTTGCTGCTTTTCCTATCCAGGTTACACTATTCTCCAAAATGCCAAGTTTCCCTGCCATTCAGCTTAAGGTCACACATTTATACTATGTCCTATTTCCAAGTGTCTACCACAGACTTGACAAAAAAAATTGCATGATTAATGGCAACCCTAAAACAAAACTTATGAAATCACAAGCATAAATATTCTATACGATGATTCTACATACATCGTGTATTCTACATAAAATCTCAACCGTGAAAGGAGCGCCTGAAGAGCTTGAGTGTCACCAGATTGTTTCTCAAGCAGCCTCACAGAGACACGTTATCTTGATGAATTTTCCACAATTCAAAATTTGGTCCATGGCCTTGCAGGCTCAGAAATCTGTCAGCAAAGCTGGAGCAAATTTACATCTCAGAAGTGGACTTACAACTCAACGAACACAAAATACTGTTGATTGATATCAAGATGCAAATATATTAATTTGCAATAAGACCTATAAATGCCAGATGGACTAAAACAGTCCTGAGGGCAAGCTGGCACATTTTCTTTCTGTGGGCAGATCGAGATGGGAGCCACGTCATAATCAGAAGGCTTGGTGCTTAAAAATATAAATTGGAATGAAAAGAATACATTAAATAAATCAAATGCAAGACTAGAATTCAGATTCTAACTCTAATACTTCCTGATTTACCTTGATATTTCCCAGTAGGGATAGGTATGTAACCTACCAGACTCACCAAGCTCTAAGGGTCCACTTTCAAGGGGTGGCCTTGGCTGGAGGCTACAGACTTGACCTGTGTGGCTAATCAATCTTCTGATTGACATGTTAATATCTAACTCCAGGAGAAAAAGCTATGTTAAAATGAAAAAAGTAATATGTTAAAATGTTACTCTAAGGTAACATTTTCTCTTTCTGCCAATTTAAAGGCTATTTGAATGCTATTTACAGGTATCATCAGATTCTTTCTTTCTTTCTTTTCTTTTTCTTTATTTTTTGTTGTCATTCTATGTTTTCTGTCCATACCACTATTACCAAACTAGTCTAGGTCCTCATCTCCTCATGGCAAGGTTCTAACTGGTCAACTTATTTCAAATCTCTCTCGTCCAACTCCAAAGAATATTGCTATATAAATCTACTTTAAATTATGGTTTAATACATACCCTTTTTTATTTTCCCACCGTCTTTCATACCAAAAACTTTCAATGACTCCTACTGCCTTCACAGTTAAGTCTGAATTGTTTAGCATGGCATTCAAATTCCTTCACATCTGGGCCCAACTTATTATTACTTTTCTACTGCATGAACTCTCCACTCCAGCCGAATCTACTGACTCCCAACAGTCCATGTGCACCCATAAATCCATGCCTCGCTCATTCCTGGAGTCACCTCAAGATCTGCCTCCTCTTTGAAGATATCTCTGAAAGTACAGATTAGAAAATGACCCATTCATGCTTTAGAGTCATTTGGCAGTGAGTGTTCTGGAAAGTGACTATTATCTGTAGATAGCCTATCTCCTCAATTAGAATATAAACCTAAGGATGAAAACAATACATTTTGCCTTTTATGTATACCATATCCTCAGTGTCTTGATATCAAGGGTGCTCAAAAAAATCAATGCTTAGAACTTGTCCTGTCCATTTGTAGCAAAAACTGCTAAACTTCTTCAGAGTCTAACACAGAACTTGAAAAGTATTGCCCTTAACGGAAGAGAAGGGCTGCCTCTTGAAGTATCTATGGGAGTCAAGAAGTTTATGGCTTCTTCTAGGCCTTTGGTATGATTTCACCAAATTAATACATTTCTTCACATCCTCATTCTCTCTGTACACTGTGTAATATTTCAGTATAGCCTTGAAAGCCTGGTAGTCTCCCTGTCGGTTTCAAAGTAATTTACAAGAAAAAAATAAACAACCCCATCAAAAAGTGGGCAAAGGATATGAACAGACACTTCTCAAAAAAAGACATTTATGCAGCCAAAAGACACATGAAAAAATGCTCATCATCACTGGCCATCAGAGAAATGCAAATCAAAACCACAATGAGATACCATCTCACACCAGTTAGAACGGCAATCATTAAAAAGTCAGGGAACAACAGGTGCTGGAGAGGATGTGGAGAAATAGGAACACTTTTACACTGTTGGTGGGACTGTAAACTAGTTCAACCATTGTGGAAGTCAGTGTGGCGATTCCTCAGGGATCTAGAACTAGAAATACTGTTTGACCCAGCCATCCCATTACTGGGTATATACCCAAAGGACTATAAATCATGCTGCTATAAAGACACATGCACACGTATGTTTATTGCGACTCTATTCACAATAGCAAAGACTTGGAACCAACCCAAATGTCCAACAATGATAGACTGGATTAAGAAAATGTGGCACATATACACCATGGAATACTATGCAGCCATAAAAAATGATGAGTTCATGTCCTTTGTAGGGACATGGATGAAATTGGAAATCATCATTCTCAGTAAACTATCACAAGGACAAAAAACCAAACACCGCATGTTCTCACTCATAGATGGGAATTGAACAATGAGAACACATGGACACAGGAAGGGGAACATCACACTCTGGGGACTGTTGTAGGGTGGGGGGAGGGGGGAGGGATAGCATTAGGAGATATACCTAATGCTAAATGGTGAGCTAATGGGTGCAGCACACCAGCATGGCACATGTGTACATATGTAACTAACCTGCACATTGTGCACATGTACCCTAAAACTTAAAGTATAATTATGATAATTAAAAAAAAAGAATAGACTAGGCCTCTAATATATATAAAGATTGTAATCAGGACACTTAGCAGCAAGGATGATACAGGAGGTAGTTATACAAAAAAGCAAAGCAAAGAATAGGCCCCTGCAGTATGATGATGAGGGTGATAAAAGTCTTTAGAGATGAAAAGATAGATTTGTAAAGTTTAATGAAATAGCAAAAGGATCCAGAAGGAAATATCTTAAGCTATTTTTAGATACCATTTAGCTTTTCAGCATTCTTATGGGTAATCATACCTTGGTCTCAAGCCTGATAGGAAAGAGCTTTAAAAAAAAATCAGATATTTGTCTAATACAATCCGCTGATTTACAATAATATCTAAGAAAATTAACAGTTCCTTTTATTTCACACCAAAGTACTACTGCTCATGGGGAGGGCATCCAGCATGTTGTCAACAGGGTCTTTGGTGGTTATGAAAGACATGAAAATATACACACCATCTCTTATTTCATGGAATTTGGCAACTCCACATCAGAAATGTTGGGGAGCAGTCTGGCTAAGCCTTGAAAGTAGGAATGAGAAACCCAATTCAAAGTGGAATGAAGGTGATAATCTCTCCCAGGAAGGAGGAAATTGCTGGATTAAACAGAGATAATTAAGCCTAATTAGTGACTTATAAAGACACAAACAAAACAAAAAAAATAGTTTACTTATAGTAAATAAAAGAAAAAGCTATGTTAAAATGGAGAAAGTAATAATTTTCCTGGGCAAGAAAGAATGAATGCTTAGAAGTAGAAGATTAAGAAAGAGTTTTATAAAGTACCTGATTTGTTCTCTTAATGTTAAAATAAAATTGGAAACAAATTATGTTTACATTGAATAAAAATTATAATACTATATTCTATTGTTTCATATACAGATTAATGCATGATATTAGAGGGGAAATTTTTGTTAAATAGATCTAACATTAAAAATAACACAAAACAAAATTTTTAAAAACTTTGCTTCCATTTTATATTTCCAGGAAAAGTGTTTCCTATTAATTGATATTGATTTCCTTTTTTCTTTCCTTCTTGAGACAAAAAATCCTAGAGTTCTAATTTATTTTAAAATAGAATCCTAAAAGTATATGGGAATGTGGAAACCATTACATATATTCCCATGATTTCCCAGCGTAAGCACACTGAGATCAGTCTAATGAGGGGATGAGTGTTTCTTTTTATTTGAAAATATGTACAAAAAGGAGCTTCCATGGCCTCCTCTAAAACCCTTTTCAACCCACAAAAAAGTTTCTTCTGTTTAGGCAATATTTCATGTGTTAATGTAAAGCAATTCTCATAACACATAGACAAGATCTGATTATGAAGTAATGTGCTATAGGCTGCCCATGAGGGTAAATTTTACCACTTTATGATCATGTAAGCTGTTTACTTGTATATCTGCAAATATGGCTTTTGTTTTAAAATTTAGTTTTCTATGTTTGCTGTTTTGTACACAAATATTCCATTTGCCAGCTAAATTTTTTATGTACAGATGAATCACATAGTGTATATGTCACATTTTGATACAGTTCAGGCCTGGCATGGAGGCTCACACCTGTAATTCCAGAGCTTTCAGAGGCTGAGGCAGGAGGATCGCTTGAGCCCAGGAGTTTCAGACCACCTTAGGCAGACAATGTTGAGACTCTGTCTCTACAAAGAATAAAATTAGCCAGGCATGGTTGTGTGTCCTAGCTACTTAGGAGGCTGAGGCAGGATGATCCCTTGAGCCTAGGAGTTCAAGGATGCAGTGAGAATTGAGCCACTACACTCCACTACACTCCAGCCTGGGTGATAATGTTAGCCCCAGTCTCCATAGATGCATGAAATATAGTTCTCTCTGTTCTAAGGCAGAGGTGGTAGGTAAAGGGTTAAATACTGCCTGTTTACTTGAGATTTTATCTTCCCTAAAGAGATTCTTATGAACATTTAAATTTTCCTCATTTTGAATGAGAACATCAATTCCTCATGTTGCAAAATTGCAGTCTTCCTCAGGAAACATGTACTCACTACCTCACACACTAAAAAAGATTTTCCACCTTCACTCAACTTTCCATGTACTAATAGAGTAACGTTAGATTTTAAAATGAGTTGCATCCCACATTGAAAAATGTAGGAACATGGATTTTAAGAAGGCAAGCTTTCCACTCTAAGTGATTTTTCTTTCAAGTTTACATGTTTAAATTGTGTGATAGTAAATTTCAATGCTGACAATTTAAGTTGTTTGGAGGTATTTGGGCTATAAATATTCATGCATGCCTGTTGATTTTCAAATCAGAAATGAATCTGAAGACTATGAGAATTTAAAAATGGCACTTTAAAGCCTGCCATATGAGTCATTTTTATTTTTTAGAGTACCAATACAATAGAACCTAAATGGTTTTACAACCTTTTGAAGTCTATGGGTAATATTATTTCTCATTTGGTTTCATACCACAGTTTCTTCTCAAGAACATGGATGCACTTGGCTGCACACATATAAAATTTATTAATTATGTTTCTATCCTTTTATAATCAATTTTTTACAAACTGAGCTAAGCAATAACAATTCCATCAGAAAAACACATGCTGTCAATCTTCTTTTTGTGTGTGCTTTTAGAGTCAAATGGTTATCTTATTAAAGTTGTGAGAAACCAAATCTTGAAATCCCCCTCTTTTTAATAACAATTATTTTACATATAACTAGAGATTTGATTTAAAATTATACAATCCAGGTACACATTAGAGGACGACTGAAGTGCAGTCAATTACTTCTAAAACTAATCTCTAATAGTATGACTTGGCAGATCAAATGTTTAACTTTTTAAAGTGTTTCTTAATAGGAATATATATATTTCTATTATATATATGTATTCCTATTATATATATAGTATGCCTTCCTTAATCTCTTTTGCAATGATACTTTGATTTTAACCCAAACATTTACATTAAAAAAGTAATTTTCCTTTTTATAAAGCCACGAAGTGAGTTACAAGTATTTCCCTTAAGTTTATAAAATATTTACCTTGAAGCAGTCTAAAAAGAAAACATGTAATTGTGGATCAGATGAAAGTTAAACTCCACTTGAAACAAGAGAGGATTATCATAAACATACCTTGTCCTTGGGTTACTCCATAAAATTCAGCTGCTATCCTTGCCGCTTCCTTGCGGTTGCCTTTCACTATGTAGAAATGACTGAGGATGGCAAGGCTGATTTTCACAAAAAGCTTAAAACAGAACAGTGAAAGTATTGTAAAGTAGACATTGGATAATTGTTGAGCAAACGGTCGATTTTCTTCTAACACCGACATTGCTGCAGAAGAATCTGCGGCGGTCTTTAGTTGGATCCAAGTCTCAAATGTGCCTGGCTCTCGTCCGGGATGCTCCTGAACAGCTGGTCCTGAGGAAAGAAAATATCAGCTGGTAATGATGCCTACAGCTCAAAATATTTATACACTCCATAAAAGTTCTTCGCAAACTCCTATTGGTCTGAAAATATTCCATGGAAGCAATTGCATCACGTGTTGCAAGTCTCCTGACTTTCCATTCTCAATATAAAATGACACTCCACCTCTGTGCTCCAAATTTCAAAATCCAGATATTGAAATATATATGCTTATCCTTTCCATTTTATATATTTAGTTATCAAGAAAAATTTGAAGAAAGTTTATGGGGCTCCCATTGTTAATGTAAATGATATTCATAACATCAAGTAAAGTTGTCAATCATTTAAGGCTTTAAAATGGCACTGTACTATTTGTAGACCATGAGCTAAATCAGCACACAGTCCATGGCTTGTATCTTAATAACTACTCATCAAATTAACCAATTATGTTATTTTTACAGATTTAGAAAAAAACATTTTTCTTACAAGTCATTACACTGGAACATCACAGATTAATAACTTAACACGGGTCCTTCATCCAATGGACACTTTTTAAGAACTTGGTATGTGTCAAACCCTTTGCTAGATTTTGAAGAGACAAAGACAAGTAGAATGGTCCCTGCCACAGTGAACTTAGAGTCTAGTGGAGGAAACGGAAACGAAATCAGGTAAATATAAAGAAGGTAAAAACAGGTATTAAGGGAGCACAAAGAGGAAGCATGTAATCCTGGGAAGGAGGCGTCAGAAAAGACATATCCAAAAGAATTATCAAGTAAACATGCATTTCATCAAGACTGTCCAAAACCAAGGAAAATAATATACTTTTTAGGCCTATAATCTTTGTTAACCCCAATATGTTTTATTCATTAATGAAATGCATCTGTATATAGGTATCCTTAGGCAAGTTATATTTTAAAAGAGAAATAGAATAAATTATTAAGAAAATGACATAGAGCAGCAAGATTTTGGCATTTAAGCCAAAAATGATATGCCAAAATACAAAATATCATTTCTTACAGGGAGCTTATTTACAAATTTCTATGACTGGGTTTGGGGCATGTTGATTGTGGTATTTGCTTCCTAATTCATTTGAGAAGTTCCAAAATAACAAAAAACAAACATAAGAAAATAGAAGTGGCCATCCTTGGAATAAGGAGCATACCCATGACTGGTCATACTAGTAAGTGTTGTGTGCTTCTCTCCCTCGGTGTATCCATTTTATGCTGAGTATCTTAACTGATTGGACAGATTTACCTGACACAATCCAACACAGGAGAAATGGCTGTAAAATAAATATGTCAAATAAAGCAGGCTGCTTCTTTCCCCAGTGAATGAATGGCTCTCAGAAAAAAATAATAATAACAATTAGGTCTATATATTAGAAAGAAATTACCAAGCTTCTTATGAAAATGGCCCCTGGTATCATTTTCAGAGGCAGAATACTGGCTAGGCAGACATTAATTAGACCAAGTGTGCCATTTCATATGTGCTTTGGGAGTCAGTGAAAATTAACTTCAAATAGAAGATTAACAAATTGTTCCTCTCTTTCACTACTGGTAAGACTGTGTCAGTTGAGTCAATACATGCTGATTCTTCTATGGTGAGTCCTCCCTCTGGCATGGTGATGCCTGACTCCACACTAGAGAGGTATGCCTGTGGACAGCTGGGCCATCATAGTGCTCTGAGTCACTGCAGACTTCCCCTTCAGTGCTTTGGGATCGGAAATAAAACCCGCCTTAGTCACGTCTAAGTGCCCATCTAAGGTTTCAGTCCTTTCTCTTTACCAGTAAGTGCTATTATAAATAATTGTCTTCGTATGAGCTAATCAGGAGCCTGGATTTTTTGGGGTTAAGAAACATTTTCATTTCACTAAGGCTGGAATCATTGGTGCATTAAGTTTAAATCCTTCTAGTTTTACTAGTACAAAAAACGACAGTATAATATTTAGGATTTTATGTCAAGACATCAGGTTTTGTTTTTATGAATTACTTGATTCCCATTTGTAGGTTCTGTTCGTATACTTTCCCTCAGCAAATTTTACCATCTCTGAGTCTGTTAATTACTAAATAAAAATTAAGCCCAAATAAAATAACTCATAGCATATGAATTCTTCATGTGGAAATTAGATGCTGTATTTTTCATATTATAAACACTTCCAAATAACACTATGAACAACTCTGTTAATATTTAAAAGACACATAACCACATTAAAAGTATTGTGCATCTATTTTCCTGGCATTTTCATTTCCTCAGGAAAATAAAATATTGATTAGTCATTGAAGTGACTTACTGAGATAAATGTTTTTATAATATACCATGTTGAGAGACTGTGGTAGCAAGGTCTAGTTGATTAGCTCAGTACATCTCAACTTTCCTAACCTTGCTAGCTTCGATCAACTAGTCAAACTAAAATGTTGAAACTGATCTCAACATTGTAATACTAGAATGAGTGATGTGAGAAAAGTTAAAACATAGGAAAAATCATTTATTGAGGGTATATTGGATGCTACATGCATATGTTTATTTATTTATGAATTTATTTCATCTTAGGGGGGTGAATATTATTATTCACATTTTAAAAATGAGAAAAGTTGGGCTCAGAGAGCTTTAGAGACCTGCAAAAGTTAATTATAAAGAACAGCACTATTTGAACATAGTTCTAACTAAAATACATGCTCAAGTTGCCTCTAAAATTTTCTATTTTTAAGCACTTACAATCTGATTGAGCAAACACGACTCATACATACAGAGATTGAGACAGAGTCACACAGATTCACAGCCACATACACATACTTCCCCCACCCCCGACACACACAGAAGAGATCATACAAGATTATATGTAATCAGGAACCTAAATTACTCCAGTAAGCTGCATACACGCTACGACGATTAAATAAGATGGAACTTTGTGTGCGCTTACTAAGTGGGAAGAAAGAAAGAGGGACTAATACTGTTGGACTATTCAAAGCTAAGTGTTGGTGAGTGGTTTCCACTAAAACAATAGAAAGCCAAGTAAGGTAGTTGAGAGTTAGTACATTAAAAAACATTGAGTGTTCAAGGTAGGGTCCAATGATTAAGAACTATTAGGTTGGTGTAAAAGTAATTGCGGTTTTTGCAATTGCTTTTAATGGCAAAAATCGCAGTTACTTTTTCACCAACCTAATAAAAGGATGAGGATAAAGGAAAGGATATTGAGTCTGGCCAGAAGAAGTTCACTGATGACCTTCAACTCAGTACTTTAATAAAATAATAGAGTGGAAATCAGGACATCAGTGTTCAGGGGATGATCCTTACAGCAACTCCCGAAGAAGAAAGGCTCCCTGGCTTTCCTCCTGCTGTCACCTTTCTAGGTACTGCCTCTTTTTCTCACCTCCATGCAGGTATCAGAGGAGAGACTGTACAGCCGACCCCTAGGACTCCCCACCTACCTCCTTGCGAGTTTCTTGCTCACTCTTCTCCTTCAGTGTCCCAGGATACTACATGAATTGTTGCTGTGTTTTAGGGACTTAGTTTCATGTCACTCAGAAGTTGAATAGGAAAATGACTTTCAAATATAACCAGATTAGCATTTAAATTCTCATAAAAGAGGGAATTTCGCGTCTAGAGATTATGGGACTACACTGTTTTGACTTAGCTACAGTATTGATCCAAGCTATTAGATTGAAAATACCAATGGGATATAATAAAAATTGCCTGTTTCTAGTGCTTTCCGGTTGCTAAATCTTAACAGAAGGGAAATACAGTGACCCACCTTCGATGACCTTTTTTTTTCTTTTTTTTTCTTGAGACAGGGTCTTGCTCTGTCACCCAGGCTGGAGTGCAGTGTCATGATGACAGCTCACTGCAGCCTCGACCTCCCAGGCTCAAGCAGTCCTCCCACCTCAGCCACTGTAGTAGCTGGGACTACAGGCATGAGCCACTGTGCCCAGCCCTTTAAAAAAATGTAATTTTTAATTCTCTGGTAGACATCTAAAGGCTCTAACTGACTTTTTTTATTCTTAATATTCCAAAAAACAAAACCACAGGGACACATTTCAAACAGCAAGGTTGCTAATGTTCAGCATAATGGCAACATGTTCCTAGCCCTAGAACAGGGTTGTTGAGGATTATTTGTATACAGTGAATACAAACTAAGAAAAGTCATTTACCAATTTGAAGGCCAATGATGGCTGATAAAAGGAAAGAGAAAAAATTATGCAAGTTGTCACGGTAATGTATTCACTATTGCATTTAAAACACTACTGAAAACATAATCCTCATTTTTTTGTTTTGTGAAATCTCATGAGAAAAAAAATAAAGGCAAATTAAGCCCTTAGATGTTCAGAATACATGGGAATTTGAAATGAAAACAGCAGTGTTTACACTTCAAGTTAAATTCTTTAGAGGGAAGGAAAAACCAAATTTAGCCTTATCTCCATTCAGTAGATTCTGTTCATCTTCACTTACCCCCAAGCTGCACTAATGGAAATGGATACTTTATAAAGGCAAAACTCATTTTCATAACTCCTGATGCAGACTTAGATATTATGACATAATGCTTCTGTCATAGACAATGAATATATCACAGCAGAACTATAGGCACTCATGTCTCAGGTTTCTATGAGAGATCCATAGTTATTGATGAAGGATAAGCTCTCTTAGAGATTGTAATTATCACATAATTATTATTTATAATATTGGCTGGGGAAAGTTTGGGTGAGAGCTATTTTGTTGGACTATCCTACTGGGCGGAATTTGTATACAGTGAATACAAACTAAGAAAAGTTGTTTACCCATAAATTTGAAGGCTAATGATGGCTAATAAAGGGAAAGAGAAAAAATTATGCAAGTTGTCACGTTAATATATTCACTATTGCATTTAAAACACTACTGAAAACATAATCCTCATTTTTTTTGTTTTGTGAAATCTCATGAGAAAAAAAAATAAAGGCAAACGAAGCCCTTAGATGTTCATTTGGTCTCTTGCCATACTACCAGTATGATGGAACAAAAGAGTAATTTCTGCTAGCATTGTGATAATCCATAAGAAAGATATTTAGCCACAAAAAGGGTCATTAACTTAGATTGCATCCAGGTTCTTTGGAGAAAATCACTAGCTTTCCCCAGAACACAGAACAGCCTTTATCCTAAAAATTGAGTTACATCAAACATCACATATTGAGATCTGCCCTAACTAGAAATTGCTTTAGGTTAAATGAGCTCTATTCATATATATGTTGTCCAGAAAAACTTGGCTGAAAGCTGGTAGTTCTGCATATATAAGAGTTTAAAAAATAGATTTCTTAAAATCATTAAAATTCTTACTATATGCCAAGAAATTTTCTACACAGTTTATTAGAATGAAATGTTAGGAATTTGGTTTTTTGTTTTCTTATAAACCCAGCATTTCTTTAATGGATCATATCTTGCCCAGCATAAGTCCATGTACTTATCTCCCGGCTCTAGAGAAGGTTACTTGACCAAAACTAGCCAAGAAAGATATTTCTGGGACTTCTGCTGGAGTTTTGGAAAGAGTGCTCTTCCTCTGCAGGGGGAGGCTAAGATAGCAAGATCTAAGCTTAAAGATGCTGGAGGTATAACTGACAGTAAAGAAATAGCTCACCTAGGAATTCAGCCAACAAAAAGAAACGCACAGCTGAGATTTGGAAAGGCAGCATCACAGTACCTTCATTGGAGCACCTGGATCTAGTTAGTTGCACCTGAAGTAGCTGATCTGACAGTAATATAGATTTGACAGTAATACGAAGTAATAAATCATTTTTGCTGTTGTTAATCAAATCAATTTGAATTGAGGGCTTGTCTCACTTGTACGGAAAAAAAAAACCCTGATATATTTTCTGGAGTCCTTATAAAGAGAAATCATGAAGCGGGTATCATTATCCCTTCTGTACAACAGATGAAGAAACAGAGACTGAAAGAAGGTAAGGAATTTGCACAAGATTATATATCTTGAAGTGGAAGTACTGAGATTCCGACCCAGGTTTTTTGCCCTGCAGTGCCTCTCAGGTTATTATTCAGATGTTAGCGTTGAAACATGGATAATAGCCTGGTTTAACCACTGTCCTCTGAGGTAGCCACACCCTGTGATCTACAGTGTACATTTGTGCCCTGTGTGGGTTATAAATAGCCTTTGGCTAAATAGTGGAGTATGTCACTGGGCCAAAGCCGATGTGCCTCACCCAAATCTTCTATGATTAAGAATTTGTTCTAACCATCTCATTTTAACTAACCACATATTTAAAAGCCTATTGAAAGGGAAACCTTTCAATGACATCATTTTGAAGATCCAAAGCATGAGACCACATTAGAAGTGAAATGATACCATAGTGATCTTTCCAGTACTTCCAGCATAGCAATTTTTTTTTTTTTTTTTTTTTTGAGATGGAGTCTTACTCTGTCGCCCAGGCTGGAGTGCAGTGGCACTATCTGGGCTCACTGCAGCCTCCACCTCCCAGGTTCAAGCGATTCTCCTGCCTCAGCCTCCTGAGTAGCTGGGATTACAGGTACATGCCACCATGCCGGGCTAATTTTTGTATTTTTTAGTAGGGACAGGGTTTCACTGTGTTGGCCAGGCTGGTCTCGAACTCCTGACCTCAGGTGATCTGCCTGTCTCGGCCTCCCAAAGTGCTGGGATTACAGGCATAAGCCTCCGCATCAGGCCCTGCATAGCAATTTGATCAGCATTCTTATACACGTGTATGAATTAATAATGATCATTTCTTGAGGTAAAATATATCATTTACCCTGGAACATGGCCAATTGGCTAATAAAATTGGGGTCTATGAGGACCCTGTTTAGGATTCTAAGATTATAGTTTCTTTAACAACATAAGTACTGCCTTGTGTGCATGCATTTCAAATCTATTTTAACTCCAGTTATGAATTTTAGAGAAAAAAATTATATTTTAAACATGTTCTTATTAGACTTATAAATTTAATACTTTTTATATAACATGAGCAATACTAGTACATAGTTCACCTTTCTCCAGTAGTTTACACAGTCAACTTAGTACTCTTCATGCTTCCATCTCCCAGCTCCCTACGATCCCATAGAATATGAGCAAAGGGGAGCCTCAGCACATGTCTGCTGGGGCTGCAGGAGTCACTCTGGTGACCACCACTCAGCCTCGGGCTAGTCCCTGCTAGCCTCTGGTGCTTCTACCCTGGAGGAAGGAAGATAAGCACTAGTCATGCACTAGCTGGTAATATTCCCATCTTCATACTTGCAGGCAATAATACAAACCTGGAAATTGGGAACCTGTCAGCTGCCTGGGGAATTCAGCATCTGGCTGAGTCCCCTCTCCCTCATCCCCACTGCAGTGAGGCAAGCAGGAGGCAGAATTTATTCTTCCACCTGTGTATAGAAGACAGAAAATGAGCTGGGCTTCATCTTTTCCTTGTTAAGCTTAATGGGATAAAATAATATATGAAAAGGATACTACATATTCAACCTTGCTCTAATTTCAAATATCTTACCCAGTGTAGTAAAACATAAACTAAGTTCAAGTATTGCCTCTACCATAGATGTGTAATCTTGGACGATCTGGTAACCCTCCCTGTACCTCCACTTCCTTACCTGTAAAGAGTTCCATGATAAAAGTATCTACTTCACATGTTGGGAAGTTTAAATGCAATAATTCATATGAAGCACTCACTCACCTGCACTTCAAGAGCTCAACAAATATTAGCTACATTGTAATTATTGCTATTACTTTGTTATTTAAGTTAAATTAGAATCTGTTGCATGCCAGGCACTGAAATTTTACTGTGTGCTTGTCTAGTGAAATGTCCAACTTCCAACAGTACTATACTCACTGCCTACTGTAGACATGTAGCTATATAAAGGAAATCAATCAGCCCCCCTCTGGTGTTAGGAATTATGTCCATTTCTATAATCACAATTCATAACCAATGTTATATATAAAACAAATGATGTATTTTTTTGCTCCATGGTATGAAAGATAGCTGTAACTTCTTAAGAAATGTACACATCACAAATATTCTGAGTAATTTCATCTTCCCAGGCTCCATAACAAAGTTACTCAATAGTTTGATATATCCTGGGAAGACAGCAGATATTTTGGGTTTTAGAAATAAAACGTATCCCACACTGGCATCCATGGCTCCTAATTTAAGAAATCAAGGCTCTGGAACTGGGAACTCTTACCTGAAGATGTGATCGTGGCAATGATAATAAGAATAGTAACAGCAAATACATCTTGTTGTATATTACTGTAACCCTAATGCAACCCATGAATTAGCTGAAGTTGTACCGGTAGGGAAATGAAGACAACAAAAACTACATGGCCACCTTAAAGCCTCGACATTTGCTCTGATGAGCATCCAGCAGCTGACATGCTGCATGTCCCAGGAAAATCAGGATAAGTCAGCAGAAAGTGGTAGGCAGGCAGGGCAAGATCTTTAGAAGAACCAGTTGCTCTGGTTATGAGCCGTGTGAACTTGGGCAAGTTCCTTAATCCCTCCGAGCCTGTTTTCTCAACTATGAAAACAGGAAAATAGTTATATTACAGGCCCATTGGAAGGGTGTATGAGAATATGCCCTGCATTTTGTTTAATTTCCTTTTAAAGGCAGCCCCTCAACTGGTGAGCCCCTGATTTTATCCTTTTCAAAAACAATAAACAAACCTGCCCCAGAGTAATTTTTCAAACTCCAGCTTACTGCTACCAAATAACTGCAGCTTACTGCTCTGCGTAGCAAGTCAAGACATGGCTGCTTCATTCACACACATCTCTTGAGCGCTTCCCGTGTGCCACGTGCTATAGGGCACACAGCAGTGTGGGGATTACAGCAGCGAGCAGGCAGGTGAGGACTGTGCTGTCATAGTGTTAAACTCATCAACTGACACAGTCGGGACTTGCAGCAAGTAAAATACCCAGTTTTTCAAGCAATCGATTTTCTCTTGATTCTGCACTTTGTTTTGCTCTTTCCTTTATCTAGTACCAGAATGTCAAATCAATAAAAAGTCGAATGAAGCCTTTATTTGTCCACCAACCTCAGCATTAGTTTAGTGTTTATATTCTCTCCTTGTCTTTCTCACTTGGACAGTTCTCAAGCCTCTATTTTGCTTTCCAGTTACATTCTGGCTTCATTTTTTTTTTTTTTTTTTTTTTTTTTTGTGGTAACTGCCTCCGAGCTTGGCTTGGTCACACTTTCTATGTAAAGTTCTTTGGGGAGCTCCCCCGCCTGGCCTCTGTCTGTAATATCACCAAAGGCAGTAGTGGGCTTTGGCAGTGTTTTGCAAAGACCAACAAAGATGAATATGCATTACACTGAGGTCCATGAAACCAAGATCAGATTTTTTGTGTGTGTGGCAAGGGAAGGCAGACTGCACAAGAACACTGAAGGGACTGAACTCTTCAGCCTCTTGCATATTTATCACATGAATTTGGCAACTCATACATGGAGAGAATGAAAACTCACTCCTTGAACAAGTGAGGAAACATTCGTGAGGAACTAAATAGGGTCAACAGGTAAGCACGCTTTGCCCATATTTGACTTGTGGAGAGTCTCTTCAGTTTACCAACCTTGCTACTCAAATGAGCACATTTTATATGTACCTAATTTTTGTGCAATGGTTTACTATAAAGAACATTTGCAGCATATTAAAGGGGCCTGGTTATTTATTCTAAGGTTATATGAGATTACGTTGGAGGCATTCCTTGCTCACATATGAACATCTCTAGAGAGGCAGCATTGCCTCTGGAGCCAGAGCACCTTGGTTTGAATCTTAACTCTCCTACATCTCCTCCTGTGACCTTGGGAAGTTAATTAACCTTTCTGTGCCTCCCTTTCGTAATTTGTAAAATGCAAATACTAATAATAACTATCTCAATAGGTTGTCAGAATGATTAAATATTAAATATGTCAGTACTTAAAAGTATTTGGAATAATGTCTAGCACATACTAAGTGCTTTATAAAAATTTGTTAAATAAATAAGTTTTGAAATAACAAAATATATGACAAGTAAAACCAACTGTTGAAGACCAAGTTGGAAGATGAAGCCTGGTATGTAGCTTGGTGTAAGAAACTCCAATAACATAGCTATATCCTAAGTTTAAATATGAATGGCCTCTCATTACCCACAAGAAATTAAAATTCAAAGGAATCCTGAGCATGTTCATAAAAAATATATTCATATTAACCAAAACTGAAAACAACTCAAATGTTCATCAAGAGGAAATAAACTAACTTTGGTACATTTACATAACATAATACAATAGAGCAATAAAAGAAATACACTACGAATATGTGCAAAATGTAGATGAATTTCAAAAACTTACTTTGAGCAAGAGTACATTATATGATTTATTTTATATGAAGTTTAAAGTCAACAACATAAATGTATGACTATTGAAATTAAAGGACGTTGCTGAGGGGGGTAGGATGAGTTGGAGATTTGACTAGAAGAGGAAATGTGGTAACTTTCCAGGAATATTGGAACATCATCTGTCTTTCAGTGATGGTAACATGGGAATACACATTTGGGGGAAAAACACCCTCAACAAATTTTCATTTAAGATGTGTGCAATTCTACTCTGTGTAAATTATACTGCAGTTAAATAAAAACTATATTGCAAAGATAAATAAATCTTCAGTTCTGGTAATGGCAGGCTAGTTAATTCAGAACAAACCTCCCATTGGAGACAATGATTTCTAGATGAAACATTAAACCATGTTTCTAGTTGCATCTACAAGCTATAAAGAAAATGAGAAAGCATCGGACCAAGAATTCAGGACAAATAGAAAATCCGAAGAGGAGAGCATGGACTCTGGAACCACTTTTTTTTTCAGGTGCCTTTTTACTTTTTTTATTATTATTATTTATTTTATTTTAAGTTCTGGGATACAAGTGTAGAACGTGTAGGTTTGTTTTACATAAGTATACGTGTGCCATTGTGGTTTGCTGCACCTATCAACTCATCATCTAGGTTTTAGGTCCCACATGCATTAGCTATTTGTCCTGATGCCCTCGCTCCTTCACCCTCCAGCCCCCCACTGGCCCTGGTGTGTGATATTCCCCTCCCTGTGTCCATGTGTTCACATTGTTCAACTCCCACTTATGAGTGAGAACATGAGGTGTTTGGTTTTCTGTTCCTGTGTTAGTTTGCTGAGGATGATGCTTCCAGCTTCAACCATGGCCCTGCAAAGGACATTATCTCATTCCTTTTTATGGCTGTATAGTATTCCATGGTGTATATGTACCACATTTTCCTTATCCAATCTATCATTGATGGGCATTTGGGTTGGTTCTATGTCTTTGCTATTGTAAATAGTGCTGCAATAAACATACATGTGCATGTTCTTTATAGTAGAATGATTTATATTCCTTTGGGTATATACCCAGTAATGGGATTGCTGGGTCAAACGGTATTTCTGCTTCTAGATCCTTGAGGAATCACCACACTGTCTTCCACAGTGGTTGAACTAATTTAAATTTCCACCAAAAGTGTAAAAGTGTTCCTATTTCTCTGCAGCCTCACCAGCATCTATTATTTCTTGACTTTTTAATAATCACCATTCTGACTAGTGTGAGATGGTATCTCATTGTGGTTTTGATTTGTATTTCTCTAATGATCAGTGATGTTGAACTTTTTTTCATATGTTTGTTGGCTACATAAATATCTTCTTTTGAGAAATGTCTGTTCATATCCCTTGCCTCCTTTTTGATGGGGTTGTTTTTTTCTTGTGAATATGCTTAAGTTCCTTGTAAATTCTGGATACTAGACCTTTGTCAGATGAGTAGATTGCAAAAACTTTCCCTCATTCTGTAGGTTGCCTGTTCACTTTGATGATAGTTTCTTTTGCTGTGCAGAAGCTCTTTATTCTAATTAGATCCCATTTGTCAATTTTGGCTTTTGTTGCAATTGCTTTTGGCGTTTTTGTCATGAAGTCTTTGCCCATGCCTATGTCCTGAATGGTATTGCCTAGGTTTTCTTCTAGGGTTTTTATGGTTTTGGGCTTTACATTTAAGTCTTTAATCCATCTTGAGTTAATTTTTGTATAAGGTGTAAGGAAGGGGTCCAATTTCAGTTTTCTGCATATGGCTAGCCAGTTTTCCCACCACCATTTATTAAATAGGGAATCCTTTTCCCATTGCTTGTTTTTGCTGAGACCACTTTTGCTCCAGGAACATTTGCTATGAGGAAGAGATGGCAGGGAGATAAAGCAATCCTCAAACAGTCTCTTCAGGAAAGCGGAAATAAAAGTTGAAGAAAGGCCTACCAAGATTGAGGACCATAGCAAATGGAATGCTGAACACTTAGACTTGACATCCAGAAGAGCTGAAATCTAGCAGTGAGAATGAGTAAGCCAGAAGCACATAAGCCCCTTCAATGTCTGCATGGGCAATAAATTTTTTTTTTATTATTATTATACTTTAAGTTTTAGGGTACATGTGCATAATGTGCAGGTTAGTTACATATGTATACATGTGCCATGCTGGTGTGCTGCATCCAGTAACTCGTCATTTAACATTAGGTATATCTCCTAATGCTATCCCTCCCCCCTCCCCCCACCCGACAACAGTCCCCAGAGTGTGATGTTCCCCTTCCTGTGTCCATGTGTTCTCATTGTTCAATTCCCATCTATGAGTGAGAACATGCGGTGTTTGGTTTTTTGTCCTTGTGATAGTTTACTGAGAATGATGATTTCCAATTTCATCCATGTCCCTACAAAGGACATGAACTCATCATTTTTTATGGCTGCATAGTATTCCATGGTGTATATATTGCCACATTTTCTTAATCCAGTCTATCATTGTTGGACATTTGGGTTGGTTCCAAGTCTTTACTATTGTGAATATTGCCGCAATAAACATACGTGTGCATGTGTCTTTATAGCAGCATGATTTATAGTCCTTTGGGTATATACCCAGTAATGGGATGGCTGGGTCAAATGGTATTTCTAGTTCTAGATCCCTGAGGAATCGCCACACTGACTTCCACAATGGTTGAACTAGTTTACAGTCCCACCAACAGTGTCAAAGTGTTCCTATTTCTCCACATCCTCTCCAGCACCTGTTGTTTCCTGACTTTTTAATGATTGCCATTCTAACTGGTGTGAGATGGTATCTCATTGTGGTTTTGATCCCTGAAATTGGATTAAAGTGATTCAAGATTGCTAGTGCCCATAGGCACCTAACAAAAAGAAACAATACTCTCTGGAGGACGGTAATGTTCTAGGGCCTAAATTTTTCTATACATGTTTTTCAAACAAGTTTAGGACCCATTCAAAAATAATAAGGAAACACACAGAAAGAAATATCAATATGAATGAGAACTGGCACAAACAACAGACCCATAGTTATTTCAGATGGTGAAATTTCTGAAAGTAAATGTATTGAGTATTTTATTAAGCTCATAAAGATAGAAGTCAAATTTTAACATTTCAGCAGAAAAGTGGAATCTTTAAAAATGACATCACAGATTTAAAGCAAAAGAAAAAAATGAAAATGAAAAGAAAAAGAGAAACCCTAGAACTGGAAAACATAGTATCTAAAATTAGTAACTCAGTGGATGGGTGTATCATCAGCAGACAGATGTAACTCATAGTTAGCACCTCTGAAGATGTCAGGAGAAACTATCGAAGATGAAAGAGACAGAAGCAAGAACAGGAGGAATTGAGGATATAATTAGAAAACCTAACATATATTTAATAGAGGTCATAGATTTAAAAAATGGCCAACAGCAAAATTTGCAAATGTAATGGCTGAGAATTTTGCAAATCTAATGAAAGATATCAATCCACACATTGAAGCCCAATGACTCCCAAGCAAGCTAATTAAAAATAAAAATCTGGGCCAGGTGTGGTGGTTCAGGCCTGTAATCCCAGCACTTTGGGAGGCTGAGGTAGGTGGATCATGAGGTCAAGAGATTGAGACCTTTCTGGCCAACATGGTGAAACCCCTTCTCTACTAAAAAAAAAATACAAAAATTAGCTGGGCATGGTGGCGCTTACCTGTAGTTGCAGCTACTCCAGAGTTTGAGGCAGAAGAATCACTTGAATCTGGAAGGCAGAGGTTGCAGCGAGCTGAGATCATGCCACTGCACTCCAGCCTGGTGAAAGAGCGAGACTCCATCTCAAAAATAAATAAATAAAATAAAAATAAAAATAAAAATCTGGGCTGGGGGCGGTGGCTCACGCCTGTAATCCCAGCACTTTGGGAGGTTTTGGCGGGTGGATCACTAGGTCAGGAGTTCGAGACCAGCCTGGCCAAGATGGTGAAACCCCATCTCTACTAAAAATACAAAAATTAGCCAGGCACATTGGCAGGTCCCTGTAATCCTAGCTACCCGGGAGGCTGAGGCAGGAGAATCGCTTGAACCCGGGAGGCAGAGGTTGCAGTGAGTTGAGATAGCGCCACTGCACTGTAGCCTGGGTGACAGAGCAAGACTCTGTCTCAAAAATAAATAAATAAATAAAAAATAGAAATGTGATATATGCTGAGGAGGCGGGGCCAAGATGGCCAACTAGAAGCAGAGGCGTTGGGAGGCTCCTATAGAAAAAAAAAAAGGCATAATAAGCATGTGAAGCCTTCACCAGCAACCAAGGTATCCAGGTTCTCTCATCAAAATTGACTAGAAGGCTGGCGTGACCCATGGAGAGAAGGAAGAGCAGTGTGGTGCAGTGGCCCACCTGAGAGCTACATGGGGAAGGGGAACAACCTCCTCCCAGCCAAGGGAGGTGGTGAGGGAGCCGCTATGTAGCTGGGGAAACTGCTTTTTCCACGGAACTGTGCAATCCACAGATCAGAAGATCCCACTCACAAACCCTTGCTACCAGGGCCTAGTGTCCCCACCCCAGAGCATCGGAGCATGCAGATTCTTTTTTTTTTTTTTTTTTTTTTTTTGAGACAGAGTTGTTTGCTGTTGTCACCCAGGCTGGAGTGCAATGGCATGATCTCGGCTCACTGCAATCTCTACCTCCCGAGTTCAAGCGATTCTCCTGCCCCATCCTCCCAAATAGCTGGGATTACAGGTGCCTGCCACCACACCCAGCTAATTTTTTGTATTTTTAGTAGAGACGGGGTTTCACCATGTTGGTCAGGCTGGTCTTGAACTCCTGACCATAGGTGATCCACTCCAACCCAAATGCCCATCAATGATAGACTGGATAAAGAAAATGTAGTACATATACACCATGGAATACTATGCAGCCATAAAAAGGAATGAGATTACGTCCATTACAGAGACATGGATGAAGCTGGAAGTCATCACCCTCAGCAAACTAACAAAGGAACAGAAAACCAAACACCACATGTTCTCACTCACAGGTGGGAGTTGAACATTGAGAACACATGAACACAGAGTGGGAAACAACACACACCAGGGCCTGTTGGGGGGTGGGGGGTGAGGGGAGGGAACTCAGAGGACAGGTCAATAGGTGCAGCAAACCACCATGGCACACGTATACCTATGTAACAAACCTGCACGCTCTGCACATGGATCCCCTTTTTTTTTTTTAGAAGAAATAAAGAAAAAAATAAAAATAAACAATAAAAATCTTCCTTGTCAAGAACTGTGAAGAATGTGAGACTACACTATTTGTAATCTAGTAAGTTAGGCTGCCATAATTTTGTGGCTGTTAACAAAACACATTAGCCTCCGAGGTCAGCCACTTTATTTCAAGGCACAGGACTTTATTACTCATGGCACAGCAAGCTGCAAGAGTACAGTGTTTGTATCAGTTCCTCTTGCCCACGGGTCAACAATGAAGGGATGAAACTAGTGTATGTGCCGTGCATGCAGCAGTTTCATGTCGTGGCTCAGGAACTCCAAGCTTTAGGAACCCAGATCTTTTATAGTGGGCAGTAAGCTTACCTACACTTTACCCTGGAGGAAGATCACTACACTTATTATGCTGAACAGTAAACAAAACAAGCCCACCCTCTGATCCAAAGATATTTACCTCCATCTTCCAAGCTATATGCTCTACAAATATCTTTGAAAAGATAAGCCTATATAAAAAAGGCAGCAAGCCCCTTTACGCAAAAAAAAAAAAAAAAAAAAAAGCACAGGCATATGAGACCCATGGAGAACTGTCTGCCGATCTTATTCACTCCTTTTTACACCATCTTGGCTTGTAATAAATTTTCCCATTATGTCCACTGATCTATCAACTTTTGTGACTAATCTGATCAACAGAAGCTAAGACCAAATATATTCAATTTGTTTTCTACAGAACATAATGAAGACTACTGTTAACAGGACTCCAAGCAATAGGATGAGGACAGCCTAGAGTATTGATTTCAGCCATTCCTCCCAGAGTTCTGGACCCCATCAGCTGAACAATTCCCACAAACAAATTCCCACAAACCTGCCTTCCAGTGCTGAGGTTTCATTGATCACTTTAGTTAAAGTTCGGGGCAAATTTTGCATCACCCTTTCTAATTGGAGGACTCTCATTGTAGAAATAGTTACCCTCACATATGCATAAATAATGAGTAAAAATTACCCTCAGAGTATGCAAAATTGCTCTAGGGAGAAATTTCAAGTAAACAAGAGTAGCTTCATTTTGGAGAGGTCTTTGCAGTCGTCTGAGGGATACATGATCTATTGGTGGTATTTTTCTGAATCACTCTTTAGGTACAATCCTCTTAGTTTTCAGGAGGAAGGCAAGGTTATGCATGGCTTCCACACAAAGTGTGCAACCCCATGAATTCTCATAGTGTCCTCAGAAAGTATTGTTCGAACTGTTGGGCCACTCTAAGTGATAGGTACATTACATGGGGATGGAGGAACACAGGTTGACAGTGCCTGTAATGTGGCTTCCCATGGGCTGGGAAATCTTAGGCTTCCCAGTTTAATTTTATAATTGAATCTAGTCCTCATTTTGGAAGAGACTGCCTGAGAGCAGTCAGTGCAACTTGTCCAGTTTATCCATACCATAGCTGGTGACATTTGCCCGCTCCATGAAAAAACTGCTTGATGGCTCAGTGTGGGGAGTGCAGAAGACATCTGGAGACATTGACAAGGAGGCAGGAACTGAGCCATCTCCTGCTGTTTCCAACAGAATTTACAATATGGTTAAGGAGAATGGTGGTCAAATTGTGGTTAGAGCCCTTAGGCTGGAGATGCCAGACCTATTAAACTGAAAGCTGCCTACTACAGTTTGAAAAGTCTGCAACAGGCCATTTTTCTTTTTCTTCTGCAACACGCCTTTCCTTCATAAGGAAGGCATTCAGGGCAGATCTGAAGGGGAAAGATCATCAATGTCTCTCTCTTCCTATACCTCCCAGGGTCTAAGGTGTTCACTCTTCATGTTTCCAGGTTGCAGCTATTCCAATAGCTCAATCTTTACCTTTTTTCCAATTATCCACTACATACACTCAGACCTTTTGTCCAGAAGGGTCTGATGCAATAGATAGAAAGGGATTTTTATAAAACAGGGAGACCCATTATATCTTCAAGTTTAGCCTCTGTGGGCCATTGTAGTGGGACTTGACAAGCAGTGTTCACAATGAGTCATCATTATTCTTGTCATAGTCTGATTGTGTTGCTATAATAGAATACCTAAGTAATTTATAAAGAAAAGAGATTTATTTGGCTCACGTTCTGCAGACTGTGCAAGAAGCTGGCATGAGCATCTGCTTCTGCTGAGGGCCTCAGGCTGCTTCCACTCATGTCAGAGAAGAGAGGAGGCAAGAAAGGGTGTGAGATGCCAGACTCTTTTTAACAACCAGCTTTCCTGGGAACTATTAGGTTGAGAACTCACTCACCCCTTTCCCCACACTCCCTGCAACCGGGAAGGCATTAATCCATTCATAAGGAATCCGGCCTATGACCCAAATACCTCATTAGGCTCCACCTCCAACATTGGGGATCAATTTCCACATGAGGTTTGGAGGGGACAAAAGTCCAAATTATAAGATTCCTCATGATCTATGAACATGCCAATCCCCCCCAAAATTAACCCATGTGGCTTAAGTTTAAATCTCCAGGAGCCCTTTTTGACTGGGCTGCCAGCAGAAAGATGTACTTACCAGGTTGGCCTGGATTGCTATTATGGGAAAAGAAAGGTGCATTATGCCCAGAAATGCTCAGGGCAGAATCCCCAGCTTTCAAAACACATCTATGTCTCTCCCCACCCCTTTCATTCTGATCATTACCCAGGAGGCAGATGTGGATGTTCCTTTTCTGGGAATAGCCACATTCAGTGACCAATCTGCCATACCACAGTGGATCAGGAGGAGAGGAGGGAGATAAAGTCAGAAGTCTTTTTTTACTTTTATTTTTTGAGGGAGCTGTTCCAAAGCTCAACAACATCTGATGAGTGGAAGCATGGAAGGTCTGTCAAGTACCTTGACTATCCATGCACTGTTGAGGAGCTTTGATAAAAAGCACACCATTGTCAGACTGAAAATAATCCAGAAAGCTGAACACAGGGCATAGATTAGCTTCAAGGGCCACAATGGTTAGCTGACTGGATTGTGCTATGGTTTGAATGTTTGTCTCTCCCAAACTCATGTTGAAATTTAATTGCCAATGTAATGAGGTTGGGAGGTGAGGCCTTTCAAAGGTGATTAGGCTCCAAGGGCTGCCCATCATTGGTGGGTTTAACACCTTAATATAAAAGCTTTCAGGAGTGGGCTCCCTCTCTTGGTCCTTCTACCTTCTGCCACATGAGAAATAGCATTTCTCCCCTCTGGAGGACACAGTGTTCAAGACACAATCTTGGAAACAGAAATGGGGCCTTCACCAGACTCCAAACTTGCCAATGCCTTGGTCTTGAACTTCCCAGCCCCTAGAACTGTGAGATATAAATTTCTGTTCATTATAAATTACCCAGTTTGTGGTATTCTGTTGTAATAGCAAAAATGGGCAATGGACTAAGATAGATTGGAAAAAACATTTCACAAGTAGAAAATGTTAATGTTTGTGAGGCACCACTGATAGCCCCAGGAGAGGGTCAAAGCTCTGACATAGTCTGCCAAGAGTATGTAGGGCCATGCCCCACACCATGCAGCCTTACTTACAGGAGACAAATTAGACACCTTCTGATAGGAGTCCCACGTATGAGGCAGTGGTGACCTCTGCATCACAGTCCCCAGTCTCCGATGGCAGCAGTCTAATGTTACCATGTTCAGTGTGATAATGAATCTAAGAAAACTGAGTGGTGCAGACTCAGTCAGCAGCTTGAGTTGGTTTCATCTTATTGATCTCATCAGGATGGGCCCTTACAGGCATCCACATGAGTGACCCAGATGGTTCATTTGGTAATTGTGATTTGTTTCCATAGCTTGTGGCCCCTAAATGAGTATCTTTAATTTGCCAGTATGCAGTTTTCCAAGAGGCAGACCAAACAGCTAGGCTATTGGCAACAGCTCAAGAATCAGTAAAAATAGCTTCATCCAGGGGAGGGCCATCCTGGCCAGAGTTAGGAGAATGGAACTGAATTATGCCCACCGAATGGAGTAACCACATTCATTTTCTGTTTTGCACCATTTGCACTGAGGCTGAACAGCCCAGGCAGCCCAACGGATGCCATCTGGTTTGCGCTTAGCCAAACTGTCAGTGAACCAGGCCCAGGCACTTAGTTGATTATGAAAATAAACTATAGCTACACAAATATGACTTTTACAAACATCATGTTAAGAAAATGGTTTCCCCATACCAAAAAAGAATACTACAGAATTTCATTTATAAAGTTCAATAAAGGTAAAAGTGAACCATTGTGTTTAGGGATACATATTTTGGTGCTAAAAACCATTCTAGTGTTTACCAGGTTAGTGATTATCTTTGGGGGTCAGGAGGTATGACAGGGAGAGGGCCATGCCCTATTTCTTAAACTTGAATGATCACTTTATAATAATTCGCTAAGATATATACTTGTTTTGTGCGTATTTCAATATATTGTTAACTTTCTAAATTTCTTAAATGGGATGAATCCCTTAGCATGTTAACATATAAAAGAGTTAGAGTCCAAAATGCAATTCGCTTGATCTTGTGAATTACCAGAGTCAAATAAATCTTAAGCTACATTAAGATCCAAATATGATTTTCCTAATTTCTTATTCTGCTCAGGTTCAGTCTGAGGGATTCTCAGGAAATGGAAAGAGTTGGAATTCCTGCAGCCTTCCCAGCCTTGTTCTCATTTGAATGACTGTAATACCATTAGGGCATCAAAAGCTGCATTCACTCAATGCCAGGTCTCTTGTGTTCCTCATTTATCAAAGTGTCTAAAGAGATACAGGACATATAAGATTATCAGCAGCCCTGGCCCCATACCCAACAAATGCAGAAAACAAGCCAATCCTCTGCTGATGGCAATTATCCCAGGAAAAATTACATTCCCACCACCCGGTATCAGTGTTGCCAAAGCCAAGGCGGAAACTCAGTAGTATCAAGTGTAGGGGGTGGATACACAAAAACAAAATCTGGGTTGTATCTTCACCAGATTGTCTGTCAAAAGATGCCAAATTGTACAGCATCTACAATTCTGAACTTAAAGAGAACAAATTTCTCAGCACGAGCTTAATTCAAGTACTATAAATTTACCATATCTGGAAAAGAAAGCCCACCTATACATAATCTTTCCTCTTTCAGAGAGTGATGTTTGTGACTAAAGTCTTTTTGCAGAGATTTGAATGCAATGAAGACAGTTCCAGTCACCAGTCTTATTTAAAGTTCCTTCCTTCCCTTCCTCCCTCCCTTCCCCTTCCCCTCCCCCTTCCCCTTCCTTCCTTCCTTCTCTTTTCTCTTCCTTTCTTTCCTTTCTTTCTCTTCTTCTTTCTTTCTTGCTTGCTTGCTTGATAAGGTCTTGCTGTGTCACCCAGGCTGGAGTGGCAGTGGCCCGAACACAGCTCACTGCTGTCTTGACCTCCTGGGTGCCAGCAATCCTCCCAATTCAGTCTCCTGAGTAGCTAGGACTACAGGCATGCACCACCATGCCCGGCTCATCTTTGCATTTTTTGTAAAGATGAGGCCTCCCTATGTTGGCCAGGCTGGTCTTGGACTCCTGGGCTCAAGTGATCCTCCCTGTGTTGAGATTACAGGCATGAGCCCCATGCCCGTCTAAATATTTTACTTCCCAACCAGTAAAACATCATAATTTCTATTTCCCTTTTGAGCCTCATATTTCTGATACTAACGCTTTATGTGTGAGCTCTAGAAGGTAATATGGCCTCCTGAGAATCTGGTAACCAATCATTTTTAGTCTTGTGCCTCAGAAGTTCCTGGCTCTGTCTTTTCTTACAGAACTGCTTAGGTTTAAGAAACTGGTATTGAGAGGAAGTGTTCACCAAGTTCTCCGCCTTTGGTTCACCTAGAAAATTGCCCTCAACAAACTCCTGAACTGAAGCTGCATTGGGGAATTTTAATGTCTGCTCCCTGAGAGCCCTGGAGAGGCCTGTGTAAATTTCTCTAGCTACTATCTTTTCACCACTTTGAATTCTACAATCATCTCAAGGATGTTCCTTCAATCTGGGTGGTGCAAGTTCGACCAGCAGCTTGGTTCATTCCCTCTATGTCACTTCACAGTTTATCTATTGATTCTTCCAGTATTTTTATATTTGATCCCACAGATCAGCCACATGAATTCAAGGTTATTGTTCCACAGTGCATCTTGTACCTCAGGGCAGAATTTGGGGCATCCCAATTTTAAGTGTGGAATCTTATTAGTGTTTGGTAGGAACAAAGCTGTCAGCTATCCTGTCCTGTAAAAGCAGCAGATACATTCTGTGTCCTAACATTTAAAAGGTCTGTATACAGAAAGACCTTCCTCTATAATGAATCCTCATTCCCTCTCGTGTCACACTAGCACCTATTGAGGCCCTTCACTCTGGAAATGTTTGCCAAGTGTACCCTAAGGGGAAGCCATAGCAACCTGTGCCCTGGGCAACCTTGCTGATATCCTTACGGCTCTGCTTCAGAGTGATGCTGTACACATGCTGTTTCCTTAGAGCTTCTCACGCTTGTAATTCAACCTTCATTAGCAGCAGCCACTCACGCGTTGACAGAGCAGAGTGGCCATAAGGTGCATGCACCCATCAGACCAACATCCACATGAACCACTTTACTAAGGTCAGAGCAGTTAAAAGCCGACTGCACCACGGTAAATGGCTGACCAGACTAATAAAAGCCTCCACAGGCCATCAAGCAGGAATGCAAGTATGATCTTTGTGGGCCCTGTGCACTTTTGCCTTTCAAAGCTCCTTTCATGAAAAATTCTAAGAAGATATTTAAAAATATGAAAAGTTACGTTTTACATTTGCATTGGTATAAAGAACACACCCAAGCTGGATTATATGTATTTCTTTTCTTCAGAGTTTAAAGACATGAAAACCTTTCTGTGGGCTCCTGAGAGTGTCATGGGCCTTCGGCATTACGCCTACTGTGACTACAGATTAAGTCAGCCCCAGTGCCAGGTCAACATGCCCTGCTCACATGAAAGTCTAAGCCTAAAGCCCAGGCTTTAATCACTCCATATGGAGTTTTGTTCTTCATAACGTATTTCTCAGTGATCCTGGACAATGTAACAAAATGGTGACGTTCTGAGGGAACTGATTAAATAACACCTTGACACTCCCGCAGAAAGAAGGCAAATGAGAATCAAAATATCACCTTTATTACTAATAGATGCTAGGGTGAAGAATATCATCCATTTGACTTCTACATTTATTATATAATTGGGAAGGCCAGGCATGGTGGCTTATGCCTGTAATCCCAGCACTTTGGGAGGCCGAGGCAGGTGGATCACCTGAAGTCAGTAGTTCAAGACCAGCCTGGCCAACATGGTGAAACCCTGTCTACTAAAAATACAAAAAAAAATTAGCCTGGTGTGGTAGCAGGCACCTGTAATCCTAGCTACTCGGGAGGCTGAGGCAAGTGAATTGCTTGAACCCAGGAGGTAGAGGTAGCAGTGAGCCGAGATCAAGCCACTGCACTCCAGCCTGGGCAACAAGAGTGAAATTCCATATCAAAAAAGAAAAAAAAAGTTGGGACATGTATCCCCCAGTCGCAGGCAACGCTGGACTGAAGCAGATTGCTCCAGAAGGCACAGAAATGCTTGTTCCTGCAGAAACAGCAGAGAATGCCCCTTCCTGATAAGAATCTAGCTCCTACAAGGGAAAATATGAAATGGAGAAGCTGAGGTGAGCATATCCATATTGTTCTCCAAAGACTTGTCAATCAGATTAATCACTGTGTGACAGGTGCATCTGACAGCAATAAGTTAAGCATACCCTGAGAATGACCCTATGGTCTGAGGTAAGAACTCTTGTGTCTTATCTATGAAGAACATTTGAATCCCTGGCCCATTCCATGGAGCGCGGGCCGTACAGGAGATGGAGGCCTTTTGTTTTGTGTTGAATGAAGGTTGCCAGGAGGAGACTGCTAAAGAGAGGGTGATGGGTGAAAATGCTGTATAAACGGCATGCTTCTTACAAGTGTCTGCACTTCTCCTGTCCCGCCTGCCCCCACTGGTCCAACCTGTGTGTAAATCCCTTCAATAAACCCTACATCTCATTCACTGACTCTGGGTTTCTTTTTCAGCCTCTCAAACATAGTGCTATCCCTATTGAA
This sequence comes from Pongo pygmaeus, assembly GCF_028885625.2. NCBI lineage: Eukaryota > Metazoa > Chordata > Mammalia > Primates > Hominidae > Pongo > Pongo pygmaeus. Next base: position 189,635,144 of record NC_072376.2, read on the forward strand.
GTCAATGGGAATCTGGCACAAAAGTCACTCGATGTTGGGGTCAGGAAAGAGAGGAAGTCAATAAAGTAGTGGAGAGAGACACCAATTGAGTCTCTATGCCTAGGAAAAGCATCAGCTCAGAAGATGCATTCCTCTGAAAAGAGGCCATGTTAAATGGTAAGAACATTTAGGGGCACTCAAACAACAGGCAGAATAGGAGAGGAATTGTGTTCAACATCATTTTGACATTTTAAGTGTCTTCTACAAGCAGAAGAATGAATGAATGAAACTAAAGTCTTATGTCTTATACTCAACAAACCAATAATCCTTATTAAAATGGCTATGCCTAAATCTTATAAAAAGGAAAGTGATTAAAAACTTTGCAGTACTTTTTTTCAATACATGCTCTAGAAGAATAGGCATTCATTCCTGGTAGAGTTTAGTAAACAATTATAGTATATATAAGAAGAAAATACGTCCTTGCACTTGAGTTTCTGTTGATTAGCAGTACTAAAAATAAACAAAGTAGATAAAATTCTTTAATGAAATTATCCTCTACTGTTATAGAAGAATTCTTGTCTAATTCCATTCTCAAATCTCTGTGACATTCACTATTCAGTCAAAAAATATGCATTAAGGACCTTCTATGCTTAACCGAGAATACAATGATAAGCAACACAGTTTTTGTCTTTATGGGATTTACATTCCTGCATCTTAAAAAAAAGGAATTCAAAAGGCTCATATACTGAAAGGAAATTATATTCAAGTTTTTACCCACACTTCTCCCAATGATAAGCAAAAAACCCAAATATTATTTGTAAAAAAAATGAGAAGACAAAGAGTAGCCTTTGAATTCCTGGAACTACAATGACCAGTAAAAATGACCTATATTGGTTAGTTATGAATTATACGCATTATTGCCAACTCATTTTTCTCTTTTATATGCTATGTGTAGATACAGCAAGGAATTGCCATAATATCAGGTCTTAGCAAGAGGCAGCTTTGTTCAATGGTAGTTTAATTGGAATACATATCGCACAACATTTGGAAACTTTTTTATTTTAAGGTCTTGAGGCTTTTTGCTTGCTCAGTTTTATCTCATGATACTCTACTTTATTAATTAACTTCCAGCTTGTACAAGACACATTTAGTCTTAATGGAGTGTTGATTTGTGTCATCAATAACCTTCTGGCGAAGTTTGCTAATGAAATTTATGTTATGGGCCTTGTATAATTGTGTGAGGTGACCTTCTAAGGTGATTATCATTTAAATTTACTTCAACCAGATACCCTTTCCAATAACCACACACTTAGACTTTCTTTGTAATCCATTTTTTTGTTTTTCCATTCTTGTCCCTGAGCAACACATTGGTACCTGTTTTTGATTTACTTATTATTATTATATTAATGGTAACAATGTTGTGCTTTTCCAGTAAGACAGTTGCTGTAACAATTACTGTCCTTTTAATAACTACATTAAGCTTGCTTTGATACATTATCCATCTTAGTTATGTATTAGTATTAATTATGTAATTGCCACAGTATGCCAATGCATAATCAACCTGATCTATCTGAAATGGACGATCATGAAGCTTCTATAATGCAAAAGCATAGTGAAGATTTTTATTACTTCATTCGATATAGACTTATCAAGCACCTACTCTGTGCCACAACTATATTAGACATCAGAAGGACAAGTGTCAGTAAAACAGGTTTCCCTTTTTTCATGGACCTTATATCCTTGTGAAGAAGTCATACAATAATGATTTGAAAGATTCAAAGACTGATGATTGACATGTAGGAAGTAAATGCAGTGTTGCAATAAATAAATAACAGTGCTGACCCACAATTAAGGAAGCAAGGACATATTTTTGGAGGAAGCGATATTTAAGCAGAGACCTGAAGACTCAGAGACAGAGTGCCAGCCAAATAAAGAGCTGGGGAAGAGCATTCTCTTCCCCAGCCAAATAAAGAGCTGGGGAAGGCACAGGACAGACAGTGCAAAGATCCTGTGGCAGTAAAGGATTTGAGTTTCCTAGGAACTGACACACAGAAGGCCAGTATGCCTGAAGCGTGAGTGAGAGAAAGTGCTTGAGAAGTGGGCAGGGCCCACTGTTTTGGGCCACATGTGATCCTGTGATGCACCACCCAGATTTCTCCACAGAACTGAAGCATTTATTCTCCCAGCTGCTAGTGGTGCTGCCTGCTGACTTCCTTTAGCTGTCCTCTTTGACTTTCATGGCCCTAATCAACCTCTCAAAGACTTCTTGAGGAACCCAAACTGCAATACCACAGTAAGTATGTGGGATTTTACACTAAGTTAAATGCGAGGCTATGGAAAGGCTTAATAAAAGCAAGGGAGGATCACTTTACCTGATATGTGTAGAATTAGGGCAGAATAGAATCAGATGGCTGGTTAGGAAGCTATTGTAGTAATCCCAGCGAGATGATGATGGCTGGAACTAGGGTAATGGGAGTAGAAACTGAGAAAAGTGGATAAATACAAGACACATTTAGCGGTAGAATTGGTGATTGGCTAGTGAGAGAAAGGAAGTACCAAAGAATAACACCAAAGATATAGGGCAACAAATTTTTAGATGTGCAGCAGCAGAAAATGTAGGGCACCTGAATTCAATACTGCTTTGTGAAGCTTGAATAAGTACTGAGAAAGACCCATGCTTAACATTCTGTGAAATAATATTTTGGGTTCATTTTAGAAATTATCCCCAAAGAAATGTGTAATCAGCATGAATTAAAAACCATGGCCACAAATGATTATGTTATATATTGTAGTTTTTTATACTCAATGGTGTTTGAAAACAAATAATTGCAAATTCGTCACTATCTGGCACTTTGTAGCTAAGCTGAGCTTAAATATTGTAAACTGAATTAATGAACGTAAGAGAACATGGTTCACAGTTCTTATGATGCACTAGCATGGTCTCACAAGTCAATAATGGCTTGATATTCCAGAAAACAGACTTGTACTGTTAAGTCTAAGGCCACAAAATCATTTTTAAATAGGTATTATACGAAGTCAGCATTTGTGAATGACTGTGGAATAAAAGAGAGTAGAAATTAAATAGCTCCAGAAATATTAGGAGTTATTTTTAGAGTCGGTTTGCACTAACTTAAGATTTTTAAAAAATAAAATAAAGCTCTCGTTTAACAATTATTTTTCACTCAGATTCCTGATCTATCGTATTGTGTATTTCACGTGCGTCCATGTGAAGAGATCACCAAACAGGCTTTGTGTGAGCAACAAGGCTGTTTATTTCACCTGGGTGCAGGCGGGCTGAGTCTGAAAGCAGAGTCAGCGAAGGGAGATAGGGGTGGGGCTGTTTTTTTTATAAGATTTGGGTAGGTAAAGGAAAATGGGGGGTTGTTCTCTGGCGGGGAGGGGTGGGGGGTCACAAGGTCCCAGCGGGGGAGCTTTTGAGCCAGGATGAGCCAGAAGGAATTTCGCAAGGTAATGTCATCACTTAAGGCAGGAACAGGCCATTTTCACTTCTTTTATGGTGGAATGTCATCAGTTAAGGCAGGAACCGGCCATCTGGATGTGTACGTGCAGGTCACAGGGGATATATGATGGCTTAGCTTGGGCTCAGAGGCCTGACATTCCTGTCTTCTTACATTAATAAGAAAAATAAAACAAAATAGTGTTGAAGTGGTGGGGCGGCGAAAATTTTGGGGGTGGTATGGAGAGATAATGGGTAATGTTTCTCAGGGCTGCTTTGAGTGGGATTACGGGCGGCGTGGGAACCTAGAGTGGCAGAGATTAAGCTGAAGGAAGATTTTGTGGTAAGGGGTGATATTGTGGGGTTGTTAGAAGAAACATTTGTTTTGTGGAATTATTGGTGATGGCCTGGATACGGTTTTGTATGAATTGAAAAACTAAACGGAATAAGAGAAGGAGAAAAACAGGTATTAAAGGACTAAGAATTGGGAGGACCTAGGACATCTAATTAGAGAGTGTCCAAGGGGGTTCAGCATAATTACTTGCTTGGTTGGCAAGATTTTGGGCTCTATCCTTGAGTTTTTTATGTTGTCATACACCAGGCCAGATTGATTTAGGTAAAAACAACAGTCCTCATTTAAGAATATAGAGAGTCCTCCTTTTTCAGCAGTGAGTAAGTCAAGGCCTCGGCGGTTTTGGAGGACAACTGCAGCTAAAGCGTCAACTTGGGCCTGGAGGACTGATAAAGTTTCTGATATGTCTGTGATGCTAGCAGAGAAGTCATTAGAGAGGCTACGGAAGGTCGTGACAGAGGTTGAAATGCCTGCTATTCCAGTACCGAGAGCAATAGTGGAGGCAGAAAGTCCTAAACCGACAAGCAAGGGAATTAGTGGAATAACTCGTTTTTGTCGTGTCGGTGTCATGAGGGGAACAGGGAGCTCTTCGGTCCTATTTGCAAATTGAATTTTGGGAGTAAGGAAAACTAGTGTGCATGTGCCTGTCCAATGAGCAGGTAGACACATGTAGGTAGAGGATCCACAGAGGATGAAGACACCTTGTGCGAAGCAAAACTGGAGATGCAAAGTAAAAAGATGAGAAGGAGTGCTGAAAGGGGTGTCTTGTACCCAGACTCCTAGGGATCCAGCTAGGGCCACAGCCGTCAGAAGTTGTAATGGGGACTGATGAGGTAACTGCATAGAGGAGGAGGTTCGATTTTCATGGTGTATGAGAAAACGTTGAGTATCTACGAGCAACCTTTCACTGTTATTTACAGGGCTGGGTATAAGTAAACAAGAAGAGGGCTTTGGAGATGAAGAGTAAAGAAACATCGAGAAGGTGAAAGGTTACCCAGGGGAATTCCAGTGGCCACAGGAATAGTAGTTCGTGTTGTGAGAGGTCCGAATATGGGGGGAGTAGAGTTGATATAAGGAGAAAGGTTTTTTAAGTAAGTGCGGAGGAGGGCAGCAGCTTGCTGATGTGAAATGTCTTGCTGGACCTGTCTAGAAAGTAAATGAGTTCTTCAGGAGGGTAAAGGTGAGGGCTGTTAAAGGAAGTTCGGAGGTGTAGGGAGACGGGAGATGTTGCCTAGTCTGCATGTAAGTGGGGACAACTGTGTAGGCACTGGAAGAAAAGGAAATGCAAAGCCAGCGGTTGTTCGCTAAGGAGGGATTAGAAACGGCTAGGAGAGAATAGTAAGGTTGATAGTGTGGTGGAGATAGCTGGGGAGAGGTAGAGGGTGGCATAAGAATGGGAATGAGAATAAGAGTGAGTATAAAAGTAAAGAATAGAACTTCATCAGGGTGAAAGTATTGGAGGGTCCCCTGCCAGCAAAAATCATCTATCCACTTTAAGAGGGAGTTAAGAGTTGCCAGTCCTGGGGGCGGGGTGGGGGGGCAAATCCTCGAGCTTGCTGTGTAGGGAAGGGAGGGGGCCTGAATAATCCCTGAGGAGTAGTAGAATAGCAGATGGAACACTGAGAAGTTATTTCCTTGAGGATAGACTCCCACGATGGAAAGGAAATGAGAGGTTCTAAGAGGTGGGCTGGTGGCTTGTATTATAGCATAGCCTGCCTTTACTGGTGTGTGGTGATTAGGCCTGGTGGAACTACTATCAATAAATCAAATGTGATCAGGGTGAGGAACAGGGAAGAAGGAAATATGGGGAAATGGTGTGAATGTCAGGTGGATCAGAGAGATACAGTCATGAGGGTCAGGTGTGGTATCCAGAATAATGTGGGAGGCCGGATTGAAGTCGGGCCAGGAACAATGGTAATTGTGGGAGACTCAACAAAGAGTGAGTACAGCTGAAGGAGCCGGGGAGCAGAAAGTATATGCAACAGGTGTGAGGAAGAAAATAGATTTTGGAAGTTATGAGAACTGTAGAGAGGGAGTTGAGCATAATTTGTGATTTTAAGGGCCTCTAAAAGTATTAAGGCAGCAGCAGCCACTGCACGCAGACATGAGGGCTAGGCTAAAACAGTAAGGTCAAGTTGTTTGGACAGAAAGGCTACAGGACGTGGTCCTGGCTCTTGTGTAAGAATTCTGACCACACTAACCATGCCTAGGAAGGAAAGGAGTTGTTGTTTTGTAGAGGGATTGGGGTTTGGGAGATGAGTTGGACACGATCAGCAGGGAGAGTATGTGTGTTTTTATGAGATTATGTCAAGCTACGTAACAGATGAGGAAGAAATTTGGGTTTGACTGAAGTAATGGGGGCTGTCTGTGAAGTCTTGTGGCAGTACAGCCCAGGTAATTTGCTGAGCCTACTGGGTGTCAGGGTCAGTCCAAGTGAAAGCAAAGAGAGGCTGGGATGAAGGGTATAGTAAAGAAGGGAATAGTAAAGAAAGCATGTTTGAGATCCAGAACAGAATAATGGGTAGTAGAGGGAGGTATTGAGGATAGGAGAGTATATGGGTTTGGCACCATGGGGTGGATAGGCAAAACAATTTGTTGATAAGGCGCAGATCCTGAACTAACCTGTAAGGCTTGTCTGGTTTTAGGACAGGTAGAATGGGGGAATTTTAAGGAGAGTTTATAGGCTTTAAAAGGCCATGCTGTAGCAGGTGAGTGATAGCAGGCTTTAATCCTTTTAAAATGTGCTGTGGGATGGGATATTGGCTTTGAGCGGGGTAAGGGTGATTAGGTTTTAATGAGATGGTAAGGGGTGCATGATCGGTCTCCAAGGAGGGAGTAGAGGTGTCCTATACTTGTGGGCTAAGGTGGGGAGATACAAGGGGAGGATGTGAAGGAGGCTTTGAACTGGGGGAAAAGGTGGCAATGAGGTATGGCTGTAGCCCAGGAATAGTCAGGGAAGCAGATAATTTAATTAAAATATCTCGGCCTAATAAGGGAACTGGCAGGTCGGGATAACTAAAAGAAGTGCTTAAAAGAGTATTGTCTAAGTTGGCACCAGAGTTGGGGAGTTTTAAGAGGTTTAGAAGCCTGGCCATCAATACCCACAACAGTTATGGAGGCAAGGGAAACAGGTCCTTAAAAAGAAGGTAATATGGAGTTGGTAGCCTCTGTATTGATTAAGAAGGGGACAGACTTACCCTCCACTGTGAGAGTTACCTGAAGATCGGCATCTGTGATAGTCTAGGGGGCTTCCGAGGCGATCAGGCAGCATCAATCTTCAGCTGCTAAGCTGAGAAGATCGGGGAAGGAGTCAGTCAGAGAGCCTTGGGCCAGAGTTCCAGGGGCTCTGGGAGTGGCTGCTAGGTGAGTTGAACAGTCCAGTTTTCAGTGGGGTCCTGCACAGATGGGACATGGCTTAGGAGGAATCCTGGGCTGTGGGCATTCCTTGGCCCAGTGGCCAGGTTTCCAGCACTTGTAGTAAGCTCCTGGGGGAGGAGGTTCTGGAGGAACCCCTGGCAGCTGCGGTTCAGGCGTTTGGAGTTCTTGTGTGCTGGAGATGTGGCTGGGGTTTGTCTCACAGTGGAGGCAAGGAATTGCAACTCAGAAATACATTGCTACTTGGCTGCCTCTACTTTATTATTGTACACCTTGAAGGCGAGGTTAATTAAGTCCTGTTGTGGGGTTTGAAGGCTGGAATTTAATTTTTGGAGTTTTATTTAATGTCAGGAGCGGATTGGGTAATAAAATGTATATTGAGAATAAGACAGCCTTTTGACCTTTTAGGGTCTAGGGCTGTCTCAGCGTTGCTGCCAAACGAGCCATGAACTGGGCTGGATTTTTTATTTGATGAAAAAGAGCCTAAAAGCTATCTGATTTGGGATAAAGAAAAAGGAGCATTAACCTTGACTATGCCTTTAACTCTAGCCACCTTTTTAAGGGGAAATTGCTGGGCAGGTAGGGGAGGGCTAGTCGTGGAACGAACCTGTAAGTCGGACCAGGTGTGAGGAGGGGATGTGATAAAAGGATTATAGGGTAGGGGAGCGGAGGCTCTGACCTAGCTCGGCCTGGCGAGGAGCAGCCTGGGGAGGAGGGGAGCGGTCAGATGGGTCTGTAGAAAAGGAAGACTGGAAAGAGGAAAGACTCAGTGACGCCTGGGGTTGGGACTGAGAGGACAGGCGGGAGGGAAAGAAGGAAGATTTGGGATGAGCTGCATTGGAAACAGACTAGGGAGGGACCGATGTGTAAAAGAATGCCCGGATGTCAGGCACCTCAGACCGTTTGCCCATTTTATGACAAGAATTATTTAGATCTTGTAGGATGGAAAAATCAAACGTGTTGTTTTCTGGCTATTTGGAACCACTGTCAAGTTTGTATTGGGATCAAGCGGCATTGCAGAAGAAAATAAGGTGTTTAGGTTTTAGGTCAGGTGTGAGTTGAAGAGGTGTTAAGTCTTTGAGAACACAGGCTAAGGGAGAAGGAGGAATGGAGGGTGGAAGGTTGCCTATAGTGAAGGAGGCAAGTCCAGAGAAAAGAGAGGGTAAAGACATGGAGAGAAGGGGTGGGGAGTGCTTGCCTCCCAGGAAAGTGGAGAAGGGGTAGAGACATGGAGAGAAGGGGCCGGGGGGTTCTTGCCCCCTAGAAAAGCAGAGAAGCGGTAGAGACAGGGAGAGAAGGGGTCGGAGGGTTCTTGCCCCCCAGAAAAGCAGTACTTGCCACTAAGGGTGAAGGACCAAGGCAGGCATCCCCACGTGGTCAGACACCTCTGAAATGTGGGTGAATAATCAGGCAGGCATCCCCACATGATTAAACACCAAGGGAAGACTGTCTTCCCGAGTCTGTGACCAGCGCCGGAGTTTTTGGGTCCACGGATAAAACGCGTCTCCTTTGTCTCTACCAGAAAAGGAAAAGAACTGAAATTAAGAGAAGGGAGAGATTGAAGTGTGGTGCCAAGATTGAAAGGAGAAAGAGGTTGAGGGATAGTGAGAGAGGTTGAAGAGAGTAAAAAGAGGCTGCTTACCAGATTTAAAATTGGTGAGATGTTCCTTGGGCTGGTCGGTCTGAGGACCCGAGGTCGTAGGTGGATCTTTCTCATGCAGCAAAGAGCAGGAGGACAGGGGAGTGATCTCCCAAGGGAGGTACCCTGATCTGAGTCACGGCACCAAATTTCACGCGTGTCCGTGTGAAAAGACCACCAAACAGGTTTTGTGTGAGCAACAAGGCTGTTTATTTCACCTGGGTGCAGGCGGGCTGAGTCCGAAAAGAGCGAAGGGAGATAGGGGTGGGGCCGTTTTACAAGATTTGGGTAGGTAAAGGAAAACAGGGGGTTGTTCTCTGGTTGGCAGGGGTGGGGGGGTCAAAAGGTGCTTGGCAGGGGAGCTTTTAAGCCACGATGAGCCAGGAGAAGGAATTTCACAAGGTAATATCAGTTAAGGCAAGAACAGGCCATTTTCACTTCTTTTCTGGTGAAATGTCATCAGTTAAGGCAGGAACCAGCCATCTGGAAGTGTACGTGCAGGTCACAGGGGATATGATGGCTTAGCTTGGGCTCAGAGGCCTGACAGTGTATACTTTGCCAGCGAATGTTACTGGTTATAGAGATTAGAATCCATGCCTGTTTAAGCAGAAAGAGATTTATTAAGAGATATTAGGAAGTTGTCCAATCACTGAAAGTACAGGTGGGGCAAACCTAGGTTGACCTAGGAACAGCTCCCAAGACCACAAAATAGAAATTGCCTGTTGGGGGAGAGGCTAACTCATCTGACTTTAAACTTATGCTGCCTCTACCATAATCTAGAAAGAACCATTGCCACCAATGACCACCCGAACTATGCTGTCTCTGCTGTGATTCCAAAAGCACTTCACTTACCCTTAAACTCAGAAATACCCATGCTTGCAAATATGGATGTCACGGCACTATTTTGCCAAGCAGTTGATCAAATCAAAGGCTCATTAAGCTGTATCTGATTGGTGAACTCTAAGCCACACGTCTGTACTCTTAACAGCAAGTTGTGCTGGGTGATGTAGTTTTTTCAATTCTGTGTTGGGGAGGCACAATGCACAATGTGGGAAACTATCACCACATGGAGAAATCATTGAGAAAAAAATCTTCTACAAATAATAGACATGAATGACAGAGGTCCATCATAATTAATATTCCAATTTTTTTTTTTTTTTTGAGACGGAGTCTCGCTCTGTCGCCAGGCTGGAGTGCAATGGCGCTCTCGGCTCACTGCAACCTCTGACTCCCTGGTTCAAGCAATTCTCCTGTCTCAGCCTCCCAAGTAGCTGGGATTCCAGGCACGCACAACCACGTCCAGCTAATTTTTATATTTTTAGTAGAGATGGGGTTTCACCATGTTGGCCAGGATGGCCTCGATCTCCTGACCTCACGATCTGCCCGCCTTGGCCTCTCAAAGTGCTGAGATTACAGGCGTAAGCCACCGTGCCTGGCCCATTTCAAAATCTTCACTCATGGTTAAGTTCTATTAATATCATTAATATACCCCACTTTCCACTGGATAATATATACTGACCCCTGAAATAATTTTTAGAAAAATTTAGGAACCAAAGAATTGTATACGCTTGATTTAGAATGTTCCTCATGGATAATGAGTATTGAAATCTGCATTAATATCTTCAGTAATGAATCAACTACCCCGTTTTTAGCAAAGTCAGATATTAAAAAGATTTTCAACAAAACTATAATTGATTATTTGAGCTCACCAGATAGGATTGCTGCTTAAGAGACTTATTTATAGCATGTTAGATCTAAAACTGTCTGATAGCACTTTAATAATTCCACAAGGTCCTCAAATAACTCACTCCAAGATAAATCAGAGACAGCGAGGAATCTTCTCATTGGATGTGTCTGGGCACCATCCATGGTCAGTAAGCTCAGTGTGCTGGAGTTCAGGGTTTTCTATTTTCTTTGTTTCTACAGTTAATTTGTTAGCATGTGAATTTTCAGAAGTAGGTGGACTGTTATCAGTCCTTCTGGTATCTTCCAAAGCAAGTTTTTGAATAGAGCATCTACTAGAGTTTCCAGTACAAGGCTCTATTTGAATCCTTCCAATAGTTGTAGAGATTTTGCCTGCTCTTGTTCAACTTTCTTTTAACAGCTTCTCTTCTTTATTACCAAGAGTCTTTGTGTTAGACAGCAATAAAACAGATGGTGAACAAGTCTTCATGAAAGCCATCTTTTATAGAGACAAAATTCCTCTAGCATAATGACCCTAAATCAGATCTAAAGAAAAAATTCAATGGAAACGTCGTACCAGTGTTTCGTGGCCTACACAACAGACTCCTACCCTTTCACATGGTTGGCTTAATTGAAAAATGGTTGGTTTTTGTTTTGCCCAGTCTAATACTATTGCACTTAGGAATAATAATTCTATTAGCATATATATATATATGTTTCTAAATCTAAAATATTTAATTCTCGTAACAGTGAGTGAACAAAAGCATTGCGTGGGCTAAATGTAGACTACAAATAAAAATGGCCATTTAGATTCTAATACTACATTATCTAAAAAGTTACCTTCAATCACTTGCAATCATTAAATATTTTACTTTTACTTAGGCAATAATGACATTACCTAACAGATAATTCTTCTTTGGAGGTCTCTACTAAATAGCTCTACTTAAAATAGCAGAGCTGAGTCAACATCTGAGAATGCATTATGAGTGTAGGCAGCAAAATGACTCACAAAATGGTAAACATACGAAGAAGCCAAACCTTCACTTTAAAAGATTAATGATAGTATACAACAAATGACAAAGTAAGCATCTATCTCTACTACCTCTTACCTGTATTTCTCTGGATTCTAAATAAACATTCCATACAGATATTCTATAAGTTTATATTGAAGAATTTATATGCTTTGACTGTGCCTACTCTTTTTCACTGTGCCACAAAGCTGTTGAGCTTTATACAGAACTTCAGTTTAGTGCATTTATTTGTCAAGCTATAGGTGTAAAAGCCAGATATTCTAGCATTTACCTCATTGGTTCAGCTTCTTCTTCTGACCACCCTTTCCTTCTAAGATTTTTCTTCACCATCCTACCTCTTTTTCTTTCTTCATATCCTTGGTATAAAAATGTAAATAGTTTTTCAGCTAGAAGGAACCAGCAAAGAGGTCCCCTAGGTTTCATCTGTATAGATTACTGGTAAGTTTATTACCTCTAAGAGCTAGTTCCTAACAATAGCTCTCATCTGCATAGTAAAGGGCCTCCTTCATCCCATTTCTTACATCCTTCTAGATATCCCAAAATAATTTAAACACTGTCAGCAATTCTCTGTCTGAAAGCTCCGTTAGCCCATATACTATAGAACCAGTCTGGGATACTCCCGTTAATGGTACACTCATCCTATGGCTTAGATCTCCCATAGAGTGGCATGGATGCCCTCTTGCTCTGGTAACCCTTTGGTCATCTTCTCTCTGTGTCTGAACCTGCCCCCTATGGCCCTGGCCACATCTGCCTCTAGATCTAGTCATCTGTATTCACTACTGTCACCATTAAGTAGGAAAACACTTTTTCTTTAAGTGCCATTCTTGGCAAGGCAGAATAGGGGCGATGTTGGGTTCTTAACATTTATTTTGGTTAATTCATCTTGAATGTGCACATGGGTATTCTAAATCCAAGACAGCTTTGTTACTAATTAGTTTACAGTAAATAATAAAATTATTGGACCATTTCCCCAAAACTTACCTTGGAACAAAGGGATGAAAGCAGCTGGAAACATCTCCTTCATGAGTGGCCAGACACTCCCCAGGTAAGAAAAAGAGAACAACAAATTTTCTTCTTTTACATACTTAAGAGAGATGGCCTGCTTGCTACTCATTTCCTAAGAGAAGAGAGAAGAACAAAATCAAAATATTTGTTCCTTAGAAATAGGATGGAGGCTGGGCATGGTGGCTCAGGCCCATAATCCCAGCACTTTGGGTGGCCGAGGTGGGAGGATCGCTTGAGCCCAGGAGTTTCAAGACCAGTCTGGGTAATATAGTGATAACTCATATCTACAAAAAATTAAAAAATAAGCCACGTGTGGTGCCACATGCCTGTAGTCCTAGATATTTGGGAGGCTGAGATGAGAGGATTGCTTGAGGCAGAGGCTGCAGTAAGCCAAGATTGCACCACTGCATTCCTGCTTGGGTGACGGAGGGAGAACTTGGGAAAAAAGAGAGAGAGACAGAAAGAAAGAAAGACAGAAAAAGGAAAAAAAGAAAAAGAAATGGAATGGAAAGAGTGCTGGGTTCTCACCCTAACCTTTGGGAATGTAAATGTCTTTCTAGATAAACCCAGATCCTGGCTTTTATAATCTAAAGACATCTCCTAAATTCGGGATTCATCTCTTTTGCTATGTAAATACCTAGAAGATAGTGCTCCAGTCCTCCTGATACCTTGGGACTTGACTTAGGGACCTAGTCTAGCTGTAACCATTTGGCTCTCAGGAAGACAGGAGAAGTGTTATCTTTTCAAATCAGAAATAGAGCTACTTCTAGTATATGAAGAGTAAGATGCTTCAGGGGAAGTCAAAGCAAACACTCCCTATCTGCATATCAGACTCATCTCCTTGCCTTAGGAAACTAGGGCTTCTTATAGGAACACTGGGAAAACCAGGAAAGTGTTATTTCCACTGGAGAGTGTGTGTCCTTTTCTCAGAACAGAATTATTTGAATTGCTAGTGTGAAAGGAAAATCTTGGAACCCCAAAACTGCTAAGCTAAAGGGAAAATTCAAGCTGGGAACTGCCCAGGGCAAACCTGCCTCCCATTCTATTCAGTCATCCCTCTGCTCACTGAGATAGATGCAGATCTGATTGCCTCCTTTGGAAAGGCTTATCAGAAAATCAAAGAATGCAACCATGTCTCTCACCTACTTGTGACCTGCAAGTCCCCTCCCTGCTTCGAATTGTCTCCTCCTTTCTGGACTGAACCAATGTACTTCTTATATATATATATATAGATTGATATCTCATGTCTCCCTAAAATGTATAAAACCAAGCTGTGCCTCGACCACCTTGGGCACATGTCATCAGGACCTCCCGAGGCTGTGTCATGGGTGTGCATCCTCAACCTTGGCAAAATAAACTTTCTAAATTGAGACCATCTCAGATATTTGGGGTTCACACTAGTAAAGATGTTTTGGTGGTGGTGGTTTGTTTTGTTTCTGTCTTTTTTTTTTTATTTTTTTGAGATGGAGTCTCACTCTTGTCACCCAGGCTGGAGTGTGGTAGTGCAATCCTGGCTGACTGCAACCTCCGCAATTCTCCTGCCTCAGCCTCCCAAGTAGCTGGAATTACAGGCATGCACCACCATACCCGGCTAATTTTTGTGTTTTTTTAGTAGAGATGGGGTTTCACCATGCTGGCCAGGCTGGTCTAGAACTCCTGACCTCAGGTGATTCGCCCACCTCAGCCTTCCAAAGTGCAGAGATTACAGGCGTGAGTCACCGTGCCCAGCCTGTTTCTGTCATTTTTTAAAAGGCTTTCCATGTCCATAGCTTTCTCCTCAGACCAGGGTGGGAAGCAGTGGTAGTGTCTTGTGCTCAGTACCTCTTCACTTAAAGTGACATTTTCTGCCCTGTCAGGAACGTTGTTCTCTCTGGCTATAACTTTCATCAATATCTTCTGCATTCTCCTTACTGTCTATAAACCGCAATTATGGGCAAGATTCAAGTTCTTTTCTGTGAAATTCTTAGGTTTCAAGAAAATCAGGAGTTATGATTAAATATGATGGAGTGTCACCTAGTTCTGCATGTTAGTGTCCATGAGCTGTTGCTCATGTGCAGTTACTATTTACAACCTAGAGATGATGTATAAGATAAATCTAGTTTATAATAAAATAGCAAGATTGAATAGATCATAACTGTGTCAGCTGTGGTGAAGGCACTAAAAATTAAGTTATTTTTCTTTTCTGAATTGACAGATAATGACAATAATCACACATTATTGTTTGTATTAGATTATTCTTTCAAATATACTTAGTATTCCTTGTGTCAAAGATATTGTTTTCTTCCAAGTAATTTTATATAAAGTAATATCCCCCTACACTCTGGCATAATAAAGCAACCAACTCATATTGCAAGTTTTTTTTTTCAGACAAAACCAGTTAAGATATATGAAATTTTGCTATTTTATTATAAATTATATTCATCTTATTCATCATCTTTAGGTTTTAAATAGTAGCTGCACTTGTAGTTAAATGCTATTTTAATTATCCAATGAATATCTTATATATAGAAATAAAGAATATAAAACTCTAAAAGTGCTTTTCATGCAGTTTCTCATTTATACTCATAATACCCCCTTATCAGCTGAAGTGTGTCCCCACCCTCCCCCTCCCAAATTCATATGTTGAAGCTCTAACCCTCAGTGTGATTGTATTTGGAGTATGGCCTATAAAAAGGTAGCAAAGGTTGAGTCACAAAAGTGAGTCTTTTTTTTTTTTTTGTCTGAGACGGAGTCTCACTCTGTTGCCCAGGCTGGAATGCAGTGATGTGATCTCAGCTGACTGCAACCTCCGCCTCCCAAGTTCAAGCAATTCTCCTGCCTCAGCCTCCCAAAGTGCTGGGATTACAGGCATGAGCCACCACGCCCAGCAAGAGTGAGTCTTAATCCAGTATGACTAGTGTCCTCATAAGACAAGGAAGAGACCTAAGAGGCCTCTCTCTCCCTGAGTGCACATGGAGAAAAGGCCCTCTGAGGATTCAGTGAGAAGGCGGACCTCCACAAACCAGGAAGAGAGGCCTCACTAGAAACCAGTCCTGAGGGCATCCTGATCTTGGACTTCTAGAAATGTGGCAAATTAATTTCTGTTGTTTAAGCCACTCAGTCTGTGGTAGCTCAATTTTATAAATAAGAAAAGAGGCCCAGGAAAGGTTCAGAAACTTGCTCAAGGTCACGAAGCAGCCGGCAGATTTTCAGCAGACTGGATAGCTACAAGATCAATCAAAATAAGTTAGAAAAGATTTGAAAAGAAGTGCCATAAGCAAGAATATTTAATACACAGAGTATAGTTTTTAACAACATAGCAAGATTGCTTACAGCCTAACTGGATTGCTGGATGAGAAATTCAGGCAGAGAGAAGCAATCTTGTAGAGAACATCATGTGACTCAGAAAAGGCAGAAATAGGCATTTATCTGTTCTTTTGAGGCTGGATAACCTTTGGAGCCAATTTAGGAAGAACTTTCTAGAGGTTCACCTAGGGAAAGAAATGAGAGAGTAGCTAGATGATAAAGTTTGAGACAGTAAGATATCCACTAATACAAAATAAGGAAAAAGACTACTTCCCACTGTGTTTAGAATACAGTTCAAATTCCTTAACATGGACTATCTTTGTGGTATAATGCTATAATTTATTAACCAATCCAGGACATTTTTTGAAGTCAAAGGGAGTGCTATTACAATTTTTCCAGGAAAATATGGTTAAACTAGGACAGCTCTGGGCAGACATGTATATACAGTTACCTTGGCGATAAATGAAGGCCCTGCATCATCTGACCACATCTTGTTAAATTTTCCCCATTCATTGATCCTACTGACTTTCTTCCAGTTCTTTGAACATACCCACCGCTAAGCTCGTTCTTGCTCAGGGACCCAACACATACTTTCAGTCTATCTTGTTCAGCTCTTCTCTCTTTGCCTGGTTAACTAATAATCTCTGTAGTGATCACACTCTGTAGGCCAGTTACCCAGCAACGCTTCCCTACTTTTTTCTCAATTGTACCTGGATTTTGCCCAGCTGTCCCTCACACACCCTCTGTCACTTGAGAAACTCTGTAACTACAACCTTAGTCCAGGGAAGAATACTCACAGGAAGAAGTCGGTCAGCCGTGGCATTCCTCTGTCTGCCAACAACTTTAGTTTTCAGGGTCTTGCTCTGTTGCTCAGGTTGGTGTACAGTGGTGCCATCATAGCTCACTGCAGCCTCAAACTCATGGGCTCAAGCGATTCTCCTGCTTTAGCCTCGGAAAGCACTGAGATTACAGGTGTGATCCACTGTACCCAGCCTTGTCTGGGCAATGACTTAAAGAAAATATATTAGTTTGGAGCTTCACATGGCAGAAAACTCTCCTAATTAGTGGTTTGAATGAAAGAGAATTCGTTTCTGTCCCTCATTTAAAAGAAGTGAGGAAGGAGACAGCCGGGGGCCGGGATGGCGTTATAGCTGTCAAGCACTCAGGGTCCATATTGCCTTGTTATCTTCACATGTGGCTGCAGATCTTCAGATCATATTCAAATTGCAGCAGCAGGAAGCAAGAAGGGACAGGGAAGGGTACACCCCTTCCTTGTAAGAATATAGCCCAGAAATCACCGCCACTTACCTCTATTGCCAAACAGTAAAAAGGGCACACCTGGTTCTCAGGAAAGCTGGGAAATGTAATCTTCATTCCAGGTGGCTCTGTGCCCCACTGAAAACTTAGGATCATGGATCTTGATGCAAAACTAGCAGTCTTTCTGCCACGGTGCACCAATTAGCCCGAAGGGAAGGACTCAGTCCTAGCATACTCCTCTTTCCCTCTCCTGCTGGACATGACCAAGAAGACAAGAAATCCAAGTTGCAGCTCTTTAAGTGAGAGAAAAATAAACATCTAATTTTTTTTGAGACTTCTTATAACCATAAAAAGACTCAGGCTTAAAAGGAAATTGATACTGGGGACAGCAGAGCCAAAACAAGAACCCAGGCACCTGATTATATGGTTGAGCCACTGAAACCACCAACTGCAAAACCTGCTCTAGCTCTCCATGAGCTACCGAGAGAAGAAACTTCTTTATTGCGCAGGCCACTTTGGTTCAGAGTTTCTTTTCCTCGTAGCTGCAAGCATCTTAACAAAATTCCCTACAGGTGCCCTACACACTCAATCTCTGTTATAATTTAACTTAGTAACCTCTTCTTTTCCTTTATAGCCTTCATTATAATTTTGAATCATTTGTTACTTGCTTGAAGTTTATCTCCTCTGCTAGGCTGTGAGCCATGACTTTTGGGTCTAGATTTGTTTTGTAATTTATTGTATACCTGGTGAACGAAACGAAATGGCTAGCACGATGCTTGGCACACAGTAGGTGTGTAAGTAAATGGTAGCTATGATAAAAATGATGTTTGACTAGTAAGCCTTGCTCATTCAAAGAGATCACTTCTCCTTAAAGGTAGCATTGAAGCCACATGAAGTAATGAAGGACAGTTTGGGGAGTCATTTTCTCCTTTATTCTGCAGGATTTTGTCATATACTACTCATTATTTCAACTACATCAAAGATCTATTTTATAGTTTTGGTGTGACCTCAAATTTGAATATTGGACTACTTTGAGCTATAGCTTGGTCTTAAAAGGAACGACTGCAGAGCTGAGTGCCTAGGTGACAGTCACAGCTGCAGCATCGGTGGTCATGCTGTTGCTTTCACTCAGATATCACAGGAGTGGTGACTACATAAATGTGACTAGAATAGTTCTCAGTCTCTTCTGTCACACTACAATATTGAAGTGATGTCTTCCCAAACACTGGAGGCCTTGCCCTCTCATCTGCAGATGGCAATCCTATTCACGTCTAGCTTTTAGGCACACAGTTTTCTTCCTGAGGGCATGTTTCTTGATAAGTTTTCCTTTTTATACCCTCTTCCCAAAGCCCCAAAACCTGTCATTTTAATAATTTAAATAATATGTTTATATCTACAGGTAATGTCTAAAGTCTTTATATTCCACATTGAGGCGTACTTCTAATGTCATTTCCGTCTCATCTACTGTTTGTTTATATACCTAGGACATTAATTTTTAATTACGGTCATGTGTCACATATGATTCGGTCAAGGACAGACTGCATATATGTAATATATAAGATTACATATATAATACTGTATTCTTACTGTACCTTTCCTATGTTTTGATATATAGATACACAAATACTTACCATTGTGTTACAGTAGCCTACAATATTGAGTACAGTCACATGCTGTACAGGTTTGTAACCTAGGAGCAATAGGCCATACCAGATAGGCTAGATATGTGTTAGGCTATGCATCTAGGTTTCTGCAAGAACCCTCTATCAGGTTTACACAATGATGGAATTGCCTGACGAAGCAGTTGTCATAACACATCTTTGTTGCTAACCAATGCATGACTGTATTATTTATCTCAGTTCTCCATTCTATCTAAATGTGATTAATTACTACACAAAGTGCTTAGGAAAAAAAGTGTAACCATGGCATTAATCATTGGTAAAATATATAAGTCTTCACTTTCAAAAACTTTGTTCAGATTTTTTTTGACTCTTAGCAATGGTGATACTAAATAGGTATCATTTATTGAGTCCCTATACTATTCCAGGTATTATGATAGATAGTTTATATAATGCAAGCAGAAAAAGTATGCATTTAATCAGTGGGCCAAGGGTTATACTACAAGCTGCTCTATGTTATACAGAATGAATAGTTGGAATGGTTCAATAACAGGAAATTATCGGAATTTAAAACATTTTAAATTATCATTTGCATTTAGATGTTACTCACTGAATTACAGAGTAACTAAAAATTCACACACACAGATCGAAAATACATTTTTAAAATTTGATAAAGTTCACAGAATGGGGAGGGTTAAAAGCAACTCATCTTTTTATTTGTATGAGTATTTTTTAGATTGATAAATATCCCTATTTTTAAAATTTCTGAGATTTAATTCACTCACCTCACCTAATCATGGATACTTTGTCTTAAAATGGAAATAAAAATAGGCATTTAATCTCTGCCCTCCCACCCCAGTATCTTCTCCCCCCGGTCCTCTGTTTCTCAGCTTCTGATGGTCACGATCCATGACTTCCTGACTTCTCCCTCTAACTAAAGCTTCAATTTTCTAGCTGTTTAGTGTATCCTATCACTAAACAGGTGTTGAAGGCAGATATCAACACCTTCAATGCCCTCGTGCTCTAGAGTTCAGCATAATTAATTAATGATCCTTCACTGGAATCTGGGAGCCCAGCTATGACAGCTTTACTCCTTGAGTCTCCTCAGTGAGTAGCCATGTGTGCTCATAAAGTGCAATTTTTCTTTCCCATTGCCATCATCCCCACCTTATATTGAATTGAGAGTCTGCCATGGTCTCTACTTCTAAATTCAGCCAGATTATTCAACTTACTACCCTGGGAGTCTTGCCCCGAATACCTACTAATACCCTATACCCTCTTTGGACACACATTAGCCTTCACTTGCCTAATGCCTGGATATTGTCTCTACTGTAAGTTTCTCAACACTGGGTTCTTCTCCTATGATCAGAAAACTAAGCCCAATCAGAGCATGTAATATGTCAAGGTTATGTGCCTAGAAAATGCAACTTTGGAGAAAAGATTTACTAAGAATTATTTCTGTAAGACTTAATGGAAATGGTCGAGATGTATTTCCAGATCTCCATCATCTATGTGTTTTATTCTAACAACTCTCTCCCTAAACCTTTAAATAACTTTTATATTATATAACATACAAAAAAATGATTCTTGCCTTAAATATACTGATTCTAGGCTTGGTAGAAGGACTGTAAGTAAACTCTAAGGTGTTAAACAGAGAAGTGCAAGTGCCATGTATGTACCTCTCTGTATTCACATTTATATCCAATGGCTCAATGAGTACTGAAAATGGAGAAATGTAATTGGTGGGTCGACTAAAGGTTATTTCTTCTTTATCCCTGTTTGAGAGAATAAGGAAGAAATGATTGATTTACTGTTTTTTTTTTTTTTCTGAGGATAATCATGTCAAGAATCATTTGGAATCACCTCCAGGAAAACTGTCACAAAACTGACCATCTTTTAAATATGGTAACTTACAGTGAAGCGTGTCTCACACAAATGAATGACATAAATGCAGAAAGATATCTGCAGGGTTCACACATAACTTACCTCAGATGCTGATTACTGCCAAAATTACAACTGCCCTGCACCACTCTTGGGCACTGAATCTTGCCTGTCTAGATGATAAAATCAGTGTGCACAAGATCATTTTCTTAGCATCTATGACCAGATTGCATGCCAGGCTATGAGTTCTTTTCTTCCCTACCCACTCCTAGAATATCATATACCTTATGATAGTCCCACGATTGGACACGTTTCAATCACTGAAGCAGAATTTCTGCTTCAAAAATTTCAGTTTTAGGAGTATATCCACATCACTTGAATGGTACTTTTTACTGTCTTCCAATATAAGGGTTCCCAGAGTGTAATATGAGAAAAAAAAAAAAACATATTCTCCAGCACCCAGAATCTAAAACGAATGAATTACTTTAAAACTTTTTTTTTCCAGAATAGACCTTTCAAAGGAAACCAAGAAAGATTCAGACATTTCCTTATACATTTTTTAAGTTACCAAGTGGAATAATAGAGTTGCATATGAATTTTTAGCTCTGTAGGTATTCTCAGTAATAAAAACATGTGCATGGCTCATCTAACCTTCTCTTTCATATACTGATTTTAAATTCTTTTCAGCTTTATATATATAAGTAAGGAGCATGAAAGTGGCAATAGGTCCACAGAAAGAACAGACCTTTAACAGTGGATTTTGCCTGATTTATTCCCTTTACATGGAGGTCAGATAAGCTGATGCCTCAATGGTTAAGAACAAGAGGTGAAAGCATTCTCCTTTGCAATTCTGAGTATATGTGTGAAAGAATAACACTGAAAATCAAGACTGAGCAGCTATTAAATAACTCGAGGTCAAGAACCTAAGGAGATGGGTCCATGAGAGTTAACATGACGGGTAGAGCCTCAGATGGTAACTGGGAACTAGAGGGCAGAAGACAAGGATTCTAAGTGTCAGGGAGAATAAAACCGAGGTACAGCAGGTCAAAATGTGTGAGCAGTATAGCATCCAGAACAAAAGACTGAGATGACTAATAGGACTTAGGATAAAAAAATAATAATAATACCCCTCCAATTACAGAAAAGAATGGGGCTAAGTTTCCCTAGGCTCTGCAGAAATCCTTAAGACATTCTGAATATGAAAAGGTATGAAATGGGAGATAGTCCTTGTGTTTAGGGTTCTCAAGACCAACCCACCAGAAGGGCTCACAGGATTAAATATATATAATCATATTCACAGTTAGGGGTATTACAGTTAAAGGATATACAACAAAATCAGCAAAGGGAAAAGGTGCATGAGGAGAAGTTTGGAAGAAACCAGGCACACACTTCCAAGAGTCCTAATGGAGTCTCACAGGATGTGCTCAGTTCCTCCAGTAACAGATTTATGTGAAGCTATCAACCAAGAGAGCTCATTAACCAGTGCTCAAGGTTTTCATTGAGGGGTGGCAATGTAAGCACCCTCTGCCTAACACATACCAAAATTCCAGACTCCCAGAAGGAAGGCAGGTGTTTAACATAAACCACATTGTTTCTACAAACAGTTTAGGCCATTCTTATCATTTAGGGAAAGTTTTATATCAGTGTAGGAAACTGTTTATCAGCCAAGTTATCCAACACCAGCCGAGAGCCAACCTTGCAAGCAGGTCTTTTTTAAGAATAGAAGCCTCAGGTCTGTTATGTTAACTCCTTTCTACACAGTTCCCACAATAATTTTCCCTCTCTGTTTCCTTTTCAGATATAGCTGCTTTTGTTTGCAAATGGGGATCCAGAAACTTTCCTATAATCAAAAAAACTCAAGTAAAATAATTAACTCACCATCTAGGACCTTAATTTCTGGATCTTATTTATTCTAGAGCTTTAGTTGTCTCAGTGTATCATAAATGGGGATTAGCCTGACTTCAAGTAGCAGGTATTTCCCTAAAGCCAGCATTTACATTGGTAGTGATTTCACAGGTCCATTAACCTCAACTGGGACTAGTTTCTTTAGAATGAAAATGCAGTGATACAAATTACAACCTAGGTTCTCTGGTGACCAGATGTTCACGATAGCATATTAGAGATATAGTTTCAGCAGTGAGTTTGTGGGTGAGTCAGAAAAGGCCAAGGAGACCGAAAAATTTACTAGGTTCGTTAACTACGAGAATGCTACAGGCTTCACAAGGAGCCAAGCAAACTCTCTCACTTTCCTGAAAAGGATAGTTGTCCAGATAATATAAGCAGAGAAGCTGAATATTAACTGCTAAAACTGTTCAAAGAATGCCAATAACTTTTGGACGTCCTTGACTGTCTAGAGAATATGGAAGGGCGGCCTTCTGTCCATTTTCCTTGGGAGGGTGAGGTACAGATTCTCAGAAACCAATGATCTCTGGTATCCTATCTGGTTCTGCTCTTAAGGATGCACAACAAATGATTCTGACATGTGCATGTGGGCCAGGCAGCTGTGAATACATGAGCTAACTGCTCAAGCAAGCTCAGGGTCAAGTGCCTACAGGTGGGCTAGAAATATGGTTCAACAGCTAGGTTCAAATAGTAAGTCTGAGAAAGGAGGGCCTGAGATGGGAATGAAGAACTAGAGTGAAAAGCCAAGACGCAAAAGAGTGACAGTGATGGGAGAACAAAAGGAAGAGAAGCTGCTTGGAGAAATACTATACCTAGAGGTCTGTGGTGGACAATGGGCTTTTTATAACTTCTCCATGGTCTACTGAGTGAATAAAATAGTTCTGTTTGAAGGGATCTGAGCTGAGTAGGCAAACTTAATATCAAAAAAAGGAAAATAAATGAAGGAAATATACTATAATAAAAATTAAAATATATTCTTAAATTTTCTTATGTGCTATAGGAATCATTCTTAAAAAAGCTTTCAACAGCAATAAAATGACCTGAAAGCAATGTTTTTAAACTACTGCAACAGGCCTGAGATATCGATCCTTAGAAAAACCTGTATGCAAGGTTGGCCCTTAGCTGGTGTCTGGGAACGTGGCTGGTAAACAGTTCCCCGAACTGATAGTAAACTTTCCCTAAGTGATAAGAGTGGCTCACTGTGACTAACTGTCCACAATGTGGTTTTATGCCAAACACCTTCACACAGTGTCCCAGCTTTCCTTCTGGGAGTCTGGAATTTGGGTACATGCTAGGCAAAAACTGGTTTTCCTTCTGAACTTTTTTTTCCTCTTTAAAGAGATTCACAAACATAGCACTCCTGGAATTATCACACTGGAATAGTCTACTTACCAGTCTTGACTGATTATAAATCTTTCAATTAACCAAGCAAGTATCTTCAAAACAGCAACTATAACAAAAACCTACTGCAATAACTTCTGGCCTGGTCTGCAAACTGGCAGTCTCATCCCTCTCAAAGAAATTACTTATCTACTGAGAGCCTACATAGTCATGACACTCAACTGATCTAAAATCCTCAGAAGTTCGTTATTGTCTCCTGAATTATGATCAAACTTATTAGCCTGGCACTCAAGCCTTTTACAATTTGTCCTTGGCCGACATATTCAATTTAGCTTTACACTTTACCATTTTACCCATTTACACTTTAAGTGTTTGTTACCTGTGTGTGACATGTATGCTTTCCATGAGAATTCTTTCAAAAATATCATGATCTATGATTTCAAGGTATCTCAATTCAATAAGAATTTTTTTGACCATCTACTATGTGCAAGGCTCAGTGTCCTGGGCACTGAAAGGGATAGAAAAATGAACAAGACCTGACCCCCACTCTCTATGATGAGCAATATAATTCATAGTCACTTTCTGAAAACCATTTGAGTCCTTAACGTGCTAGATCTATAACATGCTCCATTGCAGGAACTTCCCTGGGGAGCTTAGTGCTTGTGGACTCTTTGGATATTCCCAATAACACCATATTTAATTAGAACGTTTTTATTGGCCGGGCGCAGTGGCTCATGCCCATAATCCCAGCACTTTGTGAGGTCTTGGTGGGCGGATCACCTGAGGTCAGGAGTTCAAGACCACCTGGCCAACATGGTGAAACCCTGTCTCCACAAAAAATACAAAAAAATAGCTGGGCGTGGTGGTGGGCGCCTGTAATCCCAACTGCTTGGGAGGCTAGGCAGGAGAATCGCTTGAACCCGGGAGGCGGAGGTTGCAGTGAGCCGAGATCGCGCCATTGCACTCCAGCCTGGGCAACAAGAGCGAAATTCCATCAAAAAAAAAAAAAAAAAAAGGCTTTTATTATATCTTTAAGTTTATCCCCTTTTTAAAAAGCATTATCTGTCCATGTGCACACAGCTTTATTTAAAGATTTCCTCATAAAGTGATTTATTGTTCTTACCTCTTCTTAGCTTGGTGTTACAGAAGAATAATTATTCGCAAATATGAAGATCAAAACTTTACATTTATTCTAGGTTTCTTTCTATCTTTCAGAAATACAGTTAAGCATGTCTTCCCCAACTGATCATTATTTACTCAAGTGCTGACAAAGCATGCCAATTGCTCCCCCCATTACTGCCACTAGGTTCGGAGTTGACCTCATTAAAGAGTACAAGACACTTAGTTTAAAAATGCTACGTACTAATTTAAGGTCTGTAATACCATTTCAGATAACAGCCTCAGTTTCCTTCAGTACAACCTCAGTGTTTGCATCAAAAAGCATTAAAAATAAAATAACACGTTACAATGTTGAAGACTACCATTCATAATGAAAATGTAACTATTATTAATACTTGCTTACCAAATAATGTATCAACAATTTTTGTGATGGAGAAACTATAGGAGATGTGAGAATAAACAGACAAAACACAGTATTGGAGATTTTAACAAATCTCTCAGAATCCAAGAAAATGAAGATAACAAATATTACTACAGATGTAAAAGACACAAATAACATAATCAATAAGGCGGATTTCATAGGTATCTATGAAATTCTATATACTATTAAGAGGAAATACCTTCTTTCAAGTTGCACACTGAATTTTCACAAAAGTGACATTTTAAGCCACAAAGAAGACCTCAACAATCCAAAGAATAGAAATATACAAACAGCATTCTCTGCCTACGTGATTTAAAATCAGACATTGATTTAAAGCAATCAAAAGGAAAAATGGTACTTTCTCTTGGAAATTCATAGTCAGACATTTTAGGATACAGCTAAAGCGTTACCATAACAATAAACATGAAAAATATACCAACTAAATATCCAATTTCCAAAGCTAATAAACAAAAAAAGTGGAATGAAAAGAGTTGATAATGTTAAAACCAAAAATTAATGAGTTAGAAAAAAGTAGAGGTAATTAGTAAATGCAGAAGTGCTTTGAAAAAAAACAAGAAAAAATACTAATTAAAACAATAAATGAAAAAGGTAGAAAGCACAAATATACATAATTAGAATTAATAATAATAAACAGAAGAATAGACTCCCTTGGGAATTTCTATCAAATTTTCTATCAAATTTTTAAAGGCCAGATCCAAATGCTACTTAAAATATCCCAGTGCACAGAAAACTAAGGAAAACTTATTTTCCTTGTTATATTACAAATATATATTTTCTAATTTGAGTATAATATTACAATCAAAAAAGAAAAACACATGTTTCACTATGAATATTGATGACACAAACTAAAAAACAAAAAACCCCAAAATTAGCAAAGAAAGCCCAAGAGCATATTAAAAACTAATTCATCATGACCAAGTGGAGTTTATTCCAGGAATGCTTAGTGGGTCAATATTATAAAATCTATTCATATAACCCATTAAATAAGTCGAGGAGAAAAATTATATTACCACCTTTAAAGATAGGGAAAATGCATCTGAGAACAATTTAGCACTTGTTTATATTTTTAAAAATTTCCCAATAGGAATAGATATTTCCTATCAATATGCAATTTATATTATATAATGATACATGTACACACACA
The DNA here is from genome assembly GCF_028885625.2 of Pongo pygmaeus. Taxonomy (NCBI): domain Eukaryota; kingdom Metazoa; phylum Chordata; class Mammalia; order Primates; family Hominidae; genus Pongo; species Pongo pygmaeus. Next base: position 189,661,655 of record NC_072376.2, read on the forward strand.
CACACACACACACACACACACACACAATTTCCATCTCAAAGCCAACATCTTACTTGATGGAGAAATGAAAGGAAATTTCCTGCTCAAATCAGGAACAAAAAGATATCAGTTGTCCCCATCTGACTGAATATCATGTTGGAAATATTAGCTACTGAAATGAATAAACAATTGGAAATATAATAATTGGAAAGGAAAAGGCAAAATGATATCTAATTTAGGTGATATGATTAAACGTCTAGAAAATCTAAAGAAACACTTGGAAAAATAAAACAGAATAAGAAAATTCCCTATCCCATCTGTATCCTGCTTTTTTGTGGACTTTTATGTGTTTTTAGCACTACCAGTGAGTCAAGTTAAAAACTATGGTGTCATAATAATAATACTAATTTCATTTGAGTGTTCACAATCTGCATTCACTCTATGCTTTGCAGACCCCCACTCTTATTTAGGCAGTTGCTAAGTCACATAGAGTTTGTTTCTGAAATGCCCCTCCTATCAGTCTTCCTTTTGGGTCCAATCACTCACTCTCCACATGTAACTGGTAAATGGTTGCCTGTGTAGCGATGCTTGTTTTACATGTAATTTCCCTGATATAAAGTCAACTTCTTGACCTGGTTTTCTACCATAACTTACCTTTCCAGGCTTATTTCTGCTTACTCTTTTATACATGCATTGTTTATGAGGACCAGCCTTCTGAGTATCTCTTAGATATATCCATACTTGCAGTTCAACAACAAGAATTATTTCCCTAAAACATGCTATAATAATAATGTTTATTGTTTAGGCTTTGTGTTAAATAATTTGCACACTGCGTTTTCCCACATTACCAGGGCTGTGATTCCTTCCTCCTTTGCTATGTAACTTCCCAGGGTATTTTTTTGTTTTACACTTCAGATTTGTTTTTATTAACTCTACCTGATTATATACTTTTGAGTGTAGAAAGTGATCAGTACAATCTCTGTATCACTTGCAGTATGGATGGCATTCAACAAAAATCCCCCCTTTTTTTTTTTTTAACAAACTGTGCCAGCCTGGAAGTTAAAAACTAAGATTTTAAACGCAACTAAGGATCTCCCTTTAGCCTCTTATTTTATCGATTTTTCATTAGTTGGCTCTATTCCATTTGAGCAGGGAGTCTGCCTTATTAGTGCCGTATTCTCAAGGCTTAGAACTATTCCTGGTACACGGTAGGCACTTAGTAATAATCCTACCTGTATGGCTATACAAAAATTAATTGAATGGTCATGAATAATGCAAAGAAGGAAAAGCTTAACAAAAGACAACATAAGCCAGTATCAAGGTCGGATGTTCACAATTTTCTGATTTGTTCCTGATCACATTCTAGGACAGATGTTTTTGTTTTGGTTTATGGACTGAAATTAAAAAAAAAAAATTATTTCAGCAGACCCTGAATCCATTTTTATAAAAATCCTTAGCTGTGAAAGGAACAAACTTTCTGGCAGATAGTATAATCAGAGTCAGGATTGGCTCGGTTTGAACCCTAATGCCCTTCAGGATATTGAAAATGTGATAAAATAATTGCATTATTTATTAATGACCTAACGAAATTCTTATACATTATGCTGTAGAGCAATTCCGCAGCCATTATCTTCTTTGCTCCTAAGAACCCAGAAAGGTTATCCTTTTATTTGTCAGAAATCACCATGTTAAAATGCAAATACTTAGGATTGGTAGCCTCAACCCTTATCTTCTAAAACATCTTTAGCTATCCATAGAAAGCAAAGCATTAATAGGAATTGGACTGACGTTGGAGGTGGAAATACTGATGCACGTGACAGCTTTAAGGACTTGGGCGGCCAATTCCCCACTCCCCACTCCTCCTCAGATCCTCCAAAAAAAGCTCAAGTCCTAACTTTGACCAGGTTTGACAAAGAAGGGAGAGGACCAGGCGTTTTGTAAAGTGCTGCTTCCAAACGCCACCCGTCAGGACAGATTCGAAACCACCTTAACCTGCTGCCGGTTTCAACTGAAAATACATGGTACATAAGTAATCAAAAGTCGCGGTCTCAGACCTCTGACCAGAGAACCGAAATAGGACAGCGAACGACCGATTCCCAATTCTCCGAACCGAAGGGTCGGAGAAGCAGTTTAGAAGAGGAGTGGGTGGGTCTTCCACGACAAACTCCGCCCCTCCCTCACTCGTCGCTGATTGGTGGCTGCGTTAGGCCGCGACAGAGGGGCGGGCCCGCGGCTGGGTCTCTCCCTTTCCGCGCGGTCCCGTGCGCGCTGTGGGTGTGCTTCGGGAAGCGGGCGCGCGCGCGCTCGCGTCGGAGGACCGGAAAGGAGGCGGGGCCGCGGCGGCGCGCGCTCCCGGATCGCGCGCACCGCAGACGGCGCGGATCGCAGGGAGCCGGTCCGCCGCCGGAACGGGAGCCTGGGTGTGCGTGTGGAGTCGGGACTCGTGGGAGACGGTCGCGATGAACACGGTGCTGTCGAGGGCGAACTCGCTGTTCGCCTTCTCGCTGAGCGTGATGGCGGCGCTCACCTTCGGCTGCTTCATCACCACCGCCTTCAAAGACAGGAGCGTCCCGGTGCGGCTGCACGTCTCGCGGATCATGCTGTGAGTGCGGCCGAGGCCGGGCTGGCGGTGCAGGACGCCGGGACGGAGCTGGGGTGGAAGCCGAAGCCGGGCCGCCGCGCCGGGGCTGCCGTGCCGGGGCCGCGGGCAGGGCGTCCGGATCGACCTCCTGAGCGGCAGTTCGCCCCCGAGGGCGGTCGTCAGGGCTGGACGTCGCAGGCTTTTCCGGCGTCCCCTCGAAACTTGCACCCCTCCACCGTAAATTCCCGGGCTTGCTCTTAAATTTTAATTTTGAGCGTTCCTCAGGTCGGTGCCTCCGCTTGCTTCCTGTTCCTCACTTCCCTCCACCCACGCCTGGCCAATGAGGGAGCAACACAACAGCAGAGCCGGCGCCGCCGCCCGCCTGGGCTGGCGCCTCCCGCGCGTCCGGTGCCGCTCGTGGTCCGCATGCGAGGCCCTCCAGGCGCTGCCGCCGCACTCTGGGTCGGGCTTCCGTGGGGTTTCCTGGCGGCTCTGCGGCTCTGGAGGCCACAGGATGGGGTTGTCTTTGTGTCATTCATCACCCGAGTTTGCCCTGTTTGACATTCCCTTTACAGTTGTTGCCTTTGTGCCTTCAGAAGGCAGTAAACAGTTGGAGCTGCTTTGAAGTTGGCCAGAGATGTTGGGCACTGAGAGAATTAAGCATCTTAGCCTTCTGATACAGCGAGATTTTTGTTTCTTTGGGTTTCTTTCTTTCTCTCTCTTTTTTTTTTTTTTGCCAACCACTTGAAGAAGTCTGCGAAAACGCCAAAAAAAAATGCAGTTCGAAATGACAGTGCCATTTCGCTATTGCCTATTTTGTCCTTGATTTTATTCTCTGGCACTTTTGTCTTTAATCGTCGTATTTTTCCCCCCTCTCTTGTTCTCTTACCCTTCTACTCTATTCCATCTTCCAACAAGTTCTTTAACCTTAGTTTATTTCTTTGTCAAAATTGCCAAGAAGCCAGTCATCAAATAGCGAGCCTTCTCCCCCCACCTTTTTTTTTTTTTTTAATTACTGTACTGATATTTGTTAGATATTGTTCGAATAGAGCTGGAGTGGAAATCAGCACTGCCATTGTCAGCCCTATGAGGGTTAGAAGAGCTTGGTGCATATTAAACACTGAGCAGATGTTAGCTGTTGTTGTCTTGAGCAAGTTTCTTACCATTCTGGGCCTTAATTTCTTTTTGTTTAAGATGGAAGTAATACCTAATTGGTAGGTTGTGAGAATTATTTGAAATGTGAAAAATATTGCCAGTGGGTCTGACCCGCAGTAAACAGTAAATAGCAGCTGGTTACAGTAGTATCCCCTTAATGGGGTAGGTATACGTTCCAAGACCCCCAGTGGATGGCTGAAACCACGGATAGCACCAAAACCTATATATACTTGGTTTTTTCCTATACCGTACATACGTACCTACCTATGATAAAACTTACAAATTAAGCACAATAAGAGATTAACAGTAACATAATAGAACAACTGTAACAATATACTATAATAAAAGTTATGTAAATATGATCTCTTTCCCTTTCTCTCAAAATAACTTATTTTACTGGACTCACGTGTTTTCACACCGGGTTGACCGCGGATAATTGAAACCGGAAAGTGAAACCTCGGATAAGGGGGTGATTACTGTATCATCCTTTAATATGCCATCTGTTAGTATTCGTATCACCTTGTAGTCATGTGTAGCTTTCTTCTCCCCATTCTGCAAAATTGCTTTACATCAAGTATTTACTATTCTTTTTAGAAGTTTTTTATCCCCTTCTGAGTTTTGTTAGGGATTCTCTTGAGGTATATGCAGTTAGCTGAAGACCTACTTTCATATTGGATTAGAATGTTTCTCCAGGTTTCTCTGGTGTTTACTCGTTTCTTTGTGGGATTGCTGTTTCACCTGTGCACACAACTGTATTCTTTCTCTTTAAGAAGTTACGTGAATTGTGTATGTTCTGTTGGAAGGATGGTAAAATTTTATCTTTATTCCTAGAAAAAATGTAGAAGATTTCACTGGACCTAGAGAAAGAAGTGATCTGGGATTTATCACATTTGATATAACTGCTGATATCCTTTAAGAAAATATTTCATTGCGTTTTCTATAGTTTTATAATGAGATATGTGTTGTTTAATGATTTGGGAGACAGTGTGACTATGTCATTGAATCAGCCAAACCTTGGAAATTCCGCCTTTTTCATCAGTAAAATAAATGTTAATACCTCCCCATCACACTTAGAGAAAACCTCATAGATTCATGAGTATTTGTGTGAACATACTTTAAATTCTTAACCGAAACATTAAATTGATTGAAAGCTACATAAGAAAGTTTGAATCTGTATTTTAGAAAGAAAAAATAAAATTAGATCATTTGGATAAGAAGGAAAAATATTACCAATGCTCAGCCTGCCTACGAATATTTCATGTACAATTTCAAATAATATATCCATATTTTATTATAGCAGACAGAAACATGTTTAAAAAGTGAATTACGTGTGTTATGATTTGAAAAGGTCATATCAATATTATTGGTAACCTGTGGTTGCTTTTTGCCGTCATAACTCTTTTTATAAGGACTTTCATAAAAGTCAGAAAATATTAACAATTATAAGAGTTTCTTTGGTGGTGATATTTAAATATTTTCTCTTGACATTGAGTTTCTATCTTTTGACAACTCTGATCATTTTGGCCAGGCTAGTCTTTTTTACGGTCTTTCTTAGGTTAATATCTTGGCAATCTCTGCCATTTCTAGCCTGATCTCATATGCCTTTTTAATACCCCATGATTTAAATGGTTGTGGAGATTGAACAATCTGAACTTGTGTGAAAGTACCTGTCTGAACAGTTAAAGCTGATCATATACTTGGGGAATTTATCTAATTTACCTTTCTATGACCATGAAATTTACTTTTAGCTTAAGTTTTGATAATTATTGGATTTAGAAATAGGCTAAGAATTAATTCTGTAGGTACCTTTTTAGGAAATAGAGTGTACCATCGGAAGAGTCTTATGCTGAATTTCATGTGTATCTTTAAGTCTTTGTGTAATTTTTAAAAATCTACTCAAGGGAATTTAGGTCTACTGTGAGAGTAGTAATTTTGTGTATCCAGAGAATTATAGTGAGATTTCCTGGTATCTATGGTATTTATATATTACCAATCTCATTATTTGTAGTTTCTTCAGATTTTCTTTACGCTGCTGCTACTACTACTTGAAATTGTACCTGTTCTTGTAAACAGCAGTCCTAGACTTAGTTCTAAAAGAGTGATTCTTAGTGGTTACACATAATTAATAATGGAATGTAACAAATGTGTTACTACCAGTATGGAAACTCATATAGTAAAATGAGTTAACAATTAACGTAATACTTAAAAATCCAAATATTAACTCCGCTTATTTCTTGGTATTGGCACCAGTCTTGTTAATTCTGGTGAAGTTCTTGTCCTCTTTGGGAAACTGAATTGAGCCACATTGGTGTCATTTGCATCTTTGAGAGACATTTTAATGTCTACTTGCATGTGACCAAAAGTGACATGTACGATTTATTATACTTGGTTAATTATTGAGCCTTGTTTATGTTTGCATATTGTTAAATTTAAATAGTGGTGATTGTTTATACTTTACAGCTCCAGTGGAATTGTATTTGCTTGAAATATCAAGTCCTCTTTTTTCTTTTAACTCAGTTGATGTTACAGAAAACCAAATTTTGGATTTGTTCTTTTCTTACTAGTCAAAGTATCTCAGCTGGTAATCCTTGGAGGAGTATGGGAGGATGCCAGTAATCTCATACTGACATTTTTTTGTTTTGGAATAAGCTGGATTTCACAATGTATTTATCTTCTGCATATTTTCATTAAATTAGTGGCACATTATGTTTCTGGGCCGCCTCTCTCTTTTCTACTTTAGTATTACTGTTATGGATAAATAACCTAAGAATAATTAAGATCTATTTAAAAGTGATAAATACTGCTCATAAATTTATATTTTCCTTAATTTACTTACATCTAGAGAATATATTTGATTGGAATGTTAAGCAGTTGTTTCTTTATTTATCAGCAGAATATTCAACAAAAAATAATGTAAGTATATCTAATTAGAAGTATTTTAATAGCTAAAGTCTTATTCTTTATGAAAGAATACACATTTTTATATATTTAAAATACCTGACCTGAGTTACCTAGCAAAAAATCACAAGCCTGTGGAGGTAGCTCTGTTATGAAAACGTTTGCTCTTTTGGGAGCCTTTTTGTTGTTATTGTTGTTGTTGTTGTTTGTTTGTTTTCTGTTTGTTCTATTTAGCTCTCTAGCATTGGGGTCTCCAGAATGGAGACTTGCTATGTGAACTGATGTTAATGCTCATATTCAGCCCTTGAGTTCATATTCAGATAGATGGGCACGTGCCTTCTACAATATGCAGATATTCTGGAGGAAAGGAGGAATTCTGTAGGTCAAGAAGTTCACCATGCTACCTAGTATTTATTCATTTGCTTTCAGCATGTTGCAAAATATTGCAGTATATGCAATACATAAGTGGATTATATTATCAAATTTTAGCCAATCCTTTCAAAATGGAAAAGTGGCTTAAAAAGATTTCTGCAAAGAAATCACAGATTGAAGATAATGCTAATAATCCATACATATATAAACAGTAGGAAAATGGTGGAGCTCATACTTGTATTCCTCTTCTGAGCTGCTGTGTCACACTGAAGGATAAAAAAAACACACAACCTAGATAGATCTGATAAGTTGGCTTGAGACACTGTCAATGATATTAATTAACAATAGTGCATATGTATTACCTACATAATTTATAACAACACATATTTTGAGGATTTGTGATCCAAAAACTGTTGGAGACCACTTTCAATAGTAAGATCAGAAAGATATTGCTGAACTATCAACTAGGAAATGGAGCGGGTAGCCGGTAGTATTGCCACCACTCAGCTGTTTCCTTTTTTTTTTTAAGACAGAGTCTCGCTCTTGTAGCCCGGGCTGGAGTGCAGTAGCGCTGTTGATCTCAGCTCACTGCAACCTTTGCCTCCTAGATTCAAGCAGTTCTCCTGCTTCAGCCTCCCAAGTAGCTGGGATTACAGGCGCCTGCCACCATTCCCAGCTAATTTTTGTATTTTTAGTAGAGACAGGGTTTCACCATGTTGGCCAGGCTGGTCTCGAACTCCTAACCTCAGGTCATCCGCATGCCTCGTCCTCTCAAAGTGCTAGGATTACAGGCCTGAGCCACTGCACCCGGCTGTTGTTTACTCTTTAAGCTAAAATATTCTCTCTCCACAGCTACAATTAGAGAGCTGCATGGTGACTTACTTGAATCAACAAAATTTGAGACCTGTGATTATAATTCTCATTATGAAGATATATAATCAAAAGCTGTAAAGATTGTTAATAATTTTTGAACCTTCTGAGATTATTTTAAAAACCATCTTAGTACCAGATACCTTTCTTTTTTTAAAAAAACAAAAAAAACCCAAAACTTGGTGCGAGGTGTTTTGGTAGTCTTATTAAGCCATATAGCTACAATTAATTAATATCCCTACCTATTGAGAACAATTTGCCTTTGTTTTGGGGTTGCGTGGGATTCATTAATCTGAGTATCTGAGTGGTTGAACTGTTTTTTTTGTTGTTGTTGTTTTTGTTTTTTTATTTATTTATTTTTAACACAGAGTTTCACTCTTGTTGTCCAGGCTGGAGTACAGTAGTATGATCTCAGCTCACTGCAACCTCCGCATCCTGGGTTCAAGTGATTCCCCTGCCTCAGCCCCCCAAGTAGCTGGGATTACAGGCACCCACCACCATGCTAATAACTTTCAATCATAAACTAATAGTTTTAATAGGTTTTGATATAATGGTTTAATAGCTTTTAATTATAAAACGTATTATGAATTATAATTTGTGATTTAAAAAACTAGTTCAGGCCGGGCACAGTGGCTCACACCTGTAATCCCAGCACTTTGGGAGGCTGAGGCAGGTGGACCACCTGAGGTCAGGAGTTCCAGACCAGCCTGGCCAACATGGTGAAACCCCATCTCTACTAAAAATACAAAAAATTAGCCGGGCATGGTGGTGCACGCCTGTAATCCCAGCTACTCGAGAGGCTGAGGCAGGAGAATCGCATGAACCTGGGAGGTGGAGGTTGCAGTGAGCTGAGATTGTGCCATTGTACTCCAGCCTGGGTGACAGAGCAAGACTCTATCTCCTAAAAAAAAAAAAGAAAGAAAGAACTGCTCTACATTTCTTTTTAGTTAATGTAGTCATCATACACTGAGTAATTGGCCCTTAAAAGCGAGTAGATGCTAACTTAATAAGAACAAATTCCTTGGGATTTGTAGTGGCCACAAATTTTTTTTATTTCCATTTCATACTTTTAATTTTCTAAATGGGACTTATTTGTAATATGTTCAAGGAGTAGCTTAAAAGAATTGTCTGACCTCTAGAATTTTGCCTTGATGAGACAACGATGCATGTATTTTTTTAATTAAAGGGAAAAAAGATCTTTAAAAGGCTTCATTTCTTTAGCGATTTCTTTAAGATTTTGTAAAGAAATCTTGGAGAAGATTTCTTATAAATTTTCATGACATAATTAATCAGCAGTAACCTGTATTAGCAGTGTGATGGAACCAGGGATTGGCTCTGTCTATTTTCCTGGCACCATTTAGGATCCATGCTGAGCTGGAGGGTCTTAGAAATTTTATAGGGAAAAGTGATTTAAAAGAATACTTCCCTTCTAGGGATTTAATTCATCTGTTCGTCCAAAGGCCTCACTTTTTGGAGATCTTATAGATCAAAAACCTTGCATTAAGTTATGAAGGGCCTAAGTAATACAGTTGAGTTAGCAGAAGGAATGAATTCCTTCAGGGAATTATCATTCTTCTCTCCGAGAAAAATTGGCCCCTTTTTTGTATCTCTCTCTTTGCTATCATTTGTATGCATTAAGATTTCAGCAAGTTCCTCAAAGTTGACTTCATTAACATGTCAAACTATTTGCTTACTAATACTTTTAATTTGAAGTAATAAGATGGTATTTCTGATGAGTTATCTAATTAATTTTCATTTTAATATAGGCTCTGAACCAAGTTGTCCTATGGGACAAGATTGTTTTGAGAGGTGATAATCCGAAGCTGCTGCTGAAAGATATGAAAACAAAATATTTTTTCTTTGACGATGGAAATGGTCTCAAGTGAGCAATTCTTGGTCTTTTTTTTACATTTAATAGGAGGTGAAAAAGAGAGAAAGATGTATTTTTATTTTAAAGAAAAATACTTGAGAGTAAAAGGAGAAAAATTGGGAAAGAAGTATTTATGCATATCTGAACTGAAAGATTGGGTGGAAATGCAAAGTGAGATCTAAGATAAGCAATTCTCTTGCAGTTTGTGAAATTTCATAGTCAAACTAATAAAGCTTCTATCCTAAGCCTGTACAAGGAATACGGGCTTGTTCAGATGTGGTAGGGCTGTGGTTGTCAAATTAAAGGGCTCCTTTCTGAGCGTGAGTCAGGAAACCTAAGAAGCAGCATGTTGGGTCTAGGAGTTGATAATAGTTAAAAGAAGTAGTATTGGTTCTCCAAACGTGACTTCTCTAAAGCTCAGTTTACTCAGAGTGATTGATCTCTCAGGTTATTTTTACCTCTTAGACTCTAGTGGTAAACATTGGAAATAATTTTAGAAGAAAGCTATTTTGACCAAGCCAAATGTCTGTATTTGCAATGAAAGTTTCAGAACATGAGACTTTTGTTAAGGTTTGTCCATCTAGATAATTGACAGAGTTAGGCTTCAAATCATTGCTCTGATTCTTAGCTCATCTCTTTTTACATTTACTGTTTTAATCATTTAAACTTGTTGGTTGATGGTTCTATTAACTGCAGCTGTGAGTTTAGATGGGCCATCCTGGGATATCAGTAAATGTAGTGCCCCTGTCTTCTAGCATTGTCCTTGGATTTTAAGTGACATGAGAAAATAGTTCTTTTTGCAGATTAACATATTAGGATTTTTGTTAGGAATAGATGGTTATAAATAAAGTATTTGGCATCTCAGTGTTTGTCTTAAAAATTTTTTTTGAACTACTAGTGTTTCTGATGACGTGTGTTTATAATCTTTTTATAGGGGAAACAGGAATGTCACTTTGACCCTGTCTTGGAACGTCGTACCAAATGCTGGAATTCTACCTCTTGTGACAGGATCAGGACACGTATCTGTCCCATTTCCAGATACATATGAAATAACGAAGAGTTATTAAATTATTCTGAATTTGAAACAACATATTTTTATACTTAATGAATTGTATCTCATTAATCTCTTCCCTTACATCTTCATTTATTGTTGGTTTGTTTTTTGTTTTTTGGTTTTTTTTTTTTTTTTTGGTATAAGAACTAACATCAAAAGGCCTGTTTGAAGGGAAAGGTTAATGGGCTACTTAATATTACAAACAAAACAAAAAAACAAGGCTGCCACAGTGGAATATTATCTTACAAGAATAAGAACTACATAAAACAGATTTGTAAAAAATACATATTTGAAGTATTCCCTGTATTTCCATTATTCTTTATGGAATATAAAGTGAGCATGAAAGGTAGTTAAAACTTTCAGGTGCCTGTAGAGTCATAATAACTCTGTATTTTATGCCTTGCATTCACGCAAGTTCACGTTGGATGTGATTTAAAAGTAGACATTCTCTTTTTCCTCTTTTAGGATATGTTTGATTACTGGAAAATTAATATGGTTATTTGTTAGAAGTCTGGTTTATAAAAAAGCCAAAAGTGATGGAATTTTATTCCATTTGTCTTAGGAAGGCCCATAATACTTGTTTTTCTTACATGTGACTAGCAACTTTCTCCACTTAAGGACTAAATACCTCTTTATATGATGTAAATTATTCTAATTCATTTCTAAATCTTTTAGGTCAACAAAATGTGTGTCTTCAGTGCTTTCTCTAAAAACGTTCCTGTGTAGCTTTGTACTTTTTTTTTAGCATTGCCATTGAAAGTTAAAATGTTTGCATGGTTTACCCTCTGAGTTACGTTTCTTCTAGTGAGCATGCCTACTGTCACTAAGTGAATTATTTACTACTTTTTGTAGGTCTATATTTTAATAATTATTGGGATAATAATAATTGTGGTATGCTTTCCATTTACAAACCACTCATATACTTTAGTGTATGTCATCCTCAATAATCTAATGAGGTAAGTAGTATAAGTGTTAGCTCTTTGCAGATAAGAAACTGAAACCCAGAAGTTTATTGAATTGCTCCATTGTTACCTAGCCAGCAAGGAGTGGAGTTAAAACTTGAACTCAGATCTTCTAATTTTCTGAGCTCATCCTTTCTCTTATACCTCAGATTGCAGACTAATCAAATTTCACTTAAAACCTTCCTGATATTTTTGTTACCCTGGACACCCTTTCTATTCTAGAAAAGGTTTCCCATTTTATATGGAAGTGACTAATTTTCAAGCTGCCAACAACTTATATCGAGGTAATATTTTATTCTCTGAATAAATTCATTTCACTTATATTAAAAGCATAAGGAAATCTACATGTATGTAAAAATAACTTAGAAATTCAGTACATAATACATGATTGAATACATGATCGTATTTAACATGATTTTTTTTTTCTGCAGTGGACAAATAAACATCCTCAAAGTAGCAACTGCAAATCAGTTACCCTTAGAAAAGCAAGACCAAACACTGTAGTTACACTATTAACAGTGACCCAAAAGGGCTAATATTTTCTAAGAATAGTTTAAATTACAAACATTTGTTATATTTACCTTATGTGAAATACATCACTATTTAATTACATTAATTTTAACATCTGTTATATGGAGTTGTATAGTTCATGCAAAAGCCTGTGGGTATGGGTTTTTCAAACCAGCAGAAAGGTCAAAGGTACCTGAATGCTAAACTGCTTGGCTCCCAGCTTTTTCATTAAACTTTTCAGGGTCTTGGTTTCTTTATCTGTAAAATGACAGAGTTGGACTAGTTAACTTTAATGGCGATCCTTTTACACCGCACAAGTTTATAAAATTTATCTGTTCAGCAAAGAGATTGAACAAGAAAGCACGTTAGTAATATGAAGACAGGAAAATGAATGAAAGTCTAACACATAACTCATATTGATCTACTTTATTTCTGTTAGATTTTACGCTCCGAAAATTTCACCTCATTTAGTTTGTACAAATACTAGACATGGAAACTTAAAATGTGCAGGTGTCAAAGCTTAAAAATCAGGTGTGTCCCCTTTAAAGAAGGTATGTGCAATAAGCCTGCAGTCTTAACCAGACCTGGTACCAGTTTAACAGTTCATTATACTTCTGTGATGAGTGGATCTGTTAGTCTGGTAGCGATTAATGTTGAAATTTACTTGAATTACAGTTATTTGACAAGCCTTCTTTTTTTGGAGTTTGGTGAGGAAGAGAAGTAAAAATGCCCAACTAGTACAATGTGGAGAAAGTTTTCTGTTTGCTTGACTAAGGGAAATTGCTCAGAACAAGAATGCTCCAACATGGGAATAAGGAGCCTCAGTCTCAGGAACTCATTTTTGGGTGCAGTTTCTACATTTAAAAAATTGACTTGTGTGCAGTTTGATAACCAGTTCATTTGCTTTAGTCTCAGTGTTTTAAAGAAGTCTCATAATGTTCTACAAAGACACAAAGCTTCAGGCTTATACAAAACTGAGTATACACAAATGTTCTACAAAGACACAAAGCTTCAGGCTTATACAAAACTGAGCCCAGAAATGATTCTGAGAAAAGAGAATAATTTCAAGACACTTATTTAAAAGTAATTATGGTTAGAAATGAATTAATTTAAAAATGTGCTCACATATCCCTTTCTCTAACAGTTTAACCTAGACAAACATTGATATCAGTGTTTTTTTATTCCCCTAATTGATTACATTTGGTTTCTTTATTCTGAAAGGAAAATAACAAAAACTTCAGAAATTCCTAAGGGTGTAATAAGAAAGTGGGTTTTGAGTTTCCTTTCCTGGAATTATTTTACAGTTCTTTGGTGGATCTCGTCAGCCAATTCATAGCTGGGCCTTAAGATTATCATCTTAGAGATGATAGATGGGCTTTTTGGAAGATTTCATCTTAGAGATGAAAAGCTGGGCTTTTTCTCTAAGATGATAATCTTAAAGCCCAGCTATTAATTGATAATGAACATTTTTCACTATTTTTTTTCTATCTGAAGCTTAGAGATCTAGAGCTTTGGATCTTCGGGGTATATGTCAATGGAGGTATCATTTTATAATACTTTGCATTGATATGAAGTGGGTTCTTGGGGGAAAAACCATAAGCTGTGAACATTGGTAGCAAACAAGCATATATTCATTTCAAAGCTTTCCTTGCTTTTAGCAGAGAGAAGCCTGTATATGTTACATGTGTGATTTCAGTAGTTTAAAGAGATGTTTCAAAAAGTTGTTGCATGTTTTTGATGCAGTTTGGGGAATTGTTTACTTCACAATGTAGTCATTCATAAAAAAATTCATGAAAATACTGAACATATGTTTGAGGATTTTTATTTTCCTTTTTTTTTTTTTTTTTTTTTTTCTGAGATGGAGATCTGCTCTTATGCCCAGGATAGAGTGAAGCGGCGCGATCTTGGCTCACTGCAGCCTCCACCCCCCAGGTTCAAGTGATTCTTCTGCCTCAGCCTCCGGAGTAGCTGGGATTACAGGCGCCCGCCACCATGCCTGGCTAATTTTTGTATTTTCAGTAGAGACGGGGTTTTGCTAAGTTGGCCAGGCTGGTCTCGAACTCCTGACCTCCAGTGATCCACCTGCCTCGGCCTCCTAAAGTGCTAGGATAACAGGTGTGAGCCACCATGCCCGACCGAAGATTTTTCTTAATTGCAATAAATATTCAGCATTTTTTCTAATGAAAATGAATTTTGTTTACGAGTAAAAGTGTGCATTTTAAAAGACTTTCAGATTTATGCTTTTTACGTGAAGCTGCTAAACTAAAAGTAAATGGAAGAAACCAAGTCTAGTAGGTTTTTTCTTTTTTTTTGGTGGGGGTGGGATGGGGGAGGTTAGTTACACTTAAAATATCTTCTCCAGAGACTGTATGCTCCTCTACTAGACTGTAAGCTCTTTGAGGGCAGTCTGTCAGATTTATCTTTGTATCTTCCCCAGCGCCTAGCATAGTGCCTTGCACATAATAGGCGCCCAATAAATATTGATGAAGAAAGAAGGCATTGTGTTTCTAATGTGACCAAACCATGGGGATTCTTTGTCATTAATACTGTCCTCCTTTGTAAGTGCTGTTTTTTTTTTTTCATTCTTGAGCTCCTAATGACATTAGATCTTATCAAGGTCAGTTGGACAGTTCAGTAAAGGTAAATGCTGCTCTTGCTCTAATTGCCGTGACCTATGTTCTTTGTGACTTCTGCTAAGAGAGCCAAGTGATAGTGGCTAGTGATGAGATTGATACATAAATTGCTTTACTTTAAAATAACAGTGGAAAACCCTACCATAGACCTGATCAAGAAAAAAAAAATCTCAGGATGCATGTTTAAAGTATAGCTCAGGAAGAAATGGGTTAAAACAAATAGCTGACTCTTTGAAAGGCAAGGGTGTTGGCTGATCCTCCACCAGCTTCTTGGGCACATTGGCTGGTCTGGCTCACTAAGGGAACATTTATTTACTAGTGAATTCAGACAATCAAAACAGAAATACTCCCTCAAAACAACAGAAAATCATTGCATTTAGAGGGTAAGGGATTTTAACCTAAGTGTATGTTATCAGGAATGATAAAAGAGGTCAGCTACATTTTACTTTGTTTTCTCTCAACCTGGGCAAGTGTATACCAGAACTTTCTCTTTTAAACGTTTTTCCTCATAGTCTCTTGTCCTTTTCCCTCTCTCCCAGTGAAGTGTTAAGAATTCTGAGTTCAGTAAATTGTTGCCTGATTAATGAGTTGCCATGGCCAAAAGAAAACTTACCACTTTAATAAGTTTACCTTTATATCCAAATAAACCTCAAGCTTGAAGGAGCTTTGAAGTATTCCCTTCTCATATGCATAATTTATACACATTCCACTTGTGTATCTGTTGAATATAGTTGGAAACAGGCACCTAAGAGTTGAGAAGTAAAGGGACTGATTAGTACTATACTGGAGACAAAGCCTCTGTGCATTTCTTCTAAAAACTACCATGTTTGTGCTCCTAAGCCCTACGCTTGCTTGTGAGTGGCTTGGAATGGCTGCAAGCTCCCTAGTGACTGAGTACAAAGGGTGGGAAGGAATCTAACAGATGTGAGTGGGGAGGAAGTGGGTTCTGACATGCGCTGAGGAATCTGAAACAAATTCATCTTAGAAGTCTGCTCAAGGTTGTGTGGGTCTCGCTCAAATTTACTTGAGAAGTCCATGGCTTGTCCAACTGCTGCAGCCTCTGCTGCTGCTTTAAGAATCTCTAAATGTTGTTAATTCTCTGCACGTGCACCGACAACCCAGGATGACTAAAAGTCTAACTGGGAATCACACTTAATTGAGATTAAGAGATTGATTGATTGCTACCTGACTCTTGCTCTCATCTCAACATTTGAAAGTCTGATTAAACATTCTGTTAGTTAAAATAACACCAAGTGCTATGATAGGTAACATCAAACTTGGTAGCATAAGAAAAAGTTTGGCTGGGCACGGTGGCTCACGCCTGTAATCCCAGCACTTTGGGAGGCTGAGGGGGGCAGATTACGAGGTCAGGAGTTAAGACTAGCCTAGCCAACATGGTGAAACCCCATATCTACTAAAAATACAAAGATTAGCTGGGCATGGTGGCATGTGCCTGTAATCCCACCTATTGGGGAGGCTGGGGCAGGAGAATTGCTTGAACCGGGACCTGGGAGGTGGAAGTTGCAGTGAGCCAAGATAGCGCCACTGCACTCCATCCAGCCTGGGCTGCAGAGTGAGACTCCATCTCAAAAGAAAACAAAAGTTTCTTGTTTTTACAAGGAACCAATGTGGGTATTGAGGCTGCTTTCCACATGGTGTGATTAAAGGACCCAGGTGTCTTCCAGCTTGTGACTGCCACCCCAGGGTTGACAAGACTTCACTTGAAGTTGGCAGTCTGGGGTTGAGGAAAAGAGTGGAGAAGGCCCACCTGCTTAATTAGCTTCGCCCAGAGTATCACACCGCCAACTCGAATTCCAAGGGTGAAAACAAATTGCACGTCACTGTGCAGATAAGCAAGGGGCATCTGGGAAGTACAATCTTTAGTTGGGTAATCACTTCTCAGAAACAACTGTGTGGTGGATGGGAAGCATAACTCTTTCTCACATAGTCATTCTATCACTTTCTGCTTATGCTCACCAGCTTAAGCTGACCAGCCCCTGTTATATCCCAGCAGGGAATACCAGTTTATTATAGTCAACATTTTATTTATTTTTTTGTATCTTGTCTGTAGTGCATTAAGGATTTTCTGAAGGTGAGCATATTAGATGTTAAGGGTTAGATTTTAAAGCACTTATCAGGCATGAGTTACTTGATCTAATCTCTAGCCTAATCATCCAGTACTTAATTTTCTTTTTTCCTGGAACATTATTTCCTTACTTTGCAGCAGCATTTGTAGCTCTTGCTGCCCTTGGGAATACACACACACATACATATATATGTTTCATGTTTGTCAGTTTCATGAGCGAGAAGGCTATGTTGTTCATTTTACTACAAGTCACTACATATTTGCTGAGTAAATTGAATTAAAAGCAAAAAATGTGTGATTAATAAATTTTAGTTATATTGGCTTACACAGGTGTTTTGTCTCATGTAAGGTAGGCATTTCAGGACATTCCATGACAGATTTTCAGAGGATAAATGAACTGGGTTTTTACTGTAAAATGTTATCTCCTAGTAGTATCTCAGTGACAAATGTTTAACATTAATGGTAAAGGGAAGTATATGGAGTAATTTATATTTGAAAAGTATTAGGCTAAGGACAATCATAAGTCCTTGTGAATTAATGTCTTTCACCTTTTTTTTTTACATTTGTAATGGAAAAAAGGAAATGTGGAAAAGTTTATGAGATATTTGCATATAGTTTACTGAATAATATAAAGCATGTGCTTTTGTAACTACTACTCAGATAAGCAGTTGGAACAATACTATTACTCCATGCCTCCCTCCCTGTACTTCTTCTGGATCACAGCCTGTTACCTTTCTGCTATCTTCACTTTTGTGTTAGCCATTTTCTTGCCTTGCTTGAAAATTTTACTACCTCTGTTGCATCCTATCAACTTTACTGCCATCATGGACGATAGGAACATCTCAGTGGCTTACAAAAACAAATGTGTATTTCTTGCATCAATAGGGGCTTAGGATATACTCCTCACATCTCTTCATTCCAGATTCCACATTGAGAGAACAGTTCCTTTTGGGATTCCAAAGGGCAGTTAGAACTGTTGGAAACTCTTGGAGCCTCTGATTGAAGGTGATGAGCATCAGTCTACTCCTTTAATTAACTCAAGCATGTCACATGGCAAAGCCAAGGAGTTGAAGGGTTGGGGAGCTAGATTCCATAGGGAAAGAGCACAAGTCACATGGCACTGAGTAATACTTTTACAGGAAAGGAGGAGGGAATTCTTAGAAACGTAATATAAGCTATCACACATTCCTAAGCTATATAGTTTAGTTTGGTTTGGTTATGAACATAAATGTAATCTTACCATAAGAATTTTTGGTCTTGCTGCTTTGGCTCAGCATTAGCTTTAAGAGAATCATTTATGTTTTTGTGTGAAGGTGTAGTTCATTTTCATTGTTAGGCAGTAATTCATTGTAATATAGTCATCCGTAGTAGGCATCTGGAATAGGCATAATTAATTTACCTGTTCTGTTGACAGACATGTGCTCTGAATGTTCTTGTCCAGGTAGCCTGGTGTATGTGTTTCTCTAGGAAAGGGATCTTCACATTTTGTTGCTTATATAGCACATCAAAGATTTTTTTTAAACTTTCTTAAATACTGAAAAATTTTCATCTTGTTATAGAATGTGATTTTTGGCACATTGCAAATATTAACATTTTAAAGTACAAGCTGCACGTTACTTTTTTTTGCATTACTTTAAAAATGTATCTAAATGTATCCAGTGGAATATGGTATTTATATGATTTGATACAGTCATTCATTTTCTAATGAACAAATTCTTCCTTAATGGTCAAAGTTCTTATCATTTCTTTTTCAAATTATATTTACATGCCTCTAGCAAAATTTTGTCCTAATGGGTGATACTCTAGGGTGTGCTATTTTCAAGTCTTTTATTGATAACTCTACCACATTTCTTTGTAACAAAAATGTGCATGTAAATTGAAATTTATCTTTTACAATTTCCTCTGACCCCAATATTCTAAGTTCTAAGGGTTTAAAAGTTATTCTGGAGTAAGTTAATTCTGCAATTATCAATAGTACACAGTTGATCAAAACAAGAAGTATATTAGAAATGTGATAGATAATCGTAACTCTTGATGAGATGGAATTAGATATGGGAGGGGATAATTTATATTGCTTTCATTAAGGGAATTATTAAATTGTTTCTTTGTCCCCAAGGTTTGATGCCTTGTGGCAACGCACCATAGCAAGATTCTGGATGAGGTGAGGCTTTCTATTGTGAAAAGGATGATGGAGGTTAAGAACCTCAAGCCTGGGCGCATTAGCAGCCAGATCACTTTAGAAGTACGCATGAGAGCAGAGCTGATTTCCATACAGCTCTCTGTCACCATGCACAAAGTTCCATGTTCCTCCTAATCGAAGACCACTGCTCTAGCATGCACACCTAAGATTGGAAATTCCTAACTCTTGTGGAATTCATGTCAACATCTTTACTATATATTATCAAACTTTCCCAAAGTGGTTTTTCCAAGTGTGAGTTCTCTTTGCCTAAATTTGGGTTTGCAGACTTTAGTTTTTGCCAAGCTGGTGAATATCCAATGGTATCTTATTTTGGTTGTAACTTATATTTCTCTGTTTGCTAAAATGAAAAACTTCTATTCATGTTTATTGTTCATTTGGATTTCTTTTGTAAGGTGCCTGTTCAAGTTTTGCCCGTTTTCTATTTGTCTTATTGATTTGTAGGATTTCTTTATATACTCTCAGTTTGAGTCTTCTAGCTAACACTTTCACTTTTTTATGGTTCCTTTTGATCAATCAAGCTTCTTAATATAATCAAATGTATCAGGCTTTTCTTTCATTGAATAATGCTCTTTTAACCTTTCTCCCAGCTTCTACGGTGTTATGAAATAGAAAGTGTCTTAGTTTTGAAGTCAGCAATATCTGGGTTTGGATTCTGGTATGGCCACTTTCTAGCAATGTGAAATTGGCTAAGCAATGCTCACTAGAGTAAGTTGTCTAAGCCTTATGTTTGATATTAATTGTTTGTGCCTGGCATTATGATGTGTGCTTTGCATATATTAAACTCAGTGCTCACAACAACCCTATGAGGTAGGTACTATTATCATTCCCATTTTAAAGAAAAAGAAGCTGAGATCAAGATAGATGAGTAACTTGCTCCAGGTCAGTATGGTAGGTAGTGGTAAAGCCAATATTCAAAGCCTGGCACCTGCACTAGAGCCTGAACTCTCCTTCATACAGACTGTGCTTCTTCCTCAGAAACATGGGAATGAGAATACCTTTCTTTTAGAATTGCTGTGAGCAAAAAAATATGTATGGGAAAGGACCTCCCAGCATTTTGAGTACATAGCAGGTTTTTGTTATTTCTGTGAAATGTAGGGGAGTTGAGGAAACAGACCTAAACAGAACACAAACATTAAAGTCTCTTTGCAAAGTCATATGTATTTTTTTTTTACAGATAATTGTAGAGCAAATTGAATAATTCTTTTACCTTGTTCAAAACAATGAGTCTTTCTTCAGTATCTTTGATGTAGGAGACAGATTTCTCTGAACAACAGACTTAGTATTTTTCTGGTAAGAATAGAAAAAAATCAATTTCTTAGCTCAATCATATAGATTAATTTTTTAATGATCTTGAAGCGTATAGGAAAATATACCCTCATTTTAACCATGTGGACTAAAAAGGGCCAGAGAAAACAAATAATAAAGCTTTGAATGGAAGTTGGCGTGAAAGACAAAATGCACCAGACAATAAAGATAATTTTGCTCTAGATATTACAATAGGGAG
This sequence comes from Pongo pygmaeus, assembly GCF_028885625.2. Taxonomy (NCBI): domain Eukaryota; kingdom Metazoa; phylum Chordata; class Mammalia; order Primates; family Hominidae; genus Pongo; species Pongo pygmaeus. The sequence goes on from NC_072376.2 coordinate 189,682,329, forward strand.
AATTTTCATTTCTGCAGCAGAATGCGTCAAAGAAATGAAGGAGGCTTGGGGTTTTATAGAGGCAGGTAAACAAGGGAGTCAAGGGGAAGGATGGGGTGTAGTTCTTGGATATGCCAAGGGAGGTGGTTCCTTGAAGTTAACTGTTTCTCACAACATAAAAGGTGGGGGAATTTTTTTTTTTTTTTTAACCATTGCTTTTTCCTGGGAGCACAGGGCTCTGGAAATTTTCAACATTGTCCCTGCCTTTAGGAAAGCTAAGAAAAATACGGAATCCTCTACTGTAACAGCAAGGATATGGGTCAGTATCCAGGCAGTCACAATGGTCAAAGCAAATGTGTAACAAACCTAATCAGGAGCCTAATCCCCCAAAGAGATGAGGAACCCAAAATCCGAAATGATATATAACTTTAACTTAAAGACGGATAGTTCACTGGCCACCGACCAGCTCTTTGCACTTGATTGTAAATCAAGAAATTCAATTAAATATTTGCTCAGCATCTTTTTTTTCTAGCAAGTTCTTTATTTTAATTTTAACTTGCATTATATTAATAACTCCATTAGTCGTTTGTCTACTTAATCTTTGATGATCTTTCCCATAATGAAATGATCCTATAAAACCATTGACAGGTTCTAAGATTTTTCCTTTGTCTACCCATCCCTACTAACTAGAAATACATTTCTGGGAAGTAATCTAACAGTAATTTCAGTTTTGAAAAGGGTCTTGGATGGTAAGGAGACTATATTGTTTAAAGGCCTTTATTGATCCTTTTATAGATTTACTGGAAGTTGAAAACTAGCACAAAGAGGTCCCCTGTACCCTTCACCTAGTTCTCCCTCATGGTGACATCTTACTAACTATAGTTCAGTATCACAACATAGAAATTGACGTTGGTACAGTTAATAGACTATTCAGATTTCATCCATTTTACATTGTTCATTTGTGTGTGTTAGTATCTTTAATGGGCCAGACACTGCTTATACTCTGGAATGGAATGTGGTGATACAGACAGTTCTTCAAAACACTTTACACTTTCTTGGGAGGTGTTTTGTTTTGTAGTGTGGCCTCAATTATCAAACCTGCCTTTAAGATTTCTTCACTTGTCTTAGAGAGTTAAGAATTAAAGTATTGCAACTGCAGTGATTATTAATTCAAGAATAAATATATTAAAGTGGGTTGGAGGCAGGGGGATAACATGTCGCTTGTCACATTGAACCAGCTAGTTAGAAGTCTCCTGACGGATGCAAAGGCCTAGGAAGCTTAAGTTCCTAGATCGCTGAGAATCTTTGCCATGAGTGAAAACAATAAGGAACATCACTACCTGGTTGGAATTGCCAAATTTGGCCGGGAGGATCAGTCCTTTCAAATCTAAGTCTCTGTGTTGGTCATTTTCCTTCCAGCAAGGAAGATCTATTATTTAAGAGGTATATGATCTCCAGGAAAACCTATGAAAGATCTGTCAGTGTCTTTTGTGCTTTTATAACACATTCATAACACACACACAAAATTACAATTAAAGTTTCACAAAATACATTTACGGGGGTATGCTCATTTATTCTTTCATATCTTTTTTAAAAAATTGGTGGTTATTACCTGGTAAATCAATTTCAGGACCATTGTTTAAAAGAAAAGTCAGTTCAAACAGTGGTAAGAATTGTTAGGTTGGTGCAAAAGTAATTGCGGTTTTTGCCATTAAAAGTAATGATAATAAGAGCCTAAAAGTTTTCATAATAAGAGCTACAATTTACTGGCTACCTATTATGTGGTAGGCGATTTTCCAAGAAAATGACCAGTCATAACATTCTTGGGATTCATTCATTCAACACATAGTTATTGTGCTCCTATTTGCTAGGCATTGTTCTAGTTGACAGAGCAGTGACCAAAGCAGGAAAAAAAAAGTTCGCTAATGGAATTTACAGTCTAGCAGGGAGAATATTTAACAGACACATGAGAAAGTAATCATATTTCATGTCATAGGATGTAAGTACTATGAAGAGAAATAATTAGGGAAGGGAGATAAGGAGTACTGGGATGCTAGGTTAAGTAAGATGGTCATGGCAGACTTCTTTCACAAGGTGATATCTGAAGGAGATGAGAGAGAAAGCCGCAGGGATATTGGGTGGAAGAGAAATCCTGTCTGAAGGTGTAGGAAGAGCCAGACCTTGAGGCAAGACACATATTGGAGAATTCAAAGGCTAGGACAGTGGAGTTACGATTCAAAAGCACAGCAGGCTCAGGACATTGAGCTCAAGGTCAGACTTAGAGGGTCCTGAACACAGGTCTAGCTGACTCCAAAGTCAGTGCTCTATTCATTACAAATAATCACATATGCTAGTGACTGCTCATTTACTATGTGTCATTATCCAAACTCTTGCTCTAAATATTTGACGACCATTTAATGTTTTCTGGTTAACTAAAGGAGTCAAATTACCCTTGCTAGAAATCACATTTTAAAGGAAATTGTCAACAAAAGAAAGATAGGACTACAGGCTTTCCAAAGATTAATAAGAGGCAAATATGTCTAGTGCATTACTGTTTCAATTAATTAAATGATTAGTGAGATAGCACTGGAGCATCATTTTCGCTATAAATGAAATATTTTTTAATCTAGTGTAAGCAGTAAAGTCACTAGAGAAGAAAGTAATTTTTCCAGTTTCTTGATTTAAAAATTTCTTTCTTGACGATAAAAAGTGATAGCACCAGAGAGCCTTTGGCAAGGCATTATGCACTGTGTAGACCCGATACCCTGAAGCTCTGTATTTCATGTTACCTTTATGAGGTGGAAAGTCTTCACACTGGCCAGATACATGCTTGTGAAAAGGTTGGGGAAAAACAGTACAATCATTCCAGTGGCTTTTTCCCAAATGGGTTTTGTTTTTTTTTTGGCTCATAACTGGTCCTTTGGTGCCCTCTGGTGATATAGCTGATGAAAACAAGTACTAGAGCTCTAATTCTCTCCCTCACACTATATAGTATTGCCATCTAATGTACACAATTTACAACACCAAAATGCATGAAGAAAAATTACCCATAAGAATAATTGTACACTTATCAGTTTATTTAGTCTTGCCTCACATAAAAATTGCTAAAAGCTTTGAGTTGAGAGTGGTAATGTAAGAGAAAGCAATCTCTAACTTTGTGGGAGTTTTTTGTTTGTTTGTTTAGTTTTTAAAACATGAGACAGCTTCTCACTCTGTCACCCAGGCTGCAGTGCAGTGATGTAATCTGCACTCACTCCGGCCTGGACCTCCCAGGCTCCAGCGATCCTCCCACCTCAGCTCCTAGAGTAGCTGGGAACATAGGAACGTGCCACCCCACCCTGCTAATTTTTGTATTTGTAGAGATGAGATTTCACTATGTTGCCTGGGCTGGTCTTGAACTCCTCTGAGCTCAAGTGATCCACCCGCTTCAGCCTCCCAAAGTGCTGGGATTTACAGATGTGATCCACTGCACCCAGCAGCAATGTCTAACTTCATAAACCGAGACTACGCTAATCAGTGGCAAAGAACAAAATTTTTGAATCTCTAACAGACTAACAAATAAATCAGTCTTACTACTTCTCTGTGCAGATTGCCAATAAATCTCCTTTCATTGAAACAAGGCAAATAAATTAAAAATGGTGAATAACCCACTGACAGCATGGTATTTTTCTGGGCAATCTGAACTACAAATTGGTTGACAATAGGAAACAGTATGGCCCTACACTACATGATTTTCTATCATTAAAACTATGGAAATACTTTCCTTGTCCTCATGTCCTCATAGATATGTCTCTTTTAAATAGTGTAGAGCTGGATTTTTAAAATCCAATCTGGTAAGCTATTTAAATTTAAGTTGGCGGTTATAGTGATTAATTTGGGCTTGTTTTGCCCCTCTTATTTGTGTATAATGTATTTTTATACTTGTTTTGCTCATCTTGTTTTATTTTGAATTAATTGAATCTTTGTCTTTATTTTATTATTTTGTATTCATTGATTTAAAAAATTTTATGTTAACCTTGAAATACAGTCATGCAGATTTAATACATTCTTAAGCTAATGATTCTTACTAGTTAAAAATGTAAAGTATTAAGAATGTGAGCTCCATGAGAGCTGGGATTTTTGTCTTTGTCCACTGCTGTATTTCCAGAGTCACAGGATCCTTGGGGTGTCACTTTTCCAGCCAGAAACCTCTGTGGCTGCTGGTGCCTTTGCCCGAGTTTCACTCAGGCCTGCTGGGCTCATTCTGCCCACTTAGCCTGGCAGGCTGTGCTCGACTCACGTTACTGGCCTGGATCCCTCACCTGCCAAGGGCAACCCAGGTGCAGAGTATTGAGTGGTGTGTGAGCAAGCGAGTGTGGGATTTAGTCACTGCACACACTGAGGTACGCCAGCTGTGGTGGGGTGGACAGCTCCAGGTGCTGGCAAGGGTGCTGGCTCCCTGCTAGACTGTGGCTGGACCAGGCATACCACAAGCATCTTCCATGGCTGGCACTGGGGAACATGGTGGTATCCACAAGCTTGGAGATGCCAGGAACTGCAGAGCCCCACTGAAGGCCTCACAGCCCTGGCTTGGGAGCTCCTAGATCTGGGCTCCTTGAAAGGCTGCAGGTCTTCTCTTTTTCTCTCTTCTTTCCTTCTTGTTGCCTGCAATGTGGTGAGCAAGGGGCGTGTTTCAGCCCTGCTTGTGTTACAGCTCTTTCAGCCCTGCCATATTTGGCGGTTCCTGAGTTCTTGTCCCATGTCCAGAAAGAATAAGGTATGTGGACAAGTGGAGAGTGAGCAAGGCAAAGAGATGCTTAATTGAGCAACAGAACAGCTCAGAGGAGACCACAGAGGTAGCTCCTCTCTGCAGCCAGGTCAACCTGTTGTCTGCAGCCCTTAGTGGAGAGGAGGCCCAGAGTTGGTAGCTCCTATCCACAGGTAAGTTGTCCCATCCTCTACCCAAGCCTGGCTGAGTCTGGTGGTTTTATGGGCTTTAGAGGGGAGATACTGCATGCTGACTGGTCCTTGGACAGCCATGGGCAGGCCTGGAAGAAGCACCATAAGTTCTCTATCTAGTCTGCAGAACTGATAACCTGGCCCCCAGGCTTCACTCTGTCCCTGGCTTGAAGGTAGGGCTTCACTGGGGGACCTGATCCTTTGTGCCCAGGGGCGTGTCTACCTCCTGCCACCATCAACCTGCCATCCACAGTGCCCAGGCTGTTTATGCCAAGGGATTCCTGTAGGCCCTGTGCTGAGCTGCCCTCAGCCCTCCCTCAGTCTCCCTCCTGTGCTTGTCAGTGCCTAAAGTCGGGTGGGGGCTGAGGTGCCGGGGGGCTGGCATGTCAGCACTGCCTCAAGCACACACACACCCAGCTAGGCTGTGACAGCACCCAGGCTCATCTTCAACTTTACTACAAAATAGGAGCAGGTGCCAGAAACAGGGAGAGGCCAGGCATTGAGAGCAGGCAATTCCAAGTCTGTGGGGGCAGGAGGGTTTCCTGGGCTCTGGAGAGCACAGGTGTTGGGAACAGGCCCCCAAAATCTGGCCATAAACTGGCCCCAAAACTAGCCATAAACAAAATCTGTGCAGCACTGTGACATGTTCGTGATGGCCATGACGCCCACGCTGAAGGTTGTGGGTTTACTGGAATGAGGGCAAGGAACACCTGGCCCACCCAGGGCGGAAAACCACTTAAAGGCATTCCTGAACCACAAACAATAGCATGAGCGATCTGTGCCTTAAGGACATGTTCCTGCTGCAGATAACTAGCCAGACCCATCCCTTTATTTCGGCCCATCCCTTTCTTTCCCGTAAGGAATACTTTTAGTTAATCTATAATCTATAGAAACAATGTTTATCACTGGCTTGCTATCAATAAATATGTGGGTAAATCTCTGTTTGAGGCTCTCAGCTTTGAAGGCTGTGAGACCCCTGATTTCCCACTCCACATGCTGTATTTCTGTATGTGTGTCTTTATAATTCCTCTAGCACGACTGGGTTAGGGTCTCCATGACCAAGCTGGTCTCGGCATGCAGGGATGCCTGGGTCCGCAGCCCTGGCTGAGCAGCTGCAGCTGCATCCTGGAGGGCGGGGCTTCTAGTCCTCGAAATCAGAAGTGAGTGAGGCTTCTGCCTGTTCCTGGCTCCTGCTGGATCTGTGGAGCACACAGCCCTGGCCATGCCTCCCCCACTGCAGCTGGTGTTTTCACAGCGGCTGCTCCAGATGGGCCACTGCTGCCATCACCAGCACCTAGAAAACTTCTGGGCAATAAATAGACCTCAGAACATCTTAGCCACATTCACCTGCTCATGACCTATTGCTGCTGTTGTCCATTATTTTACTTCTTTCTTAGAGTTAACAAAAGTTGGACATCATTCTCATTGTGAACCCTGAATATCTGAGATATGTCTCAGCCAATTTAGGAAGTTTATTTTACCACAGTTAAGGATGGACACCCGTGAGAAAGCCTCAGGAGGTTTTGATACCATGTGCCCAAGGTAATCCAAGCCCAGCTTGGTTTTGTACATTTTAGGGAGACATGAGACATCAATCAATATATGTAAAATGAACATTGATTTGGTCTGAAAAGGTGGGACACTTCAAAGAAAGGTGGGACAACTTGAAGTGGGGAGGGGGCTTCCAGGTCATAGGTAGGTAAGAGACAAATGGTTGCATTCTTTTGAATTTCTGATTAGTTTTTCCAAAGGAGGCAATCAGATATGCATTTATCTCAGTGAGCAGAAGGATGACTTTGAATAGAGTAGGAGGCAAGTTTGCCCTAAGCAGTTCTCAGCTTGACTTTTCCCTTTAGTTTAGTGATTGTAAGGCCCGAAGACTTATTTTTCTTTCACATTTCCCCTACTTTTCTTTTAAAAATCTTTTTGGAGGAAGTATGTTAAAAGAAAATGAATCTCTGGTCTTAGGTTTTGTCTGATCTCTCATGGCTAGGATGGTTTATTTCTAGACAGGAAGGTCCTGAGTTATTAGGAAAGCTCATTTTCACAGGTTGTGAAGTCTCATGTCCTATGAAGAGAAAATAGGGGGAAGAAGGGAGAAAACAACCAACAAAAGAGCAATCCTGGAAGATCAATATAGGCCACACTACTCTGAAGTCCATACATTAGTAGGCAGGTATGAAAGTGGCTTATGTATGTAAATAGGTTTCTGTTACTTTCTTCTGAAGTTTAAGTTGCCTAGCTTTAGTTCACAGGGCTTTAAGAAAACACAGCTTAGTTTTCAACAATTTTGAATTAGGAAAAATAGGGGTAAAAAGGAAAAGAAAGAAGAAACACATTGAAAACATTATTTTGGAGACATTATTCATTACAGCCAGGAAAAAATATAATTCAGTCCAAACTGTAGAAAATAATAAAAATGGAAAAACATTAGGCAGGACTAGAATCTAACAATGGGTGTACTATAGTTTTTGAATTTTTCTCTCTCCAGTTTGCCATTTTTACCAAAGACAAATCATGGTAAGAGTGATTTGTTTTATTATACTTGGCCAGATTATTTGTACAACATGCAGCAAGAGTAACTATTTTTCACATAGGCTTTTTAATTTTGCTTTGTTAATTAATTAATAATTTATTATTAATTATAGTTAATCATTAATTTATTAATTAAATGGAGCTTTGTTTCATAGAAGGGATCTCAGATAAGACTTTTTAAAAGCTCAGCCATGGATTTGTACCATCAAATATCTACAAGTTGGGTAAATTCCTCTCCTCTTGAGGTCCCAAGAAAACTTGGGACTCCTGAGCCTGTCAGAAAGTGACATTCTTTACTTACCACAGGTCAGGAACCCTGTACAGAAACTGTGTAGGCAAGGTATGAGGCCAGTTTTCCCAAGAGGCTTTTATTGGTTCTATAAGTCAAGCTTGATTCCTTAAAGGAAAGCACACCATTCCAGTCAAAGCCTTGGTAAAATAACCAGTTTCTCCAATGATGTCCTGTTGCAAAAGAAAGTATTATTTGCACTTATGCAAATAACTATATTGCCATAAATTAAAAATACTCACAAAAGTTTACAAATTCTGGAGAAATCAGGTAGAAACAGATATGCTCCAAATTTTGTTCACAGGAGTATACTTTACTCAGTTGCTACAAGCTGTAAATAGCTCAAAAGAAAAGTTTTCTTGTTTCTGAAAAACAAAACAAAGGATCAGCAATGTTTTAAGCAAAAAGGTCAAAAGATTAATTCAGTCTTCTATTAGTTCAGTCCATATAGTTAGCTCTTGTTCTGCATGGTATTCATGGACATTCCATCTCACCATAAGAGTCCTGAAAGTTTTCCTCTATTTTAATGTCACAATCTCCAAAGTTATCAAAAACCTGTATTGAAGAACACCTGTTAGAGTTTTATAGCTGATTAAAGCCACCTTCTAAAAAGGACCAAAACAAGACAATTGTTTATCAATGACAAAAAGTTTTAAGGCAGCCATAGTCAAAGACACACTTGACAAGGAAATTTTTTACCTCTGTGGCACATGAGAATTTAACATAACAATTATAGTTATGACTGATAATGTGCACTAAGTCATATCAGAATTATAGCAGTTTCCCATAATGTTGGAACTCCTACCAGTAGCATATTTGTAGAAATATAGCCCAAAGAAAGCCAAATAACATTTCATATTTGACAATGCTTCTTGTATGATTTTTATGCCAAGTAAGCCAAATGTGTCATTTTTTGACTTTAGGGAACCTAATACCTTAAAAGATTAATTAGGTCAGAAAAAGACATAATTTATAATTTGATTTTGGAAAGTTTGTCAAATATCAAAAGTTTAAAACACTTGATATTACAAAATAGGATCACAGGTCATTGTAAAATAAGTCATTCATTTAACCAAAGTAATAAGGATTTCAAAAAAAGATGAAAATCCTCATTCTTTGAGAGAGGAGACTTAATTTTTCAAAAAATAAGTGCAATAAAAACATCATGAAGCCAGTTAAATTTGTTTTCAAAATTTTATAAACAATCTATAAAATTTTAATCATCTTGACATAAGATATAATTTCCATAAGTCTTTTATAACCTTTATTAAGGAGTTGGCTAATGCTTCAGGAAAACCTTGTAAATCTGATACTGGGGCCCATATGTTGTGCTTGCATCAATATGCCTTTGACATTAATGGTTACTTTATAGAGAAACTGAACTTACTTTATCTCTCAAAATTGGCCCTTACAATCTCATGTGCTGGCCACTTCCACAATAATTCCTGGGCCTTGAGGAGTTGAATAGCTTTAATTTCTGGCCCTATGTCTCACAAATACAGTTTATTTTGATTGGTATCTTCTATGGGGTCTGAAGAGAGGCTTTAATTGCTGTCAGTGATAAGATTCAGCAGAACTTGGTGTCCTTTTAGACCCAGGAGTCAAAGCCCTGTAACTTATTGGCACAAGGACTTTAAAAGCACATAACAGAAAGTTTTAAGGATGTAATAACTGTAATTTTAAAAAATTGTTTTTAATCTCAGTTTTTTTCTAAGTAAACCAGACATAGTAATAATGATATTGGAATTATTTCAATGAAGCATAAGATCTGTTTATTAGGCCAGTTACCCAAGGCAAGAGAAAAGATCTTCTGCAATGTGACTGCTGTTCCCTATGGGGAATATTCTGTTGGAAGGAAACATTTCCTTTAGACCTTTAAGATGAAATTTTGTTTTGGTTTGTTTTGTTTTGTTTTTGCATCAGGCCACAACAGTTAGAACTGGAAAAAAAAATAACTTGCAGGAGCTAAAAATGAGTTGAACATAGAGTTATTATTTCAAGCCTTTTAAAAAGGGAGAGAAAGCCAAAAACAGCAAAATGCAATAAAAGTTGAACTTTGCATAAAAAATTATAATGTCTTTCAATTTATTATGAGTAAAGCAATTAGAGCTGGGCATGGTGGCTCATGTCTGTAATCCCAGCACTTTGGGAGGCCAAGGTGGGTGGATCACTTGAGGTTAGCAGTTCAAGACAAGCTTGGCCAACATGGTGAAACCCCATCTCTCCTAAAAATACAAAAATTAGCTGGGCGTGGTGGCACACACCTGTAATCCCAGCTACTCAGGAGCCTGAGGCAGCAGAATCGCTTGAATCAAAGAGGCGGAGTTTGCAGTGAGATGAGATCATGCCACCGCACTCCAGCTTTGGTGATAGAGTGAGACTCTGTGTCAAAAAAAAAGAGTAAAGCAACAACTTAAGAACATGTCATACTTTGAACCAATTATTTAGGGTATAAGTAGTTTTTTAAATAATTAAACACAGTCTCTAGATAATTGATAATTAAAATTATAGACAAAATGATCATAAAAAAGGTTTTTTTTAAAATAAATCCTCTTATTGTATCTTACACAGACCATTCATAACATGCTTGGACATTCTTGTTTGTCATGAGCATCCCTCTTTTTTAAACAACCAGACGTTTTATTTTAGGACAAAGTTTACCATACAAGATTCCTTCTCGTATAAATTATTTCTCTTTAAGCTTCTTACCAAAAAATACCTCTTTATTTCTATAACTTTCTTTACATCTCTCTTATTTCCTGGTATCTTTTACCTTGTTTTGTACATAACCTTGAAATAAGCTTTGAATTAGACAAAAATTATTCATCTTTTTAAAAAGGACACATATTGTATTTTTAGAAAGAATGTTTTCCTACAGTATATTTTAATTGGAAAATACCCAAGTAATGAAATAGCAATTATTTAATATAACTTTAGATTCGAAATTATGACAAGTTTGTCTACAAGTATTTACCCCATACATTTACCTAATTATTTTATTTTAATTGTTTACCTAGATTATTTATGAAAACTGCAATAGTCATCACTTAAAGTTATGAAACTGCCTTTGCAAAATTATAATTGAGACAGTGAAAAACATCTGACCTAACTGAGTCCATCTTGCTGTCCTTGTTCATTCCTGGGCATGGGCCGAACTAACTTTTGGAGGAATTTAGGTTATAATTTAGCTTTGAAACAAAGACAATAACAGTCCTCTCCCAAAACAAACCCCCTTCCTGCCTGGGGACTAAACTGCCTAAAGCTACAAGATTAGAAGTTATGGTTATTTTACTAAATAATTCAAGATTTAGCTATTGTCATTAAACCAATATTAATGTCTTATTTATCAAAAGCTACATAAACAAAGATCATTCTGTTTTGCACTGGGCTTTACAGTTTTGTAACCCCTATGCCAAATTTTGAGAACTGATAGTATTTGGCAGGGGTAACTATGAAAATGCTTGATTAATAAATACAAACAAAAATGTATGCTGGAAACTCTTAAGACATTTCTAATATTACTTTACCAAAATTTTAAAGTTAGCTTATTTATTAATGATTTTACTTAGGTCTTGAAAAATTTGAATTTGAGAAAGCATTTGACTAGTCTTTCCTTTTTTCTAATAAAGTATTTGATTTAAGCACTTTTATTTTTCTTTGAGCCAATTACTTAGAGCTCTTTCATATATTTTTAATAGTGAAACATTGTGTACACAACACATAATTACATAGATGTATTAGGCACGGTAAAAGTACACCTTATAGATTCATAAGACCTCCTTTTTTTCCCCCTATTTAAGACATGCAAACTCTTGAAAACCTGTTTCATTATGCTGGCAGTTGTCAGGTAAATAGCCTTAAATCTGCGTATTGAAGGAAACAACTCTTAGGTGAAAAATCAAATAGCAAAGTTTACAACCCAAGGTACAGAGAGAAAATGTCTGTTGGTGCTAGAGGGAAATTAAAGATGGATGCCAAATCAAATGTAAAAATATATAGAAATCTATCATAGTGTTGTATAAGGAGACTAATTTTATTTAGATAGGGACTACTTGTCACTTAACTAGATCTCTGAGCTCTGGGCAGAGCCCATACTGAATCCTGGGTCTCCAAAAAGGGAGAATAATTATGAGGCTAGAACATGTGATGCTTGTACAGTGCATAAAAAAAAATTTTTTTTAAACAAAGACATTTCATTTTTTAAACAAAGACATTCTTCCTTAAAAACCCAAGAGTAGCCTCTGTTGTAATAACTATTTTAGTCAAAAAATCAGGTAACACGTACAAAAGCAAGCAGTTTAAGAGCTGAGATGAACTTGCCTGTTTACACTCTTGGAGTTCCATAAGGAAAAAACAGTGGCTTTTCCCCACAAGGAAGTCTGGCACCTTCTCCATTTTCTTTAAGGAACCCCAGGCTATTATAAACTATTTTAGGTCCCTCATGCAGCAGAGGGTTCAAGAGAAAGGAGAGACAGCGGACGTAAATGAAGAAAACAGAATTCAGTCAACTGAGAAGGAAAAAACTTTTTCCCAAAAAAGACAAGGTCCTAGGAGAGAGAAAAACAAAACAAAACAGGCCTTTTAAATACAAATACACACACACACAGACATACACAAATACATCTTGGATGTTAGCTTTTAATTAAGTTGACTTTTAACCATTGATCTCCTTTAAAAAAATCTTTTAAAATCTTATTACCATATTTCCACGAGGTCAAATTGCTGCTATTTTAGAAGTACCAATATTAATGGAAAGGAGACCTGATCCAGACCCCAATAGAGGGTTCTTGGATCTCACACAAGAAAGAATTCAAGGAGAATCCATACAGTAAAGTGAAGGCAAGTTTATTAGAGAAGTTAAGAAACAAAAGAATGGCTGGCTACTCCACAGGCAGAGCAGCCCTCCTGATGGCTGCTGATGGTTATTGCTTGATTACATGTGAACCAAGGGGTAGATCTGATTCATGCTGCCCCTTATTAAACCATATCGAGTAACTTCCTGATGTTGCCATGGCTTGTGTGAACTGTCATGAGTGTAGCAGTGAGGACAACCAGAGGTCATTCTCATTGGCATTTTGATTTTGGTGGGTTTTGGCCGGCTTTTTTACTGGAACCTGTTTTATTAGCGAGGTCTTTATGACCTGTATCTTGTGTTGACCTCCGATCTCATCCAGTGATTTAGAATATCTAACTGTCTAGGAATGCCACCCAGTAAGTCTCAGCCTCATTTCATGCAGCCCCTATTCAGGATAGAGTTGCTCTGATTCAAACACCTCTGACATCAAGCATCAAACCAGAAAGGGCTTGATTCAGAAACAAAACCCAGGCTGTCATAGTGAAAAAAAAGAAGGCAGAAACTTAGCTATGGAACTGCAGCATAGGGCCACAACCATTGCTCTTTCAGTTTGACCTGAAAGAGCAAAAAGGTGGCATTGTTACGTAAATAAAGCTCCTTAAGTAGTCAAAAATTTAAAAAAACTTTACTTTTTTTTCCTTTTAATGGTTGTTTTTCTCCCTCACCACACCTTTTTTTGTTGTTGTTGTTTGTTTTTGTTTTTGTAGCAATTTAGCCACTTCAGAGGCCTTGTTCTCCATAATTTGGAACTTTCCTTTAGATTTGATCAAATTGGATAGAGCTGGTCAAACCCAATAGGAAAAAGACTGAAACAACAACAAAAACAGAAACAAAACAAACAATGAAAAAGCAGTTAAGCAAAACAAACAAGTGATTGCACAACTTATACCATTACTGAGCACTCTAATGGTAAGGAAAAATTAAGACCAGCTGGTTTTTAATCTTGACTTTAGCCAAGACAAACCCCAATTCAGTTACTTACCTTGGGACGGGTCTCAGGCTGAAGATTGCTCTCTACCTTCCTAGAAGCAGGAAAAAAATTCAAATTCGCCTTCCCTGTTGGGAGTGATTTCAAACTCCAGAAAGGAGTTACCTGCCTTCCATCACCATGGACGCAGGAAAACTTGCCCTCCCTCTTTGTTGAAAGTGAGTAAAACTCAAAAAAAAAAAAAAAAAAAAAAAAACAGTTGTACAGCAAAATAAACTTCATATCTCAACCAAATTTGGGGAGACCAGGGATTCTCTGGAGGGAGATGCTTCCAGGCCTCAGCAAATTGTCCTATTGGTTTGAGCCATAAAGATAACTCGAGCTGGTACCAAGCACTGATAGATTTGTCAAAGGTCAGGGGTACCTCCACTCAGAATCCCTTCATGGTTACCAAAATATGAACCCTGAATATCTGAGACAGATCTCAGTCAATTTAGGAAGTTTATTTTGCCAAAATTAAGGATGCACACCCAAAGTTAAGGACACAGCCTCAGGGGTCCTGACAACATGTGCTCAAGGTGATCCGAGCACAGCTTGGTTTTATCATTTTAGGGAGACAGACATCAATCAATATACATAAGACAAACATTGGTTTGATTGGGAAAGGCGGGACAACTCAAAGCAAAGTTGGGACAACTTGAAGTGGGGAGGGGGCTTCCAGGTCATAGGTAGATAAGAGACAAATGGCTGCATTCTGCTGAGTTTCTGATTAGCCTCTGCAAAGGAGGCAATCAGGTATGCATTTATCTCAGTGAGCAGAGGGTTGACTTTAAACAGAATAGGAAGCAGGTTTGCCCTAAGCAGTTCCCAGCTTGACTTTTCCCTTTAGCTTGGTGATTTTAAGGCCCCAAGATTTATTTTCCTTTCACATCATCGTAAACACTACAAGCAAAAGTCTTTGTTGAGATTTACTTAAATATTTACCATTTTCTTAACTCACCATTACTTCTTGCTTTCCGTGTCTTTTTTGAAGTCCACATGTTAAATGCTTCTTCAATGAATAATGTCTGGTGGTAGTGCTCTTAGATTTTGTTTAATCCTCCCGTACAATTATTATTATTCTATTAGTTCTTAAAATTCTACTTGATTCTCTTAAAATTTTCATGACCTTTTTTGACTTTCTTGGTCCTTGCCTATTAATTTAGTTCCAACTTTTATTTTTAAACATTTTATACATTGCCCTTGAAAAATTTTGTATCTGAAAATTCTTATCATTCTTGTATCTAAAGACCTTTTATTTTACCTGCCAACTATCATTTACGATAGTTTATTTCTTGTGTATTGGTTATTTAAAAAACATTGGGAGCCTACATCTGGTATGACTTATTGTAAAAAGGCTGAGTGCCAAAACTGGTGACTTTTCTAACAAGAATTTGCATTTGCTCTGCCTCGGCCCAGTTTGTTGTTCTGACCTGGAAACATTAAACGTTTCCAGAGGCTGTGGCTTAACATGGGAGTTCCAAATCTCCCCACCCTCCCCCCATGCCTTTCTGCAGACTCCTTTGACTAGTACGTTTGTCTTAATTATCAAAGAAAAATATGGTTGCAGATACATTGTGGAGCAACAGAGAAATACATCTGGAAGTCAGGAGACTGAGGTGCCTCCAAGTACTCATGATAAAAATTAACAAAATAATATAGAAATCCCATACAGGCAGGACCAGCCGAGGCACAAAGGAATGAAACCTTGGGCCACCCCACCAGGTAAAGAACCCCAGCCAGTTGAGGTGCAAATTGGGAGTGGAGGAAGGACATTGTACGTTTCATCTAAGCCTTCCTGATTAGTTATAGAAATAAGTATTATAGTAGCTATCAATATTTTCTTCTTTGCATGATCAGGCATATGTTACGTAATTTCCCTTTTCCGTTTGTGTTGCCTTTGGCTAACTTTACTCTGAAATATACCGAATATCAAAGTAGGAGTATAACCAAATTGGAAGATGAATAAATGAATGCAATTACTGACGAGCCTTGGGTCTTTTTTTTTTTTTTCAGGGACAGAGCAAACATTTTTATTTGAATGAAAGATAATCTCATTATGTTAGGAGAAAATGTGTTGGGTTTTTTTAAACATAAATGTTGAAAGAATGACACATATGGACATTGTGTTGTCAAAGGGGTGGATTGCCAAGGAAAACTGTGGATTGACTATGGCAATACCCATTCCTACAACTCTTCAGTGTGCAGAGACTACAGAAGTAAAATTTTGTTTCTCAGACTCACTTGTAGCTAGTGTTCACTGCAGCTAGTGATTTAGGTTCTACAAAGCAAGTGTACTCATTTGAGACTGATTCAGAACATGAGTCACCAGAGGACAGAGGCAAAATGTGGGGCACCCATTTTGCTGACACAAATTATGTCAGCAAATTAAGATGTATTTCTGAATTAACTGCTATAGCACTGGCACTCTGACCATGGCAGAGATAAAAACTTCATTCTTTGTCCAGTTTGATGGTGTCATTTGGGAAATTGTTTCTGCAAACTTAGCCTAAAGACTTCTTTTAGCTCATCCACCAGTTCTGTGTACTATTTAGATAGCCCTTTATAATCCCTTTCTCCTAAAGTACAGCAGATTGCATTGTTTGAAATGAAAAACACTAAACACTGGCCAATATTATATATGGGACTATACACAGATACTGACAGATACTCTAATCCAGTATTGTCAAGAGATGAGAGATTGGCCTCTAAAGATAAATGAGTTCACCTGAAACACATGAACTGTGGTTACTTCTAAAACAAGGTTGCTATGTGTATGAACCTTGTTTTAAAAGTAACTACAGTTCATGATCTCCAGGTTATAAACAGAAATACAGGAAGTGGTACCCACCATGCAACCTGGAAGAGCAATAGTGAACAGCTTGATCATGAAGAGGCATGTTATGGCCTAATCCCACTCCCCCCAGATTGATTGTCAGAGAAGGGAGAATTTATCATTTGGATACACACATATACAAACACACATGCATATTTATACTGTCTATTATGTTATAGTTTATACTTCTATAAAATATAAATTTAAAATTTTATATAGATATGTATTCTAGATATGATATATTAAAAATTTAATATTTTCTAGCCTGTATTTTATTCTACATAATGAAAATTTTACTGTGTTGTTAAATATTCTTCTACGACATCAATTTATAATTACCAATATGAACTAAATCAGTCTACTGTTTGACATCTGAGATTTTTGAAGTCTAATATTAAAAACATTTCAACAAGTATCTTAGCTATAAGTATTTGCATATGTTAGCATGTATTTTTAATGATTTCCCTAGGAAAATCCCTAGACAGAAATTGATGGATTAGTAGATTTTTTTTTTTTTTTTCTTAAGATGGAGTCGCTCTGTCTCCCAGGTTGGAGTGCAGTGGTGTGATCTTGGCTCACTGCAACCTCCGCCTTCTGGGTTCAAGCAATTCTCCCGGCCTCTGTCTTCTGAGTAGCTGGGATTACAGGCACCTGCCACCACACCCGGCTAATTTTTGTATTTTCTAGTAGAGATAGGGTTTCGCCATATTGGCCAGGCTGGTCTTGAACTCCAGACCTCAGGTGATCTGCCTGCCTCAGACTCCCAAAGTGCTAGGATTACAAATATGAGCCACCGCACCCAGCCAAATATTTTATAAATTTTTTGTATTATGTATTGCCAGACTGACTTCTGGAGGGGTTAGGGCATTTTTTAAGTCACCTGACAATTTATGGGGGTTTCCATTTCTTTGAAAGCTTGCCAAAACTAGATTTTATTATTTTCTTACAAATTTCCAATTTGTTGGTGAAAACATTTACCTAATTTTAAATTTTATATGTTTGATTCTTATGAGATTGAAATGATTTAATGTTTCTTTTCTCTTTGCGTTTCTTCTTGGTAAATTGCTTTATCATGTCATTTACTAATATTGCCCCATGATCTTAAAATCTTTTTCTTTTTTAAAAAATATATATATATATTTTTTGAGACGGAGTCTCACTCTGTTGCCCAGGCTGGAGTGCAGTGGCGCAATCTCAGCTCACTGCAAGCTCTGCCTCCCGGGTTCTTGCCATTCTCCTGCCTCAGCCTCCCAAGTAGCTGGGACTACAGGTGCCCGCCACCAAACCCAGCTAATTTTTTGTATTTTTTTAGTAGAGACGAGGTTTCACCATGTTAGCCAGGATGGTCTCGATCTCCTGACCTTGTGATCCGCCCACCTCGGCCTCCCAAAGTGCTGGGATTACAGGCATGAGCCAGTGCGTCTGGCCTTAAAAATAATTTCAACTAATTTTAGATTCAGGGGAGACATATGAAGACTTGCTAAATGAGTATATTGTGTAATACTGAGGTCTGGGCTTAGTACCCAGCAAGTAGTTTCTTAGCCCTATCTCCCTTCTCCTTCTCTCCTCTCTAGTAGTCCCCAGTGTCTGTTGTTGTCATGTTTATGTTTATGTGAACCCAGTGCTTAGCTCTCACTTATAAGTCAGAACATGTTGTATTTTCTTTTCTCTTTCTGTGGTAATTCGCTTAGAATAATGAGCTCCAGGTCAGTCCATGTTGTTGCAATGGACATGATTTCATTCTTTTTTATGGCCATGTAGTGCCTCAGGGTATATGCACTACATTTTCTTCATCCAGTCCACTGTTGATGGGCATCTAGCTTGATTCCATGTGTTTACTCTTGCGAATAGTGCTGTGACGAACATGCAAGTACTCATTTGGTAGAGGGATTTCTTTTACTTTGAGTATATACTCAGTAATGAGACTGCTGGGTTAAATGGTAGTTATTTGAGAAACCTCTAAGCTGCTTTCCACAGGGGCTGAACTAATTTACATTCCTACCAATACTATATAAGCATTTCCTTTTCTCTGCAGTCTCACCAGCAATCTGTTCTTTTTTGACTTTTTAACAATAGCCATTCTGATCGGAGTGAGTTGATATCTTCTTGTGGTTTTGATTTGCATTTCTCTGATGCTTAGTGAGATTGAGCATTTTTTCATTTGTTTATTGGCTGCTTAAATGTCTTCTCTTGAGAAGTGTCTGTCATGTCTTTTGCCCACTTTTTAATGGGGTAATTTGTTTTTTGCTTGTTGAATTATTTAAGATCCTTATAGATGTTGGATATCAGACCTTTGGCAGAGGCATAGTTTTCAAATATCTTCTGCCCTTCTGTAGGTTGTCTGTTTACTCTGTTAGTTTCTGTTGCTGTGCAGAAGTTCTTTAATTAGGTCCCACTTCCCAATTTTTATTTGGTGCAATTGCTTTTGAGGATTTAGTTATGAATTCTTCTCCAAGGCAGATGTCCACAATTTACTAGATTTTCTTTCAGGATTCTAATTTAAGGTCTTACATTTAAATCTGTAATCTGTCTCGATATAATCTGTATATATGGTGAAAGGCAGGGCTCCAGTTTCATTCTTCTGCATGAAGAATGTGGCTAGTGAATTATTTCCCCATTGCTTATTTTTTGTTAACTTTGTCAAACATCAGATGACTGCAGGTGTATAGCTTTATTTCTGCATTCTCTCTTCTGTTCCATTGATCTATGTGTCTGCTTTTGAACTAGTATCGTGCTGTTTTGCTTACTGTAGCCTTGAAGTACAGTTGAAAAATGGATGATATGATAACCTCCTACTTTGTTCTTATTGCTTATGATTCCTTTGCCTTTACAGCTCTGTTTTTTATTCCATGTGAATCTTGGAATAGATTTTTTTAATTCTGCGAAAAATGACATTGGTAGTTTGAATGGAAAGGTGTTGAATCTTTAGATTGCTTTGGGCAGTATGGCCATTTTAATGATACTGATTCTTCCAATCCATGTGCGTGGAATGTTTTTCCATTTTTTGTGCCATCTGTAATTTGTTTCAGCAGTGTGTTGTAGTTCTCCTTGCAGGGATCTTTTACCTCCTTGGTTAGGTGTATTCCTAGATATTTTATTTTATTTTTTGTGCATATTGTAATTGACATTGCATTCTTGATTTGGCTCTCAGCTTGAACATTGTAGGTGTATAGAAATGCTACTGATTTTTGTACTTAGATTTTGTATCCCGAAACTTTTCTAAAGTCATTTATCAGTTCTAGGAGCCTTCTGGCAGAGTTTTTAGTTTTTTTTCAGATATAGAATCATATTGGCAGTTAAGAGAGATAATTTGATTTCTTCTTTTCCTCTTTTGATGCCTTTTATTTTTTTCCCTTTCAGGATTACTCTAGCGAGGACTTCCAGTACTATGTTGAATCGGAGTGGTGAGAGTGGGCATCCTTGTTTCTTAAGTGGTTCTTAAGTGGATTCTTAAGTGGAATGTGTGCAGCTTTTCCCTGTTCAGTATGATGTTGGCTGTGAGTTTGTCATAGATGGCTCTCATTATTTTGTGGTATGTTTATTCAATTCCTAGTTTCTTGAGAGATTTTGCCAGGAAACGTTGTTGGATTTTATCAGAAGCTTTTTCTACATCTATTGGGATGATCATATGCTTTTTGTTTTTAATTCTGTTTATGTGGTGAATCATATTTTCTGATTTGCATATGTTGAACCAACCTTGCATCCCAGGAATAAAGCCTACATGATCATGGTGAACAGTATTTTGCTGAGGATATTTGCATCTATGTTCATCAGGGATATTGGCCTATAGTTTTTGTTCATTTGTTTCTGGTGCGTCTTTGCCAGGTTTTGGTATCAAGGTGATGCTGGCCTTATAGAATGGAGTCCTCCTCCTTGATTTTTCAGAATAGTTCTAGTAGAATTGGTGCCAGCTCCTCCTTGTACATCTAGTAGAATTCAGCCATGAATCCATCTGGTGTGTGGCTTTTTTTGGATTGGTAGGTTTTTTATTACTGATTCAATTTCAGAACTTAATATTGGTTTATTCAGGTTTTCAGTTTCTTCGTGATTCAATCTTGGGAGGATGTATGTTTCTGGGAATTTATCCATTTCCTCTAAATTTTCTAGTTTGTGTATACAGCTGTTCATAATGGTCTCTGAGGATCTTCTGTATTTCTGCAGGATCAGTTGTATTGTGACCTTTGTCATTTTTGATTGTGCTTATTTGGATCATCTCTCTTTTTTCCTTTGTTACTCTAGCTAGTGTTCTATCAATTTTGTTTACCCTTTCAGAGAACTAAATTTTGGGTTTGTCGATTCTTTGTATGGATTTTTGAGTCTCCATTTCATTCAGTTCTGCTTTGATTTTAGTTATTTCTTTTCTTCTGCTGGCTTTGGTATTAGTTTGTTCTTGTTTTTCCAGCTCCTCTAGGTGTGAGGTTAGATCATGAATATAAGATCTTTCTAATTTTTTTATGGAGGTATATAGCACTATAAACTTTCCTCTTAACACTGTTTTTGCTGTATCCCAGAGATTTTGGCATGCTGTGTCTCTGATTTCATTTATTCCAAGAACTTTTTGATTTCTGCCTTAATTTTATTGTTTACACAAAAGTTATTCAGGAGCAACTCATTTAATTTTCATGTAACTGTGTGGTTTAGAGAGATCCTCTTGGTATTGATTTCTGTTTTCATTCTACTGCAGTCCAATAATATGTTTGGCATGATTTTGATTTTTTTAAAAAAATTATTGAGACTTACTTTATGGCTGGGCATGTGGTTGATCTTAGAGTATGTTCCATGTGCAGATTAGAAGAATATATATTCAGAGATTGATGAATAGAGAATTCTGTAGATGTTTACTAGGTTCAATTGACCAAGCATTGAATACAAGTCCAGAATTTCTTTGTTAGTTTTCTGCTTCGATAATCTGTCTAATGTTTTCAATGGGATATTGAAGTCACCCATGATTATTGCATGGCTGTCTATGTCTTCTCACAGCTCTAGAAGTATTTGTTTTATGAATCTGGGTGCTCCAATGTTGGTTGCATATATATTTAGGAAGTTAAATCTTCATGTTGAACACTTTATCATTATGTAATGGTAAAGGCCTTTCTTTCTCCTTTTTTACTGTTGTTGCTTTAAAGTCTGTTCTATCTGATGTAAGTATAGTGACTCCTGCTTTCTTTTGTTTTCTGTTTGTGTGATAGATCTCTCTCCATCCCTTTACTTTGAGCCTGTGAGTGTTGTCACATGTGAGGTGGGTCTCTTGAAGACAGCAGATGGACAGGTCTTGTTTTTTGGTTCAACTTGCCACTCTCTCTTTTAAGTTGAGGATTTAGACTGTTTACATTCAAGGTCAATATTGATACGTGAGGTTTTGATTCTGTTGTGAAGTTGTTAGCTGGTTGCTTTGGAGTTCAATTGTATAATTACTTTATAGGATCTGTGGGCTATGTACTTAAGTGTGTTTTTGTGGTAATAGGTATCATTCTTTCATTTCCATGTTTAGAACTCCCTTAAGAGTCTCTTGTAAGGCCGATATAGTGGTAATGAATTCCCTTAGTGCTTTCTTGTCTGGAAAATATTTTATTTCTCCTTTGCTTATGAAGCTTACCTTGGCAGGATATTAAATTCTTGGTTGGAATTTCTTTTCTTTAAGAAGCCTGAAAATATGCCCCCAATCTCTCCTAGCTTTTAAGTCTGCAGTTAGCCTGATAGGGTTCCCTTCATATGTGATCTGACCTTTTTCTCTGGCTGCCTTTTCTTTAGCATTGACTTTGGACAGTTTGGTGACTTTACATCTTGGTGATGTTCTTTTTGTATAGTATCTTACAGGTGTTCTTTGGGTTTTCTTTATCTTGATATTCACATCTTTAGCAAGGTTAGGGAAATTTTCTCAAATTCTTCTCTCAAATATATTTTCCAGGTTGTTTGCTTTTTCTCCTTCTCTCTCAGGAATGTAAATAATTCATTGGTTTGTTTGCTTTACATAATCCCATATTTCTTGAAGTGTGTGTTCATTTTTTTCAAAAAATCTCTTTATTTTTGTCCGTGTTAGTTCAAAAGTCCAGTCTTCAAGCTCTGATATTCTTTCTTCTGATTGGTCTAGTCTGTTGATTAAGCTTTTAATTGTATTTTGAAGTTTCTTCAGTGAGGTTTTCAACTCCAGAAGCCGTGATTGATTTCTTTTCAAGATGTTTATCTTTTCTTTCATTTCCTGGATTCCTTTAGAAGTTTCTTTGTATTGATTTTCAGCCTCGTCTTGGATCTCATTGAGGTTCTTTGCAATCCATGCTTTGAATTCTTTATCTGTCATTTCTAAATTTCCATTTTGTTTAATGACCATTGCTGCAGACCTAGTGCTATCCTTTGGTGGTGTCAATATATTCAGATCTTTCATGGTAATCAGAATTCTTACACAGGTTCCTTATCATCTGGAGATGCTGGCATTTCTAATTTTTGTAATTTTAGTGCAGATAGGATTTTTCTTTCTTTCTTTCCCTATAACAATATTGTTTTTTTCTCTTTCCCTTTTCCCCCATTTCTAGGGGGTGTGACTGTAGCAAATGTTTGGTAGAATCTTTTGGCTTTGCTTCCACAGCTTTATGCACTTCAGTTGGGAGGTTTTATTTTGCGCCGTGCAGTTTGACCAACAAGCCAGTAGCTGACGCTTATGGGTGAGAGCTGGCAGTGGCCAATGTGGCCAGGTGTGTACTAGATCCTTGTTTACTGGGAGAAGTTCTTGTTGTCTCAGGCAATGGGCTGATCATGGAGTGCACAGTGGTATGAGCTCCCTGCTTAGCCCTGGTGGGGAGCCAACATGGGTGGGGCCAGACTGGGCAGGCCTGCCTGCCTACAAGTCTCCCAGTGGCAGGCACAAGAACCAGCATCAAATGAGAATTCAATGGGTGGCCACCAAGCACCAGCTGCGTGCCTAGGCATGGAACTGGGAAACCTCCTCAGCCCCAAGTTCTCTATGGTGTCAGGGAGGGAGGGGGTTTTGAGGGTGCTGGCCTAAACTCCCAGTCCAGGAGAGTGAGTACTCCAGATGTCAGGAGATCTGCCAGGGTGTGGTGTGTAGACAGCTCCCCAGCACCACAATCTCTGCAGAGGAAGGGTGGAGATGCTCAGGATGTTAATTCAGGCAAACAGGTGCTCCGAATACCTGGAGATCTGCCAGGGCATGGAGTGGAGAGGAGCGATCTCTGTGCAGGAAGGGTGGGTAAGTCAGGCAGCTGGTCTGGGCAGGCATGTGTTCCTGAATGCCTGCATTTATGCCTGGGCATGGAGCAGAGATGACCTAGCTGTGCTGTGATCCCTGCACAGGAAGGGTGGGCAACTCAGGCTGCTGAGCCAGGTGAGCAGGTGCTTCAGATACCTGGGAATGAAGCAGAGAGGGCCTCCCTGCACTCAGATCTCTCCACAGGAAGGATGGAGCAACTCAGGCTGCCAATCTGGGCAAGTGGGTGCTCCAGATGCCTGGAGATATGCCTGCAGGTGGAGTGGAGAGGGTCCCGCTACACCATGATCTCAGGGGAGGCAGGCTCTGGGGCACTCAGCAATAGCACATGCAGACCATTTCCGGGTCACCAAGCTGGCCCTGCCTGCAAGTGTTGTCACTCGTAGAAACCATTGTTATAGCAGATCTCCTCCCACCCCAGGCCTGCGATGGAGGAGAGCACAATTCCAGTGCCTACTGCTGAGGTGCTTTCTACAATTCTGGCTGTGGAGGCCCCTACCCTGCTCCAGAGCATGACCTCCAAAATGTGGCCTGAGACTGAAATGCCTGCATGGCCACAGTGCCAGGTGGCCAAAGAATGACTTTGTATGTGCTGACATTAAAAATAGTGTCTTGCTCTCAGTCCCGGGTCTGGGAAAATGCCTGCAGCTTTTTCCTGGTGTCTTTCCCTCTCAGTGTCTCCAAGCCTCTCCCCAAATTAGCTCCAGGGCTTGGGAGAAACAAAGTGCCTGAATTGCTCAGATTCCTGGTGAAAAGTTGAGTCACAGAGGGAGGCTCTCTGGCCTTCTCACATACTGGGACTTCACTCACTTTTATCACTGGACACTGTCACAGAGACTGTTTAAATGCCCATGGTCTTCTCCCTAGGATCTGGGATGTCCTTCACAATTTAGTGGATTCCCATTTTCTTTCTTGAGTTGAAGCTCACAGAGTTGATATCTATGTACTATCTTGCTGTTTCCAAGTGGCTGAGGCACATCAAAAGCCTCTAATCCACCATCTTGGAAAAAAATACTTTTTGTTTAAATTAAAAAAAAAAATTGTTCTTTTCCTCTGTTATATATTGGAAAATATCTTGGGACTTTGCACTTATTACTTATGAGTTAATCATAGTCTCAGTTTTCTTAATTTTTTTTACAATGATAATACCCACTATATAATGTTATTATGAAGATTAAGAAAAATAATATATTTAAATTTTCTATCAGAGTGTCTCTTATATAGCTATTCAACTAATGTTTCCTTTCTTCCATTCCTACTTCACTTCCCTACATCCCGTGTCTGTAGCTAAACACTTGGGAAACTCTGCAGTAAGTTACCACTCAGATTTGGGGCCTGTAGAGTTGGGTGATGGTGAGACAAAGATGAAAGAAGAGGACCACCAAGGATCTTAGGAGGAAGTAACTGAAAAGGTTGAAATTAAATGGTTTGTATCCTGCCAGCAGTTTAGCACAATCAAATCAGGATTTAACCCCAGCACCCTATTTCTTTAGCCATGAATTCCTTAGATGGCTTTGTCTTCTTGGGAACCCACTTCATGTGCCTTCTGTCATAGAGAAACAGCTCTACCATGGCCATGCATTAATAGTGAGGAAATTTACCTACCATTTTGTCTATAGAATTATACATTTTATGGTTGAAAGGGACCCTGATAGCCATTATGGCTACTTTTAGGCAGGCAATGAGTATTAACATCATTTTACAGGTGAAGCAGTTGTGAACAGAGAGGGTAAATAGCCTGACCCTGGGATCTTTGTTCAATCGATGTCAGTAAGTCAGAGGTCACATAAAACATATACACTATCCTCAGAGAATGTAGGAATTGAAAATACAGAGGGACAGGGGAATAACCTCACTTGTTTGCTTTCAGCCTATTAAAATGTAGTTCTCTTTATTCAGCTAAATGGATTTATGAGTTGCCTTATATATTTTACATTTAACTAACCAATTTTTTTCATCAGAATTAGCTGGGTTGTGCTGCAAATGTGAAGAGTCTCTAAATTTCAATGGCTTAATAACAATACATGTTTATTTTGTTACTTGTGATACATGTCTAAGACGGTAGCAAAGGCTCTGATCTTTGTAATCAGAACCCCTGATCTAGGCAACTAGAGACTCAATCTCAGCACAAACTTCCAGAATTTCTGAAGCTGGAAAATACATAAAAAATTTTAAAAAGAGTATGGTGAATCAGACAATGCCAGCCTTTTAGACCATCTTTGAGTAGAAAGACTATTTAAAATCTACACAATGAGAACAGTGCAGGATTATCAGCCATCTTTCAGTTCTGAAACATCCATAGGCCTATATTCTCTTTTATCTTGACAATGGTTGCAGTCAGGAATAAATAACAAGTCTGTTTCTTCCTGGAGGAACTGTTCTTTCTGGTGACATTTTACCAAAAAGCCAGTTATTTAACCTTCACTAACTTGACTTTACCCAGAATTAACTAGAAGAGAATTTCAGAACTACCCTGCAAATAAGGGGCATCTTTTTAATACAGTGTCAAGAACAGGTCTGTATAGAAATGAGTACAGCATGAATCAGGTGGCCAGGATAATTTAGAAAGTGACACTAGTAGAAATAGTCAGAGGAAGTTGGTGTAACACGGGGGTTTAGTTTAGTGTCTATCAACAGAAGATTAAGCAGACTACAGGAGTTTATGCAAGACTACCATGGATATACACATAGTGGCAGAAATACAAAATAAAATAAATTAGGAATTAAGAATAAGAACAATTGCTAATAAGTGAGTGAATGTGTGATACACACAAACACATACACATGTATGCACACACATATACAATTTAACTCTTTATAACCTCCCCCCAGAATTAAGTACTATTTTATATTTCAGATGAGAGAACTGAAACCCAGTGTTTCTTGGCTAGTAAGTGATGGTGCTGAGATGCTAGTCCAAATATATTTGATTCTATAGATCATGGTCTTTCTATTTTTTACTGAAAGGTATTATTTCATCTAGGCCACTTGTTAGCTAAATAACATATATCATTTAGTTCCGCTCTGATCTTTGTTATTTCTTTTTCTCCTGCTAACTTTGGGTTTGTTTGTTCTTAGTCTTTTAGTTCCTTGAGGTGTGATGTTAGGGTGTTAATTTGTGATCTTTCTACTTTTTTGATGTAGATATTTAATGCTATAAACTTTCCTCTTAGCACTGCTTTTATGGTATCCCACAGGTTCTGGTATGAGATGCTTTCATTTTCATTCATTTCAAAAAATGTTTAATTTCTGTCTTAATTGCTTCATTGATCCAGTGGTTGTTCAAGAGCATGCTGTTCAATTTCCATGTACTTATATAGTTTCCAAGGTTTCTCTTGGTATTGACTTCTAGCTTTTTCTCAACATGGTCTGAGAAGATCCTTGATATGATTTTGATTTTAAAAAATTTGTTAACACTAGTTTTGTGGACTAATATGTGGTGTATTGGAGAATGTTTCATGTGCTGATGAAAAGACTGTATATTCTGTAATTTTTGGATAAAATGTTCTGTAAATGTCTGTTAAGTCCATTTAAAGTTCAATTTAAGTCCAATGTTTCTTTGTTAATTTTCTGTCTTGATGATGTCTTGTCTAGTGCTGTGAATGGGATGTTAAAGTCTCTCACTATTATTGTATTGCTGTCTACTTCTTTAGGTCTAGTAATTTTTGTTTTGTGAATTTGGGTGCTTTGATATTGAGTGCATATATAGTTAGGATTGTTATATCCTCTTGCTGAATTGATCCTGTTATCATTATATAATGATCTTGTCTTTTTTTTTTACTGTTTTTAATTTAAAATCTGTTTTATCTAATGTAAATATAGGCTATTCCTGCTTGCTTTTGGTTTCTGTTTGCATGGAATATCTTCTCCATCCCTTTACTATTTGTGTCTTTAGGGGTAAGCTGTTTTGATGAACCACTAGTTAGACTACCCAAGAGAAGAAGAGAGAAGATCCAAATAAACATAATCAGAAATGAAAAAAGGACATTACAACTGATACTACAGAAGTACGAAAGATCATCAGAGACTGTTATGAACAATTATAGAGTCACACACTAGAAAACTTAGCGGGAATGGATAAAGTCCTGGAAACACACAACCTCCCAAGATTGAAAAAGAAAGAAACAGAACTCTTGACCAGACCAATAAAGAGTAGCAAGATTGAATCAGTAATAATCCCCCAACAAAAAGAAGCCGAGGACCAAATGCATTCATAGCCAAATTCTACCAAACACACAAAGAAGAACTAATACCAATCCTCCTGAAACTATTCCAAAAAATTTTGAGGAGGAGGGAATTGTCCTTAATTCTTTCTACAAGGCCAGTATCACCTTGATACCAAAACCAGAAAAGGACATAACAAAAAAAGAAAACTACAGACCAATATCCTTGATGAATATACATGCAAAAATCCTCAACAAAATACTGGCAAATCACATCCAAAATCACCCCCAAAAGATAACACATCATGATCAGCTGGGATTTATCCCAGGGATGCAAGGATTTTTTTTTTTTTTTTGAGATGGAGCCTTGCACTGTCACATGGACTGGAGTGCAATGGCGTGATCTCGGCTCACTGTAACCTCTGGCTACCAGGTTCAAGCAATTCTCCTGCCTCAGCCTCCTGAGTAGCTGGGATTACAGGTGCCTGCCACCATGCCTGGTTAATTTTTTGTATTTTTAGTGGAGATAAGGTTTCACTATGTTGGCCAGGCTGGTCTTGAAAGCCTGACCTTGTGATACACCCGCCTTGGCCTCCCAAAGTGCTAGGATTACAGGCGTGAGCCACTGCATCTGGCCAGTGATGTTTAACATATACAACTTAAACCAAATTAAGGATAAAAACCATATGATCATTTCAGTAGATGCAGAATAAGCGTTCAATAAAATTCAGCCTCACTCCATGATAAAAATCCTCCACAAACTAGGCATAGAAGGAACATATCTCAACATAATAAAGACCATATACGACAAGCCTACAGCCAACATCACACTTAATGTGCAAAAGTTGAAAGCCTTTCCTCTAGCAACTGGGACAAGACAAGGATTCCCACTTTCACCATTCTTATTCAGCATAGTACTGAAAGTCCTCACCAGAGCAATCAGGCAAGAGAAGAAAAATAAAAGGCATCCAAATTGGAAAACAGAAATTCAAATTATGTCTGTTCATGGATGATATTATCTTATATCTAGAAAACTATTCCACTAAAACACTTAGATTTGATAAGCAAATTTAGTAAAGTTTTAGGATACAAAATTAATGTACAGAAATTAGTAGCATTACTATACATCCATAATAATCTAGCTGAGGCCCCAATCAAGAATTCAGTCCCATTTACAATACCAAAAAAATACATAGGAATATATTTAACCACAGAGGTGAATAATTTATGTAAAGAGAACTACAAAACACAGAGGAAAGAAATCATAGATGATACAACCAAAGGGAAACACATCCCATGCTCATAGATTGGAAGAATCAGTATTGGTAAAATGACCATATTGCCCAAAGCAACCTATAGATTCAGTGCAATCCCTATCAAATCATGAATACCATTTATCATAGAATTAGAAAAATGAATCATAAAATTTATATGGAATCAAAAAAGAGCTCAAATAACTAAAGCAATCCTAAGAAAACAGAACAAAGGCTTAGGCATCACATTGCCTGACTTCAAACTATACTATAAGGCTATAGTAACCAAAACAGCATGGTACTGATATGAAAATAAACACATAGATCAATGGAACAGAAGAGTTCAGAAATAAAGCTGTATACTTAAAACCAACTGATATTTGACAAAGTCTGCAAAAATAGATACTGGAGAAATGACATCCTATTCCATAAATGGTGCTGGGAGCATTGGATAGCCATATGTAGAAGGATGAAACTGGACTCATACCTCTCACCAAATACAACAATTAACTCGAAATGGATTAGACTTAGATGTAA
Source organism: Pongo pygmaeus (assembly GCF_028885625.2). Taxonomy (NCBI): domain Eukaryota; kingdom Metazoa; phylum Chordata; class Mammalia; order Primates; family Hominidae; genus Pongo; species Pongo pygmaeus. The sequence continues at coordinate 189,711,903 of NC_072376.2, forward strand.
GAACCAAAACCATAAAAATTCTAGAAGAAAACTTAGAAAAAACTCTTCTGGACATTGGCCTAGTTACATAATTTATGACCAAGTCCTCAAAAGCAAATGCAACAAAACCAAAAATAAACAAAGAGGGCTTAATTAAACTGAAAAGCTTCAGCACAGCAAAAGAAGCAATCAACAGAGTAAACAGATATCCTACAGAAAGGGGGAAAATATTTGCAAAGTCTGCATCTGAAAAAGACTAAGTTGCAGATTCTATAAGGAACTCAAACAAATTAACAAGAAAAACAATCCCACTAAAAAGTGGCAAAGTACATGAACAGACATTTTTCAAAAAAAGACATACAAGCAGCCAACAAACATATTATAAAATTGTCAACATTACTGATCATCAGAGAAATGCAAATTTAAACCACAATGAGATATCATCTTACCTTAGAATGGCTGTTATTAAAAAGTCAAAAACTAGCAGATGTTGGCATGGATGAGGAGAAAAGGGAACACTTAAATGCTCTTGGTTAGAATGTAAATTAGTACAACCTCTGTGGAAAACAGTGTGGAGATCTCTCAAAGAACTAAAAATAGAGCTATCATTCAGTCCAGCAATCCTACTTCTAGGTTTCTACCTAAAGGAAAATAAATCACTGTATTAAAAAAAAACAGCTATATTCATATGTTTATCACAGCACTACTCTCAATATTGAAGACATGAAATCAACCTAAGTCTCAATCAATGGAGGAATGGATGAAGAAAATGTGGTATATATACACCATGGAATATTACTTAGCCAAAAAAAAGAAAGAAACTATGTATTTTGCAGCAATATGGATAGTTGGAGCTGGAGGCCGTTATCCTAAGGGAAATAACTGAGAAACAGAGAGTAAAAAAATTGCATGTTTTCACTTACAAGTGGGAGCTAAACAATGGGTACACATAAACATACAGATGAATATAACAGGCACTGGGGACTCCCAACATGGGGAGGGGTCGGGGAGTAAGAGTTGAAAAATTACCTATTGGGTACAACGTTCACTCTTTGGGTGATGGTACACTAAGAGCCCAGACTTCACCACAGGGCAATATATGCATGTAAGATACTTGCACCTGTATTTCCTAAATATAAATAAAATTATGTAAAGTACATGATGCTTTATAATGATAATAAACAACTATCTTACTGGTTTGTGTATTTACAAAGCAAAAAGAATCAAGGGCTTGCTTTAAGGAAGTTAAATCACTGAATAAACTCTGCTTTTCCTTAAAATTATATATATAAAAAATATATTGTAATATATATAATATATAATTATATATATACCCCTGATGGATATACATGCAAAAATCCTCAAAAAATACTAGGAAATTGCATCCAAAAGCACAATAAATATACACAAATGTCATATATAATAGATAATGTCTTATATATATAAAAGTCTTACACGTTTATATAAAAGCACGTATATATATATATATATAAATGTCTTGTATGAGAGATTGGTTGTCAAGAATAAGCTCATGATTAGATACTTTATATTTTTATAATCAGTCAGATTGTTTAGTATATTTCATAAGTGTGTTACATAATAAAACAAATAACGTTTTTGTTACAAGAAAATACTTATTTCAAAGAGGTTCTCATCGGTCCTTTGACCACTGGATTAGTTATTGCAAGACAATGGGAAGAATAGCAGTTGTACTTGTGAAAAAACAAAAGTAGCATTATCTGCTGCATTTTTGGTTGATTTCCACTAGATGGTACTATTGAATTCAAGATTCAACCTGCTATATATTTTAATGCAGAAATTTGATAAATTACAGAAGACATTTGCATTGTGTTACTTTTACCGTCTATGTTAATATTTGAAACCATATTCAGACGATGTTTATGCATGTTGGAATTTTTTTTAAAAATACAACTTCTGGAAATTTGAAAACTTCTTAAGAAGCTGGTACAATATTAGATATATTGTATTGTAATTCATAGAAATAATCTTTTATTATGAAACTGTCTTTTAAATAATTTTTGCATATGTTTTAAATTCTGATCATAGTCATTTTCTTTTTCAGGCAAAATGTAGATTTCGTTTTTAGTCTGTGGAAAGAGTAAGAGAAAAATGACATGAAAATATATGTTTTTTTCAAATGTTTCTGTCAGGAAAGATAGCCTCTTAAGCAGGTGTGTTTGTGTGTAAAAATAGACTATCTTCAAGTACATATTTTCACTTCAATTTCCATGAGGCACTATAAACAAAAACAAAAATTAAAAAAAACACTTTTGCAATTAATGAATGATGAGTACAATATGTAGCTAATTGCCCTGATTATGTTAGTGTGTTATTGCAGAATAATAATGAACTGAATGAACCTGTTTTCTTTTGCTGTATTCCTAACAAGATGCACCACTGGAAGATACATTAGGAGTTATCTAGTGCATCTCCATCATTGTACTAATGAAGAAACTGAGGACTGTGACTGCTTTTTAAACTGTTCTAGAGAAAAAAAGGAAAGATGGGTTCCATTGACTCTGTTGAGTACTCTCTTACTGATTTACAGATCTTTACCAAATACTTGCTTGCAGAGAATATCCAAAAGCAGGACCAGATCATGATACTCTTCGGGACAGTCCCTAATATTTTTCATTAGAAAGGTATACAGTTAAAAAGTAGCATAAAATGGTATTGACACTGGAAAATACAAAAGTACCTTGAATTAAATTGTATGGTGAAAAGCACCAACTATGGAATCAGGTAGAATTAAGTAATGAATTTCAGCTCTGTCACTTACAGTCTGTGTAATGTTGGGCACATTTCTGCACCTCTCTGACATTAAATCTTCTCATTTACAAAATGGAGTTAAAAATACCTACCATGTGAAATTATAGGATATCCTAAATGGAATAACTTAGTAAGCTCTCAAGAAATAGTTCTCCCCTTGCCTCATTAAGAAATCATTTTTAAAATGGGAACTATGTTAAAGCCCAATTTAACGCATAGATCAGCAATGTTTGATGGCATGGATCTGTCTATTTTGGGGCTAAATTGTGTTCTGACCCTCCAAATGATCAATTCTAATTAATTCCTTGGTTGTAGATTTGTAAAGCCCGTTTAGTTGATTGCACAGACGTGGCCAGAGTCAAGGCACAGGAACCCACAGACTATAGAAATCAACAATAACACGTAGAAAAATCACAGGCAACAGAAATGCACTATTTTTAGAGACTGTATAACTACTCTAGGGTGAAGTTATCTTGATTGGACTCGGCATAGTGAAACAGAACAGAATTACACAAGGTACCCCTTTCCATTACACCCTATTATTCCTCTGTTTTTGAGGATTTAGGCTAACATTGTTCTGTTACAGATTGTAAACATTGATGTATTCTGAAACTGTTAACTGTGAGCATTTATATGCTTGCATTGTTTTCTTTTCATTTCTCTTGTATTCCAGCAGATGTCAGTCATTCTCTTTAAATAATCTCCATTTAGTCTCACCTGCCTATGACGAGCTGAAGGGAAATCACCTTTAGTTATGTCAACGTGACATGTTTGTTGAACTGTAACAATAATAATGCTCCCTATTAACCTGTCAGGGACTTGAGCCATTTTGCATTCAAACAATGATGAATTTTTATTTTCTCATTTAATTATTTAAAAAATCTCCATCTCAGTTTCCAAAATGTGTAACTAGAAAATAAATGAGAAGCCAGAGAAGACATGCAGAGAATTTAAATTTGCACTTGTGGTAAAATAATCTGCACTTGCGTATGAGAAGACAAATCACTCGTTGATGTCAGTGTAAGGTTATGATTTTACTCATAGTTTAGAATTTTAAAATGTCATGTAGTGTGGTATATATTCATGCAGATGTGGGTGAAACAATGTGCTTTTTAATCATTCCTGCTACAGTCACAAACAGTCATTATATCTAGCCATTGATCCTAGCACAGGGCTTGTCAGGTAAGGGCAGATTTTATAAAACCTGGGTAAAACAAGCTTAATTTGCATAAATTGAGTTTTTTCTAAAAGTGAGAGAGTACCTTTTTAAAGAAAATATAGTAAATGCAAAAGTCAATGAATCCTTTGATGTTTCTCAAACTATCTTTGTGTTTTAAATCTACTTTCTCCTTTTAATAGGAATTAATCATTTATCCTCAAGGAATATGTTCCTTAAAAGGGAACAATTACCAGTTTTTCTCAACAAATCTCAAATTCATTGTGGGAAAACTGATGATGTCTCTTCCTTTGTTTTGTGATTCTTGTATTTCAAATCAGGTCATTGAAACAGCCTGGCTGAGTGTGTCTCTTCCTTTGTTTTGTGATTCTTGTATTTCAAATCAGGTCATTGAAACAGCCTGGCTGAGTGCTGTATTTTAGTATAGGAATTTCTGCTCATATCTGGTGGCTCTTGCTGAAGGAGGGATACAGAGCTAGAACGCTTGTCAGGGATCCCGCCTTAACCTGCTTCTGCCCCTTAGATAGATCCTCATTGTCTACAGGCCATTTGCAGCCAGGCGAAATAAAAATTACTATGTTTCTCTTTATTTTATTTATTGAAGATTTTTTGACTTTGTATATAACTTACATACCTTTTAAATACAAAAGCTAGTTTTAAGGAATGTGTATTAAACAGTAGTTATTTGTCAGGACAAAAGATACCATACTAGAGAAAAGCTAGGAAAAGAAGAAACATAGTTTCATACTGAACAACTATTTAATAACTTTAAGAAAAACAGTACAGTTTAATATTTGAGAAGGGAAATATGCTATCATTTTGAAAAGCTTGTATGCAGAAAACTCTTAGTTTTCTAACCTAATGGTAGTTTTATACTAGATTTAAAACTTTTTATACTAGGCCTTTTCCTCAAAAACTTCTGTAAAACCTTAAATGTTACATTATCAATGCATATGTAGGAATGCATATATAGGAATTTACAAAGTAAAAGAAGAGAGCAATACTCATGTCTGTCATTGATTCACACATTGTCCCCTTTAGATGTGACTGAGAGAGTGGTGGCTCACGCCTATAATCCCAACACTTTGGGAGGCTGAAGCAGGTGGATCACCTGATGTCAGGAGTTCCAGACCAGCCTAGCCAACATGGCAAAACCCCTTCTCTACTAAAAATACAAAAATTAGCCAGGCATTGTGGCAGACACCTGTAATCTCAGCTACTCGGGAGGCTGAGGCAGGAGATTGCTTGACCCTGGGAGGCGGAAGTTGCAGTGAGTGGAGATTGTGCCACTGCACTCCAGCCTGGGCAACAGAGCAAGACTCCATCTCAAAAAAAAAAAAAGAAGTGACTGAGTACTCAGTTATCCAGCTTTTAGGGCAAAGTGATCAAATGATAACAGAAAGGAAGAGGCAAGAGAAGGATTTTACAAATACAAATAGTAATGATGGTCCAGGGACATGATGGAAATCGCAGGATGAAGCAGAGAAGGGAGCTCTGTGTGTTCCCTGGGTGGAGATTGTACTAATGAGCTGCTCACATTTGAGAAAAACAGATTGATGAGCTTCTCTGGCAATTGCTATGCGCAATATTCCCATAAGAAGTCACAGTAGTTATCACAGTATCACAGCACCGTAAAATAAACACATTGCTTTTTCCATGGACTTGAATATTTAATGTTAGAAATGAGTACAATGGAGGCAAATAAATCCTCTCCTTCTCATTTTCTCACATCCCTACTTTTAAAGATTGTCAGGTATTCAATCATTGTCATAGTTGTTTGAGACTTTAGGTCCCTATAGTTTATCATTTTCCAGTAATGTTTTTGAAATGCAATAATTTAAAGATCTCTCGACTCTTGGATTTACATTACATATGCTGGTGATACAAAAATTACATTCAAATTAGTCTAGACCATGAAGTATGGACTTTTAGCGTATTATAAATTTGAAATTGAAACACTGTCATGATCTTTGTTTAAAGAATTTAAAACTAGTTTTTAAATATAAGTTTTTCTCTTAGAAATGTTTTACAATTGTAGTTTATAGTTCTGAGGACTGAGAGTGTGGGAGATTTGCTTAAAACAAGAATGGAGATCAGAACTAGGGTGTCTACTATATTCAACATTTTTCAAAATTCACTCTGCCACCTGTCAAGAGCTGAGCTGAGCTGGAGAGAGCTGAGATGCCCGTGGTTGGAGTGGTCAATTAAGACAACAAGCCAAAGTGAAAGTAACAGCCAAACCTTTAATGACTTTCTAAGGTAGTAGAATAGGCAAGAGAAAAAAGCTTAACCCTTTTAATCTTCCTTTTTTCTCCACAGAAGGGCACTGGGTGAAGGTCCAATGTATCAGTGCGCACGGGGGAGCGGGGCGGGGAATTATCTCACCACCTACGGGAGCCCGAACAAAAGGTTCTGGCCATTTTATGGACCCAGGAGTGGGGATGGGGGTGAGCTGGAGAGGGGAGGACTAGGTGTGGGAAACAGTGAATATTGAGTCAGAGCGAACAAAGAGTCTTCAAGTGTCCTCCCCAGTGAGGAGGCCTCCGCAGAATGCCCCGATGAAGAGACCTCCTCTCTCTGAATGTAGGGAGGGCCAGAGATGCAGATACGCATAAGTGCATGGTGCTGAGGATGGAGTGACTGAGCCCTTGACTGCAGCTCCCTTCAGAGACTGAAGTTTACTGGCTGCACACAGTCTGGTGTGGGGAGGACAACTTTTCCCTGTGAAGCCTGCCAGGTAAATCCTTTGCAATTGTCTGTGGTCGGGTTTGAAAGATCATTATAGGTTTTTGGCTAGGAGCTGGACTCCTCACCACTGTCTCATTTCAGGCCTCCATCACCTCATTTTGGGATTATTAGAGGTGCTTTTATCCATGCTCTCCACTTCTCTGAAGTTTTTTTCCAGCATGGTGGATCATGCTCTTGATTGCCAGATTGCTTGCTTCTAAATCACTAGATCACTAAATCACTAAATCATTCCTCTACTTTGGAATCTAGTTTGTATTATTTTTATATCAAACTTGAGCCACTCAGGTGAGCATGCAAGGCCTTTCTTTGATGGGCTTCGGTTTATTTATCTATATTTTACTACTTCTTACAAAGTTTTCTCGGATTCTCCTAAGCCAATGATGCTCAGTCAAGCTTGTCCAACCCAAGGCCCATGGCCACATGAGGCCCAGGGTGGCTTTGAATGTGGCTCAACACAAATTTGTAAACTTTCTTAAAACGTTATGAGATTTTTTTGCCGTTTTGTTTTTTAGATCATCAGCTATCATTAGTGTATTTTATGTTGGCCCAAGACAATTTTTCTTCTTCCAGTGTGGCACACAGAAACCAAAAGATTGGACACCCCTGCTCTGTATCTTACATGATGGTTCCTTCTCAGCTCCAGCCTTTCATACTGTTCTCAGAACATCTTTGACTGTCAACTCCACCTATCAACCTATTCTTTTTCTTTTCAAACTCAGCTAAAGACATTGTTTCTGTGCAGCCGCTGCCCTGCCCCTCACACTGATTCTTTTTGCTCTTGTTCTTGCTGGTTCATGAATTCTTCAGCCCCTATTTCATTGCTTTTGTCTGTCACACGACTAAAATATAAATACTTGTTCAACAAATAACTTTGAATTATTCTCTAGTTATTTATTTTTTCTTAAAAAAAGGTTCAATTGTATCCCCATCTAATTTTTAGGTATTAATCCTTCTTCATCAGGTATTCTGCGTTTCCTAGGTGGCAGGCAGAATACTTGGTATTTTCATTTATGTCATATAATTTAATTTTCACAAGGGCTTGTGAGTCGTGCAATATTTATCATGAGGTATACAAGATAAAAATGAATCTCAGAAGGTTGGAGTAATTTTGCCATGCATAAAAGACCAGTACATTGGCAGTTGTGAGATCTTTCTTGCGCCAACGTCCATGCTTATTTTCTTCTACAAGATGCTGCCATTATACTGGAAACACATTAGTAACAGGATCAATGAATGAGACTCAATGCTACTTTATGTTTATATATTCTCTACCTCAAGAAAAAGTGTATCTATTCAGCATCACTAGTAAAGTTATTAAGTCTAAGTTTTTGTTGTTAAAAAAATGATTCTGGATGAAGGTGTTATTAGCATTAAAGGCAGGGAGTCAGAGACACAGGTCTTTTATTTGGAATCTTGAGATTTCATCTAAGAAATCTTGCCCTTTTGGTGTGACCTGGTTGAGATGCCACAACCCTTGAGTGTTGGCCTCCTCATTTGGCAGATGAGATTATCAGATTGCTGCTTTCTGATGTCCATGTTGGCAATGGTGGGGGTTGGAGTCTATGCCCTTTTTAAATTACTGCACTCCGAGTTTGTTTTATACAATGTACTCAATTCTTCCTCCCCAATATAAACTGTATATAGTTACTTCCCATCATGATGTCCTCCTTCTGTTAGAGATAACTAGAATATGACACTTTTTCTCTGTTTTCCATCATATGGTTTAAAGTGCCATGTCTTTGCCTCTGAATTTTTTTTAAAAGGTGACATTACAGTATTAGTATCTTTATTAAAAAAAATCTAACCTGAGCATCATTATCTACTGGTCAGTCTTAAAGTCATAACTGTCATAATGTATGGAGTCAAATAAACAAATTTCCAACTCCTCAGGTCCTGGACGTATTTTTAAATATATTAATGGTATTATTACCAGTGTTATTTAAAATGTGTTAAAACATTATCTTCATAGCAGGTATCATACACAAATACTCAAGAACATACCTTCAGTAGAGGTAGAAATTAGAACAAAGTTATAGCTCTTTCCCCAGCCCGACAAGAAGGGGAAAAAGAAATAGAAATTTACTGATTATGTTATGATGCAAGGAATACAATTCTGTCCTAGAATGTGAGTTGTGTATGAACTTCAAAGTATGCACTAGTGAAAGTCAAAGCCAAATTAGTGAATTCATTTTAGTATATTTCCCACTATTTGTTGAATGTATGTTTTAAAACATTGATTTTTTTCCGTGACTGTTTTTTAGTCCTGAGAAAGGGAAATGATGCAGGAGGAGATGGTGAGAAAAGTTAAAAGAAACAATGGGCTGAGTCACAGTGCAAGGCTCTGTTTCATAGATTCCCATGTACAGCAAAAATGCTTGTAGAGGGAGATGAGAGGGAAAAAAGCCCAAGCTGTTTTCAAAAATACTATAGTAGCCAAGAAGAACATTTGAATTTTAAAAAGCAAAATGAATGTCTACGTCATTACATACTGCCCCATTTCCTTGAATTATGGCCGTGTGAAATTGATTTCTGTGTAGATTGGATTCACTGGTAGTTTCCTTTCCTACAAAGTCCCACAGTTCCCTTTCCTTTCCTTTCCTTTCCTTAAAAAGCAAAGGTACCTCTTGGATTTATTATAACTCACAATGTCCATCCTAATAACGGGAACCAGTCTGACATGGCGTTTGATTTGCTGAACTTAGGTGGGCTTCTGAGACCTCCCCACTTTCTTCTCTGACGTGCACATTTCTGATAAGAGAGGCAGCCATTGCTTTAAAACAATGTAGCCTGAGTTTACACTGGCAGGTGGCTTTTCCGCACTGGTTTGGAAACACAGCTGCACATTCTGTTTATGAGGGTTTTCCACCATCAAGTCTCTGAAATTTTAATCTGGCTAACAAGCATTTTTACTGATGATAAAGTGAAAACTTCCCTCTGCTATAAAATGAAAAGAGGCTTTCTTCTTGGGAATCTAGATTTTGACAAACATATTTCTTTTTTTCTATTGCTAACCTTCTCTCCTTTTTGCATGTGGATCTTGTTAGGAAAAAATCATAACATTGGAGACATTTATTTTCTAATAAATATGGTAATGGTCATGCTACAAAGTAGAGGTTTTTAAAAAAATCTCATGTTTGTCATTTGTTGGTGATTACAGAGACTTACAAGCAAGGCTGCCTATCCACATTGGTTAAATCTACCATCAAGAAGGAAACAGATGTACCCAGGCATTTTCTCATTAATATGTTGATGCTTTCTTACTAAACTCCTTAATTCTTTCTAGGAAAAGAGAGAAATGACTGTGGTTTTAACCGTAAGTATATTATTGTTTGCAAACCTGCCACTAACCTTAGCAGGATCTGGAGCAAAAGTAGAAATGTAAACCCCATAATATTTGGCTAAATATCTAGCAATTATAAATCAAGCTAACAGAAAGTTTAAAAAATCTGTCCTATTTTCCCATCTTAACACATTTCTTTTCATGATGACTTGGAAGTATAGGTCTGAATTCAAACTTCCTGGACCATTCTAAGTCCTGAGCTGGGATGTGCTGGTAGACTTGGAGCTGGCTTCAGGCATATGACTTGACATTTTTCTTTCCCACCCTCGGCTCTGCCCCTCGCCATGAGAGGCCCCACATGCACAGGTGTGGACGCCCAGCCTGGATGCATTTCTTTCTTTATTTTTTGTTTTTTTGTTTTTTGAGATGGAGTCTTGCTTTTTCACCCAGGTTGGAGTGCAATGGCGCGATCTCGGCTCACCACAACCTCCGCCTCCTGGGTTCAAGCGATTCTCCTGCTTCACCCTCCTGAATAGCTGGGATTACAGGCATGCGGCACCACACCCGGCTAATTTTGTATTTTTAGTAGAGAAGGGGTTTCTCCGTGTTGGTCAGGCTGGTCTTGAACTCCCCACCTCAGGTGATCCACCCGCCTTGGCCTCCCAAAGTGCTGGAATTATAGGCATGAACCACCGCACCTGGCCGCCTGGATGCATTTCTAAGCTCCATCCATACCTCCCTCATTCAACAAACAGCGTCTGCTTGGCCATCCCTAGGGCCTAAGAGTGCAGACACCTAGGCATACTCACCCTTGTAGGGAAGAGTCCAAAACAGTCCTTGAAACAGGCTTAGAGCTATGTGGGCAGGGAGTTGGGGGACTGGTATATCGATAGCAAAGTCTTGAAGGGTTAGTGTGGGCTCCATGTGGGGAGGGCATAATGTCTCCTTGGTCATATGAGCTCCTCAGTTCTTGTGAAGACATGGCCAGGGAAACACAGGGCCCAGGACAGGATACTAGTTACTTGAATCCTTGTTACTTGTATCACAGTCTGTGTTGAGAATAGTTGGGAATATACAAAAACAAAGTAACAGTCATAAGGTAAGGGTGCTGCTTAAATTTACTTTTAATTTGGGAATCTAAATGAAATAGACATAATAAATGGCTACACAAATGATGTTATTTAGGAGCAAGATATCCTGTCCCAAATATCAATTCCATCTGCAGGCCATATTCAGCTTTCAAATTAATTACTGCTTTTGAGGCTCTGGCAAACACAGTAGAGAATTTTTTTAGATATTGCCTCTATATCCTTAATAACAAGTTAATTCTTCCTCAGCACACAATTATGGGGCATCTGTATTGTGCCAGGCATCATGCTGGGCACTGGGCAGTTCACCAAAGAGATAAAAGAGAACAGATCCCATTCTCAAGGTGCTCCATATTTAAGGACATAATTTGATGGCTTATGGTAAGTGCCAATAAAGAAACATTTAAGACACTTTGGTATCTGAAAGAATTGAACACATTTCTGGATGCAGGATAATGCAATGGTTAAGTGGATGGGCTTTGTATTCAGAGATTTCTGTTTAATTCCCAATTCTACCACTTACTAGTTTCAGTTACTTAATCATAAGCCTTAATTTATTTTATCTGGGAAGCAGATTGTATTGAGAAAATACATATATTCGTGTAGCCCTTACTATGTGCAAGCACTTTGGATGTAATGACAACAACATCATGAGGAACTATTATTAGCTCCATTGTACAGAGGGAACTGAAAGCACAGGGAGATTACTTAAAGTACTGAAAGTACCTTATTCATAGGGAATAATGGAACTAAGATAACAACCCAAGTAGTTTGACTCCAGCATCTCTAATTTGAACCGCTGTTCTTTACTTCCTTCTAAGGAAAAGTACATTTCCTGACAAATTGTAAGAGCACATTACACCATTATTGTAACTATTGTTAGTGACTATACCTTGATAAAGGCAAGGCAAGAAGGTAAGGAAAGGCTTCACATCAGCAGTAATGGGTAAGTTGAGCTTGAAGGAGGCATGGGAAGACCAAGTCATTTCAGGCAGAAGAAGCAATATACAAAGGTCAGAGAGAAAGTGATATTGACGGGAGACTGGGACTAGAGTGGATATTAGGAAGTCGTGGCAAATGGGGCCAAACCCTGGAGGGCCATATATACCAAACTAAGGAATTTGGTATTTATTGGGTAAAGGATGGAAGAGTGGGTAGATGGCTAAATTTTAACCAAGAGAATATTGTTAGGTGTCTTTCTACTAATCTGATAATTTGTCATTAATAACGGAAGATAACTTTAATGATCTGCAACTCATGAATATGGGAACCAGTTAATTCTAAAGACTGAGAGTGGTGTTTGCAGCCTAGAAACCACCTTCCACTTGTAGGGAAACAAAAAAAGTCTTCAGCTGATAGGCTGATTGCATCTTCTTTGATCCAGTAACTATAAAGAAAATGCACCTTGCATTTGCTGCTATAGTATTATCTCCTTAATGCAAAGCTTCTTCGCTTTGGAACCCCCACATTCAGATGATATCGCAAGGATGAACTGCTATGTTTGTGTTTGGACTTTTACCTTTTCCCATTTTGAAATACATTAAAAATACATTCCATATAACATTTAAATGGACTTGCTGTAGATGCAGGTTCTTAAGAATGCAATTCTTGATATAACATCGTCAAATATTTTTGAGGGTACTATAAGTGCAAGTTAGTGTACTAAGTATTGAGGGGGGGAAGGTATAAAGATAAAAGGCTAAGTTAATTAGCCATGTCATGTAATTATGCAATTTTTACAATTCAAATGAGTCCTGTGTACTCTGTCCTTATTTTCTGCTTAGCTCAGACTCATTCTTATTTTAATAATTCTGAAAAATAGCTTCTCAGTCTTTCCAAGTATCTATTACCTCCCCCATCTCCCATGTCTAATGTAAAGCTAAATTGTTTGTTTAACAATTGTGACTGAATTCAATGGATTTGTATAACTGTGTAAAGCTGGTCCAACTATTTCCCTAAGGGCATGTATCACAACATGAACTTTTTGGCAGGGTCTGTGTAGTGCTACTGTTTTTAAAGACTGGGTTTTGATTTTTAGAATACTCTAGTTCAAAAGTCTTGGTATATTATAGAATGAGTTTTAAAAATTTTGACATGTTAAATTTCTCACTGAAAGGTTCCAAATTAGAAGTCTAAATTTATGTGCTTCAAATAGTAAACATATGTAACTCTAATATGTATGAACACTGTGTGTTTTCATGTGTGACAATAATAGTGAGAGAAAAATATTGGAGAGAAAAATTTGGAGAGAAAACGATTGGTTCAGCGATTTTGACTGAATTGGCTTATAAAACCAATTCGCTCCCTCTCTCACCAAAGAATGAGTGAGTTTTTGAGACTCAGTTCCAGTCTCTCATCTTCTTTGACACCTCCCTTGAATGCTTATCTTACGGTCCTACAGTTTTATATTAAGTCAGTAAACAGCAATGACTGATTATTCTTCATAAAGTCCATTATTTCTTTGAATTAATTTTATTGGCTAATTATTATAGTGTGCATAGTTACAGTATATTTATGTATTTTATACTCAAAGTAAAGACAATGAAAGCCCTATTATAAGCATCCTACACATCTATATTCTGGTATAGGGATACCCAACCCCTGGGCCAGGGACCAGTCCACGGCCTGTTAGGAACTGGGCCACAGAGCAGGAGGTGAGTGGCAGGTGAGCGAGGGAAGCTTCATCTGTATTTACACCTGCTCTCCACTGTTTGCATTCCCACCTGAGCTCCGCCTCCTGTCAGATTGGCACTGGCATTAGATTTTCATAGGCATGAACACCCTATTGTGACCTGTGCATGCAAAAGATCTAGGCTGTATGCTCCTTATGAGAATCTAATGCCTGATGATCTGTCATTGTCTCCCATCACCCCCAGATGGGACTGTCTAGTTGCTGGAAAACAAACCCAGGCCTTCTACTGATTCTACATTATGGTGAGCTGTATAATTATTTCATTATATATTATAATGTAATAATAATATAAAGTGCACAATAAATGTAATGTGCTTGAGTCATCTCGAAACCATTCCCCATCACTGGTCTATGGAAAAATTACCTTCCATGAAACTGGCCCCTGGTGTCAAAAAGGTTGGGGACCACTGTTCTGGTATACTTTACAGTCAAATAATACTTTTCTGGGTTGGTTAAATTTAAAAAGAAGTGTAGTGTTTTATGAAGAAGAAAGACATTTCATTTAGCTAAATAATATGATGAAACGTAGATTTGATCACACAAAAGATTATGGCTCATTCAAGAGTTACTTGTGTGCATATTTGAAATAATGGGTTACAATTTTTAGATTAAATAAAGAATGGAGACCAGAGATTGATCTCCTGAGAGAGAAAGCATTAAAGAGCTTAAGGTCAGGAGAGATTTAAGAGCAATTTTAGTGGGAATAAGGGGTGCCAGAATTAGAAGGAGATGAGTGAGGTTCTTTGTAAAGTACGTAATTTCAGAATACAGTGTTTTAGAAGGAGATGCTGAAGATGACATGTTATCCTACGTAACATCTGAGTGGCATGGATATGATGGGAACCAATGTAGAGGAATGTGGCACTGAGACCTGCCTGGGCTATGCACATGAATGTAGAAATCACTGAGAAGAATCCTAAGAAAGAAAAAAAAATACACCAGTCTTAGCCCACAGGAAATCTAGTAGAGCTTCAATGAAGGCATATTGATCCAACGTCCTGAAACAAGTCTGAAAATGGGATAGAGTATAGGGAAAAGCACTGAGAGTTTGGAGGATGTGGGTGAATTTGTAACTTCTTTATGAGAGAATTTGAAAAGGAGAGAAGGGTCAATAGGGAAAAGTTGTGTTTTACACAACTGAATTGGTAAAGGGTATGTGGTTTTTTTTTTTTTTTTTTTTTTTTGAGACCAAGTCTCACTCTGTTGCCCAAGCTGGAGTGCAGTGGCGCAATCTTGGCTCACTGCCACCTCTGCCTCCTGGGTTCAAGCAATTCTCCTGCCTCAGCCTCCCTGGTACTTGGGACTACAGGCCCGCGCCACCACACCCGGCTAATTTTTGTATTTTCAGTAGAGATGAGGTTTCACCATATTGGCCAGGATGGTCTCAAACTCCGACCTCATGATCTGTCCACCTCGGCCTCCCAAAGTGCTGGGATTACAGGCGTGAGCCACTGCTCCTGGCTGGTTATGTGTTTTAATAGGTGAAGGTTTGGAAAATGAAAGATTTGGCTGGGCATGGTGGCTCATGCCTGTAATCCCAGCACTTTGGGAGGCTGAGGCAGGCAGATCACCTGAGATCAGGAGTTCAAGACCAGCCTGGCCAACATGATGAAACTGCGTCTCTACTAAAAATACAAAAAATTAACCAGGTGTGGTGGCGGGTGCCTGTAATCCAAGCTACTTGGGAAGCTGAGGCAGAATAATCAGTTCAACCTGGGAAGTGCAGGTTGCAGTGAGCCAAGATTGCCCCACTGCACTCCAGCCTGGGCAACAGAGTGAGACCCTGTCTCAAAAAAAAAAAAAAAAAAAAAAAAGAAAAGAAAAAGAAAATGAAGAAAATGAAGGATTTTTCCTTGATAGTTTAACAGGGTTAAGCAAAGTAGAGAAGAAATGGCTAAAAAATAGAAGCAGGTCAGGTAGAAGTGGCTTAAGGAAGAATTGGATTGGCTTTCAATGAAAGCCATAATTTTTTACATTGGTTGGTGAGTGACTCAAGACCCAGGAGTGAGGGAAAAAGAAAATGATGAGGGGTAAAGTGGAGGAATACTGTAACCATAGGGAAATGGCTGGGTGAAGAATCAACCTATACATCATTTCAGTTGGGAGAAATTTTGCTGGAGAAACACAGAACACATTAGCCTTTGCTACCATGAGGTCTCATACCAAAGCAAAGAGCTAACATTGCAGAGATATTACGTACTTGATATTGTGCTAGCTCTTTGCATTCAGTATTTTATTAAATCTTCTTCAGAAACATTATTATCCATATTATTAAGATGAGGACTCTATTTCTTAAAAGTGAAGTGACTTGCCCAAAATTATGAGTAGTAAGTTTTGGAATTTGTACATAGGTTGGTCTCACTCCGGAGTCCCAACACTGTATTACTATAGTACGTATGCTGTCAATTCTAAGATGGCATTAATGGGGATAAATATCATCATGTCACTCTGCTCCTTATAATCCTTTATTAGATTTCTATTGCCTGTTGGATACAATTCAACTTGTTCTTCGTTACGTAATGCCCATCAGGGTTGGGACTTGCCTACTGCAAAGATTCATTTCTATAGCTCCACCTTCCCATCGAACCTCAGCTACACAGTCTACCTGCTGTTGAAAGTGCCAAAGGGCCTCC
Organism: Pongo pygmaeus; assembly: GCF_028885625.2. Classification (NCBI taxonomy): domain Eukaryota; kingdom Metazoa; phylum Chordata; class Mammalia; order Primates; family Hominidae; genus Pongo; species Pongo pygmaeus. Next base: position 189,728,290 of record NC_072376.2, read on the forward strand.
TTGCCTGTGTACACTATGTCTTCCTTTCTCTTCTGCAATATTTCTCTCCCTGCATCTTGCCCTTTTCCCAGCCACTCCCTCTCCCACCAAACAGTGAGTTTTTTTGAGACTCAGTTCCACTCTCTCACCTTCTTTGACACATTCCCTGAAAGCTTATCTAATAGTCCTACTGCTTTATATTCATTCATTCAACAAATATTTATCGGATTCCTACTGAAGATATAATAGTTAATGATAAAAGAACCTTGATCATGCAAATCTGGCATGTAGTGAACTCGAAGTAAAATATTATCTATAATCTAACAAGATTTCCTGTAGAATTGAGCATGGTAATAGGACACAAAGCTGTGATGTAGGGTTAGGGATGGGACAAGAAGAAGGGAGGTATTTTAAATAGGAAGGTCAAAAAGTTTTCTCCAATGAGATCACATTGATTAAAGACCTTTAGTGAAGGGGAGAAGTGAGCTGTGAGGAGACCTGGAAAGAGAGTATTCCAGACAAATGAGAACAGAAAAATCAAAAGCCCTGAGGAGGAAACAAGTTTGATGTATTGGAAGAAAGGAAGAAGATCCATGTTGCCAAGAAGAGGGGTGGGAAAGATAGGCAGAGGCCAGGTCCTGTGGGACTGTAGATCTCAACTCTAGCTGCATGTCTAAATTACCCAGAGAGCTTAAGAAACCACTGATGCTGAGACAGACCCCACCTAAGCAATACAGGTTTAACTGACGGGGCCCTTGCTGGGCAAATTTTAAAACACTTCTCAGTAAGAAATATTTCTCCTTTTGAAAGACACCATCAGGGGTTTCCTTCTTCAGGTTTCAGGATACTTTACAAAGAAGTAATAAGTAAGAGGAAATATCTCTATTTCTTATGAGGCTCTTCTGGGTTCTCAATTATGAATTTTATGTTCAACTTCACAACTATCACATGAATACATTCTCACTGTTAAAAAAATTAGAAAAAAAAATAGATAAATCCAAAGACCTCCTTAACTGTCTGTAATCCTTCACACAGCTAACAATGGTTATTAGTTGGACATTTAACGTTTTTGTCACTTTTTATGCGATACATGTGTTTATTCTGCTGCAACTTGCTTTAAGAAAACCTGCTGAGAATGGTGTGAACCCGGGAGGCGGAGCTTGCAGTGAGCCAAGATGGCGCCACTGCACTCCAGCCTGGGCGACAGGGCGAGACTCCATCTCAACAAAAAAAAAAAAAAAAAAGAAAACCTGCTAACAGTCTTTGAGATATTTCACTGTTGGTACACTTCAGAAATAAGAATTTCAGGGGCACAGAAGATGTTCGTTTAAAATTTTAATAGATATTGTCAAGCCACCTTCAATTGATTGTACCAAATTATGTTCCTGTCAGCATTGTAAGTTAATGCTAGTTTCCCCACACCCTAGTAGATACTAGATTTTATTGTATCTGAAAATGTGTCACTATGATATATAAAATAGTATTCAATTTTATTATTGGTTAATTTTCACTTACCCAACTTTCAGAATATGTCCTCTTCTGTGAATTGCCCATTTACATACTTTGCCCTCTTATGTTTATCTTTTTTTGTTTTATTTGTACCATTTCTTTACATATTCTAAATTTAATCTTTAGCAGTTACATATATTGCAAATATTTTCTTCCAGTCCATCATTTGTCCTTTCACTTATGGAGAGTTTTGTCATACAAGATCAGTTATAATGTCACATTGAGGGCAAGTCCTGCGCCCAGGCAGAGGCAGGAATAGAGAGCTGTTTGTGGGTGTCTGATAGATTATAGTGTTAAGGAAAGTACATATCAGGAAAAGTAGATACAATAGAATTATAATTTGTAAAGTAAAATTTGTTCCTTGTTCAATAAAGATTAAGCCTCTCAAATTTTTGAAAACTCCTTGGCATCTGCATATGTTAGAGCACACCTCAAATACAAGGAAATTCACCTGTTAAGCTTAGGTGACTATAGAAGATTTTAAAAGGTTTTAACACTTCCTAAATGATATCATAAAGGAAGATGTAACTGACGAATGCTGAGTATTTACCCAAATTTGTTGAACTGGATTATGAGAATCAGAAATTATTTTCACCCTGTGCTTCAGAGAGTCTTAATTCTATAAAAATACCATTTTCATCATTGGGAGACTTCCAACTACGATGCCTTTGTAAACCAAACAGATTGCAAAGTGGTAAAGTTCTACAAACAGTTAAAATACTGTGTTATGAAACAAAAGTTCTGAATTCAACAAGCTGTGAAATACTATATTCAAAGCTGTAGCCTGTGACATCCCATTGGGGAGGTGACTTAAAATAGTGTGGTTAGGAAAGGTAGCTGCAATGTTAACCAATGTATTTTTTTGTTTACAGTATTTTATTCCTCCGTTTAGCCCTTCCCCATTGAATACATTGAGTACAGTGAAAGTATAAACAACAGGATTAAATTATTGACTTTTATACTTCAGAAGTCTGGCTCTCAGGGGCTGAAATAACAGATTTGGGAGAATTCTAATAAGGAAGAGTAAAATTCACAAAACATCTCCTCCCATCCCAGACTAGAAAGAATCCTCTAAATTTGAGAGGAGGAAAGCAGGAAGGAATGTAATGAAAGGATTGTCAGCGGGCTTTGAAACGAGCCTAGTGAACCAGGAGGGACTGTACAGAATAGAGTGACAACTAGGATCTTCCCGCCTCCACCACAAGCACCAGCCATTGTCAGGGCCCCACGGCAGCCTAGAAGCCCAGGCAGGTCCCTGCAGCCTATGTTTGGTGAGCACCACCCCACACCCTGGTATGCTGTGGTGAAAGGACAGCACTATTAAAAGAGGCCATAATCCTGTCTACGTGGCAATAACCACTGCTAACATCTTTGTGTTTTCTATCCACCTATCATTCCATCTTGGCAGCAGATACAGATTTCAACAGTATATAAGAAAATGGGTGAAATATTGCCATAGCTCTGTTAAGAAGTAAATTTATCACAAGCGTTCATAAATATGAACAAAAATAATTAAGCTAAACATTTAAATCAAATATTTTAAAGAAACAAACAATAAAGAGCAAATCTGAGGAAAGCAAGGGGAAGAAAACATTAAAGAACAAAACAGAAATAAAAAAATTAAAAAGATTTTTCAGAGCAGAATTTATAAGTCAATCCAAGATCAGGCTCTTTGAAAATGCCAATCAAGGACATCTAAGTAAGAAGGAAGTTCTTGAAAAAGTAAATAAAAAATATCTAAAAAGAAACAAAAAGGAGAAAAACCTGAAATAAAAAAAAAATGGAAAATCAGGGTAACATAAAGTTGAATGTAATACATTTGAAAATCTTGATCCAACAGTTACTTTTAGAGAAAAAAACAAATTATCATAATTGACTAAAGACAAAGGAAAAATTTAAGGAAAATGATAATCATTAAAGAAATTGGAAAATTTAGGGAGGGAAAATGCACTTAAAATGGCTGTATGGCTAGTGTATTTAAGCTAAATTATTTCCAAATTTAAGGAAAAAACAACTTCCATACTATACTATATAATATTCACTTTAAAATCTATTACTTTCATGTCTGCTTTCTCTATTCCTATATCATGTGAACACTGAAGGTAGAGATTTTGTTTCAATATTACATAAATATCCAGTTTTAATTGTATTTGATGATCAAGTCTGGGTTAGCTCTAAATTTGAGACTTTATTTACTCAGGGTTTTGTGATGTAATAATGTCTCTAATAACATTAGTGAAAGCACCCATCAGCACTAACAAAGCTTTTTTTTTTTTTTTTTTGAGACGGAGTCTTGCTCTGTCGCCCAGGCTGGAGTGCAGTGGCACCATCTCAGCCTACTGCAAACTCGGCCTCCTGGGCTCAAGCGATTCTCCTTCCTCAGCCTCCCAAGTAGCTGGGATTACAGCATGCACCACCATACCCAGCTAATTTTTGTATTTTTAGTAGAGACGGGGTTTCACCATGTTGGCCAGGATGGTCTTGATCTCCTAACCTCATGATCCGCCTGCCTCGGTCACATCACATCTTCTAAGTGAGGCTTGAGCTGCTCACCTTACTCATAGTTATATTCATTATCTCTACCCCAAAACCCTTTTTTTCCTTATTACTTAAACACTTGTTACATATATATTGTTTACTTATTTATTTTGCCTGTTTTTTTCCTTTTTCCCACTGTAATGAAAACTCCAGAAGAACAAGGAAAATTTTCGGTTTTCTTTACTGCTTTATTTACAGTGCCTGAAACATAGGAGATAATTATCAGTAGTTATGTGTTGAGTGAAGGGATGGAAGGGAATTACACATCTGCATGACCACATCTTAATTTAAATATGTAAACAAAAATTTCAAATAAGCACCAAACAAGGCCATTATATTTATCTATTAAATTAACTTTCCCGCTCTCTGAGACAATTGTCAACTTCTTTAGTTTCCCTCTCACATTCAATTACTTCTATCCTCTTTCCCCATTTTAAACTAAGGACCTAGTTTCAGGCTTACTTAAAAAATAAATACGATTTAAAACACTTATCTTCCCATTACTAAACCCACCAACATACATTTGTCCTTTCCTTCATGCTCTGCCTTCCTTCTTGGTACAATTGGTATTTATATTAAATTCTCCTTTTACATTCTGCATCCCATTCCTTCTTGGCTTATATGGACTTTGCTCCTATACTCATTCCCTTTCTAATTGACAGTATTGATTTCTCTGTCTCTAATGAATCATTTCCATTAGCATGTTAACATTCGTCAAGTACACTCACCAAAAAAATCAATACTAAAAAAAAAGTTCTTCCCCAAATCTGTTTGTTTTTAGGTCAATGCTTTAAAGGAGTTATTTATATTTATCTCTATTTCTCCTCTTTCCTTTCTCATCTCACTTTGACGCATTACTCTTGGACAATTGATCTTACCACTCTGGAGAAATGGTTTATGTTAAGGTCACCAGTGACCACCATCTTGGAAATTTTTATTAATTTGACTCTTATTTTCATCTTACGAGCCTTTTCAGGAGCTTTTGAAACAATTGTTCTCTCTCTCCTACTTGAAATTCTTTGCTTCTTCCATGACTCTTTTTACTTTTTTTTTTAAATTCATGCAACACTCCTTTTTGGGTTCTTTAGCTGGTATCTCTGCTTCTGTTGGATTTCTAAATGCTAGAGTGTCCTAGAAGGACTCTGTCCTTCACTTCCTTCTATTCTCTGAACTCTTATGAACAATGTTACTGTAAATATTTCTGGACACATTTGGTTACAAATTTATGTAACGTTGTCTAAGGAGTGGAATCATTGCCAGTTCGGGCATGTACATCTTTAATTTTGCTAGAGAAAAGTTATTTGCCAAAGTGTTTGTACCAATTTAAACATTCACTTCAGCTTATGAGTTTCTATTGCTTTACCTCCTTGTCAGTATTTAGTATTTTCAGGCTTTTAAATTTGGCCAATCTGTGATTGTAAAATATCTCAGATTTTAATTTGCATGTTTTAATTATTAATGAGTTTGTCCATCTCTTTTCATATTTTCTTTTTATTTGAGATGGAGTCTCTGTCGCCCAGGCTGGAGTGCAGTGGCACGATCTGGGATCACTGCAACCTCCGCCTCCTGGGTTCAAGCGATTGTCCTGCCTCAGCTTCCCAAGTAGCTTGAATTACAGGCGCCCACCACCACACCCAACTAATTTTTGTATTTTTAGTAAAGACAGGGTTTCACCACGTTGGACAGGCTGGTCTCAAACTACTGACCTCAGGTGATCCACCCTCCTTGGCTTCCCAAAGTGCTTGGATTACAGGTGTGAGCCACTGCGCCCAGCCTCTTATCATATTTTCTGAGCCAGTTTATATTTATCACTTCCAAATTCATCATAATTGCAATTTTAATAAATATTTCAACTATAATACATCTTCTGAAATAATTGAAGAACACATCATATTGGACCACAGTAAACACTGATTTCCGTTACATAAACTACAGGCATACCTCATTTCATTGTGCTTTGCTTTATTGCCTTTCACAATATGCTTTTTACAAATTGAAGGCTTGTGGCAACCTTGCATCAAGCCAAGTCTATCGGTGCCATTTTTCCAACAGCATGTGCTCACTTTGTGTCTCTGTGTCACATTTGATGATTCATTGTTATTATATCTGCTATGGTGATCTGTGATCAGTGATCTTTGTTGTTACTAATGTAATTGTTTTGTGTGCCATGAACCACACTTATATAAAATGATGAACTTAATCCATAAATGTTATGTGTGTTCTGACTGCTCCATTGACCACCCATTCCCCAGTCTCTCTTTCTCTCCTTGGACCTTCTCTGAAAAACAATATTGAACATAAGCCAGCTAATAACCCTACATTGGCCTCTAAATGTTCAAATGAAAGGAAGAGTCACACCACTCTCACTTTAAATCTAGAGCTAGAAATAGTTGATCTTAGAAAGGCAGGTCCAAAACCAAAAGAGGCTGAAAGGTAGACCTCTTGTGCAAAACAGATAGCCAAGTTATGAATGCAAAGGAAAAGTTATTGAAGAAAATAGAAAGTGCTACTCCAGTGAAGCCACGAATGATAAGAAAGTGAAACTGCTTTATTACTGATATGGAAAATAATTTAGTGGTCTGAATAGAATATCAAACCAGCCACCACATTTCCTTAAGCCAGAGCCTAATCCAGAGCAAGGCCCTAACTCTGTTCAATTCTGTGAAGGCTGGGAGAGGTGAGGAAGCTGCGGAAGAAAAGTCTGAAGCTAACAGAGGTTGGTTCATGAAGTTTAAGAAGCCACTGCCGTAACATAACAGTGTAATGTGAAGAGGCAAGTGCTGATGGCAAGTTATCCAGAAGATCTAGCTAAGAGACTTGATGAATGTGGCCATGCAAAACAATTGATTTTCAGTGTAGGACAATAGCCTTCTATTGGAAGAAGATGCCATCTAGGACTTTCGTAGCTAGAGAGTAAAAGTCAATGTCTGCCTTCAAATATTCAAAGGCTAGGCTGACTCTTGTTAGGGGCCTAGTTAGGGGCTTTTGTTAACTTGAAGTTAAAGCCACTGCTCCTTTACCATTCCAAAAATCCTAGAGACCTTGAGAATCATGCTTAAGAATCATGCTAAATAAACTGCCAGTGCTCTAGGAATGGAACAGCAAAGACTGGGTGACAACACATTTACTACAGCATGATTGACTGAATATTTTGAGCCCACTGCTGAGACCTACTGCTCAGAATAAAAGACTCCTTTCAAAATGTATTCATTGACAATGCACCTGATCACCCAAGAGCTCTGAAGGAGATATACGAGATTAATGTTGTTTTCATGTCTGCTAACAACATTCATTCTGCAGCCCCATGGATCAAGGAGTAATTTTGACTTTCAGGTCTTCTTATTTAAGAGATATATTTCACAAAACTATAGCAGCCATAGATGATTATTCCTCTAATGGATCTTAGTAAAGTAAATCAAAAATCTTCTGTAAAGGATTCACCATTCTTCATGTCATTAAGAACATTCATGATTCATTGGAGGAGATCAAAATATCAACATTAACAGGAGTTTGGAAGATGTTTCCAACCCTCATGGATGACTTTGAGGGCTTCAAGACTTCAAGGGAGGAAGTAACTGCAGATGTGATGGAAATAGCAAGAGAACTAGAATTAGAAGTAGAGCCTGAAGAAGTGACTGAATTGCTGCAATCTCAATTGCTGCTTGTGGATGAACAAAGGAAGTGGTTTCTTAAGATGGAATTTACTCCTGGTGAAAATGCTGTGAAAATTGTTGAAATGACAACGAAGGGTTTAGCATATTACATATACTTAGTTAATGAAGCAGCAGCAAGGGTTAACAGGATTGCCTCCACTTTTGAAGAAGTTCTACTGTGGGTAAAATGCTATCAAACAGCATTACATGCCACAAGAAAAATCTTCTGTGAAAAGACGAGTCAGTTGTTGCAGCAACCTTTATTGTCTTATTTTAAGAAATTGCCACAACTACCCCAGCCTTCAGCAACTATCACAGTAGTTAGTCAGGAGCCATCAACTTCAAGGTAAGACTCTCCATCAGCAAAAAGATTTGGACCCACTGAAGGCTCACATGTCCATTAGCAATTTTTAGGAAGAACATTTTTAAAAATTAAGTTATGTACATTTTTTATACATAATGCTATTTCATACTTAGTAGATGACAATATAGTGTAAACAGAACTTTTATATGCACTGGGAAACCAAAAAATTTGTGTGACTCACTCTATTGGAGTGATCTGGAACTGAACCCACAATATCTCTGAGGTATGCTTGAATATCTTTTCATTAAAGTTCTTATTAATCTCATAATGTTATTTCCATTATGGTAAATTAATAATTGATATGCTTAATTATATACTATATTTTTATCTATAGTCTATAATTCCCCACTTGGCTACAACAGAAATGAGCAAACTTTTTCTGTAAAGGAACAAAGATAAATATTTTGGTCTCTGTTGCAACTAGGGCTAAACTCTAGTGTTGTAGCACAAAAGTAGACACAGATGATACATAAATAAATGAAGCAGGGAGCATTCTACTAAAACTTTATTTTCAAAAACAGTGGCAGCTGGATTTAGCTCTCAGGGTGTAGTTTACCAACCCAGGGTCTACAAAATTAGAATGATAAATCTTTATCAAATGCCCTACTAAATTCAGATATAGTATATCTACAGAACTTTCTTAATCAACTTCATAATCTATTAATCAGAAATGATTGATTTGACACACCTCTTTTTAGTGAAACTGTTGAGTCTTGGTTATCATCACTTCTTTAAAGTATTTCTGTTTTACCCTTTATCACTCATTTTGTGAAGTGATCAAGATCCATGTCAATTTGGTAGTATATAGTTTGCAGACATTAACTCCTCCTTTGCACCCTCACTTTTGGGCAATTGAAACTACGTATTTTAAGTTCTGTCTTTCCTTGGTATTTTTCTTGATTCCTCAAAGAGCACTAGTTGTTTCATGAACATATTAGGAACTAATTAATTAGAATGAGAAGGCTTGATAATTTTAACATCTAAGTTGTATAATACTGTCTCATGTACTTTGGATTTCAGTTAGTATTTTTTCTAACTTTTAATATAACATTTTCAGATATACCTAATACTTATAGTCCATGGTTATTAATAATTTCTATATTTGATTTATATTTATATCTGTTTGTTGATGTATGTATTTTTGCCTGAACTATTTGAAAGTTGAAATCTCATGACTCTTCTCACCAATGATTTTCTCCCTAATGAAATTATAATTGTTACAGTTAAGAACATTAGTTTTAATATGACCTAACATATAGCTCATTTTCAAAAATATCAAATTAATTTAATAATGTTTAAAACTTTTATTTTTTATTATGGTAAAATATATATAACACTTACAATTTTAACCATTTTAAAGTATGTAATTTAGTGGTATTAAGTACATTTACACTATTACTCAATCACCACTACTATTTTCAGAACTTTTTCATCATTCCAAACAGAGACTCTATACCACTTAAGTAATAAGTTACCATTTCTCCCTCCCCAGAGCTCCTGGTATCCTCTACAAGTTGAGCATCTCTAATTTGAAAATCTAAAATCTGAAGTGCTCCAAAATCCAAAATTTTTTGAGCTCTGACATGATGCCACAAGTGGAAAATTCCACATCTTACCTTATATACACCAACGTTGCTTCATGCATACAATTATTAAAAATATTGTATAAAATATACCTTCAGGCTGTGTCTGTAAGATGCATATGAAACATAAATAAATGTTGTGTTTATTTTGGGTCCCATCCCCAAGATACCTCATTATATACATCCAAATATTACAAAATCCAAAATGATTTGAAATTCAAAGCACTTCTATTCCCAAGCTTTTCAGATAAGGGATACGCAAACTGCATTCTATTTCCTGTCTCTATGAATTTGCCTGTTTTAGGCATCTCCTATAAGGGAAATCATGCAACATTTGTCCCTTTGTGTTTCTTATTTTACTTAGCATACTTTCTCAAGGTTCTTTCAGTTACATATCAGATGTGTGTATGTCTTCCAGTATGTATCAGAACTATTCTTTTTATGACAATGTGTGTGTGCGTACGTGCGTGTGTGTAGACACACCCACATGCACAGATGCATATGTCATATTTTGTTTATCTGCCTGCTCAAATCTGCTGTTGAATCCTCTGGTGCCCCGGTGAACTTTTCCCTTAAGTTATTGTTCTTTTCAGCTCCAGAATTATTGATTGGTTTCTTTATATAATTTATAGCTCTTTATTGATTTTTTTTTTAAAGAAATGAGGTCTTGCTATGTTGCCCAGGCTGTTCTCAAACTCCTGGGTTCCAATATTCTCATTTTGTTTGTTTTCCTGAGTTCTTTTAGTTATTTGTCAATGGCTTCTTTTAGCTCATTGAACATATTCAAAACAGTTGATTTAATATCTTTGGCTATTAATTCCAATATCCTGGCTTCTTCAGGGATGGTTCCTGTCAAATTCTTTTTCCTATGAGTAGGCTGTCCTTTCCTGTTTCTTTGTATGCTTTAGTTTTTTATTGAGAACCTGACATTCTTAGAATTATAATGTGGTGACTCTGGAAATCTGACTGTCCCACTTCTCAGGGATTGCTGATTTTTGCTTTTTGAGGGCTAGAGCCATCCATTTGAGACATTTCCACACTATTTTTGCAAAGTATCTATTCTTTGTTGTGTGTGGTTACTGAAATTTCTGTTCCATTATCTCTGCAGTCATTCAGTGACCTGATAAAGATTTCCTTAAAATGTCTGCCTTCAAAGAAAGGGGGAAAACATTCTGTGCTTTAACTTTTTCAGTGGAATCTCTTTGCTACTGAAAGGACTGAAACCAAGGCAAGCACGTATGCCTGTCTCTCGGTGCACTGCCAGACCAACCAATCACATTACACAAAATTTTTGGAGACCAAAGTCTCCACTGCCCACCCTGGTACCAGACATCTGCTTCAAGAACACGGGCTGCAACCTCCGCAGCTGTAATGGGGCTGAAGAACGGGGCAGGTGATCATTGTTTTGCATATGCAGCTCACTTAGAAAATGTAGCAGCCTCTCCCTTTATCAAGCACTCCCCTGGTTGCCATACATGTCCAATTAGGTTTTAGTGTTCCAAATTAATTGATTTCAATTGCCCTTTCCAGCTTAACAGTTTCTTTGGTAGAGAGTATGACCCTATAGCTTCCTACTCTGCCTTCTTGCATTTCGCCCTAGTACTTTCTGTTAATTGAAAATTAGGTCTAAAACTTTAATTAGATTCAGGTTAAACATTTTTGACAAGAATACTTTATATTGAACATATCATTAGACACATAATATCAGGATGTCCCACAATACTAAAATCAGTCTCTTTGTTAGGGCCTGAATACTAGATCTCTTAAATATAAAGGTAGTTTTCCTCTTTGAGTTAGTGAATAACCTGTGTCAACCCTTGGAAATTTGCAAATATCCTGTTTTCCAACATCTCTCAACCTAATGGTTTTAGCGTGTATGCTTGAATAAATTAATTTTTTTTGTTATTTTCAGTCTGAGTGTCATCATCAAAATGAGAGAACAGGCGAATAAAATAAAAATCTAGGGTAGTGTTTTTAATTTCTTCCCACCGTCCGTTAACATTCAAACATCCATCTCAAATGGGGCCTTTCCCTTTCTTGTTTCTGTGTTTAGTTTTTCCTTAGTGTTTATTAGTAAGCCCTCGGCTGACTTATGGATTTCACCTTCATAATTCACCCAAGCCAGCATCTTACATCTGTCCTTGGCTGTGTGCTCATTCTTCCTGCTGTTGTACACATCTATTACCATCTAAATTCACTGAGAACACTCTGTGGAACTCATTTATTTCTTAATTTGCCCTTCATTTTTCTACCTCGTTGGAATAATTAGTTATTGCCTAGATAATTACATTTTTAGAGCTTTCAAACTCTCTTAATCCATCTTTCTTAAGAGAGATCCAGAAAATAGAATGAAATCCTTGCCTTTGTATTTAAAGTTTGTCTCAAAGAATTATAGAAAGGAAGTTTTCTCCATTTCTAATATTACTTACTCATTTTTTTTTCTCACAATAGTTTTTTCATTGCCAATGTATTCCTCCCTGTTGATTGGAATTAATTCTGGTGTGACAGTCTTTTTCCCTGCTTCTAATTTCAGATCAGTGAAAATATCGGCAAGGTCAAAACTTGACAGGTGTTCTACTTTAAGCTAATGAGTTTTGTTAGCTCTTTGAAGGGATGAAGTTTCCCATCCCTGCTATATATTAATTCTGTGTCAGCTTTATCATCTGCTTCTCCCTTCTTTTAGCTTTACCCAAATGAACTCTAATATTTTACTTTCTCACATAACTTCATTACTTTCTAATGGATGTACAATTACACCCACTAACTTCCCACTCACCATACCTGTTTTTTTAAATTGAAGTTCTACATTCTTAAAAACCAAAATATATCTTTTAAATTAAAATTTGGGGTTGTTACAGGTATATCAAAATAGTGAAGAGATATTTCTTATATATTTCTGATGAAATACTGTTAACGCCATAGTCTGATTGGAGGCAAATTTGAGTCTCTCTCTCTCTGTGTGTGTGTGTGTGTGTGTGTGTGTGTTAGAGCGAAAAAGCTCATTAAAATGGTTAATATTCTTTCCTTCCAGAATTGATCCAACACAAATGATGAACGATAGATGCCTACTGATGTAAATATGCTTCTCTCTTCAGTGTCATTTATACTAATGAAATTAAACTTCAATAGTTTATGATAAGATAATTGATTATGTCTGTTGTAGTAGGACAAAATTATGACATACCATAATAATTAAAATGATATATTTCCAGGTTACTTTGCCTTAACAAAACAACTTATGGCATCATGTTAAGTAAAGACAGGAGGGTCTGAAAGACATCCAAAATGATCTCAGTTCTAACTTTTAACTAGGTTACCTACCCCAGGAGGTAGGCTGCACAGGAGAAACTTTGTCTCCTGTTCCCTAATGTATAGAGTATACTTTTTTTCTGAGCAGTCCATTTCCTGCTTTTCCCTCACATTTCAACCTAGCTCTGTGTGTAATTCTGGAAATGAAGGCTGCAGTACTGCAGGAACATCCGGACTGACTTTATTTTTCTAAAGCAGGCAAGGGAAATAAGGTATCAGGAAGTAGAGGCAATGTTGACCCTCTTCTGACATTATTGTGTGTCTTTGATGACCATAATGCATACCATGGCTTTTCCCTGAGAAAGGCCACCAAATGTGTCAGAGGACAGAATTTTTTGGGCCATCGTAAGGTACAGAGCTGTATAGCTAGGATACAGTGTGTTTTTCCATTTTGACTATAGATTTACTCCCATTGCTGCAGCTGTCAGGAGCTATCCACAGGGTTCCATGTGTCTGAATCTTCTGTTGACATGACAGCAACTCTCTCTGCAGGGCCTCATATGATTAGTAGGACAGATGAAGAATTCCACAGATTTTCCTTACTCCTGGTGACATCTCCTGTCTGCCACCCATGGCACTGCCCTAGATAGCACTGGAGAGAAATAGACTCTCACTTCCTTGATCTTCAACAATCTGTTTCTCCATCATTTCTCAGTCACCCACGCACATGGTCACAGCATAGAATTTGTTATTACCAACATCTTTGTCACCTATCGTAATCTCTACTACAAGTATCCCATTCTATGAAAATCATATCTTATATTTCCTATTTATTTCCTCTAAATGTCTAAGACACAAACAACTCGATCTCATAGGCATCTCCAATTCACTGACTCTACCACCTCCATAATGCTCTCCCAGAAAACCCTCAATGCTTTCTTAAATCGTCCTCTAGCTTGTACCTAGGAAGCTGACTGTGGTTGGAAGAAAGTACATGATCATGACTGCTTTAAAAAATACATGAATTATGACTAATCTTAAGCCGACTCGATATTAGCAGGAAAAACATTACATTTCCTTAATCCCTCTGTTCCCTTATTATGTTATGCCATTAGTCCATAACCTGTCTTTCCAAAACTGCCCCAATTAGTCTCTACTGACGACCTTGCTACCTGTTTTTCTGAGGACATTGAAGCAATCGGCGAGATCTTCCACATGTTCTCACCACCACATCTGCCAACCTACCTCTATCAGCACCTTATCATCTTCTTTCTTGTTACCATGATTGAACTGTCTGTTGTCTTGGCCAACTCCACCCTCCTTATGCATTGTGTCCCATCTCTGTCATCCGCTTTTGAATCACTTTCTTTAAATTTCTCCCCATCATTCCTGCATTAACATTTTTTTGCTATACAACCACATTATAATTGCTTCCATCTTAAAATTACCCTCGATGATACCAAGAACGCTTATACTTACTGCCCCGATTCTCTGATCTCTTTGCAGCAATCTCCTCAAGAGTGTTAACTATACCCATGCTATCCACTTCCTTTACTCCTCTTTCCTCTTAAAACAGCCCCAATAAAGTTCTTGTCTTGATCACTGCACTGAAACAGCTCATAATAGTTTAAGAGATGCATTTGCATTACCAACTCCCTGGTCAATATTTTTGTTTTTGTTGTCATCTACCTCAGCCTACAAGCAGCATTTGACCTAGTGCGTGCCCTTTTTAAAACATTTTCTTTACCCAGCTTCCAGAACACTTCTTTCTCAGTCCTCCTACTGATCCTTGAATTCCTCTTTTCAGTCTCTTTTGCTCTTCTCCTCACCTTCCCAACATTTGTGGAAACCACAGGAGGTAACCCTTGTATCTCTTCTCTAGCTTCCCCTACTTCCTAGGTGGACTCATCATTTAATGGCCAAGTTGACACCTCCAGCCTCTGCTGAACTCAGACCTCACACATCCAAGTACTTAGTTGACATCCATCTGGATGTTTAATAAGCTTTGTAAATTTAACATGTCCCAAACAAGCTCAATCTGCACACACACCCCCACTTACATCAATCTGATATACTCACACTCTCGACATCTTATTGAAAGGCCCATTCGTCTACCAGTTTCTCAGGTAAAAATTCTCAGAGTTATCCTTGACTCCTCTCACTCTTCACAGGCAAACATCCGTAAACTCTGATAGCTCTTCCTTTGACATATGTCTAGAAAAGTCTGACCACCACTTATTACACTACTATGACCCTTTCCCAACTCACATGTTCTTATTGGACTTTTGCTATTGTTTCTTATTATCTTTGCTTCTCATCTTGCTCCCTAACAGAGAATTCTTCACACATGACAGAATGATCCTTTTGAAACATAAGTCAGATCATGACTCTTTTCTGTAGAAAAGACTTCAGGGCTCTCCACCACAATCAGGGTGAACACTCTCCAGCCTCATTTCCTTTTACTGGCCTCTCCGCTCCCTCTGAGCCAGCCATATGGGACGCTTTGCTGTGCCTCGAACCAACCCAGCCTACTGTGCCTCCAGACCTCTGTACCTGGTCTTCTATGACCTCTCTGTCAAGCACCCCCTCTATCAGTCTTTTCTTTTTTATTCTATTTTGTTTTTCTTTATATCCCTAATTCGCACCCAGAAAAATGACATATTCATTTATTTATTTCTGTATCTGTCTCCTTCACCTAAATGTGAGGTTCACAAGGGAATAAATTGTGTTTTGTTCATTGTTGTATCCCTAAGGCCTGGAAAAGTACTTGGCACACAATATTCGCTCAAAATAATTTCTGAATGAATGTACATAATTCTGTAAAGGTGACATGATCTACTCTTTATATCACGAGAAATTTGAGATATTATTAGTTTACTTTCTTCAGTTATTCTAGGTCCACATCCCAAGTTATTAAAATATTTTAAAAATTTCTTTTATTCTTAGAATTTAGTGACTGAACAAAGGCCTACAGAAAGTTTGTAAGTTTTTGAAGGTCGAAGAAGGATCAAGGATGGAGGAAAGGTCTAAAATGAAGATTTTCTTTAGTCAACTCAGTAATAAATTCTTTGAGACTTGATATTTCTGTGTAGTGATGATACCATCTTTACACAAAGAATATAGCCCATTATGTTGGTAGGCAAATTGAAAATAGGCATTGCATTTATGAGGGTATAAAATTAAATGTAATGCTTATTACCTTGAAATGTAAGTGTCAGCCACCAGTTTCTCAACTTTACAAGATATGTAGAAGAGACACAGATGTTCTATTACCTATTCCAGTTAATTTTCCCTTTCTTTCCATAGACATCATTAGCTTCTTCTCAGAATTATAGCCTGTATCTTGGGGAAGATAAGACAAGTGTGGTAATTTTGGTTGAAAGCTTTTCAATTAGGTTTTCACAGTGATCAAAGTGCTGAGAACATGAGCGTTAAATATTTTAAAGAGTTATTTTTAAGGATAACTTTCTCAAAGTATTAGAAATGTGATGGGAACTTGATGTGGTCTGATCATTTAGGTTCAGGATGAGAGTTTGTTGTTGCTAGTTGTGTGACCTCCGAAATTATTATTATTAATTTTTTTTTTTGAGACAAATTCTCACTCTGTCACCCAGGCTGGAGTGCAGTGGTGCGATCTCGGCTTACTGCAAACTCCACCTCCCGGGTTCACATCATTCTCCTGCCTCAGCCTCCCAAGTAGCTCGGACTACAGGCGCCCGCCACCATGCCCAGCTAATTTTTTTTTTTTTTTTGTATTTTTGGTAGAGACGGGGTTTCACTGTGTTAGCCAGGATGGCCTCGATCTCCTGACCTCATGATCCACCCGCCTTGGCCTCCCAGAGTGCTGGGATTACAGGCCTGAGCCACTGCACCCGGCTAACCTTAGGAATATTTTTTAAACACTCAGGTCCTCAGTTTTCTTATCCAAAAACTTGGCAAAATTATCCCATCTCACAGAAAATCTCCATGATTAAATGGGATAATATACAAATGCACTTTGCAAACTACAAAATATCATTGTATATCTTATCAATAATAATAATTATCACTGCGGGGTAGTGACCCCACCAAAATCACTAGATGTTAAAACTGAAAGGGACTTTTCAACTCCCTCATTTTATAGCTGAAGAAGCAAAGGCCAGGAAGCAACCTCACTTAGTAGCAGTGGAGAGCTCAAACTCAGAGCTGTGCCTTGCTGTACTTAACGTCCTTTGCCCTGCACCAGCCCTGCAACTTGTTTCTATATGTGATTCTACAGAAAAAAAACTTGCTGACCCCTGCAGCACCCCCGTTAATCCCTACTTTGATAGTTATTGACCACTTAGCATCACTACACTATTAAATACAAATAGTAAACTGTAAGCAAATAACATGTTCTTCAAGTCTTACAGCAATCTTTTGAAATAAAATGGTAATAATTAAATCTATTTAAGACCAAAATCTCTATTGATTAAAATTATTTTTCAGAATGAAAATTAAAAGTAAATATTATTAAATTAATGTTCATTTATAATATTTCTTTTATTTATTTCTTGCCCATTTGCTTCCCTGCTTTTCCTGTGTATGCATGTAGACACAGAGATAAACATATGCACACATACACACAAAATAGTCATAGTCTTATTTGCTGCTACAGTACACCTAGCCCAACCTGTGCAAAGAAACAAAACGAAACAAACATACAAAAACAAAAATATTCATTAACTTCAAAAGGAAAGAAAGGGACATCAGATTTAGAGCTGACATTGCAAAAATATTTGCTTTAGTAATAATTTTTGGAAATGAATCCATCTAATACATCAAAATGAAGGCTGACACTCAAACTACTTTGAAAATTATTTCCTTTATATTGTTTCAAGTGGTATTTTTGCTTAGAACTAATTAAATAATAAAGCAACTGCCTTCGTTCATTGAAATTACTTATACTGTAAGGATGGTAACTATATCATTTGATTTTTTAAAGACAGTGTTGCCCATAGATCAATTATTTCCAACTTCATATCAGTACCTAGGTTATAACTTTAAGGTGATTCAGACAGTTTTGTCCATGAAAATCTATGTTCTTACATATCTTAAACAATGGGCTGAGATAAGAAAACACACAACACTAACACTGTTTGCTCTCTGATGGCCTGCAATTTGAATTAAATGTAAGTGGTATATTTTTAGATAACTGGTAAAGAATCCTTAAAGTCTTTGACGGTGTTAAGATTCAGAAATTAAAAATGTCTGGGAGTTGCTCCCAAAGAGCCATCTCTAATACTTGTGAGCCTATCACATCAAGTCTGTATTTGAAAGGGCCAAGTCAGACAATATTTATAAGGCCACAACAAAGGGCTTCAACTCTTGAAACCCAAGATCATTTCTGCCCTTGAAGTCCAAAAAATGGATGTTTGGCTATTTGTGTGAGTGCTAAATACAAAGAATCCATTTATCTGGCTTAATTTCCCCTCTACAGTCCCATATATCAGAAGCCGTCAGTTAATAAATGCTACCATGTGGTCATAATATTGCCAGGTAAGTTGATCCCTTCCTGCCACCTGCTCAAAATTAAATTTACCTAAGAAGTCTTAGCGACACTCTGGATTAGTTTGCCTGTTTTTCCTGAAATGGCCCTTACATTATTTTTTATTATTTAATGTTTGTTTTGTACCTAAGAATATCAGACAATCCGTTAGTTTTCATTAACTAATCTTTTCCAAACTTAAAGTCTCTTTTCTCTGGTTTTCTCAAAAAGACACATATAATCTCTAAGAATAAATAAAGACATACCTACTAAACTAAACTTTGTCTTATTTTGAAGTCACTTCTAGTGGTTTAGCAATTAAAGAGTTTCGTAAACACTAACTTGTATACACATAACAGTTTTACTTTTTATTTAAAAAGCCAGCTTAAATTAAAAAAGCAGAGGGTTTATGCACTAGATGGCAGATAACTTCCTTGATTAAATAGAAATCTATTTAGATAAAAAGAACATTAGGTTAGCATATGTAAATACTTATAAGGATTTTCTAGCAATTTAAATGTACTGTGATTATAGGTAAACTTGAAGAGGTTGCAGTTAAAGGTATTTTAGTATGAAGCATGTTAACATGCTTTAAAGGACTGGCCCTACAAAACCTTATAAATTTTTTTAAAGAAATAATTTATTTAACTAGGCCAAAGTTATTTTCCAAGAAATTGTAAATGATTGGCTTACAGTGACAGTTAAGTTGAAAAATAAAGATGTAAGATTGTATTCATCCATTTTGGATTTCAAGAACTGATTCTGGATTTCGAGAGTTGAAGCCCTACTGGTGTTGTTCACCCACTGGTGAGGGTAATGTCTGCTCTGACATTAGAGTTCGCCTTCTATTTCTCCCAGAAGAAATTTCCTCTGGGACCACAGTATAGCCAGCCATTTTCTGTTAGCCTGAAAATCTGAGAGTTAAAATAATCTTCCCGAATAAGTGACAGGAAAATGGACAACCAAATTTAACGAATGTTTCTGCTGATAGCTACTTCCTGAGAGAATTTTAAAAGGTCTTTACGAGAGATACCATGCTTTTTAGCTGTAGAGTAAGATTTCAGAAAAAGACGGTGAGTGGCAGCTCCGATCTGTCAGGAATGCCAGCAGCATGAGTAGGATCGGGTGTCCAATTACCAGAATTGATAAGTAATTGTTAATTTAGGTATCCTTAGAGTTTATTGAAAATTCTTTTTCAGTGGCTGAGTAATATTCAAGGCAAATTTTGGGTTTCAGGTTTTAATATCTTCCTGCAACAACCCTTCAGGGCTTTGGGGTATTGAATTAAATATTTAAGTATTGATAAAAATGAGCTGCTCATTCTCCTGGAATATGTCAACTTTTTCAAGAATCGCACTTCAATGGATTGTCCTTAGTGTAAAAACTGGCAGGATTCCATTGAAGGTGGAGCCAGGAAGGAAAATTGTCTAAGTTAAAAAAGTTTTTTAGAATTCAGATATGGAAAAATTTATGATTTAAAAAATAACTGCCTTTTGTTTCCCAGGCCTTTTACTTCTAAGTAGGTGAAGCTGAATAATATAACTCTTGGTCTTTTATAGGGGACACAGAATTTTCCAAATTGCCTTTAATTGACATTGGAGAATCTAAAATCAGTGCCATAGATTGTCTCTTCTTTGGTAAAGATGGCAGACATTCAGATTTTATGTGCGAAAGGTACCGCATGAGTTAAAATAAGAATCCATTTCAAATATCTCCCTACTAGATTTGAGACAATATGACAGTACAGTAAAGCAAAATGAAACGAAAAATTGGAAGTGGAGTGTGGCAGAACACTCCAAAGTAGGCCACTTTGGCAGAGGGACAATTTTGAGCTAAAGGCATTTAAAAACAACAGATACAAGAGGGATACTCTATTCTCCCCTTTTTCTTCTTGGAAACAAGAGATGAAAATTCCCATGTGAGAGATGCCCTCCCAGCCCCAGAGGAAAAAAAAAAAAAAAAAAAGAAAAACAAAAAAAACCACATTCTTCAACAGGGCGTCATAGCTAAGAGAATTCTGTAGGAGAGGTCTGTACAGACAGACATTTTTAAAAGAATTGTTATCTTCCGTTAGCCTCCCTACAAAATGTGGTTGCTTTTCCACAAAGACCTCCCTTTGTTCAACCTAGTATAAAAGCATTTAGATTTTGCCACTTCTTCAGGTCCTTATTTCCTTATAAAGTCTCCCATGTCACATGAAACTTTTACAAATTTGTATGCTTTCTCTTGTTAATGTATCTTATGTCAATATAATTCTTAGGCCCAACCGAAAGTCCTAACAAGGCAGAGGTCAAATTTTGCTTTCTTAACAGAAGATAGAAGTTCCATGTTCCATTTCTGTCCTCACAGCTCACTTTCCAATGACTCATCTTCTCAACTGTAAAATGGGAATAATCCCAATAGTTACACATTCTTCACACTGTCAAATATCAAATAAGATGAGGTACTCCCACCCTCTCTTCTCAACTCCATCCCAGCTTGAGGATTATAACAGAGTTTCAATAGTAAAATATTCTCTTTGGTTCAATTCCTGCAAAATTTGTAGACGTCTCCTTCATACCTCTCCAAAATAGTCCAGGAAATCACTCAAGGGCATCTCACTTTCTTCCCTATACTCCAGCCTACTCCCTTGCTCCTCGTGTGGGTCACTGATGACACCCACAGCCACTCCTGATGGATGCAATGCCCAGGGGGTGCGATTCTATGGAGATCTTTTAAATTCATAAACGCAAATTTCCAAGAGACCTCAACACTGCAGCAAAACATTGTTTGCTGATTTGTGTCTCTCTCATACCCTCTTCCCTCTATACCAAAGATGACTTTTCATGTACGCTTTCCTCTCTTGGAACCTTCTCTAACTCCTGTTTTCATCAAAAAATCTCCTTTCCTATTTCACTGAAACCCAAACAGTGTTAGAAAAAACAAAGTGTTAGAAATACTCCAAAACCAGAAACCATTCGGCGGCAATTCCCTCTCCTTTTCTGTCACCAAATCCACAAACCTCTTAGCAACAGGATCCATTTTCCTTCTCTTCCCTTCAAGTAAAGGCAACGATCCCACTGTCATGGACTGACTGTAACTGCTCACCGTTCGTGTTGGCACCCTCATTCCAAGGTGGTGGTGTTAGGAGGTGGAGTCTTCGGGAGGTGACTAAGTCATGATTGGAGTTTGTGAATGAGTTGGAGAGTGCCTTATAGAGACCAGAGAGCTAGCTAGCTCTTTTTCAGCTGTGTGAGAATACAACATAAGACGGCAGTCTTCAACCAGGTACAGGGCCCTCGCCAGAACCAGATGCTGATGCCCTCAGGGATCTTGAACTTCCAGCTTCCAGAACTGTGAGAAATAATTTCTGCTGTCGATAAGCCACTAGTCTATGGTAGCATGTTATACAGCCTGAACTGACTAAGAGAACTTCCTTTAACAAAGAACAGTCCTTCCTTTCTTTCTTTTTTTTTTTTTTTCGTTGAGACGGAGTCTTGCTCTGTCGCCCAGGCTGGAGTGCAGTGGCGCGATCTTGGCTCACCGCAACCTCCGCCTCCCGGGTTCACACCATTCTCCTGCCTCAACCTCCTGAGTAGCTGGGACTACAGGCTCCCGCCACCACGCCGGGCTAATTTTTTGTATTTTTTTTTTTTTAGTAGAGACGGGGTTTCACCGTGTTAGCCAGGATGGTCTCGATCTCCTGACCTCTTGATCCGCCTGCCTCAACCTCCCAAAGTGCTGGGATTACAGGCGTGAGCCACCGCGCCCGGCCGAGAACAGTCCTTTCATTTGTATTCTATATTGTAACCATTCTCACCTGGGGAAAACTATGTTCTTTCAGTTCTCCCTCCTCACTGTATCATTCATCTGACTTTGTTTGGTCATTTCATCTCTATGGGAACCCACGTTTAAACTTTCATAGCCCTTCTACTTCCCACTACCTAACCATAACACTGGCCCATTTCTCTGCTCCCTACACATAACCAAATGTCTGGGAAGATTTGTCTACAACCACTGGTTCTACTTTTGCACCTCCCCGCCACATTATTTCAATAAGTTTAGTCAATACAATACCCATATGCAATTTAAATCGTTATACAGAGGTACAAGTTTTAAAAGGAAAAATAGCAGCTCCCTGTCTCAATTCTACAAACCCCTAATTTCCACTTTCCAGAGAAGGTCACTTTCAATTCTCTAAACGGTTTCTTACGGTATTCTGCAGCACACTTGGTTAGCTTGGTTGCTGAAACCATTTGTCTGTGGGCCTTTTTCAATGGTAGGTCTTTACTCTCCAAACTTTTCTTTTTTAATTGGTATATTAAAGTCTTGCATTATATTTCTTGGTTCAATTTGGATCATTTACGTTTTGCTAGAAATTCCCTCTGGGATTTCAATTTTGTGCTATATGTCTCTTATAAGTGATTCCCAGATTCATATTTCTGTCTGTATCTCTATATAATTGACCCCATAACATCTTCACTTGCGTACCTAGTGCCATTTCAAAATTAACATGTTCAAAACTCAACTCCTGCTACCTATACCCAAACCTGCTCCTCCAAAATTTTTCCTCAACTAAATAAATGGCAACTCTGTTCTTCAATTGCTCAAACCAAAGCTTTGGCATCATCTTTTAATTTTTTTCTTTCTTTCATATCCCATCCATCTAAAAATCCTTTTGGCATTCTATTAACAAAATATGCAGAATCTGAACACTTCTTACCACCTCTTCTGCTATAACCTGATCAAAGCAATAATCACTTTCCATTTTCACTGAGAACTTTTGCTGGAGGATGGAACAGCCTTCCTACTTTGCAGTTGCCTCCCTGGAGCTCATTCTCCATACAGCAGCCAATGTGCATGTTTAAGAGTCCTTATACTAATTGGTTTGAAAGCATCCATTGAGTTCCTGTGTCACTCCGTCCTTATTGTGGTTTACAAGGCCTTACATGTTTCATCTACTGCCACTCAATTTATTTTGCCTCCTGATATCCTTCCATCTCTTTGTACTCCTGCCACACAAGCCCATTTGCTGCCCCGTAGGCATGCCAAGTACACTGTTGCCTTAGCGCATTTGAGCCTGTCCTTTCCACTGCAGCAGTATTTTTCCTTTAGTGTAGCCCGATCCTCTACTTCTTTCAGGCCTATTCCATACAGTTACCTATTGCTACAACAATGCTGCAGAGCAAGCAATGACAAAACATCAGTGGCACTCCAACAATAAATATTTAGTGATGAGTTTCAGCTAAGCTGGCAGGACTTGGCTGGTCATGCATGGGCTCACTCATGTGTCCACCTTCAGCTGTGGGTTAGCAAGTCACCTCTTGCTGATCTTGAATGGGCAGACTGATATATCTGAGGGTCAGCTGGGTACTGGATGATCCAGTATGGCCTCAGCAGGGATGACTGGGGCTATCATCTCTTTCATCCTCCAGCAGGCTAGCCCTGGCATATTGTTATGGTTGTGGCCAAGGAACAAGAGGCATGTGAAATTGTGGCAGGACTTTCTCAAAAAAGCTTTATGATTTTCTCGAGCTTCTGCATGAGCCTCATCTGTAAAAAAGCTTGTTTTGGGGAAGTGAGATATTGATAGATGAGGCTCACACAGAAGCTTGAGAAAGTCCTGTCACGATTTCACATGCCTCTGAATCTGTCTAGATTTAGCAGTTGAAAAGAAATAGATCCTGCTTTTGGTGAAAAGTGATGCAGAGTCCCGTGGCAAAAGGCCTGGATAAAAGAGGAGTGAAGAATGAGAGCAGTGATGCCATCAATCAGCCACAGCATCTTTTCAGTGAGTCCTTCTTGACCACCCAGTATAAAACATCATCCTCCCCTCACACACATTCTTATCACTCTTATCCAGCGTTGCTTTTATATGTGTATCTGTCATCCTTATATGTGTCAGTCATGGTTCAATCGAGAAACTGAACCATTAAGAGGTATATGTTGACATTTATTGCAGAGTTGTCTTATGTGATTGTGGAGGATGGCCAAGCAGGCTAGAAGTCCACAGGAAGGCTCCAGGAAGGTTAGGTTGCTACTCTGGGGCTGGCGCTGAAGCCTGCAGTCCACAGGGGGATTTCTTCTTCCTCAGGGATGCCTCAGTTCTGCTCTTAAGGCCTTTCACCTGATTGAATCAGATTATCTAGGGTAACATTCCTCACTTAGTCAACTAACATGTACTTCAGTTCATCTAAGAAACACCTGCACAGCAACACCTATAATTAGTGGTTAATTTAATACCTGGGGACTATTACTGAATTAACAGTCTAGCCATGTTGACACATAAAACTATCATTCTATACATTTAAATTTTATTTATTTATTGCCTGTCTGCCCCCGCAAGAAAGTTATCTGTATGCAGGCTGGGACTTCTCTGTTACTCACTATTCCAGGGATTAGAATAAAAGCTGGAACAAGTCAACCCCGAAGAACTGTAAAATTGTACTTCATTGACTTTCTAAGTCATATGCTTAAGCTGCTATTTCTTTTTAAAATCAATTTTATACGATATGTTGATTTTCTCCTGTGACATGATACAGTCCCTTATGTTTTCCCTCCCCACTGCCATATACACATTTTCTACCTGCCTGTATTCTCATTTTAGTTACAGTACAGTTTATGATGAATGAATATTAAATTTTCACATTACTGTGACTGTCAATATTTTTCATAGCAGAGACATCTAATGCACTGTGATCACATTTTCAGTCCTGTATATATATATATGTGTGTGTGTGTATATATATTTTTCTTCTCAAGGAGTTCATTGCCTAATTTTTTCATTTGCTAACTTTTCTAAGTATGTATTCCCAAATATTTCCCAAATACCTTAAATTATAAATTCCCTCCAAATATAATTCTGTATATTGAGGTAGGGTAGGTACCAGTTTCATGTTTTTTCTGTCTTCCTCTATCTTCCCTCATTACCTTTTACGTCTGCTGCATCTTCGTCATCCTGGGACATTATTTCACCACTACTCGGGCAATACTCTTCTCTTCTGGCTTTGATCTCCTGTTTCCTGAATTCTAAGTTTTCTTTTTCTTGGTTCATTCTTACATTTTATTATATTATTATTATGAATTACAGCCTTTAACATTGAAATAGGTACTCCCTCATTTGTTTAATGCTTTTTAATTTTTTTATTTGCTTTTTGCCAGGTTTATCTTTGTCCTTTTATTTTTAGCCTTTCTCAGTCTCTGTTTTATGGATCTGTTTTGTAAGAACATAGAGTTGAAGTTTATATTGTTGGCTAATCTGAAATTCACCTTCACTTAATAGAGGAGTGAGAACCATATTGTTATTAATATGACAGGTCACAAAACTTGGTCATAAGATCATACAATCATATAACATATCTGTGATCTTAGTTTTGTTATATGGTTTTAGTTTACATTTCTAAATGTTAGTTATAAAATACAGAGACATATAAAGCCTTTCACCACAAGTTTATTTTCTTTGTAATTTACCTTTTTTGTACTTATTTTGGAGTTATGAGGTTTTTTGCCTAATAGTTACTTTTATACCAACACATTTACATAATATCCTTAGTTGCAACTCTTTTAGATACTCTTTACTGGTTCCCTGTAATAATCAATATTGATACTGCCCAGTGACTTCCTATTCCTCATTCTTTTCTTTCCTCCCATTATCTGATTTGTATATGATTTAAAAAAAATTCTCCTAATTCTTAGGAGGCAATTGCCAAGCTTCTTCTACCCTTTACATATTCTCCACGAGTTCCATTTTTGTGAGTTTTATTGTATATATACTGTTAAAGCATGTACAATTTTATAATATTTTGCCCTTATCTCCCAAATTAATCTATGTTCTGCAGTTATATACATTCAAGGCTACTTGTGTTTATGATCCTTTTTGTTTGTTTGTTTGTTTTGAGATGGAGTCTCACTCTGTCATCCAGGCTGGAGTGCAGTGGCACAATCTCGGCTCACTGCAACCTCCGCCTCCCAGGTTCAAGCAATTGTCCTGCCTCAGCCTCCCGAGTAGCTGGGATTACAGGTGCACACCACCATGCCTGGCTAATTTTTGTATTTTTAGTAGAGACGGGGTTTCGCCATGTTGGCCAGGCTGGCCTCAAACTCCTGACCTCAGGTGATCCACCGGCTTTGGCCTCCCAAAGTGCTGGGATTACATGCATGATCCATCGCGCCTGGCCTATGATGTATTTTTTATAGTTATTTATTGCCCATGTAAGGCTTGTTTTCTGCATATTTCTTAGGAAGACTATAAAGAACAATAACCCTCAAAAACAATAACAAAATGGCCAGCTGTGAAGAGCTAGAACTTGGCCATCCCACTGCTGTGTCATCCTTCTCCATCCCCACAGGAAGAAACCACTGTTTGTTTCCTCTTCTCTTATTTTCGTTGTTGTTGCTTTTGGTAGCTTTATCACATATGTGTATCCCTAAACAACATATTTTAGTTTTGCTTATTCTTGAGCTTTATAAATCTGGATTCAGACTTTCTAAAGTATATTGTAATTTGCTTTTTCCACTCCATCTTATGTTCTAAGATTTATCTGTGTTGTTGCTGGTAACTGCTGTTAATAGCATTGTGTGCATATACCATAATTTATTGCATGCTTATGACTATTTTTCTTTGGCATTTACAATTGAAGATCAGTTAGCTTTTTACGAAATCGTAAGTCCATGTTTGTTTTTTTTTCCTCTTGAGAATTTGAAAATGCTTCTTCATTGTCATTTGGTACAAAGTGCTCATATCAAACAGTCTGAGGCTATTCTGATTTTCTTTTTACAAATTAATGTTCTTTTTATTTGGATGTCTAAAGGATTCTTTCTCTTTCTCCGAAGCTGAATTAATTTACTTGAAATGTCTTGGTGTTGATGATTCTGAGTTGATTTCCCAGGTTAGAGTGTCCTTTTCTCACTTTATTGCACTTTGTCTTTATTCTTCAGTTTCCTTTTTCACATATGTTGTCTGTTCATGGCCTCTTTTCCATATTTACCTTTTTCTGTACAAACCCATTCCTATGTTTTTCCTTATACTTTTGATTTTTTAAAAATGAGTTCCTTTTTAAACTTCATTTTTCTTACCGTATTCTCTCTAGTGTTTCTCGGTTTTTGTGTTTCTCGTAGTCTTTTTTTTTTTTTTTTTTTTTTTTTTGAGAAGGAGTCTTGCTCTGTTGCCCAGGCTGGAGTGCAGTGGCGCAATCTCGGCTCACTGCAACCTCCGCCTCCTGGTTTCAAGCAGTTCTGTGCCTCAGCCTCCCGAGTAGCTGGGATTACAGGCGCTCACCACCACACCCAGCTAGTTTTTGTATTTTTAGTAGAGATGTGGTTTCACCATCTTGGCCAGGTTGGTCTTGAACTTCTGACTTTGTGATCCACCCGCCTCGGCCTCCCAAAGTGCTGGGATTACAGGCGTGAGCCACTACTCCTGGCCTAGTCTAGCTTTTATTTGTGATTTTATTCCTTTCCCGATCTCTTTCCACTATTCTTTAATATCCTCCCTTTGTCTAGTTCTATTATTTTTGGAATTTCCTTTTTTGTGCTTCATACTGTTCATTTGTAGCTTCTGTAATTTCTTAGCTCCTTTGAGCCAATTTTGAAATACTAAGTTACACATTTTTCTGGGGTCATCCTTTGTTGGTAGGTCACTTGAGTATTTATTTTTACACTCTCAATGAATAGCAATCAATTACAAACATTTTCTGTTGCTCATGTTTAAATAAGATGGGTTTTCCTGTATATTTAGAAAGAAGCATTAGTGTTTATGGTTGTGAGTGAACCAGTATGCATTTTGACCTTCAGTGTTCGAAATTTCCCTCATCATGGGTCCTATGAAGTATGAATAATAGTGTCAGTCTTTGTAACTACCTCTAAAAAAGCATTCTGAGGTCAGCTTCCTCTGAACTCCCCCTCACTAGTGTGTAAGCCTTTTCTCTTCTGTACCACCAGCGTTCTTGCTTGCCCAATTTGGATTCCATTTTCAGCGATATTTCCTTAGAAGGGGCACTGTCTCAATGAAAGGATGATTTTCTCGTATGTTTCTAATTACTGAGAACTTGGGCATCCTCTGATCTTGCTGTAGCCTTTTCCTTTCTGTGATCTTGTGATCTTGTACTCATCCATTATTTGGAGTCGGTGCAGATTTCTACCATTTTCACCATTTGCTTCTATAATCTGCTTGCTGAAATTCCCACTCAGATTGTGGTCCTTTTCTTTTAGAGATGAATATTTTAAAGCAATTTTTGAACTCTGTTTCAGAGGATCATCAGAACTCCTTTCTTCTGAAATATTAAATTTCTTTTCTTTTTTTCTATTTCTGCATAGCTGCTGATCATATAGCCCCAGTCTGATTCTATTTATGCATTTTCTGGGGTTTGAGGGGGATATTTTGTCACCTGGTTTTGTTGATAATATTGTCCTCTAAAATTTTTTTCTTTTTTTCTTTTTTTTAATGAGATGGCGTCTCACTCTGTCGCCCAGGCTGGAGTGCAGTGGCACGATCTCAATTAACTGCAACCTCTGCCTCCGGGGTTCAAGCAATTCTCCTACCTCAGCCTCCCTAGTAGCTGGAACTATGGGCACCTGCCACCATGCTTGGCTAATTTTTGTATTTTTAGTAGAGATGAGGTTTTACCATGTTGGCCAGGGTGGTCTTGAACTCCTGACCTCAGGTGATCTGCCCCCTCGGCCTCCCAAAGTGCTGGGGTTACAGGTGTGAGCCACCGCACCCAGCCCCCTAAAAATTTTCCTGTACTATTTTCCTTCTCCATATTTATAACGGAATTTTAGACTCTCACAAACTATGCTGTTGCTACTGTTTTATTGATTTGCTATTGTCTAAATATGACTATAGACTAAGAAGCACATATGAACTCATGATTCACTTATTTTTAGCTACAGTTAAATATGTCCATTTTGACTACTATTCAAATGCACTCCTTTTGCAAGTCTTCAAAAACACTCTGCTTGTCTGTTCATTTGCTTATTAGGCTTGCTTTTCTTACAGTCTGTCAGCTTTCCTTCACGTGAGTCCTGGTATGCTTCCTCAGGGTCAGATTGCTTCTCTGGTTCTCTGTGTAGCACCTCCCTGACACTTTGATTTTTAGAAATCCAAACTTCAGCAATACAAAATGAAAGTTAGAGTGCTTGTGTTTGAGTGCAAGAGTTACTGAGTGGTATAAAACTGTGTTTTGTTTTGTTTTCCACAGGATATAAAGATGTTTAATTGGATAACCTCATTCATTCAGCTGTGATCTGCAAAAGGATCTGAGCAGGTACAGTTAAAGTGCAAGCTAATGAATGTTTTGGGAGGTAGGCTGCAGAAATTCTGGCATTTCATATTTTCTTCCAGTCTAACAACTCAATTCCTCAACTGGCAAATGAGCTTTAAAGGAATGCTACATGATTAAATTTTTTAGCATTAAAAAATTATTACCTATTTCAAAAACTTCAAATAGAAAATATTGTTGGTCATCAAGATAGAAAATTTGAGAGAATATTTAAGTAAATGAAAGAGGGATGTGAGAATTTTAAGTGCTGTTAATAGAGAAAGGAGAAAATATATTAATTTTGATAAATTAGCTTTTTAGACTCATGTATCTCAAAATTAGATAATCTATTTCAAAGTGATAAGAAAATGTGGATATCATCAGAATGCCTTTATTACACTCACTGTAAAATTATCTGAAAATGCTCTTTTAGCATATGCTGAACAGACAGCAATGAATCTCAGTAGCTCAAAGGGAGCAGCTTCCCAATGAAGAATCAATACAGAATCATTGTGCTAAGAGTCTAGGAGTGCACAAAATTAAGTTCCAAATTTAGATCATTTGAAAATGTCTATCAGTGCTCAACTCCTTACTCATTGCAAGGCAAGTGTGGTCTTATCAATAGTAAATTGCTTTTACTTTAAAATTAAGGATTGTATTTCATATTGTGTGTTCTTTTGTTAGTTGTGGAAGTAATAATTAAGCAACAATGCATTTACAGATCTTGGAAATTGTTTAGTGACCCCATCAGTTTGGTGTATTATACTTTAATAAACCTTATTAATGGCAAAAATGTAAGCTTATTTCCTGAGATAGATGAGATTTATTTGGCAGCTGTGGAAATCTGGTGTCCATCAGGAAGTGCAGAGGAAGCAATGTTGATTCAAGTCCTCGGCCCAATTTTCAATCAGGTTTTTTTTTTTGTTGTTATTGAGGTGCATGAACTTCTTATACATTTCTATGCTAACTGTTGATGAGAAATATGGTTTGCAAATATTTTCTCCAAATCTGTAGGCCACCTTTTCACTTTGTTGATTGTTTCCTTTGCTGTGCAGAAGCTTTTTAGGTGGATGTCGTCCAAATTGTTTGTTTATTTTGGTTGCTTGAAATTTTGGTGTAATATCCAAAAAATATCCTTGCCAATACTAATGTCAAGAAGCTTGTCCCCTATGGACTATTCTATAAATGTTGTAGGTTTAGTCCTTGTGTTTAGGCCTTTGAGCTGATTTTTGTGTATGGTGTAAGATAAGGGTCCAATTTCATTCTTTTGCACATGGAAATCCAGTTTCCCCATCATTCATTGAGGAGACTGTCTTTTCCCCATGTATCTTGCTGTCCTTGTCAAAAATTAATTGGCCCTATGTGCTTGAGTTTATTTCTGGGCTGCTTTTTCTATTTCATTGGTCTATGTAACTGTTTTATGTTAGTATTATACCGTTTTAATGTAAACTGGTACAGCCATTACAGAAAACAGTATGGAAGAAGATTGAAAAATGAAAAATAGAACTAATGTATGACCCAGCAAGCCCTTTTCTGGTAGTATCAGCATCTTCTAGAGGTACCTGCACTCCCATGTTCATTGTGGCATTATTCACAATAGCCAAGACATAGAAACAACCTTAGTGTCTGTCAACAGATGATGGGGGAATAGAGAAATTGTGGTAGATGCTGAATATTTGTTTATTTACTTGATCATAGTAACAATTTCACTATGCATAAATATGTCAAAGCAATCATGTTGCATACATCTAAACAATAAAAGCAAAAGAAACGTTTATTTGGAAAGAATCTCAGAAAGAAAGCTTAAAGTATTATAAAAGAGAAGTTTGTTATTTCAAAGACAATGGAGATTATGAAAAAAGTGAGAAAAAAACTACTACCTAAAGATGAATATATGGAATAATGATAATGAGAAGAAATATGAAAAGTGAAAGGTAGGCTGGGTAAAACACACCGTAAGTGATTATATGCATTTGTATGTATATGTAAAAATTTATATATGGAAATTTCACTAGGGTACACAAGTGAAAATTGAAGAGGACAGATCAAAGAGTCAGGAAACTTGAAAATAGATCAATAGAAATGATCTAATCTGAAGAACACAGAGAGAGAATATTGCAGAAAAATAAACAGACTCTCAGAGACCTGTGGGAAAATATCTAGCATGAAATAGATGTGTAGTATGGAAATTCAATGGACCTAGCATAGCCAAAACAATTGTTAAAAGAAGAAAAATGGTGGAAGAGTTATACCACTTAAATTTGAAACTTACTACAAGGCCAGAGTAATCAAGACAGTGTGGTATTGGCACAAATATAGGCATGTAGATCAGTTGACTCAACTGAACATAAATGAGAATCCAGGAATCAATTCTTATATTTACAGTCAATTGATTTTTTTTTTTTTACAAAGTGATCAAAATGAATCAAGGCAAAAAAAGATAGCCTTCACAACAAGTAGCACTGGAATAATTGTGTATCCACATGCATCAAACAAACAAACAAAAAACTTGAACTTCAGCCCTTACCTCATACTACACAAAAAAATCAACTCTAAATAAATCATAGGCCTAAATATATAGTTATTACTGTACCATTTCAAGAAGAAAACACAGGAGAAAATCCTTACCTTTGGTTGGGCAAAGAATTCTTAGGCACAATACGAAAAGCACAATTCACTTTTTAAAAAATTGATACATTGGACTTCATAAAAAAGTTAAAAGTTTAACACTTCAAAAGACAATGATAAGAAAATGAAAGGCAAGTGTTAGACAGAAAAATGTATTTGCAAATCACATATCTAATAAAGGGCTTCAAAATATATAAATACACTTAACACTAAGTCATAAGATGAAAAAATTAGAGGGCAAAATATTTGAATAGACAGTTCATCAAAAAAGGTATATGTGGCCAAGAAGCACAGGAAAAAAATGCTCAGTATCCTTAGTCTTCTGGGAAATGAAAATTAAAACCACAATGAGATATCATTACACACACGCTAGAATGGAATAAAAGATGGACAATAACAAGTGTTGACAAGAATGTGGAGAAATTGGAATCCTCACACATTGCTAGTGGGAATGTAAAATGTACAGCCACTTTGAAAAAGAGTTTGGCTGTTGCTCAAAAGGAATTATACAGAATTACTATATGCCTCAAAAATTCTACTCCTTAATGTCTAATCAGAAAAAAATGCAAACATATGTACATATAAAGACTTATATGTGAATTTTGATGGAAGCATTATTAATAATAGTGAAAAATCTGTAAATATTCCAAATGAATATCAATTGGTAAATGGATTAAGAACATGTGATATAACCATGCAATAGAAAATCATTTAATGATTGAAAAGAACGAACTCCCACTACATGGTACAATGTGGAAGAGCTTAGAAACCATTATGCTAAGTGAAAGGAGATATATGTAAAAGATTACATGTTGTATGATTCCACTTATATGAAAAGTCCAGAAAAGGCAAATTTTCAGAGACAGAAAGCAGATCGGTTCTTGCCTGGGGCTAGGTGTTCTGGTGTAAATTTAAGGATGTATTTAATGTGTGAATAGCTTGCGGCCTTTCCCTTCTCAGCCAGGAGTATGCCTGCCCTAACCAGCTGCAACCTTGGGCTAAGAACATTTGGCTTGTCTCAACTCACAGTCTCTGAGAAGCCACTTTCGTTAACAATGCTGCTGTGTTCCACACTGAGTGAGTTTCTTTCACAGCAAAGAGGCTGGTCCTCATGGTTTGCTCCATCCTGGCAGAAGTTCTGCCCTGAGACGAGAGAAGCCCCAGGAAAGAATGTCACAGAACTTTACTGTTTTACCTGAAGTTCAACAGTTTTTCAAGCATAAATCCTTCTCTGATTGTTGTATGAAAACAACATACATAAAATGGATCAGTTTTGTCCCGCTTTATAGTTGCTTTTTGAAAAGGATTTGCTGATCTCCTTACTTGGCCATCGCTCTACACCCACTTTTAATATGTAGGAAGAAAAAAGAAAAATTAATAACAACTGGAGATTGGAAAGACAGAGGGCATATTATGGGAAGAAGCATTAGCCCATAAGCATTCAGTTGGTATCTTACCTCATCAGTTCTTTCAAAGGCTCTGTGTGTGTGTGTATGTGTGTGTGTGTGTGTGTGTGTGTGTGCACCTGCTACAAATACAAATAGCTTGCTACAAAATATCACTCTCGGAAAGAGAGTACTTATGCTCTAACTTATAACTTATGCTGTAACCGAGTGTACAATAGAATTCTATTTTGACTTGGATTCTCCAACACAAAACAAAGAAGTAATGAATACAATTTATGGGGTTGTCCTAAATTGCTTTGCTAATTCCCTACCATATATACGTCTCCCTACCACCACTTCATATAATTCATACATCTCAAATTATTATTTACAAGAGATATATACACACAAACACACCATACACACATGAACATTTGTTGCTTTCTTGTGCAGCATATTTGTGCATTTGAAAATTCAACTGGAAGGTTGTTTTCAAGGACGAATGTGGTAACTCCTCTCATCCCTGGATGCTCGCCCCTTTGCAATGTGATGTGGTCTGTCCTCTTGTCAAGAGGTGAAGTCCATTTCTCACCTTTTGAATCTGTGTGGGCTTTGTGACTTGTTCAGATGAAGAGAACGTAGCAGAAGGATTGCTGTCTCACTTCCAGGCTAAAGACTGAACTTCTGCTCTGCCCTGTTTGAACTCTGAGATCACTGTAAAGAAGCCCAGGACAGTTTTCTTGAGAGTGAGATAACTTGTGGAATGAGAAACTCAGATAATAGCCACCATCAACCACAGATAGGACAAGAAAGCCACTTTAGTTCCACCTGATTAGCCAGATCACAGTAGCTAGTTGAGTGAACCCAGGTGAGAACAGCAGAAAAACCACCACATAAGCCAGCCCAAATTACTGACCCTTATAATTCTGAGCAAACAAAATGATTATTGTTCTAAACCACTTGAGTTTGTGGTGCTTTGTTGTACAGCAATTGATAACTGAGACAAGATGTTCATTTTACATTTTCTTTGTAAATAGTTATGCTGGACAGAACATCTTAAAACATATGATGGAGTAATTCTTAGTCTACTTCAATTTTTTGGACACCATCTAATATCAGGAAGTATAGACTTTAAATAGTTCTTTTGAAATTTGTGATTATCAAGTTTTACATGGAAGTTAATGAAATCAATATTGTTTTTATAGGGTTGCAGGTGATTTTTAAGGTCTGGAAATTTTCCAGATTCATTCTGCAAGTTATCTAGCAAGTGGCATTCTTTGCTCTCGTTGCCTGCCATCTCTTTGAGATAACTTTTTAGAAGAAGGGGGACAAAATCATTATGGATTCTTTAATCAACAGCAGTTGACTATCTGCTTTTTACTACCACTTGCAAGGAAAACAACTCTTAATTTCCCATTTCTAAAATTCCCTCATGTAATAGAGTCCTAATTACTTGACTGAAAAAGTAAACATCGTCTAATGCTTGCTCAGACATTAAGGTACATAGGAGTGATTACCGAGCGTGTCTGCTTTCCTACCTACCAAATGCTAAATCTATTAGTATTTCCTGGTATTCTTCTGAATTTTGAATACTGTTCACATAAATTAAAAAGACCAACATACAGAGAAATTTATGTCATTTTCCCCCTATTAAAAATATAGGCTAGATAAGGTAATGGAACAGCAATAAAAACTTTTTCATAAAATTCCTAAGTATGGCTTCAATCTGCAAATTCTTTTTACATTGCACACATTTCTTTTGCTGCAATTATCTAAATAAAAGTGTTTGTATATAACTATTCATAGCACATCAGATTTTTGTTTGAGGAAATATGCACATGTTTTGTTAATCCTCAATTAAATTATTTACCTTAGAACTTCATGATACATCTGCTTACCTAACAGGAATCCAACACCTGCACATGCAGGCTTGATGAGGGTTTGAAAATTGATTTTAAAAAACACTTTTAAAGAATAATGAAGCATAATGAATATTACTTTCGTATTTCAAGTAGCAAGCGTCACCCAATGGAAAATGTGTGAATTAAATGTCCCTGGTATTCATTACTACTTTGAAACAGCTGCAACAAAGGATTCGTTCTGATATAACGATGTATCATCCTGGCATGTTCCATGCCTAAGTAAATTTTTAATCTTGACAGATCATGGAATATAAGAATTCCCTTTCCAGAGAATGCAAGTATTGGGCAATACAAATTCAGATTGTAAGAAAGGGTTACAATAACCATTTAGAGAAGGAGGTAGAGGGTAGGGTTCAGGCTTGAACAGGATTCTTCATCATACTGTATTCTCCTGAATGGACTCCACCAAGATGTAAGAAGATTAAGTCCAAACCTGAGGTACAGTGCCGTTTTGCCTTCTGACAGAATTGGTGGCTATTTTTTGCTAGGCAGACTACTTAACTGAAAAGACTGGCTGTGCTTTTATTTTCGTCTCAATGAGTGTGCTTTGTTCTTTAAAATAAACGTCCATTCTCCCTTTCGGAATCACCTTGAAGTCAATCTTATACCTCCTTTTCAAAAGTTTTTCTGTGTTTACGCTATTGTGAAGTTGTCTTTACTGATCTGCTGCTCTGAGGGAGTGAAAAGGAGCCGGGGAATTGAAGGAAACCTGTGAAAGAGGAAATAGGACTTCCTCTCCCTTTCACTTAGCACTTCACCCTCAAAGTACATTCCACAGAGCAGCAGCATCTGCATTATTTGCGAGCTCCTCCAAAATGCAGAACCCAAGGCCTTACCTGAGACCTACTGGATTAGAATCTGCTCTATGACAAGATCTCGGTGTGCTTTCTATCCTCAGTAAAAATTGGCATGCACTGACCCAGGAGAAAGCATTAGATCAAATGTGCCAGCCTTTCCCTCTGTAATGGCTCTCAGATGGAACATCCTCTAACCTGGGTATCCCCTTAAGGAAAAATAAATGACTAGATGCCAGGAGCTCTGGCAGTTTGTTTCTACCAGGTGTGGCTTTGAGGAAATCGTTTAATTTCCCAGCTTCTGTTTGCTATTTGTAAAATGATGCTCTACTATTTTGTGGCATATCTTTTGTGAGGTACAGTTTTCTTACTTACTCCTCTCTGTTGATGTTGAGCCCAAATCATTATTTAAGGAGAGAAAGTCTCCTTCACTCATGAGACGTATGTTCACTCCACCAGCATGTACTTATTCTAGCCCTACTCAAGCCGAGTAAATTAATTTCATTTGTTTCAATTCAAGCTATGTAAGCTACATCAATATTAATACAGTTGCTTACAAAAATATATCCTTAAATAAAACCAATTAGTACATTAGTTAATTTACATATCATTTTTTCCACAGGGGGAAAAATGTAATGAACTGTAACTCACTATATTTAGAATGTCATTCCTTCAATTAATTAGCTTCTACAATTGAAATTATAATATATCGTAAACTAAATTTCTGCTAGAGATATATAAAGATGTACACACTTAAATTTACCTTCAAAACTCAATGGAGTTAAAAATGATAACTATAAAATATACTTTGATTTATAATTTACAAAGCCCTTTGCCTACATGATTTCATTAAAATATGAAGATCCTATGCAACTTTCAGTTTTTTTTTTTTTTTTTTTTTTTTTTTTGAGACAGGGTCTCATTCTGTCTCCCAGGGTGGAGTGCCATGGCGCGATCTTGTGTTCAAGCACTTCTCCTGCCTCAGCTTCCCAAGTCGCTGGGATTACAGGCTCATGCCACCACGTCTGGCTAATTTTTTGCATTTTTAGTAAAGACAAGGCTTCACCATGTTGACCAGGCTGGTCTCGAACTCCTGACCTCAAGTGATCCACCCGCCTCGGCCTCCCAAAGTGCTGGGATTACAGGCGTGAGCCACTGTGCCTGGCTGCAACTTTCAGTTTTAAAACAGCTATTATTGTAGGCTTTGTAAATTTCTTTGAAATCCTTAATTTAAAGCATAACAAAAGTGGATTTATTATCATTTATTGTGCCATAAATAATTATTTCATGATTGTTACTGTTACTTTGGTATTCTAAGGATTTAGGTAAAGAAAATTGCTGTTTTTCTAGAATCTCTTCTCACTACATATGTTAAGTTCAATATGTTCAGCCTAATTTGATATAAGGTGCAGACAATGAGGCACCAATTTACTGAGCCTGAGGATACTTAAGACTGATGTTTTCATTTGATATCTCACTTTCAAGCTATATTAGACACTGTAGGTTGTAGTCTGTGAGGGCCAGATTAACTCTCAGCATCCAAAATGAGTTTAAATGGCTTAGTGACAAAGCTTAATAAAGAATTGAGGATAAACATTGCAAAACAGTTTAAAATGACCCTGAAAATAATGTGACAGGCATTTCAATACTAAGAAATGTCACCTCTTTCAAAATAAAATAAGAGAAAATAGAACACTATTTTTTGTGAGGTACCCTTTTATTTGACTGTGAGCATATCAACATTGTTTTGTCATCATTTGAGCACAGAAACACATTTTTCCCCATCCAAATATGTGTTGGTGATTAAAAATCCACTATAAGTAAAAGCTTAGTTGGTCATTATTAAATGGTATTTTTAATGATTAATTCTTTAATTATCAATAAGTCACTAAAATAAAAAATTTTTTCCTATAATATACCCTTGGTAAATGAAGTACAACTAAAATCCATCTTGGCAGTTTTTTCTCTTTTTAATAAATATGTATTGCGTATCTATTATGTGTCAGATGCTGTTTCAAACTTTGAAAAGAGACAAAACACAGTTCGTGCCATTGAATATCTTAGAGTTCAATAAATTTTTTTTAATCTTAGGAAAAATAAATTTGTTAACTTGTTTGAGAAGGACGGAAATGCCTTATTAGCAAGAATGTGTAATTTATATAAAGTTAAAAGCATAGTGATTAATATGATTAATAATGATTCCATGTAAAAGAATGTCAGATCTGTATTTTAATGTTAGAATTCAATGAGATTTTTTTTTGGAAAATATATGTGTTACTAAGTGCTACCCTCTGTGTTATGTTTCAGGATAAAGGGAGAAAAAGACATACTTGGTTCCTGTTCTAATGGATCTTTTATTCGAGTAACTGAGTCAGATTAAAATGAAGATCCTAGAAAAGTAAACCCAATAATTACGATTAGCAATAAGAATGCATTCTACCAACAAAGGGCCCTGATATTGGGGTTGGATTAGGAAAGGCTCACTGAGGATTTGACATATTCTAGCTAGGAGTTACAGGATGAGAGTCAGTTTGAGAAGGAGGAAAGGCATGGAGAAGGCATCCTTAGAAGATGTAGCATTTCATTGAACCGATTTCTGGAGCTTACTAAGATTATTCCATCAGTAATAGGCTTAATATCTGTGATTCCCCAAATTATGTAGAATTTTAGAGCTATGCCATGAGAAAACAAATCGACCAAATACCAAATGCATCAATCACGTTTTCTTTGCTACAGCCATGTATGAAAATAGGCAGAAACATGGATCCAGTTCTGAGTGACGCAGGTTGTAAACTTTTGTTATAAGGAATGACACCTTGAACTCCATTAACTCCTTTGCTGTGTGCATAATTTACTTTGAACTTGTTTAAGTAGAGGTTAGTCTACTTTCATTCAGCTCAAGACCCAGATTTGACCAGACACTAGAGAATACAAAAAGAATTTCACCAAATATTTCAGAAGACAAAACAATACGTAGTATAAACTGATCTTAATATTTTTCAGGGACTTCATTTTAATTTATCTATTAAGATATTTACTGTTTCAGTTGTTTCTATTGGGGTTTTACACATGTGACTTTCCCAATCTACTTAGAATTAATTTTTCAACACTCAAGTATGGAAGTCTTTCCATCACATAGTCTCCTTACCTTCTATCTTTCATGTTGTAGTTGCCAAATGTGTTACAACTATATACATGGAAAACTCCATCAGACAGTGGTACAGTTTTTGTTTTCAATCATCACACATATTTTAAAGAACCAAAAAGTGAAAATTTGTTATATTTATGCAGATACTTATCATTTCTGTGGCGATTTCTTCATTTCTGCTTTGATCTGAATGCTGTGTCCTCCTCAGATCCAATGTGATGGCGGTATGAGCTGAGGACTTTTGAAGGTGATTAGGTCATGGAGGTGGAGCCCTCATGAATGGGGTTGGTGCCCTAATAAAAGAGACCCCAGAGAGCCCAGAAAAATGCCTTTTCCCTTCTGCCAGGTGAGGGTGCACTGAGAAGACACCTTCTATGAGCCAGAAAGCGAGTCCTCGGCAGACACTGAATCTGACGGCACGTTAATCTTGGACTTCCAACCTCCAGAAGTGTGAGAAATAAATTTCTGTTGTTTATAAGCCACCTAGTCCATGGTATTTTGTGATAGCAGCCCCAAAAGACTGACATAATTCCTGAAGGTCCAGGTTTCCCCTTGGTATCATTTCCCTTTGATCTTTCCCATTTCTTTAGAGCATGGTTGTTGGAAACAGTCTCCGAGTTTTCCTTCATCTAAGATTGTCTACATAATATTTTTGCTAACTTCAGAATTTGCACCGGTGCTTCTTTTTGTTTAGTATTTTAAAAGTGTTATTCCCCTGCCAGCTTGTCTCCATGGCTGTTACAGACAGGAAGGGCCAGTGAGACGTTAGCAGAAGCCAGGGATAGTTCTCCCTTAAACTTCATGAAACTCTTGAAAGGTGACTTAGCTGGGTGAAGTGTCACATTTGTCACTTGTCCTTCTCCTTATTCTTGGCTGGAAATCAGATGTTAAGTCTGTAGCTCCAGTGGAAAACCAATGACTTCAGGGATAGAAGAGGAGATACAGAAAAAAGCCTGGGCAATGGAAGATTCTTTTGAGTGTGAGGTCTGCTCTGGCAAGCCTACCCCTGGACTGCTTTTAAGTGAGATCTCAAACTGGGTACCTGTTAGTAGCAGCTGCACTGAATTTTTAATGGACATCAAAATCATGTCTCTTCCTTATCATACATGCTGGAAGAATCTCTGTTACATAACAAACATTCTATATAGGTATATTATTTAAATTGAATATGTTGCTTGTATACATTTTAAAATTTATTACCATGGGTGGGAGAATGGAACAAACTCTCCTAAGTTAGATAGTGACTTCCTCTCTAGTTGCATGAAATGCATTTTACATATCACTATGTAACTTGTAGGCACTAAAAAGCTTCTAACTTGTATTGTTGTCTTTTGATATGGATCTATATCTTATCTATATCTATCTTGATCCATAAGAAGATAGTAGACCCTGATTATTTAGAGATTGCTTCTCATGCCTCATTTTCCAGAGGACCTAGCACTGTGCTTATACATGATGCTAGTAACAACTGAAGTCTACTAGGCTTGGTTTCTTCCTAAACCCCTGTGTAACAGATCCTGTCTCTCTAGTCAGTAGCCCACTACTGAAGCAAGAAGATTTCAAAGGATGTTAAGATATAAGACAAGAAAATTATTGACCACACCATTCTTTTTTGCATAAATGTAACCCTTTAAAATATTTTAGATGCCAAAATATATGACATTTTTCTGCATATCTGAACAGGTGATTATGCTGGAGTTTTGAGGATCTTAAGATATCATGGAATGATAGAAAAGATCAAAAGTGATTAGTGCTGAGAATATAGAAATAAGAACAAAGTGAAGGTGGGGAAAACAATATTATGAACAAATCTCTGTTCTTAAGTAATTGGCTATAACTATTAAAATAACTAGAATATTTAACTATGAATGTGCTCTGTCTGCTCTACTGACAGCAAAGACTTAGCAATTTCTCTAAATCCTATCCATATTTTCTAAAGGTGTCAATTGCCCTTTTACATGTGTCACTTTCTACCGCTTTTCTGTCACCTCCTGTACCACAAATTTGCTCTTTTTTCCTATGTTCATCATCTCATTGAATGGCACCCCCATCTGCATGGTAGCCCGGGAAATATATTAAGGTATTATCCTTTAACCTTCTTTCTTTATCATCCCTTTGTCCAGGTAACCTGAAATTCTGTCAGAATATGCATCTTTAATCTATCTTAAACTGGCCCATTCTTAAAAATTTCTATCTATCTCGACCTTACTTTGGCTAAATGATTATCACTCTCCTAATTGTTTCTTAATGGGCCTCATAGGCAAGACAAATCTTTCCTTATACTGCCTCTAGAATTGTCTTTTCAAACACGGATATGGCCATCCTTCTTTCTTACAAATTACCTCATAGTCCCAAAGACAAAGTCTATACTCTCCCTAAATGGCATTCAAGGCCCTCACTCATGCAGCTCCCTGATTCCCACGTCAGTATTTTTATCCTCCTCCCCTTCCCAAAGCACACTCTCACATACGCGTTATTCTACCTGTAGTCGTATTAAGCTACTTTCAGTTCTATGCTTTCTCTTAGCCTTTGACCCTCTCTTAGGCTGTTGCATTCCTGTGGAGTGTTCCAATCCATGTGCATACTACCATGCACCCATCTTTCTTCTTAGAACTAGAACTGAGTAACTTTGTTCTCTTACTAGAATTACCCCTGCACTATTAAGTGTGCATCCCTCTCCCACAAACCTCATTTCATCCACACAGAGAGAACTCTAGGTTGTCTAAGGGCTGGACTCTGCCTTATTCACTATTATATCTGTAGCACTTAGCACGAGCCTGTTTGAGGAATGCTTAGTTAATCAATATTAGAAACTTCTCATTGCAGATGAGTTTATAATTCTTTCAGTTCACATAGTCCTGTGGAAATGAAGCACACTGTGTGTGCATGCACGTGTGTGTTTGTGCGTGTGTGTGTTGTTTGTGTGTGTGTGATGGGGTTGAAGAGGTAACGTATATTAACTTTCAGTGAGGTAATTGTCCTGATATTCATGCAGTCTGCTCTGCATCAAGATTACTTGAGGACCTGGCACAGGAACTATTGTCTAGCTCCTGGGTTGTTCCTGTTATTCTAGCTAACAGCAGTGATTACATTTGAAGTTCTGTCTCATATTGTTGCACTTCTGTTGATATTTAATAAAATCTCAGAGAGCAGCTTGCAAGAAGCAGTACTCATTCCTGCTGAGAAAAGAAAAAGAGAAACAAGTGAATCCTTTGCTAAGCAATTTCAAATGTTTCTGCCATAACCTTAATA
Source organism: Pongo pygmaeus (assembly GCF_028885625.2). Lineage (NCBI taxonomy): Eukaryota > Metazoa > Chordata > Mammalia > Primates > Hominidae > Pongo > Pongo pygmaeus. Next base: position 189,771,037 of record NC_072376.2, read on the forward strand.
GCATAATTTTAACTTCTTGGCACTGAGTGAGGTCAACATTGGTATACTTTGTACTAACGCATTATACAGGAAAATTGGATCCAGAGGCAAAATGGAGTTTCCTTTTCTCAAAAGTTTTCTAGCCAAGGTACACAATCTATGAACAAGAGGAATTTGATGAGAACACTGGTGAAGTGCATACTCAGACAGTAACTTGTTTTCTCATGTCCTGAAGTAACAAAACCTACTTCTTTTAGGCTCCCATTCATATTTACCATTATTTCTGTTTTATATTATTTTCATATAATTTCAACTACAGACTAGGGTAATTTATTTTATTGTAGAATATTTAGAAATCTGGGAAGCACCATCTAAAGCTAGTGTTTCTTGCATGAGTAGACCCTTTTTTAAAAAAATTACATTTGTGAAGAAATATTGCTGCATTTAAACCTCCTAGCAGTTAAAAAATGCTTAATTTCTAGTTTTAAGAGTCATGACAACTTTTTCTTTTTAACACAATTTTTCTAAGAATCATTAAAGTCAATTGCTAATAACTGCATTGGCATTGTGATAACTTGAGATGCAACCAAGGAAAAGCATGTTCCATATGGGTTACTAATTACACTAATAACAACTTATGCAAATTAATGACTAATTTTACATTAGTATAGTGGTAATCACTTTAAGATCGTTTAGTAAGAATGACAGCCCAATCAAGACTAGGAAGTATTTTTTTTTTTTTAATGAGATAGAGAAATGAAAGATATAGGGTTTATTGCAAATAGTTTTTAACTGAAATACAAATATTAGTGATGAACTATTTTGAAAGGAATGTATTTGAGTAAAACCCCATAATTTATCAGTCATTTTCTTCTGAGTATTATCCACACATTTTGATCTCTAGGATATGGCACCTGGGCTAGAAATCTCTCAGGGACCATCTCCATCATGATTTTTCTGGAATTTCCTGTTTGAGTCAGGATGAAAATATCCCTGATATGCTCTGTTTTTGGGGATTTAGCCCCATGCTTCCACAACTTAGAGAATCAAGAGATAAAAGAAGCTAAAACAAGAGAAATGTGGTTAAATCATGATTTTAATTTTTCAGCGCTTCTTGCTTCATGTAAACTAAAAGTTTATGGATTATAATCCTCAAACAGCCATACATAAAAAACTGTATTTAGATACTTTCTTTGCCTGCTAACTTAACACAACTTGAGTCAAGGTTTGGAAGATTTCAGTATAGGCATATCTGGAGCTTTCTTAGCAAAACAAAGGTGACAGAGGGTTGTAATTATCTGAGCTATACCCATGTGAAGAGAAGATGAAGGACAACTGAGTATGCTGTAAACAACTGAGGTTAAGGAGAGAGGAATAAGGAATTAAGTTTAGACAGCAACTTCTTATATATCTTGGGCAAAATATTTCACCCCTCCGGATATTGAACTCCTTTGGAGTGCTTCCAGCTTTTTATTTTTCTTCTTCCTTCCTTCTTTCATTCCTTCTTTCCTTCCTCCCTTCCTCCCTTCCTTCCTTCCTTGTTCCCTCCCCCTCTCCCTCCCTCCCTCCCTTCCTCCCTCTCTCTCTTCCTTCCTTCCTCTGTCCCTCCCTCCCTCCCTCCCTTTCTTCCTTCCTTCCTTCCTTCCTTGCTTCTTTCCTTTCTTCCTTCCTTCCTTCTTTCCTTTCTTCCTTCCTTCCATTTTTTTTAAAGTGGTGGTCTTTTAAATATGTGACCTTAAGAAGAATTTCAATTTTTCACAAATATTCATGCATTGTGTAATTTGATAAATATTTATTGAGGACCAGCGATGTGCTGGACACTGTTCAAGGTACTGGTGCATGAAACATAAAGTGAATCAAAGCAGATGATGGTGTGGTGAGGATAGAATTGAGTAGCAGGAACCTTGTCTTCTTGGACTATGCCTTGAACCGGGCAGTTGTCCTAGAGCACAGTTTGAAACCCATTGATATTTTCCTTCTCTTTCTAATAACGTATGATTCCACAAAGAAATAATGCACATTAAGTAGCTGCAATCATAAATGTACCTAGGATTGCCATGATCAGGTTCTTGGTGTACAAAGTCATCTTATTTCACTGACATTGATTTGCTTTCTCGATGGTACTCCACTTTGAGAAGAAGTAAGCAAATGGATCACATTCTTACTTTAATGAGATCTTTACCTGTCTTGGTCTTAGTTTTTCTGCTCTGTGTTCTTGTTCATTTTTATCTCATTAAAGAGGACATTGATGTTCTAAGAGTGACCATTATTTTGCACAACCATCCAGGGAACTCTTAACCATTTTTTCCAATTTTATCTAACAAGTAATGATGGTGTGTCAAGGGATAGTTATATACTATTTTATATCCAAGCAAGTCAAGCTCGAACTGAAATATATTCTATTTTTTTAATCTGGGCATAAAGACAGAGACAGAGAGAGAGAGAGACTACCAGAAGATGGTGGGAGACGAGAGCAGTTGCCATTCAGGATTTACAAGGAATAGTCATATCCCACAGTTAAAATATATAACCACTTATCTTTGCGGCCAGTTAATGATAATTTCCTCTGGCTCCTTCAGTTTGAATCTGCCAAATAATGTACCAGGTGTTTTCTTTTTCTCTTAAGAAAAAAAATGATCTCTAAAATTATATGAAGTTTAAATGATTTAAGTCCTGGTTAGAAAATTTAGCTTGAAATCTAATGGTTATCATCACCTTATATTTCAATAATATTTCATTTCCCACACCTGCCTTCTAGAGCAGTTTCAGTCGTGAATAACAGTGGGGGAGAAAAACGATAAACATTATGTGTTCAGCAAAGGTCTTAGTAGTGTGGAGCCAAGTTGGAAAAGGAGAACAACTATTACTACAGGGCTGAACCTTGTGGGGAGTCTGGAGTTCTGCCCTGACAATCCCAAACTCTGCAACTTTATTATCTTTGTGGTTTTAAAAAGACTTGATCTTTCTAATATTACATTCTGAAAGCCAACTTAATAGATACTCTATTTCTGGAGAGCTCTGTATACAGAATAATGGAAAATTCTTGTGGTGGTTGTCATGTTTTTTTGAAGAAGCAGCAAAGTGAAGAATAAATTTGGCTGATTTGCATGAAGTGTTAGTATTCACTGACAGTGATTCCTGAACTGAATTTTCTTTATGCTGTGGGAGAAGAGACGTGAAGCATTATTTCTAGCAGCTGGGATGGCTCAGGGATTTAAGGTACCATTTGGGGCCTTGCCAAGATGCTCCGCATGAACCTGGGAATGTCAGTGCAGAGCTTTGGTGAATGAGACAGAGCTGGCGTTTTATAGATGGAGCAGGTGTTGGCTTGTGTGATACGACTTGAGAATGTGTAAGAAGGCCTTCATGATCAAATACCACACTTCCAGTGTCCATCACATTATAGTCATTCCTCTGAGATAAGATCTGACATGCTCCTATTAACATGAAAATTAGTTATCTGGGAGGTGTATTAGTCACTGCTACCTTAGCAACAGTCAGCTTATCAGGTGAACCCTCAGAAAGTGGAATCTTGAATGAATGGTACTCACAGAGGCCAGTTTTGGTTAAGAGTACAAAGATGGGCCAGGACTAAGTGAGGAAATCCAGTGGAGCTAGTGGGGAGGGCCACAGGGGAGGGCCACGCACATGAATGTGGGAAGAATTCAGCCTTGACTCAGTTCCTACTTCCACCGAAGTAAGGAGTGTACAACATCATTGTGCCATCTGGATATTTTTGTTTCACGGAAACTCCCTAGATGTTAACCACATCCTGTTTTCCTTCAAAGCATCACTTAAACATACAGTGTTTAGCATGCAGAGTGGGGATACTAAGTCTTCTTTCTCTGCACCTCCAACATTCCTTGATCCCAACTTAATTCTCTCCACTTAATTTTGATGAAAAATTTAACTTTTTACCTTCTTCTTGGCTCCATAGCTACCTTTGCATCACTGAAGACTCACAAATGGTTTCTGCCTCACAATGAGCTATCCACTCTGTGTCCTAACCTTTGGAGGTATAGAAGGGGGAGGATTTGAAAGTTGAGTCTTTCCATTTTCCTTTCCCACAGGTTTCAGATAGTAGCTGAACATGGTATAGAAATTTAGGAATTTCTCTTCCTCAACAATCCCACCCAACACAAGCATCAGCCACAGTGAGCTTGGCAATGATCTCCCTTCCCCTTTGCTACATAAGTGTGTTCTTTGATATGACTCAATTAACCAAAAATTAGCCATCATGTATTTTTAAATGGCTATTGACAACGATTTCTGCTAGATAAGTGTTCTCTCGGGTCATGTCCCTGACTAACCTGAGCTTACAACCTACCCAGAAAGGTTAGAGAGAGATATACTAGAACCAGAGTGATAGATTGCCCATAGAAAGCAAGCAAGAGTTGGACACAAAGTGCTGAATGAGTGGTAGAGAATATGTGATCTTTGTTTTCCCAGTATCCTGTACTTCTTTTTTTGTAGCTTTTATTGCAATTGTAATGAAATTAATTATCTGGATGTTATTCAACATCTTGCCTTCACCTTTTCTTTCACCTTCCCTTTTACATCCCCTGGGTGCAGAGTCCTGGCTTGATTTTGCTTACCAATGTATCCCCAGAGGAACACAATAGGTTCAGAAGTTCAGAAAAGTGAGCAGTCACTGTCCATTATGAGTCACTGTCCATTAATAACCATGACCATTGGGGAAGGCTTCCCAGAGGTACTTCAATTCCAGCAAAGGGAAAGTCGAAAGATTGCTATGGATTAGTCAGGTGGTCCTAAGCCTCGGTCTACACCACAAGACTGCAATGACATACTTTTCAATCTGGGGATCTCCAAACTGTTGTTAGATCAGGAAGTAGTGAATGCCTCACACCCTAGCGTGACTTGGACAGATTGCCAATATAATCTGGCTTAACCTGTTCCTATGTGTGGTCCAGATTAAAGTCACCACAGAAACATATCCAGTTTCCATGGGTTTGGCATGATGGCAGCCTGAACTCTCAAGCGGTTCCCAAACTCTAGTTTGTTAACTATTGCTTAAATAAGGGATCTGAACATTTGGAAAGTAGCTCCATGCAGCAACGTATCTGTGAAATTTCTCACTGTCTTCAATGGAATAGGTCTTTGTCTTTCATTCTTGTTTCCAACTCTCCTAGGATTCAAAATAAGATGGCAGTCAACCCTTCTGTGGGATCCATAACTGTAGTACACTGTGAGTGGGAAGGAATCTTCAACCATAAATAGGTTTTTTAACCTTCTCTGCTGCTCCTGGAAAAGAAAGGCAGGCAGCTGGTAGAACATTTGTGCACTGTTCTCAATTAACTTTTGCTTGTTCCCCTCAGTAAGAAGAGAATGAGCCATCTCCACCCAACTGTGCTGTGACTGGAGCACATTAAGATGCACAAATAGCAGCCTAGCCTTTGAGTCTTTCTTTTCATATTTTTGCAGACAGCTTCAGTCCAAATAAGGTTCTTACTCCTCCTGAGATAATTCCTAACATTTCTAAATGGGTTTCAAATTTCCCACCAGTTCCACTATCAGTAATGAACACCATATTTCACAAATGGGCCCGTGAGTTGTGCAGATTCACATTTTGTAACTGTATTTGGTTTCATTTTGAAATATTTTCAGGAACTCTGGAAAATAAATTATTTAGAAATGGAGGGGATAAACACCACATTACAATTATAATGTGAATATGGAGGATTAAGAAAAATTAAAATAAAAACACTACCACTAGCAACATTCTATTTTACTCTCCTTCTCTGCCTTGGAATATTATGCATTTTGTTCTACTCAGGTGATTTTTGAGCTGCATTTTAAAAATTACTTTGAGTCTTGAATATTTTCTGTGGTGATGGAAGTTTGCTCTTTGAGGGTAAACTTTAAATTTAGGGGGCTGCCCAAAGGACAGAAATAGCCCAATGAATAAGGTAAATGATTATGGTAGATGATATCAATTTAGTTGAAAAAAATAAATGGAAATGGAAAAGATTTTCTCCAAATGGATTTTACGTTGCAGCATGTGAAGGCTAATAAATACCGTAATCTCTGAAAATGACTCTTTTAAGAGGTTGACTCTAGATTGGCATGCTTTTTTCTTTTCTCATAGAGGTTCTATGTATTGTGTTTTTATTTGTCCTCTCATTTACCTGGAATTATGTACCTATATAGTGCAGCTGGAGCTGGATCTCACAAGCGTCCTGGGATTCTGGTCCACTTCAAACAAGTATTTGATTACATCAAATGTAGTTAAGATAATTACGTTGTGCTTTTCCTCAGAAGAATACTAGAAGAAAATAAAAAACAAAAAAACCCTCCTGTATTAATAAATTAAGTATTTGAAATGCTTCCGGAAATGTTAAATTATCTTCAGGTGTACAAACTTGTTCTAAATTCAAGCCCAGGTGGTACCTTACATTTTTTGGCGGGCGGGGGGAAGGGCGCTTCTCCTAGAGCATGGATTCAATTAAAGTTGCCTGACAGTGAAAAATCAACCTATTCTAAGATGCAGGCGAAGCTTTCTTCCATAGAAAAAGCACTGTTCTGCTTCCTGGCTTCAGTCATTGCTTTGTTTGCACTTTCTTTCCCTAAGTTCACACATAAGGCACATTTTAATGCCTGTGACCACCACCTATTTCCTGTTATTGTGTTTCTTATGATAGGCTGCCCTCCTTGGAACTCTTATCTTCTCATCATCTCTGAGTCCTTTTAGTTGAGGTGAATTTGCCAGAAGCAGGGAAACCTGAACGGGCTCTGTTCATATTTGAATGGGAACCACACCATAATATACTAAAATAAAGCATGACTATCCAATGTGTTTACCACTTTTGTTGTGGTTTTATTCTTGTGTTGTTTTAACTGTGAGCCTGAATTGGAACTTTTTAAAATTTCAGACTTCTATTTTTTCCCTTCATCTTTTTTTTTTTTAAATCTCCAAGCTTGGACCTTAATTTGTCAACAGATCTCTTTTACATTATTTTTGGTTAAAGGCAGAAAGAAATTGTGTTGAAAAATATTATGAGAACACCTCTCCTTCTAAGTTTTGAGTCCAATATACATAGTAGACTCCAGAGGTTTGGATTATTCAGTTAAGATTGAATAAAACATCCAATGTTTTAGATTATCTGCTTAATTAAATCCCAAAGCTGAACTGCTAGAGGTTTTCTTATCTAGAACGAACTAAGTGAATATTACAGAGTGACCTAAGTAGCAGTGAAGTGAGCTACTGCTTATATGTGAAGGGAATCCAAAACCCAATTGGTATGTCTTCATAATATGGCTAAGGACAAGTTGAGTTTATGTACATTTCTAAGGCCAATAGACGGTTTGTAGGACACTTGTTTCTGACATGATTAAAATATGAAATATGTGTCTGAATTAATCTGATTATTTTACCAAGCTATATTTATTTCAAGATGAATTATTTAAAAAAACCTATTTAACTGGTAAAAACTTGGATTCTTAAGTTTGGAGGAACAAGCAATTTAAAAAATTTCTCAGCATATGAACAATGGTAGCAATTAATTTAATAAACATTTTCTGAGAATCTACTCTATATTAGATGCTGTGACAGGCATTACTGATAGTGGAAGCAGAAAGACAATATTCCTCCCTTCAAAGAGCTCTGTCTAATCAGAGAGGCAGCCAGGTAAATACACATTTTTAATTTAAATGTGCTATGAGCTTTAACACAATTATGTAGAAAGCTCTGTAGGGACAATGAGGTTGCACATCTAATATTGTAGGTGACACTTTAGATGAACTACTCAGTGGTTGCAAGATATACACTAAATCCAGAAGGAAGAGTAAGAATTTCCTACAAGATGAGAGGGTAAAAGGAAGTAAAAGGGAATTAATTTCAGAATTGACATCATATGCTAGATGATAAACTAGAAAACCAAAGGCTGTTATTTATGTATCCTCACATTATATTTTATCTGTATTATACTGTTTGGCATATTATACAACATAGATTACCCGTGCCTTAGATTTTTAAGTGTAAAATTGGTATAATGATAGGTTTTTCTGAAGACTAAATATATTAGTACATATGAAGCACTTAGGGAAGTGCTAAGAATACAGTCAATTAATATACATTAACTATTATATTAGCTATTATTTTCATGTTTATCCGTTCCCATTGATAATGCATAGCAAAAACACAGGGTAGTTGATCAATGTATTCACTTATTCAGGAATATTTATTGAGCACGTACTATGTGCCAGATATTGGGGATTCAAAAGTAAAAAGACCATAACCTGCCCTCACAGTGCTTAAAATTCCATTACTGAGATGAAAGAAAGTAAATCATCACACAAACAGTGGTGTAAATTTAGAGACTAATAGACATTGAAAGAGCAGGAAAATGCTTGAAGGTGGGCAGGAGACACTTCACTTGTTGTCATTGTTGGATTCCTCCTGGGAGACACAGTAACCTAAACGTTAAAATGAAGTCAGCCCTATAAGGGCCTGAGGTAGGAAAAAGTTTGGTATGTCCCAGAAATAGCCAGGAGGCCACTGGGTTTGGAAGACAGATAATGAGAGGAAGAGAAATAGTAGATGAGGCTGGAGAGACAGGCAGGGGCTAGAACACATAGGGCTAGATAGGGGAGGTAAGAAACTTGAATTTCATTTCAAGTGTAATGGAAAGTCCCTTCCAAATGAGTAAGATCTAAGAGGCACAGTCAGTCAATCTTTCAAAAACTTCTTCACCTGCCTCACCGTGTCATCAAGCCCCCAGTATAACTTGCCTGAACTGTTGGTTTCTTCATATTTTTCCATTCCCCTTCAAAAGGCAAAGCCATCGTGTTAACCAGGAAACCATGGAGGAAATGTCCCAGGTGCCCCATTAAGCTCCACAGTTAAAAAAGTGAAAAAGACAATTCTTGATCTCAAGAAGCTCATGGCCCAGAGGGATAAATAGACACATAGGAGACATGAAGCCATGGACTCGTGAGTTTGGCGGTTGAGACAAGCATAGAGAGAGTGCTGGGGGAGCCTAAGGGAGCTCCACATTACTCAGGGTGCTGGCCTAGGCCTTCTGAAGAAAGTGGTGAGTATGAGTTACTAGGCAAAGACAGCTGCATGGGAGAAAGTGTCAAGGTGCAGGTTTTCCAGGCAAGGTGAGCAATCCTGAGGGAGAATTCGGAAGCCAGAAAGCACAGTGCTTTCTTGAGAAGGAAGGGAATTCAGCATGACTTGAATTGGAGCCAAGTGCCTTAATTTAATTCAAATTTTGGTGCTGCTTCTACTCCTTCACATTTTTCTTAACCTTCCTTTCTTCTGGATCCATACTGCTTTATTTGGCCATTACTGACATGGTTGTCAATCTAATCTTTAATAACAATGATTTTTGGCAAGATACTGACTCTGAATATTGATCTGCCCACATGTAAAATGGGTTACAAATTCGTATATCATGGTGAGGTTGTGAAAATTAAATCCATACCTCACAGGGTGGGTTAATAATGAATCCACACCTCCTGGGGATGGACACTAGCAGAGCAGCTGGCATACAGAAAGGGGTCGATGCAGATTCATCTAGTTCGATTCCTCAGTTGTTTTTAAGAGAATGCTCAGATTCCACAAAACTCTAATACTTTCTATTATAGTACTTAGTAAAGAGCTTCTCATTCCTTCTAAATTTTCCTCAAGCTCTCTGTACTATTTCACTACTCTTTGTCCACATTTGTCTATCCTTCCTTTATCAAAATGGATTCACTGACTATTTTTTGAAAGCACTCATCTCTTGCTTTGAAACCTTCTCTCAGGCTTACAAAGTCTTCTTTACCATACTTGCAAAGCATTTACCTCTTTATTATCCTATACAGCTAGTCTTCTATCATGTAGGATAGGAAGAGAAATTGTGACTTCTTTCAGAATATAGCTTTTGAAAATATGTCACTTAATAAAACAACTTAATAAAACAACTGTGATAAGCCTTTCTTTTTCTAAAAAAAAAGACTGAGATAGGTTTATAATTTTTCTATTTTTCTCCATTATCTTAGCATTTTTGATGATTCAAATGAATGCCCCTAGAGATTTTTTCCTAGCCCCATTCTTTTTTTGCATCAAATCTTTGAGGAAATGAAAAATAGAATGGGGATAAACTCGGGTCCAAATTTACTGAACAAATACCTATGACATGACTGTTAATGTTCACACCCTCTACGAATCTTTGTGGTTGAAGGCTTAGCGTCGAATTTCCCAATGTTCTGGAAAGCTTATGTCAGGACCGTCAGAGAATCTATTTATTTGGACACTGGCTAAGATAGGCTAGCTGGCATCTATATCATAGATGAAAACCAAGGTATCACTAAATTTAATAACACACCCCAAGCAAGTTCTTGTATGCTCATGATCTCATTTTGCCAGCTGTTTCCTTCTATCCTATTTGGCGCAAAGGTTTTTAAAGACACATTTTGTTCCAGACCTTAAGGGATAACTGCTGGCAGTAAATTTTTCATATATAAAATTCTTTTGTCCACTAAAATAGTTGCTCCTTGTTCAGCTTTCTTACTGCCAGTGTGAATGGAAGATATTTGACTCTGGATATAAACGGCACGTAGTCTTTTCCTCTACTTCACTGTCAGAAGGTGAGCCCATGATATACAAGAGAGGAAAACTAAAATCCCACACAAGGTACTAGTGAGTCACGTTGAGCAGCAGCACACATCCTATCTTACCCCTCCTTTGGTTCTTTGGGATCTAAAGCTTCATTTTTTTTTACCTCATTTTAGGGAGCTGATATGGATTAAAGTCACATACAAACTGAGCCATCTCCAACATCTACATCAGGAAGTAACTCTAACTCAAGATAAAGGTCATTGGAGGGGCAACAGGTTTGTACTGCTTATTCTGGCTTCTCTTTTCCTGTACTGGAGATCATTTGGAAGAGCTACCAGTGACTGACCCTTTATAAGCATTAGATTTTGAAATAAAAGTGATTGCTTGTTCATTAGCACTTCCCTTGATGAAGTATACAAGTGTCATGTAAAACAAACTGAATCGTGCTCATGATGGATTGGAATGGACATTCCATTGGGAGATATTTGAGCCAAAACCACAATGCTTTGGCTCCTAGTTGCTCATGAAGCTTCTAATTGACTTTCATACCACTTGCCAATTATTGCTGTCAAGAACAATCCTTGAAGTAGAACTTTGATGGGCTTGTGCATTTCTAATGCTGAAATTCATTTGATCTGTAGCATCTCATGGATTTTACCCACCAAATTCGTTTAGAAGCATTATGTGCTATTTAATGGGAGATTATATTTGAAGAGTTAATATAATATGAAAATCTAAATAATTTACCATCTGTAAAAATGATCACTTAACTACACCTTTTGAAAGGCATTAGAATACAATATTTACAAAAAGTATATTTTTCAGATTTAGGATGTTTTTGTGTATTAAGTAAATTGTAAAAAAATCTATTGATAGTTACACTGATTTTAAGATTACTCACTGTAAAGCTTTAAAGTACTGAAGTATATGTAAGTATCAAAAGCCTTATTAAAATTATCTTCATATCTTGCATGGAAATATGTTCAATTCTCCATATTTTAAAAGGAAAAAATAGATAAATGAGCATATTGGTCAAAAAATTAGAAATAAATACTCATTTTTAATGTATTCGAATTTGTGAAAGGTTTATTCCACTGACCATATCTTCCTGAAATTTTAGAGAAATGAATTCAAAAGCTTTTCTATGCATGTTTGTGGCTTAGTAAGTAGGAAGGCTATTCAGCAGACATTTATTTAAAAAGCGATCTATAATTATGAGAGCAATCTGACTAATTTCTTCTACTGGCAAACTGAATCAGAGACTACTTTTGGATTAACATCAAGAAGTTATATAGAATATTTTGTAAAAGTCAGATAAGTAGTAATGTTCTGCATTTTTCATCCCATTTATATGTAAATAAAACATGATTATATAAATTGCTGAAGTAAAGATTGTAGCTATTTCTTTACTCAGAGTACTCTGGATATGTTTGTGAATAAAGAACAAAGGAATATTAATCATAGACTATGAGAAAATATGTTTCAATTGTCTTTATCTGTATTCATTCACTGACTGAATACATTTTTCACACTGGAGAAATGCACAGATGATTAAGCCCAGGGCTTAAATACAAATAGGGCATTCTAGAAAAATTCACCAATGTTTAAGCTATGGTCCTTAATTTCAAGTTGCTTTAAAAACTAATTTAATGTGTTATTTTCTTAGAAATTTATATCTTTATTATAGAAATTTTAAATAATGCATGTAGACTAAAGAGGAAAACATTATCAATCCCCTTCATCACTCATGTTATGCAGATTTTCAGTCTTTCAGATGTAGGCATCTATCTTTAAATGTCTTTGTTATAGCTTAAGGATTACTTCCCAGAGAGACCTTAATTATCTAATTAGGTTTGGCCTATTAGAATAGAAATCTCATTATGCATTACATTCTGTAAGTTTTTGGTGTACTTTTAAATTTTTCTCTCACACCATAAAGAAAAACTCCACGAGCTGGGGCTGTATGTTTTCTATTTATTATTTTATTCCCAGTATCTTGTATAGCAGTTCACATAAATGTATGTCCAATTATTTCTTCCATAAAGAATTATCAAGTGTTTTTAATTGGCATAAAAAGGAAAGGAAACAAAAACAAACAAAAATACCAGAAAACCCTCAGGTTAATAGTTGATACTGCATTACAATTCTAGAATCATACCTTTTTATACTGTTGAATATTTTCACACATAATCATGATCTGTCTTTTTATAAACATGGTCTTTCTATTTACTCAATGCATTTTTCATCCCTCCATAAAGTTAATTTTCTTCATCTAAGTCCTACACATTTCTACTTACGTATTTCGTCTCTTGTTGCTACTTGCTATGGTCTGAATGCTTGTGTCCCTCCAAAATTCATGTTGAAATCTAATCTCCAATGTTGGTATTAAGAGGTGGGGGGTCTTTGGGAGGGTACTAGGTCATGAGGGCAGAACTTTCATGAATGGGATTGGTGTTCTTACAAAAGAGGACTGAGGGAGCTTGTTTTTCTCTTCTGATATGTGAGAAAACATGGTGTAACTTTTCCTCTAGGACTCTACGTTTTTTAATTATTCTTTTCCTTGAAGTACTTTTGACACCTTAGAGAGAAAAATGAACTAAGACTGCTGGCCACGATGGCTCACAACATACCTGAATCCCAGCACTTTGGGAGGCCGAGGTGGGTGGATCACTTGAGCCCAGGAGTTTGAGACCAGCCTGGGTAACACAGGAAAACCCTGTCACTACAAAAAAGAGGTATTGTCACCAAACAATACATCTGCTGACACCTTGATCTTGGACTTCCCAGCCACCAGAACTGTGAGCAATAAATTGCTGTTGTTTATATATTACTCAGTCTAAGGCATGTTGTTATACCAGCTCGATTGAACTAAGGCACTACTTTTATCAGGACTATTTGCCATTAAGTTTTTAGAACAATTTTTAAATAAATTAGCATAAAAATATTCACTTCTATGCAATTTTTTGTTCGTTGCTAATCTCTTTAGTTAATTATGAAAGTTTTTCAACGGGTTCTCTTGAGTTTTCCTGGCAGCACATAATGTAATACGCACATGATGATACTTTTTATCACCTTCTTTCAAATATTTATGTGACCTTCATTTTTCCTGATTCTGCATTGGCCAGCATATTGTGAGTAATTTAAGGTAAGAGTGAGTATAGTGATGGTCTTTGTCTTTTTCATACTTCAATGGCATCATTCCTTGGATGCCATTTTTAAGAAAAATAGTTCTGCTGCTTTGAGATAGATTTTAAAAATCATGTTCAGAAACTTTTAAAATTTGTTTACTAATAGTTTTTATGAGAAAATATTACATTTTCTCAGTGGCTTATTCTGTGAAATCTGTGAAGATGATCTTCTTGAGTTCTTTCTTTTGATTTTCTTACTATTTTCAAAATTAGGTTAGTGTATTGAATTATCTTTTTATTCCTGGAATACATTCTCCTCTTTTGCTATTATGATTAAAAATATTTTATTACTTTCCATTGGCTGACATTATGTTTGTGTTTTTTGTATCTATTTTCTTAGGGCAAACTGTCATAGAGTTCCCTCAGTGAGGGTCGTTATAAGCATTTTGCTGGATTCGAGTAACATGAGGCAGTACATAACTTGTCTGAGAAGCTTAAAGCTCTTGTTTCCTTCATTGTCATTTAGTTCACTCTCAGCCCAAGTGTTATACACTTACGTTTCTTCTAATTTCAGCTCCTAAATACTTGATACCTCTAAAAATTCTCCTTGCTGCCTTTTGATCTTAATTGACTAGAAAACAACTTTCATATTTAGTTTAGTCTAAATCAGATTTATGGAAACTTCCTCAAAAAGCAATAAACCCATATTAACAAAATAAAAAATACAAGAGGGTTCTAAAAACACTGAAAAATATTGTCTGAAAGTGGTGAGTATAATCAAAATTGGATTAATGTCTTTATGCTGCCATTTATTAGCTTTGAGACATTGGGAAAATTATTTAACCTATTACCTCAGTTTGCATATTTGCAAAATGGTACTTAACAGTGCCTAGTTATAGTTGTGCTGTGAGGTTTAAATGAGATAAAGAATATAAAGCATGTAGCAAAGTGCTTGGTACATGGGAACCACTCTGGAGAAGTTAACTCATATTACTATACCTGGACTAAATATATTTGCTGGTTTGTTTTTTAATTACTGTATCAATAAGAAGTAAAACAGAACTGGTATAGAAAAAAATAAACTATGTAATTCAATGTTATAAAGCCAACTAATTAAGAATAAATTGTGGCAGATAATAGAATTATATATAGAACATAAGCTCCAAGATAAAGATTCAAATTATTTACAGATAATTACATTTAAATAATCAATGTCAAATTTTCCACTTATATGTGTTGGGTATATATTATTGTACTCTGCAATATAAATTTGGCATTTCTGAGAAGATTTTGTTGTTCTTAACTTTTTAAGGCTGAAGGCATTTTAATATCGTTATTTTTAATTTTTTAACTTAAAGATTTTCATAAAAATTGGTTACTATAAAGTTGTATTAGCTAATTTACAATGTATTGTATTATTGACACAAATTTTTAGACTTTGCTGTTAAATGGTGAGTGTATTGCCATCTAGTCAGGCTAACATTTTATAATTTTCTCTAAAATTATAATGACAGCGAGTAACATGGTTATGTTCATTCTTAATAAATTAATGATGCTGAAGAGTCAAGATTGAGATTGCAACCAGATACCAATAAGTTTTATATTAATAAATGACACACAGGGTCTTAGAAAAAGAGGTATCATAACTTTCATTTTGAAAAATAGATTTAAAAACATATTTACTAAAATCTTGCTTTACTGGAGGTGAAAAGAATCAGAGATTTCCAAAAGTAAAATCAGTATTTATATACCCACATGCTTACAATAATCTAGATCAATATATTTCTATCTTTAATGTGTAACGTTTCCCCCAGGACTTTATTTTTTTTTATTATTTTGCTTGAAGTGTTTTTATGGCTTAAATAGAAAAATGAACTAAGACTGTTGGGTACAGTGGCTTTCACCTATAATCTTAACATTTTGGGAGGCCAAGGCAGGTGAATCACTTGAGCCCAGGAGATCAAGACCAGCCTGAGCAACATGCGAAACCCTGTATCTACAAAAAATTTAAAAAATTAGCTGGGTGTAGTGACCCATGCCTGTAGTCTCAGGTACTTGAGAGGCTGAAGTGGGAGGATCACCTGAGCCTGGGGAAGTTGAGACTGTAGTGAGCCATGATTGCGCCACTGCATTCCAGCCTGGTGACAGGAGTGAAGAGTGAGAGCTGTCTCCAAAGAAAAGAAAAGGAAAGAAAAGAACTAAAGAAAAAGGAACCAAGACTTTAAGAAGATACATATAGATGTTTTCCAACTGTGGGTTTACTAAGATGAAAGACTGCTTAATCCTCTTCTAAGAACAATTTGGTTATTTGTTCATTTCCTAATTGCATATATTTGCCCAAATAAGACCCAAGAAACGCCCTGTGCCACTACCGCTCCATCTATAACAACGCTTCTTGTCAATGAAATGACTTTTTCCAAACGGACGTTTGCTTATTCTTTCCTTTATTTATTGTCATTTAATACTTTTAAGGCTTGAGAATTTAGATTTTTTTCTGTTTACTTTTCATTTTTGAGGGTTTTGAGTTGAGACTTCACAGAAAACTGAATACAAAGGCACTTGCATTACTTCCTGATCAAAGCATCATCTGAAAATTAGCTACAATTAAATTTCAAATACAAATATAGAAAAAAGTCAATCTAATATCTTTATTATCCAAAAGGAAACTAGAAAGGCCTTTACAACAGATACAAATAAGATAATTAAAAACTAAGTTCTATACTTCTCTGAACTGCCTGGTGATTGCTCCCTTTTGACAAAGTATCTTTCTTTATTTTGCCATTTGAGGGGCTCTCTGTTATTTTTTTCCTTATTCGTTGTTCTTCCTTCTAGCTTACATGGCTTACATTCCTAGGCTGTGTCCCCCCAGCCCTTTCACAGGGTCTTTCTGTACCCCCAAGTAATTAGCATAGATAATTTGCAAATAATGACATGGAAAATAGACACAAAATGTAAAGATTTTATGTGACAATATATTTTATGACACGATCCCATCCAGCCGCACATTTTACCTGCACAACTTATTCCCATATGTAATTCACAGTATTTTTCCCCAGTTTCATTGCTTTAGGAGAGATTAACCAGACTGTGTTAACAAAGAACATTTCCATGTAGGATGCACCTGTACAAACGTGTGCAAATATTTCCTCATTCCACAGTTCATTGGTGTTCTGATTCATTCAGGTGCTAAAGTTTTAATTCACATAAAATATTTCTAAGTAAGCAGTTCCAAAATTTTGATTTTGACTTGTCTTAAAATATTTCTAAGTAAGCAGTTCCAAAATTTTGAAATTTTGATTTTTAAAAAAATTTTTTGGCCCAACTTAACTGAAAAAGAGAAGGAAGAATAGTAAATCCTCCTGAATCTATCAGCAATGGAGAGGACAGTAGGGTCTCATTTTCATTTATGCTGTCAGGTTGATGGATTAGCTTTTATTATACATGGGTTATGTGCCAAACGATGTCTTTTGATTTGGATTCAAGGAAAACAGCAGGAATCTTAAATGATGAGAATTCTGAAAGAGTTGTTATTTCTGGTCCTTTGACAGAAGTAAAGAGAGACTCATAGCTAAAGAACACCAAAGTCTCAAAATCAACTTCACATGTAGTTTACTCATTGAGTGAGACACAATATGAAGAGTCAAAGCTAGTCATGATTCAGTGGAGTTTGACAAAGTTTCTCTGTGTCCACTTAGCTAAAAGCCTTCTTTCTCTGTTCTCAGGTGCTGAGATGTCTATGCAGGCAAGTCTGAGGTTAGCCTCCCAGAGTTTTGGGGAAAAGCACACAGGCATTCCTGAACACTCTGAGAGGTGCAGAAAAGTGGCTGAGCAGACAGACACGAGGTCTGGCATGGAGGCAAAGGATCACAGCGGAGCATGGACCTAACAGCTGGATGGGGATATCACTATCAGCAGAAGATGCAACAAGACCGGGGCCAGTGCTCAAGGCCAGAGAGACAGGTTTGTAGGGGCCAGTGGGGTACCAGTGACCATAGAAGACAGTCTTCTCCACTTTCATAGCAAAACAATGCGTAAGGCACCTGAGGAACTCAGATTACAACCAGGGAGAAGAAAATCAGAGGTACAAGGTGGGATGCATCCTGAATTGGTAGAGTAGATACCCCAGAGTGTTCTACCAGAGTTGACAGAATTACCTTGAATAAATAAGAAGGTATTTTATTACCAAGAGTCTCATGGGCTAAGTACAGAGGAATAAAGTTATATCTTTACACACTTGGGTGTGTGACAATGTAAAATGTCAACATTATACTTCCCAATGGACTATGCCATGCAGAAGGCAGAAAGAAGTCAAAAGCCTGTTCTTTTTTTTTCCATTCCATAGTAAATAGCAGAAATTATTCTCTTTGTTAATCTAAGCATACACCAGTCTATAGGTTCGTAATGAGAAATAACTTTTTGTTCTTTGATTTTTTTAAAGAAAATATAGAATTTATAAGACAAACCCTTTTTGGTTTGTGTTTTGTTCCACCTTCTTTTAGCTAGATTTAATTGAAAGCAAAATAAAGCTGTGTATTGAATAAATATGTTAACTCTACAGTATTTTTGAATATATATTTTTCATGGTATAGTTCCAACTTTCATTGGTGATATTGATACGAAGGTCAGATTTACTGAGAGGTAATGTTCAGCCTTGGAAGCATCACCAAAATGTGTATATAAGGCCTTTGTCCACTAATGAGCGTCCTTTTATGTGACTGGTTTTGTAAAGCCTTACACTGTGAATGGACCGTCAATCAACTCGCAGCTGCACTGAGGCCTTCCGATGGCTGTATCCATGGCAACGTGCCAAAAATGGCGGCGCAAATTAATCCATTTGTGTGAAATTCTCAGTGAGAGTCCACTTTCATCTTTCAGAAACTACTGTTAGGAAGTCTGATGATAATGTAAAATACTGAGCAAAAGCAAAATAGTGATGGACTATCCACAGGATCTTCTCCCTGTAAACAGTGGGACTTCTTTTCCTTTTTATCTGCTAGAGATGACAGAGCACAGCTGGGGATGTAATATTACCACCATAATGTTCCTTTTACAAAAAAAGTTACATTAATTTAATATTCACATGCAGGCTTCTTTTTCACCTTCTCTCACAATGCTATCTAATCAGCCTGGAAAATAAGTACAAAGATTTACACAGTGGTACAAAATTAAAAGTAATCTTTTATCTTGATGCTTTATTGCTAATAGTATTTGTATAGCATATAGCATGAGAGATACTTCCAGCATCGAATCTGAAATTAATTGTTAGCTTCCTCTCTTATATGAACAGAAGCAGCTAAGTCTTTGTCTCTTAGAAAGGTTCTTTAAAAATCATCGTTCTTTGTCTTAGATCATGCATTAGTCCTACATCTACACAAGTTTGCTTTTCAAATGCCATATCTTTAAAAAAAACATATTTTGCCTCTGTTCAGATAAATTTACTTAAAACAAAATTGCAAATTGTATTGTTAAAATTATTTGAAGAAAAGGTAACTTTTCACAAACTAAACATGTAGGGCAGATACTGCCTTTTATATTAGAATTTACATTCATTAATCAAAGATATCCTAGTGAAAGCATAAGTGATGTGCCTTATGTCTACTTGTTACTCCTGTCTTGGGGACTTGAGCTGTATTTTTACACACAGAACAAAAGGATTATTTTCTATTACATTGTTCTTAGCTTTCTAAAGTCATCAGCTACTTTGAGAATCTAATAAAAGTTCTAAACACCTATGAGAAATACACATATGTATGCTGTACAAATTTGCTTGCAGTTTCAGATGATCCACAGACTACAGGTTAAGAAGATGTTGGTCAGGCCAGGCTCAGTGGCTCATGCCTGTAATCCCAGCACTTTGGGAAGCTGAGGCAGGCAGATCAACTTAGGCCAGGAGTTCAAGACCAGCCTGGGTAACATGGCAAAACCCCGTCTCTACTAAAAATACAAAAATTAGCCAGGCCTGGTGGCGCACACTTGTAATCCCAACTACTCAGGAGGCTGAGGCAGGAGAATCACTTGAACCCAGGAGGCGGAGGTTGCAGAGCACCGAGATCATGCCATTGCACTCCAGCCTGGGTGACAGAGCCAGAGTCTGTCTCAAAAACAAAACAAAAGTATGTTGGTCAAATTGGTGTTGAAAATTTTCTCTAAAACATTGAATGGAGACGTCCAGTTTCAGTCCCAACACTTAAAGAGCTTGGAAGTTGTCACTTCCGTACTTAAGACAAGAAAAAATTGAACAAAGGAAAATCAATGGCTTTTCTTGGCCTTAGTAGAGAACTGGATTTGCAGGGCAAATTGCTACTTTGAAAACCAGAGAAAGTAGTAAGTCTAGAGAGTCACAGGTGAGATCTATTTACACAGAGCAGAAGCAGCTAGATCCATAAGCTGGGATTAACACTGAAATGGCATTTCTATTGAATTGCTGTAGGCCAAGAGTAGACTAACCTGAGAGTGAGAAACTCCTGGGGGCTACTGAGAGGTGAGAGCGTGCTGGCAGTCCTCACAGCCCTGGCTTGCTCTCGGCGCCTCCTCTGCCTGGGCTCCTACTTTGGCGGCACTTGAGGAGCCCTTCAGCTCACCGCTGCACTGTGGGAGCCCCTTTCTGGGCTGGCCAAGGCCGGAGCCCACTCCCTCAGCTTGCAGGGAGGTTTGGAGGGAGAGGCACGAGTGGGAACCGGGGTTGCATGCGGCGCTCGCAGGCCAGCTAGAGTTCAGGGTGGGCGTAGGCTTGGCAGCCCCGCACTCGGAGCAGCCGGCCAGCCCTGCTGGCTCCGGGCAATGAAGGACTTAGCACCCGGGCCAGCGGCTGCGGAAAGTGTACTGGGTCCCCCAGCAGTGCCAGCCCACCGGCACTCCGCTCGATTACTCACAGGGCCTTAGCTGCCTGCCCGCGGGGTAGGCCTCGGGACTGCAGCCCACCATGCCTGAGCCTTCCCCCACCTCCATGGGTTCCTGTGCAGCCCAAGCCTCCCCAATGAGCACCACACCGTGCTCCACGGTGCCCAGTCCCACCGACCGCCCAAGGGCTGAGGAGTGCCAGTTCGTGGCACGGGACTGGCAGGCAGCTCCACCTGCAGCCCCAGTGCGGGATCCACTGGGTGAAGCCAGCTAGGCTTCACCCAGTGGGTGGGGAGGTGGAGAGTCTTTATGTCTAGCTCAAGAATTGTAAACATACCAATCAGCACTCTGTATCTAGCTCAAGGTTTGTAAACACACCAATCAGCACCCTGTGTCTAGCTCAGGGTTTGTGAGTGCACCAATCAACACTCTGTATCTAGCTGCTCTGGTGGGGCCTTGGAGAACCTTTATGTCCATACTCTGTATCTAACTAATCTGATGGGGAGGTGGAGAACCTTTGTGTCTAGCTCAGGGATTGTGAACGCACCAATCAGCGCCCTGTCAAAACAGACCACTCGGCTCTACCAATCAGCAGGATGTGGGTGGGGCCAGATAAGAGAATAAAAGGCTGCCCCAGCCAGCAGGGGCAACCCGCTTGTGTCCCCTTCCACACTGTGGAAGTTTTGTTCTTTTGCTCTTTGCAATAAATCTTGCTACTGCTCACTCTTTAGGTCCACACTGCTTTTATGAGCTGTAACACTCACCGCGAAGGTCTGCAGCTTCACTCCTGAAGCCAGCGAGACTACGAGCCCACCAGGAGGAATGAACAACTCCAGATGCACTGCCTTAAGAGCTGTAACACTCACCACGAAGGTCTGCACCTTCACTCCTGAGCCAGCGAGACTACGAACCCACCAGAAAGAAGAAACTCCGAACACATCCGAACATCAGAAGGAACAAACTGCAGACGTGCCACCTTAAGAGCTGTAACACTCACCGCGAGGGTCCGCGGCTTCATTCTTGAAGTCAGTGAGACCAAGAACCCACCAATTCCGGACACACTACAATCTGAGGAAACTCCCAAACTGTCCTAGGTTTACTTCTAGGACATGAGAAATTTTGTCAGCTTCTCATGATGATAATCCAAAAAAATTCCTGTTACGGTTTTGGCAGGGGGAAGGGGAAGAGAAAACATTGTGAAATACTCCCAGAATGTTCTGTATAAAGCAGACCTACTCTCCAGGAGAAAAAAACTTTACCTAAGTCTTATCCCGCAGAGAAGGACTTTCCTCCTACTCTTACTCTTTCTAGCCTTCGGTCTCATTTCAATTGGAAAAACACTTGTGAAGGTCACAGCCCAGAGATGCAGACAGATTGAGATTTAATCATAAGATTATAGAATGCTTCCCCCACAACACACCTGACCACCGCACCAACATAATATATGAATGAATAATAACAATGAATTGCAGCTGAAAGAGTTGGAAGACACACAGTCTCTCTAAGGAAGGGTTTTTAGAGGAGCCCAAAGCAAGAGGAGAGACAAAATCAAGGATAATAACTGCAGCCTCTGGCACCTGAACAACAGCAAACATTAAACAAAGCCCAGCTCCTGGCCAGATGAATATAAATCTTCACATTAAAGGCCCATTTACCTCAGTTCTAATTACCCAATGTGTCAAATTGTAAAGCATGATAAATGGAAGAAAACCCCATAATCTGAAGAAACCATGTAAGCATTAGAACCAGACTCAGATAGAACAGAAGTGTTGGAATTGTAAGGCAAGAAAATTTACATAACTATGGTAAAGAACATTCAAGAAAAGTTAAATAATGTTTGAAGAGAAGGACTCCACTTACAACACTAGGCAGATCATTGAGACAGAAAATAAACAAAGAGACTCTGGACTTAAACTGGACTCTAGACCAAATGGACCTAATAGACATTTATAGAACATGCTACCAACAACTGTAAATATGTATTTTTTTCATCTGTGCATAGAACATCCTCCAGAATTGACCATAAAGCAAGTCTCAACAAACTGGAAAAAATTGAAATTATATCAAGTATCTTTTCAGACCACAGTGGAATACAATTAGAAATCAAAACCAAGAGAAACTCTTAGAATTATACAAATACATGGAAACTAAACAACTTGCTCTGGAATGACTTTTAGGTAAACAATAAAATTAGGGCAGAAATAAAAAATTATCTAAGATGAATGAAAATGGAGACACAACATACCCAAACCTCTGTGAAGGCAATGCAAGGAGGAAAATTTATAGCAGTAAATGCCTATATCAGAGAGATAAGAAAATATCAAATTAAAAACCTAACATCACACATAAAGGAACTAGAAAAACGAGAACAAACCAAACACAAAGCTAGCAGAAAAAAAGAAATACCAAAATGAGAGAAAAACTAAATGAGATTGAGATCCCCAAAAGTACTACAGACGATAAATGAAATAAAAAGTTAATTCCTTGAAAGAATAAACAAAATTGGTAGACTACTAGGTAGATTAACCAAGAAAATAAGAGGGAAGATTCAAATAAGCACAATCAGAAATGATAAAGGTGACCTTATAACTGATATCACAGAAATACAAAAGATTATTAGAGACTTCTATGAATATCTTTATGCTCCTGAACTAGAAAACCTAGAGGAACTGGAAAAAGTCCTGGAAACATGCAGCCTCCCACGATTGAACCAGGAAGAAATAAAAATCCTCAACAGACCAATAATGAGTAATCAAATCAAATCAGTAATAAAGTCTTCCAACAAAAATAACAACAACAAAAAAAGCCCAGGACCAGAGAGATTCATAGCTAAATTTTACCAGGTATACAAAGATGAGCTGGTACCAATATTACTGAAACTGTTCCGAAAAACTGAAGATGAGGGATTCCTCCTTAAAGAATTTTGTGAAACTAGTATCACCCTGCTACCAAAATCAAACAAGAACACAACAAAAAAAGAAAACTACAGGCCAATATCTTTGGTGCATATAACTGGAAAAATCCTCAATGCAATACCAACAAATCCCATCCAACAGCATATCAAAAAGATAACTGATCACTATCCAGTGGGTTTTAACCCGGGGATGCAAAAATGGTTCAACACACACAAATCTATAAATATGATTCACCATGTTAACAGAACTGAAAACAGAAACCATATGATTATCTCAATAGTTGCGGAAAAAAACTGATAAAATGCAACACCCCTTCATGATAAAAAACCTCAACAAACTAGACATCGAAGGAACATACCTCTAAGTAATAAGAGCCACTTAAGACAAAGTTGAAAGATTCCCCCTATGAGCTAAAACAGGACAAGAAGGTACACTCTCACCACTCTTGTTCAACATAGAAGTGACAATCCTGGGAGTGAAAATCCAGAGTAATCAGGCAACAGAAAGAAATATATGGCATCCAAATTGGAAAAGAGGAAGTCAAATTATCTTTGTTTGCTGATGGCATGATTGTATATCTATAAAACCCATAAAACCACTCCAAAAGACTCCTAGACTTGATAAACAACTTCAGTAAACCTTCAGGATATAAAATCAGTGTACAAATTAAGTAGCATTTCTAAATACCAATAACAGTAAAGCTGAGAATCCAATCGGGAACTCAATCCCATTTACAGTAGCCACAAAAGTGTATCTAGGAGCACATTTACCCAATGAGGTGAATGGTCTCTACACGGAGAACTGAAAGAATCAATATAATTAAAATGTCCATATTTCCCAAAGCAATTTATGGATTCAGTGCAATTCCTATCAAAGTACTAACATCACTTTTCACAGAATTAGAAGAAACAATCTTGAAGTTCACATGGAATAAAAGAAGAGCCTGGAATAGCCAAAGTAATCGTAAGCAAAAAGAACAAATCTGGGGACATCACATTACCTGACTTCAAATTATTTTACAAGGCTATAGTAACTAAAAGATTATGGTACTTTGACAAAAGTAGACACATAGATCAATGGAACAGAACAGAAAACCCAGAAATAAAACCACATTCCTACAACCAATTGGTCTTCAACAAAGTCAACAAAAATAAGCAATGGGGAAAGGACTCCCTATTCAACAAATGGTGCTGTGAAAATTGGCTAGCCATATGTAGAAGAATGAAACTGGACTCCTATCTCTCACCATATAGAAAAATTAATTCAAGATGGATTAAAGATTTAAACATCAGACCTGATAATATAAAAAATCCTGACAAAAACTTAGAAAAAAACCACTTTTGGACATCGACCTAGGCAAATGATTTATGACTAAGACCTCAAAAGTTAATGCAACAAAAACAAAAACAGGCAAATAGAACTTAAACCAAAAAGCTTCTGCACACCAAAAATATAATCACCAGAGTAGACAGACAATGAACAGAATGGGAGAAAATATTTGTAAATTATGTCTTGAACAAAGGAATAATACCCAGAATCTATAAGGAGCTCAAACAGTTCAGCAAGAAAAAAAACAACCTCATTAAAAAGTGGTTAAAGGCAAAAAGTCATTTCTCAAAAGAAGACATATAAAAAGCCAAAAAACAAATGAAAGAATGTTCAACATCATTCATCATCAGAGAAATGCAAATTAAAACCACAATGAGATACCATCTCACATCCATCAGAATGGCTATTATTAAAAAGTCAAAAAACAATAGACATTGGCGTGGATACAGAGAAAATGGACTGTTTATACACTGTTGGTGGGAACCTAAATTAGTTTAATTTCTATGGAAAAAGGTATGAAAATTTATCAAAGAACTAAAAATTGAGCTACCATTTGACTCAGGAATCCCAAAGGAAAAAAAATCATACATTAAAAAACACCTGGACTCATATGTTTATTACAGCACTATTCAAATTAGCAGTGTTATGGAACCAACCTGTGTCCATCAACAATTGATTGGATAAAGAAAATGTACTATATATACACCATGGAATACTATACAGCCATAAAAAGAATAAAATCATGTCTTTTGCAGCAGCATGGATGGAGCTGGAGTCCACTATCCTAGAATATATAACTCAGAAACAGAAAATCAAATACCACATGTTCTCACCTATAAGTGGGAGCTAAACAATAGGTACACATAGATATAAAAATAGAAATAAATGACCATAGGGACTCTAAAAAGGGGGAAGTCTCAAGGGGAGTGAAGGTTGAAAAATTATCTATTGGGTGCAATGTTCATTATTTGGGTGATGGGTATACTAGAAGCCCCAAACTCACCATTATGCAACATATGCATGTAACGAACATACATGCACCTCCTAAATCTAAACTAAAATAAAAAATTTAAAAAGAGAAAATACTAGAAAATTTAAAAAGTAATTGTAACATAATTGAAGAATACCTTTGATAGGCTCATCAGTAGACCAGACACAGCTGAGGAAAGAATCACTAAAATCATCTGAAGAGAGATCAACAGAAACATTCCAATTGAAATACATAGGAAACAATAATGAAAAAAGTGGAAAATAACTCAGATAAATTACCAAGCTTATAATATAGATGTAATTGGAGTACTGGAAGGAGAAGAATGAAAGTAGCAGCAGAAATATTTGAAATACTAATAACCAAGAACATTCTAAAATTACGAGGTATAAAACCACAGATCCAGGAAGCCAGAGAACACAAAGCAGGATAATAAAACACACACACAAACAAAAACAAAAAGCAGTGACACCAGGTATATCATATTCAAACTGCAAAACACAAAGAGAAAATCTTGAGAGAAGCCAGAGGGAGAAAAATCACCTTATTTATACAGAAACAAGAACAAGATTTCTAGTGGAGTTACTGTCAGAAACTATGCAAGCAAGAAGACAGTGGTGAGAAATATTTAAAGTATTGAAAGAAAAGAACTCACTAACTAGACTTCAATATACAGTGAAATTATCCTTCAAAACAGAAGGAGAACTAAAACCTTCTCAGACATACAAAAAACTGAGAAACTTTGCTAGACCTTCCCTAAAACAAATGTTAGAAAAAACTCTTCAGGAATAATGAAAATTATATAAGTGAGAAACTCAGATTCATATAAAGAAAGAAATAGAATTAGAGAAGAAATAAATGAAGATAAAATAATGTCACGTTTTAAACTCTTAATTGACTTAAAAGAAAATGTTTATATAAAGTAATAGCATTAACAATGGGTTTGTGATTGTGAATTATGGATAAATCAAATAAATGACAGTAACATAATAGAAGACACGAGGAAGGAAATAGAACTACTCCAAGTGAATGGCACTACAATTGAAGCAGTAGAGTGTTACCTGAAGGTTGACAATTAAAGATATATTGGAAATGTAGGGCAACCACTAAAAACTCTTAATGAAAGAAGTATAATTGATATGACATAATTAAAATAGAATTTTATAAAATATTCAATTAAAACTACAGAAGGCAGAAATAGGGGAAGGAAAAAATAACATAAAGAATAAGAAATGGTTGCAAATCTGGTAGATATTAAACCTAATGTTTTTATAGTCACTTTTAATGTTAACTGTCTTAATATACAAATTAAAACTCAGAGAATATCAAAATGGGGTTTGAGAAAAGACCTAATTATATATTTTCTATAGGAAATCCAACTTAAGCATAATAACTCAGGTTATAAAAAGCAAAAAGGTATACCTTACTAACGCTAATCAAAAAAGGATGAAGTAGCTGTATCAGTTTAACAAAAAGCAGACTTCAGAAGAAGGAAAATTATCAAAGGTTAAAGAGAAGAATTACATAATGATAGAACTGTCAATTTTCCAAGAAGACACAACAATCCTTAAAGCATATTCGCCTAATAATAAGTGTCAAAATACATAAGGAAAAACTTATGGAACTGAAAGAAAAAGAAACAAATCCACTGCCCTAGTTGGAGACTTCAACACTCCTCTTTCAATAATTGATAGATTGAGAAGGAAGAAAATTGATAAGTATACAGTTGACTTTAAGTGTTTTGAGAATAGCATTCTCCTAATACCAAAATCAGATAAAGGTAGTACAAGAACAGAAAACTAAAGACAAATATCTATCAACATAGATGCAAAAACCCTCAATAAAATATTAGCAAATCAAGCTCAAGAATGCATGAAAATAATTTTACACCACAATTAAGTGGGATCATTCCAGGTATGCAAAGCTGATTCAAAACTTGAAATCAATCATGTAATCCACCGCATCTCTATCCTAAAAGAGACAAAGCATGTAATCATATCAACTGATGTAGAAAGAGCATTTGAAAAAAATCCAACACCCATTCATTTTAAAATCTTACAGAAAATTAGCAATAGAGGGAAACATCATTAACTTAATAAAGATCATCTACAAGAAATCAACAGCTACACATAGACATAGACATAAGGACTAGATGTTTTCTCCTGAAACCTGGAATAAGGCAAGGATGTCCTTTCTCACTACTTCTATTCAACATCATACTGGAAGTCTTAGCTACTGTACTACAACAGGAATTGTTATTTGTGCAGATTGAAAAGGAAGAAATGAAATTGTTTTTATTGACAGATGGCAAAAAAATTATCTATGTAGAAAACTTGAGCAAATCCACAAATAAAAAATTTCCTCAAACTAACAAGTAATTATAGGAAGGTCACAGGATACAAGGTTAATATACAGGAGTCAATTGTTTTTCTATATACCTGTAGCAAACAATTGGAATTTGAAATTAAAACAATGCACTTTGCAATAGCACCCCCCAAGATGACATACTTAGATATAAATCTAGATGCATATGTAGAGTATCTATATGTGGAAAAGTACAAAACTCTGATGAAATAAATTTTAAAACATCTAAATAAATGGAATTATTTTCCTTTTACCTGAATCTGTAGAGTCAAAATATTAAGATGCCAATTCTTCTGAAATTGATGAAGAGAGTCAATGCAATCCCAACCACAATAACAGCTAGCTCTTTTATAGATGTTAAAAAACAAATTCTAAATTTTATATGGAAAGTCAAAAGACCTAGAATAGTCAACACAATACTGAAGAAAATGAACAAAGTTGGAAGACACACTACCCAATTTCAAGACTTACTGTAAAGCAAGAGTAATCAAGATAGTGTAGTACTGATGAAAGAATAGAGAATTTATCAGTGGAACAGAATCAAATGATCTCTGACCAAGGAGAAATGGCAATTTAATGGAGAAAGGATAGAATTTTCAACAAATGGTGCTAGAAAAATTGTACGTCCCAGAAAAAATGAACCTAGACACAGACCTTACACATGACAATATATCATAGACTTAAATTTAAAATGGACCACTATAAAACCTTTAGAACTGATAAATAAGTTTAGCAAAGTTTCAGGATACAAAATCAATGCAAAGAATCAGTGGCATTTCTATATACCAATAACATTCAAACTGAGAGCCAAATCAAGAACACAATCCTATTTACAATAGCCACACAGAAAAATGAAATACCTAAGAAAACAGCTAACCAAGAAGATGAAAGTGCTCTACAAGGAGAATTATAAAACACTGCTGAAAGAAATCAGAGATGACACAAACAAATGAAAAAAAAATCCCATGCTCACGGATAGAAATAATCAATATTGTTAAAATGGCCATAGTGCTGAAAACAATGTACAGTTTCAGTGCTATTCCTATCAGTACCAATGTCTTTTTTTTCACAGATTTAAAAAGACGTTATTCTAAAATTCAAATGGAGCCAAAAAAGAGGCTGGAATAGCCAAAGCCATCCTAAGCAAAAAGAACAAATCTGGAGGCATCACATTACCTGCCTTCGAACTATACTACAAGGCTACTGCAACGAAAACAGTATAGTCCTGGTACAAAAACAAACATGTAGACAAGTGGAACAGAATAGAGAACACAGAAATGAAGCCACACACCTGCAAGCATCAGATCTTCAACAAAGTCAACAAAAATAAGCAATATAGAAAAGACTCCATATTCAATAAATGGTGCTGGGACAATTGGCTAGTCATATGCAGAAGAATGAAACGGCACCCCTACCTATCACCATGTATAAAAATTAACTCAAAATGGATTACAGACTTAAATGTTAGACCTCAAACTATAAAAATCCTAGAAGAAAACTTATAAAATATCGTTTTCAATATCAGCCTTGGCAAATAATTTATGGCCAAGTCCTCAAAAGCAATTGCAACAAAAACAAAAATTGGCAATGGGACCTAATTAAACTAAAGAGTTTCTGCACAGCAAAATAAACTATCAACAGAGACAACCTATAGGATTAAAGAAAATATTAGCAAACTGTGCATCCAACAAAGGTCTAATATCCAGAATCTATAAGGAACTTAAAAACAAATCAACAAGCAAAAAGCAACTGCATTAAAAAATGAGCAAAAGACATAACAGACACTTCTCAAAGGAAGACATACATGCAGCTAAGAAATATATAAAAATGCTGATCAGTACTAATCAGAGAAATTCAAATCAAAACCACAATGAGATACCATTTCACACCAGTCAAAAACCGCCTTCAGTAAAAAGTATAAAAACAACAGATGCTGATGAGGCTGTGGAGAAAGGGAAACATTTATGCACTGCTGGTGAGAATGTAAATTAGTCCACTCACTGTGCAGAGCAGTTTGGAGATTTCTCAAAGAATGAAAAGTTGCATTACCATTTAACCTAGCAGTTCCATAACTAGGTATGTGGCCAAAGGAAAATAATTTATTCTACCAAAAAGACACATGCATCCGTATGTTCATCGCAGCACTATTCACAAGAGCAAAGACACGAAATCAACCCAGGTGCCCATCAACTCTGAATTAGATATGAAAATATGGTACGTATAGGCCGGGTGTGGTGGCTCACGCCTATAATCCTAGCACTTTGGGAGGCCGAGGCGGGTGGATCACAAGGTCAGGAGATTGAGACCATCCTGGCTAACACGGTGAAACCCTGTCTCTACTAAAAAATTCAAAAAATTAGCCCAGCGTGGTGGCGGGCACCTGTAGTCCCAGCTACTGGGGAGGCTGAGGCGGGAGAATGGTGTGAACCTGGGAGGCAGAGCTTGCAGTGAGCTGAGATCACACCACTGCACTCCAGCCTGGGCCATAGAGCGAGACTCCGTCTCATGAAAAAAAAAAAAAAAAGAAAAGAAAATATGGTACATATACACCATGGAATACTATGTAGCCATGAGAAAGAACAAAATCATGTACTTTGCAGCAATATGGATGCAACTGGTGGTCATTATACTTGGCAAATCAATGCAGAAACAAAACCAAATACCGCATGTTCTCACTTACAAGTGGGAACTAAATATTGAATACACAGGACACCAAGATGAGAACAATAGACACCAGGACATGCAAGATGGGGGAGGGAGAAGAGGGGACCGAGGGCTGAAAAACTATCTATTGGGTACGACTGTGCTCACTACCTGGGAGATGGAATGTACTGCAAACCTCAGCATCACATAATATGCCTTTGTAACAAATCTGCACACGTACACCCTGAACCTATAATAAAAATTTTTGAAAAGACATAGCAGAAATTTGACATGACCTTGCATCTGGTGATGATTTTTAGTTATGACACCAAAATCACAATGAAAGAAAAATCGTTATGTTGGACTACATTAACATTAAAAACTGTTTTCCTCCATTAAAGAAACTGTTAAGAGAATAAAAAGGCAAGCCAGAGATTGGGAGAAAATATTTGCAAAACACATATCTGATAAAGGACTTGTGTCCAAAATATACAAAGAAGTCTTAACATTGAACAAAAGGAAAACAAACAACTCAATTAAAAAATGGGCAAATGATCTGAAAAGACGCCTTATTAAATAATACAAATGGAAAATAAGCATATGAAAAGATGCTAAACATTTCTCATTAGAGAATTACAAATTAAAACAACAATGAGATTTTTTTTTTTTTTTTTTTTTTTTTGAGACAGAGTCTGGCTCTGTTGCCCAGGCTGGAGTGCTGTGGCGCAATCTCGGCTCACTGCAAGCTCAACCTCCTGGGTTCACGCCATTCTCCTGCCTCAGCCTCCCGAGTAGCTGGGACTACAGGCGCCCACCACCATGCCCGGCTAATTTTTTGTATTTTTAGTAGAGACAGGGTTTCATCGTGTTAGCCAGGATGGTCTGGATCTCCTGACCTCATGATCCGCCCGCGTCGGCCTCCCAAAGTACTGAGATTACAGGCGTGAGCCACCGCGCCCGGCCAACAATGAGATTTTTAAGTTAAAAATTAATTAAAATGCACGTGTGTGGCAGGGCTAAAATGGGAAAAATAATGACAATATCAATGGGTGGTGAGGTTGGGAAGCAGCAGCCATTGTCATAATTCATTGCTGATAGGACACAAAGTGGTACAGGCTGTCTGGAAGACAGTTTGGCAGTTTCCTATAAAGGTAAACATAGTCTTACCATATATCCAGCAATCACGTTCCTAGGTAATTATCCACCTGACTTGGAAATGTATGTTGTTACAAATTGGGGGAGAGTGGAACATCTCTTTTGCAGAAGAATTCCAAATAATTTTTGTAGATACTCTACCCTCTAGAAAGTGGAGTATAATTACCAACTCCTTACATGTGGGCTGAACATAGTGACTTCCTTCTAAAGACTACAGTGTGAAAATGCGGGAAAAAGACTAAGAGACCTGACAAACACCTCAGCCAGTTGATCTTTGTCAATATCGAAAGTGACTGGTCATGTTGATGATATATACCTTTAATATGTGATGAAAATGGCATTTTACCTCTGGTATCCTCTTCCCCAAATCCATACCCCTGTCTAATCATGAGAAAAACATCAAACAAATCTCAATAGAAATTCTACAAAATGCCTGACCAGTATGCCTCAAAACTGCCAAGGTCTTGAAAGGCTGACACAAGGTAAAACAAGGAAAGGAAAAACAAGGAATGGCTGAGAGACCATCGCAGGCAAGAGTTGCCTAAGACGACATACCGACTAAATGTGATATGGTTTCTTGAGTGGGAACATTTAACAGAAAAAGGATATATGGTAAAAACCTAGGAAAACTGAATTAAGTGTGGATTTAGTTTGTTTTAAAAATTCAGTGATAAAACGCTTCTCTCTACTTGCCATTATTTCTTTTTGGAGTTCTAGATATTTCTTTCACACCCCAGAACAGCGGTCCCCAACCTTTGTGGCACCAGGGACCAGTTTCTTGGAAGACAATATTCCCCCAGATGTGGGAGCAGGAGGATGGTTTCGGGATGAAACTGCTCCACCTCAGATCGTCAGGCATTATTAGATTCACATAAGGAGTGCACAGCCTAAATCTTTTGCATATGCAGTTCGCAATAGAGTTATTGTTCCTATGAGAATCTAATGCTGATCTGACAGGAGGTGGAGTTGAGGCAGCAATGCTCACCTGCCTTCTGCTCACCTCCTGCTGTGTGGCCTGGTTTCTAGGGGTTGGGGACTCCTGCCCTAGAAGGTTCTTAGAGATTAGGTATGGGAGCTTTGTAGGCTGATGCTTGACTATTCACAAGTATCACTGCATTATGTTCTTAATACTTATAAAAACAATATTTTATTAATTAAGCATTTATCCTATTCTCAAAACTTTACTAAATTGAGGGTATATAAAGGAAGGCAAAATAAAAGTTTCTATCCTAGTGGAATTTAAAGTCTTAGGACTGAACAGCCATGTAGCAGCTGGACAATATAGTTTTGGTTTTCACCTCTCATCTGAAGGCATGAAAACTTAATTTTTTAGTGACATTGCTTAAAGATATTAGAACCAAAAGTACTTTAATACTTCTCACCTTAAAACAAAATGAAACAGAAATTACTTCTCAGGACCTCAGATCACCTTGCAACCACCGCTCCTTTTCTTTCTTCCCTCTTACACTGATACTGCTGAAGAATTGCCTACAGGTGTTGCAAATTCTTTATAACCAATTTATTCTCAAAATCTCTTTAATCTTGCTTCTGAGCCCTTCACTCAGTGGAAACTGCCATTGTTAAAAGTCTAAAACTAATATTCATGTTGGTTAATCTGAAGTTAATTTCTCTGTTTTCATAGTGTTCCTATCAACAGTAAAACTTTTGACACTCTTCCTTTTTGAAATACTCTGTTACCTCATTAGCTCCTCCTCGGCCTTCTTCCCCAGCAACTTCTTTTCTGCCTCAGATTTAATCTTCCTTACATAGTTATTAATGCATTTACCTTCTTCTCTCTTTCTTCTCTCCCTACATGATTTTATTAACTCCATCATTTTATACTACATCCATAGGCTGTGGATCTCCAAGTCTTGCTCAGGTTCCTCTTCTAGGCATCAGATTCCCATTTTTCACTCTCCACTTGACCTTTGCTTTGGAAATTTTATGAACTGCAGACAATTCATCTCAAACTGAATTTGTCTTTCATCCTAGTTTTCTCTATTTCCAGTAAATGGCATCACTGTCTACCTATTGCCTTGTCTGGAAATGAGGAATTCATATTTCATTTAGCATTTCCTTTATTCCTGAAATTCAGTCCAGCATTAATGAAATTCTGTGTTTCTATATCCAAAATATATCTTCACCTGTTGAATTCTCTCTCTCTGTCACCATCACCTTTGGCCAGTAACTATCATTCTCACCTGGATTTCTGCAACTATTTTTCAACAAATCTTCCCTCAAACCATTGTAAGACATTCATAAGCTTTAGGCAGGCTTAATTTTAGAGTCCATAATTCCCATCATATAAACCAAACCATATTGAAATATTTCCATATCCTACATTAAAAGCAATATTTCTGCTGTGGAAGAGTCTTAAAATTTGTTTATAAAATTATTTGGTGGCAGGATTTTATTTAATATATGACAAGCTAAGTTATATATTTTATATGACCAGCTAAGTCATAGATGAAATAAATATAATATATAAAAATATATATCATATTTGAGAAAATTTATGATTATTAGAAATTTTCATATCAATATAATTTTTTTATAAATGAAAAGAATCTAAATCCCAAACATTTTTTAGTTTATGACATATTTTTGAGTTTTATATTTTAAAATATATAATTTTAGCATATTATTTGTATAGGATTCAATTAAACATTTGTTCATTTTGATGTTGTGCCAAACACATAACTCTCTTAAGACAGCACAGCAAAGAAGTATCAGAACCAGAATTTGAAACCAAGGAATCTGGTTCCAGAATTGAGCTGTTAGTTCTGACTGTCTTCTGAATACTCTACGAATATGAGCCTGCTGGTTTTCAGATGTCTTGTGGTCCATATCACTTGTGCATATGTATTTGTTCACTAGGCACTTCTGCCCTAGTATATTAAACAGAAGACAAGAGAACTCTGCCAATGTAAAAACCATGCCAGCTGCATGATATTTCATATAACTTTTAGATAGTTAAGATTATCAAGAGTGTTATTAAGTAACAGCACCCCATTTTTGGAGGACAACTAAGAATTATCACACTTTCAAAAAGAAGTTTTACTTTCAGTTAAAAAATAAGTTTTGGGGACCTAATGTATAGCACTGTGACTACAGTTACTACTACGGTACTGTATTATTTACTGGAAATTTGATGAAAGCCTATTTTAAGTGTCCTCAGCTCCCTCCCCACAAGACTGTCCCGTGGTAACCATGGGTGATGAGGGATATGTTAATTAATTTGACTCTGGTAGTCACTACACAATACATGCATATATAAAGTCACCTAGAATATATACAATTTTGTATGTCAATGATAACTCAATAAATATATGAAAAAAATACCAAAAAGTTAGTTGAAAAATTTTGAATCAGCATAGTCTGTGTACCCAACATGTTATTTAAAAGTCAGTAACTTGCAAGAGCGATCCCTGAATGACTGTGTTTTCCCCCTCACTCTTGTTGGTATGAAGCATGGTATTTCAGATTAGAAGATGTTTGAGTGTAAATCATTCATCAGTGTCGTTGCCACATTTGGTGAAATGCGTTTTTCCCTCCTTTAACAACAAATGCTCCAGGTTTTGAGTTACTCTATGTTTTGCTTCAGTCATGGTAGAGAATTTTACCCTGGGATGCTCGCCAGGGACCATACTTGGTTCATGCAACATAGACGCTAGTTTTACAATTTTTGGCCCGCATAGTGATCATCTTTGGCTTTTGAGGTCAGGCATAGCATTCTTCTAGCTATATTTGTAACATTTTAGAATCCGCTTTCAAGAAAGAATGCTCATTAGCAAGGCATCTGCCATGTTCCGGTAAGGTTGCTTTACAATGAATTCCTGAGAGCTGCAAAATGTGAGCAAAATGTCTTCATACTGGTAGGCAATCTGTGAGAATTAAATAGGTCTTATTTTTCCTTTGCCAGATTTAAAGCAACTGTAATGAAAGTTGCTTAGTATTAAATTCTAAAGGTTTAAAATAACGTAAACTTAAAGGTAAGAGTCCATGTCTGTCAAGCCTCTGATGATACGAGAAAGAAGGGGAAAGTGCCATCATTCCCATGTGGTCCAAGATAAAACTGTAGTTTTTACTGGTTTTTATCCAGTCTTCTATCCCTTCTTGTCCACATTGCTTGCTAAACAGATAAATTCTGTGTAAAATGTGTCTTGAGAAACTGAAACAACTCAGCTATTAAAAAGAAGTCAGTAGTGACAACAGCCACTGATACTAGGTGGAGAGAGAATTCCATGACAGGTTATTTGAGTTTAGAGAGTACATAAAATGGCACTTTTTAATCTTCATGAAGGGCAGTTAGAAGAAACTGCCTCATGGTAGGAAAATGTACAGAAATCAGTCCTTTAAGTTGCATCTAAAAGTGATTTGGAAAAACTATAGATGCTGAAATATGTGTTGCTGCATATTTCACTTGGGCAATTTTCTTAAAACTCACTGAATACGGTGGGCGAGAAGTAATCTAATTTTCACTCCATAGTATGTCCAACTTTAGAAATTTAGAAGCCCTCAATGAGAATTTAAAGAAATTAGAGTAAATACCTTTTACTAGATTGAAGAAAGCTGAAACTGGATCTCTTCCTTACACCTTACACAAAAATTAATACAAGATGGATTAAAGACTTAAATGTTAGACCTAAAACCATAAAAACCTTAGAAGAAAACCTGGATAATACTATTCAGGTCATAGACATGGGCAAGGACTTCATGTCTAAAACACCAAAAACAATGGCAACAAAAGCCAAAATTGACAAATGAGATCTAATTAAACTAAAGAGAGTCTGCACAGCAAAAGAAACTACCATCAGAGTGAACAGGCAATCTACAGAATGGGAGAAAATTTTTCAATCTACCCATCTGACAAAGGGCTAATATCCAGAATCTACAAATAACTTAAACAAATTTACAAGAAAAAAATCAAACAACTGCATCAAAAAGTGGGCAAAGGATATGAACAGACACTTCTCAAAAGAAGACATTTATGCAACCAACAGACACTTGGAAAAATGCTCATCATCACTGGCCATCAGAGAAATGCAAATCAAAACCACAATGAGATATCATCTCACACCAGTTAGAATGGCGATCATTAAAAAGTCAGGAACCAACAGGTGCTGGAGAGGATGTGGAGAAATAGG
The DNA here is from genome assembly GCF_028885625.2 of Pongo pygmaeus. Lineage (NCBI taxonomy): Eukaryota > Metazoa > Chordata > Mammalia > Primates > Hominidae > Pongo > Pongo pygmaeus. The sequence goes on from NC_072376.2 coordinate 189,808,089, forward strand.
AACACTTTTGCACTGTTGGTGGGACTGTAAATTAGTTCAACCATTGTGGAAGACAGTGTGGCGATTCCTCAAGGATCTAGAACTAGAAATACCATTTGACCTAGCCATCTCATTACTGGGTATATACCCAGAGGATTATAAATCATGCTGCTATAAAGACACATGCACATGTATGTTTATTGCGGCACTATTCACAATAGCAAAGACTTGGAACCAACCCAAATGTCCATCAATGATAGACTGGATTAAGAAAATGTGGCACATATACACTATGGAATACTATGCAGCCACAAAAAGGATGAGTTCATGTCCTTTGTAGGGACATAGATGAAGCTGGAAACCATCACTCTCAGCAAACTATCGCAAGGACAGAAAACCAGACACTGCATGTCCTCACTCATAGGTGGGAATTGAGCAATGAGAACACCTGGACACAGGATGGGGAACATCACACACTGGGGCCTGTCATGGGGTAGGGGGAGGGGTGAGGGATAGCATTAGGAGATATAACTAATGCAAAGGAGAAGTTAATGTGTGCAGCACACCAACATGGCACATGTGTACATATGTAACAAACCTGCAGGTTGTGCACATGTACCCTAGAACTTAAAGTATAATAAAATAAATAAATAAATACAGTAAAAAAATTGAAAATGCAATATAATTAAATAAATTTCACTTGTCTGGAAACTATAGAGTAAGAATATTTTCATGTTTACTTCATTATGATCTTATTTTTTACATTACTTGGATTTATGTAATAAACAAGTACATGCTATTGTTTAATCAAAAAAGAAACTTTCATGACATATCATAGAAAGTGTGGATTCAACTTAGTTGCCTCTATTTCACAAATATAGTGTATCTAGAACGGTGATTAAAAAATTGTATTTCATTTAATATTTTTGAGTGTCTAATATTTTCTGGTCTCTGCCTTTTAAGGAAGAGGTGTGCGAGATCTGTCCTCCACTCTATAGTGACACAGACAAATAGATGATGTTTGTGCCCATTGGTAAGTGCTGCAAGAGACAGAAAGAATTACTGGGTGTGTGAGCAAAGAGAAACATTTTATAATTAGAGGAAATCAGGAAAAGCCTCACAGAGGACTTACGTTTTGAATTTACGAGTAAAATCTTTGAAAGATGAGTAGGTGCCCAAATTACAGAAATGAAGGATAGGAATTTTTTTTTAAAGAAATGGCCTCAGGAAAAAAAGCTGTGGATCTTAAAAGGTTTATGTGCTTGGGAACTATGACAGGAACTTTACTGTGATAAGAGCTGCAAGTGGTTAAAGGCTGGAGCGCAGAATAATCCTAGAAGGACCCGACATAGTAATATGGAAGATTCTTTTTAGTTTGGCTCTTTTTGCGGTTTTACACATTGCTTTTTAACCTTTGAACACTGACCATCCAATAACCCACAGGCAGCAGGGAAAAATATATTTTTTAATTTCCTTCCAATCCTTTTCAAATAATTATTTTAAAAAATCAGGGATTATAGGCCGGGCGCGGTGGTTTACGCCTGTAATCCCAGCACTTTGGGAGGCCGAGGTGGGCGGATCACGAGGTCAGGAGATCCAGACCATCCTGGCTAACACATGAAACCCCATCTCTACTAAAAATACAAAAAATTAGCCGGGAATGGTGGGGGGCGCCTGTAGTCCCAGCTACTCGGGAGGCTGAGGCAGGAGAATGACGGGAACCCGGGAGGCGGAGCTTGCAGTGAGCCGAGATAGCGCCGCTGCACTCCAGCCTGGGCGACAGAGCAAGACCGTCTCAAAAAAAAAAAAAAAAAAAAAAAAAAAAAATCAGAGATTATAAACTTAGACGGCAAAAAAAGCAGGCAGATGATGAAAATGAATGAAGTAGGCCAGGTGAAATATTTAGCTTTCCTCTTGGTCTAAGAGAAAAGAGCAAGTGCAATGGTAAATGACAGCCGAGACTCCGATTAGGTCCTGAGTGGGCAGTGCTGGAGGCAGCCACCGGACACCACTTGCCCCATTCACAGGAGCTGGCAGCCCCATCCATTTTACCCTACACAGTTGCGGTGCCCATGTTGCCAGATATCTTGATTTTGCAAGAGAAGCCAGAAATTAGGATTTTTCTCTGCTATATCCCAATTTTTAAATGCTAGTAAATCCTTCGCTTTTTTTTTTAAACAGTATGTGGGCCAACTTTATAGCACGGCCAAACAAAACAGGCTGGGGTCCTTATCAGACCGTTGGCAGCCAGTTGACCACTGCTGTTTTACATTGCTGAGATCATACAATATACTCAACATCCTGCTTTTTCCCATTAAGATTAAAGCACCATAGAACTGTTAGAAATTCAACATCCACTCTTTTTAGCATGAGAATTTAAAAATACACTAAAAATTAGAGCATATAGTAAAGATATACGCATATATTGTACACCATATTTAGTAATCATTAATCTATCTTTTTTGTTTTGAACCTATAATTTAAAAAATAATACTTTACTGATTAAATAAAACTTTTGCACTTCTCTTCAATTGTATTTTCAGCGGTTCCTCACTAGAAATAAATATTCTAAAGTTAATACCTTCATATTTATGTTTTAGTACTATTAATAATTTATGTACATAAATAAGAGTTATTGTTTGCAGATTGCAATTTAAATAAGAGATATTATACTGTATGTTTCATTTGGCACCTTTTTTTTTTTTAACTTAACACTATTCTAGAGAAATTTAGCCAAGTTGGTTATCAATAGGAGTAAATCAGTTTAATTTTCATAGCTATAGAAAGCAAAAATTCATTATAGAGAGTAGCATTGTATAAATATATGTTTATTTCCTATTGATGGCTATTTAATTTTGTCCCATTTTTTTCACAGAAATTATGTTGTATTGAACATCTTCCTGCATATTCCCTTTGGCACATGTATCTAATTTCTCTAGAGTGTATAGTTAAAGAAGTGGGTTTCTAGGTTCTGGGGGTCCTATGTCTTCAACTTTACTGAATGAAAATTTTAAAATTTTAACTAAGAATATTAAAAATTGGCTTCCCTAAATAGTTGTACCAATTCACACTTTGCCAGTTGTCTGTGAGTTCCTTTCTCCCATTTTTTGCCAGTATTTGGTATTTTCCAAATTGGAGCATCTGTTTATATGTTTATTGGCCATTTGGGTTTCCTCTTCTATGGAATCTCTATAGCCTTTGAAAGTTTTCTCTTTTCACTTGTATTTTTAAATTTTAGTATTCGCAGCTTAATAATTTTAGTTGTCAATATTTCATCAGCTATATGTGTGGCAATTTTTAAAATTTTAAAGATTTAATCAGATTTATGAGTCTTCTTTTTCATTGAAAAATGTCATATCTTATCTAATAAATCTTTCTTTTAAAGAATGACAATACTTTCCTATATTTTATTTTAAAATATTTCAAGTTTGCTTCGTGCATTTAAGTCTTTAGTTTCTCTGGGATTTATTTTGTGTGTTGTATTAGTGTTCTCTAGAGGGACAGAACTAATAGGATATATATATATTTATATTATATATATTTATATATTATATTATATATTTATATTATATATATTTATATATTTATATTATATATTTATATATTTATATTATATATATTTATATTATATATATTTATATATTATATTATATATTTATATTATATATTTATATATTTATATTATATATATTTATATATATATTTATATAAAGCAGAATTTATTAAGTATTAACTCACTTGATCACAAGGTCCCACAATAGGCCGTCTGCAAGCTGCGGAGTGAGGAGAGCCAGTCCGAGTTCCAAAACTGAACTTTGAGTCTGATGTTTGAAGGCAGGAAGCATCCAGCACAGGAGAAAGATGGAGGCTGAGAGGCTAGGCCAGTCTAGTCTTTCCATGTTTTTCTGCCTCCTTTATATCCTGGCCACACTGGCAGCTGATTAGGTAGTGCCCACCCAGATTAAGGGTAGGTCTGACTTTCCCAGCCCACTGACTCAAATGTTAATCTCCTTTGGTAACACACTCTCAGACACACCCAGGATCAATACTTTGTATCCTTCAATCCAGTCAAGTTGACACTCCATATTAACCATCACATCTATGGTGTGATGTAGGTATTTAATTTTTTTCCTTATTAAGAGTCAATTGTTCCAGCTCTATTTCTTGCCTAATCCCATTTCCTATTCTCAGTTGCTCCCTTTCTAGGATATGTATTGTATATGGTTCCATGTTCAAAAGACATGTTTACTTTAAAAGATAAACATTAGCAAGCATACATCTTTCAAAGCCATCAAATTCAGGGCATTCTCTAGTACTAGCTCATGTATGCCTGGAACATTGACAAGTGATCAATAAAGTACAGCAATAAGAAATTAAAAAAAATAAAACTTGGTAGATCAATGCTGAAGACATCATAGAGGTATAGCAGTAAAAGAGATTAAGGTGGAGGAGCCAAGATGGCCAAATAGGAACAGCTCCAGTCTACAGCTCCCAGCGTGAGCGAGGCAGAAGACAGGTGACTTCTGCATTTCCATCTGAGGTACCGTGTTCATCTCACTAGGGAGTGCCAGACAGTGGGCGCAGGTCAGTGGGTGAGTGCACCATGCGCCAGCCGAAGCAGGGGCGAGGCATTGCCTCACTTGGGAAGTGCAAGGGGTCAGGGAGTTCCCTTTCCAGGGGTGACAGACGGCACCTGGAAAATTGGGCCACTCCCACCCAAATACTGTGCTTTTCCGACGGGCTTAGGAAACGGTGCCCCAGGAGATTATAGCCCGCACCTGGCTCAGAGGGTCCTACGCCCACGGAGTCTCACTGATTGCTAGCACAGCAGTCTGAGATCAAACAGCAAGTCGGCAGCAAGGCTGGGGGAGGGGCGCCCGCCATTCCCCAGGCTCCCTTAGGTAAATAAAGCAACCGGGAAGCTTGAACTGGATGGAGCCCACCACAGCTCAAGGAGGCCTGCCTGCCTCTGTAGGCTCCACCTCTGGGTGCAGGGCACAGACAAACAAAAAGACAGCAGTAACCTCTGCAGACTTAAATGTCCCTGTCTGACAGCTTTGAGGAGAGCAGTGGTTCTCCCAGCACGCAGCTGGAGATCTGAGAACGGGCTGACTGCCTCCTCAAGTGGGTCCCTGACCCCTGACCCCCGAGCAGCCTAACTGGGAGGCACCCCCCAGCAGGGGCAGACTGACACCTCACACGGCCGGCCAGGTACTCCAACAGACCTGCAGCTGAGGGTCCTGTCTGTTAGAAGGAAAACTAACAGAAAGGACATCCACACCAAAAACCCATCTGTACATCACCATCATCAAAGACCAAAAGTAGATAAAACCACAAAGATGGGGAAAAAACAGAGCAGAAAAACTGGAAACTCTAAAAAGCAGAGTACCTCTCCTCCTCCAAAGGAACGCAGTTCCTCACCAGCAACGGAACAAAGCTGGAAGGAGAATGACTTTGATGAGCTGAGAGAAGAAGGCTTCAGATGATCAAATTACTCCGAGCTATGGGAGGATATTCAAACCAAAGGCAAAGAAGTTGAAAACTTTGAAAAAAATTTAGAAGAATGTATAACTAGAATAACCAATACAGAGAAGTGCTTAAAGGAGCTGATGGAGCTGAAAACCAAGGCTCGAGAACTACGTGAAGAATGCAGAAGCCTCAGGAGCCGATGCGATCAAATGGAAGAAAGGGTATCAGCCCTGGAAGATGAAATGAATGAAATGAAGCGAGAAGGGAAGTTTAGAGAAAAAAGAATAAAAAGAAACGAGCAAAGCCTCCAAGAAATGTGGGACTATGTGAAAAGACCAAATCTACGTCTGATTGGTGTACCTGAAAGTGACGGGGAGAATGGAAATAAGTTGGAAAACACTCTGCAGGATATTATCCAGGAGAACTTCCCCAATCTAGCAAGGCAGGCCAACATTCAGATTCAGGAAATACAGAGAATGCCACAAAGATGCTCCTCGAGAAGAGCAACTCCAAGACACATAATTGTCAGATTCACCAAGTTGAAATGAAGGAAAAAATGTTAAGGGCAGCCAGAGAGAAAGGTCGGGTTACCATCAAAGGGAAGCCCATCAGACTAACAGCAGATCTCTTGGCAGAAACCCTACAAGCCAGAAGAGAGTGGGGGCCAATATTCAACATTCATAAAGGAAAGAATTTTCAAACCAGAATTCCATATCCTGCCAAACTAAGCTTCATAAGTGAAGGAGAAATAAAATACTTTACAGACAAGCAAATGCTGAGAGATTTTGTCACCACCAGGTCTGCCCTAAAAGAGCTCCTGAAGGAAGCGCTAAACATGGAAAGGCACAACCGGTACCAGCCACTGCAAAATCATGCCAAAATTTAAAGACCATCGAGACTAGGAAGGGACTGCATCAACTAACGAGCAAAATAACCAGCTAACATCATAATGACAGGATCAAATTCACATATAACAATATTAACTTTAAATGTAAATGGACTAAATGCTCCAATTAAAAGACACAGACTGGCAAATTGGATAAAGACTCAAGACCCATCAGTGTGCTGTATTCAGGAAACCCATCTCACATGCAGAGACACACATAGGCTCAAAATAAAAGGATGGAGGAAGATCTACCAAGCAAATGGAAAACAAAAAAAGGCAGGGGTTGCAATCCTAGTCTCTGATAAAACAGACTTTAAACCAACAAAGATCAAAAGAGACAAAGAAGGCCATTACATAATGGTAAAGGGATTAATTCAACAAGAAGAGCTAACTATCCTAAATATATATGCACCCAATACAGGAGCACCCAGATTCATAAAGCAAGTCCTGAGTGACCTACAAAGAGACTTAGACTCCCACACATTGATAATGGGAGACTTTAATACCCCACTGTCAACATTAGACAGATCAACGAGACAGAAAGTCAACAAGGATACCCAGGAATTGAACTCAGCTCTGCACCAAGCGGACCTAATAGACATCTACAGAACTCTCCACCCCAAATCAACAGAATATACATTTTTTTCAGCACCACACCACACCTATTCCAAAATTGACCACATACTTGGAAGTAAACCTCTCCTCAATAAATGTAAAAGAATAGAAATTATAACAAACTATCTCTCAGATCACAGTGCAATCAAGCTAGAACTCAGGATTAAGAATCTCACTCAAAACCGCTCAACTACATGGAAACTGGACAACCTGCTCCTGAATGACTACTGGGTACATAACGAAATGAAGGCAGAAATAAAGATGTTCTTTGAAACCAACGAGAACAAAGACACAACATACCAGAATCTCTGGGATGCATTCAAAGCAGTGTGTAGAGGGAAATTTATAGCACTAAATGCCCACAAGAGAAAGCAGGAAAGATCCAAAATTGACACCCTAACATCACAATTAAAAGAACTGGAAAAGCAAGAGCAAACACATTCAAAAGCTAGCAGAAGGCAAGAAATAACTAAAATCAGAGCAGAACTGAAGGAAATAGAGACACAAAAAACCCTTCAAAAAATCAATGAATCCAGGAGCTGGTTTTTTGAAAGGATCAACAAATTTGATAGACTGCTAGCAAGATTAATAAAGAAAAAAAGAGAGAAGAATCAAATAGATGCAATAAAAAATGATAAAGGGGATATCACCACCGATCCCACAGAAATACAAACTACCATCAGAAAATACTACAAACACCTCTATGCAAATAAACTAGAAAATCTAGAAGAAATGGATAAATTCCTCAACACATACATCCTCCCAAGATTAAACCAGGAAGAAGTTGAATCTCTGAATAGACCAATAACAGGAGCTGAAATTGTGGCAATAATCAATAGCTTACCAACCAAAAAAAGTCCAGGACCAGATGGGTTCACAGCCAAATTCTACCAGAGGTACAAGGAGGAACTGGTACCATTCTTTCTGAAACTATTCCAATCAATAGAAAAAGAGGGAATCCTCCCTAACTCATTTTATGAGGCCAGCATCATCCTGATACCAAAGCCTGGCAGAGACAAAACAAAAAAAGAGAATTTTAGACCAATATCCTTGATGAACATTGACGCAAAAATCCTCAATAAAATACTGGCAAACAGAATCCAGCAGCACATCAAAAAGCTTATCCACCATGGTCAAGTGGGCTTCATCCCTGGGATGCAAGACTGGTTCAATATACGCAAATCAATAAATGTAATCCAGCATATAAACAGAACCAAAGACAAAAACCACATGATTATCTCAATAGATGCAGAAAAAGCCTTTGACAAAATTCAACAACCCTTCATGCTAAAAACTCTCAATAAATTAGGTATTGATGGGACATATCTCAAAATAATAAGAGCTATCTATGACAAACCCACAGCCAATATCATACTGAATGGGCAAAAGCTGGAAGCATTCCGTTTGAAAACTGGCACAAGACAGGGATGCCCTCTCTCACCACTTCTATTCAACATAGTGTTGGAAGTTCTGGCCAGGGCAATTAGGCAGGAGAAGGAAATAAAGGGTATTCAATTAGGAAAAGAGGAAGTCAAATTGTCCCTGTTTGCAGATGACATGATAGTATATCTAGAAAACCCCATTGTCTCAGCCCAAAATCTCCTTAAGCTGATAAGCAACTTCAGCAAAGTCTCAGGATACAAAATCAATGTGCAAAAATCACAAGCATTCTTATACATCAATAACAGACAGACAGAGAGCCAAATCATGAGTGAACTCCCATTCACAATTGCTTCAAAGAGAATAAAATACCTAGGAATCCAACTTACAAGGGATGTGAAAGATCTCTTCAAGGAGAACTACACACCACTGCTCAAGGAAATAAAAGAGGATACAAAAAAATGGAAGAACATTCCATGCTCATGGGTAGGAAGAATCAATATCGTGAAAATGGCCATCCTTCCCAAGGTAATTTACAGATTCAATGCCATCCCCATCAAGCTACCAATGACTTTCTTCACAGAATTGGAAAAAAGTACTTTAAAGTTAATATGGAACCAAAAAAGAGCCCGCATCACCAAGTCAATCCTCAGCCAAAAGAACAAAGCTGGAGGCATCACACTACCTGACTTCAAACTATACTACAAGGCTACAGTAACCAAAACAGCATGGTACTGGTACCAAAACAGAGATATACATCAATGGAACAGAACAGAGCCGTCAGAAATAATGCCACATATCTACAACTATCTGATCTTTGACAAACCTGAGAAAAACAAGAAATGGGGAAAGGATTCCCTATTTAATAAATGGCGCTGGGAAAACTGGCTAGCCATATGTAGAAAGCTGAAACTGGATCCCTTCCTTACACCTTATACAAAAATCAATTCAAGATGGATTAAAGACTTAAATGTTAGACCTAAAACCATAAAAACCCTAGAAGAAAACCTAGGCATTACCATTCAGGACATAGGCATGGGCAAGGACTTCATGTCTAAAACACCAAAAGCAATGGCAACAAAAGCCAAAATTGACAAATGGGATCTAATTAAACTCAAGAGCTTCTGCACAGCAAAACAAACTACCATCAGAGTGAACAGGCAACCTACAAAATGGGAGAAAATTTTTGCAACCTACTCATCTGACAAAGGGCTAATATCCAGAATCTACAATGAACTCCAACAAATTTACAAGAAAAAACAAACAACCCCATCAAAAAGTGGGCGAAGGACATGAACAGACACTTCTCAAAAGAAGACATTTATGCAGCCAAAAAACACATGAAAAAATGTTCACCATCACTGGCCATCAGAGAAATGCAAAGGAAAACCACAATGAGATACCATCTCACACCAGTTAGAATGGCAATCATTAAAAAGTCAGGAAACAACAGGTGCTGGAGAGGATGTGGAGAAATAGGAACACTTTTACACTGTTGGTGGGACTGTAAACTAGTTCAACCATTGTGGAAGTCAGTGTGGCGATTCCTCAGGGATCTAGAGCTAGAAATTCCATTCCACCCAGCCATCCCATTGCTGGCTATATACCCAAAGGACTATAAATCATGCTGCTATAAAGACACATGCACACGTATGTTTATTGCGGCATTATTCACAATAGCAAAGACTTGGAACCAACCCAAATGTCCAACAATGATAGACTGGATTAAGAAAATGTGGCACATATACACCATGGAATACTATGCAGCCATAAAAAATGATGAGTTCATGTCCTTTGTAGGGACATGGATGAAATTGGAAATCATCATTTTCAGTAAACTATCGCAAGAACAAAAAACCAAACACCACATATTCTCACTCATAGGTGGGAACTGAACAATGAGAACACGTGGACACAGGAAGGGGAACATCACACTTCAGGGACTGTTGTGGGGTGGGGGGAGGGAGGAGGGATAGCATTGGGAGATATACCTAATGCTAGATGACGAGTTAGTAGGTGCAGCGCACCAGTATGGCACATGTATACATATGTAACTTACCTGCACATTGCACACATGTACCATAAAACCTAAAGTATAATAATAAGAATAATAAAAAAATAAAAGAAAAGAAAAAAAAAGGAAACAGTTCTAACATGGAGGAAGAATTTATTTACATCCTGAAATGCTCATATGGTACAGCTTTTAATAATAAAAAGCAAATTCTGCATTTAAAAAAAAGAGATTAAGGTGTCAATTAAACAGTTTGTTTCAGTATTTTATCCAGTGTACTAAGACCTAAAGTTAATTATTTTTTTCTACTGAAAAAGGGAAAAAGAGTTCTTACCTATTTGTTCTATGCTAAGAGCTTTACAACATTTCAAAATCTATGCTATCAAAAGAAATTCAGTGAAATATTTTTATTTAATACATTTATTGTTTCCGTGCCTATTCTACCACTGCTTTGTAGACACGTGAAAAATGTTCCTGCCTATGGTTATTGCCTCAGATGATGTAAGACTGCCCTAGACAAAGCTACTCATAAAGCTGGAGTAGAGTCCTGTAAGACACAGTTTTAAATTGGGTTAACACTGCTAAAGGGGCAAAAACATTATCTTTAGAACTATTAACTCATAAATTCTTTCAATTTTGGAATGTTGCCACGAAGCTATCTTTCTTTATCCAAACCCTAAAGATGCCATTATTCTTTATTCCATTGTAGGCTTTTTTCTTCTTCTTTTTCTTCTCTCAGTGACTTGTAAATTATTGCCTGCTTCATCTAATTCTGGTCGATCTAGACCCTGATAACTATTCTTGTTGTTTATCCTCTGAGAGAAATGACAGGGGTCAGACCAGTCTTTCTCATTTAAATTATTTCCCCATTCTTTCCAGTTATTGAAACACATATAAAGCCAACTAAACTCTGCTCAGTTGAATTCAGATTATCATTTTTCAATCAACATAAGATATATATATATTCATTCTTTTATGCTTTAATCATTTGATCAATAAACTGAAAGTGTTTAGATATTTTAATTATCACTTCTTCCAAGTAAGCTTAATGTAAGTCTGCATTTTAAAAAGCTTACATTAACAATTTACTGTTATTTTAACAAAATATATAATTCAGAAAAACTCATGAGTATCTCAATAGATGCAGAAATACCATTTGTCAAAGTTTGACATTCATTCATGATTAAAGTCTCAATACAATAAAAGTCGTATATGACAAGTCCACAACTAACATCATAATCACTGAAGAACACCTGAAAGATTTTCTTCTAAGATCTGATAAAAGGCAAGCATGCCCACTCTTGCCATTTCTTTAACATACTACTGGAAATCCTAATCAGAGCTATTAGACAAGAAAAAGAAATAAGAGGAATCCAAATCAGAAAGGAAGAAGTAAAATTGTATCTATTTGCAGATGATATGATCAGATACATAGAAAACCCTAAAGACTCAACAGCAACAAAAAAGCCTATTAGAATAAACAAATTTAGTAAATTTGCAGGATTAAAAAAATCTAAATAAAAAATCACATTCCTTTTTTCTTTTTTTCCTGAGATGGAGTCTCACTCTTTCGCCCAGGCTGGAGTACAGTGGTGCGATCTTGGCTCACTGCAACCTCCACCTCCCATGTTCAAGCAATTCTCCTGCCTCAGCCTCCGGAGTAGCTGGGACTACAGGCGCACACCACCACGCCCAGATGAGTTTTGTATTTTTAGTAGAGACAGGGTTTCACCATGTTGGCCAGGATGGGCTCGATTTCTTGACCTGGTGATTCGCCTGCCTTGGCCTCCCAAAGTGCTTGGATTACAGGTGTGAGTCAAATAAGTCACATTTCCATACACAAACAATGGACTATTCAAAAAGGAAATCAAGAAAACAATATTATTCACAATAGCAACAAAATAATCAAATATTTAGACCAAAGAGGTATAACCTAAACAAAAGAGGTATACAGAAAATTATAAGACATTGATGAAGGATATTAAAGAAGACATAAATAAATGGAAAGAAATTTCATGTTCATGGATTGGAATAATTAATACCATTAAATTGTTCATATTACCCAAAGTGATCAGCAGATTTGATGTAATCCCTATGAAAATCACCATGGTATTCTTTACTGAAACTAGTCCTCAAATTCATATGGGATATGGAACCACAAAAGACCTCAATTAGCCAAAGCCATTTTGAGCAAGAAGAACAAAACTGGACACATCCTAGTCTCAGATTTCAAAATCTATTACTCAGCTACAGTATTCAAAACAGTATGCTCCTGGCATAAAAACAGTTACATAGATCAAAGATAATGGAGAGCCCAAGAATAAATCCACACATCTATGGTCAACTGATTTTCAACAAGAATGCCAAAAACACACAACGTGGAAAGACAGTCTCTTCGGTAAATGGTGATGGGAAAACCAGATAGCCACATGCAGAGGAATGAAATTGAACCCTTATCTCATACCATATACATACACTATACACCATTTACAAAAATCAACTAAAAAGACTTAAAGACCTAAAATCATAAAATTAATGGAAGATAATATACAAAAAAGGTTTTATGACACTGGTCTAGGCAATGTTTTTTTGGATATGACCCCCAAAGTACAGGAAACAAAAGCAAAAATAGACAAATAAGATTGCACCAAACTAAAAAGCTTCTGCACCACAAAGCAAACAATAAGCAGAATGAAAAGACAATCTATGGGACAGGCAAACATTTTCTCAAATGGTATATATGTGAAAAGGGACTAATACGTGAAGTATGTGAGTAACTCCTGCAACTTCATAGTAAAAAAGAAAAAAAGCAACAAATAACCCAATGAAAAAATAGGTTAAGGACCTGAATAGACAGTTCTCAAAAGAAGGCATGCAAATGGCTAACAGGTATGTGAAAAAATGCTTTTGTGTATGGAATTTATTCCTTCCGTTGGGTTCTTGGTCTTGCTGACTTCAAGAATGAAGCCGCGGACCCTCACAGTGAGTGTTACAGTTCTTAAAGATGATGTGTCTGGAGTTTGTTCCTTGAGATGTTCAGATGTGTCTGGAGTTTCTTCCTTCCAGTGGGTTCGTGGTCTCGCTGACTTCAGGAGTGAAGCCACAGACCTTCACAGTGAGTGTTAAAGCTCTTAAAGATGGTGTGTCTGGAGTTGTTTGTTCCTCCAGGTGGGTTCCTGGTTTCACTGACTTCAGGAGTGAAACCGCAGACCCTTGCAGTGAGTGTTACAGCTCATAAAGGTAGTGCAGACCCAATGAGTGAGCAGCAGCAAGATTTATAAGCGCAAAAGAACAAAGCTTCCACAGTGTGGAAGGGGACCTGAGTGGATTGCTGCTGCTGGCTCAGGTGGCCAGCTTTTATTCCCTTATTTGGCCCCACCCACATCCTGCTGATTGGTCCATTTTACAGAAAGCTGATTGGTCCATTTTACAGAGTGCTGATTGGTCCATTTCACAGAGTGCTGATTGGTGCATTTACAATCCTTTAGCTAGACACAGAGTGCTGATTGGTGTGTTTTTACAGAGTGCTGATTGGTGCATTTACAACAATCCGTTAGCTAGACACAGAGCACTGATAGGTGTGTTTTTACAGAGTGCTGATTGGTGCATTTACAATCCTTTAGCTAGACACAGAGTGCTGATTGGTATGTTTTTTCAGAGCGCTGATTGGTGCATTTACAATCCTTTAGCTAGACACAGAACACTGATTGGTGCATTTTTACAGAGTGTTGATTGGTGTGTTTACAATCCTTTAGCTAGATAAATAGTGCTGATTGGTGCGTTTACAATCCTTTAGCTAGACACAGTGCTGATTAGTGCGTTTTTACAGAGTGCTAATTGGTGCGTTTACAATCCTTTAGCTAGACACAGAGTGCTGATTGGTGCGTTTTTACAGAGTGCTGATCAGTGTGTTTACAATCCTTTAGCTAGACACAGAGTGCTGATTGGTGCATTTTTACAGGGTGCTGATTGGTGTGTTTACAATCCTTTAGCTAGACACAGAGCGCTGATTGGTGCATTTACAATCCTTTAGCTAGGCAGAAAAGTTCTCCATGTACTCGACCCAGGAAGTCCAGCTGGCTTCACCTCTCACTTTCACTACTCACCACAAAAGTGCAAATCAATTCCACAATGAAACATCACCTCACACCTGTTAAGATGGCTGTGATCAGAAAGACAAAAGATAACACGTGCTGTCTGGGATATAGAGAAAAAGAAATTTGTATATGCTGTTGGTGGGAATATAATTTGATACAGCTATTATGTGAAACCATATGAAACTAAAAATGGTCCCTTCAAACTAGAACTAAAAATAGGACTACCATGGGCCCACAATCCTGCAATGCCACTTCTGAGTATTTATCCAAAGGAATTGAAATCAGTATCTCGAAGCAATACCTGCACTCCTATGTTCATTTCAGCACTATTCACAATAGCCAAGATATGGAAACAACCTAAATATTAATGAATGAATAAAGAAGCTGTAGTGTATATATGTATATATAATATTCTATATATTACACATATATATGCACACACACACACTTTATGGAATATTATTCAGACTTTAAAAAGAAAGAAATCCTGCTATTTGAGACAGCATGGACAAACTTGGAGGACATTATGCTTAGCGAAATAAGCCAGACATAGAAAGATAAATACTGCATGATCTCACTTATATGTGGAATCTAAAAATGTCAAACTCATAGAACTGAAGAGTAGAATGGTAGCTACCAGGAGCTGGGGAAGGGGATGTGAGGAGATGTTGGTTAAGAGGTGCAAGTTTTAGATATAGAAGATAAATAATTTCTGGATATCTAATGTACAACAATGTGAATACGGTTAACATTATATACTTGAAATTTGATAAGAGGGTAGATCTTAAGTCTTCTCACCACACACACACATGCACACACACAGACACACACACGGCACAGCAGCTAAAGGAAGTGTTAGATATGCTAGTCAGCTTGATTTTGGTAACCATTTCACAATGTATATATAAATATAAAAACACCACATTGTATACCTTGAATATATATAACTTTTAATTGTCAACTTTTTCAATGAAGTTGGGGGAAAAAAGATGTAGCTCCTTCATTTTTTTTTTCCCCTCCTTAAATTCTCTTTTCACTTTCCTCAGGTGACAGTCTGGGGCATTTTAAAGAAATACTTTTCCATTTGAGGTCAATAAAATATTTTTGCGCCTTTTATTTCCTGGTTCTGCTCTGCTTCTCTAAGCAGTAAAATTCACAGTGATAGACACTCTGGGTGAGCTCACAGCTTTTTAAGGGGTGTATTCAATTCAGGAAACTGGTAGGATTTCCTGGATTTGGGGCAGGAGACCTGGAGAAGTAGATGGGAGGAAATCAGGGAGCAAAGCAGCCGGGGGCATTGGCCTGGACTGAGTGCTGGACCAGGGGTTTTACTGGAGTGCATTTCTCTGCAGTGCAACTTTGTATCTGCAGTGCTGAGATTGGCTTCTTGTAAACAGAAGCCTGGGTGCATGGTTTTCATTCCGAAGCCATGTAAGATTTTGATCTTGGCAAGTGACTGCAGTTTATGACAGCTTTGTCCACAGGAAAGTGGCTGTTTTTACAGAGAGAACTGCAGAAACCAGACCTTCATGGTACAAAGCCTTAGTGAGGTTTCAGTTTTAAACTACCAGAGCCAGGTTTAGGTAAGCAGTGCCAGATTAGCTGTAACAAAATGTATTCTGCACGTAGGGTCAGGGAGGGGGCTGTGAAGAAGAAAGCATCAGCTTCGTGTGTCTGCACAGTGGCTCTAGAGTCAGGCCCTGTTGTGTGCTCTCAAATTAAAGATAGACAGTGGATTGCATGTGAGGGTTAATCATCCCAAAGACAGCTTGCTTAGGCTTCAGCAACAGCACCATGAGGCAGTGCAAATAGCTCATATGGCACAGGTCTGAAAAATACTGTAACAAGAATGTGGATGCTGATACCATTGGGGTGCCAGAAACATTGGACTCGGAGGGAAACTGCAATTAAGCAATTTTTAATGCATTGCATGTGAAAGAAAGGCCCCTCAAATAAGAACAGGTGACTGTACTTCCTCCTTTGTAAATTTCTAAACTTTTCAAGATGGCAGCAATGGCCTCCTTTGCTCTGAGAGGGAAGGCAGTAAGCATATGTAGATTTTAACCTAGGGAGATGATCAGGATAGACTGCCAGAGTTTTCCTCTTGCTCAGAGAGTCCTCCATGTAAAGTTAAAGTTCACAGATCATGGATTCTGGGCAGCTGACGTAGAATGACTGGCCTCCTGGAATAACTAAAACTGAGATTTTCTTCATATACCTTCCTTTATGCAGGTCCCACAGAGTGGGCTTGGCTTTAAACCTTGCCTAGAGTAAGCCTGGGATTCTGCTGTGATGTTCGTCAATGAAATATCATGGGTTCTGGGAATATGACTTTTTATTTGGATAATTGTTTTTGAGTCTGAGGATTATCTCATTTTATAAATGTTATAGGTGTGAGGTGGTAGCTATGAAACTTATGAAGAATCATGTGAATCCCAGTAACTCTGGATTCCTTACAAGTGAGCCTCAGGAGAGCCTTAGCACAGAACTAATACTATGACTTCTGAAGCCCTGAAAGAAGAGCGTTCATTCCAGTGGGAGGCTTCCCAGGATATATTTACTGAGGAAATGACAGCTTCACTGAGAACTCCTCTGGCTGAAACGGGGCAGAATGAAATTTTGGGAGAGATACCTTTCGAATTTTAGTTTTCTTAAACTTTTAACTTATGAAGGAAGAAGAGAAAGAAGAAGAGGAAGAGGAATAGGAGGAAGAGGAGGAAGAGGAAGAGGAGGAAGAGAAAGAGGAGGAAGAGGAGGAAGAGGAGGAAGAAGAAGAAGAAGAGGAAGAAGAAGAAGAATTATTATTATTTCAGCCGTTTTTTTTTTTTTACTTTGCACTTTCTGTAGGCCCTAACAACTAATTTCATTTTTTGACTTAAATTTTTCCTCCATATTGATTGAGCAGATTTATATTCAAATTAGAGGCATATTCATTTTACCATTGTCACTTGCTAAATTGCAGAAGGTGACTAATTTGTCCCAGTTTACCTGGGACTGCCCTGGTTTTAAAATGGAAAGCCCCACATTTCAGAAACTGTCAGTCCCAGGCAAACTGAAACGATTGGTTACCCTTTCTGAAAGGTTATGCTGGAAAATGTGGCTGTACATACTTTGGACATAAAAGAGGGAATGACATTTTGGTTTGGGAAACAGATTGGATTTGAAGTGAATTTACTGGACATACTGTTCTTACCCATTCCAGAGTCCTGTTTGGGCAAAATGTGGATTTTTTTTTTTTAAATGAAACACGTCTGGAGAATATATGGATCAGTATGGTGTCAGGAAATCCACTTGCTGGGGGTGGGTGGGGGCAGTCTTAATGGGCAGCTGTTTCCATCCCATGTGCGAGGAAGCCTTGCTTCAGATTGGCCATCAGCTTAATGGCGAAGCCAAAAGGATTAAGAGAACCAAAAGCTGGATCATGTTTAAATGACTCTTTTCCAATTTCGTCGTTCTCTTTCACAAAGAAAGAACTGTTTGCATAGCCTTTCTCCCTGCACTCACTAACTTCTCTCTCACCCTAGATAGAAGCGTTTGGAAGGAAAAAGTGCCCATAGCCGTCCTGGCCTTTTACCTGCATGTCACAGTTAGGGTCACGGCTGCTAGCTTAAAGAAAATGTCCTGTGCTTCTCAAAAAGTGCTCCGCTGAAGGCAGCATTAGCACTACCAATCTTGATAAAAATCCACACCTGGGGGCCCCACCAAAAGTCTACTGAGCCAGAATATTGGTGTAATGCCCAGAATACTGGGCAGTGTAATGATTTGCGAATGTTTAAGCTGATTCTTATGCAGGCTAGGTCTAAGATACTGCTCTAGGTTGTGGAAAAGCTACTGTGTGTACCTGGGAAGTTGCAATGTTCCAGGCTTGCTGGTGACTAATGAGATAAATCGAATTCTGTGACTAATGGGATAAATCTAATTCTAATTAGGATTAGGAAGTCCTCTTCCCTGATATAAATTTTTTACTCTTTTTTATGGAATGTAGCTAAGTTAGCAGAAAGTGATCTTTTTCATGCCTTGCTTTTATAATATTTTGGGTGGAAGCAGCGTGATATTTAGTCTAGGGCTAATGATTTCCTGCTACTGAGGCAAGACTCTTCTGAGTTCTCTCCTGAAAACCCTATGAATTATGAAGTTTCCACTCAGGCTCATGAGAATAGGCTCTGCCTCCAGCCCCGGTACGGTTCCTTCTAATTCCATTGGATGATCTTTCCCTGGATTTAGAGAGCTTCCTCACACATACAGGATGTTACTTACTGAGCTGAATATGAAAGGCGACGCTTTGCAGAACTTAGGAGTTCTATCTGTGCAGCATTCTCCTTTCTGGTATTCTGACCTGAAACGCCAGCTGCCTTGGCCTCCGGGACTCCCAGCTCTGTGTTCTCAATCTGAAGAATGCTGGGCTCAACTGCGGCTACCCTTCCTTGTACCCTGGACTGGACACTCTCAGGACAGTAAGCTGGAGCAATTAGTGTTAATTTATTGCCAACTCTCAGAGATTTAGTGCCTGATGTCCAATGATGTGAAAACCACTATTTCATATATTTTGCCTTTTATACTTGTGTCAGAGAGAGAGCTAAATTTGTTCTCTGTTACTCTATATTGACCTGAAATGGAATAACTCTTCTGCCATTTTAATTATAATGGTGGTGTCCCATTTTATGGAGACTCAGACTTCTATTTGTAGTTTTATTTTCCCACATTAAATTTGCGATCAGTTCATTATATCCCTCCTCAATATCCTTCAGGGATTTTTATGTGAATTGCATTTAATTTCTAGATTTAGTGAGAATTAATATCTTTAATCTCATCTATGAACAAGATCAGGACCCACACTTAACCCAACTCTACGGAGCAGCATTCACATTGCATGTGGTAGAGTTAACACCTGTTAGAATTAGATAAATAGCATGGCACCAAACAAAAAGTACTTCTCCATATACCACGATCTTTTATATTTTAAAAAGAACTTTTGGCCGGGTGCGGTGGCTCACGCTTGTAATCCCAACACTTTGGGAGGCCAAGGTTGGTAGATCACAAGGTCAAGAGATCGAGACCATCCTCATCAACATGGTGAAACCCTGTCTCTACTAAAAATACAAAAATTAGCTGGTCATGGTGGCACACACCTGTAGTCCCAGCTACTAGGGTGGCTGAGGCAGGAGAATCGCTTGAACCCAGGAGGCAGAGGTTGCAGTGAGCTGAGATCACGCCATTGCACTCCAGCCTGGTGACAGAGTGAGACTTTGTCTCAAAAAAAAAAAGAATTTTTGTATTTTCTTCAAAAATTGTATGCATCCTTTAAATTTAATTCATTGATATTGTATACTTTTTTGTTCATCTTATTTTCTGTTTCATTATCTACAGTTGCTGGTGCAAGGGTCACTTAATTTTAGTAAAATGATCTTGTATTTATTAATCTCACTTATCATGACCACTTTCAAGATATAAGATGGACCCTTCACTCCAAATTTGGTTCAAATGCCTAGACTGATAATACCATACACACACCAAGAGGAGATAAAGTCAAGGTCTCTGAGGAGATCAGGGCTGGCCTTATAAGTAGCTGCCATAGGGATAGAGAAAGCAAGGGAAGGAGGCTGGCTAGGGTTTTAATAATTGTGCTCAGGGGGTGGGATTGGGATGAAGGTTCTCATGTGTGGGCATTGGTCTTGCTTGTTTTGGATATCCCACCAGCACCCAAGGAGGGAGTGCCGGGCTTTATTGTATTTCTTAGTTATGCAATTTAAATAATATTATAAATGAAATATATTAATTTAGCAATTATTACAGAAATAATATCTATAAGTGGGCACAAGGGAAAAAGGCTGGGGTTAGGCAAAATGACAAGTACACTATGTCAGGTGATGGATTTAAAAATTAGCCTGATTTATTCACTCCACATTGTAGACACATAGCAAAATGTCACCTTGCAACCAATTATTTGCCAATTAAGAATAATACTGAAAATAGAAGTTGTCAGCACTCAAACATCAAAAATTGCAGTTAAACTGTTTATTACATTAATTAAATCTAAAAGTTTATTTCTTGAAAAACTCACGAGTGTGTGGAATTTCTTCAGTAATGGCATCACTTGAAATAGGACAAGTCAATCTTTTTGTATCTAAACCAAATCACATTTCTTTGTGTCCTTGCCCTCAATCATTATCCAAGATATCCAGTAATGTATTGTGCCGTAACAGTGATAACTGGTGTTTCTGATTTGATCTTGACCTTAAAGAAAAATAATTAAAATTTTTTTCATTGAATATGGTGATATTTCATGATTTATTTTGCACATAGTCTACAGCAAGTAAAGAAAGTTCCCTTCTGTTTCTATTTTGTTAGAATTCTTATAAGTGGGTACTGAATTTTAACAAACACATTTCTTTGCAGTATTTAGATGGTAACATATTTGTTCTCATTTAGTCAATTAAGCAGTGAATTGCATTGGCAAGTTTTCTGCTACTAAATCTCTTTATTTAACATAAAAATTCCTAAATTAATATATTACACTTCAAATATTATTTAAGTTGCATAATTAACAACTTACTTAGGATTTTGATTTCAAATGAGATAAATTAATGTTATTTTTGTGTGTGTGTTTTTATTATCTGTATTGTTACCAAAGCTGTACTAGCCTCAAGGATTGATAAAGAGAACTCTCTTTTTCCCCCTGTATTCTTTGTTTCCGTAAGTTAGGGATTTTTTTTTGTTCTCAAATGTTATTGACCGATTACAGAACTCTCATCTGGATTTAGAGGTCATTTTGGGGTATGTGTAAACAGTAGACATTTTTAATTTTTATTTCCATTTCCTTAATAATTATTTTGAGTCCAACTTTTTCTTCTTTAGATTGTTGACATTTTAAAAGTATTTTCAGACATGGCATTCTTTTTATTTGAACTTTCAAATTTATGGGTGTGTAGTTACGTGCAATAACTTTTTAAATGTTAAAAATAACTGTTATATATATCATTATTTATTCCATTTTCTTTTTTTCTTTTATTTATCTGTCTTGCTAGAGATTTGTTTATCTTGTTAGTTTTTTTAAAGACAAAGCCTTTTGTTTTGGCAATATTTTTTAGCTCCATTCAAGGAATGGAGTTCATTGTGTTTCTGAGGTCAATGCACACATGAGCACTGAGCCTCACAAGTCTCCTTTGTTCGTCTGCCTGTCTTGCCAGGTTCCCCAGAAAACAGGGCCTGAGGAAAAGGCATTGCACTAAAATGTTATTAACATATGCAATCTCTAGGAACAGAAGTCAGGATAAAGGGGAATGAGGCAGGAAAGGAGGAAGAATCCATATTAAGGGAGGCTGACTAGTTGATCTTATAGAATATATCTTCCAAGGCGCTGTATAATTGGTTATTTCTCAGCACATTTCATGTGGGGGAACAAAGGAAAGATCTGATCCCCTGGTTCACATTTCCCATGGGTCAAAGATTTATCCTCTGTGGTGTTACACCCTTGCTTGGGTTTTGCAACATTTTGTTTGGCTATGTGTTGACAGGAGTTGAGAGATGCTCATGGTGGACGTGCCACGAGGAACTAGCAGGATGTGCCTGTGTGAGGGTGGTCAGTTTGTCACACAGTCAAAGTCTGCAGCGGCACCAGGGGCAGAACAAAGTGACCCAAAGCCCCCAGACTCGTAAGGCTGAGAGGACCTGAAGAGGCACCAAAGAGGTGACTGATGCCCTCTCTGCCTTTCTCTCATTTACCTATCCATCTGTTTTTATTCTTGTGAAATCACATTCTCCCTACCCCCTTCAGTTGGTGACATACTTGATATACGCCGCTGAAAGTATGTGTCATAATGAAATTGTGTTTGTGCCTTTGTGTATGTCTATGAATTTTTAGTTTACATAGATGACTACAAGTCTTTATCAACTTTTTACTATTTTCCATTTCTTTTTCACTTTTTCTGTTTAGGGCTATTTTGTTGTTGCTTAGTATACATCCAATATTAAAATTGGCTAAGCCTAATATTCTTCCATTAATTATGTTGTTTGCTGATGTTTTTGATTAATTACTAGGTTATTTATAGTTCTCTGTGACAGATCATAGATTTGACTCTAGCTGATTTAAACCGAGAAAGGTTTTGTAGAATGTATTATCTCCAAGAAAGTCAGACATCCATACTTGGATGCTACATAATCAGGAAGAGATCTATAATGGGAAGTTTCTGACCTCACCCAGCACTGTTGCTGCTGCCATTGAGCACCTATGTATTTTGAGACCAGATGCTCTGAAACCTGCCTTAGCTTCCTCAGAAGAACCATATCTCCAATACCACAAGCCCATCTCTCTACCATTCTATCTCCAAGTCTCACGTAAGTATGTCTGATTGGCTCAAACCAGGTCTCACACAGAATCCTAGCTGTAATAAAAATACAGACAATGTAGTTTTTAGCTTTCTTACCTTGAAAGTTCAAAGAGTTCTACTATAATGGATTTGAATAGATGCTAAGTGAGCCAATTTACAGTATCTACCAGGAGTACTGAAGTGTCAATATAACCAAACAAGTTTCTATTCCGAGCTTTTTTAAAATTATAAGTACCCAGAGAGATTCGTCAAATGGTTTTTATGCATCATGGTCTTAAAGCTTATTTAAGGCCATGTGTGTGACTGTTATTTGCTAAGGCTTTATGCAAGAAAGAATGAGTATGCATGTATATAAGTGTAGGTTGGACCACAATCCTACTTTATCTGCTCAATGACCTTGCTCAATATGTAGTTTAGGCCCCAAGGAGAGGGAAATTATTAGACCATCCATTTCTCTAGGTACATTATGTCACAAGTCAAGTTCACTAAAATTAAATATTTAAGCATTTAAAAATATTCTGTCATAGTAATGCCAGTCTTCAATATGGTAAGTTATATGGAGAGGATTTCTGAAGTTGAGGTATCATTACATTTCCAGGGAACTCTACTTAATTGTTGTGCATTTATGTGTGTGTGAGTGTATTTTCTAATTCTTTGTTTTCTTCATTCATTGGTTTCTTTCGAAATGTTGTTGACTACTTTCCATGGTTTGTGAACTTTTCATAAACATCATTGTAAATGGTTAATTATGATTTCTATTTTTTTGCTTTTATAAAATACACTCTAATATATTTTTGTACCCCAAGTAAAACTATTGAGCATCAAATTTTATTTTTGTAAGACTTGTACCAAGGTACTTCCACCAGCAATGTGTGAGTGTGACTGTTTCGCTGCACCCCTAGCAGGACTGAGTTTTCTTATGAAATTAGCAAAAATTCTTGCTAATTAAAAGGCAAGAATAGTTATCTAGTTTAAATTTTTGTTTTTAATTAACAAGATTAAACATTTTTCTGAATATTGAAATACCAGTGTTGTCTCCTTTCTTGCTCTTAAATTTTTGTTTTTTATGAAAATCTAACATATATTCAGAGAAGTGCTCAGACTAATAAATATCTATAAAGCTCTGCACCTGACAACAGAATCCACATTCTTCTCAAGTGCATATGAATCATTGTCCAGGATCATAATACGTTAGGCCATAAAAAAGTTTAAAAAATGCATAAGGATTGAAAGCATACAAAGTATGTTTTCTGACTACAATGGAATTAAATTGGAAATCATCAACAGAAGAAAATTTGGGAAATCAAAAATTTGTGGACATTGGGCTGGGCATGGTGGCTCACGCCTGTAATCCCAGCACTTTGGGAGGCCGAGGTGGGTGGATCACCAGAGGTTAGGAGTTCGAGACTGGCCTGGTTAACATGGTGAAACCCTGTCTCTACTAAAAATACAAAATTAGCCAGGCATGATGGTGCGTACCTGCAATCCCAGCTACTCGGGAGGCTGAGGCAGGAGAATCGCTTGAACCTGGGTGGCACAGGTTTCAGTAAGCCAAGATCAGGCCACTGCATGAACTCCAGCCTGGGAGATAGAGTGAAACTCCATCTCAAAAAAAAAAAAAAAAAAAAGGAAAAGAAAAAATGAAACTAAAATGAGAAAAACGAACTAACCCAACAAAAGAAATAATAAATATTAGAATAGAAACTAATAAGATGGAGAATAGAAAAATAGTACAGAAAACCTATCTTACACTATATACAAAAATTAACTCAAAAGTTTGTTCTTTGAAAAGGTTAACAACATCAACAAACTTTTAGGTAGACTGATGAGGCAAAAAAGGAGAGAAGACATTTATCTTGTATATAGACAATCCTAAGTATAATAATACACACACATGCACACACACACAATTATGAAATCTAAGAAATGAGTTTAGCAAGGTTGCAGAATATAAGATCAATGTAAAAAATCAATTGCATTACTGTATGTTAGCAATGAACAATCCAAAAATAAACACTCTTCTCTCTTTATATATCCTTAAATAGAATAAAATAGACTGGGCCCAGTGGCTCATGCTTGTATCCCAGCACTTTGGGAGATTGAGGTGGGTGGATTGCTTGAGGCCAGGAGTTAGAGACCAACCTGGCCAACATGGCAAAACCCTGTATCTACTAAAAATTAGCTGAGCATGGTGGCACACGCCTGTAATTCCAGCTACTTGGGAGGCTAAGGCACAAGAATCGCTTAAACCCAGGAGGTAGAGGTTCCAGTGAGCTGAGATCTTACCATGGTACTCCAGCCTGGGCGACAGAGTGAGACCCTGTCTCAGAAAAATAAAAAAGGATTAAATAATTAGGAAACAATAAATCAAAAGACCTGCAAGTCTTATATACGGAAAAATACTAAGCATTGTTGAAGGAAATGAAAGAAGACCTAAATAAATGGAAAGTCATCCTGTGTTCATGGATTGGAAGATTTTATATTATTAACAGAGCAATAATCTTCAAATTGATCACTTGAATTCACAAATTGATATGGACTCAAAGCAGTCCATACCAAAATTACAGCTGCCTTTTTTTTTTTTTTTGCAGAAATTGACAAACTGTTCCTAAAATTTATATCAGAATGTAAGGGATCCACAATAATGAAAACAATGTTGAAAATGCAGCACAAAGTTAAAGAAATTACAGTTCTTGATTTAAAAGCTGGCTACAAAACTAAGTAAATCAAGACTGTATAGCACTGGCAGAAGCCTAAACATGTGTCAATGGATAGCACTGGGAGTTCAGAAATAAACCCATACATCTATGATCAACTGATTTTCAACACGAAGCAAGATCATTCAATAGGGAAAGAAGAGCCTAACAAATGATCCTGATACAACTGGATATCCACATGAAAGAATGAATATTGGTCCCTATCTCACACCATATACAACAATTAACAAAAAATTTTACTCACAGAAGAGAGCACACATGTAAATTTGCATGACCTTGGATTTAGCAATGGCTTCTTAGATATGACACTAATAACACAAGCAACAAAACACAAAAATGGATAAACTGAACTTCATTAAAATTAAAAACTTTTGTCATTTCAAATGACATTACCAAAAAAGTGGAAAGGCAACCCACAAATTAGAGAAAATACTTGCAAATTATATAACTGATTAAAGGTTTGCATCAGAATATGTAAAGAACTTTTAATGACTCAATACTAAAAAACAAGAACCCAATTAAAAAATGACAAATGATTTGAATAGACATTTTTTCCAAAGGGATTTCCAAATGGCCAAGGAGTATGTGAAAAGATGCTCACAATTAGTCAACAGTGAACTGCAAATAAAAGTGAATGTGAGACGACACTTCACACATACCAGGATGTCTATAATCAAAAAGACAGACAATAAAAGGTATTTGTAAGACTGTTGAGAAATTGGGATCTTCTAGTGGAAATGTAAAATGGTGCTGCCACTTCAGAAAATACAGATGGCCCTTGACTTATGATGGTTCAACTTGTAATTTTTGGATTTTACAATGGGGTTATCCAGGTGTAACTCCATCCTAAATCAAGAAGCATCTGTAGTTTGGCAATTCCTCAAAAAATTAAACAGAGAACCAACCTTTGACCCAGTAATTTCACTCCTAAACATATACCTAAAAGAACTGAAAGCATAGATCCACAAAAAAACTTGTACACAAATGTTTATAGAAGCATTAATCCTAATAGCCAAAAATAGAAACAACCTAAATATCCGTCAATTGAATGAGTGAACAAAATGTGGTCTATCCATACAATGAAAGGCCGTTTATCCATTAAAAGGAATGAAGTACTAATACATGCTACGACATGCTTGAGCCTTGAAAACATTATTCTAAGTGAAAGAGGTTGGACGGAAAGGGCTACAGATTGCATGATTCCATCTACCTGAAATGTTCACAATGGGCAAATCCATAGGGATAGAAAGTAGCCAGGGCCTGGGGGTAGGGAGAGAATTGACAGTGTATTAGTTTTCTATTTCTGCTGTAACAAATTATTATAAACTTCATGGCTTAAAAGAGCACACATTTATTATCTTACAGCTCTGGAGTCTCAAGGTCTGAAATAGGTCTGAGTGAACTAAAGTCAACATGTCAGCAGGACCACATTCTAGGGAGATCCACTTTCTTCCTTTTACCATCTTCTAGGGGCTGCATTCCTTGGTCTGTAGCCCGCTTTGCCATCATTAGATCACCCATGACTGGTTTAGTCCTTTTCCCATTGCACCACTCTGGCACTGACTCTTCTGCTTCTCCGTTTTGCATTTAATATTTATGGTGATAACACTGGGCCCGCTTGGATAGTCCGAACAATCCCCTTACTTTAAGGTCACTGAACTAGTAATCTTAATTACATCTGCTGTTTTAATTCTTTAATTCCATGTAAAGCCACATATTCACAAGTTCCAGGGATCAGGATGTGGGTGTCTCTGGGAGGCTGTTATTATGCCTATCACAGGGAGTGACTACTAACGGGCATGCGGTTTCCTTATTAGGGGCTAAAAATACTCTAGAACAATATATTAATAGCAGTCATTATTATACACCTTTATGAATACCAAAAAACACTAAATTACTTATTTAAAAGGGTGAATTTTCTGTTATATGAAGTATATTTCAATAAGAAGATGATTTGCAAAATAAAGGCAGATCACAGAAGGTATCATTTTCTTGATAAGATCTTTCTTTTCATTAAGAACAATTTCCCTAACATGTGCTCAGGCTGCCATGTATGACTGTTCAGAGTATATATGGCACAATTCAGGAAGAACAATTAACAGAGAATACATGTAAAGGGTGTGTCCTGCACCTATAAAAAGGGGTGGGTCTGCTATGGAGATACCAAAGAAATATAGTATATTTCCCTCCCTACCTTCAAGGACTTTATATTTAAGTTGAATTATCATGGGGTGTTGGGGACAGGATGTATATAATACACAGCCTATGTACAAAGCATTAGGGTAGGCACTGGCACTGTCTGGGTTGCTTTCCCAGATGGACATGGAAGTAGGATTTAAAGTATGTATGACCAATAAATATGTAGGAAAAATTAATTTCATACAGAGAAACAATAAGAATAAAATCATAAAGATTAGACTAAAAACTGTTATATGCCTTATATAATTTAAATATTTCATATAAAAGTCCTGTATTGAAAAAAGAAAATATTCCAACTGTCTCAAGAATTAGTTATTCCCACATTCAGATATTTAAGGTAAAGAAGAAATCTAACGCAAAATTTATATCCCTATTTTTGTGTAACCAAGGCTCAAGCATGGCTGGGACACTTACTTCTTCTTAGTCGATTTCTGATTTATTTTTTATCCCTAACATTGTGGAAGAAATTTCCCTTTCACGTTAACATTTCTTCAAAGGAGTTTAGGCACAAATGTTTTTTCTTTAACACAGGCAGAGGCGATAATATATAATGTAGGGTATCTAATATATGTAGGTACTCTATATATTTCCTGAATGAATAGAAGGATGGATGGATAGACAGATCATTGAATTCCTTCATGTGTCTTCCTTCATTATATTAAAAAGTAAGAAAAATATAATTAATATATTATATGGCGACCTCTAGCAGTGTTGGAAAAAGTGCTAATTGTTAGAAAATCCCATAGATTGAAAAACAAGTATACACAATTTCTTGAAAATGATAGAATTAAATCAATTGAGAATCACTTAGTAGCTCTTACTTGCAACTTACTGGTAAATATTGTGCAATCACGTTATAATTTTCAATGTTGGAGCAGTCATCACTGAAACATTGAATGGGCCTAATTATACAGGGAGAAATAAGACATGATACATTAATATATTAGTAAGAGAACAGTAAAAATTTTTAATGGTTTTGAGATAGAGCCTTGAATGTTTATATATATATCCCTGGTTACCTCTGTCATCCTCTGGTTCCAATCCACAGCTCTGTAATTCTCTGATATGGTGGAACCCTCATTCCGGGAAGGCTGTTAAGATCCTGCCTCATCCAATCACACCACTGTGCATTCTCAATCTCATCCTTGTCATCTAGGTCTTTTGGTTTGTGGCTGCATTGTAAATCAAAAGGAAAGTAACTTTAGACAAATCCAAGTTATTATTTCTAGCAGTCTTTGAACCTGGATGAGCCTGTGAAGTTGGACTAGCTCAAAAATTTCTCCACATGTATGGCATTTGCTCCTCAGAACAAGTCAGGCATGTGTAGTTAGACTCATTGGGTAGCTCAATAGATTGACACCGAGTTGTTACTGACTTGCCCAAGGTTACACAGCTAATAAGCAGGAGAGCCACATCCAGGATTCAGGGCTTCTGCCACATAAATTGATGTTCTCTCAATGACTCTAGGCTGCCTTTCAAAAACTGGAGAATATGATTATTTCAAATCATCTAATAGGTAAAATAAATGTTACCCCTTAAAACTGATCACTAAGCTGCTGTTAATCAATGGTCCCTATTTTTAACAAGTCTATACTACTGCTCAATTTTGTGAGTTAGGAAAAAAATTGTTATTTTAGAAAAACAAAATATATACTTGAACTTTCTCAGGTGTTCCAGATTTTTAAAGTTTGAAACAGAATCATATCTTGCCATTTCATCTCAACTCTTCATCAAATGAACAGATATCTAAGATTAAACACTTCTAAAGCATATTCTGTGATTCTTCAGAAAGCAAACCTAGAGTTTTGTGCTTAGGAAATGATACTTGTATCATTTATTCTTTAAAATTGAGATATTTCTCCACTGCCGTTAGAGCACTTATTTGTATTCTGAAAGCAAGTCCCTTTCTACTTCAAAGATACCTTGCACCTTATTTTAAAACTAAAATGCTAGTCTACTGATACTGTCACTTAGCTTACTTCCTTAGAATACTAAAATTCAGTTTGGTCATTTGGGACTAGTTGTATTAGCTGATTTCTCTTATGAACAATCAGGAGCCACTTTAAATCTTATTACTCCTTACCATAAATCTTTTGACTCATCAGGACCCAATGTGGGTTCTGAGATCTACATTAGCTTAGTATTTAGGAACTGTTTAGGGAACGTCCTTGTCTTGCATCCTGCCTGTCTGTGAATGTCATCCAATTTAGAAGGCACACCTAAAACCAAGAAACAATCAAATGACTGATTTTTTTCCCCCACTCACTGTGACTAAGAGGGAGTGTTTAATCTTCACAATAAGAGGAAATCTCATTTCTTTGGAAAAGATTTTCAGTGTTATCTCTACTCCATTGCTTAAGGAGAAATTACAACAGCAACTTTTGTTTTAAAAATCAGGATGATTTGATGTTATAAAGAATTGTCCCTTTTGTTTTTTAGATGTTTGAGTCAATGTTAAGGGTAGATTTATTTTAAATAGCAATGTGACCAGCAAAGCTTGAAAAGTTCTCAGCAATGTGCCATAGAATGTTTATAAAGGTTGTTTTCAGTTTCATCTTCATGCTCCATTGCAGAGTTACAATTTGTGACTAATTGCTTTCACTATCTGAATGTACTGACATGGCTTTCCTTTTTTTTAAAACTCAAAGAAGTTTGATTACTTTTATCTTTCTCAAGACTCGAAAAGAAGTATGTTCAAATGTTGGATGCGTAACAAGTGGGAATTGTTCTTGCTGAATTAATAGACTAAAGAATCTATGACATCATAAGCAATTTCCCAATTGGTTGAGTTTTATGCCAAAGTGATAACACATAACAATTTTTTTAAGTAATATGATTTTTTTTCCAAAATGAATCAGACCAACATCAATTATTGACATATTTATAAATAAACAAAAATAGTTTTGCCTGATTTGACCATGGTTAAATTTGTCAAATAGAATAAACTATCTATTGTTATAAGTAGGGTTGTATTGGTGGTGAGGAATTTAAAACAGAAAAAGAGAAAAAAAATGTTGCCAAGTAAAGATAAAGTGAACTCTAGGAAAAGTAACATAATGAAAAAAGTAATTCAACATTTTAAATTATTAATAGTGACAGCTTATTATGTATCCCTGTAGAAAAATATATGGGGAACACAGGAAAATCCACTGGTTAGTTAGATTAAAAATAACATGGCAAAACACCATCTCTACAAAAAATACCAAAACTAGCCAGGCATGGTGGTGCACACCTGTAGTCTCAGCTACTGGGGAGGATGAGCGATTGCTTGAGCCTGGGAGATGGAGATTGCAATGAGCTGAGATCGTGCCACTGCACTCTAGCCTGGGTGACAGAGTAAAACTTTGTCTCAAAACAAACAAAGAAACAAAGAAACACAAAACACAAAACAAAAACCAACCATACCACTTGTGTGTGTTATGTGAATCATGTGATTGAAATTTTCACTTTGAACAAGCTGTGCTAATATTGTGAAAACACAGATTACCTCTTGTGCTTACACTTGATTAAAAAAGAAAATGAGCACAGAAATATTTATGTATTATATTCTATTTCCCTCTCCTCCTTTACATCTTTTTTCTTTGTTTTGTTGTTTGCTTATTTCATGAGTATTACCAAAAAAAGAGGAGAAGTTAGGTGTGCCTTAAAACTATAGAAGAAAGAAGAGAGGAGAACCAGAAAGTAGAACATAATCCTTAAGAAGGATTTCCTGAATTACCAAATTGTCCTACAAATTTGTTAAATCAAGTTTAGCCTAAAGCTGCCTCCTTACATATTTAAGTTCGACCTAAAGGTTATTCTGTACATGGTGAACTATAACAAGTGGAGATGTAACTGTCTGTAGCCTACACCTCTGCCAGTCACTGAGTTTTGGCCAATCAAATGTAGCCAACCCTTAGAACTGTGTTCAAATAAGGCAAATGCTGAGCTGTAACCAATCCAGCTGTTTCTGTACCTCATTTTCCTTTTGCTGTCCATAAATCTTCTTCCACCATGTGGCTGCACTGGAGTCTCTCTGAATCTGCTGCGATTCTGGGGGCTGATTGATCTACAAATAGTTCATTGCTCAATTAGACGCCTTTAAATTTAATTCAGCTGAAGTTTTTCTTTTATCAAACCTCTTTGCTCTCTCTTTATTGTTTTACAACTTCCATAAGGAAAAGAAAAGAGGGGAAAAATGGAGGCCTGTCTGGTGTTGCCTTTTGCAAAGAGAGTTAGGAATGCTGCCCACAGGAATAAGGTGATAGGTTTGTGCCTCATGGAATTTTGTTTTTCCTTAACTATAAAGCCGGTTGAAAACAATATATCTTTCTATATTATTAGTAAATGCTCAGAAGTTCACTTGATTTTTATTTACTAGGCAGTTACTTATGTAAACATGTTACAAAAAGTAGCACAGTTTTAATAGGGAGTCCAGGAATGAGAAAAATCTGAGTTCTGAGCCCTATTCTCCCACTTGGTATTTGCTAGAGATTGAGACCCTTGTACATCGTTGGTGAGAATTTAAAAATGTAACTTGAATATCTTTTGTTTGCCAACCAGGACTCACTAAAGGCAATGCTACATTGCAACTAATATAAATATAGCTAATGGAAAGTAAAATTATTCAAATACTATGAGCACTTTTAAACTTTAAAAGAAGATGTATTTGCCACACATTTTTTGCTCCTACAAGCAGTATCAGAAAATTGTATCCAGTTTATCTGAATCCTAGTAACACTGAAATCTAAAAACTTTTAAACCTAAAGGTAAACCTTACTCAAGAAAATTGATGCCATTAATAATTTTAATTTATTTTTAATTTTAGTTATTTTATTTCTAATTTTAGTGGCTTTATTGAAGTGTAATCGAAATACACAGAACTAGACATATTTAGTGCATACATCTAATGAGTTTGAACATGTGCCAAACTCATGATGCCATCACCACTGTTGAGGCAATACACATATCACTACAAAGGGAATAATATACCTAGGAAGACAACTTACAAGGGATGTGAAGGACCTCTTCAAAGAGAACTACAAACAACTGCTCAAGGAAATAAGAGAGGACACAAACAAATGGGAAAACACTCATGCTCATGGATAGGAAGAATCAATATTGTGAAAATGGCCATACTGCCCAAAGTAATTTATAGATTCAATGCTCTCCCCACCAAGCTACCATTGACTTTCTTCACAGAATTAGAAAAAGACTGCTTTAAATTTCATATGGAACCAAAAAAGAGCCCATATAGCCAAGACAATCCTAAGCAAAAAGAACAAAGCTGGAGGCATTACGCTACCTAACTTCAAACTATACTAGAAGGCTACAGTAACCAAAACAGCATGATACTAGTATCAAAACAGATATATAAACCAATGGAACAGAAGAGAGGCCTCAGAAATAACGCCACACATCTACAACCATCTGATCTTTGACAAACCTGACAAAAACAAGCCATGAGGAAAGGATCTATTTAATAAATGATGTTGGGAAAACTGGCTAGCCATATGCAGAAAGCAGAAACTGGACCCCTTCCTTACACCTTACACAAACATTAACTCAAGATGGATTAAAGACTTAAATGTAAGACCTAAAACCATAAAAACTCTAGATGAAAACCTAGGCAATACCATTCAAGACATAGGCATGGGCAAAGGCTTCATGACTAAAACACCAAAAGCAATGGCAACAAAAGCCAAAACTAAAGAGCTTCTGCACAGCAAAAGAAACTATCATTAGAGTGAACAGGCAACCCACAGAATGGGAGAAAATTTTTGCAATCTACTCATCTGACAAAGAGCTAATATCCAGAATCTACGAGGGACTGAAACAAATTTACAAGAAAAAAACAACCCCATCAAAAAGTGGGCAAAGGATATGAACAGACACTTCTCAAAAGAAGACGTTTATGCAGCCAACAAACATATGAAAAAATGGTCATCATCTCTGGTCATTAGAGAAATGCAAATCAAAACCACAATGAGATACCATCTCACTTCAGTTAGAAGGGCAATCATTAAAAAGACAGGAAACATCAGATGCCGGAGAGGATATGGAGAAATAGGAATCCTTTTGCACTGTTGGTGGGAGTATAAATTAATTTAACCATTGTGGAAGACAGTGTGGTGATTCCTCAAGGATCTAGAACCAGAAATACCATTTGACCCAGCAGTCTCATTTCTTGGTATATACCCAAAGGATCGGAAATCATTCTACTGTAAAGACACATGCACATGTACGTTTATTGCAGCACTGTTCACAACAGCAAAGACTTGGAACCAACCCAAATGCACATCAATGATAGACTGGATAAAGAAAATGTGGCACATATATACCATGGAATACTATGCAGCCTTAAAAAAGGATGAGTTTATTTCCTTTGCAGGGACATGGATAAAACTGGAA
This sequence comes from Pongo pygmaeus, assembly GCF_028885625.2. NCBI lineage: Eukaryota > Metazoa > Chordata > Mammalia > Primates > Hominidae > Pongo > Pongo pygmaeus. Next base: position 189,842,159 of record NC_072376.2, read on the forward strand.
ACCATCATTCTCAGGAAACTAACACAAGAACGGAAAACCAAACACTGCATGTTGTCACTCATAAGTGAGAGTTGAGCAGTGAGAACACATGGACACGGAGAGGTGAACATCACACACTGGGGGCCTGTAAGGGGGTCGGGGCTAGGGGAGGGATAGCATTAGGAGAAATACCTAATGTAGATGACAGGTTGATGAGTGCAGCAAACCACCATGGCATGTGTATACCTACGTAACAAACCTGTGCATTCTGCACATGTATCCCAGAACTTAAAGTATAATAAAAAAAAGATGTAATAGAGAAGAAAAATACATAAAAATCTAAAAAAAAAAAAAAAGAATATGGGATCAAAGATCGCAATAAAATGAATGGGATGAAATTCTCTCAGTCATAGCACTTGAGGACGAATCCACCAGTGGATTCCATCCAAAAGGCTCTGAAACAACAAGGGACCTAGTGCAGGCTGTGGTCCTTGGCTCCTTGGATAGTAGGCATTCAATGACCAAGCCTCTTTCATTTTTGATGTTATGCAATTAGATATTAAAATGAAAAAGAAGTTATCTCTTGAAAACACTACTTTTAACAGCATGTGGCATACCATTTGCGATCTTAATTCCATAATTTCAAATTGTAGTTTTAAATTAGGGTCTGCCAATAATTTCCAGCCTCCTTTTGGGATCTCAAGGAGCTTATGTTCTAACATGGTATTTTGTGTTGATAGCAGAATAAACTAAGTGTGGGCGGGTTGGTCCAGTTGGAAGGACATGGTGCTAATGAGACCCAGGGGGTGGGTTTGGCCTCTGCCTGCAAGTGGAACAGTAGATGGTGCTTTTGTTCCAGGGCCACAGGCTACAGGCACAACTAAATGGTTATCTCCCAGTTGCTTTTACCCACAAAGGGATGAGGTGAGAAGGTGTAGACTAATCATGAAACCCCTTCATTGCTCCTGGGAAAGCAGAATTCCTAGTATGGATCAAGACATGCATATGAGCAGCAATGAATTTTAAATTCCAAAACTGAGGGTACTGTAAGTTCACTGTATTGAAAGTTGCTGATGGAGTCCAGAGTCTGTTAGAACATAAAAAGCATGTGGTTTGTATTTTAGAGACATAAGACAGTGCATTTAGTCTGCATATTTGAACACTTTTTCCTTAGAGATTTTCCCTGTTAAATGGGACATTTGACATGGTAGAACAGCATGTGCAGGCAAAGCACATTCAGAACTTCATTGTTTTGAATTAGCTATAACAAAGCACGAAGTTCTTTATAGGCCCTCCAGCATGGCTCTTTCCAAGTTTGGGCTCCAAAAGGGATAGATTAAACAGGAAGGGTACCATGTAATGCTAATTCAGTCTTATCTAATTCAGTTCAGTAAAAATCTCAGTATCTTTGGTGTTCCACATACCAGGTAGACATTGTGGAAAATGGAAAGGCAAGTAAGACATCACTCATGACTTCCAGAGGTTTACATTATTGTAAGGGAGGTGGACACGGATGAATTAAAGGTCATAGAAAGCAGACTCTGAGAACAATGGAAATACAGGTACAAGGGCAATGAGGGCTCAGGAGAGACCGCATGATCAATTCCAACTGGGGAAACCACAGAGAGCATCCTGGAAAAGTTACAAAACTTTAAAGAATGAGTGGACAGAAGTATGCTCAGTTACTCTGTTTAATCTATTTATTATTTATTTATTCTTCCATTGATTTATTGAACAAATACTTTGGGATTCCTACTATGTACCAGTTATGTTGTTAGGAGCTACACAAGTGGATCGTGCAATCTGGAGTTGAAGACAGACATTATTCAAATGATCACATGACTTACAATGAGCTGATCTGTGTTCCGAGGAAAAATAATTGACTATGGAAGATACAACAGAGGAAAGAGGCTTAGACCGGGGTTTGGGGAATGCCTGACATGAAACTTGACCTGAGATCTGAAAAATGAATAGACGTCAATTGGTGATAAACAGGGTAGGGCGCACAGTTCAGGTAAGAGGAAGGGCATGAGTATCATTGACTCCATGATGCGAGCTGGTGAGAATGATCATTTTATCAGAGACTGCTATGCAGAGAAAGAGACTGCACGTGTTAAAAGCACAGTTTCTGGAGCCAGATTGCCTGGATTCCAATCCCAGCTCCACCACTCACCAGCTGTGTGATCTTGGGCACTTTGCTTCTCATTTCTAGGCTTCATTCCCTCACTGTAAACGGGGTAAGTGTAAGACTTAGAGAGTTACAGTGTAGATAGTATATATTCATAATGATAAAATAATATATTACTGATTAACTAGATTAATATACAATGTTAATATAATAATATTTAGGATTAAATGTATTAATTCATTATTCATTAAAATTATTTCCTGACATAAATCTTATAAATAATATATTATAGAAAAAATATAGTAAATAGGTAATAAATATTAGAATCATGTATATAAGAATAATAATAGACATTATTATTATTATACCCATGAGTCTAAGTTGAAAACTCTGAATTTTCTGATTTAATGTCCGTATTTGGCCATATATTTCTTTCCCTTCTATAACATCTTTTCAATTCTCCAAACAACTAGGATCTCTGAGTGTTCTTTTGCCTTTTTTTCTAAAAACAATCATTTATAGGACATCTCATTCTGACTCATCAAATAAAGTCACTGAAATATGACATTCTTACTTAGTGGGTGGATACAAGGGATTTTTAAGAGAAGCAACATTTATTCAGCATGTTTTATGAGTGTAAATCACAGCATAGTGAAATGATGCAATCCTTCATGTTTTGTTTTCCACAATAAACTTTCTTTCTCCTGATAGTTAGGATCGTATATATTTTTCAGATTTACCCATCTCAAGATCAGTAATACATGATTTTATTACACCCATAATTTTACCCTCATGTGCTGACATATACAAATTTATTTTGGTGGCATGTTCTTAATTTCTGGAGCTGCCATGCTATTTTCTTGACTAGTTTTATTTTGGTTTTGATATCTAATCTCTTATAATTTTGAACAATAGAGCACTTTATTTTATGGTTTATATTTTTAATAATCATAACTCTCTTTTCTTCCGTTAACAATTCCCCCAGGTTTAAATTAATTCCTGTCCATTTACTCTCCATTGAAGCATAGCATTACATGAATTTATGTTACAACACCATACGTGGTGCCGAATACATAAAACATATAAAATATAACCACACAAACACACACACACACACACACACACACACATATATATATATTTTAATTTATTTTATTTTTGCCTAGGCTGGACTGCACTGGGGCTATCGTGGCTCACTGCAACCTCTGCTGTCCGGGTTCAAGCGATTCTCCTGCCTCAGCCACTCAAGTAGCTGGGATTACAGACACCCACCACCACGCCCAGCTAATTTTTGTATTTTTAGTAGAGACGGGGTTTCACCAGGTTGGCCAGGCTGGTCTTGAACTCCTGATCTCAGGTGATCCGCCCACCTTGGCCTCCCAAAGTGCTGAGATTATAGGTGTGAGCCACCATGCCCAGCTACATATATATGTTTTTGTCTTTCCAATTAGATAACAAATCTTTGAGGGTGGGAGCCAGGCTTGTAATTTTCTAGTATTGCTCCAGAGTATCCTGCGCTGGGCTCAGCACAAAACAGTTGCTCCATAAAGCCTAGTTGGATTTAATTGAAGTACTTCTGTAGCAAAACTTCGCAGCACTTACTTTGGGGCAGCTTTCTCAGCTGGTTAGTATCAATGAAAACTTAAATGACTGTGAAATAAATTATCTTAAATTTAAAAGTCAAATATAAAAATCAATTACTTTCCTATTTTGTTCAATGGTTTTTATGGAAAATATAGGCTTGCCTATCCTCAACTACTAAGTTGTCATACAACAATATACCTGAATAAATGAGATTTTCTGGTAATACATTGTATATTTTGAATGAAATTCAGTTACTTGAGTTTTGAAAATGGCTTAAATGGGCTAGAAAGACATAAAACGGTGAGCTGCCTCACTTTTATAGTAGCTATGTGAGACTATGATTATAAAAACATGCCATGTAAAGGTATCAATCTGCTACAAATTTTCCTGACAGAATTTGTGGAATATTCTTCATTTCCAAGACCATTACCAGAAAATAAAAGCCCGAGATTCAACGTTGTCAATCCAATCATCTGGTTAGACTTACACCTTGGTCTAACAGTTTACTGAAAATTACCACCAGGAAAACCCAATCATCTCCAAATAAGTGACATTATTTACACTAAATTTAGCAAACTAATCTAACTATATATGGGGTGAACACTTAATTGTCTACCTACATTTGCAATAGATAAAAAGACAACAGTTTTCTATATATGTGAAAAATAGTCGCTCTGAGTTCACTGAACCTTAGGTTATGCTACATAATTTGATTTTTATAACACTATATATCCAGGTATCAAATTTTTCTGATTAACGAAATGACATAAAATAAAATCTGCTAAAATCAAATTAAACGTCTTTGAGTTTTGCCATTTAGTTTCCAACTAAAGCGTATGCGAGTCCTTTCTCCACATGTACTTCTATTTCTTAATTACTTCTGCTTCCACTCATATGCTTTTCTTCCTTAGGAAAAGCATTTTCTTCTTAAAAGCTGACTTAGATTCTGAGTGGGGGCAGTAGAAGCCAGTCCTGTCGTAGAAGATGCCTGACACCACGGGGTGGAGGTTTTGGAGTGCTTTGCATGCCCAGAGGGATAAAAATATTGAGAAGGGTTGTTGAGAAGAAACACAAGCACTGATGTCATAGGAAGGAGGTCTGACTTTATCTTGCAGGTGACGCGAAGCCGGAGATGTAGAAATAACTTTGCTTTAACTTTAAAATTATTTGCTAAAGTATCCGTTATTTAAATATAGGCATCATGATCGTTTGTGTGCTATATTAGTTTGAGTCTTGTAAAAGACAAAAAACTGTAATATTTTAATTTATTTCAGTGTATTTCCGTCTTTATTTTTTTGAAAAAAAAAAAAAAAGAGTAAATCTTACTCCTGCAACTTTTTAGTGTATTTCTGTCTTTATTTTTTGGAAAAAAAAAAGAGTAAATCTTACTCCTGCAACTTATAGGTAAGCATTTTCCAAAGCATCATGGTTTTCTAGGGTGTGCCATAATGTAAAGGAAATCACCTTGTTTCTAAGTAACATTCTCAGACAAAGTCTACGCTTCCTAAAACCTGGATGCACAGACACTTAGTATAGAATGAAGCTTAATGAGTAAAAAAAATAGTACAATCTATCTTGCTTCAGTATTTTGTTTTGCCAGGTGCTGTGGTAGGTAAATGAACATACCTTTCTTTGATTGTGCCTGAACAACACATGATACAATGACTATTTGTTACCAGACTTATTTCATTTCAAAATGAGATAATAGATTATTGAATCAAAGCCAGAAAGTCAATCAGGCTAATCTCAGTACCAGACCTGAAACAATTATGTGTCTCTATTGTATAGGAGCTCATATTTGGCTGATGAATCTATTTTAATCTTTTTAATACTTTATTTGTATTATACTCTGATTATGGCTATCTTGACAGTAATAAATGGCTTATTAAACAAGTAGCTAATTAAATAAGTACCTAGATACCAATAAACAGCTGAACATAGAAACCAAAGTTGTTTAGCAGAACTTAACTAAAGCTACAATTGAGCGTCATTGTTTCCAGCTACTTGTCAAGTATTAATGACCTTTTTTTATATAAACAACTGAGATGATAATACAGCCATTTTAAGATTGAGGAAAAAATTAACAGAAGTGTTAAATCATCCAGTTGTTGGCACAGCTATCAGAGATGACTGGCATTTTTACAGAATCTCCATCCTGAAACCATCTTCTAGCTCTTCTTTAACTTGAAGGATAAAATTTGTTTGAAATTAACCCATAAATTTTCCATTGTATTCACTGGTTTTGGGTTACTAACATGTTATTTACTTCGTTCTTAAGAAAAAGGATTCACTGATAAGTTATTTTCTTCCTACAACTGTGATTATTTTTCCCTCATAGACACCTCCTCACCATATAATCTATGTCTCTAACTGGAGCCTCAAGACTAAGTTGTTAGCTTGGTTGCTGCCTCAGGTATGAGGTACATTTCCTAATTAATTTATTTAATCATTCATGTAATAATTCAATTTACATATATACAAAGTGATAGTGGAGTCTGTATTTCTCATTTTCTCCATTTTTCTTGAAGAAACAAATAAATAGTAAATCTTTTTTTTTTTTTTTTTTTTTTTGCAAAGAGATCTGGGGTTACAGATTAATAATTACACGTCTTCAAAGAGTTTCCACATTGTGGGAAGCCACTAAATAATGAAATTGCAACATAAGTGCAAAGGTAGATATAAATATTCAAACTCAGATCTTCTTTCTAACCCCAATTTAATGGGGTATGGTTGCCAAGTTTTTGTTTTAGTGAAAGCAGCTTCTGAGATACATTTTGCTAAGAGTTAATACTCAGAGGGTATGTGGGTGATGAAGTTATTTCTGATGCTGGAGAAAGAATAACAATGCAGATAATAAAAGGATGTTCATGCTCTTTTCTTGTGGTTGAATTTTATGTTGAAAATTAATGCAGGGATTGGGAGAAGTAGAGTTTAAAGGATTTTCAATAATGGCATGATCAGGTTTGAATTTTACAATGATTTGAAACCTGTTAAATGAATATGAGTTGATTAATTCTGAGAGTGATTGATTGATTGATTCGCCACCTACCGATTCCCATACTCCACCTCTAGCATTAGGATTAGCTACATTCTTGCTATAGTTTCCTATCAAGGGTCCTACTATCCCTGCATCACTTCATATATTTCTGGGTAATTACTTAAGTACCTGCACCCCAGTGATTCTTTGATTTCATCAGGATCAATAATCTATTGATTCTACCAGCTTTTCATCATCCATCACCACTCTGATGTTCTCACTTCTCTTCTTGCCTACCTTATATTATACGATATAGCCATTCCATCCTTTCCCTTCTATCAGAAATAATTCCAAACCTGCTTAATGCCACCTCTCTGCTACACTTGCATTCAGGCTGTTGAAAAACATGCGATATTGTTGGCTTGCCTTACTCTATATTGATGAACATTTAGTGCTAGCTAACAATTCTACTTGTTTCCTTTCTATTTGACCACAAAAATAAAAACAGTCAGAAAAGAACATCCATGGTACCACCCACTTCTGCTAACTTGCTTGTCTCTTCAGCCATCTGTCTTCACTCCAGGTTTGATAGATGAGTTGTCTCTTCCTATCCAAGGCTGAGCCTTTTCCTTGTGAACTCCATTACATCACTGCTCATAATCAAAGTCATTGCTCAGAAATTGCCCCCTCCCACCCTGTCCATCTAATTAAGTTTTCTCTCTGTAGAAGCATTTTCATCAATACAAAAACATACTACAGTGTCCCCCACAGCAAAAATAAAGAAATAATTTCATTGATCTGGCATTCAACTCTAGCTATATTTTCATGTTGTTCCCCTTTTCTGAGAAATTTCCCCTCAAAAGTTGTCTGCATCTGCTGCATCCTTTTGCTTTCCTTCCATTCTTTCTCGAATACACTCCGATTAAAATTTTAGCACCCACGATGCCGTTAAAACAGCTCCTGTCAGTGACTTCGAAATTATCCGATCCAATGGTCATTTCTTGATCTTTATCTACTCAAACAGTTGCCTAATCTGGAACAGTTGATCACAACTTTGTTTTGCAAACACTTTGATTAGTGGAAAGGTTGAGTGAGAATTGGCTAGGAAATGGAGGATTGGGGAAGTCGGGGAATAGTTTTGTTTTAAAATTTTTCATTAGGTAAAAATCTCAGTTACATAATATTTTATTATTTCTTAGAGCCACCTAGAGAGTACAAGATACATTCCTGACTAATCAAAGTGAAATACCACTTGTATTTTTACCCCTTTTGTGCACAAGGTAGGACTTTTAGTGTCTTTGATTTCATTTACTGCTTCCCAATTGTACACATTTAAAAGAGTATTTTAATAATACATGTATAAAACTCTACAACATATTACAATTAGTGTATTATACAATTAATATTGTTATTTACCACATAATTATTCTTTGACTTGTTCTGTATTCTTTCTTATATTTTCTTTTTCTCTTGATTAATTCATTTTTGCATTACTTTAGTGTACTTCCTTCGCTGGTGGTAAATTCTCTGTTTGTATTTACTTTTATCCTTATTCTTGAAGGATTTCTTCACTGAAAAGTTATGGGTTGTCAGTCATTCAATTTCAGCATTACTTCTTTCTCTGGCTTTTATTTTGTCTCCTGAGAAGTCAGTTCTTGGTTTAACTTTTGCTCGTTTGAAGGTAAATTGCCTTTTTTTCTCATGCTGCCTTGAATATTTTATCCTTTTTCAAAAGGATAAAATAAAAAAGACAATTTTTTTCTCATGCTGCTTTTACTATTTTAATAAATACAATACAAATAGGATAATTTGTATCCTATTTTAAAATTGTGTAATATTCCTATACATACATAAAAAAAAACTTGTATATGTATTTCCTGCTTGAATCTATTTTATGTGTTTCATCAGTTTTGGAATTTTTAGCCATTTTATTTTCAAAATTTCTTCTGCTTTATTCTCTCTCTCCTTCCCCACTGGAATTACCATATCTATTCATTAGACCTATTCACTATATTCTCTATGTCTGCTACCTTCTCTTCCATACTTTTGATCTTTTGTGTCTTTGTGTTTCCTCCTGGATACTTTCTTCTGAACTATCCTTTGATTCACTAATTCTAGCTCTGACTAATCTGCTATTAACTCATCTATTAGTTTCTTAGTATTGCTATTATTGTTTCTTTTTCGTTCTGCCTTCCCTTCTTTGTATGTTTCCATTATCTGTCTATTCTCTCATTCCTATGTTTTGTTTACTGGAACATAAGAAGCATAATTATTTTAAATTCGGTATCACAACCACCGTGGGTCTGTTTCTACTGTCATTTAATTCTGCTCTTTATAAAATGTTATACTCTCAGGAACCAGGTTATTTTTTATTGTGTGCCGAATATGGTATTTTTAAAATATAACAATAAATTGAGAGTTGTCTTAGAAATTGAGAAAATTCCTGGTGGGAGTTCATACTAACTTTTAGAATGTAGCTCATTGGATGCCATTCTAAACATGGAGACTCTCTCTGCATCCTCATTCCCATATGAATAGCTCTGAACTCCTGCTTGTATCTTACTAAGCATGTAAATTTCCAATAATTCTATTCTATTCAGCTTTTTAACCTCTCAGGCACCTTCTCCAGAATCTGCACATATTCCCAGGATAAAAGAAGTCTCAGCTTCTGGGCTCATTATTTAGGGTTTTTGTCTCTTCCCAGACTATGGTTCAGTAATTAAAAAAAAAAAGATTCCAACATTCAAAATGAAAGAGAAGAATGCAATGAGACTCCAAGTACCTATTCAGATTAAACTATTATCCTTTTCATTTTAGCTTTTTGATGCCCAAGAAGACAGGGTTTTTTTTTTTTGTTTTTTTGTTTTTGTTTTTGTTTTTGTTTTTATCTTTTGTGGAGCTTTGAGTTTTTCTCAGAGGTAAGGTTGGTCTCATTTACATATGTAGTCTACCATTAGAATTTGAAGTCTTAGCAGGCCTTGGGACCCTTTCTTCTGTTGAGTTCTAGAGAAGAACTTCACTTTTTCTTTCTTTTTTTTTTTTACTTTAGGTTCTAGGGTACTTGTGCACAACATGCAGGTTTGTTACACATGTATACATGTGCCATGTTGGTGTGCTGCACCCATTAACTCGTCATTTACATTAGATACATCTCCTAATGCTATCCTTCCCCCCTCCCCCAACTCCATGAGAGGCCCCGGTGTGTGATGTTCCCCTTCCTGTGTCCAAGTGTTCTCATTGTTCAATTCCCACCTATGAGTGAGAACATGCGGTCCACTTTTTCAAAGCTCTTACCTTACCCCTTCCTCTCTCTCTCTCCTTTGCTGCTTCTCCTTATCTGGCTAACTTATAAATGCTGATTTATGAGGCTCATTCCCCACCCTCCTCTTCTATCCACATTCATTACACCTTGTTTCACGGCTTAAAAGAGTTTTGTGTGCTGATAACTTCCAAATTTTTATGTCCAGCTCAGTTTTCTCTTCTGACCTCCAACCTCTGGTTTACAAACCAAAATGATTATTCAACATCTTTATCTGGATTTCAAACATTCATCCTTAATACCCCAAACTAGTTACTTTCCTAGTCTTTCCTAACTTAGTTATTGGTGATTCTGTTTTTCTAGTATTTAGGTTAAAGAAATTGGTGTCATCCTTGACTTTTCTTTTTTTTTTTTTATTATTATACTTTAAGTTTTAGGGTACGTGTGCACAATGTGCAGGTTAGTTATATATGTATACATGTGCCATGCTGGTGTGCTGCACCCATTAACTCGCCATTTAGCATTAGGTATATCTCCTAATGCTATCCCTCCCCCCTCCCCCCACCCCACAACAGTCCCCAGAGTGTGATGTTCCCCTTCCTGTGTCCATGTGTTCTCATTATTCAATTCCCATCTATGAGTGAGAACATGCAGTGTTTGGTTTTTCGTCCTTGCAATAGTTTACTGAGAATGATGATTTCCAATTTCATCCACGTCCCTACAAAGGACATGAACTCCTCATTTTTTATGGCTGCATAGTATTCCATGGTGTATATGTGCCACATTTTCTTAATCCAGTCTACTATCACTGTTGGACATTTTTCTTTTAAACCCCACATCCAAGCAATCTGTAATTGTACTGATGTTGTATTTAAACTATATCCAGAATACTCAGGCCCTTTCTCCAAACCTCTTTTATAATGTTGTGGCCCAAGATCCCGCATTATTGTAACAGATTCCTATTTTTTCTGTTTCTATCATTGCATCCCCTCTGCCAATCTATTCCATACTCAGCAGAGTAAGAATGATCATTTTAAGCCAATAACCTAACTGATAACATCTTGTAGTGATTGTAGGAACTATTCTTAGTGCTTTAAATATGTTAACATTTTGTTTTGTTTTGTTTTGTTTTTGATACGGAGTTTCACTCTTGTTGCCCAGGCTGGAGTGCAATGACGCCATCTCGGCTCACTGCAACCTCTGCCTCCCAGGTTCAAGCAATTCTCCTGCCTCAGCCTCCCTCCTGATTAGGTGGGATTACAGACATGAACCACCATGCCCGACTAATTTTGTATTTTTAGTAGAGATGGGGTTTCTCCATGTTCGTCAGGCTGATCTCGAACTCCTGACCTCAGGTGATCTGCCCACCTCGGCCTCCCAAAATGCTGGGATTACAGGTGTGAGCCACCGTGCCCGGCCATGTTAATGTTTTCAAACCTCATACACCCCTATCCAGTAGTGCTATTAAAGGTCCTCACATTGCAGATGAGTAAACTGAAGCACAGAGAGTTGCTTAATGTAACTTCCTGAAGGTGTATAACCAGAATAGGTAGAGCTGGGATTTGAACCTCTGATGATCTGCCTTTCCACTGGAAAGTAAATCTCAGGGTAAATCAGTATCACCGCCTGTCTCTATGTCTTGCCATCTGGCCACTTTCTAACCTCACCGTCTGTCATTCCTCTTCTGGATCACTGTGTTCCAGCCGTAATGATCTCTTTGCTAGTTCTTACATTTACTGAGCACACCCCCTGCTCGGGCCGTGGTACATGCTGCTCCCTGTGCCTAGAATGCTCTTCTCTCAATATCTAGGTGCATTGCATTTTGATTTCTCTGGTCAAACGTTACCTTATAAGAGAAGTCTTCCCTGACCACCTTCTATAGAGTCACAACCCCTTTATGATTTCCAATCTCCCTTTGAGGATTGAAATTTCTCTATAGCACTGATCACCACCTGACCTATTTTACATGTCCTTAAGGATGGCAGAAACTTAGTCTGGTTTGTTTATTACTGTATCTTTGTGAACCCACCATAGTATCTGGCATAAATAAATCCCTCAAATATTTGTCGAACATAGGGATAAATGCATAAAAATATTGCTTAGCTACTTGATAAGTATCTTATGTAGCACAGAGCAGCTGTGTCACCTTCCTCTGACTGCTTTCTGTGATTGAGTAAATGGGAACATGGGCAAGTCAGAAAAACTAAGGTCTTGCTCTGGCTGTGTCATCTGTGAGCTATATCATCTTGCATAATTGCATTCATCACCTTGGCTCTCCATTTCCTTATCTGTAAAATCATGTATTGAAAGAAATGCTTTTTCAAGAACATGATAAATTATAAAATTTGGTAGAATTGATATGGCTATGGACACTATCGGTAGAAAAATCAACTTGCGATGTAGCAGTAAGTTCTCAGCCAGGTGTGGTTTTGTGCCCTGTCCTCCTACCAGGGAACTTTTGACAATATCTTGAGACATTTTTGGTAGAAATAGCTCAGAGGCTCAGGGGGTGCTGCTAGCATCTACTGGGAAGAGGCCTGAGATGGGATGCTGCTAAACATTCTACAGTGCATAGGATCACCACCACCACAACGAAAAATTGTCTGGCTCAAATGTCAAAAATGCTGAGGTTGAGCTCTAACACATAGAGCTGCACAGGTGTTAGGATGAGGGCACAAGTAAAAAGCACAGCTCAAACAGAGAGAACTTGAAGACATGGGCTACTTATGAAAGAGAAAAAAGTCCTATTCACATCCTGGAACAAAGATTGCTATCTTCGGAACACGGATAACCGGAATATCAACACAGTGGTGGGTGGCATCGTGCGTGAACTTGGAAGACAATGACCTCAGATGATCAGGAGCTTATCTCAGCTTGCCTCAAACTACCTTCCCCAGGGCATTTTGTGATTACGCACATCCCGGCCCATCTGTTGCTAATTGCAATAAAGACCAGGATCTGTTATATCACTGAGGTGAAACCTCATCAAGTTTTAGAGGAAATAAATCTACGAGATGCTCCATAAAAGTAATCTCTACTTTTTGGCATCCAAATCTGTCAAGCATTGATGAGGCAAGCAGGAAACCTAATGAAAATAATACAAGGAAATCTTCTCATTAACACCCATCCCTAATGTCTCAGCTGTCGGGTCATTGTTTTGGCTTCTTGGGGTGGAATCTGCATCGACAGCCAGTATCAGAAGCGCTGACTTTAAACAAGGCAAGCAGTCATTTTTACCACGTGGTCCAAATCAGTTAAAGGGTGCCAGCCCTGCCTCAATTAAAATGGGTTGGTTTTTAAGTGTGTTTATATTCTAGCTTCTCTCCCTCTCATGCACAAACACACACACACACTTCTAGACACTTGGGCCTTTAGTGTTTGTGATGTAGGCATCTATATTTTTCCCCTAAGGAACATGCACAGAAAAATTTCTGTGGGTTAAAAAGCCTTTGCTTTATTGGCAAGGATAGTAATGGAACTAATTTGGTGTTTTGCGTTGACACCCTCTTTCTCCTGATTTGTATAATAAGATCGTTATATAAGATGATAATTACCGTATTTGATCTGTAAGGAGAATTAAATATGAGGATAACTTTCTACTATGCCCTCTAAAACGTCCTGGTGAAGAACTTAATAGAAGCCTACGATAAAGGTTGAACCCTGGGAACATAAATTCTGTTGGGGTGTATGCATTGAGGTAAGCAGAGTTGCGTGCTGGGTGTGTGAAGGCAGAGAAGGGGACAGGGCAGGGCAGGATATCCTCTTCATCAACATTATACATTGCTTTTCTCATCATTATCGTAGCAGAGTCACACAAATTATCCTGGCCCAAACACTTAGAGGACCATAAACTGAACCCACCCTTCCATTAGGTTCAAAGGAAAATGATTATACAAGGAAACTTGTAATGTCCTGTCTAGATAGATAATGTAGCCAGATAATGAAGATTGAAAAATGGCCTGGTGGCACTGTGAAGAGGTTAAAGTACTACTGCAAGGTGCAAAGGAAACATGAATGATCCAAATCCTAGAAGAAAATACAGCTTAGTAGCAGAAGGATTTTTAATATTATAATAACAGGCTCATTCTTTTCTAACTCGTAGGTAGCATTTCCTTTTGACTCTTTGAGCAGAAAAGCAAGAGTGGGCAGAAATGACCTCAGTAGATAAGCAAGGCATTATACTGGGCTTTAGTGCTTGATAGGAGTTCAATACATAATTTTCTTCTTAAAAAAATCACTTAGTAAGGACCTAATATATGCTAAGCACTGGTTAGGAGATACAAAATACAAGGAAAATAAGGACATGGTTTCTGAACTCCAGGAATGTAAAATGGAATTGGAGGTGATAGATACACTAATTATTGTTAAGAATGGGTTGTCAAATTATGGCCCATGAGCCAAATCTAGCCCACTGCCTGTTTTTGTGAATAAAGTTTGATTGGAGCACAGCCATGCCCATTCATTTATATGTTGTCTGTGCCTGCTTTTACACTTCAACAGCAGCGTTAAGTAGTTACAATAGAGACCGAGACCCTATGGCTTCCAAAGTCTGAAATATTTAATATCTGGTACTTTACATAAATGTCCCTGTAGCTAGGACAGTAGGTATGTAGCCTACATTAATGTCACATACATGGAAGTGAACACTTTTTGAACGTTACTGTAGTTAGTGTACCAACATCCACTGTGGTAACTACCATATTACCCACATTTTGGAGATTAAAAAATGTAGCTTTAGACATTAAATACTTTAAGTTCTCAATGTCACATGAGCAATATGGATTTGAAACCACACATTCTGATTTTTACAGCCCATGCTCTTAACTGATAGCCTCTGTAGACAAGAGCTGTAAATATTCAGTAGGAACAGATATGTCTTTGTCAATTTTCATATCAAGGTGTTCAACAATTAATTTTCTTTTCTTTCTATAACTGAATTAAATTCTCCCTTGTATTTTCTTTTTCCTGTTTGCAGAATCCTGTTTAGTTTTAGAAAAAGAGCCAATTCAAAGTTTGTCCTCTTCTTTATTTGATAGTTCAATAATTGTTCTCAAGGCTATGCTAGATTGATAACCATGGTTCTAACTCTTCACCCTTTCTGTATCCTTGCCCTCTACCATATAACTTTACAGTGTATTTCCGACTGTGATGGGGAGTATTTCTCCTCTGGATACGGCTCTGTGTCTTTTTTCAATCAGTGGGATATTAGCAGACATGATAGAAAGAAATGGAATGTCCTCAAGTGACTGGGCTTATCCTCTCTTCTTCCTCTGCTACTCAGCCGTATTCTCATGGCAGTAGAAACAGTAGAAAATAAGAAACATGTGAAACAGAGCCAAGTCACCTCTGGTGCTTCAACTCACAGCCAGCTGATTTCAAGACAAGTAAAAAAAAGTCCAGAAAACAATAAACAATAGATGTTTATCATTGTATCCCACTGAGAGCTTATGGTTATTTGCTACGCAATGTTATTTTGGTAATAGGCAATGGGTACAGGGGAATATATAACATAGAGACAGTGGGCAGTGAGTAGGAGAGTATGTCGGTCTGGTTCTCTGTTATCATTGCTTCCTAATGCAATCTTCTGAGAAGCAGATCATCCAATCTGAACCCTGAGCATCATGACCCCTCCAAATTGGAGCTTAGAAATATGTAAGTGGGGAGTTAAAGAATACAAAAGCACCAAAGAGCTGGAAAAGCAGGATGGATACCACTGAAGAGTAAGTTAGTGACCTAGCAGACTAACCATAAGTTTTTAGAAAACAAATTACATAAAAAATTTAAAAAGAAGACAGTAGGATAAAGGTTAATGAGATGTAAAAATAGACCCCAAAGTTATACTATCAGAAATACCAGAAGAGAGAAAAATTCATCTCAGAATCAAATAAATAAATTCTCAAATTGAAAAGACTCACAAAGTTCCAAGAAATATGAATACTTTTAAGAAGTAAAATTTAACCCTCAACATACCCCTAAGATATAGGTAATATGATATCACAGTTTCACAGATGGGTAACTAAAGCTTTTAATCTTCCTAGCCACTTTATATGTTGACACTCATCCACATGACATTGTTAATTCTCAAAACGATTCTTTGAAATATGCGCTATAATTATTCCAGGCTAACAGATGGAAAACTAGATCATAGAGAAATTAAGTAATTTACGCAAGGTCATGCAGGTAATACAGTGCCAGAAATGGGTCTCTAACCAAGATGCCCTGGCTCAAAAGTTATATGCTTAAACATTATGCCATTGTTGCCATATAGCTGACTAAATGGAAAGTTACAAGTAAACACAAATGGAACTTTTAATTCTCATTGCATACAGATTTTAAAAAATCATGAAGCAGTATCTTCAAACTTCAGAGTGTGTGTATATATATATGTAAATATATATATAAATATTAAGCCAGACTTCTAGATTGGTTTTATTTTCTCAGATTGTAATTCAGTCATGGATTTAGGACTTTTGCTTTGGACTATAGTAAAGTGACTGGTATAGGACTTGACCTCCCACCACAAGCAACTAGAAAACTGGAAAAAATATAGAAAAAAGAGCTGTTTTTAGATATTCGACAATGGATAGTATCTGTGATCTGAGAAAAGGACAAATGAGGTATGCTCAACAATTCCTCCTGCTTTCTGCTCAGAAGCACTCATTGGCCTGCAATATGAAATTTATCTCACTTTAAAAGAGACCAAAAAAATTAGATTCCCACTATTATTTTACTAATAATACATATAATTCAATCAAAATTGTCTAGACATGTACAGAAGAGGGAAAATACGAACCATAATCAGGAGAAAAATTCTACAGAAACAGGTCCCGAGATAACAGAGATACAGGAAGTGGCAGACAGGGACCTTACAAGAGCTATTGTGCACAAATAAAAGAAGAAAAACAAATGTCCTGCACCACTCAATACAATACTTTGCCTCTGGTCATCAAAATACATGTGGGGAGTTCTCCCTACACACCAAGCAATTCTCCAGCGGACACTAACCGGATGTCCTATAATTTAATTCAATTCTGATGCTATGTACCTGGAGACTGTCAGATACCACAGGTGAAGGTTTCAGTTCCACAAAACTGTCCCTACTTCAGATGCCAATCACAAGCCATCCATAACCTTTGGATTCCCAGAAACTGCTTCTTGGGTTCAATTACTTTGCTACAGTGCCTCAAAAAATTCGGGGAAAGAATTCACTTACGTTTACTGATTTATTACAAGGGACGTTACAAAGGATACGGAAGAACAGCTAGAGGGAAAAGATCCATAGGACAAGACATGTGGGGCGGGACCCAGAACTTACAAGCCCTCTCTAGGTGCACCACCCTCCAGACACCTCGGCGTGTTCAGCTGTCCAGAGGCTCCCCAAACCCCACCCTTTTTTTTTTGAGACGGAGTCTCGCTCTGCCGCCCAGGCTAAAGTGCAGTGGCGCGATCTCGGCTCACTGCAAGCTCCGCCTCCCGGGTTCACACCATTCCCCTGCCTCAGCTTCCGGAATAGCTGGGACTACAGGCGCCCGCCACTACGTCCGGCTAATTTTTTGTATTTTTTAGTAGAGACGGGGTTTCACCGTGTTAGCCAGGATGATCTCCATCTCCTGACCTCGCGATCCTCCCGCCTTCGCCTCCCAAAGTGCTGGGATTACAGGAGTGAGCCAGCGCGCCCGGCCCCTTTTGGGTTTTATGGAGGCTTAATTGCATAGATGTAATTGGTTACATCACTAACTGTGAGTTATCAACCTAACCTTCAGCCATTCTCTCTTCCCCAGAGGTCAGGCCCTATTCTGAGCTATCCTGGAGCCTGCCAAAAGTCACCTCATTAGAACAAAAGATGCTTCTGTCACCCAGCAAATTTCAAGGGATTTAGGAGCTCTGCATCAGGAACTGGAATCAAAGACCAAATATTAAAACAAAAGATTGTCCTAGCACCCCTATCGACGAGGGTTTTTGAAGCTCTATGTCAGGAACTGGAGGCAGAAACCAAATATATATATATATATATGTATATATATACACACACACACATATATATGTGTATATAATATCACAATATTACAATATGGTTAAGGATTTCCAGGAAAAAAAAAATACAGATAAGAAGAGAAATGAAAGACATCGGTTTAAATCATTGGAATTTCTAGAAAAGAAAAACACAATGTTTGAAATGAAAAATTAATTGGATTGGCTTCATAGAAGATTAGACATTGGAAAAGTAAAAAACAGTAAAACTGAAGATATGACAAGAGAAGAATTCTGAAATGAAGACAGACAGAAACAGATTAAAAAAAAAAAGTGGCTAAGTCTCGATGACCTGTGACATCAAGTGGTATAACATGGAGATCCACAGGCCAGGTGCAGTGACTCACGTCTGTAATCCCAGCACTTTGGGAGGCCAAGACAGGCGGATCAATTGCAGTCTGGAGTTTGATACCAGACTGGCCAACATGGGGAAACCCTGTCTCTACTGAAAATACAAAAAATTAGCCAGGTGTGGTGGCATGCACCTGTAGTCCCAGCTACTCCAGAGGCTGAGGCAGGAGAATTGCTTAAACACAGAAGGTGGAGGTTGAAGTAAGCCGAGGTTGCACCACTGCACTCCAGCTTGGGGAACAGAGTGAGACTCTGTCTCAAAAAACAAAAACAAAAACAAACAAACAAACAAACAAAAAAACAGAGATTCAGAAGTAAAGTGAAATTGAAAAAAAATTGAAGAAATAATAACTGCAAGCTTATAGTCCCATGAAGCTAAATAATCCCAAATATAATAAAGAAATAAAATAACACTGAGTCACATCACAATCAAAAGGCTAAAAACTAGAGATAAGAGACAATCTTAAAGAAGCAGAGTAAAAAAGATGGACATATTACCTACAGGCAAGTAAAGTTAAAATTAACCGCATACTTTTAAGAAAACAATGGAAGCCAGAGTTTAGTGAAGTAATAATTTTAAAGTTCTGAAATAAAAAAATTCAATGTGTAATTCTACATCTAATAAAAATATTTTTGAGAAATAAAGGAGAAATAAATATTTTTAGACAAAGAAAGCTGAGAGAATTTACTGTCAGTAATGTGTACTGTAAGAAATATTAAAGTTTTCCTCAGGTAGAAGAAAAATAAGAACAAATAGAAACTTGGAAGGCCACCACAAATAGTAAATATGTGGGTAAATATTGACATTTAAAAATATATAATTAAATGTCTAAATTTTAAAAAGTATGTTGAAATTTATAACACATGTAGAAGTAAAAGTATGTACTAGAAGCACTGACACAAGGATAGAAGATGAAAAATGAAAGTATTTTGTTGTAAAGCTTTTTTATTACACATAATGTGGTATGATATTATTTGAATGCAGGCAGTTATAAGTTAAAGATACTTATTGTAAACTCTAAAGCAATCACTACAAAAATTAGAAATGGAACAGCTAATAATTCAGTGATGGAGAAAAAGTATAATATAATATGCAAATATGCTGAATGCAAAAAAGGCAGAAGCACAAGAAACAAATGAAAAACGTGACAAATAGAAAATAAATAGCAAGATAATAGATTGAAGTCCAACCATACTGATAATCAATTAAATATAAATGGCCTAAATACTATAGTTAAAAGGCAGATAGGTAACTGCCATAGACTATATTATCTCCCAGAGCTCCAGGAGTCATATTAACTTTGTTTTCCCCACTTTTCCCTCATATCACTGATATGCTGTGGTTTAATCTGAGTCAAATTTAAGTGCGTGAGACAGAGCTACAGTAGGAGAAATAGCAGCCACCAACCTGGCTTTAGAGATTTGTAGAAATAGTAATGTCATGTCTATTAAAAAGCTCATTGTGAAGAGAGATCTGCAGGATTTACAAGTTCTCTACCGCGTCACAAGCACCACTAGAACCACCAGTACCACCAGTAAGTATTACAGTGATAGGGAGGAAATAGATGGTGAAGATTATAAGGTTTGCAAGGAAGAGGAGGAGGATTTGCAATATGCAGGATATGCATAAGATGGACAATTACAATGAATCTCTTGATGATGGAGAAGATAATACAGTAGACATGGAAGACCAATAACTGGGCCAGGACCAGGGAATAATCTAGGACAGGTGTCAGTAACTAGGTTCCATGGGCCCAATCCAGACCATAAAATCTAGGATGTTTATTATCTGGCCCTTTACAGAAAAATTTGCAGCTTCTTGGTATAGAGGGAAGGAAAAAAAGTTGCCTCAAGGAAACCCTGGGGCATCTCCACACTTGCTGCACCCTTTGCCAAGCTGCTGGTGGCTCGGGGCCTGAAATCTCACATTAAACTCTTTTGAGATGTTGCAAGGTCCTGACCTCCTTGACTTCTCTTGGACCATCAGCCTGCTCCTAAATCCCTTGAGGCAGAGGCCCCATGTGGGCAGCATTTTGCTTCTTGTTTGCCAAGTTTGCAAGTTTAGCTCCTATCTCTCTCTCTCTCTCTCTTTTTGAGAAAGAGTCTTGCTCTGTCACCCAGGCTGGAGTGTAGTGGTATGATCTCGGCTCACTGCACTGCAGCTTCCACCTCCTGGGTGCAAGTGATCCTCCTGCCTCAGCATCCTGAGTAGCTGAAATTACAGTATGATCTCGGCTCACTGCAACCTCCACCTCCTGGGTGCAAGTGATCCTCCTGCCTCAGCCTCCCAAGTAGCTGGAATTACAGGTCACACCACCACACCCGGCTAATTTTTGTGTTTTCAGTAGAGATGGGGTTTTGCCATGTTGCCTATACTGACCTCGAACTCTTGGCCTCAAGTGATCCACCCACCTTAGCCTCCCAAAGTGCTGAGATTACAGGTGTGAGCCACTGCACCTGGCCTTTATCTTTCTTCAATAAAGACATGGCACTAATTGAATAAAATCCAGAGGTTGTAAGACTGGAAAAAAGAACTCACTATTTCTGTCCATAAGAAACCTACTTATATACAAACACATATTTAAAAGATAGAAAAAGATGTAGCAGGCAAGGACTATTCATGAAGAAATAGGAGTGGCTATATTAGTATCCAGAAAATGTAGGCCCAGGACAAGCAATATTGCCAGACATAAAGCAGGACATTTCATAATGATAAATGAGTCAATTCATTAAGAAGCAGTAACACTCCTAAATAAGTATGTGCTAAATAACAGAGCTTCAAAATACATCAACTGAAAATATAGAAAATCAACAATTATAACTGGAGATTTCAACAATCCTCTTTTAGTAAATGATACAAGTGGCCAAAAATACCAGGAAGAATATAAAAGACCTAAAAAATACTATCAAACAACTTGACATGTGATATTTATAGAACAAGTTACTCAACAACAGTAGAATATGTATTCTTTTCAGGTCTACATGGTAAATTCACCAAGTCTCTAGAAAGCTAATGGCTTAAATATTACAGACTGTTTTCTGACTACAATGAAATTAAATTAGAAATAAATAATAAAAAGATATCTGCAAAAATCCACAAATATTTGGATATTGAGTAATACATTTTTAAATAACCAATAAATCAGTTAACTAATAATAAGGAAAATCAGAATATATTTTGAAGTGAATGAGGATAAAGACACAGCATGACAAAATTTGGGAGATGCAGCTAAAGCATCTTTAAAACAATTTAGAATTTTGAACGTGTATATTGGAAAATAAGAAAGTTCTAAAATCAATGATGTACATTACCATCTAAAGAAGTTAGACAAAGCAGTTGAAATAAACATAAAAATAATAAAGAAAAGAAATCAGTAAAATAGAAAACAGATAAACCATAGAGAAAATTAATAAAGCTAAAATATGGCTCATTCCAAACATCAATAAAATTAAAAATACTTTTAACTAGACCAGTTAAGCACACACACACACACACACACACACACACAAAGCACAAATTACAAATATCAGGAAGGAGAGAAGTGGACATCACTCTAGATTCTGTGGTAGCTAAGGTGACCTCAGTGATTCCCACTTCTTGGTATGCATGCCTTTGTGTATTCCACTCCACATTGAGAGAGAAAAGAAATGTAACCAAAAAAATACTGTGGAAATAACCAAGTGTCACTTCCAACATTAGGCCTTAAAGATGTTTTCCACTGGATCACTCACTCTGGGAGAAGCCAACTGTCATGTCCTTACCACAAACAAGAAGCCTTAGCTTCTCGTTTGCAGACCCTCCTTCCAGTCAGCCCTTCAGATGACTGCAGCCCTAGCTGACATCTTGATGACAACTTCATGAGCGATCCTGAGCCAGACCACTCATATAATCTACTCTTCAGTTCCTGACACATTGACTGAGTGAGCTTTTAGATATTTGTTAAACATCTAAGGTTTTGTTTCTGCAGCGATAGATAATACCAGTTCTATAGAAAGAAAATACCATAAGCAACTTTATATCAATAAATATGATGACTTAGAAAACATTGACAAATTCTTTGAAAGACAAAATCGTGACATAAAGAAATGAAAAATCAGAGAAAGCCTATATCCATGAAATCAATTGAATTCATAAATAAAAACATTTCCACAATGAACTTCAGGCCATGATAGCTTCACTGGTGAATTCTATCAAACATGCTAGAAGAAAACAATATCCATACTACATAAACTTTTTGAGAAAACAGAGGAAAAGAGAACATTCACCAGTTGATTGCATGGAGCCCAACGTAACTCTAATATTAAAACCTGATCAAGACATAACAATAGAAAGACCAATATCTTCAGGAACATATTGTAAACATCTTTAACTAAAAATAGATTGAATCCTAATTTGATTTTGATTTTGATTGTATAATATAGTGGACTTGAAAGAAAAACTAATCTAGGTATGGATATCCTGAAATGTAGGTGAATGTTTTTTTCTAATATACATGGCTTGAAAACATGATTCCAAATTATAATGGATATTTGACACTCAGAGAATGTGTCCACTGGGAGTTGTGATTCCCCCTGTCTCATCAGTGAGATAAGTTTAACCAGTGAGGTTATATCAGGAGGATAGGTACAAATTTACTACTTCTACTACACATTTAATCAACTCTTATCTGCTACTATTGAAGTATTTGACTTGGGAACTCTTCTCTTGACAGAGCTGAGTTTAAGTAATGTTTGTATAGGATGATGATTTATATCTATGTAGTATATTCCTGTAGTGACAATAACAGTGTATACGATATCGGCAAAACAATTCCCCTAAAGAAAGTTTTGAGGATAAAATGTCAAAAAGTAAACTCCACTTAAATGAAGAACAAAGCAGGCAAAATTGAATTGTAATGCTAAGAAGACTTGGCTTTCTATAAGGGTAAATTTTTGTGAGTTGATTATTAAGTTAATTCAAAGGTCTATTACTGATCTGGGAGCCAGGGTTGTCTTAGCTTTGTTTTTTCATCATGATGAAAGTTGAAATTATGCTTTCGTCAACATGAGAGTGATAACAGAGGACACCCTCAGTGTCCCAAGAGAAATGGTCATTGTTACCTAATATTCATGCTTGTTACAATTTAAACTATAATATTCCAACAAGATACATTTTAAACATGTTGAAAAAAAGGTGGGATTATCTAAATTTTGACTATTTGTTTTCTCCTTTTCTCGTAGAATGATTTGTTAACATTTCTATTAATATTTACTTAATGGTTGGCTTTGATTTTCAATAAGCACATGTTGTTATAATTAATTGCCTGATCCCTTTTATGTGCAATCATAACCTCAGAGGTTGACCACACACAGGCAGAAGAGGTGAAATGGGAGATGTACTCCATCCTGCCTTCTGAGAGACAGTTCCTATCAGCCTGGCCCCGTGCTGTAATCCTTCCATTAGGTTAACCTAAAAGACAAATTGTCTTCAGAAGACCACATAAAAAGCAGAAGCAGAAGTTGAGACGTATAACATATTAGCAAAAATTATCTAAAATTCCATGAATACACTTATAAAGGAGGAAATGATTGCATTTTGCTTGTAATCCCTGAACAGCCAGGTGGTATTGTCAGGTAAGCACAGCTATTTAGGGAACAATTAGAGGGAAAGAGAGATGATGAAAGTCAGAGGCGTACTCTTAAGTCAGAGCTTTTCTACACTTAGGAATTTCCTACCACTTGAAATTGTTTCCAAATCATTTCTAAATTCGGATTCCAATTTCATGCTTTTCTGGAGCCATGTGAAGTGTATATTTTTCAAAAATATTTATTTGATTAAAGGTGTCTGACCCTATTTTGTTTCAACAGAGCTTGTGGGTTTGATTCTCTGTGATTTGAGTCTATTTATGGAAATTGCGTGTATCAAAAGTTTGCCTTTCAGCTGGGCATGGTGGCTCATTCCCATAGTCCCATCTACTGGAGACGGAGGTGGGAGGTTTGCTTGAGTCAAGTTCAAGACCAGCCTGGGCGACATAGTGAGACCCCTTTCCTAAAAAAAAAAATAAATAAATAAAAACAAAGCTTCCTTTTCAACTAGATTAGGAACTCTGAGTGCATGAATCAAGTTACCTCTTTTATTAAATTTTTCAGTTGCATCTATCATGAACTCTATATACAAACATGAAATGTGAAATACAATTCCTCAATCACTAGCAAATTTCCTTCTGCCATTAACATATATTCCTCCTTCCCTCATTAAAACACCATACATTTTCCTTTACATTTTTTCTATTCTCCTTTTCTTTTTACTTTCTCTTTTTCAGAAGGAAGTATTTGAGAAACTCTGTCCTGCATCTTGCTTGTTCCTGTGGTCTCGGTGTTTGTCCAAGTGTGAGACCTGAGGCTACACCTCACATTCGCAGCAGTTGTCCTCATGCAAGACACAGGAAAAGACACAGCAAGCAGGACTATCCTAGACTTAGTATACGTGACAAGAAAGGCATGAGCGGTAACAAGTAAAAAGCTGTTTTGTTTCAAAAAACAGGGGTTGCTGATGAAGGAATCACATCTGAAAGAAACAACACTTTTCATGGAGGCCAGATGAAAGGAGCTTCCAATGTGTGTGTGTGTGTGTGTGTGTGCACACTTGGGCATACTATAAATTAGCCTCAGACAGAGGTCTGCTATGACACAGTTAATTCTGAAAAGTTTTCTATAAACTCGAGTGATAATGTTTCTTTTCCAGGTTCATGGAAAACCAGTTTAGCATCACTAACAAGCCACCTTATGGGTGTAGATAAAGGACTGGCGCCACAACATCTATATGGACTAAAGTTTTCAGTTTCCTCACTTTTTGGTAAGGACCTGAAAATAAAGCTGAGTAACTGCTCTTGCTTGGGATGGAATTGTTCATTGTAGTCTTTGGAAAAAGAAAAGGAAAGGGCAAGAGGTAGCAAAACAAACAAACAAACAAGCAAACAAACAAAAACATCTTGCCTGGTTTGCAGTGGGTCTCTCCCTGTTTCCTCTCTTCCCTTGGCCCTTTAGTGCCCAGGGCCCTCATATCACCCATGGCTCTCTCGAGCTGTTCTGCATTTCAAAATGGGTTTCCATCTCGTTATCCTTCTTTCAGAGATTTCCCCAGTGGCTCAGGCCTGTAATCCCAGCACTTTGAGAGATTAAGGCAGGAGAATTGCTTGAAGCAAGGAGTTCGAGACCGGTTTGGGCAACATAGCAATGCCCCGTGTCAACAAAAAATTTTAAAAAATTAGCTGGGTGTGGTGGCATGCACCTGCAGTACTAGTTACTTGGGAGGCAGGGGTGGGAGGATCGCTTGAGCCCAGGAGTTCGAGAGAGCAGTGAGCTATGATTGCATTCCAGCCTGGGTGACAGAGTGAGACCCTGTCTCTAAAAATAGTAAAAATAAAAGATTTCCTTTCTGTCTCTCAGAGACATATCTCAAATCCAAAAACTCAACTAAGAGAATTGCCTGTTGATGTTTCAAATCTTGTAGAATGAAGCTTTAAATTGTTTATCAAAGAAATATTTTGGTAGAAAAGGATCCTTTTATATTGGCTTGAAAATAAAACCACTGCCACAATCTTCCATTTTCTCTTATCTCCTCTTGGAAGCTGGGGCACAGGCCATCTTTGGGAAGCTTTGTATCTTTAATGCAGGAATTGGAAATGATACAACTCCTACCACTTAGGAAAATCAACTTCATGCTAAACGTATTCAGTGTCTGCTTTGTCTTGATCCTGACAATCAAAATTAAACATTTTTTGACTTCTTAGCTTTTGACACCTCCTCCTGCATGAGGGACAACACCATTCAGCTGTTGGGAGACAACTGTCCTCGAGTCTCTTGTGTTCTTGCACTTGTCGTGAGGAGAGGCTCTAATGATCTTTGCTTCAGACTATCTTTCCAAGGATATTCGTATGGTGAACAGCACTGAAGGGTAGAGATTGTGTCTCCCACCAGAGCAGAGGAGAAATTTGTCTGCTGGCCAGTGTAATATAGATACCTTCCTAGAGGGAAAAGGGTGGGCCTATTTGCCTGCACCCCACTAGAAAAGACTGGATTTTATATGCTCTGGGTTCCTTGGCTCTTCATCATCCTTGTGGGATTTGTGGGCATGGAGAACTGAGAACTGGTGCAGTCATGAAGGTTATGAAAGTCATGCTGTCTTGTGTTCCATAAGTAATAAGGTTCTTTGTCACCAACCCAGAAGTGTTCTGTCTTTTGCCAGAATCTATTAAGCTGGAGCGGGCTAGACTGTTAGTTTGCAAGCTGGGTAAAATCTCAGATACTTCACAGTTCTTCATGCCAGACAGTTATCTTTAGACTTTTCCAGATGGCAATCAGGAATAAACTCTATTCTCAAACCCTTAGGAATATACGGTTCAAGTTCACTCAAGAACTTGTACCATGATGGGAAGACTAGATAGCCAAGCAGGAAGTTGGACCCCACCTCAAGCCATGTGAAAAATTAACTCAAAATGGATCAAAGATCTAAAAGTAAGAGCCCAAATTATAAAACTCTTACAAGAAAACATACAGATAAATCTTCATGACCTCTGAATTGGTGATAGATTCTTGACTATGATACTATAAACATAAGCAACAAATGAAAATTGGATAAATTGTACTTTATCAACATTAAAAACATTTGTGCTTCAAAGAAAACTATCAAAAAAGTGAAAAGACAGCCCACAGATTGGGAGAAAATATTTGCAAATTATATATATCATAAACGACTTGCATCTAGAATATATAAAGAACCATTACTACTCAATAATAAGAGGACACCCCAGTTAAAAATCTTAATGCATTTTTCAAAATAATTAAATAGACATTTTTCAAATAAGATATATAAATGTATAATTAGCACATGAAAAGATGCTCAACATCATTAGTATTCAAGGAAATGCAAATCAAAGTAATTAGATGCCACTGCCCACCCCCTTTGGTGGCCATAAGAAAACATTCAGAGAATCACAAGTGTTAGTGAGAATGTAGAAAATCAGAACCGTCATATTGTGCTTGTGGGAATGTAAAACAGTGCAGCCACTTTGGAAAACACTCTGGCAGTTCTCAAAAAGTTGAACAGAGCCACTATATGACCTAGAATTTCCACTCCTAGGTATATATCCCAAATAATGGAAACAGGTACCCACGTAGACACTTGTGCGCCAATGTTCATTGCAGCATATTTCACGATAGCCAAGAAATGCAAAGAACCCAAGTGTCCATCAACAATGAATGGAGAAGCAAAATGTATTATATCCCTTCAATGGAATATTATTCAGCCATAAAAAGGAATGAAGTGCTAGCACATACTACGATATGAATGAATTTTGAAAACAGTAAGTGAAGTGAAAGAAACCAGTCTCAAAAAAGCCACATATAATGCCATTTGTATGAAATGTCCAGAATAGACAAATATACAGATACAGAAGTAGATTTGTGGTTGCTTAAGGCTGGGGATATGGGGAGCTTGGGGTGTGACAGGAAAATGTTTTGCGACTCCTTTTTGAAGTGATAAAATGTTCTAAAATTGTGTGGTGATAGTTGCACAACTCTAAAAAAATCATTAAGTGGTACTGTCTAAATAGATGAATTTTATGATATGTGAATTACAACTCAATAAAACTGTAACCAAAAAAGAAGAAGAAAAAAGAACTCACAGCTCACTCTGCTTCTGCACAGCACAAGACCTCCTTCCTAGTTCCTGTAGTTCAGCAAGTATCCACCCAGGGACATGACAAATCCTGCAGTAGCAAATCCACTGGCTGAATGATTTCACTCATGCTCCCCTTACATGGGGAAGGGGGTTAAATACACAGCTTTACACTATCAATCGACAGCTCTTTTCCTCACATCAGATCCATTTCTTGCATAGAAACTAAAAGTAGCTAATGGTACCTATCCTAGAGGAAGGGTATAGATTATGTAACTTTTTGCTCTTTTTAAGAAAATCTTGCCGCTACGTTTAGCAATCTTTGTAAGACTGTGTTTGTGCTTGAACGTGTGTTATCCTCAGATGCAATTCTAAGATAGGAAAAGTCTCATTTAATATCTTACATATTAATGTATAATAATATATTGTGGGTCTTATTTTCTTAGTCTAATATTTTACACTAAAAGCAGACATGCTTCAGGAATAGCCACATTAATAACACTGCTAAACTACAATTTTGTGCAGAAATTAATATTATAGAATACTATCTGATTATATTTATCAGCAAAAGGACATTTGCAGCTTAATTTGAATTTCCTATAATTTTCCTTTTTATTCTGTAAATTATGTAATATATCAACCCCATGAGCTCAACAAGAATTCTTTACTTAATATCACTAAGAGTCACAGTTGACAAGAGAAATTCTCTTAATAATTTGACAACAGATTTGATTTATTTTTTTAAAAAGCATTTTCTGATTCCTTTATTTTATGAAGTTATATTAATTATTAGAAGCTTTTAAAATATTTTCCACATGTGTATCCAAAGAACAGGTAATTAGGTTGTCCATTATTTTGATGATATAATTTTATCATCACACATCCAGTTGGGTCACAAAATAAAGTTGATCCTAGTATCTAAATACTGTCAGCAAAAAATACTTGAATAATAATTATTTTACAATTCCAAGCCCCTTTTTTGTAAACATTCTCCAAAATTACATTGGTTGATATCAAGCCTTTTATTTGATAACTGCTGTAGGTAATAGAAAATGAAGAAAATACTGGTGAGCTAAATAAACATTTTTGTTTTCATTGATCTTTTAATCCAGAAAAGAAGAGTGAGAAATAAAAATAGTATCACCAGAGCATTGATAAAATAATATTATAAGTGCATTGATGCTGAATTACGTAATAGAAAAATTTAAGTTAGGTTTGTGGAAGGGGGTGTAGAGGGAAATAGTAGAAAAAAATGTTACCAAATGATACTTAATGTATTTTTATTGTTAATTTATTGTGGCAGTTCCATTTGATTTCTTTGTTATTCAAAACCACTGTTTTATAATTTTCTAGCCCAAAGTAATTTTGGCTATCTTATGTGTTGGACAATTTAAAAGAGTCTGTAGCACCTTTTTTCTTTTCAAAAATGCACTGTTATGTTCTGGCAGTATTTCCTGAGGAAATTTCTCATTATGTCTTTAGCCGTCTACATGCCTACCTTGGTATTGGGGACTATTGTTTCCACCAGGAAATGCTGAAAGGTGGGAAGCTATAAAGTTCATAATTGAACCTACCAATTTCCGTTTCCTATGTGAGCCTAAGCATAATAATAATGCAGACATCCCAGTAGCTAAAATCCATTGAGCACTCGCTATGTGCCAAGAACAAATGCTTTAAATATTAGCTCATTTAACTGCCAAAACAAACATGAGGTAGGCACTACTATTATTTTCATTTTATAGATGAGGAAACTGAGATACCAAAATGTTAAGTAACTTGGTAAAGTTCACTCAGATTGTGATTGGAGGTCTTCACCTTGAGACGTCAGTAACTACTGCTCCAGAGCCCATGCTCATAATTTTTCCACTGTATTGACTCACAGAAATCACGGGGCAGATCGGCTCATCTATAAATTGTGTTTAATTACTGCACAGCTTTTCATAGCTCTCCTGCTTGTGTAATCTATTGCCATTTTACAAGTGTATATTCTCTTGAATGACAAACACATGACATTAAAAATAAAGGAAGCAGAGAAATGGAGTGGAGAGAACAATTTATAGCATTTTCCAAAGCTTTTAAAACCAAGTTATTAGATGTCGTTTAACATTTTAAAATCCCCATCCTTTAATATGCATAAGGCCTGAAATTAAAGCAAAAGTTTTAGAGAGTTCCAAACACAGAGCCAGCAGCACCGTCTAGGTTCATGTTATTTTCTTTGAAAGACTATTTTGTGTGGTACTGAGTAAAAATGAAACATGATGATGAAATGGGTCTACGAAAAGTTTGTCCTAAAAATCACCACTCTTCCCTAAATCCATACTCTTGATCTAGTTTTCATTACATCAGAGAAACCACAGTTTGACTTCCCAATTGTTGCTGTGAGGTGAATTTTAAAAAATCATATTACAATACAGCTTTTCAGCATCTGTGTCGGCATACTTATTTTTACTGCTTATTCGATCTTCAGAGTGTTCAGCTTGCTATCAGTGATGCATTTTTCACGGGGTTTATTATCCAGCGAGGAGAACCATGCAGAGTTTGGTGACTTTCCTACACTTGGTTCATTGTTTGCACTTTTCTCATGTGGGACAGGCTGTCTGTGGCTTCACACGAAATCCCTGCCCCCAATTCTGAAATGTTTCCGTTAGGTTTATGGAGCTCATTCTGATAGATAAATTGCAAATCACATGGTTTTCATGTGAATTGGTGTTTATCTCTTTAAAAGAAGTCAGAACTGGCAGAAAATTAATGAAAAATATAACATGCACAGGTTATTCTTTGCAGTATAAATGATAATAGCAAAATACAAGAAACAACCCAAATATCTATATTATGAGAATGGCTGAATAAATTATGATGCATCCACGCAGTGGTGTACTAAGCAGTTATAAAATGGAATAAAGGATATCTTTATATACTGCTATGTGGAATTGCAAGATGCATTGTTAATGAGGAAAAGCAGAGTTCAGAATAGTATTTATGATGTAATCAATTTATATGTATCTGTGTGTACACATATTTGAGTATGTATACTTGCTTATATTGTCAGAAAGAAACAATAGGCGGTCAATCCAAAAGCTAATAAAAATATTCACCTATGTGGGGAGGGAGAAAACAGGGAGTAAGGGGCAGGGATGGCAGCTAGAATTCTCTAAATAAGTTTATTTTTTATTTTGACTCGAAACGATGCAATGTCTTACAAAATAAAACCAGAAAAAAAAGTAAAGAAAGCTATCTCCCACTGCCAGGAAACCTAAAACCAACTAAAAAAATGTTGGTTGGTTGGAAACAAATCTTAATAAAAATGTGGCAATAAAGTGCTAAACAATGCAGACAGGTAGATAGATGAGTCAATTTATTTTTATTGAGAAGAATTATCAAGAGGAAATAAAAGTTAGCCTTTTCTCTATATGTCATTAGATTCTAAATCAATTACTGAGGTTTTGATATTTGCTATGAACAAGATCTAATACTACCAAATATCTTCTTGTCCTCTGGGCACAGAAAGAAACTAAACACTGTATGAAAATTACACTGAAATATTTACAGGATGCTCAAAGTGGAGGAGGGAGTAAATCCTTGTTCCCATTTGTCCTCCTTCTACTAACTTCTCAAGTTCTTTGCTTGTCAGGGTTATAAAATCTGTCATGTTATCGGATTTCATGGGTTTGTAATGAGGATGGCTGCACAAGTTTCTCCTTTTTCTGATTGCCCATTTATTCACTCATGGCTGTCAAACACTAGTGGGTGGAGGTTCCTGTTCCCTTCCAGATGTACAGATGAATGCTATTTGGCTTGCTGACCTTCCTGGGATTTTGAAGAGTTACCCATGAGGGTAAAACTTTCTTCCAGACTTTGCCTACCTTATAGAAATAATTATTA
The DNA here is from genome assembly GCF_028885625.2 of Pongo pygmaeus. Taxonomy (NCBI): domain Eukaryota; kingdom Metazoa; phylum Chordata; class Mammalia; order Primates; family Hominidae; genus Pongo; species Pongo pygmaeus. Next base: position 189,874,008 of record NC_072376.2, read on the forward strand.
GTACTAACATTGTTAGGGGTCTTGTCATTTTAAATACAACAAATTGTCCAAATGAGTGGTAAAATTAAAATGGAAAATAGTGAAAATACTTACTAGAAGTAGAACAAAGGAAAATTATAATAACATAAATTATATGAATCATAGCTAATGAACAGCTGAAGAATTGCTGGTAATTTGGAAGACTTGAACTACACCGAAGACATTGTGTCAAAACCAAACCTGGTGTGTAATTGATCTGCCAGTAGGTTGCAACTTGGAGAATCAATCACGTTGGTATATAAACCTAGCTGTCTTGTACTTGTTTCATCAAAGCAGTATGTAGCATTAGAAAGTTTCTCTGAAGATTTCTGAATGAAATTGACTAGATATTTGACTGTTCATTTTGAAAATGCAGTTGCTGCCCTAATTTCCAGAATTTTACTTGATTTCCTCCCCAAGACAAACTGCAATTGTTTTTGACATATTTTCTTTTCTATAATGAACAGAAATTTGATCCCAGTTATACTTAGAGAATGGTCACAAAAGGAAAAATACTGTATTACTACTATGTTCCATAACCATGAAAACTTAAAATTTTCTCGTTCTGTTAAAAAAGTAAAAGAGTGATCAGTTTTAATAAACTTCTTTGGTCTAAAAGGTAGGCCAAACAAAAACATTTGGAAACAAAAGGATGCTGACAGTATTTAGTATTTTAGAATGCTTCAAAGGCATCCTGTGAAAAGATTTGAAATTTGAAACTCTTGGTACTTCCCATAACATTTACAAATTTTATTATTAGAACGCGGAAATAGATTAGTGGATAGGATCATACACATTTTAAATTAAACTTGATTTTTCAAACATTCAATTTTGTTTATTGATATAGTATAAGTAATATGATCAAGGAAAAAATAAATAAATTTTATGGAATATAGTGAACACATGATTCCTGATGAGAAACTCTATATATTATTGGTGACACCTTGATTTTTTATATGCAATCCCTGTTTTTCATATGCAATAGTTCAAAAACTTTTGAGATCATGTTATTGTGTCTTGTATCTATTATCTTCCTTTGAATGTGGGGATTTATAATGCTTTTTATTTCCCGTGGATCTCCTAAACCATTTCTAATCCTGGGACTTATCCATAAGAATGAAATAGCAATTTGGTAAATATTCCACCCCTCTTATCATCTAAAGGAAATGGGCCAAGATATCAGCACTATGCATTCTAAGAGCACTTAATATAGTGAGAGAAGACTCTCCAATCCTGTTAATTTTTTATCACAGAACGGAAAGACCTAATGTATAACTTTTTTTTTAAGTCAGCTGAAAGAGATTGGGTGGTGACGACCTTGGCAAATATAAACAGAATACAGATCAAAAAGAACAAGTGAAAGGTCAATATCTGTGCACCAAGCTGCACAAATACAATCAGTGTCAGGGCTGAAGCTTCAAGGTCACAGAAGACACAGGTCTCTGTGGACCACATTCACGGAAAGGCTAATTTGCAGTTTTGGGGAGTAACAAAAAAAATACTCCTACTGGAACACTTGATACAAAGAATAGGGTGCAAACTGTGTAGCACTATGCATCTATTGGCAGTATAGCCCAGAGAATAAGATTGCAGGCTCTGGGCCAGCCTGTCTGTGTGGGTTCTCTGCTTTACCTGCTCTGTGGCTAAGGCCAAGTGAATCAGCCCCTCATTTCCTTGTTTTCCTCATCAGTAAACTAGGTATAGTAATAGTGCCTACTTGACAAGATTATTGTTATGATCTAGTGATTAAAATGATCGATGCACTTAGTACCTGGAACATAGCAAACTTTCAATTTATGTTATCTAACACGTTTTTTCCAAGAAAGGGGATAGAAATGTGGCATATTACCAAAAACTGTTTTAAAATAATATAGGTGCAAGAAAAAACATGGTCCTTATTAGATACTTTATATGTGTTTCAAGGATGACAGACTTTATAATATTCTTCAAGAACTGTATATAAAGAAATGTTACTGTATCTATTGATGAAACTGAAAAACATAACTTTCATTTTAAGAGTCTTATAAAGTTATCAAAAAGGACTTAAGTTAGATCTTAGGGAGATGTTCTCATAAAGTTATCAAAAAGGACTTAAGTTAGATCTTAGGGAGATGTTCTCCTGGTAGAGTGTTAATCCAAGATAACTTTACCAAAAGGTGGTTTATATATTGCAGCAGGAGCTACTGGAGTTCCTACCTACATTTGGGAGCATTCCTATCATGGTCTCATGAGAATCTCTGCACAAAGGCTTTTTCTGGCATGTCTAGGTCTGGATAGCTGATGCCCCCGGAGCAGACCCCAAGTGATGATGGATAGGAGATTGGAGTAAATAATGCAGCTTCCTCATCTCTAGCATAAAATCATTTATGTTCATTTCTTTCTTTTAAAAATTAGTTTTAAAAATGATTATATTATAACGTACATATTTATAGGGTACAATTTGATATTTTGATATCTATGTTATATAATGATCAAATCAAATGTATCATTTCTTTGTGGTGAGAACATTCAAAAGCCCCTTTTCTAGCAATGTTGCAATATACCTCACTGTTAATCATCTTTACCCAACGTGCAATAGAATGCCAGATTCTAATTGAAACTTCGTACCCATTGATCAACCTCTCTTCATCCTCCCCTCCCTAATCTCTCTGGTAACCACTGTTCTACTCTCAGTTTCTATGATACCAATTTTTTTCTCACAGTCCGTATACAAGTGAGATAAAGTGGTATGATAGTGCCTGGTTTATTTCAGTTCTATCTATGTTGTCACAGATGACAGTATTTCATTATTATTTCATAATTTACTGTGGCTGAATAGTGTTCCACTGTGTATATATACCACATTTTCTTTATTCATGTTTTCTTTGTTGGATTCTTTGGTTGATTCCATATCTTGGCTATTGTGAATAGTGAAGCAATAAATATGAAAGTACAAATATTTTTTCAACATGCTGATTTCTTTTCCTTTGAGTGTATACCCAACAGTAGGATTGCTGGATTATATTGAAGATCTACTTTTAATTTTTTGAGAACCTCCATACAGTTCTCCATAGTGACTTAACTAATTTACAACCTACTAAGAGTGTGTAAGCATTTCTTTTTCTCCATATTTTTATACTGTCTCCCAGAGGTCTGAAGAAGTAACCTTCTTATTAGCACACCCTATATTAACATCTTTCCATTTTCTGTTTCATTTCTCTATGCTTTACAGTTCTTTCCTGAGATCACCTCCCAAATCCACAACTTTCCCTTTTCATCCTTTTCTCAGTGTCTGTTTCTGGCCGAACCCTAAACTAAAACACTCTCCTCTTCTGAAGAGCTGTAGCAAAAATTATATATAAAAATGCTTTGAAAGTGACTTGAGGGGCATTCTCTCAGAAGCAGGGAGATAGATAAACTACATGGCATTTAATTGTTATCTTAAGCTATTTCATTCTATTTCCAAATATATGACCATGTGTTTTTACACTCATTTTAATGGGAATTTATATCTTCTATTAGATGTGACTCCAAAAAGAAAGGGAAAAGATGTATGGCTGGCATCCTGAACCTCTAAATTCTCTGTCAGTTGCCCAAAGTTGTTCTGAGTGCACAAAAATTTAAAGAAGAAACAATACAAAAAAAATTGTGTTAATTGTCTTAGGTCTTTGGCCTCGAATCCTGTGTAGAGCTCTTAGATCTTGTTAGCTGAGCTGTACTGGCTTCTGGTAGATACAGACCCTGTTATTTTCTTCACTCTCATCTTTTCCGTAAGGAAGAAAGGCAAGGGTTGGGATTGTTCAGATTCCAGAGTACTAATTGAAGCCACTTTTGCTAGGGGTAGTGACTTAACTGTGAAGAAACATTCTCCGTTTTTGATCCGGGCAGGTGAGGCTTTACATTTCATTCTATGGTGATTTCCAAGACTCTGGTTTGAGCTTTGGGAGAAAAAGAGCAGGCATTACAGCTTCCCTGATTGAGGAATATTTATATCTAACTACCATCGAAAATATAAAATCCTTCCACATGATGCAACCTAGCTCATTGGAGTTCTGCTTTGGCACAAAACCCAGCTAACAGAAAAATACTGTATTTCGTACTCTGCCACAATTGTGTATACAGGGCCTTTTGAGGAGGAAGTGTTGCCAGGCAAGGCAGGAATAAGGGGATTTGAGGCATCTTGGAGTCTTTCTCTTATTAGCCCTACCGTATAGGATCAACTTCTCACTTGCTAAAAAGACGAGAGCCAAGGTAACTTCATTTGTGCAGATGAGGCAGAATAAGAAGGTCTAGACTAAAAGTAGTCTCTATTTATTCCTTCCTTTTCATCTACATTCAAACCTTGGCCACCAACAACCCATCAGATCACAAGAGGCAAAGGAAATAAACATAACAAAAATTACACCAAGAGAATGAGAGCGTTTTATACTCTAAAATCAAGAGGATAGAAATAACAGCTCGAATGGTCCATCTTTTGGCATTTCTAGGTGCTAAAAGGGCCAGATTCTCAAGCAGTAGTTTTTGTCATTCATTCCATGTGTACTTATTGAGTATTATCTACTGAACACTAGAAATATCACAGTGAAAAAAAATTATAAAGTCAAGTGCCTGCCTTAATGAGGCTTACTCTAACCTGGCTGTGTGATAATAACAAAGTAAAGAATTGAGAAAGAAAAGAGATGGAAATTCCTACTCCAGGATGTTGTTTCAAATATAAAATATTATTTTAAGCAGAACCCACAATTGTGAATGTACATTAAGGGCCTAAAGTCATTCATATGGCAAAAAGACATAAATAAATCTGCTAGAGGCTTCCAGGAGACATTCCTAGCTCATGACACAGTCATGGAAAGCAACCCTGTTTCTCTCACTTGACCTGCGTTTATTGTTGTCCTTCCTAGAGCCTTGAGGTGAAATCACATTAGGATGAATCCAACACAGTGTAAAGCAGAAGAAACACAAATCATCTCAGACCTTACAGACATCCTTGTTTTGAGAGATAAAATGGTTCTGAAGCCTGTACTCCCCATGGGTTTTCTTGTATTTGAGATACCATGAACCAATGTCATAGGGGTTTCTGTTTCTTTTAGATACAAATATGTTAATGGAATAGAAATTGACATTAACAGTAGGTGCAGTCAAAGTTTCCAGGAAACTGGAAGGTATTTGAGATAGATGATTTGGTCATCTGGAGTTGAGGCAGTAGCATCCATATAGTATTGAAGTATGGGGGTATAGCTGTCCATGGCGTGCCACAGGAAACAGCTAAATCAAATACTATCCAAGGTATCAGTCAATAGCAAGGGCCGAAGGGACTGAGTAGCCACTGCCAAGGAACAGCCTAAAGTTCATGGGACGGATAGCTGCTTCTGTTCACACTGAATAGATTAAAGAAAGACCATAATGAGCTTGGACAGACTAAACATCAAGAGCTTCCTATGACTGCTAAATGAATCCTCATCTTTTCAATTGCAGAATTGAAATAGCTAAAAAACAAATGTACTTTATGTTTCTACGGAGTGTGGATTTCCACACCAAATGACTATAACCTCAGCAGAAAACTTATGAAAAAGTTAGGGCAATGGTTGGTAATAATGGAACTCCCAGAATTGGAATGGAGTTACTTAAGATGACATAGAGGACTAAAAGTAAACAAGTTATTTAACTCCAGTGAACTTTCTATGTCAGCTAAAGTAACCCCTTTCCACTTTCTAAGGAGCTGTTCTTGCCTTGCTTACAGACTCATAATATCACTGGCTGGAGGAAATTACATTTCAGTGGGAAACCAGTTAACCCCATCATAGTGCTTTGTATCCAAATCTATAACTAAATTAGATCTCATAGTACTCTGGCGGTGGGGGTGGGGGAGAGAAATTACAAAGTCAAGACTAGTAGGATATGACTTACCCACCAAAAGAACTGGAGTAATTTTCTAATTCATATCAGCAAAAATCTGGGGAATATAGCTGTGCTTTCTAGAGCAAAAAGGAAAAAAACGCCGTAATTTTAAATTGGGCTGAATTTATCTAGATGAGAGCCAGAATTCTGCATTCAATGTGACTTCAACAGCTGGAAGTAATGATAATTGTTTGGTTCAGTCACTAAAATATAGTCTCAGGTGGCTCTTGCTAAGTCAAACTGAGAAGGCAAAAGCTTTTTGGCATAACACCAGTAAAGGAATCCAAAGATATTGGGAGATAAAATGCGATGGAGTAAATTTAACATATGTGGTTGACTTCTCCCCCTAACCCTCACTTTGACCCAGAGAGGGCTCTGAAGACAGAACATTCATCAGTGCCACGATAACTATCCTGCTGAGAGCAGTGCCAGCATGTCAGAGATCTTTCCTGGCTGTTTACGAGCTAGAGCTGCTGGAGGAGATGTTACAGTTGAAATGACTCCCTGATTTCAATGGATAAGGGAAGTTCCTGGGGTGACAGAAGCCAAGTGATTACACTCTATCACCAAAAACAAGATGGATGTGATTGTTATAATTGACATGAGGCACTGTGTCATAATCAGAGAGGTCTGTTCTGATCTGCAAGACCTTTTATGGTGGATAGACAATTTGGGATCTCTAGGATGAAAACAGATAGTGAGCCCATTAATGTTCTACTTGATTTGTGTAACTTGGAAAGGACAAGTCAGGTGAATAAAGGTCTGCTTTGGACACTGCAGTAGTTGTAACCCCTCATTCAATTTCCAAAGCCTTTTGATTGAAGAAAAGTCCAGATATAAGGAAAAAAATTGCAACAGCAGCCCAATAATGTTCGCTGGGCTCTGTGGTTATTATTATTTTTTTAATGACCATGCAAAGGGAAAGGGAAACACTCAGACCTTTATGGTCAAAAGATTAGTTTTAATGTGCCTAACATTTCTTCCTTCAGGCTAGCTGACTGCAGATCTCTGTAGAAACTGCTATAGCCACATGTTTATAATAAACATTTAAGGCCAGTAGAATACTGAGAGAGTGTACTTAGGATACAGGTTCTTGATTCCAAGCCCCTGATCAAACTAGAGGAAAAACTTGGAGGCCAAGAATTTGCTTTGTTTTACTAGTTTAAATGTAAGACTTGACCCTTAATTTTTGATCATCCCAGGGGAGGAGGCAGCAATTCTCCAATCATGCAGCTTAAAGGTCTTCAAAGCCAAAGGTTAGGATGCTTCTCTGAGTCAAATGTTGCATCCTGAAAGGTCCATCTGCATTGTTCTAGAATTAAAAGGGCCACAGATGATCATACACTTGCTTTTGTCTCTGTGCATTTCTCCAATAAATGGTGTCTCAGAAGACCTAGTATATATGCTATTAGATCCTTCGCCCTTACTTGTTTGACAATGGTTTATCCAACACTCGCTTTTTACTAATTCCCGAGCTACAGAACTCCAGTGATTACAGGTCTAACATGAGTGGGGTTAATGAGGGTCGTGTGATAATAGAATTTTGACAAGAGGTGACAATCCAGTTCATAATTATTTTGTCAGTTACTGAATGCAAAATTAAAATACAGCCAATCTTTACTATTCAAATATTTGTATTGCAAATTTTCTACTCACTAAAATTTATTTGTAACTTGGAAATCAATACTGGCCGCATTTTTGTGGTCACTCAAGGATTTGCAGAGCAGCAAAAAACTGAGTCACCCATCACGCACATTCCCAGGTGTGGTCTGACCAGCTGATGCTCTGCCTCCTTATTTGAGCTCATACAGAGTTGACCAGAGGGTGGAGATGGTGCGGGGCAGGGCAGAGTAGTACGGGAAGCTATGTCTCTGGGGACAGTTAGTTGAGAGTTTGAATCCCAACTCTGCAACCTGTTGTCTTAGGCAAGTCTCTTAGTTTTAAACCTTGTTTTTGCTTTTGTAAAATAAAGACAACAGAATCTATCAGGATGAGTTGTTTCTAGAATTTAAGATTATAATCTCTGTTAGATATGCGCATGCATATTTTCCCTAAGAGCAATTGTTCAATCTCCAATAATTCAGTGTTGCCACTTTATGAAACAGAACTACCACAAATAACGAGCATCGACTGTAGCTGTTTCCATCAAAAGACAGAAATTCACATTGGTTCCTTGACCATATGATAATATTGTCTACCTCTTAGGGCTGTTGTGAGGTTAGGTGAGTTAATATATTGTTCAGTTTGGCTAGCGATGAAAGACAGAGTTACCACAGAGAATGACAGGAGATTAGCAGAAGTGTAATTAAGTAGAGATTCAATATTGCAGTTTTGTAGAAGATGTAGTCTTTTCGTTGGAGCAAATCATATAGCCCTTGGTAAGTATACATTGATTTGAAAAATGCCCTTTGATCTGTCCCCCAAAGCAGGAAATGGCATGGGAAGTTTGTTTTTCATGTGTGAGAGATAGTAGCACATCTTCACTCACTTGCCATTGGGTTGTTTCAACTCTCCAGTTCTGTGTCCGCATGTCATTCATCAGGGTCAAGTAACTATGTGTGAACACCCAGGACAATACACTGGCCACTTTGCTAATGACACCTTGTAGAAAGAAAACACAGCAGAGTCCCTATTACCTTGATAAGACACCCAGATGCCATGATCTGGAAAACAAATGCTCCAAAGGTACAGGAAGTTGTACTTCCACAAGGTTGATAAGGGTCATGTGGTCTAAGTATGTCCCCTTCAAAATGAATTTTTTTAAAAGATCACCTTAGTTTTGAAAGAAATAGAATCAACAAACAGTGAATGCTTAAGTCAAAGATCTCACATGACCATGAGACCATAGCTGTCCAATGTCAAATCAATATTATCTGACTCATTGTGTTATAAATTCTGATATATATAGTGGTTTAGTTTTATGTTTAGTAAATATGTGAACTTGGATAAGTTTCTTCCCTTCCCTTCCGTTCCCTTTTTTGAAACAGGGTCTCGCTTTATTGCCCAAGCTGGAATGCAGTGGTACAATCATAGCTCACTGCTGCCTTGAACTCCTGGGCTTAAGTGATCCTCCTACCTTAGCATCCCGAGTAGCTAGGACTGCTAATATGCACTACCATGCCTGGCTAATTTTTTAAAAAATAGTTTTTGTAGAGATGGGGTCTCACTATGTTGCCCAGGCTGGTCTTGAACTCCTGGCTTCAAGCAATCTTCCCACCTTGGCCTCCCAAAGTGCTGGGATTATAGACATGAGCCACTGCACCCAGCCAGTAAGTTTCTTTTCTGGTTTTTGTTTCCACATTAACTAGAGGTTAATGAAAATAAATATCTCTCAATGTTTTTAGGGCATTAAATGGATTAGTGCATGTAGTGTCTGGCACTTAGTAATGCTTATTTTATTTAGAGCTATCATTCTTTTTAGAAGAATAGAATCTGTCCTTTGTGGAACAGGACCTGTAACCCTACAGAACCCAGAGTTGAAGGGCCAGGAAGCGCAAAGTCTCCTGATGGATGATTAGGAATGATGATGATTCACTCCTGCTTCTACTGCACCCAAACTGATGTATTCTTCATACTAGAGGCCACGGTACCATATAAAGTTTTCTAATTCATTTTATATAATGCATCCTGGAAGATGGGCTCCCATCCTCACAGAGTATTATTACTCTTAAGCTGGCGCTTAAGCTGTGCCTTCTGTTGTTTATTCCAGTGCTTGCAGAACACCTTCCTGATCTAGTCCTCATTCACTGCATGGATGGGTCAGAGCAGTTTTCCCAGTGTATGGAATGTGTTGTCTCCATAACCTTGAGAGCTACCAAGAATTGTGCTTTCCTCTCTGTGACAGGGAACTCAAGATGCAAAAATTTGCCTTCTACTCTGAAGGGAGAGTTCCAGCATGTCCTCGAAGCTGGAGCTGTAAAACCCCTCCTGAAGTGGCAGTTCTAGGAATCTTCATTGTCTTAACAGGGCCTTCCTGCTCATTCTGCCAGATTAGCATGATACCACGCATAAAGTGGGTCAATGCGATGCTTTGTGGAATGCACAGATGGTCCAGATCTCCTCAGACTATATTACAACTGAGAGTGAGATATTTAAGAAAGCCCTGGGCAAACTGGGAATGTGTATTGATTTCCTTTCTAAGTGAAGGCCAATGGTTTCTGATTGTTTTTGTTGACTGGGAGACAAGTATGTACTAGATAAATAACTAGCTGTAATGCCATGTAGCTGCAGCCATATTTATCTGCTCTAGCAAGGATACCACCTGTATCATGGCAGCTGATCAGCCTGCTACTTGAAGTCATCTATAATCATCCTTCAAGTCTAGTCACTTCTGGCAGGGGCCAGACTCACAAATATAATGGAGCTATAATAGACACACCACCAACCCTCTATTATTTAGAAACTTTTTTTTTTTTTTTTCAGACAGGGTGTTGCTTTGTCACCCACACTGAGCTCAAGCGATCCTTCTGCCTCGGCCTCCCCAGGTGCTGAGATTATAGGCCTGAGCCACTGTGCCCAGCCTATTTAGATCTTTAAGAGTGTTATTAATCTCTGTCATCCTTTCTGGCATATAATATTTTCTATTTAATTGCCGGACTTGGAGGGGGACAATGACCATACAGGCTAAGAGCCCAATTTTCAAGTAAGTCAATCATAATTATACATTTGTGAACTTTGGAAAAGACCATTGTGGGGATCTATAGACCAAGCAAGACCAAGCAGTCCCACTGTAACCTGGATTTTGTCCACACCTTCATTTATTACTTGAACCTTATATGCTTCCACTCTTAACAGGAGGTCCCCTATAGGGAAGGACATTGCCCGTGTGTGGAGACAGTTGGTATATGGGAAGTTTGTAGTGACTGCTCAATTTTGCTGTGAGTCCAAAACTACTCTAAAAAACAAAGTTTATTAATAAAAAAAAGAGAGCCTGGGGAACCAAAATCTTAAGGGGTATCTACCAATATTTCCGCATTGCACTTGTCAGGGTCCACAGCCAGGGCCCCGAGGTTGACAGAACAAACTGGCTTCAGCTGAGCCTTCAGTTGTCTTTAAAGATTAGTTACTATAATTCTACAACCTAAGTTTTGTCTTAAATTTTTTTGGATCTCCCATCACAGAAGAAGGACTTCTTTTCTGCTATGAAGGAGGCACTCTGCCCTTTACACTTGAATTTCAATTGTTTATTAAGGGCCACTAAGTTTTCATTAGAAAGAGCACTGATATGACTTAATGACAGCAAGCCAGTTCCACTCTCTATGCATTGTTTCTGTACTCACCAAAGTGTTTCCTTCTATAAGAATAGTTTCCCGGGGGGGAGGAGCCAAGATGGCCGAATAGGAACAGCTCCGGTCTACAGCTCCCAGCGCGAGCGACGCAGAAGACGGGTGATTTCTGCATTTCCATCTGAGGTACCGTGTTCATCTCACTAGGGAGTGCCAGACAGTGGGCGCAGGTCAGTGGGTGAGTGCACCGTGCGCCAGCCGAAGCAGGGGCGAGGCATTGCCTCACTCGGGAAGCGCAAGGGGTCAGGGAGTTCCCTTTCCAGGGGTGACAAACGGCACCTGGAAAATCGGGCCACTCCAACCCGAATACTGTGCTTTTCCAACGGGCTTAGGAAACGGTGCCCCAGGAGAATATAGCCTGCACCTGGCTCAGAGGGTCCTACGCCCACGGAGTCTCGCTGATTGCTAGCACAGCAGTCTGAGATCAAACAGCAAGTCGGCAGCGAGGCTGGGGGAGGGGCGCCCGCCATTGCCCAGGCTCGCTTAGGTAAACAAAGCAGCCTGGAAGCTTGAACTGGGTGGAGCCCACCACAGCTCAAGGAGGCCTGCCTGCCTCTGTAGGCTCCACCTCTGGGGGCAGGGCACAGACAAACAAAAAGACAGCAGTAACCTCTGCAGACTTAAATGTCCCTGTCTGACAGCTTTGAGGAGAGCAGCGGTTCTCCCAGCACGCAGCTGGAGATCTGAGAACGGGCTGACTGCCTCCTCAAGTGGGTCCCTGACCCCTGACCCCCGAGCAGCCTAACTGGGAGGCACCCCCCAGCAGGGGCAGACTGACACCTCACACGGCCGGCCAGGTACTCCAACAGACCTGCAGCTGAGGGTTCTGTCTGTTAGAAGGAAAAATAACAGAAAGGACATCCACACCAAAAGTCCATCTGTACATCACCATCATCAAAGACCAAAAGTAGATAAAACCACAAAGACGGGGAAAAAACAGAGCAGAAAAACTGGAAACTCTAAAAAGCAGAGTACCTCTCCTCCTCCAAAGGAACACAGTTCCTCACCAGCAACGGAACAAAGCTGGACGGAGAATGACTTTGACGAGCTGAGAGAAGAAGGCTTCAGACGATCAAATTACTCCAAGCTACGGGAGAATATTCAAACCAAAGGCAAAGAAGTTGAAAACTTTGAAAAAAATTTAGAAGAATGTATAACTAGAATAACCAATACAGAGAAGTGCTTAAAGGAGCTGATGGAGCTGAAAACCAAGGCTCGAGAACTACGTGAAGAATGCAGAAGCCTCAGGAGCCGATGCGATCAAATGGAAGAAAGGGTATCAGCCCTGGAAGACGAAATGATTGAAATGAAGCGAGAAGGGAAGTTTAGAGAAAAAAGAATAAAAAGAAATGAGCAAAGCCTCCAAGAAATGTGGGACTGTGTGAAAAGACCAAATCTACGTCTGATTGGTGTACCTGAAAGTGAAATGGAAACAAGTTGGAAAACACTCTGCAGGATATTATCCAGGAGAACTTCCCCAATCTAGCAAGGCAGGCCAACATTCAGATTCAGGAAATACAGAGAACGCCACAAAGATACTCCTCGAGAAGAGCAACTCCAAGACACATAATTGTCAGATTCACCAAAGTTGAAATGAAGGAAAAAATATTAAGGGCAGCCAGAGAGAAAGGTCGGGTTACCATCAAAGGGAAGCCCATCAGACTAACAGCAGATCTCTCGGCAGAAACCCTACAGGCCAGAAGAGAGTGGGGGCCAATATTCAACATTCTTAAAGAAAAGAATTTTCAACCCAGAATTTCATATCCTGCCAAACTAAGCTTCATAAGTGAAGGAGAAATAAAATACTTTACAGACAAGCAAATGCTGAGAGATTTTGTCACCACCAGGCCTGCCCTAAAAGAGCTCCTGAAGGAAGCGCTAAACATGGAAAGGCACAACCGGTACCAGCCACTGCAAAATCATACCGAAATGTAAAGACCATCGAGACTAGGAAGAGACTGCATCAACTAACGAGCAAAATAACCAGCTAACACCATAATGACAGGATCAGATTCACACATAACAATATTAACTTTAAATGTAAATGGACTAAATGCTCCAATTAAAAGACACAGACTGGCAAATTGGATAAAGACTCAAGACCCATCAGTGTGCTGTATTCAGGAAACCCATCTCACATGCAGAGACACACATAGGCTCAAAATAAAAGGATGGAGGAAGATCTACCAAGCAAATGGAAAACAAAAAAAGGCAGGGGTTGCAATCCTAGTCTCTGATAAAACAGACTTTAAACCAACAAAGATCAAAAGAGACAAAGAAGGCCATTACATAATGGTAAAGGGATTAATTCAACAAGAAGAGCTAACTATCCTAAATATATATGCACCCAATACAGGAGCACCCAGATTCATAAAGCAAGTCCTGAGTGACCTACAAAGAGACTTAGACTCCCACACATTAATAATGGGAGACTTTAACACCCCACTGTCAACATTAGACAGATCAACGAGACAGAAAGTCAACAAGGATACCCAGGAATTGAACTCAGCTCTGCACCAAGCAGACCTAATAGACATCTACAGAACTCTCCACCCCAAATCAACAGAATATACATTTTTTTCAGCACCACACCACACCTATTCCAAAATTGACCATATACTTGGAAGTAAAGCTCTCCTCAATAAATGTAAAAGAACAGAAATTATAACAAACTCTCTCTCAGATCACAGTGCAATCAGGCTAGAACTCAGGATTAAGAATCTCACTCAAAACCGCTCATCTACGTGGAAACTGAACAACCTGCTCCTGAATGACTACTGGGTACATAACGAAATGAAGGCAGAAATAAAGATGTTCTTTGAAACCAATGAGAACCAAGACACAACATACCAGAATCTCTGGGATGCATTCAAAGCAGTGTGTAGAGGGAAATTTATAGCACTAAATGCCCACAAGAGAAATCAGGAAAGATCCAAAATTGACACCCTAACATCACAATTAAAAGAACTAGAAAAGCAAGAGCAAACACATTCAAAAGCTAGCAGAAGGCAAGAAATAACTAAAATCAGAGCAGAACTGAAGGAAATAGAGATACAAGAAACCCTTCAAAAAATAAATGAATCCAGGAGCTGGTTTTTTGAAAGGATCAACAAAATTGATAGACTGCTAGCAAGATTAATAAAGAAAAAAAGAGAGAAGAATCAAATAGATGCAATAAAAAATGATAAAGGGGATATCACCACCGATCCCACAGAAATACAAACTACCATCAGAGAATACTACAAACACCTCTACGCAAATAAACTAGAAAATCTAGAAGAAATGGATAAATTCCTCAACACATACACCCTCCCAAGACTAAACCAGGAAGAAGTTGAATCTCTGAATAGACCAATAACAGGAGCTTAAATTGTGGCAATAATCAATAGCTTACCAACCAAAAAAAGTCCAGGACCATATGGGTTCACAGCCGAATTCTACCAGAGGTACAAGGAGGAGCTGGTACCATTCCTTCTGAAACTATTCCAATCAATAGAAAAAGAGGGAATCCTCCCTAACTCATTTTATGAGACCAGCATCATCCTGATACCAAAGCCTGGCAGAGACACAACAAAAAAAGAGAATTTTAGACCAATATCCTTGATGAACATTGATGCAAAAATCCTCAATAAAATACTGGCAAACAGAATCCAGCAGCACATCAAAAAGCTTATCCACCATGATCAAGTGGGCTTCATCCCTGGGATGCAAGGCTGGTTCAATATACGCAAATCAATAAATGTAATCCAGCATATAAACAGAATCAAAGACAAAAACCACATGATTATCTCAATAGATGCAGAAAAGGCCTTTGACAAAATTCAACAACCCTTCATGCTAAAAACTCTCAATAAATTAGGTATCGATGGGACGTATCTCAAAATACTAAGAGCTATTTATGACAAACCCACAGCCAATATCATACTGAATGGGCAAAAACTGGAAGCATTCCCTTTGAAAACTGGCACAAGACAGGGATGCCCTCTCTCACCACTTCTATTCAACATAGTGTTGGAAGTTCTGGCCAGGGCAATTAGGCAGGAGAAGGAAATCAAGTGTATTCAAGTAGGAAAAGAGGAAGTCAAATTGTCCCTGTTTGCAGATGACGTGATAGTATATCTAGAAAACCCCAGTGTCTTAGCCCAAAATCTCCTTAAGCTGATAAGCAACTTCAGCAAAGTCTCAGGATACAAAATCAATGTGCAAAAATCACAAGCATTCTTATACATCAATAACAGACAAACAGAGAGCCAAATCATGAGTGAACTCCCATTCACAATTGCTTCAAAGAGAATAAAATACTTAGAAATCCAACTTACAAGGGATGTGAAGGACCTCTTCAAGGAGAACTACAAACCACTGCTCAAGGAAATAAAAGAGGATACAAACAAATGGAAGAACATTCCATGCTCATGGGTAGGAAGAATCAATATCATGAAAATGGCCATCCTTCCCAAGGTAATTTACAGATTCAATGCCATCCCCATCAAGTTACCAATGACTTTCTTCACAGAATTGGAAAAAACGACTTTAAAGTTCATATGGAACCAAAAAAGAGCCCGCATCGCCAAGTCAATCCTCAGCCAAAAGAACAAAGCTGGAGGCATCACACTACCTGACTTCAAACTATACTACAAGGCTACAGTAACCAAAACAGCATGGTACTGGTACCAAAACAGAGACATAGATCAATGGAACAGAACAGAGCCGTCAGAAATAATGCCACATATCTACAACTATCTGATCTTTGACAAACCTGACAAAAACAAGAAATGGGGAAAGGATTCCCTATTTAATAAATGGTGCTGGGAAAACTGGCTAGCCATATGTAGAAAGCTGAAACTGGATCCCTTCCTTACACCTTATACAAAAATCAATTCAAGATGGATTAAAGACTTAAATGTTAGACCTAAAACCATAGAAACCCTAGAAGAAAACCTAGGCATTACCATTCAGGACATAGGCATGGGCAAGGACTTCATGTCTAAAACACCAAAAGCAATGGCAACAAAAGCCAAAATTGACAAATCGGATCTAATTAAACTAAAGAGCTTCTGCACAGCAAAGGAAACTACCATCAGAGTGAACAGGCAACCTACAAAATGGGAGAAAATTTTTGCAACCTACTCATCTGACAAAGGGCTAATATCCAGAATCTACAATGAACTCCAACAAATTTACAAGAAAAAAACAAACAACCCCATCAAAAAGTGGGCGAAGGACATGAACAGACACTTCTCAAAAGAAGACATTTATGCAGCCAAAAAACACATGAAAAAATGCTCACCATCACTGGCCATCAGAGAAATGCAAATCAAAACCACAGTGAGATACCATCTCACACCAGTTAGAATGGCAATCATTAAAAAGTCAGGAAACAACAGGTGCTGGAGAGGATGTGGAGAAATAGGAACACTTTTACACTGTTGGTGGGACTGTAAACTAGTTCAGCCCTTGTGGAAGTCAGTGTGGCGATTCCTCAGGGACCTAGAACTAGAAATTCCATTTGACGCAACCATCCCATTACTGGGTATATACCCAAAGGACTATAAATCATGCTGCTATAAAGACACATGCACACGTATGTTTATTGCAGCATTATTCACAATAGCAAAGACTTGGA
Organism: Pongo pygmaeus; assembly: GCF_028885625.2. Taxonomy (NCBI): domain Eukaryota; kingdom Metazoa; phylum Chordata; class Mammalia; order Primates; family Hominidae; genus Pongo; species Pongo pygmaeus. The sequence goes on from NC_072376.2 coordinate 189,890,811, forward strand.
ACCAACCCAAATGTCCAACAATGATAGACTGGATTAAGAAAATGTGGCACATATACACCATGGAATACTATGCAGCGATAAAAAATGATGAGTTCATGTCCTTTGTAGGGACATGGATGAAATTGGAAATCATCATTCTCAGTAAACTATCGCAAGAACAAAAAACCAAACACCGCATATTCTCACTCATAGGTGGGAATTGAACAATGAGAACACATGGTCACAGGAAGGGGAACATCACACTTCGGGGACTGTTGTGGGGTTGGGGGAGGGGGGAGGGATAGCATTCGGAGATACACCTAATGCTAGATGATGAGTTGGTGGGTGCAGCGCACCAGCATGGCACATGCATACATATGTAACTTACCTGCACGTTGCGCACATGTACCATAGAGCCTAAAGTATAATAATAATAATAATAATAATAATAATAGTAATAATAAAAAGAAAAAAACAGTTGTAAATAAAAAAAAGAAAAAAAAGGTAACTCTGTTAGAGTCATACTCATTATTATGCTATATCATACCATTGAGAAACATGTCAATGCTTATTTTTAGATGATATATAAATAGCCTAAGACTTCAGTTGGTTAATAATTAAAGTTAAATTTGTCCTATGCTTAAACTTAGTCAAATTCAATTTACATACTCTTACAAGGGTTGCTAAACACATTTGCTGAAAAAAAGAGAAAAGTGTTAAGATTTTTATGTCTAAAATGAGGCTGAAAGCCAAGTCTGTGCCACTACATTTCAGAGAGTTCTTTATAATGTTCTTTATAATGTTACCTAAGACCAAGATTCAACCCAGGTGAAAGGATTCTCTTCTGTTATTTTTACCTCAAAGAGGGAGGGGCACAAATGGGCAGGGAGAGTTTGAGTGTGGGGATATATTCTTAGTCTTAGATCCATAGCTATAACCTGATGTTCTTGTGGGAAAGTTCAACAAACACACAACACAGATCTGTCAAGTTCTCTGCCCAGTGCATCTCATTCTGTGGTTCTTTGGAGTGTATTTTGGACACTATGTCATTAACTGACCCTGTCACTTGTACCCCAACAGTCAATATTTGTGACTTGAAATAGGTATTAAAAGGATGTAAACATTATACATCTACATTTCTTAGATTATGTTACAGTGAATGTATATATATTTTTAAAAGAAATATGCAAAAATGATAATCATTCTTTTATCCCAGATGATGTGATTAGGAGTGACATTTATTTCTTTCTCAAGGTTTTGTATTTTATCTAAAGTGTGATGTTGATACGAAAATAAATTGCATTTTTAGAAAAAAAAAAAAAAAAAAGAATAGTTTCCCAAGTGGCTACCAGTGAGTGGCTAGAAATGACTCTGTCTCCTTGTGCCAGGGACTGACTATTCATGACTCACGTACCACATGGAATGGTGTCTTCATTATCAGAGGGGTGGCCAGCAATTCGGTCCTGGAACCGCATCTTTACTGCCTAATTTCTTGGACTACTATTGGTGTCGGTTGTGTTCTCTGGGAAACAGATACTAGGCCAGGGCTAAAAAACTGAAAAAAGGTTTTTGTGAAAGGAAAAGGAAAGAAACAGGATTGTGTGGGAGGAACTGTTAGCCTATGAGGCAGACAGGACAAAATCTTTGCCAGACCAATGAGGAGCTCCAGGGCACGGTCGACCCGTTAGAGAGGTTCTGAGTTGGGAAGAAATAGAGAAGGCTTTGTACCTCAGCCTTGCTCAGTCATCACCTGAGGTTATCCTGAAAAAGTGTGGCCTTGGCTCAAAAGCTGTGAGCCAACAACACCCCTCACATGGACTCTTTTATGAAAAAGCATCTGAGAGACTGAGTTCCACCTCTGCCACACAAGGTTCCCAATTAATTCAGGTAATGAAATAGAATGATGAGGCTGACACGCAGTTTCTAAGAATGGAGTCAGGACAATTCTTCCCCAGTAGAAAAATATTTGTATACATAATTTTCAGTTTTGCCTTTTTAAACTTAACAGCCTCCCAAAGAATTTTCCAAGATCCACAGAATTCCATAGTCATCATTACTATAATTTTAAACGACTGTATTATATGATATCTGGTGTCTTAAAAGATACTTTAAACATGGTTTGAATGGGCATTTTTTAAAAAATGAATTTCCTGGTACACAGGCATTTTGGGAAGTAAAAAAGGTTTTTTTAGTAATACAATGACTTTCCTTTTTATAGAAAAGGCAACAAAAACATAGGGTTAAAATCATTTATAATATAATTCTTCTCTGTGAGACTTTACCGTTCTCATTGACCTTTCAGCCTGAATGCAAAAAAGAAAATAGAAGACTTTGTCACAGTTTTAGACTGTAGAGCTATTTTTAGATGTACAACGTCATGTCCTAAACTTAATAAAAATCAAACACAAAGAGATGAAAGTGGGAACCTTCTTACAGAAATTCCTTTAGGGCTATATCCTGCCTTCATTCTACATGAAGAATTCCCACAGAAATCAATAGAAGATTAAAATAAATATCAATGGCAGGATACAGTCCAAATTATGAACGAAAACTTTAAACTTGACAGGTTAATTGTTTTTCAGATGATTGGAATTTGGGGCAGCATTTTCAAGAGGGAAAACCAACATTTTGGCTGCAGATAAATTAGTGCACAGCATTTTGTATAGCAAGGCCTTATCTACGGAGTTATGGCCACCCTTTGTTTTAAGACATTGGTTTTTGCTATTTGAAAGGGAAGTTTCCAGAGCAAGCATCATGATTTTCCATTAGTGGGTCAGGTTTCCACTTTGCCTTTATTTAAACTAGGACAAACAATATGCAAAGTGAAAGAAATTCATTTCTAATACTCATTGCTTAGCCACATTATTTTAAAAGCTAGCAAGAAATAAAATATAATAATATTACAAGTGAAAGATTTAAAGGTAAGACTGAATAGTAAGAGTGATTATGACATCCATTGCCTACAAAAATTACAACGGGTAGACATGTATACATAGTGTTTAGAGTATCAGTCTTATCATCTAGAATACTTGAATAGAGGTTTGTGGAGAAGTCAAACTGCATTTCTTAAGCTTTGCTGACACCATATAACAAATGCTTGGCCTTGGGCACATTAGCTGCTCTGAGTCACTTTTTTCTTTTCTTTTCTTTTTCTTTTTTTTTTTTTTTTTTTAAACAGGAATAAAGTGCCCTTCTGTGAAAGAGGAATGAGCTTCAAGAAAGAGCAGCATAAACATGCAAGGGTTTAGTTTTGAAGCATAACTAGAAGTCAGGAGCTGGTCAGCCTTGGCACTTGTTCAGCACTCCAGCTGACAGGGCCAGCTGCCCTGAGAGTTTTGTCTCCTTTCCTCCACTTTACCAGTTTATCTGCCACAGCTCCAGGTATCACATCTTTGTTCAAGCCTGGTGATGGAGTAAAGAAATGGTATCACTAATAACTACTTTTCTTTCCCAAGAATGTATAGACTCTCCCCTGCATCTATCAACTTATATTTCCTATCTAGAATTGTACCATACGACCAGTCTTAGCTACAAAAAAGACTAGAAATATAGTGGGACGGTCGGGCGCAGTGGCTCGTGCCTGTAATCCCAGCACTTTGGGAGGCCGAGGTAGGCGAATCACGAGGTCAGGAGTTCAAGACCAGCCTGGCCAACATAGTGAACCCTGTCTCTACTAAAAATACAAAAAATTAGCTGGGCCTAGTAGCGGGTACCTGTAATCCCAGCTACTCAGGAGGCTGAGGCAGGAGAATCACTTGAACCCGTGAGGTGGAGGTTGCAATGAGCCGAGATCGTGCCACTACACTCCAGCCTGGCAACAGAGTGAGACTCTGTCTCAAAAAAAAAAAAAAAAGAAATAGAGTGGAACATTTTTGGCAGAAGCAAAATTGGACTGTATAATCCCTGATATAATTCTTTTAAATATTTAAGTCACTTATCAAAATTGCAATAATACTTTGAATACAGGCAGGCATAGAGTAGAAGCCCACTCAGCTATGTGAGGTCAATGAACATCCTTGTTTTGTTGGCGCCTGCAGGTCCACTGTGGGAGCACCACTGTTATGCCTCAGAGTGGTTGGCACAATGTTGGCCGAGAAATACAAGTGGCTGAACCACTAATAATCATTTCAAAGAGGCAATTCAATTCAATTAACATTAAATAAATGCTTATTATGTTCAAACCATGTGCTAGGAGCTTGGATTCAATAATTGTAATACTAGATCATAGGTATTAGGAGCTTATTTAGAGATTTAAATAAAGCACTCCAGAAATATAAAGTGATGGTAATTATTCTCTGCTGGTAGACTGAAGAGGAACATAGAGAGGAAACCTAAAAGGAAATGATTCACTTCTACAGTGGTAATAGATTACAGTGACAGTGACAATACTTCACAAGGTAATTCACATTTACTTGGAATTGAGAGAAAAGACTAATGAATGAATCTTCTGGTAGGTTGACAAGAGTGGTGCATTTTGATTACTTAAAAATTGAAAGGAGAGTATATAAAAGGACTTCTTTTATGAAATTAAAGAATTCCTGAATGAAGATAAGAGAAATACTGAAATTAAAATGAGATGTCTATTTCACAGGGAAGAAAGAGTAGTTGTTTGAAATGAAGGCAAAGAAAAACAACAAAACAACACACACACACACACACACACACACACACACACACACACACACACCCCAAAACATAAAACAATTTTTTTTTTCCTATAGGGCCCAAGATCTTGAACACTAAAAAGTGGTTAGAATTAAAATATTTGTAAAGTACTAGTGAAACAATGATAGTGTCATTGATTACTGTTTAAAAAGTTGAGCACAGATTGAATTTATTATCAAAGAAACTGTTCAGACTGCTCCAAAATAAATCAATGTGCTTCCAACTTTACCTTAGGTAGAACATGGTCTGATAAAAAAATTTTTCCCATATTGTGCGGAGTGAAATCCTTGAGCTAAAGCATGTTAGGGTTGCTACATTAGTTTATCCTAGTTTCAGCAAGTATTTTAAGGTGATTGAGAAAAGAAGACCTCTCTGAGATTAAAAACCTGCTGTGTAGCCCAAGGAATGTAACATTAAATAAAATGTCAGAAAGAATTCACTGTACATGTTTGAGCTTGTAGACTAACTGTGTTAAATGGATATTAAACTGAGAAAAAATTCTTTTAATGTAGCCAATACATGAATATATTAGACAGTTAGATCAGAATGTCTACATCAGAAACTTTTACTAAATACGTACTCATTCCTTTTCTCTGGTGATAAGAGCTAATGTTTACCGAGCCTTTTTTCTATCTCAGCTATTGCGCGAATTACGTTGCATATTTCTTTGTTAATTTTCACAGCAACCTAACAAGATAGAAATTATTTTTAATTCTCTTTTAGTAATGAGAAAACTGAGAAGTTGCCCTTTGCTTCTGGTCGCATAGTTAGTAAATAGAAATATAAACTGGACCCAAGACACCTCCTCACCTTAACCACCCTGTCTCTATAAGCAATCTACTATTCCTATTGTTTGGGTCACCTGGTATGTTCAAAAAGAAAAAAAAAAAAAGAAAGAAAACAGAACTTGGACGATTAGCATACCCTTCATATTAACATTTATAACCATATCTTATTTTAGCTATTAAATGAAATTTAAACTGAAGTTTCAGTATTCTCAGCTATGTTAATAAATGCTTCCTTTAAATATTAGGTAGAATTGCATAGCCAGTTCCCACCAATGAGTAAGTTTATCTCTGGCAATGAGTTGTTCTCAGTGTCCAAACACATTTTGTTAATTTTGCTAGGGAAGTATTGAATTTGTTTGTGTTATAGTGAACTGAATGTAAGAAATGCCTTAAAATTATAGTACTCAGGTATGCTTCCTTTTAAACATCCTGTTTAATGTTTAACCTTTTTTTGATTTTCCTTCTTGAAAAGAGAATGTTCATCTCCTACAGTTATAGATGTAATTATTGTTATATTCCACATAACAATAATTTTTTGAAATTAAAAAATATACAAATACAAGCTACTCCATTAAAATAGAATCTATGTTTAATACTATTGTCATTTTTAAGTGTATTATACTGAAATTATGTTGATAGAAACACAATCTTTTTTTCATTAGTAACTGCTTTTATGGTTTCTACAAACAGTTCTCCATCCGTATTGAGTGTGGTCCCAGGGAACTGTAACTAGTCTTGGAAGTGATTGGTGTTGCCTGACGATTTGGGGCCCAGAACAAAGAGAAACAGAGATCTGAGGGAAAAAGGAGCATAGGCTGGAAGCTAGGAAATGTCTGAAAAGGTAAGTCTATAAAATTAAACAGGGCACGTACAGAAGCCAAAGTAAAGTTTCTTACAGAGTATCTGTGAGCCAGTTTGGAAAGTTGAGCTTAAAATAATCCCCTGGAGCATATGATATGGGATAAGGATCTTTTACAGCTTGGCAGGAGTACAGCTAAATGCTTGGAGAAAAGATCCATTGCAGACACTTAAAGTTATTGAAGTTCTATTTGCAAAACTGAGTCCCTCAACAGTGGACACTTCAGTTAATGGGATAATTTAACCAAGAAAGAGAGTCCAAAATAATTCCTTAAGGACTGATATAAGAAACTTTTTTCTAAGGCGATAAAACCAGAATTTATTAAATTGTACCATGGACATTCTACAAGCAAATCTAATAAGAATGTTGAGGTTTTTGTTTTTTTTTTTTTTTAAACAACAGTATCCACAGGGACCTTTATTCCTTGACTTCACTTTGCCCCTAGATCCAAAATTCATACAAATTAAGTAGTGAAAGCTGACAAGACATTTGAATTACCTTAAAATGGCACATTCTGAATTTAAAGTAGGCGAGAAGATGACCCGACACTTGCCTAAAGTAATACACTCACTAATTGCAAGCTTGACAGGAAAATTGTTCATGGGAATAAAAATATCTTGAGGAAATTTCTTAATGATGTAGCGATCTTCTGGGTAAAACAGTGTGAAATTCTACACCTAATCAACTATTACACAGTAAAACAAAACAGACTTTAGGACCCAATATTAACAGTTTCTGTACACTGGGTGCCCACTGATATCAGATGCTGTGCTTGACCTTGCCTGCATTATCCCACTTGATCCATATATTAGCCCTCCATCGTTGCTGCTACTCCTAATTATACAAACGAAGGTGAAGAAACGAATGAAGAAACAGCCCCCAATGAAGTTAAGTGATTTGCTAGACTTGGGATTAGAATCCATATCTGCTTGGCTACAAAAACTCAATTTTTTGAGCCCAGGATACATTTGCTTATTAATTACACATTTTCTCATGTTATTTGTTGTTCCATTAACCAAGAAAATACATATTCCAAGGGGGCATCTTATCAACACTTGAATCACATATCGAATTATTCATGACAAAAGTGTACAATTAAAAGGACAAATTTTGTATTTTTCCTTTGGACACTTCAGACTAAATCCTTGCAGTTACCTGATTTTTGATAGAAGTATTGGTTCCCCTGAGATGTAACACACTTCTTCTCATGCAGGTCCTAAACAAATTGAGAAATAAGATGAAGGGTAAGGTATATGGAAAACAGAAAATACTGTTGTTGTTGTTTTAACTGATAAAGGCTAAGTTGTGAGAGCCAAAGAGGTTTGGTAAATAAAGCACAGAATTAGTCAGACCTAACTTATCCGGTCAAGGCACTGGGGGCCACCAGTGTTGGGAACAGCCTGCTCCCAAGAACAACAGGGAAAGTCTATACCCCAGAGCCAAGAGCTCTCACAAGGAAAATGGTACCCAGTTCTTTTTTTTTGAAATGTGTCCATCAGATTAATCACCTCACTCCCAGAGAGCAGAGTAAAGGGGTGAAGAAAGGGTGGGTTTTACAGCAATAGAACTGCCTTCAGAAGAAGAAACTTTCAGCTCTCTTTCTCACATTCTCTTGTACCTCGTTGGGTGTAGCTTCCAAGCCTCTGGTTAGATCTCCCTGTGTGGGAGATCAGAAGTCCAGGACAGACTGCCTACCACACGCACAGGGGGATTGCTTGCCTCCCCTCAAGGATGAAAAACCAGCCCTTTAGGAGACTCTTGGAACCTCTCATGGGAAAGACACGTGTTGCCCCAAGAAGACTCTGAAATGAGTCTTCTACTCCATTAATTAAATTTATTCCAGGGCTACTTTACTTAAGCTTCCAAATTTACTCCCTATTCTCTTTCCCATCCCAAATTATGTCCAAGCATGCTTTCCTATGTAACATGTCATTGATCCTGTAATAAGATTTAATGACATTAATGAATAGAATAAAATACATAAATTCTATAACAATAAAATGCCAGAAAACTTTCATAGAAGCCCTCTTCTGCTGTCAGATTCAGAGGGAGAAATTAAAGGCTATGCCTATTCACATTTAAAGGAAATTAATGTTTAAAATTCATTTTTAGATAATATGAGTTAAAAGTTAGAAATTAAAGAAATTCTCATTTTTAGAAAATTCTACTTAGTCTATACTGGAGGTTTTCTCAATTATTTGGATGCATAAGAATGGCTGATATTTCTTTAGGACCTCATACATTTTATTATTTTAACCCAAGGTATCTGATAAGTCTCTCTTTTTAGAATCCAAAGAATTAATGGGACACAGGTGATTATAACCACACTGTCCCCACATAAACCAATTTTACAAAAAAGGGTTTAGGACAGTTTCCCAGGTAAAAATTCCTGAAGCCGTTATTTAATATTAACTGAAACTGTAGTAAAAGCTCAGCTATATTTCTAAGTAAAAGAAGGCATATTAATTCTCTACTGCTGTGTGACACATCACCCCAACATTTCTTAGCTTAAAAAAACAAGCATATATTCTCTCACATTTTCTGTGTTTTAGGAATTGGGGAGCACATTTTTTTTCTGGTTGGTTCTCGTTCAGGGTCCCTCCTGGGGTCGCAGTCCAGTTGTCCTCAAGGGCTGTAGTCATCTGACACCTGCAAGGTTCATTCCCACCCTTACCCATGTAGGCAGCCTACAGCTTTTCACCATTGGTGAAAGACCTCAGTTCCTTACCACATGATACTCTTGATGACTCCTTATGGCATGGCAGCTGGCTTCCCTCATAGCAGTGATTTGAGAGAGAAGGAAAGCAAAACAGTGACGTCACACTGTCATTTATGTCCTAGTCTCTGAGTCATACACCATTTCTTCTGCCTTCCTCTATTTCTTAGGAATGCATCACTAAGTCCCATGATACCTTCAATGGAAAGCATTACACAAGGGCTTAAATATCTAGGGGCAAGGAACCCAGGGGACCATCTGAGGGACTGGCTTCCAAAAGAGGTGATGGCAAAAAAAAATCGTAATTTTTACTCTCACCAGGATGCCACTGGTCGGTTGGTACAAATTAAGCAGAATCTATGATTTGATCATTTAAATTTAATAGAGGGAAATCTTCAGCAAAAAGTTTAGTACAGTTCACTACCATCTCTTAGAGAAAAATCTGCCCATGCACAGCTTTTAGTGTCCTTCTCCTCTGGGACCTCTGTGTTCTGGGTACTTCTGCTCTGTATAGGCAACGAGCTCTGTTGGGTCACATAGCTACCTCGTATCTTGTAGAAAGGCATTTTTATTCCCGTGCCATCGTAGCTAATTCCACTGCCTCTTATTAGAGAACTGCTTAGGCCCAAGAAATTTGCTTTTTAGTGATGGTTTTTATCTTGTCTCCATATCTGTTTCAACCAGAAAAACTTTTGCAACATATTCCTGAGATGAAACTAGTGTAGGTGGTTCTGAAGCCAGTGTTCTTGGGCTGTGATGTGGTCCAAGGTCCCTTCCACGTGCTCCTCAGGGCACTGTCTCTTCACTGCTTGTGAATTCTAAAGCTTCTCAGTCAGTTTCCTTCACAATAAAAGAAACCAGTGAAAGTCCCCCTACAATAACTGTATCACCTTGAAACACATCTAGTATTTCTTTTGAGCAGTTTCCACTCGAGTCTCTGAATGAGCCTCATAAATTCACCATCATTTTCTTGGCCCCGAATAGAGAGAATAATTTGGGACTGTTAATTGCTGATCTATTGCTGCCTACCCAAGCCTGACACTAACCATTTAAAGGCAGAATGTCAGAAGTAGCACAGAGCACACACGAAACCCAGCTGCCTTGTAGTTTAAAGCCTGGTAGTTTAAAAACAATGATATCAAGGTCTACAATTATACAGAAAAACTTGTTCTCTTCTTAATCCTTGCCTCAGCTGCCCTTGAGCTCTAAGACCTCCGCAGCCACGGACATCTGTTGTGGTTTTTGCTGTCTACATAACATATGCAACTGTATTTCAGGATCAGGAAGCAACAAGCTCCGGGCTGCCCGTGCCTGTGAAAGGCGTTCACTGCCTTGAGCATCTTTGTCAAGGACCTTCTAGACTTAGCTCCATAAGTCATAGAGAAATATTTTGTCATAGAGAAATACACCATAATCTATATTCATAGATCCAGATCAGAATATCGTGTGCCCTGCGTCTTTAAGGTGCTGGCCTTTGCCGTGATGTTTAAAAGCTGGTTCAGTATATTCCATAACAAACTTCAAAATATTCTGCTGCAAAACCCAATGAAGACTCCAAACCACATCTTTGCCTCAATGAAAAGTCTCTCCATGTGTTATTTTCTTTTTCTCCTCAGCTCTGCTCATTGCATCTTATTTGGCAGTATTCTCATCAAAATACACCAAATGTTGTTTCCTTTAAGGTAATCCCTCAAAATTGCGGGTCCCCCTAGTGACGGCAGACCTGCCTGCAGAAAGCAGTGGTGACTGTGTTCTTTCTGCCAAAGGCTGAGCCCCAAGGAGATGAATGGAAAGCAGCTGAGCTGAACACGCCCCATTTATCTTCCCCAACTTACCAACTAGAAAAGATACTCCACTGTGGTTGTGTTTGATTTAGGAAAAGTGCAGGAAGAAGTACGGAGTACGTTACACTAATTGAATACCCTCCATAGGAAGAAAACATCAGGAGTGAGGAGAAATTTTGTCTTTCAACTACATGACTGAGAGGCTGTCTTAGGCTTATGACGGAGATTTAAAGGAGCAAAGCATTTTTTGCCCTAGGAGAAGGCTGAGTATTCTTGTGCAAGTGTAGCTATTGCTGTGTAACACTGTGATATTTCCACTGTGGAATTTGGGGAAGAGATAAACAAGTTCACCAGGACAGAGTGAATTTTGTCAGAGGAATCTGCTCTTCCTCCATGCCTGCCCTCTGCAGTGCACCTCACAGTGATCTGACTTCAGACCCCTTTCCTTCCCTAAACCATCTTTCTTCAACGTCAACAGCGATCTCCTGAGGGCCATCTCCAACAAACATTTCCCAGTTCTCCTCCAATGTGATTGCTCTTTGATATCTGAAACTATGCTTTTGGAAATCGTTTTCAATGTCTCTTTTTCAAAACTCTCATCTTCCTTGGCTTCCTTAACCCTGTATTCTCCAAGGTCGTTAGCTGGACCTCTGAAAGCTCCTCTCCTTTCTCCTCCTCTAAGACATCATCATTTGTGCACTCCTTGAACAAAGTGATTCCTTAGGTGTCTGCCCCAACCTCTGTTGGCATCTAGTTGTAGACTTTTTACCTTGGCAGTGTACTTTTGGCCGTGGTTTCTACAACAATCACCATGAGAGTGACTCGGGCCTAAATGAAACTCTCAGCCTTCTACAGAACATGCTTGTATTTTCAATATTCAAAGTAAATATGTCCAACAGTAATTTTTTTATCAGAACCTGCTTTCCTTTATATATTCATTTCCTCAGTCAATCAGATCCTCATTCTTAAGTCACTGAGGTCAGAAATTGCCTGGTCTCATAGTCACGTTGAAGGCTGTTTATCTTAGGGATTTGTCATGCTCTGGAATCAGTTAGATCTAGGTTCAGGCCCAGCTCTACAATTACCAGCTATGTGATCTTCAGCAAGCTACCAAATTCCCATCTCTTCCCTCATCTGTAAAACAAACATAGTAAGCAGAATGTACCTCACAGGGCTGTTAAGGAAGATTTAATGAGATAAATGTGCATGGAGTCCTTAATACACTGGTGGACGCAGAGAAATCTGATATTTACCTGTTATTACAGTGTTTGTTGTAACTCGGATTGTCTTTAAATTATGTGCCCTTCTTTTATATCTGCTGCCATTGCCTTAATTTATTTCCTTTCCTCATGTGAATTATTGCATCTGACTAGTTTCTTTGTTTATAGTTTCTCACCCTTTAAATCCATCATTTCTACTGTCACAAACTTTACCTTATGATAGCCCAGACCTATTCATGCCACACTCTGCTGCTTTAATATCCTAGTGGCTCCTGTTAGTCTACAAAATAATGTTCAGTCCCTAGCATGGTAGCCAGGGCTTTTAATAATATGCTTACAACTTGCTTTCTTCCTCACACACTTAGGCTGCAGGCATGCTGGACTTCTCACTGTCCCTGAGTGCACTTTCATAAACACATGACTTTTTGGCAAAAAAAGAAAAGGAAAAAAAACTCTCAGCCTGAAATTCTCTAAGCTGTTCATGCTGCAAATATGAGCGAAAATTCTTTTCTTTTCTACTTGATCGACAAATTTTATCTTACTGTCCTCGTGTGTGTATACATTCATATATATACATAATATTTATATTTAACCTCATAACAGTGGTTTATGTGTTCATGCCTGCAACAACGTTTTAAGCTCCTTAAAAGCAGGGACCATATCTAATTCTTTGAACTTAGTCATCATATCTAGTATGGCCATAGTGGATGATTAGAAAACACATAAGGAAATGAACTTGTAACTCTAATAACATTCTAAGTTAGGGTTTTAAGATTGTGGATTCTACTCTTTCACCAAGTTAGCTTATGTTTTGATAAGTATTTGCCTCTTTAATACTTTGATGGTACTGTGCAAGGAAATCCATGTCACGTTAACAGCAGCTGGCCGTGTTAGCTTGCCCATGAAGAACAGAGAAAATGTGGGAGGCAATACGGTGACAGTGGTGTAATTAAAATGTTAAAAATTCAATATGAAATGTAACTGCTAGTTATACTAAGTAAATAGATCAACATAAGATTTTTTAATTAAAATAGCAAGAACAGTTACAGCAAGAGTCCAGATGGACGGCGTTTTCTGAAATGACTATAGGTCTCACATACCCCGAGAATCATCAGTTCCAACTTTTCTTAGAGACAGCTACAGTTAAAAGAAACCCTACTTTATTTAGTACCATGTAATCGACAGATAGTATTCATGGGGTTCTGTTTCACAGTCTCATTTATTTCTTGGCTTTATTGAAGTTTTAGGACAAATGTGAGCCCTGTTGAGTTAATGAACAAAAGCATCCTTTTCTAGCTTTAGTAAAACTTGACTGTAGGCTATTTCACAGTGAACACTTCTCAGATTCTTAAGCAAGGTGCCAATATGCCCTACACGACTTTTAGAGAAAATTAAGGCAGGAATCTCAGTGTCATGTATCCGAACTGTTCCAAGTGCCTCAAAATAAATGAAAACTCTGTCCACTTGGTTAAAGCACAATTTGTCCATTTAAATCTCTGATCTTACACAGCTAGTATACCCATACTTTCTCCTTTGCTTCTGATGTCCTCATTGTAAGACCTACCCCCAAATATAAATGCTAGCAAAGATGAGACTTTCTGTTACTATTTCAAATAAAATTGTGATTATTTTCAAAATATGAAATCCCTTCTCATTATATAAAAATTTAAAAATACAAAAAAGAGGAAAAAATTATTTTATCATCCCCAAAGATCTGTTGTTTGTATTGTAATATTCCTAGATTTTTTCTATGTGTTCTACAAACTTTTTATAATTATGACCAAATAAATAGGGTACTAGAGAGCTGTGTCCTTATTTTGTCATTTAACATTTTAACAAATTTTTCATGTAAATAAATCATTTATAAATAACATTTATCAGTTTCAAAATAGTTCATCATATGGATATACCATCACATTAACCATTCCCTTATTATTGGGTATTTTTTGAGTTAAGGTTTAAGCTATGATGAATAATTTCTTAAGCTTTGTTTCCGAAACTTTTCTTCATGAGTAGGATAGGGAGAGAAAATCTATTGTTTTTGCTGTCTGCATGTTCTCCTAGCTCATGGAAACAGATTCCCATTCCATGAGGGGATTGCATTCCATTACCTTATTGAAATCAATATTAGCCACGCAGTGGAGCACATGTGGGCATGGTCTTCAGAGTATTACATTTTTCTGGAAACTGTCAATGGCTCAGAGAAAGGTATATGACCTAAGCCAGGACAATCAGTCTTTTCCAGGACACTTTGGCTGGAATTTTCATTCAAGCTGCTAAACTAGTAATTTTGTTCATTGTTTGAGGGAATCTGCCTGAATAATGGACAAAAAGAGCTTTGAACTACATCATTTAAGTTTTGCCTTGCCTAAAATGTACTCCATGTCACTAACTTTTCAGGTATTTGCTCTAGTTTTTTAGTTATTTTAGCTTAAGCTAGTTTCGGTTTGAATACTATTGCAAGCCTGAGACCATGCTGACTAATAAAAATGAAATCTCCTCAGGATATCAGCAAGATAGCTGAATAGGAAACCCCAGACCTTCTTTCCTCTCGGAAACACTGATTTAACAACAGCACATGGATCAATTCCCTTTGCGAAAAATCCAGGGACCAGTTAAGATGCTCTTGTACCCTAGGCAAGCACAAAACCAACTGCATCAAAGCTGGCAGAAAAATTTAAGAGAAAACTCTTTTGCCATAGTCCCTCCTCCTACCACAACACCAGCATATACATCAAATGCATAGACACTAACACAAAGTTATAAGGAACACAAACAAATAGGAAGTATGGCCCAATCAAAGAAAGAAACAACAACAATCTCCAGAAACTGATAATTTAGAAATGGAGGTAAACAAATTACCTGAAAAGGAATTCAGAAAAGCTTTCATATAGAAATGGAGAAATAAATCTATAGGCCAATATCTTTGATAGATTTTGATTCAAAAATCCTTAACAAAATACTCACAAATAGATTCCAAGAGCACATTTAAAGGATCGTAGACCATGACCAAGTGGGAATTATCTCTGTGTAAGGATGGTTCAACACAGAGAATCTATCAATTTAATACACCACATCAACAGAATTAAGGATAAAAATCAAATGGTTGTGTCAACAGATGCAGAAAAACATTTCACAAAATTCAATACCCTTTCATGATAAAAACACTCAGCAAACCAGGAATAAAAGGAAATTACCTCAACATAATAAAGACCACATATGAAAAGCCCACAGCTAACATCACACTTGATAGTGAAAAACTGAAAGCTTTTTCTCTAAGACAAGGATGGCCACTCTTGTCACTTCTATTCAAAATAGTAGTGGAAGTACTAGTCAGAGCCATTAGGCAAGAAAAGAAAAGAAGCACCTAAATTGGAAAAGAAAAAGTAAAATTATCTGTGTTCACAAATAACATAGTCTTACATGTAGAAAACCCTAACAATTCCATACAAAAAATGTTTCCACTAATAAATTAATTCAGTAAAGCTACAGAACATAAAATCACCATACAAAATTAATTGCATTTCTATACACTAAGAACAAACAGTCTAATAAGATAATTTTATTTGTAATAGCATTGAAAGAATACAATATTTAGGAATTAACTAAAGAGGTGAGAGACTTGTACATTGTAAACTACAAAACTGCTAAAAGAAATTGAAGAAGACACAAATAAATAGAAAGGCCTTTCATGTTCATGGATGGGAAAACTCAATATTGTTAAAATGGCCAGAATTCTCAAAGCAATATACAGATTCAATACAATCCCTACCCAAATCCCAAAGATATAGAAAAAAATTCTAAAATTTATATGGAACCACAAAGGGCCTTGAAGAGCCAAAACAATCTTGACAAAGAAAAAAGCTGGAGGCCTTACAAATTTGCTGAATTCAAAATATATTACAAAGCTACAGTAATCAAAAGAGTATGATGCTGGCATGAGGGTAGATATATAGATCAATGGAATACAATGGAAAGCCCAGAAATAAACTCATGCATATATGATCAGCTAATCTTCAATAAGGATGCACAGAATATATGATGGAGAAAGGATAATTTCATCAACAAATGGGGTCAGGAAAACAGAATATCCATGTGCAAAAAAAATGAAATTGAACCCTAACTTTATATCATGCACAAAAAATCAGCTCAAAATGGATTACAGGCTTATACATAAGACCTGTAACAGTTAAACTTTTAGGAAAAAAACATAGGAACATCTCCTGACATTGGACTTGGCAAGAATTTTTTGAATATGATATCAAAAGCACAGGCAACAAAAGAAAAAGTAAACAAGTGGGGCTGCATCTAACTAAAAAGCATCTACACAACAGAGGAATAAAAAGGCAACCAACAGAATGAAAAGATAACCTACTGAATAGGATAAAATTTTTGCACACTATATAGCTGATGAGGAGTTAATCCACAATATATAAGAAATTCAAAGAACTCAACAACAAACAAAATGAATAATTCAATTTAAAAATGGCAAGGGGCTTGAACAGATATTTCTCCAAAGATGACATACACATGGCCAAGTATATGGAAAGATTCTCAACATCATTAGCCATTAGGGAAATGCAAACCAAAACCACAATGATATATTACCTCATACCTGTTTGGATGGCGATTATAAAAACAAAAACATAAAATAACAAGTGTAGGTGATGATGTGAAGAAATTGGAATCCTTGTACACTGTTGGTGGAAATGTAAAATGGTACAGCCACTATGGAAATCAATATGGAGGTTTGTCAAATAATTAAATATAGAACTACTATATAATCCAGCAATTCCACTTTTGAGTATTTATTCAAAATAATTAAAATCAGGATCTCAAAGAAATATTTGCACTCCCGTGTTCATTGCAGTTTTATTCACAATTGCCAAGAGGTGGAAACAACCTAAATGTCCATCAACAGCTGAATGGATGAAAGGATATGTGTATAAACATAGAATGAATATTACTCCACCAGAATGAAGAAGGAAATTCTGTAATATGCTACATGAATGAAACTTGGGACATTATGCCACATGAAATGTCAGTCAAAGAAAAACAAATGCTGCATGATTCCATTTATATGAGGTATCTTTAAACTCATCAAAGCAGAAAATAGAATGGTGTTTGCTAAGGGTTGAGGGAGCTGGAGATGGGAAACTTTTGTTTAATGGGTATAAAGTTTCAGTCATGCAAGATGAAAAAAACATCTAGTGATCTGCTATACAACATTGTGCTATAGTTAACAATATCATATTGCACACTTAAACATTTTTATAAGAAGGTAGATCTCATGTTATGTGATTTCTTACTACAATACAAAGTTAGATCTTCCCACCATATTTACCGATACAGATATGAATATTTGTGTTTCTTCATAAGCCTCATAAAATTGCTATCCCAAAGTCTTGTATCAAGTCATATATTTTTTGTTGTTGTTGTTGTTGAGACGGAGTCTCTCTTTGTCCCCCAGGCTGGAGTGCAGTGGTGTGATCTCGGCTCACTGCAAGCTCTGCCTCCCGGGTTCACGCCATTCTCCTGCCTCAGCCTCCAGAGTAGCTGGGACTACAGGCGCCCGCCACCACACCTGGCTAATTTTTTGTATTTTTAGTAGATATGGGGTTTCACCGTGTTAACCAGGATGGTCTCAACCTCCTGACCTCGTGATCTGCCCGCCTCGGCCTCCCAAAGTGCTGGGATTACAGGCATGAGCCACCGCGCCCGGCCTCAAGTCATATTTTTATAGCATGTTAATGGAATCTCTTATGCTTCATCCATGTTGAAAATGAGTATTTTCATTTGTAAGTGTTGCTTGTATTTTATTGGCCAAAATTATTTCACTGTTTATTTCTGTTATTGAATTACCTGTAAATCTTACAATGCCTTAATAGGTCACTATTTTTGTCTTTGTCTATGGAGGGGTTGATACTGCAGGGGAAGAGCGAAATAATGTGGCTTCTAAAGAGGGAAGTAATTAAGAAAATTCCTACTGTTTTAAACTTGAATCTCTATGAATGCCCAAATTAGGGGCTTACTCATTGGAATTATTCCTTTCTAATTCCTTCTTTCCCTCTAACAGAGATAGGCATTCTTGGAAACAACATGTTTTGAAGACTGCGGTTGATTTTCTCAAATTTTCAGGAACAACACCGCTGACCCATGGTAGAAACAGTGTTCTAACAGAGCTGGAAGGTGCTAGTAAGTCCACAGTGCTGACATCCTTTCACTTGCATTTCTGGTTAACCTGCTCCTCAGAAAAGAAGTCTGTGATATAAAGTTTGGTGTAACTTCTTCAGTGATTCCCCTGCAATCTGATACAGACTTGGGCTCACACCTTTTTTGGAGGTAGGGATCTTGTCTGGCTTAGTCAACAGTACATCTCAAAAGCTCGTTATATTTCTTTATACATAGTAAGTGCTCCGTAAAAATTTGTTCAATACAAACAAATTTTTAAAAGAGAATACCAATATTGTTTGGACAGGAGAAATTCTTTCTAGCTCATATCACTTTTCAATAATTAGAAAAGATGACTTGGAAACTTTTACCAAGATAGTAGCAAGTACTTCTCTGTATAGAATTTTAGAGCTGCAAGGGACTTTAAAAAATAGCCTATTTAATTTACATGCAAAAGTACTGAGACACACTCATTAAAGGCAGAGAACAGATCAGAAACCAGGTTTTTTTGCTTTAACCACTCTGTCTTTCCTCTGGAGGAAAATCACTTTGCACATATCATCAGCTCTTAAGTTTGATCTCTGGCAAAGAAATAATAGTTGATCTAATTATTTCACATTTCAGAACAACAGTTAAGTTTACAAATGAGTAAATTTATTTTGTTTATAGGTTTCCCCTTTGAATTTTAATTTTTTTAATGAGCTAGAATTTCCTTTGACTTCTAAGATTTTAAGTCAAAACTAATAATTACTGATAACTGCAAAATATACTATGTTTAGACTGCTCTAAGAATAAATAGCTGTCAAATGTGTTAAGCTTTCATGGCAGATTAGATAATATTCTGAATCATTTGAAGTTATGTATTCATTCATAACACATTAACATTCATTCATTCAAAACATTTTCTGCCTAAACAATCTTCAAAGATTTTCTACTGTCTGAAGAATAAAGTACAAACCCCTTCTTGGTATTCATGCTCTAAGACTTGCCTCTAGAGTACTTTTAAAATTTTCCTTTATTTCTTCTTAGCTTACCTTAAACTCCAAACAAATTGAGGTGCTTATCGTTTCTTGTAGCTACCCTTAGTTTTCTAACCTTGTTGCTTTTGTGAATCCTTGTGTCCTTAATGTGGAGGTATTCATTCCTTACTCATTTATTCATAAACAAATACAACTAGTTCAAGACCGATCTCAAGTGTTGGCTTCTTAAACTTTTGTTTTACATTCCTCCCCTCTGAAATATTCTCTCTCTTCCACATACTCCTAATATTTTATCTGATGCCTCAATGCCCTTGTTCCTTTTGACATTGTATCATGGTACTTTAAGTAACTTTTTATCTGCCTATTAATTCCTTAAAAAATATTCTTTATCTGATTTCTCTTCATAATCTCTGTAGCATCTTTTTCATTGTGGATTTTCAATAAACCTTGAAATAACTTAATATATCTATTAAGAACACAATGCAAAGGAAAATGACTTTTAAAAAGAGATAAACTCTCATATTTTTATTTTAGGACTCTATAATTAATGATTGAAAATTTCTTAAAAGACCCCTTTGGGAAACTGTTAAAAGTATTTTGTTTGTTTGTTTTTAAATAAAAAGTTATTTAGCATGAACATACCTAGAAAAATGAAATGAGTTATATAAATTCAGTGTGTAAATGTAAATGAATAAAATAATATGTGTTAGATGGGGTGACTGGTAATATACCAGCAGTCCTGCCATAAACAACTTTAAAACTGGAAAAACATGCGAAGCAAACATTTTCAGGCAGCAGCCAACAGCAGTGCAAGACTGTGCACACTGACAGAAGGGAATCTCTCCCTATGCTCCCATGATTGCCCAGCTTTCTGACAGCCGGTTCCCTGACTATGGTGCAGGGAGCCCCAGTCTGAGGAGAGAATGTGGTACTCAGAGAAACCAAAGAGGCAGAGATCATAGTTGATGGCAGCTTAAGCAGGGTAGAGAGGGCGTGAAAGACAAGGGAAATTGGCAAGAGAGGTGACTCCAAAAGCTTATGCACAACAATGCCAAGAGTCATCCTCGGTGGTTAGGGGATGGGTTGTCCACAGATAGGGAAAGACCACATGGTGCTTACCAGATTAAAGTACTATGGGATTAACAGTGCAATAGAAATGCTATAAAATGAGCAGTGCTGGAGAAGAGCAGGTCTAGACATACTTTGCAGTATGTCTTGACATCTCCCTCCTTCTTACCTTTGGCATTCTGCTATCACAATAGAAAGAAATCCCTGGCATTAGCTAGACACCATAAAATCTTCACATTAGGTTTGAGGACCAATCTCCCTAATTTCTACTATAGGTCTACCTTAGCAAAGCATAAAATGAAGCCCCAGCAATATCTGGGCTTCATCTAGATCTGTACTAGCAAAGCGAAAGTTCAAGTCCAAGTGAGATCAACATGATCAGTCAGTAATTAACCTACCTTCTAAAACAAGAATGAACAGTTTTCAGAAGAAGATTTTTAAAATCTGGAGGCTTAACAATGTATTATTCAAAATGTCCAGTATTTTCATTTAAAAAATCACAAGGCATTCAAAGAGACACAAAAATTTGATCCTTAGTCAAGAAAAAAGTGATTAATGGAAACCAAACCTTAGATGGCCTACTTGTTGAACTTAAACAGGGAAAGACCTTAAAGCCACTAACATAAATTTATCTTAAAAGAGAAATTACAGTCTTAATGAGTGAGAGAATGGGGATCCCTACAGAAAAATGAAAACTATGAAATAAGAATCAACTGAAAATGCTGAAATAAAAAAATTACAGTAACAGAAATAAGAAGTTTTTTAAGGGCTTAAGACCAGATTTCAGATGCAAAAAAAAGAGTAAGTAAACTTGATTACAGGTAAAGAGAAATTATTTGATTTTAGTAACAGACAGAAAAAATAATGAAGAGAAACAAAGGGGTAGAAATGTGTGGGACAATATGACAAATTTTCTTCTTTTAAATGAAGGAAATTTGAGAACTGCTTTGTTTTGTTTATTTTGGTATATCCCTAATTCCAGCATGATGGGCAACTAAAAGTTATTGCTTAATACATTTTTATTGAATTTAATTCTCATTAATTTTCAGAAAATCAATTACTTTAAAATATCAAATAACTGTATTTCATATGTGATATGTCTTTTCTCATCTCTAAATTACTGAGTTTACTAAATGAAAGATTTTTATTTTTAATAAAGAATGAATCTGTGTCCTCATCAAGTACTGGCAAATATTAATATCTTAAAGAGGTTGATGTTTCCAGCACCTCAAGATTATTGACTTTTGTTCACCCTTTCCTTTAATCCAAGTCCTATTAGAAAATTTGTTCAAAATTGGACCATTTGACATATGGATAAGAATAATCTTCTGTCAGAGAGATATGTTAAACGTTGTGACTAATTTCTGTGGAAGGCTATATTTTATCATGTGTGAATGTCTTTTATAAAGTGGATATATTAATTCTTGCTCAAAAGATAATTGGCGTCTATAAATGAAATCAGGACAAATAACATAAATTTAAGTTTACGTGGGAAATTTTTGGTTTGGGTTAGGCTGAAACATACCATTATAATACAGTGCACTTGGAAACTGTCAGGCCTGGGAATTGCCAAACACTCGTTGGAATCAGGAGCTGCAGACAGATTTTGAATCCGAGCCTAAATTTACTGTCATATAAATAGAATAGCCAGTTTTCTGAAAGGATATACATTCTTTTTAACCCTAGAGTATCACAAAGTCACTTATAATTTTAAGTGTTATCTTGTACTAAACGTCTGTTTCAAAGTTTAGCTCTTCTGTCTTAGGAATGAATTCTTGGAGCTCATTATGTGCCTGCGTGTGATTTATCTTGAATAAAAAGTGGGCTCTCATTCAATTTTGATTACAAAGCTGTTTGTGGCTATTTGGCTTCAATCTGATTTGATTGATTTACTGCTTTTCATACTTACTGACAAATATTTATAGTTGTAATTTATAAATAAATAAATAAAGGTACTAATTTGGGGGACATGTTTAGTGATAGGAGCTATTTCACAGAAAAAAAACTAACAAACTTTTAAAAAACTTGCGAATATTTTATTATTATAACATCATCTTTTATATATAATTCTCCATAGAATTCAAATTATTTAACGGATAGTCCTTAGTGAAATCTATAGTCTATTGCTAACATGTTGGGAATTGGCACACAACTATAGGTATAAAATAACAGTTGTGAAGCAATAAATTATGATTTGATTCAGGTCCTTCACTTATCAAATGAGAACTCAGGAGCTCAATAA
Organism: Pongo pygmaeus; assembly: GCF_028885625.2. NCBI lineage: Eukaryota > Metazoa > Chordata > Mammalia > Primates > Hominidae > Pongo > Pongo pygmaeus. Next base: position 189,913,283 of record NC_072376.2, read on the forward strand.
CATAACACCACTGATTTCCCTGGCCTGAATTGCTCTCACTTGCTCTAGTAAACAAATCTGTTGCATCTTGTCACCCAATCTTAACCTGGAAACCTAGCTTCACAAACCACATATCAGAACAGGCCACTGGAATTGTAGGGATAAATATGTGCTCTGTAATGATGCATAGAAGCAGAACTTTAAGTAATACACTTTATCAGAGGCAAGTGAAAAAAATAAAGAAGGCACACGATGTTGTGCATATTTAAAAACATGTAAGTATGTATCTTTTTAACCACTGGTCTTACTGCTCTATAGTTATTTTCAGCTATTGAATTGTGACTGTTATTTTTAATATAAATGTCATTGATGCACTTCTTATTCAAGGAATTACTCTTTTCAAATCTTCCTTTTTTCATGTATGGAACATTTTTCCAATGTGTTCACAATCAAGAAGCACTAAAAATGGATTAAAAATCTTTTATCCTAACTACATTTACAGTACACATATCCTAAATGTTAATGTTTTCCCAAAGATTTCCCTTTAATAACATCAGAATAATAATAATAAAACATCAAAACGCTAACCTTATTCATCATAAAATTACTAACTGTACCTTTTCTTGCTTTAAGTTGATTAGTGTTGATTAAACTAAGCTCTATACTGATTGTTCAACATAGATATGTGTGAATTCCACTAGTGATTATAGCATACTTTTCTGTACTACTAAAAAAATTCTATGGAACATGTATCTTTATTTCAGACGTATGTTCTTAATTTGCAGTTATAGAGTATAAGTGTATCTTGAGATAAACAGATGATGGAGTCCATATGTTTTTGCTGTAGTAAGTCCAATTCTGAAATTAAGAAAGTGGTAATCATTTTATTCTTGACAAAATATAAGGTGCAGACAGCTATATTTTCACTTTCTGCTCAATGGAATTTCCCGTGTTAAAAGATGAAGGATGATATGTGCGTTTTAAAATTCTCTTTCAATTGACACTATTACTAAAATAAACATCTTATGTAGTACCTACAAATATAAAAAGGTATTTTAGCGTATATCAGTATGTTAGATCATCTGAGTAGTGTTTATTTTTATTAATGGTTAGTGTTTGTTAGTGATTACATTTTCTACTAAGAGTACTCATGGTGCTTTGCAGTATAGAAAATCTTACTGGCACTAATCTGTAACAAATACACCTTCACTTTCACAAGGATTTTAGGTTTATTTCACAACCCTCTTGAGAACCTGTGATATGGAAGGTGCTCTGCCGGGCCCGTCATGTTGAGATCTACTCATGCTCTTGAGACACTGCTCCTCCTATTTTCTTTTTTAAAAGTATTTATTTATTTTTTAATTTTTGTTTTACTTTAAGTTCCAGGATACATGTGCAGAACGTGCAGGTTTGTTACATAGGTATACATGTGTCATGGTGGTTCGCTGCACCCATCAATCCATCATCTAGGTTTTCAGCCCGTCATGCATTAGGTGTTTGTCCTAATGCTCTCCCTCTGCTTGTCCCCCATCCCCCGACAGGCCCCTGCATGTTATATTCCCTTCCCTATGTCCTCTTTTTCTAAGAAATACTGAAGAATTCTGGGGGTTCCTGTAACTGACTGGGAAATGATGAATAGTGTTTCACAGATGCAAATAGCAACACCTCTGTACACACTACTTCGTTATCTAGCCAGAAGAAAAACAAAATAAAGCATCTCAAAGAGTCTCAGACCAGTATTTTAGCTGCTGCCTCTACATTCTCTATCATTCCACACACATTTTTATTTACCTCAAATACATATCCTTTTTCTTCTGTGGAGTAGATTAAGAAATAAGGAACTACCCTCAAATAAAATAAGCTGAGGGCAAAAAGGGTCTTTTGGTATTTCACTATTGAAGATATCAAACTATTTAAAATGTTTCTTCAAAGTCTTACTTTAGAATACTTGCATCTACTCCAGATTTCCAGATGAACAAGTGCTTAGAACTGGTTACACATGTAATCTATAAACAATTTTTGACTGTCTTTGTACTCTGGGTTGGGTCTGGACAATAAAGTAAGAAACTATCCTCTCTGAAAGGGCTTACTGCTTGGTCAGTGGCGAGGCATGTAAGCACAGAGGCATGATTCAATGTTCCGTGTGATGTGAGGTGCATAGAGTGCAGGCGAGGCGATGAGGTGGAAGAGGGATTCACAAGGAAGTGACATTTAATCTGTGTCTTGAAAAACATGTTGAAGTTTTCTAGGAAAAAGGAACATTCAGAGGCAGAAAGAAGAACAGAGACACAGAGGAATTAAATAAGATGTTGAGATCAGGTGGAGCGTTTTTCCTGGTGATTGGGTCAGCAAGAAGGTGGGACAGAGGATGAGACGTAATCATGAGGGGCTTCCAGTAAAAAAGAGAATGAAAAGGAAGGAAATGAAAGAGAGTGTCTTGTAGAAGTGTATAGTGGACCTTGAACAAACTGTTTTGTATCTTCCTTAAAACTTTATTCAGTCTTCTGTAAACAAAATATGCTTTCATAATTTTGAATGGAAGATCAAGATTTTGAAACTTTGAACTTGTAATTAGAGTAGATACATCAGAAAATATAAGGATCACAGTTGCTAAAACATGATGCAGTATAAATCTGTCAATACATGCGACCCCTTGTTCAAAGGACAAACTACAATGGTTATGAAAAGTATACAGAGAAAAGCCTTCTATTGGTCAATAAAAAATATAGGGGAATTCATGTTGCTTTCATAAAAGCCTATTTTTAATGATCCATCTCAAAATCACCTGGTGAGCTTGTTGAAAATGCCAAATTCCTGACCCTCCCCAAAGAAATTCTGATTCAGTTGGCCGGAGGGTGAGTCGCTGGGCTATCCATTTCTAAACACCCCAGGAGATTGCTATGTCTGCGGAAGCTGGAGAACCAGACCCCCTATAGTAAAAATGTGTTTAATATAGGTTTTTGTGATCTTGAAAGCATATTTACTTCGAGCATATTTGATGGAGATAGTGTAAATTTCCTCCCGGTTAATTCAGCCTGTAACAAGACATGGCCATAGGAGGCCATAACCATGCCAAGCCACTGCCTACGGGTAGCAGCTGACTCTAATTGAAGGGCAAGTTCTTGCCCATAGCTGTGGTTCTGAAAGCACGGACGTATAAAGCAACGGGAAACATCGTCTCAATACACCGGCTCTTTGTTAACATTCAACCTACATATTCTCCACATGAAATATTCCGATCAGGAAACGCTGGATTTGCTTTCATTTGAGCTAGTATCAGCTCTTTTCAGATGTATCAACAGATAAAAAGTTAAATAGGAAAGTGGCTTAATTGCTGTGGCACCAAAGCATGGGCTGCATTCTCTCTTTAAATGTTGTCTGGGTACATTGCAATATGCTTAGGAGAGGCATGAGTATTGTCCCTGTTGAGTATCATTTGCTTAGGCGTATTCTTTTTAGTTATTTCATTTTGTTACACTTTTTGATAATGATAAATAGGAAATTATTGGCTTCATTTTAAAACGTGGTAGGATTGCAAGTCCGATGTTGAAATTTAAAATTCTCAAAGATGCAAAGTGGGGAAATAAAATGTGTGGTTTTCATTCTTCCCAAATTCCCATTCCCCTTTTCTGCTTCCTGTTCTTTGCTTTCTCTTCTGTCTGTGACTCAGTGACTCTTGTCTTCTCTTTCCATCATTCTCTTTGTCTTCTGTTAAGCCAGCCAACAGCAAGACAAATGAGACTGATTCTCTGGCATGTCAGTTACTCTGTTGCATGATCTGATTATTTTTCCGTGTTGGTTTATTATATATGGCTGAAAGCTTCATCGTCATATTCCAATGATTAAAGTAAACAGTATTTATGGTTTTTATGTTAAGTTTTATGTTATATAACTACACAGTCATCATTGATGTTTAATGTGTAAGGATATGCATTGTTTAATTTAAGTGTTAAAACATGTACTTAGAAATAATATTGGCATTTGTCTTTAACAGAAAAAACTTTTTTTTTTTACATTATAGTTGCCAGATTTGGCAAACGGGGAAAATGACAAGAAACTACTTTTTACACATTCTTCGTCTCAGTTACTGAGGAGACGGAACAATTTTCTCTCAGGGGATTCTTTAGAAATAAATCCCAACAAATTTCCATCTATTAAACTGCATGTTTTAAAGACAAAAATGGATGGCAGTTTGGGTTTTTTTTTTTTTGTACATTTATGATTATTCTAATAGGATTAGAAACAGATCAGAAGTCCTTGAACTTCGTAACGAAAAAGAACACACTAGATGGTGCTGTGATCTAGCAGCAAAATCACGCATTTAAACAGTGCTTGTGTCAAAGCTGGAATGAAGGAAAGCCCAGTGTGCATATGGAATTTTGTCTTACACTAGGGGATACACTAATATCAGTGTACAATTCACTTTCACAGCATTTATATTTACCTCAAAAAATGACTTGCTGAAGTTCTGCGCTATGACAACATTGTTTTAATAAATGTGTGTGCCAGTGAGAACATGAATGCTTCCGTGCGTGTATATGGGACAAGTATTCTGGTTTTATCTGATTTGTTTCTGATTTTTATCTCTCATTATTTCCTTAAAGGTGCACTATGTTCTAATGTGACTGGAATAATCCTAGACACAGCTTCCATCTTCACACCATCTTGTCTCCCACACTTTGTTCCTCCAAGTGAGATAGATCCACCATCTGTTTCTGTCCAGACCTTGCCTATCCTACCAGACCAATTTTGAATGTCATGCCTTTCATGAAACCTTTCTGATTATTACCTCAGTCATTCCTTATTTACTTTTTTTTTTTTTTTTTTTTTTTGAGATGGAGTCTTGCTCTGTCACCCAGGCTGGAGTGCAGTGGCATGATCTTGGCTCACTGCAACCTTTGCCTCCTGGGTTCAAACGATTCTCCTGCCTCAGCCTCCCGAGTAGCTGGGCCTACAGGTGTGTGCCACCATGCCAGACTAAATGTATTTTTAGTGGAGACGGGGTTTCACCATGTTAGCCAGGATGGTCTCAATTTCCTGACCTCGTGATCCGCCCGCCTTGACCTCTCAAAGTGTTGGGATTACAGGTGTGAGCTACTGTGCCCGACCTCCTTCTTTACTCTTAATTCTCCTAACAACTCTTTGTATTTCTCTTATGCATATTATATTCTGTGTTGCACTGTTGTATACTTTTCTTACTATACTGTAAGCACCTTGAGGACATAGATAAATTCACATGCATATTTTCTCTTTTTCCTTCCTCTAGAAACCTTTATAAGAAGTACTGCATCTTGAATGTAATTGGTGCTTAACAATATGCATACAAGGCAGGAATAAAAGAATGAAAAAATAAATTCTTGTTAGAAAAGCTTTTGTTCTGGATATCGCTGTTTGCCCTCCAAGTTCCACCACATTGCTCTGAACCATGAGAAGCAGACTTCTGTAGATTCCATCAACCAGCCATGCCCCTTGGCCTCTAGCTGGTGTGGCCAATGGGAAGCACCACAAGAAATATGAAGATAAGAAAAAAAAGAGTAGAGGTATTTATTTTTCCTTCTCCATCTGAGCCAAGTCATGAGTTGGCCCAACTGTATTCTTCCCCAGAAGGCCACAGGTATCTGGTATCTGGCTCCATTTCTTTGCTCCTTCAAGCCATGGGTGGTAACTTTGGATGCTTCACTGTCTGTTTTCCTTAACTCTGTCCTGTTATTAAACTCTCTGAAATAACCCCTTTTGAATGTGCCATCTATGACTCATACACAACTGATGACCCATAAAAGGCCATTTGAAATGAATTGGTTCATATAAGAGGTCATTCTTTTTGATAATGCAAACAGGATACAGCATCTTAGAGGACTGTTTATATAATTGTGATTTGATTTTACCTTTATTCTCAGGTCAGAAGACAGCCTACTGTGACACATAAGTGTCTACTCTGATTTGCATAGAAGTTTAAAATAAGCATCTTAATTATTAATATATTTCCTTGTTTTATAGCCCAAGAGCCATTTATATATTATCTCATCTTAAAACATTCCATCAGTTATTTTTCTGCTTACACGTAGAATTTCTAACTCAAAGATCTAAAACACCAATTTTCACACCATTCTCCAAGGGACCTAGATTCCTAATGTAAGTTTTAACTTCAACATGAAAAATAAAATATATTTGTCTTTTTTAGTTTCTAGCAAGTATACGATCAAGATGGACATCAACGTATTAGAAGTTATCATAAAATGACAATATTAAACACCTCATTATTGGATAAGATTGAGATGAAAATTCATTCGTTCATTTCTTCCTTCCTTCCCTCCTTTCTTTTTTTTTGACAGTCTTACTCTGTCATCCAGGCTGGAGTGCAGTGGGGCGATCTCAGCTCACTGCAACCACTGCCTCCCAGATTCAAGCAATTCTCATGCCACAGCCTATAGAGCAGCTGGAATTACAGGCACGTGCCACCACACCAGGCAAATTTTCTTGTTTTTAGCAGAGATGGGGTTTCACCATGTTGCCCAGGTTGGTCTCAAACTCCTGGCCTCAAGTGATCCACCCGCCTCAGCTTCCCAAAATGCTGGGATTACAGGCATGAGCCACTGTGCCCGGCCCCAGATGAAAATATTTTATGTTCATCAAAAAATATATAGTAATTGAAAAATCTGTTCACTGATTCGCTTTCAAAACAGACAGTAGCCACATGAACTTTCTGAGCCTCACTTTTTCAGCTATAAAATAGTAGTAATTTATCTAACACACAGAGGTTTTGTGATTATTAAATGGCATAGCATATACAATGCCTCCTGCTGAGAGTTGTCAAAAAAAGTGCTCCATACATACCAGTTTTCTTCTTTTCCTCAGTCACACAGTCACTTATTGGACAGACGCATCTATAGCCCAGGTTTCCTGACTTCATGTTCAGGTCTAATTCTACTTTACTGGGGCTTGCCTAGTTAGCATTCATGTCCATTAACCTCTTTTTTAGTTATAATTTTCTTTTTATGCAGATTGTGGAATATAATGTACCAGGAAAATACAGACTGCGATATGGATTTTACTCACTATTAGAATGCCAACATTTATTTTTGTGTCCATATGCATATGCAGTCATTATTTTAGACATTTGTTGATTTCCCTTCTGATATTTACAAATTATGAAATAAGAAAGCCATGACCTATGTAATAACAGCATTTGATCTTTCATTCATAATTTACTATGCTGTGTGTTTTTTTGAGATTGCTAATTAAATGACCCGTTTGACTGTATTTATATTTCTGGCTTAATCAAAAAGGACATTCAGATTCTTGGTTGTCAATAACCCGCCTCTTGACTTCTTTAAATTGTCTTCCAAGTACTATTGCTGAAATTGCAGGGCTCATACCCAACCCCAGAAGTCTCAACTGTTCATTCAGAACACAAGGCCTCAGCCTTGTGTTTGTCTTATGCGAAGTCCAAATAGGATCATTTATTCTAGTTCCTGTAACTCGTTCATAGATTGTTTTTCTTTGTAAGAGTTCCTGTTCTGATGACTAATCTTTATATTACTTCCCTTAGCATGGACTTCTGGGGATTAGGACCCAATCCCACATTTAACCATCGTAGTCAGGATCTCACACCTTACAGCTGTTTCTCTAAAGTCTAGACACAACCACCTGGATCTCCACTGCTTACACAATAAGAGTTTTACCTCTTACCCGCTTCCCTTGTATGGGAGGAAAAGTAATATTTTAACTCACTCATTGTAAGACTTATGGTTGATACTCCTGAAACAAAGACAGATTTACAAGAGAAAAGTACAGCAAATTTATTTAAGTGTTATATGACATGGGAAACTTTAGAAATGAAGACTCAATGACAAAGCAAAAGCTGTATACTTTTATGCTTAATTTTGATAAAGAATAAGTAGTTGGACCAAAGGGAGTATGAGCTAATGGTAATAAACTGAGGGGAACTTAGCAAGGCCAGTTTCTTCCAATTCTTCTTGGCTTCAGAATATAGGGCAGGACCTCTTTGGAGTCAGCATCCTATGATTTACTTCCAGGGGAGATAGGTCAGATAATTATTTTTATGATGTTAGGTGAGAAAGGTGGGAGAAGGTCAGAGAAAAAGAAAGAAAAGGTCAGAGAGCCCTTTCTGCTTTTGCACGTTTGTTAATTTCCTCCAGCCTAACATACTCAATATGCCAAAGTGTCATCTTTTGGAGTAATGTTTCCTGCTCATCATCACCACGGTCTTCCCACTTTTCAGATGCTTTGCAGACATTGCTGACCAACTTCTAACATTGGTTCCCCGAATTCTGGAAGGACGGCATGCAGCCTAGGTGTCTGTGTCTCTCACAGTCACAGATTCGTCAGCTTTCAAGATCCCAATTCATGCGAATCTAACCTATTCCTTGGCTGACTAAGTCATGGGTTTGACACTGGGGAGATAAAGCAATTCTGGCGGGGAGATGAGTTTCTGAATTTGTTTTAAATGTAGGATTTGTATCAAATTGTATTGCTGATTAAAGGAAATTTGTAGTTCTTGTTCACATATTCAATCTACTTGGTTTGAAACTATTTTGATGTTTTCACTCTTCAGATATTAAGGAAAGGACAGACTAGCTACACAGAGTTAACGGATAAAGGTAAAAACACACCATAAAATCTGCAGAGCAAGAAATCACCTAGACTTCAGTCCTTGAAAAATCGAATATAGTTCTTATTAATTTTCTTTAAAAATTTCAAAGTTTCTCCTGAAGTTTGCCTATAGCCAGGCATCAAATACACACTTACACTTACATATACAAACGTACATCCATTTATGTTTGTGCTAATAAAGTTATGTTTTACATATGCGAATATATGTGGAGACAGACAGGAAAATAAATAGGCGGATGATAGATATTCTCCCACTCACACATGTTAATTTTCAGATCATTCCCTCTAGACCAGGGATTTTCATGGAGCAAAGCATTTGTCCTGCTGATGGGGCTGCCATGGTCGACACTGACAAAAGCGATGAGCAAAGGACAGTGGCCATTTTTAATGTAGAAGCCACAAGAGAATATCTCATCTGATGTGCAAATTACCTCCCCATAAGTATGATTACTTACAGGTGAGTCCTAAAGCACATGCCCTCTGCCAATAGCACACCGATTACAGCCAACCACAGTGCACCTGTGTTTGGACACAGAAGGCCTTGCAATGTTGTAAGTCCCCATTTCCTGCTCAGGCCCAGTAGTCACTCACATGAAACAGCAATAAAAAAAAGTCCTAAATCATCTTCTGCCTTTATCAAACCATGGTCAGTGGAGATGAACTAGGAGAACACTACTCCACACAGAGAAAATGAATACCATATTATTGGACACCAGGAAAAAGGGCAGGAATTGAGATAAAGATGATGTTCTGTATGGAGGAAGGATCACTATACATATGAAGAAAAATCATGTATCAGAGTTTTTGTCTGTTTTCTGAAAAGAGAGTGTTTTTTCTTGAGAAATGAATCCTTCTGTACTTTGACAGATATTAATAGTTGTCTAAGACTATGCAGAGTGACACTTAAAATAGTAATTGCAAACATTTTTGAGAATTTACTGTGTGCTCAATATTTTATATCTTAAAACTGACAACCACCTTATATCATACTCTTATTTTCTCCGTTTGACTGAGGAAGCCTTGGGGGAGTAGGATGCAATCAGATCAAATGTATTATTAGTAGTGGACAAAGAGTATAAACAGCTTTCTAGTAACTGCACAATCCTAGAAAAAAAGGAGGATATTGTCAGTAATGCATATACTTCCCATTATAGCTATAGATATAAATGAGATGGAATAATTCTTGAAGAAACTATAGGTACTTATCAAAATGATTTTTCATACCTACTGGCGACAAGATAAGATAGGAAGGCACCAGGTAAGCATGACAAATTTTGATTTTTGTCAATTAACTTGTTTTCTTACTGAAAACACAAAGATCTTGACTCTAGCCTACAGAGGACAACATAAGCTCCAAGCCAGCACTTGCTAAGATCTTTCTTATCTGGTTTTGCACACTTGGGGAATAAGATCTGGACTCTGATAATCACTGTTATATGAGTGACCTTATCATTTGCACTCAGAAGAGCCAAATGCAGATCCTAGAGATATGTGAAACAAAACTCAGTGCTATTTAAATATCAAAATAAAAGTTGAGGGACAACCAGGGAGGATGAATACAAATTCTAAATAGAATCAATAAGTCAATTAGTTGAGTCTAATCTGGTTGTAAAGTCATTTATATGAGAGGATTACAGATTCAAATTATGCTAGAAAATAGGGTACTATGTGTTACCAGACTCCAAAGACAAAGTCTTCAAGAGCACCCATTTAGAAGGCAAGAACTGTGAGTCCTTGCTGGCATTGCGGCTGACTAAAAGGCCCAACTCATTATTTAAGATCCAAGAAAAACTGTCCTGGTGTATGCACTTTCAAATATTATTGATCCAGAAAAACAAACAAACAAAAAAAAACCTCTCTATAAGAATGAAACCTTATTTACTGAGAAGTTAATCTCAATTTTCTTAGGATAATTACTCCAAATTATCTTGGAAAGGTAGAGCTACTTCATTAGTGGTACTGCAGATGCACCTGGTGAACAAAATATACATTTTTCTCTTTTTTTTCATAATTGGACCTGCTGAGATTAAGTGGAGCACATGTCTATCCATCTAGAGATTACACTGGTCAGACTCCCCTATAGTTGTAGCCATATGACTACATTGTAAACAGAAGTTTGTTATACTCTCTCCTGGTCTTTCCATTAAGATAATTTGAGTGTGTACTACCCTGGCTTTTTCTCCTTTCCTGCTGGGTGGGAGATTGTGTATATGGAAGTCATGACTTTGGACTTGAAAATATAAGCGACATTTTGGAGACAGAAAAATCCATCTAGTCAATCCAGAGTAGGTGAAAAAACATTCTACTACTCATCTACCTCTTAACTCTTTGTTTCTTTCTTTCTTTTCTTTTTTTTTTTTTTTTTTTGAGACAGAGTCTCACTCTGTTGCCCAGCCTGGAGTGCAGCGGCACAATCTCAGCTCACTGCAACCTCTGCCTCCCGGGTTCAAGTGATTCTCCTGCCTCAGCCTCTCAAGTAGCTGGGATTATAGGCACATGCCACCACATCTAGCTAATCTTTGTATTTTTAGTAGAGATGGGGTTTCACCATGTTGGCCAGGCTGGTCTCAAACTCCTGAACTCTGGTGATCCACCTGCCTCAGCCTGCCAAAGTGCTGGGTTACAGGCGTGAGCCACCATGCATGGCCTAAACTCCTACATGAGAAAGAAATAAAATTATAACTTGTTCAAGCAAACGAATATTTTAACAACTTTATTGAGATATAATTTATGTGCCAACGGTTTTAAGTGAACAATTCAATGGCTTTTAGTATATTGACAAGGTTGTGCCATAATTTAATTTAAAAACACTTGAATCACTCCCCCTAGAAACCTTGCATCCATTGGTAGTTACTACCTAACCCCCAAGCCCTCATTCAGCAGCCCTTCTCTAGTTCTGGAAAACCACTAACCTACTTTCTATCTCTACAGATTTGCCTATTCTGGATATTTATATAAATTATATTACATATTATGTGGCCTTTGTGACTGGCTTCCTTCATACAGCATAATGTTTTTCTGGTCTTCCATTTTGTAGTATGTATCATAATTTTATCACTTTTTACTGCCAAATTATATTCCACTGTATAGATATGCCACATTTTGTTCATTTGTTCATCAGTTGATTGATATTTGGGTTATTTCCAGTTTGGGGCTATTACAAACCACAAACATTAGTATACAAATTTTTGCATGGATGTGTGTTTTCATTTTTCTTGGCTACATACCTAGGTGTGAAATTGCAGTGCCACATGGTAACTATGTTTAACATGTTGAGAAATTGCCCAACTGTTTTCCAAAGTAGCTGCAGCATTTCACATTTCCACCAATAGTGTACATATAGCAAACGTGTTTGCAAGTCCTTTTATTGCTAGAACTGAGCCTCTACCAGAGGTGATATGCAAAACCTGTAACAACGGGTACATATGGGATCAAGCAATGGTATTCAGAAGTCTGCTCAAACTGGCTCGTGAGAATGGATTGTTAAATGTTGGCATATGCTACAAATCAGGGTTTTTTGTTCTGGAGAGCTGGTTTACCACACCCCCACTGGAACCAACCAATCGGAATGAACGCTAAGATAGTGAGACTAGAAACCAGCTGTGAACAACAATTTCTCCTACTCTAGAGAATTCCAGTTGAATATCAGTTTTATCTATTCTGTAATCAATATGTTGGCCATATAGTTTAACTCCAGTCAGATATAAGTATAGAAATAATAAAATAATTCAAAGTTTTTTTGTTGTTTAGAAATTATCTTAATTATGTAATATTTAAGTATTTGTAATAAATTTGGCATTTTAGAGAATATAAGAGATTTGACTTACGTTCTAATTTATAATATAACTGAAAATTAATTGGCTGGGTGCAGTGGCTCATGCCTGTAATCCCAGCACTTTGGGAGGCTGAGGGGGGTGGATCACGAGGTCAGGAGATCGAGACCATCCTGGCTAACACAGTGAAACCCTGTCTCTACTAAAAATACAAAAAAAAAAAAAAAAAAATTTAGCTGGGCGTGGTGGCGGGCGCCTGTAGTCCCAGCTACTCTGGAGGCTGATGCAGGAGAATGGCGTGAACCCGGGAGGTGGAGCTTGCAGTGAGCCGGGATCGCATCACTGCACTCCAGCCTGGGTGACAGAGAGACACTCCATCTCAAAAAAAAAAAAAAGAAAATTAATTTAGATTCATGATTTTAAGTTAAAAAGTATGAGGAAATAGTACTGATAGTAAACTGTATTAGGAGTTCAGAAAAACTTGTGAGCCACTGTATTTGTAAATCAAAAGTATTATAGATTTATAAGGATGTTAAGTACTTAGGTTTTGGTTGTAAGAATCATTTGAAGTATTTCAAAGAAATCAAATACAGTAAATTGATATATGCAATTTACTAAATTTAGCATGTTTACTAAAAGCGTCTCTCTCGATGCTTGCCAAAATTTACCAGATTGCTGAATAGAAAAAAAATGATGTATTAATTGAATTTTAAAACTTTAGGAAAGTTTAGATTTTTTACATTTGATTTTAATAAACCAAATATTAATTTTAGAAATCAAATTAAACTAAAATGTATTTTCTTTGCTAAAGATGCTCTCAAGGACATAAAGGGCACTCCCTGGCTCACAGGATCTATCTGAACAGGTATTTTCAGGTTCCTGACTCAAAGGGTTCAAACATGGGCTTATGGAAAAATATTTGAAGAAAGTTATTGAGAATATCTGTACACCCTAGAAAAAGAACCAAATGGATACACTGTATGATTCTGATAGAAGGTTCCATTTGCATTTTCTCCCCCTGGGAACTTGTGTTAGCACTTGTCGCCATGACTGAGAGAACAGCCCCGTTCAGGGCTAGCATCTTCTCGCATGTCCCAGTGGCTCTTCTCTGTGTTCCACAACTGACATGCTAGCCTGCTAGCACCCAGAGTCCTTAGAACTATTTTCAGATTTTCCATCTCTGTTGATGCAGTTGTTCAACGTTAACTTCAAATATTAAATCTTTCTTAAATAACTTTTTATACAAATTTAAAGTGCCCTGGAGAATACTGGGTGCCAGATCAGGAATGTTATCATGGGAATGGCTGTAGTCCAAGGACTCAGCCTCCGTGAACTTCATTCTTAGCTGTATTTGAATTGCCTGTCTCACTGAAGCAAAGAGGAAGGTTATAGTCTGCATTTTCTCATAGGAAGAGTTCCCCGTAGCTCAAAGTGCAATTTGTCAAGAATAAATCCTACTATATTAAGATACCTTTTCTTTTACACAATTTAAAGTGCCTCCTGGTAGCAACATGGTTCTGGGGACTCCCTGACATATTTTTACATTTTTTCCTACATTTTTGCTTATTATAGTGAGGCTTACCATTATTTCTAAAGCTGAACCTTGATGTCCTATGAATTACAAGAACAATGCTTGATTATGTATTTTAATTCTGCACATTGCTTATGTTTCCAAGTTTTAAAGGTGCAATTGTTTTTTGTTATTTGTTTATTTTACAGTCACAAGCAATTTCCAGTCACATGTCCACAGTAGGACATCTGCAAGAAACATTACTATCTGTTCTTTAATCTATCTAAATTTTGTTGTATATCACATTTACATTCCTCTAGGAGGAAAAATGCTTGAGTCGATATCCTATGACAATTATAAAAACTCCTTGAGAGATTTTCAGAATCTGTTATGTATTAATAGTTCATGTCCAAAAAAAGAGAAACTAGACCCAAATTCACCATCAAGATCTCTGCTAAAGTCTTCTAATAAACCAGAAAGTAGAAAGACACATCATGGATTCCAAATGCCTTATTGAGTGCCAGAGATTCTGGCATCTATTTCCCAGATAACTGAATGTCTATTAATATTGAGCAAGTCTAAACCATGAAACGACTGCATAGTTTTGATTATAAAACACCTAATCAAACCATTGACGGGAATATTTGTATGTGTTTGTTTGGCAAGTATGTTTATCACTCAGTATTGCACTGCAATACAAGACCACCTAGGTATCACTGAAGCCGCCCTTGTCATGTGCTTCTCGGCCTGGCAGGACACCTGCAGAAGACTGATTGACAGCAGGTTATCCTGAAGCTCTGCTCTGTAATGAGAAGTGAGATAGTCGGAAGCTGGATGTGAAGAAAAAAGTGCTTTCAAGTTTCCTTAAAAGGCAACCTCAAAAATACTTAATATGGGTAAGTAACTAAGAAAGAACAGTAGCAAGTAACAATCAACCTGGAAAAAAGGTGTCAGGGACAGATAACTTTTCATGAGCATCTTCAGAGCATGAATCTAAAAGACAGAGATGCAAACAGTGTTAGGTTGTTGAAAAATATTCTGAAAATGCTTACAGTGCAAGGAAAATGCTTTGTAGATGATGGTAGACATCACCATCTTTTCTACTGAAACCATATACATATATAGGTGACATACTTGAGTAGGATTCATTGTTAGATATTAAGGATCTTAAAAATTGTATTTGGGAAGTTGAAGAAAAGCAAATTATGAAACTGTTAAATCAAGTTTACAAAATAAATTCCACTTAGAACTGTGACTTTAGCTTACATCCTGAACTTTTACGTTTTGTTTGCTTTTTGTTTGGTTGATTTTTAAGTATAAAACTTTCCTTTCCTATGGAGACACATAGCTTTACCCTCCTTTGCCTTTCTTCAGAAGGCCTATTAGTTCTAAAACCTGTTCTCTTAATTCTATAGACTTATGTCCCATGTGAATTGATAATAATGAAAAACATTACAAGTAAATTAAGTACTAGAACAAAATTCCAAATGATCCGATATTCTATATATTGTATGATTCTATGAATCTGTCATGATGGAATATGGGCATTATCACCTTTAATTTGCACATAATGACATTTTGATATCATAAAGTTAAGAGTTTTTGGGAAAACAAAAGTGCTTACTGCTAAGATATTGACAAATGAATACGTGCAGAGATTGGCTTTTTAAAGCTTGCATATGTTATCCTTCTGAGAGCTCTATCCTGTCTCAATTCATCACAGATCAAGCCCATGTGGTAGGTTAAGGATATAGATTTCTAACAAACTATATCTCACTCCCTTGTATCTCACTGCCTCATGCTTGCTTTCTCTTTCTCTCCACCATCCTCCCCCACACTCTTGTACTATCTTTTGCTTGAGTCTGAACCTTAACATTATTGCAATGATGTAGTTTGCTTGTACCAATAACTTTCTTGTCAGGAGACATCTGTTTTGTTATGAAAAGTCTCTCCTAGTAAAGCATCAATCATGGCACACTTGTAAAGCAAAACACATTTTTTTTGTCCCTAGATAGCAAAATACTGCTGAGAAAACAAACTGTGCAGAAATATTAACTGGCATATTAATACATGTATTCTGAACATTCCTTATTTGTCTACTATTGGTGCCATGTGATTCTGACAGTCTCTGCTGCTGACCTCTCGTCTCTGAAACCACAGAGGACTCGTCAATGTCCTCCTTAAAAGGATTGTAATGGGCTGATTGCCACAGAGATCCACATGATGGGAATATGCTGTATTTTAGGCAATTTGCTTTCATATGCTAAAAGCACAACATTAAAAATGGTTGCAACTGTCTGAGTGCTTTTCAAAGCTTTGGCTACATAATGTCAAGCTACCTGGAAAGCTTTAGTCAGTCATCTAGGTGTTCTCGAATGCTTGGATGCTTTGCATCATTGGTATGAAACCTCTGGATGATGGACTTAAACCTCCACTTGACGTCTTGATGTTTTAGCATTTTACTGACATGCTCACTATGTGCATTTTTAAAACCGGATTCTCTGCTTTGAAGCCCGGATGATTGCTTTCTGAAGTCCAATCAACCTCAGGTATTATAGCAGGGGTTGAGTGAATTGAGAATGTATTGCTCTTTGTCTAAGTCAAGGCTTGAAGTGGAGTAAAAGATAAATTAAGTAGTTTGGGTAAATACTTCTGTACCAAAAAACAACCTTGAACATTGTTAGAGCTAAAAGTAATGGATCAGTCAACATCCAGTCAGGAAAACAAAATCATGCTAAGCATTTTAGGTAGAAGGAAATTGGATACAAAGGACCTACAAGGACTAGAGGAGCTAAAGGAAAAAGAGAAAGGGGTATCAAGGGACCAAAAAAGGAAGGAATGATGGGTAGAGATTAAGACTCTGCTGCTATCTCCCTGAGCCAAGCTCCCTGGAACCAGCTTCTTCAGCATTCTTTGGAAATTCTGACATTTCTAGAGCAATCAGCACCTAGGTGAGTGGCTACTGCTTCCAGGGGCTGTGGAGCCTTCAGGCAGCCCCTCCCTGCTGCTCTTGTAGCAACAACCAACTGTCAGCAATGGACATTGGGATCTCAACCAGAAGCAAGAAATGCTTCAGTTTCTCCCACTTTCTGATCTCCTGGCAGCACTTTCAAATGACAGAACTGAATGAGAAACCAGCAGAGAAGGGAGTGTAGAAATGTAGCTTGCAGACTAGCAGTCCCAGAAATTCTAAGCAGAATAGAGAGGGGCAGGCTTGGAACTAGAGGCACCAGGTAAATAAGCAACATAGACACCCAGGTAGAGGCAATGATGTTTTCCCCATTAACATTTGACACACATAAAATCAGGATATAATTGACATCAAAAACAAGATACAGATGTTGGGCGCAAAGGGAGGTACAAGAAAGGGAGAATTGTCACAAAAGCACAGCAAGTGATCTGTGGAGTGTATTAAAGTAGAAATAGCATTTTCCTTTATAGCCTGTTGGCCTTTCTTTTCATATAAACTAAGACATGGGAGGTTTTCTAAAATTCTTACTTCCAAGTTTTTCAAATAATACATGAATATACCCTCCTTGTAAGGCATTAAAATTTATGGATGCAGGTTAATCCCCTTTGATTACCAAGCCAATCCTAGTCCCTTTCCCAGAAATTACTACTGTCAGTTTGATGTATATCCAAAGAGGGTGAAATATCCAACAGTAGGAAAAATGACTGAGTACATTGTAGCATATTTACAAGATGGAGTGTATGTCCGTTTTTCAAGAGAACAAAGTAGATATGCAAAAGTTTCATAAATAGCAAGTGAAAACTTGAATTTGCAGGATATATCGTATGTGTTCCATTAATGAGTTTTCTAATCACATACAAGATAAAGTCTTATTTTCTCTCTATCATGTGGCTCTAATTTTATTTTCTTTCTCCATTGCTCCACAGTGGATATCTGGGTCATCTCTCAGATTGACTCAAACTTGAATGCCTTCCTTCTGTATCATCCATCGCACATTCTCTGCTGTATTTCCCACCACTCAATTGACCAGAAAGAAGAATGTTAGGAATTGGAAAAAGAGACAACAAAATATATATATATAGACAAAGTAGAATTATAGGTAACATATTGGCATTATTTGTGGTTGCAAAAACTTAATCATTAGAAATGGTCTTTCACAAATGCTGTGGATTCTCAGATTCTGTCAAGCAGTTTAAAAATCTGCTTTGATTTCTTTCTCTCTTTCTTTCTTTCTTTCTTTTTTTCCTTTCTTCCTTTCTCAATGCTTAGATACAGCTCCTTGTACATAATGAAGGTGTCATTTAAGGGAGAAGCTTTGAAAAAGATACTGATTAATATGTAGGTGAAATCTTTGTTAGACTCCTAAAATTATGTCTAAAGGAAGAATCACAAAAAGAAATGCAAAAAATTTCAGTTGCATTGAACATCATTGAAAAACTCACACACTGAGGGACAATTCACATTGTCTTATGGTCTCCCCCAGAGCAGACCTGAGATAAAGCTTGCAGGCAGGGAGTTTATATTGAACATATTCCCAGGGAGTAGAAGTCGGGGACCAAGGGAGTGAAATTAGGGAGGCAATATCAAAACAAGGTATGTTATACAACTGATCACCTATGTCTGCATATGACAGATGCTTGATTTCACCATGACCTTCTGAGAACCTTTGTGGAATGCATCTCGGAACTGTCCATCTGAAGGAAGAAAGAGAAAAGCACTTTTCTATCCATTTCTTTCCTTCACTTCTCAAGGATTGTCCCACAAAGTGGTAGCTCTTCTATAATTTTGGGTTGCGCTTCATGAATGCTAATGGTTCATGAAGGTTTCCCTTGCCACCAGGTCAGAAAAATTACTGGAAAGGACACCAGAGTTAACAGCAAATGCCTGCGATGAGGCACTGCCAGGTTACACCTGTGCAAAGCCAGCCCACATAGAACTCGTCACTGCACCTAGAGCTGAATGTGAGGCCAAGGGAACTTGGAGCAGGACACAAGAGGTGTCAGATCCACAATTCTTAAAAAATATCAAAAGCTTAGCACCTGAGTCACATATGGGTTAGTGAAGGTGAATGCTGTATTAATGTGAGTATGTATTTTATCTGTCTGAAAGGATTATAAATAGCCGTATATTCTTAAATGTCCCACAAGTTTAAAATATATTTGAATATATAAAATGTGCTCTTTGAGAGCAGGAGCCATATTTTATCCATTTTACCATCATTTGTGTAGTAGAGGGACAGGCAACAAAAGGAGCTCCATAAATATTTGGTAAAGGTGTACATGAAAACAATCTTCAAAGACAGCTAATGTAAATCCAGTCTACTTGGTCTTTTCAATGTCAGACATGTTTAAGAGATTAAACCCTTTCTCTCTTCACTATTTACTTTTCTTTTTTTCTGATAATTATGAAGGCAGAAAGAAGCAATGGGTGCTGGAATGGGCCAGGTAGGATATTACGGTAGAATGAGCGAGAATTAAATACTTTGCCAAAATATGCTAGATGCTTTGTAAATTATGTGTCCCAGCCCCCATGTATGGGGTTAACTCACATGCAGGACTTGTTTCTCTCTCCTAGTTTTCCTGTCTCTTATCCTCAAAGTCAGCCTATGAGCGCACAGTCTTTTATTATTTTCATATCTGCCATGTTCAGCTCATATTTTAAATTATGGCATAAAATCGTTGTTGGTTTCAGAAGTGGTATGAGCAGAGATACAAGTTATAGAGTAATATCTGGAGCCCGCAGTGGGCCACCCTGAATTTGTTGTTACCCTGTCACTGTCTTCTCAACAAATGGGCCAGATTTCAGAAAACGTAATTACTTAAATGGAAACCGTGAAATGCAATTCTAAATCAGTTGATAATGTGTCTCTGCTTGTAGGCAGAGTCCCATCTAAGAAGGATGCTGGCTTCTCCTGCTGTTGGTCTGTTTACACCAAACTGACTTGATATTTTTATCTGTTTACGAAGTGGTGCAAAATGTTTACATAGTAGTGACCTGGTTTCTGTGGATCTGGGAGTGCTGTTTGCAGTAGAATGTTTGCTAATCTTCCGTGACGCTCTAATCGTTTGCATTTAGTGAGGTCTCAGTTTTAGTTGATAGAGCTATTTAGAAAATGGCTCCACTTCAATATCAACCTTGTTTTCTTTTGTCTTCGGAAGAGTGGTTTTAGAAGAGCTCCCCATGTACCAGACTGTTTGTCTTTTACTTTAGATTTGATTCAAGTTAAACACTTTGGATTCCTGAAAATGTGTATTTTTAACCATTTAAGAGATTGAAATTCCAACAGCAAAACATAGACAAATACAACCTCTGATTAGCTGCAGATTTCTCAGAACTCTAGTTTCCACTAAAGTGTATCAACCTCATCTTCAGTCTAAGCTGTTGCTGGGCTATTCCTGGACCTGTCTCTGGAAAGCAAAACTGAGTTTTTCTACATTTTTAACAAGGTATTATCTCCCAGGCACAGGGAACTTTTCACTTAGGACTAGGTTGTAAATCTTGGTGATGAAGGAGGCAAGGACGACCCAATTCACCTTACAATGCTGATGTGACTGTCAACTGTGACAATGAATAAGAGCACTTTACAAGCCACACTGAACTGAATATGTAACAGGTTAGTATTGATGTACATTTTATTTGATTCCAATCCTGAACGCTATTCCTAGACTTAAATTCATTAGCAGGAAATGGAGAAGCACTGAAATGGAAATCATGAGCCTTATGTCTGCAACCCCTCTAAGTATTCAGGTAATATTTGTCAAGTCACTTATCATCTCTGGGCCTCAAAGTCCTCACCGGCAAAATTAAGCAACTGGGTTAAGTAATGTCGGCATCTTTTTTTTAGCACTGTGATTCTTTGTAACTACATTACACATTTTTTGATGAAATAGAAAAACTCATGTCATACTGTCTAACTATGAAATAAGATCTTTCACCTTTTTATTTGTTTTATTTTCAGATAATTGTTTTGAAGAAAGATCTTTTATAATTTTACCTTTTATTTGCATCCTAATTCTTATATCAAAATAGTAATATAATTTTGGTTCTATAATATATTAATAATTTTACAGAAAAGGATGTTAGATTTTTTAAGCAATGGACAGTTTCCACTTAAAAAATTTTTGGTGAAACTATTTGGAATAAATATGAAATTGATTTGGGGTTCCGCAATTGAATATCCTTCCCTGCAGCATCACTCCCAGCCTCATCCCCGACCTGAGCCAGTAGAGTGAAGGAGGATTGGTGACTTGGGAAAGGGCTAAAGTTTTAATGCTTTTAAAACTACGCTTCTGACCAGTGTTTCCTAAAGGTTGTTTTACAGAACACTAGTATCATGAGATGTTATAGGGAAGGCATGAAAAAGGTTCCATGATTAAATGAGTTTGTGGGTTGGTAGATACAGCAAATGTAAATGGACTTCCTTACTATGATGTTTTCTCACAGCTTTTAATCTGCTTTTAATAGAGCATTCTCCAGCTTGAGTAGAGAGATATGACATGTATATTGTACAGTCATGATGGACCACAGGACTCTTTTATGTGAGAAAATCTCAAGGGACCAGGTTCCTTGGGACGCACTTTGAGAAATTTAGTTTTCATTGTTAAAGAATTAAAATTAACTGAGAAAGTAAATACTCACTGAGACACTAAAGTGAGGAAACCTCGTAGCTAGTGTTATTCACTCATGTGTGCTACTAGAATGGTACAATTGCATCAGGTTCAGTCATATTAAGGATTAGTTATTAGTTTTATATTTGTTTGAGAGCATATTTTACCAATTAAATTAATTGGCTTTGTATGGTACTCAGTATACCACCAAGAACATAGAGATGTTTCACAAATGCTTTCGATGCTGGAGTTAAAGTTTTTAGAACTTTTTTTGTAGCCAATTAGTAAAGAATTTATGGCTGCCTCATTCTTTACCTCTTTTCTTTTCTCCTTTCTTCAACAAACATTCACTGAGTGCCAAGTCCCAAGCATTTTTCTAGGCTCTGGTGCTATAACATTGACCACTAAGACAGAGATCCTTCCTAAACAAGTCATGATTAAGTAGGGGAAGTAAATATGTATTTTAAAATTGCAATACAATGGGGCAAATGTAACCTTGAACACAAATACAAAGCAAAAAGGCAATGAGGATGAAAGAGAGCAACTAATCTTCAAAGAGTGCCAAGGAATGTTTTCTTCACAGACACCTATCTGAGTCTTGAAAGCAGAATAGAAGTTTGCTAGATGGAACATGCTGGTTGATTCTAGCACTAAGATTAAAAATGTCAAAGCTGAGGAGATAGGAAACATTTTGTTGAGTGTGGGAAAGTCTAAGCAGTTCCATATTATTGGAACATAAAGTGGAAGGAGCAAAGGAGAAAGATATAAGGCTTAAGAGCTTGGCAAGTGTCATGTTATTAAAGCTTTATGTGCTTTGTAAAACAACTCAGAATCTGGCTCAGGCAATAAAGAATTCTGAAAGGATTTTAGAAAGAGGAGAGCTGTGATAAAACCTGGTCTTAAAAGTTGACATTTGAAGCAGTGTAGAGAGGCTAGTGATAGGGACATCAATTAGTAAGTATTATAACAATCCAAGTGAGACATGATGGGGAACTAAGTCATGACACTCATGGTGACATATTTGGATGGGAGAGGTCATATTTGAAATACAGGTGGTCCTCAACTTCTGATGCTTTGATTATAATTTTTTTGACTTTATGATGGTGTAAAAGCCACACACATTCAGTAGAAACCATACTTCAGGTACCCATGTGATATGGTTTACGTCTGTGTCCCCACCCAAATCTCATGTTAAAATATAATCCCCAATGCTGGAGGTGGGGCCTGGTGGGAGGTGACTGGATAAAGTGGGCAGAGTTCTCATGAATGGTTTAGCACCATCCCCCCTTGGTACTGTATAGTGAGTGAGTTTTCATGAGCTCTGGTTGTTTAAAAGTGTGCAGTACCTCCCACCTCTCTCTCTTCCTCCTGCTCTATGTAACACGTGCCTGCTTTCCATTCACCTTCTGCCATGATTGTAAGTTTTCTGAGGCCTCCGTGGAAGCAGAAGCTACTATACTTCTTGTACAACCTGCAGAACCATGAGCCAATTAAACCTCTTTTCTTTATAAATTACCCAGTCTCTGGTATTCTTTATATCTGTGTGAGAATGGACTAATGCACCATACAACCATTCTGATTTGACTTTCAGTACAGTATTCAATAAAGTACATGAGGTATTCAACACTTTATTATAAAACAGGCTTTGCGTTGATGATTTTTGCTCAACTATAGGCCAATTGAAGTGTTCTGAGCACGCCTAAGGTGGGTTGGGCTGAGATATGACATTCAGTAGTTTAGGTATATTAAGTGCATTTTAAACTTAGAATATTTTCAAGTTAGGTTGGATTTATTGGGACATGACCCCATCATAAGTCAAAAAGCATTTGTGTAGATGATGCAGATTTAATAATACTTGTTATAGCAACAGAATCGAATGGATGACTCCCAGCTGTGTGGCTTCTGGTTTATAAGATTGGTAGGATAATGGTGTTTATGACAAGATAGGAAATACAAGAGAATGAATTTCATTTTGAAGTGTAAAATATGTTTGTTTCTTGTATATAAAATTTTAAGTGCCTTGGAGATATACAGGATGAGGCCCTAACACAGGTGATCCATTACATTCACCTTGACTTCCATAGAACTATTTTGTTTAATGTTATATATTTACAAATCATCAGCTTTTAGGTGGTGGATACCATAAGCTTGACATAGAAGATATAGTATAGTCTTAGAAGACTCCAAGAGACAGAATAATAAGGAATATCTTTGTATTAAAATAAAGATATGGGATCCTAAAAAGGAGAATGAAAAAGTTATCATTCCAAGATCTAATAAATCAAGGTGTGGAAGACACAGAGTGAGAGAATTTTAAGGAGACATTTGTCAAAAGAAAGAAAAAAGCCAAATGCCACAGAGAAGTATTCTGAGATAAGACTGAGACTTGTTTTAGGATTTGGCAACATCGAATTCTCGGTGACCCTTCTTAGTGTGGTTTCAGTGGCATAGCCTGGGCTGAAACCACATTGCCTTATATAGTTGAGATAAAAGCAAGTGAGAACAATGGGTTTTGGTTTTTTCTCAAGAAGTTTGGCTGGGAAAAGAAGGAAGAGAAAGGTAAGAATAGCTAAAGGGGGATGAAGGGTCAAGAAAAGGATTTTTAAAATCTAATTGGTGCGTATGGGGAAGAGAGAAGGAAGGCAGGCACATGTTTATAAGCTAACAGGTCTCTCAGCCTTGACACTGCTGACATTTGGAACCAGGTAATACGTCATGATATTGAGCACGGGATGCGGGGAGTGTCTTCTCCATTGTAGGTGTTTTTCAGGATGCATGTCCTCTACCCACTGGACTCAGTAGCACCCCAGTCGCAACAATCAAAAATATCTATAGACATTGCCAAACATCCCCTGAGGGAGGGAGACACATTGTTCCTGGTTGAGAAACACTAGACGAGAAGAAAGTGGAAGAGATTGAAGATATAAGACAGAGAAGGGAAAAATAATGCAGAATCCACTGAAGTAGTCAGAGGCATGGGGATCCAAATCACAGATAAAGGTGTTTCCTTAGTACAGAACAGACATATCTTCCTCTGACTCCAAAATTAGAGAGAAAAAGAGCACAGAGATGCTAGGACATTCGCACTGTGGTCTGGAAGATTGTTCAAGAAATGAAGAAATAACTTTTTTTTCCTCTGTGAATTAATGAGATGAGGTCATCTGGTAAAAATGAACAAGCAGCAGCAACTCAGTGAGAGGACTAAGGAAGTCAAAATATTGCAGGATGATACAGCTTAGTGAATGTGAGAGGGAAAGACCAACAATGAGAAATGTCTTGAAGAATATAACTGAAGCCTCATACTGGGAAAGCATGACTCTGAAAACATCCCAATGTGATATGTGTATGATTTCCTCCTAGCCACACCCAGGCCCTTAGCTAAAGAAATGCAGAGGGCTGTGTATATTGTTGCTGTGGTGTGAGGTGGCTGTAGGAAGCATGGCACTATAAATGCCACACTATTCCCTATCAACGGTAGGGAAAGTGACGTGAGACAATAGCTAGAATCACAGATTGATAAAGACAGGGTGATCACAGGTACCTTCAGAGATTAGTGGATCTCAGGCAATATCTAGCTCAGTGGTTTTCAAACTAGAGTCAATCAATGAAATCTCTTTTAAAAATAGATCATAGTCCTTCAATTCTTATTTCCAAAGGTGACGTCTAAACATTTCAGTGAGATTGAGTATATTTTGTATTTTAAAATCATTTGTATATTATTTTCTATGTGCTATATCTTCATATTTAACCACTTAAAAATAAGATACTTATCTTTTACTGATTTATTTATCAGATCTCTTCATATGTTAAAGAAATTAACCCTACATGATAAATTTTGCAAATGTTTATCCCAATTTTTTCTTTATTTTGTCTTCAAGTTTATCTGTGATTTTATTCAGGAATTTTAAAATTAATGTATTAAATATATCAATCTGTCCTATGAAATCATAGTAGTTTTGTGACTTAGAAAGGGTTTCTTCACAGAGATATGATAAAATCCTTCTCTTATGTTTTCCTCTAGAATTTTATGGTTTTGCTTTTTTATGTATTTACATTTGTGGCCCATGTGGGAATTTATTTTGGCATAAGAAGTAAGCTGGGGGTGCAATTTAATTTTTTTCAGAGAGTACCAATTACCTAAATATAATTTATCAGATACCCTCTTTTCCCCCACTGTTACGCAATGCTACTTATTTCATCAAATAAACACATGCAGCTATTTGGGTCTGTTTATGCATCCTCTATTTATTCCATTGATCTGTTTGTTTATTTATTAATGTGCATATATTGAATAGCTCTATGAGTAATACCCATGATGATAAAGAACCATTGATCAGACTAAACTCCTCATTTTATGCTGAGGCCCAGAGTATTTAAGTGGTTGATCAGAGGATCATTTAGGTAAAGTGGTGGAGCTCACTAGAACCTGAAACCCATGTTTCTGTGTAAGTATGAGTTACACTAATGCCTCACTAGCTTCCAATGGACCCAGTTTTTCTGATACAGAGTCATTGACTACACCTGAGAAGCACCCATCATTTCAAGCCCACGTACCTTTGGTTATTCTGTTGACTAGGTGAGGGAGTACCACTGATGATTGACGGGAAGAGAAAGTGTGTGTAGACAATGACTGCTCAGTGATCACGAAAGTGCCTTATTCTTCTGCAGGTTGAGGAATGTGAACCATTTGGGTTATTGTGGAGATACCATGTTCAGATTGTGTGGTTCTGGAATGGGAGTTTAGAGATAAGATGTAGTGAAAGAAAAACATGGATATTGTGTCCAAAGATGGATAGACAGATATTTAACATAAACCATGAACTAATTTTCAATGGTTTATGTAAATGTGTTTCTCTACAAAAATTATACATTGGTTTCAGTTGATAGAAATCTTTATCCTTTGTTGTAGCATGAAGACTAAAACAAAATAAGGTCCATGGATTAGCTATACTTGTGCAGTGTTTATTTCAAAGTTATAATATCAATTTAACTTTGCATTTTCACAAGCCTAGAATGCAGTATTATTTAACAGATAGATATTACATTAGAGTTCTTTGGAATTATTTTTAAAGTTTAGAAAATAAGCAAACCACATAATTTTCCAAAAGAAAAAGAAAGAAATTACTTCATCATTTAAAAGCTTATAGACAGAGTGCCGTAGTGGTCCTTGAAGACATGAGATGCCAGTTACAAGCCAATTGTATCAAAGTATGAGATGAATAAGAAATGATTCAAATCCAATAAAATACTAAACAAGGACATTGGTTGCTTTCCAGCCAACATGTAAGAATACATGGGGTAGTAGAAAGATCGCCTGCATAGAATTTACTCTTGCCAGATAGCAAATATTGCTATTAATATTTAAATTAAGTATAGATTGGATAATCTTCACAGGTGGCATATTCAGATTTTATTCAGTCTGTGTCTTCTTTACTCTTCTTATGTAATATAAAACACTTCTTATGTAATATAAAACAACTAAGATAAAAAACAATGAGCATAGACTCTACCAACAGATTTCTGGCGAACATTGACTGGTTTGAAACTTTAGCCAACTTAACAATTTAATGTCTTCTGATTTGCTAATTGCTTTAGTATTTCCAAAATAAGTGTCAAGAAGATAAGTGCAGGAGTGGTATGACCCACATTCATCTATGAGACCCTTATTTTAACTCTGTAATAGTCTTAGGATTTGAATTAAATCCTAGGCAATACTGTAAAAGTTAGAGATTCCCTGTGGGTCGAAGTTATCAAAGAAGCATTACATTTTAAATTTAGATGCATCCTTTTATTGGGAAAAAAAGGAAACTTTGGGAAACCCAGCGATTACAAGTTTCCAGACTGGAGCTTTGAGCTTAAGTAGAATTAAAAAAACACTAGTATCAATGCATTGTCCAAGCCTGAAGCAGCTGAGTCATAATTGAACCAGGATGTAACTTATGATAAATATTATCCAGTATGATAAAACAATGAAAAGATTGGATTTTTTTCCCTTTCTTGGAGAACTCTTGTCAAAAATTAACTTTTACCCAGTTAAAATCCAGTGTGGTGATACTGGTGTTGTGTGGATGCAGCCAACAGGTGAGTTTCAGAGTGACATTAGGCATATTTGTAAAACTGTGAACAGTCTCTGAATGAGAAAGGGAACACCTACTGACAGTCTTAACTTATCATCTGGTAGTGATGTGGTCAGTGTCGGGAATGTGCCAGAAGCTTTTCCATTCAATCTCCTGGAGTTTATGCCACTGTAGATAAAACCGCTGGCCATACATGATGACAAGGTCTACAGCAGAAGTTCTTTGGATCAAAGCGCATTCTCCTAATTTCCTTCTCATAGGAAGGAATTCCTAATTTCCTTCTCTACCCTTAAGTCACCCCACCTATATCAATGACTCCAACCCCTCCCACATTCTCTGCTTTTCTATACTAAAACATGTTCTCTGGAAGGATTCAAGACCAGCCATTTATAAATTAATATGAAATTAATAAGCCATATTTTCCAGGTTAGTCTCATTTAAAGTCTTTTTGAAATCACAGATTGAAAGTGTATATTACCTCTTAAAAATTTTTAGTACTCATATGACACAGGTATTCTATGATTAATTTTAGGTGGAGTTTAGGAATTTTGAATAATATCTTGAAATACTATGAGTGTGTGTCTGTGATTTTATTTTTCAGGTGTAAACATTAAATATAATTATTATATTTGCTTTAACGTATTATACCATTCATTTGTATGTATATTTCCTCCAAAAAAGATTCCATGTGGAGGCAAATAAGAGATATTATTAACATACTTTCTTTAGACAAGAAGCCT
This sequence comes from Pongo pygmaeus, assembly GCF_028885625.2. Classification (NCBI taxonomy): domain Eukaryota; kingdom Metazoa; phylum Chordata; class Mammalia; order Primates; family Hominidae; genus Pongo; species Pongo pygmaeus. The sequence continues at coordinate 189,941,574 of NC_072376.2, forward strand.
AAAGTCCACATCAAGATAAACTTAAGTCTAGAATCCGGGGTTCCCAGTGGAGTTCATTCTTCATTTTGCATAAGAATTGTTAGACTAAAAGTTCTAAGGAAAGTACTCTGTGTGACTTCTAATAAGAAGTTTTCTTCCCTGAAATAATGTCCAGTCAATAAATTAAGGTGTAGAGCTGTGGCAAATATTGCCATAAAAATTTACTGTGTTGAAATCTTTAGAATGCTTCCCTCACTTTCTCACATACCCACAGTGTTTCAGAGCTAGCCACAGAACGATGCATGTTGCAATGCTATGCTGGAAATACAGACTCATGTTGAAATCGTTGCCAACAACTTTAAAAAAAGATAGCAAGATGTGGAGAAATCATGAATTATGAGGGAGGTCAAGGCCAAGGCTGTAGAATAATTTCAGATTGGGCATGCAAGTGAGTAGAGGAAAAAAGGGACAAAATTAAGTCAATTTAGGTGGAGAAAATGGTGTTAGCCAAGCCACTGGGACACTGAAAACCGCAGAATAATCAGAGCTGGGTGAGACTGCAGACCAATAGGGTAGAGGAAGTGGGAAAGTTGGTAAGATATTGTATTAGTCTATTCTCATGCTGCTATGAAGAATTACCCAACACTGGGTAATTTATAAAGAAAAGAGGTTTAATTGACTCAGTTCCGCATGGCTGGGGAGGGCTCAGGAAACTTACAATCATGGCAGAAGGCACCTCTTCACAGGGCGCCAGGAGAGCGATTGAGTGCCAGCAGGGGAAATGCCAGATGCTTATAAACCCATCAGATCTCATGAGAACTTACTATCATGAGAACAGCGTGGGGGAAACCACCCCCATGATTCAATTACCTCGCACCGCATCCCTCACACAAAAGGTGGAGATTATGGGATTACAATTCAAGATAAGGCTTGGGTAGGGACACAAAGCCAAATCATATCAAATACATTGCAAGATATTATAAACAGCTTTTGATGTCATGCTAGAAGTTTTAGACTGCATGCTATAGGAGAGGAAACATGATCAAAACCATGTTTTGATGGCATGTAAAGTGGATGTGATTGACAGAGTGATGGATTATGCACATAGATAAAAGACATGGATGGGTTTTAATGATAGCAGCAAGAGTGGAGAGGAAATATAAGAAGCTCATCTGAGAAAGACTTTGTACACTTGACCAAGTTCAGCAGTAAATTAAATGTGGGGATGCTAGTAGAAGGAGAAAGAGGAAGGAATAAAGATAATCTCAATTTCTAGTTCAGAAACCTATGGGAATGCAGAAATGTCATTAATTGGTTTGGGGACATCTGTAGGAAACGAGTTCTGGAAAATTGGTGAGGAGAAAAAGACGGATGCATTTGGTTTTGGACGTACTGAGCGTGCAGTTCCAAGGAAGCATATAAGTTTTAAAAAATGAGAAATACATGTCTAGAGTTAAGGAGAGAGACAGACCCTGTAGATACAGATTTGAAAGATTATTATCATCTATTACAATCTCTGCTTGAGAAGAGCTGAAGACATGAGAAGAGAATACCTGGGGAAAGAGTACACAGCAGAAGGAAAGGAGTGCAGAAGAAGAAGTGGGCTAAGCATGAAATCCTAGGAACCCCTAAGATTAAGTGATTAAGAGGAGATACCATTGGAGGGAAAAGGGGAGATAAAAGGAGAACCAAGGAAAGGTTCTTTGAACGTGGAGACTAGTCATCAAATTCAGTCATTACAACAACCTCAAGTCCATGAGAGCTGCAAAGTGGATCCTGGATTTGGCAATGAGGAAGGCACATGGTGTCCTTTCAGAGCTGTGCCATTAGGGAGGCAAGGACCAACATCAGGTAGTAGTGGGAAGATTCACAGGGATGTGGAGAAATGGAGAATGAAAAGTTCTATTCAGAAATTTGCTGGTGAACATATTTGGTGTACACTAAAAATATTTATTGAACACGCTCTATATGCTGTGTATTATTATAGCTGAAACTGCAACAAAAAATACGACGCAATCCTGATCCTCAATGAGTTCACTGTCTATTTGGGAGGAGGGAGACATATAAATAGATCATCAGTGAGGCCATTTAATATGATATTTGTCTCAGAGGACCCAGTGCAGTCTCTTCTGAAGAAAATTACTTATGAAGAAGACAGATTAACTTACTTATGAAGACAGAGAATTCATAGTATCAAAAACTAAAAATCTCAATCAAACTAGTGTAAGAATCTTGAAGGTTTTTCAATTAACTATAAATTCAATAGTGGTGGATTGATCTGTATGATTGGAGGGCTGTAGTGCTTTATAACTTGAAATACAGTGAATTTCCTGGCTTTAAAAATGTTTAGGGTAATTTTTATTTATCCACCACTGCCTGCACACTGAGGTAATCAGAAAATTTCAATATTTGCTCCTCATCAGATAATGCCCCCTTCCCATTTCTATGCAGCTCTCTTTCAAAAATTATTTGGCAAATGCGACTGTCAAAATTAGGTCAAATAAAATGATAATTGATTGTAGTTTACTCCACGCACATAATAGTCTGTATAAGGAAAAATCTCTGGATGGGGCTGATAGTAGCAGTAAAGTGGAAGATTGTGCTTTTTCAACACTTCTGTTAGTTCATACTGTCACCAATCCAGACAGCAATTGTAGTATAAGTTTCGCCTTTGTTTGTAGTGTGGATATATTTACTTTGGTTTGAGATTGAACAAAGCAAAACAAAACAACAGGTCAATAAAAAGTATTATATTGCCATAGAAATTGAACAGCAACCTGAAAGTCCAGAGGAATAGCATCTTTCTGGAACAAACAAATAACATCAATCAGAAAAGGCTATGGAAATGTCAATAGAATACAAGAAGATATGACATCTGTAAAAATAAAATAAAATTTCAGACATAGAAATGAACTCCAAAAGAATTACATGGAACTAACAGTATTTATTTATTCATTCATTTAGTTTTACTTTTTATGTTTGATAAAAAATTTTTACTTTTTATTTTGATATTTATTTATTTATTCATTTATTTTTACTTTTTTATATTTGCTCTGTTGCCCAGGCTGGAGTGCAGTGGCACAATCTCAGCTCACTGCAATCTGCCTCTTGGGTTCAGGCAATTCTCGTGCCTCAGCCTTCCAACTAGCTGGGATTACAGTCCAGGTACATACCACCAAGCCCGGCTAATTTTTTGTGTTTTTTTTTTTTGTAAAGATGGGGCTTCACCATGTTGGCCAGGCTGGTCTCGAATTCCTGGCCTCAAGCGATCCACACGCCTTGGCCTCCCAAAATGCTGGACATGAGCCACTGCACCAAGCCAAGAGTATTTAAATTTTAATCTTAATAAAACTCGGTCTATTTTTATCTCATAAAAATACACATAACTACAATTCTCAGCACAAACAGAAAACATAATAAATAACTGACTTATACAGTCTCTTGAAAAGGGGGAAATATATCCTAGGCGGGCTAAAGATTCTTTATCATGGTAGTTGCCTTTTTTTTTCTCTTCCAAAATATCAAATCTCTCTCTCTCACATTTCCCAAAGGGGGAAAAAAAAAAAAGCAGCCTATTAAGTCTCTTATCAGTTCTTTAGTTATTTCTTTACCAAATCAATTTACTTCTTGGCATCTTTAAATTCTTCCCTTCAGCTATTAACCTAAGAGACTTCAGCAAGTCTCTAAGAAACTAGAAGATAAAAAGAAAAATATCCCAGAAAGAGGGTAGAGAGCTGAGAATACTTATATGAAAATAAGCTTTACTCCAGTGACACTTTGGTACAGTACAAAACTAAATGAAGAAATACAGGTATAGTCTTTGTCATTCAATCCCCTGTTATATATTTAGAGACTTGTGTGAATCTTGCTTGGAGTCAGGGTCCATAAATCCTCTATACAGACAAAGCAGGGAGAGCAACTTTTCCCCTTTTCCTTGGTGACTAAAACAAAGGGGTAAAGACATGAACTGAACAACAACAACAGAGATCTGCCCTTGAGTGTACAAGGTTATCACTCCAATCAAACTGTTCCTGAGGTGTAACCTTGGTTTCGTGTCCTCTCTTGGTTCATGCCAATTACTTAAGGTTGATTTTCCAGTTTTTCATAGTGATCTGATATTATGCCAGTAATTAACTTTTGCTTAAATTAGCTAGAGTTATTTTATTTAGTTTGCAACAAGAATTCTGCCTAATATAGAAATTAGTACAGGGAGTGGGGTTTAATATATCATTTGTATCCTACTATCTCCCTCCTGCCACCCCCACCCCAAATGCTCTGACACCCCAAATGCTCTGAATATAGAAACTAGTGCAAGGAGAGGCAATATCCCTCAGAGTGACAATGAAGGTGGCAGGGGTGCTTGAGATTTTGGGGTTTGAGGGAGCTTAGGTGAGGCTAAAGGACCACAAAAATATTGTTAGTTATGGAAGAAAATGTTGCTGCACATAACACACTGAGGCGAAACCACCACTTACATTATCATCTGGAGTGAGGTGCTCACTTCAAGCAACTTTTTGAGGGAAGCTACTGTTACTGTCATAGAAGAATATGAAGGACATGAGGAATTCCAACACTTGATGTAAAGTGACTGTTTCCAATGGTACAGGATAACATAAAGAAAAAGAATAGAGGCTGGGCATGGAGGTTCACACCTGTAATCCTAGCACTTTGGGAGCCCAAGATGGGAGGCCACTTGAGCCCAGGGGTTCAGGATTAGCCTGGAAAACATAGTGAGACCCCATATCTACAAAAATTTTAAAAATTAGCCAGGCATGGTGGCATGCTTCTTTAGTCTCAGATACTTAGGACTGAAGTGGGAGAATCACTTGAGCTCAGGGAGTTGAGGCTGCAGAGAGTCATAATCGCACCACTGTACTCCAGCCTGGGTGACAGAGTAAGAGCCTGTCTCAAATAATTATAATAACAACAATAATATAATGGATAGCTCAAATCCCTAAATTCTCAACTCAAGGAAAAGATCCAGTCCCAGGGAACTTCTAAGACCAAGCTAATAGACTTTACAAATCCTACCAAAAGACTGATATAGCCAAAATCAAAACACATACTTTGATTTTGTTGGCTACCAAATTACAGTGTCAGTTGGATTCACAGCCATGCCGGATCTCTTACAGTGAATGTCAGAGCATTTGGGGTGGGGGTGGCAGGAGGGAAATAGTAGGATACAAATGATAGTTTGGGGGATTTATGGTAAGATTTGGAGTAATCAGAATTTCCCAACCCCTCAATCTCAGCTGAATTTGCATTGCTAACTGGAGTACCTATTTCTCTTTTGAGAAATCTTTTTCTCCCTGCCTGGTATATGCCATACCTATTTCAATTACCTTGTAATATTAAACCAGTTCTCCATGTGTACCTCATCATTTCCAGACTTATGACTAAAGCCAGAGCTCAACATGCCTCAGCAACTTAAGCTTTATGTACTTAATATACAAAATTACTTTACAGGTCTTTGTTCACTTATATCAACAAAAAATGTGTATTCTTTATGTAGGTATGGATTCTTAGGATACTTATCCAAGGAAAGAGAATTGGGCTCAATTTATCAATGTGTGTGAACTCATCAGAGATTCTGGATTTTGAGTGCTGGTTTGAGCAACTGGGTCTTGTTTCAATTGTTTACTCAAACAGCTGACAGAAGTCTGGAATCAATGTCGGGCCACTGTAAACAAAGTTGAGATAGCAGAATTACCTTGTTAAAGTAAGGAAACAATCCAAATACTTTGGGAGATATGGACTTGAAAGTGAATTTAGTGTATATGAACACCCTGCCTATTCCCTAAATATATTCTCTCAAGAGGGCACAGATTTTCCCTTCATCAAGGCCTTGAGAAATATGCTGGTAAGGGGAGCGTCAGTATCTTGCAAAGTTCTTCAAAGGCATTGAGACTGATAGGAGACCTCACAGTAGGAATGAGTTCCCTAAATAAAACTACCATGGAAAGTGCTATGTATTGAATTATGTCCTCCCAAAATTCATCTGTTGAAGCTCTAACCCCGAACATGATGGTTTTTGGAAAGGGGTCTTTACAAGGTAATTAGGCTTAAAGGAGGTCCCGAGGGTAGGGTCTTCATGGTGAGATTAGTGTTTTTATAAGAAGAGACCAGAGAGCTTTCTCTCTCTTTCTATCTCTACCATGTGTGGACACAACAAGAAGGTGGCAATCTGCAAGCCAGGAAGAGAGCCCTTACCAGAAACCCAATTAGCCTGCATTTTGATCTTGGACTTCCCAGCCTTCAGAACTGTGAGAAACAAATGTTTATTATTTAAACCACCCAGCACATGGTATTTTGTTATAGCAGTCCTAGCCGACTGACACAGGGTGATCTTAGGGTATCCTAGCAACGTAATAGAAACTAAAGAGCAAAGCAGGTGTGGCTGCCCTAATAAGCAACAAGGCAGGGTGTTAATCAGAAGGGTCTGGCCTGACGACATTTTTTATTGTGGCTAAGTTACATGGGATCCCTGTGTTTGAAAAGATTGGGCAGTCTATTAAGTGAATAAAACATTTTTTAACCTAAAAACACCCTCCCTCTAGTGAGCAGAAGCCCAGCATAAGTCACCATGAATGACTTGCACATTTGATTTCCATATCTAAACTGGTTCACAGACCCAGAGCTGAATAAAGAGTAGATCAGGTACTTCAGAGCAGAATCTCCTCATTGGTGGTCACAACACACTGGTGTGACTTGCAGGGGTTATAGCTTGCTGAGATAACTGTTTTCCTCAGCCCGAAATAAATGGATGGCATGTGGGCAGCTAGAGATTCCAGGCCAAGTACAACCAGTTTTGCTGACTTCTCCATTTACTCTGGTATACTGTAGACATATTATTTTCTATGCATGCCATGATGTCAAACAGGCTGAAAGCCATGTCTTGTAGGAGCGACCCAGTAACAAAAATCATAACTACATATAAACAATGTTCCTCCTAGACTTTTCCAAAGGAATACTAATCTCTTTACACATCAATCTGTGCCCTGGAAAATTAGATCTACCCAAATGTTTCAGTGGACATTGACTTTGAACTTAGACAATATATGGGGACCTAGAAAGACTTTTCAGTCCACTGGTCAGAGGGAGAGTTTCCAAAGATCAAATGACCAACGGATTTTGGTCCAAGTTGTACTACTGAACCTCAGTAAAATTTTAGAATAGAGGTTCTTGTCTACAAATATCTAAATATAGATATAAAGATTTAGATATATATATAATATGTACCTTAATATCTATAACTATCTAGTTATTCATATTTATCTACCTACCTATCATCTATCTATCATCTCTCTGTCTCTCTCTATCCATGTATCTATCTATCTTACTATCTATCTATGTGTCTATACACACACACACACGCACATACACATAAACACACATAATTTGATCTCTTGAATAAAGACTGCTCTCTCAACCAAAATCATAATTGTAAATCAATACCATAGCTTGCAGGAAGGTAATTAAAAACATGTTGCATTCAATTGCAGTTATTATAACAGGCATTAATTTAATACAGGAGCAAAATAACATAGCTGTTAGAAACTCACAGATTTTTTCCTCTATTCCACCAAGCAAAGAGCACCAGAAATACTTATCTTCGCATATGCAAGGGCATATGTAGAATTTCATCATCTAATCTCAGGGCTGTGCCAATCTTCTAGCTCTGAGTTTTGTTTAGTCTTTAGGAACCTTGATAATCTCATTATCTCAAGGTTTAACATGACTTCCACTGAACTTATAGCATTCTATAGATATGCCCTAAAGAGCAGGAAGTAATAGATATTCCAGATGCCTTGGTAAGAGCCATACATACCACCAAGTGGAAGATAAAAATATTAAAATACAACAGTATAAAACGCAATGCTAAATCCAGTCAGATTTAGCATATAAGCAAACCTCCTCCAAGCTAATAGGACTTTTTTTTGTGTGTTTATTCTTAACACTAAAAAAAGAATCCCAGTATTTATGGGCCTTTCTGTATTACATGGGGAAGGAAGGACACTCCTCATCATGTTACCAAAATCATTCATAAAAGTTAATGGAAGTCTAATGCAATTCTATAAAGACAGGACAAATAAGAGCTTAGATCCATTATGAGAGAATATTTAGGTGATACTATAAGTTAAAGTACCTCCAAAAAAGTTAAGGCTTTGGGTATAGGCAAAGGAAATTTTGAATTGGGAGTGAGGAGATGTTATAAATGGGTTCATGGTCAACTGTACAAATGATTCTGGTCTTATTTACATAAAAGAATTCATGGTCAATTGTACAAATAAGATCCTGGTCTTATTTTTCATGCTAGGATATATATTTATTTTCATATTTTAATTATTTTTCTTTTTACTTCTTCTAAATTGCCTCAGTATTACAAAAATGATACAATTTAGTCTAAAATGCAGATTACCAAAAGGAGAATGCAAGAGAATTTGAGGAGGAATTGACATTACTCAGTTGTGTGGAATCTGAGTCAGGTGCAGTAACTCACAATTTTGGAGTTGTCTCTCTGTGAGAGGATGTAAATGTGGTTTGTGTCTTAGTGCAATACATAATTGTATTACAGGCAGGAACCATTTTTGTGAAGCATAACTATGGGATAAATCAGATATGGGATAATGAACTGTCATAAAGGCAGAGTAACTAGACATTTGTCATGTGCAGTCTGTCCTGCACCTGTCCCTTCTCCTTGTGTAAGAAACTCCCGCTTTCCCCACAGATTGTGAGATTTGGTGAAAGTAGTTTCCATCCTTCAGTGTGCAGAAAGCAAAATAGGAAGACACCCCTTCCCCTATCCGTCTCTCCTGGCGGTCAAAGAGGATGTGGAGCTACTGTCATTCACTTTTGGAGGCATGAAAAATGACCCAGGGATTTGGAGAAAGTATAGAGGGCACCAGCAGAGCTCTCACAAGCCTAGTGGCAGCAGCAAAACACAAGAATCCAGTGGTGTTGGGTCAAATGCCCAATGTGGTGGGGCCAATGGCAACTTTGGAACAAAGCTGATCTGGTGATATGACCCAGTTCTGGAATTAACCACAGAGGCTCCATTTGTTTCTCTCTAGTTCTTAGGTGGGTTCTCCAGACTGCCTGTGAATTCTTGCTTCTGTCTTAGGTAGAGAAATCCAATACTGGTGAAGAGCAATCTGTCTACTATATTCCCACTAGTTATTGCAAGTTTAGGCTGACTTCATCTCTCAGTATCTTAAATAACACCCTGGTGAACTTCTTTTATCAAGTATCTTCATAGACCTGGATGAAACATTTTGTTGGGTAAATCCAGGGAAGGAGGGCTGATAAAGGATATAAACACATTAATTAGCTAACATTGGCAAATTACTTCTAGAATGGCTGCACCAGTTTACCAATCTTACACTGCATTTTCCTAGCTTTGCCATGCGTGTGAGTGAATATTGAGTTTTCACCATACTGTTGAGTGGAAAATTGTAACATCACTATTTATAGTTAAATAAAATTAGGCATTTGTTCATTTACTTGGCTTTGTTTTTATATTCTAAAATTTCTTAGGTTTTTAAGTAATTTTATTCAGTGCTATATATATAATGTATATTTTTTATACTTACATAAAATATATAATATTTATATGTAAATAGTATATATAGTTGTTTACATACTTATAAATACTATATACTTATATATACAAGTATATTTTATGTAACTATATTTTAAATATATATTTAGAATTAGTTTCCTAAACTTCTTCTAAAAATTCTACTTGAGTTTTCATAGGAATTTTATTTTGTATATAGTGATAATTTCTATGGACAAGAGACAAACTAGAATGTGGTCAGGAGAATCAGGAGTATTGTGAGGGGAGAGTTTGCAGGATTAACTAGGGTGGTCAAGATAAACCTCACTGAAGCAGTGAGATTTGAACAAAGACTTGAAAGAGGAAAGAAAGCTAGACAAACAGGTGTCTGGAAGAAAAAGAGCTTTCTAGAGAGAAGGAACAGCTTCAGCAAGAACAACAAAAAAGCAAACAAAACAGCAAAAATAAATCAATGCAGCACAAAACCCAAAGAACAGCACAAAGGCCAGTGGGGCTGGAAAGGAGTTAAGAAAGACAAAAGAGCAATTGGAGAAAATTTTGAAGAGTTGAGGGTTTGGGGGAGCAGATCATGTAGGGCCTATAGACCCTTGTAAGGATTGTAGCTTCTACTATGAATGAAAGGGAAGACATTGAGGACCTTTGAGCACAGGAGTGGCGTGATCTGACCTATAGTTTATAAGGAGAACTCTGGTATAGTGCTGACAATAGATTATGAAGAGGTAAGAGTAGAAGATGTTTGGAGGCTATTTCATTAATTCCAAGGATGGGTGTTATTGCCTGAGAAAGGGCTGTAGTGATAGAAATGGTTCAAGGTATCATATTCTGAATAATTTCTAATGAAGGAGACACTAAGATGTATAGATGGATTGGATGTAGGATGTAGAAATGGAAGACAACAATAGCTTCAAGGACAAAATGACATTCATTCTCTTGAGCAATTTCAAGAACGTGACTGCTTTTTACTGAGATGAGGATGATGTTGGTGAAGTAGGTTTAGGGAAGAAAATGAGTTAAGTTTTGAATGTCTTAAGTTTGGGATGTCAAGTAGACTTCAAGTGGAAATGTAGTCTCCAGAGCTGGAGGAGATGGGAGACAGGTATGGGATAGAGATACAAACTTGGGTATACACAGGCAGTATTTCAAGCCACGAGAAAGTTTAAAATTTCCAGTGTTCATGGACGAAAGGAACAAGAAGTAAGCCCTGGAGTGCTCTAACACCAGAAAGTCTGGAAGAAAAGGAGGAATAATTGAGACACAGAAGGAGGAACTAGAGTTTATTTTGATCACAAACTTTGCAAATTTCAAAACTCTTGTTAACCCTATAGTTTTTCTTCTGGTTCTCATGGAATGATTATTTGCAAATAATGACTATTTTAATTAATGCATGTACTCCTTAATTCTTTCTCTTGTCTTATTACATTATCTAGAATTTCCTGTACTTCATTGAAAATAGCAGTGATGGGAGGCATATTACTCTTCCCAGAACTAAAAAGGAATACCTCTAATGTTTATTCGAGTATTATATGGTGAGTGTTTTAACACATAGCCTTTACAAACTAAAGACAGGCTTGTCTTTTCTAGTTTCACAAGAGATTTTACTTCAAAGGCATTTTCTGCAACTATTGAAAAGATCAATGATCTTTCTTTTAGATATGGGATGATTTACCTTGATATATTTTCTTGCGCTAAATTATTTTATAACCGTAGGGTAAATCCTACTTGATAATGATGTATTATATTTTTAACACACAGTTGAATTAAATGAGATAACATTTTATTTAAAAGTTCATGTAATTTCAAATATAATTTATAATATATAATAATAATATTTTAATTTGGAGCTATATAATTTCTTGTTTTGTACTAGTATTATCTGGTAATGAATTAAAGATATATAAAAACTCATACAGGTTTTTTGGTTTTCAAAATCATTTTCTGGAATGAACCATATTTTAAGTAGGCATAATGTGCTTCTTTGAAGTTTGTTACAGGTCATGTGTTAAATTATCTCTGTGGTTTTTTTTAGGGGAAATATTAATTACTTTTTGATTCCATAATGATTACTGTTTACAAAATGTTCTATTTTGATAGTTTTGTCAATTTATGGTACTAATATTTAATAATTTCATCTGATTTACCCTATTTATTTGTGTATAGCCATACATAGTATTATTTTAATATTTGTTTTCCATTTTTAGTTTTTTATTTCAATAGGTTTTTGGGGGACAGGCACTGTTTGGTTACATGAATAAGTTCTTTATTGATGAGTTCTGAGATTTTGTTGCACCCATCACCTAAGAAGTGCACTATACTTAATGTGTAGTCTTTTATCCCTCGCCACTTTTCACCCATTACCCCAAGTCCCCAAAGTCCAATGTACAATGCTTATACCTTTGCATCCTCATAGCTTAGCTCCCACATATGAGTGAGAACATATGATGTTTGGTTTTTCATTCCTGAATTACTTCACTTAGAATAATAGTATCCAATTCCATCCAGGTTGCTGTGAATGCCATTATTTCATTTCCTTTTGTGACTGAGTAGTATTCTATTGTGTATATGTACATGGGTTTTATATGTATATATATATATGGATCCATCCTATTCATTGTGCTATTTGTTGCCTGAATACCTTGTGGGTTTTTTCTTGTTGTGTTATTGTTATATACATACTGTGAGATATATGCTTTGTGAAGGTTATATATTTGGTGCATTTTGAGAATTTGTTTCAAGATTTAGAGCTCCTTTAGCAGTTCCTTGTAGTGCTGGCTTGGTAGTGACAAATTTTCTTAGCGTTTTTTTATCTGGCAAAGACTGTATCTTTCCTTCACTTATGAAGTTTAGTTTTGCTGGATACAAAATTCTTGGCTGATAATGGTTGTTTTGTTTAAGGAGGCTGAATCCCTTCTAGCTTGTAGGACCCTAATCCATTCTAGCTTGAAAGGTTTCTGCTGAGACATCTGCAGTTAATCTGATAAGTTTTCTTTTATGGATTACTTGATGCTTTTGCCTCACAGCTCTTAAGATTCTTCCCTTTGTCTTCACTTTAGATTACCTGATGACTATTGTGCCTAGATGATGATCTTTTTGGGATAAATTTCCCAGATGTTCGTTAAGCTTCTTGTATTTGGATGTCTAGATCTTCAGCAAGGCCAGGGAAGTTTTCCTTGATTATTGCCTCAAATATGTCTTCCAAACTTTTAGTTTTCTCTTCTTCTTCAGGAATACCAATTATTCTTTGGTTTGGAAGATTAACATAGCTCCAAATTTCTTGGAGCCTTTGTTCATTTTTTAAATTTTTTTTCTTTGTCTTTGACAGAGATTGGGTTAATTCAAAAGCCTTATCTTCAAACTTTGAAGTTCTTTCTTCTGCTTAGTTGATTCTACTGGTGAGCATTTCCAGTGCATTTTGCATTTCTCTAAGTCTGTCCTTGATTTCCAGAAGTTGTGATTATTTATTATTTATGTCATTTCACTGAAGAATTTTCTTTTCATATCCTGTCATGCTTTTTATTTCTTTAAGTTGGACTTCATCTTTCTTTGGTGGCTTCTTGATTAGCTTAATAATCCACCTTCTGAATTGTTTTTCTGGCAATTCAGAGATTTTATCTTGGTTTGGGTCCATTGCTGGTGAGCTGGTATGATCTTTTGGGGGTGTTAAAGAACCTTGTTTTGTCATATTACCAGAATCATTTTTCTGGTCCCTTCTCATTTGGGTAGACTATGTTAGAGGGAAGATCTAGGATTCAAGTACTGTTGTTCAGATTCTTTTGTCCCACAGGGTGCTCCCTTGATATGGTGTTCTCCATGTTCCCCTAAGAATAGGGCTTCCTGAGAACCAAACTGTAGTGATTGTTTTTTCTCTTCTAGGTCTAGCCACCCCACAGAGCTACCAGGCTCTGGGCTGGTACTGGGGAGTGTCTGCAAAGAGTCCTGAGATGTGATTTCTCTTCAGGTCTTGCAGCCTTAGATACCAGCACCTTCTTTGGTGGAGGTAGCAGAGGAGTGAAGTGGACTCTATGAGGATCCTTGGCTGTGTTTTTGTTCAGTGCATTGGTTTTGTGTTTGGTTGACCTCCAGTCAGGAGGTGGTGCTTTCAGGAGTACATCAGCTATGATCCTATAAGGAGGAGGCAAACTTGCCCTAGGGACACCTGGTAAAGTATTCAGGTTCCTCAGGCAGTTAGCAGGGCCATAGAGCTTCCAAGAGATTATGACCTTTGTCTTCAGCTACTAGGGCAAGTAGGAAAAGACACCAGGAGGGGCCAGGGATAAGTATGTCTGAGCTCAGCCTGTCCATGGGTGGGGCTTGCTACGGCTGCTGTAGCGGATGCTGGTGTGGTTCCCAGTCCAATGGAGTTATATTCCCTGGCGGATTATGGCTATTTCTGTTGAGTCATACCGGTCACCAGGGAAGTGGGGGAAAACTGGCAGTCACAGTCCTTACCCTGCTCCCATGCAGCCTGCAGTCCTAAAGGATGGTCTCATTCCCACCATGCCCCTACATCAGCATCTAGTCTATTTCCAGGCAGCTGGTGACTAGGGCTGAGAACTTGCCCTAGACCACAAACCTCCCCATTAAGAAAGCAAGCAGACTCAGAGTTTCTTGGTGTCTCAGAGAGCCTGCTGGGGTGATCCAGTTCTCATCTCTGTTTATTCCATTTCATTTCCTTTGCCTTTTTCTTTGTTGTTTCCTTTTTTCTATTTGTTTATTCTGTTGCTTATTGTCTAACTTTTGAGTTGAATCTTACATCATTTGTTTTCAATATTTTTTGCTTTCTAATATGTCTACACACATACACACACACACACACTTACCCATAGGCATATACACATATGTTCAAAGCTCTAAATTTTTCTCCAAATATTGCTTTAGGTTTTTCACATAAATTTGAATACATGGTGGTCTCACATTCAGCCCTGCCTGTGTTTCTTATAATTTACGTTGCAAATGCCTTTTTAACCCACGAGTAATTTAGTAGTCCTTTTTTTTTAGTTTGCAAACATATGGGAATATTTTAGCTATCTTTTTGTTATCAATTTCTAATTTTGTAGCATTATGGTTTGCATCATAGTTTATATGATGTTGATTCTTTGGAATTTATAGAGTCTTCCTTTGTGACCAGTATAAATTTGCTTTTTATGGCTTAAAAGAAAAGATATCATACCTTTGTTAAATGTAAAGCTATATATATGAATACTAATTCAAGCTTATTTATTGTATTGCTCAGATCTTTCACAGCTTTGCCTACTTTTATATTTCAATTTAGAATTTTTTAAAGAATACTTAAAATATGCCAATTTTAAAAATTTCTCTTCATAAATTTTCTAATTATTTTTATATATTTTGATTTAAAATTGGTATGTGTATATATGTATTTTTATATTGCAATTTAGAATTTTTTAAAGAATAGTTGGTATGTATATGTGTATTTTTATATTTTAATTTAGAATTTTTTAAAGAATACTTAAAATATGCGAATTTTAGTCCAGGTGTGGTGGCTCATACCTCTAATCCCAGCACTTTGGGAGGCTGAGGCAGGCAAATCACGAGGTCAGGAGATCGAGACCATCTTGGCTAACATGGTGAAACCCCATCTCTACTAAAAATACAAAAAATTAGCCGGGCGTATTGGCAGGCGCCTGTAGTCCCAGCTACTCGGGAGGCTGAGGCAGGAGAATGGCGTGAACCCGGGAGATGGAGCTTGCAGTGAGCCAAGGTCATGCCATTGTACTCCAGCTTGGGTGACAGAGAGAGACTCCATCTCAAAAAAAAAAAAAAAAAAAAAAGGCCAATTTAAAAAATTTATCTTCAAAATTTTCCAATTATTTTTATATATTTTGATTTAAAATTGGTATGTGTATATGTATGTATATTAGGTATACCCACTTGGTTTAAGAGTACTTTTCTACCAGCATATAATTGTCCTTTAGAAATTTGTTTAATGTGTTTTAACATGAAATATCTGTTTTTAATATTAAAATTTCAATATATTTTTAAAGACAACTTTGTTTATATTTACCTGGCATATTTTTTATCTCTTTATTTTTTTACTTTATGTATTCTTTAGCAGTTGGCAATTATTAGCATGTATCAAAAGAAAAAATATTTTAAGTGAGAAAATGGTCATTTAAAACATGTCTCTCATAAGTCACTTATGACTTGAAAGGGATTAAGAAAACCCAAGCTGAGAGTCTGTCTTGATCAATGAGATCATACTTTTACTGAAACTGGCATTTTTTTCAGTTTTTGTTCTACCATTTTGTTTTCTGTTTTATATCAATTAGGATTTTTTTTCTTCCCTACCTTCCCTATCCCCTAGATTAATTTTTGGTTGTTGTTTTGAGAGTTACAATTTTTATCTTTATTTGTCTGTAGATTACTCTTATTAACACTCATCTGTCATCTAGATCTTGTAATAACCATGTCTTGCAAGTATATGCAAATACTTCCCAAATTTTCACTAAGTTTATGTTTCTTTTTCAATATTCTATTTTATTCTGAAGTCTGGCATCTTTTCTTCCATTATGAGAAATTCTGGATTATTTTGTCTTCATTATTTTTTAAATTTCATTTTACTTTTTCCTCTTCTTGAACTAGTTTTAGAAGGGTGAAATACTTGTACTCATATCATTTCCATCTTATTTTTTTCATCTCTTACATTTCCTATGCCCGTTAGAAGAGATCTTTGCTCAAATATTCCAGCTCACTGATTTGTTTGTGATCTGTGTATGCAGTTGATGAGGTTGATGCCTTGTACAGTCAAAAATACGCATTTAATTTTGACTCCCCCAAAACTTAACTAATAGTCTACCGCTCACTGGAAGCCTTATTGATAATACAAACATTTGATTAACATATATTTTGTATGTTGTTTGTATTATATACTATATTCTTACAATAAAGTAAGCTATAGAAAAGAAAATGTTATTAAGAAAATAATAAGGTTGGCTGGGCATGGTGGCTCACGCCTGTAATCCCAGCACTTCGGGAGGCCAAAGTGAGTGGATCACCTGATGTCAGGAGTTTAAGACCAGCCTGGCCAACGTGGTGAAACCCCGTCTCTACTAAAACTACGAAAATTAGCCAGGCATGGTGGCGGTCTCCTGTAATCCCAACTACTCAGGAGGCTGAGGCAGGAGAATCACTTGAACCCAGGAGGCGGAGATTGCAGTGAGCAAACCTGGGTGACAGAGCAAGACTCTGCTCAAAAAAAAAAAAAAAAAAAAAAAATCTTAAGGGAGAACAACAATATTTAGAATTCATTAAGGGGAAGCGAATTATTATAAATGTCTTCATCCTCATTGTCTTCATGTTGAGTAGGCTGAGAAGGAGGAGGAAATGAAAGGGTTGGTCTTCTTGTCTCAGGAATGGCAGAGATAGAAGAGGTGGAGGAGGTGGAAGGGGAGGCAGGAGAGGCAGGCACACTCAGTGTAACTTGTATTGAAAAAAATCCATGTGTAATGGACCCCTGCAGCTCAGACCTGTGTTGTTCAAGGCTCAGCTGTAGTCTGCTCTGCAACCCATATGTTAGATTCTATTTTAGCAGTTACACTTTCAAACCCAATATCTTACATTGATTTTTTCTTAAATCATTTTCCTATGTTTTTATCATCTTCTCCTACATATCTGAGAATATTTATTATTCTTTCTTAAATTTCTTGTTTTGCAGGACTATAAATTCTTCTTTTTGAAGAGGCTCTTCAATTTGTTGTCTGTCTTTCATGTCTGTAGGCCTGGAGGAGGAGTAAGTAAAAACCCCAGTTTGTTCCCATTTTCACGAGTTTAGGAGCAAGTGTTGGAGGCCTGTCTCAGGACAGAAAGCCTTGGCCTTGAAATTGAAGCTTTAGCTTTTGCCATTTCACCCCATCTCAGGTAATGTTATGCTCTACAGGAAACCTGTGGTTTCCTCTGTTCCAGTCACCATTCTTTTCCAAGAGATGATATTGTCACCTGCAGTTGTCTGGCCCAGAATGTGAGAGTTGGTTAGAAAATACCGAGGCATTGACCAGCTTGTTTCCAGACATTATATCTGTCTCTAGCACAGCTGACTCTGGTGCTGCAGAGACATCACCCAGCCCTGTGCATGGCACTGTGGACACTGCTGCTCTCCTGCCTGTCCTTTATAACATGTTAGGAACAGAACGATGTGAAGGAGACTAATGCACCACTAGAATGTCTTCCCCAAGCTGAGCCCCATATTTGTGGCACCTCGTCCTGGTCCTCTCTTTTTACAGCTGTTTTTCTTTCTTGCTGGGACACAACCACTAGTTTATGCGTCTCCCAGAGGTTTCTGCTGTTTTGTGTTAAGACAGATGTTGCATTAGCTTCCCTCTTGCTTCTGTGACATCTCTTAATTGGGTTCCAAGGTTGGAGGACATGGCTCATATTAGTTCACAAATTTGCTCATAACTGGAAGCTTCCCCAATTCTATAAAACATACAATTATGTTTTTGATACATAAAAATGATTGGCAATTGCTAAGCTGAGTAAAATATTGAGTTTCTCTCGGCTCCAGATGCTTCAAGAAAGTATTATTAAAACCAGCCTGGTCTCAGAAAAGATGCCTAAAAATTAATCTCACATGCCTAGAAAAATCTGTTGGTATAACTGTTTTGACTATTCTGACCAAAGTATTTCCAGTAAATTGTACGACGACACTACCACACACGTGGGATAGCTGTATACGAGAATAGAGACACTTTATTTCAGGGTCAGAGAGGACAGTTAATTTTCTGAAGCACCAGATGCCTGGACAAAATCTCCTGTCAGGGGAAATTAAAAGGAATAGCCCAGTTCTCTAGAATCAAAGAATGAGGCAATTAGAACGAAGGTATCATATCGGGATAATAAGCAGTTCAGGAACCAACAATAGAGCTCTACAGTAAGGAGGGAAGAAAAGGAGGAAGGAAGGGAGGAGGGAAGAAAAGGAGGAAGGAAGGGAGGAGGGAAGAAAAGAAAAAGGAGAAAGGAATGTAGGAAGAAAGGAAGAAGCCCGTCATAGGAGACATTTCTAATAGCATAAAATGCAATAACCTTTAGCTAAGCATCAGATTAGACTATTGAACTTGTCCCTGGACAGGTGGTATTCTGTCTGTTTCTGAATTCGATAGTAATGAAAAGGACAGCCAGTTGTTATTGAGCACTTCAGTGTGCCAAATACTGTGCTAAGGATGTTATAGACATCACCCTGTTCAGTCCTCATGAAATGTATGAGGTCAGAATTATTTTCTATTCTTATTTTACAGAAGAGAAAACTGAGCAAGATTTTGTGACTTTCCCAAGGTCCTAGACCAGGCAGAGTAGGCAAAATTTAAACCTAGAAAATTTGACTCTAAGATTAGATTGTCTTGTAATGCAAAGGTTTCTGAAGATTCTGTGAAGAGTTCAGAAGTGGTTAAAATAACAACTTACGTGAGAAGAAGAAGACAAATGAAGAAATTCTGAAGGCTGAAGGATTCTGTATTCATTTTTCTTTTATAACAGTATTATAAGTCATTTTAATAATGGTCTGTAATCTAGATATCCTCTTAGTCCAAGAAAAGAAGATCCTTTGAAGCTACTGCCACTGAAGTCTTTTCAACTGGAAAGGATTTGAATAAAAAGTTGGAACATTTAAGTTAAATAATGGAATAATACAACAACTGAGGAAACTTATTGGAATGTCTTATCAATAAATGTTATAGAGTCTCTTTTTCTCCTTTAAAATAAAATAGATAAGATTCTCCCAAGGACGATTTAATTGTGGTTCTGCCTAGAAGAGGTGAGATGATTTGATGTGCCGATACACGGGTAAGGGGACCGGCGGGAGGGTCACAGGATGAAGGGCTTTCGCTGGAAGGAAGGGACTTGTTCCAACTCCTGAACCTGCTGATGTGGACCTTGTTTGGAAAAAAGCCTCTTTGTAGACGTAATTAAGTTAAGGATCTTAAGGTGACATCTTCTGGATTATCCCGTGCCTTAAACCCAATGACAAGTGTCTTAAACGACAGAAGAGGAAAAGACACAGACACAGCGAAGGCTATGTGAAGATGGAGAGAGAGGCTGGATTTATGCAGCCACCAGCCACAGAACAGTGACAGTCACTAGAAGTTGAAAAAGCTCCACTAGAGCCTTCTCACGGAGCATTTCCTTGCAAGCCTTGGTTTCAGATTTCTGGCTTCTGGAACTGTGAGAAAACGCATTACTTTGGTTTTAAGCCACAAAGTTTGTAATAATTTCTTATGACAGCCCTAGAAAACTAATACAGGTAAAGATCCAGATAGTATTTCCGGGACCATCGGTATCTCACAGGGAACTATGGGAATCTTTATAAAATGAAATGTTGACATAATCATTAACAATCCTAATGAGAAGGACAGGGCTGAATTATCTAATGAAATTCATGTGCCCGTGACATGCAGAAATTGGACATGCAAAAATAAAATGAAGGCTACAAAACCAACGATGCTGGCAAAACAGAAGCACTGTGAGGTGAGACTCCTCCCAGAGAGCAGGCCTTGGCATTTTATTAACCCTGACACATTCAACGTTTTAATTTTGACCTCAGACAAAGTCATTAAAGCATACTTTTGAAATTTAAGAATGACAAAGCTCAAGAACTAACTA
The DNA here is from genome assembly GCF_028885625.2 of Pongo pygmaeus. Lineage (NCBI taxonomy): Eukaryota > Metazoa > Chordata > Mammalia > Primates > Hominidae > Pongo > Pongo pygmaeus. The sequence continues at coordinate 189,961,738 of NC_072376.2, forward strand.
ATATGTTGAAGGATCACCATTAAGTAATAGACCAAATTCCAAATTATGAAATGTAGGTAATAATAACATTCATTATTAGTTACTGAGTGCTTATTATTTGTTAGGTGCTGAAATAATTCTTTAGAAGTCATTAAACCATTTCATTCTCAAAGCTGCACCCTGACATTAGTCAGTGGGGAACTGTGGCCATTAAATAACTTAATGTTGGAATGGTCGTTTTTTATTTTTTTTGAGTCAGAATCTCACTCTGCCACCCAGGCGGGAGTGCAGTGGCACAATCTCAGCTCACTGCAACATTCGCCTCATGGGTCAAGTGATTCTCGTGCCTCAGCCTCCTGAGTAGATGGGATTACAGCGTGAGCCACTGGGCCCGGCTAATTTTTGTATTTTTCATAGAGACAGGATTTCGCCATGTTGGTCAGGCTGGTCTCGAACTCCTGGCCTCCAGTGATATGCCCGCCTCAGCCTCCCAAAGTGCTGACATTACAAGTTTGAACCACCATGGTTGGCCTAGTTTAATGTTAGAATCTTAACTGAGAATCAATACCTAAATTAGGTAGATAAGAGTCTGGTGTTACTTTGCACAAAACAGATCTCATCACATCTGGAGGATGGTGCTGATTGGGCTTCCTGGCCATTGAGGATCATACTGGGTAGATTTCAAAGGAAAATGAAAACGTCTGGAAGCTAGGTCAGCACAGGCTTCATTTGTTATATTGTATGGTGAAAAAAAGAATATACTTATTTTTGTGTATCCAAAGGATAGAACTAGGAAGAGTGGTAGAAGTTACAGAGAGAAAAATGACAACTCTAGGACATTTTTTTGATAATTAGCACAGTCCAGCCAGGAAACAATCTACCTCTGCAATGAGAGATCTCTCTGTGCTTCCAGAGCCCCACAGCAGCAGCAGCCAAATGTTATACGAAAGTTGCAGTAAAGATTCATTCGATTGGATGATATTGAGCTGAATAATGTCTCTAATTCCCTTTGACTCACAGACCCTGTTTCTGTGAGTTTCTGGCATTAGTGGCAAGTGGGGAAAGGTGACAGTGATGTAAGAGTCTGGAGATGTAAGGAAATTCAAAAGAGCAACCTTCATTTTACAATTTCACAAGGTCCCTTAATAATCCATCAGCAAGTCAGATGAATTAGCAAGATAGTTTTCACAGCTGTCTAATTGAATGTGTAGACACAGTCTTAGCAAGGCACAAGCTAAGCCCTGACTAAGTGGAACCAGTTAAGACTAGGCTGTGGGCATTGCCACATATTAGCTTTGTGACTATGGGAAAGTTACTTATCTTCTGTATCTTACTTCAGTCTTATCTGTAAGATGAGAATGTTAATAGTACCTTATACAGTTTCTTATTGTAAAGATTAATGAGTTACTCAGGTAAAGTTTTTAAAACTGTGCTTTATAACCATAATAAATATTGTCACCCAAGTACACATTGAATAAGAGCACAAACAGGTAGTGCATGACATGAAAAGCACATTTTGCACTTAGAAGAACATGTCATGCTCTAGTTCATGGGCGTGAGGTTTTCAGGCACTTACTGCAACTAGGAAAGAAGAAAGATGGCAGAGATGAACGTTTACTTTTCTCTTGGATGTGAATGCAAGTGGTAAGCCTGCTTAGAGAGTCCCTAATACACCAAAATAAAGGAAAACATTGATGTGATACTGTGCCTATGAAGTGAAAAGACAGGGAATTTATGAAATACGAAGAACAATTTGCAGTCCAAAATGCAGAGCTAAATTTCTGCTCTGCTATTTACCTACGGCCATGAGCAGGCCACAGATCCTGCTAAAGCTCAGTTGTCTGTTGCATAATATAGGAATGAAAATATCTCGCCTGTGCATTTCACAGGGATGTAAAATTCAAATAAGAGTGCAAATGGGAAAGCCCTTTTAAATCGTAATGCCCAACACCAGAAAGTGTTGTTCTGACGTGTCGTGGGGGTAAAGTAGTTAAGTTCCTCAAACAAAACAAATGATCTGATTCCCTTCATAATAACATATGTAAATGTTGTTACCTTAAGTTATGCGAACAGAGGGAAAGTCTGTGGATTCAGGCAGCTCCATGTATTTTTACCAGGCAATATCCCTCCACTCAGGGTATCTTTGCTCAACTGAGTGTTTCCAGATACAGTAGAAGTATTTGGAGCAGGAGATAGAATGAAAGAGAGAGAGAGAAGACATTGTTCCTTCCCCCTCCTACTTCTAGCTCCAAACCTGAGTCAGAAATGAATTGTGTGCGTATATGTGTGTGTGTGTGTGTTTACAGCGTGTGTGTGGTGTGTGTTGGAGGGTAGGAAGAGGATAGAGGCGAGAGAAGTTTCTAAGCTTGGTACAACACCATATGACTGAAAATGTTCATGCCCAAAGATGAGACTCTTCTTTAATATGTGAAAGGGAAGCCCTAGGAAATGACTTTCTAGTATTTTCTAGGGGCAATCACAGGCAATCCTTCTGACTGAACGTGAAAGGCAACAAAAAGGAACAATGAACATTTTGTCCCTTGTGTTCCTAAACGCAAGGTTTATCATTTCATTGATACTTTAGCTAGTCATAAATTCTCAGTTCAAAATTTCCCCTCAGAATTTTGAAGGTATTTCTCCAAAACCTTCCATCACTCTGGGTTGTTGATAAGAATTTGGGAGCCATTGAGATGATTGCCTTTTTTTTTTCCTCTTGGGCATCATTTAGGATCTTTGCTTTATTCTTGATGTGCTAAAATTTCACAGGGAGGTGCCAGGCTGTTCTTAGTCACTGGGATAGAAACTCTATAAAATCAAGGACTTGGTTTTTTTACTTCTGATTTCAGGCACCTTGTGGCAACATGTCTGGCCCATAATAGGAACGCCATAAATATTCAGCAAATATAGTTTTGAGATGAATTTGTATTGTGGGACACTTGAAGGAGACATTTAATCTGAAGAATCCATCTTTATTTTCATAAGCTCTCCTACCCTTTATTTACCCTTCTACAATGCAAATAATGAGGTAAAGTCTCCCAATTTGTATAGATCCTATGGTAATCTCCACAATCCAAATGGTTGAAACAGTATCTCTGTGCCTCATTGTTTTTATTTTTTCTACTCAGGGTCATCCAGTGGCTTCATTTATTCAAATAAGCATCCTTTAAAGCAATTATTCATTCTGAGTAACTGAATGGAGCTCAGTGTAGCAAAGCAGTCTACAATCTGCTTCATGATTAGCTATAACATTTCTTGCACAAAATAAACTACATTTCTTTTTTCATGAAAGTGGCTACATCAACAAAGACCCAGAGCAGTCAACTCACTGATGACAGTCATGCAATTTCCTGAATTTCACAAATAAGTTGTCAGTTAAAAAAAAAAAACAAAAAATGTCTATGGGGACCTTACAATTTCTAAGCTTTTATTCTTCTAGGAAATGATATTTAGAATGCAACTACCATCTGATATTGCCATTATTTCATTAAAAATATTAAATTTCAATCCCTAAAACTTAGGATGTAATCTACAAAGGGAAAAAGGACAGCATTAAATGCATTTTTATTTTTTATGTATTCTTCTTTATACATTTATTCATTAATGGAGTAATTGACTGATTCATTATTTCATTTCATTTCATAAAATCTTTTTTTGAGTATGTGAATAAGGATTGGTCTGTGATATCCTTGACACTAAAATAAACACACACACACACACACACACACACACACAATTGTTCCAAGGATCTGACTTCTATCTAGATTCAGTTCAGAATTTTGCATCTTTCCCTGTTCTTAATTTATTGTATTTTGCTATCATTTGACATAAAGAGAAATAAAATATTTGCACTTCTTCAGAAAATTATTTCCATGATGACTGTATTAAGTACCAGCAGTAATCCAAGACATGGAATTAGAGTTAGAGATGACATTTTTTCTACTTTTATTTTGAAAGACTCCTTATTTTTTGGCTGAAGAAGAGAAATAGGCAAAGAATTATGGACAGTGATGAAAGTAGTGAAGCCACATCTGATTCCTTTAAGATATTTTTCAAGAACATTTAATCCTTTTAAACAATGTTAGTCTTGTCTTATTGCCAATGTCAGTGATAGCTTGGATAATCCTCTAGGTAGGAACTAACTGTTTAAATGTGACCTGGCAAATAACATACTCATTCTGTACTCTAACTTAAAAGTATTACAACGTTTGTCATTCATAATAAATTAAAATATATTTTACCACACTTGCTCTTTTTTCCAGTTATTCTTTTTTTGTTGTTGTTCTAGAAAAGACATTGATGCATTTGCTCTTCAGAACTTGAATGTTACAAACACACTTTGCACATGCTTCTGAGAAGGAAGTTTCCATGTAACTCATCCAAAACTTAAGTGGAGGAGTGGTGGATTTGAAATGACTCTGCAGCAAAGACAAAGCAATAGCATTTTCAATAAAGATATGCAAATGAAATTAAGAATTATGACAGAGGAGAATAAAAACAATAGATCAGTCCTCCTGTGGGAGAGCAACAACATAAAAAAGCAATGAAAGGGTGCAAATCATTGATGTGACACTAAAAGCAAGCCATTGCACATCTTATGTAGCGACTGGCCCTAGTAGCAAAAAGCCAGATTTGGGAAGTCTCTGAAACCACAGTTTCCTATGTTCTCTTTAACTGAGTAGGTTTACTGCATGAATCATCCCTTCAATCCCACACACCCTCCACCAAACTTCAGTAGAGACAAGAATGGCCATAAATAGCCAGATAGTAATTCTTGTTTTTTGCTTTGTTTTGTTTTGTTTTGTTTTGTTTTTGTTTTGGGGGGAGGTTTGTGTGTGTTTGTGTGTGTGGTTTTTTTTTTTTTTTTTTTTTTTTTTTGAGACAGAGTCTCCCTCTGTCGCCCAGGCTGGAGCACAGTGGTGCGATCTGGGCTCACTGCAATCTCCGCCTCCTGGGTTCAAGTGATTCTCCTGCCTCAGCCTCCTGAGTAGCTGGGATTATAGGCACATACCACCACACACAGCTAATTCTTTTTTTTTGTTTGTTTGTTTGTTTGTTTTTAATTTATTTATTATTATTATACTTTAGGTTTTAGGGTACATGTGCACAATGTGCAGGTCAGTTACGTATGTATACATGTGCCATGCTGGTGCGCTGCACCCACTAACTCATCATCTAGCATTAGGTATATCTCCCAGTGCTATCCCTCCCCCCTCCCCCCCATCCCACAACAGTCCCCAGAGTGTGATGTTCCCCTTCCTGTGTCCATGTGCTCCCATTGTTCAATTCCCACCTATGAGTGAGAATATGCGGTGTTTGGTTTTTTGTTCTTGCGTTAGTTTACTGAGAATGATGATTTCCAATTTCATCCATGTCCCTACAAAGGAGATGAACTCATAGTAGAGACGAGGTTTCACCATGTTGGCCAGGATGGTCTCGATCTCTTGACCTCATAATCCACCCTTCTCAGCCTCCCAAAGTGCTGGGATTACAGGTGTGAAACCACTGCACCTGGCCAGTAGTTCCTGTTAGACACTGCCTGCGATATGTGCAAGGGCCATTCCACTAGTTAAATTGTATAATCCTAAAGCGAACTTCCTTATTGTGATAACTAAATGATAGAACATATGAACCATGCCTTAACGAATGGCATTTTCCCTTCTAACCTCTTTAGCATTTGCTTGACTATTTTTATGGGAGAAGATTATCCCCCACCAACCTCTGTCTCCCTCTGATCTCCCTCTTCTGCTATTAGACTTAGGCAACCCTATTACGGCAGAGCCTCTGAGGAGTTTCTAGGCATGAAATCCCAGAAGGAACACTGGATGCTGTAGACTGGATGATGGAGGGCAGTGAAAGTGTGCATACCTGTGAGTTTGTGCATGAGAGGAATGGCCAGGGCTGGGATGAGAACTCTTTTGGCTTGCCTGTTAGAGCTCAGTTTGGATGGGTTGGGGCAGCTGTCTCTGTTCTCTCAAGGTTAGAGCCACCTTCACCTCAAGAACTTTTCTCCTGTGTTTGTTTCAGGTAATTGCTCTCGGTGGAAAGCTTTTTCCACCCAAGATGAAGGTGGACAGAGGTGTTCTCCTGTCGGCCTCAGTGTCCTACTGAACTGTGGCTCCCTCTCTGCCCTCTGGTTGTAGCCAAGCATGACCCAGTTCTATGAGGAAATTAAAGAGGAACTCTTTGATGTTCAGAAAATTCAAAGAACAAAGGCAATTCAGCCTGACTCTGCTTTGCTATTAATTGGGATTTGTTACTGTATTGGGGTTGAATTGTGTCTCCCTAAAAGATGGGCTAAAATCTTAACCCATGGTACCTCAGAATGTGACCTTATTTGGGACTGGGGTCTCTTCAGCTGTAATTGCATGAGATCATGCTGGAGTAGGATGGGCCCTTAATTCAATACGACTAGTGTCCTTCTACAAAGTGGGGAATTTGGAACAGACACAGAGAACTCCATATGAAGATATGAAGACAGAGACATAGATTGGAGTGATGCTGCCACAAGTCAAGGAACACCTGGGGTTACCCGAAGCTGGAAGAGGTAAGGAAGTTTCCTCTCCTAGAGACTTTGAAGAGAGCATGGCCCTGCCAACACCTTAATTTCACATGTCCAGCTTCCAGAACTGTGGAACAATACATTTCTGGCTTTAAACCACCCGGTTTGTTGTCTTTTGTTATAACAGCCTTAAAAAAACTAATACAGGAGTGTCTTAGATGAGTTTAAGTTAAAGGGAGAAATCAATGACCTTCCCCAAACTACCACTGTGTGTCCACCATTGTGTTGTCCATGTATGGCTACCGCATTTTACATTGTTCCAGATATTCCTCCTGGAAAGAAGGCTCAAGGGAGAAGATAAGATGACTACCTCCAGGCACGGTTGCTGTACCTTTAGCAAAAGCTCTGATGCAGGAAGTCCCTTAGGCTGTTCTCAGCAAGGAGCAGTTTTTCCCTGGAGCTAGATGTGTATCAATGCCTGATTCCAGCACATACCCTGAAGGAAAGATCTCTCTTTTACAAATGGTAAGACCTTTCCCTGGCTGAGAAAGGAAAAAGTGAGTCCAACATTTCATATATTTAGCAGTATCTCTATTTCTAGATATTAATTACATACAACATCATTCCCTAGTATTTGTAGTGAGGCACTAGTTATCCAAGCATAGTGATCTTCTATGATTCAAGATGAATTAAACCTCATATAATTAATACATTCAGCACATTAAACTGCAAAATAACCCACCTTTAAATGAGAGAAAGTTCACATGAAAGACAGCATATATACACAAGATTCTTAAATATATTTCAAAAGAAAAGTTGCATCAGTAAGTGAACATTTCTCAAGCAGACATTCACAGTTACAATATTTCAAGATACAGCATTTGTTTTCTTCCCCTAAATGGTTCTATATTCTTTTCACACTACACGGTGTACGTCCCTGAATAAATCTGGTCATACAAAACAGATCATTTTCAGCTCTATTTATACAATACTCTTTTCTATGGAGATCTAAGCCAGGCCATGGTTAAGGATACTTTTAAGAGAATGTTATCATTTTAATAATGTTCTTAGTGGCAAAGACTTTCTACTAAATAACAAAGGCCCAAAATAGGGGTTATATATAAGAGGCTCACTTTCCTTAATCTCTATAGAGGTAAATATTTGAGGCCCTAAAACTGTAGTGTTGGTTTTGATCATAAAATGTCAACTTACAAATATTTATCTAAATGGTTGGATTACTACTATTGGGAATATTATGTGATAAATTCTTTGAGGATTTGTTCACTTATCCACAATCTCACCTCCAATGTATATTATCTAAGAGAGGCTGGGCACCATGCCAAGAACTATAGAATAAATAGCCTGAGCCACGAGTAGTTTCTGCTCGTGGGGTTATAGTTTGAGGTATAAGAAATATAAGTATCAAAATATCACATTATATTGGTGCCAGAACTGTACAGTCATGGTATTCAGCCACATGCAAAGTTGTTTGTAGAGCCTGTGAGGCAGATGAGTGGAGTGCCTGAAGACAGACAGGTCTGAGGCTAGGAATAACCTCCTGGTGTTTCCAGGATTAAACACCCTGGCAATCTGAGAACTAGAGTACTTCCTATCCATAAAGTCATTTTCTTTATGACCTGGTTAACAGTGTATTGCCCCTGAATGCAAAGGTGGAATTATTTTAGATTACCATAGTAATTTTTAGAATGAAGTGGAAGTGGGCCTGTAACAACATTTCTGGATGCAAAGACAGCTGAAACTGCACTATAAAGAGCCATGACAAAAAGAAGGTATTGGCCATGCCTGAATTCAAAGATGAAGAACTGTGATCCTCTCCCATGCTGGAAGCAGGATATCCATCACAGATACTGGTGGACTGTAGAATGCTCACCAGCCGTAGTGAGCACAGGGGTCTTACAGTTTGTATCTAGTTATACTAACGTGTTGAGTTCTTGCAGATGTTTCTGTTGGCTGTGATTTCCAGAGCATTTTATCACAGGGATTTGTTTACTTATGTGTTATTTTTGATGGTGTGATGGTCATTGTAGTTACAAAATTATTTTTAAGAAACTTTGAGACCTAATATAACTGTATCATTTTTTAAGAGAAATTTTGCATTAGCTTCGGCCAAGCACCTTGGGGCACTACCAGTCTGAGATCATCTTAATAAAGAGTAAAGCTTCAGGTTCCCTGGACTATCCAGAGGACACACACTTGGGCTGCAAGTTTGCACAAGAGCTAATTAATTTCTAGTTCAGAGCAACTCTGGGTGTATAGTCATTGGCTCCTAGCTTAAATTGGAGGAGGATGTCAATTGATTTTCCACATTAAGTGGTTCCTGATTTTTGTTCTATTCTTCCTGAAAGGCCAACATAGCCATCTCTTAGCTTGGTAGCTATTTCTTCTGATGAATAGAAGTCCACAGCACAGAGTTTTTTTATATAGTAGGCTTACACCTCAAGAGTATTGCATTTTTTTTCAGATTTCGGATCCACAATTCTTTACTGTTATTTCAGTGTTTTTTTTTTAATCATGTATATTTTATTGACTTATAAGATTTGTCCTCAACGGGAAGGTTAGTTCAAATGATCTTCCTTGCCATGAGTCAGAAGTCCTTAGATCAGGGTTTTGCATTCTTGGTACCATTAACATTTTGGGCTGGACAATTCTTTGTTTGAGGGCACTGTACTGTGCAAGGTAGACATTGAGCAATGTCTCTGGCTTCTACCAAGTAGATGTCAGTGGCACCCTCCTCGCCCCCACAATCACGACAATAAAAAATGTCTCCAGACATTGCCAAATAGCCCCTGGGAAGCACAATTCTCCTTAGTTGAGAAGCACTGCCCTAGAGTATTGATATTTTAAAATAAAGATTATGAAGATATTTGTATTGTGTTATGAATTAAAAATAATTACATTCCGGTTCATTTGCCTCAGATTTCACTTTGTGATACAGAGGACATGGGTCTTTAAGATCCAGTGGGAAACTGCAGAAACACTGTGGTAGAGTGGAAAGAACACTAGCTTTGGAGCCAGACAGGATTGGATTCTAAACCTGCCTCAACTGCTTACCTTGACAGAATACTAATTGCACGGCCTCAGGCAAGTACTTAACCTCTTCACCCTAACTTTCTACTTCTGTAAATTCTGATTCCTCGAAGGGTTGTTTGTGAGTAATTTACTTCTCATTTTGGTTCAGTTATTCACTCAGAGCACGTAGAGTATGTAATGCTAACTTCTATTTTATTTTTCAGATATTTTCTCAAGTATAGGCTCTTTCACTGAAGGCTCTGTTGAAAAAAAATTGAAGAAAATCTATTGAACTAAATGTAGTAATCCACAAAATATTTTATTTAACTTGGATTCTTAAAGACTCAGTTTCAATTTTACTTTAAAAATATTTTACAGGTTGGGAAAAAAGGGCAAAGAAAATTTTACACAAAGCTAAAGCAGTGCTTAATTTTTTTGGTATGTTTCTTCACATTATTGTATAAAAATTGAAGAGGTAGAAAATAGGAGCCTTTTGCTGTAAGATAAGTAGCAAACTTTTTCAAATTTTATAATTTTAATTTTCTACTTCAATTTGAATCAGAGAAGTCAATATATTCTTTACAGTTACAAAAGAGCATTTAATGAGCAACAGTTTCCAGACAACCTGGCAAGTTTTTTTTTTTAATGTGTTATCTTATTTGATTTTCACAAGAAACATATGAGGTAAGTACTATTCCCATTTTACAGATTCAGGCATCTCACATATATGGAAGGTGTTTATCCACATTCACCCAGCTAAAAATAGTCTTAGATTTGTCTGCCTCAGACGCAGGGTTCTTAAACACTACATCATGCCACCTCTGATAACCAAATGCAAGAAAAGGAACAAAGATTTCAGGGATACCAATAAATCATGTCCTATGGGAGGAACATGAGCTTCATGAAATAAAATGGGAAGGAATCTTGAGGAAACACAGAGGTTCATGGCTGGGTGTGGTGGCTCACACCTGTAATCCCAGTACTTTGGGAAGCCATGGTGTGAGGATCACTTTAGCCTAGGAGTTCAAGACCAGTCTGGACAACAAAGTGAGATATCATCTCTACAAAAATAAAAATAATATTTTTTTATATTTTATGAAAAATACAAAATACAAAATAAAAATAGTCCCAGCTACATGGGAAATCAAGGCAGGAGGATAACTTAAGCCCAGGAGGTTGAGGCTGCAATGAGCTCTGCTCACACCCCTGTACTCCAGCCTGGATGACAGAGTGAGACTCTGTCTAAAAGAAAAAAGAAAAAAGAGGTTCAGGATATAAAAAACAGAAGACAGAAATAAACAACAGAAAAAGATGGAAGGTGGGGTCAGAACATGGGTTTATACATAATTCATAACACTTATCAGACAGACCAAAGGAAATGTCTTTATTTTTAATTCGGTAGACACTCCTAATTCCGTTTTGTGTGCTTAAACACAGGATTATAAATGATACCTTCCTGCCCACCAAGTTTGCTTCTAGAAAATGCACCTCCCTTTGACACAGAGACAAGCTTCTTAATCATCACATAAGTTCTAGCATTTGGACATTTATGGAACCAAAGAATTATATTTTAAAGCTTCTGCCAAGTGCAGAAGTGCTCAATGGGTATTTTGTCTCAGTAAGAAGCATAGATTTAGCCCATAGATCTTAGATAGAAAAGACCTTTGAGACTCTCAGGTGGATTTTGCGGCCTGGGCAGAAGAAGTAATAAATGTTATTACACAGAGACTCTAAAGACCACACTTCAGCAATGACTGTGTAGCAATACCTAACACTTCAGACTGTATTTGTCAAGTGAAGATTAAGTAGCTCCTAAGCCATTTCAGAGCTTGGCTCCCATTTCACCATCAGGTCTGCTCTCCCTCTCAGTTTACAGTAGATACTAGTTTAGTTAGTATAATTTTTCCTCCTAGGTACCTACATTTTTCTATTTGGCTTTGCATATCCAGGTACTATTCATAAGTTGCTATTAGATGGGGTTTAGCCTTAGTTCTATGGACTCCTAACAGGGACTTAATTTACAGTCTATGAATGGGTATAGAAATTTTTCAAGAGAAGCTGGAAATTTATATTTTGATGTTATTATCTCTCTAGTTTTAAATATTTGCAACTAATCCCAAATTTGCAAATGCTATGTGCTTCACAGGGAGTCATTCTGTGGTCTGAATATTAATAGATCTGGGGGCTGCCAGTTTGCCGCTTCTGAAGGCAAACAGAAATTCAGGTGGGATTGAGATCACCCGGGTACTCTGTCTGAATATTCCACAACTGAAAAGAGAAAAGAAAGAATGAAGTTTGGGGTCAAACTGTCTTGGGAGTTGATAGCTGTGTCTTTGGACTGGTTACTTAATCTTTCTTATTCTCTATTCTAATTGGACAAAGAAGATAATGGGACCTGTCTCACTGGGTTGCTTTGAGGAACAAATAAAACAGCCCATGTAGTCACAAAATGGTAAACGAGAATCAGCTCAATACCTGTTTCCATTGTCCTGATGGATTCCAGTGATGACTGGTTTAACCAGAGATTTATCAAGTGTTGTGTTGGAAACTCAAATAATTTGATGCCTATAGAAGGTTTATATAAAGAAGAAGAAAGGGGTGGAAACAAAGTATGAGACTACAGAGTTGGGGATAGAGTAGCACTGGTTTCTTAATTAAGTTATCTGTGCTTGAATTCAGTGATGTATTTGTTTTCCCATTCCCAGTTAGCCTCACTGATCCCAATTTATTGTCTACTGATGAATGGCAATGTTCATAAATTTAGAAAACAGAGCTTCATTTTTCATAAAGGATTGCAGCCTACAGCGTGGCCATTCTTACAGGCTGGGAAGCACAGCCTCTGGTCAGAAGCCAAAAACAGACACCTGGAGGGAGGGGCAAAGAGAACAGGAATTCATGTGTGTGGGGGGTGACTATACATATTCAATGAACTGGGGGGAGTTATGAATATTCATAAAGCAAGAGCGCACACATACACAATGCAGCTTCATGCCTCTTCATGGGACCCATGTCCAAAAAATTGGTGGCATTAGCATAATTCTAGGGTGGAGTTTTCAGCCCATCAGATGTCAAAAAGTGAAGCAGAGGACATAAAAGCCCTGTCTTTGCATCCTCCCTAGATTGGCCAGAACGACTCCATGGTCAGTGGTCTCTTACCAGGAAGGCATGCTGGTCACATGTTGTGCAGAAACCACAAAATGGAAAAGCAGCAGTCAGGCCTTTGGTTGAAATCAGCGGTGGAGCCAGTCTTTCCAAAGGGCTGGCTTCTCTTTAGACTTTGGGGTAGAAAGCCTAATGGTGGTTAGAGAGGGTGAGGGTATAGTGAGATGTGCCTATCATGGCTGGAAACTCAGTTTTCAAGGTTTTTCTGGGGTCCCCTTGGCCAAGAGGGGCTTCTTTCCATTGGTTGGGGGGGCGTAGCATTGCATTTTTATTTCTCGTTACTTAACCCCATTGCCTTATTATCCTGCCTCCTTAGAAGTTTGGAATTCAAAGACTGGCACTTGAGAACACCCTCTCCATCCCCACTACCCCTCAGGCTGGAGCTTGAGCTCCTCCTCCCCAGGGGGCACCCAATCTTGTATCCTCTTCTGCAGCCTTCCTCTGCACAGGGTTCTAAGAATGAGTACACAGAAAAAGCATCATTTAGACTCTGATGCACCTGAGTGGCAATGAAGCTGGGAAGCTAGCACCATCAGCAACGGGTGACTCTCTTCTTCCTGGCTGTGGCATAGCAATACATAAGAACTTGATGCCATTCTTTGTAGTTAGTTTTCTATGAGATGTGAAGAAATATGTTAGGAAAGCTACTTTGTGAGTCTCACTTGATCCAAAAGAACTAAGGGAAGGCTTTTTTCCAAACTAGGTCCCCAGCCTAGAAACAGTAACTTGGGAGTAACAATAACCTGCAAGTGGAAAATGAAATAAAATGTGAATGTTGCTTTCTAAGTGAGCACATTGACCTGGTTAGACCTCAACACTAAAATAACACAGTAGCAGGAAATGATTCAAATGTATATTTTAAGAGAATATTTTGTAGGTATACACATACACACCAATACATTTTACTGCCAAATTATGCAATCTGTCAGGCTATAGATTACTTGGTGAAAAACAAATCCCAAATATAGGTGCCGTGTGGAACCCAAATCCATTTCAGTAAGGTGAAACAGATGGTGACTGAAATTTACTCAACTATAATTACTATCGAAGTTCAATTGGTTGCAAAGAAAGCTTATATGTTTGTCATTTGAAAAAAAAGTTTTAAAATAAATTTGAAGTAAATAAAAAAAATGAAATAAAATAAATTTGACAGTAAAATGACACAAATTTAAAATATTTTTCAAAGAGTTGCCTTGATGTACTCAATCTAGTCATTGATTGTACCCTTCGATTTTAATTCATCCAGTGCTAAACTTCCTTCACAACTTCCCAAGGTAACTATTTGCTACTTCATTCATATAGATACTTTATTCTGGGGGAGACAAGGTTCCACTCTGTCACCCAGGCTGGACTGCAGTGATGCAATCATACCTCACTGAAGCCTTGAACTCCTGGGCTCCAGCAATCCTTCCACCTCAGCCTCCTGAGCAGCGTAAGCCAGCATGACTGGCTGAATTTTTATTTTCATTTTTGTATTTTTATTTTATTTTACTTTTTTTTTCTTTGAGACAGGATATTGATCTTTTGCTCAAGCTGGAATGCAGTGAGTGAGGCATGACCACGGCTCACTGCAGCCTTGACCTCCCAAGCTCAAGCAGTCCTCCCACCTCAGCCTCTTGCCTCCCAAGTAACTGGGACTACCTACGTGTGCAACCATGTCTGGCTAATTAAAAAATAAAAAAATTGTAAAGACAAAGTCTCGCTGTGTTGCCAGGGCTGGTCTCGAACTCCTGCACTTGAGCAATCCTCCCATTTTTGCCTCCCAAAATCTTAGAATTACAGGTGTGAGCCACCATGCCTGGCCCCTTTTTAATTTCTTGTACAGACGAGGTTCGTTGTATGCAGTTAGTCTATCAAGTGTTCATTGGCTCACAAAATTTCAAATACATCTGTGTTAATTTTTTGTTTCCTGTAACTTAGCCCCAGAATGTTCTCAGCTGAGGTTCTGTGAGTTCCAATGTGTTGAATGGATGCAACCAGGAACAATGCTTACCTAGAAAAATCCTCCAACTGGCTCTCAGAGCTGAAGTATCTATTGCAATGCAGAGGGGAAAGGCAACTCCTTCAACATTCTTTCAGATAAGTCGTTTCTCATCAATACAACTCTCGCACACAGAATTAACGTGTGGAAATATTGAAAAAATGCATTTATTATGTACTAAGGGAATTTGATTTCTATTACATACCTCTTTTAATGATTTCAAAGGGATATAGGAATGGTTTAATAATACATGTAGTTATGGAATTTGGAAACATATTCCTAACTGTAACACCCAAGAGATAGCAAAAAATAAAAAGCAATATTGTTTCTGTAAGTTGTTTGCATTTTCTATGCATCAATAAGCCATAAATTTTAAGAAGTAATGACTGGTGTGAACTCAAACTTTGTACTTTCAGTTAAAAATCTTAGCTGGTGACACATTGCAGAAGATAAGACTCCATCTTCCTCTTCCAAAACATATATACACTCCTCTCCCCACTTATTTGGCTGGTTTGTCCCATTTTATAGTAGGGTTGAAATATTTCAAGCTAAGATAACAAAGTCAAATTCAAGGTCTTGTTAGCACAACTTGGAGAAATGCCAAGCATAGCAGCCTGCTATTCCTGACAGGTACAACTCCATCAGTTTCTTAAAAGACAGAAAGAATTACAGAATACGCCATAGGGAAACAGAGTAAACTCCATGGTGAGTTGCAATCACTGAATTATATTCTTTGGCACCTTGTGCTTATATCTTTTATGGAGCAACTAAAAAAAGATGACAGGACTGCAAATAAAATGCAAGTCTTAGTACAAAGGCTTCTATCTGGTCAGTCAATACTATAAGAAAATAGAAGATTTGAGGGATTTGTCCAAGATAAACACAAGAGAGAATTGTGCAATGTAAATAATACTGCTTGACCTTCTCTTTTTGCAACTAACAGACTGTCTTTAGGCTCTGCTAGCCGTCCAGACATCTTCCTTAAGCATGTTTCCAATGTGTGTTTTCATTGTGCTACTGTCAAACTCCGTAGCTCACCCTAGGATGTGGGCTCATTATTTCTGGATTGGTTGAACAAAGTTTAAGTATGTGTGTCATCAGCAGGTAGAGAATCAGAGCTTCTCCAAGGATATAACCTGAAATATTTGTCAGCAAAACCTCAACAAACCTCAAGTTTTTAAGGGAAAACTCACATTTATAAAATCAGCATCGCTTTCTATTGCCATAACTTCCTTAGACTTTGCTCAGGAAAGGAGAAAACTTTTGGAAAATATAAGTTTTGTCCTAGCAGACTGATTACTTATCCTTGAAGCAAGGGGAATACGAACTTTTAAAAGTTATTTTTTCTTGTATTTGCTTCTAGGCATCTAGGCAGCTTCTCAGCAACTGTGCTGGGCAGATGGGAATCTAGTCTATTAAAAAAAATATCTGCTGAGAAATACACTTCACAGCTGCCCATTTGGCTAATGTTAATTATTTGTAATGTCTTTTTTAATGCATTAGATATAATGTTGCACAGTGTCCAAACCCAAGCCCATCATTATAATTATATATAATTATCTGAAAGAAATATGTTTTTAAGTAAACAATCATGCCTAAGAACTGTTTTAAAACAAGCAGATGAATGTACATCCATAAACATGTAAACAGTAGTTTGAAATATTTAGAATTATTATTACAGCAACCTATAGAATGTGAGTTAATTCTAGGAGAAATTATAGAGAGTGGGCCAGGCGCGGTGGCTCACTCCTCTAATCCCAGCACTTTGGGAGGCCGAGGATCACATGAAGTCAGGAGTTGGAGACCAGGCTGGCCAACATGGCAAAATCCCGTCTCCACTAAAAATACAAAAAAAAATTAGCTGGGCGTGATGGCAGGTGCCTGTAATCTCAGCTACGTGGGAGGCTGAGGCAGGAGAATCACTTGAACCTGGGAGGCAAAGGTTTGCAGTGAGCCGAGATCATGCCATTGCACTCCAGCCCGGGCGACAAGAGTGAAACTCTGTCTCAAAAAAAAAATATATATATATATATATAATTTTATATACATATATTTATATATATAGAGAGAGAGAGACAGTGAAAATGGTAGAAAAAATTAAAAAGATAAGGAGGAACAGTGTATGTGGGGCTCGTCTGAAGCAAATACTGGCATCTGCTTTGTTTTGCTAAACAGAGGTGAATTTGCTATGGCTGGCTTAGACCATCGTTCACCAAAAGGCAACGTGCACCAGAGGGCCCTTTATTCCTGATTAAGCAGCCTTAAAGCCATGTATGGGTGGGCTTGGGATTCCTGATTGTTTAGTCAGGTACACAAGATTACTCCCCTTCCATTCACAAAAGGAGAATTCTAGAAGTATGGAGAATAGTAGAATGGGTTTTAGCTAATGACAAGCCTTGTTAAACTGCCCCAGGTGACGGCTCATTCTTTGCCTAGTTAAGGCTTGGTTTCTCAGCAATGTTTAGCTAGATCATCTTCTTTCTGTTTTGCATATCCTAAGCCAATGGGTTAAACATGTTGATACAGGAGTTAAAAAGGAATTACTTAGACAGATAGCAAGGACCATAGGGGTCCTCAGTAAGGCTTTTTCTTTCTAATGAAAAGCAGCCCCAAATCATTTTCTAACAAATAGCAGCCTGCAAGCTGGGAGCTTGCACCAGTGAATGCTGGCAGCAACTAAGGACTAGACATTTTCAAAATGGTGGCTACATCTTCCCTTCTCCGCCAGCCACACGTGTTGTAAGGAGCAGACAAGATGGTGCCCATCAACTGGAAAGTCCATTTGCATAAAAAGATTAGGATGGGGCGACCAGCCTTCCTCATGCACTATATAAACGTCCTACCTGATTGAACCAATCTGTGAGCCCTAGGTAAATTAGGCACCACCTCCTCAAACTGGACTATAAAATGCAGGGCATTGGATGCCAGTCACTCTTTTCCGCTGGGAGACCTCTTCTGCGGTAGAAGAAGCTGTTTCTCTTTCTCTTCTCTTCTACCTATTAAACCTCCAGTCTTAAACTCCTCCTGTGTGTCCATGTTCTGAATTTGTTCTTGGCCACCACGTGACGATGAACCACGGGTTTACACCCCAGATGACATAAGCTGCTTCAATATTTTATTATATATTCATTAAATCACCATGTAAGTGTCCTGAATTATAAATGAATGGCTGGCATAGAAATTTTTATCATTGACAATAATAAAAGTAAAGGAAGGCAGAAACATAATGCTACTTGCATAAGAGTCATTCATCCAGTTTTGTTGCATACATATAATTTGCGTAGAAAAAATATGACCTCACTAAAATTCCATGATCCTGATTATGTTGTAAATATGAGATTATGTTTCATCTTTGTTTGGAAACTTTGCTTTGCAGCTGGATGAACCCACCTGAATTCAGTCCACACATAGGAGGGAGATAGTTGAGGAATATTTGAAAGAGATTTGGCTCAGGGGTCAAACATTTGACTAGAAAAATGGTTTCTTCTACTAATTGGTGTTATAACCTTGCATATGTCACTTTATCATTTTGCTTCAGTTTCCTCACTGTATATTTGTCTTTGTTTTCTTATTTTCTTTCTGTAATAGTTTTTAACTCACAGAGTTGATGTTAGGATTAAAGAGTTAGCATGTGTAAACAAGAGGCACATGATTAATCTTCAAGAGGCAGTCAAGTGCACTAGCTAATAACACAGATTTTAGAGCAAACATACCTAGATATGGATCCTAGATCTGCCTCTTATTGGCTCTGTCCCTAGACAAGTTATTGAACTTGTGTCTCAGCTCGCTGACCTGTGAAAGAGGAATGACAGTCATGCCTAGGCTTGTTGTGCAGATTAAATGAGTGGCTATATGTGAAGTACTTAGAAGGGTGTCTGAGAAAAGAATAGATTGGACTGGGCAGGCTGGAAGAGGGAAAACTGGGCTCCTATCTGGGCAATGAAGTGTTCAAAGGGCAGATATGTTCTGAATGAGAGTGGCAACAGGAGAGATGGAAAGAGGAGGCGGAATAGGAAATACATTTTCCATAGATAGCTGCTGGCTCATATTCAGGTCTCACTTTAACATAGTTTCACTTCTTTACGAAAGATTTCTCTGTCATACGCTGCCCAGACTAAATCAGGGAGCACCACCTTCTCCTTCATAACACTTATCACAGTGTGATTAATTATTAGGTTGGGGCAAAAGTAATTGCAGCTTTTGATTACTTTCGATGACAAAAACTGCAATTACTTTAGCATCAACCTGATACACTCCTTTAAGGCAAGTCCCATAGTCTCCTTTGCTTAGCATTATGTCTCTGGTGTCTAGTAGAGTAGCTGGCATCTAATTCTAACTCAATACTTATTTGTCGAATGAGAGAATAAAATGGGTGCTATATAATCTGCTAAGAAAGAGAGAAAAAATCCTAATTCCCAGAGAGATTATAGAAAATGAAAAGATTAGAAAAAAAGCCCTTTGAATTTTTTATTCAAAGTTTGTTGAGACAGAAATTCTAGAAATAGAAGGTTGATAAAGTCAGCTGGAATCAATGAGCTTATGCTCATCCCCAAAGCCTATACCCACCTACTTCCTTTCTTCCCAGTGTAGTGAATGGGCCCAAACATTGATGGCTCCACTCGTGAAATCTTTTTGGATTCCATGCCACTTGTGAAATGCTAGTCAAGTCTGCAAGATTTGAAGGTGGTATCTTGCTGAAAGCATGTAAGACCTCATTTCCCAATCTATGCAATTCCCTTGGGCAATATCCCCAGCCAGCATTGTCCAGTTGTACCTGATACAGACACAGCCAGGTCAGGAAGGCTACAGAGAGGTCTGTTGTTTAAGACTTTGGGGAGGTGTGTTGGAGAAGAAATCCTCACAGCATAGCAATGACTATGCTAATGCTCATGCTTCAAAATACATGAGCAACATTTTTTCTTCTTGCAGCAGGTGTGCATCCTTGATTCAGGCTTTAGCTGACTGACTGTGGACTAGTGTCTTCTCCAAGTTCAGGGAGTCTTAATAGTTAGGAGTATATTTAGTATCCTTGATTTCGGCTTTAGCTGACTGACTATACATTAGTGTGGTCTCCAAGATCAGGGTCTCTTAAGGGTTAGGGGTACATTTAGCTACCAGCTTCTTATCTATGAGTTGGAAGAAACAATCAAGCCTACCACTGTTGAGGATGTATGGGGCTTCTGTATGTGCTATTTGCACTCATTAGACTGGTTAATCCAAATAACTTGTAGGAGTGATTTATTTTCCACTGAGTTAACCCATAGTTTGAGTTAGGCAAAATGACATATTGTTTTCATGTTATATAAGCACAGATAATTTGTAAATTAAGGATCAATGATCAGTGTGAAAAGATAGATCACTTGGATTAAAATAAATGTTTTAAAAACCTACATCGAAAGAAAATGTGTAAGGAGAATTTATGTCATCTTTTCCTTAACAAGGAATCCCAACCTATTACCAGCATCTTGTAGAATGGAAAAAAAAAAAAAATGTATGTGTGCAATGCCATACACAGAGCCCAAACCTAGAAACAGCCTGATGTTCTTCAACAGGAGAGTGGATAAATAGCACATAAAAGATAATTATACATCACAGAACAAAAAGACACTGCCTGGCATTGATACTAAGGATTCATCTCAAGCTGTATCTTATTAAAGTCAAAAGTTAAACATAAGTGTAATTTTTATTTTATTTTATTTTACTTTTGAGACTGAGTTTCACTCTGTTTCCCAGGCTGGAGTGCAGTGGCACAATCTCAGCTCCCTGCAACCTCCACCTCTGGGTTCAAGTCATTCTCCTGCCTCAGCCTCCCAAGTAGCTGGGATTACAGGCATGTGCCACCACACTGGGCTACTTTTTTGTATTTAGTAGAGACAGGGTTTCACCATGTTGGTCAGGCTAGTCTCAAACTCCTGGCCTCAGGTCATCCACCTGCCTTGGCCTCCCAAAGTGCTGGGATTACAGGTGTGAGCCACGGTGCCTAGCCAAAAATAAGTATAATTTTTAAATATCCATTTAGGAGCCTATTCGCATGTCTATATATATCATAAAGCCACGTAAAAACAAGAGTGTCAGGACATTGATTGCCTTTAGGTTGGGTGGAGGCAGATAGAAAGGGACCAGAGGAACCATAAAATTGGAGGCTGATGACTGTCTCACTGTAGGTTTCTTTTTTATTTTTGTAAGGAAACAAACCACTTTTAAAAAGTGGGCAAAACATTTTAATAGACTTATCACCAAAGACATGCAGATGGCGTGCAGCATCCAGTTTACAGGAAGTGAACAGGAGAACACCCCACGTGATCCATTGATGCAAACAGGCAGATCTAGAATGTGGGTATACTAAGGACAACTGATCTGGTTTTTCAATGTAAAAGTGTGTTTTATTTATTTTTTATTTTTCTACCAATAGGAAATTATTTTTTATATATTTATTTATTTATTTTTCAACTTTCGTTACAGGTTCAGCAGATACACATGCAAGTTTGTTGCAAAGGTATATTTCGTGAGGCTGAAGTTTGAAATACGAATGGGTCCATCTCCCTGGTAGTGAGCACAGTACCCAACAGTAGATTTTGTCCCCCTCCTTCCCTCCCCTCTCTTATATTCCCTAGTGGCCATCGTTCCCCTCTTTGTGTCCATGTGTAGCCAACGTTTAGCTCCCACTTATAAGTGAGAACGTATTGTGTTTGGTTTTCTGTTTCTGTGTTAGTTCACTTAGGATAATGGCCTCCAGCTGCATCCATGTTGCTGCAAAGGACATGATTTCACTCTTTTTTATGACTGTGTAGCATTCCATGGTGTATAAGTACCATATTTTCTGTATCCAATCCAGAGTTGATGGGCTCCTCCCTTCAAGTTATACCTTTTCTGTTTTAAGAAGGATTTGCTTCCTGACATTCCCCTGGCACTGCCCTCCTGGGCATTCTCTGCCCACTGAGCCCTCTCAGGGTGCTGGACTGAAGTGAGACCCACCGAGTCCACCACACGCAGCCCAGTGTCTGACAGTGAGTAGATGCTCAACAAGCACTTGTGGTACAAACACACAGGTGAGCAACAAGTACTACATCTTTAACTTGCTTCACAGATAAAAATGTCTTGCCTTTGACTCCTTTTGCAGTTTCATATTTATCTCAGCAGAGAAGAATTCGGATAATACCTCTCTTTTTCTGAGAACAAAATTCAGTTGCAATGTTATGGATTAATTGAAGTCTTATGGAAGATTAGAATATTTTTAATGGAAGAAGTAGATAAAATGTGTTGAACTTACAACCAAATTTTGTGTGAAATATCTATACTGTTCTTATTTTTTACAAACAGAAATCGTCTTTCTTGTTTTAAATGTCTCCATCCATGTCAAACATCAATGATAGTTTAAGTAATAGGGGTCTTTTTATTTAAATCAGAATGTAGTACTTATACTATCTAACTCCAGAGGGTCAAATGAAGTGGAAATAATGTATTCTTACTAATTATGTTAAACAAATGTGTATTTAAAAAAAAATACTATCTTTGGATAAAGAAAATATGGCACATATACACCATGGAATACTATGCAGCCATAAAAAAGGATGAGTTCATGCCCTTTGCAGGGACATGAATGAAGCTGTAAGCCATCATTCTCAGCAAACTATCACAAGAACAGAAAACCAAACACCGCACGTTCTTACTCATAAGTGGGAGTTGAACAATTATAACATATGGACATAGGGAGGGGAACATCATACGCAGGGACCTGTCAGGGGGTGGGGGGAAGGGGAGGGATAACATTAGGAGAAATACCTAATGTAGGTGATGGGTTGATGCGTGCAGCAAACCACATGACATGTGTACACCTGTATAACAAAACTGCACATTCTGCACATGTATCCCAGAACTTAAAGTATAATACTAAAAAAAGACAGTACTCTTAAAAAAAAACACTATCTTATAATGCTATCAAATTTCAATAGGAGTAATTAAATAACAGCAGTTAAACTAAAAAGAGATAAAATTGCTTTAGAAAAGAAAAAACACAGACAACTCTTCTGTTGCAATTATGGGTGCTCAGAGGTCAGCTGCTGTGAAGGTGGAGTCAAACCTTCATGTGACTCTGGAGTCAAATCTTCATGTGATCCTGTCACAGCTTCAAGCTCTCCCTGCAGATTCAGGGGCTCTCCTGATGTTGTCAGGACCTGTGAGCTGCATGCAGAACAGCAGGAGAAAAGGGGCCACTGGAAAAGACTGGAATTAAAACTGTGTTTTAGCCAGTATTTATCTGTTATGGTCATTTTCTTTTCTTAACTCATTCAGAGTTCTCTTGGTCAACAGAGCTGCCATCCAACTTTCTTAAGCCCTTTCCCATAGAAGAGAACCTGGTTTTGACAGGAAAAAATAATTCTTTCCAATTTTTGGCCCAGGCCTTTGGCCATCTTCCCATAGAGGTTGCACTTCTGAGATGTGTAGTTCATGCTAACATACGCTTTGGGAAGTCTGTTCTCTGTTTCTAAGCAGCACATTTTGTCCTTAGCTGATGTTCTCTGAAGCTTCATTTATGTTCTTGATGTATTTTAGGCAGTATTTGAAGTTTCAGCTGAAGCTTCTGAATCCCACTTTCAAGCTGTGAGTTTTCAGACTGCAAAGACACTTGCTCAGTTTGGAGACCTTTTATTTGTCCTATAAGTTATTCATTTGTTTGATTTTCTTCAAATAAGTCTTTGAATATTTCTTATTTTTCTTCTTGAAGGCATTTAGTGGAAACATCTACATTAATAGATTCAATGAGTTTCTTCACCTTCTGACTACTAGCCTAGGTGATCTCCATTTTCTGATTCACTCTTTGTCTCTAATTCCACGTTGCTATCATTCATGTAATCTTTAAAGACATCAGGAAAATGTGTGATCTTCAGCACGGTTTCAGTCAGACACCTTAATTGTCTCTCTTTGTTATTTACAACCGGTTTCATTCCTGGGTGTGAGTTTTCAAACACTTTTTTCTGTTCTTTAAGCTTTGCTTCCATACTGCAGTTTCTTGGGCAAACAGTTTTAGACTTTCCCAAAGATGAGTATTTTCTTTCAAAGTGTTCATTAATTTATTCTGAAGCAATCTGCATCTTTCTGAGATACTTTTAAGACCTTTTTTTTTTTTTTTTTTTGCATCAGTCACTTGAGATTGGAGGATTTTTTTTTCGTCTTTTTTTGTTTTGTTTGTTTGTTTACTTTTAGAGACGGGGTCTCACTCTGTCACCCAGGCTGGACTGCAGTGGCGCGATTTCAGCTCACTGTAACCTCCATCTCCCAGATTCAAGTGATTCTCCTGCCTCAGCCTCCCAAGTAGCTGGGATTTCAGGCATGAGCCACCACACTCAGCTAATTTTTGTATTTTTTGTACATATGAGGCTTCGCTACATTGCCCAGCCTGGTCTGAAGCTCCTGGGCTCAAACAATCTGCCTGCCTTGGCCTCCAAAGTGCTGGGATTACAGGTGTGAGCCACCACACCCAGCCAAGATTAGAGGGATTCTGATGCCTTTTTGAGTGACCATCATTAGCCTATGCAATGAAAATTCAAGCTCACTTTTCTGTCTCTTTCCAAGGACGTCTCCTGTGTCCTTAAGTGAAGACCTGTTTGGACTTTTATTAAGTGCTTTGAAACTCAGAGTTTATTGCTTTGGAGGACTGACTTTCACCACAGGTGACGAGGGCTTGATAGGCTTCTGTAATTATTCCAATCTTTTCACTAACTTTGTGATATTCTTAGATCTGGGCAGAAAGTCTTTTGGCCAGCTTATCCCTCCTTGAAGTCTGTTGGCTGTTTACTATAAAAACAACGACAGCAGCACACACCAGGATCTTCCAGGGAAACCCAAAGAGACCTGAGACTTGTCTCAAGCTTTAAGACAATACCAGAAAAGCACCCCACAGCTGCTCTGAGACCAGTTGGGAGGATAGCTTTGTGACAGAAAGCAGGCCCTCCATGGCTTCAAAGAGCACTGCAGCCCTGCCTCTGATTACCAGTATCCTGTAGGCCACAGCTGACTGCATGGAACTTTAGAGAGCATTGCCTTAAATTCAAACAAGTGCCTGGCAAGCAGGACAGACCACCAGTTGGGCTGGGGAGAGGGGAAACCAACCAGGTACTATAAAACGCACTTTGAGGCTGGGCGTGGTGGCTCACGCCTATAATCCCAGCACTTTGGGAGGCCGAGGTGGGCACATCACGAGGTCGGGAGATTGAGACCATCCTGGCTACAGTGAGCCAAGATCGTGCCACTGCACTCCAGCCTGGGTGACAGAGGGAAACTACGTCTCAAAAAAAAAAAAGCACTTTGATTTTCTCTGCACACATAGAAAGTGGTATTATTATCCAGTGCATTTGGGGAAATGGAAAGATCTGATTGCAGCCAGAGACCAGCTTTGAGCTTGCACCACTCTAGGCCCCACCTGGCCATACAGAAGCCCCAGAAGATCAAAGCAGTGTTATGCTTTTCCCACTTCTCTGCACGTGGGCATGGGGGCGGGGCATGATAATGGGCCTGAAGTAGAAGAGGGCTCATGTGCTCATATCCCTGGGTGAGGTGAACTCTCTTGAATCCAAGTTTCTCTCTGCAACAGAAAGGCTTCATTCTGTCTTAAAAGTACAGAGATCTGCCTGATCTGATGGCTCCCATCCTCCCCTGTGTTTGCTCAATGCAGGGAGGCAGACACAAAGGACTGAAGGGTCTCACTAGAGGTATTAATTAAAAGAACTAAAAGAGGTATTAATTATTGAAGAACTCTGGGGAGATCAGTTGAAACTGCCAAGGTCTTCAAGTTTCATGGACTTTCTGTGGAGCGAGTTAGTCCCTGTTTGATCCAAGTGCAAAGTGGATGGGGATGAGTCTCCTCTGAGGCTGACTTCATGATCCAGGCTGCTTCCCTCATGTGGCCCTGCCATTTTCCACACATGCCTCTCAAGGTCACCCACCCTGGAGCCAGTCTCCAATCCAGAGTCATCTTCAGAAAGTGTGCTGCTGCAGAGAGAGCAGATCTTCTTTTAATTTCTTCAAACCACATCTTATTCTGTTACTATCTTTCCAGTAGACTCAGGCTAAGAGCCTCCTTGTCCATCACCTGGGTCTCTGCTATGAATGATTCCTCCCTAGTACAGCTTCCAGGATTCTCTGTCTCTGTCTGTCCTAAGTTGGAAAAAAAGGCCTCTGGGTGTCTGTAGGTAGAGTTCAGTTCTTAGACTGACAGCATCTGTAGTTGCAGGCCTGTGCTGGGGGATAGTCCTTGCTCACACTAATTCCTATTGCTGCTGAAACAAAAGGTCAGTGGCTCAGGCAGCCCTGGAAGAGATATGGGGCTACTCAGGTGGAGAGAATTACACTGCACAGCAATGCAGGGATGGTCGTCTTCCGGGGCATTCCAGCAGCCAGACCTCAGGGCACCGTGGCCCAGAGTCATGTTGCGAACGAGAAGTTGCTGAGCACCGATAAGGAAAAGTGCCTGGACCAGTAGAGCTGTTGGGCAGAGCTTCCAGACCCAAATCCTACTATTCATACCCTTATGGGCGACAATGTAACTCACTGGGTGGAGTGAATGATGTGCAGGTAAGAGTTGAAGTTGTGGTCTTGAGTCTCAAATCTGTATGACAGACCAGCATGGTGAGAATTTGTGCAGGATTTTTATGGTACATTCTTTTTTTTTTGTTTTGTTTTGTTTCGTTTTAAGAGACTGGGTCTTCCTTTGTCATGCAGGATGGAATGCAGTGGTGTGGTCATAGCACACTGCTGCTTCAAATCCCTGGGCTCAAAAGATCCTCCTGCTTTGGCCTCCCAGAGTGATGGTATGACAGGCATGAGCTTCCACACCTGGCCTCTATGGTACATTGCTGAGACAGAATTCCTTCTTCCATCTTCCTACTTTTTAATGTATAAATTTATTTCAACTATACTGGAAAAAAGGAGGACTTTCAAAAGTGGGAAAAATACAAACTCTAACAAAAAATAATAGTGTAACATGGCAAAAAGGAATTCCCTTTTCAGGGATTGACAGAGATTTACAATTCAAAGTAACCCGCAAAATGTAACTGAGAAAGCTCAAAGGAAGAGACAAATTCCCACACTTGATCTAACTCTGAAAGTACAGTTTAGGTAAGGGATGGCCTTACACTTTGACCCAGGGCAGGCGCACAACATGTCTCCAGATTGCAAAGCTCAGCCTTGGGAAGGGAGAGAAAATGATGAAAAGGTTCAAACCTTAGATTTCCTGCAGGCTTGACAAATGAAGCCTGACATCTCACCTGATTTTGGGAGTGTCTGCTCTCCTGCGGCAGGTCTTATTTTAACTATTTGAACCTAAGAGTAGGGATTTCTCAGCACAATATAATTGTGACAAAGCATTTGCTCTGACGCAGAAGCTGTTGACCTGGTTGGTGCCAAGGCCAACTTTGAGCAGATTTCCTGCAAGCAGATGGGTCAAGGAAAGTTTTTCACTGATGAGTAATTTATTTAATATTACCACATTGCCCTCTTCCTTTTCTGGGAGTGCCGTTAACATAATGCTCCTTAGACTTGCCTGAACGACATTCACTGCCCAAGTGTGAGAATATTATTATTATTATTATTATTTTGTATAGGATAGGTTTGCTTGTTAAGGATGTTTTGTTATTTCAGCAGCCTTCAAACATGTAATAAATAAATTTCCCTTGGGTTGGCACTTCCTCTCATTTCCTGAAGGAGGGGCTGATTGTTCTCACAGCTCCCCTGGGATATTTCAGGCCGTCTTCAAATGACCGAAGTGATGATGACGTCATTCCCTTGTGCACACCATTCATGTAGAGAACCCGGGGAAAGTCATTTATAGTATCAGCATCAAGGCTGGGATTGTCTGCACTGGAATTTCTCTAAAGCTAAAGCAACCACCACATGAAGTTTCCAAAGAATATGGTAGAAGAGGCTTAAACTCATTGAGATGCTCCTTTAGAATATTTGCCTTGCATAGTACCATCTAGAGAAGAATAAAAAGACTTGATTATTCCCGAAGAGAATGAGGAGAGTGTGATTTCCAATGCAAAGTGCAGCTAGTTCTGCCTGACACTGGACAAAAACTATTAAGCAGATAAGCCTTGCAAACATAATGAACATTTCTGGAAGATGATTACTTCTCTTCAGTGCTATGTAATTAGATTTGAGTGTATGAAGCAAAGGTGCTAAAGCTATATTGCTGCCCACTCAAAATGATTGAATGATTATGCAAAATTTATTCCTCAGAAGTGTGGGATGCTCAGAGCTCAATTGTTTGCAGTCCTGAAATAAGGAGCTATAATTTGACAGTCACTTAAACTCATGTTTTTTTCAATAATAATGAATTGTTCATTTTGTAAATGAACCCCAAATCCTCAGTCCTAGTAACTGACTAAACATTCCTGCACCCTAATTTCAGGGATGTAATTATGTAATTATGAAGTTATTAAGTAAAGCCAAAAAAATCAATATAAATGATTCTGAGGGTTCAGTGGGTTTATCTAACATGACAACATTATTGGAAGTATTAACATGAGTTTCTAAAACATTTATTTCCATAAGTGTTCCAAATCATTGTGCTTTTTAAAGTTTTTCTCCAGGGAGAGAAACAACAAAAAAGGGGGGGTGGGCTAGAAAAAAGGCTCTTCCTATTCTTTTCCTGTTCAAAATTTTAGCTGACTTGAATGCTACAGATTTATCATTTGTTGAATCCTATATGTTCTCCTTTTTCACTCCAAATCAAATATTGTATTCTTTTTCTATTATCTAAAGTATTAAAGTGTATTCTATTTAGAAAATATAAATAAAATAAAAGAAGAAAAATATTCTGAAATTTGAAACCAATATTGTTAAAATTAATTTTACTATGAAAATAAACCAGACCGGGTGTGGTGGCTCACGCCTGTAATTCCAGCACTTTGGGAGGCCAAGGTGGGGGGATCATGAGGTCAAGAGTTTGAGAACAGCCTGGCCAACATGGTGAAACTCCGTCTCTACTAAGAATACAAAAATTAGCTGGGCATGGTGGTGCGTGCCTGTAATCCCAGCTACTCGGGAGGCTGAGGCAGGAGAATTGCTTGAACCCAGGTGGCAGAGGTTGCAGTGAGCCAAGGTTGCACCACTGCACTCCAGCCTGGGCAACAGAGCAAGACTCCATCTTGGAAAAAAAAAAAAAAGAAAAGAAGCTCCACTCCAATTACACTGAATTTTACAGATATTCATTGAAGTATAGCAATGGCATGCCCTTAGCCTATTAAGTGTATTTGATTGATAATTTACATACATAATTTATTCTCAATGCAGGCTTAGGAGTTAGATCGCCTGGGTCAGATTTTGTCATTCATCCATCACAGCTGTGTGACCTCTGGAAAAGTACTTATTTTTTTCATGCTCCAGGTTCTTCACCTGATACAATGAAGTGTGGATAATAGTACATCTACTTTCTAGGGTTATTATGAAGATTATGTGAATCAATTATTGAAAGTACTAAGAATGGTGCTTAGCTTATCCTAAGAATTCAATAAATATTAGCTATATTGATAGTGATTACAATAGTAGTGTGCAAGACGATACTTAGCTACATATCTTAGTAGATACAGATAGCCGGGTGAGGTCTAATTCTTGTCCTCAATGAGTTTACAGTGGAATAAGGCAAATAAGTGAATGACAATAATATAAAGATGAGAAGAAAATTCTGAAGTACTTGATATTATGTCGGGTTTAAAGAATCATTAATCCAACACACATTCTGAGGTACCCGGGGATTTTGCTCCCTGTGACAAGTTTTGATAAATCTAATATTTGTTGAATTGCTTAGGACAAAATTTTGATTTGAGAGGGTTCAAGAAAGCAAGAGACTAGAGGTACTTGAGGTATCCAACTATAAACCATTTTATCAAGGAATTTTGCAACAATGGGAAGCAGAAAAATAAGGGTAATGGAGAAAAAAATGTGGTGTTCAGATGTTTGTTCTACTTAAGATGGGAGATAGAATCATATAATTTAATGATGAGTGACTGATCCAGTTCAGAGAAAGAAATAGCTCATGAAGAAGAGAGTAGAATTGCTGGAATGATGTCCTCTAGTAGGTAAGATTGGATGAAATCTAGAACATAAGTGAGAAGTTGGACATAGGTAAGATCAGGAGGGCAACAGCTTAAAAGGAGGTAATTTTGGTAAAACAGAAGCTGGTCAATGCACAGATATTGGGAAGAACCTTGTGGCAGTGCCCTTCTGATTGCTTCCAAGTTTTCCGTGAAAAAAAGTAGCTGAAAGTAAAGATTGGAGATGAAATATTAGGTGTTCTAAGAGGGAAGAAAAGGTATACAACAATTGTCTAGCAGGGTGAGGGTGCATGTGGGAAGATGATGAGCAGGTACAGACTTGGGTTTTATCAGGGTTGAAGTGTTTGCCAAGAGTGCATGATGAGCGACAAGGGAATAGTTATAATTAAGTAGTATAAAATTTAATTTAAATTAGATCAGAGAGATAAGATGTCATTAGGAGGTAGTTGGTTAATGGTTAGCAATTCTCAACGAGCTAAAGATAGTTGTAATCCGAGGGAATGATCTGGAAAGGTCTCATAGAGTGGAATGCATGGAATTGATATTTTAGAGGGATTGTAGATATTGAAACAGACAAGGCCCAGAATATGGCCATGGGAGTAAGAGAATGAGATAGGTGGAGTAGGAGATCCTTCATTCACTTATTAACTAAATATTGTAGAAAAGAAGATCAAGGAACTGAGAAGACAGGATATTATGTAATCTATATGAGTTTTGGTGTTGTAATATAGGATTGCAAAGAGTAAGAGTCATCCAGGAAAGAACTCTTAATAAAGACTTTTATTAAGAGTTTAGTAGGTGATTGCCATATGGAGGGAAGTGCATGGAGTGTGCTGATGCATAAGCTGAAGCTAAAGGACTTGAGGGGGGTAGAGGGGAGAATGGTCTCAAGAGTAAGGCCTTCCTTGGTCTGGAGGTGCCAGGAATGTGGTCAAGAAACAGTCATCTCTGAAGTGAGCTGATTAGAAAAAGCCATGCTCTTAAGAGAAAGCCATATTTTGGTTAGAGTTAAGTTTAAAGATAACAGCAATTTTTCTGACGACTGACTTTAAATTCTGAAGGGTACAGCGGAAGAAGGGTTTTAGATGTTGTGGAAGAATGGAAAGAGGTCAGAAAAGGCGATATAGGTTAGAATCTGAAGGATGACACGACTGGGGAGACCTTGAATTCTTGTGAAAAGCAAGATAAGATGATTTCTCAATATTTTATGGCAGAGAGTGATAGTGAGGCCTGGATTGCTGGATGGAAGGAGAGTGAAGCTCTTGTCAGGAGGGGCATGGAGATCCAGGAGGTCCTCTTCATTCAATAATGATGATGTGAAAGAGGGAATGAGTTTTCTTTTTCTTTTCTTTTTTTTTTTTTTTGAGATGGAGACTCGCTCTATCACTCAGGCTGGAATGCAGTGGTGCCATCTCAGCTCACTGCAACCTCCATCTCCCAGGTTCAGGCGATTCTCCTGCCTAAGGCTCCTGAGTAGCTGAGATTACAGGCACCCACCATCATGTCCCCCTAATTTTTGTATTTTTAGTAGATACAGGGTTTCATCCTGTTGGTCATGCTGGTCTCGAATTCCTGAACTCAGGTTATCACCCGCCTTTTCAAATCCAGAGAAACAGAGTTCCTGAGATTCCTCTGGACTGGTGATGTTGCCAGGAGGTGAGCAGATGCACTGGCTTCTCTGATACGGGCAGGCAAAGTGGGTTTGACATAAATCCCGGGTCAAGAATGGCCATCAAGGTGACTTATTCTACACCAGGGTCCTAGGGTTTCTCCATCTTATTACTATCAATATTTTTTGCTAAGTAACTGTTGCGGGGGCTGTTCCGTGAGTTGTAGAATATTTAACAGAATCTCTGACCTCTACCCACTCAGTAGCACCATCTCAGTTGGGACAACGAACAACGTCTCCAGATGTTGCCAATGTTCTTCGGAGAGCAAAAAATCACCTCTGGTTGAGAACCACTTGTCTAAATCTATGTAAGGAATCATGAGAGCGTAGGAGACAAGGCAGTAAACTTTGTTGGAATATATCAGGAAAGGCTTCACACGGGAAGTAATAATTTTCTAGGCAATCCAAACATTTGGGGAAAGAATTCACAGTGAGGAAATATTAAAAGAAACTTGATGTTGCTGTTTATTAAGCTAATTGAGTCATTAGGTGGGACTGTCTCTAAATGAGTTGGTATATAAATTGAGGACCTTTATGTTTGTTTAGATTTGTAGGATGTTGACATGATCAAAAAACACTCATTGTTACCGCTTTGTATATAGATGAAGAAATACTATATCTTCCTTAAATTACCGCTTTTCGTGACCCTGAAATATACAACTATTGAAAAAAAAAGACACAATCAATTCATATGAAAATGTCATAAGAGTGGAATTTTTCTCACAGATTTGTGACTGCAAACAGATGGTGAAAAATCATGAGAACAAGTCTGTTCATTGTTGAAACTATCTATTCCAAAAGATAGTCCTCATCAAAGTTAGGCTCTAAGTCACAGTTTTAGAAAATATTTAAGCTGGTTTAATGCTACCCTTTTCATCATCATTCTTAGTTTCCTCGTAATGTGTCAGTGCATTTTTATGTATAGGGTATTGCATACCAAAACTGACATTAAATTCAAAACATTGCTTATATAAACTCAAAATTGAGATAATTACACACAACCACATAATTGACTGTTCAGCTATTTTTCATTCAGCATCTTGGCCTCAAGTAAATATAGCACAAATATGACTTTAAAACAGATTGTGCCTTTTCAAACTTCTCATACTAAATAGCAGACCCTATACAATGGACTAATCTCACTATTTACAGTGTTTTAATTCTTACGTTCAATTCTTGTTCAGTTTTCAACATCTATTATTGTCTTTGTGATGTAATCACCTCCTAACTGAGATAAATTAGAATTATTTTGTCCTCAGGAATGGACAGAGTTACTAGGAGCAGTGACATAGTGAAAGTTAGGGACTTCCTTATGTGACTCAGTGCACTGCTCAGCATCTTTACTTCCCTAGGACAGTCCTCTAGATGATCTTCACCTTGATAACTAGATTGACATAATCAGATGGGAATGATAATCATGAATTGAACCCACTGTGGGAAAAGTCACTTAGTTCAAGCTGATAATGCAAAGGCATTCTTCATATCATTTGGTTTTCTCGTTTCCCATAAAAAAATAGAGAGAATGATCATTTTGGAGTAGTCTGCCAACAGTGTTCTGATCTTTAAGTAAAGTTTAGGTAATTAGAGATACACTAACATATGGGGTTATTATAAATGTGATGCCTTTAATCATAAGAATACTATTTGACAGTATTTACTTTTGAAGTTTTCCAAAAGTATTTTCTCCTGAAGGTTCTTCAATAGTAGTATCAATTTGGGACCAACAGTGTGTTTTAGAATCACTAATAAAGGGATTTTCCATTATGCCTTTGAGAGAGTACCATCTAAAAAATCACACCACAGGACTTCACTTCTGGGAAGTAGACATACTTTTTCCAATTTCTCCCTCTAAGAACAACTAAAAGCAAATTATACACACAAAACAAATTCTGAAAAGTGGAGAAAAGAAGGAAGACTGGCTAGGAACCTCAGAACCCAAAGAATGAAACAACAGTGTGTCCCCTGGGTTTTCTTTCACCTCATATATCCCAGACTTGGAGATGAAGAAGCAGCAACCCAGACTGGCCAACAGGCAAAGACAACAGAAACCTCAGCAAAGTTTGCTGTCTGCAGCTAAACTCATCAAGACTGTGTGGTATTGGTAAAGGGATAATAGATAAATCAATGGAACAGACTAGCTAAAGGACCAGAAAAAGGGCAGCCTAGTAAGAACACTTTTGGACAATAACTCCTCTACTCTAGCAGAATACCGTAGAAAAAACTGTGCCCCCACTCCCACCCATGACAATAAAGACTGAGTGGATAGCCTAGACTGCCATTCTCACCACTGTAATGAGGTGCCCAACCCACCCGGCAGTGTGAGATCAGAGAAGCCTGGGTAGGGAGCTGCAACTTTCATCCCTGCTGAGTGGCCATGAAGCATCCCTCGGAGGCAGTGTCGGTGGAGACCTTGTGAAGATGCAGGACTTCCCCATCTGTCAGTAATGGGGCACCTCTCCCCATCCCTCTCCCCTGCTGTGGTTATGAAAGTAGACGCCTAGTGTGAGACTTTCAGCACTGCCCAGAGGCGGTGAGACGCCACCTCATGGTGTCAATGGGGAACAAATAGACTAAAGAAGAAATTCCTACCCCTCCCAGCCAGGGTAGCATCAGAGGAGAGCCAGAGGGAAGAGAGAACCTCACCTCTAGCCAGGATTACCAAGTAGCCCCTCCACTTTGGGTGTCAACAGAAGTCAGCTAGGGGAACCTGGATTTCTACCCCTGCCCATCTGTAACAAACTGGCACCCCTCGTTTCCCCGGCTGAAGAGGTGTCAGAAGACACCAGCTAAAATAAGTTTAAAAGATCAAAAGTCTTCTACCATCATACCCTAAATGTTAGTAAATTTTAGGTAATTAGAGATACACTAACATATGGGATTATTATAAATATGATGCCTTTAATCATAAGAATACTATTTGGTTTTAATTAACATTACTTGTCATACCAAGATACAGTAAAACCACAATTTGAATAAAAAATGTCAACCCATAGACACCAACACTGAGATGACAGACACATTTGAATTCTCTGACAAGGATTTTAAAGCAGATGCCATAAACATATTTCAGTGTGCAATTATGAAGACAGTTTAAGTAAATGAAAAAATAGAAATCCTCATCAAATACTTTCTATTCTTTTTTTTTTTTTTAATAAGGCTTTCTATTTGTTCTGGAAATAAATAGAAGAAATGAAGAAGAACCGAATGGACACTTTAGAACTTAATAATACAAAAAATGAAATCTCAACAGAAGTTAGAATGAAGCAGCTACCCAATCTGGAAAGCAGAAAACAGACTGGGAAAGAAATAAAGAGCCTAAAGGATCTGAGGGATTATAGCAAAAGATCTACCATTGGTATCATTGGAGTCCTGGAGGGGTAGGAGAAAGACAGCAGGGAACTGAAAAAGTACTTGAAGAAACAATGGCTAAAACATTTTAAATACATCAAAAGACACAAACAATATAATGAATGGAATTACTCTACCCAATTTCATGACATAGTATGTTGTTATAATCATCAAGACTGTGTGGTATTGGTAAAGGGATAACAGATAAATCAATGGAACAGACTAGAGAACCCAGAAATATATACAAACAACTATGCTCAGCTAATTTCTGACAAAGGCACAAAAGCAATTTGTTGAAGGAGAGAGTTTTAAACAAGTGGTTCTGGGTCAGTTGGTTACTCATCAGCAAAAAATTGAATCTCTATCTAACCGTCACACTATATATAAAAATTAATTCAACATGGATCAAAGACTTAAAAGTAAAATATAAAATTATGAGAAGTAGGACTAGGCAAAGAATTCTTAAATTCAACACCAAAAGGACAATCCATAAAAAAGTTGATAAATTGTACTTCATTGAAAATACACTGTGAAAGGATTAAAGAAGATTGAAAGGTGAGGATTGAAACACAAGCTACAGACTGGAAGAAAACATTTGCAAACCATATATCTGACAAAGGACTAGTACCTAGAATATATAAAGGATTCTCAACACTCAACAGCAAAAAAAAAAAAAAAAACGCAAACAAGCAAACAATTCCATAGTTACAAAACAATGAGTATTGGGTGAAAGCCACACAAAAGGAACAGAACAAAATAGTGTCTTCCGTGTTTGGTAAATCCATTGGGACTTAAAACTTAATTTCTTCCTGAATCATCAGTGTGTTTCCAAAGTTTATTTGAAGTTTTTCCTTTTAGATCACCATGTATGAAATTTAATTTTATGTCTTCTCAACCTGTTATGGAACATCTGACATGTGATGACACATTATTTTCTTAAGAGTTAAGACAAGAGTTCCTCAGGGATGCTTGCATGTATCAACCTCAGAAAGTCTTTTAGTATTGTGTAGTTTTAAGGTAATCACAGATAAAATGATTGTTTTACATTCGTATGTCTATGAAATCCTTGTGTTAATCAGGGATATTGGTTACTAAATATATTATAGAAGAAAATACTTGGTTTCTTAAATAAGATTTTTCTTTCTTTTTTTTTTGCAGAATAAGAACTCATTCTAGAAATGAGTTGGATTTTCTTGGCAAAAATTTATTACTAAATGATTTCTCCATTTTTTAAATCACTGACATTTTTATCTCTCCTGATGAAAATGAATTGTACAGGTCTGTTAAATATGCTGACCAAACTTCAGGAAGGTTGAGAACTTGACATTTTTTGCCACCTATTTTGCCCAAATTGAATTGGATATTCCTTTATGCTCTAAAAAAACCTCAATGTGAACCAGTGTAAAATCTACCTATCATCTCACTTATTATATTTTTTCTTGGGCTCTTTAAAAATTATGTAAGGAAATTTCACAGAGCAAACAACATAAAGTTTGTCTGGTGGAACAGCTAAAATCACACTGCTTCTTTTATTATGTTATTCTTTATCCTGGAACTTTATATGGGGTCATTTATTAGCACACACTTTCCCTCTTTCTCATATTCACACTTAACAATGTTAGACTCCTTTCGATTCCAGCTTTATTAGACATATGGACTTATATAGAAATACGCACAAAATGTGTCCAAAATATTCCCAAAATGTTACTTCTCTATACCCTACTTAAATACTGAGAGTTTTATGCTTTTGTACATTCATGGAATATCCATGTTATATAGCAGAGGAATCCGTTTGTTAAAATTGACATGGCATTAGGGAAAGTCTTATAACCTGGAAAAATCTCAAAAATGGTGTCTTTATTTCAGATCTGTTTACTATTCATTTAAAAGAAAGACAGAAACATGAACTGCTGCCTTGGCACACATGAAGGACTAATTAGTATCTCTTACTTTGACCCAAATGCCTGAGGCCACACAATATCCTGGAAAGAAAACAAAAAATTATCAGGGAGCCTATGCTTTAGTTATGCCTCTCCCACTTGCCTGAGACTGTTAGAGATTAAGTAAACCTTTGTGTTTCAATTTCCCTATCTTGTAAAGTCCTGATAATATATGCTCTGCTAATTTCCTACAGATTTAAAATAAATCAGTGTTTATTACATAGTTGGCATTATTCCGAGTACATTACATGCACGGAGGAATAAAATTATAATGACTTACTGTGCTTTTCATTTCCAACATTTCTAGCTCCCTCTGTCTTTTCCCCACCCACTTCTCAAATTTAGGGACGCGTAGAGGCAAGACGTTTTATACTTACTGCCCTCGGGGTAGAGTTCTTACAGCAGTAATACAAGGAATCTACTGAGCATACTTGTTGCTGTTGTTTTAAAGTAGACTTTTGAGCCTCAAGGTCAAGTCGATGTCATTGAGACAAAACTGTTTTGAGTTTTCACATGTATCTATTGAATAGCAAGAGCCAAGTTTCCCTGTCTAAACAATAAACAGAGAATATATAGTAAGAGCTGGGCTTTTTCCTCCCCAGCCACCTAGATTGTATTTAAAATTCCACAGGTTGGGAAGAAGATGAGAAATTACAGAGGGAAGAGTACAGTGAGGTTCTCTGTACAGGGTCACTGGATGGCCCTGGCCCCATCTCCAGAGAGCCATTGGTTGGATTAGGCTTTAGCTGAGACAATCTAAACAGAATTCTGCACTCCGCTTTCTCGGAAAAGTGAACAAGCAGGGTTTGGGCTTTTCCTGATGTGTGCCAGCCGGTGGTAGCAGCAGAAGTATAGAGACACTAGCATGACTTGCTGAGGCATAAAAGGCTTGAGGAAATTTACTGAGTCTCTGCAGTCTTGAAGATTATCTGTGTTTCTTACAAGCCCACAAGACAAGGGATGGCCAAAAATGAAACCATGTATCTGAGATCCTTCAGAGTCAAGTCAAGGAAAATAGAGATTGTGTTGACTAGCAATTGGAGAATTCCAGAAAAGCAGACATCTAAGCAAATGACAGTGTGGTTGGCTGACCTCATCCAAGGACCAGAAAGTGCAGAAATTCACACAGGGCAAAATGGAACAGATGCTGATATCCAGGAGCAGGTGTTCTCTCTCTGCACCACAACGCATAAATTTCTCATGGCTAAGATGCTACTTGGTTAAATTTAAAGTCTGAAATGACAAAATTTTTCCATAGTAACATTATTTTTTTCATCAGGTATATATTACCTAAAAAGAGAGATAAAAACACATTATAGACAAAAATTACATTATTTATAAAAAAAGTTTCATTTTTTGCACTACTGAATAAATGGGATGAAATTCATGCCAGTCTCACACACATGATTTTAATGCCCACAATAGTTATGTGAAGAAATGATTATTATTGTTATTCTCATTTTTACATAGAGAATTATAGGCTTTGGATAAGAAAGTTGCCCAAGATCACATAGATGATATACGGCAAAACTGGGAACCAAATAAAGTATGCCTGACTGGAGAGACCTAATTCTTAATCAAAAGAAATAATGAATGTGGTAGAATTTGCAAATAATGTGCTACAATAGAAGTTCATCTTACATACTTATTGCAAAATTATTTCTGTAGTCTGTATATCAAAGTATATAATCAACAGAGTGAAAAGACAAAAGACAATCTACAGTGTATTAGTTTGCTGGGGCTGCCATAACAAAAAAAAAAAAAAAAAAACCACAGACTGGTGGCTTAAATAACAGAAACTTGTTTTCTGACAATTCAGGAGGCCGGAAGTCCAGGATCTAGGTGTCAGCAGATTAGGTACCTTTTGAGGCTTTGGCACATGGCCATCTTCTTGCTGTATACTCAAATAATCTTTCCTCGGTGTGCATGCATATCTGTGCCCTATCTTTCTCTTCTAAATGGACACCAGTCAAATTGGATTAAGATCTATCCATATGATTTCATTTTACCTTAACTACTTCTTGAAAGGTTTTACCTTCAAACACACATTTTGAGGTCGGGGGAGTTAGGACTTCAACACATCAATTCGGGGGGACACAATTTAGTCCATCACATGTGCTGTAAGAGAAAACACTTGCAAAACATATCTCTGATAAAAATCTAATATCCAGAAAACAGGTAGAACTCCTGCACTTAATAACAATAAAATAGAGGCTAAAGACTTGAATAGACATTTCGCCAAAGAAGATATACAAATGGTAAAGAAGCATGTGAAAAGATGCTCGGCATCACTCAT
Source organism: Pongo pygmaeus (assembly GCF_028885625.2). Taxonomy (NCBI): domain Eukaryota; kingdom Metazoa; phylum Chordata; class Mammalia; order Primates; family Hominidae; genus Pongo; species Pongo pygmaeus. Next base: position 190,000,692 of record NC_072376.2, read on the forward strand.
CATTAGGGAAATGCAAGTCAAAACCACAATGAGATATCACCTCACAATTATTAGGAGAGCTTTTATTTAAAAATGAAAAACAGAAAATAACAAGTGTTGGTGAGGATGTGGAGGAATTAGAATCCTTGTACATTATTGGTAGGAATGGAATATGGTGCAGCACTTTGAATAACCGTATGGCGTTTCCTCCAAAATTCAAAATAGAATTACCAAATGATGCAGAAACTCTGCTTCAAATATATATCCAAAGGAATTGAAAGCAAGATCCCAAGGAGATATTGGAACGCCAGGGTTCATTACAGCATTATTCACTATAGCCAAGAGGTGGAAGCGGCCAAGTGTCCATCAATGGTAAATGGATAAACAACACTGTATGTGGAATACACATACAATGGAATATTATTCTGCCTTAACAAAAAAGAAATTCTGACACATACTACAACATGAATGAACCTTGAGGACATTATGCTAAATGGAATAAGCCAGTGACAAAAGGACAGATACTATATGATTTTATTTACATGATCTATCTAGAGTAGTTGACTCCATAGAGACAGAAAGTAGAATGGCAGTTGCCAGGGGCTGGGAGCTGGGGGCAGTGTGGGAAGGGAGAAAATAAGGTGCTATGGTTTAATGGATGTAGAGTTTCAGCTTTATAAGATGAAATGTTCTGGAGACTGGTTGCACAATAATGTGAATAGACTTTAATGCTACTGAACTGTACATTTTTAAATAATTAAGACATAAATTTCATGCAATATACACTCTATTTTTATACAATTTAAAAAAACATATTTTCAAAGATTTGATTAACATTTGACACCAGGACATAAAATGAAAGATGATTTCTTTTACAAAAAGTATTTTTAAGCCAGCTGCAGTGGCTCACACCTGTAATCCCAGCACTTTGGGAGGCCGAGGCGGGCAGATCACTTGAGCCCAGGAGCTTGAGACCGGACTGGCCAACATGGCAAAACCTCGTCTCTACTGAAAATACAAAGATTAGCTGGGCGTGACGGCACTCACCTGTAATCTCAGCTACTGAGGAGGCTGAGGCACAAGAATTGCTTGAACTGGGGAGGTGGAAGATATCCACTGCACTCCAGCGTGGGCGACAGAGCAGACCCTGTCAAAAAAAAAATTATAAATATATAATAGGTTCAATAAACATACAGGATTCACTCTACAGAAATCTTGAGTTGTAATGTGTAATTTAGATTACATTATACGTAATGTTTCATTACTTCTTGATGTCTATAATTATAAATCGATATATATACATTAAAAAAGGATCCATTTTAACTATTAATGTCCTTTGTTCTATTTCCCCCACTTATGGAATGCCTGAAAATAAATGTATCATCATATTTTATAGTTACCCACTTTCAGTAGATATTTTTTACATATTTTTAGTGCCTAAGTACTCAGGTACCATCACCTGTGTTACCACTTGGTTTCAAAATGGACATGAATTTCACCTTTACAAAATTAGATGTAGTTCAAAGCCAAATAAAAACCCATTTCTGGAAATGAATAATTGTATATGGATGCTGTGAAGATAGTCTTGGCTTATGCGCCAATAACAAACTTCCCCCAAATCTCTGTTCGCTTCATACAGCAAAAGATTTCTAAATCTACTCTGAGTCAGGACAACGGCCACCTGCTATATTCTTTGGCCTTTTGACTTCAGCATGAGGCCACCTCAATAGTTAATCTTGAATGAAGAGTGTATTATTATTATTATTTTGAGACAGAGTATCGCCCAGGCTGAAGTACAGTGGTGCAATCTTGGTTCACTGCAACCTCCACCTCCCTGGTTCAAGCGATTCTCCTGTCAGCCTCTGGAGTAGCTGAGATTACAGGAGCACACCACCATGCCTGGCTAATTTTTGTATTTTTAGTAGAAACAGGGTTTCACCATGTTGGCCAGGCTGGTCTCAAACTCCTGACCTCAGGTGATCCATCCATCTCGGCCTCCCAAAGTGCTGGGATTACAGGCATGAGCCACTGTGCCCAGCCAAGAGTGTATGTGTATTATTTTGCTAGCATTGATATAAAATATGCCACAAACTAAGTGGTGTAAAGCAACAGAAATGTATGGTCTCACAGTTCTGGAAGGCAGAGGTCTAAAATCAAGGTCCGGGCAGAGCTCTCTCTCAATTCTCTTAGGAGGAATCTGTTCCATGCTTTTCTCTGGCTTCTAGCATCGCTGGTGGTGCCTGACAATCCCTATCTTGCAGCTGTGTGACCCCAGCCTCTGCCTGTGCGTCGCTTGGTGCTCTCTCCTGGTGTGTCTTCGCATCGTCTCATAAGGACCCCAGTCACGTTGGATGGAGGGCCCACCCTCTCCTCCAGTGTGACCTCATTGTCGTCTACCTAATTACATCTGCAAGAACACTATTCCCAAATGGGTCACCTTCTGAGGTACTGGCGGTTAGGACTTCAATATATTTTGGGAGGTATACAACCCAACTTACAACAAAAGAGAAGAAAGTAAGGGGGAATCCCACAGTGACCCTTCAATGCTTTGATCAAAAGGTGGCACAAGTTGCTTCTGCTCACAATCCCTTGGCCAGAAGCAGTCCCATGGCCCCACCTGACTACAGGTGAGTGAAGACACATCATTCCCATGTGCCCAGAAACTGACAAGCATAAAGCCTAATGGTTTGGATTCATAACATGCGGCTGATCTTCTGGGGAAATGTCATCTGCCTTTCTTACTGTGGCTTTAAAACATGTCTGCAAATTCTTGGACAATCCTCTCACACAAGGTGGCATCTAAATGTCTTTGAATATGGGCACGCCTTTGTGACCCACTTTTATTAGAATGTTGTGAGGCTCGGTTAGAAACAAAGCTGCTGTGGGGCACACATCTTGGCAGCCCTGAGGGGGCACCTAAGAAGCCCTGCTCTCCTGAAGCCACCACGCTGGAAAGACTATGTGGCAAGGCCGCAGGGAAATAGAGATATTATGGAGCCCCACTGATGTTAGAAAGTAGCTATTTTAATATTCCCAGAGTCTTCCTCCCACAGGGGTGAGTGAATGAGCCCTCATATAATTCTAGCCATCATTCTTGGAGTCCTCCAGTCACAGCTGAGGCCTCATGGGGCTGTGCTGTGCTCAGCTGGAATTCCTGACCCACAGAATCTGTGAGCGGAATAAATGCCACTAAGTGTTGGGGCGATCTGTTGTATTTCCATGGTAACGGGCACCATGCTATTTATATTTCTCTGGCAGGATCAGTATCTTGAGAAGAGGGGTAGGTGCAGAGGCAGATGTGCCTCTCGTCTTTTCCACGTGAAAGGAGGAGTGGCATATTCTGGAAAGAGCTGAAAGCAAGAGGCTTGCTTCCTGGTATTGCTTAAAAGAATTCAGAAAGTAAATATATTATTTTAAAATATCCCTTCTGAAGATATTCTAGACCTTCTCTTTTTTTTCATTTCTAAAAATCTTTATTCGCTTTTTAATTGATATTTAATTCACTTTTTAATTGATATTTAATAGATACACATATTTTCAGGGTACACGTGATAATTCGATATTCATATAATGTATAAAGATCAAATCAGTGTTATTGGGCTATGCATCACCCTAAATATTTATCTTTTCTTTATTCTAGGAACATTCGAATTTTTCTCTTTTAGTTATTTTGAAAGGTGCGACAGATTACTGTAAACTATAGTCACCCTACTAATCTTATTTCTTCTAACTGTATATTTGTACCCATTGATCAATCTACCTGTCTCTTTTGTAAACAGCCTTTATTAATAGAAAATTGTACATATAAATAAATCCACTTTTTCAACATGGAAAATTGATCTCATCTTCTCATATTCTGATTTCAGGAGAAATCACCCTTCTTATTTATCTACTTAAAAATTTTACTAAGTTGTCTCTTTGTGCATTTATCACTTCAAAAAATTGCAATATTAACAGTGATTATCTCTTGATGATAGAATTAAGTGAATTTAAAATTTTAGTCCTAAATTCATTTATTTTCTGAACATTGTATAAAGAATTTATATTCTTTTTATAATCTAGTTTAAAGTGAAAATAGTTTTTGAGAAATATGACGTGAGAGATCAATTGATTGAGGAGGAATGGAATAGGCACCACAAGAGGGTTAATGGCACCAGGAAAGTTTAGTGTTAGGAAAAGAAAAGAAATATTTGGGAAAAGTGGAGGATCCAGTCCAAACTTACGAAAAACCAGACAGTGGTAGAAAATGCTACTGGGATTTTTGTGGAGTTCTTTGTAAGCTAGAAGGAAGATTCTGCTTCTGATACAGAATTCAAGATTGTAAATTAAGTGTTTAGGTAAATAATATAATCAGAATAGTGTTTTAGGAAGATGATTGTATTCATAGTGCTTCATTTGAAATGTAGCGAAAAATGGGGGAGAAGGGGATTGATAAAATAATGCACAGTTGCTTACTTCCTACTCAGAAGAATAAAGGATGTTTGATGATGGACACAAGCTGATCTGAGAGTCAAGGCAGCTTTACAGGGGGTAAAGAAGAAAACTCCTATAATAAGTAAGTCTGGCTGTACTGTATTCTTCCTGAACAAAAGAACCATATATTTCTCTGTAGACTGTAGAAATTAACAAAGGAGTTAGTTTCTACTGATTAGGTCCTTCTTAAATAAAGTCCCCACCCAACAAGCTAGTTTTAAGAACTAGTAGGGGCGGGTCACCGTGGCTCACGCCTGTAATCCCAGCACTTTGGAAAGCCAAGGCAGGCAGATCACGAGGTCAAGAGTTCGAGACCAGCCTGACCAACATGGTGAAAACCCGTCTCTACTAAAAATACAAAGATTAGCTGAGTGAGGTGGTGTGTACCTGTAGTCCCAGCTACTTGGGAGGCTGAGGCAGGATAATCACTTGAACTCAGGAGGCGGAGTTTGCGGTGAGCCGAGGTTGCACCACTGCACTCCAGCCTGGGCAACAGAGTGAGAGTGAGACTCCACCTCAAAAAAAAAAAAAAAAAAGTTAATATGAAAACGTATTACTAGTTCTTTTTTTGTTGCTTTTTGTTTTTTGAGATGGAGTCTCGCTCTGTAGCCCAGGCTGAAGTGCAGTGGTATGATCTTGGCTCACTGCAACCTCCGCCTTCCAGGTTCAAGCAATTCTCCTGCCTCAGCCTCCTAAGTAGCTGGGACTGCAGGCACTCACCACCACGCCCAGACAATTTTTTTGTATTTTTAGTAGAGATGGGGTTACACTATGTTGGCTAGGATGGTCTCCATCTCCTGACCTTGTGTTCTGCCCACCTCGGCCTCCCAAAGTGCTGGGATTACAGGCGTGAGCCACAGCGCCCAGCCTCATATTAACTTTTTAACTGACTATTATTTTTGTGATTGTCACTTTGGATTAATAGTGATTAGGCAACTGAAATATAGCTCTCAGCCCAACAGAAGTGTTATATTGCTTGAATTCTTTTACTGGAAACACATTGGGCAATTCAAAGGAATGAGCAAAGAATCAAATAGAAGTTGGAAAAAATATCCAAACAAGAAAACAATTTGCATTACCTCCTGACAGTTAGTTTTAAACCTTGTCTTACTAAAAGTGTGACTCTTCAATCTATAAACTGACCACGTCCTTATTTAAAATCAAAAGTTGAATATTTGAATTCATCTTCATTTCCAAAAGTTAAAAAATTTTCAAGAGTTTAGAAAATTTTTCTTTAATTGATTAATAAAATTGTAGAGTTCTCCTCAGTAATATAGTTCCAAAATGCTTTATCGTTTCAGCTTTTGTTTTTTTCTTTCCAAACTCCAATGACAGAAAACATAAACCAGCTCTGTGCTTCCAAATTTCTGGAATAGTTGCAGATGGGTCAATATAAATGCCAACTTTCTGGTCTGGTCTAGAGTGAATATTTTGGTGACAGTTTTGATAATTTTTGATACCTGGTGCTTTTGAATCCAGTTATACGAAAAATGCAGCAATTTCTCACTTTTGTTTTTATGGAGAAAAAACACTCAAGCAAGTCATGTTTTTCTAAGTTGTTGTGGTTTTTTTTTTTTTTTCAGTATCAGAGAAAAAACAAAAAACATCTGTTTTCCTTCAAGTCTTTGTGACTTTCCATGTCCATTCCTCAGTTATTACCAACTGAATATAAAGTGGGTGATTTTTCTAGGATTCTTTCTGAAGAAGAACAGGAATAAATAAACTTGGGAATCTGATATTTCTGAACCATAAGATCTGCACTTTGGATTGGCAAGGAATTCTCAGCTCCTAACAAACCAAACTATGACCTAGGTTAACTTGCTGTTTGAATCTGGTTTGCACTCACCTCATGGCATCAAGCCATCTCCACGCATGTGATTGTGGAAACATTTGCAAGACGTGGCAGTGACAGCAAAGGTAGCATTATGACCTCAGGGGTCTGTGTAAGACTTGGGGCTTGGTCTGCAGTAGGAGACAATTATTCTGCAATCTTCTTGGTCCTGCCATTAATTTATTTAAGGTCCTGGAAGAACTACTTAAATTGGTCTCAAGTTCCATCAGCAAGATGGGAGTAAGTATACATATCAATCTTAAGGGCATTATCTGAATCATGACAAAAATAGATATTGGTAACCTACTTTACAAATCATTAGAGAGAAATATAACTAATACTATAGTCTACTCTTCTGAAAACTAAGATTGTAATAGAATTAATAGGACATTTCCAGGACTTATAGGCATTATATTTGAAATCAAATTTTCCAGATGTTTATTTTTTCTCTTATTCATATCAAATTCTGCCAGTAAACATGCACTGATATTAACTAGCATAGCCCAAATTTGTAACTATAATTATACCCAAAATTAATCTGAAATATTTATCTGCTAATGGTTTATTGCTCTGCCTTCATTAAGTGTTACAGATGCAAAGGTGGACACACAGTGGATGCTTCATAAAGGATACTGATAAAAGAAAATACACTAAGTACCTGAGGCGATAGAGGTTGGAGGGCAACACTGTGCTTGTAGCCCAGCTGCAGCTTTATACAGGAACGGCAGGCAGGGCTGGGGAATTTCTTTTGAGTGCCCACTATGTACAACGCATAGCACTAGATATCCTTTAATGTACTAGCTCATTTAATTCTCATAAAAACCCTTTGGAATGTGAATTATTTGTCTCTTTTTTCCAAATGGTAGAACTTGAGGTTCATTGTGATGAATGAATGTGTGTGTAATCACAGCGTTGGTTAGAGGCAGAAGTAGAAGTCAGAGTTCTCTCTGACTCTAAAACTTAGACCCAGCTGATAGGCCACTTTCACTTCCTAAGAGCTGAAACTGACCATCTAAGTAGGAAGGAATGAAGGTCAATTAGTGGATTTTGTTTGTAGTTTTTACAGCGTGGCTCCATTGATGATAGCAAGTTATCTGTTAGGCAGAATTCTAAGATGACCCATGACCTTCTTCTGCTGGATGTTCCTCCTTTTATTGTGTTATATTACGAGGCATGGAGAGTTTGCAGATGTTGGGATTACTGATCAATTGACCTTAAAATAGGGAGATAATCTCGGTGGGTTTAACCTAATCACACGAGGCTTTTACAGTTTTCTCCAGCTGCTTGCGGAAGAGTAAGTCAGAAATAATCTAAGCATGGAAAGAATTATACGTGAGGGAAATTAATCACTGCTGATATGAAAGCTGAAACAGATGGCTTAAGGGATGAAAGTGGTGCTAGGGGCTGCAACGGGCCCCTGGTCAACCTCCAGCAAGACGACAGGTACTTAGCCCTACAACAGCCAGGAACTCAATGCTGCCCACACCGTGAATGAGTTTTGAGGCAGATTTTTCCCAAAAACCTCTAGCAAAGAGTCCAGGCTAGCCAACATCATTAGTTCAACCTTGTAAGGCTTTGAGCAGAATCAGCTTTCTGGACTTCTGATCTATAGGAAGGTAGGCTAATAAACGTGTGCTGTTTTAAGCTGCTAAATTTCTATAATTTGTTTTGCAGCAATAGAGAACATTGGGTTACTGGTCAAATTAACATTGTTTGCACTTACACATACTAGTATTGTTCTTGACACAGTCTTAATTATGTCTTTGGTTGCCTACTGGAATAATTGGATCAAGGTATTACTTTTCTTTAGTATGAGATTTCCTCTACTGGAAGACTTGTTCTTCTTTATTTGAGCAGGTTAACGTGTGCCAAATAAGAATAATGCATTGATTCTGTCAACTTTTAGTTCTTTAAAGATTATTTCTTTAAAAAGAGGATAGAGTTTGGTTTAAAATGTAATATTTTCTATATGTTCAAAAAGTGGACCATGTTTTTAATAGGAGATGCAAAGGCCTACCTGGTAGTGGAATGCTGGCTACAAAATGAATATGTCTGTGTTTGTGAAGGAAAGAAGTTATTGCAGAAAAAGTGTCTTGTGTACTGTTAAGAATTAAAAAGGCTTTGAATCCACTGGAATATCTGGCAACTTTGCTATAAAGTCTTGTTTTCATTAAAATGGTTTGGGCTGAACCTTTCTTTGATAATTTAAAATTCCTTTCCACTCTCCCTCCTCCTTTCTGCCTCTAACTCCCATGCTTAAAGCATCACTGGTATTTTGGCAAATCAGGCTAAGTTGAAAACAAACTACTTGCTTACATATTCTCCAGCATCTGTCTAGCAGTCACACAAGAGTGCGCTGGTGCTTTCTTCCTGCTGCTCTTGTGTACATATTTCCTGTTGCCCTTATTACTTACTGGCCTCATTATCCCAATCCAGGAGCTCTATATTCCATGGAAAGCCTCATTGCTGAAATGGCCTAGACACGTAAACAATAGCATTTGTAATCTCCGTATCTATTCACTTCTCTGTTTCTCTGTGTGTTTTTTTTTTTTTTTTTTTTCTTGAGACAGAGTCTCGCTTTGTCCGCCAGGCTTGCAGTGGCGCCATCTCAGCTCACTGCAAGCTCCGCCTCCCGGGTTCAGGCCATTCTCCTGCCTCAGCCTCCCGAGTAGCTGGGACTACAGGCGCCTGCGACCACACCCCACTAATTTTTTGTATTTTTAGTAGAAACAGGGTTTCACCATGTTAGCCAGGACGGTCTCGATCTCTTGACCTCGTGATCCTCCCACCTCAGCCTCCCAAAGTGCTGGGATTACAGGTGTGAGCCACCGTGCCCAGCCACTTCTCTGTTTCTTTAGTCATTTCTTCCTTTACTCTTGTAATCTTTGATCTAGGCTTGTTTTGCTTACCAAGTGTTATGTAACCAACTATTATTTACCTAGTACTGTAAAATTGCAACAGTTGTGTTACACTCACTGATTCTACCTGTTAGGAATTCTGGTAAGGCACAGCAGAGATGGCTTATGTCTGCCCATAATGTCTGTGGCCTCAGCTGAAGGTGATTCAAATACCTGAGGGCTTCTTCACTCAGCAACCCATCTGGTGCCCTGGTACCTGAGTTGATGTGACTCAAAAGCTGGACTAAGGGCCAGGTGTGGTGTCTCGTTCCTGTAATCCCAGCACTTTGGGAGGCTGAGGCAGGTGAATCACCTGAAGTCAGGAGTTCGAGACCAGCCTGGCCAACATGGTGAAACCAGGTCTCTACTAAAAACATAAAAATTAGCGCGTGGTGGCATGCGCCTGTAGTCCCAGCTACTCAGGAGGCTGAGGCAGGAGACTCACTTGAACCTGGGAGGTGGAGGTTCCAGTGAGCCGAGATCACACCACTGCACTCTAGCCTGGCTAAGCTCTAAAGCCATTAAGAACCCTAGAACAGTTACACCCAGGACTGTGTGTACACCCAGCCTGGGTGACAGAGTGAAACTCGTCTCAAAAAAAAACAGAACAAAAACAAAGGCTGGACTCAGCTAGAAATGTTGCCTGGAACTGGGTTAGGGTATTTACCCATTGGACAAGCTGCAGGTAGGTGTTCCACAGTTATGGCTAGGTTCCAGGTTAGTTCTGAACCCACCCAGAACTGTAGCTACGTTCTGTGAGAAACATACCAAGGGGTGATGTCCAAAGAGTGAGGGTCTCAAACATCCCAAACATAAATGCATTATGGTATTTATGATCTGGTATTAAAGGTCACATAGCAGCATTTGCACATGTAGTTGTACTCTATTGGTTGAAACAACTACAAGTCCACACAGGTGCAAGAGGAGGTGACATAGACTACACTTTTTTGAGGGGAGAGTAGCAAGGCACATTTTAGAGAAATATTTTGAATGGGATCTATTTGGTGGCCATCTTTAGAAAATGCAGCATGCCACAATCTGCCCTAGGGGTACAACAATTTGTATCCCACTGACATGCAAAGTAAAAACACCCTCTCCCAAGACCTCCAAAAGTCTCCATTTTGACCTTCATTTTAGACTCAAGGTCCAGAATCTTATCATCTAAATTGGGTGATATGGGGCTGGGCGTGCCAACTCATGCCTGTAATCCCATCACTGTAGGAGGCCCAGACAGGAGGATCACTTAAGCTCAGGAGTTTGAAGCCATCCTGGGCAGCTTAATGAGACCTTGTCTCTGCAAAAAACAAACAAACAAAAAACAAACCTAGGTGAGCGTGGCAGCATGCCTATGGTCCCAGCTACTCAGGATGCTGAGGTGGGAGGTCACTTGAGCCTGGGAGGTCTAGGCTGCAGTGAGCTGTGATTCCTCCACCATACTCCAGCCTGAGTGACAGAGTGAGACTCCATCTCAATCAATCAATCAATCAAATGGGTGATATGTAAATAAGACACCTCGAGTGCAGTTCCTCAAGTATTTCTTGCAATCTGACCTGTGAATGTAAGAGAGAGGTTATCTTTCTCCAAAACACCAAACATACAATAGTCAAACCGATATAGGATAACCACTGCTATTCAAAAATCGAATCACTGTTTCATAGCAATTCTGAAATCCAGCAGGGAACATGTTACCAGTTCCTTGATAAGGCTTAGACCCACAACCTGAGAGTTCTTCTCTGCAGCTCTTATATTCATCCTGGGCTCTTTGTTCCACCCCTGAGTCATTTTTCCTTTTTATAAGGAGTAGTCTATGTCTACACCTAAGCAGATTTGTATTTGTCTGTTTCTTTATTTTTTAAATCGTGTATCTTGCCAGTAAAATCTTTGGAGTTCAAAAGCCTTTTTTCATTTGATACTGTCTCTGTCCCTTTTAGTCCCATCTGATATAATTTCTTTAAAAATGTTGTGGGTTTGTTGTATGTCACTTTATAAGTCTAACATTTAGAAAAAAACCTATACTCACAAATGTCTGAGAGATAAACCCATTTCTACTTCAGGCCCCTTATGGGACGTCTATGGAATAATATTCTTTTTTTTTTTTTTCCTTTTTTCTTTTTTTTTTTTTTGAGAGGGAGTCTCACTCTGTCACCCAGGCTGGAGTGCAGAGCCAATCTTGGCTCACTGCAACCTCCACTTCTGGGTTCGAGAGATTCTCCTGCCTCAGCCTCCCAAGTAGCTGGGATTACAGATGCCCGTCACCAGGCCCAGCTAATTTTTGTATTTTTAGTAGAGACAGGGTTTCACCATTTTGGCCAGGCTGGTCTTGGATTCCTCACCTCAGGTGATCTGCCCACCTCGGCCTCCCAAAGTGCTGGGATTACAGGCGTGAGCCACCACACCCTACCTGGAATAACATTCTTAAGACCTTTAGAAGCCTTAATATTTTTCTTAACAGAGACATGCCCTGAAGATGGTTTGAAAGTTTTTGGTCCATCTCAATGTGTCTACAGGGCACAAACATAAATTTTTCCGAGGTCTGCATAAAGGGTTTTGTAGTCACATCTAAGATTTCATCTTGATTCCAAGACAATGTTTTTCTGCTAGCTCTCTAGATTTAATAATTGAATCAATGACTCTTTCGTAATTGAGAAGCCTTTTCTGTCTGGAAAGACTCTCCTAAACCCTTGATAGTTATTCTTAAAAAGGAAGAGTTTATTTTTTAGTTAATTTCTCTCTGCTCTCACATTCTACTATAACTGGCTAGAAGAAGCCACAATGCACCTTACACTCTTCTTCCAAAAACCTCCTTACCTTGATTAAGTTCATTAGCATATTTCTTATTTTCCGTATTACTGGTAGTAACTGTGTTGACAAGCTTTCTACCATTATATATACAAGTTTCCTTCCTCTAGCTTCCAATAACAATCTCCTCAGTCTCTTTCACACGTACACTGACTCCCTTTTTGAGGGCTGTGTTATTTTCTGTGGAAGCTACAATGAAGTACCACGAGTTGGGTAGTTTAAATCAACAGAAATTTATTCTCTCATCGTTCCGGAGGACAGGTCAAAAATCAGTTTCATTGGGGAAAGTCAAGATATTGGCAGGACCGTGCTCCCTCTGAAAATTCTTTTTTTTTTTTTTTTTTTTTTTTGAGATGGACTTTCACTCTTGTCACCCAGGCTGGAGTGCAATGGTGAGATCTCGGCTCACTGCAACCTCTGCCTCCTGAGTTCAAGCGATTCTCCCGCCTCAGCCTCCTGAGTAGCTGGAATTACAGATGCCCACCACCACACCTGGCTAATTTTTTGTATTTTTAGTAGAGATGGGGTTTCACCATGTTGGCCAGGCTGATCTTGAACTCCTGACCTCAGGTGATCCATCTGCCTCGGCCTCCCAATCCCTCTGAAAAATTCTAGGGCAGAATCTGTTCCTCGCCTCTCCCAGCCTCTGGTAGCTGCGTCACTCCAATCTCTGCCTCTGTTTTTACTTTGTCTTTGTCTCTGGGTGTGGTCAAATCTCCCTCTGCCTTTGCCTCATAAGGACATTTGTGATCACACGTAAGGCCCACCTGGATAATCCAGGAAAATCTCGCCATCACAGAATACTTTGATCACACTTGGAAAGAACCTTAAAAGAGATAACATTCACAGTTTCCTGGGTGATGATGTGGACATTCACAGTTTCCTGGGTGATGATGTGGACATCTTCTGAAGGGCAATTTTTTAGCCTACTACAAAGCTTTTTGGACATCTGCCTGACACATAATCCTAAAAACAAATTCCACCTGTTTTAGGTTTTGTTTTGGTGGTACTTCATTTCTAGATCCCTGATTCTATTTCGTTTACCATGATTGCATAAATAAAGCACCTCAGACCTTGTTCAAATAATTATAATCATGTTATTTTCCTCGAAGATCTTGTGGTTCAGGAATTCAGACAGGATTCAGTGAGATGTCTTGTCTCTGCTCCGTGATATCTGGGGCCTGTGCTGGGCTTCATTGGAATGACAGTGACTTGGAATCATGTGGAAGCTTCCTCACCCATATGTCTGGCACCTGGGCTGGGATGAATCTAAGGTGGTGTTCAGCAGGGAATGTGCACCAGAGCATCCACATCCGCATGTGGCCCTTCTGTGTTGCTGAGGCCTCATAGCGTGGAAGCAGAATAACCAAGGGATCCTCCTGAAAGGGTGTTTGGAGAGCCCCACAACCCCACTGGGCTCAATCAGTCACAGCCCACACAGATTCGAGTGGACAGGACTTGTGATGGGCAGCTGCAGTGCCACTTGCCACACCATCTTCCTCCTTTTTTGTTTAAGTGTTTATAACATGTGCTAAGTTTCAATTCTTTTTTTTCTGTTTGAAAACTTTTACCTTAAAATAAATCATCTCTTTTTAGGATAAAGAGAACTCTTTTTAGGTTAAGGGAACCAAGCAGATTCAGCGTTCATGATGAACAAGCATTCACCCCCATCTGTATAATAAATCAGGAAACCAACGTAATGTGCAGACAGCTCCTGAATTAGCAACTGTGTCTCATTTAAGGAGTCCAAAAGAATACAGTGTAAATGTTTTAAGGCTCAATAGCCAGGTAGTGAAAAGAGTGAACTCTGGAGCCAGCTGCTCTGGGTTCAGTTCCCAGCTATATCACTTATTAGTTCTTAGTTTAGGAAAATTTATTCAACTTTTTAGTGCGTCACTTTCTGCATTTCTAAAACAGAGATCTTGTTGCCTTCCTCACGCAGTGCAATGGAGACTAAGTTAATATCTATATGTAAAGCACATAAAGCAATATAAGAAATAGCAATACTCATTAGTTTCTGTGAAATCAACTTTTCAACTCATCTTTACTACTAAATGGCTAAGAATAGACACACATACAGACACCACCACCCTTCCCCCCCAAAACATGTAAAAACCTTGAAACACTGCCTTTGTGAATCAATGGCTAAGAAAAAGATTGGTACTGTCACGAATGTTTGAGAGCTGAGAGGGTCTAAAAGGATTCAGAACACAAAATTTAACAAAAATATAAAAGGCACTAAGGAAAAAGAAACATTTTTATAATACCTAAATCACTTCCCTCTTTTTCTGCCTTAATAATTCTCCAGACAGTGAACTCTTTGGTGAGCCTAAATAACTCCTCAAGATGCCTGGAGGAAATGTCCCACAGAAGCAGGTTTTTTAAAGGACATTAATTAATAGAATTGTTTAGCTTTATATTTTTGAATAACAATATTTAAAGAGGGTCTGAATAGTATACTACATGGTTAACGTCTCAATTTCTGCCTGTAGAAAGTATGTTAAGAGTTTTCAGTAAAGAGCAGACTCAATCGTGAAGACATAATAATTATTTACTCGGCTTACTGTTTTTCATTGCAAATATAAAGGCATTCTCTTTTTATGGACTCAAAAATCACTTTTAAAAAACTTGATTTTGAAAATAAATAGTAAAAATTGTGACACTGGAATATTTTCGATGAGTAGGACCGAGGAAAAAAGGGCAGAGTAGAAAATACTGGAAATGGCAAGGCCTGGAATTTCCAAAAGCACGAGCTGACTCTAAACCTTCAGATAAAAATTTTCCTCTCCTCGAACATTGGCCTCACACTTTTCTGGGTGTCGTTTTGGACTGTCAAGGCTGAGATGAATAATTTGGGATTTTCTCATGACTCCTGACCTGTAGCAGCTTGGATTTACTTAGACTTCAGCACCTTCAAAATGACATATTAGTGTCATCTATGTTCTTTCATGGAGAAATAATTCTGCCTTCCTCAACTGTCCCCTGCCACTGAATTTAATACGTGAGCATTTTGCTGTTTGGAAGTTTTCCAACTTCCCCATAAAGACCAATTGATCACCTTGTCGCCCTTGTAAAGGTATAACGGCCTCTCTCAAAGAAAAATAGTTGAGATATTTGTGGCTAGAGACAACTTATTTATTATTATTATTACTGTTATTATTATGTTTGCCCAGTGGCAGATGAAAGGAGTTCTGTAGTAGCAAGGGGTCTGGCACCTTTGTTTCAGCTGGGGTGGCTTTTGAAGTGGGCCAAGCAGCCACCTGTGTGAGCTCCTGATTTGTAAGACCTCTGTATCTACAGATATCCTGGTTTATTTTCCTTTGTTGACACGTTTGAGCACCGTTATAGCCATAATTTTATTTGGTGGCATGTGACTGTTGAAATGCTCTTTGTGTACTTTGTACTTGCAACTCTGTGGGGCTGAAGCTGAACGCTGTTTTCTGTTATTTATAACAACACGGGAGAAAGATTAGATCTCTCACATAATTATTCAGGATTTGGCAGATTCTTGAGCCGGATTTTAAGTGATTAGAAGAAAAAGGGGGCTTTGGAGCAAAACACTGCTTCATCATCTTGATTTTGGAGGACTTTTATACTCAGGGTGGCTAAAATATGCATGTGAATATAGAAATGTAGACCTTATTTCTGAGGCATTAGAAGCCTCCTCTTATTTCTCTCAAGCTTTTGAAGAAGAGTGTTCCAAAGGACACTGGACACGCTGCCTTAACCCAAACCACACCCCTCACCCTATGCTCCCCTCACCCTATGCTCCCCAGCACACTCACCTCACTACTAAAAATCAATTCATGTCTATTCTCTGCTTCAAAATAATATTTCTCCTTAACACTCAGGGCAACTTTGATTTCCTGAGCCCTCACTTTGAATTTCCACCACCATCCTAGAAATAGGCATGATTCTTAACTTCATCTAAGTATGAAAAAACCAGGACTGAGAAAGTTCAACAACCTGTTATTTTGTATTTAGAACACACACGTTTAACCACTAGCTTCTCATTCTCCAAATCTCTAAATGGGAACAATTATAACTGAAATGTTAGGATTTTGAAGAATTGAAGAAAATTTGTGTAAATATCTCATGTCATACCTAATGTATTGTCGTACTTAATTTTAAAAAATAGCTAAAAGATCTTATTGAGATGAAAAGTTCCTGGATTGAGTATGATTCCATATCATTTGAAATGCAAGAAATATATTTACCCCACATATATTACAGGTTTTGAAAAGCCAATAAAATTCTGATTCTAGTCTCCTTAACTCAGTTACTTTCAGCAGGAAATAGCCTGTTTTTTTTCCATGAAGTGACTATGTGATCCCAATACACTACTGTCTTTTACTGAACAATATTTTGCATATATAATAACTTTCTATTTCTTTTTTTTTTTTTTTTAGACGGAGCCTCACTCTGTCACCCAGGCTGGAGTGCAGTGGCGCGACCTCGGCTCACTGCAAGCTCCGCCTCCTGGGTTCACGCCATTCTCCTGCTTCAGCCTCCCGAGTTGCTGGGACTACAAGCGCCCGCCACCACGCCCAGCTAATGTTTTGTATTTTTAGTAGAGTCGGGGTTCCGCCATGTTAGCCAGGATGGTCTCAATCTCCTACCTCGTGATATGCCCATATGCCCACCTCAGCCTCCCAAAGTGCTGGGATTACAGGCATGAGCCACTGTGCCCGGCCATAACTTTCTAAGACTGAAGATTCAATAGTAAAATACATTTTTTCTCTGAAATTTGACTATGCAAATGATAATCTGCAGTGACTTCTTTTCTGCCCATTTCTACCTCCCAGCTTTTTGCATCTCCTGGGCTAAAAAGCGTTGTGCTCTACATGAAATAGCGAAAGTGCAGGCTTGGGTTCTTCCAGGGCTCTGACACAGAGAAGGGGTGAGGGGACTCTTATCTATTGGCTATTTAAGACACTAGACAGTAGTAACTTAGTTTGAGGACAAAGACTGAAAAGCAGGGTAACTTGAGAATGACCTGGGATCTGATTTCCGAGATCTGTGGAGATCTTTAGGAAGATCTCCATTGGTCTCACGTCATTGAGCTGACTCTCAAAAGCCAAAGAAGGAGCTGAACACCCCAGCTGAGTCTTCCTTGTCTGGAGTCTAGGGAAAGTAGAACTCCCCCAGGTGTTTCTGCAGAAACAGGCAACTTCTTAACTATCAGTAATGAGCCATAGGAATTAAAATCATGATATTCCAATTAATCAGTTCAGTAGATAAATAGCAAGAAAAGTCAATCACCTTTGAAGCTTGAATTATTTGACTGGAACATCAGGTAGAAAAATATTTCAAAGTCCAGAATGAAAATATTCTGGAGATGAACATCATGAGAGAAATGAAAATGCCTTTGGGAGGATATATTTAAGAAGTCAAGCAGGTGATTGACAGAACTTCTAGAAGAAAAAAACAAATAGTGAAAGGGCAATACATATACGAATAATATTGTATTGTGTAACCAAATTATCCTAAAACAAAGATACTTTTTTTATCACATAGTTTTGATGGGTCAGGAATCCCAGAGAGGGTTAGTGGAGTGGTTCTGGCTCAGGGTCTTACATGGGATTGCAGTCAAACTCTCAGCTGAGTCTGTAGTCTCTGAACTTGACTGTTGCTAACACATCCACTTTCAGCTAACTCATGTGGCTGCTGGTAGAAGGTGGACCACATGAGTTGTTTTAAACAGAACAGCCCAGAGCAGGGGTGTCCCCAGAGCAAGTGATTTAAGGAAGAGAATGAAAGTGAGTGAGCAACAATGATCAAGATAGAAGCCAAAGTCTTACACCTGAATCTTGGGAGTGACTTGCCATCTCTTCTACTGTCTGCTGCAGTACTTCAACTTTGGTATAACATTCAAGGGGACTCCACAAGAGTGGGAATACTAGGAGGTGGAGACTATTGGCAACCATCTTAGAAGCTGCCTGCCACAAATATTGTAGAAGGAATATCTCTAGAGTTGAAGAAGAACCTGAACCTGAAATTTCAGAGGGCACACTGAATTCCAAGCTGGGCCAATAACAAAACATGCACACATATTCTCCATAAAGATCTCCAATGCTAAATATCAAGTGGAAACCAAATAAGCTTCAAGTTTAATCTCACCTGTTACACCAAAGTAGAAAACGCGAAAGTGGCCTGACATATATCTCTGCAAGAACGTCGCCAGAAGACAGTGGGATAATATCTATAAGTGAATGACACACATGACTGCAACTCAAGGATTATAGATCAAAGGCCGAGGGGCAGTGGCTCATGCCTGTAATCCCAGCACTTTGGGAGGCCCAGGCGGGCAGATCACCTGAGGTCAGGAGTTTGAGACCAGCCTGGCCAACTTGGCAAAACCCTGTCTCTACTAAAAACACAAAAATTTGCCAGGTGTGGTGGCGGGCACCTGTAATCCCAGCTACTCAGGAGGCTTAGGAAGGAGAATTGCTTGAACCCAGGAGGCGGAGGTTGCAGTAGTGAGCCAAGATTGCACCACTGCACTCCAGCCTGGGTGACAGAGCAAGACTCCATCAAAAAAAAAA
Source organism: Pongo pygmaeus (assembly GCF_028885625.2). Taxonomy (NCBI): domain Eukaryota; kingdom Metazoa; phylum Chordata; class Mammalia; order Primates; family Hominidae; genus Pongo; species Pongo pygmaeus. Next base: position 190,019,216 of record NC_072376.2, read on the forward strand.
AAAAAGAATTATAGATCAAGATATCAAGCTGAGCTAGCATATGCCTAAATAAAATATAAAAGAGAGTTTAGAATGCATATCATGCATTTACCCCATGAGAAAAAGAATTGAGAAAAAACATCAACCAATCACCAAATAGACCATTATACAAAGCTCAAGACAGGGGAAGATAAAAGCAGAAAGGAAATAGATGTAAACATTGTCGCATGGATATTGATGAGAAAATATAATGCAAATGGTAACTAGGACTTTTGAAAGGGAAGGATAGAATAAGCTATATTTTGGTAACTCTCAGCCCCCAGATTTCTATGGCTTTCTACAATAAAAGCTCACTTCTCACTTGTTCATACAAATCCTCTTTATGTTGGGCAAATCTCCCAAACAGCCGACCTCCATGAGTCCACTCAAATTTCAAGCTGCTTAAATGTTGTGGCTCTACCATCTTAAGACAAGTGCTTCTCCTTGATCCTTGGTTTTTCTGGGAGAGGAAAATGGAGGTTCTAGAATTCCACAACGGCTTTTCAGTGCCTCAGGCTAGAAAAACCCTACATGACTTCTTGCATTTTATTGGCCAAGGACTGTTTGATGGCCTCGTCTGAGTGTAAGGGAGCTAGGAGATGAAATGCAGAAAGTAAAGGAGAATTTTACGTATCTTAGTAAACATAGGGGTAGGAAACGTGAGGTGAACCAGGGAAAGTCCACTGCTACCATGGGGACATCAATAAACGACTATGAGAGGATGGAAATCAATGTATTGCAAAGTCGTCATCTAATTGAGGTTGGTAGGAGGACTGTGGGTCTTATTGGAGAAAATGGTTTTTATCTTGTCTTCATATTATAGTTGAATCTCTGTATGAGAGGACAGAAAGTGAAATTATTAATAAATTGAGTGGACATTTGAAGTGGATTTTCTTTATCAAACCGACAAAAATAAAGAGCAGGGCGTGGTGGCTCATGCCTGTAATCCCAGCACTTGGGAGGCCAGTGGGGGAGGGTTGCTTGAGCCCCGGAGTTCAAGACCAGCCTGAGAAACATAGTGAAACTCCATCTCCACAAAAAAAAATTAGCTGGGTGTGGTGGTGCGAGACTAGTCTCAGCTTCTCAGAGGGCTAAGGTGGGAGGATTGCTTGAGCCCAGGAGGTCCAAGCTGCAGTGAACTGTGATTGTGCCACTGCACTCCAGCCTGGGTGACAGAGTGAAACTCTGTCTCAAAATAACAATAATAAGGATAATAAGTAAAGAGGAAATAACAGTACAAATAAATAATATGATTGTGTATAAAATAAATCAATTATATGGGACATTTAAATATGAACAAATCAAATTCTTACACTAGAATTCAAAAACATATTTGCTGTTTTCAAGAAACAAGCTTAAAACAAATGAATCAAGGAAGACTGAAAATAAAGAGGCAATTGCAAACTGAATTAAAAGAGTGGAGCTATTAATACCAGAAAATATAGGCCTTTAAGATGAAAGCACTGAATAGAATAAAGGGTATATTTTGTAAAACATTTCAATTCCAGTTTGATTTTAAAGTACGTCAATCTATTGGGCAAAAATACATTCTTCATAACTGACATCACAGTAGTTAACACTGTGTGCATCTGACCATGTGCAAAAACTGGTGCTAGGTGCTTCTGTGGAAATTGTATGTGTTTTGGAAATGTTTTTCTACTAAGCATTCTGGCATTCTGCTGTCATGCTCTTCAACTTTGTAGATGGTTTGGGGTGTAATATTTAAAATATAAAGATAGACGAATATTTGTGACCATTATTGCGACTTATTTAATGCTACACATGATTAAAAAAATACCAAATTTCTTCATTTCATCAATCATTTGAAGTGTCTTAAACGAACTCATTGGTTCAATGGCAGAAGTCCTATAATCCAATGTGAAGACACTTCAATCTTCCAGCTAAGAATGGTATCACCCTCTTTTTTCTGTAGTTCAACTTTGTTATACATTTTTGTAACTAGACCTAAAATTCAGTTGTGACAGTTTCATTTATAATTGAGTCAGACTTTGTGTTACAAATAATAGTTTTGTAATAATAGTTCAGGCGATATACGATATACTGAAAACAGGAAACATTTAAATGAAACCCATTCCTTTAGTCTGAGGCAGATAATATTTTCCTTTTAGATATTATCTCAAAAGTGAACGTGTTGAGTTTACTTGACTGTGAAGAAAACATTTCATAGACTATGAAATTACATGGAAATATCTGGTTTGCTATAAATAGAATTATGTGGCACAGAAGCTCATGAGGCCGTGGCGATTTAAAGTTATTCTGTTTTCGAAAAAAACTAGGTAAACAGACTGCACATATGAAAGAATAAAGTTAGGCAGGAAATAGGAGGATCGCCAACCTGGCAATGTCTTCACCGGGCCTGACAGGACACAAAATTGGAAAGGTGCTGTCTAAAGTACTGAAATTCTTTTTAGTCACAATAACTTGTGGACAGAAAAAGAATCTGATTTCCTTGGTGATAAAGAAAAAAACTGGCGGACTGAAGTAAATATTTTTAAATGGAATGAATAACATTTGAATATTTTAGTCTGTCTAAAAAACACAAAACATAAACTACTAGATAGTGATTTATTAGAAATTGTATCTAAAATCAAGCAGGGTAGTTTGACGCTTCTTCACACAAATGGCTCCATAGTATATGGGCACACTGAGTGGCTGGATGCAGCTGAAGTTTTCTGAGGTTATCATATGAAATGAGGACAGCAACAGGGCAAAAGTGAAAAAAATAAAATTTGAGACTATTTCTGCAATGATTCTTTCTTTCAAATATGTCTATTGCTTATAATATTATGTGAAGACAAAATACAAGAAGGCTGCAAGGTATAATGTTTTAAAGGTACTCTGTTACCTGCAACTTATTTGACTTCTGTTTGGAAAATACTCATGGCATTGTAGCCTGAAAAGCCATTTCATGATTGAAAGAGGTCAGAGGTTAAATTTGTATTCTTTTATTATTCTTATTTATTGTAAGCAGCATAGGCTTTTAACAGACATCATTCAGCTTTTAACCAGACACGTTATTTTGAAGTTTCCTAGAGCTGCCACTGGGGGGTTGAGATGCGAGTGTGGGGGTGCAGGAAATGGAAAAAAGACTACATAATTAAAAGTTTCAAAGATACATGGATTAATCTTGAGCATTTCCTGAGTACTACAAAGTCATCGTAGGGATATAAAATGAGAAAATACAGAAAATCACCAGCATGTTCACACTTACACTATTAGTTTATTGTTCTCTATTTGTGAACATTTGGCTTGATGCTTTTGTTTGTTTCTGTGTATCTAGGTGCTGTCTTCTTGAACAGTGAAAGAGTAGCTTTTTGAAACATCATAGTCCACAGTTTGAATCCTCTGAATAACACATGTGTCTGTTTTAGTTACCAAAACAATGCATCTTTCAAGCATTTATATAATATTATATATAAATATATAATAACATTGTGAGTTATTTACATGAAATGAATGCATGCATATTTATTCAATGCTCTCTTCTTATTTAGCGACTCCATTGAAAAGAACCATAATACATGGAAAAATTACTAGAAAGTCTAGGAAAACTGACTGAATTCTTTGGAAAGACACAGTCAAGATGAGTCAATTTTTTTTAAAAAAAAGCTGAACGATTAGGTGTGCACAAGTCAAGTATCGATGTTTGAGTCAAACAAAAAATAATTTTTTTTACAGATTGCTTTGAGAAACTTGAATTTCTAATCCACTTTATTGAAATAAAAACTTAGAAACAAAGGATCACGGGTACTATGTCTGTAAGAAAGCCAACACCTAACTCCAAAGAACAGGTCTTGTTCCTAAAGCAGAAGCCTAGTGAATCAGTGCACATGTGTATATAAAATTCAATTATATTTAAAACATGATTATATTATACTTAATGATCCTCAGTTTCACTTTTAGATTAATGAGCCACCAACGTGCTCTGATTACTTAATGATAAGACCTTTCTATTTCAATAGATTTCAGTCTTTATGCTGCACAAATAGCAGAGGCTAAAAACCCTTATTTTAATGTGTTTAATTTTGTACAATGAAAATTAAACACCTCACACATTCCACACCATTGCTAAGGGACATGCACAGCTGGACACAGAACCTCAATTGAGATTCTGTTACCACTTTCATTCGGGGAGTGCCATTCTCTCCCCTGCTTCTAACCTTCCTCTTACCCTCTTAGTGTTGTTTTTGACATTAACAGAAAGATTTTATATTTTTATATGAAAATCAATAACTCAAAATGCCATTAGAAGAGAAAGAAGTTATTTTATATTTTTCCCAATAGAAAACACCTTCACCAGGATTCCTTACAAGTTACCTGGTTGGTGACTAACAAGAGCTGGTGTCAATTCTGTAACCATCTTTGGGGGCCACTTCTGTATAGAGAATAAGTAGTAAAGGCCATTTCCAAATTAAGGCATGTTTATCCTCGGCATATGGAAAAGACAAATTGTTAAGATGTGACTTGTTTCAATGTTTGTGTTACGTAAACACTATAATCTTAAGAAGCAGTGGGACTTGGAGATAAAATGCCATCAGACTGGCTAGAAGTCCCTCATTCAATTCTCCAAACTCTGTAGTAAAATTCTTATGAAGACCACTATTCACTCTCTGCTAGACAGATGACAGGTAGTATCTAGAGGAATTTATAAAAAAAAAAAAAAAACCTCTAAGACTGAAATAATCAGGTTTAGAAAAAAGCTGGTGATCGATCCAGTCATTTGCCTTCTGAAACAAAGCAGTCAGTCAGATCTGAATAAAACAGCAAGTTGCTGGGTGATTCTCCCACAGTGTGACAGTTGGCTACAGAGATCACCAGGGGAAGTTAGGCCCCTTCCTCTTCTGTATTGGTGCTAATTTTGAGGTGATTAAACTAATATTCTCCCCTTCACACACCTTTAGACATCATTTGGAGATTAAAATTCCCAGAAAATACAAAGTAGGGAAGTTGTGGGAGTGATTGATATTATGTCTTATGAGATGAAGTCCTTGTGGCTATTAGGACCTAAGAAAATTAGGTAAAAGAAGAGAAATAAGGAACACATGCTGTATTCACCAGAGGAAAAAATGGTTAAGGCTAAAATATCACAAAACTGATGAAAGAATCAAAAAAGATGAATAAAAATAGTATATGGCCTAGGAAGTAACCAAAAATACATAAGAAAATAATACATAGTAAAAGATACATGGAATAGACACACACACACACACACATCCCACAGGAGAAAATAATTATTTGAAAATATTGGTAGAGAAATTGACTAAATGATTTCGGCAAAACATAAATCAAACCATACACTGAAATAAATTCTTGTTTAAAAAGTTAAACTTTGTATATATTACCATTAAGTAACCATTTACTTGTTTAAAATAAGACTTTTTTTTGAGACAAAATAATTGATAATTTATATCACAGATTCTCTGGCACGCTTACAATTTGTAAGTTTGTTTTCTCCTCTGGATAGTTTCACCTCCTTATGCTGGATATGCGATGACTCCAGGAATTTTCTAATCTAAGAACAAGCGTGTTCAGTGAAATATCATCAGTGTTGCAATCCGAGGGAGCACGTGAATGTGCCTGCCAGGGGAGCCAAAAGCCCTTCTTGTAGAACAGTGAAAGGAAAATAGGAAGTGAAAGCTTTGCCATGTAGAACATTCCTCCACACTGAGAGCACAGAGGATACAGACTTAGTTCGTATCCCAGCTTCAGTCTTAGAGTGCCATGTAGATATTCCTCTGTGAGTAATGACATTTCCTTCATCATTTATATAATCCTGAAATATCTTCTGATTTCTGCCTTTTGTGTATAGGAAGCAACAGCACTTCTTTTAAAAGGGGAAGGAGGGTCGGCGCGGTGGCTTATGCCTGTAATCCCGGCACTTTAGGAGGCCAAGGCGGGCGGATCATGAGGTCAAGAGATCGAGACCATCCTGGCCAACATGGTGAAACTCCGTCTCTACTAAAAATACAAAAATTAGCTGGGTGAGGTGGTGTACACCTGTAGTCCCAGCTACTCAGGAGGCTGAGGCAGGAGAATCGCTTGGACCCGGGAGGTGGAGGTTGCAGTGAGCCGAGATCGTGCCACTGCACTCCAGTGACAGAGCAAGACTCCATCTCAAAAAAAAAAAAGAAGAGGGAGGGGAAGTAGGTTAATATAATGAAAGATAGCAAAGTAAAATAGTTTGACTACATGACATTTTGTTTTGTACCTAGAAACAACAAAAACTACATTCTCAAGATAATAAAAAACAAAAAAAATGCAAACAAGCAGAATATCAAAAGTTAAGTAGTATTAACACTTAAAAAGCTCATACAGTTTGATAAGGAAAGCAATCCAATAAAAATTGACAAAGGCCTTGAATAGGCTTGTCACAGAGAAATACTTTGTCAATACTTGAAAGCATGTTCTACCTCACATGAGTGATCAATAAAACTGGAAATGAAAACAATTAAGATAGCTTTTGCACTCACAAATTAGCCGAGATTTTTTGAAGATAGTATTAGTCAAGTTGCAATGAGACTTCAGTCTTTCGTACTGTTGGTTAGGGTATAAATATGCCACCATATTTTCTGGAGGGCAATATTGGGATTATGTATCATGATGCCTAAAAAATTAACAGCTTTCACCCATGGGTTCTACAAATAGGAACTAGCCTGAGGAACTAGATCCATGGACAAAAACGTATAAACAAATACGAATTATTATTATATGAAGGATGAAAAATTATGTTCAGCTTTAATATTATGTGGTCATTCAAAATTGAAACATTGTAAAACAAAAATGTGTACACAAAAACTGATGTGCTAACTGCCTGAAACAAATTTGTGTAAGTCATATGATCCCAGTTTTGTATATTCATTAAAATAGTCACAAAAATATAAACAATGTAATAAGTATGTTTGAATAGTATCATGACGGGCTACTTTAATTTTCTTATATATACATTATTAATTTTCTAGTGTAAACATGAACTTTTTCCAAAATTGTTACTTTTAATAAGAGGTAGTAGATAAAATAACAGATTACAATAGCTGTTGTAAAATGAACTATTTCATACTCTGTTGTATCTGATATCTTTTATCCTGCAAAATAAAGTTTGCTTCTTAAAATGTTGAATTTGTGATTTTTTTCTCTTTTCCTCCTGCTTCCTCCTCCCCACCTGTACCTACTACTAATAAAAGTGAGCACAGACTGATGCTGAAAGGAAAGATCTTATGGAATTTGACTAATAAAATCAATCTTTCTCCAAAGGAGTAAACAAGTATAGGAAAAAATGAAATATGTGATCGGCTTATGATATGTCTAATTCCAAAATATTAACTGAAACCTTAACATATGCATGGACAATAAATGGGGTATTGAATAAATATTTATTGATCATTGTTTACATGCAAAATCCGTTGTGGTTTTGATAGACACTATTGCATTGAATCTTTACGGCCACATTGACCTCAATGTGGATTAAAGAACTGAGGCTTAGAGAGGTTACATGGCCTAACAGCTATTGAGGAGTGTCGGGATTCAAACTGGGCTCTTTCTCCTACACCAAATGAACTTCATTAGCATAGTTTATTTGGGTCAATCTATTCTTTTTCACATATCATGTTAACAAAATGACATATGTCTAACCAATTGGAAATTATTTAAACATAGTTTAAAATGCTGCTAACACAATATGTATTAGCATATTTTTCCAAAATGGTAAAGTTGCTTACAATTGTGGATGCCCAGACACCTTCAGATGTTGAATATAGTCCGCCGGGTTGTGGCTGCCTTACCAAAATATATAAAGATAGTGTTTTATTTCAAGACCAGCTCATTTCCCAAATGTGTGCAGAAGTAGTCCTTATAGAAGAATATTCTATGGTTATAGTAAAATGAAAATAGTACCTAAAAGCTGAAACCTGTGGATAATATTTAAGGTTTCATGAGACTTACAATATGGAGGATAGTCTATATTTTTTATGAACATTATAGTACGATCCTGTTTTAAGTTGTCTATTAGTATTTTGAAATTATATATGCACACACTCTGTCTGGAGATTTTTACAGCTTTATTTTTAAATTACTGCCACCTCTCCTCCAAGCTCTCACAATTCTACACTTTAACCTTTAACCTTTTTGACAAACTATGCTTTGAATCACATTGACTGAACCTTCTGTTGTTCATCTTTTATGAAATTTACACTGGATTTCAGTGGATCTCCATAAATTTATTTTCCTCTGACGAGAGAAAGAATAACAATTAAATTCAAATATGCTAGAAATGTGGTGAGGATTCCCAGCATAGCTATTGCTGAGTTAGAGTATTTTTTTCCAACAGCTGCTTAACAGTTACATATAACTTTACAAGCAAGTTATATGTTAAGGACATGGTGTTACCCCTTTGTTCAGTTTGAAGTACAGGAACATTTCACATTGCTTAGTGACATTTTCCAGATCACGCTGCCTTTAAAAAATGCAGTAACAATTCCCTCATAGTTAATGTTTGAAAAGTTCTGATTTAAACTGAGTTTATAAGATTTAAGAAAAAAGTGCTTTTTATTAAAAATGAAAAAAATTCCTACTGAAATGTGAGAAATTCTTAATCAAGTAGAAATTTGAATAAAAATTCAAATTTTATTTTCAAAGTTTATTTTCACCTTTTTGTCATTAATATTCGGGTACATTTAATTTTTTCATATTAATTTCTTTTTTGTTTCTTTCATTTCAAAAACATTTTTTATGAAGTCAAAACTGCCTCTCATTCTTGGAATATTTATCTTGATCTTTCACAGCAAACTTCCAGTCTCTGTGTGCTGTTTTACATATTAAAGGAGAAAATGTCAGGAATGAGATATTTGAAGCACAAAGTTTCATGACCTGATGTAACAAAAAGTATGATTGATTCCAAAATGCATTACAACATTGTTTTATATAATCATAGTGGTGATAAATTTAGATTCTAAAATTTGATGTTTGACTGAATACCAACATTTTCTCAAGTTTCCTCCCTCTTAGAATTTTGAGGCTTAACTTCTGGATGCTTAGAAATTAATTAATTAATTTAATTCTGCTTAGAAAGAGAATTTCACATTTGAAACTACCCAAGATTATAGAAATTACATAGTGAGGGCTTATTATGAATCAGGCACTGTTCTAACCTTTAAAATAATTGTGAATTTTGTAACCAGCAACCAAGGAATTAATTGCCCTTTGAAATCAACAACTGTGGCTGTGATTCTTGGTCCCCCATAGAATCCCAGTGTGGAGTGAGGCCATCAGTTTTATCTTCTGCTTGGAAAACCATTTATAGATTGCCACAGTTATCACCAGAGTTCCTTCCAGTAATTTAGTTACTATATTGGTAATGAATGAAAGCATCAAACAATTGTTTAGAATTAAATATAAGCTCCTTACAATGTGGAGCATCAAACTCTCAAGGCAGCTATTTTTAAGTCCGACTTGGGAGCAAAATCCAGTTCATGCATACAGATATTTTATCATTTTTACTTCAAGCTCAGTAAAGCCGTTTTTCAACAAGCTCTCTCAGGTAGAGTTTTCAGTATAACTTGAATAATTGAGCTAATTATTCTCTCCGCACATCTCCAGATTGTAAAATTCTTGTTTACTTTTCTTTTATCCCCAGCTCTCAACACTACTCAGATACTCTAACTGTCTTGGGATATTTTCATTGGTTTCAAAATGTTTGATTCATATTCGACTTTTTCTTGCTAATTAAAATTTGGGCACAAAGATTTCTAAGGACTGAATTGTGTCCCCTCCCCTGAATCCATATGTTCAAGCTCTAACCTCTAATGTATTTTGAGATAAGACCTTCAGGGAGGCAACTAAGGTTAAATGAGTTCATAAAGGCGGGGTCCTCATCCAGCAGTACTGATGTCCTTGTAAGAACAGGAACAGACACCAGATCTCTCTCTTTCTCTCTCCATATGTACAGAGAAAATCTATGTGAGAACATAGTGAGAAGGTGACCATCTGGAAGCCAGGAAGACAGGCTTCACCAGAAACCAGCCAGGATGGCACCCTGATCTTGGACTTCTAGCCTCCATAGCTGTGAAAACATAAATTTCTGTTGTTTAAGCCACCAGCCTGCGGTATTCTGTTAGGGAAACTCTATCAGGCTCTACCAGGGAAAGTGGGTTTGAAAATGCAACCTTCTGAAAAACCTAGGCATATTTGGATTTGCATCTATTTGCATCTGGATTTGCATCAAACAGGGAAACCTCTGTATGAAGATGCAAAGTCCTTGGTAAAATAAATTTTCATAAAAGAAGAGAGAATCAAGGCATATGAATTTGGTGAAAGAATTCTTAAAAGTTCAGGACTGTCCATAACTTTATTTGTAAAAATGAGAGGTTGACCTCTATAATTACTGAAAACCCCTTCTAGGTCTAAACCAAATTCCTCGAATTATCTCAGATGCAGACAAGAGACTGATGGTTGTTTAAGTGAACTCTGCAACCTCCAATATCCCTCCATTATTGAAGCTCTAGATTCCCAGAAGCCCAGGGAATAAGTTACCACATGATGTGGATCAATAAGAGTTCTCTTTCCTACATGCTCTAGAGGGTGAATTGTCAATCATGATTGCCCACCCAGATACTGAGGTAGGAGGTGGGGCTCAGACACTGGACCAAATGGAGGACTAGCTAAAACAGGTCCAGGGAAGAAGCACTTCCCCCTAAGACAGGCCCACCAGTGTACCATGTCAGCTTACCATTGCTATAGCAACACCTGGAAGTTAGCACCGCTTTCCACCACAATGACCTGAAACCTCAGAAGTTACGACGCTCATCCTAGAAATTCCTTTATAAACTTCTCCTTTATTTGCACGTAATTAAAAGTGAGTATAAATATGACTGCAGAACTGCCTCTTGGCTGCTATTATGGGCACACTGCCTATGGGGTAGCCCTGCTCCACAAGGAGAAGTACCTCTGCTGCTGCTTCAATAAAAGTTGCTGTCTCACACCACTGGCTTGTCCTTGAACTCTTTCCTGGATGAAGCCAAGAACCCTCCCTGGCTGAGCCCCAATTTTGGGGCTTGCCTGTCCTGCATCAATATGATAGGGACAACTGAGCTTGTAAATTTCTCACACAAAGAGCTAACCAGTCATATATCTTGTTAGAAAAAAAAATCACAACCAAATTCTCAGGTGATCCGAAATTTCATGTAAAAACATCTGCTTTAAATCTAGAAATTAGGAAATTATTAGTTTCTTCATGCTCTCTCAAAAGCAATACACTATTGTATGAATAATCTGGATGATGTGGCAGTAGAGTGTCCATGTGCACAAGTAAAGAATGAAGTTATTTCATGCCAAATAGCTTTCACTGTTTTATTTCAGACTTTTACCACTGAAATTTTCAAACAACCATCCGGTATTTATCTCATTACTTAATAAATACCACAATCCAATTCAAATACTTCTCAAGAGATATTATAATTTTGTCTTTACCATTCTTGTTCACAAATTGCAGAAATTTCTCTGTGCATTTCAAGACATGACCACACCTTCCCTATCCCTGTCCCAACAGGTCATGAGACCCCCCTCATGTTTTCTTAAAATTTTAGTGTTCCTGATTTTTCTCTTTTGTTTTCCTTTCTCACCCTTTCTCATTTTGTTCCATATTTTTCCTTCCTACTTTCTCCTTTTCTTCATTTCTTTCCTCCCTTCATTTTTCCCTCCCTTTTATTAGCAAGTCCAAGTGCCTGTCTGTGGCCCTTTACTTACTGTGTGCTCTATGAGGAGAATGAGCTTCAAAGGTGTCATCACAATTAAGAAGTGCTGTATTAAAATGGGTATCAGTCTGTCAATCCAAAGCCTGGGAAAGAAAGGAAGGAAGCTGAGAATGTTTGAACTTAAGATTCCAAAATCTTATCTGATTCCTGGTATTCTTTTTCCTATGATAGCTATTATTGAGCAGCAGTTGCCAAAAATATTGTGGAGTGGAAACATTAGAGCATGAGTATAAAGAAAGAAATAATAAAGGGTTAAATCATATTGTTTAAGATGAGAAGGTGATATAGAAAAAAAAAACTAGTGCTTTGAAAAAAACCTGTATAGAAAGGAAATATGAAGTGTGAATAACAGGGAGAAGCCATTTGTTACATGTTTAGGAAGGGCTCTGTGAAATCCGGACAGCGTGTTTAGCAATGTCACTAATATCAAGGAAAAGAGGTCCTTTTAAAATTGAATGGACTGAGTTACATTTTTATAGGTGTAGTAATATTTCCAATAAAGAAATTTAATGGGCCAGGCATGGTAGCTCATGCCTGTAATCCCAGCACTTTGGGAACCCAAGGCTGGCCAATCACTTGAGGTCAGGATCACTTGAGACAAGCCTGGCCAACACAGTGAAACTTCATCCCTACTAAAAATACAAAAATTAGCTGGGCATGGTGGCGAGTGCCTGTAATCCCAGCTACTCGGAGGCTGAGGCAGGAGACTCACTTGAACCCTGGAAGTGGAGGTTCAGTGAGCTGAGATCACACCACTGCACTCCAGCCTGGGTGCTAGAGTGAGATTCTGTCTTAAAAAAAAATTACTGAACAGAGCTATATAAACTATATACATTTTAATATAAGAAAATGAATTTTCAAAAAGGCTAAGAGGATGCACAGCTGCCTTAAAATGATGAAAAAAATTCCACATGACTTTAATGGCACATTAAAAATATTGCCATAAAGTCCAATGGTGTTGAATATTCCTGAAAACTTTTTTCTCTTTTTAAAAGTATTTATAAATTTTCTTTGTAAAATTAAGTATTTTGGTTTGAGACATGTTCAATTCTTTCATAGCTGGACATTCATTACTTAGTGAATTTTAAAGAAGTTTTTAACAATGTTTCACCGTCATTTCTATCCAATCAAAACAGTTATTGCTGTTAGTGTGGACAGTCATCGTCATGTTTCATCAAGTCTGATATACAATCAGTCCTAGTGGGTGAGTCTATGGGTAGGATTCAACATTTTGACCTCTGTACTTACAGTTATATAGATGTCAAATCCCAGAAACAAAGGTCCAATCCCTAATGAAATCCTATCATCAGAATGCCAGATGGTAACAACATTAGAAATTGATTTTTGCTTCAAAGGCCTTGCCTGGACTGAATACAGTATATGTGCATCTGATTGAGGTTTGGAAGGCATGCACAAGAAGTCTTAATTTTTCCTTCCTTATGAAAGTTTCATGGTTTAATTTTTTTCAAGATGTTTGAAAATAAATTTTTCAAAGTCTTTATCCGTATCACCTTTCATAGGAAGAAATCAGGAAGAATGATGCTTTGAGCTATGGAAATGTGTTAGGATTTAAGAAGTAGAATTAGAATTATAGTATAAGGCTGATATGTTTTTCATTTATAATTTTTTACATGCAACATTTTTAAAAGATAAATATTTCCTCTTAATGGGGTCAGTAATCTCAAGAATGTTGTGTCCCTTGAGTTCTTAAAATGTTCTGGTTTTGCTTTCCCCTTGTACGTAGTTTAGAACAAACTTTGTAACTTCAGAGCCAGGATTTCACACACAATTTTAGTCCAGCTCTTTCCTTCACAGATTAACATGCTGAGACTCGGGGGGTGGTGATTTGCCCAGGGACACAGAAAAGTAAGGGTTAAAAACTTAGTTTAGGATTCCCAATCCAGAGCTCCTTCTATTACAGTATGCTTCTTTAGACAAGGAGTTGCTAGTTATGTAATGAAAAGACCGCATGAAACTGGCTCACACTTCCATAAGCTAGCAGATAGTTATTCCCCACTTTAAAAATAGCCATATAGGGCCAGGCACGGTGGCTCACGCCTGTAATCCCCGCACTTTGGGAGGCCGAGGCGGGCGGATCACGAGCTCAGGAGACCATCCTGGCTAACACGGTGAAACCCCGTCTCTACTAAAAATACAAAAAATTAGCCAGGCATGGTGGCAGGCACCTGTAGTCCCAGCTACTTGGGAGGCTGAGGCAGAAGAATGGTGTGAACCCAGGAGGTGGAACTTGCAGTGAGCTGAGATCGCACCACTGTACTCCAGCCTGGGCTACAGAGCGAGACTCCTTCTAAAAAAAAAAAAAAAAAAAATCCATATATACCAACAATTCAAACATATGAACAGATAAATTAGTAATTCTTTCATAATTAATTACTTTATGACACAATATGTGTCACTGACTTCCTTAAATTGTTGTTTGGGTATACGATAGACATTTTTATTTGGATTTATTCAGGACTTTCTAGAATTCATCTAGAAAAAATCAGACACATTCCTGCTCTTTCTTCTGTAGCAGAGTGAAATACTATTTTTATGTTATTCTCATTTTTAATTTAAAAGGTAAAGTCCCTAAAAAATATCCTTTGGAAAACCTGCTAATGAAAGCTCAGATCTTTGGGACAGCATAGCAATGTAGAAGAGTGTGGGCCCAGAGACCTGTGTATACTCTTAGCCCCAGCACTTCCTAGACAGATAAACATGGGAGCTTCAGCATGTAAGGAGTTTCGTAAGCTTTGCCATATTCATACAGCAAATGTATGAAACAATTGCTGTAATATGAACTCTCTCACCTGTTGTGTCTGTTTCTTCTCTCTCATCCACTGAGTAAAATTCCTTCACAAGCGGGATATCCCTTGAGAAAGGCTAGTGCATAGAGATAAGTTCATGACCCTTTCTCTTTTCTTTAAAGTGCATTCTAGGTACGCCAGTGAATTCAGTCTTATATTTGCCACTCAAACTTCTGTTTTGAGTGGTGTGAATATAAAGAACAAAGGTTATTTTTAGAAGTTCTAATAATGGAATCTGTTTCAGTCAAGCAGTTAGTAAATGTCAAAAGCTTTCCCCCCAAAAATCTGGATGCTAACTCTTACACAACTGCTCACCAAAACAATTTTTCCTTGAGTCTTTTAAACGGAGTATGTGCTATTAGGTTTCTGGACATAAAATTCTGTTTATAAACTTTCTAAGATTTGGAATATATTAACTGCTCTGAGATAATAACTGCTGCGAGCTTCCAGAGTTTTCTTAACTTTATCATTTAGGTTGACTGAATTGGCATCTCAGGACTCTTCTGCAAAGTTTATGAACATTCTCACTGTATTTTTTAGCTTTTTTGCTGCATCACATTTGTTAACCTAATTAATTGTTTAGCTTTATCTTTAGTCCATTTTCTTCACTGGCTACACAACATCTCATTCATTATAATGTGTTGAAGAGGGATTTTTATGGTCCACATAAAATTGTTTGCAAGTATCTTTGGTAATGTGTTATCTTTGTTCACGATACTGTCACTTATGGTCAAAATCATTACATCTCCAGGGACAAGATTAAATAGTTTTTCTGGCTTGATTGAGGCTTTAGTTTTTGATTTAGTGTTTTCATTTTTTGGTTTACCCCAAAAAACTAATGTTTAGCACACGGATTAGTTTGTTTTTAAACCTGATAACATATAACAGTCATTGTATCAGGTTCTACGATTCTTTACATGGCCTCAGGGTGCTTACTGAAACTTAGAATATATTTTATTCCTAATTTAGCTTAAAAATTAATAAACATATCAAATCTAAAAATGATTGGCCATATCTACAGTAACAGATTACATAATGTTTATTTATATTCCTTTTGGCTCAAATAAGATGAAAAAATGAATCTTAGCTGAATTTCAAAGATGATGAGCATTTTATACACTAGGGATTGTGATTCCCTATAAGATGAAAAGAAGTTCTTTTGTTCCCAATTTTTGTTTTGTAATCACCCGTTGTCAAATTTACTTTTCAAAGTTTTTTGTTTTGTTTTGTTTTGTTTACTATTCTTAAGTTTGAAAACTTTCTAGACCTTAGCCAGTATGTAGAATGCCCGATGTATATGTTGACTGCTCACAAGCTTCAGAGCCATTGTTACTAAAAAATAGAAAAATTTTATATATTACAAGTCTATAATTTGTAAATGAGAGTGTTTTGGAAGACTGCTTTCCTTTTCCAGGACATGAAAAACTTTACTTCACGAACTAGATGATAATGCTGTACAGAGTACACAGTTGGAATTCGGTAACCATTGCATTAAAACCATTTTTTTAAAGTTAGTATTGAAAACAGGATATTTTCAGGGCACTGACTTCCTAATTAAACAGTTTGAAAGAAAACATTATTTTGTAGTAAAATATGTAGATACTGATATTTTGTATCATACTGATTTGTCACCTATACCAATTAAAAATGTTTTAGTGGGCTCCTGTAGTCCCAGCTACTCGGGAGGCTGAGGCGGGAGAATGGCTTGAACCCAGGAGGCAGAGCTTGCAGTGAGCTGAGATCGTGCCACTGCACTCCAGCCTGGGCAACGGAGCGAGATTCCATCTCAAAAAACAAAAATGTTTTAGTTAAATTAATGTGCTACCTTTACATGCTTATGAGGAATGTTTTCTCTTTTCAGGACTAATTATTTTTATACAGTAGTTATGACATACCAGTATATAATTCTCTGTCAACAAACAAAACACTTATTTGGTTTTATTTATGCAGGCAAAATCTTTGTTTTAGAGAAAAGTATTTTAGGCTGGGCACGGTGGTTCATGCCTGTAATCCCAGCACGTTGGGAGGCCGAGGTCTGTGGATCACTTGAGGTCAGGAGTTCGTGATCAGACTGGCCGACATGGTGAAACACCATCTGTACTAAAAATACAAAAATTAGCCAGGTGTGGCGGCACATGCCTGTAATCCCAGCTACTCAGGAGGCTGAGGCAAGGAGAATCACTTGAATCTGGGAGGCAGAGGTTGGGGGCAGTGAGCTGAGATCACGCCACTGCACTCCAGCCTGGGCAACAGAGCAAGACTCTCTGAAGGAAAAAAAAAAGATAAAGGTATTTTAGTGTAATGCCTTTTTGAAAATGAAACAAGCACTTCAATTGTGTGGCTGAAATGTTTCCTTTTAAACATGCATGAGCATTTAAATATTATTTTTAGTTTTTTTAAAATGTGTTGGATAGGAACACTTCCACTCACAAAAAGTATTTTAGCTGGCCAGAAAAAGTCAAATATTTGGAAAAGATTATTTTTGAGAAAATATTTTAAAGCCATTTTAATATATACTGCAGGCTTTTCTACCAAGGTAAGATTCTGAATGTTCCCAGAGCACTGAATGACTTTTAATCACAATGCTAAGTAGTCTATCTTACAAGATGTTTCATATTGATTCACTTGGTTATAAATTCAAAAGTATCATGTACTAAAATGTTTATAATCATTAAACATATAAGAGAGGAAGCAATAGCATTCTGTTGTCCTCTGACACTCTCTTTCACAGGATCATACTTTTTATCACAGTAATACATATGTGACATCTGGTTAGAAAAGAAAAAAGGGCAGAAAAAGATCAGTGTCTTCAGACAGTAGTTTTTGTTCATCATGTAAGATGATAATGGACTGAACTTAGCAGCTTATAATACAATTTTCATTTTATTTTAAACATATTTTGCATGATATAAAAATATTGATCACAGTGAGTTTTACCAATTGTTGTTGCTATAAAAATGAATGCAGAAACAATATTTTTAGTGGAAATAAATTATATAGTCATTCTTTAAAAAAAAAATCACAAGAGAAAAATCTTGGCTGTTTGGTCATTGGCAGAAAACCAGTCTTTACAAGAGGCCTTTTGCAGATGAGTTCCAGTCCATTTCTGTAAAGTTATCCACATGGTAGAGGAAAGACAGACTTTTGTCTTTGTTAGCACAGACCCACAAGGGTCTGTCTGTTCACAGACAGTTCTTCTGTGGCAACACAGTTTTCCATAGTAGAAAATCGATGAACTGGAAAACAGTACAATCTTAGCTCATTTGTGGTCTTTTCCAATATGAAGGGACACAACGACACACTTCTTCACTATATGAAAATCCTGGCTCACAAGCCTTCTGGCGGTTCGTACATGGCCGTCTGTAACAGCTAGGAGAACAAACAAGAACACATTTACGTTAAAGATCAAGGCAATGGATTCATTATGCTACCAAGGTATTTCTGTGTTTTTAAATTTCAGACTGGAACCAAATTACTAATTTTATGATGAAATTGTTCATAGGTTTATAAAAGTTTGTTTCTGCTTAGAATTACAACATTTAAGAGGAATGGAAAAGCCTTAAAATAAAAGTCTTGCTTGCTGATATAACAAATGGAAGGATGAGGTATTGTAAGCATTAGTTCCTTTGAAGTGCTTTTTGTTTCATGGGTGAAAGAAACATAAAACAGAAATTCTGAAAGTGAACACTGAAGGTCTGCTGACTTACTGTGATCACATAAGCATGGCAGAATTCACATGAGTCTGGGACTTGTATGGGACCCAGACTTCCAGGCAATTAAACCCAGCCATGTTGGCAGAACTGTGGTCCTCAGTGAGCAGCCGCGCCCTCACTCTTGTGTCTCTGCTTGGCAGCTGGCTGCATGACGGTGGCTAACTCTTCCTTTTCACCTTGGCTCCAGGTGAAACAGAGCCATTCTGGGGCAGGGAGGTGACAGGGACAATACTCAGCAGCGAGGGTCCCCTTCCTCCCATCCTAGACTTCCAGTTTCTAGTAGCGGTGAGAGGACAAATTACCAATTGGTCAATCTGTCCCCTGCCCCGTTGCTCCAGTGAATTGAGGCTTCATTTTTTGAGACAGAGTCTTTTTCTGTCGCCCAGGCTGGAGGGCAATGGGGCAATTTCGGCTTACTGCAACCTCCGCCTCCTGGGCTCAAGCCATTCTTGTGTCTCAGCTTCCCGAGTAGCTGGGATTACAGGTGTGTGCGGCTACGCCTGGCTAAGTTCCTGTATTTTTCGTAGAGCCAGGGTTTTGCCATGTTGGCTGGGCTGGTGTTGAACTCCTGGCCTCAAGTGATTGCCTGCCTTGGCCTCCCAAAGTGCTAGGATTACAGGTGTGAGCCACCACGCCTGGTGAGAACTGGAGCTATCTTTGAAAAACATTTTGGAGTACGAGCATGCCTAATGTGTGGGAATAGGTGTAAAGGGAAAAGTGCAAGATGACCTGAGGTGGAAATCAAAAGTGTGCTACAAAAAACCCTACACAATTTGGTTTTGACATTTCATTTATTTGGCTCTAGAAAAGAAAGCATGTCTAGTTAACTTTTCTTAAACTTTGCAAATGCAAATTCATAGTTATGACTACTGGTACTCCTCTACTAAAAAGGGATATGATACTTAATGATCCATAAAAGCTGTTAATTAAGGCAATGAACCAAAGAATATATACTCTGCCCACTGCACTTTGTAATAGATATTAAGAGAGAATGAGGAGAATATATATTTTCAAAATATGATATTTTCTCTTTTGCTCCAATTTATATCACAAAGCCTGGAATTATACACTTAGAAAAATGAACCTAGGATGAGTTGCAGTAAACAGAAAGTCTTTTTGAAAGAATGTATAGTATTAGGAGGAATGCAATGATAGAAATATTATCTGTGTTCATATAATTCTGTAGAAAAGTATGTATGCAGACGTAAGAATTTCAGATTTTTCAATGTATACTAAACTCACTCAAGAAGAATTCAATATAAAACATAGTTTAATAAGGCTTAAAAAGATTTAGTATCTATAGCCTTTGGAAAATAGTAGCATATACATTTTTGAAATATCCTCTTGGTTATTACAGCAGGAATATGTAGGTAAAATTGGAATATAGTTCTTTCTCAAAATAAAATGATACCTATGATGTACTTTGGAGTATAAGGGAAGAAAAATATAATCAATGAGATAGCCAGATCCACTAAAGCCTTTTTATGCAGTAGCTAAAATATTAGTTTAGGAAAACCATCAAAAATATACATTAAAATAAGGACACAAAACTCTTGAGAATAAAAAGATGAACTCATTATACACTGTGGAAAAATAATAATGAACATTAGTGAAGATAGTAAATAAATGAAATACAAGCTTTTTTCTGTTAAAAAGAACATTATCTACCTATATGTAAAGAATGGATGTAAAAAAAAGAATCCAGTGAAAGTGATTAAAAACAAATGGTCTGAAAATTAAGTAGACAACTAGGAAAGTACAATGTCATGTCATAGAAGAGGTGAGCTTAAAGAAAAAGGCCATGGAAAGGACAGGTTACCTAAGGACAAAATTCTCTATTGGATTTGGCAACTATGAGGCCAATGAAACCTTAAACAGTGGTTTAACATAGCACTCTAGGCTATAAACCAGGTTATAGTTGGTTGAATACATGGTAGATGAAAAAGGTGAAAACAAATGCCTCGTTTTTTAGCAGCTTTGAAGAGGACAGACCTGGGTTGCTAAAGTATGCTTAGCTTCACAGTAAGAGGCTAATAAAATAGAAGAGATTTGGGAACTTTTATAAACTGAGGGGAATAAAAGTAGAGTTGAAGATGTTCAAGTTACAGAAGAAAGAAGGAATGGCATGAAGCAATGTTGAAGGAATGTGGAGAAAATGTCAAACGCACAGGTCTGGCTTAAATAGTAGGATCACCTTATTCTCTGAGATTAAAGAGGAAGAGGTTCCGGGATTAACATTGAATGTACTTGAGTCGAATAACTTCATTTTTTTTTTCTTGATGAAGAAGAGTGCAAAACCAAGTTTAAGACACGAGTCTTGGGTACCTTTAACAACATATTCATTTATTTCTCTAATTCTACCAATACTTAGCTTACATATTTTCATTTCCAGATATAATTCTATACCAATGGTACTCTCATGTCCTTTGTTTGTAAGTTTTACATAAAAATTGTCTGCATTTAGAACAGTTGTCCTAAATTATGTCTAAAGGCATCATACTTTTTGGTGGGGGTGAAGTGGATTGCCTGTAGGTATTTTGAAAACATCCCACAGGAACCACTAATTTAGAGTATATTCTGAGGTTGGCTCTAATTTTGATCCTCAAGGCTCCTGTCTTGCTTTTTTGGAAGCAAATCCAGTCTCATGCACGTTTAGCATTGGTTAAAAAAATATAAGATTTTTGTCTTTCAGAATTTATTGGCCTCATTCTAACAAGCAATTGTTACTTTGGTTAAGAAAACTGCTTTTGGTTTAGAGCATATTTCTAGTAAGAGAAATGAATACTCTTCATGAGGATCTCTTACCTGCATGTTTGGTGGTGGAACTTCTTTCCTTTTAACAAGCATTTCTGTGGACTTTCTGTACATTCACAGGCACATTTTCCAGGATTTAGGGGTTGATTTCTGGGGCAGGTTCTTTTACATACACACTGGCATGTGTTTTCATCAAATTCTCGGTTGGCCCCACATTGGCTGGGGAAGAGTTTGTTTTTACAGACACACTGGCATGAGTTTCTGTCTAGTTCTTTGTGGGGTCCACAGCTGACAGGCCGAAGCCCCGCTCTGCAGACACACTGACAGGTCTCTTCATCCAGCTCCTTGTTTGGTCCACAGATGTCATGGAATCCATCTGTTGAGTCTAGACAAAACAGTCAGAGAATCTTTACTATACCTTACTTGGTTCTGGGTGTGGCATGAAACAAAAGCTTTTAAAAGCGTCTTCCTTTGTATGTTTTCCATCAAAGGATTGTGTACAAACATGAGTATGTTCCTTCATAAAGGAGTTCAAAATAATACCAATGTAAAGTAGAAAATGTACTATTTTTTAGTCACTTATTTCAAAGAATGATGAATATTGTACATGTGGTTTTAATATTAGAGTATGTTAATCATGATATAGACCCTTGGCATTTAGTCTTTAAAGCATCATTCTGCTTACCATCTCTAGCATCCGAGGAAAACATAAAGTCTTCTTGAGCCAGGCATCTGCAGATGTGATTATTCCACATGTAATTGGTGGGGCAAGTCTTGTTCGCTGCCTGACACCTTTGGAAGAAACAGACGAGGTTTAGCAATGGTGTAACTGGTACCTAGAAGGGATCATCTCTGCTCACATATGTATCAAAATAATGCTTATAGAAAATCTTTAAAAATATAAGAATTATGAAATAAAATGTGAATGTTTTCTCCCAAACTCTCTCTACCCACAACTGCTATAAAATTCCAATTCCAGAGGTAATCACTGTTTGTGGTATGGTCATAGAGGACACCAGACTTTTATCTTTTTAAGGCAAACACATTGGTTTGTATAATCATATAGGGTTTTAGCTTGTGAAATAAATAAGGTAAAACCTTTTGCTTTAAAATTTCTTTTTTCCATTATACAATATATCATGGACATTTTTATATGTCATGGAATAGAGTTCTGCTCCATTACTTTTAGTGGCTATGTAATATTCCATACAAAATATGTACCATTATTTATTTCATTAATCTACATCACTTTGATTTTGGCTTTTCCAAGCAATACTGGAGAAAACATCTATGTAAATGTATCTTTACTGACTTATTTCTGAAGCACAGATCCCCATGTTGCAAAGCCTCCAGAAATGCAAAATTTCCACTCTGTACTCCACCAAAAAGTTATCAAAGATATTTTGTTTCATTGTTGTTCTAGCTCTTTACTTCCTTCCCTCCCTCCCTCCTTTCTTCCTTCCCTTCCCCTCCTTTCCCCTTTCTTCCCGCCTTCCTTCCCTGTTTTAGTAAAAATCATGATCCTACAGGCTTCAATCAAGTACACCAATTGCTCCTTTGATGGTCCAATGGCCCCACTGTTGCTACCTGAGACCCCTCTCTGTTGGTGCCCACGTGACATGAGCCCTCTCTGGGGTGAACATGTATCACAAGCTCAGCTTGCTCATTTTTTCCTCCACACCTGGAATCAGCCATTTCTTCAGGAGCCCTAATTCTCTTTGTTGGAAAACAGCATTTTAGAGGCTATCATTTGAGATCAGAAGTGTTTAGTGCCATCAGATCACATTACTACTAGATCTTTTCAGGGGGCAGAGCTAGAAAAATGCATGTATACCCTGTAGAATGTTTTCCTAGTTAATATTTACCCAGTAGAAGGATTTTTGGTTTTAAATATCCTAATTTACAGAATATATATCAACTTCTCACTGCCTCATTTTTTCATCTAATGTTGGTGTAGACATCAAATAGAAGTATTTATTTATATCTTTCACACTCATTATGTATTGTAAACAACTTTATGTGCTGGAAGAATGCTGAGTTACATTCCAAATTGATAGAACATAGTAAGAATCCTATGTAGCCATCTTAACATGTGCATTGAGTATAAACAAACAGGCCATTTGCTAAGAAAGTTTTGCAGACATACTCACTGTGACAATACATCTTTCTTTTAATAATAGCCTGGTAACTCTTACAGCATCACATAGAGGAATTTTTCAACAGAAAAACAAGGAAATCTGCATTTTCCAACCAAAATGCAGCTTGAACATCTTCCTTCAGCTTGAACATCATTTCTGAAGATTTACCAAAGCTTTCCTGTCCAGCAAGTCTCTACAGCATCTACTAGACACAGACACGAGGAAGTTCTCTTCATTCCTCTTAATATGACAGTTTGTCTAAGATTGCCCCCTTGTCCTCCATCCACCCATCACCTTCTGCAAATAGCAATGACTGATTTGACCTTTCTTTGTCCCTTCTTGAGTTTCTTCAAGAGTCATTTCTCCTTTAGCAAGGTGAAAAACAGTCTATTATGGGTCTTTTATGTATTTTAATTTTGACTTTTAACTTTTTGATCGCTGTGTTATTTGCTATGCTATACCACAAAGTGACAATTTCTCATACAGCATATACACAGTCCATGTAACTAGATACAAAGCAACTGTATGTTAGCAACAGCAATAATTGCTGATTAGGAAACAATATACATTTTAGATTTTATCAAGATAGTTTGTTGCTTTTCTACGCTTTTCTACAGGCGTTATTAGGTATCAATTATTTTGTAGGAAATAGCTATGTTTTGGTTTACCTTCCATTCACTATAATTGTTCCCATTTAGAACAACAGAAATGTGCTCTCAAAATCTATTTTTGGGAATAGATTACTGATCTCAAGCAAGAGATTCCTGCATATATTTTTAGAGAAAAAATTTCATACTGTTACATCCAAATCCAATCAACATTACTGGATTTTAATGTACTGCTTTGACTTCATACTAATAACTTCCATGAAAACCTTGACTTCTAACAATCTTCACATCAACTGTTATTTGCTTTATCCTGCATATATTATGTACTTCTATGTTTTTACTTTTGAAAATGTCAAACATGTATGTAATTATCGGAGTTAAGACTATGAGAAAAATGTACAGTCAGAGAAGTTCTGTATCATCAGCAAGTTTCTTTTTTTTGGCTTGTTGGTTTATGTTTTCAGGGTATCTTCTTGCCAAAAAATTGCATATATGTTTTTTCTCATTTTGTTCCACAGATGATAGCATCCCTTACACACTATTGTAAACCTTGTTTTTTTCACTTATCAATATTTCCTGGAGAACATTGTACCTTCCTAATAATTTTAGGAATTCCAAGGGCAAGTCTCTACTCATTGCGCATTTTTGTCATTATTTTCTTGGTTAATCATGAACATATATTGTTCTAGATAAAACGCAGACAGTCAGGACTTATCAATTGTCCAAAACAGTATCATTGTTTTTAAAATTTATATCCTCTTGATTGTTAGCATCCTTCCATCAAATATGATACAACTTATGTTAAGTTCTATAATAGCAATGCAGTTAATCCTGGCTGCATGAAACTCATAATCTTCTTCTATAAATGATGGTAAAAACATTTTGGTCATGTCGCTTCTATGTTGATCGATATATGGTTTAAGTAACACACTGCCATGTTGGCATCGAGTGGCCATTATACCGTGTTGGTAGAAAGGCATCTTTCATTTTACCAACATGTGATTTATACTGCCATTACCTAAGCCAGTGTTATTCCAACTGCTGCTTGCAACCCATTAATGAATCATGAAATCAATGACGTGGGCTCAGAAATGCATTTTAAAATGTAATAGAATGATACGTAATAAAATACAAACCAATAGAATGCTTGTGATACAGATTGGTTCCTAAAGAAAGCACCCTGCTTCAAAAGTGAGGAGCAAGCTCTTGGCATTTAAAACTTCTCATGTAAAAATGGTGGGGGGGGGGCAACATTTCCAAAATATTGTTATTTTAGAATGAAAGGAAATGTGGTCGTGATGGACAGAGGTTTAGTAAAATTTGGTTATCTCCTTTACGTTTTAATCTCCAAAGCATTTCTCCTTACTGAAATTTCTCTTCCAGTTCTGAATATTAAAGTGTGCATAAATACTTTAAAGGTTTATAATTATGTTTTTTTGTATAGTGTATTTATAAAAGACATTGATTCAAAGACATTCTGCCTGCAAAGCAAAGCAGGGAATTGCACAATTATTTGCAAGGCATATCTATGTTGAGAATCACGTGAATAAACTATCTTTCCTATCCCCCCACCGACCCCACCACACACACACACAGACACGACCACAATCCTGCCTATAACATGTGTGAAGGATAAAGATGCTTTTACCAGAATTGTTTCATTAATTATTTTCACAGCTTCACTTGACTTTGGTTTGGCAGCTATTGCTTTATGCTGGTTAAAAATCACGTGACAAAAATATGAGTATATGTGTTTTTCAAACTAAAGAACAATTTAATGATAAAGAAAATCTTACTTTGCATTTATCTCTCCTTTGAAATATTAAAAGATAAAGTATTCCAAATATGTTCTGTTACATTATATTCTAAACGTTGGGTAATAATTACTAGCTCTTATACTTTCAACATCATAGCAGGCTATTTTGTGCATGCTATTTTTGTGATTCTTGCATATTCTACACTCTTTGCCACTGAGGTTTTCCTACACTTGGAGATTTCTTGACTCCTCAAATCCACATTTAAGGAACTAAAACATGCTATCACCTTTTGTTCGGTCTTAGTCAGAACTGAGCTGAAATGTTACTCTTTTTCAAAGAGCTATAATCTTTTATATATATATATATATATACACATATACACATATACACTATTTATGCATTTTTCCAGCTTTATTGAAACATGATTGATAAATATTGTACATATATAAGGTATACAAAGTGAAGTTTTGGTATATGTATACACTGTGAAATGATTACCACAATCAAGCTAATTAACATATCCACACCTCAAAGAGTTACTGTGTGTGTGTGGGGTTGGGGGGGTGCAGTGAGAATACCATTGAGTAGAGTAACTATGCTGTACTATACGTTAGGTCTCCAGAGCATATTCACCTTGTAACTGCAAGTTGTCACCCTCTAACATTTCCCCATGTCCCCTACCCCCAAGACCGTGGTGACCAGTCTTCTATTCTGTATCTATGAATTCTACTTTTCTGGATTCCATATATAAGGGAGATCAGCAATATGCATCTTTCTGTGTCTGGCTTATTTCACTCAGCACAATTTCCTCCAGGTTATTTCATGTTGTTGCAAATGGCAGAATCTTTGTAATATATTTCTAATTGAAAAAAATTGACTGCACCTTGATTTATGTTAAACTACTTATTGATTTACTTCCCCAGATCTCTCTTAAAATACTTCACAGATCATTCAAAATGAACGATAACATTAATTTAATGTGAATTCAACTGTAGCACATGACGATTTTCTTGAAAAGCAAATTATTTCTATAGATATGAACTGTGTTATTAATCAAGTACTCTCATTGGAAGCTCTTTTAATAAGGTTTTTCACAACAACACAACAAATGAAAATTTGGCTTACCATGTGGCACCTATAGTTCCATAGCTGTGTCCCTCAAATAGCCTTCCTATCTCTAGTCTTGTTCAATGGGAAGTGTGAGCCACAAGCATTAGTGAAACCCATGTTTCAAGGCAGGTACCATGAGCTCTCATGCACTCCTTCAGAGCACCTTCATGTCATTCAGCGGGTTATCCAACAGGATGTTCTGTACCCCATTAAAGAAACAAATAAGCGAAACCTGACTCCATTAATAATCTTGATAAATAGCAAAATAGGGTTTTGGTTTTCCAAATGCCAACTGCGGATGTTATCTGAACTTCAAGCCTGTAATTATATTATGAAGAATACAGATACAGACCCTTCTTGCCCAAGCTTTCTGTCTGAATAGCAACTGGAAGAGCAAATATATTCTTTCACTGTCAGAGCCACAGAGCCCTGGGTAAAAATGCTTCAACAATTTTGTCCCAAATGTCTTTGAACTGTCGTGTTCATCTTGAGTTTGTTACACCTGATGCTTATATACACTTGACTATGTACACAGAGACTGATTTGCTTATACTTTGGAAACAGCAGTTAATAGTGAATGGAAGGTGGTTAAGTAAAAGTGGCCTTTATATTCAATGTTATTAAGTAACTTCTTCAGTACTACAGGTAGAAATCAGAAATACATACATTTTAGGTTTCATATAAATTGTTAAAAAGGCACATGCTTAATAGTATGTATCGAAAAACACATCGACTTATCTTCTTTTGTATTGATTTGTATTGATTCCGCATGAACTTGTGTTTGTGTCTGTTTGTGTTACTGTTTGCTTGTGTTCCACTAGTCTACTGACAGGGAGAACAGTGGACAGAGTTGGGGTTTGTTCAGACATTAAAGGAAAAGATGGTGAGTAGGATGAATCAATGAAAACTCCATAGTTGTAACAATTTTGCCAGTCTTAATATTTGAAAGGATAATACAATCATTGCATTAATTTAAAACATGGATTTAGGCTGGGCACGGTGGCTTACCCCTGTAATCCCAGCATTTTGGGAGGTCGAGATAAGCAGATCACCTGAGGTCAGGAGACAAGCCTGGCCAATATGGCAAAACCTCATCTCTACTAAAAATATACAAATTAGCCAGGTGTGGTGGCACGTGCCTGTAATCCCAGTTACTCAGGAGGCTGAGGCAGGAGAATTGCTGGAACCCGGGAGGCAGAGAATGCAGTGAGCTGAGATCACGCCACTGCACTCCAGCCTGGGCAACAGCATGAGACTCTCAAAAAAAAAAAAAGTTATGTTTTTATGTTTAATTTTTTCCTTTTTGTCTGAGTATAAATTAAGCAGTAATCTGCCACATACAAAAGCTTACCTAGTCTGAGACTGACTTGGATATAAAACATGTCACATTGTGTGGTCACCAACTGGCTAAGTACAGGACTTAATTGAGTTAGAAAGCCACCAGAACTGGGGTTGGAGACACAGGGCGAGTAGGATAAGTATGGAAGCTTGTGATTTTCTGCTCTATTGTTTTTCATATTTTCTTGGATATACAAGCTTGAAAGAAGTATTGGCAGGTTGAAACAATGGAAAATCCATGGTTACTGGATTTATCAGCTTGTCATGTAATTCGAGGATAAGTAATCAGGAATTAAGAAAAAAGGTCCTTCAACAACAGCTGCTGGTCTCATTATCTTGTCACAGCCACATGTCATTAACAGAAAAACAAAAACAACGACAATAAAAACATGTTATGAGGGTATAAGAGTTGATATGACATCAAAGTGGCTGGTTGATGCCAGGAATACAGGCGAGGAGAAATGAACAGGTGGAACACGGAGACTCTTAGGGCAGTAAAAGTATTCTGCATGATACTGTAATGATTGACACATGTCATTTATATATTTATCAAAATCCACAGAACTTACACCCAAAAAAGAAGGAACCCTAATATAAGCTATGGATTTTAGTTAATGATAACATGTCAGTATTGGCTCCTCAACTGTGACAAATGTACCATGCTAACACAAGATGTTAAAAATAGAGGAAACTCGTGAAAGAGGATGTTGTATGAAAACTCTCTATACTTTCTGCTTTTTCTGTAACCTAAAATGGCTAAAAAAAAAGTCTATTAAATTTTAGAAAACAACTGGTAAATCTGGTCTAATACAATATTAACAAAAATTGTCCATGTGTTTGGTTGAATGTAACTTTAAACTTTATGACAATCTTTGATCTAATAGCCCCCAATTCTAGGCAAATCACTTCCATAATTTCAGTGCAGAGATGTATTGATGCAATCTCCTCAGCTGTATATACTTTGCATTATTTCTCACAATCTATCAGCAAGCCATAGGAATGCTGTGCTTTCAATTATTGTATTTTAGAAGGTAGAAACGAGACTGTCCAAAGGCAGGCAAACTATATATAAAAGTTACCTTCCCTTTACAAAAAACAGTAATGCTCACAGCCTGGAATCTCTTGCCTGAGTTCCATTGGTAAATCCATTCGTATCAACAGGTGATCCTTTGAAGTGTGAGACAATGTTTAGATAATGAGCTTTGTAGGAAAGAGGATGAACAGACATACGACTTACGATTTCAAAAATTACTGTATATGGACATAAAGATTTTGAACTGTCAAAGAGGATAATTTCAGGGCAGACTAAAGATGCACGTTTTAAAATGCTGAAAAACAGTAGTTTCTGATGATCTAGTATCAGACTGGTCCAATTAACTGGAAGCTAAGCTATCTCTCCATTTCTACTCTGATATAGTTTATTAAATTTATGTTATTACGCTATTTTGCTTCATTGTCTTTTGGTAAAGCAATAATGTATAACCTTCAAATTAAAAAGGAAAGAGTGAAGCATTACGGCTAAAAGTACAACTTATGGATATTTAAGCATCTAGGCATTTGGACTGAGGATATGTTAAAGATTAATAGACCAAAGACAGGAGACCTCAAGTTCCAAATCAAAGGTTTCCTTGGCTATAAATCTACTCTGTTCCTTGGAAATAAGACACGTTCTCATAAGAATAAAATCTTCTTAAATAAACCCTAGTAAGTGTAACTTCTTGCAAGCAAATAAGTTCTACTGAGTAAACAATGTCAACATTTTAATAAAAGAAATAAAAGGCAGCAAATAAATAAATATGCAAATTAGCCTTCAGGCTAGATTTATCCATTTTTTTCTCATCTTTTTTCATCCCTTTTCTCTTTATCACCACAACGTGACTGTCTTCCAAATTGAAATAATACCTATCTTCTATATTTATTATCCATTAAAAATAATTCAAGATTTCTTGGCTATGCTGAACATTGTCTTGTCAATCATTCCTCTACCTAGAAACAACCTCTGCTCCCCTAATACCACTACAGAATAGGTGAAATTCCCCAGGCTGGTGCTCAAAGCTTTAGAATCACAGCATTGTCTTTTCATTTAATATCCAATTGCTTTCACAGCTTAAGACTGAAATCAACCTGGTTTATTAAATGTGCACAGAACGTGTTATTTTATTACATCTTTAGGGACATTGTCTATGCTAACCAAATAACTAATAAATTTAGCACTATTAACTTCAAGGTCCTTGTCTATTTGACATCACTCTCTCCTCTTTGATTGTACTCTCTTGCTAATCTGTAGTGTATGTTGACTTCCCTATAGTACATTGTCACAGAATAAAAAAAAGTAAAAGCTTGTGTTATTTATTTAATGGAATGCTATATAGTTATTAAATGAATACACCAGGTGTACAGATAGCAATATGACTATATCTGTAAAACATAATGTCAAGAGAAAAAAAGTAACGCCAACATTTTAAGTTAAAATACAAAACACTCAAAGCTGCACTGTATAATATCTTCCGGTATGTTAATAAATCCAGATGCCATAAAAATAGAGAAGAGTGAGAATAATACAATTTTCGAGTGGTGGTTACTTCTGGGAATGAAGAGTGAAGAATGATGACTGGGGATTTGGGTTGTATCTTTAGTAAATATGACAAAATAGTTGTTACATTTCAAATTGGGGTAGAAGGGCACTTTTTTGTTTTGTTTTTGTTTTGTCCTTGATGTTTGATATTTTTTAATTTATAGAAGTTAAAAATAAAGAAAATGTGTTATATATACACAATGGAGTACTATTTAGCCATAAAGAGAATGCAATCCTGTCATTTGCATCAACATGAATGGAACTGGAGGCTATTATGTTAAGTGAAATAAGCTGGGCACAGAAAGACACATATCTCATGTTCTCACTCATTTATGAGAGCCAAAAAGTGAATCTCACGGAGGTAGAGAGTAGAATGATGGTTACCAGAGGCTGGGAAGTGTGGGTCAGTTGTGGGGGGAATGAAGAGAGGTTGGTAATGCATTCCAAAGTACAGTTATATAGACGAAACAAGTTCTAGTATTCCATAGCACAGTAGGGTAACAATAGTTAATAATATTTTATTATATATTTCAAAATAGCTAGAAGATTTAAAATGTTTACAACACAAAGAAGTGATAAATGTTTGAGGTGATGGATATCCAAAATATCCTGAGCTGACCATTATGCATTATACGTATGTATCAAAATATCACATATACCCCGTAAGTATGTACAATTATGTATCAACTAAAAAACAATAAAAATGCAGTCATAGCCACACCTCAAAAGAAATGGATTATATCCAAACAAATTTAGTTTGAATCTCTGCTTTGCTACTTTTCTAGTTGTGTGACATTGGGGAAATTTACTTACCCTTTCTGATTCAGTTTCTCATGTGTAAACGTGAATTTCTTTCACTCTCTTGCATTCTCTCCCCCTTTCTCAAAACACATTCTCCCTCTCTGTGCCCAGAGTATGGTAAGTTATTAGTAAATAAACATCTCCATTTCAGGCTGTTCAGCTAACAGAGTAAGTCCTAGTTATTCTTGAACCTTTCTAATATTCGGCACCTCTTACCACTTCCTCCTTCCTTGAACTCATGTCTCCACTGGCTTTTGTGGTCTCTCTCTCTGTTGTTATTCTGATTGTTCTGATTGCTTCTTCTCAGTCTCCCGTACAGATTACTGTTTCTCCAGATTATTGTGTCTGCTCTACAGATTACTGTTTCTTAAATATTGATTTCCCCACAGTTTCATCTGTGGCTCATCTTGTCTTCTTACTTCCTATATTTCCTTTGGTTGAGGTCATCTCTTCCAATTACTCTACCACTTTGATGTCTTACAAATATTACAAGCACTCAAGCTAACGTGTAAAAACTCAGTTCTCCTTTTCAGATAAGTTCCTCCT
The DNA here is from genome assembly GCF_028885625.2 of Pongo pygmaeus. NCBI lineage: Eukaryota > Metazoa > Chordata > Mammalia > Primates > Hominidae > Pongo > Pongo pygmaeus. The sequence goes on from NC_072376.2 coordinate 190,051,146, forward strand.
ATGAACAGTGCTCCTTGTCTTTTGAATGTCATCCATACAGTTTCATCCTCAACTTCTCCCACTTTACCATCCCCCATATGCGGTTCCCAAGTTATATGCTTTCTTGTATTTCAAACGTCTTTTCCACCTCTTTTCTTCCTATCCCCATATCCACTGCTGTGGCCACCATCTTTATTATTTTTCACTTCGATTATTTCAAAAGATTACTCCTGAATTTTTCCACCTCCTGTTTTGCTTCCTCTAATCCACATACTCCCTTGCCACCAGGCTGTTCTTTCTATAATACAAAACTGCAGATACCACATCTCTGCATATATATTTTTAGTAGTTCTCAAGAGACTTTAAGAAAGAGCCCATCCTTGGCTGGGCATATGTGATTCTGTTGACCTCTCCAGACTCATGTATACCCTCTCTACTGTAGCCATGTCTCCAAGATGCTTCCTCACCACACTGATTTCACTGATTTCAGTCATATGTTTACATGCCTAGCTCAAGAATGGAATTTCTTCCGGAATAACAATTCTACATACCTTTCTATCTCTATGGTCTAGCACCTTGTTAGTAGCTAACAGAAACACAAATGCTATTTGTTGAATAAGTGAATGAAGTACAGCATAGTGTTTTAGACACTTACTATATTAGAAATATTATGTTTGTTTGTACTCTGGTACATGAGTTATTGTAGCTAAAGAATTATATTATTTATTTAAAAATACCTCACATTTCCTAATACAGTGTTATGGAGATAGAAGACCTGACATAAATGTCTCATGAATGAATAAACACTACTACCAAGGAGGAAAATCTAGGGGATCGCTGCTTAATCACAAATGGCTCCCTCCATGAAAAGAAAGTCTCTACTAAAGGGCCCATGGAAATACATGGAGTTCAATTTGAAGAAAATATGAGAGGAAATAATTGGAAAAAATAATCTGTGAGAACGCTAATATGAAAATTGGTATCTAACTGTGTCTGCTAAAGGGAATTGATACTTCCTCTGGCTTTTATGATACTTTCTGATATTGAGACTTGAAAGTTTTTCTGTAAATACTAGAAATGCTAGAAGATATTGGGGGGAACACATGGGTTTCAGAAATAAAATGATTTTAATTTTTATATTTTCCTGGCAGTTTTTTTGGCTCCTTAGCATTGTACACGTTAACATTTCTAAGACTCAATTTCCAAATCTGTAGGATGTTAGTAAAAATAGCAGCGATCATTTATTGAATGCTTAATATGTTTTAGGCACTGTGTTAATATTTAATATGGATTGCTGGTTATAAAAATCACAACATCCTTGAGTTAGGAGTTATTATTATTATATTATGCTATTCTACAATATCAGATTAACATGGTATGGTATGTCAAATATGGTATAATGCTATTGAACAGATTGATTTCAGTGAAGATTAGCTTATAAATATTCTGTATGATGTTATACGTAACATTCTTACTTATGTGCTCTTTTGTAAATAAAAAAAAAGTGTCACAAGAAAGTTTACAGAACCTACTCAAACTCAAAGAGAAATCAGAGACTAAATTCTCAAAACTGGAAGCCGCCTACAGCATCCACACTCTTCAGCCCTGTACTATGTGATGTGTATTACAAATGGAGCCACCGGCAGTATTTGTATGAACATGAGACAATGTATGGCAGATGCTTGGTGCTTTGTAATATTTAGTAAAATAAAACAATAATAATGTAACTATAATATGTGGTGTTCTTACTTGACTATAAGTGCTCTAAGTTCAAAGCCAGCCAAGCGCATCTTTGTTTTCTCTAATAGGATCTTGAAGCGTTCTTTAATAGGATCTCGAAGCGTTCTTTATCTTAGTGACTAAACGTATAGTTTATGGATGACTCTGGAAAATATCCCTCCCTAATCAATTAAAGATTTGACTTAAAATGTTATTGTAAAGGTTTTTAAAAATCTACTATTTTGGCCGGGCGTGGTGGCTCACGCCTGTAATCCCAGCACTTTGGGAGGCCGAGGCGGGTGGATCACAAGGTCAGGAGTTCAAGACCAGCCTGGCCAGAATGGTGAAACCCCATCTCTACTAAAAATACAAAAATTAACCAGGCATGGTGGCAGGCAACTGTAATCACAGCTACTCGGGAGGATGAGGCAGAGAATTGCTTGAACCCAGGAGGTGGAGGTTGCAGCGAGCTGAGATCACGTCATTGTACTCCAGCCTGGGTGATAGAATGAGACTCTGTCTCAAAAAAAAAGAAGAGAAATCTACTATTTTAAACCTAAGCTACTTAAAAAATTATACTTAATAAAGGGATTCTTTTCTAGGCTTTTCAAAAATCAATTTTATTGAGGAGTAATTTGCATACAACAACATGCTCCTATTTTGAATTTATCATCTTTTCATGAGTTTATGTATGCACATTAACTACTGTCACAATCAAAATAAAGAATATTTCCAACACCTCACAATGTCTCTTTTGCCCATTCTCAGTCAATCACGATCCAAATCCTCATACACACACTGAATTGCGTTCTCTCACTCTAGAGTACATTTGCATCTTTTAAGGGCCTCATGTAAATCAAATCATAGAGCATGCACTCTTTTTAGCCAAGCTTATTTCACTCAACTTAATGTCTCTGAGATCCTTTTATGTTCTTGTGTGTATCAGCAGTTCATTCTTTTTACATTGCTCAGCAATGTTCCACTGTACGCATATACTAAGATGTGTTAATCCACTCATCTTTCATGGGCATTTGAGTTGTTTCCAGTTATTGACTAATAAAGAACATTTGTACACAAGTTATTGTGTGGAAATATGTACATGTTAAATTCATAAGAAACTGTCAACTGTTTTGCAAAATGATTGAACAATTTTAATGTCCATTGGTGACATACGAGTTTTGGTTGCACCACATTCTGACACTTGTTTTTTTCAGTGTTTTTAATTTTAGCCACTGTGGTGGTGACTGTTCCTCTTAAATCTTAACAAATGTTAGAATTTTATAAGATAGTTACATGTCCATCATATATATATTATTACTAGTGTAGCTTTTATTAAGTTGTGGGCCATAATTCATAATGGGTTGAGACCAGTATGTTCACAAAGAAAAACAGAATAGAAAAAATTATCTGGGTATATCACATGTAATAAAGCAAATATTCATAAAGGGAGTAAAATCATCCCTAAGGGAGTAAAAATTGGGTGTGAAGCTGGGGTGGGGCTGAAATCTTAATATCTCAGTGATTTCTGGCTCTCCAAAACCCAAGAAAATAATATTCCTTAATACTTAAATTCTATTCGGTTTTATTGGCCATTACACGAACAGCATTGGCAATGGAACACACCCCAAGTGTTTCCAATATATGAGCTATGAAATTATGGTGACTAGATGGCTGTGACTGGAGGATTTTATCTTGACTGACTGAGTGATTTCAAAGTTATATACTGAGTGGTACCTATGTGGGCCGATTGGCTGCCATTGGTTGCCCTGTGGATATTGCTTATGCTTGGTCCTTGGTGTTTTTGTGTGACCTGAGCTTTGAGAATTAAATAATAATAATTTATATTTTATTATTAGTTCTACAAATGTTAGTCATACCATTACATGTCAAATGATGAAAAGAGAAATTTGACAATATCTAAATTAATATTTATCAGCTATATAAGTTGAAAGTTGTTTTCTCATACTGAGCAAAGTTAATAGTTAAGCTCTCCAAATATTTTTAAAGAAGTTATTTTAAAAATTATTTTACTTTTGCTGGAAAAATAGTGATTTTGAATGTTTTTATAAATTATTATATTTGTATTATATGTTCATATCAATTGCTACTTTGCATATGTAATTTGATATATTACAATTTATATAAGTAAACAGATTACCTTAAAAGTTTCTCGGCAAATACAATTATAAATTTATGTGAGCTGTTAAGAGATTAAACATTTTTAATTTAAATGTTAACTTAAACATTTTATTTTGTTATTTAACCCTACATTGAATAAAAAAGTAAACTTTATACTTCCTTTTTGTGTATAAAGCACAGAGATACGTATAGTATAAAGACAGAGTATATGTGTGATATTAAAATTTTATGGGGAAAGTGATTGGGGAAAAAATGTTTATAAAAGGATCCTTGGGGTTGTCATAACGAGAAAGCTTGAGCAGCACTATAATTAAGGACAATATTTTTAAATGGTAATTTGTTTTAGTTTTGTGCTTATACATAACTAATTACATGTGAAGGTATCTAGCTATCTAATTTAAAACTCTCTAATATCAACATATATATATACACAGACACACACTATGTGTGTGTATACCACACATCCTGGTTTGGAATATAAAATGTTTTTCTTACTGTAGATAGTGGTTTTAACAATACTGAAAAACACATGGGTGAGGAAATGAATCAGACTTGGATATTAATGGTAATAATAAATCTGCCCTTTAATGACTACCTTCTGGATACCAGACACTCTGCTAAGCATTGCATAAGCATTCAGTACTTCATTCAATCCTCTTTACATCTTTACAGTTTATATATAAGTAAACTGAGTTTCAGAGACATAAAACACCTACCTGGTCATAAAGAATGAATTAGTGGCAAATCTGAATTCAGAATTAGATACGGCTTACTGTAAGACTCAGGCTCTTTTTGCTGTAGCTTCCTGTCTCTTGACCTCAAACAGTGTATAGGATAGTAGTTATATGAATAAGTAATGATGAAAACATGGCAAATGCTATAAAATACATCCAGGAAATAAGTCATTTTATTTAACAAGCATTTATGTACATTGTTTAGCCAACAGCTTTGGAGTGTGATTTCCACCTTCTTCTGTAACATAAGGCAAATGCTGCTGCTGACCTTCTAGATGAGTTTGTTAAGGGTTAAATCAGACAATGCAGGTAAAGGGCTGAGAGCACAGGAATGGCTCAAGTATTTTTGAGTGTTAGCTGAATATTGCAGAGGATATAAATTTGCTGGAAACACTCTCATAATCCAGTTCCACATGAAACATTTGCAGACCCTGACAAAGCCATGTGAGGATGAACTTAATCCAGTGAGTGCTATGGGTATTCAAGCAGCAAAGGTGGCCGTGGTATTCGGACAAGACAAATGCAGGAGAAAGACCTTTACCTGAACTCTGAGAAATGGAGAGGGCTTTGGAAAGGCAGAAAACAAGCCAGGGCCAGAATAGAAACAAGATACAGAGCAGGAAATGAGCTTGGCGTTCTGGGAATCGGACTTGGTGAAACACAGACTGGGTGAATAATGGAAGACAAAACAAGAAAGGAAGGCTGACACCAGAATAGGGTGATGAGAAATTTGTGCTCAGTTCTTTGAGCAATTGAAAGTCACTGTTTCTGGTGAGATGAATGAAACGATGCCTTTTAAAGCTTACTTCATAAAACAGTGACATTATACAACAGGAGAAAGACTTAATAATGCTTGAAAACTAGTATTAATATCACTGCATTAGATCAGAGACATGCATAATGAAGTGGATGATAATGGCAGTGATGGAAATGAAATATAAGTTTAGCTTGGAACACATATCTCCCCCTCCCCCAAAATAATCAATCGTGTTTAGATGGGATAGAATAAGAAGAAGAAGTAATGACAACTCCGATTTCAAGGCCTCAAAGAAAATGAGAAAACACTGCCATGAATAATGTAGAAATAAAGGATTTAACAAGTCTTTCTCTTTGTATTTACAGCAAATATAATTACAAACAAAGCAATAGAAGATAGATTTAGATAAAATACTATAAGTCAAAAATATGGTTAGATCTTCAAATGTCATTTTGGAAACCATGAGTATGGAGATAATGGCTAAAGCTCTCAGAATGGAGGAGTCACTGAGGGTTTCTGCTCAGGGCTGAGGAAGGTGAACAGAACTCTCTGGCCTGCGGGGATGAAACTGCACATATGGCATCCTCTTGAGTTCAGATGGTAGTGGTCTCTTGCCTGTATTAGCATACATTTATTCACAAATGTCTGTAAGATCTTTGCTTTCTCACATAAAAGGGGACAGATCTCTGTCACTCAAATTAGGCTATCCTCCAGGTTTTCCTAAACTGTCCCTGGACAAACAAGGGGTCCCCCTATCTGCCACGCTAAGCAGAGCAATACAACGTGATTCAGTGGGGAAGACCAAGGTTTGCATATTACATTTATCGTTGAGTCTTTTAAAAATGTAAGGTTTTCTTAAATTTTTTGTAATATATATGTTTTTTGATCAATTTATTTATGCATTTGTTACAAATGCTAGAGTTATGTAAGTTTCATCCATATGCACCGGATATCCTAAGGAACAAAGGGTTGCTTCCCTACTTTGGGGCAGAAAGCTCTCAGGTCTTGGGCGGTAATGCATATTAATTCATTATCAGCTATTCACAGGGTCAGAACATGATCATACAGGAGAACGTGATAAGTTCTCCTATATGATCATATGAGGTATATGCTGCCATTTGCCCCTCCAAAAAAAATAGGATGGAAAGGAAACCTGAATAACAAATAATGGTTTGAATGTCAATTTGAAATGATATTAAGAGAAATTTTTTTCAAGTAATTAAGCACTATTTCACTATTCAAATATTGCTGAAATAAGAAACATGGATATATATATATATATACACACACACATATATATATTTTTATGTTTCAGATTGAAGAAAGCAATTGAATGCTAATAGATATAAAATTATTTATATTTACTTTTTGTTTTGGCCTAAAATCTTGTCAAGGCTGAAATGTTTTGAACTTTAATATGATTTATGAGTTAGCATACCTGATTTCAGGAATGTTAAATCAATTAAGCTACCTTACTGATATTTTAAGAACACTGGTGGAATGTGTTTTATTTCACAGACATACTTCTTTGATATTATGAATTACTTTGCCTCTAAAATACGCTTCCCACTGAATTTTAATTTTCAGTTTATTTTCATTGTATACTATACAAAATTTTGTCTTTGTTTTGTATTTGAAGCAGAGTATATTATAGTAAATTTCACAGAGGTTATTTGATTAAACTTTTGTTTACTTGAAAATAATTTAATATTAGTAGAGGATGCAGAAAAAATAGATTTAATTCATACTCACTGTGGTAGTGTTGCTGGCAGGGAACGTCTAATAATGGAATGAACTTGTCTGTAAACATCCAGTTTAGACATGCATCGGCAGGAAGTGTGATTGGCAAAACTGATTGTTACTGGTTTGGGGCCTTGAGAGAGAGGCACTGTAATTTCAAATAACTACAAAGAAGGGACAAAAAGAAGAAAAAATTATATAGATGCTGTAAAGCACTTTTATGGTAAATATTGGAGTCCGAAAGAGTGAGATTAGCTCTATATAAGTAGCTGCCTAATGTACACAGGATGCTATGTTTTTTATGATTACAAAGTAAAAACTGTCTTGCTTTTTTTATCAGAGTATCTTTTATCAGAGTAATAAATACTCCATATGTTTATCTTATGTCACTAGTTATGAAGTATATTAGAATTAGGATAACCAACTAATGATTACAGAGCAGAGATGTGACAGACCAATGTGTTCAAGAAAAAAGAACTGTTTGAAAGTTAAAGGTTATTTGAAATGAACATTTAAAATATTCCAGGGATTTAAAAAGTGTCACACACAGAAACATCTTTGTGATTTAGGAGCAAAGCTATTGGCCACACAACCCAGAAATGCTTGGTTATGACCTACTTTAAATAAACTGAATACATAGATGTAAGTTATATAGATGTAAAGTTAATTTTTATTAAATTTCTACCTCGATGTAGTTTTACGTGTCTTAGATCTCTTATAAATTATGTTTAAAACAAAAAAAAAGACGTTTATAATTTAATAAATAAAGTCATGTTTCTGCTATCTTGGTAAAGGAATTATGAAAATAATGAGCTTAAAATAAAGTAGGGCATTTTACACAATTCTGAATTACAGTCAAAATTTAGTTTAACTGGTCTCCTTCTGAACATCTTATTTATGGATGAAGAACTTCTCTTGTTCTCTTCCTTCTCCAAAAACAATGTTTTAAATTAAATAAACAAATACATCATTGATTAAGTAAAACTAAGTAGATTTATATTCCTAGGGTTCTTACATTCTAAATCATTACCAGTAAAAATGGTAAAAGTGAAATCTTGCCCACTAACTGCTTGATAAGATCAACTTGCAGTCATTTAACTATAATTGATCCATGTATTACTTGGTGTCTTCATGACAATCTGAGCAGTGATAAAAAAGATGACAAACTTCAAAGCCTTGTGACTTGGCCTTTGCTGAAATTTCACGCCATCAGCTGAAGACCATTGAAAATATTTATGGGATAGGATTAGTTGCCAATTTTGTCCACGCCAACAAGGAGACTTTTAAAATAAATTCTGAATAATGAAATACAGAAATATCTAAATTATATAATGCATATTGTCTTCATTCAAGATGTATTCCTTATATATTCATTTAAAAATTTAGCTACTTTCTTTAGAAAACAATATGCTTTAGAAGAAATAGGTACAGGGTTACTCCCAGACAGGTGGCTTTTATTAGCTCTCCCATTTATAAGTAGCATAAATTTGGAAAATTCATTTGACCTCTCCAAGCTGTATGTTTCTTTGATAATCAGTAAACTAAGGATAACACTTGACTCATTATTCTCGGATTATAAAGATTACATAAACTAAATGAATCTGATATGTATATTATTTGCTATACAGATTTAAGTTATTACTGTTTGTGTAAATTCTCAAGATTCTAGGTATTCTCCACAATACTGTCTGTTCTGCATAGATAACTTCACTATGTGACCTCAACATATGCCACTATTATGATTTTGACCAGTTTCTTCTCTAAAAAGACATCCGTTTATACAGGTTGGATAAAATCTTTGATTGAGTGAAATATTGCAATGGCAATAATCCTTTGCACTATATATACCTATTTTAAGAGAGAATTCTGCAGTGTCTTCATAAGCTATAATTTTTCTATCTTTTAAGACATCTATGGAATCTATATTAAGAACTAGCACTATAGAAGACATATAAAGTTGTTTTAAAAGCAATTTTTAATAAATTTATAAAATTACTTATTTTTTATATTTGTATAATTTATAATCTGATTATTTAAGCTCTGTAATAATGTAGATGGTAGGAAGGTGTACCTAAGAATTTAGGTCTAGTAGGCAGTCACATATGTGTGTCTAGAGTTTAGGAGAGCCATTGAAAAGTCATGAACATTTAAGCTGTAATTGGAGTCTTGGACATTGATGAGACTACTTGATGAGCACTCTAAATGAAAAGAGAAAATGTCTAAGAATAGAAACCTGGGGCACAGGAACATCTATGAGGTGGGAAGAGGCAAAGGAACTAGTGAATATGTCTGGGAAGAAGCATAACAATGATGAGCATCGGGAGGGGAGATTGTCAAGCCAACGGGTGCCAGAGAAAGAGGGGAGAGCTTCAAACAGGTGTGTGTGGTCACAGGGCCACATGTCTCTGGGAAATCAAATGTAATAAGAATTGACAGGAGATAACCAGCACCCAATGTGGTTCCAAGGACTGTGGCAGGGCAGGGGCTGTAGGAAGGAAGCAGCAGTGTAGATGGGGGACAAGAAGAGGTGTTCCATGTGACTAGAGGGAAAGGGCTCAAGTGGCTCAGACCAGCAGAAACAATTTTGCTTACACACACAGTGTTTGTAATCTGATATGGTTTGGGTCTGTGTCTCCTCCAAATCTCATGTTGAAATGTGATTCCCAATGTTAGAGGGGGGAGCTGGCGGGAGATGAATGGGTCATGGGACCAGATCCCTCATGAATGGCTTAGCACCATCCCTTTGTTAAGAAGTGAGATTTTGCTGTTAGTTCATGCCAGAGCTGGTTGTTTCAAGGAGTCTGAGACCTCTCCCTTCCCTCTCTTGCTCACGTTCTGGCCATGTGACACACCAGCGCCCCCTTCCACCAAGATTGCAAGCTTCCTGAGGCATCACCAGAAGGTGAGCAAATGCCAGCATCATGCTTCCTGTACAGCCTGCAGAACCATAAGCCAATTAAGCCTATTTTCTTTATAAATTACCCAGTCTTAGGTATTCCTTTACAGCAATGCAAAAACAAAATAATAAGTAAGCACTGCAGGATTTGGCATTGTCTCCAGTGAAACCAGGCAGGACAGAGCCTGATAGTGAAGGTAAGGCACTATTTGAGATAACTAACAGCTATTGTAGAAGAGTTTATGTTTTCCCACCCCTAACCCTTGGCAGCATCATCCTGCTCCCACTGATGGCTGCCCTTCCAGACTCTGCCCCAGCCTGTTTTCCAAATGGTAGACAGATTGCCGTGAGCAGTATCAGTGATCATGGAGAGACCTCATCCATGCCTAGGTAGATAATGTTCACAAATCAGGATCCACCCATGGGTATCAAGCATGAATTCAGGAACAGCAGTTTTGAAGAATGTTCTGGTGAGATGAAGAATAGCTAATTCACATTAAGAAAGCATCTTCCTGGAAAACTAAGTGTGGCTCTTTGCTTTCAAAGGCTGCAAGAAATGTGTTTTTGAATACACTGACTAAAAGAATAAGGAGACAGGTAAAACAGCACTAAAACCAAATCACTGTTGAGAGAACTGTCTTCTCCTCTAAGTTGAAGACTTTTATAAGTGGTAAAATGGAAGTACAGTTGGAGAGAAAAAAATCTTTGTTGCAGTTTAACTACTTAAAGGAAATAAAGGAAATCAAAACATAAAGGAATAAAAATCAAAATCTTAATAACTAATGTCTCATTTCTCTTTTATGTGTCTAAGTAGCAATTGGCAGGCTGAATTCAGTTAATTTTATCAAAAGCAACAGAGACTGGAAAATTAAAGTTAAAAAATTTTGTTCTTCTCTTGAAACACATCCTCTATCCCTAAATTTTGACCTGCTACTTGATGATACCAGTGTGAAAAAATTTTAAGAGTCCAGAGAAACATACCTTTGATAATATTAAAAGTAGAAAGAGTCTTGATAATTGAGTTTTATTTATCTATCAACTTCAGGAAAATTAGTAATATCTACCGGGAATATGCCGTCTGGGTATGTATTAAGATATAATTGTACCTATACTAGCTCTTGTCACATACTAAAGAGGTCTCTTTAATTTTTCTAATTCTTTCTGTGCTGGTCTCATGTGTGTATATTGACTGACTTACTCTTATCATTTAGACATGATTACAGTTTCTACTGCCTTTTCAATAAATATAGTAAATTCTATTTTCTTGTTTACAGACCCCTTCGTGAATTTTTACATAGCTATATTTAATCCCTACGTTACTAAGAATTTCCGTAAGCTTTTTTTCCTAGATAGTATGTGCTTAGAAAATATACATTTTTTGAACTGAAAAAATAATAATTAGAAGTGCATTATAAACTTGCATGGCGCCCTCCCAAAATAAATACATAACATTTTCAAATCACTGGCAACTTCCCTACTCCACGAAGTATGTAAGAATAAAGAAGAGTTTACTTAGTCTTGAGAAACAGACATTAATTAGAGTCCTGGATCTTCAATTTACTACTTCTGAGACTTGGAAAAATTACCTAACTTCCCCAAGCCTCCATTTCATTACCTATAAAATAGGGATAATAATAATGGTGATTTCAGTGTAACGTTTGGATTTTTCTTCCTCCTCTTCCTTCTCTTGTTCTTTATCATCATTCACATCAGCCAAGATTTAGTTAAATTTTTGTTAAAGAAATTCTAAATTTTAAAATTTTTATTTAAAATCTTTCCTTGTTTAGTTTTCAATAACTATTTATTGAGTACCTACATGATACCAAACACCTTGCTAGAATCTCAGGATAACAGTCACCAATAATGACCTTGCCTCTATGCCGATCAGAAACCTAAGAGCGAGGGCGGGGCATGGTGACTCACACCTGTAATCCCAGCACTTTGGGAGGCTGAGGTGGGCAGATCACTTGAGGTCAGGAGTTCAAGACCAGCCTGGCCAACATGGTGAAATCCCATTTCTACTAAAAATACAAAAATTAGCTGGGTGGGGTGGCAGATGCCTGTAATCCCAGCTACTTGGGAGGCTGAGGCAGGAGAACTGCTTGAACCTGGGAGGCGGAGGTTGCAGTGAGCCCAGATTGCGCCACTGCACCTGCACTGCAGCCTGGGCAACAGAGGTGAACTCCCTCTCTGAAAAAAAAAAAAAGAAAAAGAAAAAAAAAAAAGAAACCTCACAGTGAGGGTGAATGAGAAAATACATACACACAGAGAGAGATACTATGGTAGAATTTCTGAAATACCAAATAGCTTACCGTAAACACTGGAGTTTAATTCCCTTATGCAGTTTGTTCTTGCCATTAAATAATGATCTGAACTAACACAGTAACTAGAATTTTCTCTCAAAAGAGTTTAGATCTATCCAAACATATCAATGTTTGAAACAGTAAGTAGATTATTTTAAGAAAATATGAATCATGATACTGTCAGACTATTTTGTGCTTTATTGTGTATATAATAGTATTTTCTATTCTACATTTAAGTTCATAGAACATAAAACTTATGTATTATTCAGCACTAGCTAATAACTCCAAGTATGTTTATTTAGTAAATACTGATTGATGATGTCTTTAACTGATAATATAATCTATTATAATTTGATATTTTGAAAATTATAATTTTTCTAAAACAGTTTTATACAATAAAGTGAATTGTTCTGGAACAATAAGTAATATTAACTTGTGTCCAATGCAGGACACAAAAAAAGTTGTAATAATACAATTCATTATGAAGCCTGACATATACTTTAGGCATATAATACCAGTTGCTGGTTTTGGAAAAGATCAAAAGGATGTATAAAAAAGGCATTTAAGCAAGGCTGGAAACTGAAAAAAAATCTGACTGTATATTCTGTAAAACTACAATAAACAAGAGGAAATGGCAAGTGTTTCCAACTGAGAGGTTCCCAGTTGTAATCTACTGGCATTCTTTAATAGGAATATTTAATAGTCAATTCTCACCAACAAGAATGGACTTCAAATAAAGCCACATTTTGAAACAATAGGTTGTTTACAGCAGCATAGCAACGGCTATAAAGCAACAATTCCTAATCGTACTTATCTTGCTGGCTATTCAAGAAAAAGGTGTAGAACTTCCTTACTGAGAGGATCTTGAGTTATAATTTAGTACTAAATTATAAGTAATGTTCGTGTGGATACAAATATGACACAAAAAATGCCTTCTTTTAAAACACCATTATATCCTAAATATAACCAGTTTCTCTTCAGAACAAATCTCACTACCATATTTAATTTAAATTTAAATATTCTAAACTTTAGTCCATTAAGTACAGATATACGTACCCCCAGAAGAATATGATTAATAACTGTAAAATCAGATTTTAAAACTACACAAAATTTAAATAAATAATCCCCCAAAATGGGAAAAGGTCTTAGCATTTTGACTTAGCATTGCAACCACATGGCCAGCTATAAAAGGCCTGTGGAACTTAAATTAGGTTTGGGAAAGAAAATGGAATAACAGATAGCCTAACAGATTTAAATCTGGTACTCAATTAATTTTAACATATTGTTATGCATAAAAAGTATACACAGTACCACAATTAAAATAAAAACCTCAATTGAAGAGTTTTAGAAATACTGAATAAAATATGTGAATCTTATTGTACCTTGGGTTGGAAAAAAGTGGTATTTTTTACAGATGCATTAATTATATTCTTAAGGCAAATGTTATTCTTAAAGAAACTTCTGATAACTGGTACTGGCATAGAGTTCTTTTTCCACATCAGGATAAAACCTGATTTCCAAAAACTGTACTTGCCAAATATTAACTTGCTAAAGATACAATACAAATCACGTTCCACTTGCTGAATACATAGGAATGTAATAAATTAATCTTCCAGACTGCTGCAGTATTCTGTTTAATTAATGGAAGAAATATCCTGACTGCAGTGCAAAATAATACCTCTAATTTCATTATATAGTTGCATATTTGACTTAGGTTTAAATATTTTTTGTTGTAAAATTTTATGAAACATCCAACTTAAATATAATCGAGCATGTCTTTGTTAATATACATGCTCATATTATTGCTTTATAAAATAATGAAAAAGCAGTAGCTGCTTGTTTTTAAGATGGCAATGTAGAATTTAAAATAATGCTGCTTCTATATATCAGAATTAGCTCATAGCAAGCTAGCTTCCTACTAAACTGGCTTCTTTAGTCTGGCACTAATGAACACAGCAAAGAACTTCTAGTTCCTTGAGCTTGGTTTAACCCCACCATTTTCAAGGAGACTCTAGAGATTGAGTTGTTTTTCTTTATTCTTTCCTAGATTTAGTAAAATATATAAGGTAAATACTAACATTCAAGTAATTTTTTAATCCAAATGTGTGCCTCAAAAGCAGATGACTTTCTTCTGCTTCTGCTTTCATCACCAAATAATTTACCCCCTGCAAAATTCATTTTCTACTTTTTGGTTATATCTCTTAAATATACAACTTCTCATAAGAAAATATACTCAAAGTGTATGTTTATGAAAGAGGTTGAAAAGACATCCAATCTACTTAACTTTTCAAAGCCACTTAGATACTTGTGTGGAGAACTTTGAAGCAGTTTTTATCAATTAGTATACTTTGGAATGCACAGTGCATATGCTTTTACTTTTCAATGAACAGCTGGCTTCCTCACCCTGATAATCTCCCCTTCATTGAGTCCCATTAAAAAAAAGCATTTCTATGAAGTATCTATTAAAAAACTTGAGTTTGACATTACCTAAGGTACATTGTCCTTACAATTTATATCATTCCAATTGGTGGCTTTGCTACAAAATGTGCCTGGAACTCTTTTAACAAAATGAAAAGTCTTTTTTTTTTTTTCACCTTAAGAAAATACAGCATTAAGAAATTTCCTTTTATATTTGAAGGAAATCATCACACACTCCCATTCATACTACACTGATAATGCAATAAACTGAATAAATGCAGGAAAAGCTGCTACTTAACTACACGTTTTCAGAACTTGGAATATTAATAAAAATGTAGGAAGACTGCATTCTTGCTTTCAGAAATTTTATGCCTCGACCTCCCTTGGTTTGTAAACGTCCTGGATATGCACTTCTATAAGCCTTTGTACTTTTCTTTCACAACACTTAAACTACTTTTAATTACTTGATAAATGTTGATTTCCCTTGCTAATTTGTTAGTTCCATTAGGGCAGGATCTATCCATCACTGTACACCTACACTTTGTGCATAGCATGCTTTTAGTACATAGTATGAAGCGCCACATAATGGGTGTACCATATGCACTCGTCTAACTGAATTTAAATTAAAACTATCTGCCGGGTGCAGTGGCTCATGCCTGTAATCCCAGCACATTGGGTGGCCGAGGCGAGTGGATCACTTGAGGTCAGGAGTTCGAGACCAGCCTGGCCAACATGGTGAAAACCTATCTCCATTAAAATACAAAATCAGCTGGGCGTGGTGGTAGGCACCTGTAATCCCAGCTACTCGGGAGGCTGAGGCAGGAGAATTGCTTGAACCCAGGAGGTAGAGATTGGAGTGAGCCAAGATCACACCATTGCACTCCAGCCTGGGTGACAAGAGTGAGACTCTGTCTCAAAAAAAAAAAATCCCTTATACTACAAACAAAAATATAAGTGAATCCTTCGGATAGGAAAAGGGCATGATAATACAAAATCAAAGAGGAGAATGCAGGGCACAGCTAATGATGAATGTTGGCTTTCCCTTGGTACTGATGTTTGCTCTTCTCTTCTGATACATGAATACCCTAAGAATTAATAAGCACACCAGGCTTCAAATGACATTTATGAGAATGATGCTTCCTCCCAAATCTATATTTAAAGACCCAATTATTGTTCTAAAATTTTAGAATTATACATCAAACCTTCTGGTATCTCCACCTAAACACCATTCAGACTCTTTCAAATCAGCATATTCAAAATTTGACCTTTGACCCCAAATTTGTTTCTTTTTATTCAAGTATTCATTTTATTCACTTCTAAGTGTTTGCTATGTGCCAACTACTGTGCTATTGTTCAGTGTAATAAGCAGACACAATCTTTGCTTTCATGGAGTCTAGAACCTGCAGAATAAGACTGGGTGCAGTGGCTCACACCTGTAATCCCAGCACTTTGGGAGGCAGAGGTGGGTGGATCACCTGAGGTCAGGAGTTTCTAGGTCAGCCTGGCTAACATAGTGAAACCTCATCTCTACTACAAATACAAAAAATTAGCCGAGTGTGGTGGTGCATACCTGTAATCCCAGCTACTTGGGAGGCTGAGGCAAGAGAATCACTTGAACCCAGGAGGCAGAGGTTGCAGTGAGCTGAGTTCGTGCCACTGCACTCCAGCCTGGGCAACAAGAGTGAGACTCCATCTAAAAAAAAAAAAAAAAAAAAAAAACCTAGGGAATGAAACAAAGATAAAACCATCTGACAGATGAGGTAATGATGCTAAGATACGGCAACAATGGATGCTGTGGAAGCACAGAACAGAATGCCCTGGAAGTCACATTTGTGTGTTTAGGCCTAAGAATGAGTAGAAATTAACTAGAAACATCGAGATATGGGATCATGTGTAGGGAGACGTTTCAAACACAGAGTACAACATTGCAATACTGGAGGTGAAAGATATTGACATAACCCAAGAAGTGAAAAGAATTTGGGTCTTAGTGGTAAGTAGTTTTTGTGGGGAAAAGCATTGACATTTGAGGCTGGACATTTAGGTAGCATCCAGATCATTAAGGGCCCAGGAAATTATGTTTAAGGGATTTTGTCTGAAAGAAGAGTTCCATTCAAAACACTAACAACTTAGAACATTTGTACCAATCAATCTGACCAGATGCTGGCCTAAGCAACCCAATTAGAAAAGACAAGCTTATCACCACACTAGTTGAATGCTGGCTCCATCCCAATAAGGCAGTGT
Source organism: Pongo pygmaeus (assembly GCF_028885625.2). Lineage (NCBI taxonomy): Eukaryota > Metazoa > Chordata > Mammalia > Primates > Hominidae > Pongo > Pongo pygmaeus. Next base: position 190,068,072 of record NC_072376.2, read on the forward strand.
TATCGAGGAGTTTTTAGCAGTGTCTGACTTAGCATTAAGAAAAGAAAAAATAATCACTGCTAAAAAGTGGCAAATGGATTGGAGGAAAGGAAGAATGGAGGTAGGAGACCAGTTATTAGGCTTGTCCAAGAAGAATGGTCTAGGTAAGGGGTAAATGTGACCTAGATCAGAGTGGGATTAGCAGCATGGAGACACTGGTTGGGTCCTAGAGATGTTTGCAAGGTAGATTGAATAGCAATTAGTTTTGTTGAAAGGAAGAATAACTTGGCTTGACCAACTGGCTGAATGATGATGTCATTTACTAAGACAGAGAATACTGGAAAAAGAATAGGATTCACTTACTTGCTCATTTGGGCAAGGTAGTAGGGAATAGGTTGTAACTGTTAAGTGAGACAGACTGACTTGTCTGAGGGGCAGCCAAGTCACAAGGTGGAGTGGACAGTATAGAAATCAGGAGAGAAGCCTGAATTGGAGGGAAGGTTTGGGAAAAGTAAGAAAAAGTAGATGAGAAAATACAAGGAGAGTTATAGTCTGCAGAGAAGGTGTCTTAGGTCAGAATTCTCAGGAGAAATACCACATTTTTGATGAACTAAAAATTTTTAATTCTCAAAATCTTCAAATCTTTAAAAAATTAAAATGACAAAATAAAAACTAATGCTATATAAATTTTAAAATATGACTGCATTACAGATCAGAATGTATAAATATTGTGATTATTGTAAATATATAGCCTACCAATATGATAGAAAAAAACTAAAAAAAAAAATCAACCAATAACAAAAAGCAGACAAACTTCAGAAATTTCACGGGCAAGTCCTGATTTTTCACACAAGCAAAAGATTGGGAAGAAGTTGACAAAACTCATATCAACATTGTAAATCTATTATAAAAGTAAGCCTAAATTCTGCAAAGCTGGGAGGTGAAAGAGATGAAATATAGCAAGAAAAGATTCCATGTGATCTAAAGTAGACAATTTTCTTATAGCAAATATTTGATGTTTAAGTACTGAGTAGACTGGGAAAAATTATTTCACTTGTATGCAGCTTACACTTAGCACTAAATGCTCATCTTACCCCTGGCCCCTTGTAATTTTTTTTCTTTCTTTTTTTTTTTTTTTTTTTTTGAGGCAGGGTCTGGCTCTGTCACCCTGGCTGGAGTGCAGTGGTACGATCTCTACTCACTGCAGCCTCTGCCTTCCAGGTTCCAGCAATCCTCCCACCTCAGCTACCTCCCATGTAGCTGGGACTACGGGTGCACAACACCACGCCTGGCTAATTTTTATACTTTTTTGGGGAGACAGGGTTTCACTATGTTGCCCAGGCTGGTCTCCACTTCCTAAGTTCAAGAGATCTGCCTGTCTCGGCATCCCAAAGTGCGGGATTAAAGGTGTAAGCCACCGTGCCCAGCCAAGCCTTGCAATTTCTAAAGCCTAAACCTCTCCAACACCTCCCTCTTGATAGAGCAATTTTTATGCTACTGAGCATACACAGCTACCCTTGAATAAATACTTTCACTCCAATACCCACTGGGTGAATGTGACACCTAATCAGACCAATGCAGAAAATGAATATGCAATGGTCACAGAAAAAACACTAATGGTTAATGGAAGACTAAATTTATTTACTTTGCTTACTAACAAGGTACTGATTTTCTGTTTTCCAAGTTTAGATTTTACCTAAGGTATGCTTAGGTATCTATTTGGCCCATAGGTAAAGTACCCATTTATTTGGTCGACCAATAGTAAGAAAAATATAGTGTTGGCTTTTGCTCATATTAACTAATGAATGAGAGAATAAAGAAGAATTTTCTTCCTTATCTGTAAGACAAACAGATATCTATATATATGTAGCTATATAAATATCTCTCATCTAGACATCTAGATATATAGATATCTCTCATCTAGATATCTAGATATAGATATATAGATATCTCTCATCTAGATATCTAGATATAGATATATAGATATCTCTCATCTAGATATCTAGATATAGATATATAGATATCTCTCATCTAGATATCTAGATATAGATATATAGATATCTCTCATCTAGATATCTACATATAGATATATAGATATCTGTTTCTTTTACAGATATATATGTTTCTTTTACATATATATGTGTATATATAAAGTTTATATATACACATATATAAAGTTTATACATATATATAAAAGTTTTTATATATGTTTTATATATATAAAAGTTTATATATATAGTTTATATATACATATAAAGTACATATATAAAGTGTATATATATATATACAGTTTATATATATATATATATGTGACCATTGCATATTCATTTTCTGCACTGGTCTAATTAGGTGTCACATTCACCCAGTGGGTATTGGAGTGAAAGTATTTATTCAAGGGTAGGTGTGTATATATATTATGTATATATATAAACTTCATATATATGTGTATATATATAAACTTCATATATATGTGTATATATATATAAACTTCATATATGTGTATATATATAAACTTCATATATATGTGTATGTATATAAACTTCATATATATGTGTATGTATATAAACTTTATATATGTGTATATACATAAACTTTGTATATATGTGTGTATATATAAACTTTATATATATGTGTATACACATAAACTTTATATATATATATATATATATATAAACTTTTAGGTTTGGGGGTCCATGTGCAGGTTTGTGACATAGGTAAACTTATTTTAGGTTTGGGGGTACATGTGCAGGTTTGTGACATAGGTAAACATTTATTTCAGGTTTGGGGGTGCATGTGCAGGTTTGTGACATAGGTAAACTCATGTCATGGGGGTTGTTGCACAGATTATTTCATCACCCAGGAATTAAGCCCAGTACCCAATAGTTACCTTTTCTGTTCCTCTCTAGAAATAGTTATTTTTTAAAAGATCAAGCTAAATTGATAGCATAAAATTTGTTTGGCAAAAAGACTCATTATTTGAAAATTCCACAAGTGTGTTAATCAGCTATTTTATTAATAATAATCTTCAAGGCAGCAGTTTTAAAGCCTGGTTTAAAGGGAAAAGGCTAGGGGTCAGGGAACCAACTCCCTAAAACTGTGGGGGAAAATGCTGTGGATGTGTCTATATTTTCATTTGTTCTCATGAAAGGGTCCACAGTTTTTATGAGATACTAAAAGAGATTTGTGTACTTATTCTGTGGTAGGCACTGGGATAAGTAGTGAACAGACCTGTTTTTGCCTTTGTGGAGGAGGGAGACATTAATCAAGTAACAATGACTACATAACTATAAACTATGTGATTATAGGCTGTAATAAATACTATTTTAAAAATATGGGAAACTACAAAGCATTTACTGCAAATATTGGGTCTAATCCAAATAGGTCAGAAAGTCTTGCCTGAGGCCTTGCCGAAGCCACTTGACACCCAAATTGAGATCTGAAGAGCTAGCACCTCAGGAAAGAGGAGACAGGAAGTCCAGGTTAACTTAACAGTGTCTGTGCAAGGGCCCAGGAGCAGAGGAAACACGATGATGCCCAGGAATTGGAGAAAGTCTAGAGCATTGGAAGCACAAGATCAAGAATCATTACATTAGATGATGCTGAAGAGGGGCTATAGGGCAGAGATTGCAGGTTGTGATAAAGATGTGGTCTTAAAAATCCTGCATGTTCTCATTTATGTGGGAGCTAAACGAGTGGATCTCATGGAGGTAGAGAGAAGAATACTGATTATCAGAGGCTGGGAAGGGAAAGGGTAGGGAGGATGGAGAGAGGATGGTTGAGGGGTACAAAAGCACAGTTAAATAGAAGGAGTAAGTTTTAGTATTCAATAGTACATCAGGGAAATTGCAGTGAACAATGATATATTGTATATTTTTTAAAAAGCTGCAAGAGAAGAACTGTATTGTTCCCAACAGAAAGAAAAGATAAATGTTTGAGATGATGGATATCCCAATTACCCTGAATTGATCATTACACATTTTGTACAGGTACCAACATATCACATATGACCCCAAAATATATACAACTATGATATATCAATAAATATAACCTTTAAAAAAGATTTTTGTCTTATTTTACAAGCAATGGGAAATCACTGAAAGGCCTTTATGCTGGAGACTGACATCAGATCTGTGGGGTTTTTTTGTTTTTGAAACAGGGTCATGCTCTGTCACCTAGGCTGGGAGTGCAGTGGTGCAGTCCTAGCACACTGCAGCCCAGAACTCCTGGGCTCCAGCAATCCTCCTGCCTCTGCCTCCTCAGCAGCTGAGACCACAGGCATGAGCCACCATGCCTAGCCATAGATTTGGATCTATGTTTTTAAAAAATATGCTTGAAAGTAATTTATAGAAAAGATTATGAAGAAAGGAAACGGAAGGAGGAAGAGAAGAGAGAAGGTTATGTCATTAGTTGGAAAGAGTATCCAAAGTACCTTGGTTTACTATTTGATTTAAATCAAATACCATATTAGGAATATAATCTAGAATACATCGTATTGCTTAACTGAATTATTTTAAAATATAAATTGTTAATTGTATATTTCAATTCCTAAATCATCCATATTTATTTTCTCTAACTTTAAAATGAAATGACATTTTTCTCAAGAGACTCAGTATACCAAAATTCCTCTTAAGAGGTTTGGCTTGAAGATAAAAACAACATTTAAATTATTAATATGTTTTAAAAATGAATATTACCTTTCAAAGAATATCTGCTTGGCCTAAGTATTTCTATTTAATTTATTTTAAAGTATGCAGTTCTAAAATTTAGAGGATTTTAAAGAATCCTGTTTGATTTCAGGGTTATGATAAAATACACAATACCAATAAAACCTGTAAAGTAGTATTAATTTATTTAGAATAGTAAATACAAAACTATAATGTCTTATTGTTTATTTTATTGTTGTTTGATAAAGATTCAGGGAGGATAAATGAACTAAAGATAACTTTTGCTATGCCCAAGAGTATAATTATTTGTTAGTCTATTAAAAATATTAGAAATTTAGCCACCACTAAAATATTATCATGTTCCTACAACTGTACATTTTTCTGGTAAAGTTTCTAAATGCAGGACTATATTTAGAGTCATACTGTTTTCCTTGAGAACACAGGTTGGAATGACCCCTACATTATTTTGCTGTGCTTTTAGGAAATAATCAGAATGAACTGCATCTGGCTAAGCTTAACTAACTATGATACTAAAAGAAATGATAGAAGGCCCCAATGCTCACCTTTTAATTTTTTTTTAACCTTTAGAGTTGAGGCAGAGGCAAGCTGAATAGAAAATTTAGCTTTATAATTTATTTTTTGTTTCTTCTTGCAAGTCTTAATCTAAAATGGCTTGTTTCTTTATCAAGTGGGTGAGCAATATAAAGAAACTCAATTTTTGAAAAGAAAGCAATTAATTTGGGTTGTATAATAAGACAATGTCTCCAAACTCAGAGGCCAAATGATCATAACAGTAAAAATTTTGGAAATATTCAGCTAGCTGAAAAAATGTAGTTCATGGAATTGAGATAGTAATCTTAACTCTGATTTCTATTAATACTATATTGAAATAAGAGTAGGTTTTATTACTGAAAACCATGTAGATCAGCTAAAGTTTGCATAAATTAAAATGTTAATTTTCTGTCATACCACATCATACAAATCAAATCTAACACCGTATCTTTCAAACAATTTCATTTTTCATTCTCCAGGTCAAAGAACAGTTCTGAATTTAGCCAGATTTACGTGTGTGAGTCTAACTCCAAAAATAGCTTAGAAAGGCCATTAGGACAACCACAGTTTTGTCTTTCGGGGGAAGTTTGCTTCAGTCCAGCCCACAGGACTGGATTTCTCCAAACATTTCTGTTCAGAGGCCAGAGGTGCACACAATTTCAAACAACACTTTCATGGTTATTGCCAGCACATAAGCGTGTTCCACAGCCAGCCTCCTCTACCACGTAAGACGCACAAAGCAGGTTTATGTGTCTGGTCTGAAAATCCCTGATCCAAAGCCAACCTTAAGAGACATTTCCTGGTTATCAGAAGCTTACCATGTAATGAGATAAACTTCCCAGTTTATTCACAACATCTGAGATTTAGTGTCAGAGTTATTTCCTTTGCTTTCGACAGGAAGACAATGAATTTCTTCAGTGAGATGGCTTATTTCAATACTATACCACTATTTCACAGAACACACGTATTTAATTTTACATTTTGAATACTGTTGGCACTGTTACCTCCACCATCTGAAAACTTACCCATTTAAAAGTATTTTACCACCAAATGAACATGTTTATTCTTAAAGATCAACACACACATACACACATACCTGTACACACATACATATGTATATTTATTGTTTTCTTCATGAGGCTTTGACTCCACTATATGAAGAGTTGGTAAAGCAATAAAGCATCAATTACTTTCTTTGTGACACTGTCTTGTCAAAAACACAAAATACTGAAAAATTGACTTCATTCCCCTAAAGAAAATATAAGAGACGCTGAGTTGAACCAAGTTACTTTAAACCAACCAGAAGTTTAAACACATCATCCACAAAGTTAAAGCTTCTGATTGAGGGGGCTCTCGCGGGTAGCAGGAATGGGCAATACGCACCGTCTTGCTGAGGTAGCTTGTGCTGGTGTTCATGCACTGTAGCCCCTCACTGTTGCAGCAACCCCCACATCTGTAGACGGACACACATGGAGGTTTAAAGAAGGTGTTTGTTGCGACTCCAAACTCCTTCCCCACATCTATACACACCTCCCGTGGCATGCATTGAGTCTTTCTCCACTCATTATCAATACCTGTCAAGTCATAGGGAAATCAGTAAGTTTTATGGAAACCACCAAGATAAAAAAGCCCACAGCAGCTGCAAATCACTCACATTCATTTCAGATTTTAACATTTAAGTTCAATATATAACTAAAGAGACAGCTGATGGGATCCCAAATTGACTTGTGAATGAGAATATGATATAACATTGAAAAGACAAGCTAAGGATATTTCTTAAACTCATTTCTATAGCTAGGCAATAAGCAAAATTAGCATTATGCTTTATTAAAAGTACACCAATATCCCACAACACTAATGTTTGGTTTTTCCTTCTTAGGAAAATGGTAATTTAATATATGAATGTTTATAAGATGTGCAGAGAGAGTCATGTTCATTCTCTATAGTATGAGCCATTTTTGTGCTCTCAATGCAAATATAAATATAATTTTATTTTTCTTTAAAACTGAGTTGCATATGAGAAGACAACTATGGTTTTAGATTTAAGTCAAACATTCTTTTCAGGCAGACTATTTGGCAACCTTGAGTAATGTGGCTGCAGCTACGTGAAATGCAAGGCTATTTTCCACCAACTGGGACTCATTCTGAACTTTCTTCAGCAAAGTCAATGTTTCCTATCCCTTTTAACTCTCCTCTAGAATTTTCTTTCTGATGAGTTAGTAGCTTACCTATAATACTGTCGACTTTTTAAATTCTGCATGACAAATAATGTACTTCCTAAGTATACTAGTTTATTTATCCCATATTTCCCCTAAAATGGAATTTTTGGAAAAGGACATAAACTATTGTTTATACAACCATGAAGCCATTTTGTTTGCCTCTGTTCTCAAAATACTTTCCAATATCAAACTTTTATAGCGATTAAGAGCTACCAACTGAAGGCAAGTATGTTTTTAAATTACTCCACCACTTTTTAATTTTTTAATAGAGATGAGGTCTTGCTGTTTTGTTCAGGCTGGTCTCTGACTCTGGCTTCAAGCAATCCTCCCACTTTGGCCTCCCAAAGGTCTCGGATTACAGACATGAACCTCTGTGCCCAGTCCTACCCCACCAATTGATGCTATGACGTTTTATGCAACATGATCATTTTCTGTGAAGCTTTATGCTAGATAGCTCATCAGCTTAAGTCCCGCTCTGAGCCAGTTATCTACGAAGCAGCAAGGCAACAAGTGACATCTGAAAAGGTGATTTCAAATGAAGCATTTCTCAATCCAAATCAGATAGGAAATTAAGGTATAATTATTTGAGAAGATAAAGAATGTTTAAGTTATTCAACAGATAGAGTGTGTAAAATATAGCCATCTGTTTTAAAAATTTTCCAATGGCTATCACCTGAAAAAATAAATGTGCGTTTTTTATGCATGGACCTATCTATCTTGTATTTTATGAAGTCGTCTTAATACTCAAAGTGAAATCATAAAATGTTGTATTTTGAAGTAATTCTTTATTTTCTATTTGCTTTCCACCCTAAAGGTGTATTTGGTGATACAAACACTGAAATTAAAGAACCAGGCTGGCAACTTCTACTGGTTTGATATATAAGGCTTCTTATACATTTTATTTCCCATACTTACTTTTCAAGATCTCTGTATTATAATGTGCTGCAGCAAATTTTATAGTCTCTTCTGTCCTTGAGTTGAGGTTGGTCTGTTCTCTGTAATGTTGCCAGCCTCCTTTCCTTAGCTGACACTTGTACATTTTCCAATATTCTGGGTAGAGTACAGTCATGAGTTCATCTACACTGGACACAGAACGTAACTGCTCCTCCAGATCTTTGCTTGCATAAGCCTGTCAAAGAAAAATGCAAGATCAATGACTTACCAGCTTAAGGGATTTAGAAACAAATGCACTATAAAATGGTTAGGTTTAATAGTATCTACGCTCCGTTCCCTAACACAAATATTATTAATTACTCCTAAATTACTTCACTTTCCTTGGTAAAATTATATTTATATTTTAATTTGTATGAACCAAAACAATTAAAAGTGTATATTTTGTTGTAAGGAAAAAAATTTTGTGATATAATTTTAAAATAATTTTAAGGTAGCTTATTCATTTTATTCATAGCTCTTTCAAATAATTGGTCAATTTGTATGTTTGAAAATTTATTCATTTGTATCACTCTACTAAACAGATAAAATTACCCTGAAATCCACCCTAATGCTTTGCTTTATTTTTAGTTACCAGCAACAATACAATATGCTTAAGCAGGATGCTTGAGAGTAGGAGTTTTACTTTCATGGGAGCTATTTTAGAACAAATAATCATATGAAGAAAGGAATTTCAACAACATTGTCACAGTAAGATTTATATTTTGGCAGAATCTCTCAATATTTAAAAGAAAATTTTATCATCAAGATTAATACCACCTTCATAGAAATGAAATAGTTTAGAGAACACTAAATCTTATTGACGGCTAACTGCATATATAAGTGTACTCATTTAAGTAGAACATTCCAAATTATATTTTAGTAGTTACCATATCTAAGAAACAAATACAATTTTTTTCTAAATTATACTTTAGAATTAGGAAAAAGGAAACTTGTATAGCTTTATCTATCTGCCAAGTAAAATACAACATCAATTGTTTATTTTATATTGTCATGATTATCCCAGCTTTTAAATATAAGTATGTAAGTAAATACTTTGGACATTAGTTCTCAAAGTTTAGTGGGAACAAGAGTCAATGAACTAACTGTCAGAAATGCAGGTAACTGTCCCCCACCTCTCCATGGTTTCTTGGGTGGATCAAGAACCTACATTTTAACAAATTATAGTTGTTCCTGTCTAATTTTTGAGCACAAAATGAACATATTTGCCTTAAAATTGAAATCTTATTTAATCTGAAAAGTATTTTTCACTTCTATTTTTAATAATCCAAGTTATTCTATGTAAGCGATTTTTGTACCATATATTGAGAAACATAATCTAATCTCATTTTTTAATCTCATTATAACAGAGCCTCCTAAAAATAAAAGTCAATTATTAATATGAAATGTGTTGTTCCCTATTAGATAATGAAGTTGGCTGTGAATGTTGAGTTTACCCTTTCACTACCATTTATGGTGTGATTTGAGTATATCACTTAATCTCTATAGGTCTATGTTAGAAAAATATTTATATTATGCCATTACTTTCTGAAGTATATGGGATGATTCCTGATACACCATACAGTCATAGAAAATCTACTGAATACGGGAAGGGTGGAGGTGGAGAGGAGATCTTAGTTTAAATGAAAGTTACAAAACATCCTCTCACAGTTTCCCAATTAGATGTTTATAAAATATTTGCCAAAAAAACTCACTTATGACACAAAATTCAAAACTCAAAAGTGTTTCAGAATCTAAAAAGGTTGCTACTAAAGGGAAAATTTATAAAAGTGATTATAAAAATAACACAATATGTGAGGTGATGGATATGTTAACATGATTATGATAATCATTTCACAATGCATATGTACAGCAAAATATCACATCACATACCTTAAATATATACCATTTTTATTTGTCAGTCACACCTCAATAATGTTGGGAAAAAAACAGTGTACAGGTGTATTTGTGGTCACTGTTACCTGCGGTAAAATGTGACAGATCAGTTTTTGTTTGTCTCTGCTTGTTGAATAGCCCTAGAAGAAAAGGCGCAATAGGGACCTGTGTGTGATTGGAAGGTTCCTGGAACTCTCTGCTACAAGTCAGCTGGGATTAAAGACAGGTTGTGACCTAGACTGATCACATCAATTTCCAGAACAGGCCTGCACGTTCAGCCTAGCAAGAGGAGCTGTAATACATCGTTACAAAATATAATAAAAGATATTCACCAAACTGTTAAGAAAGGGATGATGGTAGACAGAGATTTTGAATTAAGTATTATTTGAAGTTTTAAGACAAACAAATTAGTACTGTAAAACTTCGAAATGAGAAATAACTATAACAATATTTATATTTATTTAAAAAACGCTCTTCTTCAATAGATCAGCTGGAGAAAAACATAAGCATAACATTCACAATAGAGAAAATGCAATATTAAAAATGAAAAAAAGTAGAAAAGCTATTATATTTATACTCTCAGGCTGAAAAAGCCTTTTTTAAAGTGAATATAAAATAAAATGTTTGTATGGCAGAAAACACTGCAAACAAAAGACAATAAAGTAGGACATTATTTGCAATATACATAATGGGTGAAAATGGTCTAATATTCTTAAAATACTGCATGAATATACTAACGAAAAATTAAAATGGTGCTTCAATAGAAAGATGGACAAAGAACTTGAACTGAATATTAACGAAGAAGAAATATAAATAATACTTGTATGATGGAAAAAGTGAAGGAAACTATAATTCTATTCAATCCTGGTGGGAGTATAAATTTGAACATCTATTCCAGGAAAATGTGGGACTGCAGGTTGAAAGGCCTCTAATACATGCTCCATTTAGATAGCCAATTCACTGTGGAATAAAATTTCCTATCCAAAAGAAGTGATATAATTCTGTCAGGTATATGTACAAATTCACTGTGCAGCTGTCTATATGACAGTGTATATATAAAGCAATCTAGCAGACAGGGCACAGTGGCTCACGCCTGTAATCCCAACACTTTGGGAGACCAAGGCAGGTGGATCAGGAAGTCAGGAGTTCGAGACCAGCCTGGCCAATGGGGTGAAACCCCGTCTCTACTAAAAATACAAAAATTAGCTGGGCGTGGGGGTGCGTGCCTGTAATCCCAGCTACTCAGGAGGCTGAGGCAGGAGAATCGCTTGAACCCAGTAGGCTGAGGTTGCGGTGAGCTGAGATCACGCCACTGCACTCCAGCCTGGGAAATAGAGTGACACTCCATCTCAAAAAAAAAAAAAAAAAAAAAAAAGCAACCTATATAGGCAATAATAAAGAATTGATGAGATAATTTATAGTAAAAACAGAAATTAGCACAGAAAGGAATGTAATAAAACTGTAAGATGTTGATATAGAAGTATAACAGATGTGCAAAGAGGTTCATGATATATTCTATGACAAACTAGGATACACAATTTATATACTACATACACACACAGAAGGATCATATATACATTTAAAACATAAACTTTTTACAAAATAAAATTTATATATAGATTGTGTATGTGTGTGCAAGTAGTGTTAAGAGTAAAAGATACGTAACAGGAAAAAATAGTTATCTTCTCTGAATTACAGGATTAAGGTAATCATGCTCTTCTTTATACATTTCTGTATTTTAAATTTTAAATGATGAATATATGTAACTTTCTATAACCAAAACAAAATGTTTAAAGTAGTCATACCTGAGCATTTTGGGAGGCCACATTATTAGCTCTTATTTTACCCTTTCATTTACTTCACTGCTCTTATTTCTGCATAGAGCATGCCTTTATATATTATTTAATTTATACTAATCATTGACAAAAGTAGTCTATGGCAGACAAATGAAATAAAAACGGCTTGAAGATTGAGCAATTAATTCGCCTTTTCTCACTAGACTGTAATTATTATACTGGTGTGGAAGAAAAATAAGCTTTAGTATCAGAAGACCCAGAAATACCTAATGTAAATGACGAGTTGATGGGTGTAGCAAACCAGCATGGCTCATGTATACCTATGTAACAAACCTCCACGTTGTGCACATGTACCCCAGAACTTAAAGTATATTAAAAAAAACAGATTTCTATCTTTGCTACAGATCATATTTAATTGAGTAAGATTAGACTTCTCTCTTTGAACTTCATTTTACTCTGTAAAATGGGAATAACAATATCTTTCTCATAGAGTTTTTGTGGTGATCCAAATAGACATTTGATATACAAGTGTAATATGACTCTTGTCGCCAGGGTGGAATTGTCATTATAACATCCTTAGGGAACAAAAGCACAGTACAGAGATTATCAGATGAATTGAAATTTTTACACCATTATTCTACCTCAGTACTGTCCAAGTTCTTCTTCAGATCTGTCTTCAGCATTTTCACTCTAAATGACTAGTAACCTAGGAAGTGAGCATTGTCACCTAACTGATAGGGTTGTTTAGTGAATATCTCAGTGAATAGTGACAGGACTGTTTACCACCTAACCATGGAACATTCACATTCACATTCTAGTTTGGAAGAATCTGAAGAGGCCCCAGTAAACTAGAACGAGTTCTGAGCCACAGACATACCAAAATCTTTCAAGTGGAAGTGTTATGCATATGAAAGTCAAGTTCCTTCCTAATGCTTTCTTGAGCCTCATGTACACCAATGTTTTCTAGAACATTGAGGTCATTTGTTTGAATATTAATATATTCCTTTATCTTTCAAAGGATTTGGTGCAGTTTAAAATAGAGAGTGCCTTACAAATGGATACTAAACTGTAATAAAAACTTCAACCAATGTAAAAGTTAATCTAATTTTGCATTCCAACTTGGATGGATCAATTAGGAGGTACTAGTAACTAGTAATCGTCAGCATTTATGCATTAGCAAACAGCAACCTACATGATATTCAGTGGAGGAGTCTGAGATGCTATGGAAGCCAAAGCTGAGTGTGCAATGACAACGTCAGGGAGCTACAGAAAATCAGGAGTCATTCCTGATTCCTAAAAGGCATTCTCTTCTGACTTAACAGAAGAAGGATGATACAAGGTATCTCTTTCTGGGAGAAATTACAAGATGACAAAGAGTTTTGGGGTTTCTCCTGCACTCTATAACTCTCTTTGGTTATGAAGATTCATAATATGAGGTGAGCACTTAGGGGAGAATTGACAACTTCACGTTTTACACACATAATTATTGTTTTTTTAAAAAAATTAATTTTTCTCTTGCTTCTCTACTTTGACTTGGGGTTGTGCAGACGCCCATTAGGGAGAAGGCACAAGTGCATGCAAGTTGTCCTACTTGTAATATCCCAGAGAGTCAGTAATAAGTGGGAAGCAGAAGAGGCATCTAGGATTAATACCATTCATGGTTCTGGACTTGCTAATGAATGGCATTTAAAATCTATAAAAATCTTTTAAAAATCTATAAAACCAATGCCAACAGTCTCTTCAAATAACTATCTTAAGTTAATGACCATGTTATATATAAATGTGACACATTTAATAATTTTATGAAGTTGAAAATCACGTGGAAATGCATAGACTTGAATTATGAAAAATGTTCTTTTACCTAGGAGCATATACTCATCAAATAATAATAATCAGAATTGAAATAATAGGCAAGAATAGATCAAAAGAAAGGTCTGATCACAATATAAGCTGAGTATCCTTATCCCAAATGCTTGGGATTAAAAGTGTTTTGGATTTTGGATTTGTTTGTTTGTTTTTGAAATAGTTGTATTTTACTGGTTGAGCAACCCTAATCCAAAAATCTAAAATCCAAAATGCTTCAATGAGCATTTCCTTTGAAAGTCAAGTTAATACTCAAAGAGTTTCATATTTTGGAGCACTTTGGATTTTGAGTTTTGGAATAGGGATACTCAAACTGTACCATATTTTCATGAAGTAGCCACAAAGGGTCACAGGCAAGTCTGGTTACTTGTCCAATATATCTGTATTTTGGTGGAGAGGAGAAAAAAATAACCTAATGTTCAAACTGGAAAACAAGGAATGTTTATAAATTTTAACTGTCCACATATCTTTAAAAGTTTATGAATTTTTTAACTGTCCATATACTATCTTTAAAAGTCTGACTCAAGTAATACCTCAAATTTGAAAAAATGTACATTACAACAGATAATTTTATAAGGTAAAGCATAAGGAGGATTACTTGCTCAAATGGTCAGATTAATAATGTAAGAAATTTACTAAAATGTTTTAAAATGAAATATTTATCATATTATTCATTATACACATCATCTCTGTGTCCTAAGAAAACAAATAGTCAATTGGCATTAAGCTCTCATAAGTAGTTACCAAAGTCAATAACTGCATACTACCATTAGTTGCTGAGTTATTCTTCCCCTAAAATAGCAAAGAAACTTGCATATTCTCATTCCTTCCTATTTAAAAATGGCAGTTGTATAACAGATGAACTTGTAGGTTCTTTCATTTTCTTCAGCTATTTATGGTGGGCAAATTTGTACATTTTAAAAATATATTCTAATTATTTAAAAATACTTTCTTTTAAGAAAAAATTGGGTAAAGTGGCAGAATAAACAAAATTTTGGATTTGAGAAACCTTCCAATACATAGTTATATAATTCACTTTTAAAATCCCCCTTTGATAGAGAGTCATCAAAATATGGAAATTCAAACGTATCCTTCTAAGGAACAGAGATTTATAAATGTTTCACATAACCGCAGCAAACCATTTTACCTAATGTTTCAGTGAAGGTGTGAGAGTCAAGAGTCTTTCACCCTCAGGTCACCCATCATCCGTGTCTACACCAACCAGATGTGCCACAGATGGGGAACCCTGGAATTAGATATTTAAATTTCAGCTTAATATTGGAAGTTTCTAATTGGAAATTTTAAATTTTAATGTTCAATTGAATTTGTGTCTGAAATGTTCTATCGCAAATGTTGAAAATAATACCATAATAGAGAATAGACTCTTTTTATATCTATTAACAGCATAAAATCTTATTTTTTGTCACTTTTTTTAGTTTGTTACCTGTTTTAATTAAAGAAAAAACAAAAAAAATTATCAAAATCTAAGTAGGCTCTTAGGAAATTTTAAATATTCATTTACTCTCTAACATAATACCAAAGTAGACAGAGTTACTTCTGCGCAATCAACACACTGGAAAACAAAGTACTTTATACGCACTGATTTCCTGCACTGAAAACTACTTGCTTGACTCTTCTGGAAGAGGATCCTCATTGACTTCACTTTGGCAAGTGGCAAAATAACTTCAGAGATATGAATTCAAACCTTTTTCCCTATATGACTGCAAAAACAGTACTATGTAGGTGAAGCCAAAAATAACAAAATAACAAATGCAATTATTCACTGAATATTAAGGCAATTCCAAGGAACTAAAATTGATTACTTGAACATTCCAGCATATAGAACAGTAGAGCAATGGTTCTCAAATCAGGGTTGATTTGGCAATGATAGATCCTCCCCCAACCTTCCAATCACACAGTCCCCTGTTGCTCCTTTTGTTCACTTTTCAGGATCGTGGCACTAGTGAGTAGAGGCCAGGTATGCTGCTAATCATTCTACAAGGCACAGAACATTCCCCTACAAAAAAAGGAATTATCCAGGCTAATGTGTCAATAGTGCCGCTATTGGGAAACCCTGCAGTTAGGTAAGAGTGGGCCTTGTCAGATGCAATAATTTAGCTGTATAGGTAATTTATTAGCCTCTTAACACATCAGAAAGCTGAAATTTGCTTGAATTTCACCCTGTAAAATCACGTAGAAATGTCAGAATGAGTTAATCTAAAATACCACCAGCAACTAAACTTAGTAAATGTTCTTAGGGAGAATTATTTATTGACCAGGGTAATATATTATTTTCTTTCTACATAGGCATTTCTCAACAGTGTTCCTTTGTTTCATAAAGAGAAGAGAATGGAGCAGTTCAGACACAGTATTCCTAGGTAAGTCAATATAAAACGTTTCAAAATTATTTTCCTTTGCTTGCCTATGATTTCAAAAACAACTTTAGAATATCTTTTCCAAAAAGTTTATTCATAAAATTCTTTTGAAATTAAAAAGTGTAATGTGTTATTAAAATATTTATGTTTCATAAAATTTCTGTTCTTCTTTGATATTTCAAAAATCGATGTATGTGAATGCTGTTTAGTATTAAATGTAGTATTAGTATTAAAGATGCCATTTTGAAAAAAAAACCTTCTAATTAATGAATAAAGAGAACAAATCATGACTATATGGTGTGATGAATTTTTACAAACTGAAAAAATCCCTATAATCATATCTAGATCAAGATACAGAACACTGACCACATCTTAGAAGCTATCTTTATTCTCATTTCTCTTCACAAAATGTAACCAAGAATTGTTGACTTCTACCAACATAAGCAGTTTTTAGTTTTTCAATTTACGTAAGTGAAAT
Organism: Pongo pygmaeus; assembly: GCF_028885625.2. Taxonomy (NCBI): domain Eukaryota; kingdom Metazoa; phylum Chordata; class Mammalia; order Primates; family Hominidae; genus Pongo; species Pongo pygmaeus. The sequence goes on from NC_072376.2 coordinate 190,084,824, forward strand.
CCTATAGTATATAATCTTCCGTGTTTGAGTATTCTTCTTCTCAACCTTATCATGTAAAGCAGTTGGTTTCCCTGCGGACTGATTTTCCATTACATGAACTACTGCAATTTATTAATCTAGTTTATTCTCTACATGTCTTTTAATGGACATAACAGGCATTTTTATCAGTGGAGGGTGTATAAACAGAAATGGAACTGATGCAGAAATCAGGGCAGTGAAGTAAATGAAAGGGTAAAATGATAGCTAATAATATGGCCTCCCAAAATGCTCAGGCATAATTACTTAGAACATTTAGCTTTGCTTATAAAAAGTTACATATATTCATCATTTAAATTTTAAAATACAGAAATGTATAAAGAAGAGCATGATTACCTTAATCCTGTAATTTGGAGAAGATAACTTTTTTTGTGTTGCATATCTTTTACTCTTAACACTACATGCACACACATATGCAATCTATATATACATTTTATTTTGTGAAAAGATTATATTTTAAATATAGATGATCCGTGTGTGTGTGTAGTATATAAATTGTGTATCCTACTTTGTCATAATCATGAACCTCCTTTCATATCTAAGTTATACATCTGTATCATCATCTTATAGTTTTATTACATTCCTTTCTGTGCTAATTTCTGTTTTTACTATAAATTATCTCATCAATTCTTTATTATTGTCTGTATAGGTTGCTTTTTATATTCATTATTATAAAGACAGCTGCACAATGAATTTATACATATACCTGACAGAATTATATCACTTCTGTTGCATAGGAAATTTTATTCCAAAGTGAGTTGGCTATCTAAATGGAGCATATATTAAAGGCCTTTCAATCTGCAATACCACATCCTCCTTGAACAGACGTACACATTTATACTCCCACCAGAATTGAAAAGAATTATAGTTTCCTTCACTTTTACCATCATGTAATATGTAGTATTTATTTATATTTCTTCTTTGTTAATATTCAGTTCAAGTTCTTTGCCCATCTTTCTACTGAAGCACCAGTTTGTTTTTTCATTAGTATATTCATGCAATATTTTAAGAGTATTAGTCCATTTTCATCCATTATGTATATCGCAAATAATTTCCTATTTTATTGCCTTTTAATTTGTTTGCAGTGTTTTCTGCCATACACATATTTTCATTTTATTTTATATTCACTTTTAACAAGGCGTTTTTCAGCCTAAGAGTATAAATAATAATAACTTTTCTACTGGTTTTTTTTTCATTTTTTTATAATGCATTTTCTCTATTGTGAACCACATGACTACGTATGTTGTTGGTTATTTTTCTGGATTTTTGGATTTGTTTCATTGATCCTTTTGTCTGACGTTATGCTAAAACCATACTATAACAGCTTTATAATTACCCTTGATATTCAGCATATTATTTGGTGTATACCTGTGATAGCACAAATTTTGATAACATTATTGATACACAAAAATTTTTGCAATTTCGTTTTCTTTTTCTATGACAAATTTCAATTATGCTTTTGAAAAAAACCTTGGGGTACTTGATGGCATTAAATAATATATGTCAAATGCATAGCCTAGTACTGTACACGTTGACACTCAAAGATAGCTATAGTTAGTAACAGCCGTAGTAGCGGAAATTATAGTAAACATGTCAGCAGTAATTATATTAATGAATAGTCATTAAACTGTGTAATAGATTCAATTCTCAAAGAATACTTTAATATTTTCACTCACTTAAAATCTATATTCTTTGTGAAATCTAAATTTTCCCAATCAAATGTACATACTACTTAACACAATGCAGACCCAAAGATACACATCTAACACAATGTCTGACAGAGTTTTGAGTTTTCTAAGAGAGAACAAGCTTTGGAGGACCATACATGTATGATACAAGATAACACTAAGAGTATGTGTTTTGGGCAATGATCTACTTGTGCTTCAATCTTTCCTTCTCCAGATACTATCTCCGTAACCTTTGAGGCTCACTTCCTCATTTGAAATATGAAGACTGCTGAAACAATGAAATGAGCTACTGTGAAATAAGGTATGTAAATAGCCCAGTGCTTGATTATACTAGGTTTCTGTCCCAAGTTCTTCTCAAGTTTATTTGTATTTTATTATTTTTTTTCTTCCTTTTTTCAGTTAGGCTTGAGCTGAATTTATTATTACTATTTGACGGAGATGAATTTTTTTTCTTCCTCTAATGTTTCCATTTGCAAAGAAACCATTTATTTATTTGCCTGTATATTTTATTTAATTATGTCCCTTTACACAGCAGAGTTAGAAATACATTTTTCTACCTGCTGCAAGGAGTTATATGAAAGACCAGTATTATGCCAAACATGTGAGCCTTTTCTCAAATAAGTGCAATGTGTTCAGATGCAAGGTAATTCCAAGAAGAAGTCATCAGATTCCTTATTACTCCCCTAAAAGGACACCTTTTTAGGATCTGGAGGCCTGGGTAATCAGGATCCAGATCCATTAAGCCTGTCAGAAAAGGCTGAGTGAAAAGACAGAGTCAAAAAAGAAAAAGAGGATTATCGGGGGGAAATATATCTGGAAAACGTGGAGGAAATCAGAAGACAGAATAAAGTTTCAGAAACTGGGACTCATAATGTTTTACTGATTTTCAAAGTGATTATGATATGCCCAGTCCTATGCAAGGTGCTGGGCCAACACAAAAATCAGCAGCTGCCACCATTACTTGACCTGTCTCATTTTGGCAAAGAATCAGTTGCATCTAGAGTTGAGACATTCCTAAGCATCTTGTAGCCCAGAGCTCTCAAAGGCATGAACAAGCCTTTTTCTTAAAACAATCACAGCATCATCCATGTCCCTACAAAGGACATGAACTCATCATTTTTTATGGCTGCATAGTATTCCATGGTGTATATGTGCCACATTTTCTTAATCCAGTCTATCATTGTTGGACATTTTGGTTGGTTCCAAGTCTTTGCTATTGTGAATAGTGCCGCAATAAACATACGTGTGCATGTGTCTTTATAGCAGCATGATTTATAGTCCTTTGGGTATATACCCAGTAATGGGATGGCTGGGTCAAATGGTATTTCTAATTCTAGATCCCTGAGGAATCGCCACACTGACTTCCACCGTGGTTGAACTAGTTTACAGTCCCACCAACAGTGTAAAAGTGTTCCTATTTCTCCACATGGGCCTGTTTGGGGTGGAGGGAGAGGGGAGGGATAGCATTAGGAGATATACCTAATGTAAATGACAAGTTAATGGGTGCAGCACACCAACATGGCACATGTATACATATGTAACAAACCTGCACGTTGTGCACATGTACCCTAAAACTTAAAGTATAATAATAAAAAAAAACAATCACAGCAAATACCATTCCATACATTTAAATACAATGCATTATAGCCAAAAAGAAAAAGCCTGTTTCCAGAGTATTTAAGGGTTCGCTGAGATTGTCTTCAAGGGGTGGAAGATCAAAGTAAGGGATGTCACAAGAGCTAAAGTAAATGAAAACAGCAAATGAGATTAGAAGCTCACTCATACTTTCCTCTCCAGCTCTGCTGTTGCTATTCCCGAAGTTCATGCTTTAATTACCTTGTTGTAGGAAATTACAGGTGAGACCAAATTGTTTTCCCTACTGCTGCTTCTCTCCCTCCCCATGCATCCCATACACACCAGCTGATCACTGTTCTTGAAGCATCACTCTTATCTGATGCTTCCTTCCTCAAAGGTCTCTCCTGGTATCCTACAAACTAATAAATAAAGCTTATATATATTCTGGAAGTCCTAGGAAGTTTTTAAATAAATGTAGTTAGTGATAATAATAACACCCCAAAGCTTATGGTCCCCCATCTATAAAATGTAGATAATATAACATACTTTGCAAAGCTATTGTGAGTATAAATATGATATTTGTAAAAATAATAAGGAGGCAGATAGACTAGGAAGCCACTTGAATCTGATAAAATATTTTAAATAAATAACAAAGTAGGGAAAATATGATTTTAAAATTTTTATTGAATGACTACTATGTGCCAACGAATATTCAAGGCATGCTACTTGTAAACAAGGTCTCTCCTTTCACAGAGTTTATAAGAGTTTATTTATTTTGAGAGCTAAGAATATTAATTATCAGCTCCTTAGAATTTGTTATTCCCAAAGAATTTGTGAATTTTGAAGCACACCTGCTTTGTGTATTGCAATTAATTCCAGATGAATTTCTTGTTGCTTGCTTACATGCCTTTGGTTCTAAAGAATTCCAGATTAGTTACTAAAGTGGCAGGGCAGGGAATTTGTTGCTATGAAACAATGTTGAGTAAAACAAAGTTGAATTATTTAACCAGAAATACTGTGTCTAAAAACACAAAAATTCAATTTTGCAGTTTTACTAGCCCTTGAGCTGTTAAATTTCTCTGTTAAATGGGTAACTAAAACCCATTTAAGAATTTATTTCAAAGCAGCGCTGGGCACGGTGGCTCACGCCTGTAATCCTAACACTTTGGGAGGCTGAGGCAGGCAGATCACTTGAGGTCAGGAGTTCGAGACCAGCCTGGCCAACATGTTGAAACCCCATCTCTACCAATACAAAAATGAGCCGAGGCGTGGTGGAGGGCACATGTACTTTCTCCCTTGTAGTGTACCAGGCATATGGTATTCAGTGAAGAAATAAATGAAAGAAGAGGATTGGTATAGATAATTTCCTTTCATTTTTCATGTCATGAAGTAATTTTATAAATAAAACTTTCCTGGCTGGGCATGGTGGCTCACACCTGTAATCCCAGCACATGGGAGGATAGCATGAGCCCAAGAGTTTGAGACCAGCAAGACCCCATCTCTATAAAAAAAAAAAAAAAAAAAAAAAAATTAGACATACTGGTGCACCTCTGTGGTCCTAGCTACTTAGGAGGCTGAGGTGGGAGGATCACTTGAGCTCAGAAAGTCCAGGGCTCAAGTCACAGTGACCTATGATCACACCATTGCATTCCAGACTGGGCGACCGAGTGAGACCCTGCCTCAAAAATAAAATAATAATAATAATAATAATAATAATAATAATAATATTTCCTAAATTCAAAGTAAAACATTTTTAAAAAATTAAAGGTAATTTAATCACAATCTTCTTATAGTTACCCAAAAATTATTTATAATGCTGCATTTGTTTCAGTATATAAAGTTTTATTTTAGAAGTTGTTCCCTGTTTAGTCTGAATCAAGAAATTTTAAAAAATTAACACAATTTTCTTTTTAGAAAGAACATTGAAAAAACAGTAAAACATTTTCATTTCAACTAATTATTTTTATATTTAAACTCTTCAACCAGATTAATAGTAGGATAGGAATTTCACATTCCTTTAATCTGAATCTTTTTCTCTATTTTATTTTCACAGTCAATTACAATCAAATATGAAGAGTCAACTATTAGAAAAGTTTTAAAAATCCTATCTTACTAAAACAGAATGCAACAAAGAAAGAAGAAAATAAAGAAGGAAAGAAGAAAGGAAGGAAGGAAGACATAAAGCCTGATTCAAAGTGATTTTATAAAAAGTAACAGAAGTTTTTAATAATGTAAATATTATTTTGTGAAAATTATATTAATGAAGACCCTCTTCACTGTGTATTTTTAAATGAAAATCTTCTAAATACTTATTTGCATTTTTCTTCCTCTATGTAATGCGAGGTAAATTAAAACAGATGGTTTCAGAAATGCATTCTTAAAGTCGAATAGTTATGGGTATGAACAGGAAAGACAGAGTTATATTAGAACTAAAATATTACATCTCTAACTCCTTTTTTCTCCATACTATATAAACGTTATCAAATTCATTGCAGAGTTCTATAAGGATACCATTGATATATTCTCTTTCCTCTAACTCTGGAATCTAAAGTCCAGAACCTTGAAGAATCTTCTTCCTGCACTCTATGTCTCTTGTATACACAGCCTTATTGAATTTCCCTGTTTGGTCCAACCTCTTATTAGCTAAAAAAATCATAACAGTAGTTTATATTCTCCCCAGTTCATCAGAAAGAAAGTCCTGCCACACCAGAACATAATGGTGAAAAATACATAAGGATAGAGCTTACTGCAAAAGACCTAACGCAAAAAAGTACCAAGTGAAAAAGCAAAACTAGTGACCAAAAGTCAATTTGAAGGTAAGGACCATGAATTCAGCATCAGTGAGGATGAAATACTTAATTTGTACATCGTTCCCCTTGTGGTGTTAAAACATCATTGACGTAACTCGTTAAGCTTGGCCCACTGAAGGCAGGTATATAGCTCTACTTCCTTCCAAAGCGCTACTAAAATAAGAGTAATGAATTATAACCAGAGAGATAAAACAAATAGGGTTGAAAATAACAAGGAAATACATTGGTATATTTTTTGAAGATGAAAAATCAACAGAGGGGGTACCACAGGAGAGAAAGCTAAATACCATGTATCTTTAGATAAGAATAAATATGAGCAACTAATCTTAAGCCCCAGATCTACAGACACATTTATTCAGCAGGTACTACACAAAATGAAGTGACAGATATAAAATGGAGATATTAACTGAAGTTTACTTAAAGACCAATTTGTCCTTCAGATCCCCCATCTACCATCCCTGCCCAGTCAAGCAACTGCATCTTCTAAATCTTAGCTTAATCCTAAAGGCTTATTTCATGGAGAAACTTAAACAAGGGCTTCAAACTCAGGGTCCCTAGGTACAGCAATGATTAGGGACAAGATGAACTGAAAGAGAGAGAGAAAGAGAGAGATAGAGAGAGAGAGGATTAAGAGAAAGCCTACAGAGAGAATAGCAAATCTCCAAGCCCCTCGTCTCACCTGGTTCCATGATAGCTGGCAGCCAGACATATACTCCCTAACCACCAACCCCACCCACTCACCACCACACACTCCTCGAAGCAACAGAAAGCTTTTTCTCTGGAGAGTCTTTGTGACCAGAGGAGAAAGTTATATGTTGTTTACAGAGATCTTCCTCTGAGGGAGGTGGAAGAATCTTCCACCCACTCACCTTATATCCAAGTAGACCTAACATATAAACTGAATTGGTAAGTAAAATCCTAAAAAGAAAAGCCCAGGCCCAGATGGACTTGACAGGTGAATTCTAGAAAGTAACTTTAAAAAGAAATACTACCAATTCTACATAAACACTTTCCAAAAATATAGTAGAAAAAAAAAAACAAAAAACATGTGCCATCTTATTCAATGAGATCATTACTACCTTGATACCAAAGTCCAAGAAACACATGGAGATAAAAAAATTTCTTAAAGGCTTACGTTTCTTAGAAACACAGAGGCAAAACATTTCTTAACAAAACAACAAAATGAATCCAGCCATACAGAAAAGGATTATAATCCATGAAAAAGTGGGATTTATCCCAGAAATGCAAAGTTAGTCTAACGTCTGAAAATCAGTTTATATAAGAAACCATATTAACAAAGAAAAAAATGATATAATCACCTACGTAAAAGCACAAAAAAGTATTTAACAAAATCCAACACTCAATTCTGATAAAAACTCTCAGTAAACTAGAAACAGAATGGAATTTTCTCAACCTAATAAAGGACATCCATGAAAAACCCACAGCTAGTATCCTACTTGATGGAAGGCTGACTGCTATCCCACTGTGATATGGAACAAGGCAAGGAAATCTGCCTGCACTACTTTAATCAAATATGGAGGCTATAGCTATTATAATAATGCAAATTAATTCATTTATTGACTAACAGCATCCAGATTGGAAAGAAAGCAGTAAAACTAGCCGGGCACAGTGGCTCACACTTGTAATCTCAGCACTTTGGGAGGCTGAGGCAGATAGATCACTTAAGCCCAGGAATTCAAGACAAGTTTGGGCAGCATAGCAAGACCCCATCTCTACAAAACATACAAAAATTAGCTGAGTGTGGTAGTGCACCCATAGTTCCAGCTATTTGGGAGGCTAGGGTGGTAGGATCACTTGGGTCTGGGGAGGTCGGGTTTGCAATGAGCAGGATCACGCCACTGCACTCCAGCCTGGGCAACAGAGTGACACGCTGTCTCAAAACAACAGCAACAAAGCAGTAAAACTACCTTTATTTATTCATGGACTATACGATTCTGAATGTATAAAATCTTAAGGAATTTACAGAATATTTTTAATAGAATAAATGAGTTTAGCAAAGTCAGAGAATAAAAGACCAATATACAAAAATCAACTGAATTTTATATATACTAGCAATGAAAAATCACAAAATAAAATCAAGAAAACGATTTCATTCACAGCCCAAAAGAATAAAGGATTTGGGAATAAATTTAACTAAAGAAGCATAAGACCTGTACAGTGAAAATTACAAAACTTTGCTAAGAGAAACTAAAGATCTAAATAAATAGAGAGACCCACTATGTTCATAGATTCAAACAGTCAATAATAAGTTGGCAATTCTCCTAGGGTTGATCTATAAATAAACGCAATCCCTATCAAAATCCCAGCAGGTCTCAAACTTTCTCTAAAGCTACAGTAATCAAGACAGTGTGTGTTAGTCTTTTTTGTATTGCTATAAAGGAATACCAAATGCTGGTGCCATGCAGAACTGTGGTAATTTATGCAGAACCCAGCTAAGTAGTTTATAAAGAAAGAGATTTATTTGGCTCACAGTTTAATATGGCACCAGCATTTTTCTGGTGAGGTCCCCGGAAGCTTTTACTCATGGTGGGAGGTATAGAGGGAGCCAGCATCTCACATGATGAGATGCGGAGCGAGAGAGAGAAGGGGAGTTCCCAGACTTACACAAACATTTTTTGTGTGAATTAATGGAACAAGAACTTACTCATTACCAAGTGGATGGGGCTAAGTCATTCATGAGGGATCCAGCCCCATGATCCAATGCCTGCCACCAGGTCCCACCTTCAACATTGCGGATCATATTTTAACATGAGATTTGTACATACAGCTGAACCATATCAGTGTGCTATTGCTTAGAGATAGACTGATAGATCAGAATAGAGAATCCAGAAACAACCACCAAAATTAAAAAAACAAAACCAACTTATATTTATGGTGAAAAGATTTTTGATAAAGATACTAAAGCAAATTAATGGGGAACGGATAGCCTATTCAACAAATGGTGTTAGAACAATTGGTTAACCAGATGCAAAGACAAAAACAAAACAACAAAAAAAACCTTAAAATACTTATAACCCTCATTTCTCACCATATTCATAAACATAAAATATCATATACCTAAATGTAAGAGTTAAAACTATGAAGCTGTTAGAACAAAATGAAGTTTTGTTCTTGTGAATTTCTTAGACATGACATCAAAGCTGAAAATTTTTACTCTACAAAGGACACCATTAAGAAAATTAAAAGACAACCCCAAAATGTAGATGAAATTTTTGCAAGTCATATATCTGATAAAGGCCTTCTATCTCGAATATAGGAATAACACTTCCAAATAAACTAGATGACAAACAACCCAAGGAAAAAAGAAAGGGCAAAATATTTTAATAGACATTTCACCAAAAATTATATTTAAATGGCAAATAGACACATGAAAAGATGTTCAACATATTAGTTATTAGGGTAAATTTTGTAAATTAAACCACAATGAATGATCACTACCTTTACCCACTAAAATAGCTGTAATCCAAAAGAATTACAACACAAAATATAGGTGAGGATGTGGAGCACTTGGAACTCTCATATATATTGTTAATAGGAATATAAAATATATACTATTTCATATGCTAGTTTGACAGTTTCTTGAAAAATCATAATATACATAATATGGCCTGTAATTTCACTGCTAGTTATCTACCCAAGTGAAATAAATATATGTCCCCAGGAAGACTTGTATGTGACTATTCATAGTCATATCACACACAACAGTACCAAACTGGAAAAATTCCAAAATTAATCAACTGGCTATACAGATACATAAAATGGGGTATATGGATACAATAAAATACTACTCGGCAAATCAAACTGTGGATACATACTACCACATGAATGAGCATCAAAAACATTATGTGGTGAAAGAAGCCAGACACAAAAGACTACATTTTGTATAATCTCATTTATAGGGCATTTCTGGAAAATGCAAAACTATAGAAAGTGAAAGCCAACTGGAAGTTGCCTGGGGCTGGGGGTGGAAGCAAAGACTGACTGCATAGGCACAAGGGAACATTTTGGGATCGTAAAGACATTGTAAAATTGAACTGTAGTAATTGTTGCACATCCATAAATCATTATCCACTTACAGTAAGTAAATTTTATGGTATGTAAATTATACCATGACATACGGTAAACGTCTATAAAATGAAGAAAAATGCTAAGAAGGAGAAAGGCATACAGACCAGGAAATTGTTCTCTAGCACTGGAGAGAAAGGCGCTATACATAAGCCTTGAAACTAACTAGTCACTTGTGACAGAAAGATAGAGGCTGCCAGGAAATAACAGAGAAAAAAAATGGAATTTTAGACTAACTATTATATTTGTTGCCAATTTTCAGTGGAGTTTTACAACTACTTTAGAAACTGTAAAGATAATTGGTGGTAGAGACAATCAAAATAATTATTAATTCAAATAACTGTAAAATCAAGTATAAGAAAAAAAGTAACAATAAATAATACAGTGTTGCAATAAAATAAACAACAAATTTGTATTTACCCCCAAACTTAGATAAAGCATAACTCCCTTAAGATGATGGACCGATGAGACTGGGGTTGGGGAGGAAGAAGAGAATGAATGGGGGGTTGGGGGAAGAATAAAAGCAGGGATAAGAGCCCAGATCCTTATCTTCTATAATAATAAGCTACGCGTAAAATCTCAATGTGAAAAATCAACAAAGAGTGCCAAAAGCATAGTATTTGGGAATATGGACAAAATTACCAATAGCAACCGTAAAGAAACTTGAAAGACATTGTCTTTGGAGCATACAACTGAAGAATAGGCAGAGGACAGCTTTTCATTAGCAGCCCAGTGATGCTGTTTTACTTTTAACTATTTTCACATACCATTTAATTTTTAAAAATTGAATTTTCAGCAAAATCAAAATACATAACTCAATATGTTAGAGCATATAATTACACTACAGTGGAAATGTTTTAATATTCTCCATAATTCAGATTCTACTTTTTTTTTTCTCATGTCTCCCAGGCTGGAGAGCAGGGGTGCAATCACAGCTCACCGCAGCCTCGAACTCCAGGGCTCAAGCAATCCTCCCACCTCAGCCTACCAAGCAGCTGGGATTACAGGCATGTGCCACTATGCCTAATTAATTTTTAAAATGTTTTGCAGAAATGGGGTCTCACTCTGTTGCCCAGACTGGTCTCAAACTCCAGACCTCAATCGATCCTCCTGTCTCAGTCTCCCAAAGTCCTAGGACAAGGGGTGTGAGCCACTGCTGATTCTACTTTTTAAAACAACTTTTCTCATCCACTCCCCAGTATGAATCTGTACTGGTGAAATAATTTTCATTGTCCACATGTGTAACTCACTCTTACTGTAATCTCTGCCTCCCATTAAACTACTTCTTCCTTTTTCTCATCCATCAAAATAGTACCCATTGTTCAAGGCCACATTTACATATTAACTTCAGCTTGAAGTTTTCATCATCCACTTAAGCAATATTTCAAATTCATATCATAGCTCTTGATTAGACAGTCTTTTAACACGGGGCAATTGTAGTCATCATCATTCAACAAGTACTTGCTGAATCCTCTGTGTGTACAAGAAATCATTCTGTTTTTGGACAAAGAGACTGATAAACAAATTTGAGAGATACTGGGTACCAAAATGTAGACTATTTGTTTATATTTGCACAGTGAGGGAGAGGAGAATGTCCAAGTGAATCCAAAGTTTCTGTTATGAGAGGCACTGGGTAAATAGAGGATGCTATGGGAGGACCAGTTTAGGCTGTGGGAAAATAATGATTCATATTGACCCTGCAAGTTGGGGAGCATTTAAGCCATCAGTGTGACAATTCTAAGTTGACAGTAGGATACATGATTATACTTATCAGGAGCACCCTACCCTGTAAATACAAATGTCACAGCTATCTACGTATCTAATTGGAAAATGTAACCATGAGTGTGATTGACAGTCTTGTAGAGGAGGTTATAGAGTGAAAGGGCAATAAACAACCATCTCTGGGGAACTACAAAATCTGACATTCAGATCCCAGGGGCCGAACCAGTGAAACAACAAGAGGAGAGAGACTGGAGATGTGGTGTCATGAAATCTAAACTAAGAGAGTGTTTCTGAAAGGAGGGAATGGTTTAAAAGGGTCAAATTCTTCTGCATACTCTGTGAAATACCAACTGAAAAGATCATTGGGGATTGGGGCAAGAGGAGTGATTTCATCCAGCACAATGTAAGGCAGAAAACAGGCAGACAAAATAAAGAGGGGTGAATTCAGTATTTGATGAATTCTCCAAGAGAATGGGACTTTTTCTACCAAGTTAGAATGGGACTTTTTCTACCAAGTTAAAAAAAAAAAATGGACCGAACTACAGGTTTGGTTCATTTTTAGTGATATCTTTCTACTCAGTTTCCTCAAGCCAATCTATATCTAAGAGACCCCCAAACTAAAGTTCAAGTTCATTCTTTTAACAAATTAGCACCTAAAGTTTTCTTGCATTTGATACCAATAGCAATTAGCACCTAATTTGTTAAAAGAATGAACTTTAACTTTAGTCTGGGGGTCTCTTAGATATAGATTGGTTTGAGGAACCTGAGTAGAAAGATATCACTAAAAATGGACCAAACTAGAAGTTTTCAGGGGAGCCAGATAACATCAATGAGAAGACGCATGACTCATTAGTTTTTGAGAAAAGAGGATTTCAAACCCAATTTCTCCTTCAGTGGAATCCGTGAAAGTGGATGGAAAGCCCTGGATGAATAATGTAAACATTGCTTAGGTAGTCGGAAGATAAAATATGGAGAGAAGAAACAAAACACATTCATTGAAAAAAAAAAACTCTTCAGAGAGCTTTTTTTTTCAGAAGAAAATATTTGTGATCATAGATGAAGCAAAGTTTTCTTACACTTAATACCAATAGCAATTTACATAATTTTTAAAGTGACAAATTACATTTCCAGAAAATCGAAATATTCTGCTTTCCAAAAAACACACAAACGACAAACAGTGAGAAAACATTTACAAAGCACGTAACTGGTAAAGACTTGTATCTGAAATATAATCAAAAACACAAACATGGACAAATGATTCGATCAAACTCACCAAAGAAGATAAACAGTTTACAAACAAACAAAAAGAAGTAATGTAATCCATTAAATTAGAGAAATGCTTATTAAAACCTTAATAAGACACCACTCCACACCCATTAGAGTGGATAAAATTAAAAATACAACACTAAGTGCTCAAAAGGACGTGCAGCAACTGGAACTCTCGCATGTTGCTGTTGAAAATGTAAATCTGTACAGCCACTTTGCAAAAACAGTTGGGCAGTTTCTTACAAAGTTAAACATATACTTACTAAAATTTCAGTCCTGTATAGTATCTGTTTAGGTGAAACAAAAACTTATGTTCACATACAAATTTGTATGCAATATGTTTATAGAGGGTTTACTCATAATAATGAAAACTGAAAACACCCAAATGTTCTCTAGCTGAGCAAATGGATAAAATGTGATGGTACATTCATGTAATGGAATATCCAACAATGAAAAGAAGACTACTACTGATATCTGCCACAATAGGAACAAATCTCAAATGCATTATAACAAGTAAAGCAAGCCAGATTCAAAATGCTACATGATGTGTGATTCCTTTATATAACATTCTGGAATAGGCAAATCTACAGGGGGAGTAATAGAAGTCATTGTTAAAGACTAAAGGTGGAGAATGAGTATGACCACAAAGTGTCACCAGGGAATATGTTTGGGAAGGGGAGAAGTGATGTATTTTGACTGTGGGGATGGTGGGTATACAACTCTAGTTGTCAAAACTCGCTATAAACAGTAAATTTCTCCATATGTAATTTCACCCTTATTAAAAAGAATAGATCCTAAATCTAAATTTTAAATACACATAAACTGAGAGCTAAATAGAATTTAAAATTTCATCTAAAAACTTAAACCCAAAGAAACTAAAAGGTAAATTTAAAGGGGAGACACAACCTTAATGCTCTTGATTTCTCAGTAATCTAAAGAACTTTAAAAAAAATAATTTTGCTTTCATTCTAGAAATAAATTGCTTGGTACAAACAGGATTTTACGAAATTTCTTTTTTGTTGTTTTCAAATGGTAAGATCTTATCTTCTGAGACCTCTGAGTTGACAGCAATATTGAATTGTGTTGAAGATCTTGACAAAACTAGTAATCGGTGGTCTTCTTTGTGTTTTGCTTCTAGTCACCAGCTAGGTAACTTTGAATAAGTTACTAAAATTCTCTGGGTCTCAGTTTCTCCAAATAAGACAGTGAGTGTAATAACTGTAAAAACTTCTATTGTTTCATGTTTTTATACATAAACATACAATAAGTATGGCCAAGTACAATAAATAAAAGATTAAATAAGAAAGTCACCAAATTACTTCCAGTTTAGGTGAAATCCACATGGTGTTTGGTTATATTATTATCTGTAATTTTGGCAAATAGTTTATAATTCGAAGCATATTTAGCAGTTACTGTAATAAATAAATTAGTTATTAAAAACCAAGAATTTAGCACTGAGTTTGTTCCACTACAAGTGCTCAGCAAACAGACTACACTATCACATTTTTATGTTAGAAAACCTATCTTTAGACTAAGAAATATACACGAGAATTTCTAAAACAAATAACGTTCACCTTTTGAAACTAAAAATAACCCCTTTTGTGGACAATCAATGTCAAATGTGAAGTCATTACGAACTAAGTGCAAAAATTGAGTGAAAGGAATTTGTAGACTTTAAGAAACTGCTAAAAATAGCAAAAGCTAAGTGGCAGAAGGAATTTACATTTCTTTAGGAAACCTAAAGGAATGTGAAAGTATTTGAAAAGAAAATGTTTAGAATGAACATGTGCGTTTATTAAATATTCATATCCAAAATTGAGGATTTCAGTTATAAAATGGCTGTGGGAAAACAATCAACAAACTTCTAAGCATGTAATTTTATAATAATTTTTTTTTAAATTAGACACAATGATAATTTTATGCCTTCGTATGAAAGCAGAAATTTAATAAATGTAATTTAAAAGCATTCAGCCAATTTTTTTTTCTGTTTACTTTCAATGACTGGCAAAGCAAATGTTTCTGATTTTGCCAAAAATGCTATCCATAGATGATGAAGAGGCCAGTTATTGCTTTGAAAAAAGGGTCTATTTCAAGCTGCCTCTGTCATGGAATTTTGCTGTTTTCAATCTGTTTCGTCTCCTCTGGGAACTCCTTCTTACATCACTTTCTAACTGTAAAATAAATGATCCAAATACAATCTTTAAATCCCCATGTCCTATTATAACTTCTGAAAACCAGTCTTTCCGGTATAAATGGAAATTTGTCTTCTGTTCATTATATGACTTTAGATATTTTAAAAATATTGTTCTTTATCCAGCACTTACAGCCTGTAATTTAAGACTACTTTGCTTATCATTATTTCATCAGGGTAATGTTAGTGATTGTGTATTTTTATTTTAACAATTTAAATTTCCACTGTTTGGATGTAAAATGACAGCATTCTGACTCATCGGTCTTTGAACCGATGAGTTTCACTATTCACACATAAAACAGGAAAGAAAAGAAGAAGACAAAAAAAATACTAATGGATATATGCCAGGACCACCTTTTCTTGTTTCAGCACTGGATGTTTTGGACAGAGGTTCTTAGAGGAAATCTTCCCAGAAATTAAATTCCTATTTTTGCCCATTCTGGTGTGTAGGAAAAGTTCAATGGAAATTGTGAGACACAAAATGTAAGAGGTTACATATGCAGGCTTCTGAACAGGGGCAGTTTTGAACAGAATACTGCAGGGTTGAAGTTGGACTCTGGAGAATTTAGCATTGACCTGAAAATGTAAGGGGCCATGGGACCACATAACATCATGCCAGCTGCTTCAAAGAGGTGCCTGCCATTTAGGTCATTTTCAAAATCATCATTTGAGAGGACTGTGAAATCGTTTCAGTGAATTATATAAAATTGTTTCCCGTAATCTTTCAAAATGTATTTTATGTAAATTGGCACATTTAAATAGCCTTCTATAATATCTTAAATAGCAAAGCCTTTGGAAACTAATTTGCCTTAATTGAAATAGGTGCACCTGTTCATTCAAAAGCGGATTTACATCATTACCTGCTAGACAAAAGACACTATCTCCACCTTGAAGCCCCACCTCCTCCATGGAATCTAGGCCTAAAAAGTATTTCTCAATTAGGAGAAAAATCTTGGACGTAATTTGCACCTAAGTCACTAATGCAAAAACAGAAGACCACATGCTTTTGGACAATGATAGCTTTGAATTTCACTGTTTCTTGAAGTTCCCCCATATTTCTAGCAAGCTTTCCTAGTAAAATGCCCATATTTTGTATAAATATCCTGTAGCTAAATTTTGTAGTGTTTTCTCTTGATTTATATAACTTTAAATAACTACTAGTCTGCCTATGCCTATAGGCAGATATATAATAGTTAAGAGACTAGCTTTTAGACTTGGAATTTTACTCAGCTGTACCACTTATCACCTGTGGAACTTGAGTACATCATTTCCTCTCACTGTGCCTCAATTAGTTCTATTATAAAAAATATAATAGATGCACCTGCCTTGTAATTTCTTGTGATGATTTAAAAAGATGATGTGTTTATAGAATTTAACATAATGCTTAGTACACATAACACTTCATAAGTATTAAGATATTTTCTCTGAGGCATTAAGTGAATTAAGTATTTTAAAGTTTAAATTTATACACATTTAAAGAATAAAAGACTGTATCTTGGTTGTAAGTACTCATTTGAATGAAAATATTTCTTGTAGTGATTTAAAAATATTTCTTCTTTTGTCAAATTAATTTTGCATAATTTTTTGTTAAATAATTGTTAAATGTTTCATGACTGCTTCAAAATTTTTCATATTCCTAATAAGGTACTGTTCACCAAATTAAAAACAATTCTTAGCTAAACACATAGCAATAGAAAAAATTATAGACTAAATATTTATCAATGCACTACACAGTGAAGCATAAGTCATTTTAATTTGAAGGATGGATTTTTAAGTAATGACCCTTCCAGTTCAACAAATGATAACTCATGTTTTTATTTTAAGTATTCTTAAACAAAATATATATCAGTATATACATTTTAAGTGGTTATACAAAACATACACTATTTACAAACCTGACTGATAATATTAATGAAAAGACCACCCACTTTGTTGTATTAACTAATAAACATCCTAACGTCAAATGTAAACCAACATTGAAAAAGAAATGTAAACCACCATAAAAATTAGTTCATTGAAGGAGGGAATTATATTATAAAGTTTGTTGGAAAATATTCTATATTTATTAACATTAATGTTAATGTTAATACATATAGAATATGTTTATAATATATAAACACAGAATATATTTATAATATATATAGAATAAATATTATAAATACAGAATATTTTCTAACAAACTTTATAATTTCTTTTTAACATTTCTATGTTAAATTTGAGATGTTTCACAAATCAATAAAATATAGATGAATCCAGAATTTATTCAATGTTTCCTAAAAGATAACTTATGTCTTTTAGTGTTCATGTAATTTATGAATGTTCAAAATTTTAAAAAAGCTTGAAAAGAAGAAATACCTTTCTTCACTTGATTAAAAAAGGCCCCAAATAATAATATAAATTCATGTTCTGAACAGAATAATAATAAAAATATTTATATATTAAGTAACTATTGTAGGATAACTGCTTTTCTCCAGTAAAGCCATCCTTAGAAAATCATATCAATTCTTCACCACTTATTTTTTAGCATATTTTATTCCTTAGTGATTATTTGAAAATCACCCACGTTTTCAATTCCCATCATATATAATTACAAATTTGGTTTAAAATATATTTATATATCTTTATAAGCTAAAGATGCAGAAAGCAGAAGATGAACAGAATATGTTTTGCAAATGAGAGATATTGTGGCACATTCTTCAGTTGCTGAATAAAGGTTTAATGGTTATGATGGTGATAATAATTTAAACAAACTGAACAAACTGTCCTCTTGAAAGAATAAGATGCTAATACAGCTAACAAGGGAAGTGAAAGACCTCTTCAAGGAGAAGTACAAACCACTGATAAAAAATTCAGAGAGGACACAAGCAAATGGAAAAACATTTCAAGCTCACGGATAGGAAGAATCAATATGATGTAAATGGCCATACTGCCCAAAGTAATTTATAGATTCAATGCTATTCCCATTAAACTACCATTGGTATTCTTCACAGCATTAGAAAAACTTTTTAAAACTTCGTATGGAACCAAAAAAGAGCCCAGATAGCCAAGAAAATCCTAAGCAAAAAGCACAAAGCTGGAGGCATCACACTACCTGATTTCAAACTATATTACAAGGCAACAGTAACCAAAACAGCAGGATACTGGTACAAAAAGAGAGACATAGACCAATGGAACAGAACAGAGAACCCAGGGATAAAGCCACACACCTACGACCATCTGACTTTTGACAAACCTGAGAAAAATAAACAATAGGGAAAGGACTCCCTATTTAATAAATGGTGCTAGGAGAACTGGCTAGCCACATGCAGAAAATTGAAACTTGACCCTTTCTTTACATCATATGCAAAAATTAACTCAAGATGGATTAAAGATTTAAATGTCAAACTCAAAACTATAAAAATCCTAGAAGATAATCTAGGCAATACCATTGAGGACATAGGAATAGGCAAAGATTTCATGATGAAGACGCCAAAAGCGATCGCAACAAAAGCAAAGATTGACGAATGGGATCTATTTAAACTAAAGAGCTTCTTCACAGCAAAAGAAACTGTCATCAGAGTTAACAGACAACCTACAGAATAGGAGAAAACTTCTGCAATCTATCCATCTGACAAAAGTCTAACATCCAGAGTCTACAAGGAACTTAAATTTACAAGAAAAAAAAATCCCATTAAAAAGTGGGCAAAGAACATGAACAGACACTTCTCAAAAGAAGACATACATGCAGCTGACAAACATATGAAATAAAAGCTCAATATCACTGATCATTAGAGAAATGCAAAATCAAAACCACAATGAGATACCATCTCATTCCAATCAGAATGGCTATTACTAAGAAGTCAAAAAACAACACATGCTGGTGGTGTTGTGGAGAAAAAGGAACCCTTTACACTGTTTGTGGGAGTGTAAATTAGTTTAACCATTCTGGAAGACAGTGTGGTGATTCCCCAAATACCTAGAGGCAGAAATACAATTTCACCCTGCAGTCCCATTACTGGGTATATACCCAAAGGAATATAAATCATTATATTGTAAAATCATTGCCCATCAATGATAGACTGAATAAAGAAAATGTGGTACATATACACCATGAAAAACTATGTAGCCATAAAAAGGAACGAGATAATGTCCTTTGCGGGGACATGGATGGAGCTGGAAGCCATTATCCTGAACAAACTAATGCAGGAGCAGAAAAGCAAACACTGCATGTTCTCACTTATAAGTGGGAGCTGAATGATGAGAACACATGCACACACGGGTGGGAACAACACACACTGGGGCCTGTTGTGGGGGGAGCTTATGAGGGTAGTGAGAGCATCAGGAAGAACAGCTAATGGATGCTGGGTTTAATACCTACGTGATAGGATGATATGTGCAGCAAACCACCATGGCACACATTTACCTATGTAACAAACCTACATATTCTGCACATGAACCCCTGAACTTAAAAGTTGAAGAAAACAAAAAAAGAAAATCAAAGAATAAGATGCTAGACCCGGGCAAATGGTGGGAACAAACCACAGATTGAAATTGAGAGAGGAAGGTTTTGAGATCATTAAAGAAATAAAATAAAACAAGGTAAGTAATAAGTTGACACTTGCAAGTCTAAATGCGAGGCTAATAGGAGGTTATGCTTTGTAATTTTAGTAGCCTGCAATGGCCAGGAAACCCAGGGGAGATTCTGGAATGTCTGCTCTAGGCCAGTGTGCCTCAGCATCCAGCTGAAATCAAACTTTCAAGAGTTTAAAGGCATTTGGTAGATCACCTTATAAAACAAATCAGATATAGGAGCTTTGGTAAATACCACATCTAAATTAAGTGGTGACTTGGCAGTTTCCACACTGGTTTGTGGCACTAACCATTTGTTTATAGTTTGATGATGGTAGAGCTGGCCCTGAAAGAAATCAACCTCAAGCCTCCTTAATTGAGTGGCAGAAAATGGACATGAGCCCTAGGATTTCTCTGTTTAGTAATTCGGGAGTTTTGTCCCCAGAGGCTGTGGAGAAGGGCTATGAACATGCCAAAACCATAGGTTTGAAATTGTTTTCAGCACACAAAGAAAAGAAAAATCTCATTATTTTGTAGTTATATAGACATGTTGATCAAAGCTAGCCTTCCCTAATAACTGGAATACTCACATTATTTTCTAGATGTGGCTCCAAATAACTTTACTTATTTTAGATTTGCCATTGTCATTTAGACTATTCACAAGAAAACACTGCCACAGGTCATGGAGACATTTTCAAAAGTAAATATTCCAAAAACGTCCTAAGCAAAGACAAAAATCACATTTGTCCGAAGTTCAGGTGATTTTTGTTTCATTGCACCTTAAACAGTTTTATATATGTAGAACCTCAATTAACACATGTTTATTACAATAAATAACGTTCAAGGAATGAATAGCAAGTACTCAACAAAAGTTTGTTGTATAACGTTATCATCGATTAATTAACCAGATTAAGAGCTTTCTGAATTTGAAAGTTAAACCAAAAAGAGGAATATAAAGGATCTTTAGATTTACATTCTTAATTCATCAATTATTTTTATCAATGTAATTAATTGTTCATTGTCCAATGTCTCTTATGCATTGTTTGTTGCCACATGGAAGAGTGCAGGTATTTATTTTTAAACAAAATGCTCCATTTTGATAGGCTTTCTTCAAAATCACTTTATGGTAGATCAGAAAGTTATACAACACAGGGGAGATTATGTTTGTTACATTTAATCCTAACATTGCAGCATGGAAACATTTTTAGTGTATGGAACAGGAAAAAATGTTTGTGCTAATTCCTGCTGATTTAATTGTTGGAATAATGACTGGGTTTATGTCAATCACTCTAGTGCCCAGGGCTGTGTAAGCTGGACAATCAACATTGATGAAAATTATATTGGAACATTCCACAGGCACATTAAAACCTGAAAAATCCAGGCCAGAGAGTCCACTTAGGGGGTTGATTTATCTGGTATGGTTTATCTTTAGTGTCATAGCAATTGGGAAACTGTCAGGTAGCTACTGAGTTATGCTTTGTATGTGATGTCTCAGACCGCCAGATCTTAATTTTAAACTGAGTACACACACACAGTGTCTCATTCATCCTAAAACACATTATTCTCTGGATAATAAAAAAAGATAAAATGTAACCTTCACTTGAAAAACCATTAAATGTATATTGCAAATTGAAATGTTTGGTGCAACTGTTACTGATTGTACTGTTCATTAGAAAAAAGAAAATCTGAATTGCAACCAAGATCTACATAAAAGAAAGGAAAGGTGAACTAGAGAGATTCACATTATACAGTTTCTTGACATGTAACCAGATTTTGGAAGAAAAGTTACAAATTATACATTATTAAAGTAAGTCTCCTAATTAAGTAGTTTTTTTCTCCTCCTCCTTCTTTATATATTTAAGCACATAATTTAAGAGGAAGATAGTGATATGCAGATCAAAAATATTAATTCAAACCCTAGTTCCTCTGCTTTCCTTTTGTTTGCTTGTTAATTTTTTGTTTGGTTTATTTTAGATTCAGGGGCCACATGTGCAGGTCGGTTACAAGGGTATATTGTGTAGGGCTGCAATTTGGCTTCTATTGAATCTATCACCCAAATAGTGAACACAGTACCCAATAGGTAGTTTTCAACCCTTGTTCTCCTCCCTCTTTCCCCCCATTTTGGAGTCCCCAGTGTCTACCGTTTCCATCTTTACGTGCTTATGTGACCACTGTTTAGCTCCCATATAAGTGAGAACATGAAGTATTTGATTTTCTGTTTCTGTGTTAATTCACTTAGGAAAAAGGCCTCCAGCAGCGTCCATGTTGCTGCAAAGCACATCATTTCATTCTTTTATGGATGCATAATATTCCATGGTGTGTATGTACCACATTTTCTTTATCCAATCCACTGCTGATGGGAACTTAGGCTGATTCCATGACTTTGCTATTAAAAATAGTGCTGTGATAAACATGAGTGCAGATGTCTGTTTGACAGGATGTTTCTTTTCCTCTTATATAATCCCACCCAGATACCAGTAGTGGGGTTACTGGGTCAAACTGTAGTTCTATTTTTAGTTCTTTGAGAAATTTTCATATTGTTTTCCTTAGGGTTGAACTAATTTACATTCTCACTAAAACTGTAAGAACGTTCCCTTTTCTTTTTCATCTACCCTCAAATAATCATTAATAATCATTCTGATTCTCAGCTTTCTTAAGCTTAAATAGGTTTCATAATAACTCTCTTGAAGGCTGTTCCAAAGATGAAAATGCTTAATATGTTTCAAAATGGCATATCACCATCTTTATACATTTTGTTAACACTAACTTGTAAGTTGTAAAATTGCAAAAGTCAGACCTAATCTTAATTTTATTCAAATTCCCCCATGATTGTTGGTGTTAAGTCTTGTTTATGATGATGTGAAAAGCCAAACACTGAATTTATTCAACAAAATTTATATGGCAAGAACTCAGTCAGGTGCTGGAGAAGACAAGTGGATGTCTCCTAAGTTGAGACAGCAGTAATTCTGATATTACGGAAATATTACAATGATAAGCAACTGAGTTCAGCGAACTACAGAAGAGAGCCCAAGTGTGTGCTGCGTCAAAGGAACCGGAAGAAGCAGATACTGAAGGCCAGAAATACTCAGCAAGGGACTGGCTGCCCAGGGAAGTGAGAAGCACAAGAACAGATCAAGTGAGAGAGTCAAAAGGTAGACCTGGGCAAACACCCGTATTGAGCAGTGCTGGCAATTCGCCTAGCACATTCTCAACTTCTTGTGTCCTGTGGTAGGCCATCTGCATTCAAATAACTGAAGAAATAGTAGATGATAGAAGCTTGTTTCCAAACTATCTATTTTCATATTAAAAAAATAAAAATGCTAAAAATATTTGGGACAAAAAAATCTGTAATAAAGTGTGTATGGAGGTATTTGATATGCCCTGTTAATTAAAAAAAACTGAAATAATGCCCCCAAAAAATTGTACAATAGAATCATAAAGTAAGCATAAATGATTAAAACCCTTGTCATGACAACTGACTAGAGACGGGATGTATCATGCACAATTATGTAGTCATCAGATATAAATAATGTATAATATATGTAAATAACATTAGTGAAAAACAATATATAATAATATAATCTGTATAAAACAATATATTATACTGATATATAAATATATAAATTATATAATATATAATATTATATATAGATATAGATATATATGTCTGATGCTCCAGGATAGTAGATAATTGGCTTAAATCTCTCCAGCAGCAGTGGCATTTTATATTTCAACTTCTACTGTTTTATCCATATGGATATAAATGTATATAGGCATTTAATAGTATATGTTATTCTGTGATTTTAAAATATTTATTCTGCAAGCTAAATAAAAATCACCTTTCTAACCACTTCATAATACCTCAGCAATGTAAATGTGAAACAAATATTGTTTCTGTCCTATGACCCCAATCTTGTGTGGACTCCACATTTAAGTCCACACAAATTTATCAACATTTTCATTTCCAAAAATGTTGGTCATCATTCCAAAAGGGAACAATAGCCACAATTCCCAGAAACATTTGTTACTATATTTTTAAAGATTAGCTATCCATTCTCAAATTCATTACCTGACTCAAAATTTTCATGTTTACAGCATTAGTAAAATTTGAATGTAGTAAAAATCCCATTCTAAGGAAAAAAATGTCACTTTATGTTGAAAATGTTTGATGGTGATTAACCCTGGATTCTCATTTATATGAATCCATTGACTCTGTCTGGCTATGAAGTCACTAGATCAAATTATTTCAGTGAACTAAATTATACAATACCAGTATCCAATTTATAAACATAATTTATTACTAAGCTATGAGTAAGAATATACAGAGTGCTCAGAACATCTAGAGAATTCAGGGCAGCAGGTACATAATTTAAAAAGAAAAAAAAATAACCTATTTTCTTAGAAACCCTCAAGTGTCCAGGGCTAACTTTTCCTTCTGAAATATCAAGGTTCTTTTCTGAATGGAAAAGTAACTCTCCATTCCGTTTATAACCGAGGGTTCAAGTGGGAAGCAATGTAGTAGGCCTATAGGTACAAAGTTCAGTAGGCAAGGCCCATTCCTGTACAGCCTTAGGATGAAAGATGGCATTTAGCAGAGGAGATTTTGGCATCTCCATTCCAATATTTTTATAAAGTCACTAATGAAGAAAAAGATATCAACATATGTTTATTATAATATTAACAATTATTAGTATGTTTATTATTGTTGACCAGGGTCTGTGCTAGTTTTTAAAAAATACATTATCATCTCTCCTATAATACTTCAGTGTAGATAATATTAATTTGTTTTATAAATGAAGAAGCTGAGGCTTAGAGAGAGGTTAAATAGCTTACAAAAGGTATGCAGCCAGTAAGTAGGAAAGAGAAGACTGACTCAAGCCCATATGCTTATGATTTTTGCACTAATTACAAAGCCTGTGTTACTTACACCATATTACATTATTTCTACACTAATTCCAAAATCCCCTAACTTTTACAATCCCTAGTTGTAGTGCAGCCTTGATAACTGGGTCCCAGCCTTACCTTTTCTGTCTGAATTCTCCAGACAACCAGCTTTTTACTGGTCCACAATAGAGACTGTCCTACGTGCTAGTAACTGACCAAGGTTTCAAGGACAGGAAGTCCTGAATCAAACATCTCAGCCACTTATCCTTAGGGACTTCCGAGTTTTACCCTTTTCTTGAATCCCTTGGGAAGCTTTATCAATTCCTTTATAAGTCATCCAGTTGATAATTACCTGCCTGAATATCTACTGCTGCTACCATCACTATATCAATGATTATAAAACTTTTGTTAAACAATGCATATATATAATTTCTTTTTTGTTAAAAAAATTTTCAACTCCCAGGTCCACCTCCTGAATTATTTGTTCATCATTTGACAATCAGGCATTCCATGTGATTAGATCTCTGGAACACTCATTCGACAGCGCACACTGTGCTGCGTGTTTCACCTGAACCTGCCAGGAACCAAGGATTTATCTGCCTTCACTGCCTGCCTAGAGAAATAGCCAGATAGAGTTCCAGGAACTGTCACTAGAAAGTGTCCCCAACTAATGGAGCACACATCCTGGCCTGCTAACAATTCATGAGAAAAGCTCAGGTACTTTAGGTATTTACAGGTTCATCAGAAGACAAAAATGTGATGTCCTGCTAACACTATACTGGGACCTGCTTGGGTCTGTCCTGAGAAGATCACAGATGGAGTATTATGTCCAGTTGTAATTGTCACATTTTAAGACAGAGGGGAATGATCCAGATGGGGATGACAGCAACAATAAGAATATGGAAAGTCAGGCTGTATAAAGTGTGGTTCAGAGAACAAGAGAGATGCAGCATGGGAAACAAAAGCCTAAAGAAAGAGATATCTTTTTGCAAATAATGGCTGTGGACATATGGAAGACTTCTTTTCTATTACTGAGAGGACACAGCCAGTACCAGTGTACAATGGCAAAACTTTAATTCAGTTCAAGAAATAGTTTTCTAAGATCTAGGGCTTCCCAATAATGTAAAGGAGTGATGTCAACATAAAACAGAAGTCAAGTAATTTGTGAGGTATGCCAAGACAGATACCAGGCCAGGGACAGTGAAGAAAACATTAGTACTAGAAGGTAATACCACAGAGCATTTTCTATTTATTAGTCACCATTTGTTTTCATCATTTTCAAAAATGAGACAAGCAAGGTGTCTCTGTGGCACACAAAAAATACCTCATCCCCACCTTGCCTCAGTCTGTGCTACCTTTCTGCTCTCTGCTTATATATATGATTGGTCCAGGGGTAGAGAAAATTAACTCATGCTAGGCCAATAATGTCCACCTTTATGAGAATTCTAAACTTATTTTTAAAAAAACACAGAGCTGGGCATTCTCTGGAAATGAACAAACAATATGTCAGAGAGAAAGATATGAAATTCCACTGATATCCAGGAGCCAGCAGCAACCTTCCAGAGCCTTGGCTATGCAGTTTTTATTTGGTGTTCTGCACTATCATTGCATTAATTTTTAAAGGAAAAAACCCTCTTAATTTAGTAGTTTGTGAGCATCAGTTTCCATTATTTGCTGAATAATAATATACTTTTAAAAACCTCTTCCTCTTCCTTATAATTCTTATATTTTATTGATGTGTCTTCTCTCCTGGTACTTACATTTTAGAAAGTTGTGCAAATTAGGGTATATGTGATAATACCAAATGCTAAACAGCCTTTTGATTGGTTGATGCTATGGTTTCTAGTATGAGTAAAGCAACCAAGAGAAAGTTGGTTGCCATATTAAATTCATAACAGCACACAAACAATATCAAACCCCTACTAAAATTCCAAGCAACCACCAAATTTATCAAAGGTCACCATGCATCAGTTATTCATATAAAGCTAGTAAAATAAGGCAGATGCCAGATGTTGATGAACTCCTGTTTGCTGAATTTATTAACCAGATGCAGAAATTTACTCATTGCTTGAGTGCTTCGATATCACAGAGATATGCACTTTAAGAATATGCAGATAGGGAGATTAAATAGCATCACTTGACTGTGCGTCTGCTGTATGACAATGCATAATAAGTGGTATGCTTTTGCTTCGTGTTTCCTATTTACATAATTCAAAGCTTTGACATCATGGAAATATATCATGGGATTGTATTCTGTTACATCATGCATAAAATCTAACAGTGTAGTTATATAAGCTTTGAAAACAGAAGCATAGGGAAATGAGATGCACTTAAACACTAATCAAGATAAATGCAAATTGAAGGCATGAACTGAATGTGTTCTTCTTCACCAGGACTATGTAGTAAAATAAACTAATTTGAGCTATTCATACATAAATGATGATCCCAATCTTATTTTGAATAATTAATAATGAGTAAACATAAAGGCAGAAATAAATTAGATAAAAACAAATCCCTTAAAAAAGAAAAAAGAAATAGCACAGTCTTCATTCAAAAACTCTAAGGACTGTGACTGCAAACCCTGGGTCAGAAGGTAAGATTAGGCTTCTTAAGTGCCCCATGTAAATAACAATCAAGTTTTAAGGCTGGGCGTGGTCCTCACACCTGCAATCCCAGCACTTTGGGAGGCCAGGCTGGAGGACTGCTTGAGCCTAGGAGTTCAAGACCCGCCTGGGCAATATAGCGAGACCCCAATCTCTACAAAAAAATTTAGAAATTAGCCAGGCTCATTAGCCATGAGCTTGTAGTCTCAGCTACTCAGGACACTGAGGCAGGAGGATCCCTTCAGCCCAGGTTCAAGGCTGCAGTGAGCTACAATTGTACCACTGCACTCTATCCTGGGCAACAGAGCCAGACCCTGTCTCAAAAACAAATGAACAAAAATCAAGTTCTCTTTCATTAAGCATCTTATAAGGAGGGAAGACAAATGAGGGTCAGGAAACAGGAGGAAGCTGGCTTGGGGCAAACAATAATTACTTTGCTAATTACAAACTGAAAGTTCAGCCTAAGATTTTTAAAAATACTATTTAAAATTTAAATATTAAAATATATAAAAATTTCATTTAAACAAATTTTTAGAACATTTCCTTTGGTATTAGCAAGGGCTTTTAAAATATATCTTGAGGCATTTAATATGTATATTGAAACTTTGGGAATTTTACACTATGCCAAGACTGCAGCAAAATGGTTTTGTGTGGACCCCACATAGGCCCATTATTAGGTGATGACATACATACAATTTATTTTAAAACAAGATTTTTCTATGTTTTAGAATCAACTCAAAGATAACTGTTGAAGTGAAGAATGATTACTTTACCATAATAAATAACAAAGCAAACTGACATAGAATGACACACAGGAGCGTTCTAGAATAAACAAAGATATCAATCCAAATTTGAGCTTTGCAGGGTTATACACTATAAAATCTGCTATACTTGTGGCTTTATCTAACCTCACTAAAGTTTCAGTTTCTTCAACTATGAAACAAGAACAATAATATCCATATCACCAGATATGGTTTGTGAATTAAACATACAAATAGTAGTGTCTGGATATTTCAAGTAGTACGTATACAGCATAAATATAGCAAGGAAGAAAAGAAGGAAAGAGGAAAGGAAAGAAGGAAGAAAGAAAGGGAGGAAGTTTGCTTAATTTGGCATTAATATACACATAAGAATATAATAGGTATTAAACTGCACTTTTTACAATTAAGGCTTTCAGGAAAACAACTTTTCAGAATAAACCCCTATTTCTGATAGTAATCAGAAATGCTCTGTGAGCACTGTCACGTATTTTAAAGCTTTTGCTAAAACTCTTTACCAAAGTAAAGTGATATGAACTTTAAAAGAAGTTTCTGAATATATTTAAATATTTTATTGATATAGTCTACCCACAAAATTTAAAAAAGTCATATACTTTTACAAAATTCTTCTAAAAATTACTTGAAGATTTATGACAAATGAATGAGTATAAAAATATTTAACTACAAAAGACTGTTAGAATAAAACCATATAAAATATAAAATAAAAATTTATGTAAATGATGGGTAAACATATATAACAAGATTAAAAGGTCATATTATTCTTGAAAGAAGAAGTTTATAATGCAAGTCAATAATGCAATAATCTCAACCTAAACTTAGATAATGCTAACAAAGACTGAGAGTGAATGGAAGCTAGAGCTGAAATTAGAAGCTGAGTACAGACTTGGTCTCAGATAGGGAAGACTCAAAGATGTTGAGTCCTTTTGGCCTAACAATGAATACAGGAGAATGGATGTTGATGGAAACCTTTAAAATACTCAAGTCCCCTCCTTCCACTGACAATTAAAAGCCTGGAAAATATAAAAGAGAAAGTCAAAGAAAAGAATAAACCAACTATTAAACTTCTTTTAAATAGAAAAGAGATGTTACAGTGTTGGAAAAAATCAATTTGAGATTATTTATTCACAAATGCTTTGATATGCTCCTTTCATTCCAAGTTATTTAATTTTTTTATTTTTTTAAATGTCAAATTTTGTGTACTTTTTAGCGCACTATAAAATGTGTACTTCATTTACCCATAAAATGATCTTCATTACCTAAAATTAGCCTCTCAGAATAAAAATATTTTCTTTATTCTATCATCTATTAGTGTATGTATTTAATTATAGCCACAAAGTTCAATTACTTAAGAATTTCTTATCTTGAATGTGAGGTACATATGTATCCAAAAATATTTATAGAATATAACATTTTCAAGCACATAAAAAATAAAATCTTAGAAAGTGGTCAAATATATACCAAAAATCCAATTGTAAGTCATTAAATATGAAAACTGAAATTGAGATAGCATGTCACTCCCTCTTGTTATACAGAAGAGAATTTGGTTGAGTCTCTTACATGATTTTTTTCTCTGTAATAACATAGTTAAGTAGCAGCAGAAGCAAAAATAAACTCCAGAACCCCTACTTAACTGTCCCACCATGCACTATATTCTATAACATATCGTTTCTCTTCATCTTTGAAAAAAACCTGTTAGCTTTACATTGAATTACTGAAAATTACAGTGTAAACATTTATTAAAAATTATGCCAAAATGCAGGATTAAAAAAATAGATCAGTAAACAATCTTCAATTAATGGAAAATTTGAAAGAACTAGAGATTTTTTTATTTCTAAAATTAAATTTTCAGCAAAATCCAAAGAGAAAATAAATATTGAACATTTTAAAATTAATCCTTACAGGAGTCATAACACTGGGTACATGCAGAAAGGTTCATTATTAGTGTGATCTCTGAAACTAAATGTAAAGCGGTTGTTCAGATAAATGAAGACCACAGCCCTTATTGTGTTGTGACATATCAGTAATTATGACTACATGGATTTATCAAACTCACACATTAGTGATAATCAAATTAGACTTTTATAAAACTACATGATGATTACAATAACCTAAAACAAAATTATATTTGTTTTGAAAGTTTAAAATAGAGACTGAAGAAAATATACTATATAGATACTAACTTGAAAAAACTTTATGTATGTAGTAATACTAATGCCAGTAAGAAAAAAATGTAAAACAATGCATCAAAGGGTTCACAATATAGTAAAAAACATACAGTCCACTGAGAAGCCATTTCAATTATAAACCTAACATTACTACCTTTAGATTTCTAAAGGAATTGCATGCCTAAACTCTTCGGGGGAAGCAGGAATTTAGTAAAATAGAAAAGATCCAACATAAATCTAACAAGTTTCTTCTCATAGGTATATATACAAAATCCTGTCTGGATTGACATCCTTTTTAGATACACAAAAACTATTTATGAAAACTGACCACCAGCTGGGTTCCAAAAGATCACAAACAATTTCAAAGAATTGATGTCTTACAGAACCAATGTTTTTGACCATGATGTAACTACAATAGAAATCATTAATTAATAGATACTGCAAAAACTTTCTGCAAAAAATTTCTGTGCGTTTGGAAACTTCAGTAGCCCATGGGTTATAACAGGAAATCCCAATAGGACAAAAGAGAAAAAAAAAAGAATAAAAAGAAAGAGAACCAGAACTTTACAATAAAAGGAACACTTTTTTAAACTTGTGGGAAGAAGTTAAAAGAGAAATGCATGAAATATATTTATTAAAAACTGTAAGACTGAGAAAAATAAATTTAAGGTAATTCAACTTCAACTCAAGAAGTTAGAAAAAGAATGAGAATGTACTTAAACAATCTAAAAGGAAGGATTTAATCAAAGCAACAGTATAAAATAGTGAAATATAAACACAGAAATAGAGAGAGCCAAAAAACCAAACAAAATTCTTTGAAGAGACTAAAGAGTAAACGGTCTTCCAAGAATGAAAGAGAAAACTTACAAAGAATTTCAGAATTGAAACGCGAATAGCTATTTATAGAATGGATGGCAAAAATCATAAGGGACTACTGTCAGTATTTTCATAAAAATAAATTTGAAAATTCAAGGCATTTCAACCACGTAATTCACAAAGGATTAATAGAATGATCAAAGAATTCCTACAAACTAAAAGGACAAGCATTCTGTTTAATAAGGAAACATCAAAATGTCCGCTACAGTACTAACTGCAGTAGCAAAATGTTTGAAGAAAATGAAATATCCTCTGCCAGAGAATTGCTAACCCTTGGGTCACACAACAGATTTCTATATACATATTAAAGCTATAGGCATCAACAAGGCTTAATCCCTAAAATAAAACATAAACAAAAACAGAAAATAACATGTTGAAGAATGTATGTTCAGCACAACATAATTTACAAAAAGTTGGATAGATCAATGATATGTGTAAACATAAAAAAACGCACAAAATATAAATACTAAATTCAGAATATTGGTTAACTTGGTGGAGGAAGGGGAATGAGATTTCTGAAGGCTTATATGAGGGTCTTCAATTTACCTGTAAGTTTTTTTCTCATAACAATATCTGGAAATATAAGACAAAATGAAAGAATTTGATAGAGCCCCACCATGGGTGCCTGAAGCTTTTAGGTCCCTGTCCTCATCTGTATATTTGGAATATGTCATAAAAGAAAAAAAAATAGATGGATAAATTTCATATTTCTTTCTGTTTTTATAAAATATAAGATTAAACCCAATTTAGCTTACATTCTGAAAAATTCAGTATACAATTCTTACCAAAATATAAGTTATTTTTTTAATTTTCCATGAAATTGTGTTAAAATTTTTGAGCTGTATCTTTTCTGTGATAAATACTCCAGTATCCTCAATATTAAATTGAAGGCCTCCATGGAGTTAATGAAGTTCTTTAAGATTTTAAAGCACTAAACAAGTGGAAAATGGCAGACAGGCTGCCCCAGCTCCTGAAAGGTGCTAGGAAACAGCAGGCACAATTTATATGGAAAATAAAGACCTCAAGAGTCACTCTTCCTCCAGTCTTGAGATGGCTTTTACATAGCTCATATTGGCACTCCGAACGGCCTGCTGACTTTCCATAATCTGAGTGTAATAGAGACAACACCTTTTGACTCCAAACATTCTAAGGTTACTGCCAACAAAAACCCATCCTCCACTCTCAGTGTTCAGTAGGAGCACAATGCCTGTAGAGATGAAGGGATGAGACGCAAAGAGAATCACTTCCTTGTCTTCACTATCGAAATGGAAATGTCTTTGAGTGAGTCTTTAGTCAGTTCGGTAGTGACGCAAAGATGAAGACATCCTCTGATTAAAATTTCCCACATAAGATGTAGATGAGCACATCTACATCTTACATGGAAAATGTAAGTTATATCACACAAAACTAAGAAATAATAACTTACACACAAATCTAAGTTATATCACACATAACTAAGAAACAGGATTTTCCCATGTTAGAACTAGAACTTGGCTAATAAAATCAGGGGGGCTATAGGGAAAGAGCCTAGACTTCCAAGTCCACTGACTAGGACACTTAGTAGCAAGATTTGTGGCCCAGTCGCTATTTGTGAAGTCTGCTTCCTCATTTGATAACAACAATACCTATGATCAGATGTTATTTTAAGGACCAAAACTATAGTACATGACATAGAATATGTTCAATAAAAGATTGTTAGAATTTATTGATGGAGGGTAGAAACTAAATGCATGGAAACAGGTGCATAACAGCTAGTTGTCATTGACAGCAATTAACTAAAACCTACAAGGAGGAGAAATTTTGCCCTGCCTCTACTACCTCCAGGCTGATCCCGCTGAAACAGTCAGTGACAGGCAGCTGCTGTGGCATTCCTAAGGGCTGGTGAATGGTAGTGCCGACTAAAAATCAAACAGCAAATTGTTTATTATTGTTTTGCTTCGGGTCTATTTTGGGGAGGGCCAGGAAATGGCAGAGGGTGTGAAGGAATGATGTAGGGTCCACAGGATGAAACACTCGAGTGCCAATTCCTTATGTATGGGCTTAAGAAGAGAGAAGCCAGCAACGGCACCTTATGGAATTGATTAGCTGTGTGAATTCCTCACGCATGAGTCCATGGCAGCCTGGAGTAACACTATGAAACTGCTCAGCAGGCAGCTCTCTTGGTCACTGGCAGCTAAGATGACCCTTTCATAGGGATGATTTGTTTATTTCTGTGCCCCAAAGAATCTTTGCAAACATAAAGACATACAGAAGGGAGAAGATGGCATAGAATATTATTTTACCAAAGTTTTAGGAAATTGAAAATTAGAACAGTTTTATAACTCCTCCCTCGTGAATGATGCAGAGAAGTTTACCATTTAATAGTCCACTAAAGTGCTTTTATTCCTGCATACATGAATTGTTTTAAAATATTTCTATTTAAGGCACAGAAAATGCAAATTAAAATGCATAAGACAATAACAAGGACAATTTTTACTCTCAGTTAATAGTCAATCTTTTAACTGTTATGACTTACTCATCATAAATATAACATATACTTGCCAGTTTGATACAGAAATTATCAGAAATCTACAAATTGACTAGGATTATGTAGTTTAATTTATATATTTTGGATATCTGATTTCTTTTAGCACTATTGTTTGCTAACAAAGCCAAATAAAATTGCATGTACTATGTTGCAGACTACAATGTCCTTTCGCCTAGGTTATTCAAATTAATACTTATAATGAACTCATGAGGGAAGTCAGAATATTATTACTGTAACCATATTCCAGATGATGAACATAAAGCAAAGAGAAATTAAAAGTTATCTGAGGTTAAATAGAGAGTAATTTGGCAAAATTCCAACTTAGTTTTGCTTACTCGAATTTCAAATTCTTTCAATGGTCAAAACACAGCATTTATCACTGCAGTGACATATGGACAGTGGAAATACTGCTATGATCTTTAAAACATAGGTCTTAACTTGTTTGTTTTTAACTTGAGGTGACTTTACATCTGGTTTATTAGGTAGCTCATTAGTTTCTCATTGCTGCTGGTGTAAAGTACTACAAGTTTAGTTGCTTAAAACATTAGAAATGCATTTTTTTACAGCTTTGCAGGTGAAATTTCTAAAATGGTTCTCACTGGGCTAAAATCGAGGTGTCTGGCAAAGCCTGTAAGGGGCTCTAGAGAAGAATACATTTTCTCCCCTTTTCTAGCTTCTACAAGCTCCATGTACTCCTTGGCTCATGGCTTCCTTCCACATTCAAAGCCATCAATGACCAGATGAGTCTTTTTCACATCACATCATTCTGAATCTGACTCCCCATCCTCTCTCTTTCACTTATAAAGAGCCTGAAAAGACACTGGAACCACGTAGATAATCCGGGATCATAATCTTTCCGTCTCAAGATCCTTGATTTAACCACATCTGCAAAACCCCTTCTGCCATGTAGGTAACATGTCCACAGGTTCCAGGGAGTAGGCTGTGGACATCTTTGGGGGCCATTATTCTGCTTACCACAGGTAGATTTGAGTTATCAAAAAACTACCTATCTATACCAGTGTGAAGTGGGATGAATAAACATAGGAAAATACTTAAAAGTTTCTTAGGATATCCACTGATAAGTCCTAAAGAGAACTGTTATATATTACATAAAAATATAACTTTCTCAAATATACCTACAATTCCTGAAAATACAGATTGTCACAGGGTCTGCACCAACATATACATTCAAATAGAAACCCATGAACTTAAGAGCATTGTCTGTATATTCTATCTTTCCTATTACAGGTAAGTAATTTCTATATTTCACAGTTTTCATGTAGTTACTTTCATCTGTTGGTTCCAGTTCGCATAGATGTATACATTCAGAAATGCATGCCGATTACCATGCATATATGAGTAGTTTAGAAGATCTTGTTAACAGCCTGCCTAGCTGTCCATGGTCTCAGTATTTCAGTAGATACCAGTCCAACTTTCATCTGTTATCATCTCCATTTTACTCCCTGAGTTTTTGCTCTTACTGCCAGAACCCATGCTGCCCACTTACAGCAGACAGGAGACAAGGAATTATGCTCCCCAGAGCAGCCCTAAGCCAAAATTTAACAAGAGTTTTTGTATAAATACCCAGTTCCCTTGCATCTTGGTCAGGATAAGTCTGAGTTGTGTGTTCTACACTGTTTCATAGAGTCCCCCAGTAGAATTAAACTCCAGATACCCATAATGATAGCTTGCTTGATAACATACCATTTATTGGGTCCTCTCCCATCCTGTCTCATTTTACCATTTTCCTGCCAAAGTACCCTGGGATTGCCTCCCAGATAGACTCCTTGCCTCAATTCCCTGTCCCAAAGTCTACTTCTAGGGAAACCCAAATTAAAACACTCAGAAATACTTATAGATAATTGTTATCATCCATTGACATGCTAGGTAAATACTAAACTATCATACATGCATAATCCTACTGATACACAAATTCGTATTCATGTCACTATGAATATTCAACCCATATGTTCATTTCTCTATGATGAATGTATTACCACATTACTGTACAGCCAGTCAGATATTTTTAGGTTGATGATTCATCTAAACAGCTGAATTATGTATCTAGTTAAGTAATGCATTACAGTAATGATTTATTATGTGAATGCTATATTCCTAAGCCAGAGATTATTTTATAGATATATTAGTTGATGCAGTAAGTTAAGAGAATAATTTGGTACATGGGAGGGAGCATAATGTGATGTAGACATCAAAGACTATAGGTAAAGTTCTAATGTCTGACACACATGAGCTCAAATTCTGACTCTGCCACTGAAATAAATGGATAACCCTGGGCTTATCTCCCACATTCATGACTTTTTAAATCTATTAAGTGATAATAACAATATAAATTTATAATATTCTGAGATTAGAGGAGATACTATTTTCTTATTTAATAAAATGTACTAAATGCTTATAAGCAATTTTTTGAATGTCAAAAATTAGTCTAGGTTCTGGGCATTCAGCTATGAACAAAACACTTCAAAGCTTCTGGAGGAAACATTTAGTACAACCCCATCAAAAAGTGGGCAAAGGACATGAACAGACACTTCTCAAAAGAAGACATTTATGCAGCCAAAAAACACATGAAAAAATGCTCACCATCACTGGCCATCAGAGAAATGCAAATCAAAACCACAATGAGATACCATCTCACACCAGTTAGAATGGCAATCATTAAAAAGTCAGGAAACAACAGGTGCTGGAGAGGATGTGGAGAAATAGGAACACTTTTACACTGTTGGTGGGACTGTAAACTAGTTCAACCCTTGTGGAAGTCAGTGTGGCGATTCCTCAGGGATCTAGAACTAGAAATTCCATTTGACCCAGCCATCCCATTATTGGGTATATACCCAAAGGACTATAAATCATGCTGCTATAAAGACACATGCACACGTATGTTTATTGCGGCATTATTCACAATAGCAAAGACTTGGAACCAACCCAAATGTCCAACAATGATAGACTGGATTAAGAAAATGTGGCACATATACACCATGGAATACTATGCAGCCATAAAAAATGATGAGTTCACGTCCTTTGTAGGGACATGGATGAAATTGGAAATCATCATTCTCAGTAAACTATCGCAAGAACAAAAAACCAAACACCGCATATTCTCACTCATAGGTGAGAATTGAACAATGAGAACACATGGACACAGGAAGGGGAACATCACACTTCGGGGACTGTTGTGGGGTGGGGGGAGGGGGGAGGGATAGCATTGGGAGATATACCTAATGCTAGATGACGAGTTGGTGGGTGCAGCGCACCAGCATGGCACATGTATACATATGTAACTTACCTGCACGTTGCGCACATGTACCATAGAGCCTAAAGTATAATAATAATAATAATAATAATAATAATAAAAAAGAAAAAAAAAAAAAAAAAAAAAGCTTCTGGAGTTTCTACTAAAGAAGTAGAATCAATTAAGGAATAAACAATAAATAAAAGAAGAAAATGAAGTGTTGATGACAATAAACTGAGGGTCATGATAGAAACTGGGTGGCTACTTTAGAACAGATAAGGAAGGGTAGATTCCCTTAAGGAATTGGTAGCTGGGACCTCCACAAAAAAGAGCCAGTCATGCCCATCTAGGGGAGAACATTCCAGGCTCTTTGAAAAGAATGTGCTTACATGTTAGACAAGAAAGAGCCGTAGCCTTTTGAAAAGAGCAGGCATGGCATGTGGTGGGGATGAATAAAATGTACTCTGATTCTGATAGGTCTTATCATCCACGCAGAGTTTGGATTTTAGTCCAGATATGATGGAAAGAAGTCACTGCTAGGTTAAGATGTAGAAATGATATTATCTCATTTACAATGAAACACACCCTGGTTTCAAGAAGGAGATTAGATTTTAAGGGTGTAAAGCGAGAAAAAGACAGGACAATTAGGTTCTACTGCAATCACCATAGCAAAGGATGATGACAGCTTAGCCTAGGAAAATAACAGGTGAAATGGATGGATTTGGAATATATTTCAGAGGAAGAGAAGCTTTTTGACTTCCTGATAGATTGCTGGAAGGTTTAGGCAATTAGGTAAAATGAAAAATCAAGGATGTTCATTAGATTGGTTATATGAATTATATACAAAGCACTCTGCTCAATTCTGGACACATATTAAACACTCAGTAAATGGTAGCTAGACAATAACGCTTGGTGGCTAGAAAAGACAACTTAAATGTAGACTGGTAAAATGAGGAATAAATGGACAGAGTATGTTAACAGGTGATGGAAATAAGTATTCATTATTAATTATTCCTTACTCATACTTTTTTTTCTAGGCACCATTCATAATCTAGACCTATATAACTAAACAGTGAATGTTAGGGGCCATAAAGGAACACACATGTGGTACTTGTCTTCAATTCCATTTCAATTACATGCCAATTGAATGGAATAAACAATAATAAATACACAAGAATTAGAAGACAAAGGTCCCTAGATCTGTGATAAAAGCTTATAATATCAATATGAGAACAACATTATCCACCTCTTCTAATCTAAGTCATGCCACTCTATGCACAGAGCATAAAACTATAATGGGTAATTTGATCTGTTAACAATGATTTCAATAATAGAAAGCAAGACTCATACTGCTAACACAATAATATTGGTGCAGTCATAGATAATCAAATTCTAAAATCATTCTAAATATGTATTTCCAGGGCTAAAAAACTTTAAAGAACATCAGCAAAAAAAAAAGTGCTCTTCATTAACAATTTTTGTGATTATTCACCACCTTGGGTTTAACTTTTAAATTCTCTTTCTTCTGGTTGAATATTCCTTCTGCTAGTTTTCTTCATTGTCTTTTTCAGGTTCCAATTCTTTCTCACAGATTTAATTCTCATATAATTATCCTTATGTTTAAAGAGCAATAGTCCTCTTTAATCTACCTGAAATTATAATTAACCTAATTAAAGATTTGGTGTCCTAAAGGAAAATTTATATTCAGGAAAAGTATAGATTTACCATGTTTTGGGGGAATATTATTCCATTATATTTAATATACTGCCTTTGACTTAATCCCCATAAAGGTAAAAATGTAACTCCACTGGACAAATCCTGAATCTGAAATTTCATATTTCATAAATCTGAAATTATGTATTCTACTTCTCGCCACTTTCTTTTGTAAATTACTCATTCATTCAATAATATACATTCTTTATTACTTGGTTATGTGTGAAAATTCTTTGTATTTTTAACCCTTAGAAGTTATTTAGACATAATCTTATTAGAGTGAGAAATAAGACATATTGACAAATAAGTTATTAGTAGAAGAAAGCAAAGATTGGTTACCAGCAGCAAACAATATTCTATCATATATTTGAGGACAAATATTTCCTCAGTTTTGAAGAACAAATAAGCTAATTGCCTCAGTTTTTCTTAATAAAGTTTATTCATAATCATTGTGAGG
Organism: Pongo pygmaeus; assembly: GCF_028885625.2. Taxonomy (NCBI): domain Eukaryota; kingdom Metazoa; phylum Chordata; class Mammalia; order Primates; family Hominidae; genus Pongo; species Pongo pygmaeus. The sequence continues at coordinate 190,124,000 of NC_072376.2, forward strand.
TTTGCCACACTTTAGTCACCTTACCGATCTACCAAATGAATATCTAGAAGTTTAATTTCTTTCCCAATAGTAAATTCATATTTAGATGAACAAGTACCAAGCATCAATCATACCAGACACTTCCCAGAGCTAGGACATGCACATTTTTTAGTCTTGGCAGCTGGTGCTAGAAAACCTCTGTCTTACTGACTAGAACTGAATTAAATGTGGTTATCAATCTTGATTGTTGTCAGGGAGGATGTAAGGTACATTAATAAGTAGCTTCCCAAATCGACAACTTTCTGACTTGCTGCATTTCTTGCTCTGAGTAACCTATCCCCAGAAAGTGGGCTCCTCTTCTAACCCTAGTGATTACTTTAGTTTGTGTCCTGTATGCAAAGTCTGATACTTTTCCATGATGTCTACCTCTGGCCCCACATTGCATTCAAAAACCAGTCGTCATTTACATCCATGCTGGCTTTTTCTCTTCAGATGCCCAGGTTCTAGCCCTTTCCTATACTCATACCATCACATGGCCATTGCAACAACAAAACCCTGGTTTCTTTCATGTATTTAGCTTCCAGTTGCATTTGCTCAGCTCTATCCTTGGCATTGCAAGCTCATCCCACTGCCATCCAGGGCCAGTGATAATAGCCACGATTACTCATCTAAAAGTTCATTGTTAGCAAATTATATTTTAAATGCACTAAGAGAGTTTCCCATTGAAAAGACTGAGACTTTCTAAAAAGCTAAGAAACTAAAATAATACCTCACTGAAGTAAAAACTCAAAAACTATACTCTTTCTTGAACTTTGGAATTGTCAGGATAAATTTTTTTTCTTCAATTTACGTTTAGAAATTAAATGTAATAGACTACCCTTTGAAAGACTTCTTAGACCTGCCAATTTTGGGGTTGAGCCTATATATTTGAGAGAGTAGGGGGAAAAAAGGTACTTTGTTCAACCATAAAAAAGAAGGAAATCCTGCCATTTGCAAAAAGATGAATAAAACTAAAGGGCATTATGCTTAGCAATATAAGCCAGGCACAGAAAGACAAATATGCATGATCGCGCTTAAATGTAGAAACTTAAAAAATCAAATGATAGAAGCAGAGAGTAGAATGGTGGATACCAGGGGCTCAGGGACTGGTGGGGTGGTCAACAGGGAGACGTTGTGTCCAGGGTACAAAGTTTCAGTTAGACAGAAGCGATAATTTCAGAAGATGTAATGTACTCATGGTGACTATGGTAAATAATAATAAAGAGAGTAGATTTCAAACATTCTCATCACAAAAAATGATAAGTATGTGAGATGATAGATGTGCTAATCAGTTTGATTTAATCATTTCACAATGTACATCAATCAAAATATCACAGTGTACACCATGCATATATCCGAGTTTTCATTTCTCATTTTTAAAAAGTAAATAAATAAATAAATAAATAAAATAATTTAAGTCTTCTATCTCCAAATACATCACTAGAACGAGACATGCTTTTTGGAGAGGAGAGATGCAGCAATTGGTTTATATCGCATTTGTCAGTGAAATAAATTTAATTATTGGGACTGTTTGAATAAAATATACTAAAATATTTTTAAAAATTTAAAATGTTAACATGGTATCATTGACGAAGGCATAGCTTCCAAATTTAGAGAAAATATGTAAAGAAATAAGTGTTTTTTACACAGAAAAATTAAAAATAGTTAATAACAAGGAGGACATAAAACAAGTCGAAATGAGGTAATGCAGTTTTAAAATCATATTCTTGAGGGATAGATCAGGAGATGAAAAATAGGGTATTTTAAGAGATATTTTAAAGCAGGCTATGAAATAATAGGTTTTATTTTCTCTGAATATAGCTTTGGAAAATACAGAGCAAAGAATGGTAAGTTTTAATGATGATATTACAGATATATATTTTAAGATATTTATGCTTTTTAGAAATTACCTACAAAGATCTTAAAGTTCTTCTGTAACTTGAAAAACAATTCAAAATATAGGCAATTTTTAATTGAATTTTATGCATAGGTTTCAATTAAGATACTAGGCAATAGGCTTTTCCCTAGTAGCTGCTCCCAAAGAAAAAGGAATTTCTCTAGGCAAAGCCATCTTTTAGCGGTTGGTAGATTTAATCTGACTCAAGCCTCGCTAAAATATCTTCCAATGTTTTTAGGTTATACTGTCTATATATTGTTAATAAATATTTATCAGCCCTGTAACTGAAGTTTCCCCAGAGTAGTAGGTAAGAAAGAAATGTAATGAGAATTCCACTCCACAGCAAGCTTTTTCTCTTTCCTTTTCTTATCCAACACTCCCCCTCACATATCTATTCCAGAATTTTTTCATACAAGCTAAAGCTGTTCTCTAAAACACAGAATGAAAGACTTAGCCCTTTCTCTAGCCAATTTTTCCCATGCATGTGATATTGCCAAAGTCATATTTATTCCCCTCAAATACTCCATTCATTAATAATCTGCTGACTCCAAAACAATGAATTTTTTTTTAAAGAACCGAAGAAACGCGATATTGAGGGAGCTTCAAATGGCACTGATCTTAGTTGGATGTATTCTAAGCTTATCATCACTCACTCGTGGTACTAGCAATGATTGTTTTGCACATGGCAAAATCATACATAGGTAGGAAAAAGAAGTTTACAATACTGCAAGTCTGGCCCAATGGGCAAAGGTCAAAGATCCTATGAATTTGAAGTGATTTCCTCCACTTCAGAAGTGGAAGGGAAAAACGTTCTGTATTTTCTTGTGATTGATTTAATAAAAGCAAGTGAATATTAAAAAAAGTATATGATTATAGATCCTATACAAAATTGTCCTAAAATTGTGAGAAAATTAAATTATACTTATACAATTGATGTACTCATATATTTACCTTTACTTGCAATACCTTTTCTCTCAAGTACATTGAGATAATATTCAGTGTAAGTATCAGTGAGAACTTATTTAAGTCCTCAGTAAACATTCTAATATAAATATCCTTAGCCTAGGATCATAAGTATAAAAATATTGTGAATATAAAATCATAATATACAAACTGGTTCATAACCATATGCCCATGCAAGTTTTCTGAGGAGTAAATACGTGAGTTTTATAGATGCTCCCTAAATAAAGAAACAAGGAAACTATGTCACAGTTTTATTAAGATTACAGGAATTTGTAATGTTGAATACTACATTAAGGGCAATAGTGAATGAATAAATCAGGAAATACATGATTTTAAAGGTGCTCCCTAAATAAACAAGGAAAACTATGTCGCAGTTTTATTAAGATTACAGGAATTTGTAATGTTGAATACTGCATTAAGGACAACAGTGAACGAATGTGTGTGGGCCCACGTGTATGTATCTTCTGTCTCTGATTGTCAGCCAGTTTCCCTACATTATACATGTGCCTATGTAACCTTGGAAAAATAAACATATACTTAACACCTTTGTTAACTTTATTCTTATAGGACACAAAAATAATAAAAGGGAAGTGCTTTCAGGCAGATGGAAAGGATCAGAGGAGAGAGGAAGGCATGGAATACAAAATGAAACAGCAGAGAATGCTAGAATTTAGAGTTGGAAGAAGCCATCAGCCTGGAAGAAAATCTGGCCCAAGACAGAGAAAGATAAGAAAGCAATTAAGAGTAAGCTCAGCTGTCTCTGACCTATCCGTTTTCTTTAGAATACATTTATTCCGTGTCAGCGAAGCTCAGGGAAAAGGTGGAAATCTGTTTCACCCCATACCTATGACTGAAGAGGCTCTGGCTGTACAGTGGATACTATAGTAGCTGATGTCAGATGTAGGCTCAGAACATGAGGCCTGAAAGTCACCAGGTCTTAGGAGGGACAGTTCTAAAATTTCTTATAAAAACTGAATCAGTTATTTCTTGGTATGGTTTGAATGTCCCCTCCAAAACTCATGCTGAATTCTAATTGCCAACGTAAGGATATGGGGGGGAGGTGGGGCCTTTAAGAGGTGATTAGGTCATGAAGGCTTTGCCCAGATGGGTGGGTTTAATGCCTTTACAAAAGGGCTTTCATGTGTCATGGGTTCTATCTCTTTGCTCTTCTGTCCGTCTGCCATGTGAGGAGCAACATTCCTCCCCTCCAGAGGACATAGCCTTCAAAGCGCCACCTTAGAAGCAGAAACGGGGCCCTCACCAGGCTCCTGACCTGCCAGCAACTTGATCTTGAACTTTCCAACCTCTAGAACTGTGAAAACTAGATTTCTATTTTTCATAATGTACCCAGTTTTAGGTATTCTGTCACAGCAGCACAAATCAGACTTAAGACATTTCTGTTTCTAACAGTTTGGTAGAAGAAACTCTGAAAAAGTGCATCTATTTATCTACATGCATGCACACATATGTACTTCTATATGTTTAAACATATGTGTGTCTGCATATAAAGATCTATTAAGAAGGTAAAGTATTCCTAGGGGTGCAAAAATAAAGTGAAATAATTCAGAGAGTATTCAACACTAAGTCATATTCACCCTGGAACAGATGCTCCAGCTGGTGAACCTAGGCTTTGAACTTGACAGTTTAACAGGCAACACAGCCCAGAGCTCTCTTAAAGAGTCTAATAGTAGATCCCTAAGTTAAGCTAGAACAAATTTGTAGTCTTCTCTCAATATAAGGGCAAACTAGAAAAATAACTCTGATCTACAGAAGGAGACTGCAAGGAAATTTGCCTGTCTCAACATTTGCTCTGGGTAAAAGGAAGAAAGAAATCTCCTCCTTGGGATATAATCACAAGAAAGCTCTCATCCTAGTTGTGTGGCTCAAGCAGGCTTAAGCCAAAAAATAACTTTGAAAGTGGTCTTAATTTATAGCGTCCACAGGTGCCGAGCACAAGCAAACAAAAAGCTGCTCTAGAAAAATTTATCTTCAACCAATTCCCAAATACAATTCCAAGGAAAAAGGGTCAAAAGTGAAAGATCAGAAAGCACAACATTTCTATTAATAATAAATGCATATTTAGGGGATATTATAAAACATAATCTCACCACATTGAAAATAAGAGAAAATGAAAAAAACTACAGTTATAAACATGGATGAATCACAGAGATGATATTAAGACAAAGCAAGTTATAACAATGCAAGTTGCAAAGAGGTGCACAGAACATCATTCCAATTACATAAAGTTCAAAAGTTCAAAAATACACAAAACTCAATGAAATATTTATAAGGAATACATATACATAAAACTCAATGGGACTGGTAGTATTTTATTTTTAACTTGAGTAGTGGTACACTGGCATTCATTTATTGTTATAGATCTTAAGTATATGTTATATTCTTTCATATGTAATCAACATTTAATAGAAATATCTTCAAATGATTTGGTTCATATTAACCCATTGGAAGTAAAGTAAATATTATTACTACTTTCAGAAATGCATGATTTAACCTTACAGGTTCCATAAGGTTTCTGTATCATTTGAGACACATTTATTAAATTTACTATGTAATGGTTATTGTAATCAGTTCTTTAGGTGAATATTTTCCAATTAATCCTCATAAGAGTCCTCTAAAAAAGGTCTTTTTTTTTCTGATTACGGGTGATAAAACTGAGTTTTCAATGGAACGGTATCTCAAACATAGTAAGAGGAATTTAAACCAAAGGCCTATCCAAACAAAAATGTGTTCCCTTAGTCACTAAGCCATACTAACGGCACAATAATTATCAAGGTAGTTGATTTAGTAACTTCCACTTCTGACCATGATGGAATAGCTTGTGACAAAACAATGTTCCCACTGAGAACAACTAGAAAATATGAGATGAAATGAAAAGCAACAAACACCTATTTGAAGATATAACCATAGAGACAGCGAAGGTTTCAGTTGCCAAGATCCTGGGCAGAAAAATAAAGTAAGAGAGGTGAGCAGACATTATGAGAGCAACATTTTCCCTTGGGTAATATAGCATGATAGTCCTTGGATGGGTAAGAGGCTGAAAATCCAGGCGGAAAACAACAGAGTTAACAAATGTGAGACTGCCAGCATTTTCATAGAGCTGGAGAGACAAAACATTGAAGTTTGGGCCTTTAAAGGCAGTCAGATTTGAGGGGCTAAGATCACGGACAGAGGGTACATAAGACGAGAGAAATAAGGCTCCCTGATACTTAAGGTTTTCCTTTTGAGGCACTAAGTTTTCAAATTATCCATGGTAAGAAGCAAAGAAGCTAAGCAAATATCTTCTGAAAAGCACAAGAATCTATTCAACAGTCCCATAGTGCAGAGGTTACAAAAATTGAAGTTCAGAACCCACCAAAGAAAAAAAATCTCATAAATTCATAGGCTCTGAATGGGTATCCTGAAAGACAACTCCCAAGGAAAGTGTGTAGGCCATACCAGACTGATACACACAGGCTTCAGAAAAGCTTCTAGCCATGTCATATTCTAATGGAACTGGAGTGATCTGTCCCTTTTAGCTGATTACCAGAGGATATACTGAATCCTCTCTAGAAGGAAAAAACTGCATAATCTAGACAGTTATAATTTTTAAATAAAACGTCAAACATTCAATCAAAAGTTTTCAGCAAATAAGAAAAATATCCACAAATAAGACTAACAAAAAAATAGAAAAAATAGACAATAAAAATGACACTTCAATTGTGCTTGATATTAAAATAGGTATTGTATACTTGGGAAGCTGAGGTGGGAGGATCTCTTGAGCCCAAAAATTCAAGACCACCTTCAGCAACATAACAAGACTCTGCCTCAAAAAAAAGAAATAGGTATTGTTAAAGTACTACAACTAGTACGTTTGAGAAAACAGAAAGGAAGATGAAGAATTTGAGCAAAGAATAGAATTTATTTTACAAAACAGAAATTTGAGAACTGTAAAATGTAATAACTGAAAATAGGTCTCAATATATGGAATTAATGATATTAGAGCTAAAGAAAGGATTAGTGAACTGGAAGACAGATCAGTATAAAACATCCAGAGAAAACTAGAAAAAAAAAGCATAATAGACATAGATGATAGGAAAAGTGTCACAGAGATATAGAGCAGATAGTGCAAATTTTTAATATATATTTAACTGGAGGATAGAGACTATAAAGAAGGGATATTTAAAGAAATAGTGTTCTAGGAGTTTCCAAAATAACAAAAAGCATCAAGCTATAGATTCAAAAATTGCTATGATCATCAAACAGATTAAACACAAAGAAAGCTACACCTAAAATACTACACCATAATAGAACTACTGAAATCCAAAGACAGAATTTTTTTTTTTTTTTTTTTTTTTTGTGACAGTCTCGCTCTGTCACCCAGGCTGGAGTGCAGTGGCGCGATGTCGGCTCACTGCAAGCTCCGCCTCCCGGGTTCACTCCATTCTCCTGCCTCAGCCTCCCGAGTAGCTGATACTACAGGTGCCGGCCACCACGCCCGGCTAATTTTTGTATTTTCAGTAGAGACGGGGTTTCACCGTGTTAGCCAAGATGGTCTCAATCTCCTGACCTCGTGATCCGTCTGCCTCGGCCTCCCAAAGTGCTGGGATTACAGGAGTGAGCCACCGCGCCCGGCCCCAAAGACAGAATTTTAAATGCTAACAGTGAAAATCATTTCTTGTTCAAAGAAGCAACAATAAGATTGATAATGGATGTAATAAAAAACAGAGGGTAATAAGGAAAAAAATCTTTAAAATATAGAAAATAAATGCCAATCTAGAATACTATACACAGAAAAAAAAAAAAAGACAATGAAATGCAAAAACAAATATCCTTTGCCATAGCTTCCAAAATGTCTCATACCTAGGTACCGAAAAGGAAGATATGCAAGGTCTCTACACAAAAAGAAAAACTTAAAAATGTTTATGTAATAGGATAAGTGCTATAAGGCCAAAATAGAAAGCTCATTATTGCTAATATAGCAGTTTTCCCCAAATCAATTTTTAGATTCGATGGAATCTCAATATCTATATTCAAGATGATATTAAAGAACAAACTGTAGGTATTTCTGTCAAATATTAAGATACAATGAAGCTGGGCATGGTGGCTCACAGCTATAATCCCAGCACTTTCAGAGGCTGATGCAGGAGGATCAATTGAACCCAGGAGTTCAAGACCAGCCTGGGCAACATAGTGAAGCCTTATCTCTACAGAAGATCACAAAAATTAGCCAAGTGTGGTGGCGAGCACGTGTGGTCCCAGGTACTCAGGAGACTAAGGTGGGAGGATTGCTGGACCCTGAGAGATTGTGGCTGTGGTGAGCCATTACTGCGCTATTGCACTTCAGCCTGTGTGACAGAGTGACACTCTGTTTCAAAAAAAAAAAAAACAAGGAAAAGAAAAGATACTATGAAACTTCAGAATTTCAGACAGTGTGATACTAATGCCAGAGAGCAGACAATCACAAAACAGAGTCCAGAAAGAAACCGTACAGAGACATGATTTATTTACAAGGGTAACACTACAGAGCAGCAGAGAAATATGCTGTTACCTAGTTATCCAAATTAAAAAGAACTAGTCTTGATTTCTACCCTCCCCACTACACAAATATCAATTCCAGTTGATCGTAAATATAAATCTGAAAGTGAAAAAACAATAAAGCTTCTACAAGACTATTTTCACAACATTGGATAGACAAATGTTTCTTAAGCAAGACATAAAAAATATTAATCACAGAGGAAAAACAAGAAAAAAAATCACCTTACATTAAAATTAAAGAAATCTGGCCAGTAAAAAAAAAAAAAAAAAAGAAAGAAAGAAAAAAGACCAGTAAGAGATGGAAGAAGATACCTGCAATACACAGCTTTAAAAAGTCTGGCAACCAAATCATGTAAAGGAATTGTAGAAATCTAAAAAAAAAAAAAAAAAATACAACCAAAAAGAAAAATGAACAAAACACTTAAACAGGCATTTTATAAAAGAGGATATCCAAATGGGCAACAAGCTTGTAAAAAGATGTCCAACTTCATCAGTTTCCATGGAAAGGCAAAATAAAACCACAATCAGATGCCATTACATCACCACCAGAAGAGCTAAAATAAAAAAGACTGACAATGCCAAGTATTTGGCTGGGATGTGAAGAAAAAATAGGTTGGATATTCATTCTCCTCACTCTCCTTCTGCCTCACCACATTTATGGTGCCTCACCATAGTTAGAGAAATGTGTGCACTCTACAGTTACACCTTCTATTGACAGCCCCTCTCCTACAGTGCCCAGCAATTTCCAGGGCTGATAGCACTATTTGCTCACCTTGCCCCTGCAGGACTAGGGTGGTTAGGACTTCCCACTGTTGCTAGTACCTGGATGCTTCATGTTCTTTTGTTCTTTTCTGTTTCCTTGACACTGTCCACACCTCCATAAAATGAATCAGTCGTTAAACTCTTTTAATTGAAACACTGCCAGGGCAATGACTACTATTACTTGATAGAGATTTTGGTTTTTACTTTTTGTGAAGTAAGGAGCTATTCTAGGGCCTTACATATAACAGGAGAGGAATACAATGTGACTTACATCCTAAAAGGATTCTTCTTTCTGCTCAGTTGAGAATACACTCTAGGGAGGTGAAGATAAGAACCAGTGAGATCGGTAAACAGAACACTGCCCTGATCCAAGTGGAAGACGATGGTGGCTCAGGTCAGAGATGTAGCAAGCGGTTAGACTCTGGATATATTTTTGAAGACACAGCCAAGAGGATTGGATTCCCTGATGAGTCTGAATGTGGGGTAGGAAAGAAAGAAGTCAAGGATGATACCATGAATTTTGACTTGACCAACTTGGAGCAATTTGTTGCCACTGACTGAGTTAGGGGAGGCTATAGGTAGAGCTAGAGCAAATTTGATCAGAAGTGGAGAGAGAAAAATTTCAATTGGGAATGTTTAAATTTGAAGTGTCTGTTAGCCATCTGAGTGGAAATGACAAAAGGAGCTAGTTATATTTTAAAGTTAAGAAGACAGATTTGGACTAAAGATACAGATATGAAGATATCTAGAACCATGGGACTGGGTTAAATCACTAAGAAAGCGAATAGAGATGAAAAATAATAGAGAACAGTGGGCTGAGCCCTGGACACTTCGACATTAAAAGTTCAAGGAGAGTAGCCAGCAATGGAGAATGGGATGGAGTAACCACCACCAAGGTAAAATGAGCGCATTGAAGACAAAGCTGAAAAATAATGGTCAATCATTGTAAATGCTGCCAAGTAAGAGGATGTTTTATACATATATATACATATATATATTTCAAATTTTTCTGAGTCCTATGATATTTTGGCATCTTAAAAAAAAACTTTATGGCTTGGGAGAGATGGCCCTCCAGGGGCTGCCAATCCTTAGAGACAGCAAAGACCTCAGAAGGGAGAAGACCTTTGGTATACAAATTACCCAATCCAGAGCTATACCTCCTTTATCTGGCCATATACCCCAGGAGACAATATTCCTCTGCCTTAATTTCCCATGGTCAGTTATCAAGCAACTAAGGATTAATCCTATACCTTAGAGCCTACTGAAATTATTCAAACCAGCCAGTTCTAAACTGTTTACCCTACCCTACTCTGCCTTGCCTTTACCCTGAAACTCCAGTAAAGGCTGTGGCATAAGCTCTCTCCTCTTTCCCGTCTTCTGCCACATGGAGAACCACCCCCCACCCCCTGTGCTGTGGTCTGTAATGTCAGTGTCCCTCCAAAATTCACATGTGAAAATATCAACCCCAGCGTTTTGGTATTAAGAGGCCAGACCTTTGGGAGATGACGAGGTCATGAGAGTGGAGCCCTCCAGAATAAATTGGTACCCTTATAAAAGAGGCTTGGGAGAGCCTGCTTCCTCCTTACCCCTATCACCATGTGAGGGGGACATGCAACAAGGCACCATCTATGAAGAGTGGGCCCTCAGCAGACGCCTAATCTGCTGGCTCCTTGATCTTGGACTTCCCAACCTCCAGAACTATGAACAATGAATTTTCTGTTCTTTATAAATTACCCAGTCTAAGACACTTTGTTACAGCAGGCTGAACAAACTAAGACACCCTGTGACCCTATGTGGCATGTGGTGACCTCCTGTCTAAGACCTATGAGTATAATAAACGTTGTTTCATTGCGCCTCTCCTGTGTGTCCTCTTGCAGTCTCACCTGTGCCATCACAGAAAAGCTCACAGAACAGAGGAGTTCTAATAACTGTTGGCTTTAGCAACATGGAGGTCACTGGTATCTTGGAGCTATTTCTTATTTATATTTGATAAATATGTAATTAGCTAGCAGATATTACATTAATAAATGGATATTTAGATTAATCTTATTCCATCTGTGGGGCCTTTGGTCACAAAACCTCAAATGAGAACCATGAGGGCATGAACGTGACTCACAGGGATGGAGTTAGAATTCTAACATGCCCTGGAGTGGGAACTAATGCTTTATCAGTAGCTAACGTGAGACAGTGCTTTAAATGAGCTCTGTTACAATGTTGTAACGTATACACTATTTTGCCCAGTTCACAGCCTGACTCAGAAAGCCTGACTCACAGAATTAAGGTCATACAGCTCCTAAGGCGCCTCACTAAATTCAAATCCAGTTCTGATTTGGCAGTCTATGCTGTTTCAACCTACTCTGTACTCTCCAGTAATAACATAAAATAGAATGATTAAAGAAGGTTAATCTGAATTATCTGGGAATCAAATATGGGTCCCTGAGCTCCCTGAAAATATGATTTCCTAGTAACCCATGCCAAAAAAATAAGTCAATAATTCCTATAATGCTTGGGAAGAAATCTCTATTTACTAGAAAGAAGTCCTCAGATTAAAAAAAATCTGATAGTTACATGTGATCTTAATAGTAGTTCTGCAAACTTGATTAAATATTTAAGCTTCCAATTATAGTTGGATCTTATCCCTCTTTTCCCATTAGGCAGAAAATATTTAGAAAAGCTACACTAGCCAAAACCAGGTTAACTTCTTTCCACAGCTACCTAACGACTTCAGTCAGTATTATTGTTTAAAATTAATAGGCTACATTTAACAAAAACTTTATATTATTAAATTTCTTCTCAAAACATGTTTAGCAAGAATATCTGGCTATTCATCTTTTTAACCTCGACAACTCATTTCCAATGCAAAAGGGCAATTCCTACTATTAACAGCATTGTTTTTGTGGAAACAGTTTAAGATACTAGTCACTAGCATGATTTTCTAAATATACTTAGCAGGTTTATTTGGCTACATACAAAGTCTCTTTTAAAACCTGACATAATATTTCCAGTGACCTGAATAGGGTATTTATCTGAGAAAGCAGAACAGAATAAAGTCTCAATACAGACTTTCCAGATAGAGAATAAAAATAGTATCTAATATATTTTCAACTTTGAAATCATCTATTTCTATTATAGTGTCCTCTGGATCACTGCCCCTGAAAAATAACTGAGCTCCTATTTTAGCAATATATACTCTCTTGAGGTGGTTTCAGAAGATTAGGACACAGAGTTCAATAAAAGCTATGAGAATTCCACTGCAGCTGGCAAACACTGAGGCCTGTCATAGACTTTTCTTGTTTTTTCCACATGATGAGCAACTTCTCCACTCCTCTCTTCCATTCACAGGGAAGCCAGTTCTGACTTGACCTCTGAGGTACCCACGAGAATGTCCATTCTTCTAGCCCTCTGCCATAATACAACCTACTATTGTCTTTCATTCAATTGAAGGTGCAAGTAACTGATACACACACACACACACAAAGGTATTGCTCTCAAGGACATTTACTTAATTTTTAAAAAAGGAATCAAAGCTTGAAATAAAATAAATTCTACTTTGAGAACAAGTTAACCTTGTTTTTGCTAGTACAGCTTTTCTAAATATTTTCATCCTAATGGGAAAACATCAGCATATGTGATAATTACCCTTATTCAAGGCACATTAAGAAGAATAATTCAAAACATTAAAGAAAATACTACAGTTGCAGGGGAAAAAATTTAAATAATGTAAACTGGCCAACCCCTAGTAGATCAAATGATGATCTATGGAAACTGACCAAGGGAAAATATCTAAAGTTCAAATGCCCTTATAATAGCTGTTTTCTGCCATCTTTTAAATGTCTTTCCATGTCAAATCCCTCTTAAGTTTGATATACAGTCTACTTGCCAAAAAAAATTGTTTAACACGTATATAATTATGAATTTGAATAATAAAAGCAATATTGTAAAATATCAAAAGTAGTAAGGAAATAACAGAGAAATGTATCCAAGGTTTCCATTAACATCATAAATGCACTAAATGCATTTTTGTGAGCTTAGGTTTTCCATTTTTGTATTTCTTTCTCCATGAGTAATGTGTAAGACACTTAGAGAGGCACAGGTAGACACACTGCAGCCACAAGAAAAGTCTAAGGTTCTTGTTATCTGGTACCAGTGCTGTGGACACGCCACTTGGAAGGAGGAACCACTGTTTTTCCTCTGTGAGGACAACACATTGCATCTGTACCAGGTGTTTTATGGGAAGAGTGAATAAATTTTAATCATTCATCCCCCTCTTATGCTTAGATGTTTGTCATGATCACACAGTGTGGGATCTACAAATCAACACAGGAAAGTCGGAATTATGGTATTCTGTTATCAGAGGAGCCTGTGATCTGACAATAGCTGATTCCCCAATTTTCATATGACACTTGTGTGAAGAAAAAGGACAGAAATCTCCATCAGTACCAACTGTTCTCAGAAAAGACACAGCCTAACAGAAAGAAAAGAATGAGCACGTTGGCTGCAGAAAGCCCTATTACAGTTTACACATTAAGAAATGGAGAGGAAACAATCCAAAAGAAGTCAAAATTTGAATATTTCCTGTTTCCAACGTCACAAAAATTACAGAGTAAAAGTGAAATCAACAACAATATCTTAAAGAAAATATTTTAATGTTATATTTACTTAATTTGACATTATTTAATTGGTCTTACACTGAAATCGACACTACTCAAATACTTTTTCAAGAGGAGTGGCCTTCAAGTTTTTCCTTTCTCTGTTATGCAATTTGACACAATGAAATTAGCAAGTTTAAGTTATCATGTTTTATAAGGTTTTCATGTAAGTGCTACCACTCCAAACTGGAATTTTAATCTTTTGGACAGTCAGAAGGTCTTACATGGTAGCATTCATCTTTCTTTCTTAAAAACAATACTTCAGTAACATTAATCTTTCAGGTGGGTATACAAAGAGTGCATCAACATTGCAAACAACCTGGAGAAAACAAATCTAGAAAGTACAATGACACAATGTCACAAATGTAGTTGCCTTCTGCTATAGCGTGAATGTGTTCCCCAAACTTTATGTGTTGGAAACTTAATCCCCAATGCAAAAGCATTGAAAGGTGGGACCTTCAGAAGGTGATTAGGTCATGAGGCTCTGCCCACCTGAATGGATTAATGGTGTTATCTTGGGAGTGGGCTCCTTATCACAGGAATGAGTTTGTTATATAAAGTTCCACCTGTTCTTGCACTCTGGAGCAATCTCTCCTGATGTGATGCCTTCCACCATGAGAAGACAGAGTAAGAAGGCCCTCACCAGACACAGCCCTGCAACCCTGGACTTTCCAGTCTCCAGAATTATGAGGAAAACTAATTTCTTTTTATTCTAAATCATCCAGTTTGTGTTTACAGCAACATAAAACAGACCAAGATACCTACCCAAAGTACATTCATTCTTCTTTTGTTCTTTGCGAAAAGAATTTCAATATTGTTAGAAGATGCATGTATTTTCTTTATCGGCTTCTCTTACAGCCAGGAATGGCAAAAATGCACTTCTACCTGAGAAGATGTAAGGGCAAATCTACTGGGGATTTCAGAGAAAACTTTTGCTTTGGTTTGAATGTGTTAAGGCAACAACCTCCTCTCTCACTATTCTTTCTTCCTTGAAATCAGACGTAAAGCTGCACAACAATCAGCCATGTTGTGACCACGAGGAATGAAGCACAGAAGGCCAAACTCTAAAAATGATCAAGTGAAAAAAGCACAGGAGTCTGGACATTGATGATATGATGTTGCTCCATGTGGTACCAGCCCTTAAATGCCCACTGGGGCCTTTCAGTTACTAGAGAAAAATAAACTCCAATTTGCTTTAGCCACTACAGTTAGATTTTGTTACACACAAACAAATCCCATTTTAACTGATACTCTCAAAATAGTTAGTGAAATCACCAGAGAATGAAATAAACTTATTTTACGGTTTGATCATATCTATAAAAATAATAAATGTCTTCCTAGTATACAAAAAAACAGAAGCAGGGGAAAAATTTTAGAGAAGGAAACCAAAGAAAGAAGAATAAAAGCAAAATTTTAAAAAGTGAAGGCAAATAGGTTAAATAAAGATAGCACTGAAAAAATCGATGGGAAGCAGCAATAATTTTCACGTATAGGTTTGTTGTTGTTTTTTAAGAGATAGGGTCTTGCTCTCTTTCCCAGGCTGGAGTAGAGTGACACTATCACAGGTCACTACAGCCTTGGACTCCTAGGTTTGAGCGATCCTCCACCCTCGGCCTTCGGAGTACTTGGGTACATGCCACCATTCCTGGCTAATTTTTTTTTATTTTCATTTTTATTTTTTATTTTTGTAGAGATGGGGTCTCACCGTGTTACCCAGGCTGGTCGTGAATTCTTTTTTAATTACAGCTGAGTCATTAGGGTGAGGTTATATTGAATATACCTTACTTAACACAATAAAAATTTGAGTTATTAAACTCAACAATGCTCATCTTTAGAAGTCCAGAAAATTCACTTATAGAGGCGGCTTCATTTGTTTAGAATATTAAATAAATGACAAGTTAATATACTCTGCTTGTGAAATTTACTGGTTCCCTGTGCATTGCTAGGAAAAATAAAATAACAGAATCAATAATACATATTATACAGTTTATTTATGATATGTCACTACTTGCAATTATTAAATAATGTATGCTACAGGACTACTTAATATTAATTTAGCAGATAATTTTAATAGAATGAAACTGCATACTAAATAAAAATTTTGATTGATATTTTGAATTATTAAACCCAGCAAAAATTATTAGAATTAACTTTATGAGTGTTAGTTTTTAAATAACATAGAAAAGAATATGTAACACCATTAATAACTTTGGAAGCCAAAGAGCCAAATGCTCGTCACTCAGCCACTATTAGTTCGTTATGCTAATTACACAGTCTATGTGTTTGGAGTTTGTTAAATGTTTATTTTTGTGGCAAACAACTATCTTTGCATATGTGAAATGGGGACAACATGTGAAAGAGGAGAATATGAAACCAAAAATTTAAGTATGAAAGAATCAAGAAATGGAAAAATATAACCAATCCTATAAAATGATCCTCCTATATACACTCAATAAGTAAAAATACACTTCATGGTCCAGATTGTCTTGAAGATATATTACACATTAGAACATATGCTTTACTGTTGCTTTCTGCACTTGAAATATCTTGATTTGTATCCTCTAGATTGTCAGGTAAGAATATCGTTAGAGATCAATTGGTCCAGCCTCAGACTAGGGCAAGCTTCAGCCCGATTGATCAGATGTGAACCCCTCATATGGTCAAAGTGCCTTGAGCAGAGGAAATACACTGTGCAGATAATACTGACTCACAGGTATTATAACAATCTACCAGATGGGAAATAATGTGGCAGAAGTGACTTTTAGACATCTACCCTGGAGTGGAGGATGATAAATCCACTGCTCCAAGTAGAAACAAGTAACCTGCAGACAGAGGGCTTGTCAAGTATAAAATCTTTAATCATTTCAGATATACTACAGATTGGCCTATGGGCTCCAGCTCCAGAATTTTACAACTGAGAAAAAAAAAGTAATGAAAGAAAAATATGTTGTGTTCATAAATAAACTATTAGAATAAATAATTTAAACAAGATTATATTTCTTATTTATCATTTGATGTTGATTTTTTTAACCCAAAACCTTAACTTGAAACTTAATCAGTATAAAAGAGCTTGAGTATATTTAAAATTGTGTTGGACAGCCTGTCGCTTAGGAATAACTCAGTATGCCAGCCAATCACATTTTTGGAATCACCTCTAAACATTCCATTGACTTTTATAATTGCAGTTAAAACAGTTCATGTGACATCTGCAAGCAGTTGTTGACAGATGAGAAGATAAGCTTATATGCCATGTATTGTATTTCCAGCTGTTTTAAATTTAAATTAACATTCTTTCGTAATTTCTCATTTTGATGATTATGATGACAAATTCAGGCTTGCAAAAGCCTAGACTCAAACTAGATTTTTGAATAGTTCAAGTGTTTAATTACTTATTAATTTGAATGAAGTACATAATATATTTTCTTGTTTGCACTTGTTTTTACTATCAGTTCTGAGACTTCTCATCTAAGTCTGTCCTCTCTCAGTTCTTTCTAGTTACCATTTCCCAAACAATCAGAGATGGTCAAGGGTCATTCCCACGCTATTAACACTTTTAAAATCTAGAAGAAACAAAGGTATAGGCTTACCAAAAAAAAGAACCTTTATTTATTTGAAATGTGGCTATTGAATAAAGCTTCTTAAAGTATGTATAAAATATAAACACATAACATTTTAAAGGAATCTATCAGCCAAGCAAAGAATGTTAGGTTATAAAGACACAAATTATCTTAACCCTAAGGGTCAATAAATTAAGATCATGATAGTACAACTTTGGAAAGTTACTCCATAGTCGAGGCAACACATTAATTATTAAAATCTTGCTTTACATAAGTCTGAAAGTGTTCTTTTGAGAAACAAAGGTAAAGTTTTAAAATTATAAAACATTTTCTGATTTCCATGGAAGGAAATAAGGGAACAAGAAGAAAAGCAGTGCCTTAGCAAAAAAAAGCAAAAGTTTTCCCATAAATCCCTACTAGATTTTCTCTTATGGGCAAGAAATATTCGAGGGCAACATTAGCTGCAAAGGACGCTGGGAAGTGAGTTGAGTTTTTTTCTTTGTTTTTTAAACTGGGTACATGTGACCTCAAACACAATTTTGTCAAAACTACATTTAAAACC
Organism: Pongo pygmaeus; assembly: GCF_028885625.2. Taxonomy (NCBI): domain Eukaryota; kingdom Metazoa; phylum Chordata; class Mammalia; order Primates; family Hominidae; genus Pongo; species Pongo pygmaeus. The sequence continues at coordinate 190,141,943 of NC_072376.2, forward strand.
TCCAATTAACACTTTGAATTACACTAAAATAAAAAGGAGCCAATGAACAGAGGCACAATACAAAACATATGATCAAGTTCACAATGAGTAGAAGTAGCCCAACTGTGCCCTATATTTCACAGGTGTGGCCAACGCCACCTACGGAAGAGCCTTACAAGAGAACCAAAGCCAAAGAGAGAGAAGAGTATGTGTCAGAAAAGAATCATCGCATCCTGATACTGACACACAGTGGACCAAGCCCTAGCTTAACAACTGTCCTTTATTAAATAAAATATGATGCAACGGCCAAAGATTTATGGCAAAAATAGGAAACTGTTAACATTCATAAAGTTTTAGGTGTGTTTGATTTTGCTTGGCTTTGGTTTTTTGTATGTATCAAAATGAACAACTTAGACATGCTAAAAGTTTTTTCATAGTATCAATATTTATAGTTATTCTATTATTTATCTTTAATATTTTAAATTATAAATAGCACAGTGAGTGTTGTATTGTTCTAATATCTCCTGCTTTAATATTACACAGCATAACTGGACAGATGTTTTAACTTCACTGAACATTAAAAACTACTGGCCGGGCGCGGTGGCTCACGCCTGTAATCCAAGCACTTTTGGAGGCCGAGGTGGGCAGATCACAAGGTCAGGAGATGGAGACCATCCTGGCTAACATGGTGAAACCCCATCTCTACTAAAAAAAATGCAAAAAATTAGCCGGTCGTGGTGGCGGGAGCCTGTAGTCCCAGCTACTCAGGAGGCTGAGGCAGGAGAATGGTGTGAACCCGGGAGGCGGAGCTTGCAGTGAGCCGAGATCGCACCACTGCACTCCAGCCTGGGCGGCAGAGCGAGACTCTGTCTCAAACAAACAAACAAACAAACAAAAAACTACTGCATGGGCTTTGAAATGGCTATGTAACTAATTGTAATTTTTTGCCTCAGTCTAAGTTCTTGTCTATATTCATATACCATAACAAATGAGTCACTATTGTCTATACAAAACTTTTAAATACCTAAAACACTTTACATCTTGGAATCTTATAGAGTTGGAATTTTACTGAATCTTATAGAACTGTTTTCCTCAGATTTTATATAATACCTACATACTGGCTTATAGGCAATAACTAGCTAAATAATAAACAAATATTATGAAGTGACATATAGACATATAAAAGCAATTCTTGTTATATATAGGCCAGGCGCCGTGGCTCACACCTGTAATCCCAGCACTTTGGGAGGCCGAGGCAGGCGGATCACAAGGTCAGGAGATCGAGACCATCCTGGTTAACACAGTGAAACCCTGTCTCTATTAAAAATACAAAAACTTAGCCAGGCATGGTGGTTGGCACCCGTAGTCCCTGCTACACGGGAGGCTGAGGCAGGAGAATGGCATGAACCCACGAGGTGAAGCTTGCAGTGAGCCAAGATTGTGCCACTGCACTCCAGCCTGGGCGACAGAGCAAGACTTTGTCTCAAAAAAAAAAAGCTATTCTTGTTATATGTAGAGGATCTATTTTATAGTCAAAATGTGCCTAAATATCTGGTTCTTCAGCTTATTTTACTTGAAGGTATGAACAAATTCTAAAATAACCTTTCAAATACAACAACTTGGTATCTTTTCTGTTTATAGTTCAAAATGAAATTTTTTCCCCACAATTATGATCACTGAGATGCTGAACTTGAATCAGAAAAAAGCATAAATAGGAAAAAACAACTACAGAACAGAGGACAATATGACTTCACGTGCTGATGGTCTAGCTGTGGCAAATGCAGTTTTCTCACAATAGACATAGTTGCTGGCAAGTTCTGATGACTAAACTGTGCTGGAAGTTACACAGAATTTCTATTGCTATTTGCTCACAATTATAATTGGGAGCAAGAAAGACAATGCCAAAAGGAAATAAAACACATATTTAGGAAAAAAAAAACCAAGTAAATAGGAGCTTTTTCTAGTAAAGAATGCTAGTAGAGGGAAAGTTGTTCCTTAGGATGCCCCCCGGACACCAAAAAAAAAAGTCTTCAACAGCCAGCCAGAGGCCAGAAATCCCAAATTATTTAACGTTACTACATATATTATAATCAAATGTTGGATCAAGTAGGAATAACCCAATTAAATAATTTTAGCTAAATCATCTAACTCTTATGGCAAGTTATTTTGTTGAACAACTAAAGATTTATAAGGGCTATTGTAAATAATATTTACCTCTTAATTACCACATTCCCAGAACAGAAGTCATGCTTTGATGACTAAACATGGCCCAGCGTCAACCCCTGCTGCAAGACATTTGCTCTGATCTAAACACCCCCTAGTTTGCATGTACAGGGACTAAACCTTCTCAGTTTTCTAAGAATATTTCTTTCTGTCCTCATAAACTCGAGATATTCCCCCTAAAAAATACTGATTTCAAAATTTAGCAGTGGAATAAATCAGTTTGACAAAATTTTAACAAAATTTTACATGTTGCCAAAGACTGGCCACCTTCTGCCTCCACCACCAATCAATCAATCATCACAGAACAGGAAAAAATGTCTAATTCTTCAGATTAAGTGCACACGCCATATGCTAGAGTGTATAGTGCTGTATTTATGAATACAGTATATGTGCTAAGTTTTTCAAGCCATAAAACTAGCTAATATTACATTAAAATCAAAGCTATCCTAATATAATAACATCATGTATAAATCAAAATAGTGGGAAGATGTACAATTAGAGATAAAAAGACAACAGAGCCAATAGATCCTGATTTTCCAAAAGAATTTAAATTTAAATTTAAGAAAATCTAGTCCCAATATAAATTGTAGTATTTTTTATAGGATGATATTTATATAAGTAATACAAGGTGGTGTAAACAATGAATAATTCCTCACCATGATGGACATAGTTATTTTGTCATTAGTAAAAGTAGTTTGAAGTAAGAAGTTTTTGGAAGAAGTTTTTTTCTGGAAGAAGTTTAAAATGTTTTAATTGCAAAATAGTATACTAGAGTAAAAGATGGCATAAAAGGAAAGAAAAAATGTGTAATTTATAAAGAAGATTTGCATAACACGTGTCTAAAATTTTGGTTTAAAAAAGAGTACTACCCTATCTGTGAGCACCAGGGGCACATCATCAAGTGGGGTGAAACACTTTCCTCTGGAGTGAAACATTAACCTCTAAGTTACAATCACTTTTAACCTTCTGAGGAGACCATGCTCCTGGAATGACTGCACATTTTTCCTACTGCACATAGCAAGGGAACTGCTAATGTCAGTGGGAAAGCAAAGCCCCCAGATAGGAAAAAAAAAAAAGATAAAAGGCTCCCTATCGATTTAATTAACTCAAATGTTAATACCTTAGGCTTAGGAAACCAGAAACTGTTCTGGACAAGAATGAACATAAACATGGACAGAAAACAATGTGCCAATGTACCACCAGTGAAATCATGTGTCTTCAGAGCTTTGTGTGCTATTAAGTTGGAGTGAAACCCACAGTAACATGTATTAAAGCCCATGTTTAAGACTTCTTGGTCATATTTTATTAAAGAACGACAGCTCTTAAACATGTACATCTTTAACTGGAACTTGTTGCAGTTCTTACTAATGGCAACTGATTGCTTGGCATTTTACAGGGGTATCTATTAAAACTCTTTTCTAGGCCAGGTGTGGTGGCTCACGCCTGTAATCCCAACACTTTCGGAGGCAGAAGTGGGCAGGTCACCTGAGGTCAGGTATTCAAGACCAGCCTGGCCAACATGGTGAAACCCAGTCTCCACTAAATAATACAAAAATTAGCCTGGCATGGTGGCGTGTGCCTGTAATCCCAGCTACTCGGAAGGCTGAAGCAGGGAGAGTTGCTTGAACCCGGGAGGCGGAGGTTGCAGTGAGCCGAGATTACTCCACTGCACTCCAGCCTGGGCGACAGAGCGAGACTCCATCTCAAAAAAAAAAAAAAAAAAAAAAAAACAAAACTCCTTCTAACCTATTTACTAAGCACCACTAAGCACACATTTAATACTCATGTGTAATACACAGTGCACCAAGGACGGCATGGAGTTCATCTCGACATCACAGATTTAATTTTAGCTGTACATATATTAATTTATATCATTTCAATTTTTGAATGGAAAATGAAATTATATCTATACAGTTATATTAAATTTAAATCAGGCATATGTGTCCTCCTCCTTCCCAACACATTGCAGATATTTAACAGGGGTGTAATAAAGTTAAACTCAACATCAAGGATACATTTAATTAGGAAAATAGCACAGAAAAGCAAAATTTGAATTTCAGGTGTTTTGCACTAGAGGAAGCCCGAGCATCAGTCTTCTACATGTGTCGTCTTAACATGACTTGAGGCTGTCACACTAACACTGTTCCTAGTTTTAGACAGAAGAATAAATGTCAAATCAACATGGCACAAAAATCACCAATCTTAAATATTTTTAATCTTTAATTTACTAAGTTATGTGTCACTGTGTGCTATATTATAGTAACATAATAAATATACTGTGCTCTCATGGACATGAGCACAAAGGTACATTTTTCTAAAGTAAGACAGAATTGGTCTCTAACAGAGCAGGCTTCACTGCTACCAATATTAAAGGAAAAAAAATATTGCATTAAAATTTATGACATCATTATTTGCTTTAATGTGTATCTGAAGCAGCTTCAAATTACCCAATTGTAAGTGTGATGGTCATGACTCATGAATAATTTTGGCATTAATAAAATTCTAATTTGGCATGGACAGACTCCAAAATTAAAAGAGAGATCTAGGACTCAGAGAGAACAAACAATGAATCACTATTATGTTAAAACTAAAATTTGGCTCTGAGACAAAGGGATTAGTGTGTTTTTTAGGGAAGTCAGAAATGTCATGACCTGCAAGCAAACATGAATCTCAATAAGTGTTCTCTTTTTTCAAAACATAAACTTCGAAAAGGACTTTTAAAAGGATAAAGTAACTAAATACACAAAATAGACACAAACAAAAAGAAAGAATTAAAAATATTCCATGTAGGCAATGATATTATAGTAAATTAAACCACAGTGATTTTAAATAGCCTCGCATCTGGTATCTGATATTAACTAGCTACTTCCAAGAAACTTTGAGTGAGTGGAAATAACAATCCCTTTTACAGGTTATAGGAATTCAATCACAGGATTCATGGCAGTTGTGTGGTCACTTCAGTTAAAAGAGAGTAGTCAAGACCATTTTCTTTAACATTTCAGTCTGATTTGCCAAATTCATTCACTCTTGGGGCAGGGAGGGATGTGGAGGGGCTAATTTAATTGTAAACAAAGACAAGGGAAGGTGAACTGTTTTCACTATTGTTCACCAAGTGAACTATTTGGTAAAATCATTACCAACACATCCTTTTAGGTAAGGTAATTATGTTTGTCATTTCAGTAAAAGGGCATTAAACTTTGAACACTGCTTGGCTGAAGCAGATTAAGTAGTCGGCTTCCCTTACCCTATTCAATTACCACAAGGGAGAAAGCGCTGCTTGTCTCAGAGTGGCACTTACTCACACGCGTAACTCTTCCTCAACTACCGCAATGCCAAGGTCTGATTATTTTCACAAATGTTTCATCCTTTTCCAATATTTTAGCAAGTTGGAACCAAAAGTATTATCAAGTTCAAGGCTGTTTCTTCTACATAAAAAGAATATTAAATAAGCAGTTATTTGAATCCTGTTTCTAACAATAAAAACGTAAGCAAAGCACTTGTAAGAGAAAAAGAAATTAGGCTGGAACAGCGGCTCATGCCTGTAATCCCAGCACTTTGGGAGGCCAAGGCAGATCACTTGAGCCCAGGAGTTTGAGAGCAGCCTGGGCAACTTAGTGAGACCTCATTTCTACAAAAAATTTAAAAAAATAGCTGGGTGGGGTGGCATGTGCCTATGGTCCCAGCTACTTGGGAGGCTGAGGTAGGTGGATCACTTGAGTCCAGGAGGCAGAGGCTGCAACGAGCCACGTTCATGCCACTGAACTGCAGCCTGGGAAACAGAGTGAGGCCTGTCTCAAATTAAAAAAAAAAAAATTTTAAATAAAAAAAAATTGACAGAAAAATAAATTAGCGTGACAATGAAAAATTACTATGAAGAAAATCACATTAAAATGTTAATTTGAATTCTATAATTGGGAAAATATAATAGCACTGAACTATAAAGCTTCATTTTATTATATGCTTACATGCAATTCTAATTCTGAAATACAAATGTTAATATGAAAATCACTTTTAAAAAGATGATACAGTATCTCCATAGAGATATGAATGAATAATATAGTATTATCTAATTTTTAATGTACTTACATACTACCTGAGGGTCTATTTAGTGTTTAGTGCTTCGTTCCAATTCCAGTCAGAAAAAAAATTCTGTTTAAAAATGTGGTATCTGGTCAAAAGTTCTAAAATACTCCAACTAACATCTACACTGGAATCCTAGCGAAGTGAATACTTTCTGGATGTTACTGAATCAAAAAAATATGCTGTCAGCTGTTCAAGAGCTGGGAAGTGTGTCCACCACTGATTTTTCATCCCTTTTTCCTGTCTGCTCAGGGGCCTCCAACGCCCCCAGCACTGCAGTCTTCAGCACAGGGTAACCATGCAAGTCACAGCACTGACTGGCAAACTGACAAAGAGAACCACTAAACAAAATCAACTATTTGGAATAAACTAGAGTACTCAAGCAAATCAGCTTACTCTCAGAGAAGGAAAGTATCTACTCCATAATTCATCCCGGTGTCCGCACATCTCAGACAGCACACACTGTACTGGTTACCATTCAGGAAGAGGGTCCCTTAGGAACAGTGCAATCACATTTTCCTAAACAAATTCACACAAGTTTAACTCTGGCATATAGCATTCTACCATTAAGTTTTCTTTATATTTTCCTCAGTGAAATTGTTGATATTTTAGGTATTCTGTGATGATTTCATTGTAAATTTAGAATGCATATTTATTTTTCATGGCAATAATATAGATGAGATATTTACACATCAAAGTAGCAACATTAGTATGTTTCATTAATAAACATTTAAACTTGAAAATGTATAAGCTCTGAATATATTCAAGATGAGTTCATATTAAATTATATGGCATTATAAAAAGCTTATGTGTACCAAAGTCCTTTTCAGCCAAATGACCTAAGTATGAATGAAGCACGTAAGGAGACAGCATCATCCCAGATTCTTTGGTTTGGTGTGGTCTATGGACACCTGTGCTGCCCTCCAGGAGAGGAACAAACCCAGACACCCAGGGGAAGTGGGAACATATTATAGGCAGAACTACAGCATGTAGCCTCCAGACACTGAATGATTAAACACCCTGCATTTCCTTCACCTGTTTCAAAATCAAACATCAGTATTACATCCTCTTGCTATATTTTAGAAATTGGGAAAATTGTCAGTAAGCTTATAATTTTAAAAATTTAATAAATTAGTTGCAAGGTGCTGAAGAATCACAGTTATGTCATATGTCTAGGACACAGTACTTACATGCTATATTCTTTGTTTGTTTTCTGATCATGAAGACTATCTATTTAACACAAATTTACAGAAAGCTTACTACATGCCAATCATGGTTCCAAGGGCTTTATATGTATGCACATGCTGTTTTTCTTTTTTTTTTTCTTTCTTTCTTTTTTTTTTTGAAACAGAGTCTCACTCTGTTGCCCAGGCTGGAGTGCAGTGGCGTGATCTCAGCTCACTCACTGGAACCTCCGCCTCCTGGGCTCAAGCCATCTTCTCACCTCAGCCTCCAGAGTAGCTGTGAATACAGGCACGTGTCACCATGCCCAGTTAATTTTTCTATTTTTTGTAGATACAGGGTTTTCCCCATGTTGCCCAGGCTGGTCTCAAACTCCTGGGCTCAAGTGATCTACCTGACTCAGACTCCCAAAGTGCTGGGATTACAGACGTGAGCCACTACACCTGGCCTATATACACATTCTTATCCTCAAAACAACCTGATGAAGCAGGCATTAATTATATTCTGCATTTTGGAAGAGGACTTTTAAAAGGATAAAGTAACTAGGCTGGGTACGGTGGTTCACGCCTGTAATCCCAGCACTTTGGGAGGCCGAGGCGGGCGGATCACGAGGTCAGGAGATCAAGACCATTCTGGCTAACACGGTGAAACCCCATCTCTACTAAAAAAAAAAAAAAAAAAAAAAGTTAGCTGGGCGTGGTGGCGGGCACCTGTAGTTCCAGCTACTCCGGAGGCTGAGGCAGGAGAATGGCATGAACCTGGGAGGTGGAGCTTGCAGTGAGCTGAGATCGCACCACTGCACTCCAGCCTGGGTGACAGAGCCAGACTCTGTCTCGAGAAAAAAAAAAAAAAAAAAAAAAGGATAAAGTAACTAAATACACAAAACAGACACAAACAAAAAGAAAAAATTAAAAATTAGCATCTACTCATTGTGCTACAAAGAAGCACAGAGAAACTAAGTAATTTGTCCAAGGTCACACAGCTACTAAGAGGCATAGTCAGGACATGAATACAAAAAGGCATGTCCAGACCCTGTGCTCTTATCCACTGCACTGCATCTCTAAACAAGTTAACGTCGCCGACACAAGTAACAGTTATGTGACTGAAACAAGCAGAAATATTGGCACCGAGTTCTTCCAGGTGCTATCACAGGCAGTGTAAACAGAGTGCATAGGTTCGGCAGTTAGCAAAATAGCTAGCTTTGATCCCAGCCTATATCACTTATGACTGCATACTTTACTACTGCATAAAAGTAAGAGAAAATGGTAATTTAGGGACGGAGTTTTAGGTAAATTAAATTACAAAATAAATGTCTAAATAGAAACCTTTCCAACTATAGAAGTCACAAACCACATCTTTCTGGTCTACCCGAAAATATACATCTTTCCACCTGTCCAAATGAGGACAGGTTGAAGCCAAACTCCTTTATAAGTGAGTCTTTTAAACTTGTAAGTATTGCTTTTTACACAAAGTTGTGCGTTTAAATATTTCCTCTTTCAGTATGTCCTTTCTCTAGTAGGTGGCATCTCTTGAGTTTGAGTAAATTATTCCACCATATTAAAAAAAAACTTTTATAAGAACAGCTAAAGTATTTATATTGTTTATTTGGTAGTTTACCTACCTCCTCACATCCCCACCCCCACCTTTCTGGTCTCATTGTTAGCAGATTTTAAAAAGTAGGAATTTCCAGGACACTTCAGGGTTATCTCCTTCTCTTTTTTTAATTGCTCACTGACCTACAAATAAATGTGTGTGCAAATATGGAGATTCTAATCTTGTACACTTCTGATTGTCTAAATATTCTATTTCAATGAACTGTCTACAAATTCTTAAGCGTGCAAGAAAGAACACGTAAGTCACACTTGGCAGTCTGAAGAACTATTAAGAGGTGTATGCACGTATATGTGGGGGGGGGGGGGGTCTGTGTATGTGTATCTAAGCATGACCACTGTTTACACTGCTTGCTTTGTTTGGAATGCAAACCATAACGGCAGAGATGTCTACTTCTATACTTTGGTAAATGTATCCAGATAGCACAATGATGGGTGCCTACAGTAAGTCAAAAGTAATCACCACTATCATCACCAGCAATCAGGAGCACATAGAGGAGTTCGAATACCATATATGGGTGGCCACTGTAATGAGAAAGGCAGAGTCACTGCCAGACACTTTAAGAAACCCTGCAGTTGAAAATGGCTTCTGAGAAGCTTCTGGTCGGCTTCCTTAGACACTTCTGTGCAACAATGCCAGGTTAAGCTCCTTAAAAACCTTACTTTCAGCATACCACTAAAGAATCTTCATTGGCTCCTGTTGCTTTCAACCCAAACTCAGACTTTCTCTTTGGTTTTCACACTTCCCACCATGTTCCCTTCAGTTTCCCTTAAAGCTCTTGACTTTTGCACCAAAGGGTTTGCTTCTAGTTCCCCAAATATCCCTGACCTTTACTTCCTCTGTACTTTGCTGTCATTCTTCAATATTCCAAACATCCCTCTCTCCCCCATTTCTGTAATTAGCATCTACTCATTTTTAACATTGGGTCTCATATCATTCTGCCTTTCCCAGGCCTGCCCATGCAGCTCCCAGAAGGCTAGCCAACAACTGGTGGTAACTCACAAGACTCTCTTACAAAACCACTTACATGGTCTGGATTTATAGTTTAATTCACTTGTAGTATTTTTAATGGGTAAATTTATTTTCTCCAAAATGATTATAAGCTTGTTATAGACAAGATCACTCACTCTACATTTTTTGCATCACACACTGAACTGTAATTTCCTGCTTAGAACTGAAGCTGCCACTAGTAAGAACTGATTAACACGCCCCTGAGTTGAAGTAGATTAAAGAGCAAATAAACCTGGTACTAACGGGTAAAAAGGAAATAGGAACATCCACATGGCTTCTTTCTTGAATTCCTGGATTACCTTTCCCTGCCTCTTCTAGGCAGCCCCAAGGCAATAAAGTAACGGAGGAAGGCCTGTGGAACAGGGCTACAATCCATCTGCTTACCCAAAATGCCTGGAGACTGCAAGAGTCTCTGAACCTGGAATTTTTCTGGAAACCAAGTGCATAGACATATTAATACTCACACCCCAAAAACAAGCAGGACTGATGGCAGTATCATGTAAATAAATACATTACTATTTTCCCAGTGAAGATTAAAAATATTTAAATTAGAGAATAATGACGATAAATAGCCTTATGTCAGTTCAGATCAGGATTATAGCACCAAATAATTTAAGAAAATGAGATTTTGGGGCCGGGCGCAGTGGTTCACGCCTGTAATCCCAGCACTTTAGGAGATCAAGTGGATCACCTGAAGTCAGGAGTTTGAAACCAGCTTGGCTTACAAGGCAAAGCCTTCTCTCTATGAAAAATACAAAAATTAGCCTGCTCTAGTGGCACATGCCTGTAATTCCAGCTACCTGGGAGGCTGAGGCACAAGAATTGCTTGAACCCACGAGGCAGAGGTTGCAGTGAGCCAACATCATGCCACTGCACTCCAGCCTGGGCAACAGAGCATGACCCTGTCTCAAAAAAAAAAAAAAAAAAAAAGAAAAAGAAAAGAAAAGAAAGAAAAAGAAAATGAGTTTTTGGATTTCAAAATTGGAAAAAAAGTATCGTGGGTAACTCCTAACACCTGAAAGCCACTAGGGCACGAGCAGTACAAGGAAACAGTACTAATCCACTGACAAAGCATTTAATGTACAATTTGATTAATTCCATGATGGATGCCCAATAAAGCAAATTAAATAAAAACAATCTCTGCTTTCTCATGGTTAAACATAAACTCTGAAAAAAAAAATTAATCAACCGAGGAAAGAAGCCACCCCAAAAATTTACACTAGTAAGTTTCAGAAAAACAATTACACAAACCTAAAATATTTATAGTAAATTTTATAATTACACTATAACTCAAACTCATCAGCATCTCTCCTTGTTTAAAGTTCTCTGCTATATCTGTCTTTCCTAATGAGAAAAATCAATGATACCTTAATCCGCAATTTATACAAATCTCTACTTACAAATATGTGTTTGTAACAAAAGGTAGACCCATATAGTATTTATAAAATGCACATCTACAAGGAATAATGTAACTGGTGAAAGGTGAAACAATATATGCTCAGAAGTCAGAGGAAGTATAATGCTTCTGCCAACTTAAATTTGTTCTTTCCAAATCCACTTATTTGTGAAAGGTCATTTGGCAGAGGTAAAATCACAATCTTTCACTGAAGTTACTTTAGCACAACTTTGAAAAACTGTTTGTCAGAAAATCTTGTTAAGCCTCCAGTTAAGCAGTCGTTCTTATAATATTACCATGGATTAGGTCATTTATAATTTATCTTTAGTCAAACGAACACCATGTGGTAAAGCCTGGAAGAAAGTCTGGGTTTATTTCCGTTTGTCCCATTGTGGGGAATTAGGACCTAAATAAATGCAACAAGGTGCCCCTAACTGCAAAGTCACACACAGTGCTTTTCTCTGCCTTCCTGCACGCTGCTATAATGTGCCAAAGGAGACCAGCAGAGGGGCTGAAAGGAGTCTGAATCACAGGCCCAAAGGCCCAAACCCATTACCACATTTCTCTAAAACACACATGCTTCTCGATTTACAATGGGGCTACATCCTGACAAATTCCTCCTGAGTTGAAAATACATTTAATATACAGTAGAGTACCTGTTGTTTACTCTCGCGATCACACGGCTGACCAGTCACAGCTCACTTCCATTGTCCAGCATCCAGAGAAAGTATTTTACTGCATATTATTAGCCCAGGAAAAGATCAAAATTCAAACCTTGAAGTGTGGTTTCTACTGAATGTGTATCAACTTTGCACCATTGTAAAGTCCAAAAGTCCTAAATAGAACCATTCTAAGTCGGGGACTGTCTGTATATGCCATACAACTTTTTTTAAAAGGAAAAAAAAAAAATCTATTCTTTTTCCTGATTGTCATTCAAATCTTGGGTTCATCATCCTTAATGAAATAAAATAATGTCCATATTATGGAGGTGTAGTGAAAAACAAAACTAACTTGCAAAGCTCTTTGCGAAGCGCATAACACACGTTATGAACATCACAGATAATGATTATAAACTCCTACTCTCAATAAGAACCCCAGGACTGCCAAAGGCAAGCAGGCAAGCACAGTCCCAGGGATTCGGGAAACCCTCATTAGTCTCACGCCAGTTCCTCTGTTGGCAAAAACCCCAGCAAGAGCTGAGAAACAGCATTCCAGGTTGGACACATGGAGATAACTAGGAGGCCAGGACCTTCCTCTCAGGAGGAACTGGAACCAGAACTGGAAGTCCAAAATGAAATCTAAATCCACTACCCTCCATCTTTCTCAACTCAAAAGGACAGGATTAGAGATCTATGGGTCTTAGACATATGCCACTAAGATCAGTAATTAACTGCTTTCTATGAAGCAATTTTGATAACTGTCTTGTGAATAAATAGCCACCAATCAGATGTTCATATTTCAGAAGAATATAATGGAGTGGAAATCAAAATGAAAGATGAATTGAACTTTCTATATCTAAAACCTCATATAACCAGCATCACTCAGAGGAATGTCAGAAATCTCTTATAAGAGTGGATGTTGACAAACATACTCAATCATGTACTATAACAAAAACTGTAAATAGAACAGCTTTGGACTTGCTATTCTCTTTTGTTCCCATCGTGTCCAGTTAATTTTACTTTTGCCTGCCTTAATTTTTTGACACTGTCTTGTTTGTGTTAACATCCTTCAGAGAAACATTTTAAGACTTTTCAGTAAGTCATGCAACCACAAATAACTAGAAATAGGAATCCAGTAAATGCAAATATAAGTCAAGGAATAAGGAGATCTTCATTGTATTTGTGATTTTTACCTACGATCTTTTGTATGGCTTTACAGGTGGGCTGAAGGGCTGGATGGCTAACCTTGGTTCATAGCTTGTGTGCTATTTTCGATTTTTTAAATATTAAAAAAGTTCCTAGGTGAAAGTTATGAAAAAATTGCATCTATTGGGATTATAGATATTTAGCATCTTCTGTTTACCTTCTGAAATATTTTCTTGGGGTTCATGTAGTTATAGAAAATTCACAATTGATTTCTCCCCAGTTCTTCTCTAGTGCTTAAATCTAAATGAGGCATTTGTACAGGCCACTAGGGAGAGACATAGAGTCTTCACATCAGTTTCTTGGCAGTTGTGTGACATTTTTCATAGCAAGTACACAGCAGTTTCACTGAACGCATTAATGACACATGCCCTGTCAAGGCTCTATTCACCCACTGGGGAACGACACTTTAACGGAGCAATGAAATACTGCTTTGTGGTCTATGGAACTCAGAGATGATGTTTCATATGGGAAATGATGTTTAATCACATGGGAAAAGAACCCATATCACATGCAGAATACTAACCCATACTCACCATACAGAATATAAAAATGGTTAAATATGAAAAGCAACATTTGCAAACAAAAATGCATAGAGATTTTCACGGCAATGGTAAAATTTGCCACATCACCAATGGCAAATTTTGCATCACCAATGAAGACACTTTTGAAAGTTAAAAATAAGTTAACTTTTTTATCCTCCAACCCCATACCTATACATAACACACGTAAACATACACACACACACACACACACACACACTCAGGGTACATTAATTCTAGACTCACCCAGCAGTGAGTGACTCTCATACAGGCTATTGGCTTATCAGGGAATGCTTCTCATTTTACTTTCTACTGCACATTTTCTTACTGTAAACCAAAGTAAGTGACCATAGCCAATACAGAGATGTTGTCTTACTAAATCATACTTTCACTAGTTTTGACTTTGCAGAAATAGCAAATAGGTACTGCAAAATCAAGGACTCAAATTATCAGAAGCGTTATTGAGCCGATTATTACATTTCTGCGGTATTTAAGAACAGAAAGATATTTTCATCACTATAGTTATGGCAATGTAAGTATAGGCACTGAAAATTATTTTTGCAATTCACAGAATGCAGTCTGTTCTATTTCATTTATATTGTTTTTACTCAAGAGGCATTCCTTTAACCCCTATATTAAATTATTACACATTCCAACATTTTAATGTTTTCCCAAAATTTAAATATAAAGGTAGTTTGATTTTCAAAAATTAGTCTTCTCAATCTTTAAGTGCATTTCAAAATATAAATATAAATAAAATATTTCAAAATATAAGGCTATTTATTTTCTACACATTGTGTACGTGTTAATCAATAGTCAAATTAAAGTTGACTGTAACACACCACAGGTACCTCTCCACTTGCCACCAGTTGAAATAAACTACTGCAGTATAGTTCCAGCAAGGGGTACTGCAAGTGTTTGAACTGAAATGTCGAATATAACTTCTTTAGGAACTCTCTTAAGCATACTCTACATGGTTACGGCAGGTATGAACTTTTTAGATAAAGATATACTCTTTTAGAAGAGCCAGTAAGAAGCAGGAACAAACACAAATCATTTTTGAAAATCAGGATGCCTCAAAAGTATTTTGGCAACATTTTCAGGCAAAGGATTAAACACCTCTTATTTAAAAGAAAACAAAACAAACAAAACACCCAAACAAGAAAAAAAAATACTTAGTTTTCAGTATCTCATGACCAGATTTTAGGAATGAAGAGCTTATAAAGTTGAAACAAGCCTTGCATTGCTTGATTGTGATCTAACTGACTCTAATCTCCTGTTACATCTCAAGTCTGACCAACTTCAAGTGAACTCTGAAAGCCCTGGAGCCTGATTACTGAAGTCCCTGACACTTTTTTCTAAAGTCGCTCACAGCGCCTGGTGCTCCGCAGACTATGAACACTCCAGGAAAGTAAGGCTGGGTTGACTGATCACCAGTGTCCCAGAATCTGTTTGGAGTCCCATGAATCAGCTGGGGAAAGAAACGAGCATTTCCCGACCAAAGTGAACTCATACTCTCCAGAGCCCCGCTGACTGGGCAGGGTTCAAGACCCCTTGGTTGCCCCAGAGGAAACCAGTCTGAAATAGATTTCGGGATCGCTCACTGGGCACCTCTCCGGGCCCTTCACTCGTGTAACTTGCTTGCCTCTCTAGTAACAACTTTCTATTTAAAAAGAAGAAGAAGATTTTTCTCTAAAGCAGCGTGCACTGAGCTCAGTAACTTTGGATCCCACGTACACAAGCTTAAAGCACACACACTTTCCCCCGCGCAGGTTCTCGGGTCCGCCGCAAACCCTAACGCAAACCCTAAGGCAAACTCTCGGGTCCTCCGCAAACCCTAACGCAAACCTACCGTGGCCTCGCCCGCGTCGGGCTCCGCGTCCGAGAGGTCGAGTCCGGACTCGAAGGCGGCGGCGGCGGGCGCCTCGCGAGGACCCGGGAGCAGCGCAGCGGCGAGCAGAGAACACGCCAGAGAGAAGAAGCCCAGCAAGTGCATGGTGGAAGGACCGGGGGTGGGGGACCGGTCCGCTGGCGGGGGCAGGGGTGGGGGCGCGGGCGCCCCTGCGAGGCCGCGGGCCCCTCCTGGTCCCTCTCCCCCGGGCTCCTCCCGGCGACCCCCGTGGGCGAGCCGGAGGCGGCGGGAGCGGGTCCGGGGCTCCGCGTTCCCAACTTTGCAGGGCGCCCTCCCAGCCAGTGCCGGGGAAAGGCGGCGGGTGTCAGGTAAAAGCCTCACAGGAAACCGGACATCCGAGCTCCCCGCATTCGGAGCCCGCGAGGTGAAGCGAGGGCGAGCGAGGACGCCGCCGCGGTCCGCGTCGGTGTAGCTTTTTGGAGAGGCGGGGGGGGACACCAGAACACCCCGCGATGATCAGCCCCTTCAAACCCGCCAGAGCCCTCGTCCCCCTCCTCCCTCCCCTTCCCCGAAGTGAGAGGAGCCGGGCCGCGGGCGCTGCGGCGGGGGCGCTGGCGGCGGTGCCGGGGGCGGGAGGAGGGCGGCGGGGCGGCTGACGGCGGCGGGGCCCGGGAGCGCCGCGGCGCAGGAGCCTCCAGAGCGCGCCGGGCTGAGCAGCGGCGGCGGCGGCGGCGGCGGGCGCAGGGGCAGGGCATGACTGACGCGCCCTCTGCCTGCGCTTATGTGAGAGAAAGCGGCCGAGGGAGGGAGCGTGCCGAGCCCGGGCTGCCCTCCCCTCTCGCTCTCCCTCGGAAGCCGTCTCCCTGGAGCTCCCCGTTTCCCTCGCCTCCTCCCCGGCGGCCCCACCTCCCCCGGCCCCCCTCTGGATCTCTCCCTCCCCGCCCCCGTCCCCTGCGGGGAGCGGGCGGCCGGAGGGGCAAGTTCAGTCCCCGAGCTGGCGGTTGGCGGGACCGGCTTTAGAGGTGATGCGACCACCCCGGACCACGTGGAGCGGGGAGAAACTGGGCACCGTGCGGTGGAGGGAGCCCCTGCTTTATCGTCGGCCACTCCCGAGTGCTTGTCCTCCCTCCCGCACGCCTGGCCCCCAGTGCCCTGCTCAAAGTTTGGAAATGTCCTGGGGGTTCTAAAAGTTCCAAGAGAAGGTCATCACTATGTCAGAGAACCCTATGGGACCTCGGAGGGGTCCCCTCTCTCCCTTGGTCTGTGTAGTTGAAAGTTGCCTGATGATGCAAGAACCGCAGTTCTCAGGATGCAGTGCAGGCTGTTGGGATGGATGCTAATGATCCCTTTGGAATCCTAAACTTCTGACAGGTGAAGAGAAGGACCAGAATCTTCGTGGAGAGTAAAGACACACATTGTCAGCTTCTGCAAGAAGTTGGTTTACTTGAAAAAGGGGGTGATAAAGAGATGTGTGTGAGACATATTCCAGAAAGGATGTAACATCCAAAGAAAAGTGACTGCATTTCCCCATTGGAAAAGCACTGGGGTTTCCGTTGGGCTGGTGGCATTGGCTAGCTGCCTCCTTGGGGCAGGGTGAGCAGGTTACAGAGGACCACGCTAAGGGGTTTCAACAGTGTACAGAACATCAAAAGTCTGCCTTTTACTCCCAATCTACTTTTAAGTACACTGATGTTATAGGTCCATCGTATCTTACCAAAAGAAGAGACTTTCTTATTTGCTTCAACTCTAGAAGATTTGAAACTCCTCACCCATAATTTACTTGAAGGCTTAAATATCTCAAAGGACAGGGAACCTTCCATTCTGTGTGGCTGTTCACTCCCTTTATTGATGAGCAACACTGCTGAAAAGCATTTCCTTTCATCTCTCTATTGCTTTTGACTCCTGGAGTTTTACACAATAAATCTAATCTCACTTCCACAACTGAGTCCTTCAAATATTTTGAAAATATTTATCATGGTCTCCCTAAGCTAACTTTACTCCTGGCTAAATATCCCTTTTATTCCCCAAGATGACAGTTCCAGTTTCCCCCCTTAACCATACTGTTAGCTTTCCATGTTCATGAAGTATGCGGTTGAGAACATGGCTCACTACTTAGCGCTGTAATGAGCGTGCAGAATGGACAGTATGCCTTTGTTGACACAGCCTTGGATTGAGTTTATTTTCTGGCAGCCAAATCACAGTGTTGACTCACACTACCCTTAAAGTCAACAAAATTCCTCAATAATTTTTCATGTGTACTGCTACTTAGTCACGTCTAAATTGCCCTGTATTTGTGGAGTTAAGTTTACTGTATCCAAGATGCTTTTTTATGTATCTTTATGAAATTCCATCCCATCAGACTCGGTCCATGATCCAGCCTGTTGAGATGTTTTGTGATTTGGAACATGGTCAGTGTATCACTCTCTCGCTGTCTTGCTGCTCCATGCATAGTTGATCAGCCTGCCATAGTTATCTTCAGACACTGATAGATCTGTGAAAAGAGAACAGCTAAGGGCAGACTGGGGTAGGATTTGAATAGAAGGTGGAGTTTCCATTCAACCATTTGCTATTACAATGATTCTAAACTTTGATTGCACTTGGCATCACAAAAGGAGATTTTGAAAAAACAGATGCTTGAGTACACCTTCTGCCTTTCTGGCCTAACTGGTCTAACTGGAGTAAGGCTTGGACATCAGAATTCTAATAGGCAAACAAAATTGAGAACCACAGGCATTTCCAACACCCACAGGCCTAGCAGCGGGTGAAGACTGGAAAATCAACAAACTCAAAATATATCCAAAATATATTAATATCATATTAACTACTGTATTATTTAAATACAGCAGTAAGCTGTATTCAAACTTTCTTCTCACAAAAATGTTATCTTCCTGCTGCTATATTTTGAGTCAGAAAATGCTGGCAAAAAGTTTACTCGAATAAAAAAAAGGTCTGCAAAAACAATCATGCAGTAGTTGTTTAAGTATGTCTTAAAGTTGGTTGAGCACGGTGGCTCACGCCTGTAATCCCAGCACTTTGGGAGGCCGAGGCGGGTGGATCACGAGGTTAGGAGATCGAGACCATCCTGGCTAACACTGTCCATCTTAGGGAGACCATGATAAATATTTTCAAATGTCGGTGAAACCCCATCTCTACTTACACACACACACACACACACACACACACAAAGAATGTCTTAAGGTAAAAATGAATAGTTGCTCAAGACTTTTTGTTTTTTTTCTTCCTTATCCCCTGGAAACATTTTTGCCACTAGCAGATTTTAAAGGTTGAGAAAGTCCTTTTCACTGGTTTGTGAGTTCATCACTAGCTTCATGCAAGACCTATTTTACAACAGGTCTTCTAAATCTGGTTTTTCAAAAAGCATTGCTCAGTCAGCGGAGAAAGAGAGGTAGCAGGGCCCCAGCCAGAATAACACCTCTTTTACATATTGAGTTTTTGTTTTCTTTGGTGATAGGTTTTGTTTTTTGTGTTTTGTGTGTGTGTGTGTGTGTGTGTGTGTGTTTGTTTGAGATGGAGTCTCGCTCTGTCTCCCATGCTGGAGTGCAGTTAGAGTACAGTGGCGCCATGTCAGCTCACTGCAACCCCTGGGTTCAAGCTATTCTCCTGCCTAAGCCTCCCAAGTAGATACGGGAGATGATAGTTTTGGATGGCAAAATAATGATGATAATATATCCATTGTACATTCTCTAATATCCATTCTGACCATCTACTTTATTTCTCATTTGTTATTCCCTACCTTCTTGCTTTGTTAGTTTTACTTTGATGATTCATTTCAAGCTTTTTTAGCTGAATGCTTAGTTCATTTTTCTTCTTTTTAGTTTAAAAATACAAGTTTCGGGCCATGTGTGGTGGCTTACCTCTGTAATCCCAGCATTTGGGGAGGCTGAGGAAGGAGGATCACTTGAAGGTCCTTTGAGACCAGCCTGGGCAACACAGCAAGACCCCATCTCTGCAATCAATCAGTCGATCAATAAAATACAGGTTTTGTCTAAATTCTGCTTTACCTGTATTTCTCAATTTTGACACGTAGTGCTTCCTTTGGCAAACAGTTGCAAATATATCTTAATTTGTTTATATTTTTAACCCAAAAGTTATTTGTGTTTTCTTAGTTTAGGGATATGATTTTTACCAATTTCTAATTTTATTATATTTAATTTTTGCTATAAATGATGTTGCTTTTAGAAATGCATTCAGGCTTTCTTTGTAGTCCTGGACATGGCTGATCATTGCAACTAATTCTGTGTGTGCTTTATTTTTGTTGGGTATTAATTTTGAGCTTATTATAATATTCAAATCTTGTTTGGGAATGACGTTAAAATCTCCAGTTATAATTGTTGACATGTTTTTCTGTTTCTGACTGTAGTTCTTCCTGTTATTTTTTAACACAATGGGATACCATATCATTTTGATCTAATTTTCTTCTTAGTAGTATGTAATGTCATTTTTTTAACTTCTGATATTTTTATTTGAAGTTCTGCTTTTTCTGATATTAAAATCATAGGCTTAAAGAATTGAGATCAGCTGTGAACATGACTTAGGTAAAACTATGAACCAGTCATGTACACATGACTTAGTTGTTTCTTCTAGGAAACATTAGCCTGGAAAAGATAAGACTGCAATCCAGTATTTAAATTCAGTGTTTGCTTCAGGAAATGCTGGCAAAACACTATATCGAAGACAATAATATTCTGACTCTGGTAAACAACTTGCTTATTAATGACAGTTTTCTTACCCAAACTCTCATTTACAGGTGTTAACCGATCCTAAACTACTAGATCATGAACTTTGCCCAATCTTACTCAATTCCCCACTTTGAAAAACCCACCTTAAACTACTCGTATCCAGACTCCAAAGCTCTACAACTATTCTGCTTCTGACTTACCCAAGACACCCTAAGACCCTGTCCAGGTGGCACTCTCCCTTACTGCTGTAGGTTCGGCTAAATGGAACTTTTGTTTATTAAAAAGTTTTCTACTGATATTTTGGGGTGTTCAACAACTTGGACGTCCCATTGAAATCCTTCTCCCTTGTAGCTCAAGCAAAGATCCTAAATTCAAAAATAGTGCAAATCACTGAGGCCTCTTGAGCTTCCTGGCTTGGTGGGGGGAATCACTCTGACTACAATGAAGGGTTAAGTCTTCTGTTAGATTTCAGTCCCAGTTTCTTTTCATCAAGCTACCAAATGCTAAAAGATCTCCTTTCAAGAATCCTTTGATTATTTGATCAGACTTGAACAAATTTATCCTCAATGGATATCTGCCTTCTTACTATTGCTTGTTGTCACTGCTGCCTTCGTAATTTTCTCATGGGAGTCAAAAAAAGGAAGTTCATAAGAAAGAGAATAAGCACAGGTCCTGTTAAGTCAATTCACTGAACCATCCCTTGGGACTAGATGCCCAGAAGGATTGGTATTGACTAGACAGATATTGCCATAAACTTTATCAAAAGCTTATACAAGGATTTGAAGTCTTGTTTTGTCTGTGAGACGCTGATTTTGAATGAGATCTCCTGGTCAAACTTTCCATCTTCCCAAACTGCACATTTATCAGGTTTGCCACTGGAGACTACCTAACCTTTAGTTTGGGGAGCCAAGGGCATGAGGTGCACAAACAACTCATTTGACCACCCATTGCCAGATCATTTTGCCTTTGTCTCAGACTAAACCCAAGTTCATATCCCCTCCAAGCCATATTCCTGCCTCCTACATGTATTTTACACTATAACTAATACTATGTATCTCTGTCTAAACAGCTTAATTTTACCAACATTAATTTAGAATTTCAGAGGCCATTTGAGAAACCTTTTGTAAGAACAAAACTGTTCATTTGAAAGGTGCCTTATGGAAAGAGAGTGAAATTCCAACATTCAATGATATGTATGTTCTGATTGATATAAGAAGTCTTACAATAAAAATACAGATTCCACAATTGCTTCAGTAATTGTTCCATGGAAGGTGCAAATGAAAAAATGTGAAAAGCTCTTTTTTATATCTGCCCAAATCACGACTTGACTCAAAAAGATTTTACCTTTACTATTCCTGTTCTCTCACCCAGTTGCCCTCCAAGTTCCCTTTCCCTGACACTCTTTCTGATGTCCCTTTTCTTCTGGCCAGCTAGAAACACTAAATGCTCAATTGGCTCTTAAAGTTGACCAAATCAGAATAAGCTCATTATGGCAGATTTTAAGCCCTGGGTTGGGTCTAAGCTAAAAGTCATTTTCAAAAACTTCCAAAGTCTATGCAAGGTAGGTATAAATTTACAGAGAAATTTGCAATAGTTCTAGGAACACATAATTCAGGGTTCCCAGATCTCTATCAACTGATTTATAGGTTATTATGAACCTCAAATGCAACAAAATGTGTTGGAAAAGACAGTGTGAATACCTTGAGTATGATTTAAGAGACTCCACATTTCAGAGTAAAACCAGAGGAACTTAAAAAAGCTGTAAATTTTAGACAAAACTTTTGGAGTTTATGCACCAAAACAAAGATGACAGCATTGGAAACCTCAGGGGATGCTCCATCACACCTATAGAAAACATTCAGGTGTAGGTCCTGGAACATGTGCAGTGCCAGCTCTTGCCTCACTTTCTCTGAGTGGCCTAATGTCAGAAGTGGGGAAATTTAACATGCAAGCAAAACTGGAAAGGAAGATAATCCTGTTGCTAGTCCTCCAAGTCCTCATGGAATGAAACTAAAGGGGAAAAAAAAGGAAGTAGGAAATCAGTGACGCTCTTCCAAATAAGTCTCAAGGACTCAGTTTCCTATTTGCCCTTAAATGCTCAAGGAGAATTTCTGTGTCTTAAAAGGTGGTCTTGTGAATGTTTGATCCTGGCACTATCATATCAACCAAAAGACTTGTCACTGTCACATGACCTCTTTCTCAGAGTTAAACGACTCCAGTGGTGGCTATCTCTAATAATCCACAAATTCTCCCTGTTTCCTACTGTGCCTGTCATCTTCAGACCTTACTGAGGAATGTTCTTCATAATCTGTCACTTTCAGAATGGCAGTTTGTTGTCACCAGTGGACCTCAGGTGGAACCTTGCAAACATTTTTCATTTAATTTCCCACCTCAAGAAGGACAAACTGATCACTGTACTTTGTCAACATTGGTAGGGTAATTTTATTGAGGTTGCTGAGAATGTCTCCAGTTGCTAGTCTCTTCTGCACCAGCATAATCTAGTTAAACTGTAAAGGTGGAGACTGAACAAGAACTCAAGTGTCAGGGTACCTTTGAACACTTACAAATGGGTTTCATACAGTCACCTCCTTCGTATGGATTTTGAATATCCTAGTCAATGTTTGCTAATTTCCAAAGTGAGAGGAAAGTTTTGTCTTTGAAGTCTGGATATTTCTCACCCAATTTAGGGCTCTACCATACTTTGGGCAGACATGGCAAAGCACCACAAGGGACTCACACAATATACTCAGTCTTATCACCAACAACTATGAGTTGCATTTTCTTCATATTCTCCCAAGGAATCTTGACATGACCTGAAAAACAAAGACTTTGTCATCTGGAAAAGACAGCATAGAAAAAATTCCTAGAAACCACATTGGAAAGAAAGAGCAGATAAATTTGACTAGAACAGCAGTTAAACTTGAGGGTATAGATGCGTGGATTCATGTCTCCCAGCTAAAAAGACACAAGGTTTGACCCACTGACAAAAGGATTGACATTCCATTAGAAGATTAAAAATTAGGGATTCTAAAGTATTTTTCAGAAGCAAGTGGCCCTTGGAATAGAGGCAGCTTCTACCACGAAGCTTTGTTTCAAGATGGCAACTGCAGGATGTGGACAGCTTCCACTCAAGACTTACAAAGACTTACAAAAGTCTTTGAAGCTTGGATAGTTCTTACCCAATTTGGGGCTCTACCATACTTTGGGCAGACATGACATTATAAGGGACTCACGCAATATATTCAATCTTAACACCAACAAATACGAACTGCATTTTCTTTTTTTGAGACGGAGTTTTGCTCTTGTTGCCCAGGCTGGAGTGCAGTGGTGCGATCTTGGCTCACCGCAACCTCCGCCTCCTGGGTTCAAGTGATTCTCCTGCCTCAGCCGTCCGAGTAGCTGGGATTACAGGCATGCGCCACCATGCCCGGCTAATTTTGTATTTTTTAGTAGAGATGGGGTTTCTCCATGTTGGTCAGGCTGGTCTCGAACTCCCGACCTCAGGTGATCCACCCGCCTCGGCCTCCCAAAGTGCTGGGATTACAGGCGTGAGCCACTGCGCCTGGCCCGTTAATCCCAGCACTTTGGGAGGCCAAGGCAGGCGTATCACGAGGTCAGGAGATTGAGACCATCCTGGCTAACACAACAGTGAAACCCCGTCTCTACTAAAAATACAAAAAGTTAGCTGGGCGTGGTGGCAGGCGCCTGTAGTCCCAGCTACTTGGGAGGCTGAGGCAGGAGAATGGCGTGAGGTGGAGCTCCACCGGGAGGTGGAGCTTGCAGTGAGCTGAGAATGCGCCACTGAGCTCCAGCCTGGGCGACAGAGCGAGACTCTGTCTCAAAAAAAAAAAAAGAAAAAAAGAAAAAAAAAGATATGCAGACTTACAAAAGACTTAAAAAAATTTACAGTTTTACAAGACTTACAAAACTAGATTTTAATGGCTGGCGTTTTTTTCCTTCTATATTTTCTTTCATCATTGAAGGCTCAAAAGTCTGGGTAGTTAACCAATGGTTGTTATTTCTTACCCAGTAAAAATTCATGTTCTCTAACTTGAATATTGCTTTCTGTATCTTTAGTCGTTCCTTGATATGAAAACTCAGATATCAAGAGAAATGTATGCATGATGTGGCCAAAACCAACAATCAAGCACACTTTTCCCTATGAGTGCCAACCTGCTAGTACCAATCATTTGTTATGAAATACTTGATTTCGTTCATAATTGGACTCAACCACTAATTGAATTTTTATGTGAAAGAGAACACAACAGAGCAGGTAACCAAAATCAAAACCTCCCTGGGAAGAAAGATTTCTGCCTCCACTGAAATCATACTCAAGGATCCTTTCTCAAAGATAACATCTGCAAACAAACTTTCATGGAGAAAAGCCTCAGAAAGGGAACAAGGAACAGATGGTTTGTATTTAAGATCTGACTCAGATTTACAAACCTTACAATGAAGACTTACTATGGAGGTAACTCTTTTGGTTGTCTATCATATATACCCTGGGTGACCTTTGTTGAACCTCTTTTTGTCACATAGGGTTTATGTGAATACTAAATTAGTTAATATGTGTAAGGAACTTAAAATAATATTTAGTACCTAGTAACCTCTCAATAAACTTTGGATAAAGCATTAATAATTGCAGATGTGTTATTATGTGTCATTAATATCATGTCTGATATACTAATCTTTATTTCTTCCTTATATTTACAACATTTTTTCTGTTGTTTTACCCTTGTATTTAAGTGACTATTCAAATGGTATCAGATTTGAACATTGACTTTCTTTTTTAAGCACCTTGAAAATGTCATTCTATTGTATTCCTTCATCAAATATTGTACCAAGAAATCTAAGCATAATAATAGTTTATAGCCATATTATCTCCCTTATGTATCTGGCTGTATTTTTAGGGGTGCTACAAATTCTAATGTATTTGTTACTCCCCCAAATCTTATGATATAGAAGTTATTATAATCTATATTATGTCAACAAGAAAACTGAGCTATGAAGAAGTTTAGTATCTTGTTTAATGTTTCAGAGCTAGTTTTTGATTGAGCCTAAACTCAGGGGATTAGGCGCTGCCCTCTCCTTCCCCTTTATGAATGTAAACATGATACTTTTCCTTGTTAGATGGTTAGCCATTCTTGTTGGAAAATTTTGGAACATTTTCTTTGTTTTTTATTATATTGAATTTTACCATTGTTTGTCCATAGGGAAATATTCATAACTTCTTTAGCACAGTTTCGGCCCTTTGAATCAGTGTGTGTGTGTGTGTGTGTGTGTGTGTGTGTGTGTATGTGTGTGTAATTTCTAAGAAATTATTAGTCAAATAATCTATACAAAGTATCTCTCTTGTTATAGTTCTCTAGAATTTCTTGCATACAGATATTGACATTTTACCTTTATAATAATAGCTTATAGCCATATTGTGCCTACTCTGTGTCTGGCTATATTTTTAGGGATGTTGCAAATTCCCATATATTTAGTACTCCCCAAAATATTATTATATAGAAATTACTATAATCTCTCTCTATATATATCAACAAGGACACTGAGTTATGGAGAAGCTCATGTGTTAACTTTTCTTATATTCCTTCTGTCTATCCATCCTTTCCTAATTGCATATGGAGATTCAGTTGTTCCAGCAAAATATATTGTAAAGACTATTCTTTTCCCACTGCATTGCATTTGGACCTGTGCTAAACATTCATTGTCCATATATGTATGGGTTTATTCTGGATCTCTATTTTGTTCCATTGATCTGTTTGTCTTTAGCCCAAACACCACATTGTCTTGATTACTTAAGCTTTAAAATCAGTCATGAAGTTGTCTAATGTTAATCATCCAATTTGTTAATTTTTGCCAAAAATATTTTGACCAGTCTAACCAAACATATGTATAATATGTATTTCCATGTTAATTTCATAACCAGCTTATAAGTTTCTACCAAAAAAAAGTCTGCTGGGATTTTGTTAATGATCAAAACTTGATATAGGTCAATTTGAGTACAATTGGCATCCTAACAATATTGAGTCTTCTGATTCATGAACAAGGTATATCTTGCCAAATATGTAGGTCCTCTTTAATTTCACTCTGCAACATTCTGTAGTTTTCTTTTTACAGGTCTTATATGTCTTTGACAGATTTGTCCCCCAATTTTTTATAATTGTTTATGCTATTGTACTGATTTTTTTTAATTCCTTTTTTTTTTTTTTTTTTTTTTTGAGATGGAGTGTCACTCTGTCGCCCAGGCTGGAGTGCAGTGGCATGATCTGGACTCACTACTGCAACCTCTGCCTCCCAGGTTCAAGCGATTCTCCTGCCTCAGCCTCCCAAGTAGCTGGGACTACAGGCACACACCACCACATCTGGCCAATTTTTTTTCTTTTCCTTTTTGAGAGAGAGACAGGGTTTCACTATATTGGCCAGGCTGGTTCCAAACTCCTGACCTCAAGTGATCCACCCGCCTTTGCTTCCCAAAGTGCTGGGATTACAGACGTGAGGCACTGCATCCTGCCTAAAACTTCAATTCTTGATTGCTAATTATGACTGATTTTTGTATATAGATCTTGTATCCTGCAGCCTGGCTAAATTTACTTGTTAGTGCTGGTAGACTTTTTGTAGATTCCATAAGATTTTCTAAATAGCTGATTATGTAGTCTGTGAATAAAGACAGTTCTCATTCTTATTTTCCAGTCTGGATACATTTATTTTTCTTTCCCAATTCCACTGGATATAATCAATAAAATATTGAATAGAAGTTGTGAGAGTCTGCATCTGTTGAGATGATCCTACAGTTTTTCTTTTTTAGTTGCTTAATATGATGAATCATATTGATTGGTTTTTGAGTGTTAAACCAACCTTTTATTGCTGAAATAACTCCAAGAGTTTGTATAGAATTGGTGTTATTTTTTCCTAAATGTTTAGCATAACTCAATTAGCCGTCTGGACCTGGAGTTTTCTTTGTGGTAAGATTTTTAACTGTAAATTCAGTTTCTTTAATAAATATAAGTCCATTCAGATTATTTATTTCTTCTTGAATGAGCTTTTGTGTTTTGTACCTTTCAAGGATAGCTTTTATTTTGTTTAAGTTGTCACATTTATTGGCATAAAGTTTTTTATAATATTACCTTATTATTTTTAATATATGTGGAATCTATGATGATGTCACCTCTCTTGTTGCTGATATTAGTAGTTTAATAGCTTGTATCTTCTCTCTCCCCAACCCCTATCAGTCTGGCTGGAGGCTTATCAATTTTATTGATTTCTCAAAAAACTACTTTTTATTTCATTGTTTTTTCTGATTTTTTCCTTTTTTTTCCTACTCCATTGATTTTGGCTCTCATCATTATTTTTTCTTCAGTTTGGGCTGGGATTAACTTTATGTATTTATATATTTATATTTACATATACTTATATTTACATATACTTATATTTATATGTAAGTATAAGTAAAAATAAGATACATGAAGCAAAAACTCAGTTGCAAGAAGAAATGGATAAATCCAGTTCAAGATATCAAAACTCTCTCTCAATGGTTGATAGAATATACAGACAGAACATCAGAGGGGATATAGAAGAATAAACACCATTCATCAACTTGACCTAATTGACAAGTATAGAAAATTCCATCCTACCATAGCATAACATACATTTTTTCAAGTGCAGATGAAACATTTACCAAGATAGATAATGTTCAAAGATAGATAATGTTCAAGATAGATAATGTTAAAAAAAATCAAGGCTAACAAAAGTTTAAAAGATTCAAGGTAAATTTACATATACTTATATATAAATATATATAATTATATATATAATTAACCCCAGCCTAAACATATATATATATATATTTTAGTATCCGAACACAAGTCACTGATTTGAGACCTTTTTCCTTTTTAGTGCTGTAACTTTCCTTCTAAGTATTCATTTAGTAACTTACCACAAAATCTGATATGTTATGCTTTAATTTTCATTCAGTAAGAAATACTTTCTAATTTGCCTTTTGATTTTTTTCTTTGACTTGTGGGTTACTTATAATTGTGGCATGTACTTTCTAGATATTTTTGAATATCCTGGAAATCCTTCTGTTGCTTCTAACTTAATTTTATTATGAGCAGAAAACGTAGTTTTTATGACTTGAATCTTTTAAAATTTGGTTAGCCTTGATTTTTTGGCTCAGAACATTATCTATCTTGGTAAATGTTTCATCTGCACTTGAAAAGAATGTATGTTATGCTACGGTAGGATGGAATTTTCTATACTTGTCAATTAGGTCAAATTGATGAATAGTGTTAATTCTTCTATATCCCCTCTGACCTTCTGATGTTCTCTCTGTATATTCTATCAATTATTGAGAGAGAGTTTTGATATCTCGAACTGGATTTATCCATTTCTTCTTGCAACTGAATCAGTTTTTGCTTCATGTATCTTTAATCTCTGTTAAATGTGACTATGTAACATACTGTTGGGAAAGGAAGACATTTTGAGAATAAAAAAGGGCTATAATGATAATTACACTGGAACAATAGGAATAAACCTAAATTGTCCTGAGAGCATATATTCAATCCCTGTTGAAAATGGTGGTGAAGTATTTTTCTCTTGCATAATAGGGCCTGTGGGTAAGAAGTCCACGCTGATTGTGGTGACTCTGCTTTCCCCAGGGCTACAGGGTTAGTGAGGCTTTCTGCTTTGCCACATGGCTCCTATCTCAGGATTGCCTCATGCTCACAAGACAAAAGACATCACATGCAGGGTCTAGAGTTCTCATTCTCACCATTCCATCACTGAATCCCACATATGTTGCTTCTTCACACTGGCATATTGAACAAGGAAGATTTGTGGTGTGTAACTAGAAAACAACTCTATTTTTTCCCTACCACATACTCACATTTACTTTTGCCACTTGAATCAAAATTATGATGAGCCCAATGAGTTGTTTAATTATTCCTAGAGGATAAAAAGTCTCCCTATTCCCTCTAGACATAGAAACAGTCTGAGTTTTGTAATTTATTATCCTAATTCAGTTTAACAATAATATCTGAAAAAGAGTTCCTGTCTTTGCTAAAAATCACAGCTTTTATCCTCTCCCTAATGATATTACAGTCTCCTACCAACAACAGAAAAGGGGTAGTTCTCATTGTTTTACTTTGCTACCCCTCCACCTCCTTTTGCTAGCTACCTTTTCTGATGCCTTCAAGTCACTATAAGAGAAGGAAAAAGAAGAAGGTAGAGGGGCAAAGGAATAGGAGGAAAATTACTTCCTCACTTTTACTATTACTAGCCTAATGCTGTGCCTTTGGTATGCTTTAACTGAAAGCACAGTATTAGGCTGGTAAAAGTTAGGAAATAATTTTCATTCAGGTTGCAGATGTTTAGAGCTAACTCTCTTGGATTATTTTGGTTTTCTGAAAACCCTCTTATCACTG
Organism: Pongo pygmaeus; assembly: GCF_028885625.2. Lineage (NCBI taxonomy): Eukaryota > Metazoa > Chordata > Mammalia > Primates > Hominidae > Pongo > Pongo pygmaeus. Next base: position 190,171,806 of record NC_072376.2, read on the forward strand.
GAGGTATTACACCTGCAGTTTGCTTGAACTGCATGGATTCATTAATTTTCCAACTGAGGGCTTATGCCATTTCTCAGTCAGATCACATAGTGCCATGTAGGACTTGTTAAGGATATTAATTTTGGGGAAATTAATGAGAAGTCAAACATTGGTCGTAGAATGGACCAAGGATGGAGAGTGGCATTATCAAACTTACATTTTTAAATGAATACACTGACTACAGTGACAAAAATAGACTGGAACAGTTTTTGAGCAAATAAAAGTCAGAATACAATTGTGAGAATTCAGTCCAGAGAGGATCATAAGTTTAACAAGAGTACTGGCAGCAGATGTGGAAATAGGTGGATAGACTCAGGAGAGTTAAGGTTTACAGAATTGTCTGCTTTATTGGGCATAGGAATGAACAAGAAGAAAGTTGTAGGGCTAAATGTCAGGTTTAAAGCTTTTGCCATTGGATTGATGGAAGTGTCAATCAGCAAGATATGAAAGCTGAACAGGACTAAGTTATGCAGGGAGATTGCAAGTTCCACATTAGATATGTGGAGTTTCAGTTACCAGTGATGCATCCACATGGGAATATTGGATACTTAGCCAAAGATATAATAGACCGGAGCCCAGAAGAGAGGCCTGTTTTGAAGACATACATTTGAGAGTCATCAATGCATGCTAATTAGAGCTGGGGGAGTGAAGCTAATTACTTTGAGAGAAGGAATAAAGAGAATGGAAAAGCCTGAGACCAATCCTTGGCAAACACTATCATAAAAGTCAGGAAGAGGAGGATGAGCCCACAAAGGCATGTGACAAGTGGACTAGGAGTTAGAAGGAAAGCTGAGAAACTGGGTTGTCACAGATGTCAAAGGATGAGAGTAAAGGAGGATAGACATAGCCACTGGCAATGTAAAATCCTGCCAATTAGGTAAGATGAGCTCTGGCAAAAACTCACTGGATTTCTCTGCTGATCTCATTTAAATATTTTGTTGTAATATTGGACGCATAAGGCAGATTTCAGTAGGTTGAAAAGAGAAAGGAAAACAAGGAAATAAAGACAATGATCATGGAAAATGCTTTTGGAATGAAAATATGAGGGGATGGGTTAAGTGGTAGCTGGTGTGGGAACTGATGTCAAATGTTGATATATTCATCTTTAATTAAATATGATGTGTGCATTGCAATGATGTTTTTAAAGAACATGGACTTTCATGGGCAGATATGCAGGATAAAGTGAGAAATAAAATAGGAATGCACTCAAATATACATATATAAATATTATTCTAATTGTTAACTGTACAAGCAAAGAAAAAATGACTAAGAAAATACAGTAAGTTTTTAACAGTTTATCTCTTGAAAGTAGGTTGGAGAATGACTTTTTCTTGTATTGTTCTTTGTGTATTTCACAAGATATATACATAGTTAATAAATGCTAAGTCAATATGTACTAATTGTGTATATATAGTATATGTATATTATATTAGTATACAGGTATATAGTATATGTATACATATGCCATATATACACACTATATACTTATATATAGAATACTATATACATATATACATTATATACACATGCTATATATACATACTATATACATATATAGTACACATATATACTATATATAATGTGTATATATAGCATATGTGTAGAGTATATACATGTAGAGTATATATGTATATACTCTATAGAGATATATATGTATATACTATATACTCTATACATATGTGTATATATACTCTATATGTACATACTCTATATAGAGCATATACATATATACGCTATATGTATATACTATATACTCTATACATATATACATAGGGGTATGTATGTATATACTATATAAAATATACATATCCTATATATATTCACAATTAGTATGTATTGCTTTAACATTTATTTTAAAAACATTCTTCCTCTGAGACAATAAATATGTGTGAAATTGCTAACATGTACGTTAGAAATAAATTTTCAGTGCCGCAAAAGAAATAGCACTGAAACATGAATTTTCTCAGCAAGGCAATTTTACTTCTATAGAAGGGTGCATCTCATGGATGGAGCAATGGTGACAGCACACCTGAACAAGGGAGGGGAAGGGGTTCTTATTCCTGATGCAGGTAGCCCCTACTGCTGTGTCGTTCCCTTATTGGCTAGGGTTGGACCGCCCAGTCTAAGCTAATTCCGATTGACTGTTTTAAAGAGAGCGGGGTATGAGCCAGAGTGGCGGGGTGAGCAGTTCCAGCGGGAAGGACGGTTATGGAACAGGTAACTAAAAGTGCCTCAGGTCAGAGTAGGTGACCAGGGGTGACTCAGGACAGAGCAGGTGACCAGGGGAACAGATGTGAACTACTGATTAGAACTGGTGGAAAGGGTTTTTACTGAAACTAGGGACAAGGAGGCGAAGAGAACAAGGAAGTTAAACTTTAAAATGGAGAACAAAGGGCAAGAAACTTAACATACTGACATACTGATTCTTTGAAGAGAAACTTGGAACTCACTGTATTTAACAATGTAGAACACTAATTAAAGATAAAGCTTTATATAAATTCCTGAATGAGCATAAGCATAGTAAAAACTATAGTAATTTTGCAAGTAACAATCAAGATTGGAGGGAAATGAGAAGAAATAACCATGAAGGAAGTAAAAACTAGGCTTTGCAGGACCAGTGGGGAATTGGAAAAGCAAGACCATGAGAAAAGAGCAATCTACATGTTCTGGGGAAAGGTGCTGGAATGGAGGCAGTACACAGATCGGAATTAAACATGGTGGAGTTGGGTAGAAAGGTGGAGATGCATGTGGAAGGATGTGAGATGACATTGCAAAATTTGGGGAGAAAGGAAGCCAAATTAGAGTTAGCTGAAATTTAAAAGACACTTGATATTGACCATAAGTTTAGTTACTACTCTGATTGTAATGACCACCCTCTGATAAATTTTAAACAGTAAAGTGACATGATAAGAAGAGCATTTTTGAAGAATGAATTTTTATCATTATTTAGGCCAGAATGGAGGTATGTTAGGAGATAGAGAAAACGAATTTAAAGGTTGAGAAATAGGATAAAATAATTTCCCCAAAAACTTACAGGACAGGTGGCAAAGAACTAAACTAGGTTGATTATGTGAGTTTGAACTTAAAAAGGATTGCTAGAGACTATGAGTAAATGAGGGTACTGTTACTCATTGAAGAGCTACTATGTGAAAGTGAGAGACATCGAATTTTCATAATCATCATCTTAGTTTCTCCTAACAATCCAGTGGGGGGGCTTACTACCTTTTATATGGATGAGGAAACGGAGTTAGAAATATTAATATTCATTTGGCTGAGTTCATACTATTCGGCAAAACTTAGGTGTGTATCTCCAGAATTTGTCTTATTTTTCTACTCAGCACATTACACAGAGCCCTGTGAAGACATAAAAGCCAAACCAAAATATAGAGAAGTAGGGAGAAATAACTTTTGGATCTGTTGAAGTTGGAGTGCAGCAGGATATATAGGGGAGTACAGCACTACTTTTGGTTAGCGTCCAAGTCTTTTTCATTGTTTTGGGTTTGCTTTTTTTTTTTTTTTTTTTTTGGCGGGGGGAACATCAATAAACTAAGGTATACCACACACACACAATTCAGTAGCTTTCTTAATGCCATTTCTGGAATTCAAGCCAAAGATTTTAACCCAAAAATATTGATGGAAATTCCTTCATTCCTTTATTCCTTCTTTCTTCCCTTCCTTGTTCCCTTCCCTCCTCCCTGCCTTCCTTCTTTTTTACCATCAACTTTCCTCCTTTCCATCCTCCTTTTTTCTTGTATAACTATTTTCCCTTATCTGACTGTAGAGCCATTCCTCTATCTATTAATGATCTCTATTCCTCCCTATTTTTCTAAGAGAATTTATGGCACTTTATAATATGACAGTTTTATTGTTGCTTTATATTATTCTGTTGATATTGTATTTTGATATGCAAACTTTTTTTTTTACATTTTTATGAAGTCCAGTGTGTCTTTTTTTTTGGTTGCCTGTGCCTTTGGTGCCATATCAAGAAATCATTGCCAATTCAATATTGTGAAGCTTTCTCCCTGTGTTTAATTCCAAGAGTTTTATAGTATTAGATCTTATATTTAGGTCTTTGATCAATTTTGACTAAACGGTATATAAACTAAAATCAATTAATATTAATAAAATAAGATTAGGATAGTAAGATGAAGAATGACTAAAGAAGAAGTAATTAAAAGTATGTGAAATTAATGTCAAATATATTTGAGTGAATTATTTTATCAGAGATTTTTATGTGTACTCATCCAAATGGTTACTTGCATTTAAAGACAACCTTAAGTTCATGACAGAGTATATTTAGCCATCTGTTTTTTAATAGGTTATTTTTAAGACTTCAGTTTTAAAGAAAACAATAAGGTTTTTATAGGAATTTCATTATAACAAACTGGCACACATATAAATATATTGTTGTTTAAAATTAGAATGATTTCATCCATAGTTATTATGTTTTAGAATACAGATAAGCTGCAAAAGAAATCACAGGAAATGCCTCTTTTCTGAAAGAACACCATAAAACACTGTAGATAACATCACTCGCTTTTTGTACTGAATAGGTCATTTAGAGTTGACAGCATACATGAATAATTACATTTCATCTTATATTTTCTCTATAATAATGAAATGTTTAGTAAAAATAACATTTATTTTGAAAGAAATTCACAGAATATTACAGTGTTTAAAAATGACAATCATGTCTAAGAAGGCACCAATAATTCTGAATGTCTATAAAGTAGTTTGCACAAAAGTCAAGCTGGTAAAGTTTCTTTAAAGTTATTGCATCCATTTTCATAAGGAATATTGGTCTATAGTATTCCTTTCTTGCAGTGCTTTGTCAGGCTTTGGTATGAAGTAATGCTGGCCTCATAGGAGTTAGAAAATGTTGCCTCATCTGCAATTTATTGAAAAAGTTTTGGAAGGATTATTATTAGTTATTTAAATGTTTGGTAGAATTCACTGTTGAAGCCATCAAGTCCAGAACTTTTTTGTTCAGGAGATTTTTGATTAGTGATTCAGTCTTCTTACTAGTTACAGATCTATTCGCATTTTCTATTTCTTCATGCTTTAACCTTTGTAGGTTTTGTATTTCTAGGAATTTGTCTATTTCGTCTAGGTTATCCAACTTGTTGGTGTACAGTTGTTCATACTATTCTCTTCTAATCCTTCTTACTTCTGTAGAATCAGTAGTAATGTCCCCACTTTTATTCTGATTTTAGCAATTTAAGTCTTCTCCTTTTTTTTCTTAGTCTATCTAGCTAAAAGCTTTATCAATTTTGTTGATCTTTTCTAAAAACCAACTTTTGGTTTCACTGATCTTCTCTACTTTTCTATTCTCTATTTCATTGATCTCTGCACCTAGCTTTATTATTTACTTCCTTCTTCTATCATTGTGTTTAATTTGTTCTTTTTCTAGTTCTTTAAATTGTAAATTTAGATTGTTGATTTGAGATTTTTTTTTGTATTTTTTGATAAATGCATTTACACCTATAAATTTCCCCTTAGAACTTGTTTTGCTGCATCTCATAAATTTTAGGATGTTGTGTTTATAATTCCATTTATTGAAATTCTAAAATAGGCAAACAAAACTAATTTAAGGAGAGAATCAGAACAGTTGCCTTGAGAGAGGTGTAATTGACGAGGGGAACATAATCATTATCTGGAAAGGTAGAAATGTTCTATACCATAATGGATCTGGGTCAACATAGCTGTAAACATTTGTGAAAATTTTACAGCTAAAATTTCAGTACATTCAGTGTATGTATCTTATACCTAAAACAGACTTATAATAATAGTAATTGTCATTATTCTTAACCATAATATAATTATCATTAATACTATTGTTGTTGATATTATTGAGTGGCAGGTGGGGAATCAATCAAAGTATAGATTTAAGAATAGCAGAACGTGGCTGCTCATGGTGTCTCATGCCTGTAATTCCAGTGCTTTAGGAGGCTGAAGCAGGAAGATTGCTTAAACCCAGGAGTTTGAGACCAGCCTGGACAACATAGCAAGACCCCATCTCTACAAAAAAATTTTAAAAGGTAGCCTGGCGTGGTGGTGCACACCTGTGGTCCCAGCTACTCTGGAGGCTGAGGCAGGAGGATCTCTTGAACCCAGGAATTTGAGGCTGTAGTGAACAATGACTGCACAATTCCACTCCAGCCTGGGTGAGACAGTGAACCCTGTCTTAAAAAAAATAGCAGAATGTTTATAATTATTGAAGCTAAGTAATGGCAAATGGGTATTCATTACATTCTGTTTACCTTCTATGGTATGATCTAACATGAAACAAAATAATGAAATTAATAATCTAAGGATTAACTCTCCAAAATTATTATGTTATGATATTCCAGAAAAGACTACATACACATTATATACAAATCCATCTATGCTTCAATCAATATTTTATAAAGCTAATCTGACCCTTGGGAAAGTTCTAGAGTAAGCTGTTTTTATTACTTTTTTTTCCATTTACGTAGACTAGTATACAGTACAGACTGTAACCACTCTGAATGGTTATGCCAAGAACTATTAAATGTATCACTATCCCTCAAGTCTTCTGAGTGCCACATTCTATTATAAATGCGAATTCGATTATACTTTCTTGTTCCTTACAATTCATGATGATTGCTGCCCCTGTGTAATTCTATTAAACATGATGTCAAATTGAAACTATAATTCTAGTTTGCAAAATGTAAGAGTTTATGTTTCATGGTTTTCAATTATTCATCTTATACTTTAGCCACAATCCTTACTTGATTGTAATCTACCAATCTCACCTCAAATAAAATTGCAGACATAAAGTCAAAACAAGAAATTGGTATATTACAAAATCATAAAAAATTAATGAGACATGATAGCTGCAAAACATTATGAGGTCATGGTTATTATTTCTAACTTCCTCCATCTCTCTGTATTTCACATTTGCTTTGTTCTCAGAAAACATTGTAACTGGTCAGGATTCAATATCAGGTAATATAACCTAAACCTTGCCAAAAATTCTGAGTGCTTGCTGGTCCTATCTGTGTGGAGTTGCAGTACCCATCAGTGAACGTATAAGGCAGTACTAAGAGGTGCCTGTACAACCTCAATTCTCAAAGGGTAGTCCTCCAACAAACAGCCTGAGCATCATCTAGGAATTTGCTAGAAATTTTGGATCTGGCCGGGCGCAGTGGCTCACGCCTGTAATCCCAGCACTTTGGGAGGCCGAGGCGGGCGGATCACGAGGTCAGGAGATCGAGACCATCCTGGCTAACACGGTGAAACCCCGTCTCTACTAAAAATATAAAAAATTAGCCGGGCGTGGTGGCGGGCGCCTGTAGTCCCAGCTACTCAGGAGGCTGAGGCAGGAGAATGGCGTGAACCCGGGAGGCGGAGCTTGCAGTGAGCAGAGATGGCGCCAGTGCACTGCAGCCTGGGCGACAGAGTGAGACTCCGTCTCAAAAAAAAAAAAAAAAAGAAAGAAATTTTGGATCTGATGCCCCAACCCAGACCCATTCTAACTAACTCTGCATTTTGAACAGATTCTCCAGGCGATTCTTCATTAATGGCTTGTCAAACACTTCCCAAGTGTAGATAATCATTTGAGTCTTTGATATTGAGTTCTGTGACTCTATTTTATAGCAGCAATCCTATTTGCCCTCAGTAATCCTTATATATCATAACGAACTTGGTAGCACCTGATGATCACATTTACTATTATATTTATGAGACATTCATACAAAATGGAAGTTAAGGGTGCTTCCAGTCAAAGGCAGAGTAGGACGCTCTCTAGGTGGAGAGAATTGAGGGGTTGATAAACCCTCAAATATTCCCACTGTGCTACAGAAGCTTAGCATTTCTTTTAAGGCAGGGGTGTTGAAAGCAACCATACTCTGCGTAATGCCAGGGTGCTGCTAAGCATCTTCTACAGCCACTGTGTACGGTAAAAGGCAAAGCTAACAGGGCTGGACTCCAGAGCCCCAGTGCTTCAACTGGGGTAACCCCCACTGCGTCCATGTGTTATATTAGAGATTCACTTAACTTTTCTTTGGAAAAACAGTTTCTGCTAAATAAAATTAAAAATTGAAAATTTCTAGGTTGGCGTATGACCAGGAGGTCATCAAATTACATACAGTTCTCAGGCAAGGTAACATATTAACCCATAATCATGTATTGCTTCCGAGAAAGAATCCGTTAATCAGGTTGGTTACTTGAGAGAACAGGGTGAAAAACAATTAAAACCAGAAAATTTACTTTTAATGGCTTGATAAAATTGGCTTGATAAAACTGACCCAATTTTAATGTGTAATAAGAAAACTTGGACAGTCAGATAATTATTTGTGAAGCCAGGGTAACGGAAAGAAAAGTATTGATTAAGAGGACTATATATGTGTATACATGTGTATCAATATATAGATACTGAATTTCAGATTTTTTCAAAAAACTTAATTTCCTCCGTTTAAAAATGTTCTTTTGACTTTTTTATTTAGTATATATTGTGTAATGGTTATCACAATCAGATTACTGAATACATCCTGTTCATCTTATAACTGAAAGTTTGTCTCCTGTGATGGACATCTCCCCATTTCTCTCATCCCCCAGTCCTTGCAATCATTGTAATACTCTTAGTTTCCGTAAGTTTGACTTTTTCCACATTCCACATGTAAGTGAGATCATACCGTATTTGTCTTTCTGCCCCCGACTTATTTCGCTTAGCATAATGGCCTCCAGGTTCATTCATGTTGTCGCAAAAGGCTGAATAATTCCCTTATGTATGTGTGCCACATTTTCATTATTCATTCGTCCATTGACGGACACTTAGGTTGCTTCCGTATCTTGGCTTTTGTGAGTAATACTGCAGCAAGCACGGGAATGCAGTGCCTCTTCAACATACTAATTCCCATTTCCTTTGGATATATACCCAGAAATGCAATTACTGGATTATATGATCATTCTTTTTTTTTATTTTTTGAGGAATATTCTTACTGTTTTTTATAACAGTTGGACTAATTCATATTCCCAACAACAGTGTACAAGGATTTCCTTATCTCCACATTTTTGCCAACACTTGTAACCTTTTTTCTTTTTTATAGTAGCCATGCTGATAGGTGTGAGGTGATATCTCATTGTGGTTTTAATTTGCAATTCTGGTGATTAGTGATGCTAAGCATTTTTTCATATGCCTGTTGGCCATTTATGTATCTTCTTTGAAAAAATGTCTATTTGGGTCCTTTGCCCATTTTTAATTGAGTTATTTGGAGGGTTTTTGTTTTTGTTTTTTTCTTTTTGGCTATTGAGTTGTCTGACTTCCATTTATATTGTGGAGATTGACTTCTATCAGATAATTGGCAAATGTATTCTCCCATTCCATAGACTGCCTTTTTATTTTCTTGGTCGTTTCCTGTGCAGGTTTTTTTTTTTTTTTAATGTGCTTTATTACAGTGTCTGTAAAGATTGTCACCACAAAGAAAAAGGTGACTGCTTCAATGAAAAAATTCCATGAAATTATTTTTAGACACCATATTTTTGTTTTTAATAGAGGAAAATACATGTAAAGAAAAAATGAGTTTGTGTGATTAAAAAGAGAGCGCTGTTTTATTCTTTGTGTATATGAACCATGACTAATGGTTAAGAGAGTTATTTTAAAACACTAGATGTATTGGAGGTCGCAGCTTAAAATTGGCTGACGTCCTAAATCTCTGATACATTAATTCTATTATATCACTTTACATTGCAGGCTATATGTTTAGTAATATGTATTATTTAAAATTTTAACGTTTAAATTTTTATCTTAAGTTAATACGTAAAATTACCTATAACATAAGCTATGACCCAACTTGACATCCTCCTTCCAGGTAAGAAAGAATCTGCATGAGAACACAGTCAGGGAGGTAAGGGACAGACAGGGAACTGGGGTCATTAGAGTAGTGTCAATTATAGTTTCACCATCCAACTGTGTAATCCCACGCCAATCCATGCCCAGAATCAGGCAAGAAGTGGGAACAAAGTGTATCCTCAGTATTTTGTCCTAGCTAGCACCCATGTACTTTTTTTGTTTGTTTGTTTTGTTTTGTTTTTGAGACAGAGTTTCGCTCTTGTTCCCCTGGCTGGAGTGCAATGGCACAATCTCGGGTCGCGGCAACCTCTGCCTCCTGGGTTCAAGTGATTCTTCTGCCTCAGCCTCCAGAGTAGCTGGAATTACAGGCATGTGCCACCATGCCTGGCTCATTTTGTATTTTCAGTAGAGACGGGGTTTCTCCATGTTGGCCAGGCTGATCTCAAACTCCCGACCTCAGGTGATCCACCCGCCTTGGCCTCCCAAAGTGCTGGGATTACAGGCATGAGCCACCATACCCAGCCACACTCATGTACTTTTAATAACTTTATTTTTGTTACTGTATCATAAGGCTACATATCAAAACTATAAAAAATGAATAGCTCTGGGGTTTGTATGTACCAGTGCTCAGTAGGAAGAAAGAACAAAGTGTGATTATCTGGAATCATTTAAATTTCTAGACCAGCCCTGTGCATAGAAATATAATGTAAGCCACAGACATGAGCCACAGAGAAAATTTTAAATGTTCTAGTAGCCATCTTAAAGAAAAATAAAAAGCAGCGGGTGAAATTAATTTTAACAGTATATTTCATTGTATCCAATAGATCCAAAATGTTTTCATTTTAACCTGAAATCAATATAAAATTACTAATTGGATACTTATTTTGAAGTCTTTTTAATTGTACTAAGTCTTAAATATCTGGTATATATTTTTAGTTACAGCCCATCTCAATTCAGACTTGCTACGTTTCAAGTATTCAATAGCCACGTAAAGCTGGTGGCCACCACGGTGCAGAGCACAGTTCTAGACCATTATTCTCCCTCCCGTGCAGTACGGCCCACACTATTTAGCCACATTTCTTTTTCTCACTAACCTATACTGTTTCTTAAGGAAGTCCACGCTAATCGATTGCTTTGCATACCCAATTAATTGATAACTTTGCATATCCAATGCACTACTTCATCTTTAACTCTGCATTAGCTACATCATTTAAATGTTTATGCGGATAAGCAACTCACATTTTGACTTTCAGTTCCCTGATCTCTTCAAATCAAATGCATTTCCTCTCTCTTCAGCTTTAGTCATTCCATCTGAAGACCAGACTATGGACTTTGCATTCAAATGCATCCATTATGCCTCTCAATGCTTATGTCTTTGATATGGTTCGCTCAGACTACAGCCTCCCACACTTTCACTTTCAGTGTGGCCAGTCTCTCATTTTCGCTCTTTGTCGACATTGAGGCCACAGCCCTCTAATCCTCTGTCTACTCCTTCTAGACCCTTTCTTCTTCCTAGTCACATTTATGTACTAAGCAGGGATGGCAGAAGTCCACAGAGCCTGGTCTGAGGATGGTCTGAGGATGGTCTAAGGAACAGATGTCAGCAGAGCTGAAAACCGCCTCTAGGATATGATGTTACCTTAGATCAGGGGCTTTGCTGTGTTCTTTGTGTTTCTTGTTACCAGTAGGCCCACGATAGACCTGTTCCACGCCATTTCACTTCAAAGATGCTCGGACATATGTGCATGCTAGGAGCAGCTCAGCTTGGTTCCAAGCTTTGACACTGCTACATGCCTCTGTTGACCCTTCCAGGGTGATTCCATCAGCCTCCATGATTTTAAATAGCATGTACCCTGCTAGCTCCAGTACCAGCATTTCCAGTCCTGTCTTTAGCTTGCATATTTCTTGTCTCTTTCTTGATTTTTCCAGTTGTTATTGTCTTCTCCCTGCTCTTCTCCTCACATTGTCTCCCTTTTTTAATGTCTTTACTATCAAGTTCAACAAATAGAAAACCGGGAGCTATCTTCCTCCCAGCTTTATCTCTTCATTCCGTATATTTAAGCAACCAAATTCTGGTACTTCTACAGAAATCACTCTTGAATTTCTCCCCTGTTCTCTCTATTCATAGTAAGTATCTTAGTTCAGGCCCTGACCTTTATACTATTACAAATAGCATCAGTATTGGTCATCCTGAGTCCAGGTTGCAAACCAGTCGCCACAGTGCTGTTAACATACTCTTGTAAATTGTAAAGCTGATTATCTTATCCTTACGCTTAGAATATTTTATCCACTTTCTATTGAGTATATCGGAGGCTTTCACATGCATCATTTTAGAGCAGAATGATTTTTAGAAATGAAATTAGCAGTGAGTTTAAATATACGAAATAAAGCAAAAGTAGCAGAGAGCCTCACCAGAAATTAAATTTGTAAGAATAGCCCATTGATCCATTTTTAAGATAGACCATGCCAGAAAATGTCTATGACCAACTGAAAGCATCCCATTGATGCTTTAGAAAAAAGGGGAGAGTTAGGAACCCTGGAATCCTCAGAAGAATGAGTGCAGGGTGCATGGACGTATTTTTCCTGAAGATAATGTGTGTTAGGTTTTTTATACTTCTATGGTTTAAATAGAAACTATGATTCTCTCCTAAATCAACTGCTGGGAACTGGAGGGGACTGTGTATCCTAGATCCTTGAGGTGCAATCCTGCCCCACCCTCATGAAGTCAGCTGCTTCTCTGGCAAGGGTTATGAACCATATTTCTGTAATGACAAACTATTTATTTTTAGTTTTTCAACTCTCTTTTAGTAAACCTTGAAATTATTTTATCGTCTCATACTATGAGATTATTTCAAGTTTTGCTTACTCCTTCCAAAGATTTTGAGAAACAGCTATTTTTAGTTTACATAGAGAAGAAAGTCATAGATTCTTAAAAATTATATGTTTTATCTGTCAGCATAATCTTTCACAGTTTTTTGCCTGTATGGATTGATTTTGTTTTTGCTGACTGAACTATCAAAATGGCCCCAACAATTGTGAAAGTATACAAAATTCAATTTCGAATGCATTACTTTTAGACAACTATTTCCAGAAAAACAGAAAATGTCCCAATAAAAAGTATTTTCAAATGAAAAAGCTAGAGTTTAAATATATATCCTTAAATAGATAAAATTTAAAGAAAAAATTTTATATATACGATTACAAAATTGGGCCAAAGAGATAGATTTTTTTATAGGTTTACATTTATATTGGAAATTCATGCAAATTTTCTAAATAGAGTTCATGACTTTTCGCTGACATTTTCAGTTACGGTTACTATGTGTAAGGAAAATGAAAGCATATGAATGTAGAAGGAGTATGAATATAGACATAATTTCATTTCTTCTGGAATGTTCTTGACAAAATTGAGGTGGAAAGAGAGCAGGAATAGCCTTTCTGAAAGAAATATTTGCTATCCACCTGGTATTTCATTTTAAAAATTTAAAATAAGATCACTTTATTTTAAGTTATTGCTGCTACTGCTGCTGCTGCTGCTGCTGTTGTTGTTGTTGTTGTTGTTGTTGTTATAGCTGTAATCAGTCAGCCCAAAGCAAGAAATTTTGGAAGTTGATAAAGGTTGCGATTTCTTCACTCCAGCTACTTCCTGGTGTACAGAACAACTCAAGATTTGCTGGGAAAAGCTGGGAAACATTGCAAAAAAGCACAGAAATTGTCTCCCTGTGAAAAGAAAAGATCAAGATCCCATTTCCTCTTCCTTCTGAGGTAATACCAATAGAGATGCGTAAGCAGGAAAGTTTAAGATTTTCTCATGGGGCATCTCATCCTGATACAGACCTGAAGCTGACAACCAGGCACAATACCAAAGCCTAGGTTGTTGTGGGGAAGGGCTGCTTGTGGGATCAATATTCCTGAAGACAAAAATCTCTCTGTGTTCAATTTCTAATCTGCTTGCCCAATGCTTTATGCTTAACAGGCATGCACAAATAATTTTTTTTAGTGTAAAAGTAGGAATTCAGGTATCTAAAAGTATGGAATGACTATAGCTGGATGTAACACTGGAAAAGGAGGATCAAGGAGATTTGCTTACCTTTCCCTTCTCTCAGAGTTACCTTCAACAGGCCTTGCTAGATCAGTAGTAAGATGATGAGACTTGCAGAGCAGTCAGCAGGAACCACATGCAATACTCTTTGCATGCAATGGTGGTTCTTGCTCCAGATCTTCCTCCCTGTGGTATTTGGAACCAGTACTGCCTTGCACATCAAGCTTCCGTGGCAATGATATTTTCAGGACATTCCTCTGATGCATCCATGCTGTTGGTAGTGATACGTAAAGCTGGACTTCTTATTGGTCAGCCTTGGAGTCTCCAGCTTGGCAACACCTGTTCAAAAATAAGCAACCAGCATCTCATGACACTGTGCTGTCCTCCAGCATCAAGATGATGCTCCTGAATTCTGACAATACCTCTACTTCAGGAGCAGAAATGCCTGAATTATATGATCAACATTCTCAAGTAAATGGGATTATCCCAGGACATGTAGGTTCACATTAATGTAATTAGCAAAAGAACTGTGATCTTTTTGGCCTCTCAAGCTGGTAAAGCAGGAAATCAAAACTCTGTTCATACTCTCATAATGTGAGTTTCATTATTGCGGGAGACCATGCTGTTTATTATGAATTTATCCAAGAAGAGAAAACATACCTGACACAATAGAACATGCTAAAGAAATATACCAACCTTCTCATTTGCCTGGACAAGTTAAATCCAACTCGCAAACCTGAGTTGAGAAATATAATAATAATAAAATCTATATGACGTTTAAGAACAGGTTTATTTGTGATTAGAAAATGACAGAAAATTCAGAAAATTAATTTACCTATCAGTATTCCTTTTATAGCCAATTAATTTAAAATTTTATATTCTGTGCTAGGACGCTAGTTTGTGCTTGTAGAATATACTATATAATCCATAAATAGCCGTGACTTTTTCATTCAAAAAGATTGGGCATTGAGTTTGCTATTGATTTTTCATATTGATTTTAAATAAATATTCTAAAATAAGATATGAGGGTCTTATCCCAAAGAAAATGAATTTTAAACAAAAGCATCAACTATGCCTTGTTTTCAAGAGAAAACCACTGGATTGCAAAAGTAGATATAGTTTTAATATTGGCCCTTAATTCTTCCTGTAACTGTTTGGAAACACAGTGTGCCTGCCATCAGTATCCACGCTATGTGATAAATCAAACAGCAAAATATGTGAATGTGATGTGTCTGTCTTTTAAATGACTATTCTATTTTATTTTCCACATTTCTGTACACAGAGGAAGTAGATAAAATGTCACCTGTAGCTAATCATAAGGACGCATTTTACTGAATACTTCTAGGGTAGAATCTAGGGCATTTTCTGCTGAGCTGCTATCAAGCTGTGTTAGGTACTGGATCTACCAATTACGTTTATGTTAGGTTACTTACAAGGGTAGCAATAAATAAAACAGTGAGACAAGGAAAGAAGAAATCTCTGTTGCCTTTGCTGCTTGAGTTAGTAAAGGCAAAGAAAAAGTGAAATTCTTGATAGCTATCTGCACTGAAACATTTCAGCTCAATTCTCTTTCCCAAAGATCAAGTAAAGAAGGCTAATCTTGTTTTCTAGACACTTAACTCTTTTTCTTAGGCATCTTTAGTCCTTATTTTGCCTGAGAGCCTCTTAAAGGGAATATTGTATTTTAAAGTGACTCTTTAGTAATACAAACACAATAGTCCCGAATACATCAGTGTCACAGTAATCGTGTTCAGAAGTTCACACAAGCTGAATACCAGAAAGCTGAATGCCTTTCTTCCCAGTGGCATGAATACTCACAAGGCATACCATTTTAGTGGCAAATTCACTGCTATTTCATCTACAGAAATGATCACAAGACAACTGCGATAAATGGGAATATGAAAAGATGCATCAAAAGTAAAAATAGGGCCGGGCGCGGTGGCTCATGCCTGTAATCCCAGCACTTTGGGAGGCCAAGACAGGTGGATCACTTGAGGTCAGGAGTTCGAGACCAGCCTGGCCAGCATAGTGAAACCCCGTCTCCACTAAAAATACAAAAATTATCTGGGCATGGTTGCGGACGCCTGTAATCCCAGCTACCTGGGAAGCAGAGGCAGGAGAATCGCTTGAACCCAGGAGGAGGATGTTGCAGTGAGCCGAGGTCGCGCCACTGCACTCCAGCCTGGGTGACAGAGCGAGACTCCGTCTCAAAAAAAGTAAAAAAAAAAAGAAAAAAAAAAAAAAGAAAGAAATGGAAAACACAGCCTTTTCTTAACATTTATCAACATTAGTGTTGTTCTATGAAAATTTAGATTTGGCTTACTTTGCTTATCAGATGAGTATGATAACCATTTCACTACCAATGTGTTAGGTTTTAGATTCTAGATTAATGGCCCCCAATTCCTAAGTGGCAGAGATGTGCCACCAGACCTCTTAAAAGTCAGCAAACAAGAGAAAGCCATTTCCTCCTGTAAAGCATGTGTCTCTCTATACAACATAGATGAAGAGCCTATTCAATGCTATTATAAAAGATAATTGCCATCTTTACTTAAAGTTGAATGATAAAGTGAAATAAATAATTCATTTGAAAGATTATTAGGACCTCTTTCATCAAAGATCAGAGGCTTTGGATTATGGATACCTAAATTTGAATTCAACTTCTGCTTCTGGTAGATTTTGTGGCTTTAGGAATATTTGTTCCCCTTCTTTAGAAAGTAGGACTCAGGGGAGAGACCAAACTTTGAGGTAATTTAAATGACCACCTGTAAAATTTCTCAGACACCAAAAACTGTTGATCCATGATTGTTTGTACTTTTATAAATTTTTAAATAGAAATATTGAATCATGTTATATCAAATAAAACATTATTTACTTGGCATAATGATGTTTATAATAGTGTTCTAAAAATTGTCAAATGATATGTAAGATGAGTTATTATTGCTGAAATAACAAATTGAGTACAGTGTCTTGCCTTGGGAGAGCCCAGTCTCTCAAAGTCCTGGGTGATGATGTAGCAGAGCAAAGCAATTCTGAATTCTGGGTTTCAGTTGCCTGGGTTTGAATTTCAATTCTGCCACTTGCCATTCGGCAGACATTGGACATGTTACTTAATCTATTTACACTTCACTTGTTTCATCTGCAAATTAGCAATAATTCTTATAAAACTAAATCGTGGGCTGTTCTGAATTAATATTTGTAAAGTACTTAATATGGTGCCCAGCACACAGTAAGTGGTTTGAAAGGGTTAGATAAATATAAAACATTCAACATCAAGATGTCTGGAAACTACCAAAGTGGTACATTTGAATTTTACTGATTCGATTTTAGCCCTAATTCTGAGTTGTTGTGTGGCTATGATCAGAACAGTGTTTAGAGTGAGTTGACCCAAAGCTGTGAGTGTGGGGTAAAAAATGATGGATCAGCAATTTGGGACACATGAGCTGATCAGTGAGAAATGTGGGATCAGGATAAGATGCAAAGTGGCACCATCTGAAACCAAGGATGAAGAAGAGTGTAAGTTTATAAGATAGTTTTGGGGCTGTGACTGAAAAACTACCACTGACCAGTCCTCTGTGCCGGATGTAATGGAGCCAGTAGAACCCCGTCATAGCCGTATAGTCACTACCATGTTGGGATCCCTGAATCCGTTTTGGCCTGATGTACCCCAGCAACTCAGACATCACAACCTAGCTCCTCACTCCTGTCTTGCCTATTTAGATTTAAAGGACCTCCCAGCCTGCGAATCAGACACCACTCTCACTATCAGGTTTTCCTGGCAGAAACCCATAATAGGGGGTAACATTTGAGAAGAATCCTTAAATTCCCTGGAGTACAGACTTGGCCCTTGCCTGCTCACATCAATAATGACACCTCAGTTCTAGGAACTTGTCAAGAAGTCACTATTTTACTTTTGCCAAAATTTTGTTAGAGCAATGAATTTTGTGTTAATGATGTTTGGGAATACTTGTATATAAAATAAGAGTGCTTGATGAGAGGGATGTCTGGAATTGAGCATATAAATGTTTACATGCTGGAAAACTCACTAATTTTGGCAATCAGCTTAATAATTATTTGCGTAAGTTCTGTACAAAAAAATTGGTTTTCTGAGGGTCACAGAAAGCTCTCGTTTTTCTATAGGAGAAAAATGGATACATAGAAATAGAAAATATAATTAATTGAAATAATCATCCATGAAAGTAACTTAGCTTGGCTGGGCGTGGTGGCTCACACCTATAATCCCAGCACTTTGGAAGGCCAAGGCGGGTGGATCACGAGGTCAGGAGTTTGAAACCAGCCTGTCCAAGATGGAGTAACCCTGTCTCTACTAAAAATACAAAAAAATTAGCCGGATATGGTGGTATGTGACTGTAATCCCAGCTACCTGGGAGGCTGAGGCAAAGAACTGCTTGAACCCTGGAGGCGGAGGTTGCAGTGAGAGTGAGCCGAGATCGCATCACTGCACTCTAGCCTGGGCGACAGAGTGAGACTCCGTCTCAAAAAAAAAAAAAAAAGAAAAGAAAAGAAATTAGCTTACTTAGCAAGTCAGGACTGTAGTCCACAAACAAGTAGAGTTCTCTATAAGAATTTAGGTTCTTTATAAAAATTTTATTTATAAAAAATGTAGTCCTAAAGAAAAATTTGGTTTAAAAGTAATTTGGTGTTTTGCTCTTAGATTGAGGGTTATGAATTATGCTGGCAAGAAGATAAAATTGTTTCAAAGCTGGCACAATTTTTATTGTGAAGTTAAGACCTTTCAGCAGAGTGTTCACATTGCTATTTTAGATGTTTGCCTAAAACTAAGGAGTTCGTGGTTTTTATCTGCCACAGAAGTAATATAATCCCAAATCAAATTAAGCTACTGCTATGTTACTTCCTTAGTTTTAAAATTCAATATTCTTGATATTCATGACAGTTCTCTTTTTGAGAACTGATTTTCTGCAGTTCAGTGATACTCCATAATACCTAATAGATGCAAAGGTAAATATGGTATGGGCACATCTAGGCAGTTTGGGCTGAATACAGGAAGAATTCAAGCCCAGAACTAAACCACTGCCTTTCAAAGCTGATGTCATAGAAGGAATGAAGAGAGAAACCAGTCAGTTTATTTTGCCCCTGCCCTGACCTTCTTACACCAACCACCTGGGGTTGAGCCAAACCTCTCAAGTTAAGGACACACTCCTCTATGAGACTGTCCACACTCCAGACGCCAGCTGCAAGTTTGAGGTTCCCCAGGCCACCTTCACTACTGAGCAACCGGCTACAAATTTGGGGGTTTCCATGATCTCTTCACATTTGATTCACTAAAATAACTCACCAAACTTAGGAAAGTGCTGTATTTATGATTATACTTTTATTACACCAAAAGGAAATTAGAATCATCCAAAGGGAGAGACTCACAGGGTGAGGTCTGACAGGGGCCTTACCTGAAGCTTCCATTGTCCTGTCTTTGTGGAGTCCTAGATGGCATTCTATTCAACAGACACTTGTGTGGCAATACTCAAGAGCTGGCAACCAGGGGTTCTCCTGAGCTTCAGTGTCCATGGATTTTATTGGGATTTCATTACATAGGTGTGATTGATTGAATTTTTGGCCATGCTACTCAATCTCTAGCCTTCCTACCTCCCTCAGGGATTAAGCTGTTATTACCCAATTCAAAGGCCCAACCCTCTAATTACATAGTTTATCCTTCTGGTAATCCCATTCTAATTCATCTAATTAGCCTCAACTAAGAGCCCACGATGAGTCATCTTGTTAGTATAAATTATCAGGTGTTATCTGAGGGGCTCACTATGATTAAGAAAGACACTCCTATCTCTTAGGGAATTCCAAGAATTTAAAGGCTATCTATCAGGAGCTGGGGACAAAGATTAGCCAAATTCTTTATCATGCAGCCATATCTAGTTAAAAGTGCCTGAGTTTCTAAAGAAATGGGTTCAATACTTTAATGGTTTTTTTCTTGTCCTATTTCTATTAATAATGGCCTATAATGCTCTCTGACCCCTACATTCTTCTCTAGGTTTCTTAGTAGTGAGGTCTAACTTGCTTCCTTCCTCCTGAGCTCTGAAACTAAGGAGAGAACTCTAGATAATAGAATGGCTGATACTTACAGAAAAGTACCACACAGTAGGTGTCACTCTAAGTGTTCCACACTTGTCTCTCAGTTAAATTATCACAAACGTTCTATGAGATAAGTACTATTACTACCCCTTTATTGGGATCAGATTTCTCTGCATATATCAGATAATAAAAATAAAGCAAGGCTGGGTGCGGTGGCTCACGCCTGTACTCCCAGCATTTTGGGAGGCCAAGGCAGGTGGGTCACTTGAAGTCAGAAGTTCGAGACCAGACTGGCCAACATGGTGAAACCCTGTCTCTACTAAAAATGCAAAAATCGGCCGGATGTGGTGGTGGGCACTTGTATAATCCCAGCTACTCAGGAGGCTGAGGCAGGAGAACTGATTGAACCTTGGAGGCAGAGGTTGAGTGAGCCAAGATTGTGCCAGGGCACTCCAGCCTGGGCGACAGAGTGAGACTCTGTAAAAAAAAAAAAAAAAAAAAAAGCAGTGACAATACCAACGACAACCAGTAGCTTAAATATATACATGTTTCTTTTCTCACACAGAAAATGTGCAGAGGTAGATAGTCCATGATGGACAGAGAACATATTTTTCCCCTGCTCCTGTTCTACCCTTCATTGCCCTTCACTGTACATACCAATATAGCTGTTCTACCTCCAGCATCTATATAGAACAGCTATTTATAGTGAAGCTATAAATAGAATAGCTAGCATTCTATTTATTGCATCAGAAGATGGCAGTGACTTCTCCATTTAAAGAGACTTTCCCAAAGGGCCATGCAGCATGCATACATACCTCTGACTCCCTGACTTACCCAGCAACTTGCAGTCCTGCAAGCTCCATTTATGGTAAGTGCTCTATACAGGGGTGCCATTTTTAAAATTGTTTAGACTTTATTTTTAATGCACCTTTTCTATGTTTAGATACACAAATATTTACTATTGTGTTCCAGTTGCCTACAGCATTCAGTGCAGCATCATGCTGTACAGGTTTGTAGCCTAGGACCATAAGCTATGCCATATAGCCTAGGTGTGTAGCAGGCTATGCCACCTATGTTTGTGTAAGTACAACCTATGATGCTCACACAACTATCAAATTGCCCAATGATGCATTTCTCAGAATGTATTCCCATAGTTAAATGGTGCAGGATTGTATTCTAAATGTCCAGTTTTCAACAAAAAATATGAGGCATATGAAGAAAAATGCAAATATGGCCCACGCACAGAAAAAAACAATTAATAGAAACTGTCCTCAGGAAGCCCAGTTATTATGTGGAGATTTCAAAAAGTTTGTGAAAAAATGGAATTAAAAGATAAAAATAAAAATAAAAATTATAAACTTTATTTCTCAACATAATAAGCTCCATCAAGTTCAAGACACTTTTATAAGTGATGATACCAGCCATTTAGTTCATACTTAAAGAATTGAGGGTCCTGGGAATTTAACCATGTAAATGCAGTCTTTTTACATATTAACTGAAAAAAATTGATGTTCTTTACAGAGATTTTTAAAGATTAGGAAACAAAGAAATGTCAGAAGGAGGCACATCAGGACTGTAAGGTGGATGTTTAATGACTTTCCATTGGAAGTCCAGCCATATTGCCCTTGTTTGATGAGAGGATTGAGCAGGACCATTGTTGCAGGGGAGGACTTTCTGGTGAAACTGTTCTAGGTATTTTTCTGATAAAGCTTTGGCTAACTTTGTTTAAATACTCTCGTAACAAGCAGATGTTATTGTTCTTTGGCCCTCTAGAAAGTCAACAAGCAAAATTCCCTGAGCATTCCCCAAAAACTATTGCTGTGACCTTTGCACTTGACTGACCTGCTTTTGCTTTGACTGGACCACTTCTACCTTTTGGTAGCCATTACTTTGTGCTTTTTTTTCAGGATCAAACTGGAAAAGCCATGTTTCATCTCCTGTTACAATTTTTCAAAGAAATTCTTCAGGATGTTGATACCAGTTGTTTAAAATTTCCATTGAACGCTCTGCTCTTGTCTGCAGCTGATCTGTTCACAACAGTTTGGCACCCATCAAGCAGAAAATTTGTTCAGTTTGAAATTTTTTCAGCCAGAATTGTGTAAGCAGAGCAAATTGGGATGTTGATGGTGTTGGCTATTGTTTCCCCTGATAATTATCAGTCCTCTCCAACTGGACATGAACAAGATGAATTTTTTTCTTGCAAATTGATGTGGATGGTCTGCTTCTGCAGGCTTCATCTTCAACATCATCTTGTTCCTTCTTAAGCTGAGTTTGTTCCTTCTTAAACTGAGTTATTCATGGTAAAATGCTGATTTGTTTGGAAAATTGTCCCCATAAACTTTTCATAAAGCATCAATGATTTACCGTTCTTCCACCCATACTTCACCATAAATTTGGTGTTTGTTCTTGCCTCAATTTGAGCAGAATTCATAGTGCTCTGATAGTGACTCTCTTTAAACTGATGTCTTATTTTTCCTGGTGCTTCAAAATTATCCTGTTCAGACATGTTAGTATAAGTTTATTTTGTTACCAAAATTTTTTTTGAAATCCATGCATACTTTATAGGTTTTTTTCTATAATATGCCTTTTTGAAGACCTCTCACATATATGGACTTCAAATCATTTACTTTAAATGTGTTAAAAGAAATAAAGGAATCAGTGGCTAATGCACCAAAGGAGATCATGAAAATAATGTCACACCAAATGGACATCAATGAAGAGACAGATTATGAACAGGACCCTAATAGGAAAGTACAATAATTGATAGGAAAAGTTTGCTAGAAAGACTAAATAGCAGATTTGAACAGGCAATGGAAAGAATCAGAGAGCTTGCGTATCAATCAAGTGAGATTGCTCAGTCTGAGTAACAGAATTAAAAAAGGAATGAAAAGTGAAGAGAGCCTAAAGACCTATGGGATACCGTCAAGCATATCAACATAAGCATAATGGGATTTCAAGAAAAATAAGAGAGAGAAAGGGGGCTGAATCAATATTTGAAGAAGTAATGGTGGAAAACTAAGACACATTATATGCAAACTATCAAAAACCAAAGGCAGAGATGATTTTGAAAATAGCAAGAGAAAAGCAGTTTGTCACCAACAAGCAGTTTGTCACCTACAAGGGATGCTTAATATGAGAATAACTTCTGATTTTGCATGAAAATCTATGGAAGCCAGAAGACAATGAGATGACATATTCCAAGTGCTGAAAGAAAAAAATAATTCTATATTGGGTAAAATTATCCTTCAAAAATAAAGGGGGAAATCAAGATATTTTCAGATAAATGTAAAAATGACAGCATTCATTGCTAGTAACTTCCTTGCTCTGCAAAAATGCTAAAGGGAGTCCTTTAGGCTGAAATAAAAGAATGCTATACAGTAACCGTTTTTTTCCTATCTAACTTAAAAGACAACTGCATAAAGCAATGGTTGTAAAACTATATTGAAGGCACACTGCATATTAATACGTAATTTGTGATAATATCAACAAAGTAGGGAGATTGAGTGGTATAGGAGCAAAGCTCTTATAAAATTGAAATTAAATTGGTATTAATCTAAACTAGATTGAAGTCAAAATTTGAACTAGATTGGTATTTGTTTGAACTAGATAAAATCAGGGAGAGTGATGCCTCCAGCTTTATTCTTTTTGCTCAAGACTGTATTGACTATTTGGGGTTTTTTGTAGTTCCCTTTGTAGATCCATATGAATTTAAGGATATTTTCCCACTTTCGTAAGAAATAACATTGCAATTTTGATAGGGATTGCACTGAATTTTGCATATCACTTTGGGTAGTAGGGACATTTTTTCAATATTAATTCTTCGAATCCATGAGCATTTGATATCTTTTCATTTATTTGTATTTTCTTCCATTTCTTTCATCAGCATTTTAGAGTTAACAGATATTTTGCCCCCTTGGTTAAGTTTACATCTAAGTATTTATTGTAAATGGGGTTTTTCTCTTAATTTTCTTTTCAGATAGCCCATTATTAGCATTTAGAAATGCTACTATTTTTGTATGTTGATTTTGTATCCTGCAACCTTACAAATTTTTTATCAGGTCTAAAAGTTTTATGATAGAGTCTTTAGGGTTTTTTATATATAATATCATGTTACCAAAAAATAGAGACAATTTCATTTCTTCCTTTCCTGTTAAAATGCCTTTTATTTCTTTCTTTTGCCTAAGATCTGGCTAAGTATTCCACTAAATCAACTCAAAATGATGAAAAACTTAAATATTCAGGTCTTACCAGAAACCGTACAATTACTAGAAGAAAACATAGGAGAAAAGCTTCATGACATTCTTCTACGCAATAATTCTTTTAAAGATATGACCCTAAAAGCACAGGCACCAAAAGCAAAAATAGGCAAATGGGATTACATCAAACTAAAGGCTGCTGCACATCAAGAAAAACAAATAACAAAGTGAAGAGAAAATCCACAGAATGAGAATAAATACTGGAAAATCATGCATCTTATAATGGGTTAATATTCAAAATATGTAAGGAATGCAAGCAACTCAATAGCAAGAAAATATATAACCTGATTTAAAAAATGGGCAAAGAACCTGAACAGACACTTCTCAAAAGAAGAAACACAAATGGCCAATAGGTACATGGAAAAATGCTCAGCATCACTAATTATTAGGGAAATCCAAAATAAAACCACAATGAGATATCATCTCAGACCCATTGGAATGGCTTTTATTAAAAAGAGGAAATAAAACAAGTGATAGGGAGAATGGGGAGAAGAGAGCTCATACATTTTTGGTGAAATTGTAAATTAGTACCTTTTATGGAAAATGGTATGGAGGTTCCTCAAAAAGCAAAAAATAGAACTACTATATGACCCAGTAATCCCGCTTCTGGGTATCTATCCAAAGGAGCTGAAATCAATATGTCAAAACGATATCTGTACTCTCGTGTTTATTGCAGCCTCATTCACAATAGCCAAGATACAGGAACAATGTAAGTGTCCATTAATGGATGAATGGATAAAGAAAATGTGGTAAATATACACAATGGAGTAGTATTCAGCCTCTAAAAAGGGAGAAATTCTGTCATTTGCAACAACATGGGTGAATCTGGAGGACATTATGCTAAATAAAATAAGCCAGAAACAGAAAGACAAAGATCATCTGATCTAACAAAGTTATGGAATTGGAGAGTAGAAGAATAGTTACCAGAGGCTGGGGGTAGGGTAGGGATAAAGAGAATAGGGAGTTGTTGATCAAAGGGTTCAAAGTTTTAGATTGATAGGAGGAATCGGTTTTAAGATCTAGATCTATTCCACTGTAGGGTGGCTATAGTCAATAATAATGTATTATATATTTCAAAATAATTTAGAGAGTAAATTTCAAATGTCTCACCATAAAAAATGATAAGTAAGTGAAGTGATGGGCATGTTAACTAGTTTGATTTAATCCTACCGTACTGTATACATATATTAAAACATCACATTGTACCCCATGAATGTACACAATTATGATTTGTCAATCAAAAATTTCTAAAAATAAATCCAATAATATATGCAATATATATACAATTGTTTAGCCATATGTGAAAGAATGAATTTGGATGACCACCTCACACCATTTTACAAAAATTAACCCTAAAAGTGTCAAATAATACGTTTTAATTCTTATGTAGGAATTAAAGCTATACAATTCTTAGACGGAAACATAGGTGTAAATTTTTGTGACCTTGGATTAGGCAATGGTTTCATAAATATGACACCAAAAGCACATGCAACAAAAGAAAATAATAAATACATTGACCTCATAAAACATTAAAAACTTTTGTCAAACAAAGGACATTATTAAGAAAGTGAAATGACTACCTTTAGAACGGGAGAAAATATTTGCAAATTATATATCTGCTAAAGGTCTAATATCTAGAATATAAAAAGAACTCCTACAACTCAACAATGAATGGCCAAATGACTCAATTTTTTTATATGAGCAAAGGACTTGAACAGATAATTATCTTAAGAAGTCCTGCACGGCCGGGCACGGTGGCTCACGCCTGTACTCCCAGCACTTTGGGAGGCCGAGGAGGGCAGATCACGAGGTCAGGAGATCGAGACCATCCTGGCTAACATGGTGAAACCCCGTCTCTACTAAAAATACAAAAAATTAGCTGGGTGTGGTGGCGGGCGCCTGTAGTCCCAGCTACTCTGGAGGCTGAGGCAGGAGAATGGTGTGAACCCGGGAGGCAGAGCTTGCAGTGAGTTGAGATTGCGCCTTTGCACACCAGCCTGGGCGACAGAATGAGACTCAGTCTCAAAAAAAAAAAAAAAAAAAAGTGTGGTATATATATATATATGCAATGGGTTATTATTTAAGCATAAGAAGGAGTAAAGTACTGATACATGCTACCACATGGATGATCCTTAAAAACATTCACTTGTGCTAAGTGAAAGAAACCAGATGCAAAGAGTCACATATTGTATGATTTTGTTGATATGAAACATCTGGAATAGGCAAATCCAGAAAATAGGTAAATTCAAAGAGGCAGAAAGTATTACTCATGGGGTGAGGGGAGGAGGAATGGGGAATGACTCCTTGATGGGTAAGTGCCTTCTTTTTGGGGTGATGGAAATTATCTGGCATTAGATAGTGGTATATTTTGAGTATTATGTAAGCCACTGAAATTATATACTGTAAAATGGTTTAAATGGTGAATTTAAGTTATGTGAACTTTATATCCAGTTTTTAAAAAAAGATCTTGCTCAGAAGAAACATCTTTGCTCCAGGACATCCATCTACCTTCTCAGTCCAAGGCTCTCACCAGCTTCTTTTACATTTTCCCAGGAATATTATAACTTCTGAGAAACAAACTCCTTTTTTAAACATCGCACTGGTAAAAAATCAAGAAAGTGAGAGTTCCATGTTTTGCTTTTAATCGGTATAAGGTATATTGTGAAGATAAACTCAATTTGAATAATTCTGAATAAATTAGTGGAAAATAATGACCTTATTGTTGGTTAAGTGCAGGGAAAATAAACTATTACGTTTGGATGAACTTAGGCTTTTCCTTGTGAAGGTTGCCAGACTAGCTATTATTAATGTACTGTAACTTCCACAAGGTTTCTTTCTTCTGGTGAAAGATTTTCTTTTTTTCCATTTTCTGATCAAAGCACTCCACTTGACAACATTCAAAAATGAGTGTGCCTGTGCCTTCTCCAAAACACCTTTGGTATGTCGGTGAGACCTCGTCATCCTCTAGTGGCTATATTCAAAAGTTACATTCCACATAGATGTCCACTTGAGCTTTAGCCAGTAGATACCGTCCCCAGCGCTCACCATGATACTCTGAGCAGTTTCTTCTGGATGACTTCCAGAGCGTCACAGCTCACGTGAACTGAGACTACTCTGCTTTAACTCCATTCTAATGGAATGAAATACTCTGTTCTTCTTTTCTTTCTCACTGTTTCTATTCTCTTTGCACCATCTCATATGCCAAAATATTCTGTAGAATATTTATATTCTATTTTGAGCTACAACAGTCACTATTATATAGATTCCTAATACACGTTTCTCAATATTTAGAAAAAGTGATAATCATAATAGTGTAAAATATTCCAGTCACCGAGTATGTACTATGAAAACATTTTCTCCTTACACCAAACAGCCATAGCAGGGTTTTGTTTTGTTTTGCTTTGTTTTGCTTTATTATCCGACATGTAGTCTCTTCAAACAAAAGTGTATTTTAGATCCCACAAATAAACGTATCGAGACATCAAGAAACAGGTAATAATTTATAAAATTTTGAACTTGCACTTACTTTTTTTACTGATTCCAACCAAGAAAAGAGTAATGCAAATGTAAATCCCTTTAAAAATTCTATCATGAAGACAGAAATAGCTGCTGGATTTAAAATCTAATTTATAATGTAGTGATAAGAATAATAATGTTAAATGTCATATGACTATGTAGAAACAGCATGTAGTTTCAAGCAACTAATGAGCTCTTTTGGAAATAAATAATTCTCTTTTGGATAAGTAAATGTTCTCTTTTGGAACTAATTCAATATTATCTTTTAATACCTGAAGCAGAGGGGTACCAGAATATTGCTGCAAATATCTGGGGGCAAGACTTTTGTCCAATATTAAACATGTCTGTAATATAAATATATTCTTTTAAAAATTATCTGTTTTTTTATAGGAAGGAACTGTGTTGTATATTTATTTCAAATATTCTATACTTTAAACTGCTGTTATAGGAATATTACAGGAAATATTTCTGTGTGGTCAAAAGAAGGCAAATTAGGTATAAAATTTGCTTGGATGTATTAACTTGAGCTTTGGAAAGAGCCAGGAAAGACATTGAGATTTTTTTTGCAGCTTTCCAGTCTTTCCGCCTTTCTCCTTCCCTCGTAGCTGTAGGACTGCCTCTCCCCACTCCTCACACCAGTTTTGCTGTCCTGCTGGGAACCCTTTTCAGAGAGAACAAGATAGATAGATAGATAGATAGATAGATAGATAGATAGATAACAGAGAGATAGATAGATAGATGCTATTGTAAATAACATTCTACTGTCTCTTTATTAAATACCACGTTCCCAATTATTTATGTGTAAATTATCTGCAGTGTCTGTTAATAGTCTGAATTTCTCACTCTTATTGCACTTTATTGTCTCGGTAGACTGGGATCACCATCAGAGTACAATTACCTCCAGGAAAGGAAGATAGGTCAAATTTAATACAATGTGATTGCATAAGTGTGAGTGGATTTTTCCTTGCTATTGATCAATTTCACTAGCTAAGATATTTGATATTTGTTTCATAATGCTAAAAATATGTGCAAATATTCTCTTTTAGCAACACATTTATTGTCAGCCCTCCATATCTGTGGGTTCCACATCTGTGGATCCAACCAACTGCAGTTTGAAAATATGTTTTAAAAATGGATGGTTGCATCTGTACTAAACATATATAGTATAGACTTTTTTAACTAACAATTCCCTAAGCAACGCAGTATAACTATTTACATAGTGTTTACATCATATTAGGTATTATAAGTAATCTAGAGATAATTTAAAGTATATGGGAGGATGTGCATAGTTTCTATGCAAATACTACATCCTTTTATGGGGACTTAGGCATCCGTGGGTTTTAACACCTGTGAGGGGTCCTGAAACCAATCCCCCAGGGATACTGAGGGACAACTATATTCTCTATTACTTCCTTTGATGAGGTTACTGACCTCCACTGATAAATTCTCATGCATGTGTAATGGACTTAACTCAAATGTTTTTGTAAACATATAGTATTCGTGAGCAATTTCTATGGGTTTTATTTTTGCAGTAAGTTGGATCACTCACTAGACTGTGAGCTACTTAATGTCTTATACATCTTTATAGTTTCTGTGTTGCCCACAGTAGGTAGTCAATATTTGCTGAACAGAAGTTAAACATTTTTTAATCACTATATATGATATTTCTTTGGCATAAATGGGTTTTTAATGTGCTAAAGTTTCATATGCTTAAAAATGTGTTCAAAAGAAAACTATCTTTGTGTCAAAAAGATTTATACAGTTTGCTTTTTAAAGTCTGTGTGAATGAACCAATACTCTGTCTTATGTCACAGCTGGGCACTCCAATTCACCCCTTTAAGTCCAGCACTGCTAATTCCCTGACTAGCTTCCCTAGGAAAGGATATTCTTTTAAGTCTGGTGCTATGCTGTAAACACACTCCTGTTTATTCCAGCTAATGAGAAACAGGCTGTCTGGAAATGTGTCTCTGAGGAAAATACTGAGCAAATCTTTAGAAAATAAAGCTCTCCAGATTGATTGAAAAGACAACATTTGGTAACATGGTGCAAGCAAAACTATAATATCAAGCTCAAAAGAAGGCAAATTAGGTATAAACTTTGCTTGGATGTGTCAACTGGAGCTTTGCATCTGTCCGATCTCGCCCCTTTCTCCTTCGCTTGTAGCTTTAGGATTGCCTCTCCCACTCCTCACACCAACTTTGCTGTCCTGCTGGGAACCCTTTTCTGGTCTTGTTATCTTTCTTTAAGATCAGCCAAGCTGTCTCTTCCTCTTTTTCTTCTGGTAATAAGGTGTCTAATAGTTTATAGCCTTTTAATCTAATGGCTCTTCCTGTGGACAGTTTCAAATCTCTTCTTTAGATACTTGCATTTGAAAAGCCACTAACTTTTGAAACATAGTTGTTATTATCAAAAAGTTTTGTAGGACTGTGCCTTACTGAGCATTGATTTTTGTACTTGGAGAATAGTTTTATCAAAAATATAAATTATTTCACTTATTCACTTAGGGTAAAATGCCTAACAGTAGACAAGTGACAAGACTTAAAAAAAAAAAAAAAAAGCAGTTTCTCATCAAATTCTAAATCTCTTGAATCTCTCGTTTTCATAATTCTTCAACTCCTTGAAAGCATATGAACTGCTTATTGGTCATTAACTTATTTGTAAATGCAAGTGGAACTCCCATTTTAAATACATCCCCATTGATTCTAAACCATACTCTAAATTTGTCTGTGTTGCCCATTCCCTTCCAACTTTAGCCATCGCTGAAACTTCAATTGCTTTCCTGATGCTACCAAAAGAGCAGTATCATCAGTGGCCCCTCACTAATCATGTAATCTTCCTTCAGAAAGCATTTATGTTTTTTGTTATTTTCCTATAAGAAGAGAAGAAAGTCTGTTTTGGACTTCGTTCAGCCAACACTATCAGGCAATTTCCACTAATGAAAAATGTCATGAGCCATGACAGAAAAGTTTTACTACTTTAAGAATTTTTTCCATTTCATAGCCAAAGAATATCTGAATTTTGGAGATAACACATAGATATAGAGTTTTAGGTTCTACAAAGAACTAGGGTACAGAAAAATAACTTGGTCATTTCCCCAGGAAATACTCCGACTACCAATACCACAACGACTCCTAACACCACTACTGTAACAATTTCACATTTCACAGTATTTTGCCTCTCCATAGCTTCAATTGCAGCCAACATGGAATCCAAAGAGAACCAGAACTTTCGTTGTGAGAATGTTTTACACTTATTCCATTTACACTTAACACTTAATCATAAAAGTAGAACAGGTAATCTCAATGATATTTCATTGGAGGCTCTAAGAGGCTAAATGAATGACTTGATTAAGTTTACCAGGTTTATAGCAGAAATCTAATGTCTACATTTCTGACCTACAAATGGCCAATGGGTCCAAATTTATGGGCCATAGACCTTCTTTAACATAGGCAACTTTAAAGTAAGTTCTATAGACTTACTTTAAAGAGGTTCATATCTACATATATATATATTATAAACTACATAAATATTACAATAATATCTTTGTATTTTTCAATGTGATAAAATACAAATTAACTTTTAAATTTTATTGGATTTAGAGTGTATTTTTATTATATATTTCTTAGGCAATGATTAAAAATAAAGTTACTACTACTATAGTGTCTGGATTCTTTTTTAATGTTAATGAAAGATTTTCATACCAAAAAATGTTGGGAACCCCTGTACTAAATTATGATTCAGGTTGCTGTATTTAATTATGATTTGGGTCTCTGGGCCACAAATAAAGCTAGGAGAAGAAAAGAACTTATCTATGAAGAAAGCAAAGCTTCTTTTGGTTTTCTATCCACCTTTTCTGTAGCTTTTATTCCTATCTGTCACATCCTTACCCCGTACATGTCTCTCTTTCCCCTTCCATCAGGAAAAACAAACAAACAAAAAAACCTCATGATGTTTATGGAAGCGACATGTGTTTCTACTAACAATATTTATTGAATGTCTATTGTGGATGTGGTAATGTGCTATACACCTTATACACATCAACTCATTTTATTCTGACATCAACCATATAAAATGGATATTATTCGTCATATGTTGCAGATGAAGAAACTGAGGTTCAGAAATATTTACCCTTCAAAGTCACAAAACTGATGAATTGCAAATTCATGATTCAAAATCATGGCTGACAAATCCCAATGCCTGCATTCTTTCAAAGGTAAATATTTGAATTTTTACATTTTTAAGGCTCAGGTATGAAGTTAAATAACTTAGGTCATTATAGAATATAGGGTTTCATTTTGCTATTTTAAAGTAGCATCTGTTCTTTGAACGTAGAGGTTGTGTCTTCTTTGTTCACCTGTCAATCTTCAGCACATAGCAAAATGTCTGGCATATACCAAATGCCCAATGAAGGCTTTTTAAATCCTTTCTCATTCTTTCCACTTTCTACATTCAGTTAATCATTCTCTCTCAAAAATGTCTCTCAAATTTTACTTCTCTTTATTTCTATTGCCACTGTATTTGTATAAGTTCTTGTTGTGAACAGAATCATGTCCACCAGAATTCATATGTTGAAGGCTTAACACCCAACATGACTATATTTTGAGATAGGGCCCTTAAAGAGACAATTAACATGTAAATAATTGAGTGTGTGGTAGTTAATGAAGAGCCAGTAGAATATTAGTTACAATAGCATGCACCACATATACATCTTGCTCTCTTTGGGTTTACACACAATTACTTACTCTCCTATCCGTGTAACTGCAACAGTAAGTATTGAAATTTGGGTCATAAGGGTGGGGCCCTAACCCAATATGACAGATGTCCTTATAAGAAGACGAAAAGACACCAGCAATGCACGCACAGAGAAAAGGCCATCTGAGGACACAGCGAGAAGATGGCCATCTGCAATCCTAGGAGAGGCGTCCCAGAATAAACCACCTTTAAATCGATTTCAAACCTATTGTGGAATTATTCATGCTAAATATGCCATAGTGTTTATATTTCTAGGCCAACATGATAAGCATATTAAAAATGACTCCAAAGCAGATCACAAGTAGAATCTAAATTATTGACTGGTTTGCTTTTTAGAAAATTATGTAGCAATTCCCTCACTTAGGCAAATTTAATTTTAGGCTACTTTGCATGGTTTCCAACTGTAACTTTCCACGGGAAAAAAAATACAGGAAAATGGGCATGATATACTTAACATCGCTGAAAATGCATAATGACTCCACCTTTCCCAATATTAGTCAAATGTTACATTCCTAAGAACTTCATTTCTTGAATCATCAAACTTTGTTAGTGAAGACCTAGGTATGGAGGTTAAAAATTGTTTTTACAATTATTAGGCTACAAATAGTTATTACATAAAATTTGTAGATGCAATAGAAATTTTCTTGCCAAATATTTAACTAATTTGACTATAGTGTAAAATCTTCTTATAGTGGATGATCTGATAATTCTTTGCTCACTGAGGACAGCAGCGTAGGAGTAAAATTTTAGTTATTTTTAAGAACCCATTTCTTAAAATGTATGGCATGAATTGTACTCATTACTTCCAGCTTCAAGTATTCCACCAGAATTACTCTGTTTCTTTGTTTGTGGTATAATCATGGGAAGTTCACCTAAGGGCAGAGTGGTAAGTGTAGAAAATCCTGGTTTGTTGTAACACATGGGGACTATATTTGGCCTTCCAATAAAGGATTACTTGGTCTAAAGTTTTAGCATGC
Organism: Pongo pygmaeus; assembly: GCF_028885625.2. Lineage (NCBI taxonomy): Eukaryota > Metazoa > Chordata > Mammalia > Primates > Hominidae > Pongo > Pongo pygmaeus. Next base: position 190,205,256 of record NC_072376.2, read on the forward strand.
AGCATCTAGTATTCAGGATAAAACATCATGTTTTTTCTTAAAATCCTGGTCAAAGTTCTGGTCAAATAGCATACTAAATTTTTTTTTTTTTTTTTTTGCCCAGGCAAAACTGCATTGTCATTGTGTCAGTGATATCCAGTTACTACCTTGTTAATAGCCTATACCCTCTAGTAGGCTTAAAAAAAAAAGGTCTTTGTAGGGTGGGGATACAGATGAACATAAATCATAATTAATTAACAGGCCACAAGGATTGCCATGAAAATAATAGCTTCCTGGGTCCTTCAAATCTAATCTACCATCAAACTTTCAGAGTCAAAGCAATCTCTTTGACAGCCACTTGAGTTAATTTGAAATTAGATAAATGGGGAAAGCATAGAAGCTTTCCTTTTATTGAATATAAATTAACTTCTAAGACATGGAAAAATAACCTTTCCTGTGATTTTGTGATTGGTGATCACATTGGAAAATTGTTCAAAGGTATTAAAAATACTGATTCAATAATGGATAATCTTTTATAGCTTTTATTTTTAGTGTCCCTTGGAGAACCCAATTCTTTAATTACTCTTAAAGAAGAAACACATTTTCATAATCCTTAATTTAGGTTCAATAGAGCAATAACAATCATTGGATCAAGACAAGTCTAGGTTTAAATTCTGTATTTTTAACTTGTAGTAACCGCTGTAGATGCCAAGTTTCCCTTCATAAAACTAGGGTAGTACAGGCTCACTATCCCTTATTCACAATTCTGAAAGCCCTAAACCACTAGAAGCCATTTTTTTCTTACTTTGCAGAAAAACCTGATGTGACCCAAATCCATTATCTGAAAACCTGACTAGCACTGATGTGAGGCTACTTACAGCCTTTACTTATTCTATCCTGTGTAGATATGCATACATTTCACTGAGGAAGTATTAATGTTGTTTACCACAGAAAGACACCCCAGGCCTAAAACCCAAAGATTTCGGAATCCTGAGACATATTTAGCCGGAAGGATTTTATATAAGGGATGATTCATATGCAGAGTAAAAAAGCAATCAATATTAATTAGTAATGCTTGACCCAAAGTAGATTTTTTCAACAAACACATTGTTTCCTGTTCCTTCACAGACAAATGTTCTGTGCAAAATTATATTAGTGTTAAATGATCCACTTATTGCCTTACCTCCCCAATAAATGTGTGATGACATCTTTAAAAAAAAGAATAATTTTGGTTCAGATCTGTAAGATATAACAAACTGTAATTATGATTTTTGGAATGATTCCTACACAATATTACAGTTTTTTTAAGGCCATGCCATGGACAACTTCTTATTGTCTTACCTCACTGGGCACGCCCAGTGCTGGCCGTGTATTGTGACTTCCACAGACAGGAAGGCCACTAGGATCCTGAAATGCTAGAAATAACTCAAAAATAAAAAATAAACACCAGCAGTAAAAAGTTAGACAATGGAGAAAATGATTTAGAAGGAAAGCCTAAATATTTTAAGTCACTGTTTGACTATGAAAATGGGTAAAGAGAATGGCATATTCAGAAAGTATCTAAACCAAAGTCAGTGAGAGAACTACTCAATATGACACTAGAGTGAATAACCTTAAAGGAATGTTATTCTCATTTATCAATTCAAGGTGACGACAGGACCAGTTCATCATTTCGATTTCAAGATTTACTGTTTTCCAAGAGTATCTTGGCTATTGCCTCGTTCTCATGAGTCTCTAAATACCGTTCACTAAGCCCAAATTAATTGTCTGAAGGCACATAGTGAAGCAGTAATACTGGTTAGCAATGTTTGTTTCATCAATGAAGCTACTGCTCTTTCCATAAGTATGAGTAATAGGTTAAAAATGTGCAAAGGGAAACTTGGGAAGTCTGAGGGATTTTCCAACTCCAACAACCAATTCTCTGATTCTCTGGACACCAGCTGGGTGTATAACAACTCAGTTCAATTCTGACACCCAGAGTTAGCTCAGATCCCACAGCTTAAAGGCTCGGTCCCACAGGACTACCCCCACTTCAGGTGTCTGTCATAAATCCTGGGCCTCCAGTACTTCTGACCAACTGGCTATAAATTCAGGATTCTCCTGATCCCTTCCTAAGGTTTGGTAATTTGCTAGAATGCCTCACAGAACTCAAGAAGACGCTTCTCTTGTGTTTACTGGTTTATTATAAAAGATACAAATGAACGTCCATATAAAGAGATACATAACGTGAGGTTCAGAAGGGTTTCCAAGCAGAGGCGCTTCCATCTCCATCTTCCATGGGTGGACAAGTTCACTAATTCTAAAGCTCGTTGATTCCTGTTATTCAAGAGTTTTTATAGAGCTCAGTCTCCAGCCCTTCTTGCCTCCCTAAAAGTCAAGGGTGGGGCTGAAAGTTTCCACCCTCTAATCACTTGGTCTTTCTGGTAACCAGCCCCAACCTGAGGCTATGTAGGGATCCCATCCAAAGTCAACTAATTAGCATACATTCTGCTGTGGAAAGGAGCTCTTTATGCATAAAACAAGACTGTCTTATCAGGGAAATTTCAAGAGTTTTAGGAGCTCTGTGCTAGGCACTGGGACAAAGAACAAATATATTTCTTCTTTTTTTTTTTCTTTTTTTTAAATTATACTTTAAGTTTTAGGGTACATGTGCACAACATGCAGGTTAGTTACGTATGTATACATGTGCCATGTTGGTGTGCTGCACCCATTAACTCATCATTTAACATTAGGTATATCTCCTAATGCTATCCCTCCCCCCTCCCCCCACAAATATATTTCTTATTACACTACAGTAGTTCCCCCTGCCCCTTATCTGTGGTTTTACTTTCCATGGTTTCAGCTACTTGTGGTCAACCACAGTTTAAACATAGTAAACGGAAAATTACAGAAATAATTAATTTTAAGTTTTAAATTGGACATCCTTGAATAGTGTGATGAAATATTGCACTGTCCCTCTCCAGCCCACCCAGAACCAGAATCATCCCTTTGTCCAGAGTACCCATGCTCTATATACTGCCTGTTAGTCACTTAGTGACTGCTTTGACTGTCAGATCAACTGTTGGCAGTATCATCGCAGTATTTGTGTTAAAGTAACCCTTATTTTACTTCATAGTGGTCCCAAAATTCAAGGCTAGTGAGCTTGGATTTGCCAAAAGAAGCTGTAAAGTGCTTCCTTTAAGTGAAAAGGTGAAAGTTCTTGTGTTAGTCCATTTTTGCATTGCTAAAAAGAAATATCTGAGACTGGGTAACTTATTAGAAAAGAGATTTAATTGTGTCATCCTTCTGCACACTGTACAAGAAACAGTACTAGCCGGGCACAGTGGCTCACGCCTGTAATCCCAGCACTTTGGGAGGCCAGAGCGGGCAGATCACTTGAGGTCAGGAGTTTGAGACCAGCCTGGCCAGAGATGGTAAAAACCCATCACTACTAAAAATACAAAAATTAGCTGGGCATGGTGGCACACGCCTGTAATCTCAGCTACTCCAGAAGCTGAGGCATGAGAATCGCTTGAACCCAGGAGGTGGAGGTTGCAGTGAGCCAAGATCGCACCATTGCACACCAGCCTGGGCAACAGAACGAGACTCCATCTCAAAAAAGAAACATAGTACCAGCATCTGAAATTGTAAAGGAGAGAGAAACTTGTTCATAGTATATAAAAGATTCAGTATTATCTGAGGTTTCAGGCATCCATAAGGATTCTTGCATGACATCCCACGTGGACAAGGGGAAACTACCGTATAGGAAGGAATTTTAAAAAACTATTTTCTGAAAACCTATTATATCCAGATCAACTATAGCATGGAGAAATCATATAAGTACTATTCGTGTTTGACTAATTAACACTTCAAAAAGAGAACCAGAAAATCAACAGAGAAAAATTTATACTGTCAAGGAATGGGGAGGGGGAGCATCTAGATTTATTATCTCTCCCAGTAGAAAGAATGGAATGTTACATTTCACACGTGAGTTTTTTTATGGAAGACTATTTTTCAATGTTAAAAATATCTCCCTCTCAACATCAGCTAATTTGGAAAAAAATAATTCAACTACATATCAGAGGACTATTACCAACTTCCAATGCAGTGAAACTTGGCAAATTATTATACAACAGGGAGATAGGATTTCATGACCTTCCTATTTTTTCTTTACAAAATGCCAGCGAAACCTTACTGTCTCACTCTAGCTGGATATTAATGATAATTATTTTTTGGTACAAACTCTTTTCAGATATAATGATGTCCTCCATTTTCCTTCTTGCATTGGTTTTACTCCCATGAGAGTGATTTCCATTCCCTTATTGCACAAGGCAGAAAATCCCCACAAATAGCTGTCAATCTTAGTCTTTTGCACAGAAATTTTTAAACGTCTGGCAGGAAAACCATTCTTAATCTTTTACAATTGTAGATTAATATCTTAAATTTGTACCAAGAAGGCAGGAACCTATGTGAAAAGAAGTTGAGTGTGTTAGTCATTCTGACTCAACACTAAATAAGATTATTGAGGACTTAATCAACTTAAATTTATCTTTAGAATATGTCAAAAATTTTGTTTAACTACATATGGCCTTTTATATGTTATTTTTTTCATGGAGAAAAAAGTTGAGAACTCAAGTCCCTGGTTATCTGTATATAGCCAACTGGCTATAAGTCAGGGATCCCCACTAATCCCTGAATCTCATTATTTCCTCCATATGCAAAGAAATAAAAACAGTCAATGCAAGCACAGTAGGCTCTTGGTATCCGTGGGTTATGTATCCTCAGATTTCAACCAACTATAGATTGAAAATATTTGAAAAAAAGGTAAAAAATAACAATACAACAATAAAAATAGTACAAATAAAAATATAATACAGTGAACAATTATTTACATAGTATTTTTATTGTATTAGATATCATAAGTAATCTAGACATGTTTTAAAGTATACGGGAGGATATGCACAGGTTATATGTAAAAAAAAAAAAGTACTTCTTTTATTTAAATTAGATTCAAACAAGTTCCTATACATGTATATTTATATGGTTAGCAAATTTATTCGCATCCATGGATTTTGGTATCCAAAGGGGATCCTGGAACCAATCCCCTGAAGATACCGAGGGACAACTGTATGTACATAGCATCGCATTGGTCCAGAATCCAAATAATGTAAACATTTGCTATCATAGGTTTAAGGCAAATAAAACAAAAATACTTTTTTAAAAGTAGTCAAGTAATTTTAAAAAGTTATTTTATTTAATTTCACTGTTCTGTAGCGTATACAGGCTACCTTTGTCGGCATTGTACTGTGTATCAACATAAGAGAAAGTTTTGAAACTAAGCAGGCCTCAGGTTGGATTCTAGTTTGCTACTTTCCAACTGGGTAAGTTGGGTTGAGTTAACCAGCCATGTGAAGTCTCGTTTTCCTCATCTAGCAAACGGACATAAGAGCACCTACCTCAAGGTGTAGTTGAGAAGACCAATGAGATAATATATGTCATAAGCACTTAATAATCATTGTTTTCACTCTAGTTTTTTTACTCTAAGTATTCGTAACTTCTAAGTTTTACAGCATCTGTAGTTAAGATCAGTAGAAACAACGCCACGGTGACACCTGTTGCAGGAACACAAGCAAGTCTACATCTTCTCCAAGCTAAACTGCTGAAGTGTCTTGGGTCCCTTGTTTTTGCCTTCTGCTTTACTTTTCCCTGACTTTGGTTTCTCTGGATGTAATTTCTTTCTGATACAAGTTTGTCCTCAGTTCTACTTTTGTTTCCCCCTAATAACCTTTGGCATCTGAACTTCAAGCTCTTTTGTGTTGAATTTTTTGCTGCCCTCTGTTTATTTTATTCATTTATTGTTTTTCCTGATGCAATGTGGCTAAAATGCAGCTCCAGATGCAAAACAATTTTAGGTAAATTTTCGTTCAAGATTATCACATTAAAATTTAATAGTCATAGCATATTCTTGCCTTATAATTTACTATGAAAAAGCCCTCCACATTTAATATTTGAAATAAATCTACATGAGCTAAACAAAAATCATACATATATACTAATGAGTAGAATACACTCTAGGTAATCAATGCATTGATCACCAATTAGTATTCACAGATGTTCTAATATATAATGTTTAAGGTATACAAATCTATATCAAAAATGTTATTCTTATTAACAGTTACAAAACAACGCTGCTAGTCATTCAATAATGACAGTATTTATCTTCTTCCTAGAAAATGTATTTTTAATGGTGAGCATTTTGCTTAGTATGGCCAAAATAATACTAATAAATCATGTATTTATTTCAAGATATGCCAAAGCCAAGAGGTTTATGAAACCACTTCATCATTTTTTGCTTGATTTTTCCCTCACATATTCTGCCAGGAGTTATTGTAAATTCAGTCCTAATTCGATGAAGACATTCCCAGTCACCTCTTCCTCATATTCTTATGTACACTAGCCAAAATTAGTCAGATAAGTAAAGTTTTCCTTTGACGAGGGGATTCTGATTCTTAAGCCAAAAATAATAGATTTAATGCTGGAAAGTTTTAACAGAAAAAATAAACAGAAGATTTTTTCAAAGGGAAATAAAAATATTGAAAGTAAAATAAATCACAGCAATAAAGCTGCAATAAACATTTGATTATTAAAATTCATTGAAGAGGTCACATTTCTATAACCTACAATAAAATAACATTTCTTTTTTCTGGGTTAAGTACTATCAAGGCTTTTGGCTTTAAGGCAACTTCCTGAGGCAACTTACATTGGGACTCCACAATCAACAGAAGCTTTGAAGGTCCCACCAGGCACACAAGTGGAGTGGAGTGACGTGGCTGTGGGTTTGATCTGAATGGGAACGAGTTTCTTAGGAAAGCCTAATTCACCAGTTCAAATAATGCTTGAGCAGTAATCTTACAGCTTATGTGCTTTGTAAGAGAAGTCTTTAATGCAGGTAAAGACAGGATAAGTGAATACAGGAACAATCAGGAGAAAAGTATACTTTAATGTACCATTTAGGGGATGGAGAAGAAAGAAAATAAAAAGAAACAATTATTTCAAGGTCTCATTAACCTTCCTCCACTCAATCTATGTCAAGTAAACATCCCACAGCGATTATGAAGAAATAGTACAGGTCGAGCATTTCTAACCACAAAAGCTTCAAAATATAAAGCTTTTTGAGCACCAACATGATGCCACACACAAGTGGAAAATTCCACACCTGACCTTATGTGATGAGTCACAGTCAAAATGCAGGCACACAACACAGTTTATTTAGCATCCCTAAGTGAATAAAGACCCTCCCAGTCTTTTTCAGCTGCAATATATCTTGTCTTCACACACCCAGGTTCCCCCATGCAAGCACGCCTACAAAGGGTAATAGAATGGCACACATGCAGACCATACATGTCAATGGCAGGTTCTCTGTGATGTCTGAAGTGGTGCTAAGCTCTATGTGCATTTCTCTTTGTGTTTTTTGCTTATTCATTCTGCATTGTAAAGGCACTGTTGAAAATGCCAAAAAGGCCGAGCGAGTGGCTCATGCCTGTAATCCCAGCACTTTGGGAGGCCGAGGCAGGCGGATCACGAGGTCAGGAGATCGAGACCATCCTGGCTAACACAGTGAAAGCCCGTCTCTACTAAAAATACAAAAAGAATTAGCCGGGTGAGGTGGCAGGCACCTGTAGTCCCAGCTACTCGGGAGGCTGAGGAAGAAGAATGGCATGAACCCAGGAGGCGGAGCTTGCAGTGAGCTGAGATCGCACCACTGCACTCCAGCCTGGGCGACAGAGCAAGACTCCATCTCCAAAAAAAAAAAAAAAAAAAAAAAAAAAAAAAAAAAAGCCAAAAACACCTGCAGATACCCTACAGGTAACAGTGATAAGAAAAACAGGGAACATTTATGTTTATCTATAGCACAGGAAGTCAACCTATTGGAGAAACTGGAAAGTAATGTAGGTGTGAAACATCTTACAGAAGAGTATGGTGTTAGAATGACCACCTTATATTGACCTGAAGAAACAGAAGGATAGACAGTTGAAATTCTATGCTGAAAGAAATGAACAGAAGTTAATGAAAAATAGAAAAATACTGCATAAAGCTGAAAGTGAAGATCTTGATTGTGCATTGAAAGAGGGGATCCATCAGCATCACAGTAACACATACCACTTAACGGTATGCTGATGATGAAACAAGCAAAGATCTATACATTGGATAGAACTGTGATTCAACAGTTTCATTGCAGAAATTTAAGTGAAGACACAGCATCAAATTTTTAAAGATTTTTGGTAATAAAGCACTGTTGATAATGAAGCAGTGGAGAAATTCCTTGATGAGTTTGCCAGGGTCACTGCTGACGAAAATCTGATGCCAGAAGTCTGTAATACTGAAGAAACATCACTAATTTGGTGTTACAGCTGATGAGACAGACTTTACAGGAATTAAGGAAAACTGGGATGTGCTAATGCAGCAGGCATGCATAACCATAAACTTGTTGTGATAGGCAAAAGCTTGCACTCTCACTGTTTTCAAGAAATAAATTGCTTACTAGTTTATTATGCTAACAAAAAGGAATGGATCACCAGAGCTATCTTTACTGATTGTTTTCACAAATGCTTTGTACTAGTGGCTCATGCTCACTGTAGGGAAGCAGAACTGGATGACAACTGCAAGGTTGTACTATTCTTTGACAACTATTCTTCTCATCTTCCAACTGAAAGTCTCATAAAAATAATGTTGGTGCCAGGAAATTTCCCCCAAATTTGACTTCATGAATTCAGCCATGCAACCTGGTATCCTTATATCAATGAAGAGTAAATATACAAGTACTTTCTTGAACAGCAGGCTAACAGCAGTGAACAAAGGCATGGATGCAGAAGGTTTTCAAAAGGTGTTTAGCATGAAGGATGCAATATATGCTGTTACCAATGCTTAGAACACAGTGACTAAAGACACGTATTCCTGTTTATTCCTGGTACAGCCTCGGGCCTGAGACTATGTTCACTAATGATGATGAACAAGGTCATGGCTTTGAAGGATTCCATTTGTCAAGTGCACAAAAAAATGATGTCTGACCTCATTACATATGCAAAAATATACCTTCAGAGTTCAGTAAGCTGGAAGAAGCAGATGTGTCAGTTTATAAAATCAAAGGGAGGCTTCTAAGACAAAAACCATTGTTAGTGAAGCAGATGACTTTGAAGAAAACATTTTAAAAAGTCATCCAGCATAATGTCTCTTCATCTCTAGAGGACCCACCCATTTCCTGGTTTCTCGACTGCTTCGGATATTTCTTCTCACCTAAGAAAGTAAAACACAGTGTACAGTGCATTTTAATCAAACAGAACATCCTAGGTGGAGACTGAGAGCCTGCTGGTGTTTATTGTTGCTGTTGTTTAACAGCTGATAAAGGTATCTGGTGCGGCTGCTATGCTGCTCAGTTACCCTGAACACGTTATTGTTTTACTGTATTTATGACATGTCCATTTTTTTTTTTACTGTTAAGTACCTATGTGTGAATAAGTGTGAGAAAATGATTGCTTGTTGGTAGCATACAAATTCAGTCAGGAATAATGGTGATGCCAAACAACCACAGATTGTCCACATGGGTGACAGAGATAGGGACACCTTTACTTTCACATAGTTCAATGTACACAAACTTTGTTTTATGTACGCAATTATTTAAAATAGTGCATGAAATTACCTTCAGGCTATGCATATAAGGTATATATAAAACATTAATAAATTTTATGTTTAGACTTGGGCCCCATCCCCAAGATATCTCATTGTTGAGTATATGTGTATGCAAATATTCCAAAATCTGAAAAGTTCTAAAATCTGAAATACTTTTGTTCTTAAGCATTTTGGATAAGAGATGCTCAATTTTATTTATGAGCTAACTGAGACAGATTTAAAATGGTTTACTAAAAGTTTTACAGTGAATTAATAGGAGAAATAGAGCAACTGGAACAAGTTCTCTTTTAGAGTCCCAGAAAAATCTGGAAAGATTATTTTGTTTAAAAGTATGAGAACATTACATGAGAAGTACATTATTTGGTCATACCAGAAATCACTAGTAAGATACCACAATTAACGTAACAGAAGGAAAACGGATGATTTATACTCATTAACTTATTTATGGATAAGTACAGGTGTTTTAAGGAGAAAATTACTTATACAACATAGTTCACTTGTGATATACTGCAAATAACTAAGTTTCTTAGTTATTTGAAATGTTCCTTTCTCAGAGCAGAAGAGAAAGGAACATTTTAAGTGGAAATAGGTCTCAGGTGTTAAGAAGGAAGAAAATGGTTTTTCAGTATATACTTCATGTCTAAAGGGATAGTTGAAAACTTCCAGACAAAAATTTAATTGACCATAATTTTCCACACATAGATAGAAATCTAATCTAATTTAGCAGCTATGCAAATATAGATATGTATATGAACTTGTCTGATCTTATTTAAGTAAAGGAAGCACTTTTTTGTAAATGACAATCTTTTGGGGTATGTAAAATTTATTATATTATCTTTTCTTCCCCAAGATGTTACATAAGTATCACTAGTTCCTGAGCACTGAGAAATGTTTGAAGTCAGAGTTAGCACAAAAGCTGCATGTTTGTGTTTTGGTTAATGTTGCTTAAATGCCATGTTTATTTTCTGGCGTTCAGACTCTTGTCAACTATCATACCAAAGCACTTGAGACTCTTAATAAGAAATAAATCATCTCATTCTTTGCATAGAGATAGAGTTTAAATGTTAACATCTCAGGGAAAAACAATAAATAGTGAATTAAGTTTATTCTGAACTGTAACATCTGATATTGGAATTTTCTAATAACAAGTGTTTTCTATGCTCAGCCCACGAAATATTTTGAAGGTCAGGGGCCCTAAGATTCACATATAGTTGGGTTTAACTCATAGAGCACACATTCTTAGATGTGATACAAATTTAGAGATCAATGCAATTTAGAGAGTAATGTCCAGCAGCACAAAACCATCCCAAAGTTCAGAGTTTAGGGTAAAATGTGCTAGAAGACATGATTTCAACCTGAAGTCTAGATAAGGATTCCTACTCCTTTCTCATTGTTCAAGAGATGTGAGGTTATGCTGCTACCCTAATTTGATTCACATGTCATGGGATCCTTGAAGAACCTAGAGTTGAGAGACAGGGAGAATACTCTCCTTCTCCCCACAGTGTTAGAAGATTTGGCTTAGACAGACTTAATGGCTGGAAACAGGAATCAGAGAAGGGGTCATTGTCCTTCTTACTGAGAAATTAGTTAGGAATTAACATAGTCAGCATGGAGCCTATTTCCTAATTTTGAGGTAAAATAACCACAGTGCTAATATAAACCAGATTTTATACAGCTGGGACTCCAACATGCATGTTAAAGGGAAAATGAGATAATGAACAGAGTTAATGTATTCACTCCAATGTGTTCCTCTCATAGATATGAACACAGAGCTTGTTCTTAAGAGACCAGGTGAAGAAGAAGATATTAACATTCTTCTTTACCCAAAAAGTGAGGGAAAATATTGCTATGAATAAGATTAGGAAAAGATTGCTTAAAGTTAAATTTTTTTCCTGCAGGCCTTCTCATAGACTATCATACACTAAACTACTTTATGAATCTTCATGAGGAGGGTTATATTAAGGATTATGTTCAAACATATTTGGCCATGAAACTCTTTATTAATATTTCTCAGGAGCAGTGAACCAAGAGATTCAGTTCAGGAAACACTGATTACAAATGAGAACTAACCTCAATGATGAAAAGGATGTAGAATGTGTGAGCTATCAATTCTTCTCACTCTACAAGTTTTGCCTTCCTCAACAAGCAAAGCATTACAAGGAGGCTATTGCAACATCAATGCAAGAGATGAGGGTGTAGCATGATCTTATCAAGTCCATTGAATTGGGAAACTCTAGGGCAACATTCTCATTGTATTCCAAATGAAAGTTGTACCCTGAAGTTGTGGAACATGGAGGACCTGAGGCAATAGTAGTAAAGGCAGTGAGAAGTTGCTGGATTTAAGGTATATGCTGAAAGCTAAGCTAATAGAATTTGTTTTAACTTGGATTTTGGATGTGAGCCAAAGAGGAATAAAGGATGATTTATATGTTTTGGCAGAAGCGTAAAGTGAATGGTCATCCATGAGAGAAGCAAGTTTTGGCTTGGAGGGAAATAGAATTCCATTTTGGACTTTATAAGTGTTAGATTCATATCTAAGTGTCAAGTGTCCAGTTTGACATATCTCTGATCTGAGGGCATATGGAAGGGTTGGAGTGATAAATTTGTGAATTATCAGATAGAAGATAGTATTTAAAGTTGTGGAAATAAATGTTATCATCTAGGGCACGGAGTATTTAAATGAAGGGTGAGTCAAGAGGACACTTAAACACATAAAAGTTAGGGCATGAGAAGAATTAATAAAATAAATATACATGCAATGGACCAGTGTAGTAAGGAGATAAATTTAAAAGGCATGGTATCCTAGAAACCAAGCAGAAAAATATTTCAAGAATAAATAAGGAAGCTAGTATGTCAACCAATGCTGAAAGTTAAATGGAAATTATTGATCACATTAACAATCAAACAATGAGAAAGAAAGCACAGTATCAAGATAATTAGGGTGAAGAATATAGGCAGCAAATAAAGAGAAGTCTTTGGAAAAATTTTGCCAGGAAGGGAGGCAAAGATTAAGGAAACAATGGTGAACCTAAGGATTTATTTATTTTTTAAAATTAAAAAGGATTAAAGCGTGCTTATATGCTGAAGGGAATGATCCATTCAAAAGGGAGGAAATAATATTGCAGAATAAAGCAAAGCCCCTTTTTGAGTTTAGAAGGTATGGGGTTCAGTCCACAAGTCAGAGATTTGATCTCAACCTGAAGAAGCAGTGGCAGATAGTGGTTAAAAACAACAGACTCCATTTCTCTGATGGCCAGTGATGATGAGCATTTTTTCATGTGTCTTTTGGCTGCATAAATGTCTCCTTTTGAGAGGTGTCTATTCATATCCTTTGCCCACTTTTTGATGGGGTTGTTTGTTTTTTTCTTGTAAATTTGTTTGAGTTCATTGTAGATTCTGGATATTAGCCCTTTGTCAGTTGAGTACGTTGCAAAAATTTTCTCCCATTTTGTAGGTTGCCTGTTCACTCTGATGGTAGTTTCTTTTGCTGTGCAGAAGCTCCTTAGTTTAATTAGATCCCATTTGTCAATTTTGGCTTTTGTTGCCATTGCTTTTGGTGTTTTAGACATGAAGTCCTTGCCCATGCCTATGTCCTGAATGGTAATGCCTAGGTTTTCTTCTAGGGTTTTTATGGTTTTAGGTCTAACGTTTAAGTCTTTAATCCATCTTGAATTAATTTTTGTATAAGGTGTAAGGAAGGGATCCAGTTTCAGCTTTCTACATACCACTAGCCAGTTTTCCCAGCACCATTTATTAAATAGGGAATCCTTTCCCCATTGCTTGTTTTTCTCAGGTTTGTCAAAGATCAGATAGTTGTAGATATGCGGCGTTATTTCTGAGGGCTCTGCTCTGTTCCATTGATGTATATCTCTGTTTTGGTACCAGTACCATGCTGTTTTGGTTACTGTAGCCTTGTAGTATAGTTTGAAGTCAGGTAGCATGATGCCTCCAGCTTTGTTCTTTTGGCTTAGGATTGACTTGGCGATGCAGGCTCTTTTTTGGTTCCATATGAACTTTAAAGTAGTTTTTTCCAATTCTGTGAAGAAAGTCATTGGTAGCTTGATGGGGATGGCATTGAATCTATAAATGACCTTGGGCAGTATGGCCATTTTCACGATATTGATTATTCCTACCCATGAACATGGAATGTTCTTCCATTTGTTTATATCCTCTTTTATTTCATTGAGCAGTGGTTTGTAGTTCTCCTTGAAGAGGTCCTTCACGTCCCTTGTAAGTTGGATTCCTAAGTATTTTATTCTCTTTGAAGCAATTGTGAATGGGAGTTCACTCATGATTTGGCTCTCTGTTTGTCTGTTATTGGTGTATAAGAAATCACAATGAGATACCATCTCACACCAGTTAGAATGGCAATCATTAAAAAGTCAGGAAACAACAGGTGCTGGAGAGGATGTGGAGAAGTAGGAACACTTTTACACTGTTGGTGGGACTGTAAACTAGTTCAACCATTGTGGAAGTCAGTGTGGCGATTCCTCAGGGATCTAGAACTAGAAATACCATTTGACCCAGCCATCCCATTACTGGGTATATACCCAAAGGATTATAAATCATGCTGCTACAAAGACACATGCACACGTATGTTTATTGCGGCACTATTCACAATAGCAAAGACTTGGAACCAACCCAAATGTCCAACAATGATAGACTGGATTAAGAAAATGTGGCACATATACACCATGGAATACTATGCAGCCATAAAAATTGATGAGTTCATGTCCTTTGTAGGGACATGGATGAAATTGGAAATCATCATTCTCAGTAAACTATCGCAAGGACAAAAAAACCAAACACCGCATGTTCTCACTCATAGATGGGAATTGAACAATGAGAACACATGGACACAGGAAGGGGAACATCACACTCTGGGGCCCGGTGTGCGGTGCGGGGAAGGGGGAGGGATAGCATTAGGAGATATACCTAATGCTAAATGACGAGTTAATGGGTGCAGCACACCAGCATGGCACATGTATACATATGTAACTAACCTGCACATTGTGCACATGTACCCTAAAACTTAAAGTATAATAAAAAAAAAAACAGACTCCAATGCTAGATTACAGTCCCACTTTCAAATAGGATACCACTATACACCTATGCCTTAAATCCAAAACTCAGATAACACTGAATGCTGGTGAGGATGTGGAGAAACAGGCACTCTATTCATTGGGAATGCAAAATAATCCAGCCACTTTGGAAGACAGTTTTGCAGTTTCTTACAAAACTAACATAGCCTTATTACATGAGCCAGCAATTGTGCTCCTTGGTATTTGTCCAAATAAATAAAAAACATATGTTCACACAAAAACCTGCATACAAATGTTTATAGCAGCTTTATTCATAATAGGTGAATGGATAAATAAGCTGTGGTACATCTATATGATGGAATATTGTATCCTGCCAATTATTTCTTTCCTTAGATGTTTCCCCAGGAATTAGAATATGTAGAACATGTATAACACTGAAACATCAGATATATATATAACAAAACAGTTGCTCCTCATTCCTTTCAGATGCAGTGCAGTCTGTATAAATGAAAACTAAATTAGACATGAGGCACTCCTTTTTCTGTTGGAAGAAGAGGGCTGATGATGGACCATTTTAAATGGGTTACCCTTATTAGTATACTAATGTCACTAAAATAATAATACCAATAAATTTGGAGACTTCAACATTTGGCCAAGATGGAGTAAGAAAGACTGAATTTGCTCTCCTGAGTAAAACAACACATAAATGAATACAATTAGTAAAAACATGCTATTTACAGTACTGGACATCAGAGAAAGAACAGTGATCTCTGAGAGGCAAAAAAACAAAAAACAAACAAACAAACAAAAACAAACAAACAAGGCAAACTAAGCAATTAACTCAGGTTACTGCATAATTTAGTTTTCAGCTGTAGTGCAATGCAGATAAACCCAGACAAAGTGCTGTGGAGTCCCTGAGTTGAGGAGACAGAGCTAAGAGTCCATAGAAACCAAGGCAAGGCAGCTGGAGTTTCCAAGCCAAAGTAATAGAAGAAAACTAAGCAAATAGAGGACTGTAGAAACACATGGAAATGTCTCTACGTATTCAGCAGAGTATTGATCAAAAAATGTGTGCATGTGAGGAAACTTCCTAAGGCTGGGGAAAGAGTCATAAACAAGAATGAAAGAGCAGGAACAGTGTCTGCAGAACTAACCAAATTGAAAATCCTCAAATTAATGGGACATTGGGTACAGTACTCAAATAGGCCTTGCCTCTGGAGAGTTCTGGACTAATCACAGCCCTGGTTCCACCTAAAAAACTGAAAACATAAAAGGATCAAACTGTTTTTAAGCAACATAACTATATCCCCCAACAAAGCACAAATATATGTATAGGATTATAAAAATATAAAGTTCTCCAAAGAGAAAACCACAATGTTTGGCACCCAATTAAAAACAATCAGGCTTGTAAAAAAGTAGGAAAATGTCAAATATGATGAGAAGAAGAATCAATCAAAAATGATCCAGAATGGCATAGATGTGATAGTGAGCACAAGGATATTAAAAACAGTTATGCTACTTACATTCTATGTTAAAAAAAGAAAAAAAAATTTAAGTAGAGATAAATAGAACAAATTATAAAAACTACATATTCTGAAATGAAAACTTTTACTGGATAGGATTAAGAATAGATTGAAATTATAATCCCAGCATTTTGGGAAGCCAAGGCAGGCGGATCAGAAGGTCAAGAGATTGAGACCATCCTGGTCAACATGGTGAAACCTGTTTCTACTAAAAATACAAAAATTAGCTGGGCGTGGTGGCACGTGCCTATAATCCCAGCCACTTGGGAGGCTGAGGTAGGAGAATCACTTGAATCTGGGAGGTGGAGGTTGCAGTGAGCCAAGATTGCACCATTGCACTCCAGCCTGGGCAACAAGAATGAAACTCTGTCTCAAAAAAAAAAAAAAAAAGAAAGAAAAAGAAAAGAATACATTAAATTTTTCAGAGCAAAAGTTGGTAAACTGGAAGACATAGCAATAAAAAATATCAAGAATAAAACTTACAGAATAAGAATTTTTGAAAATGCACACAGTGGCTGGGCACGGTAGCTCATGCCTGTAATCCCAGCATTTTGGGAGGCCAAGGCGAACAGATAACTTGAGGTCAGGGTTTGAGACCAGCCTGGCCAACATGGCGAAACCCCATCTCTACTAAAAGTACAAAAAAAAATTAGGTGTGGTGGTCAGTACCTGTAATCTGTAATCCCAGCTACTTGGGAGGCTGACACAGGAGAATTGCTTGAACCTGGGAGGCAGAGGTTGCAGTGAGCTGAGATCGTGCCATTGCACTCCAGCCTGGGTGACAGAACAAGACACCATCTCCAAAAAAAAAAAAAAAAAATGAAAATGCACACAGCATAGTAACCTGTAGCAGTGGCACAGTTTCAAGTCGTCTAAAATACATTGTGACTGGAGTGCCTCAGGAAGAGAAAGGAGTGAGGAGGAAATATATCTGAAGAATTAATGTTTGAAAATTTTTAAAAGTTTGATAAAAATATAAAGTCAAATATCTGAGAATATCAATAATCTTCAAGTAAAACAACAATAACAAAATTAACCAAAGAAGATCATAATAAAATTGTTTATAACAGTGATAAGGAAAAAAAATTAAAAGTAGAAGGGAAAAAGAGATGTCAAATTCAGAGAACCAAAGATAAGATTGACAACATATTTTGCATAGGAACCAACACAACCAAGAAGTCAATGAGCAATATCCTTAAAGCAGCAAAAGAAAATCTGTCAACCTAGAATTCTGTATACCCAGCAACAGTATCTTTAAAAACCTAAGATGAAATAAAGATTTTTTAGATATGCAAAAGCTGAAAGAATTAATGATCAGCATACCTACATTATAAGAAATTTTGAAAGTCAAGCAAAAAAGATGATACTAAGTGAAAATATGGATTTTTTTTTCACTCACAGGAATGAAGAAGAGATGCTAATTACATGGATCAATATGTAAGTTTTTTTATTATTTAGATCTTTCAAAGGTAATGGGTATCCAAATAAAAATAATAACAATCTATTCTAGATGTTCTAAAATACATGAAGTCAAAATTTGTGACAAATAGCACGAAAGCTGGAAGAGGAAATATGAGTGTTAACATTTTTAAGCTAAATATGATGTGAAATAATAGCTCATGAAGGTAGACTATAATAAGTTATAGTGGCTGTATTTTAAATATCCCAAACAACACCTGAAATAACCAAACAAGGGAGATAAAATGGCATTATAAAAAGTACTTAATCCAAAAGAAGTCAGGAAAAATGGGAAAAAGGGAATAAAGAACACATAGAAAAATAGAAAACAAATAGCAAGAAGATAGATTTAAACCTAACCATATTAATAATCATATTAAATGTAAATGTTCTAAATACCATAAATCAAAGTCAGAGTTTGTCAGGTTGAATAAAAAGCTAGACCTATTATCCGTAATATCCCCTTACTATACTTACATAATATTATATGTAAAGTCTGTAATTATGTCATTGCTCTCATTCCTGATATTTGTACTTTCATATCGTTTCCCTATATTTTTCTTGATTCAATCTGCAAGTCCTATAGCTGCAAGGAACTGAATACTTCACATAGTAATTGGTATTCATAAGTATTTCTGGTGAGAATGTAAATGGTGCAACATATTTGTAAACCAGTTTGACAATAAAACAGCTATCAAATGATTCAGTCATTCCACTCCCAAGTATTTTCTCAAGATAAAGGAAAATATATGCTCCTACTAAGAACTGTACGTGAATAGTAATAGCAACTTTGTTGTAATAATAAAAAAGTGGATACAATCCAAGTGCCCATCGGCATCTCCATGGTTAAACCCATTGTTATATCCCCACATAACAGAACACTTCTTAGCAATACAGAAGAATGGACTATCAATATACATTATAATATAAATTAGTCTCAAAATCATTATACTAAGTGTAGGAACTCAGGCCACATAAAAAATTATTTTATTAATGCATTAATATAAAATTCTAGCAAATGCGAGGTATAGTGACCAAATACAGATCAGAAGTTTTCTGGAGACAGGGAAGGCTGTAGTAGAAAGAAGTGTGCAGGAGGTAGGAATTAAGAAGCAGGGGGCAAGGAAGCATTGGGGATTGACAGATATGTTCTTTCGTTTTTTTTTAGATGGAGTCTCACTCTGTCACCAGGCTGCAGTGCAGTGGCGAGATCTCGGCTCACTGCAACCTCCGACTCCCTCGTTCAAGTGATTCTCCTGCCTCAGCCTTTCTAGTAGCTGGGACTACAGGCGCGCGCCACCGTGCCCACCTAATTTTTGTATTTTTAGTAGAGACAGGATTTAACCATGTTGACCAGGACGGTCTCAATCTCTTGACCTCCAGTGATCCCCTCGCTTTGGCCTCCCAAAGTGCTGGGATTACAGGCATGTGGCACCATGCCTGGCGGACAGATATGTTCTTTTTCTGATTCTGGTGATGGTTTCATGAAATATACACATGTCAAAATGTTTCAATTTGTATACTTAACTATATGCAGCCAACTGTATTACAACTTTCAGTTTATAAAACTGTTTATAAACAAATAAAGCCTTTTTGTTTCAGTCCCTGAACTGTCTGTTTTCCTGTTTCCGGAATAGATTCTTGAACTCTGCAAAGACATAATACAAGTACAATAACTTGACCTATATCAAAATTAGCCTTGACCTTGTTCATTGGTGAAAAGCTACTATTTGCTTTTGGCCTTTGGCTTAGCCTTGGGAACTCATAAGCTGAATGCCTGTCTTACTTATTTATTTACCTGAACTTATACTGCATGTTGAATGATTGTAAAATCCTTGCAATCTTTTAGGTTGCCATCAAATTGAATCTCAGGAACAAGAACAAGATGTGTCATGAAGATTTATTGTTAATATCTGACTACTCACTTTCAAATTTAGGTACACATTCTAGATAGATGCACCTCGAAATGTGTTTCATGTATTGGAATTTTATCAGTCAGTTGAAGAATATATAAATATCATTTTAAGGGTAAAATTGATAATAATTAATAATTATGAAAGCTATTAATTTTATGTACAAATCAATTCTTGAGAACTTTCAGGTAGTCAAATAAATACAGTGGCAGTTAATTGGTATATAATGAAAAGTAACATAGATGAAAATTCAGTTCTGGTTATCATGAAATCCAATTTAATTGTACTTTGGAACATTGCTATATTCAAGATTTATTGGAAATTTCTTCCAAAATGTGTGTGAAACAGTAAATTCAAGAAGATAGTAATCTAAGTGAGGGCAATAACTTTAAATTTGCTTCCGAAAATACTTCAAAAGCATGTACATCAGCAAGGCAGAAAGCTTCAATGTGTGGGATTGCTACAAAGAAATTGTGTCATTATCATCAACCCAACAATTTTTATCTCTCAGAATTAGAAGAGAAACAAGTTTACATTAGTCTCTACTTTTGCATAGAGGAAAGGAATATAGCATTTTAATAAAAACATCAAGAAATGTACTCTCTGCTTGGAGATTCATGACCTTCGGAAAATTACTGGCTTATGTTCTGCAAAACCATAAGCCAATAATGTAGATTTGTTTTAACGATGACTTTAATGTTGTGCCAAAAATCTCTTCATTTCTTGTTTCACATCTCACAATTTTATGAATTGCCATTTGATATGTTTCTCAACATTCTCTCAGTCAAGATTCCAATTAGGAACTCTCTCCATCCTTCCTTTTTGTAAATTTGTATTCTCTCAGAACATCTGTTTTCTTCTTTACTACACAGTCTTCACCCCTTTCTTACACAGAATCATATAAAAATTCCCTGATAGGCCAGATATATATATATATTCATATATATATATATATTCATATATATATTCATATATATATATTCATATATATATATATATATATATATATATATACCAATACTCCTGTACTCAACATTCAAAAGCACCGTGTTTCATAGAAAGCAGTAATAGATTTTAAATAACATTTTTCCCTGGTACATATCTCCCCTGAGAAAAATTATAGACATCTATAACATAAGATTCTGTCTCCAACTATCATGAAGAAGCAGATAATAGCATAGAGGCAAATATTATGTGACATATGACTAATACTTACTTTTGTCCCTGAGCTACATCTAACTCAAAGTACAACTGATCTTTTTTTGCATGGGGGACTTCTGCGAGTCTGCCACATGTTTGGATAAAAATTTTATCTTGGTTGCCTCCCTCACCACATCAAGTTAGACAAGAAGCACACCTGCAATAGAGTATTTCTAGAGTTCATGAGGATCTGGGGAAGGAAGAGTTGCTATTACTTCAAAGGTTGGAGCATTAAGGTTCAAAGTTCCTGAAATAGGAAGCCAGAATTCCAGGAAAGGTTCTCTCTGACAATTCTTCAAAATACTCTTCCCTCCCACCTCTTCTGGCTTGGGGTATGGCAAGCACATGTGTGCTCACACACATACTAACAGTCAAGAGAAATATGCCTGGCAGATGTCCTTGACCATTTGGGGGCCCTGGATTCAGTGTGCCTAAACTGAATGAATGTATCCTGCCTACATGAGGTCTGCTATGTGTCAGATGTGGGTGGCCAGATGGTTACAGTTCTTCTGTTTATAATGTCAACTGCTCACTCTTCAAAAAGACCACTGTAATAGCCCACCGGTAAGCAAAGCTATGCTTATTAGCCTTCTTCAGTAGGGAGAGCATCACCTGTAGAGTCTAGTTTGTTTCTCAGTAGGGAGATTAGAGATGAGTTAACAATAGGATTTGGAGATTAAAGATCAAGTAGTTTAAGGAGGACTTTCCATGTAAGGATGTGATTGAGACAGGGCAAATTCATCATACAGTGGTTTAGAATTGGTGAACATGAGGTGATCTTGAAGTATGTCTTGATAGGTAAACAGCTGCTTGATAGTAAGCTGTTAGCTCAGATGAGCAAACTATGGTGAGAAAAGGGCCATTTATAGTTATGTAGTTCAAATAAGTCAGAGAATAATTTATATAGTCAAAATAAACTGACTTTCAAGAATTTTCTGAAGCAAACCATAAAACTATTTATATAATATTTCCTAGACTACATTGTAAAGTTATGTTGACACAGTTGGCCTAAGTCCTTGGTCCTGACAGTTCAACCAAATGGATATTGGTGGCTTCAGTTCTCATGACCAATTCAGCCTGATAGAAGAAAAACTGGATACATGTTCATGGTTTGTGTTGGGGTGCTTTCTTTCTTTTTTTCTTTTTTTTTCTTTTTTCTTTTTTTTTTTAGATGGAGTTTCACTCATTGTTGCCCAGGCTGGAGTGCAATGCTACGATCTTGGCTCACTGCAACCTCCACCTCCCGGGTTCAAGCAATTTTCCTGTCTCAGCCTTCCGAGTAGCTGGGATTATAGGCACCTGCCACCACGCCTGGCTAAGTTTTGTATTTTTAGTAGAGACAGGATTTCACCATATTGGCCATGCTGGTCTCGAACTCCTGACCTTAGGTGATCCACCCACCTCGGCCTCCCAAAGTGCTGAGATTACAGGTGTAAGCCACCACACCTGACCTATCTTGGGGTGCTTTCTAATCAAAGGTGGGCATCTATTATCTCTACTTTCCATTTGTTGTCACTTCTCTCCACTACCTCCACCCCTTTGCCAAGCAGTCAAACTTTCTTAGTCATTTCTTAGTGGAGAACACTTTATGTTATTGCTAACTGTTTCACTCTCTTTCATTGCTTTCTTACTCAGTGAGATACAGCAGAATACAATGGTTCATATGTGGGCTCAAGTGATAGATTTCCCCAGTGTGTGTTCTGTGTAGCCTTGGGCAAAGTTACTTAGTTACTCCACACTTCATTTTCCACAAAATCATGATGGTGGAGGGTTGATATGAGAATCAAATAAGTTAAATAGGTGAAGATCTCAGAACAGAGCCTGGCTCATAGGGTTGACTTTTATCACAATGCTGATTATTTCACAGCATTGTTGTGATGCTTAATTAAATGAAAGAAAATGTATAAAGAAACCAGAACAGTGGGAATAATAAAAAGTGTTGACTATTACATTATGTGTAACTAATTAACGTGTATTAGCTCTTTTTGATCATATGTAATGCTATCCATAAGTCAGTGCAGAAGGGCAGGGGAGGCTTCAAAATTATATGGGGCAAGTATTCTTTTATTTCAAAATTATTTAGGATAACATACAGGAATATACTTGGCACCTAATATATGCCAATACAATGTTTTCATGTTATGGAAGAAAGGATTTAGAATCAGATAACCGTAAGCCTGAATTCCTGTATTTTGAGATCTTACACATCAAAAAGTTAATATCTCAGCCTCATGAACTTCCTATAAAGATGGGCATAGTAACATCAAATTCATAGACTTGTTGCCAGAATTCAATGAAATGATGCAGCGAATTGTACAGAACATAAGGTTGTAGAAAAATACTATTTCCTTTTTTCCTCCTCTTCCTTTTACCTCAATAGTCTCCATTTAAGTTTTCTGTAAAGTCAAAAAGTCAAATTAGATTATCTTTCAGCTCTAAAATTTTCTCATTCTATACTTAAACTTAGAACGACCTCTTCTTTCTCTTAACTTTCAGAGAAGCCCTTTAAATCTGTGTTACCTTGAGCCATTTAGCACTGAAATATATGTGGCCTGGGTTCATTCTCCAGGAATGAGAATCTCATATCTTTCCCAAAGGCAGGCACTATATTGCGGGTTTCTCATGTATAGTTTACCATGCGAAGCAATGCTGAGCATGCACTTGTCAATAAGTACCTATTGGCTTGTTCAGTATCATAAATCCATACACAGTGAATCAGCATCTACTGAAAGGTACAAATACTTTGAAGTGTCATTAGTGCTATATAAGTGAAAGATTCATTTCATTTTGTTCTAGACATTCTTGAACACTTTCCTTGGGTCATTGAACATATTTAATGTATTCATTTAAAAGCATAGCAAGAGTACTTCTTTTCAAGGTCTTAGTGATAGATTTTAATGAAGAGTATAACGAAGGAGTCTATAGGGCTGAGCCCGCAGCAGGAGATAATAGAATGCAGCTGAATACATGAAAGCATAGTCTCCAAGGCTTCAAACTCCCGGCTTAAATGATGTTATATAGTTTTATTCTACTCAAGCTTGGGTAGAAATTTCTCATTTCAAAAGTGACTGAGGTTGGTATTTTTGATAAATGGTATCTTAGCTCTCATTTCCCAACATCCTCTCTTCCTAAGCTAAAAATAAAAATGAAATACAAGAGATAAATAACAAATCTTACTGATATATAGAATGATGCTTTCATTGTTTCAGACCAGGGGAGTGGAGGAGTCTAAGAGGCTAGGGGTAATGGTAGGTTCCAGATATATTTCCTTTAATCTTGTACCAATAGTTCCATTTTTTTCTCATGTTCTCAATACTTTATTTCTAATGCTGAATCTTTTTCATTATGCTTGATATCTGAATGTGGTCATAAATCTTACTATATAGCACCTAAAAATTCCTGTCAAAGTAATTATTACTTTAAAATAATAAAATGTAGCAAAGAAAACTTTTGTTATTTACTAATAAAATTGTTGCAAAACATAGATTGGGTGTAAAGTTATATTTTTCTAAAAATAGTTTTTTGATATCACATAATCATGAATATTATCTTAAATTTAACATCATGAAGAAATATAAAATCTGAGCAGACCAATAATGAGTAGCAACATGAAATCAGTAATAAAAATCCCCAATCAAAGAAGAGTTCAGGACCCTATGGCATCACTTCTGAATTTTACTAAACATTTAAAGAAGAACTAATACCAATCTACTCAAACAATTCCCCAAAATTAATGACTTGGGAATACTTCCAAATTTCTTCAACGAGGCCAGCATTACTCTAATACCAAAACCATACAAGGACCAAACAAAAAAAGAAAACTATAGACCAATATCCCTAATGAATATATATGCCAGATCTGCAACAAGATGCCAGCCAACTGAATTCAACAGCACATTAAAATGATCATTCATTGTGATGGAGTAGGATTCATCCCATGGATGCAAGGATGGTTCAACATACACAAATCAATAAATATAATATGTCACATTAATGGAATGAAGGGGAAAAACCATATGATCATTTTAATAGATGCAGAAAAAGCATTTGACAAAATTCAACATCCCTTCCTGATAAAAACTCTCAATAAATTAGGTATAGAAGATAAGTGGTCAACAGGTATATGAAAAAATGCTCAACATCTCAAACCATTAGATAAATGCAAATCAAAACCACAATGAAATATCACTTCACCCCAGTTAGAATGGTATATTAGCCCATTCTGCTATAAAGATACTACCCAATACTGGGTAATTTATAAACGAAAGAGGTTTAATTGACTCACAGTTTTGCATGGCTGTGGAAGCCTCAGGAAACTTACAATCATGGCAGAAGGGGAAGCAGGCATATCTTACATGGGGCAGGCAAGAGGAAGTGTGTGTGAGTGCAGGAAAAACTATATTTTATAAAACCATCAGATCTTGTTAGAATTCACTCAGTATCATGAGAACAACAGCACGGGGGGAAACTGCCTCCATAATCCAATCACTTCCCTCCTTCAACACATGGGGATTACATGTCCCTTTCTGGACATCTAGGAATTACAATTAGAGATGAGATTTGGGTGGGAACACAGAGCCAAACCATATCAAATGGCTACTACCAAAAATACAAAAAATAACAAATAATGGCACAGATGTGGAGAAAGGGGAACACTTAAACATTGTTGGTGGGAATGTAAGTTAAATATTAGCCATTATGGAGTCTGATTATGGATGTCCCTCAAAAAACTAAAAACAGAACTACCATAAAATTCTGCAATTCTACTACTGGACCCAAAATGATCCAAAAATCATTTTGTCAAAGAGATATCTGTACTCTCATGTTTATTGCAGCAGTAGTCACAATAGCCAAGATATGGAACCAACCTAGGTGTTCAACAACAGCTAGGTTGATGAGTAAGTAAAGAAAATGTGGTAGATACACAATTGAATATAATTTAGCCATGAAAAATAGAATGAAATCCTGTCCCATGTGGTGAAACGGATAAACCTGAAGAGCAATATGTTGAGTGAAATAAGCCAGACACAGAAAGACAAATACCACATGACCTCATTCATATGTGGAATCGAAAAGAGTTGATCTCATAGAAATAGAGAGTAGAAAGATAGTTACCAGGGCATGGAAAGGGTAGGGGTAGAAAGAGCATAGGAATTTATTTAATTTTTTTTTTACAATATAGTTCAACAGCCCAGAATTATCCGTTAGATGTTTCCTTCTTCAGGTAACAGAAACATAAATTACTGTGGCTTAAAGAATAGTTTATTTTTCCTTATATACTAAGAATTCTATCTGTGGTGGCTGCAGGAGCAGGTTCCATAACTCAGTGAAGTCGGGGTGACGTCTTGGTGATTTCTTGGGCCATTTCCTCATAGTTAAAAAGATGAGCTGGGCGCAGTGGCTCATGCCTATAATCCCAGCACTTTGGGAGACTAACATGGAGAAACCCCATCTCTGCTAAAAATACAAAAATTAGCCAGGTGTGGTGGCACATGCCTGTAATCCCAGCTACTCGGGAGGCTGAGGCAGGAGAATTGCTTGAATCTGAGAGGCAGAGTTACAGTGAGCTGGAGATTGCACCATTGCCCTCCAGCCTGGGCAACAAGAGTGAAACTCCGTCTCAAAAAAACAAGCAAAAAAAAAAAAATTATAAAGAGGGCTACTGCAACTCCAAGGTTCATGTGTGCCTTTAAATAAAAAAGAAGGAAAGGAGGTACAGACCATTTTTTAAATCAAAAAAGCAAAAGCTTTCTGCCAGACCTCAGAAAGTGAAAACAACAACAACAACAAACCCAAACAAACTAACAAACAAAAAGCAAAAGCTTTCACAGAAATTTCCTATTATATTTAACTGGACAGAGTTGTGTCATATGAAACTCATAGACGTGAGAGAATCTAGGAAAGTGAACATTTAAAAATTTCAGTTTTGATATCAGAGGTAGAAAAGGGAAAAAGACTTAGAAATAGGCATTGAATAAGCTCAACCCATAGTGCCATCCACATCAGTTGTAAATGTAGGGAACACAGATATATGTATAGGTCCAGATATGGGTTTTTCAGGTGATCCCACAAAGGACAAATAGAACAAAAATATTAAGGAACCAGCCAAGAAAGTGCTTGAATTGATAATTCATAGAAGTTAAGGGAATCCCAGAAAAGGATTCATCTATAGGGAAACAATAAAGCATCTAGATTTTTTAAATATGTGGAAGAACAAAGCTGACAAAAAAAGCAATGGAGAAAGGACTCTCTATTCAATAAATGGTGCTGGGACAACTGGCTAGCCAAATGCAGAAGACTGAAACTGGACCCCTACCTTACACCGTATACAAAAATTAAGTTGAGATGGATTAAAGATTGAAATGTAAAACCCAAAACCGTAAAAACCCTGGAAAACAACCTAGGCAATACCATTCTAGACATGGGAACAGGCAAAAAATGTCATGACAAAGATGCCAAAAACCAATTGCAGCAAAACAAAAATTGATAAATGGAATATACATAAACTAAAGAGCTTCTGCACAGCAAAAGAAGCCATCAACAGAGTAAACAGACAACCTACAAAATAGGAGAAAATTTTTGCAAACTATGCGTCTGAGAAAGGTCTAATATCTAACATCTATAACAAACTTAAACAAATTTATAAGAAAAAATGACCCTACCAAAAATTGGGCAAAGGACATGAACAGACACTTTCCATACATACATGTGGCCACATACATGTGGCCAAGAAGTATATGAAGAAAAGCTCAACATCACTGACTATTAGAGAAATGCAAATCAAAACAACAGTGAGATATTATCTCACACCTGTCAGAATGGCTATTCCTAAAAAGTCAAAAAATAACAGGTACTGTCAAGGTTGTAGGGAAAAAGGAATGCTTATACACTGTTGGTAGCAGTGTGAATTAGTTCAACTATCATGGAAAACAGTGAGGTGATTTCTCAACGACCTAAAAACAGAACTACCATTCAACCCAGCAATCCCATTCCCGGGTATATACCCAATATAATATAAATTACTCTATCATAAAGATACATGCACGCATATGTTCACTGCAGCACTATTCACAATAGCAAATAAATGAAATCAACCTAAATGTCCATCAATGGTAGACTGGATAAAAGAAATGTGGTACATGTACAACATGGAATACTATGCAGCCATAAAAATGAACAACATCATGTCCTTTGCAGGAACACAGATGGAGCTGAAGGCCATCTTCTTTAGCAAACTAGTGCAGGAACAGAAAACCAAATACCACACGTTCTCACTTATAAGTGGGAGCTAAAAGATGAGAACACATGGACACAGAGAGGCCAACAAGAGACATTGGGGCCTATCAAAGTGTGAAGGGTGGGATGAGGGAGAGGATAAGGAAATATAACTAATAGGTATTAGTCTTAATACCTGGGCAATGAAATAATCTGTACAGCAAACCCCCATGACACAAGTTTACCTATGTAACAAATCTGCACATGTACCCCTAAACTTAAAAGTTAAAAAACCATGGAAGAACAATAGTTGTGAGATTTACTAAATGAGAGAGGTAGATGGGATAGTGGTGTGGTCGGGAAGTAAGAGTTTGAATTTGCGATCTCAGGTGTTGGAGCTTACTATCCAAATTAGTGATCCAGCAGTAGAATTTAATCAATATGGAAAGCAGGAGGAAGCCATCGTATGTTTTGGGAGAAAAGAAAGTAACATGAAAGCTTTTCTGTGAGTACCTAATATGATAGCAGGTTGCAAAAATGTTTTGGAAGTAACAAAGAATAGAACCAATTATGGAAACCCAAGTTATGGTTTCTGCTTTTATACTTTCTTCCAGGAGAAGTAACTATTGTCCAATAAGCATCATTTGTGCTTTATAATTTATGTGCTTTTTTCATATCACAAAGTCTACCTTTAAGCCCTGTCAGTTAGATGCCAGTCACATTGATCCCACATTGGATCACGGAATGGATCGTGGTTGATCCTTTTCATGAGCAACCATCCTCGAGCTGTGTTGTCAATAAGTCTAGTGCTCAGTACTTTAGCTCTAAGACATGTATTGGTGAATAAGATTGAGCAGATGTGGAAGGCCAGGGTCTTACTTTGTTTTAAATTAAGGGACCTTCTGATTAAGGAATCACAGCTTGTTTTCACAAATATAGTTTTGAAAGGGGATTCCACATGATGACACAGTTCCCAGACCATTTCTTGTAAATCTCAAATATTGTCAGTAACTGGCATCTAATATAAAACCAGCAGTGCTTTGTAACTATAGAAGGATTAGTGGAAACTTGTCTGAGGCAGAAAAGAAAATGAAATTGACTTGCATTTGCAATCTTTTTGGGTAAATTCATTCAGTTGGTTAGAGAAAGATCCTAATTTCCTGAGATTGTGAAATCACCACTTACTGTTAGTTTTAACAGGGAGACAAATTCAGTTCCCTTAATCAACATGTCAAGTCTGTATACTTAAGATATATTTTTAAATTATACTTTTTATTATTTTTCATAAAAGTTATTTTATTAGAGAAAAACAAAACAACCACAGCAAACAACCTTAGTTCAGACTCTGTTCTCAGTGACAAGGTTTCATTAGCTCAGTTACCTTCTGTTTAGTGGAGTTAAACTAATTGTTTTTGGGGCATGCCTTTCCCCAGATTTTATAAAGTTAAGGAATGTAAGATGATGTAAAGGCAAGCTGCTCAGCTGGGGAAGCTCAAGTTTTAAATAAAATCATTTTAAAGGCTATTTTTATTAGCTAAAAGGGAAAGACCTTTTCACAGGGAGATCTAATTTCTTTTAATCTCTCCTGTTCAGTCTCTTCTCATGAGTTTTTCTAGAATTACTGATTGTCAGTTCAGGTTCTGTTTTCCTTACACTCTCTTCCCTAGTCTCTACTTTAATTTTCCCATCTAAATAACTGGATCTTAAACTACAATAAATCCATTTTAACCAAACTTATTTTTCTTTGTAAAGTTATCAACAGTGTTCAGTCAATAATAGTTGTAACTTTAGAAGTAGCACTTTTTAGGTAATAAACTAAGAAAAAATAATAAAACAACTTCTAAGTATAAAAATTGGGCTTATTTTAGTGACTGCTGTTTAGTAGACTGAATCATTATCAAAAAAATCTGACTAATTCTCTCGCCTCAGAACTGTGCTATGATCCCTGTCAATCCTATACAGTAAGCCCCAGAATCTCATCTCCAGAATTCTTTTCCTATTCAATTTACTTTTATTATTTTGGCCTCTTTCCTCTGCACCCACCGAACCCCAACTAAGTAAATTTTAGAGAAAAAGATGATGATTTCCTTCAACTTTTTTTCCGTTTTTATATCTTTTCAGTCATCCTTGTAGCTTCTGCAACTTCTTTTCTCTGTTCAATGCATCAGAGAAATTTTCATCAAAAATAAAACCTGTTGTCTATAAAGCATCCCTAATTAAATGGAAGTAAGACATAGTTTAAAATATCAAAAAGATACATACAGCATATGCCTGTGGTTCCAAAGCAACAGATTGAAAAGTGGAGAGTTCCACCCATCCATTTGGAAATTTTTACTAGTTTGTTTCATTTTGTTTTTGCTGAGTTGATTGATTTGGCAATTTATTTTATGGTCTGGGCAAGGCTCTGTTTTCACATTGCCAACCAACTGGTCAATCCATTAAAGAATCACTCTGATGAATTTGTTCATGTCATGAAAACAAAATAATTTGTTCATAGAACTTTTTCTTTTTAAGTCAAAATGTTGGAGATCATATTTATATCAAAACGTGCAATATCTGTTTTTGCTGTAACAAAAGCATTTTTAAATAATGCTGTAGCTCTCACAGCATTTCTTTAGATATATAATTGTTTGCTTGTAGTGTATTCATTTCTTCTAACTTTGTGTTTACAAAGAGCTTAACACATTGTAGAAGCTTAATAAAAATGTATTAGGTTGATAATGATAGGCCTTTTCTTGCTGTTCTTACTCATTAAAGACTTTAAACTGGTGAACTGCATGTTTTAAAATTGCTTTCCAGGCCAGGCATGGTGGCTCACACTTGTAATCCCAGCATTTTGGGAGGCCAAGGTGAGCAGATCACTTGAGGACAGGAGTTCAAACCAGACTGGCCAATGTGGTGCAACCCCATCTCTACTAAAATACAAAAATTAGCCAGGTGTGGTGGCACATGCCTGTAATCCCAGCTAACTTAGGAGGCTGAGGCACGAGAATTGCTTGAATACAGAAGGCGGAAGTTGCGACAGAGTGAGACTCTCAAATAAATAAATAAATAAATAAAATAAAATAAAATAAAATAAAATAAAATTGCTTTCCAGATTTTTGAATAACAAGCACATTCTGAGTCTTCTGTCTCCTATATAGGAATATTTCATTTTATGTATTGACAATGATTTACTCAGAAGTTCTTCAACAAATGTTGGTTATATGCATTGAAACTTTACCTTTGCTATATTTCACTAATCTTTACAGTCCTCACTGAGATATCCAATATCCAAACTGAGGCTTAGAGAGATAAAATGAATTATCCAAGGTCACATATTTATTAACTGACAAATCTTCACTCTATCGTAAAGTGTTTCCTAGTTGTCTGCAACTGTTATCTCCCTTTGTTTAATTTTTTATATGATTTAGTGTTTGTGGAATTCTTTGAAAAATGAGATAAGTGTATTGAATTCTAAAATTGGAAGGGGTATCACATTTCATATTTTGCTAGTAAATTTTTCTCATTTCTTGCAATAAGAGAAATATCTTCTTCATCTCCCCCAATAGCATCTGTGCAACCTCAACTCTTAGCTGATGATCTCACTTCATATTTTCCCGGAAAATAGAAGTTATCAGACAATTGTTAATCTAATGTCCCCACTACCAAATCCACTGGTCAAGTTAAATCTATCATGAACTTTATGAAGATAGATAAATTAATTCTATCATTCTATTTTTTTTTTTTTCAGACTGGGTCTCACTCTGTCACCCAGGCTGGCCTGCAGTGGCACAATCTCAGCTCACCGCAACGTCTGCCACCTGAGCCCAAATGATCCTCCTGCCTCAGCCTCCTGAGTAGTTGGGACCATAGGTGTGCACCACCACACGTGGCTATTTTCTGTTTTGTTTTGTTTTGTTTTGTTTTGTTTTGGTGGAGACAGAGTTTTGCCATGTTGTCCAGGCTGGTCTCAAACTCCTGAGCTCAGGTGATCCACCTGCCTCAGCCTCCCAGAGTTCTGGGTTTACAGGCATAAGCCACCATGCCCAGCCAGTTCTATCAATCTTTTTCACATAGTTTTCCATTTTTTTCTTGAGAAATTTTTTTTTCTTTTAGCTTTTGTGAAATTACCTCCTGCCTCACTGGTCATTCTTTCTTTGTCTCTTTTGCTGCTTCCGACTACACTGCCGTATCAGTAAGTGTTGGACTGTCCCGAGGCCTGTTCTTTGGTCTCTTTCTCTAAATACACTCATTCCTTGGAAAAGCCCATCTAGTCCCACAGCTTGGAAATCCACTTAGGTGGATTATACCTGATGTTATCCTCAATCCCTTAGCCCTCCCTTAAGCTCAGACAGATATCAAACTGCATACCTGACATTTTCACATTGATGTTTAATAGTCATCTAAAATATCCAAGACAGGACATGTGATTCCCCCAACTCCTGACAACCTCATTTTCCTCTACTATGCCCATCTCAATTTAGGACACACTCCCTCTAGTCATAGATCTGATCATTAACTGACACTGCTTCTCTTCTTTCTACTTCTAAATTTAATATACCAGCAAATACTATTGGCTGTACTTAAATAGACATCTTAAACTTGGCTAGTTAACCCATCTTCCTTGCTGCCATACTAGTCTAAGCTGCCATCATCGATCACCTGCATCACAACAATAGCTTTCTAGCACTTTCCTTGTGCTTTCGCTCCCCTAAACTATGTTCTCCATACCAAACTCAAAGTCACTACATCATTAAACAACTGCTTATTGAGAATGCACCAGGAATTAAGTACTGTCCTAAGCATTGCAAATAAAATAGCAAAACAAATTCAACCAGAAATCTCTTCTTTCTTTCCATTTGCATTTCCAGGGGACACTCAGTTTATATATATGTGTATGTGTATGTACATATGTGTTTGTATATATAGATAAATAGTATATTTGAGACAGTGATTTAAAAATAAAGCAAGATAGAGAAAGTAGAGTGCAGGGTGAGTGGAAAGCTATTATTTTCTATAGGCTTATGAAGAAAGGATTTGCTGATAAGGTTATATTTTATACAGAACCTGAAGAAAAGTGGGAATAAGTCATGTATCTGGGGAAAGAGCAATTTAGGTAGAACCAGCATTAGGAGAAGGGGCCTCACGGCAGGGTCACCTTGGTGTTTTCAGGGAACACGAAGGAGGCCAGCTGGGCAGAGTGAACAGGAAGGCATTGTAGTGGAAGCAGTAGAAGACAAATCAGATAATTATCAGTAGGTCATATCATGCAGGCTCTCTTATAAACCAGTATGCCTTTTGATTTAACATTAAGCCAATGAAAAATGTTTGAGCTACAAAACAACATTTTTAACATTTAAATATATTACTCTGGCCACTATGTGGAGAATGAGTGGGAAGGGTAAAGCAGGCTGGCAGGCCAGCTGAGAAGTTCGCATCATCATAATCTAGGTGAGAAGTTTTGCATCACTGTTATCCAGATGACGCAATGGTAGTTTAAACCAGGTTGCCAGGGCTGTGGGAGGCACAACTGGTCAGAGTCTATGTACATTTTGTAGGTAAAGACTATAGCTTTCTTCTGGTGAATTGTAGTGAGACACCAAGGCTCTTGACCTGAGCAACTGAAAATGCTTTTATTAATGAGATAGGGAAAACCATGGACGGAGTGGGTTTTGAAAGAGAAAATAGAATTTGGATTTCAGACAGGAAATGTCTGTTAGACCTTTAAGTGAATTCTAGCAGATATTTATATAAGTCAGTATGAACTTCAGAAGAGAGCTGGGGACTGCAGATAATAATTTATGAGATGCCAACGTACAGATGGCATTTAAAATTTAACTTGGATAAAATTACTTAGAGTCTAAATATAGATGGGTGAGGGAGAAATGGATTCTGGGGCACTCTAATATCTCGAAGACGAAAAGAGGAGGAGTAGTCTACAAAGACATTATTTGTTAAATCTCTACTTATTGATTGATACACTTTATTTATATTTTGTTATAGGTTGTGAATGTCTAGGTCTTATCCTTGTTTTCCCTTTTCTTCTACTTCCTGATTAATAATTAAAATGAATCATCATTAAATTTATATAGGGATTTACTGCCTTCTATTTATGATAACATATTTTTTAAAATCCCTTTAAAATAAATATTATTTATAAGGTAAAAAACACAAACATGATTGAGGCATTTAAAATAAGTAAGACAGAGAGACAAATCAAAAATATTCAATAGTGGGGAAAAATAGTATAAAGGAAGTTATGTTTCTACACATCCACTGATAGTCAAGTTCCATATTCATATACTCTACAATAGGCAAAAATTGTAGAGTACTAGCAATGTATGTTCATAAGAATCATACAACTCATGAGTTTTTGACCTGAGATCTTACCATCGGGAAGTCCCTTTCAATAAATCCATCAATTTATTGAAATGGTATGCATTATTTTTGCATTTAAGAGCATTTTTTTCAGAAGAGAGAGGGGTGCATAGCTTTATTCACATTTTCTTTTCTTTTTTAATTTTACTTTAAGTTCTGGGACACATGTGCAGAATGTGCAGATTTGTTACCTAGTTATACATGTGCCATGGTGGTCTGCTATACCTATCAACTCGCCATCTAGGTTTTAAGCCCCACATGCATGAGGTATTTGTCCTAATGCTCTCCATCCCCTTCCCCACCACCCTCTGACAGGACCCATTGTGTGATGTTCCCCTCCCTGTGTCCATTGTGTGCTCATTGTTCAACTCCCACTTGTGAGTGAGAACATGTGGTGTTTGGTTTTCAGTTCCTGTGTTAGTTTGCTGAGGATGATGGTTTTCAGCTTCATCCATGTCCCTGCAAAGGACATGATCTCATTCTTTTTTATGGCTGCATAGTATTTCATGGTATATATGTGCCACATTTGCTTTATGCAGTCTATCATTGATGGGCATTTGGGTTGATTCCAAGTCTTTGCTATAGTAAACAGTACTGCAATAAACATATGTGTGCATGTGTCTTTATAGTAGAATGATTTATAAACCTTTGGGTATATACCAGCAATGGGATTGCTAGGTCAAATGGAATTTCTGGTTCTAGATCCTTGAGGAATTGCTACTCTGTCTTCCACAATGGTTGAATTAATAATATACATTCCCACCAACAGTGTAAAAGTGTTCCTATTTCTCCACATCCTTGCCAGCATCTGTTGTTTCCTAATTTTTTAATGATCGCCATTCTAACTGGTGTGAGATGGTACCTGATTGCAGTTTTGATTTGCATTTCTCTAATGACCAGTGATGAAGAGCTTTTCTTCATGTTTATTGGCCACATAAATGTCTTCTTTTAAGAAATGTCTGTTCATGTCCTTCACCCACTTTTTGATGGGGTTGTTTGTTTTCTTGTAAATTTGTTTAAGTTCCTTGTAGAGTCTGGATATTAGACCTTTGTCAGATGGATAGATTGCAAAAATTTTCTCCCATTCTCTATGTTGCCTGTTCACGCTGATGATAGTTTCTTTTGCGGTGCAGAAGCTCTCTAGTTTAATTAGATCCCATTTGTCAATTTTGGTTTTGTTGCAATTGTTTTTGGTGTTTTAGTCATGAAGTCTTTGCCCATGCCTATGTCCTGAATGGTATTGCCTAGGTTTTCTTCTAGGGTTTTTGTGGTTTTAGGTTTTATGTTTAAGTCTCAAATGAATCTTGAGTTAATTTTTGTATAAGTGTATGGAACAGGTCCAGTATACGATTTCTGCATATGGCTAGCCAGTTTCCCCACCACCATTTATTAAATAGGGAGTCCTTTCCCCATTGCTTGTTTTTGTTAGGTTTGTCGAAGATCAGATGATTGTAGATGTGTGGTGTTATTTCTGAGGCCTCTGTTCTTTTCCATTGGCGTATATATCTGTTTTGGTACCAGTACCATGCTGTTTTGGTTACTGTAGCCTTGTATTATAGTTTGAAGTCAGGTAGCATGATATCTCCAGCTTTGTTCTTTTTGTTTAGGATTGTCTTGACTATACCCCTAAAACATCGTGAACCACTCTAAATATACAGCTTTTAAATAAATTTCACATTTCTTCCAAGTAGAGCTCACTGGTAACATTAAAAACTCAAATTTATACTCAGAAGACACTGGGGATAAGGGAACAAAAGGAATAAGAGCCAAATTGTTACTGATTTTCAACAGATACATTTGAAAGAAGCAGGGTTAGAGTTGTTATTATGGTGGTAGTGATTAGATTACACAAATAACTGGGCAATGTCAATTCTTGGTATTCTGTGTTACCACTTCAGTTCTCAGTTTTCTGTTTGAAAAAGGACTTAAATTTTTCTTCAGCTGATTTTAGTTGAACATCCCCACTAAATATGGTAGAATGTGAAAGGCTATTTTTAAATGTAATAAACCATAAAAAATGCTTATGGTCTCAGAAATCCTGCTTGTCCTCTTAATGATGCACACATTGGATTGTGAGCTTGTGGTAGAATGGAGTTTGAGTTTTGATAAAGGACAAAAAATTAATAGGACTTTTATTTTGTTTCTTTGTAATCCACTCTAAGGTTTCTAAATCTCAAAACTCTATAATTAAATTTATCTATTGAAATTCTAAATTTTTGTCGATTGTCATGATTCATAGATATTCTTACATGAAAACAAACAAAAAAGACTCCAAACAATGCAAAACAAAATATTAAAGCACAAAAGAAGTAATTAGACTAAAAATGGTATGTTAACTTTGATTACTGATACCACCAGGAAAATACCTACTTAAACCTTCTAAGCAGACCTCAGAAGATACTCTGTAATCTAATGAAAATTAGTTTTATAAAGTCAACAGGAGTCCTATTATAAAATAGAAATGTATGAACAACAGAGTCCACCATCTTGGCTGTTGTCTTGAAGTCATCTACAATGATGAGCCCTTCACAATGTTTTTCTGAATGTTCTATACTGGACTTCCATTCAGGAATAAAAGATTTGGCAGATGGAATATTTTCATTCTTAATTTAATAAACTATATGTCAGAATTTTTGTTGTGTGATGCCTTTTGCCATTTTTAGTAGATAGTAGCAGCTGTAGAATTAATTAATGTGTACTTACTTCTGAACCAAAATATTAAAAACAGAAATGATAACCCCTAAATTCTCTTACTTTGCCAAATGGAGTATCTAGAACCATGCCAAAAGTGAATGTTGAGAGAAAAAAAAAAAAGAATAAAAGCTCTCTAAGCAGCTGAAATATTTATTGAAAGGCCATTATGCTATGTCTTTCTGCTCTTCTCTGAGAATCTATCAGACAAATGGTTGGATAATAGTGCAGACTTCAGTTGACTTCCTGGTCCACAGAAAGTAAGTCCCACAGTCACATAATGAAATCAGGGAAGTAGGAAGTGTTAGAGAATGTATGACTGTAGTGCGGCTAGGGGAGGGGAGGCAATTCATAGTCTGAGAACAAGGGGAAAAATTGGAAACAAATTTAATTTTAAAATTGGATTTAAGAACCACAAATCCAAAACAGTCTGGAGCTCCTTAATACAAGTTAGAAATACCCTAGTGGTATTGAAAGTAGCAGAGAATACAATTTATGTTATAATGATGTTCTTGGTTTATCCTAAAATTTGACCATATTTAATATTTCTGTTTAACCAGGAGAGAAACGGTCAATGCTAATGATTCATACCCTGAGAACCAGTTGTCTATTGATGGAAATAGCCAACTTGGGAGAGAGACAGACTAGATTTTACTTTAAAGTCAGCTATATTTTATATCAGTGCCCTACAATAAATAATTTATTTTTCTTTTCCCTGCCTTCGCTGCCTTCTCTGCCTTCCCTGCCTTCCCTTTCTTCCTTTTCTTTCTTGCTTTCCTTCTTTCTTTTTCTTTTCTCTTCCTTCCTTCCTTCCCTCCTTCCTTCCTTTCTTTCTTTCTTTCTTCCTTCCTTTCTTTCTTTCTTTCTTTCTTTCTCTCTCTCTCTTTCTTTCCCTCTGTCTCTTTCTTTCTTTCTTCTCTTTCTTTCTTTCTACTGGGTCTCTTTCTGTCGCCCAGCCTGGACTGCAGTGACACAATCTCAGCTCACTGCAACCTCCAGCTCCAGGGTTCAAGCAATACTCACGTGTCAGCCTCCCAAGCAGCTGGGATTATAGGCACCCGCCACCATGCTGGGCTAATTTTTGTATTTTTAGTAGAGACAGGGTTTCACCATATTGGCCAGGCTGGTCTTGGACTCCCGGCCTAAGTGATCTTCCCACATCGGCCTCCCAAAGTGCCAGGATTACAGGTGTGAGCCAACATGCCTGGCCATATACGTAATTTATAATAGACACATTAAGTAAAATGAAGTAAGTGAAATTACTTTGAATAATACATTTTCTTTAATTTAATATATGTCAAATTTTATATGAATGTATAATCAATATTTTAAAATATTTATGAAGTGTTTTACAATATTTTGGTATTGAATCTTTGAATCTAATGTATGTTTACACTTAGAAAAAAAGTATCTCGATTTTGGTACTAAATTTTCACCTGAAATGTTTGATCTGTTCTTAGACTATATAAAATTTACTGTTGAAAATGTAACTATGTACCCAAATTCATCCAAACACGCTTAAAATTTTCTAATAACCGATGCAAGCATTAGTTTTTAAATAAAATTTAAGGTAAGTAAACTTAAATAATATCAAAAATTCAGTTCTTGGGTTGCACTAGCCACATTTCCAGTGCCCAATAGCCACATGTGGCTAGCACTGCAGTCTTTGATGGTGCTGTCCTGTGTGGATGTCTTTGGACAAGATTCTACAGCCCCAGTAAAAATGGGATAGCAAAACCAAAGAGTCAAGGTTTTGAATAATTAGACATAATATTTAAAAAGAGTCTATCATATACTCATGACTCAATGAATAAGGAATAAATATTTTCATACAAAATCATTAAAAAATGTTAAGAAAATGAGTTTTAGATTTAAATAAAATTCATTTACCTGGGATACATTGCCCAGTGAGACCTGATTAATAAGATCTTAATGGATAAAATAAATGTCAGGTGATACTGAAAAAGATGTGTTAATGTACATGAGAAACTGACAGAGGAGGTGAATATTTGGAGTAATATTCAGAAGATCGCTGGATGGTTTAATTTTCTTTTTTGGAAACTTCAATTTCAAGGGAGCAGTAAAAGGTAATCTTTAAAAAATAAAATTATTAAGCAGAGATAAGACATTGTCTGATTAATAATTAACTTCGTAAAAAGAGAAAATATTTTATCCTGCCTTTTTACTAGGAAACTGTATAATTAAAACCACACTATATGCTATTATGTATGGCAATTTTAAGATTATATCTCTGGACATATACATAATAAGCATGTCATTTTCAGTGCTCTCATACAGACATGGTGCTTAACTACTGAATGGTGGAAATTTTGTTTTAAATTATTTAAAATTATATTTAATAGAGGTTGCATATAATTCGATTGTAAACTTGCTTCTTATATAACTTTACTGTTTCTTCTTTTAGCTTTAGTGTAAAATTAGCCAAAGCAGAAACTCACATTATGGAAGTTCCCCTGAGAAAAGTAGTTTTCTAAAAGTATTTCTCTTTGTTTTCTTGTTCCCAATAGCGAAAAGTTTTTGTAAATAATGGCTGAAAACATCACATAAGATTTGCAGTATTTAATTCCCTTGAGATTAAAAGAATATTTTCCTTTAAATTAGTGGTAAGTTTTATCACCTTACATATACACAGATTCCTAGATAAATCCATTGTATGATTTTCAAAATACGTATTTCTGATATATTTTTATATTTGATCCATACCTCATTTTTTTTTCTGGACCTGCAGGGCCTGTACTATTACTGTGGTTTTCTAGATGAGTAAAATCAGGCATAGTGAGGTTAAGTGACTTACCCACGGTGGCTTGTTGACAATAGGGCTAGAGCCAGAACCCAAGCTGAGAAGCCAGGATTTTATCCGCAATTCTTTAGAGCTAAGTTACAAAGTATTTTTAGTATTTCCACTCGCTCCATGTCATTTAAGCCAACAAATAATGATTTACATAAGGCGATAAAATAATGTATTCTACAGAGACAGAGCAGGGCTTGTATAGTTTTGGAGAAAGAAACAAAATCTCTTAAAAACTGACCTCATTGTTTAAGCTTCTTTCCAGGAAACTTTTCTATATGTACTAATTTTCTTGACCAGGCTCATAAAGCCCTGACAAGTTCATATTCTCTGTATCATTTTTCTTCTGAACCTTCTGGGGCAGTAAGAGAGCAATGATGCTTGCTGCAAACATAGGCTTTAGAATCTGACAGAGATCACCTCCCTCTGACCTCAGTAACACTGGCCCCTGCTCAGGGCCTCAGGCCTTTGTGACTCAAATGCAATTAGAGATTGAGAAGCACTTCCATCTGTGTGCATGTGGCCACTTGTGATGCGAGACAGAGGCAGGACTGAGAAGACAAGAGGTGGGCTTCGTTCCTGAGAATATCCAGGAGTCCAAGAGATCTAAATTGGAAGATGGCCTTCCAATTTAGAAGGTCAGTTTCCAATTTAGAAGGCCAGGTTTTCACGAAGCAATATTTGTCAAGGTAAGAGTATGATATGGTTTGGATGTTTGTCCCCTCCAAATCTCATGCTGAAATGTGATTCCCAGTGTTGGAGGTGGGGTTTGGTGGGAGGCATTGAATCATGGGAGTAGATCCCTCATGAATGGTTTAGCACCATCTCCTTGGATGTGAGTTCTCACCTCAGTTAGTTCATGTGAAATCTGGTTGCTTAAAAGAGTCTGGGAACGCCCCCTTCTCTCTCTCTTGCTCCTACTCTTGCTATGTGACATGCTGGCTCCCCTTAGCCTTCTGCTATGATTGCAACCCTCCTGAGGCCTCACCAGAAGCAGATGCTGACACTATGTTTTGTGTACAGCCTGCAGAATCATGAACAAAAACAAACCTTTCCTTCCTTATAAATTGCCCAGTCTCAGGTATTTCTTTACAGCAACGCAAAAACAGACTAACATAGAGTATATGAGATATTTTGCTCAAAATTTTTTAGTTTGATTTGCTAAGTATTCAGACCTATGGAATATGAGTCTCCACCTATAATTTTGCCCTGATCCCTAAAAAATGTTGGAGGCAGATCCTGCAAGCAGAAGAGCATTTGAATTCTAAACTACTTAAACAGCTTCATAAGCTTAAGCAAACACCTTCTATAGTTTTATTCTTCATCATCTTTAAAATATGGACAATCAATAATAGTATTGGCTCCTTAGGTACAATGGTAGATGTGGAGTGTTCAGCTTAGTGTTTAGAGCATTTAGTGTCTTCTTCTCCAACCGTGAGCAATGATCAGTTTTGCTTTTCATGGGTTTAATGCTGATTCTTGTTACCTTGTGACATTTGATTGAAGTTATATTTAGAAGAAGGTGAAGCTGACTTGACTGAGAGTGGATGGATCACTTCTGAGCTGCAGAAAGAATGTTAACTGATGTACAGTCAAAACCTGGAGTTAACTGAACATGTCTTCATCTATGACCTAGTGTAGGACCAAAGTGAGTGACACAGCCACATCCAGCATCATGACCAGATAGATGATGGACCAACAATATCCATCAGGGTGGATAGAATTCCCTTCCTATTTCTGGGAGAAAGGAAAGCACCTAAAGAAGCAGTGAAAGGAAGGGGAAATTCTTTCTTGTCCTCTGGGTCTGAAGTCCTATGACTTCTGTCAGACTTTGCATATCTCCTTGTCTTCCTAAGTGGGGAATGTGGGAGATCCTAAAGCCTAAGACCCAAGAATAACAAAGTAGAGGAAAAATGTTCTTAGTGAGATGGGAGTTCCATGAAATGTCCAAAAGGAGAGGAAAAAGTAGAATTAAGGAAAGCAAGAGAGGAAGTCAGGGGAATGTAGCATCCATTGGGCTACATTGAAGAAAGTTGGAGGTTGTATTAGTCCATTTTCATACTGCTATGAAGAAATACCCGAGACTGGGTAATTTATCAAGAAAAAGAGGTTTAATGGACTCATAGCTCCACACAACTGGGGAGGCCTCACAATCATGG
The DNA here is from genome assembly GCF_028885625.2 of Pongo pygmaeus. Taxonomy (NCBI): domain Eukaryota; kingdom Metazoa; phylum Chordata; class Mammalia; order Primates; family Hominidae; genus Pongo; species Pongo pygmaeus. The sequence continues at coordinate 190,247,271 of NC_072376.2, forward strand.
CAGAAAGTGAAGGAGGTGCAAAGGCACGTCTTCCATGGCAGCAAGCAAGAGAGTGTGTGCAGGGGAACTGCCCTTTATAAAACCATCAGATCTCATGAGACTTATTCACTATCACCAGAACAGCACAGGAAAACCCACTCCCATGATTCAATTATCTCCCATCAGATCCCTCCCACAACACGTGGAGATTATGGGAGCTACAATTCAATATGAGATTTGGGTGAGGACACAGCCAAACCATATCAGAGGTAAAGCTCTCTGCTAATTCCTGGGAAATGTGACAGTACATCTCTGAGGAAGTATGACAAATAAGGAAAATGCATGTGTGTATGTATGTGTATGTGTATATGTGTGTGAGAGAGAAAGAGAGAGAGAGACAGGCAGGGAGAGAGAGAGAAACAGAGATGGAGAGTTATACATGCCTTTATCTGTTTTCTGCTTGGTGTGTCTGTGAGGTTGTTTGTGTGGGTTTATAATATTGGTGTCGGTAACAGGTATTTAACATTTGTGAGCTCAGGGGGAGCTTTTAAAAACACAATTCTAGCACAAAAATCTTTATAAGAAAATATTTTATTTATTTTTAATTTTCACACAGAAATGTTAAATGCTAGTGCAAAAACTTTCTAGATATATCTCTAATAGCTTTCACCAAAAATATATTAATGAAACTCTTTCTGTCATCTTGGGATTTTTCTCATAGTGAGTAAGGAAGACTTCTAGCTTGCAATAAAATTATCCCTCTGTGACTGCAGCATGAATCAGTGCCATTTATTAAGGTGTTAAATATTATTTTAAGCCTAGTCTTTGGAGTCCAGTTTTGTGACAACCCACTCAGGTTGGAGGAAAATTTGCTCAACACTACATCCAGAAATTAAACTTGAAATTTTCAATTAATTGGGCATTAATTCAAGTTATTAATATTTATAGTGTTTCTCCCCACTTGATATGGTTTGGATCTGTGTCCTCACCCAAATCTCACTTCGAATTGTAATCCCCAATGTTGGTGGTAGGGCCTGGTGAGAGGCAACTGGATCCTGGGGATGGATTTCCCCCTTGCTGTTCTCCTGATAGTGAGTGAGTTCTCATGAGATCTGGTTGTTCAAAAGTCTATGGCACCTCCCTACTCTCTCTCTTCCTACTGCTCCGGCCATGTAAGATGTACCTTCTTCCTCTTCACCTTCCACCATAATTGTAAGTTTCCTGAGGCCTCCCCAGCCATGCTTCCTGGACAGCCTGCAGAACCATGAGCCAATTAAATCTCTTTTCTTTACAAATTACCCAGTCTCAGGTTATTCTTTATAGCAATGAGAGAATGAACTAATATAGACTAATATACCCCTCTAATATATAATATGTTTGAAATATGGTATAGGAAATTAGCCTTTTGCCCCGACTATACAAATTTTATAATCAAATAACAAATGAATGAACTTAACAGTCATTGACAAAATAATCAATGATAACATACGAACTTTAGCCCACAGATCTGAAGGTGGCATCTTCACTGTATGTACCCATGGAAGGCTACTCCCATAGCCCTGCCCAGGTCTTTCACTGTAGAGCTGAAATGGTGGATAGATAGCCTCAGTGGTTTTCACTGAGGTAAACACTATATTAGTGAGCACTAGAACCATGCTACTTTGAAATTGTTGTTATGTGAGGCAATAACTGTCCTTATTTTTTAGACTGCTTTCAATGGGATTTATATAGCTTGAAGTTGTAGGTAATGTGCTTCATAAAACTAACCCTTACCGAAGAATGAGCTAGTGCAACTATCACCCCATTTCTAAATGTTTGCTTTTCTTATACCAAATAATAAATGCTATTAATGCCAATAAAGATTACCAAAACTATATATTAATATGTGTTGCTGATGACACCATTTTCTAATAACTATTACTATTTAATATTTGTCTTATTACTGTCAAATTGTTTACTCTGCTACACTCTTTTCCAGTGTAGTTTTACCACTTTGCATTCCTCACAGCAATGTGTGAGAGTTCCAGTTGCTTTGAATCTTTGATAGTAAATGCTATTTTAAAAGTATAGGGAAGCAAAAATAAAAAATATATTTAATCTAACCATATTAATTAATTGCAGTTTTCAATATTATTAAAATGTCAATTCTCTCCAAGTAACGTGTGGATTTAATGCAATCCCAACCAAAAGCACAAAAGATTTGTTTAAAAATAGAATTTGACAAGGTGACTCTAAAATGCATATAAATGGAAATGGAAAAAAACAGCTGAGTCACGTTGAGAAACAAAGCCAGAGGGTGTTGTTCTACAAGATACACAGGCTAATATTTAAACTACAGTATTTAGCATATGTTGTGTTGGTGCAGGGATAAGTAAAACAGTGGATAAGAACAAAGAATTCTGTTTAATTCAATTCCCAATTGAATAACCAATAGAAATGCATCCATATGTGCACCCAAAGATACGCACAAGAAAGTTTCTGTTTTCTTTTTTAATCCAAAGATTTATTGGTCCTTACTTAGGGAAATATTTATTGATGCCTATTAGCATTAGCTTATTAATCCCACACAGCATCTTTCCAAGGTAAATACTATTAACTATCCCATTAGGTTGGTGCAAAAGTTATTGCAGTTTGTCATTAATGGCAAAAACTGCAATAACTTTTGCACCAACCTAAACTTAAGAAGGAACTGATGTCTAAACAGTTAGATCCACTGCCCAACAACGCACAAACAGTGTAGTGGAATCTAACTCAGCAATCTCTGATTCTAGAATTCAGCTATCAACTTGCTGGTCCTCTACTTCCCAAACCTCTCCAACCTACATTTCTTCCTCTTCTCCGGTTTCTAAACTCAGACTGACTTTGGAATGAAAGGGAGCAGCTGCTGAGGTAGGACGGTCGGAGGTGGCCAAAGCCCTCCGGACCAAAAAGCCTCTTTCCTGGAAGCTCCGCTGCCAAGGGTTCGACTGGAGTCCCAGGACATATTCAGAGGCCGCCAGACCCCTGCATGGAGGCCCCTCCCTTGCAGCCTCTGGTTACCATGATTGAATGATGTCCTGCAGCTCCGAGCCTCAGCCACCTATATTGTCAAGGTTTCCTCTGTGAAAGCATCCAAAAACTCTGCCAGCACCTTCTTCTTTCCTTTTTTGTTTTCCCACCAGGGCCAGGCCAGGCTCTGCTGGCCATTTCCGATTAACCTCCTCAGAAGGCACAGAGCCAATCACACTCAGAATTATTTAAAATAACACTAGACTGCAAATGCCCTAAATATCCAACAGAAATAAATGGATGCATAACATTGGGTGAAAGAAGCCATAGACAAGGACGTATACTATATGATTCAAGTCAAGAATTTCTTTTGTTTTTTTAACAAACACAACTAAGGAGCCATAACCGTAATTACCTTTGGGAAAGCAAGAAGATGTGGGGGCCTGGAGGAGTCACAAGGGAGGCTTCCAGTGGTAGTCACATGGGTCCCTCCTTTTCACTAATTCGTCAAATAGTGCATTTGTGTTTTTTCTAAATGTGCAAGCCATTGCATTAGTTTCCTAGGGCGTCTGTGATAAAGTACCACCAACTGGGTGGCTTAAAACAACATAAATTTATTCTCTCACAGTGTTGGAGGCTGGAGACCAAAATCAAGCAGCCAGCAGCCATGCCTCCTCTGAAACCCTTCCATGCTTCTCCTTAACTTCTGTTGGTGACCATTGTTCCTTGACGTCCCTCAGCTTGCGACTGTATCACTCCAATCTATGCCTCTGTGGTCACATAGTGTTTTTTCTTTATATTTCTGTCTTCACATCTTTTTTTTTAAAATAAGGACAACAGTCATATTGGACTAAGGGCCCTCCCTACACTAGTATGATGTCATCTTAATGACCCTATTTCCAAATAAGCTCACATTCTGAGATATTTGGGATTATGACTTCACCATATCTGTTTTGGGGACACAATTCAACCCTTAGCACTCCTCAACAAAAAAGCAGGAAAAAAAAAAAGCTTTAGTCTAACCTCCTGGCTGTCAATCTTGCCATATATACTTTCAGCTTTCTCTCTCTCCCTTTCTCTCTCTCTCTCTTTCTCTCTCTCTCTCTTTCTCTCTCTCTCTCTCATATCTATTCATAGATCATACTATACTCAATGCTTTGATGATGATTTTTTAAATTTAACAATACATTGTAAGAGTTTTTCAAAATTATTACACATTTTTGTATTATATTAATGCTGTGTAATATTCCATTTTAGGGACACCATACTTTTTAAAGTAGGTCTCTGTTGCAGTACACTGGGATATTTTCTGATCTTTTAAATAATATGAACAGTTCTGAGTAGAACTTCTTAGTAGCTCAGTCACTGGATATATCCATAACAATTATTTGAAATCAGTTCCTACCTATAGACATCTATGGAGCTACTGCAGAATTACATGTCTTGATACCCAATAACACAGAGAAGTCTGATACGCTCATTCCAGTTTTTATTGCCATCTGTGGTGTGTGAGAATCCCTATTCCTCTCCCTATTCCTCTCACCCACTCTGGCACCAGTGTTATTATCCCTTTTCAATTTTACCAATTTTTTATAAGGAAAATGTCATCTCACTATTTTAATGTGCACAGTGCTTACTTTTCAAAACTTTCTTACACATATATATGCAACTCTCTAGTTTACAAAGGTTCATTCTTCTGCTCTGTAAACTGTTTCCTGTGCTTAATTTGGAAAGTGTGAAGGGCCAAATTTTTGTCATTAGAGCTACCATCTGAAATAGTTTCTGGGCTTTTAAATTTTATCAACTAATCAACTATAAAGATAAAAATAGAACTGACAAAAGATTGTCAAATAAGACATCATTATTTTGCCAAATAAAGATGTAAAATGCAAACCAATAAAAACTTTTTAAAACCATCTTTTTTTAAAGAAGAGGATTTTTTAATACTAGAAATAGAATAGCATAATCTCAAATTTAAAAATTTTTTATTACATTGAACAAATATAGTTTTAAGAAAACTTGCTATAATTGTTTCTGTTTTTCACATACACTGACAGACAATGGAATTTCACTGGGAATAGCAATGTTTCTCGGACTGGCCATGATTACCTTAGTGCAATTATACCGCTATTCAGCCAACCACATCCTCATAAAGCCAGGTCACTTGAAACAATGTCTGTCTGGGTGAGTTTTGGAGGGAACTGGCAGTTTCCCTTAGGTACTGTCAGTACAATACATTGATATATTTAGACTGGGATGTTGCTGACATAGCTATGTGTGATTATGCCTATTTATTCTTGATATTATCTTTAGGGCTTCTGAATTACTAAGAAAAATCTAAATGTTATTAGGCTCCTGAATTTAGATCTCTGAATAGCAACCAAAGAAACTAACTTAGACAGCATAGTCTCAGCTTGCAGAAAATTCTACTCCTAAAGCCACATTTGTTGATTCCCTTGGAAAACATTCTTTTATTTTTCCTTTTTTTTTCTTTTTCTTTTTTCTCGAGATATAGTTTCACTCTTGTTGCCCAGGCTGGAGTGCAATGGTGCGATCTCGACTCAGTGCAACCTCCGTCTCTCAGGTTCAAGCGATTCTCCTGCCTCAGCCTCCCAAGTAGCTGGGATTGCAGGTGCCCGCCACCACGCCTTGCTAATTTTTTGTATGTTTAGTAGAGACAGGGTTTCACCATGTTGGCAAGGCTGGTCTCAAACTTCTGACCTCAGGTGATCCACCCACCTCAGCCTCCCAAAGTGCTGGGATTACAGGAGTGAGCCACCGTGCCCAGCCAGAAAAACATTCCTTAAAAGTGTTTCACTTCCCAAAGCTGGTTCCAAAGTCTGGGCAGATTCTACACTGCAGGTATCCCAGAAGCTGAAGAAGGAACTGCCCAACAGGACTTATTTGCACTCTTCCTTTAAACGTCGCGGTGTGGAGTTGTGTTAACACCTCACGTGTCCTATTGCTTTCCCTAGATTTGTCGAGCTTCTGCCACTTACTAAGAGAGAGTATGTGTTTCCGAGGCTAATTGCCTGTTGCTGGCTGAGATTAGCAAAGCTTCGATAGCCAAGAGTAAACATAGTGCTGGCTACTGCTTTTTATCCTTACTTTTTGTCTGGTCTAATGTCAACACAAATTCTCCTATTACTATCTTTCAAAATGACTTGAGAATATTGTGGTTCATGCCAAAATCAACATGAAAATAAGATAGAGTATATTCTGTTTGGGCTGATAGAGCAATAATATATTGCTGTTTTTCTTCTGTCTGCACATAGCCCTACCTTTAGGCACTTTAGCACGTCCAGCCAAAGTCTGCTTCCTGACGTAGGTTTCATGTTCCTGTAGATGTTTTGTTGGATGCTCCTTTGGTATTAAAATGTGTATTTCAAGAGGCAGCCGTAGATTCTATTAAGAGTGTATGTAAATGGAGAACAAATTTTTCCCGATCTTTATCCTTTCTTTAATGTAGATTAATTCATTATGAGTTGTGCCCTGTGTGGGCTCAGTGGCAGGAACTTGCGAGATGCACACATTCCCAGGAAATGAGTTTATTTGCTCAGTAATATTATATAAATATATTGTTACCCCCATTTAAAAAGTCACCCTAAACACCCATAATGAAGGAGGTGCATAAGCTCTGACTCTTTAGGTCAGTGTTTTCTGTGCTAAGCCATTAAAAGAGCATTTAGGAAAGGCTTAACCTTAGTGAAATCATGTAGATTTATGATACTAGAACGCTAAGTCTGTTAACAAGTCAGTCATGCACTTGGAATAACTGTTCTTCCAGGTTGAGTGTCTCTCTCCTCAAAACCACAATACCACAATTGCTATAAATGGATTTATAATGTTTAGCAAAAACTAAAATATGTCTACATTTGAAGAATGGAATGGATGTTTTAAAAAAGAATTTCATGATTCAGAGACAGTTAACAGTCTTCTGACCTGGAAGAGGCCAAGATACCAATTTCACCAGCAGAACCTTGAGTAAATAGAACAGCAGTTATTGTTATTTCCACTCAGGGGGAAATTACTTCCCTTCAATTGTCGTCAAGAGGAGTGGTTCTGATGATGTTCAGACCTGCTTCTGTGTCTTGGGACCAGGCCAGGACATCGCAGGAGGGGCCAGCCACTGCAGCATCACCCTCTGCAGTGCTCAGAGCTACCTCTCTGACGTTGTGGAGACAGAGTTCCTTGTAAGCCTTAACCATGCCATGGTATTTAAGCCAATATGCCCACCATTTGCAAGTGCAGCATGATGTTTAGGATGTAATGGGGATTTGAGGTAGGAGGCTTAGTTTTTTTTAGCTGTGTATTAGTTATTTAGACTTGGTTAGTTATTTAGACTTGGTTAGTCATGTGTTATGGAAATCAATCTGACATTCCCTACAACCTAGGGTCTATACATAGTATCTGAATAAACAAATTTGCTCTCCAATTCCTATTTCGTAGTCATTCTTTAAACACATCTTAACTAGAAGCAGAAACTATTGTTTCATGAAAATAGCCATACACTTATATATACTTTAATACACTTATGTATACTTTAGCTAAAATGAAATTTGTAATTGTGCCTGCTCTAGTTTATAATACATGGTCTCACATATAAAATAATAATAATTATGATGGCTTTTTGTAATCATTATTATTTAATTACAATATTTTAACAATAACAATAATAATACTCTTATATTTCACAGACTACTTCAGGTACAGATTATAATAAGATAACTCAAATCCCTACCTTTAATAGGAATTTATAATTTTGGGCTATGTGTTCCAGATGCCAAAGTCTCCTTTAAACTATCGTAATTTATGAGAATTTATAATATTTAAAACAAATGAACACTATTTTATAATGAAATAATTTAATTAATTTGTGTGTGAAGTCAATGAATTTCTAAGACTGAAAGTCCGGTTTGCCTACTCTGAATACTCTTATATGACTGGTAGCAAAATTGGTCCTCACACATCAAACATAAGCTTTCTTCTGATGGTAGAAAGGCTGCTCTCTAGGAAAGCAAGAGTGAGATTCAATAAAATCCTTGTCTAGGTTTGAATATGGGCTACGCTACACTCTCGTGTGAGCCGGAGAAGTCTTTTGGCTTCCCCATACTTTGGCTTCTTAAATTGATTCATTTATTTGGCAATGATAATAATGTTCTAATGGGGCTGTTGGAAGACTAAGTAAGATAGTGAATGGAGAGTCCTACTCAATATCTGACTCATAGGTCCTCAGTCAAAGCTTTTATCATTATTATGTGATGCCACCATGTTTAGGCATTGTCTCAAGATAAAACTCAGGGAGAATTGAGTACAACAAGACAAGATCGAGTTGTACTCATTTTCCATTTTTCAAAAATGATTTTTGTACCTTCTAGATTATAGAATCTGTGCTGAAAACTTGGATATAAAAAAATTGGATATTAAAATAATGGAGATTGATATTAAACAGGTAATCAGATAAAAATCACAAATGCTATTTAAAAGGCAGATTTATTTCCTTACATTTTATATTAAATTGTTTAGATTTGTACCTCTTTAATTTAGTTTACACCAATAAACATTCAAGATCTACCCCAGGTTAACTGTCAAAAGCCCTTATTATAAGCCCATTACTACTATAGAAACCCACAGAGATAATGGGTTCCAGGACATAAACATTTTGGAGTTACTTAAGCAAAGACGCTGTCAACGACAGGAGCCTCCTATATCAAATCTACTTACTTGAGACTTAAGATGTTTCCATTTTGTAAGACCAATAGTTTCTATTTCTTGCTTTCTGATCCCACTAATAGTAATTCTCATTCGTGAAGTCTATCGAATAAAGACTTTTAGAAAGTTTAACTCCCATGTGCTTCAGCACCTTTGTGTGCAAGAGGGTATCAAGATTTCTGCTTTCATATCTGAGGAGTATTCATGATGAAAGATGCCCTGATGAAAACAAATTATTTCATTTAGTTCAATTCCCTGAAGTAAGAAATGTTTGGATCCTTGTTCTAAGAGAAAGTATAATTTTCTGCAATTTGTGAAAAAAGATTAGTTTCACTATGATTACCCCAAATTCTTGTTCTGTGTAGACAGATCCCTTATCTGATTAATGATGAATGGAATAGGATCCAGTCAGTCCCCTGGCTTTTCTCTTTTTACATGTAAAACAAACCAGAACATCTTTTATATTCGCTTTGACTGACAGACTCAGAGAATAGAGCTAAACTGCAAAAACAACCGGGGTGCAACCAAAAAGAGCTGTCAGGTGAGGAAATGTCTCAACTCTGTGACTGGCCTTTAAAATCCTGCATTTGCTAAGTGATTCCTCAGTTTTACTAAGAAAACATTAATTATCCTACATGAATTAATTTTTACTGTTTCAAAGAAAACACTTAGCTTGTTTGTCCGTTGAGTATGGTTTTTCTTCATATTATATTTGTTTTATTTTTTAAAAATTACTTGTAATACAAAATTTATATTTTAAAATAAATCAATGAGTTTGTACAAATTTTGAAATTATTTGGGCTTATGCTACCAACTACTTATTTATATTTACTCCATTAACTATGGAGTTTATAAATTTATAAATAAATTCCATAAAAAGCCAATATGTGCAGAGAGGGTTTTTTAAGTTAGGAAAATTTAAGGTACAGTGAGGCTCCCCGTAAAATCATCATGTTGGAAAGTTTTGCCACAGTAACTGTTGGCTCTCCTTGTACCCAGTTCATCCTGGATATCTGTACCTGCTCCTATCAAGACAATTTTCAGCAAAGGATTCTACCCTATGTCTTAGTGAGAATATGTTTGTCAACATTGCCATTTATCATGTGTGAAAGAATAAGCAGATTATTTTATATTTCTGTGCCACATACATTCTTTCTTTTCTTTATCTTTCTTTTTCTTTTCTTTCTCTTTCTTTTCTCTTTCTTCCTTCCTTCTTTCTTTCTTCTTTCCCTCCCTCCCTCCCTGTCTTTCTTTCTCTCTCTCTTTCTTTCTGCATTTGCTAAGTGATTCCTCAGTTTTATTAAGAAAACATTAATTATCCCACATGAATTAATTTTTGTTAATTTTCTTTCTTTCTTCTTTCTTTTCCTTTCCTTTCCCTTTCTTTCTTTCTTCCCTTCCTCTTTCTTTCTTTCTCCTTTCTCCTTCCTCCCTCCCTCCTTCCTTTCTTTCTTTCTTTCCCTTCCTTCCTTCCTTCCTTCCTTCCTTTCTTCCTTCCTTCCTTTCTTCTTTCTTTCTTTCTTTCTTTCTTTCTTTCTTTCTTCTCTCTCTCTCTCTCTCTCTCTCTCTCTCTCTCTCTCTCTCTCTCTTTCTTTCTTTCTTTCTTTCTTTCTTTCTTTCTTTCTTTCTTTCTTTCTTTCTTTCTTTCTTTCTTCTTTCCTTCTCTATTTCCAAAGAAATTAACCTTAAAGAAATGGTTTAAAGGATGAGTTCTGACTCATAGAACTCAGTGGGACGGATTTGATTTTCTTACTCCAAGCCTTATAAGTTTATCCTCTTTTCCACTCTTGGATGCAATATAACTTAGTAAGACACTGGACTTGAAGTTCTTCCTCTTACTCTGTATGTGATCCTATGGAAATTAGCACCCTGAGTTTCATTTTTCTTATATTTGAAGAGATTCTAATAATGTTTCTTGTGTGAACTAAATATTTAACTACAGAATGATTGGCAAGGAGAAGCTGAAAAATAGGTGTTAACAAATCATTTTAATTACAAACTATACTAAATTTATGTACTCAAAACATCATAATTGTTACTAACAATAAAGAGGGCAGAGGCTGTAATGTGGTTAGGCTTTGTGTCCCTACCCAAATCTCATCTTAAATTGTAACCCCCATAATCCCCATAACCCTCATAATCCCCACATGTTAAGGGTGGGACCAGGTGGAGGAAATTGAATCACGGGGGTAGTTTCCCCCATGCTGTTCTCATGATAATGAGTTAGTTCTCACAACAGCTGATGGTTTTATAAGGGGCTCTTCCCCGCTTTGCTTGGCATTTCTTCTTCCCACTGCCTTGTGAAGAAGGAGCCTTGCTTCTCTTTCGCCTTCGGCTATGATTGTAAGTTTCCTGAGGCCTCCCCAGCCATGCTGAACAGTGAGTCAATTAAACCTCTTTCCTTTATAAATTACCCAGTCTTGGGCAGTTCTTTATAGGGTATGAAAATGGACTAATGAGGCTGTCCTCAGCTTCTTTTGTATTCCTGTAATTTTCAACACAAACTGGAAATTTTTAGGAGACTCTTACTGAAGTATCAGACAAATAATTTCACTAATTGGTAAATCATGAAATTAAATCTGAAAATACTAGAGAATTCTGGGAAAATGTTATAAAAATAAATAATCTTAGGGAAAACTGTAGTTTTATTGTCAATAATTTTAAAATTTTGAGAATTGGTGTTGAGTAACCTGAGTTCTCATACCCTTTTCTGTGGCATGATTTATCAATCAGATTCAAATAAAATAGTCTCTAAGATTAATGATCTCAATCTTGATTTATAAAATAATAAGATATTTGTTTTTAAGATAAATTATTAAATCTTAACCATTTTAATTGTGATATTTGATAATAATTTGTATTTGAACATTCGCAGCATTAAATTCGAGCTATATTTCTAAAAATTGCATTTCTAAATTATTTCCTATGGAAATCTGGCAGACTTGTTTGTCTATAATGTGCCAAATCCCAGAATGATGCTAAGATATAATATTTACTACCAATAATTCTTTTTTTGACATGTTTCATAAAGTTTTAATTTTTCTATATTAAAACTACCCAAACTAGAATCTGAGCTTCAGAGTGAAAGAGAGGGTTATCAAATGTGTCTAATTTGTAGCCACAAGGCACAGAATTAATTTCAGACTCAAATGCTTTGGGGAGCGAAGAAAACTGTTTATATCATACATGCCAACTAATCATGATTAGGTTATAAAAGACTGCCAAAAAGCAATTTTTGAGCTGCACTTTCCCCCTCAGCATCATGAACCTCTTTTTCTTTCTCTATAGATTTTATGTATGTATGTGTTATACATAATATATAATCAGTATATATTATATATCATATATATATATAATCAACACAAATTTGTGCACAAACACACATATACACACTAACATGCATACAACTCTTGACATATATGATCAGGTTTCACTCAACTTTTACTACGGTTATTAAATATTTGTCTCCTAGCCTCTCAGTATTTGTGTGTTCATGTTTCTTCACCTCCAGAGGAAAGGAAAGAAAATGTATATGGCACAGAAATATAAAATAATCTGCTTGTTCTTTCGCACAGGATAAATGGCAATGTTGATAAACGTATTCTCACTAAGACATAGGGTAGAATCCTTTGCTCTATATTGTGCTGTGCAATATTGGATTTGGCGATGGCACAGAGGAGGAGGAAGAGAGAAGGGTCAGGAGGAAACATGCCTTTCTATCACCATAAGATCCCCGTTGCCTGCTCTGTCCTCGTGGATCTGACTCTTCAGTCTTTAAATACAGTTTATTCTACATAGTCTATCTGATACTATATATAGACATCAACCTGCTCTCTGTATCTATCTCTCATTCATCTTTGTATCTACCACCTCTTTAAAAAGGCAACTTGAGACAGCATATGAAAAATTATACAACAAAATTAAAATGAAAAAGGTTAGGAAATTGAGTTAAAGGAAAAAGTCGACTAGGGAAATAAGCTGAGGGGAATGACAATTTAAGTTTAAAAAAATGCTACCTATTTACACTCCCAAGAGGCATTCCAGTTGTTAGTGAGAAAACTGGTAGGGGTGAGGGGCTTGTCCCATCCCCTGCTCTGCCCCCACAATCTCTCCACACCCTTCCTGGGGACTCATGCTCCTTTCCATAAATACTTGCACTGAAACTCCAGTCCAGTCCTGTTCTTTCTTATGCAGAGAATTCATTACTATTTGTCTTCTCAGGCATCTGTTCCATGCTTTGCCTTACTACCCTTATACCAGCTCCTCTCATCCCAATTTCTTGTTGCCTAATATTGATTCTCTCACTTCACCACCTAATCTCTTTTCCTTCTGAGTCCAAACAAGACTCTATAACTTCAATCCATACGGTCACGCTGCCGGCGATTTGGATCAAGAAAGGACCTTGTGCCTAGTGCCATGATGATGGTCAGGAGAGGCTAGACATATTTGTAAAATCACAGGTTGGAACTAGATATTTGTTCACCTACACAGGGAAATGATATTGTCTATATCTTATCTGAAAGCTAATATATAACCAGAGGAAATTTTAACATTCAAGTAATTCAACACTTTAAGAGTTCACGTTTTGTCTTTCAACCATGTGATGTTTTAAAATACCATATGATAGATAAAATGAGAATATTTTAGAGTGCAAAAGGGTCTTTTAAGAATATAGCCTTCCCAAGCACCCACGTACCTCAGTATCTCCCCCAAAGAAACAAACACAGAAACAAGAGAAATAAAACAAATTTAACCTCTTCATTGTCTGCATCAATACGTACTACTTTTTACCCCCCTGAAACACAGAAATGATGAAGTCCCTACAGAATTAACTGAAAAATAAAGACAAAAAGACTAGATGAGAAATAAATGATCAGTTATCATTTCTCTTTCTGGCTTTCCCCATAGCTTTTTCAAAAACCAAAGGGAGGAAAGATATATTTGTTATTCAGATATTTTACTGTAAAAATTGTGCTCAATAGAAATATTCTAGATTATCTTTGTCATAGCAATAAGTAAAATTTTCATTGAATTATTCCAAAATTTATTTCATCTATTCTCTTTTTTGTTCGTAGACAGACTCAAATTATGCAGGGTGATACTTCTTTATGATATGTGATGGAATTACTTTAAAAAATAAAACTAAATTTAAGATTTGTAAACTATTAAAATAGTAGTAGTATTGTAGAATTACACAATACTATAATATGATGACTTTATAATAACAATGCCAATAGAAATTAAAAGAAAAAAATCACCACTATCCTGAGTCACCAATAAATCAACCTATTTGATCAATTTTTGTGTTTTTATTCAGTCTTTGCCCATAGACTTCACAATCTATGCAGCATTAAAATCAAAGGCTTATAATTTTTAAAAAGTAATATGGTCATTTTCCTATCCATAAATGGGTGACTAAAAAGTTTATCTCATGACAGGGTTTATATATGAAGTTAAGGTTTTATTCTTAAAAAATATAGTTTTGGAAGAAAAATGTTTTTCTAGTAATGTTAGATAAACACGAAATCCAGGATTACACAAAAATGTCATGTAATTTATTTTTTAAAGTTTAGGCAACAAATTTGTAAAGTTTATTTGCCATCATTTCCTTATCATAGAGTACTCTAGGCTGGAGGCAAAATCTTCAGGATTTTGCAAGCACTTGGAATTTTAATTGTTACGATTTTATGTTTCCCTCCTCAAGGCTATTGATTCTGCAGCATATTCATGAAGTCCTTTTACCTGGTTCAATCATAATTTTAACTGGAATTTGTTTTAGTAAATGTTTAGTAAATTATAGGAAAAAATAATTCCAAATGTGTAATAAAGGAAGTATATATATTTAAACAAAAGCATGACTTGGTTTCATTGAAATAAACAAAATGATAAGGTAGCCACGCATGGCCAATGTCTCTTGTGTCTTTTCCATCTAAATTACATTACCAGAAATAAATCAGATCCTGAATTGTCTGGCAACTGGTGGTGAGAGAAAGCAGGGGTACAGATTGTGACAGATGAAATGCACAAAGATTGTGTGTGTGTGTGTGTATTGTGAAAAAGTTGTTGATGATTTTATTGTGATAGGTTTGTAGACTAGTTTTTTAAATAATTTTTTCATCAGAAAGTTAATTTTGCTTCTTACCACACTTACATGGAAATTCTACAGTATGTGTAAAATAGAAGTGTGCTTCTATATATGCATGTGTAATAGCTGACAGAAGAAAAATAAAGAGTTGACAGAAAAAACGGAGTATATCTTACATATCTCAGAAATAAGGAGAACCTATATGTCCCAGAAGTTATTGGTCATGGTAAGTATGTAAGAAAACTTATAAATTAAATTGAAAGTTACAGATCAAGGGAGATTTGATAGCTATTATTTTCTTCCTCTTAAATGTCATATTATATGTGTATATTAATGCCTGTGTGATTAAACACATAATTCAGTACAATTATTTACTCATCCCAAAGTTAAGACTTGGACTTTCTTGAATTCATGGCTATTACTAGTGGTCATCATAATAATGATAATGAAATTATCATAATAATTATAATAGCTACCAAGTATCCACAGTTTCCACTGTCTAGGTCCTATGTCTTACACACATGTTTTCACTTACTATGTTCCTAATCCCTGAAGTAGAAATTGTTACCTGTCTTATAAGAGAAGATCCTAAGGCTCAGCTAGTTCACATAGCTGGTAAGAGGTGGGCCTAAGGACACTGGAAACCAATGGTATTGTAACATCAAAGTGACAAGGCCACATGACAGAAGAATTTTTGGTACTAGCTTTTTGTCAATGTCAGTGAAGTTCTAATGGTCCGTCAATGCAAAATTATATGGAATAAACTTACATACTTAGATTAAGTGATAATAACAGACAAAAACGTAGAATTTAGAAATTTCTAAACGTGATTGTTTCAAAATTCCAATTTAGAACTGTTTTCTTATGACCTCTAGTTAGTCATTAAGATTTGTGGCTATATTGACGCATGATTATAAATTTAGTTAAATCTAAGTTTTAATCATTTCTTCTTACTGTAAAGATTTAGACAATATCTATCAAGAATAACATAATACCTACCAATATTTTATCTACTGATAACATAGTAACATATTTTCATAACTTACTTCAAAATATGATAAGAGATATATTTTAAGTTTCTGGCAAGTTCCTGAATGCCATGCTGTTTCTGATTTTAAAATATCTCCTAGATCTTAAAAACATTAATAGAAACAACATGGTCATTTAGTCACAAGCATTTTTGTTTGTTTATTGTACTTCTATTTTTACTTAATCTAAGTACTCTCAGTTCTTGATCAGAGCCCAGTGATATTAAATTTTGATATTTACTCTCAGATATATTTTATACAACACCTAACATAAATGAAATGCCTGTCAGAAAATATTCATTCACTTTACACCTATAATTCTTTTTCAGCATACATGTACAAAAAGCTTTTGGTCCAAATAATAGAGCCTGACACGACTTGCCCCAGGTAGGCCCTGGAAATGTTTTCCTTTGTGCTGGCCTATTTCTTTGTCACTAAGTTTGGAAAAAGGAGCTTTTCCAGAACTTTTCCCTTGTGTGGCAGTCCATAAAAAAGGTACTATAAAACTGAGCTAGGCACAAGTTACTTGACAATATGACTTGTATAAGTTGTCAAAAACATTTTTATTTAGGACTGGAGTTTTAATTTTATTTTTAAAGAATATGTTGTTATAATTTATATTTTAAGTGTTTGGCTAGTGCTTTTACAAATTAAAACAAATCACCTATTATATAGAAAAATACATTTTTGTACATGTAGCATTAAGAAAAAGAAAATGTAACTAACTTCTTTCAAAAGCCATAATGGAGATGATTCTACTTAGTCCACTTAGCATTCCTTGACCTTTGTTACTACGATGAACACCACCCATTTAAAGCATCTATGTCACCAAGCATTTTAACTTCATCATACAACTCAGTGCTTAACTGCACATAATGGTATTCCTCGCCAAAATTATACATAACCCACCCCCAAAATTGGTAGTATGCATCACCATAAATTTCACAGTATAGATTCTAAGGAAACTTGAATATGAGGATGAATTGGGACAAAGCTCTACTTACGCAAATGGTTCAGCTGAATGATGAGTTTGACCTGTAACCTGCAAATTTGGAACATGGTCAGAATAGAACAGTAAACAGTTCCGGATATTTGCTAATGTATATTCACCAATTACATGGAATTAATTTAAATACGTATTTTGAAGCCACTGTTTCTTCAAGGTACTTATATTTGAGATAAAGATTAGTAATCAAACTTTTTAATATAACACATGTGCAGATTTTAGTTATTGATCAAAGTATAAGATTAAAATGTCAGTTTCGACATACAGAAATTAGTGAAAAAAAAAAAAGTACCTAGTGTGGGATTTCTCTATGATATTGCTATGGTATTATAATGGATTTGTTGAACTTGAGCTTTACTTTACTTATATGTTGCATGATATGCACAAATATTATCAAGTGAGTTACACTGAGTTCAGAAAAAAGAAGGTTACCTAATGGCAGGAGTATCACTTATGCCAATATTTACCCAAAGCCATTCTATTCCAATTAAAAAACTAGTTATTGCAAATGAATAAGAAGCAGTTCAACAAACAGAACAGTATAACTGGCTTGACTTTTGTTTCATCTAAAACTAAGCATTTTTCTTTTATTTATGATTCTTATTTGCTGTCTTTTTTTTTCCTTTACCTCTAATCCTCAGTTAATTTTGTTAAATTCATACCCTCATTACATCTTTTATTAAGATAACCCTACCATTGCTTACTGAGTTGCTTGATACTTTTAAAAGAAATGCTAGACAAAATAGATTCTCTCCAGGAAATTCCTAAACTCTAACCTTTCAGGGTCATAGAGAGCAGCAGTTTGTTGGTTTGGAAAGTGACCTGAGTTCAGCTCTTCTCCAAACAAACCTTCAGATGTTATCTGTGTGTTGGCTCAGAAGACTGCACTGCTAACCCATAGAGATCAACAGTAGCATGTTTTATCACTTTTTAGCTTTCTGTGAATGACATTCATAGGTAAGGAAATATATGCATCGTACAGAAATGATTCAAAGATTCTTGAAGACTTTTTAAAAATTCCACATTTAGCAATAGAAATCTATTACAAAAACAAAAATATCAAACAGAAGTTTATAAGGCTAAAGTGTTAAAGTCCTAATTAAATCTATACACTTATTATATTGAAATTCAATGGTCAATATATTCTTTAGATAGCTATTCCAGGAAAACAAAAGTTGTGGAACAATCTTTTAGTGTTTTCAGTTGAGAAGATGTATTAATATGGCTATCTTAAAATTGCAAACATTTCACTGTCATTGAACATTTTTATAATGATAATTTTAGAAGGCAACTTGCAAAGTAAATTTTAAAAAATTCACGGGGCATGAGGTAGTTAATCTGAGAAGTTTTATTTCCCCCTTGTGAAGTTTAGAGATTTAATCACTCATAAAATGAACGACGTTTATTGGAGTGAAGGGAAAGCTACAGTGAATTCTAGAAGTGTTTTAAGAAAACAACATTTTAACTTCTGTCTGTGCCGCAAAGCAGCTTCACAAAGGTGCTTGCTGTTTTATGTATTGTTTTTCTCCCGAAGGTTCAAACTTAAAGATCCCAACATGGCCCCAGCTGTAAAAGCACATCTTCCAGTTTAAATTAGATTGACAACTTCCTATAGTCAGGGAGCAAGTTTCAAGCTTTAAGACTACATCCACACTTAGTCAAAAAAGTCACTTTCCAAATTAATTTTAAACAGGAAAATTAAACCAGTATCTAAAGGTTTAGGACACTTTATTAAACATATTGCTGGGACATAATTTTAATATATCTTATTTGTGTTAAATTGTTTTCTCCTTTGTGCAATGTGATTTGTTTTCTATTTATCAACTATGAGTTAGACCATCTTCAATTAACCCAACAAGTTATGTTATTATTTGGGGAGTGATGAGGTTTCATAATTGGTACTTATATTGATTCTGCATGCTATCAATGAAAACTTGAGTTACCATATTCAACATATTTAGTTTTTTTTCTTCTTTTTTGTTTTTTGAGATGGAGTCTCGCTCTGTCACCCAGGCTGGAGTGCAGCAGTGCGATCTCAGTTGACTGCAACCTCTGCCTCCCAGGTTCAAGCAGTTCTCTGCCTCGGCCTCCCGAGTAGCTGGGATTATAGGCAAGTGCCACCATGCTTGGCTAATCCTTGTATTTTTAGCAGAGGTGGGGTTTCACAATCTTGGCCAGGCTGGTCTTGAACTCCTAACCTCGTGATCCACCCACCTCAGCCTCCCAAAGTGCTGAGATTACAGGTGTGAGCCACCATGCCTGGCCGACATATTTAGTTTAACATGCTGTTGTACATGAAACACATAGATGCGCCAAAAACATGCTGACATAATCTGTATATATTTTGTAAAATGCATTATATATTTTTACCCCTTAAAGCAGCCTTGTAATACAAAATTAAATTCTCTAAAATTAGACACCGAGAGGCAGCACTGTCTGGCATCTTCCCAGAAACAGTTGCCAGTTGATTCTGCCTCCTTCACACACTCACTACTACTCCCGAGTTATTAATGAAGCACTAATAAAATCAAACTCTTCAACTGTCAGATTAGTCAGCAGTTCACAATGACAAAGCCCTGCTTTCCTGGGGCTTTATTAGGTACTCGTGCCTATGCACATCAGTGTTCATGGAAACATCTTAGAGGCAAACTGATTTGAAAAACTCAGTGGCGCTTAGATTTAGCAGCAGGAAGCAATGCAAAGTGACTAAAACAACCTATAACTATTTTTAGGAGTAAATTTTATTAAAGACTCTCTAATTTTTTTTTTTTTAACCAAAGAGACATTATCTTATTTTGCGGATTAAACATTAAAGCACATTTTGGATTTTTGTTCTTTGGCACAATGGCCTTAATTTTATCACCATATTTCTTTGCCTCTTTGAAAGTTTCCTTTTATTCTTCTCTCTTTGAATGAATACAATGTATTTAATTCCCTCTTTCCTACTTCTTTCCGCAGCAACACTCTCAAAGAATTTTTCTCAAAGAATTCACATGAGGCTCTTTGAAATGGTTTTGGAACAGAGCAATTTACAAATTCTCACCCTTTCCTAAATATTGTCAGAAGATCATTCCCTTTAGTTTTTTGCATTACTCTTCAGAAATACAGCCTTTGACAAGGGAAACAAAGCTTACAAATTAAATAATCTGTACACCATTCCCCTGTGACATGCAATTTACCTGTACAATGACAGACAATTTACCTATATAACAAATCTGCACCTGTACCCCTGAATTTACAAATAATTTTTTTAAATTAAAATTAAATTAAAAGAATTTGGCTTAAGGAACTTACTTTTATTTTTAAAACCATCTCTAAACCAAATTACCTTTCGAAACACAGGTTTTCAATCACATTATTGACACAACAGTGTATTGCCATCAGTTGAGGGGCAAACCAAGTAATTTGTTACTAATAACACCGTATAGCATTTTGTGAATTCATTTCAGATCTTTAATGACGGCAGACGTTTTCAAAAGCATTCCAGAGTGTGTTTTAACTGGGAGAGAGAAGGGTCCAATTGGTGCAAGTGTGCTGGGAATTGAGCATTGTGTTGAAACCATGTTACCTACACTAGAGTAACCACTAGACTGAGTAACCATCATGTGTACCATTAACAGTTGTGGAAATTATGAATTATTGTAGAATTTTTTTAGATGTCATGTTATAGCTTGTTCTGCCTTGAAAAAATTGCTTACAGATAAAAATTTTTGATAAGAGAGAAGACAAGGAGAGATGAAGGAAACAGGAGTAGTACCAAAGTGTCTACTGGGTTGCTACAAAGCCTCATTGCATGCTAAGGTGTACCACCACAGTTGAAGGCTGCAAATGATCAGGAATGGCTTAAATGGCTTAAAACATCTTGGAATAAAAAGTCAAAAAGAAAAAGAGGAATGCTGAAAATTTACTATAAAAATTTGAATGCATAAAAACATTCTAGTTATTTCATGTGAAATAGGTGATACTAAGAATGATAGCTATAATCATGAATTCAAAATAAGTAATTATTTAAATATTTAACATTTTTATTCACATCAATATATCTTAATATCTAAAATCTAAATTTTCTATGTAGATAATGATATATAACTTACTTATTCTTGCTTTACAATAAATAAGCATGCTTACTTTATTAGTGATAACTCTGAAGGCCCCAAAACATTTATATTTATTTTTTCAACTGTAATTATGAAAAATGCTGAACATATACAAAAACAGACAGAATAGCATAATAAACCCACATGTATTCTTGATCCAGTTCAACAGTTATCAACTCACAGTCAATTCTGTTTTATCTGTTCCACCACCGACTTCCCCATAACCATATTATTTGAAGCAAATCCCAGATTGCATAATTCCATCCATAAAATGTTTACATTACCCAAAAAGGTAAGAAGTCTTTACTCACACAATTACAGTGAAGTTAATTTACCTAAAATTTATAATAATTACTCATTAAATATCAGGTCAATATTCAAATTTCCAATGATCTCATGAATATCCTAATTATATGTATTTCAACGTGACTAAAACAATCTCAATGTTTTGTGATGGTTCCATTTCTCTTAAATCTCCTTTAATCTATGGGTTCATCTTCTTCTTCTTCTCTCTCTCTCTCCTTTTTTTAAACCTCATACAATTTACTGTTGAAGAAGCTGGAAAGTTATTTTCTCCCAGGCTGAACATTACTTATTGTATCCCTGTGGTATATTTTAACATGTTTCCCTGTCCTCTTATCTAAAGATGTGATTACACTTAGATTTGCTTTTTCCATTTTTTGGTAAGATTTGTTTATAGGCGATAATGTGTTATTTCAACCAGAAGCCCGTGATATCTGCATGTTCCTAATTTTGTGAGGTTAGCAGTAGCTATGCTTAATGTGATGACCTTTCAATAAATATCTTAGAGCTGTATGGTGGGACTAGTTTTATTCTATTATCTCTTCTTTATTAACTGAAATATTTATAAAAGAAGAAACTCATTTATTGATTTGGCTATTCAGTGGCACAGTGCACAGGAGAGGTTGGGTAAATGTTTGAGTCTTTACCTATATGCACCAGCTATTCAAAAGAGTGAGTCAGTTCTCTACTATCCAGAGGTGACCAGTTGGCTAAGTTATGTTAGTGTCACTATAGCTATTTGAATATAAACATTTAATGTATTGAACTATTTATACTCAAATTTCCCATAACAGGCTATGAGAGCCACTTCAAGATGACTGTGGAACCCTTTGGGCATAACTTTTAGACTTTCATTACTTTCTTGATAACTGGCCTGAAAGATGGTCTAGGATTTTCTTGACCATTTCTTGACTAAGACCTGGAATCTTCCATTTTTTTTCAAGGATCCCTAGTTCCTTTTAGTAGAAATAAATCTTAATCTTGATATCAACTCTGGATGATATTGAGACTTATTGTTATGAGGTGGGTCACTGTTTCTAGACTTTTGAAATAGATGGAGCTAAGAAATATAATGTTAAGATAAAATACATCAGTAGTTTATACTGATACTTTGAATTAAAGACCATGACTATGGGAGTTTTGTTTAAAACCTTCTATTTTGCATTTGTTTCTTCTTTTTCCCAAACTTAGAATTCTAGTTCTCAATAATACCTGAAATAATATCCTTTACATATGACATACTCATCTACTTTATTTAATTATATACATACAAACTGTAATAATAACACCAAAACTACTTGCAAAAATTGGCTTCTGAAAGTAGGTTTTTTTCAGTTAATAAGTTACATCCCTTTGACAATGCCTAGTCAAATTATTGTGTTTTAATATCATTTGTAGTCATTCTTCCATCAACTAAATACGTATTTTATTTCTTTGTTTTATTTTATATTAGTTTTTATAGAGATTGCTTTTTTTTGGAAAAAAAATTGTTTATAATTATGTAAAAAATTTCCATGTAGTTCCAAAGTACAATCTACGAAACTAGATATGTTCTAGTCTAGCTTGTCACCCTGTTGTATCAACCCTATTCCTTGTCTCTTGCTTTAGCTAAACATTTAAAAAAGTTATTATTTATCCTTTCATTCTTTAATTTAAAACTTCAGATAAATACACAATTATGTTCTCACATTACTTATATAAATAGCAACATTATTATATATCGATATCTCTATATATTCTGTTTACAATTTCATTGTCATATTTGTTCAGTCTTTTATTGCGTTTGATTCAAAAGAGAGTAACTAATAAGAGAAATGAAAACATTTATTTGATTGAGTCAGAGGAAACAAAGAAATTGTTCCAAGTCTTTGACACTGCTTAAAGCTTTATGTATATTTAAAATGACCTTGCAAATACTAACAGAAATGGCATGTGCTTCAAAAGAAGCACCATCATATCTAAGATGGTGAGAAATTAGTTATGAAATGAGTTAAAATATTCAATGATTTGGTCAGAGTGGTTGAATTAGATGGTGATAGTTTTTTATTGATTAATATTTATCTATTACTTTTAAGATGTAACATTTCGTAATGAAGCTCAAATTTGGTTGCTTTAGTTTTATTTTATTGTGAGAAAGAAAAATAAACTAAAATCTTTCTTTCAGGTAAAAAATACAAATGTCATAAACGATTGATGAAAGCCCCAATCTTTTATTTAAGTGATAATACTCAATGTCCACAAAAGTATGCAGAGATTAATATCCTCCACTACTGATGTTAAGATCATGACAGTGTAAAATAATACAGTATTTTCAGGGTCATTTAGAAACCGTTCTACCTATGTGGTGAAGGTTTGACCTAGCCATCGCACTTCTAAAATGTTATCCTAATTTTTTCTCATACAGGTGTGAAAGATAGTATATACAAGCATATTCACTTAATGTTTTGTAATAGCTACCCCCGCCATAAAAAATAAAAAGAACTCATCTTTTACCAGAAGCAGTTTTATAAATTAAGGTTTATCATACAATTTAATGCTACATAGCCATGAGAAAATGAACTATATCTACATATTCAAAGATGGCTAAGACGTATCATAGAGTGAAAGAATCTTTAAAATCTATAGAGAGAATATAGGAAAATATACCAGTTATTAACAGGGATTAACTTTGAGAAATGGTGCTTGGAGGTGAGTGTGTGTGTGTGTGTGTGTGTGTGTTTATGTGCATGTATTTTGGGAGAGGCACCATATTATATATAATTGTGCATGGACTTGGAGGTGAATGTGTGTGTTTATGTGTGTGTATTTTGGGAGAGGCATCACATTATATATAATTGTGCATGGGCTCGGAGGTGAATGTGTGTGTGTGTGTGTGTTTATGTGTGTGTATTTTGGGAGAGGCGCCATATTATATATAATTGTGCATGGGCTTGGAGGTGAATGTGTGTGTTTATGTGTGTGTATTTTGGGAGACGCATCATATTATATATAATTGTGCATGGTTTGGATTTCTACATTTACATTTCCAATAGTTATTTTAACTAGCTGAATTTTTCTTTAAGAATTGCAACTAACGGCTGTGCGCGGTGGCTCACGCTTGTAATCCCAGCACTTTGGGAGGCCGAGGCGGGTGGATCACGAGGTCAGGAGACCGTGGCTAACACGGTGAAACCACGTCTCTACTAAAAAAAAAAAAAAAAAAAAAAAAAAATTAGCCGGGCGTGGTGGCGGGCACCTGTAATCCCAGCTACTCGGGAGGCTGAGGCAGGAGAATGGGGTGAACCCGGGAGGCGGAGCTTGCAGTGACTCAAGATGGCGCCAGTGCACTCCAGCCTGGGTGACAGAGCGAGACTCCATCTCAAAAAAAATAAAAAAGAAAGAAAAGAAAAGAATTGCAACTACATGTTATTAAATTGATTTCCATCTGGTAGCAACATGCTTGAATTGTAAAAAAAAGAAATTAAAAAGGAAATAAAACTCATTTATACTAAGAAACTAAAGTGATAAATTAAAAAGCACAGATCAAAAATCAAAGTTTTCATGCATTTAACAGTTATGCCATATAATACAAGACACTGTGAGCTAATGGTAGTAGAATCGAACCCATTACAGTTAGTTCTTTGGTTTTGCCAAATTTAAACAATTATCTTTCAGCACTCCTCCACGTTATCATTTTAAACTTTTAAAAACATAGAAAGTGAGAACATGAGGGAAGATAGGGGTAAGAAAATCAGGCATTTTTTTTCACATCTTATATATATATATATACACATCTTGTATATATATACACATCTCTCTCCATATATAGAGAGAGAGAGAGAGACAGAGAGAGAAAAAAAAATTATAGGGAGGCTTGCTACCTTCAGATAAACGACTTCAGATAAATGACTTTTTGCACTATACACAGTTTTGTTAAAAAAAAAAAAAAAAACCGAGGCCGAGCACTGTGGCTCAAGCCTGTAATCCCAGCACTTTGGGAGGCCAAGGCGGGCAGATCTCCTGAGGTCAGGAGTTTGAGATCAGCCTGGGCAACATGGTGAAACCCCGTCTCTACTAAAAATACAAAAAGTTAGCTGGGTCTGGTGGTGTGTGACTGTAGTCCCAGCTACTTGGGTGGCTGAGGCAGGAGAATCGCTTGAACCTGGGATCACCACTGCACTCCAGCCTGGGTAACAGAGTGAGACTCCCTCTCAAAAAAATAGAAATAAAAATAAAAGCCTAAAAATAAAATTTCCATCTTCATTGAAATAGACTACTAAGGAATGTTGACAATTATAATTTATTATCATTATTATATTTTAATTAAAATTCTTGGCATTGAATGAGCTCAGAAGGGGGTTGGTTTCCACAATTTAAGATTCCAAAGAAATTCCATATGACAATTTTGTTCAAGGAACAGTTTACATAGGTCACGTCGTGCAGTGGACTGAACCACAGGCATGCAGACAGTGCTGGTGTGAATATTTTCGGCTCCAGCAACATCCTGACTCAACTTCTAGCCCTGTTTTCAGTGTTTCTCATTGGTAAAAGGAGATTTTAGTCTTATAGATTTTAGACTTCTCTTCAATATCACATGCTGCATGATTCTAGGTAGTCAATATAAAATTAATCGGTAAGAAAATGGCAAATATCAATTAAATGTGTGGTGAAACATTTACTTACCAAGTTCTAATAGTGTTAGAGACAGAGTCATGGAAAAATGGGTCAAGCCAGAAAATGTTCTCTACTGCAGGAGTCTCAGATTCAGACATCTACAGGTAATTAGGATCAGTAAAGGGTGCTGGATTTAAGGCAAAAGAAATGGTGAAGGTTGTGACAGATACGCATTGCATCCAGCTGCTTGTCGCCATATGGGAATGTGGACGTGTTGATACGTTTTTCTGATTTTCAAGAGAAGTCAAGAATTAGGACTGTTTCATGAAATTTCTCAATTTCTAAAATATTGTGATGGTTAAACAAAGCATGCCTGTGGCTTAAATACAGACTCTGACTTGCCCATCAGTGACTCCTATTTCCAGAACTGTCTATGAAAACAGCTAGAATTAGTAGTATAGTCATTTCCCCTTTGGGTGAATCTGTGGTTTTGAAGATCACATCATTAAAATGAAATGAAACATAAATGTATTTGTCACACTTACTCATATCTAAAAGGAAAATGAAAGCGAAGATGGTGGACTACATTTTCCTGAAGCCACTGTATAGCTTAGAAAGTGGAAAATTACAACTTAACAGATTTGCAGTACTGGATTTGGAGTCTCATATATACAGTATATTCCTAAAATTATTTATGATTTCTGATTATTTATAAGATTATTTATGATTCCTAAGTTATTTATGATTTTTGTGTGTAATGCTGGAGCTCAGTTCCTAAACAATGCCTGTGTATCCAGGCTTGATGCACTGCGGTTCTCTCTGGATTACAATTCTATGATCTAGCTTTAGGCCCTTTCTTTGAAAAACAGAAAAAGGCTTCTGAGTTGCTTCATTTAAAGCAATAACTAAATATATGGCAAAATGACAGGAGACATATAAAATAATACATAGCTGTAATCATTGACTCATATGCACTATCAGTTATAGCTAAAATATAAGGCAAGGACCCGTCTGTACCATGTGTGTTTCTTATTCCCCTCACAAAGCAAGCATTTGGGGAGCTTTATGTGTTAAACGTACTGACCACACAGGACTTTATTTGGGAATGCTGCTGTGCTTGCTCCAGCAGTAGATTTTCACTCTGAAAATGTCTGTTGAGATGTGATGGCTTAAATGTTTTCATTTCCAATAGTATGTCATGGTACATTTTTCAAATATATAAAGTTTTGGTGCCGAAGATTGGTAAATATTTTTACATAAAATTAAAAACTAACAGAAAAATGAAGAATACTATACTATCTTAGGCTTATTCCTCATGTTACACAAAGAGCTTTTTTCAGCATTTAAATAAATATTGCAAATACTTTCAAGGTAAGATTTATGTTAACACCGGGAAGAAAGGATATGTTGAAACCGTTTTGTTCATTTAATCAAATGTAAACAATCATTCTAGAACATTCGGATTATGATACATAGAACTTGAAATGATCCAAATTTCCTACACTCCTTTATCCAATTAGTCAAATATTTGCTGATTTTCTCATACATAAATAGTTGAACAAGCCTATATTGGCCGTTTTATGTGAACAGACTGTGAAATCTCAGAAGCTCTTCCATTGGTCCTCTGTGATCCACATTTGCTCTCGGAGGTAGGAAGGTGTGGTAGCTGTGGAAAATGTGTGTGTACAGTGGACTAGTAACAAACACTGTCTCCGAGGGCCACAACTCAGGAGGTGATACAACTAGTCCAAAGATGTGTGGTTTGTGTTTTGCCCATAAGACCAAGTCATTGGAAAAGCTTCAATAAAAATTGTTTTTACCACGTTTAGCTTTCAGGTTAATTTGTTTTTGTTTTCAGATGCAACATATCCATTGCTCTTGGTCTTACATGTAATCAACCAAAGAATAACAATTAGGTTTAACAATGCGGAAGAAAACATTAATAAGCTGTCAGAAACCAATGTCTATCTGTAGCCTCTGAGAAACAGAGTCTGTATTTGTGATTGGAATACACAGGGCATGGTGAAATATGGTAACATTCACCTATAGCCAAAAGTTTTGAGATCAGTAGCGCTCTCTGCCTTCTCTACTACAGCACCCAGTGCTGAAGAGTGCACACTGTAGGTGTACAGTCAAGATTTGCTGATCAAATGTGGTTAAGTGCAGAGATTTCTCATACACATACTTTTTATGACACCTTGTTTTTCATAAACTAGGAAATTTCACCTTATACAATTTATAAATTCCCGTTGTTAAAAGGACAGAGACAAGAAAAGTAAGGACATTTTAAAAGCTAGCTATTCTGTTCCACCCATTAATATTTTGTTATAAACATCACAAGACTAAATTGCAATAAACTCTGTTTCAGCTACGAAGAGCACTGGCCAAATAGCCAAACAGAAAAGTGTTAAACTGAGTTTATTGGGGGCTTTCTGAAACACTGCTCTTTGTCTAGCTATATATATATAGCTATATATATATATATGTGTGTGTGTGTGTGTGTGCTCACACACACACATATAAATATATCTAGCTATATATATGTGTGCTCACACACACACATATATATATATATGCTCACACACACATAGAGAAATATATACACATCTTTTTCACAATTTCAAATTACTCAAACATCGTATTTGATGATTCTTTGCCTTAGGGGAAAAAAATTAGGGTAATGAAGAGGCTTTAAAAGACAAATATACTGCTCTATTTGTTTTTAGAACCATAGTTTTTGCTGTTACAAAAGTTCTGGCACTCATTGGTTATTGCAGTTTTAATATGCATTAATATTGTTATTAATTAATTAATATGCATTACTTTTTCTGGTTTTTTTTCAGTTTTCTTTTCATTATATTTTTTCTTTTTTCTTGTATTGCTTTAATGTTACTTGAGCAAAAATATGGATAGAATGATGACTTTTAATTAGTATGTCTTTTATTCCAGTGTACCATTCATACACCTCTTTGTTAAATATGAAAAAATAAAGAAAACTATGGATGTACTAAACTTTAACTTTTGAACAATTGCTACAATTTGACATATGCTGGAATTTAATCCCCAAGGTGATAGCACTAAGAGGTGGGGACTGTTGGGAGGTGATTAGGCCCTGAGAATTCCACCCTCATGGAACTCTATCACTTTGACCCTTCCACCAAGTGAGGGCACAGCATCCATCCCTTCCTCCCTGTGAGAACAAGGTGTATCTCAGAAGCAGAGACTGGGCCCTTGGCAGACACTGAATCTGCTGGTGCATTCATCAGTGAAAATTGATCAATTTCTCACCTTCCAGAACTGTGAGAAAAAATTGTATATTATTTATAAATTATGCAGTCTATGATATGTTGTCATAACAGCAGGAATAGACTAAGACAACCATTAATGTTAATATTTCTCATTTGGCTGTAGTTGATAATTAAGTATTATATATTAGAGAACAGTACATTTATAATCTGTCCCTAAAAGCCTGAAACCTTGTCAGGTTGAAAGCAAGCTCCATAATCTATTAAAGAATATTTTGACATATTGCAAGAATGTTAAGAGAAATGCTAAAAATTCTTCTTTAAATTTATCTCATTAGTTGATTTGCTTCTAATGTACAGTAAGAAAAAAATGAGTGTGCAACATTTTCATAAATGTAAACCTCACAGAGAATGGATCTTCAATAAGGCTATATCTATAGGACACCAATTTAGAGGTTAGAGTCCCAAAAAGTATTGTCACAAGACATCTTAAAAAATAATTGAATTTCTAAATAAAATATGTTGATAGTTTTTCCGTATGAGATTTTTTTTTTCTGATGGCTACCAATATGTCAAGTTCATGAAGACAGACTCAATATACAATAGATCCATTCACTGAATGCAGATTCTAGGTGACAGAAATTTGAGTTGTGTCAAACCATCAAGATGATTTATACATAACCTAAAACTAAGAAACGTGCCTGCAACTAGTCATATGTCATTTGGGTATCTGTTTTACAGATTATGGGTTTTTTTTTAAGTTTTGTAATAATAGTTCTAAATATTTAGACAAGCAACTGTAAGCTGTAGTGACTGTTAGTCATTATTTTTGTCATATGCTCCAAAAGGAAATATTATTTTGATTTCTTCAGAAACAAATGAATATGCAATGTATCATAGTTGATATATCAGCAAATCAAATGCCTTTAAAAACTAAATTGCCTCAAGTAGCAAACGCGGTGTCAAGAACCACATAAATCATTGTTCAATTCCCACCTATGAGTGACAACATGCAGCGTTTGGTTTTTTGTTCTTGCGATAGTTTACTGAGAATAATAATTTCCAATTTCATCCATGTCCCTACAAAGGACATGAACTCATCATTTTTTATGGCTGCATAGTATTCCATGGTGTATACGTGCCACATTTTCTTAATCCAGTCCATCATTGAGAACACATGGACACAGGAAGGGGAACATCACACTCTGGGGACTGTTGTGGGGTGGGGGGAGGGGGGAGGGATAGCATTAGGAGATATACCTAATGCTAAATGACGAGTTAATGGATGCAGCACAGCAGCATGACACATGTATACATATGTAACTAACCTGCACATTGTGCACATGTACCCTAAAACTTAAAGTATAAAAAAAAAAAAAGAACTACGTAAATCAAGCTGTGATCAGTCCTGCATTCTTCCATCACTGGGACCTCACATAAGTCTACTGTACTTCTGGTACTTGCCAGTTTTATGAGTAATTTTACATGCAATAAAACTTCCTCAAGCTCTTCATTTGACAGGGGATGACTGTGCAGCACTATTGGTGTCCAATAGATCATTTCTGGTATGGTTTCTTGCTTGGCCATTGCCAGTTTCAAATTGCATTGAATCCAAAGATTCTAATAAGATAAATATATTTTTCTAATGACCTTACAACAAATAATCCAGTTAATTTTCATTTCTGATATTTTAAAACTTGGAAACACTAATAAATTGTCTTTTACTTAAACCAAGTAAATGTAAATGACACTGTTCAGTGCCACAATTTGAATCTTATAAATATATCAAAACAATTTTTTATTGTGCACTAATGTCAGCATCCTTTCTAACCTTTGTAATCAGTATCAAACCCTATAGTATAAACATATAAACATTAAGTACATGAGCATGAAATTGAGGGCCTAACAAGCAAACA
Organism: Pongo pygmaeus; assembly: GCF_028885625.2. Lineage (NCBI taxonomy): Eukaryota > Metazoa > Chordata > Mammalia > Primates > Hominidae > Pongo > Pongo pygmaeus. Next base: position 190,278,223 of record NC_072376.2, read on the forward strand.
CAATGATGTCAAAGTTAAATTTAAAATTGATTATATTGAAAGAAAAACTTGCTGTTTGACTTTATTGATCAGTTAGCAAAATCAACTTTATACATTTTCTAAAGAAAAAAACAGTCCATCACCACTTAGTGGATATTTCAAATGCATTACAGTTGCAGAAATTGACTTTTGTGGCTATTAGTAGTAGTAGTAATTTTTAGTATTAATATTATTAGGAGGAGGCAGCACATTATTTCTCAAAGGACCAGATGGTGGCATTTTAGGCATTGCAGGCTAGAGGTCTTTACCACAAATACTCAGTTCCGCCATGATAGCTTTCAGACTATCATGGAAAAGACATAAATCAATGAGTGTGGCTGTGATCCAACAAAATTTTGTTTACAAAAACAAACAGCTGGATCACAAGTGATAGATTATCAACCTCTAGATCAGTGGCATTTCATAGTTCTGTAGTGCTTTTATATTTTCACAAACAAATTAACACAGGAGTCTTGTGTTGCCTAGGCATGGATATTCACTTTTGCAGATGAGGAAACAAGAATTCTGAGTTGATTTGCACATACGAAGCAAAACAAGTGAGACTCAAACCTCCAGACTCTACAACAGATGCTTCCAATGTCTATGTCTAATGAAGTAAACTACTCTGAAAATCAAAATGTGTGTTTTTTAAATTAATAAAAACTTTCTTTCTACCTCGTTCTGAAATTTGTCATACAAGAGCATGAAGACAAAATAATAGCACAATCTCAGATCCCAGCCCATGGATCTGACATATGCTTAAAATTTAGGAATGGAAGCCCTTAGCCACGTTTAGGAAGACTAATGCAGACACAGAGGACTAGACAGCTGTTGCTACTTCATTGAGAAGAGTCAATTCCTTATTCAAATACTATTAAAATATTTATAGAATGAATTAATACATAAACAACTTTAAAGACATGATTAAATATGTTCTGAAAGAAATAATTAGGAATGATAATAACAACATAGTTTTATGTACATACTGAACCATTTGGATTCAATTTATTCAACAATTACGAAACAATTATTGAACACAAGGTCTGAGTTAGACATTTCTGCAGAAGCTGAGAAGATCCAGGCATAATTCCTGTTTTGAAAAGGCTAAAATATAAAATAAAGACATGGGAATTTTTAAGGGCAATCAAAAGAGGAAATGTATACGTTAGACATAATAAAAGTGTAGGTTTTTAAAAGGTAAGTGAAATAATACTATATTTAAAAATATATGCAATGGTCAAAATATACTTTATTTTTTTCAATCTACTAACTGATTATTAATTACAATCTTTCTTACAATTTTGTTTAAAGGTACATATTATTTAAGAAAAAGAAGAAATAAATTAGAGAAACAAAAAGAATCAGTCAATCTGAAATAAAAACAGATGCTAAATGTCAACATCTTTTTTTCGATACTGCAAAGAAAGTTATTTTCATATGTGGATTTTGTAGCCTGCAACTTTACTGAGTTCATTAATTAGTTCTAATAGGTTTTTTTTGGTGGGGGGGGTGTCTTTAGTGCTTTTAACATACAAGATCATGTCATTGGCAAACAATTTTTTTCTTCCTCTCTTATTTAGATGCCTTTTATTCCTTTTTCCTCTTAATAGCTCTGGCTAGGACTTCTAGTATCATATTGAACAGAAGTGGCAAATGTGTGAATCCTTGCCTTTTGACAGATCTTAGAGGAAAAGCTTTCAGTTTTCCTCAGTGAGTATGATGTCAGCTGTGGACTTTTCATACATGGCCTTTATTGTGTTGAATAGTTCTATACCGAATTCATTGAGAGTATTTACCATAAAATGGTACTGAATTGGCCAATGCTTTTTCACATCTATTAGACAATCTTGTGATTTTATCCTTCAGTCTGTTAATGTGATGGATCACAGTTATTGATTTGTATAGGTTGAACTGGCCTTGTATCCCAGAGTGAAATCCCACTTGGGTCCTTCTAATATGCTATTTAATTTGATTTTCTAATATTTTGTTGAGGATTTTTGCATCCATGTTCATCAGGGATATTGTCCTGTATGTTATTTTTTGTTGCAGTGTCTGCTATAGTTTGATATTTGGTCCCACCAAACCTGGTGTTGAGGTAGGACCTAGTGGGAGGTGTTTGGTCCTGTAGGCAGATCCCTTATGAATGGCTTGGTGCCATTCTTGTGATAGCGAGTGAGTTCTTGCTCTACTAGTTTCTACCATAGCTGACAGTTGAAAAGAACCTGGCACGTTCCCCTCTTTCTTGCTTTGTCTCTTGCCATGTCATCTCTGTACATGCCGGCTCTCCTTCGCCCTCTGTCTTGTGTGGAAGAAGCCTGAGGCCCTCACCAGTAGCAGATGCTGGCACCATGCCTCTTGTACAGCCTGCAGAACTCTGGGCCAACCAAACTTCTTTTCTGCATAAATTACTCAGCCTCAGGTATTCCTGTATAGCAACACTAAACAGACTAAAATGGTATCTTTTTCTGACTTTGGTACCAGGGCAATGCTGGCCTCATAAGATGGGTTTGGAATTGTCTTAGTTCAGGCAATTATAACAAAGACCATAGACTGGGTGGTTTATAAAAAACAGAAATTTATTTCTCACAGTTCAGGGGGCTGGAAATCCAACATAGAAAGGCCACCATGGTCAGATTCTGGTGAAGACCCCCTTTTGAGATGCAGACTGCTGACCTCTTGTTGTATCCTCACATCGTAGAAAGAACTAGAGACCTCATGGGAGTCCCTTTTATAAGGGTATTAATCCTATTGATGAGGCTCTAACCTCATGAACTAGTTACTTTCCAAAGGCCCCACCTATTAACACATTACATTGGGGGTTATGATTTCAATATATGAATTGGGGGGAGAACACAAACATTCAGCCCATAAGAAGTGTTCTTTCTTCTATTTTTTGGAAAAGTTTGTTTTAAATGTTCTTTAAATATTTGGTAGAGTTCACCCATAAAGCCATCTAGTCCTGGGCTTTTCTTCGTTTGAAAATTTTGATTATGGGGACAGGGCCAAGATGGCAGACTAGAGGCAACAGCATTTGGAGGCTCCCATGAAAAAAATCATAATAAACATGTGAATCTTTCACCAGCCAAAACTTTCACCAACCAAAGTGTACAGGTTCTCTCATCAAAATTGACTTAGAAGGTTGGTGTGACCCACGGAGAGAAGGAAGAGCAGTGCGATGTGGCAGCCCAGCTGAGAGCCACACTGGGAAGGGGAACCTCCTCCTCCCAGCCAAGGGAGGCAGTGAGTGAGTGTGCTATCCAGCCAGGGAAACTGCTTTTCCTATGGAACTGTGCAACCCATGGACCAGAAGATCCCACTCCTGAACCCACGCCACAGGGGACTATCATATCAAGCCCAGAATGTGCATTCTTACAGCCTCTTAGCTGGAATCTGCTTAAGCCTACTGAACTCCTGGGGGAGAGGTGACTGCCAATGGCTGCAGCTGCCTGCTGTCTAAGCCTTTTGAGCTCCTTTGGGGAGGGGCAGCAGCCAGCACTGGGACTTGCAACTGCCTAACACATTAAGCCTCCTGGGCAGAGGAAGGGCGGCACCCATTTCTATAGCTCCAGACTGCGCTTTTCTGCTGCTGGAGCCAGGGAGGCTGGATGGCTTGATCCCAGGACTTGTTCCCACAACCCAACACACCAGCTGTGGCAGTCTGCAGCCAGAGTGTGTCTTCAGGTCTAACCCTGACCCATCCTTCCTCAGTGGGCAGGGTTTCCCTGCAAGATCTCCAATAACTCCAGCCAGAGGCACAGGGACAGAATTCGGATCTCCCGGGGCCTGAGCCCCTAGAGGGAGGGATGGCCACAGTTTCTGCAGACCAGCAGACTTAGCCTCTCCTTCTGGTAGTTCTGAGGAATCCAGGCAGCCCAGATGAGTGAGTTTCCCCCCAGGGAAACACACCCTCTCCACCAAGGGACAAAGTGCTTCAGTAAATGAGTCCTGCTCCCCATGCCATCCAACTGGGTGAGACCCTCCAACAGGATTTGTCAGACACCCTATACGGAAACAATCCTACTGGCATCAGGTTGGTGCCTCTCCAGGTCAGAGATCCCAGAAGAAGGAGCAGGCACCCATCTTTGCTACTCTCCAGCCTTCTTGAGTGACATCTCCAGGCATGGCAGCAAATCAGATGAATAGGGCCTGAAGTAAACCCCCAGCAAACTGCAGCAGCCCTACAGAAGAGGGACCTGACTACTGAAAGAAAAACAAACAACCAGAAAGTGACAACAACAGCATCAACAACAACAACAAAAAGGCCCCCACAAAAACCCCATCCAAGGATCAGCAGCCTCAAAGACTGAAACTAGACAAACTCAGGAAGATGAGAATCAATGAAACAATGCTGAAAACCCAAAAGGCCAGAGTGCCTCTTCTCCAAATGATTGCAATGTCTCTCCATCAAGGGTGTAGAACTGGATGGAGGATCAGATGGACAAATTGACAGAAGTAGGCTTCAGAAGACAGGTGATAAAAAATTACAATGCACTAAAGGAACATGTTCTAATCCAATGCAAAGAAGCTAAGAACCTTAATAAACAGTTAGAGGAATTACTAACTAGAATAACCAGTTTAGAGAGGAACATAAAAACCTGATGGAGCTGAAAAACACAGCACAAGAACTTCATAAAGCATGCACAAGTGTCAACAGCCAAATCGACCAAGTGGAAGAAATGTATTAAGAGTTTGAAGACCATCTTTCTGAAATAAGACATGCAGACAAGAATAGAGAAAACAGAATGAAAAGGAATGAACAAAGCCTCCAAGAAATATGGGATTCATAAAAACACCAAACCTACAATTGATTTGAGTACCTGAAGGAGACGGGGAGAATGGAAACAGCTGGAAAACACACTTCACAATATTATCCAGGAGAACTTCCCCAACCTAGCAAGACAGGCCAACATGCAAATTCAGGGAATACAGAGAACATGATTAAGATACTCTACAAGAAGATCAACCCCAAGACACATAATCCTCAGATTCTCCAAGGTTGAAATGAAGGAAAAACTGTTACGGGCAGCCAGAGAGAAAGGCAGGTCACTTACACAGGGAAGCCCATCAGACTAACAGCAGACCCCTTAGCAGAAAGTCTACAAGCCAGAAGAGAGTGGGGGCCAATAGTCAACATTCTTAAAGAAAAAAATTTTCAACCCAGAATCTCATATCCAGCCAAACTAAGCTTCATAAGCGAAGGAGAAATAAAATCCTTTCCAGACAAGCAAATGCTGAAGGATTTCGTTACCACCAGGCCTCCCCTGCAAGAGCTCCTGAAAGAAGCACTAAATATGGAAAGAAAAAACCTGTACCAACCACTGCAAAAACACACCAAAATATAAAGACCGATGACTACACACCAAAATATAGATTATGAAGAGCACACCAAAATATAAAAACTATGAAGAAACTGCATCAACTAATGTGCAAAATAGCCAAATAGCATCATAATGACAGGATCAAATGCACACATAACAATACTAACCTTAAATGTAAATGAGCTAAATGCCCCAATTAAAAGACACAGACTGGCGAATTGGATAAGGAGTCAAGACCCATCAGTGCGCTGTATTCAGGAGACCCATCTTACATGCAAAGACACACACAGGCTCAAAATAGAGGGATGGAGGAAAATTTACCAAGCAAATGGAAAGCAAAAAATAGCAGGGGTTGCAATCCTAGTGTCTGACAAAACAGACTTTAACCAACAAAGATCAAAAAAGACAAAGAAGGGCATTACATAATGGTAAAGGGAACAATTCAACAAGAAGAGCTAACTATTCTAAGTATATATGCACCCAACACAGGAGCATCCAGATTCAAAAAAAAGTACTTAGAGACCTATAAAGAGGCTGGGCACAGTGGCTCACATCTATAATCCCAGCACTTTAGGAGGGCGAGGAGGATGAATCACCTGAGGTAAGGAGTTCAAGACCGGCCTAGCAAACATGGTGAAAACCTGCCTCTACTAAAAATACAAAAAATTAGCCAGGTGTGGTGGCACATACCTGTAATCTCAGCTTCTTAGGAAGCTGGGGCAAGAGAATTGCTTGAACCCAGGAGGCAGAGGTTGGAGTGAGCTGAGACTGGGGCACTGCACTCCAGCCTGGGCAACAGAGTGAGACTCAGTCTCAAAAGAGAGAGACTGACAAAGAGACTTAGACTCCCACACAATAATAGTGGGAGACTTTAACACCTAACTGTCAGTATTAGACAGATCAATGACACAGAAAATTAATAAGGATATTCAGGACTTGAACTCAGCTCTGGATAAAATAGACCTAGAGTCTACACAACTCTGTACCCCAAATCAACAGAATATACATTCTTCTCAGTGCCACATGGCACTTATTCTAAAATCGACCACATAATAGGAAGTAAAACACTCCTCAGCAAATGGAAAAGAACTGAACTAATAATAGTCTGTCACACCACAGTGCAATCAAATTAGAACTCAGGGTTAGGAAACTAACTCTAAACCACACAATTTCATGGAAATTGAACAACCTGCTCCTGAATTACTCCTGGATAAATAATAAAAGTAAGGAAGAAATCAATAAGTTATTTGAAACCAATGAGAATAAAGAGACAACCTACCAGAATCTCTGGGACACAGCTAAAGCAGTGTTAAGAGGGAAATTTTAGCACTAAATGCCCACATCAGAAAGCTGGAAAGATCTGAAATCAACATCACAATGAAACATCACAATTAAAAGAGCTAGACAGGCAAGAGCAAACTTACCCAAAAGCTAGCAGAAGACAAGAAATAACAAAGATCAGAGAAGAATTGAAGGAGATAGAGGCGCACACACACACAAACACACACACACACAAAACACTCCAAAAAATCAACAAATCCCGGAGCTAGTTTTTTGAAAAAAAATAACAAAATAGATAGACCACTAGTTAGACAAATAAAGAAGAAGAGAGAGATGAATGAAATAGACACCATAAAAATGATAAAGGGGCTATCACCACTGATCCTGCAGAAATACAAACTACCATCAGAGAATACCATAAACATCTCTATGCAAATACAGTAGAAAACCTAGAAGAAATGGATAAGTTCCTCGATGCATACACCCTACCAAGACTAAACCAGGAATAAGCTGAATCCCTGAATAGGACAATAACAAGCTCTGAAATTGAGACAATAATTAATAGCCTTCCAACCAAAAAAAGCCCAGGACCAGACAGATTCACAGCTGAATTCTACCAGAAATACAAAGAGGAGCTGGTACCATTCCTTCTGAAACTAATCCAAACAACTGAAAAGGAGGGACTCCTCCCTAACTCATTATATGAAGCTAGCATCATCCTGATACCAAAAACAGGAAGAGACACAACAAAAAAATAAAATTTCAGGCCAATATCCCTGATGAACATCAATGCAAAAATCCTCAATAAAATACTGGCAAACTGAATCCAGCAGCATATCAAAAAACAGCCACCATGATCAAGTTGGCTTCATCCCTAGGATGCAAGGCTGGTCCAACATATGCAAATCAATAAACATAATCCATCACATAAACAGAACCAAAGACAAAAGCCACATGATTATCTCAATAGATGCAGAAAAGGCCTTGATAAAATTCAACATCCCTTCATGTCAAAAACTCTCAATAAACTAGGTATTGATGGAACATATCTCAAAATAATAAGAGCTATTTATGACAAGCCTACAGCCTATTGAATGGGCAAAAGCTGGAAGCATTCCCTTTGAAAACCAGTGCAAGACAAGGATGCCCTCTCTCACCACTCTTATTCAACATTGTACTGGAAATCCTGGCCGGGGCAATCAGGCAAGAGAAAGAAATAAAGGGTAACCAAATAAGAAGAGAGGAAGTCAAGTTGTCTCTGTTTGCAGATGACATGGTTTTAGATTTAGAAAACCCCATTATCTCAGCCCAAAAGCTTCTTGAACTATAAGCAACTTCAGCAAAGTCTCAGGATACAAAATTAGTGTAGAAAAACAACAAGCATTCCTTTACACCAGTAGTAGGCAAGCAGAGAGCCAAATCATATATGAACTCCCATTCACAATCACTACAAAGAGGATAAAATACCTAGGAATACAGCTAACAAGGGATGTGAAGGACCTCTTCAAGGAGAACAACAAACCACTGCTCAAGGATATAAGAAAGGACACAAACAAATGGAAAAGCATTCCATCCTCATGGATAGGAAGAATCAATATCATGAAAATGGCCATATTGCCCAAAGTAATTTAGGTTCAATGTTATTTCCATTAAGCATTGAAGCATTGATATTCTTCTCAGAATTAGAAAAAGCTATTTAAATTTCATATGGAATCAAAGAAGACCCTGTATAGCCAAGACAATCCTACGCAAAAAGAACAAAGCTGGAGGCATCACGTTACCTGATATGAAACTATATTACAAGGCTACAGGAACCAAAACAGCATGGCACTGGTACCAAAACAGACATATAGACCAATGGAGCAGAACAGAGACCTCAGAAATAATACAACACATCTACAACCAACTGATCTTTGACAAACCTGACAAAAACAAGCAATGGGGAAAGAATCTCCTATTCAGTAAATGATGCTGGGAAAAATGGCTAGCCATATGCAGAAAACAGAAATGGAACCCCTTCCTTACACCTTATACAAAAATTAACTCAAGATGGATTAAAGACTTAAATGTAAAACCTAAAGCCATAAAATCCCTCAAGGAAAACCTAGGCAACACCACTCAGGACATAGTCACGGGCAAAGACTTTCATGACAAAAATGCCAAAAGCAATTTCAGCAAAAGTCAAAATTGACTAATGGGATCTAGTTAAACTTAAGGTCTTCTGCATAGCAAAAGAAACTATCATCAGAGTGAACAGGCAACCTACAGAATAGGAGAAAATTTTTGCAATCTATCCAAAGGGCTAATATCCAGAATTTACAAGGAACTTAAACATTTCTTCTCTTTTTTTCTTTCCCTTTTTTTTTTGAGATGGAGTCTCACTCTGTCGCCCAGGCTGGAGTGCAGTGGCACAATCTCAGCTCACTGCAAGCTCCGCCTCCTGGGTTCATGCCATTCTCCTGCCTCAGCCTCCTGAGTAGCTGGGACTACAGGCGCCCACCACCATGCCCGGCTAATTTTTTGTATTTTTAGTAGAGACAGGGTTTCACTGTGTTAGCCAGGATGGTCTCGATCTCCTGACCTCATGATTCGGCCACCTTGGCCTCCCAAAGTGCTGGGATTACAGGCATGAGCCACCGCACCTGGCCAAACATATTTTCAAAAAAAAAAAAAAAAAAAAAAACAACTCCATCAAAAAGTGGGCAAAGGATATGGACAAACACTTCTCAAAAGAAGACTTTTATGTGGCCAACAAACATGAAAAAAAGCTCAACATCACTGATCATCAGAGAAATGCAAATCAAAACCACAATGAGATACCATCTCACACCAGTCAGAATGGCGATTAGTAAAAAGTTAGGAAACAACAGATGTTGGTGAATCTGTGGAGAAATAGAAATGCTTTTATATTGTTGGTGGGAATGTAAATTAGTTCAACCATTGTGGAAGACAGTATAGCAGTTCTTCAAGGATCTAGAACCAGAAATACCATTTGACCCAGCAATCCCATTACCCAAATGATTATAAGTCATTCTACTGTAAATACACATGCACATATATGTTTATTGCAGCACTATTTACAATAACAAAGACTTGGAACCAACCCAAATGCCATCAATGATAGATTGGATAAAGGAAATGCGGCACATATACACCATGGAATACTATGGAGTCATAAAAAGGAATGAGATCATGTCCTTTGCAGGGGCATGGATGAAGAAGGAAACCATCATCCTCAGTAAACTAACACAGGAACAGAAAACCAAATACCACATTTTCTCACTCATAAGTGGGAGTTGAACATTAAGAACACATGGACATAGAGACGGGAATAACACACACTAGGGCCTGTTTGGGGGTGTGGGGGTGAGGGGAAGAGACTTAGAGGACAGGTCAATAGGTCAGCAAACCACCATGCCACACATATACCTATGCAACAAACCTGCATTCTCTGCACATGTATCCCGTTTTTTTATTAGAAGAAATAAATAAAAATAAAATAAATGTAAAAAAGAAAATTTAGATTATTAATTCCTTTTATTGCTAGATTCATGCTTTCTATTTCTTCTTGATTCATATGCATATGTATATACACTAACAACAAACTATCCAAAAAGGAAATTAAGAAAATAATCTTGGCTGGGCATAGTGGCTCATGACTATAATCTCAGCACTTTAGGAGGTGGAGGCAGAGGTGGATCCAGGAAAATCCCTTGAGCTAAGAAATTCGAAGCCAGTCTGGGCAATACAGTGAAACTTTATCTCTATTAAAAAACAAAAATTAACCAGGTGTAGTCGTGCTCCTGTAGTCCCAGCTACTCAGGAGGCTGAAGTGAGAGGATCACTTGAATCTGGGATGTCAAGGCTGCAGTGAGCCATGATCATGCCACTGCACTCCAGCCTGAGCAACAGAACAAGACCTTTTCTTTTTTTTTTTTAATCTCATTTTCTTAGCACAAAATAAAATAAAATATCTAGGAATAAACTTAACCAATGAGGTAGAGGTTTGTATACTGAAAACTATAAAACACTAATGAAAGAAATTAAAGCTAGAAAGACTTCCCATGTTCATAGATTGGAAGAATTAATATTGGTAAAATGTCCATACTACCCAATCTGATCTACAGATTGAATGCAGTGTCTCTCAAAATCCCAATGGCATTTTTTACAGAAATTGAAATAACAATTCTAAGATTCATACTGAATCACAAAAGATCCTGAACAGCAGCCAAGGTAATCTTGAACAAGAGAAATAAAACTGGAGGCATACTACTTCTTGATTTCAAAATAATATAAAATGTAAAATATATTACAAAGCTACAGTAATCCAAACAAAATGGTACTGGCATAAAAACAGACATATAACCCAATAAGCAGAATAGAAATATCAGAAACACATCCTCATACACTTTTAAAGTTATATGGTTAAATGAAATCAGACCCTTATCTTACACCATACACAAAAATTAACTCAAATGGTTTAAATGCCTATATGTAAAACCTGAAACCATAAAATTTATAGAAGAAAACATAGTGGAAAATCTTCTTGACATTGTTCTTGGCAATGATTTCTTAAGTATAATACTAAAAGCAAAAGCAACTAAAATAAAACTAGATGATTGTGACTATATCAAACTTAAGGCTTCTGCATGGCAAGGGAAACCACCAACAAAATGAAAAGGCAATCTGTGGCATGTAAGAAGTATTCGCAAACTGTATATCTGATTAAGGGTTAATATCCAAAATATATAGAAAACTCCTACAACTAAATAGCAAATTATAATAATAACCCTATGAAAAAATAGGCAAGGGACCTGAATAAACCTTACTCCAAAGAAGACATTGAAATGGCAAACAGATATATGAAAAAGTGTTCAACATCACTCGTCATCAGGGAAATGCAAATTAAAGCCACAGTGGCATATCACCTTGCACCAGTTAGCATGGCTATTATCAAAAATCAAACAATAAATATTGGCGAGAATATGGAGAAAAGGGAACCCTCGTACACTGTTGGCGGAAATGTAAACTTGTACAGCCTCTATGGAAAGTAGTATGAAAGTTCCTCAAAAAATTAAAAATACTAGCATAAAAACAGACATATAAACCAATGAGCAGAATAGAAATCTCAGAAACACACACACATACACATTTAAGGTTATATGGTTAAAATGAAATCAGACCCTTATCTTACACTATACACAAAAATTAACTCAAACGGTTTAAATACCTATATGTAAAACCTGAAACCATAAAATCTGTAGAAGAAAACATAGTGGAAAATCTTCTTGACATTGTTCTTGGCAATGATTTGTTAAATATAATACTAAAAACAAATGCAACTAAAATAAAACTAGACAATTGTGGTTGATTGTCTGATTCGGCAATCCTACTGCGGAGTATATATTCAAAAATATTACATTCAAGATCCTAAAGAGATGTTTGCAACCCCATGTTCATTGCAGCATTATTCACAATAACCAAGACATGGAAGTAACCTAAATGTCTATCAGTGAATGAATGGATAAAGAAAATGTGATATGTATATATACACAATAGAATATTATTCAGCCTTAAAAATAAAAGGAAATCCTGATATTTGCCAGAACATAGATGAACTTGGAGGACAATATGCTGAGTGAAATAAGCCAGACATAGGAGAACAAATACTATGTGATACCACTGAGATGAGGAATTTAAAAGAGTCAGACTCAAAGACGCAGATAGTAGAATGGTGGTTGTTAAGGGCTGGGGGTGAGGGGAGGTAAGAAATGAGAGGTATTAGTCAAAGAGTTCAAAACTTCAGTTGCAGAGATGACTAAGTCCTGGAGATCTACTGCACAGCATAGTGAGTGCCTATAGTTACTAATACTGTAGTGTATAATTAAAAATTTGCTAAGTGGATAGGTCTTATGTAAGTATTCTTAACACTAATAATAATGATAATAAAATATATAGGGCAGGAGAAAAGTTATTTTCATGGTTTTATAAAAAAAGATTATAATACACTTTTTAAAAATGTACACTTTAAAAGTTTGAATCAGTATAAAGCTTACACATACCTATATTTTAAAAACTAAAATGTAAACTTATCAATTGTTTTTACTGTAGAAATGTAAATCCCACAGTTTATCTTTTAAAATGAAATGAAAAAGTTTGTATTACAAGCATAATATCACATTAAATTGGAAGCATTATATATTAATCATTTGCTATGTATTTAAGCAACATAAATTTATGTTATAGATATAATATTTTTATTCTAAAATTAGAGTTAATAATTTGTTATTTAACTAATTTATCACCATATTTAAAAGCTTTGTTATGAAAGAAACGTTACACATGATACTGGGAACTTTGGATTTTTATTTCCCGATTTTCTATTTGTGGGAAGGGAGGAGAAGGCAGATATTTTGATATAGAAGAAAAAGTGATAGAGTATTTAAGATAATGAGAATAAAGATCGCTACAATATTCAGGATGTAATGAAAAACTGGTAACAATATATTTCAACCTCTTTAAACAATTAGTTTAAATAGGTTTTCTAAAATACAAATAAACAGTAGTTTATTATGTACTTTCAATTAAGTCTATCACTAATTTTTTGAAATTTGGGTTCTCCCAATACAATTCTAGTTTCAACTTGGAAAAGATAAAAGACACAAGAAGAAAACAGGAAAGAAAATAGGGGGGAGAGGAGAAAGGCAAATTAAGATATATTGTAATGCTAAGCAGGAAAATTATGAATGATAAAAATATTTAGGTTCCTTTGGTCTTTTCCTTCAGACTAATACATTTGATAACATCCTTATCCTGCCTCCACTATCTCTCAACCCAATTTTGAGAGGACATAATGACATAAATGCTAATAGCCCTGATTCACATCCTTAATGACTGTCTGAAAAAAAGTTTGCCATGATGTAGGATATGAATCATGCTCACCAGGAACATCTCACATTTATGGTAAACCGTGGCCTGCTTGCAAGAAATGGAAATGTTAATTACAGTCATTTCACTTCATAAAAATAAATGTTTCAGAGTTTGTTTTTGTACTCTCAAATTATTTCCTAATAAATTGCAGACTTTGTCTATAAATGTGCACTCAAATGTAAAGTTACTGTAATACATATATATCATTGTCATTATAAATTTATGTTCCAAGCTAAATGGAAAAATATCATGGTCCCTGGAACAATATCAATGTGTCATAATTGAACATTTATACAATATTGGTAGTGTGGACCACCTATTAATTAATTACATACAAAAGACTAAAATTCTCCTGTAACAGTATGAAATGTGATCTTTGGTAATCACGCAGACAATTTAAAATTATACTTTTTCTTTTATTATCTTGTACACGCATGTCTTTCTTATCAGTGTACTTCATTGTGTAAACACTAGTTGGCTTAGTTATCTTACTCACTTTTTGCCAGGGAGTGGATGTGAGACACTTTTGTGGGTGTTCTTAATATTTTTGAACTTCATTATTGCTTATTTAAAGAATAGCTTCCTACATGCTCAATAACATGTGTATTCGGATTGCATCAAATAAAGTTGGAATAACTTAAAAGGAACACACCAGAGCATACATGTTTTTTGTTTGTTTAAAGGACACCTTGTTTGAGGAAACATACAGAAGGAAGAGAAGTCTCTGGAACCTGAAAAACAGGATGGAAAGAATAAAAGCAGTGCTAAGGCAATTCACTAGTGCCTTCTTAGCAATCTCTGATTTTCCTATTTAAGCCTGTATTTCTTTTCTTTTTGTTCCAAATAAATTTTGTTTTGTATATTTAAGGTATTATTATTATTATTCGTATTATTATTTTGAGATGGAGCCTTGCTCTTGTTGCCCAGGCTGGAGTGCAATGGCACAATCTTGGCTCACTGCAACCTCCACCTCCCGAGTTCAAGGGATCTCCTGCCTCAGCCTCCTGAGTAGCTGGGATTACAAGCACCCACCACCACGTCCAGCTAATTTTTGTATTTTTAGCAGAGACAGGGTTTCACCATGTTGGCCAGGCTGGTCTCGAACACCTGACCTTGTGATCCATCCGCCTCGGCCTCCCAAAGTGCTGGGATTACAAGCGTGAGCCACCATGCTTGTATACTTATATTATACAAGGTATACTTATATTATAAGACACAAATAGACAATAAAAAGGTTATTATAGTGAAGCGAATTACGATATCCATCATCTCACATAATTACCCACATTTTTTTTTTGTTTTTGTGGCAAGAGCAGCTAAAATCTACTAATTTAACATCAATCCCAAATACAGTAAAATGTTATTCCCTATAGTCCTCATGTTGTACCTTAGATCTCTGGACTTGCTCATTCTACTTTCAGTCCTTTAATTACTAAATTGTGATCCTTGAAGTCTGATTATTTTACTTTATAAAAATTATTTCATAAAATAATCCTCGACTCAATTCCTCAGCCACAGGAAAAAATAAAGTAATTCATAGGTTTGGGGATCGTTTTACTTTTTTGCGGCTAATTAATGTTAATAGTAGGAAATGCAGGGTTCAAGGAGCCTCAAACTCTAATCTTAAATAAGTCCCTAGCTCAGATTGCCATCTCAGGCTGGTGAGCCGTCCTCCCTACCCTTCAATAATCAATCTGACAATTTTGAGGACAAGGATGCAGCATCGTGGGAGGCCAAGAAAATACTCAAAACATTCCTAGAGACTTGAAAATGAAATTGATTAGAGTCATACTATAAAGAAATTGAAAGGGGGTAAGAAACAAATGGGTAAATGAAAAGTGTTATTTGCTGCTAAGAATTGACATGACTCTTCTCAGCTGTTCACTACCTCACATTTTAGAATCATTACCAAAAAGTTCTTTCCCTCAATAAACTTATTGCTATCAACTTTTAAAAAATCAGGAAACTCTGAGGATATAAAGTATATCAGATAACACACTTGCAATTTATTTATTTATTTATTTATTTATTTATTATTTTTGAGGCGGAGTCTCCCCGTCACCCAGGCTGGAGTGCAGTGGTAAGATCTCTGATCATTGCATCCTACACCTCCTGGGTGGAAGCGATTCTGCTGCCTCAGTCTCCTGAGTAGCTGGTGGCACGTGCCACTATGCCCAGCTAATTTTTGTATTTTTAGTAGAAACAGGGTTTTGCCATGTTGACAAGGCTGGTCTCAAACTCCTGGCATCACACACTTGCAAAGTAGAGAAGACTTTTCTACTTTCTAATAAAGTAATATTGATATATATATAAAAGTGTTTATTTATTCATAGATATCTTTAGGGAATCGTGGTAACATTGTTGCTATGTGCCAGGTATGATCATGGCAAGTCACTTAATCTTTTTCTTCTCCGTTGATAAACTAAAGCTTATAATAGGAGCAACCTCGTAAATGTGTTATACAAATCAAACGTATGAATGCATGCAATGCCCTTTCAAAAGAGCTCAGGAGCAAAGTAAGAACTCAATAATGGTAGATATTTTTATTATTATTAAAATTAATATTTGTTAGGAGAAACAAGATGATTTAAATAATGATAGGACAATAAACACTGAGGACTACTAGAAGGGGAGGTGGGGTGGGGAAAGGCTTGAAAATCTAACTATTAGGTACTATGCTCACTACCTGGGTGATGGGATTAATCCTGCCCCAACCCCACCATCATGAAATATACCCACGTAACAAACCTGCACATGTACCTCCTGAATCTAAAAGTTGACATTATTTAAAAAATGAAAAAATAAATAAATAATTATAGGGAAAGTACTCTGGGCATTCAAAGGAGGAAGAGATTCTTTCTTCCAAATGTCACTGGAATGCCTCCCTCCATCCTCCATTATTATCTCAGAAGGTCGCTTACCTGCTAAAGAGCTTGAGTTTATAGTTACACAGACCCTTAAGTCCTTAGGTCCACTCCATAAAGAATCCTTCAGCAAGCTAATTGATCTCTTCGAGACCTGACTTCTTATAGCAATACATATAAAATGTCTGGTCCATAATTAGTAATCCATGCATATTGATTTCTCATTAAAAGGCCCATTTTAATAGAATATGAGGCTGATTGAATGCTGTTTGGGGGTGTTAGGAGAAAAGAAGGCCTGAAAAATCAGAGCGAATTTGCTCAGATGAAAATAATTCAGTTGAATTTATTAAAACATAAACAGTAAATTGGAGAAAATAATAAGGATTATTCAAAACATATTACTCACGTTTAGTGACCTAAAAAATGTTAGCACTGTAAGTGTAATCTATGATGAGAAAAATGTCAAACTTTGGAGTCTTCATTGTTTTCAATGATCACTCTGATTTTCATTTTTAAAATTATTTCAATATGTATGTATGACCTTTTGTGAAAATACTCCCACAGGGATTGGGAATGCCAATTATTTTTCTGTTTGTGACCATCAAGAATGGAAATGACTATTTCAGACCAGGAAAAGCAACCAAGTTCATGATGATGACTGCACAGTGTAGTATTATCTATTGATCAATCGATCGATCGATCTATCTATCTATCTAATGTATATATATATGGCTTATATATCTATATGGTTTATATATATTATATATCTATATGGTTTATATATATATGGTGTGTGTGTGTGTATACATATATATATAAACCACCCCCCACACAGTGACTTTTAGTAAAATGAAGTCTTTTGTTAGTGAGAATTTTTTTCCAATTATAAGAGAAGTAAGCTTTTGAAAATTCAGTGATAGCACGGTAAAATGAAAAAAAAATGACAATAACAGAAAAGCTCAGGGAAATAATAAAAATATATTAGTAAAATATTTATAGTGTAATATAAATACATTATTTTATGTTTTTTATATACTTCATAAACTTATTTATATACTTTATACATTACATATTGTATATTACATATAAGTAATATATATTTATATAAGTGTATTTTATATATGATTATATATAAAATATATAAATAATTATATATAAATATACATTCATATATTATACTACTTTACATATTTATTTCTATATCCTTTATATAGTTGATTTGTTTATATATTTTATATTCTATAGGCTTATTTTACTATTTTGCTCTTTATTATTTATTTTTTTAGTCTCCTTAAACACTGTTAACCTTTCAGATCATTGTTATGTTATCTCAAACTCATGGAATTCTAGTCTATGAACTGGCTAAGCTTATTCACTCAAGTGCCAGATTGTCTAGGTTTTAATTCCATGTCTGCCATTTACAGCCTGTGTGATCTTGAGCAAGTTATGTAACATCTCTGCACCTCAGTTTCACATTCGAAAACTGGAATAACAATAATGCTTAGCTCACAGAGATGTTTTAAGGATTAAAATAGTTTTTAAGTAAGAGCAGAAGACCTGAAACGACCTGTGGCATGGAGAGTTGGCTATCATCACTAAGTTCTTAACTCCCCCAGACTTGGTTTCTTTTGCTTGCCTCTTCATGGTATCTGGAGATTACTCTCTTCTTTCTCTAGCAAAGCTATTCATGAAACATGTAACATTTTATGTAGAATTGCCAGGTGTTTGCAGTTGCAGGGTTTCATGTTAGCCAAGCTTGGCATCTTGCTGAATATGGAATCCATTGGGGATATTCCTTATAGCTACATTGGGACAGAACTTCTACCACTGTTAAAGGTAAAACTTTATGTTAGTTTAACTTATTTTCTTTTACTGTGTGGACCTTTTACTATAGGCCCAGTATTTATTTATTTATGCCTGCAAATGATCCCCAATGTCCACATATTCAATAGAACTATTACACTGCATTTATTCTTAGGAATAACATGAGTTAATTTATAATGTATAGAATAACAGCGGCATCCACTAAAGATATTATGCTGACAAGATAACATTTAAAGTGTTAATGTGAGTGGTCAGAAAGTGCACGCTCTCTTCTAAATTCACATCAAAAGGGGAGTCAGAATCTTCATTACAGTTCACCCTGATTGAGTGCTGAGAGCTTTCAAGCCCCACACCCTCCTTACCCTTCTGCCAACACTTGAAAGCTGGTAAGAAACCTATGCGCTCCCTTCCTCCTTTAGGATGCCAGAAAGTTCAAGTCTTTCAAGACCCCGCCAGTATGAGACAACCTGCACCCAAACCCCACCTTTTAATCTCATTAAAAATCAAAGCAGTCTCCTTTCCTTGTTCTTTCAAGCCATTGTTGGACCTGACTGGGAGTTTCTCTGCCCTCCTCATAAAACCTCATTATGTGAATAATAATACTCTCTCGGCTTAGTTCAAATTCATTGTGTTGTATCCTGCAGTTTATTATCTGTTTGCAAATGACAATAATTTGCAAAGGAAATTATTTGCAAGTGTGGCATCATCTGCAAAAATTTTAGGTGGGGAGTCCCCCAATATTTTTGAAGTGACCACAGCAGGTAGAGTAATTAGAGGGGGAAGAAATGATTTTAAGGAGAAAAGGGTGAATCTAGTTTTGGTGGTAATGGTTCTGAAGCGATTTGGGTATATATAGTCAGTTGTCACAAATACAGTGGGAGATTGGGAGTGATGTCTGGGCAGGTGGCAGCTTGGATTCATCAACATACAGGTAGAATCAAGGGCCTGGAGAAGATGAGATCACCCAGGGGGTACACATAGTGAGAAGAAAAGAGGGCCGGGTCCATTGCATCAGCTGAAATCTACCTCTATATTATTCACTCCTCCCTTTTCAATGTGGATTTTATTCTTGATAATTTCTTGTTTTTTCTTGTGCTTGACTTAACTTCAACTTAAATTGAAGTAACAGATTAATATTAATCTTTATCTTTTAAGTCAATCCTTAAAAATTCTGGCATCTACATCATACTCAGGCAACTAAATTTAAAATTTCAGGGCTGTAACCCACACATTAGTAACTTTAAAATTTCCTTATGTGAATCCAATGTGCATCCAAGGTTCAGAAAAACCACTGTAGGAGAATTGAAATTAGGAGAAGTATAGGATATACTTCTTCAGAAGAGAACATGCACTTTCTGACCACTCACATTAACACTTTAAATGTAATCTTATCAGCATAATATCTTTAGTGGGTGCCTCTACAAGTATAGGACATACTTCTACTAGGTTTTGATTTTTAAAATTTTAAATGTATTTCACATCTCGTTTTGGAATGGATTTAAGGTATTTTATATGGCTAATTAAATTATAATTAATTATATGGTTAACTAAAATATAATTGCTGCCTTATCAATGAATTAACTTTTATCAAATTCAAATAGTAGGTCTTAATATGCCCATTTTATAGTTAAGAAAATTGAGGCTGAGAGAGATCAAGTCACTTTCCAAATATGCACAACTACTGACTGACAGAGAAGTAATTTAAAACCAAGTTTCACTGGTTACTTCCATAAGTTAATTCACCTAACGGCATAGCTCAATGCTTCACAGGTTAGGAATCTAGGATTTTGAATTTTTTTTTTCATAAAGTACCTGGAACTTTCCCCATATTCAATTTAACCTTCTCTCAAAATGCACGTAAAGTAATATTAAATTACAGTATTTCCAAATAAGGCGTGATTTAATATGCATTTTAAAGAATTTGGAGGTGTTTGTGAAAAAGTGACCCATAGCGTAGAAATCTTATTATAAGGGTAATTTTCCTTATTTTTAAGTAAAACTTCAAATTTTTCTGCCAAATGGCCTTGGGCATTTAAATATCTATTAGAATGTCTTCCCATATTCATATCTTCTATTTCTGAGAAACAATCATAGCTTTAGACAACTTTAGGAATAATTTTTGACCTCTTATAACAACAGAGTTGACCTTCTGGTTATTCTCTCACTAGAAGGAAATCCCCAGAGTTTCTTTTTTATGAAACAGCTAAAAAACATTTAGTTTGACTGCCATCAAAATATCATCTATTCAATTGCTGTTACTCAACTCCACTGCCCTTAAATTCTCTAAATCTGAGGATCATGATTTAAGAAGGGAAGATCAAGCTCTTCCTGGAACGTTTCCAGTGGAGGATTATCTATAATAGTTTAGCATAATGGGATGATTCATGTGTTAGATTGAGTTTACAACTTTGCATCTTTATAAAAGTTTTACTTAGATTATAAAATCTCTTGGAAAACAATAAAAGTGTAATTCTAGAAAAATACGGGAACCACATATTTCAAATAATTGGATTTTGGTTTAAAATAATGGTCAATTGGCTATTTCTGATTTTAAGAATGACTTAAATTGGGGGGCATATATTTCTTTAGACCATAGAATAAATGTGGTGTAAATAATTTTTCTCTCATAAAAGGTTTCTCAGTCCAGAGTTGAGTATCAAAGGCAAAAATGGTACACTGAAAGTGTTTGTTCAAATTAAGAGAAAAATTTCTTCAGCAGAAAGGTATGAGAGATAAATAAAAAATAAAAAATTGTAAAAAATAAAGAGAAAACATTTCTTGTTTTTTTTCAAATGCGATTTTTCCAAATTTCTTCAGAATGTTTCAGAAATCTTTATCTACCCTCCTCTGAGATAGAAAAACTAAGAATATTAAGTAGCTAGAAGTTAAGAAATTCAATACTAGAGGTTGTGCTGAGTGAAGAGTCGTGTTGATGAATTCGGTGCTTACTACTGCAAAATCCTGGATCGAGGGCGTTATCTTGATTTGTCTAAATTGTGATTCCCTCTGTCTGCCACTGATTGGTCCAGGAGCCTTAGGGCTGAGCCAATTGGTGCACAGCGTCACCTGGACATGTGAATTGGTTTAAATGCTTCAAAGAGTTCTCGGAAGGGAAGAAGCAGTAATAGTTATAGTTTCTTCTTTTTTTTTTTTTTTTTTAAGATGGAGTCTCACTCTGTTGCCCAGGCTGGAGTGCAGTGGCCCGATCTCAGATCACTGCAACCTCCGCCTCCCGAGTTCAAGCGATTCTCCTGCCTCAGCCTCCCGAGTAGCTGGGATTACAGGCATGCACCACCATTCCCAGTTAATTTCTGTATTTTTAGTAGAGACGGGGTTTCACCATGCTGGCCAGGCTGGTTTCGAACTCCTGACCTCATGATCTGCCCGCCTCGGCCTCTCAAAGTGTTGGAATTACAGGCGTGAGCCACCACACCTGGCCTGCAATCTTTCTTTCTATACTTTTTTCTTATATATAGAAATAAGACCTAGAATTTTTTTTAGCTATCTTCTACCAGCGTGTTGATGTTGTCAACACAGAAAGAGCAGAGAAGAAAATCTAGAGAAATGGAGTTGGAACCTTGACTAAATCATGATTGCTCATTCCCAATCAGTGAACATTTTAGTTATATTCTCTATTTATTTCAGACAATTTAAATTAGATTTTTCTGTTACTTGTGTCCAAGGCATGACTTTTGGATATAATGTCACTGTGTTTCCACAGCTTAGCTGTATAAAATATGAGCCAAAATACCTTCCCTGAGCAATTTGTAGATTGCTTTCTTACATTGACTATTGTTGTAGAGAATACACCTTACAAGTTACCTGACTTTTTTCTTCATTAATGATAGTATTTTTCTTCATATTTAAAAATACAATAATTTTGCCAGTGCATATTGATTGCTCCATAACAATTTTCCCCAAGAATATGTGTGTCCTTTCACATAGATTTAATTCATTTTTTAAGTTTAGAAATTTTTCTTCTAGAATACATATAAATACATTTTGTTTCTTTTTTCTCAATTATGTATACTTTAGATCTTCTTTTCCTAATACAGCTATACATTTTTCAATTCTTTTAAACTTATGATGTAAAGAAATTAGAAATTAATGACAAATGTAGAAAACAACAACATTGCTACACTGTTACTTCAAATTTTAAAAAATCCTTAAAACAATTTTTAGAATAAAAACAAATTCAAATGTAAAATATTTAGAAAATAACAATAGCAATAACAATATATAGTAACCCATGGGTAGAAGAATTATCCAAAAGTAGAAGAACTCATTCAGAATCTTAAACATACATTAAGAACAAAACATTACAAATGAATAAAAATTTAAATGAGAGATTTAGAAAAGAGAAAAAACCCAACTTAAACAATTATGAAAGACTATATTATTAAAAATAAAATATAAATTTATAAATAAAATCAGAAAAAACTAATAAAATAAAATTCTATAGACTTCTAAGTGAAATCAATAGTTGCCCTTATCAGCAAGCACTGGATAATAGTACTGCCAAAAAAAAAAAAAAAAAGAGTTGGCTCTATTAGAAAAACAATGATAATTTAACATAGGAGAGGTCGACCTAATCAAGAAAAAAGTAGAAATACTGTAATGAAGACATAAAGTACAGAGTAAAGTCAATTATGACATACTACTTTATACAATTCTATGAAAACATTTTGAAAACCTTGGTGAAGCTGAGGACCAAATAAAATATAAATAACCAAATTGAAAGTTTAAATGTCTCACATTGCTAAAGATGGTATCATGATGAATTCTGTCAAACCTTCAAAAGACAGTGCCAATTTTATTTTCATAATACCAGATCATGAAAGAGAAATCAATCTTCCAAATTCTTTTTACAAAGTCAAGCCACCATTTGTAACAGACCTTGTGAAAGACAACATAAGAAAATAAAACTTTAAACCATCTTGTCATCTGTTAAGTTTCCATCAGGAGAGAAAGACCAGTATGAATTAAAGGGTAAAAAAGTTATTATAGGAATTAGACTTTACACAGTGTTAGGGGAAGATGGATGGAGGGGAACTGAAAGTTGAACTAGGGAGTTGAGAGATCAGAGGCATCACCAACCTGTTAATATGAGTAGCCCAGCACATTTAGTTGCTGAAAGAGAAGCAGGAAGGGTTGGCTGGAGAAGTCTACAGACAGCTGTTCTCTCTGAGCTCCTGCAGCCACATGTCTGGTGATGGGCCTGCAGTGAAGATGAAGACCTCCATGCAGAGAAGAAGAGAGTGAAGACAAGCTGGAACCTGCCAGGTAACCCTGTGCCTCTCCTTTACCTCATGTAACCACGATGATCTTCAAACAATAATGGCCATTGCTTCACCTGCACCTACCAAATATCACAAAAATTCTTCTTTTGGCCAATTCTAACAAAGAACAGTACAAAGAAGGGGATGCTGAAGAACATTCCTTCCAACTAAATCAAGTTGGCATTCAGCATAGTCTAACTCTTCAGTATGACATTAGCATAGAGCTTTTTCAATCATATTTAACTTCCAAATAAAGACAGCAACAAAATCATGCTTTTGCCTAATATGACGCAATTATACCTATACAACGAAACAACACAATAGCATTCTCTCCAGAAAAGATTGCACACAGGTCGGGCGCAGTGGCTCATGCCTGTAATCCCAGCACTTTGGGATGCCGAGATGGGCGGATCACAAGATCAGGAGTTTGAGACTAGCCTGACCAACATGGTGAAACCCCGTCTCTACTAAAAATACAACAATTAGCCAGGCGTGGTGGCTGGCACACGCCTATAATCCCAGCTACTCAGCAGGCTGAGGCAGGAAAATCGCTTGAACCTGGGAGGCAGAGGTTACAGTGAGCCGAGATCGCGCCACTGCACTCCAGCCTGGGCGACAGAGCGAGACTCTGTCTCAAAAAAAAAAGAAAAGAAAAAAGAAAAAAAAAAGATTGCACACAGACCTATGTTACATTATCCACCTTTGCGTGATACACACTTCTCTTCTAGTTGAGTCATATTCCTTTTTGCTATCCGGTAACATAAATAGTGAGAGAGAAGTTTAATCACTATTAACATATCTTATATAGTAGAAGAAGGAAATGTGATAAAATTAGAGAAAGAATCGATAAATATATTCACTCTTTCATATACACACATATTTAAAACACAGTAAGAAAGAAATACTCAATTACTACAGCCCTCGTTTCAAACTAGTCAATTGGTTGTAACTGATTATTATGTTTCTTTTTCTATACCCACTCCATATTCCTTTTGCCCTCGCAAACACCTCTGGTGGTTAGGTAACTTACCTGGTAGGTTGAAACATATCTTCATTTCTCATTCACCATTATGGATTGTTGTATTTTTTCATGGGCCTTTATCTTAAGACATGCGGACTATTAAAGTGAGAACTTAAAGGATCTTCTAAATTTCTCCCTGATCTCATTGTATGATAGCAACCAGTTTCTCCTTCATAATCAGATCTCATTACCTCTGCCAGTAGTCGAACTTCTTTGTTTTTTGTTTTGTTTTGTTTTGTTTTTGTTTTTGAGTCAGAGTCTCGCTCTGTCGCCCAGGCTGGAGTGCAGTGGCGCGATCTCAGCTCACTGCAAGCTCCACCTCCCGGGTTCACGCCATTCTCCTGCCTCAGCCTCCCGAGTAGCTGGGACTACAGGCGCCCGCCACCACGCCCGGCTATTTTTTTTTTTTTTTTTTTTGTATTTATTTTTAGTAGAGACGGTTTCACTGTGTTAGCCAGGATGGTCTCGATCTCCTGACCTTGTGATCCGCCCGCCTCGGCCTCCAAAGTGCTGGGATTACAGGCATGAGCCACCGCGCCCGGCCAAACTTCTTTGTTATTGATTGAGTGGTGTGAGGACCCCAAGTAGCCAGGTGGCAATTTCAGTTTCTACTTAAATAGAATCATTGATGTGCCCATTGGTGAACACATTCCTTCTTTGGGAACCAAGACCTCTAGAGAAGCAAAGCCCAAAACTGAGGGTAAAACAAACAAAACCCTGTTAGTGAATCATACAGATAATGATGAGAGGAGTCACTCTGGCTTCTACCTTTTGATTCTTGGACCCATAATCCCAAAATAGCACCAGTATATTGATCACCGATTCAGAGTACATATCATATACTGGTAAAAGCATCCCAGATCTGTAAAGTATTGTCACCCAACTGAATTTTCAAAAGTTCTTTCTATGATAATTTTTCACCTTTGCAAATACAGAAAACTGTGAAGACGGCAATTTACATAATCCTTGTGGAAGGCCATCAATTAGTGAAAACCACAATTAAACTTTTGGCATATGTTCAGGTTATGTGTGTGCTTACGGAATGTGGAAGTATCTAGTCTACACACCTCTATAAAAATTGCTTTCTATATGTATGTTTATCCATCTGCACTTTTACCAATGACATATTAAAATGTTCATTGCAAGTTGTTTTTACCAGAATGGCTCTTTGTCGGGGAAAAGGCCAAGTTCTTAGGCAAAAAATTTTGTTTTCATTTGCATTTTTGATTAGCAGAGGATGAACAATTTTTCATGCTTTTAAACTAGTTATAATTATTGGTCAATTATCAGCTTTTTTCTCATTTATTAGGATCGTGTATTTACTAGTCCTTCATATGACCTCTATAAATAAACATAGTGAGAGACTAGGGGTTCCCGTTTTTTAAATTTTTATGGGGGTGCATATTGTAGAATATGTTTTTACATTTAATGTACCATAGCTTTTTTATTTCTATATAACTTATAAATCTAAAAAGTCATTTTTATCCTTCAGAGGATTGATATTCAATTTTATATTGCCTAAATTTTTATGGTTTTTCTATATTTAATACTTGAATCTATATGTTATGCAAATTTTTAAACTACATATAATAAAGATGTTGTCTCCTTTCAATGTTTGTGCCTATTTTTTTATTCCATGACTTGGTATATTTTCTGGAAGTGTGTGTGTTTCTGTATTTGTGTGATCATGTGGCATTAACCAAAATTCTTTATTTTTAATTATTTATTTATTTATTTATTTATTTATTTATTTATTTATTTTGAGACGGAGTCTCGCTCTGTCGCCCAGGCTGGAGTGCAGTGGTGTGATCTCGGCTCACTGCAACCTCCGCCTCCCAGGTTCAAGCAATTCTCCTGCCTTAGCCTCCGGAGTAGCTGGGATTACAGGCACATGCCACCACGCCCAGCTAAGTATTGTATTTTTAGGAAAGATGGGGTTTCATTATGTTGGCCATGCTGGTCTCAAACTCCTGACCTCGTGATCCACTTGCTTTGACCTCCCAAAGTGCTGGGATTACGGATACAAGCCACCATGCCTGGTCAGAAATGCTAAACAAATATTAAATAATATAGGTGATACAAAATGAGTTTTCTTATTATTTTAGTAGCAAATATTTTATTTGTTTCAGCCAATGTATTGGCTAGACAATTATGTTAGATGATTTTTGTATATTTTATGTTTTCTACTCCAGATTTGTCTTGTTAGGGAGCAATTTTATCCAAAATGTGCAATTTTAAATGTTATTTCATGTGGATTCTCTATGATTTGATATGATCTTACAGTATTATAAACAATATTATAAACAATATTATTATATTATAAAATAAATTTTGGCTGCCATTGAAATGATTTTATCTTTTAAAAATATTAAATTTAATTTCATACAGTATGCTTATTTTCACTTTAAAAACAATGACATATTACTAAGAAAATGAGACTAATTGCACATTAGTATCTCAAGAATCAATAATATAACAATGTCTACAGTAACTAGGATGCAAAATTAATGTATTTATCTTTATCTTTTACTTTCCATTTTTAAAACAGCATTTAAAAGTGAACAGTATTTCTCAGGAATATCCAGCGTCTTAGTTCTGGTTATTCTAACAAAGTGCCATAAACTGGGTGGCTGATAATGAAATTTGTTTCTCACCATTTGGAAGCTGGAGTTTGAGAGCAGGGTGTCAGTAAGGTCAGCTTCTGGTGAGGGCTCTCTTCTGGGTTGCAGGCTGCAGGCTTCTGGTTCTATGGAGAACCAGGTTCCAGGGCAGAAAGACATTGAGCTAGCTCTTGGGCCTCTTCTAATTGGGATGCTAATTCCATTCATAAGGGCTCCACCCTCATGAACTGATTACCTCCTACAGGCCCACCTCCAAACACCATCACATTGAAATTAGAGTTTCAACATATGAAGTTTGGAAGGACAGAAATATTCACTCCATGGCGTATCAACAAAAATAAGTGTGTCTTTGCATATAATTTGTGGAGTTTTTTTTTATTACACTTTAAGTTCTAGGGTACATGTGCACAATGTACAGGTTTGTTACATATGTATACATGTGCTATGTTGGAGTGCTGCACCCATTAACTCATCATTTACATTAGGTATTTCTCCTAATGCTATCCCTCCCCCACCCCCCCACCCACGACAGGCCCCAGTGTGTGATGTTCCCCACTCTGTGTCCAAGTGTTCTCATTGTTCAATTCCCACCTATGAGTGAGAACACGCAGTGTTTGATTTTCTGTCCTTGCGATAGTTTGCTCAGAATGATGGTTTCCAACTCAATCCATGTCCCTACAAAGGACATGGACTCATCCTTTTTTATGGCTGCATACTATTCTATGGTGTATATGTGCCACATTTTCTTAATCCAGTCTATCATTGATGGACATTTGAGTTGGTTCCAAGTCTTTACTATTGTGAATGGTGCCATAATAAACATACATGTGCATGTGTCTTTATAGTAGCATGATTTATAAGCCTTTGGGCATATACACACTAATGGGATTGCTGGGTTAAATTGTATTTCTAGTTCTAGATCCTTGAAGAAAGGATCTAGACCTAGAACAACCATTGAGGAATTGCCACACTGTCTTCCACAATGGTTGAACTAGTTTACACTCCCACCAACAGTGTAAAAGTCTTCCTATTTCTCCACATCCTCTCCAGCACCTGTTGTTTCCTGACTTTTTAATGATTGCCATTCTAATTGGTGTGAGATGGTATCTCATTGTGGCTTTGATTTGCATTTCTCTGATGACCAGTGATGATTTTCTCATGGGTCTGTTGGCTGCATAAATGTCTTCTTTTGAGAAGTGTCTATTCATATCCTTCACCCACTTTTTGATGGGGTTGTTTGATTTTTTTTGTAAATTTAAGTTTTTTGTAGATTCTGGATATTAGCCCTTTGTCAGATGGGTAGATTGCAAAAATTTTCTCCCATTCTATAGGTTGCTTGTTCACTCTGATGGTAGTTTCTTTTGCTGTGCAGAAGCTCTTTAGTTTAATTAGGTTCTATTTGTCTATTTGGGCTTTTTTTGCCATTGCTTTTTGTGTTTTAGTCATGAAGTCCTTGCCCATGCCTATGTCCTGAACGGTACTGCCTAGGTTTTCTTCTAGGGTTTTTATGGTTTTAGGTCCACCATTTAAGTCCTTAATCCATCTTGAATTAACTTTTGTATAAGGTGTAAGGAAGGGATCCGGTTTCAGCTTTCTACCTATGGCTAGCCAGTTTTCCCAGCACCATTTATTAAATAGGGAATCCTTTCCCCATTTCTTGTTTTTGTCAGGTTTGTCAAAGATCAGATGGTTGTAGACGTGTGGTGTTATTTCTGAGGTCTCTGTTCCATTCCATTGGTCTATATCTCTGTTTTGGTACCAGTACCATGCTGTTTTGGTTACTGCAGCCTTGTAGTAGAGTTTGAAGTCAGGTAGCATGATGCCTCCAGCTTTGTTCTTTTTGCTTAGGATTGTCTTGGCAATGCAGGCTCTTTTTTGGTTCCATATGAACTTTAAAGTAGTTTTTTCCAATTCTGTGAAGACAGTCATTGGTAGCTTGATGAGGATGGCATTGAATCTATAAATTACCTTGGGCAGTATGGCCATTTTCACGATATTGATTCTTCCTATACATGAGCATGGAATGTTCTTCCATTTGCTTGTGTCATCTTTTATTTTGCTGAGCAGTGGTTTGTAGCTCTCCTTGAAGAGGTCCTTCACATCCTTTGTAAGTTGGATTCCTAGGTATTTTATTCTCTTTGAAGCAATTGTGAATGGGAGTTCACTCATGATTTGGCTTTCTGTTTGTCTGTTATTGGTGTATCAGAATGCTTGTGATTTTTGCACATTGGTTTTGTATCTGGAGACTTTGCTGAAGTTGCTTATCAGCTTAAGGAGATTTTGGGCTGAGACGATAGGGTTTTCTAAATATACAATCATGTCATCTGCAAACAGGGACAATTTGACTTCCTCTTTTCCTAATTGAATGCCCTTTATTTCTTTCTCTTGCCTGATTGCCCTGGCCAGAACTTCCAACACTATGTTGAATAGGAGTGGTGAGAGAGGGCATCCCTGTCTTTTGCCCGTTTTCAAAAGGAATGCTTCCAGTTTTTGCCCATTCAGTATGATATTGGCTGTTGGTTTGTCATAGATAGCTCTTATTATTTTGAGACACGCTCCATCAATACATAGTTTATTGAGAGTTTTCAGCATGAAAGGCTATTGAATTTTGTTGAAGGCCTTTTCTGCATCTATTGAGATAATCATGTGGTTTTTGTCTTTGGT
The DNA here is from genome assembly GCF_028885625.2 of Pongo pygmaeus. Classification (NCBI taxonomy): domain Eukaryota; kingdom Metazoa; phylum Chordata; class Mammalia; order Primates; family Hominidae; genus Pongo; species Pongo pygmaeus. The sequence goes on from NC_072376.2 coordinate 190,308,043, forward strand.
TCCATTTATATGCTGGATTACGTTTATTGATTTGCATATGTTGAACCAGCCTTGCATCCCAGGGATGAAGCCAACTTGATCTTGGTGGATAAGCTTTTTGATGTGCTGCTGGATTCAGTTTGCCAGTATTTTATTGAGGATTTTCACATCAATGTTCATCAGGGATATCGTTCTAAAATTCTCTTTTTTTGTTGTGTCTATGCCAGGCTTTGGTATCAGGATGATGCTGGCCTCATAAAATGAGTTAGGGAGGATTCTCTCTTTTTCTATTGATTGGAATAGTTTCAGAAGGAAAGGTACCAGCTCCTCTTTGTACCTCTGTTTGAATTCGGCTGTGAATCCGTCCGGTCCTGGACTTTTTTTGGTTGGTAAGCTATTAATTATTGCCTCAATTTCAGAGCCTGTTGTTGGTCTATTCAGAGATTCAGCTTCTTCCTGGTTTAGTATTGGGATGGTGTATGTGTCCAGGAATTTATCCATTTCTTCTAGATTTTCTAGTTTCTTTGCATAGAGGTGTTTATAGTATTCTCTGATGGTAGTTTGTATTCCTGTGGGATCGGTGGTGATATCCCCTTTATCATTTTGTATTGCGTCTATTTGATTCTTCTTTCTTTCCTTCTTTATTAGTCTTGCTAGTGGTCTATCAATTTTGCTGATCTTTTCAAAAAACCAGCTCCTGGATTCATTGATTTTTTGAAGGGTTTTTTATGTCTCTCTCTCCTTCAGTTCTGCTCTGATCTTCTTTATTTCTTGTCTTCTGCTAGCTTTTGCATTCATTTGCTCTTGAGATATTTTTAAGAGTATAAAGCTTCATCAACACCAAGTAAATATATTACAGATATGAAATATACATATATGAAAATAGAGAATATTAAAAGGCATAGTTTACTGAAGATTTATTCGACATTTTAAAAATCTTGGAAAGGCCACTAAAATCTAAAAAGGATATGTACATATATAATGATGCAAAGTTGTCTCATACTATATAAAGCTTTGTGCCAAATCTATGAAAATTCAGGGGATTAAACAAAATTAATCAGAGGCTTATAAAATTATCTAAATCATCTCCCCTTATGGCGCATAAAGTTTACAATATAAAAATATTCTCTAGCTGGAGACAGTTTCATAAGTATTCGTTGGAACAACCTGTGTCAAACAATTTTTCTTTTACCAATTCATCTATTTTCTTTGTGATCATAAGCCTTCTGAACCATGAGAACATTCTGGAACCATAAGTATGTGGTCTCCAAACACCTTCACAGTAGAAACTTCTGTCCTGTGAACTTGCTCTGAGGGTTGCATACCTGCCAAATCTTCTATAATTATAGAAGGGCTTCAATAGGAGGTAAGTTCAAGCACTGCTGTAGTGTTTTATTTTGGTGATGTTTCCTTACAGATTTCTAAAATTTACTTTTGTTTGTGTAGTTTTCTTCCTATTCTACTTTCCAGTAATTTGATTTTTTAAACTCTACATTTGACTTATTAAAGTATAATTAAGGTTGTAATATGTCATTATCTAAATAAATTCTAAAACAAATGTTGAGTAGACTTTATGAAAGTAAAGCGAATCAATACTTGTGTTTTTAATTTCCATACTTACACTGACCTCTTTCTTTTCAACCGTCTTTGTTAATCTACCTAGCGTTTAACCTTTTTCGACACATCTCTTTTTTTAATGTATAAGTCTTAATTTTCTCTTTCTTCTCTCTCTGTCTCTTGCTTTCTTTTCTTCTCTATTTTGCATAAAGATTGGTAAATTTATTTGAACCTTTTCTAAGACATATCCCTTTGTGTGTAACTAGTTCCAAAGCTCATTGCAATGATTTTTCTGTTGTGAGTTCTAATATTTGATTCTTCAGTATGAGTTTGTACATCTTTTCAAGCAGTTTTAGTTTCAGAAAGCATATTTTTGTAGTATTTTCTCCAAAACCTTACATATATGAGAATATCTTTTTCTTTACATAAGTATATGAATTTAACTAGGGTACAATTTCTTAGTTTCCCCTTTTTTCAACTCACTGTTTTGTGAGATTTGTTGGTTTGTAGGAGGAAAATTATTAAAAAATCTTAATTTTGATCTCTGCAGATAACTTCTTTGTATATGCATACAGAAGTTTTGTTTGAAATTTAAATAATTGTTCAAGTTATGTCTCTGGGTCATCTTAATGAAATCTGACAGCAATATAATGAAACTTGAGATCTTTATGCTGAAACTAACACTTGTCAGTTGGACATCTCTATAGTCTATAACATATTTCATTTCCTCTCCCTTTAGTGAAGTTCATCTGACATCTTTCTCAAATTAGTCCTCTACTTCCTGAATTTGATTTTCTGCCAGCATACTGCTCTTCTCTCTGACCTGGATGGCTTTTCCAGCACAGCATTAGATAGTTATGCTTTGGTTCCATTTTTGCCAGCAGACTAATCCCAGACTCTAAATCCCAGTAGCAATGTCTTCAGCTTGTGGTGGTACTGGCTTCTTGCTGTTGGTATTCTGTGGGTTGCCTCATAAGTCTTTTTTTTTTTTTTTTTTGACTTCATGGTATGTTTATCACCTGTGTGTAAATAATTATAGCAAATCTCTTCTGTTTTAAATATTTCATAAGGTTTCTGTTTTCCTGGTTGGACCCTGACTAATACAACTTCCCAGTGCTTACTATTCATATTTTGGTCTGTAGACAATAACTTTTATTTTGCCAAAATAGGATTGTCTGTTCATAAAGTTCTACAACTTGCTTTATTTCTGTGACATTGTTTATTCTACCTCATTCATCTTAATGGCAGAATAACATTTCTTCATTCTGGTATATCTTAATTTACTTAATGAATTGACTCTTGGTGGGCATTTATATTGTTTCTAAATGTTCTGTTATTATAAACCTTCCTTCTTCCTTTACATGTATCTTTCAGCATTTTTTCACCTGTGATTTCCTACATTGGAAACTTTGTGGAATTAAAATTGGGTAAAAATATGATTTTTTATTTTAAATAATGCATAAGCCTAAATTTCCAGCAAAAATTATACCAATGTATTATATCTCCCAAAGTGTCTGACAAATAGATGGAAAATACCTCATTTTCATTTTAATTTATTTTTTATTATATTATCAGCGAGATTAAAGTTGCATTCAAATGCTTAGTGGCCAGTTGTTTCTTATCCTGAGAATTGCCTATTTGTGTGCTTTCTCTACCCTTTTAAAGAGGTTTTCTGGCTTTTATTTTTGATTTATAAATAATCTTTACATATGATAAATATTAGCTCTATGCTATATATATTGTAACCACTTGTGTTTATTTTGTATGTCTTGTGGGTCCAATATAATTTTGAAGTCAGGCTTGCTTGCTTTCTTTTTTTTTTTTTTTTTTTTGAGATGGAGTCTCGCTCCGTTGCCCAGGCTGGAGTGCAGTGGCACGATCTCGGCTCACTGCAACCTCCACCATTCTCCTGCCTCAGCCTCCCAAGTAGCTGGGATAGCTGGGACTACAGGCGCCCACCACCACACCCAGCTAATTTTTTTGTATTTTTAGTAGAGACGGGGTTTACCGTGTTAGCCAGGATGGTCTCAATCTCCTGACCTCGTGATCCGCCCGCCTCGGCCTCCCAAAGTGCTGGGATTACAGGCGTGAGCCACCGCGCCCAGCCAGGTTTTCTAATTTCTATGTATTCCCTTCTTTCTCTTGTCCAAATTTGTGAGGCTGATAGCTTCTGTGTTTTCACAGTCTTCTATTTCAGAGCCCTTGGGACATTACTGTTTGATATTTTGTTTGGCCATCTTTGAGTGAAGGGAGCACACATATGTCCAGTGTTGGAGATCAGAAAGGAGAAAACTTATGCTTTCAAAGTGTAGCTAGAAGCTAGCGGAGTCATCTCCAGTTCTGATTAATAGCTGGAGGAAAGATAAAGGCAGACAAATTTTACCTGGGTTTATAATATTCAGGAGGCAGTCACTAAATGCTTTTCTGCTTGCAGCTATGAGTGTGCATAAGTGTGTGTGTGTGTGTATGTGTAAAGGAGGGAGAACCTCCTGTAAAAGAATTACAGTTCGAAGAACAAGAAGCTTGGAGGAAGAAGTTCCAAACTTGTATTGCTTTGGATTCCATGCACAGTGGCAGACAGAATCTAAGAACACAGGTTGACACACTCAGACAGGATCAGTAAACAAGTCTATTTTCTGGGCTACTTTTCCTACCTCCTAACCTGGCCTGATTTGGCCCTTCTTGAATTGGGTCTTTCCTCTCTCAACACATTGGCTGTTCTTGCTGGTAGAGCTCCCTGAACCAGAGCCAGCATTCCCTGTCCTGCAGTGATGCTGGTACCTTCTTGTTTTTTTGCTTTTGTTTTTATGGCACTAGAACAGGTTAAAGAAGAATCCATAGAAAAAGAAATGCCCAATACACCTCTAATTCTTTTCTCTTGGTGTCCTGGTTTGGTATCTATCAGTAGCAGTCACTGGTGGAGTCCTTCCCTTCTTTACTTCTTAGTCAGGCTGCTTTGTTTCAGGAAATACAAGACACTAATATTACCAGTGCTGTAATCAATGGGAAAGCCTCCCAAATTCTTGCATATACTTTTTTTTTTCTTATATTACTTCTTTCCCTTTTAAAAATAGTGACTTAAATGACACTACATCTCAGACACTACATGACAGGGGTACAAACAAGTCCCTGGCTCACTTAACAGAAGTCTCAAAATGGGTTGAAAACACCAAAAAAAACAAAAGCCAACAAACCCAGGCAGAACTTTAGTGTTTTTTGGTTTGTTTGTTTGCTTTTGTTTTTGTTTTTTGTTTTTTTTTTGAGGCGTAGTCTTGCTCTGTTGCTCAGATTGGAGTGCAATGGCGTGATCTTGGCTCACTGCAACCTCTGCCTCACGGGTTCAAGCAATTCTCCTGCCTCAGCCTCCCAAGCAGCTGAATTACAGGTGCCGGCCAACATGCCTGGCTAAGTTTTGTATTTTTAGTAGAGACAGGTTTCACCATGTTGGCCAGGATGGTCTTGAACTCCTGACCTCGGGTGATCTGCCTGCCTCGGCCTCCCAAAATGTTGAAATTACAGGCATGAGCCACCACACCCAGCCTAGATTTTCACATTAACAAAATTTGAAAAATATTTTCAGCATTAGAGTTTACATTCATCTCACTTTGTTTCTGCCTGGAATCCCTTTTATTGAACTAAATCACCCTCTATTGACTCAGTACGTAAATCCTTTAAAGACTTTTGACAATTATTATGTTCTCCTAGAAGTCTTTAGCCAAGGACTGCATACTTTATTTCTTTCCTCTCACTATATAAATCAATCCCTCTAGACTCTTAATTGTATTTGCTGTTCTTTTTTGAACTCCTTCCAGTTCCTCAGAGTTTGTAAATAGAAAAAGAGAAAAAGAGCTCTATCTCAAAGTGATTTCCAGTTCAGGTACACTTTGTTTGGTAACATGATAGGCCACCCAGATGATTTTTAGTTTTTCCCCCTGAATCCTCATAGCATTTCAGTTTCATCTAATTTACTGTGATTTGAGTGCTTTCCAATTGTTTCTCTTCCATTGAATGTCTGTTTCTGATTATTTTTCTACAGAGATGTTCCTTCACATTATTTCACGTTGAATCTCATTTTCTTATTTTTTCACCATGCTTCAAACTTATTTAAGCTTTTTTTTCTAATTTTCCATCTGTCTGGGTGCTCAGTGTCCCTCTATATTGAGAAACCTCTGCACATTTTATCAAAGCTTCATTAATTCCTGATATTCTATGACGATATTTTTAAAAGACCAAACTTGAGGCAAATTATCATGTTCACAGTCATTCTCAGTTAGCATCCTCTTCTCCTGATGTGTTGTTTGCCAGCATTCAATCACTCTACAATTTCAAGTCATTCTAAAACAATAACAAACATGAGACTATTAAGTTCTCACCCTCCTCCTTTTTCTCCTCTTTAATTTTTAATGTAGTCCTTTAGCCCCTAGGATTTCTTTCTATCTGTGAATCTTGGGGCTTATCCAAATAAAGTTGGGTCCATGATGATTTGTTAATAAATATCGCTAAGCTTCTGATTACATTTCTGAATATTAAGCCATGCTCCGCTGGAGCCTGCATAGATTTGGGCCGTACTGAAATAGAAAACATTCCTCAGACAGCCAAGGTGTTCACTGAGAAATGTCAAAGCTTCTATACCAATGATTTTCCCATCATCCACACTTTCATTTTGTAAATTAATCTGAGAGCACTGAGATTTTTTTTTCCCACAGAAACCAGGGAACTCCCCTTTTGTAGAGAAAGTAAAACGTAGACATATAAAGAATACATTTACATATAAACGGTATCATAGTTCTGGACAGAATCTCAAATGGCATGCAGACCAGCTCACTATCTTCAGATAGAAACTTACCTTTTTGATTCAATCATGTGAATATTATTTTCAAAACTTACCATCACAAGGTACTGTGCCTCTTGAGAGTTAAAAAAAAAAAAAAAAAGATCCTGTCCTCTAGGAACTTACAGTACAGGCTGACTAACCAAAATACCCCACAGTCCCGAGGAAAGAGTAAATGAAAGCCAAGATGGCCTCGCTCAGAGGTACAGAGGGCAAGGCAGCAGAAAGGAGATCACTATTCTGAGTGCTCTTGCATCTGGTTGTTTGTCACAAAACACACTTTCCTCACTTGAATGTAAGACATGAAAAATGTTCTGCATTCACCATGCATGAGGGTGTTTTTTTGCTATGATATGAGAAAGGATAATAGAGTTCAGTAGTTCTTGAGTTTGTGTGTGATTGACTCTTAAGACTCATAAAATAGCCTCTTTCATCAGAAAAATGGTGACATACAAATTTCTAAAATATTGCATGCAATTTTAGGAAACCATTGTGTGCTGTTTTTCTATTTCTGCAATTAAGAAATGACCACACATTTTGTCGCTTACAACAACACAAATTTATGATGTTACAGTTCTGCGGGGAGAAGAGGAAAGGTCTCACCACACATAAACCTCAGTGGGAGCAGGGCTGTGTTCCCCGCTATAGGACCTTGGGGAGAATCCATCTCCTTGCTCATTCAGATGTTAGCAAAATCCATGCAGTGGTAGGACTGAGTTTGTGTCCTTGCTGGCTGTCAGATGGACCACTCTCAGCTCCCATAGGCATCTTTTTGGTCCATGCACATAGTTTCCTTTCCATCCCAAAACCAGCAACAGGGCCTCAAATCTTTCTCATGCTCCCTCTTTCTGACACACTTACCTGCTTTTCTGTCGCGCTCTCAACATCGCATGTGATGAGACTGGACCCATTTGAATAATCCAGGATAGTCTCACCAGTGTAATGTCTCTATGCTTAATCACATCTACAAAGTCCATTTTGCCACACATAACATCACATAGTCACAGGTTCCCAGGACTGGGGCATGCACATCTTTTTTGGGGGGAAGATCATTCTACCTCCATTATTTATTTATTTATTCATTTATTTGAGATGGGAGTCTCACTCTGTCGCCCAGGCTGGAGTGCAATGGCACAATCTCGGCTCACTGCAACCTCCGCCTCCCAGATTCAAGCAATTCCCTTGCCTCAGCCTTCCGAGTAGCTGGGACTACAGGCGCCGTCACCACGCCTGGCTAATTTTTGTATTTTTAGTAAAGACAGGATTTCAACATGTTGGCCAGGCTGGTCTTGAACTCCTGTCCTCAAGTGATCCACCTGCCTCTGCCTCCCAAATTGCTGGGATTACAGGCGTGAGCCATCTTGCCTGTACCTACTTCTATCTTATTGATCTAGAACCTAGTTATAGGTCCTCAAGAAGTGCATGAAATTTATGTTAAAATCCCTTGATTATTTTTTCTCCCACCTCCACTTTTTGTTCATCCCAAAGAATTCTCTGATTACCAACATGTACAGCATTTTTTTTTCATTTTTATTAAAAGAAAATTTCTACACCTTATTTGCCAATTACATAATTCAGTCATGACATTAAAACCGCATGAAATCTTATTCTATTTTTAAAAAGTAATTTTAATATGTGTCACACAACATTCTGATACTGCCATATTGGTGCCACCGACAATTTGTCATAGGGCACAAATAAACTGCAGCTTCATCTGTCAAAACATTAACTGGTAATTGGACATGGCTGCTGTCTCTGTACAATCCCTGACCTGTATCCTATCCCAGACTTATTTCTCCTTAAGAGTCTCACTGCTTCTTATTGTGTAGACAGGCTTCAGCTTCAGATCCTCCTTTCCAAACTTGCCCCATCCTTGACCAGAATCTCCCCATCACTGCCCTGGCTCCATTCCAAATCCTCATTCCACCCCTGACCCATTGTGTAAGGGTCTTTGGCTTGAGGAAATGTAAAAACACTTAAAATACCAAGCAATATTCACATTTTTTGTCTTTGCAAAAATAGTCCTAGAAAACTGTAATTAATTTAAATGAGTTTGAAGAATATATGTAGAGTAACAAGCACACATCATTATAAACATTTTTTGTTTAGTTTATAAGAGGACAGTGACTGTCTGTCTGACAGAGCTGCTTAGATAAAGCGGTTCTTCATTGTTTGCAAATGAAATTTAGAGTGGATTATCTAAACATTTAGAAATCCACTGTTGGTATTCACTGGGTAAAATTCGACAGAGATTAGAATTTTAAATGTAAGTAAGTGAAGAAAAGCCATAATGGAGGTTAAAGAGGTGATAATTTAGTGAAAAATTTCAAACACTGGCAAAAAAATTAAAAGAAAATAACACCATCCTTGAATAAACAAGAAGAATATTTCATAATTGTTGCACAATTGAATGAGAAATTTAGTTTATTTCTTCTGATATCCTTAATAAATGTTATTTACTTTTAAAAAATAAAATCTCTCCTCAAGAACAAAGAGTAGATTTGCATTTAGTTTATTGATGTCCATTTTATTCTAGTCAAATGCTATTTCTATAAATCTCAGTTCAACAACAGCAACAAAAAGAGTGAGGAAAAAAATGAAGTTTGGATACAGTGAGAGGAAGGGAGGACTCTGATATGTGAGAAAGGTAAAGAATGTTTTATGTAAACATTATATGGTAATAAAGAAAAGTGGTTTTGCACATATTTGACTCTTTTGTTGTGCCTGATTGACAATGGTAACATCAAAACAATTGGTGACATCAAAGTGTACTGGTTAATTTAAAATCCTACTTTTTCCCATTTATTTTTCAATTTTTGGGAAGAACACAAAGTAAAATTTTTATTTGGACACTCAGGATGGGCTGCATACAGGGTCTCTTTTCTCTCAGCTTTGGCTGCAATACTGGTGTATCTGCCTCTCCCTAATAACGCCTGAAGTATTTCTTTAAAATGTGGTCTTAATTCAGACAAAAACGTTTTCTCTGAAAGTGAAAGTGCCCACTGTATTAAATAAACAAAAAATACAGTTTACCAACTAGATACATAGCATCTATCTCTATATGTGTGTGTATATATATGTATAATTTATTTTGTATCTATGCCATATTTTGTGAAATTAATTACCATCACATTTTATTTAAGATTTTAGGAATAATCTTAATGATTCAAGTTGTCTCATTAGGGGTTTTTTTAATCTGCTGATTCTACAGTGAAGCATCAGCTGGTTTCTGGTTATCAAAGCTAATATATTAAATGCAGACATTTCATAATCTGCCTATAAACTATAATAAACTGCAATTCCCGGTATTAGGGGGTTTTACATGTGGTTATTTTTTAAAGTTTTTTGGGAATACTTATTCAGTCCTTACAGCCTACTTTAACTTTTAAATATTACTTTTACTTTAAAAAGCAAAATAATATAAAGCATAAAAGTATGAAAATCTTAAAAATACAAAGAAAAATATCCTCTATTGCTACCATCCAGGACATAAAGGTCTTTCTTTCTCTCCCTCTCTTTCTCTCTTTGTCTATTTCTCTCTCTCATTATTTTCTTTTTCTTTCTCTCTTTCCTTCCTTTCTTTTCTGTTCTTTTCCTTTCTTTTCTTTTCTTTCACAGGGTTTCACTGTGTTACCAAGTTTGGAGTGCAATGGCACCATCATAGCTCACAGAAACTTTAAACTCCTGGGTTCCAGTGATCCTCCTGCCTCAGCCTCCCGAGTAGTTTGGAGTACAGTTGCATGACACCACACCTCAATCATTTTTGAATTTTTTGTAGAGTTGAGGTCTCACTATGTTGACAAGGCTGGTTTTGAACTCCTGGCCTCAAGTGATCCTCTCACCTTGGCCTCCCAAAGCACTGGGATTACAGGCGTGAGCCACTGAATCCAGCTATATGCACTTTCTATGCTTACTATATCCAATATTGCAACAAAATTAGAGGAGATTTTAACATTACAATAATAAATGATCACTGGAAGTTCTTAAAACTTTAGAAATCTTGAATTTATTTTTTTAAATGGTGATGCCCCAACATAGAACACCTACTTTTCAAAGGCATAAAGTAACAATCTCTGCCTTCTTAGTTGTAATTCTTTTAATTTTACTGACATCTTCTTTCTTTAAAATAGCCCCTTTTTTGTCCCCTTTAGTGGCAACAATGGTTATTTTTGTTTCCTTTACCCTCAACAAGGTTATTACTTCATATGAGCTGGGGTAATTGTAACTCTAAAGTGTAATGTATATTATACCAGTACTTACATTTGGCAAAATAGAATCCTTAGGAACATAATTCACTTTCAGTTAAACTTTCAACATATACCACAAAACTAAGAAGTCAAATGAAACTATGCATCTTAGCACCTGCTTAGATGTTTGCCAGAAAAATTTAGTTTAGATTTGGGAGAGAGGTAAAGTCAGTCTTGTCTTTAATAATGAAATACTCAATTTGAAACTGGAGATTCAGCTCTTGTTATTTGCAGCTTACTATATGGTAACTGGCATATGGATTCTTTCTCTAAAGAACAGGATTAACAGTGAAGGTCTCTGATAATTTTGTGGATAGCAAGTCTCCTCTTATTGTCATCACATTACTAAAGTAACCAAGAAGGATCAGTGAACGTAGGCTTCCTAAGGGTAGAAAAGGAGTTCTATTTTTTTATCAAAAGAAACTTGTTACATCTTTAATGATTGAAATATTTATTGATTCCAACAAACTATAAATGCTCATTTAAAGCTCACCCCAAAGAGTTGGTTATTTCTACCTCACATGTGCTCTCTTGTGTGTATAAGTAGTCACACACACAAGCTCGCAGACACACTCACGGATTTTAACTATTAGAATACAATGCCTATAGGAATTGCTGGTCAGACCAAAGTATGAAGTGATAAGGATGTTTCTGAAACTTTTGAAATTTTACTATTATAGCGGAGTTTTTGTCTCTTCGAGAGTTTTTTGATTTCCCTAGTGTGGTAGCCTGAATAATGCCTCCCCAAAGATATCCACATTGTAATCCCCAGAACTTTTGAATATGTCATCTTATATGGCAAAAAAGAAATTGAAAATGTAAGTTAAGGATCTTGAAATCAAGAGATTATCTGAGATTTTCCAGGTGGGCCCAATGTCATCATAAGGGTTCTTACAAGAAACAGGCTGGAGGGTCAGAGTCAGAGCAGGTGACGTGATGACAGAAGTTGAGGGAGAGAAGGACACGTGGCAATGCTAGCAGATGTCAAAGTGCTGCAGGATCATGAGCCACGTAACTCAGCCGCAACAGCAGCTGGGAAGGCTCAGGAACATCTCCTGTAGGGCATCTGGAAGGAGCCCAGCCCTGCCCACAGCTTTATTTTAGCCCAGTGGAACTCATTTCAGACTTCTGATCTTCGGAACTATGAAACATTTGTACTGTTTTAAGCCATTATATTTGTGGTCATTTGTTCTGGCAACCAAAGGAAACTAACACAGCTAGCATTTGCATTTTCTACTTTAACTCTTCAATTTTATCAGATGATGTCCTCAGTGAATCATTGTCTTCCATAAATGTATTACGCCACAGGGAGCCTCAAACAAGCAATATACATATGCTTATTTTGGATACCTTGTCTGTCCTAGGAGACTCTATACATCCATTTGTCTTCGTGGAGTACGTGCAATTAATTGGCCTTATCTTAGCTGTCAATAAACCAAAGAGCCACTTTTTACCTTGACGCTAAGTGAAACTGGTGAATATCATCCAAAAGGTGATGGCTTTTGCTAGGAGACATGTGTCTACCTCAGTAACACTTGGACACTTTAGCACACATTAATAATCTTTAGTCACTTTAGCAAATTGTATTTTAACAAAAGTATGTATATTCAAATATATGTGTATATGAAAGCTTATATATATTTACTTTTATAGTAATTTTGGCTTTTTATTTCTATATTTTAATCGTTATACAGAAGTCTGTATAAATAGTCTTCAAATTACTACAGAAAATATTTTGTTATATTGAAAAATTAACAATTAATTTATCATCTACTATACTACGTGTAAACTGCTGTCCTCTACAGGGCAGCAGAGAATACAGTATCAATTATGGTTACTGTCTCAAATAATTAAACAAATGTTGGTAAATCTAGAGGACACAGTCCTGAAGGCCATAAGTAAAAATGTGATGCAGTCATTTTGGAAAAATTATTAAAAACTCTTTGGTAAATATGATATTAGGCTAGGAATACCTGATCTTTTGTTTGCAATGTTACAAGGAGATGTGTCTGAATAATGACAAACGGATAAAAGCTAAAAATACTAGTAAGAAACTTTATATTTTATTAACTGGACTTTATTGACTAGACTCTTGATAAAACTGCACGCTTTGAGAGTAGTATTTTTAGAATAACCACTTTTCATTCTCCACTCTCTCAAATAGAACGTTACAGGGTGCCCCCAAGAAGGTGGGACAAATTTTAACTCACTCTTCGTATGCCCCTACTTTTGTGAAAAAGGGACAGCGCTTGCCAAGAAAGCAGGCAGCTGCCTTTGATTCGAACAAGAACAGAATGAAATTAATCCTTCACCCTTTGTCAAAGAATGCGTGTGTGCTTAAGTAAACTTCTAAATCCATTCAGAGTTAAATCTCAGCACCTGGCATAAATGGAAGGAAAGGAGGATCGGTGGAATTACATGGCACATTTACATTTCAGTCAATTAATGAAAAGCGTTAGACAAAGTGTTGACAGAAGCAGCAAGGCTGTAGAAGCAGGGCACGGTCTGGATCTGTCCTTCCTGGTATTGTACTGCGTATGGAAAATGTGGTGCCTTGATTGGAGGAGCTACCCGAAAACCTGGTTATTTGTCTGTAGTCCAGCAGCCTTTCACAGATGAATGACTGCATGGAGTTAAAAGCTAATCTACAATGTCATTTTGACCTAAAGTTCAAATAACATTTTAGAAAACATTTGAGCCTTTAAAAAAAAAAGACGCAAGGCTACATATGTTCTAAAATATAGGAGCAAGGTATCATAATTAGAAATATCCATCCTGGAATAAAGTCTGGATAACTAAAACAAAAAGCAATCAAGAAAGAGTAAAACACAACAACAATCAACGTTCATATTGCAGGAAATTAAAGAGTAAAAGCTCCACTAGAGAAAACTTAAAGAAATAGATTATGAACAACAAGTGCAAACATAAGCAAGTAAGATTACATCAAACTAAAAAGCTTCTGCACAGCGAAAGAAACAATCAACAAAATAAAAGGCAACCTATGAAATGCGAGAAAATATTTGCAAACTATATATTTGACAAAGGGTTCATTTCCAAACTGCATGAGAAATTCCCATAACTCAATAGCAAAAATCAAATAACTTGATTAAAAAATGAGCAAAGAACCTAAATAAACATTTCTCAAAAGATTGCATACAAATGGCCAACAGATAAATGAAAAGATGATCAATATCAGTAATTATCAAGTAAATGTAAATAAAACCACAGTGAGATATCACCTCACACCTGTTAGGATAGTGATTATCAATAACAAACACAAAAGAGATAACAAGTGTTGGTGAGGATATGGAGAAATGGAAACCCTGGTACACTATTCATGTAAAAATGTTGCAGGACTTTATCCTCAGTTCAGCTATAAACCAGGTTCTTGTCACACAACAAGGAAAGATTAGGCTCGTGGACACACAGAAAGGTGAGAAAAACATTTATTGTGTGAAAAGGAAAAAGACTCTCAGCAAAGTGAGAAGGATTCCTGTTAACAAGCCCCCATCTCACCAATTGAGTCCCAGGTTACCACCCAGGAACAGGAGAGACCAGGCTCCTCCCCCTGCAAATGGTGCAAACTTCCCACAGCTTCACCCCATCCTCCCAGTGCACAGGCCAATTCAGAGATTCTCCAGGGATCACTTTTCACTTGGCTGTCTCAAAATGATGCAGCCTTTATGGAAAACAATATGGAAAGTCCTCAAAAATTAAAAACAGAACTATCAGACGACCCAGTAATTCCACTTCTAGGTATATATCTAAAAGAATTGAAATTAGGATCTCAAAGAGATACAGTATTTCTTCTACATTCATTGAAGCATTATTCACAATAGCTGAGATATAGTGACAACCTAAATGCCCATTGATGGCTGAATGGATAAAGAAAATGGATGTATACATACAGTGGAATATTACTGAATCTCAGATAAAGAAAATTCTGCCATTTGTAATAACATGGATGAACCTGGAAGACATTATGCTAAGTGAAATAAGCCAGGCACAGAAGGACAGATACTGCATGATTCCACTTCAGTGAGGTATCTAATGAGCTATCTAATATAGTCAAACTCATAGTCGAATGGAGTTCAACATTCCCCTGAGTCCCTGGGGCATGCCCACGCCAGCCTGTGGCCCTGTTTTTGCTTGTGGGGGCCCTCCGCCACAGACATTTGAATGGAGTTGAGTGGGAGTTGCCAGGGGCTAGAGGGAGGGAGAAATGAGGAGTTCTTGTTCAACTGATATAGTTTCAATTATGTCAGATGAGTAAGTTCTAGAGATGAATGTTAGCAATAGTGTACTGCACACTTAATCATCTGTTCAGGGTAGATATCATGTTAATTGTTCTTAGCCTAATTTTTAAAATACCAACCAACCAGATAAACAAACAAAACCCACAATAGATTATAACAGAATAAACCATAGAAATATCATCCAGCATAAAAATACAGGCTAAAAAGGCTGAAACATTGAGATAGAAGATAAAATTTCTAGAACAAAGAGAATAAATATTAAATCTAACAAGGATAGGTTCTGTCAAGGATGGAATCGGAACACAAGAAGAAGGAATACACCAATAAGACACACTTCCAAACCTAGATTGTCTTCATCCTGCCCTCATTCACCACCATTTACGCCTCTACCATGAATGTTTTCAGCTGTAAATAGGGCTCCTTGGATGGTCCTACAATTTGGCACTGACATAGCCACTTCCTGAACCAAGAGAAAATGAATGAAACACAGTATTTTTCACTCCGGGTGAACATGTTTTCTTTCCTCTTAGTCTGTCAGCTCTGGTAAGCATGTCATATCCTTATGCTGACCTCCTATCCCGTGCTGGAATTTCTTCTACAGTAAGAGTCACTTATATTTTGTGCTGCTGTGTGTAGTATTTTCTTGTCATACCACATCCATCCCCAGTAAAGCACCATTGCTAAAGCTGCCAACCTGTTTCATGGCTACTTAAACATGTGTTACATATTAAAACAACGTCTGCAAACAATTGCTTTCTAACCAATACATTGTGGAGTAACATTTTTACTGGTAATCTTGTTTGTAAATTCTTATTACTAAATGGAAATTTTTTAAAAAGGAGGCCAATTATGTGATTCAGGAACCCTAATAAGAGCTCCTGAATTCTAGCATTGCCCTTATACTAAGCAACACTTGTATTTGAATTTGAATGCCAGAATACTCACTCTGGTATTCTACTTTCATTGTTTTCAGCATTTGTATTATATTCATTCACATAGTTTTAAAAAGCAAAAGAAAGCAAGTAAATGCTCTCAGATAAATAGTTTGTCACTTTTATCATTTGGACGATAATATGTTTACAGTGGTAATCGCAGTTAACCTTGTCACTACACGTTAGTCTGAAGGATGTGTTTACTTGGTTTCCCATAGCAAAAAACAAAAACAAAAACAAAAAACCACACTCCACTGTGCAGATTAACTTAAATTTCTGAAACATGTTTCACATTTCAATGTTCTAAATACAAGGCTACTCTTGTCTTATGATATTTTTTGGTTATTGTTGATGATAAATCAGTTTTTTTAATTTTTGTAGGAATATAGTAGGTATATATGTTTATGGGGTACATGAGCTATTTTGATACAGGCCTGCAATGTGTAATAGTCATATCCGGGTAAACGGGGTATTCATCACCTCAAGCATTTATCCTTTCTTTATGTTACAAACAATCCAATTATATACATTTTCATTATTTTTAAATGTACAATAAATTATTGTTAACTGTAGTCACCCTGTTGTGCTATCAGATACTAGATCATATTCATTCTATCTAACTGTATTTTTGTAACCATCAAACATCCCTACTTCTTCTACCACTCCCCACTACCCTTCCCAGACTCTGGTAACCATCATTTTGCTTTCTATCTTTATGAGTTCAATTGTTATAGTTTTTAGCTCTCACAAATAAAAGAGAACATGCTAAATTTGTCTTTCCATACCTGGCTTATTTCACTTAATATAATGTCCTCTAATTCCATCCATGTTGTTGCAAATGACAGGATCTCATTCTTTTTTATGGTTAAATAGTACTCTGTTGTCTATTAAATATTAATATCACATTTTCTTTATCCATTGGTCTGTTGATGGACACTTAGGTTGCTTCCAAATATTGGCTATTATGAATACTGCTGCACTATTAGTATTACTCCATTCTCACACTGCTATGAAGAAATACCCAAGACTGGGTAATTTATAAAAGAAAGAGGTTTAATTGACTCACAGTTCCACATTGCTGGGGAGGCCTCAGGAAACTTACAGTCATGATGGAAGGCAAAGGAGAAGCAGGTACCTTCTTCACAGGGCAGCAGGACTAAGTGAATGCCAGCAGGAGAAACGCCAGATGTTTATAAAACCATCAGATCTCATGAGATTTACTCAGAAGAACAGCATGAGGAAAACTGCCCCCATGATCCAATTACCTCCACTTGGTCCTGCCCTTGATATATGGGGATTATGGGGATTATGATACAAGATGAGATTTTTGGTGGGGACACAGCCAAACCATATCATTCCACCCCTGCCCTCACCCAAATCTCATGTCCTCACATTTTAAAACACAATCATGCCTTTCCAACAGTCCCCCAAAGTCTTAACTCATTCCAGCACTAACCCAAAAGTCCAAGTCCAAAGTCTCATCTGAGACAAGGCAATCCCTTCTGCCTAAGAGCCTGTAAAATCAAAAGCAAGTTAGTTACTTCCTAGACACAATGGGGGTACAGGCATTGGGTAAATATACCCGTTCCAAATGGGAAAAATTGGCCAAAACAAAGGGGCTGCAGACCCCATGCAAGTTCTAAACTCTTAGATTTTAAACCTAAAAGTTCCAAAATGATCTCCTTTGGTTCCATGTCTTGCATCCAGGTCACACTGACGCAAGAGGTGAGCCCCCAAGAACTTGCACAGCTCCACCTCTGTGGCTTTGCAGGGTATAGCCTCTATCCTGGCTGCTTTCATGGGCTGGCATTGAGTGTCTGTGGCTTTTCCAGGTCCACGGTGCAAACTGCTGGTGGTTCTACCATTCTGGGTTCTGGAGGATGGTGGCCCTCTTCTCACAGCTCCACTAGGCAGTGGCCCAGTGGTGACTCTTTCTGGGGGCTCCAACCCCACATTTCCTTTCTACACTGCCCTAGCAGAGTGACTCCATGAGGGCTCCACCCTGATTCAAAGAAGTAGGAGTTTCCATACATCCTCTGAAATCTAGGCAGAGGTTCCCAAAGCTCAGTTCTTGACTTCTGTGCACCCGCAGGCTCAACACCACATGGAAGCTGTCAAGGCTTGGAGCTTGCACCCTCTGAAACAACTGCATGAGCTGTATCTTGACCCCTTTTAGCCATGACTACAGATGAAGCAGCTGGGACACAGGGTCTATGTCTTCAGGCTGCACAGAGCAGGGGGCCCTGGGACCTGCCCATAAAACCATTTTTCCCTTCTAGGCCTATAATGGGAGAGGCTGTCATGAAGGTCTCTGAAATGCCCGGGTGACATTTTCCCCATTGTCTTGATGCTTAACATTCGGCTCCTTGTTAATTATGCAAACTTCTGCAGTCTGTATGGATTCCTCCCCAGAAAATGGGTTTTTCTTTTCTATCACGTTGTCAGGCTACAAATTTTCCAAACTTTTGTGCTCTGCTTCCTCCTGAACACTTTGCTGCTTAGAAATTTCTTCTACAAGATACCCTAAATCATCTCCCTCAAGTTCAAAGCTCCACAGATCTCTATGGCAGGGGCAAAATGCTGCCAGTCTCTTTGCTAAAACATAGCAAGAGTCACCTTTACTCCAGTTCCCAACAAGTTCCTCATCTCCATCTGAGACCCCCTCAGGCTGAACTTCATTGTCCCTATCACTATCAACGTTTTGGTTAAAACCATTCAACAAGTCTCTACGAAGTTCAAAACTTTCCCTCATTTTCTTGTCTTCTTCTGAGCCCTCCAAACGGTTCCAACCTCTGCCTATTACCCTGTTCAAAAGTCACTTCCACATTTTTGGGTATTCTTATAGCAGTGCCCACTACCTCATTACTAATTTATTGTATTAGTCTGTTCTCACACTGCTATGAAGAAATATCCAAGACTGGGTAATTTATAAAAGAAAGAGATTTAATTGACTCACAGTTCCACATGGCTGGGGAAGCCTCAGGAAACTTACAATCATGGCTGAAGGCAAAGGAGAAGCAAGCACCTTCTTCACAGGGCAGCAGGACAGAGTGAATACCAGGAAGAGAAATGCCAGATATTTATAAGACCATCAGATCTCATAAGACTCACTCACTATCACAAGAAGAGCATGGGGGAAACCACCCCCGTGATCCAATTACCTCCACCTGGTCCACCCTTTGACATGTGGGGATTATGGGGATTATAATTCAAGATGAGATTTTTGGTGGGGACACAGCCAAACCATATCACATGGGAGTGCAGATATCTTCTTACGCTATTTGTTATTATTTAAATCTAAGAAAATCAATCAAATTATTTAATGAACATTGAATTATATACACTACTTGTAAAATAATGATATTTGTTTAGCATACTTAAAATAAGATGATTGCATAAAATATGATACCTGAGCATATGTGTCTATAGTTTCTTCATGAGATTCAGAAGTAGATTTAAATTGATATCTACAATATCCCAAATTCAAGTACAATGCTAGATTTTTTTAAGGGATAAACAATTGTTTTATTCATCAGTCTTTCCAAAATTTAAGTGAAAAAATTAACTTCAGCAATGAATAACTAGTTTGGATATTATGTATTCAGAGCTAGGACATCTAAGCATAACCTAGGATTCATTCCTTAAATGATATTCCCTCCCTGGCCTTTCTGTTTAGCTATGAGTTTCACATATATTTGAAGGGTCACTGGAATAAAGCAATAATATCTTATTAGTAACATTCCATCAGTATTTCTCTCAATATAGTTTAATTTTCTCATGACTTTCTGTCTTTTGGTGATTTCTAGCCCTCCGGCAATAGTGTCAGCATACTTATAGTAAAATAACATGAAATAGAGACAAAGAATGATTATACAAAGCCCAAGTTACAGTAATGTTGGAAGAATAGTTGGAGTTATATGGGGAAATAATATTACAGCTACTTTTTAAAGTTCTGACAAATACACAATTAACTCTTGTCACTAAAGTCTTTCTCATCCCTGGTTTTAACTGAACATTCCCCACCCACAGCTGGCTGCCCTCTGGAGAGTGTTAACCACACCTTTGAAATAAATAGCCCCAAATACCAATTGTTACTGCTGATGGCACTAAAGCCTACAGCAAAAACCAGACTTCCCTTTACAGCTTGACTATCAAGTAAAAGAAACCACTCTAGTTTCATGAGGTTTCTAAGGGTTTAGAATACTTGCAATCCTGCTCTTTGCAGACACATTTGAAGTGTATTTCTAAAGTTAAACCTGTCTTTTTAAAAATTAGAAAGTAGAGTTTTTACTGGAAGCCTGTAGCACCAAGTCTGCTTTTTGTATGAAAAAGCACAAACAATGTTTTCACATGGAAACGAAGGCATGGATAGCCAGTTTTAAAATAACCTGAGCTAGATTCATTTCACAGTGAGTTAGAGCAGTTTCCAATGCATCTGAGGTTTCAGAGAGTGACTTCTTTTTGCTTTCAGTAAGCTAACCTTCATTCAAAGAACAGCTCAATTGTTTCTGTATTTACAGTCTCATGTGTGGAGACATTGTCTTCAACTTTTAACTTCTATAGACATCAGCTCTTACACAGTGAAGAAATAATACAAGGACAGCTTCCTGCTCACATCAGCAAACAAAACAATTTGGGATAAAAGTGCCTGAATACACATTACTCAAAAACACTGTTTTTCCATTTCTTTTCTTATGTAAATAGAATCGAGAAATCAAAACTATGAGCCTAGATTGAATTTGATGGATAACTTCTTTAAACTTCCAATTTGCTTTTCCAGACATTCTCAGCTCATCTTCCTATTAAAATATTAATGAATATTCTTCTGTGAATTGCTATTTAGACAAACTTTTTCATTACTGAGTGTTCTTTGGAATTTTTATACGACTGAGTATATGTATTTCTGATTTGATCTCATCATTTCCCTGGGCTGCAACAAATTTACTTGATTTTAAACTTTTATATGCATATGCTTTTCAACTATAGAGTCAAGTAGAAACGATTTTTTTCCAGCAATCATTCAAATGACTTTTTATAACTTAATACTTGTATTATATAAATTAATGCCGCCTTACAGAGATAATTTTATTGAATTTGTGGTAGTGACTTAGTCCTGTATTTTCTTTCTTTTGTCTTTAGTAACACATTTTATTTATTCCAAGTTCCATACATTTTTTCTTACATTTTAAACATCTGTACAATTGAGATAGATCTTACAACTAATGGAATCCTAGATTAGGAAAAAAGCAGTATTCAATGTCAGTGGGTCTTACAGCTTTCTTCCTCTGAGGGATGTTTACATTAAGATCTGAGCTTAACTGTTTTATAAAGTCACACATTTCTCCTATCATCCTATCATGCTGCCAGATTAAGTTGTAATTTAAATTGATAATACGAAAATGGTGGGTCTTTTTTTTAAAAAAACAAACAAACAAACAAAAAAACCTTCATTTTAAGTTCAAGGAACCTGTGCAGGTTTATTACAAGGTAAACTTGTGTCATGGGGGTTTGTTGTACAGATTATTTCATCGCCCAGGTATTAAGCCTCGTAGTCCTGTACTTTCAAAGGATTGGCTTCCCTGCTGCTCTCTTTTCCTATGACTTATATTCTTTGACTTCTTTCATCAGTTTTAAAGGTGACAGAATATTTGTGACCAATAATTTTAAATAATATGCCAAATTGGTAGAATTTTTAAAGAGTTGTGTTAGAAAGTATAAGAGTTTGCTGTTTGTTTTTATACTCAAAAATTTAGATGCTAACAAACCAGTTCATTTGATTTTTTTTTCTTTTTTTTTGGTAAGACATTCCCAGAAGTCTTAGTCTTTTTGCCTCTACACTGGGTCCTATGGCACTGATTCTAATATAACCTATCAAAAGAAAATCTCCACAAATTCATAAGCTGTCACCAGAAGACAGGTAACACTGTGATAAAGCATAAAGTTACTCTTATTTTCTCTAAAAATAGGTAAATTTGAGGAATATATTTACACAAATAATGGTAATAATTTGCGTATCACAATTGTAAGATTTTTAAGCAGAAAAATAATATTGGAGAGGATGCAGAGAAAAATAAAAGACAAATTTGAAATGATTATTTTTTTCTCAAAATATATGGATAGTTATTAAGAACTGATCCAACATATAAATTGCAATGTGTGATGGTTACACAGGAGTACACATATGTAAAAATTTCTTGTGGCATGCATTTAAGATTTATGCATTTTACTATACATGTAATATACCAAGGAGAAAATAGTTTAAACAAATTAGCAATGCAACATGTAGAAATACATGTGCAATAAACAAATATATGCACATGAATAATTTAGTGTAAAAATAATGGTTTTATCAGTGATGTATGCAATGACAAACTATTATTAGCAACATGTGAAATGACCATTATGAAGTTATTTATTTTTTATTCATACAGTGAGATACTAAGCAGCTGTAAAATTATATCATTCTAGAGAAGAATATGTAATGAAATTTAAATATTTGCACAGCATATTAATAATTATAATAATAAAAGCAAATTACTAAACTATGCATACAATAGTATTACTTAACTTTTATAATCAAATTTATGAGTATATTAGAAAAAAGCAAACAAATTTCCTAGAAGATATTAAAGTAACTAATGGGGGCCACTGGGCTGAGACTGCTCCAGTGCCTTGGTTTCCTACGTAGGCAACACAAAACTCAATTCAATGCAAACAGTAAAATGAAACTTAAGCTTAACCAATCAGAAACCACCAACTAACCTCTAACTAGAGACTTTCCACCCAAATAAGGCAAACAGCTACTTGTAGTTTCTCAAGTAATTTCCTTATTTTGGCTCTCCGTTCTGCCTTTACAAGCCTGCTTCTCATACCACTGGTTTTGAGTGCTGCCTGATTCTTGACCAATAAGTTGTTTTGTGGAATTGGGAGTTATTGATCATGTATGGTGCTTGGAGCTTAAGACCTGAGGTTCATCTACCACCCATTACCCGAGCTCATTAATGCTGAATGAAACTGGTGTCTGGCTTTTCTCTACACACATTGCCTGATAGAGCAGTCAATACCTCTCAGAGGAAAAATGAGCTTATAGGCCAAAATAATAAAAAGTTTGAGGAACACAACTATTTAAAGAGATAAACATCTTAGTTTCCCTTTTAGATCTTATTTGAACCAGAAATAGTACAAGAAAAGGCCCAAGAAATTAAAATTAGCTTAATAAACAGATCAAAAGAAATAGAGAAAGGTATTAACGATGTGAAACAGGAATAGAGCAATATGGAAGAAAAATAAAGAGTAGAGATATACACTAAAAATAATAATAGCTTAAGTAAACAGCACAATATAAACAGCAGAATATAGATAACAAAAGAACAAATTAGAGTATTAATCTAATACTCAGAAAACCTACTAGAGGGAAGAAGGAAAAGATAAAAGAAATAGAACATATAATAGAAAAGTTGAGAGGCAGAATTTAAACAGAATGCTAATATCTAGATGTGAGTTCCAAAAGAGAGAGAAATGAAATTTCAGAAGAAATGGATACAGTAATAATGGAGATTAACTTTTTAGAATTAAAAACAATAATTTAAACAATTCAGACTGGAAGACCCTTAGAGCACCAAAGGGGAGAAATAAAGAAAAAAAAACAAATACCTAGTCAAATTCTAGTAAAATTTAACATCAAGTTAGATGAAAAACTAAATGCATACACACAGAGAGACTCAATTATTTACACAAAACAAGTACAGATGATCCCTGATTTACAATTTCTTGACTTGACAATGGTGTGAAAGTGATATGCATTCAGTTGAAACCACACATCAAGTACCCATGCAACCATTCAGTTTTTTACTCTCAGTACAGTATTCAATAAATTAATGAGATATTCTATACTTTATTATGCAGTGGGCTTTGTGTTAGATGCAGTGGGCTTTGTGCAGTGGGCTTTGTGTTAGATTTTTATTATGCAGTGGGCTTTGTGTCAGTGGGCTTTGTGTTAGATGATTTTGCTCAACTGTAGGCTAATGTAAGTGTTCTGAGAATTTTTAAGGCAGGCTAGGCTATAATGTTCAGTAAGTTAGTGGTATTAAATGCATTTTCAACTTACAAATATTTTCTACTTGCAATGGATTTATCAGGACATAAACCTGTTGTCAGTTGAGAAGCATCTATATTAGGTTAACAACATGTTTTCAAATGATCTTCCAACTCTAGATGGAAGATCAGTATGCATTAGTTTTTTCAAAGCATTAAAGAAAAATAATTTACAACTTGGAATCCTGTATTTGGGAAAGCTACCCTTTGTTTATTATGATTAAACAATGTAATAATTACTTCTAGGCATTAATGCTTCAGAAATTTTGCCATGCCAGGACTCACAATAAAAA
Organism: Pongo pygmaeus; assembly: GCF_028885625.2. Taxonomy (NCBI): domain Eukaryota; kingdom Metazoa; phylum Chordata; class Mammalia; order Primates; family Hominidae; genus Pongo; species Pongo pygmaeus. The sequence continues at coordinate 190,332,232 of NC_072376.2, forward strand.
CAGTTTTGGATGAAGTAACTTAAATAAGGGGAAAATTATCAAGGAAATATTTCAAGATTTAAGGTGGTATGTGTAGTGCCAAATGTATGCATACTTATAATAACATTATGTGGACTAAACTCCCTAGTTAAAAGACAAAGATAGAGAGTTTAGATTTTAAAAGTTGCAGACCAGAGATAGGTTCTTGTTTTTCAGAGTACACCTAAAGCATAAGGATAATAAAAAATTGAATTTAAAGAATGTAAAATCATACACCAGGCAGATACTAACCAAAATAAAACCACTATAATATTAAAGCCAAATAAAATAAACAAAAACAAACACAAAACATTATTGAGGTAGGAAGGTTTATTACCTTCTATCTGATAGTTAATAGAACCTGCTATTATCATAGGTTCTATTAACCGAAAGGATGCAGCAATTTTAAAGTTTTAGTTTCTAAAATAGCCTAAAAATATGAGGCAAAGAAGGTTGGTATAACTAAAGGGGTAAGTCCCAAACTGACCATATGGGAACATTTTTCTCCTGTTATTGACAGATAAAACAGAACAAAAAAATAGAAAATACGAAATGAGTTAACAAGTGTGACTCACTAGCTATACAGATAAAAGTAAAGGTTCTCCCCCATCTTATTCTCAGAACATTCACAAAATTGATCAATACTAGGCCATAAAAGGTCTAAATTTCAGTGAATAGATTATTATACAATATGTGATTTAGAGAAGTAGAAGTAATAATAAACAGGAAGAAAGATAGCATGGCTTTTTCAGCACTCATAACTCAAGGAAAATATAGCACCAGAATCAACTGCTTTCCCTTTGTTTTCTGTTTGTTTTGTTGTTGTGTTATCACATTGTTTCACAGATGATGAGAATTTTTTTAATCCTTGTATTGTTTGTGTATTTCTAACTTTGTTACTTTACCACCCATTTTCCCTCCCAAAGCCCCCATCTTAAATCTCATGCTGCTTTTCATTTTAAATAATAGAGTAAGTATTTAGGAGTTTATAGCATTACATAATATAAACTTCTAAGTTTAGCGTTCCTATGTTTCTAACTTCAAAACAAAGCCAAACAAACAAACAAAAAAAATCAAACAAAACAAAGCAAAAGGTTGTTGAGTTAAAGCAGTTACCTGAGTTAGGTAGCAACATAAATAAAGCATTAGTAGATATTTATTTATAACTGAAACCAATAATGAGGAAATTGGAACATTTACAAAAATACAAATTTAAAATCTATACTTACATACTTTTTAGTCTCAGATTCTGAAGTGAATGACAAATTAAAACAAGAAAATTGTGTGGGCATGATACATGATTTCCATGATATATGCTAACATATATTCTATGACTTAGTTAACAAAATAGTTTCCTTTGAACAAGATAGTGTTTTAAGTGGAACTGAAGAAGAGTGATTTGTGCTGCTGTGCCTCAATGGAATTACTGAAAACTACTCTTCTTATCCTTTGTTCCTAACAGTTTTTACTTTAGTTTTTCATTGCCAGCTGGAAGGAAAATGGGTTTGCAAAAACGACTCTTAGAAGTAAATGAGAATTCATTGAGGAACATTGAGCGTTTTGGGATGGTAATTTGCTTGATTAGTTGCAAACAGCATATGTGTTCATGTTATTCTTAGATTTCTCCTGTGTGTACTTTCAGAACATGTATCTTGTTTTCCATATGTTTCTTATCCTTATCCTTTCTTCTCCTTGGAAGAAAAAGGTTGCCTATGACAACTAAAGTTATATTTTTAGTTCATTTATATTATTTGCCCAAATATTCCTTTTTCTTCCAGAGTGAAGTGGAATGTAACCAAAATATATGCCTGCATCAGCCAGATGTCATCTTCACTTCTCTCCATTAAAAGCTGTAGTTGACTTTTTAAGGATCCATGCCAGAAACCAGAGAATATTTAAGCTAGACTTCAGTTAAAATAATTTATTTTTACTCAATCTAAAATGTCAATCACTTTTCTAGATACACATTAAAAACACTTACACACACACACACACCAACCTGCGGACACACACATATTTACAAGGAAACATTTTTCAAACATTTTTTAGCAATTTCAACATTAAAGCTTAATTTTTGAAATCAAGACTATCCAGAAAATCTAAGATACATGTATTCACAAGCAGTTATTACAGTTTAAACCTACTTTGGCTTTTCCTGTTTTTAATCTCAGTTTTTCATAATGAGAATACACACCATCTTTAGTTTAGGGGATATGATTTCAAATTCATTTTATTTTGTTCACATTTAATGATGTTAATAATATTCCCCATTAAAATAGGATCCTACAGAGTCTATAAAACTGTAAATTAGAAAATGCATCATCCAGTGACTTATTTAGTAACATATGTAAGATCCTTGTGGTAGTCAGCAAGCTACTTTTTCCTCAGTTTCAAATCTTGCCTTCTATATGTTGTTTTGGGATGTTGTGGTTGACACTCTACCAATAACATTTTTTTATTTTGCCAAGTAGCTCCAGCCCTGCCAGTAGCGGGTGGTAGAGAGATGGTAGTAGTAGGCTGAAGAAGAACGAAAGGAACTGTTCATTTCTGATTGCTGTCTGTCTTATCAGTCACCCTTCAGGGTGCTCCTTCCCCTGGCAGTGGCAACTTGGCAATTCCCCCATCCCCCATCCCTGCCACATTTTGAGAATCAACCTGAATATGCTTCAGTTGGTGGGCTTTCCTTCCTCTTACAGCTCAATCCCAGCTCCACGGGGTCACTTCTCTAAGCTTCTGAGGGACCAGTATTAGCCCAGCAGGTCCTCTCCCTTGGGATCTGAACCAGCTCTGCAGAGCTCCTCCATCTTTCTTTTCTTTTCTCTTTTCTTTTCTTTTCCTTTCCTTCCTTCCTTCCTTCTTTCCTTCCTTTCTTTCTTTCTTCTCTCTCTCTCTTTCTTTTTCTTTCTTTTTTTGAGACAGAGTTTCATTCTTGTCACCCAGGCTGGAGTACAGTGGCGCAATCTTGCCTCACTGCAGCCACCGCCTCCTGGGTTCAAGACATTCTCCTGCCTCAGCCTCCTGAGTAGCTGGGATTACAGGCACCCAAGACCACGCCCAGCTAATTTTTTGTATTTTTAGTAGAAATGAGGTTTTGCCATGTTGAGAAGGCTGGTCTTGAACTCCTGACCTCAGGTGATCTGCCCGCCTCTGCCTCCCAAAGTGCTGGGAATACAGGCGTGAGCCACCTTGCCCAGCCCCTTCTCCATATTTCTAAGTTTCCCACTTCTTCCCTTTGTTTTCCAGCCCTAGTGATAGCAGCTGGTGTTGCTTCCTCTGTGATACCTTAATGTTCCCCTTATTGCCATCTCTGCTCCTCAATATCTGATTAATAATTCTTTATATTAGATTATCTCTAGCAATTTTTTTTTTGAGACAGTCTCACTCTGTTGCCCAGGCTGGAGTGCAGTGGCGGCAATCTTGGTTCACTGCAACCTCCGCCTCCTGGGTTCCAGCAATTCTCCTGCCTCAGCCTCCTGAGTAGCTGGGATTACAGGCATGCACCACCACGCCTGGCTAATTTTTGTATTTTTAGTAGAGACAGGGTTTCACCATGTTGGCCAGGCTGGTCTCGAACTCCTGACCTCAGGTGATCCACCTGCTTCGGCCTCCCAAAGTGCTGGGAATACAGGTGTGAGCCACTGCTCCCGGCCATCTCTAGCAATTTAAATGGTGTACTTTCTGTCTCCTGGCTGGACACTGACATAATGCATTTTGTTCTAATAATCAGAACCTCTACCATTTAATGGGAGGGGATATTGTAACTACTACATATAACCTGTCAGCAAATATTTTGTTTCCCTTAAGGGAGTGAGCTTTTTGACACAGACTGTTAGATAAATTATTTGGAAGTTATTTCCAGTATATCTTTTGAGAGTATTAGTTAAAATTGAAAAGAGTATTGCAGTTGCAATCAGTTTACTAACCAACTCATCAATTGATTTAAGTATCCATCAGAAATAAAAATCACATTAAAACATACAGTTGTAAAGCCTACAAATTATTCTGTACATTTTAGTCATAAACATTGAGAAGCAGTAGTCATATATATATATTAGTTCTTTTTTTCTATGAGCAAGCAAGGCATATAAATTAATAAATTATCCAATGATACAAATAACTGTGAAATTGGAATAACTTTATTTTCAAGCAATTTTTTGCTTTTTGTGGCAAGGCCTACATAACAAGGAAAAAATTAATTTAAAAAATCAAAATTACATCATTTCAGGGACATATTAACCATTCAACCTTTCAACCACATAGTATTTATAAAATGTAAAAAATACATTGACATAATCTAGTGTATTTCTAATTTGCAAGGCCTATGCCTTTCCTCACCATGACCATGTTGTTCTCTCTTTTTTAAGCTTTTTTTAAACATTTATTTTTTCAACTTTACTGAGATATAATTGACAAAAATTATATATATTCATGGTGTATGATGATGATTTATGTATATATACATTGTACAAGGATCACCACAATCAAATTATTATAATTAACACCAAACATAGTTACTATTTGTGTGTATATGTCTCCAGTGAGGACAGTTAAGATCTACTCTCTTGGTAAATTTTGTGTAAACAATACAGTATTGTTAACTATAATTAACATGATAATGTTAGATCCTTACAGCCTCTTCATCGTATAATTCTTTGTCCTTAGCCACCCCAAATCACCAGTGTTGATAATTCATCAACCGTCTAATCCCTGGCCATGCCATCAGCGTCAGGAACCTACCCTGTGAATAGAAACTAAACATATATTGTACAATCAATTCAGTCGGTGTTAGCCGTGCCAGACGGCATGAAAAGGGGCAGGCATGGAACTCTGGCACAAATGTGCATACGCAGAAGAGACTGTTAGTTGCCTTCCTTAATAAACATTTCCCTCTTATTCTTGCTAACAGCATCAAAGATGACAATGTTCTCAGGAGTATGAGTATATATTTCTTAGATACACTTGAAGCTAGGTTTAACAGGAGTTCGAGATCAACCTGGGCAACACGGCAATACCCTGCCTCTAAAAGACATTTTAAAAAATTAGCCAGGCATGGTAGCATGCAGCTGTGGTCCCAGCTACGTGGGAAGCTGAGGCAGGAGAATCATCTAGGCTGAGAAGTTTGAGGCTACAGTGAGTCGTGTTCGTACCACTGAACTCCAGTTTGGGTAACAGAGTGAGACCCTGTCTCAAACAAAACCAAACCAAACCTAAGTTGTGTTTATGAAATGTAATCAGTAATGTTATGCATATTTTCAGGGTGTTTAATTGTAAGGCAGTGAATGAGAATTACACTCCTGGCTAGGAGAGCTTAGAAAGTAGTAGAATAGCATCTGTGAGGAAAATTCCTGTAAAGTTCCAGTAAGATATACATAATTGCAGTCAAGCGCTACTGAGACAACAAGAACTGGAGTAAGACTTAAAAATAAAAAGCTAAAGACAGGTTGTCAGGGGCTCCACTGAGCTGGAGAGACAGAGCTAAACTGCCGGGTGTCAGGGAGCAGTCAATTAAAGCAACAAGTCACAAATGAAAGAATCCTTTAGTCGGTACTGAAATTGCAAAAGTAAGAGGCTAAAACCAGAGGAAAGGCTGACTCTCCGTTTCATTTCCTCTTAAGGAATGTGCACCAGCCAAGGGGCTGGGGGATCAGCAGAGGCATGGAGGATGCCTCACTGTTGAGAGAACTTCAAACAAAAGGTCCCCACAGTGTTATCGAGTCTAGGATCAGGGGAAGCATGAGTGGGTGGGCTAGGAGTAGAAAAGTGCTGGGTACTGAGTCAGAATGGGGAAAAGTATATTGGAGGTTTTCTCCTCCTCTCCTCATAAGGAGACTTTGGCAGAAACATCCAAAGAGGACCTCGATTCAAGGCTGCAGATAAAGAGATGAAGTTTCCAGGGCTAGGCATGAAAATGATGGGCCAGAGAGTTTCCGTCCTTGACTTCATCTCCCTTCAGAGGCTGCAATTCATTGGCTGTGCACCAAGTGTGCTGTGAGGAGGGCAGCTTTCTCCTTTAACGTCTATCAGGTAAAGTCTTTGTAGTTGCACATTTCAGGCCAGGCCTGAAAAAATCACACATAGGTTTTGGAGACAGACCGTTCAATATTTAAATAATTTTTGCATCTGCTTTTGCTTTGGGGTCAATTGATAGATCCAGGCAGCAGTAAGAGGCTCAGAATCAGAGCTGTGAACCCATAGAGAATGCTGTTGGAAGATGAAGCAATCAGTAGTTATGGTAGAATTTGGCAGCCCAATCATATGGCCAACTTTCCCCTGAAAACATTTGCTAAATGCTGAGCTATAGAGAGATTAAAAAGCTAAGAGGGAAGACTCTGAAAAGTATAACAGAGCTATAAACAATCACATAAGACAACAACTACGGTTCAGAATCTGAGCCCGGGAGGGGTCACAGAGAATACACAAAGCTTTTGGCTGACTCAAGATCAAACTAAAAGTAGAATAAAATGTTAATGAGGCTTCAATGCAGTCAAGACTCAGAACAGTTCCAGATAAGCCTCTAGTGTTTTATCCTAAGAGGGGAAAGACAAATGCTGTCTGGAGGGAAACATTATTACCTTAAACCTCTATGATTTTTTACTACGGAATCACTGACACTTAATAAAAATTACTAGACCACAATAAAAAGCTCAAAAACAACAAAATAAAAAAGTAAAATGGACTGAAATCACACTTACAGATGATTGAGATGCTTGAGACACTGGAGTTAGCCGAGAAAGACTTCAAAACAAGTATAAGTAGAGTATTGCAATACTAGAAAAATAGACGAATAAAAAGATGTTTCAGCAGAAAATTGACATTTATAAAAGGAAAGAAATAGACTTTCAGAACTAAAAATAAATTTTCAAAGAATGGTTATATCAACAGAATGAACATAGAGGTTAAAATTCTGAAATTGACAGGTTAATATAAAATTCAAAACTGAAATATGTGGAGAAAAAAGAGCATGAAAATAGAACAGTTGTAAGAGATTTGTGAGACAAAATAGTTTTGATATGTACGTTATATTCATTTGGAGTCCCAAAACAAGAGGGGAAAAAATAAGGCAGAGGCCATTTTTTAAGAGATAATGGCAAGAATTTGACAAAACAAACTACAAAACATCAAACAACAGATTAAGTTCTGCAACACAGCCAAGACAAATACAAAGAAAACCCCACATCCTAATAAAACCACAGAAAAGCAAAGACAGGGAAAATTGTAAAGAAACCTGATGAGAAGAAACATTACCTTCAAAGAACAACAAGGAGATATGCAGATGACTTCTGCAGAGGAACAATGAAAATCATGATAATTCAGGGTATATTTAAAAGGACCAAATACAATAACTGCTAATATAGAATCCATTAATCAGCAAAATTTCCTTCAAGAATAAAGTGAAGTACAGATATTTTCCAAGAAAAGTACTAATATATTTTTAAAAAATCACACTGTTATTCATAAAGCAAAAGAAAATACACAGTGAAAATTGAATACATTTAAAAAATAAATATAAAAGTAAATATAAATGAATAATACCTGTAAAAAGACAATGGGGAGTGTTGATTTAAATAACAATTTAGTATTAAAATGCATGGCAATGATTTTACAAAATGATGGGAAGGGGTAAACAGAATTTAAGTGCTCTAAGTTTCTAACATAATAAGGGGGAGGGAGAGGTAAAAGCAGTGATTTTTTTAGATTGCACTATGTAAAAGATGCATGTTGTAATTGTTATAATTATTACTAAATAAGAAGCAAAGGTAATTTTAACAGTTTAATAGAGCAAAATGAAATAGTTATACAATATTTTATTACAAGAGGAAAAAAAGAAAAGAGAACATAAAACAGATGGATTAAATTAAAAGCAAATGATGGTAGAGTACATATGAACTCAAATATGTAAGTATATTAAAGTTAAATTAATTAAATTCTCCAATTAAAAGACTAAGGAGCCAAAGAGTACATAAGTCATATGCACCTGTGTGAGTATGCTGGGGAACTATGGGGAGGGACAAAGTTTTTATAAACTTTAAATATAAAGTAGATAAATAAAATAGAAAGTTTGTCGGAGACGGGACCAAGGGACAATTCTACCTGTGAGGAAAGGAGATGCCCAAATTCAACTGATGAAATTTGGGAAGGGCTCACACTGGGGAAAGGAAGAAATGTGACCTTGTGGATGACCTTGTGGGTATTCACGTTTCTGTTGTTGCTTCTACGTCTGAAATTGATGTGTGACGCAGTTGTGCTTCTCTTTTCCACGTGCACTGAGGGATCCCTGATTGGGAAGTGCTGCAGGTAGCGAAGTGTCAGTGGAGCACAGTCCTCCACCATTTTCTATCAGGGGAATGTTGGAGGGGAATGGAAGTGCCTCTGTCCTCTTATTTTAAAGTCTTCAGAATATTGGTGATCTCCTGCTGGTTGGCAAGTCAGAAGCCTCAGTCACAACGGCACTGAATTTGGAGATATCACACTTTTTCTCAGAGGGATACCTGATACACTCCAAAGTAGTTCAGGAGCTTGCTCTATGAGAGAAGTTTATTCGGGCCTATGTGGATGGATTTAAAAAACACAATCCCTCTGGACGTGAGGGAAAAACTGATAGTGTTTTCAGCCTTCCACCACCAAAAGGCAGATCGAAAAGCTTACTGGAGTCTGAGTGTTGAGTACAGTATGTGCTGCACTTGGCCCTTCATTTGTTCCTTTATGTTGGCTAATGTGCAAATCATCACCCTTTGAATGGATCCCAAACTAACAGGCAGAGCTGGAAGCTATCCAGCAAGCTGAAGCACACGTTCTACCTATGGAAGCTCACCATTTTAATGATTCCTTTGAACTGTAACCTTTTTGACTAATGATTTTGCTGATTGGACCCCCTAGCAAAGACAGGCAGCCTCAAAATAACGGTTCTCCTTGGAGCTTAAAACTGGTCACCTTCCTGACACAGTTACTAGGCACACTCCTTTTGAAAAGTGGCCATTAGTTTGCCACTCAGCTCTTGTCGAAAACGAATGTCTGATCTAGGAAGGCTCTGTGACTCTCCAGCCTGAAATTCACAATTTGGGTTGGGACAACTCAGACATAATGACTAACACAGCAGGAAGCACCCCACAAGCCTTATTTGTCATATTGAAAGAGTATATTCAGTCTTACAGCTTGCCTGGCTCTAACGCTGTCTTGGCTCTATATAACCTTCAGGGAAAACTTTATCTTCTGTTCTGCCTTTGGCAGTATAGCCCCTGGCTTAATGGTGCCTTTGGTTTACAGAAATTACACTAAATGCCTGGTTCTTGTACCCTAGTGGTTTGGCAACACTGAAATTTGATGTTTTCCGTTGAGCTGTTGTGGAACTGAAAATAGGCATGATTCTTCCACTCAGTGGGCAGAATCGAGGTTGGTCTCGTAGCTCCAGCCGATAAGGTTCTTAATAAACCTTGTTAGAGATTTTCTGATACTTGGTCTGTTGCCAATGGCCTAACTCTTTGGTATCCCACCTGAAAAACTACACACGGGCAGATGAATGACACCCTTCTTGGGGCTGCTAACTGTGGAAACCTTGTGACTGGTGATTAGACAAACTACGTGACTCACAGAGCAGGCTGGATGGTTATATTGAAGGTACTTTGAACCTGCACCTCTCACCTGATGTGTGTCACACACAAGTGCCCCCAACAATTGCAAAAATACTTTATCTCTGGGGACCTGTGTGGTCCCAGAATAATACTTCTTGTGTAGAAGCCCAGCGAATTGTATCTTAGCGGTGGTCAGAGATCTTAGTGTTTAAAGAAACACATTAGACCGTGTAACCCTCAGATGATTGTGGGAAATCTTTGAAAAATGAGGACCCAGATGGGAGCTTCTGGAGGGATAAATGACTCATTATTTTGTGCTAGAAGTTACCTCTATTGTTGGAGTCATGCAATTAGAAAAAGTAGGATAAAATTTGTCCTTGACTGTAGCTGAAGTGAACAATGACACAGCGTTAGCCCTGGAAGGCATTCATGTTAGCCTTAACTCACTGGCCCAGGTTGCTTTGAATGATAGAAATGCTCTAGACTTTCTTCTTGACAGCCAAGACGGAGTTTGTACAATTACTAATACATCCTGCTGTTCTGGCATTAGTGTTTCTGGCAAAGTGGAAAGCTCAATACAAAGACTTAAAGGGAAATCCAACTAGCTTTCTAAGGTCAACACTGATCGTTTATGGGATTTGTTGAGGGGCGCTGAGCCCTGGGGGTCATGGCTGACATGATACTGCAGATTGACCTCATTGTGCTGTTTGGAGTCCTGTTGATAAATGCCTTAATTAAATGTTGTGTGAGACAAATCGAATAGATTTTGTCCCAGCTTCTGTCAATCAGATTAATCAGAGTGGATGACCAAGTTGCATATCTCTGGGAATATTTGCCAGAAGCCAAGATAGTGTAGAACAAAGAACAGGTATTATTAAGATACAATATTCTCCATAGATTTATTTTGTTTCTGCAGGGCTTGCAAACATAGGAACTTTTAGCTTTTGTTCTGTACTATCTATTTGTATTTAAAAACAGCCTTGAAAAATAGAGATAATTTTTACCTTAAGAGCAGAGGGCAGGTTTGCTTACGGCCTAATATAAAAGGTTTTTGTTCCCTAAGCTTGAGGGACCTCAGCTTTGAACCAAACCCACTGCATGGGTGCCACGCATCTGAACACCTCCTTTTCAAACCTATTGGGGAGCAAGTGATGTGAGCATGATGGCCATGCCGCTTTCTGTGCTGTGAGTAATAAAGTCCTTTTCTCTGACCCAAGATCTCGTATCTTCTGCCAATATCCATGAAACTGTGGTGGGATAATTTGTTAGTTTAATAGTGTGACAGAACCTCAGACTTTCACAGTTCTTGACACACACATCACAAGCAAGTGATATTTCAGCTGGGAAACTAAGTGTGGTTGGTCACTCAAAAATCAAGCAGTGCATGGAATTTCTGATAATGGCAGCATGAAGGTTGTTACATTTCTTCTGAAAATCACAATTATTTTAAAAATGGACAAAATTATTAAAACCAGCAATTTGAATGCAATTAAATTGCAAATAAATAACCGGGAAAGTGACCGGTCACAAGCACCAAGTAAAGGAGAGTTTACTGTTGAAGAAATGCAATTGCATTGGACAAAAGCAGCAAGTGTGTGGCTTTCTTGACTGAGCGTGCTCTCTTACACCCCCAGGTCTAAGCATGGTCTTATCAGCTCAAGGTGAGAGATGTTAGCATTCAGAGAAGCAGACCGGTGGAAATTTAAAGGGAAATTCTAGAAATGAAAGAGCCACATAGGTGCTGAGATTTAAAATCAAAGTCCATGTTCCCAAATTCCTGGCTCACTGCTAAACTGTGCACGTGTGCAGGAGGCTGGCAAATAGGCAGAAAACTACAGAGAAGCCTACTGTTGAGAAGCAGACTGCTTCTGATGGATGAGTTCATCACACCCTTGAATGTGTGGGTTCCTCTATCTATACAGCTCAAAATATGCAATGAAAATGCAATGCTGGCTAGCTTGAGAACACAGGGAAAACACAGGGAAATTGGGAATGGCATAGCATCTAGAAAATTAAGCGAGGAGCCAGGCAAACAAGACAAACAGATAAGATGGACCCAAAAATACAGTATAAACACTGAACTGACTGCCAAACTGTTTAGGGACAAGGGACACCCTCTAGACGCCACATTACAAAAGCAGAAAGGGGAAGACCCCGCCACACACAAAAAAATGAGCAGCTGCATCACGCTGTGGGAAAGAATGATGCAGCAGGGTGAGTTCATGCTAGTTAAATGCCTAGTAGAACACCACCACCAGCAGTTTCTGTAAGAAAAAATGATTTCCAAAGTTATTCCGGCTTTCTTTTGATTAGTGTTAGCATGATATATCTTTTTCATCCTGTTACATTTAAACTATTTTGGCCTTTATACTTAAGGTGTATTTCCTATAGGTAACATTTAGTTGTGTGTTACTGATTTTTAAATTGATATATAATAGATGTTTAGGGTACTTGTGAAAATTTAATGCATTTATATAATTTGTAAAGATCAAATCAGTTACTTGGGATATCCACCACCTTAAATATTCATCTTTTCTTTTATGCCAGCAATTCCACTACTGAGTATACAACCAAAAGAAAGAAAATCAGTATATTGAAAAGACATTCATGTTTATTGCAGCACTATTCACAGTTCACAATAGTCAAAATGTAGAATTAATCTGTGTCTATTAACAGGTGAAATGTTAAAGAAGATGTCATATATATACACAATAGAATATTATTCAGCTGTTAAAAAAATAAAATCTTATTATTTCCAACAATATGGTTGAAACTATATTTTCATGTATATAAAATCTGTCAGTCTTTCTCTGTCAATTAGTGTGATAGGTAATTTATATTCGATTCTTAATATGGTTAGGTTTAAATCTACTATCTTACTTTTGTTTTCTACTTGTCCCATCTGTTCTTTACTCCTTTTTTCTCTTTTACTTATTCTTTTGTATTAACTGAGCATTTTTAATAATTCTATTATTTTTCCTTTGTTGGCTCACCTCTCATGACTCTGAATAGTGTTATTTTCATGGTTGTCACAGAGATTGTGGTGTACATCTTTAATTTATGACAGTATATCTTCAAGTGATGTCATATTATTTCATGTATAGTGTAAGAACCTTGAACAATATACTTCTATTTCTTTCCTCCCAGCTTTGTACTATTGTCCTACATTTTACTGCAACATATGCTATATATCTATCAATACATTATGATTTTTCTTGCTTTAAGCAGTATATTATCTTTTAAAGGGACATAAAATAAGGGATCCAATCTCTATATTGACCCATGTTGCTACTATTTCTGGTGCTGTTTATTTCTCTGTGTAAATCCATATTTCCATCTAGTATCATTTCCTTCCACTTGCAGGACTTCTTTTAACACTTCTTTTAGTGAAGAATTCCTGATAATGACTTCCTTAAGGTTTTGTATGCCTGATAAAGTCTATTTTTCTTCAGTTTAGAAAGATTATTTTCTCTGAAGAATTTTAGATTCACTTTTTTTCTATGTTTTAAAGAAGTTGCTCCATTTTCTTCTAGTTTGCAGTATCTCTGATGATAAATCTGATATCACACATTTTCTTTTTCTCTGTATTAACTTATCTTCAACATTGTATTGGATGTTATAGCCATCACAATAAATCAAGAAAAAAAGAAATAAAATGCATAAAGATCATTAAAATAGAAGTTTAATTTTTTTCTATTTTAGATGATGTGATTGTTTAGGTAGGAAATTCAAGGCAATCTATAAAACAATGAGTAGAACTAATAGGTGGGTTTAGGACAGTTTAGTTAATATACACAAATATTTATCCTATTGCCAAAATCCATAAAATACCTATGAATCAACGTGGCAAAAATCACCCATGCTTTTACATCAAAAAGATCAAACATTGATGAGATAAATAAAAGAGTATCCAGACAAATTTATCATATTATTAGATTAGAAGACTCAAAATTGTTGAGAAATTCTATCGTAGTTGATCTGTAGATTCAACACAATTTAAATCAAAATTCTAGCACTTTTTAAAGAGTAATGAATAAGAAGATTGTCAAAGTTATACAGAGATGCTTAGAACTAAGATTATACAGGGCAGTTAAAGGAAGAACAATAACAGCAATGACAACAACAATAAGAAAACAATAACAAACTTGGAAGATCTTTCCTACCTGATGTCAGTTCTTACTAAAAAGCCACAGTAATCAAGACAATTTTGTATTAGCAAAAGATGGACATATATATCAACAGAACAGAATGGAGTTGAGGAATATATATTTAAATACATATACATATTGATAGTTTTCTATACACACATATAGAAAGTATAACATATTTACATATATAGCTAATTGATTTTCAAAAACATGTCAATGCAGTTCAATGAGGAAAGCAGTCTTTTCAATAAATGGTGCTGGATCAGCAGTGCATCTGTATGTAATAAAACAAAACCAAACCAAGAATCCTTACTTTTCAATGTACAAAAATTAACTTGAAATGTATCACAATCTATATGAAATACCTGACTTATAAAATTCCAGGAAAATATTTGGAGAACATGAGGGTGACAGATTGCTTAGATAGATGCAAAAAAAGTCCAAAACGTTTTTCAAAAATAAATTGGAGCTCATTGAAGTTAAAAACTCTTCCTTTTCAGAAGATACCCTTAAGAAAATGAAAAAGACAAGCTACAGACATATAAAACATTTGCAAAACATACAAGATTCATATCCAGAATATGTAAAGTACTCTTAGAACTCAATAATAAGACAAAAACAAACAAAAGAATACAATGGGTAAAAGATTTGAACAGATCTTTCAAAAAAAAGTGATATGCAAAATGGCCAGGAAGCACATAAAAAATGCTCAACCTCATTACTCATCAGAAAAATGCATTAAATTAACTAACATTAAGAGATTCATCACACAAAATATTGGCCAGCATGTAGAGCAGCTGGAGCTCTCACATACTGCTGGAGAAACTTTAAAAAGGTAAACCACTGTGGAAAACTGATGGTTTCTTGAGAAGTCTAACGAGTACCTCCCACACAATTCACTCATTCCACTCTTAGTTATTTACTCAAGAGAAATAAATCTAATGTCCAAACAAAGACTCATACAAATGCTTAGAGTAGCTTTATTTCTAAGATCCCAAAGTGGGGAAAACCCAAATGTCCAAAGACAGGTGAACAGATAGATAAATTGTAATGTATTCATAAAAAGGAATACTTCTCAGCAATAAAAAGAAGTGATTATTGATACACAGAAGATACAGATACATTTCAAAATAATTATTTTGATGAAAGAAGTAGGGCAAAAATAGACTATACCATACAATTCCATGTAGAGAAAATTCTAGAAAATTCAAACCATTCTATAGTGACAGAAAGCAGATCAGTGATTGCCTGAGATTGTGGCTGGATTGATAACAAAGGGAAACAAGAGTTGCATCTGGATTGATAACAAAGGGGAACAAGAAAACTTTTTATTATAATGAACATGTTCACTATGCAAATTGTGGTGATGCTTTTATAAGTATGTACATATATATATACACACACATATATTTGACATATATATATAAAATGATCAAATTGTTTAACTTAAATAGGCAAGGTTTATTTTACTTTATATCAATAAATTTGTAAAAAATTATAATATCAGTTTTCATTTGAATAATCTTACCAGTATTTTCCATGCTGTATTAAATTTCACAACAAAAATATAAATATTTAACATTTTTTCTATATTTACTATTTTGTACGTTCTACTTTTGGCTTTAGTTTATTTAATTTTACATAAATGTTGGCATATTTAAATTGCTTATTATTTGGGTACACTGAGATTTTTCAATCATTTTATATCTTTAGATATACATATCAACGAGTGGTTCTCAATGAAGAGTAGAGGGTAATTTTGCCCCTTTCCTCTCCAGGGTACACGAGACATTTTTGATTGGCACATCTGGAAAGGTGCTACTGGTAACTAAGAGGCAGAGGCCAAAGATACTGATAAATATACTGCAGTGCACAGCACAGGTCACTCAAATAAAGAATTATTCAGCCCAAATGTCAATAGTACTAAGACTGATAAATTCTGATGTAAATTATTTATTCAGTTGTGTTTTAAAATAAAAAATAAAAATGAACCAACATAGAAAAATATCAATTTTAAATGCATAAAAATACAAATAATTAATTCAAAGTAATTTTGTTGGTTAGTAACAGAGTAGACAGTTTATAATTTAAACTACTTTGGAAAGTCTACACATTTAGTACAATGCAACATTCTGGCATCTTGTTAAAATTTTAAAAATGGCCTTTTTAGTCCGAAAAAGAGACTTACAATAACTCCTAGAGAGACTTAGAATAACTATTAGAAATGTTTCCAATTAGCAGTTACATTTGCATAAAAATATGAGACTTCATTATATTTTACAGTAATTTAAGACAATGATAATGTCCTAACTATCTAAAACAATTGAAATCTGAGTATTAAATACTCTTTCTTCCTTTCCCAACCCATCTTGCCACACATATCACTGAAACCCTATTGATTTCACTATTAGTTTTCCAGGAAATCTTTTCACAAAGAGAACAGGTATAAGGAAAATTATAGCATAATAAACAGAACAAGAATGTACCAAAAAAAAGAATGTACAATAGCTTATGCAATGTAGTGATATTTTCTATTATTTTTAAAACTCTATTGTTAACATGAAAAATGGCATTTCAGAAGATCAACTTAATAAATGTCTTTTATGAAAATAGTGAATTCAGTTACACTGGTTAAATTTGGACATATTTTTCATAGCAAATGTTTTAAAACTTTATTCTTAAGACAATCTGAATCTTCAGAAATATCCTCTATTTCATTCTATTACTTTCCAAGTATAAGTTATATGCCTTTTCATTATTTTGTTATCAATTTGGAATAGGCAGTTAGAGGAATGCCATAGCTTTCACCCTCTTGATGTATTTTAAATCCACTTTAAAGTTTAGACATAAACATAGTAGCACAAGACTAATTTAAGATTAGATATGAGGTATCTTTCTAAATGTTGTTTTAATTTGCCCAGTGGGAAAAGAGAAACTCTGCAGCTTAATCCCATTAATTAGCTTTTGGCAAACTCAGTTACAAACAGTTTTAAATCCTATCTCATTCTAGTGTGTGGAGGTTTAGTAAAACGTGCCGATAGCTCTAGCTTGCCCTTACTGTTCTAATTTTAATCACCCCTCTAACTCATTACTGCTGTGGCCTCCTTCTACAAAGCATAGAAGGAAGTTGCTTCCAGGGACTACTTTTTTAGGTTTAACTAAAAACATTTCTTAAAAGGACTTAAAAATAGCATATTAGCTATACTACACCTTAAATAAATTTATGGTTTCAACATATTATGAAATCTGAAGCAAACCTTATGAATAAAATTTCCAATGCTAACACTCAATTATGGTATCACGATGGGTTGACTATAATCAGGAGAGAAAATTAATTCACCAACTAGGCAAGCTTTGCTTACATTGAACCTACATCTTTATAATGAACCACAAAGAACATTGTAGCTCACTCAATATGTGTAACCCTAAGGAATAGCTGATAGAAAACACCACAGTAAAAGAAAGACAAGCCTAAAAATCTATTGTAGTCGTAAAAAGAACATCAGGGAATGCAATTCCCATAAGCACTGTCTGTGTTTCATAATTATTTTTAGGCAGCAAATAAAAAGGTTTTACTATGGAGATTTGGATGACTATCCTTAAAAGAAGAATTCATATAGATGTTTTAAATAAAATCACTAGGTCTTTGATAATAGTGTTGATTTTCTTAAAATAATAGGACCATCACCAACATGTTGCTGGTAGCAAATTTTTCATTGAAACTTTTTCATATTCATATTTTTTATTAAACTGCATTCAAAAATAATCTTGCACAAGAATTTCTTTAATCAACTATCTCTCCAGTGCTTCCATGTTCTTCTTTTCTCTTTTTATTTTATTTTTAATAAATTGTTTCCCAGTTTATTTTGGTCTTTTCTGGATTCTGCAAACAATTATTGAGAGCTTAGTATATTCTAGGCATTGTGTTAAGCACGTAAAAATATTGTTCCCTCTAATTCAACAACAATCCCATGTGAAGATACCATTACATGTCACAGAATTGTGAAAGATGGGGCTTACAAGGTTAATTACTCAGTCATTCAGACAGAAAGTGACAGAATTAGAATTTAGAACTTCCTGTTGCCCAAGCCTAAATTCTGCCTCCCTGATCACTTTTCATACCACTTTCCCTCATATACTACTTGTCCACAATATCTTTCTGTTTCCTAAATGACAGCAGTGTTCCTCAAGTCACTGAGTTTAAACATGTATATGTAAATTCCCACACTGAACTTCATCTTTGACTGACTTAGTATTCCTTATAGTTGGAATGTGTCCCCCAAAAGTTTACGTGTTGGAAACTTAATTCCTCTGCTTTCATGAATGGATTAATGTTGCTATTGTGGGAGTGTCTTTGTTAAAAAATGGAGTTATTTCTGGCTGTCTTGTTCTTGCTCTCTCACCATGTGATGATGCAGCAATAAGGCCCTCACCAGATGCTGGCACCATGCTCTTGCACTTCCCAGTCTCCAGAGCCTTGATCTAAATACACTTCTTTTCTTTATATATTACCCAGTCAGTGTTTATCTGTTATAGCAAGAGAAAAAGGACTAAGACACTAACTAAATTTATTTTATACCAAAAGCAACTTGAAGAAGAAAGTAGATAATTTATTTACTTACGAGTGGAGAGTTTAATTACTGATAACCATATAGCAAAGTATGATAAAATATTGACACTAATTTCATATAAATGGAATATAAATTACTTTTGCATTGCTTAAATTGCCTAAGTTATTTTAAGTTTAAAAATGGTGACTTACACTGTTATATCAAGGGAAAGCTGAAATTATTCCAGGAATAGTCCCAAGTCTTTCCTATTTCATAGTAGCCTCCCCATCCAAAAGAAATGTCACTATCATGACTAATGCAGATACTAGCGGAAAGGGAGGAAAGGGTCATTTTGGGCTCAGTACATTGAACATCTGTTAGATTTAGAGGAAATACAGTTACAGGGACCTGATATTGCCACCATAATTATTAATGAGGATGCTAGAGGACTAAGAACTTAGATGTGTGAACATCTGGAAGAAATATGTTTGGTTCAATAAACATTTCCTGAATGGTGGGACATGCTATTTGTTCCTTTTCTCAGCAAGTTCACCATCTACTGTGTTTTATAATAAATCAGTATAATTATGGTCGATGAATGATATTTATATATTTTAATAATTTTTCATAATTACATATTTGCATGTATAATTATTATTTACTGGGATAATATACTTAGGTGTCAATTACCTCTTCTTACCTTTTCCTAAGTCACATGAAAACCACTACCTTAGCTTTATATTAAAATACACTAAACTTCTTATAGAAAGGAATCCTAACTATGTAAGGCATTAGTAATTCTGTTTCAGAGTTTTATCTCTGAACTTTATTAATGGTTAAAATATCTTAAGATTTAGATAACTTGAAGCCCTATGATGTAATCAGTAAGTGCTATCTTAGCACATTTTCTGCTAATGTCTGCAGCTAATTATGTGTTCAAAATAATGATATAATTGGTAAATAAAATTTAACAGATAAATTCTCTTACTTCCATATCACAAAAGATTTTAACACTGTGTAAAATGATTGTATGTGATAGCTATATATAACATTAAATAGTGTAAGTGGTAACCAAGTAATTAGAAATAGTTCAGGTAAAAAGGAGGAATTTGTAGAAGAATAAGAGGACTCATGTAATTGAAGAGAGGACAAACTTAACAGCTGGAGCTCAGGAACTTCATCTTTCATATTGTCTTTTTTTTTTTTTTTTTCTGCTGGAGCTTTCAGCAAACGTCAGGAAACATGGCATCTGCTACTAAATTAACCTCACTTTCATGAATGCCCCTGCCACAGAGGGACTGACTTAAGCCCAACAGACCCAAAGAAGGACTCAGACTCACCAGCTTGGGCCATGTTTCCACCACTAACTGAAGTAACTGTGGCCATTAGAACATGTAGCCTGTGCTCTTAGCCATAGTGCTTCAGATAAGCACAATAATATTAATGATCTATCACTTACTTCTATACTATGTGCCAGGTACAATTGTAAGTAATGTGCACACGTAGTAATGGACTTAATCTCACCACAGCCCTATAAGGTGAGTATCATTATGATGACATTCATTGCACAGATGAGAAAATTGTGGCACAAAGAGTCCAAGTAAGTTGCTCAATGTTTTAGTAACTTGCATAACTAGTAAGTGGTACAGCAGAATTCCAAACTCAGGCAATCTCTGACTTTCAGTTCCATGTGAAAGCAAAAGCAAAAGTGGGGCTTTTGGGACCTTAATATGCTATACTCTGTCATTATTTTATAGAGGTACTTCACAGGGCAGAGTTTTTTCTTCCTAATTCATTCTTTATGAAATACTGCCTTTCAGGGTCTTGGCTCTATTTGAAGCCTAATAAGACTTCCAAATTTTTGCTGGCCTTAAGTTTCATTTCCAGTCCTCTCTGTGTCTGTATGATTAAACTCAAAATGTCTAGTTACCAGGAATGAGCAGATGTCCTCAGAGCAAGTACTGGCTTTAGAGGATTGTTGCTTTTGTGGATTACACATTCTCACCATTTTGATATTGACGGATTTCTCTCCCTTTTCTCCACCCAAATGTGAATTTAAAGAGGTTTATTATTTTCTATTCGGCATAAAAGTTGGTCTTTACCACAAAATAAAGTATAATTTTTATTATATTTAGAAATAACAGCAAGTTCTTGAGTAAACATAGTGAAAGTTAATAAACTTATTGTGAAATGCAAAGATATGCAGATAAAATATCTAATTCTTTATTTTTTTGAGACAGGTTTTTCTCTACCACTCAGTCTGTAGTGCAGTGGCACAATCACAGCTCATGGTAGCCTCAAATTCCTGGGCTCAAGCAATCCTCTCACCTCAGCCTCCTGAGTAGCTAGGACTACAAATGCACCACCACACCCAGCTACTCTTTTCATTTTTTGTAGAGACAGGTCCTCCTGTGTTGCCCAGGCTGGTCTCAAACTCCTGGGCTCAAGCGATCCTCTTACTTTGACCACCCAAAGTGCTAGCATTTCAGTCATGAGCCACCACGATCAGTCTGAAAATATCTAATTCTTAATAGAAATGTGATTTGAGAATAAATCAATAGCTGTAAAACTCCATATTAGTAGTGTCCATCCATTTGTAAATTTGAAAATTGTTTGGTGCTCATAAATGTCAGGAATCTACTGGAGAATCTAAATATAGAAGTGGAATTTCTTTTCTTTATACTCTAGCATAAATTTGTCTATGTTTTTTAATTTGCCAAGGCATGCTAAGACTTGTTAAAAAATATAATTTCAACTTTTATTTTAGATTCAGGGAATACACGTACAGGTGTAATACATGTGCATACTGTGTGATGCTGAGGTTTGGGGTATAAACAGTCCCATCATTGAGATAGTGAACATAGCACCCAATAGTTACTTTTTCAGCTCTTGCTTTCCTCCTTCTCTTCCTCATCTAATAGGCCCCATTGTCTATTGTTCCCACCTTTATGCCCATGTATAGCCAATGTTTAGCTCCAACTTATAAGTGAGAAAATGCAGAATTTGGTTTTCTGTTACTGTATTAATTTGTTTAGGATAATGGCCTCCAGCAGCATCCATGTTGCTACAAAGAATATAATTTCATCTTTTTTATGGCTATGTATTATTCCATAGTGTATAAGTGAAGGAGAAACTTTATATTTTTCACACAAGCAGTCACCAAGGGAACTCATTACCACTAGGCAAGTCTTACAAGAGATCCTTAGGAGAATTCTAAACAGGGAATCAAAGGAACTATACCTGCTACCACAAAAACACACATAAATACATAGTCCACACACTCTATAAAGCAACTATACAATCAAAACTACAAAGCAACCAGCTATCAAATTTACAATAGGATCAAAACCTAACATACAAATATTAACCTTGAATGTAAATGTGCTAAATGTCCCACTTAAAAAGGCACAGAGTGGGCCTGGCATGGAGGCTCACGCCTGTAATCTCAGCACTTTGAGAGGCCGAGGCGGGTGGATCACCTGAGGTCTGGAGTTCGAGACCATCCTGGCCAACATGGTGAAACCCTGTCTCTACTAAAAATACAAAATTAGCAGAGCGCAGTGGCACGTGCCTGTAATCCCAGCTACTCAGGAGGCTGAGGCAGGAGAATCGCCTGAGCCTGGAAGGCGGAGATTGCAGTGATCCAAGATGGTGCCATTGCACTCCAGCATGGGTGACAGAGCAAAACTCCCTCTCAAAAAAAAAAAAAAAAAAAACAAAAACAAAAATGCACAGAGTGGCAAGTTGGACAAAAAAAGAAGACTTATCTGACTTCTGTCTTCAAGAGACCCATCCCACATGTAACAACACTCATAGGCTCAAAGTAAAGGATTGGAGAAAGATCTATCACGCAAATGGAAAAGAAAAAAAGGTCAGGGGTCATTACTGTTATGACAGATGTAATAAAAGGGACTTTAAACCAACAACAATAAGAAAGGATCAAAAAGGGCATTACATAATGATAAAGGGTTCAATTCAATAAGAAGGTTTAACCTAAACATACATGCATCCAACCTTGGAGCACCCAGATTCATAAAACAAGTACTTCTAGACCTATAGAAAGACTAAACAGCCACACAACAATAGTGAGGGATTTAATACCCCACTGTCAATATTAGACAGATAATCAAGGCAGAAAACTAACATAGATATTCTGGACTTAAATTCGACATTTGGCCAATTGGACATAATAGATATCTACAGAACACTTTACCCATCAACCACAGAACATACATTCTTCTCATTTGCACATGGAACATACTTTAAGATAGACTACCTGCTTGGCCATAGAGTAATTCTGAATAAATTTTTAAAAATTAAATTTATATCCACCACATTCTCAGACCACAGTAGAATAACAATTGAAATCAATACCAAGACAACCTTTCAAAATCATGCAGTTACACGGAAATCAAACATCTTACTCCTAAATAACTTTTGGGTAAATAATAGCATTAAGGCAGAAATCAAAAAATTCTTCGAAATAAATGAAAACGGAGATTCAACATACCAAAATCTCTGGGATGCAGTAAAAGCAGTGTTAAGAGGAAAACTTATAGTGCTAAACACCTACATCAAAAAGTTTGAAAGATCTCAAATTAATGATCTAACATCACACCAAGAAGAACTAGAAAAATAAGAACAAACGAATCCCAAAGCTAGCAGAAGAAAAGAAATAACCAGAACCAGAATTAAACAAAATTGAGACCCAAAAATCTATACAAAGGATCAACAAAGCCAAAAGCTTGTTATTGAAAAGGATAAACAAGATCAATAGACCGTTAACTAGATTAACAAAGAAAAAAGAGAGAAGACCCAGATAAGCATAATCAGAAATGACAAAGTGGAATTACAACCAATATCACATACAAAAGATACTCAGAGACTATTATGAACACCTCTACACACACAAACTAGAACATTTAGAGGAAATGGATAAATTCCTGGAAACTCAAAACTTCTCAAGATTGAATCAGGAAAATATTGCAACCATGAACAGACCAATATCAAATTCTGAAATCGAATCAGTAATTTTAAAAACCTAACAACCAAAAAAAAAAAAAAAAAAAGAAAGAAAAAAGCTGGACCAGATGAATTCACAGCTGAATTCTACCAGATGTACAAAGAAGAACTGGTACCAGTCCTACTGAAACTATTTCAAAAAATCACAGAGGAACTCCTCCCTAATTCATTCTCTGAAGCCAGCGTAACCCTGATACCAAAATCTTGCAAAGGCACAACAAAAAAAAGAAAACAACAGGCCAGTATCCCTGAGGACCTGGATGCAAAAATCCTCAACAAAATATTAGCAAACTGAATTCAGCGGCACATCAAAAAGTTAATTCGCCATGATCAAGTAGGCTTCATTCCTGGGATGCAAGATTGTTTCAACATATGCAAATCAATAAATGTGATTCACCACATAAACAGAATTCAAAACAAAAAACATACAATCACCTCAATAGACACAAAAAAATCTTTTCATAAAACCCAACATCTCTTCGTGATAAAAACCTTCAACAAACTAGGCATCAAAGGAACACATCTCAAAATAGTGAGAGCCATGTATCACAGACTTAACAGCCAACATCATAGTGAACAGGAAAAAACTGGAAGCATTCTCCTTAAGAACAGGAATGACACAAGGATGCCCACCTCACTGCTCCTATTCCACAAAGTACTATAAGTCTAAGGCAGAACAATCAGTCAAGAGAAAGAAATAAAAAGCATCCAAACAGGAAAATAAGAAGTCAAATTATCTCTCTTTGTTAAAAATATGACTCTAAGATATGTTTTTGCATATAGATTTTGTCTAATTGTTTTGAGAACAGGTAGTTTGTGGCTGATTTTCTTGAAGATGAGCAAATTGGGAAATGAAAAAAAAATGGAGAAATAAAAAGTTCTTCCAAAAATTTGAAAATAAAGGAAAATGGCAATTATTTGAGAAACTCTAAAAGTCAATTCATGATGAGTGAATTATAAAATAAATAGAAATGGATACTTTGTTTGAGGCACAGATGGGCTCACAGCTCCTTTGGGTATAATGCAACTGATATCACCTAAGGAGAATATGATTCTTATCCTTTTTCATCTACTTGGTGGAATATATTGGTAGACTAATCATCCTAGTTAAACAACAAAATTTTCTGTTTTAAGTATGAAACATATCTTCTTAGTTTATCCATATGTTGGCAAGAAAGTAAAAAATACTAAGGTTAGAGCTTAGGTAACAGTGGGTACACTGTAAGTCTGTGAAATGAATTTTTTTCTAAACCAAATGAACCTAAACACTAGTTTTCATATACTTTGCAAAGTTTTATGCGTAGAAGTCATAACAGTCTTCCTAACCTACTAATTATTGGATTCCAAAAAAGCCATAATCCGAGAATAAGGGGGAACTAGAAATAACCCCAATTAACCACAAAGAACTTCAAGGAAAAGGCCTGCAATGCGATAGTTTTCCTGTTGGGAAGGGAAAATATATCCCCTTGAAAACATGTAAAAATATGCCTATCTTCACAGATGCCAGGCTGAATTCACACTATCTGAGACACACACACAAACTAAAACTGTAAATCTTACTTACTGTTTCTGGACTGTCCTAGCAGAAGCAAACTAAATCTGTTCTGGAGAAAAAACACTCCAGACCTCAAAGTTTTCAACATGTAAAATGTCAAGGCAAAGTGAGCACCTCATAGGAAAATAAAATCACAGAAACATATAAAGAAACAAAGCACCATAAACAACACTGGAAGAAATAACAAACAGCAAAACCTGGCCTGCAAAGTCCTCATTAACAGGAATTATAAACATTTTATAAAAGTAGAAAAAAAAGTTTAAATAATCATAAGGCACAAGAAGATTGGGAGAAGAATCAAAAGAATTCCTAAAATTAAAAAAAAAACTTGAAGTTTAGAATTTTATTAATCCAAACTAAAAACTGGAGAAAATATCCAGAATTCATTTCAAAGTAATAAAAGAAATGGAAAGTGTGATACAAATGTTAAAGCTATGGGAGAGTTAAGTCTTAATATTTTGGATCGGGAGGAGAGAGAGACTAGGACAGAGGTATTAGCTAAAAGTATAATGGCTGAGAACTTTCGAGAACTTGAAAGACACCAAATGCAGATTCAAAAAGACTTGATTTTTAAATAAAAATAAAACAATGAATCCAAAAACATGTGATAGTGAGATTACAATCTATCAAAGACAAAGGCCAGACATTTAGAGCAGCCAAAGAGAAATTCTGACAAAGGAGCCATAATTAGAATGACAGCTGACATCCTTATGAAAATAATGAAAACTTATACATGGTATAATATCTTCAATATGCTAAACAGAGATACTTGTCAACCTAGAATAGTATAGCCAACAAAAATAATCTTTCTCAAAAATGAAGGAAACATATAGACCACTTTATACAACCAAAATCTAAGGTTGTCACCAGCAAATCTACAGTAAGGTATTTAGGTGGAAAAAATGTTTTTAGATAGATGGGCTGGGATGTTAGATGTTAAAGCTTGAAATTTGCAAATATGTGGGGGAAATGTAAGAAAACATTCATAGGCAGAAACTCTACAGAGTGATTAGGGGCTTGGACTCTGAAGCCAACAACCTGAATTGAAAACATGACTATCATTTAGTTGGTATGACCATGGGCAAATTAATAAACCTCAATATGCCTTTGTTTTCCCATTTGTACAATGGTGAATAATAAAGTTACCTCTCTCATGGGTAATCATAAGAATGATATGAAACACTAAAGTACTTAGTAAAGTACTGGGAATATAGTGTGTGTGTTATGATTATTATTACTACATAAATAGTAAAATAATAATGATAATGTTATAAATAATAATGTATAAAATAATGACAATGTTATATGAGATTTAAAATATCTAAAATTACATAAAAAGTCAGAAGGGTGAACATAATCATATTGTTTGGGAAAAATATGAAGATATTAATTAATTTTAGATTTTGATGTTTGCATATTAAAATTTCTAGAGAAATCGGCAAAAGAATAGGCAGTGAATAACTTCCAAAAAGTAAAGAAAAAAATGGCTTGAAAATCAATTCAAGAGCTGATTTGTGGGTGGGTTCAGCCGATGATATGCATTGTCAGGAGATTGGAAGGTAAGAATAAGAGAGAAATCAGTGTATTTTTCCCTTCCCTTTCCTCCTTGGATCATATCTCAGGAAGTGATTGCTCCTCCACAGCTCTAGCTCCCACTGGATAGACTCACTATAGTTCCACTCACGGCTGGCTGACTCATCAGGTTCCATAAACTGGCCTTTTCCTTTTGTCTCTCTCTAGCCTAGGGAAGATTATAACTTCCTACTATTGCTAACATTGTCTGCTGGTTAGTCAGTCTTTCCACTAGCTGTGTAATCATGGATTAAATTACGTCTGTTCAAACACTGAGTGGTTTTTGTTGCCCTTGTTGGTCCCTCCCTAATACTATGATGATGGATTTATCCAACAAAATATCAAAGCACAAGATAGTAAATATTTAAATAATTTTTTAATTACCCTTGTTCTGATTCTCTGCTTACTGAGTAACTTTCTAGTCATGGGATATTTTCCAGATGTTTTTTTTTTGAGGTAGAAAGTGTATTAGTTATTCCTAAGCAAGTTCCTTCCTTCCTTCCATCCTTCCCTCCCTCCCTCCTTCCTTCCTTCCTTCTTTCCTTCCTCTTTCTTTCTTTGTCTTCCTTTCTTTCTTTTACTTTCCTAATTATATTCCTGTGTACCTGTAAGCTTTGAAAATGGAATCTGCTCTAGAAAGGCAAACCTACCTTGAGTATTGATATTTATGTGTCTGATTTTACAGTGTTAAAGACCAGACCCAAGAGAGGGATGAATTCCCTAAATTAGGCATATTAACTGATAGCCACTTGGTATTTCCCATAAACAGCTTCCAATATTATTTATATTTCTTTATGTAGACAGTATTTTTTTATTTTAAAGAGTGCTACTTTCTACATAGATTCTGAGAAAGAAAAGTACATTGATTTTGCTGGTAGAAAATTCAAAGAACACTCATTTTCTGGTATCAATGGAAGTGTGGCTCTTGGAGATAATAAAACCTCTATGTATAGCCTTTTACAGAAAAAAACTTTAAAAGTCTTAAACAACAGGTCTTTTAATACTTTAGAAATATCAATTCTTTACAAAAAGCTCTTATTTTCTCATTAGGCAACTTTAAGATGTCCAACCCAGCTGTTTTCATTTGTCTAAACAAATGGGAAATGCAATTTCATAATGATAACTTAACTCTGTTCAGAAATTGGCAACTCCTACTTAGTTCACAAAGCTTGTCTGACCATGCTTTCTTTCGCTCAGTAATTCTCAATATGTGCTTAATATATCCTCAGTGTGTGGCTCAATATATTCTCAACCCACAGTCGCTTACTGCAATGGTAGTCAGAAAGGGCCTGAGGGGAAGCACTACAGTAGGGGACATTGAAGGGAAAATCTTCATGAGATTCTTAAATGTTCCTGCCTCCAGCGCCAGTCATTCTTAACATAAGATACATGATGTGAGCAATTATTTCTAGTAAAATATTAAATTTAAAACGTTTTCCTTTCAGTCTGAAAATGCAGATTTTTAGGCACTTTGTGGGAGGACATTTCCTTTAAAAAACAATGATAAAGTTTGAATGATAAAAACATTCAAACTTACATTCTGATGGTAAAGAGATGAATGGAGTAGAGGAATGAGAATATTAAAGCAGAAAACTTAAAAGACAATTTACATGAAATACAGGAATTATTTGAAGAGGAAGAATTTTATGCAATAATCCAATAATTACTTAAATTATTGGATAAATTGTGTAAGGAGGGCCACTGATTTAGGAAACAGAATGGCTAACCTTCTCATCTGCACTTTTTCCTATCACAGATTTCAACCAGGATTGATCTAAATTTTGAATGAGGAAATAACTGTTAAGAGAGAAAAGCGAAAAAATATAGATGATTCTCAACTTACGATAGGATTACATCCTGATAAGCTCCTTATACTATAACTTGAAAATGCATTTAAAGCAGGCAACACAGCAGATGGTCCCTGACTTAACAATGATTCAATTTATTATTTTTTTGACTTAAGGATAGTGTGAAAGCAATAATACATTTAGTAGAAACCACAACTCCATTGTAAGTTGTAAGGAGCTCCTCAACTTATAATGGGGTTATATCCCAATACCACCCATAAGTTAAAAAGTAGTAAGTTAAACTATCATGAATCAGGAACTGCCTGTGCACCAATATAAACTCATGGAGGATCAAAGTGGTAGAGTTGCAAGAAACATCAGAGACTTGTTTATTTCCTTAAAGTCTTCTGCATATAATAGACTAAATCTAGGGAGAGAAAGTGACTAGCTCAACTGGCTGGTGACAGAGTCTAGTTCAGACCTTGTGGTCTTTTTGCTATTCAAAATGGAGTACAGGGACCAGCAGCATCCAGTATCACCTGGAAACTTGTTGCAAATACAGAAGCTCAGCATCCAATCTGAAACTCTACCGAACTTGAATCTTCATTTTAGCAAGATCCCAAGGTGTCTCTACAAACTTTAAAATCTGAAAAGTGTTGCTCTAAAGGATTCACATTGTTTTTTAGTTGTTTTCCACAGCTGTTTTGTTGCCTGAGAATATAATGTCCCCACGGGCATGAATTTGTTCTCTGTTTATTTGTGTATTCCTTGGCAAGAAGTTACAACAGGAGTAGGACAACGTCTTTTATTTTTGTTGTTTATTTTCACAGTGTATAAAGGAATACTTATTTTCAGTGTATAATAGAAAACTAAGAACCTCAACAAATATTGGTTTATTTGAGAGCAAGATTATTTTCTTAACTTGTTAACCAAAACAATCAATATATACTAGATCCCTGGAGAGCAAAGCCCTTTGAAAGAAATAGAGCCACCAATAGACTTAGTTGATTGTGTAAATTCTATAAAATCATGACAAACTGTATGGCTAGCAAAACCATCTTGAGAAAGTCACCTCAAATAGCTTATGAAAATAGGCAAGACAAATAAATCATTTAAAAACAAACTTCATGAGCCTGGTACAGAACATGCACTCATTAAATACCTGTTGAGTGGATACAATTATTGAACATGCTTTTACTGAATACGTGCCGCTGTAACATTAAATACAAGCTAATATTTTGGGAAAATTAACTTAATGATGGGATGTTTCTATACATCTTGGTTTCTGCCCATGCTGTGTCTGTCTTTTCTGACAAACCAAAGGATTTTCATTTTCTGAGAAGGCAAAGTTTATGTAATGAATTTCCTCTCTTTACAGTGTCATATCTGTAGATAACTGGGTTTGTAAGTGGTGCAGATGGTCCACTGCACCAAACGCCAATAAGAAAATATGTCTGTAAGATGATGCTTATAAAGGTAAAGATTCAGTGAGAAATATGCTAACTTCAGGAACCAAGAGTATGGCAGTTTGCTATAGCAGCCCAAATGGGCTAAGACAGAAATTGGTACTGAGAAACAGGGGCACTGCTGAAACAAATACCTAACAGTGTGGTAGTGGTGGTGGAACTGGGTAAAATGGGTGGAGGCCAGAAGAGGTTTAAGGTGTATGCTAGAAAATGGCTACATTGATGTGAATGGACTGTAAAGGACAATTCTGGTCAGGGCTCAGGAGAAGAAGAGGAGAGAGGTAGAAAAAGTCTCTATCTTCTTAGGAAATACCTAAGTGGCCATGAGCAGAATGCTGGTAGAAATAGGGACAGTAAAGGCAATTCTGAAATGTCTCAGATCAAAATGAGAAACAAGTTATTGAAACTGGAGGAAAGGCCATCCTTGTTACAAAGTAGCAAGGAATTGGGCTGAATTGTGTTTGTATTCTAGTGTCTGGGGGAGGGTAGAACTTTTGAGCAATGAAACTGGATATTTGAGAAAATTTCTAAGGAAAGTATTGATGGTATGGCCTGTTGAAAGCTTACATTACAATGCAAAAAGAGTAAAATTATTTGAAGACTTGGAAATTGTTAATCAAAAGAGAAAGAGATCTTAAACATTTAGAAAATTCTGTGACTATCTATATTGGAAAAAATCAGAAAGCCTGTTGAGGAGAGAACAAGGGCGTGACCAGCTGATCTTCTGATAGGGAGATTAGTATGGATCAGCCAACTCACTGGAAGCCAGGTGCTATTCATCAAGACAATGGTCAGCCATCGAAACAGAAGCCAGGACCTACTGTGCAACAAATGGAAAATAACCCCAAAGGCATTTTGGAGATCATTTGGTGCTACCCTTCCCATCACAAATGCATAATACAAGGGCCTGGAGGACAGAATGGGGGCACCACTGCCCAGTACAACCTCACATTACAGGCTCTGCTCCCCAAACTCTGTTGCCACACTCCTTGGCTGCCCAAGTATGACTCTGGTAGGCCCCAGTGAAAAGTGCATTGTGCCCAGGAAAGCTATGAGGGTATGACTGCCTTCACCTATATTTTAAAGGATGCCCTTGAGAGCCTAGGGTCCCAGGCAGAGAACTGCCATGGGAGTGGGGTCACCCTCAGACTCCACTGGGCCCCAAAGGCATGCCAGCACTTGCTTTTTGAACGATGACCAGTTTTCCCCGGGGAAGAGCATGGCCTTGCTTCAGAACCCTAGGAGTTTGTGATGTGACTCTTTTATTGCAGTTGGCTAGAGACTTGCATGGCACCTTCATCTACTGCCAGTACCTCCAACACCATGTACCATGACCTTTGGGAAAACGGGACGGCAATGATGCTTGTACCCAGCTGGAACCTACTAAGGTCCTGTGTTGCTCTAGGACCCACTCAAGACTAATAGCCTTTTAAATTATCCAATAAATGATTATGTAAGTATTCCCAATTGTGTTGTGTGCTGTCTCCAACATGTTAAGATGTTTTTCAAACACTACAGTTCTTTTCACTGTTGAGATTCAAGATTAAATAACTTCTTTAATTTGTGTGGCTCTGTTAGCATGCCCAGACCAGTGGGACTTAAAAAACTTTACTATTGTGGCATGTCTATAAATTTTTGTAGAGTTTATTTTGTAACCACTAACATGCATGTATGTTACAAAGATTCTATTAATCTAATGACATTAGTAGAGAAAATCAGCAATTGTTATGTAGAACATTCAAATGATCAATGCCCCTTTGAACTATATTATGATGAAGAGTTAACATAGCCCTGGAGAAGATCACGAATGAGTGTTGCTGCCTATTCTAACGAACGTGTACTGCTCCGGATACCCTTCCTAACAGGGATTGAAAGCACATGCATTTGCCAAGCAAGTAACTTTATACAGAGAAGCTGCACTGATCTTTTCTAGGAAAGATACCACATCTCACATAAAAACTGTGATTAAGTCAAGTGTTTAGGTTTATTGTGGTGTAGTCTCTGCCATGATTAATCTGTTTTTTGCAGGCCGCACCTGTGAGCTAAGTGGCTATATGTTGGAGACCACCATCCCCTCACTTTCTCCATTTCAGCCAGTATATTTTTCCTTGATTGGCTTGAACAGGGAGTATGCAGTGTAAATTCATTGTCTTCTATTTTGCCATTTTACCATATTTTAGCTCTTCCTCCACAGGTTAAGAAACCAGTGAAGGATCTCCAGTGATAAATATGTCTATCCCCATAGTGCATTCTGGAACTGGAGACATGATCACCAAGTGAGATCATGGTCCTGTTAGACCCACTGTGAGACAGCCTTGGAAAAAGTCTCCATCTGTCCGCCCACCTTTCTATACCCCAGTTTAACAGGGGGCCCATGATGATAGCATTAGCGTCAATTCAGATACTCTATACAACAACCCTTGAAAGATACTGGTATTCACCTTCAATTACTGTACATTTCTCTGGTATATTACTACACGTTTTGGGGGAAAGGATTGGGTTATAGCTACTATATATACTTGCTGTAACTTGTCAGGGTCTTTTATTTGAAGAACTGGCTACCTTTTCAATGAAGGGGCTCCAAGTCTGAGAATTGCCTCAGTTCTAGAACCTGCACAAGGCATCGTGATCATTTTATTTCAGCAGTAAAAGTCTTGTTCAATGCCCATATCTCTTTTTCTTCAGGAATATCTTAGAATATTAGCCATAACCACGGATCTATGCAGGACCCGCGATTGCTGTTGTTTTGGTAATTATGTCGTCCTTATTTCTGATGACCAAATATTGCCATCAGAATACTGCTATGCTTGAATCTTAT
Organism: Pongo pygmaeus; assembly: GCF_028885625.2. Lineage (NCBI taxonomy): Eukaryota > Metazoa > Chordata > Mammalia > Primates > Hominidae > Pongo > Pongo pygmaeus. Next base: position 190,364,737 of record NC_072376.2, read on the forward strand.
CAACACCATTAAGACTGGGAATTCCACTTCTCTGGCACTATCTCCAATCATCAACTCTGCATCCACTATAGATGACAAGCACCACTGAGCTCTGCCCCACTCACTAGCATGTTGCACTTTAGTAAAGGGAAGGTTCTACTCCTCATGGGAAAAAAAGTTAGTTGGTAGATTCCTCAGTATTATATGGCATGCCCACCTCCCCCATCTTCTTGCCTCTTGATCTCTTCCCTAAATACTGTGACAAGACAATTCTGGAATTTCCACCTCTTTTCTTTTCTTTCGTTCTCCTCCCCTCCCCTCCCCCCACTCCCCACCCTCCTTTCTTTCTTTCTTTCTTTCCTTCCTTCCTTTCTTTCTCTCTCCATTTCCTTTCCTTTTCTTTTTTCTTTTCCTCTTTCTTTCTTTTCTTCCTTCCTTCCTTTCCTTTCTCTCTCCTTTTCCTTTCCTTTTCTTTTTTCCTTTCCTTCTTTCTTTCTTTCTTCTTTTCTTTTCTTTTGCAGGTTCTTGCTCTGTCACCCAGTGGCACACTCTTAGCTCACTGCAGCCTTCACCTCTGGGGCTGAAGTTATCCTCCCATCTCAGCCTCCCTAGTAGCTGGGACTACAAGTGTGTGCCACCACACCTGGCTAAGTTTTGTATTTTTTGTAGAGACAGGGTTTTGCAATGTTGCAGGCTGGTCTCAAACTCCTGGGCTCAAGCCATCCAACAGCCTTAGACTCCCAAAGTGCTGGAATTATAGGTGTGAGCCACTGTGCCTGGTCCCACCTCATTTTCTATAGGCTGTTTTTATTTACTGGTTTTAAGCAGCTGTCCTGGTAGTGTATTAAGTATTAGGTGTTCTTGTCAGGATACTAAATCCTTAGGCAGGCAAGAGTGCTCCCATGTCAATAAACTGCATTTTCTAGCCTTAAATTCTGGCCTCGTGGCTCAGCACCCTTGAGTTCCAATATAATGTATGTTCTTATAGTTCCTCCTAGTATATATTAATCAGATCCTTCAGTTCTTTTGGTGAGTAATCTTTTTCCACTTATATTAGGGACCTTTCCAGTTTGGAACCAGATTTTATCCAAGTTATCAGTCTAGAAGCCATGAAGAAAAGAGGGGAAGGTATTGAGGAAGATGTCATTTCAGGGTTATCGGGAGCATCTACTGAGATGTACCCATCGTTAATCTCATGGCTCGAATCCCTCCCTCACCTTCATTTTTAACCAAATCCTGTATTTAAGATAGGAACTTGCCAGAACTGTGAATGTAGCCTTTATTACTCTGTCATTTGCACAAATAGGCCCTAAACAAGATTTTTCCATCCAGTCTGCATCTGCTTCTAGAAGATGAGGGTATTGTCAAGTGCTGTCATAGATGCCTTCTCGCAGACATACTGAGCCCTCAATTGACAGTTGGCTGATCTGAGCCTACTGCTTTAGCTTTCTTAAAGGCATTCATCCCATTTAATCATCAACACCACAGTTCTTATAGTTGCCATCGCAATGAAATGCCAATGATATTATGTAAGCTATTATATCCCTTTCTACCTGTATTAAATGCCAACTCACCACAGTTGAGACTGTTATTAATTGTTATATTGCAGTTGTCAGAGGTTATCACCTTTCTGCCCTCAACCAGAAATGGGTCGCTTGTTGCCATCTACCCAGAAAGAAATCTAATCACAGAATCCTATCCCAAGGATGTGCTTTCTAGGATCTCTTTTGGTACTAATCCTCTTAGTTTGGTTCCTCCAGAAGCCATAGAACAATGTTCTCACAATCAAACTAACGATGATATTATTATAGTAATGTTTGCCTTCAAACATTAGCAAAGACATATCTGTATAGCACATGGACTTAATACTTTTTCAGCATTAGATGAATTTATGCTGCAACTTTCACACTATTTCACGTTATCCTTCTCCACACCACGTTTGTTTTAGTCCATTTTGTGTTGCTCTAACAGAATACCACAGACTGGGTAATTTATAAGTAAAATAAATGTATTTCTTATAGTTCTTGAGGCTAGAAAGTTGAGGGGCCCACATCTGGCAAGTGCCTTCTTGCTGCGTCATCCCATGGGGGAAAGTGTAAGGGCATAAAAGTGCACACCAGAGAGTGAGAGGAAGTGGGCAACCTTCATCCTTTCATCAGGAACCCAGTCCTGGGATAACAGCCTTCATCCATTTACGAGGGCAGATCCTTCGTGGCCTAAACATATCTTAACAGTCCCACCTCTTAACACTGTCACAATTGCATTAAATTTCAACATGAGTTTTGGAAAGAACATTCAAACCATAGCAATACACAAATAGACCTTAATATTTATGCATATTCTTCTTCCTTAATTTTACATGACAAGAAAATTTTCATCCTATAAAAGTTCATTCTCAGAATGATGTAAGTAAGGTGGTAGACTAGGAAGCTACAAGCTCCCCTTCCCCCAGAGGGGAACCAAGTTAAAAAATATATATATGGACCAGAATGCCTCTAGAAAACTCTAGAAAGCAAATGAAAAGCTAAAGCACCCAAGTCATTATAAAGCTGAGAAGAGATTCTAGTAAAAGAGGTAAGGAAAATTTATGGCATTTGGCATGCCTATATGTGTCGCTCCCCCTATGCAGCACAGCCTGGAGCAACTGGGAGAAACCCCTCATACCAGGGCTTTTCCTTAGGACAGAAGCAAAAGAATGGACCATGTATGCAATGTCCTGGTTTGTAAGGAGACTACCTAAGGGTCTGGCTTCTGTCTCACCGTATTTGCAGTAGTACCAGGACCAGTTTCAGAGTTTGGAAGCCACTAAAAACAGAGGTGAGCAGCACAGAGTAGAATGTAGAAGAAATAGATACATTCCTAGAGACAAAATCTACCAAAAATGAATCATGAAGAAATAGAAAAGCTGAACAGACCAAAAACAAATAAGAATATTGAATCACTAATTAAAAGCCTTTCAACAAAGAAAAGCTCTAAACCAAATAGCTTCACTGGAGGATCCTACCAAATATTTAAAGAAGAATTAACACAAATCCTTCTGAAACGCTTCAAAAACAGTTAGAGAAGAGGGAACACTTTCAAGCTCATTCCCTGAGGCCAGCACTACCCTGAATCAAAAGGCAGATAAAAACATCATTAAAAAAACTATAGACCAATATCCCTGATGAATGTTGATGAAAAAGTCCTCAACAAAATACTAACAAATCAAATTCAGTAACACATGAAGATAATAATATACCATAACCAAGTGGGATTTATTTTTTGAATGTAAGTTTGGTTAAACATCAAAATATTCAATACAATACACCATATTAGTGGCAGAAAGAATAAATAGCACATGATCACAATTGACAAAGGAAGAACATTTGATAATATTCAACACCATTTCATGAAAAGACATGCAACAAACTAGGAAGAGAAAAAATGACCTCAGCATAATGAGGATAAGTTATAAAAAATCAGAGCTAACATTATGTCCAGTGATGAAAGACTGAAAGTTCTTCCTCTAATATCTAGGACACTGTGAGGATGTCCACTCTGCCACATGGTATTCAAAGTCCTAGCCAGAGCAATTAGGCTAGAAAAAAGAAATAGAAGGCATTCAAATTATAAAAAGTAAAATTATCTCTATTCACAGATGACATGATCATATCAAGTAAGAAAACCTTCAAGGTTCTTCAAAAAAAGTATCAGAACTAATAAATTAATTCAGCAACATTGAATAATACAAAATCAACATACAAAAATCAGTTGCATTTCTATACACTAGCAACAAACAATTGGAAAGAAAATTAAGACAGCAACCCCACTTATAATAGCATCAAAAATAATAAAATATTTAGAAATGAATTTAATCAAGGAGACAGGAAATTCATCACTGGAAACCATAAAACATTGCTGAAAAAAATTAAAGAAGACACACAAAAAATGAAAGACATGTTCATGAATTGGAAAATTTAATATCATTAAAATACCCATACTACTCAAAGCAGTCTACACATTCAACACAATCCCTACCAAAATACCAATAACAATTTTTCCAAAATAGAAAAATTCATCCTAAAATTTATTTGAAATCCCAAGGAACTCTTACTAGCCAAAAAATTTTGAAAAAGAATTCTAAAATTAAAGGACTTACATGTCTTAATTTTAAACTATATTATGAAACTCTGGTAATCAAAACAGTGTGGTACTGGCATAAAAACAGATTAGACCAACAGAATAGAATAGAAAGCACAGAAATAAACATTTGTATAAATGACTAAATGATTAATGACAAGGGTGGCAAGACCACTAATGGGGAAAGCACAGTTTTTTTCAAGAAACTCTCTTGGAAAAACTGGTTATCTACATAAGCAAGAATAAAGTTTGACCCTATTTTACACCATGTACAGAAATAAACTCAAGATGAATTAAAGGGTCAAACATAAGACTTAAAACTATAAAACTCTTAAAAGAAAACATAGGATATAGTTTTAAAGACATTCTACTTGGCAAGTATTTCTTCAATACGACACCAAAAGCACGGGTAACAAAAGAAAAAATAGATAAATGGGGCTAGATAAATCATAAAAACTTTTGTACACCAAAGGAAACAACAGAGTGACAGGCAACCTACAGAATGGGAGAAAATATTTCAACATTTTTGCAAATATATCTGGTAAGTGGTTGATATACAGAATATAGATGAACTCGTATAACTTAACAACAACAACAAAAATCAAGTAAATCAGTTAGAAATTGATTAGAGGTCTTGAATAGGCATTTCTCCAAAGATGATATACAAATGGACAACAAGCATATGAATAGATAGGTGTTCAACATCACTAATCATCAGAGGAGTGCAAACTAGAACCACACTGAGAGATTATCTAATAATTATTAGAATGACTAACATTAAAAAAAGAAACAAAAAAACAAGTGTTGACATGGATGTAGAGACATTGGAAATTCTATGCAGTTTGTGGGATGGTAAATGGTACAACTGATGTAAAAAACAATATGGAGTTTCCTTTAAAAATTTAAAGTAGAACTACTATATGACCCAGCAATCCCTCTTCTGTGTATATATTCAAAAGATTCGAAAAAGGGTTTCAAAGATAATTTTCACATCTATGTTCATAGTTGCACTATTCACAACAGCCAAGAGATGAAAGTGACCCAAATGTTCATTAACAGATTAATGCAAAATATATATACACAATTGAATAGCATATATATACACACAATTGAATATCATTCATCCTTAAAACTAAAAAGAATTCTGTCACATGCTACAGCATGAATAAATCTTAAAGACATTATGATAAGTAAAATAAACCAGTCACAAAAGAAAAATACTGCATGATTCCAATTATATGAGATATGTATGGTGGTAAAATTCATAGAGACAGAAAGCAGAATAATAGTTAAAAGGGGATTGAGAGAGGTTGTGAAAGGAGACTTATTGTTTAATGGATATAGAATTTCAAATGTGCAAGACGAAAAAATGCTGGAGATCTGTTTCACAACAATGAGAATATAGTTAACATTACTAAACTGTACACTTAAAAATGGTTAAGGTGTAAATTTTGTTATGCGCTTTTTATCACAATAAAAAAAGTAATTTAAAAATCTGGGAATATGGAAATAGAAAAAAATTCTGCCTGCCATACCAGCCATTTACAGCTTTCTGAAAGTGTATACCTACCCTATTCTGCTTTTTATTTACATAGTTATTACTACATATTTACTTTCTTGCTTACTCATGAATTTTTTCCCTCTTGAGAAAGGTTTTATAAAGGGATCATCTGCAAAGCTATTACCAGGGTTTATACAAAGAAAACAAAGGACGGCACAGTACCCAAGAATAGTAAAAGGGGGCAAGTGAAGAGAAAGGGTTATCCAACCTGGCCAGGGACCTAAGTGATGGGGGCCAGAGGGCAGGTACTTTGGTTTCCAATGGAGGGACACAGCCCAGTCTTGTGGCACCTAGCAGAGACTAAGCCAGGGAATACCTCCTGTCTGTGCCAACTCAAGCAGGAAATCACAGAGAAAGGGGTGTGGCTGGGTGTTGAAATCCATGTAGTTAGCCTCCTAGGGCCTTGGCAAGTGTGAAGAATAGCAGAAAGTGGATCTGAGTGGGTCAATAAGAATATACCCACTACAACGTACTCCTATCTGATTTCTGATTGCTGTTCTTAGTACTCTTCCTTTTAGTGTCTAAAGTGATCTGCTTAAAGGGCAAAATGGATTATACCAGTTGCCTGCTTAAAAGCCAGGCACCAATGGCTTCCTACTGGATTTGAAATAAAACCCAAAGCCCTTTTTGTGGCCTACTAGGCCCAGAACAGTTTGGTTACTGCCTCCCTCTCCAACCGGATTTCAATTCACTTCCTCTTATGCTCACTGCATGGATACCACCTTGTCCTTCTTTTAGTTTCACTAACACAGCAACCATGTGTCTGGAACACTCTGCCCTGCAGCTTTACCTGCTCTGCCCATAGCTGAATCCTTCTCACCCTGTAGGTTTCAACATTTATACAGACTCCCCAGAAAGGACTTTGATTATTCTATCTTATGTAGGTACAGCTAACCCTGTTTGTTATCTACTACTATAGCATTTTGTTGGCTGACTAAATTACTTCTAACCCAATTGCCTGTTACTGTGTTTGTATGCTCATTTGTTTTCATCTCCCCCACTGTAAACTCCGTGCAGTTGGGAATCATGGTTACCTTTTCCATCGTTACACCATAATGGTCTTGCAAAATGTCTGATACAGTCGGGACTCACTAATACAGTTAAATTAGTAATTATGTTGGTAAGTAAATAAAAAGTGGCACACTTTTACAAAGTTTCTCACAGTCTGCTGCTAAATAACTGGCTCAGGTGGATTCCAAATTTGTAACCTTGACCTCATTAGCACCACATGCCAACTGATTGATTCTGAAGCAGGATTTGGAGTCCCTGCAAAAGAAATGCTCTGGTAGCTTAGCTACAAAAACTCCCTTCTCCTCCTTGCTGTAGGAGTAAAAGGAGGGTGGAATCATGTGAGTGATGAAGGGTGGAACTGCTCAGAGCTGTGAAAGATACAGTGATAAGCTGTGTGTGCTGATAGTTCATTTAACTCATCACCTCCTTGAGTTGAAAAAAAAAAAGAAAAGGATTTGAAGTCTTCATAGCTGGTGAGTCACCTTCTCCTTCAAACTCTCTGACAAAAAGAAAACACCAATTTCCTTGTAGATTTATGGCTTATAATCTTCATATTTTTCAGGCTGCAGAAGAATAGGGTATTCATAAGATTCTAGAGAATTTAAAGCCAATTAAATATTTTTTTGAACACTTGAACAGTTCTCCCTGACCCAGGGTCTTCTAGGGATTATCACATGTAAAAGGAAGGTAGAATTTAATTACAAACTCTCTAAGGGGTAACCATGTACAAATGGAATACCGATAGTGCAAGTAATCTACATCTGCAAAGGTAAAGTCAGAGGACCCCATATTTCAGGGAACAAAATCAGTCTTCTTTAGCAAGTAAAGAAAGCATCTGTAACAAAGATCAACTGCCTGCTGAGAATAAAAGCCTCTTGTAATGATTGCAGAAGGTGATGCTTGCTTTCCAGAAAGTTAATTTCCTCTTTCTCTCTGTCTCTCTTTCTCTCTCTGTGTTTGTCTCTTTGTCTCACTGCTCTCTTTCTGAATAATATCTTCTTCTAACAACCACTCCCGAAGATGTGCAACTTCACAGGCTGTTGATGATATCATATCGCCTATGCTAAACTGTTAGGCAGTTTTCCAAATTAGTTAAAAAGTTAAAAATGTTTTAATTTTTTGTGTCCTTAAAAACTCCCTCAAACCACTATATTTTAAAGATGCCAGAGGAGATAGTGCTGAGCAATTCAGAAGGCAAAACGAAGCAAACAAAAACAAAACTTTGGGTCAGTGATGCCAGTTACTTAACATCCTCACCCTCAATGCAGAGCCGGCAGCTAACGTGCTTTTCCAGCTTCTTGGTGGTCTTAATTGGTTCCAGAGAAAGACTAACTGTCCATATACACGCAATCAGCTGATCACTCCAGCTATTACAGACTTTTTTCAGTAAATGGGTCCAAAGTGATTATGCCTACAGAGCCATCAGATTCACTGCATTCTATTTCTGACATAGAATTTTAAAAAAAAATTATAAGGAAAACAAATGTATTGACATTTACAAAAATCAGTTTAAGATTGAATGGGAATCATTGAATAAAATAAAGGGCCTAAAGTCACAGTTGCTATCATATTTGTTCTCACATTCATTAAGGTTCTGAAATAACTTTTCTTTATTTTTTTCTTTTTCTTTTTTTTTTTTCTTTTGAGATGGAGTCTCACACTGTTGCCCAGGCTGGAGTGCAGTGGCGCAATCTTGGCTCACTGCAACCTCCGCCTCCCAGGTTCAAGTGATTCTCCTTGCCTCAGCCTCCCAAGTAGCTGGGATTACAGGCACCCACCACCACGCCTGGCTAAATTTTTTGTACTTTTAGTAGAGATGGGATTTCACTATGTTGGCCAGGCTGGTCTCGAACTCCTGACCTCATGATCCGCCCACCTTGGCCTCCCAAAGTGCTGGGATTACAGGTATGAGCCACCACACCTGGCCCTGAAATAACTTTTCTACAGTAAGTATTGAAGGAAATTAATCATATCTTTGCAAGGAATTTGATAGAGCATTTAGAAGGGAGAATTAGGCCAGGCACGGTGGCTCATGCCTGTAATCCCAGCACTTTGAGAGGCCGAGGTGGGCGGATCACTTGAGGTCAGGAGTTTGAGACCAGCGTGGCCAACACAGTGAAACCTCATCTCCACTAAAAATACAAAAATTAGCCAGGTGTGGTGGTGCACACCTGTAGCCCTAGCAACTCGGGAGGCTGAGGCAGGAGAATTGCTTGAACCCGGGAGGCAGAGGTTGCAGTGAGCCAATATCGTGCCACTGCACTCCAGCCTGGGAGACAGAGTGAGTGAGACTGTCAAAAAAAAAAAAAAAAAAAAAAGAAAGAAAGAATTAATGAGAATAATTTTTTCTATAATTAACCAAAGAGGTAACTTCTAAAAAAGTATTTGTTTTTCCAGCCCCAAATTTTGGCAACTATAAATAAATGAGCAAAGAGCATTCCTTCATTATTATTCTTTTTGTTGATAAAGGTGGAAGAAGTAGTTGAAGCCAAATTCTCCGAGTGACTTAAAAAGATAATATTTTGTAGAGGTTGTAAAGGTTATGAAAGTGTCAGTTTCAATTTTTTAAATGAATCACACATCCAGAAGTTGATGCAGAAAATTAACCTCATCATGTATTTTATAAAGTTCAATGAGGAAAAATACATTGGTTACTTGTTACCAAAAATTTCCAATGAAAGTTTTATAAACCAGGAAAACCCTAGAGCGTATCATGAATTGTATGTATGAGTTAATCAGTGTCAAGAACTTTTAAGGGTATGAGAATTTAAACTAATTGCAGCTAACCAGTTCTGCTGCCAGTTTCATTGCTAGCAGAAGACACAAGACTCCAGATTAGACACAAGTTATTATTCACATTGCAGAAAGCAACACGAGGGTAGCATATTTGTATTGGTTCTTTTTGCTCCCCACATTACATGGGGGTGATGCTGATGGATCCAGGTGTATGTTGCACATGCATATGTTTGCATCATACAACAAAACCAGAATCTTTTACAATGGGCAAAAGCAAACCTGTCCTTTTTCCTGGAAGGAGAAATTATCTTTACTACACCAAATGATAAGTAAATCTGCTCATTGCTCCTGATGAAGACTCTACATTTTTCAAGATTGTTCACTGTACAGACATCCTTGAAAAGCCAGTCTAGAGGAAAAGGGCAATTATTACTTGAAACATGTTTAGAAACACCAGAGGCTCATGGAAAAGTTTCTCTCAATAATCAGGTGCAGGCTAATCTTAAAAATAACTATAGCTGGATGTGGTGGTTCACATCTGTAATCCCAGCAGTTTGGAAGGCCAAGGCAGGCAGATCACCTGAGGTCAGGAGTTTGAGACCAGCCTGCCCAACATGGCGAAACCCCATCTCTACTAAAAATACAAAAATTAGCCAGGCGTGGTGGTGGGCACCTGTAATTTCAGCTACTTGGGAGGCTGAGGCAAGAGAATTGCTTGAACCTGGGAGCGGAGGTTGCAGTGAGCCCAGATCATGCCATTGCACTCCAGCCTGGGTGACAGAGCAAGACTCTGTCTCCAAAAAAAAAAAAAAAAAAACTATTTAGGTAACTTACTATTGTATTAAATTAAATATAACATAGATTTTCCGTGGACATTTTGCCCTTTTTAAATTATATCTTTTTTTTTATTTTTTATTTTTTTGAGACGGAGTCTCACACTGTCGCCCAGGCTAGAGTGCAGTGGCACCATCTTGGCTCACTGCAAGCTCCACCTCCTAGGTTAATGCCATTCTCCTGCCTCAGTCTCCTGAGTAGCTGGGACTACAGGTGCCCACCACCTCACCCAGCTAATTTTTTGTATATTTAGTAGAGATGGGGTTTCACGTGTTAGCCAGGATGGTCTCGATCTCCTGACCTCATGTTCTGCCTGCCTTGGCCTCCCAAAGTGCTGGGATTACAGGCGTGAGCCACCATGCCCAGCCTTAAATCATATCTTAAGTGAATGATAAAGAGACAGTCTCATTCTATGACTGTGCCAGTAGTAAAAATAGGATTGTACATTCCTAATAAATTCATTGTATTTTATTATTAACTTTTATTTGGTTCTAAACATCAAAGAAATGCATTGGATCAGTGGGTAAATAAACAGTTGTTATGATTACTCCAGTGTTTAGTACTGGGACAGTTTCCAGAATCTCTTGATAGTTCTTATAATCAAAAGACCTTTGATACCAGTGTGTTGATCTAAAAGACAGCTAATTTGCAGCCTCCCAGCATAACTTTTTTTAATAGGCCCTCCCATATAACCTATCTTAAGGTCAATTGATTTGGTACAACACCTAGATTGGGGTACAAATAACTGGAAGAAGTGTTATTAGCTAGGGGTCCCAATCCAGACCCCAAGAGAGGATTCTGGAACTTCATGCAAGAAAGAATTCAGGGTGAGTCCATAGATTAAAATGAAAGCAAGTTTATCAAGAGGCAGCAGAATCTCTTGAACCCAGGAGACGGAGGTTGCAGTGAACCGAGATGGCACCACTGCACTCCAGCCTGGGCAACAGAGTGTGACTCTGTCTCAAAAAAGTAAAAATAAAAGAAAGTAAAGGAACAAAGAATGATTACTCCATAGGCAGAGCAGCCACAGGGCTGCTCCACTGAGTATACTTATAGTTATTTCTTGATTTTATATGCTAAAAAAGGGATGGATTATTCATGAGTTTTCTGGGAAAGAAGCAGGGATTTCCCAGAACTGAGGGTTCTTCCTGTTTTTAGGCTATATAGGGTAACTTCCTGATGTTGCCATGGCATTTGTAAACTGCCATGGTGCTGGTGGGAGTGTCTCTTAGCATGCTAATGCATTATAATTAGCATATAATGAGCAGTGAGGACAACCAGACTTCTTTCTCATCACCATCTTGGTTTTGGCGGGTTTTGGCCAGCTTCTTAACCACATCCTGTTTTATCAGCAAGGTCTTTGTGCCAACCTCCCATCTCATCCTGTGACTAAGAGTGCCTAACCTCCTGGGAATGCAGCCCAGCATATCTCAGCCTTATTTTACCCAGACCTTATTCAAGATGGAGGTGCTCTGGTTCAAACGCCTCTGACTGAAGGTGTCCTCAAGTGGCTGGCAATTTTGGAGGCCATCTCAAAAATTCTGCCTGCCATACCAGACATTTACAGCTTTCTGAAAGTGTATACCTACCCCTATTCTGCTTTTTATTTACATAGTTATCACTACATATTTACTTTCTTCCTTACTCATGAATTTTTTCCCTCTGTAGGAGGGAAAATTTTTCTTCTTTAGCCCAGAGGTAAGAGAGTCTGCAAGTGCTATGCTATCTACTCCCTGTACCCTAGAAGCATAAACTTTAGCAAGTCAGCTACATCCCAGTAAAATGGCTAACAACATGTATCTATAAAACAGATAATGCTACCATCTGGACCCTATTACTGACATTTGAAATAACAATCCCAGGGACTATCCAATCCTAGGGACTATACCACAGATGATAAGGCAAGGAAAATGGTTCCAAGAATTACTGTTAGATGAGTACACTTAAAAGAAACTATAAACACTGAGCCTCACAAAGCTACCCTACTAACCTCTGTCCCTTGAAGTCAGTCAAGGCAGAGTCCCCTAGAGTTGACAATTAAAGGACAGACCATGGTTTTTCTCAGAGAAAACCATCTGTCTGGTGGTAAATTGACCTAAGCCTGTTGTTTAGACATTGTAGAAGTAATGGTAGCAACCAAAACTTTTGCATAGGTGAGGCTCATCAACAGCCTCACAGACATAAAGAATTATAATGAAAGCAAGTCTCAGATAAATTTTTCTGTGCATACATATGTATGAAATTCCATGAATCTGGGAAAAAACAGTTCATGCAATGTGTTCTGTAATCTTGGATGAAGTGTGAACTCTCTATTTTTGTGAGAGGTTCAATCTTACTTTGCATAAAATATCACTGGATGCTGGCTCCAATATTCTAAAGGTAGATCCTGTTACCCCTGTCATCAGAAATCTCCAATTCAGTGGCTAGACACAAAACCATTTGGTGATCCCTGCTTGGGTCCCTTCCTATGGTTACAGACTATAAGACTTATTCAAGTCTCATACTCTGTTCATGCAAGGTAGGTATTTTCTTAAAAAGTTTAGGTAATCCTCATATATTGAATGCTAGTTATGTCAAGAGAGAATTCAGCTATAACTATGCTGATTAATAAGACACTAATTTCACCAATGAAAATCCATTTTTAGAAAATTTATTAACGTAATTATTAAAGCCTTTGGTGTTAGTCAAAGATAAAAATAATGGAAACACTTGTAGTTGCTTTGTCTGGAGTGTAGGCTTTCCAATATGTAACCAGTCCTACAATCTAATAGACTATTGACCTATTAATTTCTGAATGAAGTAACTGACTGCATCTAAGGCCTAACTTTAACATACTCATGCACATTACACTCTCTAAACAAAAGTATTTTAAAATAAGTTACAGCTATCTTATAACTACTGTTTAGGCACCTTGTGGTCAAACAGGCTACTTTCATCTCTGAAACGGCTGAAAGGCCTAGTGCCTAGGGTCGAGTTCACCAGGGTGTACCACACAACTTTTTCCATAATTTCCCTATCTCCCATTTTCCATCTGCCACAGACCTATAGGTAAGCCCTACTCACTTCAGCCCTCCTCATGTCTGGGAGACATCTTGCCCTTTTCCCTCCACCTGTTTTCAAGGCTTTTTTCTTTATTTGCTTCTGTATTTCAAGAGACTTTATTTGCACATAATGGAAGACAAGTGGCTTCCGAGGCAAGGAAAAAAAAGGGTCCTAGATATTTTAATAGATAAGAGAAAGAAATGAAATACAACAAACAAAATAAAAACTAATAAATCAAATTATGTCAAAAAAATAATTTTTTTATTGGAGAAGGAAGTTGAAATTGTACCTTTGGTTTTGGCAACTAACAATGTGTTATTTTCTCTCCTGGCCAGGAGAGAAAATAACAACCTGTGCTAGGACTTGATCTGCATGCACCTGAACCAAAATGGAATCCAGGCGAGGAAAACAGGGTTGGGAAGTCATAATATTTTAAACTTCTCATACTAGTATTGGTACAGTTTTCACAAGGAACTTTAGGAGAAGCCTCTGTGCTAACCCAGCAGAGTTATCCTCTCCCCATGTGCCCTCTCTACTTACTCATCATTACTATGCCAAAAGGACTATGTACTCATACCTGAAAAATGTTTAGTTAATAAATCTAGGTGTTCAATTTACAACAGGACCTCTAGGGAAAGACAAATGTAGCCTCCTCTTATCCATCCAACAAGCAAACTCTTACTAACTTTGTATGTCTCAACTTACATACTAATTCCTTGAAAAAGCCCTTTCCTACTTGCCTGGAACTTTTCTGCAGCCATACTACTGCTGTAGCTACACATACTCCTTAGCATAGAAGAAACCTAAATATCTTATAATTAATTGCTCATCTGTTGTTCAGATAAATGGTTTTTATCTTTGTATTCATAATCTCTAGTTCAGTGTCTAGCAACATACTATGCACTAGAAATGTGAGTTTAATGAACAATTGCTTGACTAGCAGAAAAGTTCCATGACTCAATGGGAGAAGATGACTCAAAGGCAGATGAACATGCCTTTAGGGAATAGAAGGAAGAACATCTTTTCTTCTAAAACTGGTAATAAAGAATACAAAGCATATATAAATAAGATTGTAGGTGTGGGCATAGAAAGTTAAAAAATAATTTATTCCTTTTTTTTAAATTGCAAAAGAAAAGATACACTGGATGGAGGAAGGTATTAGAAATGGGTAGAAACTTTAGAAGTGTAGTATAGGTTTGCAATAGTTATTGAGAGAAATGAAAAAAGACACAGCTAAGAACACAAAAAGTAATTTCTCAATGACGTTGAGAACCTGACTGCAGCTGCATACCATTTATTTTAAAAATGACAATGCAACAGTATTCAACCGCTTGGGGCAGGCAAAAAGATACTGACCACTCAGTTAAATGAATGTTGTTACAAGTAGATAAAAGATCACAACCTACATACTTAGAAATATGTTCATCAAATGATAATTTCCTACATTGTCTATTCAGAGTTCATGGGCAGCTTACAAGATAATGTAAGTAATTAATACTTAAGAGTTTCTCTAGTAACAGGCATCTAGTGCTCTATCAGAAGCCATGATTTTTGAAAAATATATAAGGATAGCATGAGGGAGATCTAATAGTGAAACAGAAGACAGTCTACAGTGGTGGAGAAACTCTAGCTCCTAGAGAGGCGACTCCAAAGGATGGTATGCAAAACAGCTTTTGGCCTAAAAGTGATATGAATTGAAATTTTATAACAAATACTAGATTTGGGTCATTATCACATTTATTTTTTATAAAACTTGATAAATATGGTGTTATTTTGCATAACTTTGGAATATTTCATTTTAGAAATGTGAAATTTTTATCAGGAAATAAAACATTTTCCACACCTCTTCATGCTAGAAAAATGTTATTGATAAGAGTTATAAATAGTTTTGTTTCTCTCTTTACCTAAGAAGGAAGTAACCAAGGAGAGTATTTTTAAAAATGCAAACAGCTGGATAATCAACACCAAGTTCCTATCTCTTGCGTAGGTTGCAAATTGAAAAATGAAATCTTGTCTTGTTTGCACATCCTTAAAAGAGGGTCTGAAAGTGATTTAGTTTCATCACTAAATATTTATGGAAATTGATTAAATGTTACCAGGGACTTACAAAGATATTAACAACCCCCAGAGCAAAACAAGATCTTTCTTCCGTTACTGTGTTCCAAGAAATTTGAAAATATGCTACATATGTTTTTTCTGGAACAGTAATTGAAGAAAGAATCAATCAATGAATTAAAAATTATTTTCCATAACCTGTCCTCTAACTATTTTCTTTATTTTAGCCTCGTATTATCTACTACTGAGCTACATTTACAATATACACACTAGAGACTATCATTTTGGCAAATGCATAATACGTTTTATTTTACTAAGAAAAGTATTATGAAAAGAAAAAACATTAAATCTCCTCTGTTTTTTATTATGCATGTATTTTTCCATTCCCAGTGTTTTATTCTGGACAAGAACTTAATAAAATGAGAAGTCCAAACTCATGTTTCTCTCTACTATAGAAAGTGATTTCTTGGCCTCATAGTTTAACCTGTCCAAGATAAAAAGAGAGTCTCCAGTAAATACTTCCACTTAATGATGTAAAATTTTTATTCACACAGAATTTCTAATCCATATATGTACACAAAATAATTATATGAAGGAAATGTGAGCAATTACTTCAATCAAATCCTTAAAAAAGAAGCATGATACTCACCTAACCAGGATCTTCCCAAATTGGAAAGCATTTTCATGCAGAATTAACGGAGGATGGCCCATTTCCATGCATCAGCAGCAGTCTTACACAACTATCCACACCCAAGCTCTCACACACTCACAGGGAAGGAATCATCTCTTTCCTTCCCTAATGTCACCCACAGTAGAACCATATCCCTTCTCCACTCTTTCTTAGCTTGCACCAGAATAATTCCCACAACCCACAGGTTGGCTCAGGGCCTCTGAAGAATGAGCAGTGACAAGATCAAAGAGCTCTTCCTTTTCTCACACCCACAGTTAATTGTCTACCTCCAAGATTCTAAACTTGAAGGCACGTCTCATAACACCCCAAAGGGGAGGATTGCGTGAGAAGACAGCCTGCCAACTCACACAATATTAGGAACCCAAACAGACCAGAATAAAAAATACATACCCTTAATCACTTAGAACAATTAAAATGTGCTGTAGTTTCCTCTTTTCATAATGGCAGTCTGTCCAGTTTATCAGTGCAAATATATTTACATATTAAGAGGATCTTGGAATTTCTGCACTTGCTGAGTGACATAATCAACAGCAGGTAGGTAAGTTGCTAGGCCAAAAGAATTTATACAGAATTATACAGAATACATGGTTTGTACTAAAATAATTGTTCTGATGGGGAAATTATAATGTATTCCCAAGTAATTGTATATCCTTGTAGTCAGAGGGCATAAGAGTTATAGGTACACAATTTGAGCAGGGTTATGGTGATAATAGTAATAATTGCCAACATTTATCATTCATCGGTCATCTATGTGTTAGAAATGTACTGGATTATTTATATACATAATTCCTAATTAATAACATAAATAAGGTTACTAGCCTAGTAACTGAGCTACCTTGTCTAGTGAATGGCCTGAACCAATATAACTGTATGTGTCTATTACTCTAAACCTCTGTGCTCATTCTTAGACCAGCAATCTTAGTCGCAGGCCTTCCTTACACATTTAAACCTTATAGGGAATCCCAAAGAGTTTTGTCTATGTGGGGGTGCATCTATCAATATATATTCGGAATTTAAAATGAGAAAACTTTAAAATGTTTGGTGCATTAAATCATTTTGAAGAAGAATACTAAATTTATTTCATGTTAACATAAGTAAAATATTTTATGAAAATAATGTTTTCCAAAACAAAAAGAAAGGGAGAAGAATGGTACTGCTTTACATTTTTGTAAATCTCATTAATCTGTAGCTGAATAGAAGATAGGTATGCTCTGAAACGTGTTCTGTATTTGATCTGTTTTGGATGAAATGTGAGAAGAAACTATAGCCCTACACAGATACCTAATAGAAAGATGAAAGAATATTTTAATAGCATTTTCAGGTAATTATGATATTATTATTGGATACTACACCAAACTCTACAAATAGTAGTTTCTCACAGATTAATTGTAATGTGTTCTCTGAAATTATATCAGTAAAAAGTGTACCCTATTATATCAAAATCCTTTGGTCCATCTTTCATGTTGATAAATTTGTTGACACATAAATGCTTTTTTAACATCATGCATTAGTCATTGGGAAATTATTAGTTCAATGAATAATGCAGATAGTCCAAATGTTGACACTTTTTAATATAAGATTAAACATAATATGCTTTGATTCTTTTCTCTTTATCTTTTGTGTATATATTAGAGGTTTTATCCTTATGTTTACTATCTGGCTTACATAAAACACGAGACAGTTATATCATTATATTTTAAGCTGATAACACCTTAACTTCAATCACGTAAAATACTCCATACTTTTATTTTTCTAACCTTCCACTCTTAATGGTACTAATATCACACTTAACATGTTTCTATATTGTGTATACATCTGAAAGTTATTGTTGTTATAGCTATTTACAATATTTTTGTCTTGTAACTTTTATATTAGTGTTAAAAGTGATTTACACATCAGCATTACAGTATTAGAGTATTTGACTATGTATTTCCCTTTACCAATAAATTTTATACTTGTACATGTTTTCATGTTGTCACTTACTGTCCTTTCATTTCAACTCAAAGAACTCCCTTTAGCACTTCTTGTAAGGCAGAGCTCTTCGTGATGAACTTCCTCACCCTTTGTTTTCTGGGATTATCTTTATCTGCTCTTCATTTCTAAAGGGCAGCTTTGCTGGGTATAGTGTTGTTGGTTAGCTTATTCTTGATAGGTTTTTTTTCTTTCAGCACTTTGAATACACCATCCCACTGTCTCCTGGCTTGCAAGGTTTCTGTTGAGAAGTCCACTCATAGCCTAATGAAGATTCCCTAGTACAAGTCTCATTTTACTTGCTATTTCAAGATTCTCTCTGACTTTTTGAAAATTCTATCATAATGTGTACCTGAGCATTTTTCTTTGAGTTGACATTTCCTGGGATCCTTTGAGCTTCACGAATCTGGATGTCCACATTCCAGGCCCCTCTTGTTGAAAACTGGGGAGTTTTCAACCAGTAGTTCTTTAAATAAGCTTTCTGTTCCTGTTTTTCTTGATTCTCATTCTAGGATTATTATAATTTGTATATTTGTTAGCTTGAGGGTGTCTATAGGTATCATATGCTTTCTTTACTATTTTATATTCTTTTTTCTTTTTGTTACTTTAACTGGTCAATTTCATATGACCTGTCTTCAAGTTTAATAATTTTTTCTTCTACATAATCAGGTCTGCTGTCATAGTTCTCAATTGATTTTTTCAGTTCTGTCATTGTATTCTCCAGCTCCAGGATTTTTGTTTGGTTCTTTTTTATGCTTTCTACCCTATTTTTTAACTTTTCATTTTGTTCATGCCTTGTTTTCCTAAGTTTATTTAGTTGTCTTTCTGTGTTTTATTGCATCTCATTGAGTCATTTTGAGATGACTATTTTGTATTTTTTTCAGGCAGTTTATAGGTATTCATTTATTTGGGGTCAGTTACTGAAGCTTTATCATCAGGTTGTCATGTTTCCTGATTCTTCACTATCCATGTATACTTGTGCTGGTGTCTGTGCATTTGAAGAAGTAAATACCTCTTCCAGTCAGTCTTTAAGACTGGGTTAGGCAGATGAAGAGCTTCTCCTGTTGAGTTCCAAGCTGATTAGATTGCCTCCAGAATTACAGTTGAGTGGAAGTGAAGCTGGGCCATGTGGCTACTGCTTGGTCCACAATGGAATTCATGGTTGATGAACCTATTACCGGGGGCTTGCTTGAGTGGGTATGGATCTTGTCTGGTCTCTCAATGGACTGGACTGCCTCAAGGCCCTTGATCAACAGATCTGGGATGAGGGTACACTTCAGGACCCACAGTCAGTGGACCAGTCACCAGGTGCATGGACATGTATGGCTTTGTCCAAATCCCTGGGAGAGCTGCCACTTGGTGTATCCTTGGGAAGGCAGTACTTGCCCTGGACTTCATCTGAAAGGAGCTAGAGACTGCTTCAGGGCCTGCAGCTGAGACCAAGGCCACAATTGAGAGGAGATAGAGCTGAGTTACACGGCTGTTTTAAGATTCACAGTAGGACTGAGGAGTACAGCGGGCCTCCCTGCAGAAGCATAGTTGGGTATACTTCCCTTTGGATATCTGTGCAGGCTGAACTGGTCTCAAACTGCAGCTGGCAGGGATTGGAGCCACATTATAGGGCCTTTTCAAAATATGCTACTTGACTGAGGCTGGCTAACCTATCTATAGGGGCATGGGTGTGTATGTTTCTCAGTGGGTCCCTGGGCAGGCAGGACTGCTCTCAGACCATAGCTGAAAGGGGCCAGAATTGAGTTAGAAGGTCCTTTTAGGGTCCACAACTGGGAACAGGGTTGACAGGCCTGTTACCTGAGGGATGTGTGGGCATTACTCCTTCAGGTTCTTTGGTGGATGGTTCTGGTGGTAGAACCAAAGCCATACGGACAGACCCATTTCTGAGTCTGGTGAGCCTGCTGACTAGGTGCAGATCTACCCTCTTGAAATAGCCCTCCTAGTTATTGGGCCCCATTGGGGTTTCACAACCTTGAATCTGCAATTTTTATGACATCACTTTCTTTTCTTTTTTAAACTCAAGATTATTTTCATTTGAATTAAACATAGCAAAGTATTTAAATTCCTGGTGGTGTTAGGCCACAGGATGCTATATATTTGCTATCTGTGTGGTCCCAGTTGATATAATAAAAGAGGTAAAAGCTGGTAAAGGGTTGGTGCTCTATTTTTTTTTTTTTTTTGATGCATCAAGATGCACTTCCAATTCCCAGATTTACACAAATGCTCCAATTTTAGACAGACCTGTGCTGTTTAACATAGTAGTCAGTAGGTACAGGAGAACATTGAGCACTGAAATGTGGCTAGTCCAAATTTAAGATGTGCTGTAAGTGTAAAATACCCAAAAGATTTTGAAGACAAAAAATTATATAGAGTATCTCAGTAACATTTTTATATTGATTATATATGTCAAAATGATCATATTTGGCATATATTGAGCAAAATAGGATATATTATTAAGATTAATTTCACCTGATTCTTTTTACTTTTTAATGTAGCTGCTAAAAAACTTAAAACTTCATATGTGACTTGAATTTGGCTTGCATTGTATTTCTTTTTTCCCTTTTTTTTTTTTTTTTTCTGAGATGGAGTCTTGCACTGTCGCCCAGGCTTGAGTGCACTGGCATGATCTCGGCTCACTGCAACCTCCACCTCCCGGGTTCAGGTAATTCTGCTGCCTCAGCCTCCCAAGTAGCTGGATTTACAGGTGCCCATCACCACGCCCAGCTAATTTTTTGTATTTTTAGTAGAGATGGGGTTTCACTCTGTGTTGGCCAGGCTGGTCTCAAACTCCTGAACTCGTGATCTGCCTGCCTTGGCTTCCCAAAGTGCTGGGATTACAGACGTGAGCCACTGCACCCGGCTTGCATTGTATTTCTATTGAATAGTGTTGCTTTAGCCATTGGCAAGAATGAGACTAAATCAATTCCATATTAGCCTGGGACCATATTTTGTTTGATCATTTTTATTAACTCATACAATAGCTCTGTCACTTTATTTTTATGGAAGAATTTTACCATTGGTCACTGTAGATAGTGACCATGACTACATTACTTCCACTAGTGTGATTTATTTTTCTTTTTTAAAAAAACTAAAAAAGTACATATTTTTACTATTTTAGCCCTCTTTTTTTTTTTGAAGTAGAGTCTCACTTTGTTGTCCAGGCATGAGTTCAGTGGCATGATCATGTCTCACTGCAACCTCAATCACCCAGGCTCAAGCAATCCCCCTCCCTCCACCTCTCGAGTAGGTGGGACTACAGGTATGCAACACCATGCCCAGCTAAGTTTCAAATTTTTTGTAGAGATAGGGTCTTTTTATGTTGTCCAGTCTTGTCTTGAACTCCTGGGCTTAAGCGATCCTCCCCCATCAACCTCCCAAATTGCTGGGATTATGGGCATGATCCACTGTGCCCAGCATTTGTTTTCTTAGGACATATACAATACACACACACACACACACACCCCTTTCCAATAAGTTATAGTAGAGAAGAGAAAAAAAAAAAAACAAAGAAACATAATAACCAATGCCAGAAATTTCTGGTGACTATAGATTTCTTTTTCATTCAATTCATTCTAATTGGTCATAGAATATTTTTATCAAGAAATTTAATCATGACCTGAGTTTGTTTTATATCAAAGATTAGTAGAAATGACATATTTATAAAACATCTTTTTATTTATATTTTTCCCTGTAACATCCATTGTTTGAATAGGATACATATTCAAAATGTTTTCTGTTTCTGCACAGTAAAGTCTACGAAAAGTGCTGGGAAATATATCCACCTTAGAAATCAATAAAAGATGGATACCTTTTTCAAATGTGTACAATATATTCTGACCTGTAAAGTTTTTTAAGACTACGTGAATAAAAAGGAATCATCTACCGGAAACCTTCAGCATAGTGCCAAAGTGCCTGATGGCATAGAAAGCACTTGAGAAAATTAAAAAATACATATCTTTCCTCAAAGTTTTTTATTTCTACATTTATCCATATCTGCTTTTTGATGGCAGCAAACTCTCTGCAATTCTCTCACTCTGCTTTTTTCTGGTTAATTTTTTTTCCTTACTCTCACACTGAAGTACAAGCACACATTTGATCTTTGTGATAAACAGTCTCCTTTAATTCTAGCCCTAAGCTCAGAGTTTCATGTTCCTATTCTCTGATGTGAGTTGTCCCTCAATAATGTGTCATAGTAACCATGAATATTTGTGTAATTAGCTTTTTAGAAGGAACACAAAAATCAAAGATGATCTAGAAAATTTGTTTTGTTATGCTTTGTAATGGCTAGAAAATGTTGTTTGGATGGCTGCAAATTGCATGATAAACTTTCAAGCGTTTTTTAATTGTTTAAAAAAAAACATGCTGCAAGTTTTAACATGTTGTCATTTTTGAGCAGGATGTAAATTACATCAGTCACATTAACAAATGACCATATGGTCAGGACTTCAGAAGAACCAGACAGGAGCCAAAGACCCCCAGGCAGAGTGGCATAAAGGAAATCAGAGTTTGAATCTCAGAGATATTTAATAACTTCTGTATCTTATTATATGGTAAATTTGACAGACTTGGTAAGACACACTGACTTTCCTACATACTTAAGAAGTGAGTCCAGGCTGATGCATAGATACAGAGAAATAGCAGAAATTAAGACCAAGTTGAACAAGAAGCAATTGGCATCAGAAATATGGGTAGGGCCAATACAAAGATAGAGTTGGAGAAAGTGTTTGTGGGTATTGAACATTTTTTGTAGTCTTTGTCCAAGATGGCTGAATAGGAAGAGCTCTGGTCTGCAGCTCCCAGCAAGATTGACACAGAAGACTGGTGATTTCCGCATTTCCAACTGAGGTACCAGGTTCATCTCATTGGGACTGGTTGGACAGTGGGTGTAGCCCGTGGAGGGCGAACCGAAGGAGGGCTGGGCATCACCTCACCCAGGAAGTGCAAGGGGTCAGGGGATTTCCCTCTCCTAGCCATGTGAGGCTGTGACAGACTGTACCTGGAAAAATGGGACACTTCCGCCCAAATACTATGCTTTTCCCATGGTCTTAGCAACTGGCAGACCAGGAGATACCCTCCTGTGCCTGGCTCAGCGGGTCCCATGCCCACAGAGGCTTGCTCACTGCTAGCACAGCAGTCTGAGATTGACCTGTGAGGCTGCAGTTGGGTGGGGGGAGGGGCGTCCACTATTGCTGAGGCTTGAGTAGGTAAACAAAGCAGCCAGGAAGCTCGAACTAGGCAGAGCCCAGTGCAGCTCAGCAAGGCCTACTGCCTCTATAGACTCCACTGCTGTGAGCAGGGCATAGCTGAACAAAAGGCAGCAGAAACTTCTGCAGATTTAAACATCGCTGTCTGACAGCTTGGAAGAGAGCAGTGGTTCTCCCAGTACAGCATTTAAGCTCTCAGAACAGACAGACTGCCTCCTCAAGTGGGTCCCTGACCCCCATGTAGTCTAACTGGGAGACACCTCCCAGTAGGGGCTGACAGACATCTCATACAGGAGGGTGCCCCTCTGGGACAAAGCTTCCAGAGGAAGGGTCACGCAACAATATTTGCTGTTCTACAATATTTGCTGTTCTGCAGCCTCCACGGGTGATACCTGGGCAAACAGGGTCTGCAGTGGACCTCCAGCAAATTCCAACAGACCTGTAGCTGAGGGACCTGAATGTTAGAAGGAAAACTAACAAACAGAAAGGAATAGCATCAACATCAACAAAAAGGACATCCACACCAAAACCCCATCTGTAGGTCATGAACATCAAAGACCATAGGTAGATAAAACCACAAAGATGGGGAGAAACCAGAGCAGAAAAGTTGAAAATTCAAACAACCAGAGCACCTCTTCTCCAAAGGATTGCAGCTCCTCACCAGCAATGGAACAAAGCTGGATGGAGAATGACTTTGATGGTTGACAGAAGTAGGCTTCAGAAGGTCAGTAATAACAAACTTCTCCGAGCTAAACGAGCGTGTTCTAACCCATCACAAGGAAGCTAAAAGCCTTGAAAAAAGGTTAGACAAATGGCTAACTAGAATAAACAGTGTAAAGAAGACTTTAAATGACCTGAAGGAGCTGAAAACCATGGCACGAGAACTTCGTGATGCATGCACAAACTTCAATAGCTGATTCGATCAAGTGTAAGAAAGCATATCAGTGATTGAAGATCAAATTAATGAAATAAAGCGAGAAGACAAGTTTAGAGGAAAAAAGAGTAAAAAGAAATGAGCAAAGCCTCCAAGAAATATGCGACTTTGTGAAAAGACCAAATCTACATTAGATTGGTGTACCTGAAAGTGTCAAGGAGAATGGAACCAAGTTGGAAAACACTCTTCAGAATATTATCGAGGAGAACTTCCCCAACCTAGCAAGGCAGACCAACATTCAAATTCAGGAAATACAGAGAACACCACAAAGATATCCTCGAGAAGAGCAATTCCAAGACACATAATTGTCAGATTCACCAAGATTGAAATGAAGGAAAAAACTTTAAGGGCAGCCAGAGTGAAAGGTCAGGTTACCCACAAAGGTAAGCCTATCAGACTAACAGCAAATCTCTCGGCAGAAACTCTACAAGCCAGAAGAGAGTGGGGACCAATATTCAACATTCTTAAAGAAAAGAATTGTTAACCCAGAATTCGACATCCAGCCAAACTAAGTTTCATAAGTGAAAGAGAAATAAAATCCTTTACAGACAAGCAAATGCTGAGAGATTTTGTCACCACCAGGCCTGCCTTACAAGAGTTCCTGAAGGAAGCACTAAACATGGAAAGGAACAACCAGTACCAGCCACTGCAAAAACATGCCAATTGGTAAAGACCATAGATGCTATGAAGAAACTGCATCAATTAATAGAAAAAATAAACAGCTGATATTGTAATGACAGGATCAAATTCACACATAACAATATTAACCTTAAATATAAATGGGCTAAATGCCCCAATTAAAAGACACAGACTGGCAAATTGGATAAAGAGTCAAGACCCATCAGTGTGCTGTATTCAGGAGACCCATCTCACATGCAGAGACACAAATACACTCAAAATAAAGGGATGGAGGAAGATCTACCAAGCAAACAGAAAGCAAAAAAAATCAGGGGTTGCAATCCTAGTCTGATAAAATAGACTTAAAACCAACAAAGATCAAAAGAGACAAGGCCATTACATAATGGTAAAAGGATCAATTCAACAAGAAGAGCTGACTATCCTAAATATATATGCACCCAATACAGGAGCACCCAGATTCATAAAGCAAGTCTTTAGAGACCTGAAAAGAGACTTAGACTCCTATACAATAATAATGGGAGACTTTAACACCCCACTGTCAATATTAGACAGATCAACGAGACAGAAGGTTAACAAGGATATCCAGGACTTGAACACAGCTCTGCACCAAGCAGACCTAATAGACATCTACAGAACTCTCCACCCCAAGTCAACAGAATATACATTCTTCTCAGCACCACATCGCACTTATTTTAAAATTGACCACATAATTGGAAGTAAAGCACTCCTCAGCAAATGTAAAAGAACAGAAATCACAACAAACTGTCTCTCAGACCACAGTGCAATCAAACTAGAACTCAAGATTAAGAAACTCACTGAAAACTCTGAAAACCATACAACTACATGGAAACTGAACAACCAGCTCCTGAATAACTACTGGGTAAATAACAAAATGAAGGCAGAAATAAAGATGTTTTTTGAAACCAATGAGAACAAAAACACAATGTACCAGAATCTCTGGGACACATATAAAGCAGTGTTAAGAGGGAAATTTATAGCACTAAATCCCCACAAGAGAAAGCAGGAAAGATCTAAAATCAATACCCTAACATCAAAATTAAAAGAACTAGGGAAGCAAGAACAAACACATTCAAAAGCTAGCAGAAGGCAAGAAATAACTAAGATCAGAGCAGAACTGAAGGAGATAGAGACATCAAAAACCATTCAAAAAATCAATGAATCCAGGAGCTGGTTTTTTGAAAAGATCAACAAAATTGATAGACTGCTAGCAAGACTCATAAAGAAGAAAAGAGAGAAGAATCAAACAGATGCAATAAAAAATGATAAAGGGGACATCACCACCAATCCTACAGAAATACAAACTACCATCAGAGAATACTATAAACACCTCTACGCAAATAAACTAGAAAATCTAGAAGAAATGGATAAATTCCTGGACACATACACCCTCCCAAGACTAAACCAGGAAGAAGTTGAATCTCTGAATAGACCAATAACAAGTTCTGAAATGGAGGCAATAATAATAGTCTACTAACCAAAAAAAGTCCATGACCAGATGGATTCACAGCCGAATTCTACCAGAGGTACAAAGAGGAGCTGGTACCATTCCTTCTGAAACTATTCCAATCAATAGAAAAAGAGGGAATCCTCCCTAACTCATTTTATGAGGCCAGAATCATCCTGACACCAAAGCCTGGCAGAGACACAACAAAAAAAGAGAATTTTAGACCAATATCCTTGATGAACATTGAGGTGAAAATCCTCAATAAAATACTGGCAAACTGAATCCAGCAGCACAACAAAAAGCTTATCCATCACAATCAAGTTGGCTTCATCCCTGGGATGCAAAGCTGGTTTGACATATGCAAATCAATAAATGTAATCCATCACATAAACAGATCCAACAACAAAAGCCACATTATTATCTCAATAGATGCAGAAAAGGCCTTCGATAAAATTCCACAGCCCTTCATGCTAAAAACTCTCAATAAACTAGGTATTGATGGAACATATCTCAAAATAATAAGAGCTATTTATGACAAACCCACAGCCAATATCACACTGAATGGGCAAAAACTGGAAGCATTCCCTTTGAAAACTGGCACAAGACAAGGATGCCCTTGCTCACCACTCCTATTCAACATAGTGTTGGAAGTTCTGACCAGAGCAATCAGGCAAGAGAAAGAAATAAAAGATATTCAATTAGGAAAAGAGGAAGTCAAATTGTCCCTGCTTACAGATGACATGATTGTATATTTAGAAAACCCCATCGTCTCAGCCCAAAATCTCCTTAAGCTGATAAGTAACTTTAGCAAAGTCTCAGGATACAAAATCAATGTGTGAAAATCACAAGCACATAAGCATTCCTATACACCAATAACAGACAAACAGAAAGCCAAATCATGAATGAACTCCCATTCAAAATTGCTACAAAGAGAATAAAATACCTAGGAATCCAACTTACAGGGGATGTGAAGGACCTCTTCAAGGAGAGCTACAAACCACTGCTCAACAAAATAAAAGAGGACACAAGCAAATGGAAGAACATTCCATGCTCATGTATAGGAAGAATCAATATCGTGAAAATGGCCATACTGCCCAAGGTAATTCATAGATTCAATGCCATCCTCATCAAGCTACCAATGACTGTCTTCACAGAATTGGAAAAAACTACTTTAAAATTCATGTGGGACCAAAAAAGAGCCCACAATGCCAAGACAATCCTAAGTCAAAAGAACAAAGCTGGAGGCATCACGCTACCTGACTTCAAAGTATACAACAAGGCTACAGTAACCAATACAGCATAGTACTTGTACCAAAAAAGATATATAGACCAATGGAACAGAACAGAGTCCACAGAAATAACACCACACATCTACAACCATCTGATCTTTGACAAACCTGACAAAAGCAAGCAATGGGGAAAGGATTCCCTATTTAATAAATGGTGCTGGGAAAACTGGCTAGCCATATGTAGAAAGCTGAAACTGGATCCTTTCCTTACACCTTACACAAAAATTAATTCAAGATGGATTAAAGACTTAAATGTTAGACCTAAAACATAAAACTCTACAAGAAAATCTAGGCAATTCCATTCAGGACATAGGCATGGGCAAGGACATCATGACTAAAACACCAAAAGCAACGGCAACAAAAGCCAAAATAGACAAATAGAATCCAATTAAACTAAAGAGCTTCTGCACAGCAAAAGAAACTACCATTAGAGTGAACAGCCAACCTACAGAATGGGAGAAAATTTTTGCAATCTGCTTATCTGAGAAAGGGCTAAGAATCTACAAAGAACTTAAACGAATTTACAAGAAAAAAACAACTTCATCGACATGTGGGCAAAGGATATGAACAGACACATCTCAAAATAAGACATTTATGCAGTCAACAGACACATGAAAAAGTGCTCATCATCACTGGTCATCAGAGAAATGCAAATCAAAACCACAATGAGATACCATCTCATGCCAGTTAGAATGGTGATCATTAAAAAGTCAGGAAATAGCAGATGCTGGAGAGGATGTGGAGAAATAGGAATGCTTTTACACTGTGGATGGGAGTGTAAATTAGTTCAACAATTGTGGAAGACAGTGTTGTGATTCCTGAAGGATCTAGAACTAGAAATATCATTTGACCCAGCAATGTCATTAGTGGGTATACACCCAAAGGATTATAAATCATACTACTAAAAGACACATGCCCACGTATGTTTATTGCGGCACTACTCACAATAGCAGAGACTTGGAACCAACCCAAATGTCCATCAATGATAGACTGGATTAAGAAAATGTGGCGCATATACACCATGGAATACTATGCAGTCATAAAAAACGATCAGTTCATGTCCTTTGTGGAGACATGGATGAAGCTGGAAACCATCATTCTCAGCAAACTATTACAAGGACAGAAAACCAAACACTGCATATTCTCACCCATAGGTGGGAATTGAACAATGAGAACACTTGGACACAGGGCGGGGAACATCACACACCAGGGCTTGTCAGGGGGTGGGAGGCTTGGGGAGGGATAGCATTAGGAGAAATACCTAATGTAAATGAAGAGTTGATGGGTGCAGCAAATCAACATGGCACTTGTATACCTATGTTACAAACCTGCACGTTGTGCACATGTACCCTAGAACTTAAAGCATAACAAAGAAAGAGAATGAAAGAAAGAGAGAGAGAAAGGAAAGAAAGGAAAGAAAGAGAGAGAGAGAGGAAGGAAGGAAGGAAGGAAGGAAGGAAGGAAGGAAGGAAGGAAGGAAGGAAGGAAGGAAGAAAGGAAGAAAGAAAGAAAGAAAGAAAGAAAGAGAGAGAGAGAAAGAGAAAGAAAAAGAAAGAAAGAGAGAGAAAGGAGGGAGGGAGGGAAGGAAGGAAGGAAAGGAAGGAAGGAAGGAAGGAAGAAAGAAAGAAAGAAAGAAAGAAAGAAAGAAAGAAAGAAAGAAAGAAAGAAAGAAAGAAAGAAAGAAAGAAAGAAAAAGAAAGAAAGAGAAAGAAAGGAAAGAAAGAATTTTTTGTTGATTGGTACTTCATTATACAACATCACACCTTAAATTTTAGTTTTTTTGATGTTCTTTATGGCTTCTCAGAATATACTAGATTTCTCATTGTTCAACTTAGAAATAATGTATGTGTACATGTATTCCATATCACACACATTCCCAGCTCTATATTAATCCTAGTTAGCGCTCAAAATAGTGCCAATCTGACATGCCTAGACATATTATTCTTTCCTCAATCTTATGCCATAAATATATGCATTCTTAACTGCTCGATGCTTTGGGAATTTTCTATGAGGACTCAATTCTGTGAAGTTTCTCAAAGCATTCCACAGACGAGAAACTGTCCAGTATTAGAGGCATATATTTCAATTTGATTACTATTTACCAAATGCTCACGGGAGCCTGGCTTTGTGTGACAACATATTGCAAACGCCCCCACACTGCTGTGTATCATGTGTCTTTACCAAGCTTCAGGTGCCAGGGGCTAGACAGACTTAGAAATCGTTTCTTATCAATTAGTCAAAGTGACTGTGAAGGCACTTTTATAATTTTGGTTCCTTACAACTTGATTCTTATAATGTTATGCCTTAAATTAAGAAGTATTTTTTCGTAGGATAAACTTGAAAACATGGCTCTAGATTATTTTTATATGCTTTCATGTGCTTAAATTATAATATTACTTTATTTTTATTTTGGGCAATTATTTCTAAAATAATATTTTGTTTATTCAAAATAGACAAGTTTTAATTTGAAACATAACACAATAAGTTAGAGAACTGTAATGGTGTCAAGCACCAAAAACATAATGAAAAAATTTGTGAAGACAAGTTATTCTTTAGACTATCAATTAATTACATTCTTGATGTGTCTTCATTTTATTAATATCCTAGAAGTATTTTTATTTTAGTGATATAGAAAAAAATATAAACTTGCTTTTACTTAACTTCATTAGGAATACCTGTGACACTTGAGCTGGTATTTAAGAATATATTATTAAAAATAATTTTACCTAGTTCTTTTCACTTTTTAATGTAGCTGCTAAAAAACTTAAAACTTTATATGTGGTTTTGAATTTGGCTTGCATTATATTTCTATTGAACAATGTTGCTTTAGCCATTGGCAAGAATGAGACTAAATCAACTCCATATTAGCCAGGGATTATAATTAGTTTGATCATCTTTATTAACTCATACTACAGTCCTGTCACTTTATTTTTATGACCAATTTTGCCATTGGTCACTGTAGATAGTGACCATGACTACATTACTTCCACTAGTGTAATTTATTTTTCTTTATTTTTAAACTAAATTTTTTTAACTATTTCAACCCCTCTTTTTTTTTTGAGACAGAGTCTCACTTTATGGTCCAGGCATGAGGCAGTGGCATGATCATGGCTCACCACAACCTCAACTGCCCAGGCTCAAGCAATCCTCCTGCCTTGATCTCCTGAGTAGCTGGGACTACAGGTATGGGCCATGATGCATAAATGACTAAAAGCTAAGTCATTTTCTATAAGTAACCCTTGCAAAGCAGTTTGGAAAATTATTCAGTAATGAAATTTCATTGGACCTACAGAGATTTGTTTTTAGCTACGTTCACCTTTACTTAGACCATTTAACAACTGCCCTTCCCAGTCATCTATCATCTAATCTTTCTTACAAGAGGATCAAACAACAGTTGATTCCTATCACATTTCTCAGTTTTTCTTCCATCAACTTGTGTGTATACTCAGAGAAAACATTATTTGGACCAGGCGCAGTGCCTCACGCCTGTAATCCCAGCAGTTTGGGAGGCCAAGGCAGGCAGATCACGAGGTCAGGAGTTCAAGACCAGCCTGGCCAATATGGTGAAACCCCGTCTCTACTAAAAATACAAAAAATTAGCTGGGCGTGGTGGTGCACGCCTGTAGTCCCAGCTACTTGGGCGGCTGAGGCAGAAGAATCACTTGAACCCAGGAGGCTGAGGTTGCAGTGAGCTGACATTGCGCCACTGCACTCCAGCCTGGGCGACAGAGGGAGACTCTGTCTCAAAAAAAGAAAAAGAAAAAGAAAAGAAAAGAAAAAGGAAACATTATTTGGGAGGAGTGACAAAATATATTTCATACCTTACTTCTCAATGCTGAGCTCTCATTATAATTTTAGTCTTTGGGAGAGTTTTAATTGTAACTGTTAGCTTTTAATTATTTAAAGAGATTGTTATGCAATTCGAAATATTATGACCAAGTATTATTATATTCTGCTGTGTAATAAACCATCTTAGGATTTGGTAGCTTAAATCAATTAAAATAGTTTACTTTGCTCATGAATGTACATTCTGGGCAGTGCTCTTTGGTGACTCTATGTCTCTGTGCTGCATAGTGTCACCTGGAAAGGAGCTAAAGGATCCACTTCCAAAGTTGCTCAGTCATATGACAACATTTCCTCCCCATGAGAGTCTCTCTATCTTTCTCCCAGCAGGGCAGGTAGGTTTCAGAAATGAGTGTTCCAGGAGGCCTGAGTAGAAGCCATAAGTCTTCTTATGACCTGGCCTCAGACCCACTCCCTTCTCTTGGTCAAACAAGTGGCTAAAGCCTGTCTGATCCCAGGAGAAGCAAATAAGAGCTCACCCTCTTAGTGGAAGGAGTAGTGAAGAATTTGTAGTTGTCTATAGTCTACCCATAAGTTATTCTGATGTCATTATTTGCCCTTACATCACATGTGATATCAAAGATATTTTTGGCTATGGTAGTGTTTGAATTCCATAAAATTATCTGCCCTCTCTAATTTGACTTTCTGTATCTTTAACTGCTCTGCAACTTCCCAGGTGTGAAGGAGCTCAGAGCATAATACACAGAAACGGATTTTCACTTAAGCCAGTCACAATCTGTATTGCCGTCTTCCACCATTCCTATACTAATTAAGTGGAAGGACAAATATTATCCAAAGGAGTCCATACCTGGATATTGTCACCAGGAAATCTTGGCACTAAGAGAGAGAAGGATGGCAAGGGAATTGCAACAGTCACCAAACTCTAGTGTACTAGCATGTCCTCAAACTAGTCTGAAAGAAAGGTTGGTGTAGATAGCAAGAATATTTGTCACACAGGAGAGGTAAACACCTTGGACACAAGCTTCCTCCAAATCCTGACTGACAGGCAGCCAGTATCATGGGACAGGGGTGTGCTCAGGTCACATCAGAGACATATTTGAGCACACATCATGGACAAATTCTCCAAAAAGAACTATCCTGTCATCTCAACCAGTTGACTTAACATTTAACAAGCCTATTGCCTTTAACAAGGTGATCTTTTAAACCATGTCCCACAATTGATATGGCTTAAAAGATATTGGCACGGTATAAAAGATCTTGTTAAAGGCAGTAGACTTGTTAAAAGCTAAGTCAATTGGTTTACTTACATTACATCCAATATTCAGGTTTTTCACCCTGAGAAAAAATTCTAAATTTATTTTTATGTAGCTATTACTCAAAACCTGTTGTCTAGCCACGGTGAAAATCTCCTTCCTATGAGGAAATGTAGGCCACCCTGAAGCTCTCATAGGATTTCCCTTACAAGCTACATAAAAACATATTTCCTCCTCTTTCTCCACTCAGCACCTTAAAGCAGAGAAGTTGCTAGGTTTCAGCTTCAGCCTTCTTTTCTCCCACTACTTGCTTTCCCTGAAGGGTTTCATTTATTCCACAAACTTCAACTGTCACCTCTACATTGATGGCTTGAGAATCTGTATCTCAATCTCCATCCTCTCTCTCATATCTTCCTGTGTCATAGTTTTTATTTGAATTTCCCTTATCTAGTTAGTGTCTTTTAGCTTCTCAGAATCAGCAGGTCCAAAACTGAACTCAACGTTTCTCATCCCCTTCTCTTGAAAAACTATTTTTACTGTTGTGATTTTCCTGATTAGATTATGGGTATAACTATACCCACGTGAGATTCGTAATGGAAGAAATAGTATCCTATGGCTCTTCCGTCTCTATCTACTTATATCCAATTGTCACCCAAGTTTAGTAATTTACCTCAGAAATTGCCTTAGGCTCAGTAGTCCTAATTCTCCAATAATTGCTACTTAGCGCCAATCTTCATAGCTCATGCTTGGCCCATTGTGATGTTCTTAACTACGTCTACTCTCTCCTGACCTTTCCCATCCATCCTCAACACTGAAAGTGGCATTATCATGCTAATGTACACATCTTACTATATCAACCCAGTTTCTTAAAATTCTCTCTATAACTCCAATTACCTTAGCATACAGTCATCCCTTGATTTGGGGGATTAGTTACAGGACCCCTACAAGTATCAAAATCCATGGATGCTCAAGCCCCTTATATAAAATGGCATAGTATTTGCATAGAACCTACACACATTCTCCTGGATACTTTAACTCATCTCTAGATTATTTGTAACATTGAATACAACATACATGCTATGTAAATACAGTTATGTGCCCCTTAATGACAGGGACACATTCTGGGAAATGCATCTTTAGGCAATTTTGACTTTGTGTGGACGTCACAGCATGTACTTACACAAACACTGGTGGTATAGCCTACTACACAACTAGACTACATAGTACTGCTTATTGCTACTAGGCTGCAAACCTGTATACTTGTTACTGCACTGAATACTACAGGCAATTGTAACACAGTGATAAGTATTTGTGTATCTAAACATATATAAACAAAGAAAAGGTTAAGTAAAAATAAGCTACTATAAACTTATGGGACCACCATTTTATATGCGGTCTGTTGTTAACTGGAACATCATTATGTGACACATGACTGTAGTTATTATACTATATTGTTGTGTTATTTTTGTTGTTTTTTTCCCAATATTTTTGATTTATGAAATCCAAGTGTGTGGAATCTGCAGATATTGAGGGCTGACTCTACCCAGCCATGATAGGGACCCGGGATACCTTTTAGCTTCATTATCATCTTACTCTTCCCTTCTCCAAAGCTCTGGCCAAAACAATCAACTCACAGCTCTCTTAAAGATACATACACTTTCACAATTGGGACTTTACACACTTTATCTCCTCATTAACGCAATGCCTTTCTTCCTGCCAACTCTAAAAATCCCCTCTCATCCCTAAAGACCAAACTCAAAATATAGTAGGCTTTATGAACCATGACCTGTCAGATAGAATTAATCATTCCCGGTTCCTGTTCCCATGGTACTAAATAGATCCACAATGGCACTAAATAATAGCTTCCATATATAAGCTTTTCCCACTAGATTAGACAAGGATAGTGTTTTATTAATTTTTGTATTCCTATGTCATCATGAAAGACCTGACATATAGTATGAACTAAGTGTTCATTGAATGAGTTAGAAAATGGCTTAGAGATGATTTAGTCCCACCTCTTTCCCAAGGTTTGAATATCATTTACTATATCCCTGGGAGATGTGTATTAGTCACCACACCAACACTATCAGGGTCAGATAGCCTAATACTTAGAACGATGTACCAATTCATTATTCAACCTAACATTTCAAATGTTTTTTATGTTAGGCTTAAATTTTGCCTCTGAATCTTCTATGCCCTGCTCCCATTAGTCCTATTTTTTACCCTCTGAAAAAAACTTATAATAAAACAATTTTTTTATATGGCAACATTTCAATATTTGAAGATATCTGCTACACCATCCTTTGCTGTCTCTTCATAAATTTAACCATTTTTAACCCCTGGGAGGGGGTTACATCTCCTTATATATTTTAGTTTATTGAAATTTCCATATATATACTATTCAGTTCTTAAATTGCAATGCCAGAAATAGACCCACTCTTCCAGTTGCAGTTATACCAGGGCACGTACAGTAGAACTATGTTATGCTGATCCAAATGTTGCACTTCTTGTAATGTGACTGCTGATTGTACACTTGCAAAACTTCTTATCTTTCTGTTTCTTGTCTCAATCTCCCTCAATCTTTCATAACTAATGTTGAGCCATAGTAGAACCAACTATTTATTCTAGCCTTGACCTTTAAAGAATGCTGAGTTGCCCATCAATATGTGTCAGTGTAAAGCTCATGTAAGAACTGAAGGCCAGTTTCCAAATCTCTTATTTACTCAGCCTAACTTGCAACTTGCCTTACCATCATACTTGTTCTCATCGCCTTACTATGCTTTCCCCTGGATTTTATATTGCTTCCATATCCACTTCAAGTCAAATTTCTTTTGATGGCCACTTTTCTAATGAGCTGAAAATAACTACCCTGTTACTGGTACCAATGCTATTATCCATAATAGATACTGAGCACTGAGCATTAGATTTTTTTTTTCTTTTTTTTGAGATGGAGTTTCACTCTTATCGCCCAGGCTGGAGAGCAATGGCATGATCTCGGCTCACTGCAACCTCCGCCTCCGAGGTTCAAGCTTCAGCATCCCGAGTAGCTGGGATTACAGGTGTGTGCCACCACGCCCAGCATGCCCACAATGGCACGATCTCGGCTCACTGCAACCTCCTCCTCCCAGGTTCAAGCCTCAGCCTCCCAAGTAGCTGGGATTACAGGTGTGTGCCACCACGCACAGCTAATTTTTGTATTATTAGTAGAGACATGGTTTCACCATGTTGGCTAGGCTGGTCTCGAATTCCTGACCTCAGGTGACCCACCTGCCTTGGCCTCCCAAAGTGCTGGGATTGCAGACGTGAGCCACCACCCCTGGCCCACATTAGATACTTTCTATGTGCTGGATCTTATGATAGGTACTTTAAATAAATTATCTGGATTTGAAAGGAAAATTTTTATAAGAGATACTTAATTGGAATTGAGGTAAACACCCTGCTTACCATGTGAGAGTCCAGTCATGCCTTTTTTTGACAAATATTTATCTGTCTTTCATTGTTCTCCAGGATTCAGAACTCAAACTCTTCTTTATCTTCTAATTTATACTCCCTTTAATAAGCTACAGCCCTTTAATCTGAAATCTTGCTTTCATTATTTGCTTCCTTGATAGGTAGAATTTACGTAATTTTTATATTAATGCTGAACATTAAAATTTTTATTAATGCTGAACATGACTGCAACCTAACTCTATGTGCTGGGGTTTTAAGAGTTCCTGCACCAAACATGCATAACCTCTGTAGAACTCCCCAGAAGATCAGTTTTGTGTGTTACAATATACCAAGAGCCCACCTAAAGAAGATAGTATTGCTGTGTAAGAGCAATTCGCATACTTTTTCAAATTTAGGACAACAGTTGCATTAGGCTGTTTATTTCTTTCTATTTATTTCCTGACACTTCTTGTGTTGAAATTTGCTACAGAATTAGTGTTGAGGGAAGGGCTAAGCTACAACAGAGATTGTAGAATGTTGCAATATAAAAATATTAGTTTTTAAAAAAATTTCTTTCACTTGTATGTCACATATTTATTTTCATGTTTTATTTTTTCTTTATCTTGATTGTATTTATATTTTTGTTGTCAATATCTATTCACCTAAATGGATTTAAGACACTCTTTTGCTTATTTCTCTAGATAAAATAGGCTACCCATTAATACATGGTGGTAATACATCCCAAGATTATTCAAACTCTACCAATTTCTATTCTTCTCTGCCTAACTCAAGTCATGCAAAGGGCTGCAAGTGAGACAGGACAAGACACTTTAAGGAAAAAAAAAGAGCTAATGTGGTTATGTATACTGTAAACTTACATAAGATTAAAAATTTGGCACAACCATTTCACTACGTGCCTTAAAATCTACAGGGAAGAGTTGAGACTTTAGGGAACTGGGAAGTAATGAAGGCTTTAAGCACAGACAGTGAAATTTGTATTTTAGAAGGATAGCTGATATTGTGACATGAAAAAAATGCATCAGAGGCAAGACCAGAAATGAGTAGGGTGGCTGGAAATTGTTTCTAGTAATGTAGGTGGGAAATATTTTCTGAATTATAGTGGTGGTAGAGATAGATGGGGATATATCTGATGGTTTCAAAGAAATGGGTTCATTCCACGGGTCTTTGAATCAATCAATTACGTCTGCAGGGCAACAAAAAAGGCATAAAATGGACCCCTGATTTTATGCCTTAGGCAAATAATACTATGAGAAATAGGGTATTAAATAGAAAACAAGTTTTGGAATGATTAATGATTCATATTTGTAAGTGACCAAAAGGAGACTCTTAAAGTCACTCTCCAAGGGTAGAGTTGGACACTTAATCTCAGTTCAGAAAAAAGTATTTAGAAAAAGATATAGATTTGGAGATAATTCATGAAAGATTTTATGAATGTGCACAAATTTTGCATTAGATACTGCTGAGAGTTGGAGAAAGTGACACCTATAGAAACCCAGAAGCATTGCTAAGCTACATGGGGACGAAAGTGTGGACCATCAATCTATAGTGCCAGCAGTCAGTGCCATTGCATATGGCTTTTTGTCTCAAATGAAATTTGCAAAGAAGGGAATGTGGACTGTTATATTTATCCCAACGTGGGGCTTAGCCAGGCAGGTGTGACAAAAGGCAAAAGGGCATGGGAGTTGAAATTATGACACGAGAATATTGAAAGTGATGTTTCATGGAATGTAGAATAGAGAGGGTAGCAAGTAAAGATAGGGGAGGATGGATTATTAGAGATAGTAGAAAGGTCAAGAAAATGGAAATCTCAATGAGCATGTAGAATGAACTAAGAGTCAGAGGTTGTGCTAAAAGGATAAACTGGAGCTTTAAATTGAGAGTGCAGCTGTTCTTGGTGAACACACGGTTTAGAACATTGCCATAGGAAGGGTTGCTGACAGACAGCTGATATGAAAACAACTAGAATCCAGATAAAGGCATTGAAAGGCTATGGCTATTATTCAGGGCCCTAAGTTTTTGCAACTGAGCGTAATTACTGGAAAGTCAATGGATGAAAATTATAAGATGAGGGAGAAGTGATGATTGACAAACAGGGGGATTACAAAAGAGCAGATTTTGGAGACTGGAGGCGGAAAGCTGTTAATATATTTGCTCTTAATCAGAAAAAAAATCAATATTTGTCCAAAAGCTGCACTGGGGAGAGAGAAGAATGCTGAGCTCCTCTTGGTTTTCAGCTCACCTCTTGGTCCTGAGATTCATAGCATAGGGGGGAACAAGCAGCTAACACTTGTAGGGACTACAGGGAACAATATTTCTTTAGAGTCAGCTAGGTTTCACTTACTGCCAAGAAGCAAATGATGTGTTCAGTTCTGAGAGTAAGGAGGTTGGGAAGTTATGTGCCATTGGATGACCTTGGGTTTCTAGTGGGCAAAGGGTGCAAGCCTGGGAGAGAAAGATGTGGAGGGGGCTTGTGTCAAGGGAGAGCACATTGCAGTACAGAGATGAAAGTAGAGGTAGTCACGAGGGCTTATGTTTTTTGTTTTGAAAAAAAGACACTTAAATATGTTGACATCTTTAACGTCATGGTGTAATTAGCTATCTTCAGGGTTTCTTTTACTCAAAATGCATAGTCTGAATGGTTTGTGTTTCTGAGCAGTCTTGGGTTGGATAAAACAGCAGCCACTAGTGGAGAGGGGTGGTGGTGAGACAAGAGGGCACAGAGCTCTCTGGAGGAAGACAATCAGAATTGGAATAAATTAGGCTTCTAAGACAGCTGCTAAGTAGTAGAGAAGGGATTTGAATCCATCTCAATTGAAAGCCATGTTATTCCCTTTATGTTTCACTGCACTGTCCTCCTCAAATTTTATAGACAAGAAATATATATCCCACCAGCCCTACCTTAGAATAGGGGGAAAAATAATAAACTTGGATACAAACAACAAGAGACCGGAGACATCAAGATAGCAATCATGGATAGATCTGACAATAGGAGTCAGCAATCTAATTATGGAAAACTGAGGCACAGGAGGAGAAAATCCTAACTCACAGGGATAGCCTTTGGCGGAAATATTGGGTTTCAAAAATCAGAAAATAAACAGCATTAATTTGATTCAAACTGTGACCTTGAGGTTAGGGAAACATTGGAACAGTGAGCCAGATATGCCTTTGGTTATGGTGGGGTGGAAAGCATATTTTACTTGGTATCTAAAATTAGCAGTTCAACTTCCAGGCCCTTCTTGCTGCCACATGTGTGATTCTGAGTGAATGACTTTATCTCTTTCAAGTTTCTCTGAACTGCAGCTTGCTTAACTACAGAACAAGGATAATGTTTGTTGCAAAATGTGTCATGAAAAAATAAATGAGAAGCTCCTTTTTCTCATTGTAAAAGTCAAATCTGTAAAATTTGCCAAATTAGAGGTTCTACCCGACAGTGATATTTTCATCTTCTGGTTCTCATTTATTCCTCATGTACACAGTTGCTAGGTTAATCTCTTAGTTGAATATACACCTACCCTGATTCTTTCCAACCAGATTAAAGTCTTTCTTTGGTTTGATTCTCCAGGAGTCTCTAGCCTAGTGAGACCCTATCTTTCTAGCATCCTTTTCTATTTGTAAACATAAGTACTTTGTACCAGCTGTCTTGGTTTATTTGCTATCTGTTAAGCACACCTGAACTTTCATCTCCAGTTCTTTTTATCACAGCGATTTTGTAGCAGGTAAAGATCCCAGACTACAAACTCAGCTTTCAAGAAGTTTAGCTTGATTATACCCAGATATAATTTTCTTGAGATTTTATCCAGGCAGAGTTAGAAACTTGATCTCAGTCAAAATGTCTCTCCCAAAGCACACACATTTTCTCTAGTCCTTCTTTCCAAAGTTTGTGTGTGTGTGTGTGTGTGTGTGTGTTTTCTATTCAGGGTTTCATCTACTTTCCAAGGAAATTCATCTGGTTTGGGCAATCACCTATGCAAACTAGAACTCTCTGATCTCTCATTTGTCTATCTGGAACTGGTCCTAGATGATTCTTTACTATTTCATGCCACTGGGGGAACGTTAGAAGTTCAGTTCTACCAGGGCCCTGGGAACTCTACGCAGCCTTCTCAGGCCCATCAGCCTCAACATTCCAAACGCTTTTCACTCTGGGATTGTGTTATGTTCCCAGGAAATTTTTACAAATATAAGCATGGGGTTGTGCTGTTTTTAAATACTCTAAACACAGGATCATTTGTGAAAGGGACACTCCTTTCCCCAAGTGTCTACTCAAGTTTTGATTGTGACCTATATCCTTCACATTCCCCAATTTAGCATAATTTTATTAGAGCTGGTGGTTGACAACAGGAATGTTTTAAATTACTCCTCTCTTTCTTCTCACAAACGTATTCACTTGGATGTAAGTGCTAGATGTTCCTCTCAGGGCTAGAATTTTTAAGCACCACTTTGTTTTTGATGTTAAGTTATATTATGTTGTTTATGATGTTATGTTATGTTATCAAATCTCCATGAGATGGCTAAGCATGAAGTTAGAAATACAGCATTAATACTGAAATGGGCCATTCCATGTAGCAAACCCTAATGTGAGGATTTGCTTTGCTTTATGAGGGAAGTGGGAGGGAGTTGTTCTCAGTCCTTGTCGTGTGGTAGAGAAGTAAACATGGGTGAAGTGTGGTCAACAAGACATCAAGACTAGGATCATGCACTTATCAGAAGCATTAAGAGAACTGACAAAAAAAAAAAAAAGAAAAAAAACCTCTGACTTTTGGAGTGTTGGTTCCTTCTTTTGACTCTCAGTAAAAACGCTGAAGAAAGAAATAGGATTGATTTAAAACAAGTCAATCTGAAAACATAAAGGAGAAAAAAGTACATGGCCCTGCTAATCCAAGTAATGTCTGTTTGTAAACAACAATCTGTAGTGTCTATAATATTTGTAATTTGAAATCTGGCAGGGTCGCCAAAGCCAAGTGCTCATCCCAAGCTGAAGTTCGTGTGAACAGGAGCAGAAAGATGGGATGCTTACTTTAAAAAAAAAAAAAGACAATCCCGATGTCCCAGTTGTCTCTGAGGTACTTTCATTAAACATCCTTTGACAGATAATGGAAATCAATCTCACCCTCCCACATCCCTCAGAAGATGTGCCTGGGACATAGCATGGGGACAAGTGGCAGGTTATCAGCACCTCCCCGCGTTTGTTCTGAGCTAGATGCTGGGATTAAGTTAAAGTCTATTGAATGGGTAGCCAGAAGATGTGGCTTATGCACAGATGCTCATCGCTACAAGAGGAGAGAAATTTAAGCCTTTGGAACCTGGGGCTAAACTCAATTTCTGGCTCCATACACCAGTCCGTGGTATTTCCTAGAAGCAAACAGACCAAAGCTGACTACACTTTTAAGTGAGCTGGATTATCAAAGAAATTCCAAACTTGACTGAAACCAGCCAGTGGCTTCTTCATCCCTCTGACAAATCTTCAGATCCCAGAACCATTCCACTGAGGCTGTAAGGTGGCACGTTACCTAGAAAGGAAATTGTCTCCTGAGGTGGCCATACAAGACAATAGACAAGGGAGATATTTCTAGAAAGTAACTTCCTGAGCAGTTATTAAATCTGATCAAAGGATGGATTCCATTTTAAGGACAGGCTACTCCTAGGTTTTACTTAACAGCAGCATATGTTTTATGCTGTGGAACTATCTGTTGTTTCCCTTTCCTTTTTAAAATGAGAATTTTCATTTATATTACTGTATTATTTCTCTATGATAATGTATTTGGAAAACTGGAGATGGAAAAATATATCTTTTAGCCACACATCACTGGACTCTATGCAGTTACAGCCAACTCAGTGAACAGGATGGCATGTCACCAAGAGATCATATATATCAACCAGAATGCAACACATGGCACCTTCTGATAACCTCCTTGGGAAAGGCTGATGTTTTTCAACAGGTATAGGGGGTTTGAAATATATATATATATATGAAAGTGTGTGTGTATGCATGTGTGTGCATGTGTGTGTGTGAGAGAGAGACAGAGAGAAAGAGAGACAGAGAGAGAGAGAGGAGTTTGGGAAAACCAAAAGAGTGGATACTGTGGTTATATACATTCCTTCCATTGCACATATCCAAGTGGTTTAGGATGAGGTGGAGCCCACAATTCAGCCTCCTCCTAGCTCTAGGTTGATTTCAACCCTCTTGCCAGAGAAATGAATTGAGGAAATTCACAACTAAGTCAGCAGTGCATAGCATCACCCTGGGTAAAGTGATTGGTTCAGAGATGTGCTTGACTTAGTTCAGGCCAAAGTCTTCTGGACCAAAAGGCTCCCTGTTCTTCTGGGAGAGCCAGGAGAGGCCATTGCACTTTCTCCTTTTGAATGTGTACATGAGACACGTGGCCCTGCTTCAGCGCGCATGAAACTGACACTGGGGAAGGAGGAGCACAGAGAAGGGGCACCTTTTATTCTACCAGTAAGCCATTGCAGCTCTGAAGATCAGCAACCTTCTATTTATGTGATCCCAATCAATTATCTTTATCATTTAAACTAAAGAGTTGGTTTTGTGTTAATTGTGACAGGAAAAGTCACTGTTGTTATAATTACTTATATTATTATGAAACATGTATTTCTATTTAGCCTCTCATGTGTTTCTTCTTTTTCACCCAACAATAGTGCACTTTCCTTGAGAGCTGAATTTATGTCTTATATTTCTGGTTCTAGCATTGTTCCTAACACATAATAATGGCTTATGAATATTGGTTAACAGCGTCATCAAAGGTTTGACATGACTAGGTAAGTTTTGACTTCTGATATAGCCTGTTTTTACATGGTCTGAATTCTTCTAAAGGCAATACCTTTGAAAACAATCCTTTATTTCAGTCAAAGAGTGCTTTATATCTGACTCTAAGACTGGTGAATTTCAAAATACTTGGTTTTCTGGCCAGTTTTTTTAAGGTAGTCCAGTACTCTGTAGGGATTGTTTTCAGGCAGCTTCCTCAAAACCTTGACTCACTACTTTGCTGAATCTCCATGATGAATAGAACTCAATGTATTCCTTTACTGACAATGGATACACTATGACATCTGTACAATTTTTATATAAAAATCAGTCATTTATTGTGGTATATACACACCATAGAATACTACATGGCTATGAAAAAAGAATGAAATCATGTCTTCTGCAGCAACATGCATGCATCTGGAGGACATTATTCAAAGCAAATAAACACAGAAATAGAAAACCAAACACCACATGTTCTCACTTATAAGTAAGAGCTAAACCTTGGGTACACAAGGACACAAAGATGGGAACGATAGACACTCGGGACTTCAAAAGCAGGGAAGGAGGGCAGAGGCAAGGGTTGAAAAACTACCTATCAGTCAGGTAGGTTCACCACTTGGACAACAGAATCATTAGGAGCCCAAACCCAAGCATCACAGAATATACTCATATAACAAACCTGCACGTGTGCTCCTGGAATCTAAAACAAAATAAACATTTAAAATATAAAAATAAGTCACAGAAAAAATCAAGCCTTTAAGATAAAATTGTTTTTAATTTTATATGCTTTTTAAAAATTATGTAGGGATTCATACTTTTTTTTAGGATTGCAGAACCTGAAAAAATACATTTTGTGGTTAAATTAACCATTGCAAAAAAACCCCCAAATATTTAGAAAATTTTCTCTCTGTGTAAATATTGATTTCAAACTTGTTTTGCTTCCTCCAGTGAAGCAAGAGCATATAGGGTCATGACCCAATTACAGAACATTTGATTGTCTCAGCTCAATTTCATAACTGCTCAGGAGAAATCCCTGAAGTAAAATTTATCATTATTTTCTGAAAGTTGTTTGAAAAAGAAATGTTAAATAAAACAGTTTCATCATATCTTTTGGTTGTGCATTTTTTGTGCCCCAAAACACAAATACTATACCCTCAGACCAGCCAAAATATCTCATAGAAAGTTTTAAAATAATGAATGCAATGAGGTAATTGAATCCCATCTAAATAAATGCTCATTGGATTGAAGTGTAATTTTCTTAAAATTACAGAGTCTGAAGTTTGCCAGTTTTCCTTAAACTCTTTCAAGGTTATTTTGTCTTTCCTATTTTTAGTCTACAATTTCATGGGGAGTTAGCATCTGTTATAATACAATGCTAGATCATTATAGGTTTTTAATATCACCTGTTTTCTACAGTTTTTCATGAATCCCTTGTTAATTTTCAAGACAGTTGACTCATCAGCCTAGAAGCTCCTGTCATCCTGGTATCTGAAGGGCACCAAATGGATGAGCATGAATGAGCTTCCATTTTTAGATTTTGTTATTGAGTTTGTTGATTTTTAGTTTCTATATTATGAAGTTTTCTACTG
This sequence comes from Pongo pygmaeus, assembly GCF_028885625.2. Classification (NCBI taxonomy): domain Eukaryota; kingdom Metazoa; phylum Chordata; class Mammalia; order Primates; family Hominidae; genus Pongo; species Pongo pygmaeus. Next base: position 190,409,138 of record NC_072376.2, read on the forward strand.
GTATTATTTACTAGTGTACACAAGTGGCCACAATTTACTGACATCAGTAAATGGTTTTGAAACAAAATATTTTTGTAAATTCCTCACTGGGACTTCTGATCCAGGGATTTTAAGCCATTAATAAATGTTTGTTTATTATAGCTTTTTTTAATTTAAGGGATGTTTTTCCATAGACTTCTGCTACCATAGAGGCATGATCAACAAATAAATACTGATTTTCTGAAAACATGATCTCTCTGAGCACACTGCTTTACTGCATTCTTCCGTTACCCTCATCCCGTTTCTTCCCAAGTCCCTCTTGTTTTCCATTTACAGAAACAAATGAAAACCTGTTCCAGAAGTTTTTGCAAAAAATAAAATGGCATAATGCTATATCATTTCCTTTGAAGAGTTGAAAATAGAAAGTCCACTTAAGTCAGGAATCAAGCAAGTCAGAGTGATTAGTGAATGAAACTGACCTGGGAGTCCAGAAGACTAGATGATCATTTACCAATCAATGCAGTGGTATTAAATATGTGTGTGATATCCATCTATTCTTTCAAGTTCTACTAATGTGAGCCAAGTGCAGTTGTGACTACATGCCTGATAGACCAATAGACATACTGCCCGTGGTCACATGGCTTATGTTCTGATGTGGAGAATGCATGAAAAGTGCATAGACAGTTACAGTGGGATCAGGGAAATCAAGGACCTGGGAGAAACTATGTCAAGTGCAAGTGACCTCATTTTAGAGGTCAGGAAAGGCTTTTTATAAGGAAGAGACATCCTCCTTGAGAATCGAATAATGAGGAGAGAGTTGGCCATCTGGACATGCGTAGAGAAAGAGCACTCTAAAAGCAAGAGGGCAGGAGCCTGGGGGAACTGGAAGAAGTCCAATTGGGGAGTATCACAGCGCAAGTGTTCGGTGTGAGGTCATGGGAGCGAGAGAGTAATATGGTAGGGTATTCTGAATAAGCACAATAAGGCGGGATGGGTAAGCACAGGCAAGAAGTGGATGTTACAAAGAATGGGAGAGGAAACTGACGATGGAAACAGAATCCCTGGTCAGTGCTGCAGAGAACGTGAAGATGACGGGAACCATTCTTGACAATTTGGATCAAATAAAAGGATAAGGATCACATCCAAGAAAACACATGACACGCTTCCTGGTCTCTGTGGCAATTTCTGTTTTTGTTCGATTTCATGAGTATAGGACAGAGCCAGAAACAACCATTAAAAACAACAACAACAAAGTGTGAGTACTTTGCAGCTATAACTCAACTTGGTCAGTTCTGTCCACGAATTTTGTTACTAAATTTTCACTACTTCCAAAACCAATGAAACTTATGAAAACCGTAATAACTTAGTGGTTCTCAGAATCTTAGAATGATGGAGTTAAAAAAAAAAATCAGCAAAGGGTTGAAAGGGTGCCTATTCTTTCACAATACCAAAACACTCACATATTCATATGTTAATACATTTTGGTAACTATACAAAAGTGGGAGAAAGAAAAAAAATTTAACCCTCTTTTCACTGCCATTTTGGAGTATTCCTCTGGAATATGTCCTTAATAACATAAGTGTGCTCATGCTTTACATATAAGCTTCTCAACTTATTTCTCTGAAGGTTATATCATACTTAGTTTTCCATGGTATCACAAATCTTTTATATCTTAATGACCATTGAAAATATCACTTTCTAATACCAATGTACATATGTGAAAACCTACTTAACCATTTCCATAATGATGTGAATATTTTTAAAATTTTAAGTTACAATAAAAATTTTGGTTACATTACTTAACTGGTGGGTTGGTTTAATAAGTAAGATATGCGGATCATTGTGCTCAGTGTTGCATATACAATGATAGGTGAGAAACGATGATTGCTTACAGGGAGTCTGCTGTCTTCTCCATCATAAAGTGTTTTCTACATTCAGAATGTTTACCCTACCAGGGATTTCTGAATGTGAAAAAAAATAAGCATAAATACAGTAAACGCTTCTGGTAGTTATTATCAAATTAACTTCTTAAAAAGTATACCAATTCATAATTCCCCCCTTAAAAATATATAAAAGAAAATTATTTTTGCTATTATTTGATCCAGACTTTTAAATTACGACTAACATAAAACTAACTCAAACTAGGATTAAGTTAGAAAAGCAAAGTGGGGGTAGGAGGTTCAGGACATTGATTTAAGCTCCAGTAACTAAATAATAAAGGGCTATTGTTGGCTTCAGGTGTTGAGAGATCCAGGGGCTCAGACAAGAGCATCTGGGCTCAGGTTTTTTCCGTCTCACAGCTCTGATTTTTTTCTGATGGCTTCACTCAGGCAGGCTCTGTCTACTTGGGAATATAGATATTCCAGGTTCCATCCTCCAGATTTTTAGTCTAGCAAAAAGTGAGCACATTTCTCATTTCAATAACTTTAACAAATGTCCTAGAATTGACTTTCATTGGCATGGCTCGGTCCTTGTTAATCTTGGAACAAATCACTGCGCCATGAGATGAAATGATGAACCAACTGTGAACTGATGACTGATGAATCAGCTATGAAATACACTAATTGGCAAAGCCTGGATGCCATGCCTCACTCAAAAGACAAGACTGAGTGCCTAGCAGGGGCGGTTTCCCAAAGGAAATAAGACCGTTCACATAAGGAGAAAGAGCAATGGATACTGGAAGGGCAAAGACAATTGATATTCCCTTAAATTGGCAGTATCATGCTTTAAGCAGATGAGAAAACTAAACCCAAGAAGGTGAAATAACTCAGTGTCATCCTGCTAATTAGGCACTAAACTGAGAGTAAGATCCAAATCCATGTGCTCATACTTCAGTGCTACTTGGATAATTCTATATTTCTTCTTTTCATTATCAACAAATAATTGGCTACCTATTGTATATAGAGGTTTGCTCTTTATAGTAGCTGAAGATTTAGTTGGATGAGACAAAAACAATATGCTAAGTGACACAAATCAATAAATAGCTAGAAGAAAAATATGAATTCGGTTGAGAGAAGTGTAGGAAAGCCTAGCAAATGAGGTGACCAACCTGGGTGAATAAAAAATTATATCATCTCTACTGCAATGAGCACATTTTGGGGGAAGCATTCTATCACACTCCAAAAAACATTTTTTCCAATAAGGTTCATGCACCCTTTCCCCCACCACGAGGGGCGTGTAGCTCTGGAAACCACGTGCGGCCTGTGTCTCTCTGAATGCTGAGTTGTTAAGAGGTGCACAGTCAAGTTCTGGGCCAGTGAAGTTCTCTTCCATAGGAACTCAGGGTTTCTGCAATCTCAGCGAGAAACCAGAACTCAGATGAGGTCTGGCTATGAGCACAGGGTTTGGTGTTCAGAAAACAAGCAGGGTCAAGAGACTACCTGGTCCTTAATGAATTCTTAGATTCCTGCTGTCATCTCGGTTTGAGGTTCTTGTGAGGCACAGTCATTGTTCTGTGAGTTCGGCAAGATATCTCAATACCCCCTATATTTTACTGAACTTGTTTAACTCAGCTTCGAATATTTGCTGCCCAAAGCAAATATTGAATGTGACATTAGTTCCGATATTCATCTTTCTTTCAATTTCTCTAAGAATTGAATCCTAATATTTCCTATTTTACTTCACACATTTTAAAACCCTAGGTTCTGTCAACTCAGCTCAGATCTCTTTGCTTTCCTTCTTCCATAAGCTCAAGAAAATTTACAGTATAATTTTATGTACAGTATAGTGTTTTAAAAAATAGTTAAGTTTCAGCTAGATTGTAAATGTCCTAAGAGAAGGAGTCACTGTTTCACATTTCATGAGATTTCACCTGTGTACCTAGAAAAAGATGCAGTTTATTGCTCATAAATAATAATGGGTCATTTTATTTCAAAGAAATTTTTCATAAGTGTTTTACATAAACGAGTCTTCCAATAACATAAATATTCATAATTAGCTAAGTCCTCATCTTCTTACGTATGAAACTACCACATACAATGACAAAAGCAATCATGGTTTCCCAGGGAACACCCCTGAGCAGGGATTGTACAGTTGGGAGTAAATCATTGGTCAGAGGTGCTCTATCTGCAGGAGAGTCAAGCACAGCCAGGAGGAATCGCATTCTGCATTTCCACCATCTTCCCACCAAGCTTGTTTCATGGGTCAAATTGATTTAAATAAATTCCAAAGGCAATCTTAACGAGCAAAAACTATCACCAACAGGAAGCCACTAGGCTGTAAGTGGTGTGAGAAGAGCATCAGTAAGTCTTTGCCTCCGCCACTAATATAGAAATTGTGGGGACATTGCACAGATGGGGAAATGGAGTCAACTCTTTTCCCAGTGCTCACCTACTACGGCTTCCCCAAACTTATTCCCAATAAGGAATAAAGAGAATGAAAAACTAGGATGTGTTTACCTTTTTATTTAAATACTTGCTGAGTAATAATTATGTGCCAGACATAGTACTAGGAAAATGAGATTGCAGTGGTGAAAAAGAAGTGCAGATTGCTTGATTTCACAAAACATATCCTCTATTCTAGAGGGAGATGCAAACGCATGAATGGGGAACCCTATATGGTGGTGTAAGTGCAGTGAAAGGAGAAGTGTTCTGGAGACATGAGGAAAACCATACAACCCAGGAAGCAGAGGAATTTTCCTGTAGAAAGTAACATCTCTGCTGGGAATATTCAGGTGAGGAAGATGAAGTGAGATGAAGAATGGGTCAAAAATGGAACCACATTCCCAAAGGCCCAGAGACCAGAGCTAGATGCAGGAAGGTCAGTGCATCTGAAAGTTATCCAGGATGGCCAGAGCTCAAGTGTGAGGTGAGCAATCACAAGAAATTAGGCTGTCAAGAAAAGCTGGGACCAAATATTAAAGGGTAGTGAAGTGTGTTGTCAGACACACTATACTTCACAGTATACTTTATAGGAGAGATCTAAGGCAGGCAAGGACATAATCAGTATGCATTTCAGAAAGTTGACTGTCATAGTAAACTAGAGAAGATATCAGAATGGGAAAAAACTCAAGGTGGAGAAGTCAGAAACTAGTTAAGAGACAGTATTATAGACATTAATCCAGGATAACATCTGTAGAGGCCTGCACAAGACTCCCTGGGAGATGAAGCCCAGCAGATGTTGCATGTCAGGGTCTACGGAAGCACCTTATGCACCTTGTGAGCCCCCTGAGCAGTCAGCATACAGGTTGTTATACGTTTTTTTCAGCATCCCTACCTTGGATCAACTCACACAGGAAAATATGTCACTAGATTACAGCAGAGTCATGCTTTCCTCTTTCTTATGAGGTGCTCAGCTGAAACACGGACTTGAGGCAGTCAATTTCCCCTGTCCTTTCTTTCTCACTAAAAGAACCACGATTTGTTCAGGGAGCCTAATGTGTTCAAAAAGCTGCTTCCTGCCCATTTCCCTGCAGTCTCTGTGGCCTGTGAGAGGTGAAGTCTACAGGGTGAAACTGCAAAGAGTAAGAAGAGGCAGATGTCACTCCACATGCTTGTTTCCTTTGCTCTCAGCTCTTCTTCCTGTCTGGAATGCAGACGTGTTGCCTGGAGACAGAGCAGCCACCTTAAGGACCACAGAAACAAAAAGCCAAATGCCAAGGATGGTGCAAAAAGAAGAAAAGGGAAACTGAGTCCCTGAGACCTTAATGCAACTACTGATTTGTGTCAGTAAAATAAACCTTTGTTTACGTCCTGGCAATTGGTTCCTTTAACATTCAGCTGAAAGCAGTTATAAGTAAACCAGCAGTTTTCCTTGTCACTTGACAGAGCCCTCTGGTATTCTTTTTTATTTTCCTTTTTTGTTGAAGTAGTAAAGTGAGTATTCTTTATAGGAACAAATAAATATCCACCTCGATCTTCCAAGCTGGCTTTCCTAGGCAGAGCTTTGTGAGGGAAATATTCACGGTGATATCCTCAGTCTTCCGTGAAGGTGGTATAATATATCTCCAAAAGAATTTGTAACAATGTTTGGCTCTCTCTCTGGCCATTTACAGTTCTCCCAGCCATGAAGAGAGAATCAAAGTCATTTGATTTATTCAGGGAAACAGACTCTCTCATTTCCATAGAATAATAGTGAAGAAAATAAAAGAAGATAAGACTTAACTCATCAATTAACTTTGACATTGTTCACTTGCCTGAACAGGCCGTCTGTGTCAGGGAACTTGTCTTATCCTTGTTGTGTTATAAACCTTTCATGAAGCCTTTGGCTCCTCACCTACCTCATCCCAGCACAAAACAGTATGTTCTCCGCTCACTCATTTATTTACTCTTTCAATAAACATTAAGTGCCTGTACTAATTGCTAGCATTGTACTGCTTGTTAGATATTAAAGACAAACAAAATTCCCATCCTTGACTTCAAGAAGGTGCAGCATGCCAGGAGGGGGGACATTTAACAACCAACAGCAACTGTCTTGGCGCTGTGATTCACGCCTTCACAGTGCAGTGGGGCAGCGTGGAGAAGTGGGTAGTTCTACTCCGAGATTAACAAAGTGTCCATAAAAGATGGAGTGCTTGAGCAAATCTTGAGTAGATGATGATATTCGACAAGGGAACAAGGGAAGTATCCATGCCAGGCACAGAAAGCAGTATCATCAAAGGCACATGGTAGAAAATGGAATATGGTACATGAGGTTGCAAAAAAATTATACAAAGAGAAGGTCAGAAGCTGAGGCATAGATAGACACGAGGTACTAAGGCCATATAGAAAAGGGTGATATAGGCCGGGCACGGTAGCTCATGCCTGTAATCCCAGCACTTTGGGAGGCCAAGGCGGGCAGATCACCCGAGGTCGGGAGTTCAAGATCAGCCTGACCAACATGGAGAAACTCCGTCTCTACTAAAAATACAAAAAATTAGCCAGGCATGGTGGTGCATGCCTGTAATTCCAGCTACTCGTGAGGCTGAGGCAGGAGAATCGCTTGAACTCGGGAGGCGGAGGTTGCGGTGAGCCGAGATCGTGCCATTGCACTCCAGCCTGGGCAACAAGAGTGAAACTATGTCTAAAAAAAAAAAAAAAAAAAAAAAGGAAAAGAAAAGGGTGATATAATCAAATATGAATCTGGGTTTTAGAAAGATCATTCTAGAGGCATTAAGATATCTCACCAGACTCAGAGAAATGATTGATTTTTGCCCTTCACATTTAAGATAATGAGACTCTTAATGTCCTAGGGTAGTAGTTATGCATCTGAGATGACAATGAAGAACAAATGTTTAAAATACAAAGAACATGAATAAGGAAACCTTAGTGATTGGAGATGGGAGATAAGAAAAAGGCCATTCCAAAGATTATCTAAATTTCCTTTTTGGGTGACCAGGCAAATCAGGATTCCATTTTCTGCCACAGGAAATAGATTAAAAGGAAGTAGGTTTGAGGGAGAAAGATTTTCAATCTGGCTTTAGACTGGGCATCAGTGTGGTCTAGCAGAAACGTGCATTTTGGAAGAAGACAGAGTTGAGTTCAAACTGCAGGCGTGCTGCGTAATAAATCTGTGGCCTTGGTTCTCTCCTTTATGTCCCTGAGCCATGATTCCATCTGTAAAATATGGATTACAATTTCTCCCTTGCAGAATTGTTTTGTCTTACAATATGTACAAGATGCTTAATGCTGTCTCGTGAAATGGTGACTGTTACCATTCCAAACCTGGCAGGGAAACCTGTGTGAAATCCAGGTGAGATTCTCCAGTGGCTGCTGCAGAGCTGAGATTCATTGGACCTCGGTGCATATACGCTCCTTTATTGAAGATGCCCAAAAATGTTGGTCACATTTCAGTTACTCTGATGATGAGAGGGAGGCAGTGAACCACAGAAAAGGATTAATGTCTTCAGTAAGGATGAGAAGAAAGGAAATATCTTTTTATCAATTGCTTTGTGCCAGGAAAATTTACACAAATATGTCATTTCAATCCTTTCAAACCCAGGGAAGTATATGATTTTATCTCAAATTTAACTAATAAGGAAACTGAAATTCAGGAATATTAAGTGGCTTTCCCAAGGCCACACAGCCAGTAAGTCCCTATTAGGAATTGAGCCTTGATAGGCAGCAAAGCCAAGATGATGTCACTACACGAGAGTTTGTGTGTTTCTTCCATGCTGTAGTCTTCCTTTCCTCCATGTAGACAGAGAAAGGGTCAAATCGCACAATGCTTTGGTTGTGCACAGGACCATAATGGCCCCGGCTGTAAGGCTGGCAACATACTGATACAAGCCTGCGGACAGAGCTCATGGAAAGCTCAGCACTGAGTCACAGACATGACTTAGAAGTGCCAAACTTCATTTTAGAAGACCTGGGAGGGTCATATTTTTTTCTTGGAAAATAAATAAAGTAAGATTTAACAACACACTGTGTTTCCTTTATACAATAACAAATGCCCTGCAAGAAATACGTATTATCTCTATCACTCAGGGGAATTCAATGTAGAATTTGTCCCTGAGCTTTAGCAAGGGCTGTGAGAGGGATGCACACTGCCCTCTGCTGGGGGGCATGTATAAGCACATGGCATACAGTGCAGTCTTCATCAAAGGAGCTGTATTTTGTATGTTACTTAGAAAAGTAACAAAGGGTGACAATGTGTGTGAGTGACACAGTGTTTACAGATGCATCCTCCTCACAGCTCATGTTAAAGCTCCAGGACAAATATATACTATGTGTGTGTGTATATATATATATACATTTCCATATTTTCTCATAATATCACAGATTGGCAAATGACAGCAATCTTTAGCTTTTGTTTAAAGATACAGAAATTCAAGATGGTCAATGAGACATCCAAGGACATGAAAATACTCACTCATCAGAGCAAGATGTAATTCACTTTAGCATTCTCCATAAAAGAGCAATTCATGATTATTAGAATGCACATGAATCACTTAGGAATTTGTTTAAAAAAAAAAAAAATGGGCCTCATTCCCAATGACTCTGACCTAGTTACTTGAGTGAAGCCCATAAATTTGCATTTTTAACAAATGGCCACATATTCTGAGACAGGTCATTCACAGACCTTGTTCTGAATAAACACTGATCTACAATCTTCTTTATCTCCCAAAGTTTTTTATTAAAAGCTGACTTGCAGAAAACTTCAGATTTTAATTTTTTCTTTCCATCTGTGTAACCCTAAACAATATTATTTAACCTCTGTGTCCATCTCTTCATCTGTAAACACTATGTGTTGCTCATACAAATTCTCACCCTTTGTTACTTTTCTAAGTTTGTGAACAAAAATATGTAGCACTTACATATGGGTGCTCAGTTGATAATTCATTTCTCAAAGGCATTACTATTTTAAATTATGATAAAAAATAGGCAAACTGCCGGTCAGGTCCTATTTTCCACAGGACACATACAGGAAAATAAGTCTTAGAGACTTAGTAACAGCTGGTAAGGGCAAAACCTTGCTTAAACTTGGACTTTCTAACTCAAATCCCATTCTCACTTTGCTGCAGACTCTGTCATCGGAAGCTTTTCTCAAAATTCTTACCCCATATGTTTTTAACTAAGAAATAAAGGCATACTGAGTTCTCTTAGTGCCCCAGGAAACGTTGGTCAAACTCAAGGGAAAACTCTGGAATGTTTTCTCTGTTCTTCCTAGTAAACTACCTGACTTCTACTGGGTGACCTACAGACATTGTCAGATTTATTGTGAGGCCATCTTGGGACCCACACTTTGACCAAAGTAAAACTGTTGCTCCAATTCCAATCAATCTCTCCCCAATACATAACTTGAGTGGGGATTCTCATGAGAGGATACATGTAAGAGTTTTCCTGGCTAGAAACATATTTATTTTTAGTTTGATATAGAATCCCAGGGATTACATTTGACCAAAACATTTCCATGACCTTTTTCCTGCATCATAAATCACAAAAATGTAAAGATTATCCCTATATGATTTAATGCTATGATAAATTAAGTTTTAAAGTATTTTTATGGATAGAGAAGTATTTGCTAACAATTCTGTTCTATAGTTTTTGTGTTGAGAAAACACACTTCCTAGCCCTTTTAACTTCTACATCTCTGAAAACCTCAGGAAGAAAGTGTGTTAGGGGATATGAATATAAGAGAACTGTGGCTGAATTTTAAGAATTTCGTGATCTCAAGCTCCTTTTTGCACAATTGAAATAGAAAATAAAGGATGGCTTTAACAGGGAAGGTATATTTAGCTGTGATTTAAAAAACAAACAAATTAGATAAACTAGCAGTAGTTTGCCTCTTTGAAAAAAAGCAAGAATCTTTCCCAGGTTATTACTTTGGTTGTTACTTTTTCTCTTCAATAAGAGAGTAAACCAAATAAAAGTTTAATCTAAAAGTTACTAGCTCAGTCTATACAAGGAGAGCAAGAAACTACATTCAAGCACAAACTTAATGCTAGATAATTACACTTCTTAAATCAAACTTTTGGCCAAAATGGAACTGCAGGCAAGCTTCTGTTCCAAAAACCATCCAAAACAATTCAAAATGCTCTAAGAATGTAACAAGACACAGCAACAAGACAAATGATAGAAAGCATTTTTTTAAAAAGTCCTCAAATTATAGTGTAAAATTCAGAATAAAAGAGTTGCCTCACTTAGAAAGATTTTTTAAAAACTCATATAAACACACACACACAGGTACACAATCCATATCATCGACAGGACTGATGAATGGATAAATCTATTTAAAGATCAACTACACACATATCTGACATAAATTGTATCATACTTTTCATTTCACTCAATAAATTTATAATGAAAAAAGAAACAGTCTGCTAAAATACAATCCATATTTTTATAATAATTGATCCAGGAGCACCTTTATATACTCTAATCTCAACTGAAATAATCTCTAACATAATACAAACTTGATTTCTACTTAATTAATGTTGAGTTTCTTTTAAAAAATATTTTTTTTTCTCTCTTAGGAGACTCTTTTGTCAACATTACACATATTTAGAGAGTGTTCTGTTCTCCAATAAAAAAAAAAAAAAACTTCTTCTAAAATAAATCCCTTCTTAGCCTTTTTCTTCAATGGCAGGGATCCAATATCTGTGGTAATTTTGCTCCTTATTATTATTTTTTGCCCAAACCCATCCATTTTCCATCCTTCCTTAATCTCTTCTGTGCCCAAGATGACACATGGCACCCTGTAGACCCTGTTACCTCTCTAAACCACATGAAATCAGGCCTCATTCCTGCTGGTTCCTGCTGGTACACACAATTGGAGACATCAGTACAGGACTCTGGAGCGCCAGAACTGAGGAATGTCAGCATATTTTCCCTGCTCCCTTCCTTCTTTGTTCCATTCCCTCCCTCTCTCTGGCCCCACTACTTGGTTCCAGTTTTCATTAGGCCCTGAGAAAATTAATTCCTCCATTTCTCCCTTTAGCCTTGGAGTCATAGAGGCCTCCACTGTTTCTTGCTTCTAAGATAGACCTTTCTCTACAACATAAGGAAGCAAGCAATTTGGGAAGTCCATCTGGTGCCAAGTATGTCTACTTCAACTCCGCATTTAGAAACCAGGAAAATACTCACATGGTGTTTCCAGGGGCTCACAGTGCCTCAGTGAGATGGCTTTGGGTGCCAACTGCGCTTCCCCCCAGACTTCCACCTCTCCCTTTATCCCCTCACCACGAATGGTCCATGGTGATATGTTGAGCCAGCAGAAATTAATGTAAACGCAAAGCCAGCATTGAGAAACTTTTGGAGGATCTGGGTATTTGTCATTCCCCAATTCAAAGTTATCCTGGTAAATATCTATTGTACCTCTAGTGAAGACATAGAAAAAAATTTAGAGTATATACTTGAGGTGCATTATGGGACCCTGCCTCAAAGGAAGTGTCTCTTCCTCAATCAATGAACTCCGGATCCATGAACAGCTTGCATTCTAGGAACTGGGTGAAAGGCTGTGTATTACTACTACTGTGATCTTGGTATATTTCTGTCTACCATACTGGGATTTTCCCCCAACTATTTAGATCAAGCAATATCTTCTAGGCTGTCAACTGAGTATTATCAGATTCACCAAATCATAAGGCTGAACACAAGTGTAATATTCCGTTACTAAGTGGGAATGATGTGTCTGAGACAGGTCCCAAGAAAGTTCAGAATATGCATGTAAACTGCATGTGTCTAGACCCACGCTTGCTGTTTTGTGGTCTTTCTTCAACTCAAATCTATGGCTTAGTAGGAAATTCTTTATAACCAGTATGACTAGATATCTGAAGAGAAAAAAAATGAAGATATAGTGGGTTTTTTCAAGATTTTTATGCTAAAATTTGGATACAATATAGTATAGTTTCATTTCAAAGTGACCTTGATAGATGGCTGTAAAATAAAATGTTCCTGATAGCAACAGTTGTGAGCATACAGCTGGTTGTCCACATTGGTTTATAGAAAAACATAATTTGAGGTATAGATTTTCACTGCAAAATGAACACAGGGTAATAATTTGACCAGTTGAAAAGAATAAGATTGGTAAGGTTGAGAACAATAAAGTGGTCTTTGGAAGGGGTATTGGGCTGCATCTCTTAGGATGAGCACAGTGTATAGATATTTGTGTGTTCAAGAAATGCCCAGTAGGGGGCATCCACTGCCGAGCATGCTCTTAATAAGCAGGTGAACAAGAGAAACTCATCTAGATGTCAGGCAATCCCTCTCTCTCTAACCATACCAGTGATGTTCAGTGAGCTCAAAAGCATTTCATTCCCTTATTTGGGGCTGACATGGACACAGCCACTGCCGGTGCTGAGTCCTCTCCTTGACAACAACAGAAAGTGGCTCAGAGCCTCGAGCGTGCCACGATTCCTTCAGGTGTTCAGGAGCAATTGGTTGCTATCCAGCCATCTGGTGGAAGTTGATGACTTTGGCTTCGTTAGATTAGGGAGGACCAATAATTTGCCCTCCTGGGAATAACAACATGGCACCGAAACAGATTTGCTTTCGTTGTCTGCATAGCTTCTGCTAGCATCATGATCCCTTTAAGAGAATGCCTTATTCTCCATTTACTATTCCTCATAAGAGTATTCTAATTCAGAAATTCACAAAAATATTTGCTTCCCATACCCACAACCTTGCGCTTGAAAGACTTAGGGGCGCTAGTCCTAAGAGAGAAAACTTTCAACAAGGGAATGAAGCCTTAGTCCCATTAATGTAGAAGCTGAGACTTCTTCCCGGTCATTTTCAACTCTTCTTGCTACTGCACAAATAGGCGGAGATTGATTCCTATTAATAACAAGAGGTTGGTTCCTGCTATACAATGTGGACAGAGAGTTCTATATCTGGAATCCAGGGTACTCTTTTGTATACCTCTTAATATTCCCATGATCATTTAAAAAGTCAATGAAAAGCTGTGACAAAACAGTCTTCTGAGAGAAAGACTAGTGGGGTTGGAAGAAAAACTACTTCAAGCAACAAAGGCTGATTAAAACTTAGCCTTGAGGCAAGGATCAAATCAAGGCTAAAGCTGTTTATTCCCATTATTAAAACCCTTTGAATGGATTAAAGTAGCACACAGTAAATCCTTTGAATTGGATAAAATAGCTCAGGGAAAAGAGATTAAAGGTGTGGATCGCCCACCTCAGCCTGATTGGCCTAAGGCCTGTAATTAAGTTGAGGGAGAGCAAGCATGGGGCAAGAAGCAAACAAATACTGTAAATCTGAGAAATATGTCTAAAAGGAATTCTGGATGTGGTTACCGGAACATGTAATGGACTAAGTCAAACATTTTAAAAGCTGCTAAGGTTTTAAGAGAGATTACTATTGAAGGAGTCATGAGCATGAGCCAAAAAATAAAAATAAAAACCCTATTCAAGAACCAAAATAACCCTCAGTCCTTAAGTTTCTGGCAGGCCAGGAACAGGCTGAGAAAGCCACTGAACCTCCAATGACAACATAGCATCACAGTCTCACGTCCAATTCATATATGGCCAAGAAGAATAATAAAAAAGAGGGAGGAATAAACAACTGGAAAGAGTAGCCAAGGGCCATGGGAAAAAGTTAGGAGGGAGCCCTTCTAGGAACGTGAATTACTGTCTAAACAATCAACATTCTCCACTTTCCCAGAATAAGGGCCCCTCATGACATTTGTCTAGCATGATTTTAGAATATCTACAGACCAGCGACTTCTCAGTGTTTCCCGTTTTTCTTTTTATTTATTTATTTATTATTATTATACTTTAGGTTTTAGGGTACATGTGCACAATGTGCAGGTTAGTAGTGATAGTTGTCTGTCCCTGTTCTGCCATTGCATGCTGGGGTTGAAGGTGGACGATAACTTGTCTGCACACAGATCTGCAGACCAAGAGGGAGCATGTCTGGATGAACAGTATTTGGCATCACTTGGATATCACGGGCATCGAACCTAGTATATGTTTTGTTGTTGTTGGAGGGAGAGGGAGTGACCGAAAGTGCAAGTGGTATAGTCACTAGTGCTGTTAATCAAATATTCCTTTTTTCTCCATTTGGGGCACATGACTCAGATTATACTTCCTGGCCAATTTGAAGTTGCTTTGACCAATGAAATACAAGCAGAATTCCATCTTTTCTGGATTGAAATCGTTACACGATTTGCCACACCCTCTTTTTTTCTCTGCCATGATTAACAAGCAATATCCCATAGAATAAAAGTTCTATTGTCCTGAGTGAGGACAGTGCTGAGGGGAGCCTCAGCCAGATTGCACACGTGGTCTGAGAGAGAAATAAATCATTGTTTTGAGCCACTACGACTTAAAGTTATTCGTTATCATCACATAACCTAGCCCATTCTTTGACTTATTTACTCAAATTCAATCATGATCAGACTCGGGAGAATCTGTTATTTCCATTCACCACATTATTTCTCACCCTTTTTAACCTCTCACCTTTCCCCCCTCTCCTCCATTGACAATGCTGGAAGATGCAGCCTTTTCTTATCTAAAATAGCATGCTCTCCTTTAATTATTTTGTTATTTATTACTCTTAATCTATAATTTCTACTCAGCCGTTTTACCCTGGCCACATTGATGTTAGTCCTGTAGAATGTTTCTAAATAAGCCATTTTTTACTAATGTAATAAAACTCAAACCTTTGAAAGAAGGTATGAATAAAATCTAGTTTGAGCAATTCTATGGATGAATACACATAAGTTTAATGATACAGGCATGTTTTTAAAATCAGATTGGCTATTTAAGAGGCCTCAGTCTCAGGAAAACTCGCAGGGTGGATGTCTTACATGTAAGTTTCTTCAGTCACACTTAAAATGCATGGAAAAGAAAGGCCATCACAAACGTATCACACTGTATTAGAAAAGAACAGAGAGTTCTAAGCTCTTCTTTTATTCGTAATTATCATTCTACTCTAACTCAACCTTGGAGCACCTTTGGAAATAAATCTCTTCCTTTCCATTTTTTTTCTTTCTTTTTATAGGCAATTCATATTATGCAACTCTAAAAATGAGCAGACAGCCTTCAAACATGTGAACAAACTACAAAAAGCAAGCAACCTTGGAATTGAGTTTCCTATTTCTTCAGGTACCAGGAGATAGAAGACACCGTATCAGGGAGATGTTCTCTGCTGTTTCTATAGGATGAGCCACAGGCCCAGATTTTGGGCAGTCTTTGAACTGATGCTTCTGGAGTCACTTCTACGTTCCAATATACGGTTTTATTTTATTTTGTTTATTTATTTATTTTTTAGACGGAGTCTTGCTCTGTCACCAGGCTGGAGTGCAGTGATGAGATCTCAGCTCACTGTAACCTCTGCCTCCCGCGTTCAAGCAATTCCCCTGACTCAGCCTCCCACGTGGCTGGGATTACAGGCACATGCCACCACGCCCAGCTAATTTTTTGTATTTTAGTAGAGGTGGGGTTTCACCATGTTAGCCGGGATGGTCTTAATCTCCTGACCTCGTGATTCACCTGCCTCAGTCTCCCAAAGTGCTGGGATTACAGGCGTTAGCCACTGTGCCCGGCCCCAATACGTAGTTTTAAAGGATAACAAGGGCCATCTGTCATAAGTCTGCCAAACCAACCAGAGAACTGTGAAGACTCAACTGCCACTAAAGCTGCCAGCTGTCCCGTCATTTCTAAAAAGACCAGTTTCGTAGTTCCAATTTCTGAGTGTATTAGAATATCCTGAAAACTTTTTAAAGAAATAAATTACCGAGTTTCTCATTTAACCTGATAAATAAGAATTTTTTATGAACAAGCTTTTTACAAGATTCTTTGCAGGTAACTGGGCTTGTCTTACTATTTGGAAACCAGTGTTTTATTTAGCAGACACTAAAGTTTAGTAGTTCCTAATTGGGCGGTGGGTTGGTCCAGATAGCCTAACACTAACTCAGCTTCCTCCTTTCCCTGCACATCTCAGAGACATTATAAGGGAAATTTTCAAGGTTTCCCTTATGTATATGAATATTCCAAAATGCCTGTAAATTTAGTTAATAATTTAGAAGTTCTATTATGACCATGATGCTAACTGAAGACCCAGATTCTATTTTATAAAGTGTTGCTAAACTGGTTTATAGGAATAGTAATTCTCTCCTTATTGCAGGGAAACATGCTGCATATGAAAACCTCTTCAGTTTCACTCCATAACCTGAGACAACTTCTCCAGGCATGACTCCTTCCTTCTGCGATAAGTAGCAGCCCTCTGTCATCATCATCACTATATTCTGTCCCTTAAACTGGCATTTGTTTTATGTTTCAATAATATTAATAGTCACATATTTATTCTCAGATGTTAACTTTTAATTTTAACTTGCCATTATCTGATGGAGGTGAACTCCATTATTTTTAGTTTAAAATGTTTCTCAGTTTTCTAGAGACATGCCGTTAAAGGTATGTTGTGATCATCAAATGGTGAAGATTTATCCCAAGTACTTTAGCAGGATAGAATTCTAATCAAGCTTTGCTTGGATAATATACTAATGTGTTAGTGACTGTAATTAATTTTCCAATGACACAAGATACATTTAAAATCTAATCATTGTTCTGATAATAGCATAATGTTGGCATTATTTTCAATCATCTTAAGTGTCCTGGGGTGGGGGTTGGGGAGGGTGAAGGAGGCCATACAGTCATCATTTGTCAACCAGAATCTTTCCTTTTTTATTGTTTTATAGGGGTAGTGTTGGGTCAGAATTGAGCTGAGACAAACGAGAAGTAAAGTAGGAACAATTTTGCCCTAGTTTTCCTTTTCTGCCAATGCACATTTCCACTCAGCCTGCCGCTTAAATGCTGCCTCCATTTGTGGTCTGGTAATGGATTAAAGTGTTAGCCCTCTCAGGGTTATTTGTATTTTAATAATGCAAAGTACCACATGATTTTAAGAACTGCAAGGCTAACATTCTAAAACTGTCTCACAGGAATGTGATTCTGCTTCCTTCCAATGCCTCTGATGCACAACCTCCTCTCTTCTGTCCTTAAAAAAAGACCTTGAAGCAGGTTATGGACTTCCCAGCCTTCCTGGAATCTAGGGTACATTTCCCTTTGTGGATGCTTACAGTGCAAGCCCGATCAGGTTCAAGAGTCAGGTGATTGTAGTTCATCAGCTGCTGAATATAATTACATGCTGATGTCTATCAGAATAAAAGATAGTCAAGAGACATTTATGCCACCCTTAAATATATATATAAAGTTATTAAAGGATATAAAAATAATCATTCCACTAACATCACTTTGCAGTGTCAAGATATATACAGAGACACAGTTCATAATTTTACACTTAATTAATGCACAGTAATAGGCTAGTTTCTCCATAATTGAATAACAGCCTGTGCTGAGTCTTCTGACAGGCTTTGGGCAATAAGCTTGAATGGCCTTGCTCTGAGTAGTTTAAGACATGCCTGTGAGTGTCTTTTTTTTTTTTTTTTTTTGCACAGATATGGGTGGTTTAACAGAGTATATAAATGTCAGGGAAGTCCTTTGGTTATGAACAGTGAGTCACAAAATGATTATGGACATCATAGATTATTTATTGTAGTTCTAGGACATTTTGGAACTATGATCCTTAACATAATATAGTTGTGAATCTTTTTGGTTTTCTACATCTGAGGAATTAAATGGAAAAAGGCCATCAAAGAACTTTTCACTTTCATGCTTGACTACCTTAAAGAATCCTGCATAAAATAAATCCAAATTTTATGGCTTACATTTTAGAGACAGTATTTTATGAAGATGCTTAACCACCACGATTATAAGGACAGGCAGAGATATACAATCAAAAACCAAGCTTTGCTTTATCTTGAATGGTCTAGATTAAAAGGTAATAATGTTCACTACTCATTTTCAAGCATATTTAATGCCAAACACTATACGTATATTATCTCATTTCATCCATTTAAAACAAGCCACAAAAAAGGTACACATATCCCCATTTTACAGTTGAAAACATTGAGGCTCATAAAGGCTTATTTGCATACTTTCAAGCGCCAACATTT